>NC_136429.1:528286473-531018973 GCF_052849685.1 Lactuca virosa | reverse complement strand
TCATAGCAGCAACTTGTGTGTGTGACTGTTTATCATTGGATTAAGGTGAGTCTCTTCACTGTACTCGTGGGTAAAAGTGTTGGATTAGGTGTCTAAGCCCATAACTATTATTGGTATGTACTTGATTTGATATATAGCATGGTCCTTTTAGGTTGCCTTCACTCATGCAACTTGATAGGATGACAAGTGGAAAGAGAATAGAATTTATTATTTGAATAATAAATTGGTACTCAAAATGATTTTATTAATATATTACAAGATTAATATATTATTTGGAAATCATATTATTAATTAGTGATTAATCAGAAATTAATGTAATATTAATTTTGGGATTAAAAGAACTGATTAATAATTGAGGGACTGTTTTGCAAATCATTGATAGTTGCAAAATTGGGCTGATGGACTCCATAGAGTGGAGTGGATGAAATCCTAAGGGAAGCCCAATAGATTTCGTCCAAGGGATCTAAAGAGGGAATCCATGGGCTGCTTGTTGCCTAAGCAAGGTATTAGGGTTTCCACCTGAAAACCCTAGCAACCACAACTATAAATAGACCCTCATACTTGGTGATTTTGGCTCTATGTATTTTAAGAGTTGCCCTAGCCGAATTCCACCTCTCTCCTAAGTAATTCTTTGCATTGGGTGTTTATGACTCCATTAGAGGTGCAACATTTGGGGCACTAAGCTTTAAAAAGTCAAGATCAAGAAGGATTGTTCTTGTTATTACAATATAACAAGTGAGGTAATCACCTAACCCTAGTTTATGCATAGATTTATAAAATTATATGCTAGTCATAGGCTTATTGCTTTAGAGTTTGTATTTGCATGTTCAATAGAGAAAAACTTAGATCCAAAGAAATTAGGGTCGCATGTGCACCATAGGAATGTTGTAATGCTCAAAACCCATCAAAAAGGCACCAATGCCTACTCACTGGATTATGTTTGTAGGATGCTAGTTGTCGGTGTGATACTTGCATGTTTTATATGTTGGGCAGGGTCCGTTATGCTAGTTAGGGTGAGGCCCATTATACTAACTGGGCGGGACCCGTTATGAGAGTTAGGGCGAGGCATGTTATACTCATTAGGCAAGGCCCATTATGCGAGTTTGGGCGAAACCCATAATGCTCATTGGGCGGGGCCCATTACTTGTATGACATGTGGTATTTTGAGGAAATCACTAAGCTTTGTGCTTACGATTTAAGTTTATGTTTCAGGTATTTTCGGTACGAAAGCGAAGGGCCCGACCTGATTGCATCACATCCACCCATGTCCAACATTTTTATGATTTTGGGATTGTATTCTGATTTGTATTTTCGACTATGTCATACATTGATAATTGTAATGCCCGGATTCCTGGTATGTATTTTAAATAAAAGTCATTTATGTTTATGAAGGAACTCGACGAGTTGGAGGCCCTACTCGTCGAGTCGGATGGATTTTGAACGCAGGGCTTAAGTCATTAACTCGGCAAGTCGAGATCCTCGACTCGACGAGTAGATCTGTCCGAGTGAAACCCTAATTTTAGGGTTTGCACCCTATTTAAACGCACTAACTCGCCTCCAATGCAACCCCCATCGTCTCCCTTAGTCCAGAACCCCCTAACTCGTGTCCCTTGAGCTTTGTTGAGTGTGTGAGTCATTTGTGAGAGTGTTTGTGTGATTTTGAAGTTTGAGGAAGAAGAAGAAGGAGCTAGAAGGTCCAAGGAAACAGTAGATTCAAGGTTCAAGCTACATTTCCAGTCCCTTTAAGGTATAAAGTTGCTTCCTTGACTTTCCTATTGCTAGATCTCACCATGTTTGAGTTAGGGCCATCTTTTAGCGATTTTGGTGAACCTTTTTTAGTATAGAGTGTGATCTGAAGCTGTAACTTCAGATCCAGTCCCCTTTCCGCCCCTATGGCCATAAAGTTCACGAAATTATTATGCTTTAACCTTTCCCTTTAGCCTAGACTTCACTTTAGACTTGGACATGGTGTTTTTGGCTTATAACACCTCGTATGCACGTAAAGTTTGTAACTTTACGTGTAATATGGACCCTAGGAGGCCAGATCTACATTTTAGATGTGTTAAGCCCGATTGGAATCGACTGCATGGATTTGGACATTAAGGACTCGACGAGTCGCTCGTACGACTCGGCGAGTTGGGTCGCAGTTTCTCCAATCTTTCTAATATTGAGCAACTTGTTGAATTTTAAAGAGGATTTAGCAAGTTGGGCTCGTTTATGGACTTGAAGATCATGGAACTCGGCGAGTTCAAGAACAAACTCGGCAAGTTCAAGGCAATGTCCCCTCAATAGGAAGATGAAATCGACGAGTTCATGGAAGAAATCAGCGAGTCAAGGACTAAAACACTTCAACTTGTATGAAGAAGGACTCGGCGAGTTCGAGGATGAGCTCGGCGAGTCATGAGCAAAAGGTCCCGATTATGTAAGAAAGAGATCCCGACGAGTTCTTGAAAGACTCGACGAGTAGGATCAAAGTTCCGATATCTTGTGGATTATAGAACTCGATGAGTTGGTGGACCAACTCGGCGAGTTGAGTCAACCAGATGTTGACTTTGACCAAAAGTTGACTTTTACCAAGGTGTTGACCTTGACTTTGACTTTGACCTGAGATGACCCTTGAAAGGGTTAAGAGTATGAAATGGTAATTAGGGAAGATTGTTATGTGTAGGAGTTTGAGAGGAGTTGATCCCAGCATCGAAGACAGTTCAGATACTTCACGACATTGAGGTGAGTTACCTTCCAGTAGAAGTGGCTCTAAGGCTACAATGCCGACCCACTAGTAGGAGTATGTAGTAGATGATTATTTGTGTGATAATTTTCTGGTGTGCCACTACCTGTTATGCTTTATGTGTTGGTATGCTATGCGATTATGTGATATTGGTAGATAGGGGACTAGTCCCCGGACCCGGTTGAGATATACCGGAATGGTAGGTCGGGCGCCCTAGAATTGCCTGACATTATGTTATACTATGATATTATATGGTAGTAGTAGTAGGGGTGAAATAGTCCTAAGTAGTTAGTTAAGATACACTGACGGGTAAGTCAAACACCCCATAATGGCTTGACCCGGGTAAGTCAAGCGCCCCAGAATGGCTAGATATGGGTAGGTCAGGCACCCCAAAATTGCCTGGCAATATGCTCACTATATGATGTATGGTATGATGGGGGAACTCATTAAGCTTCGTGCTTAAGGTTTACAGTTTTTGTTTCAGGTCCTTCTTCTTCCAGGAGAAAGGAGTCGGCCCGGTAGCAGTGCATCAAACACACTACTTTCGGCATATGATATTCCTGGGATCTTTGTACTCTGACATTATTTATCATGATATGTATTGACTACTAATACTCTGGTTTGCTATGATTGATGTTATGATGGTTTTTAGACAAATGGTTTTCATAATTAATAACTTTAAATGAAATTTTTAGCCTTGGAATTTGGGTCGTTACAATAGTTTTTAAGATATATGATTAATGGTTCGTTTATTTAAAATAAAAAATTTCTTTAGTAATTTTAGAGACGTTTCTAGTTGGTATCAGAGCCTTAGTTAGAGCGATTCAGACACATTCTCGGGTGTGTCTGAACTCAAACTGAGGACTTGGTAAGTTTTTCACAAAAGAAATCATTTTTTAAATGGATTTCTACTAGAAAGAAGGGATGTGATGCATGCAATCGGCCGAGCGCAAGTAAGTGTTCACAAAATATCCATACATGTTTGTTGATTCAGTATGTGAATAACATGATAGATTAGGGCTAAGGAGCTGCATAGAATTGTATGATGGGAGAGATGCCTCAGTATGTGGCGGATGAAGAGATAAAGAAGGCCTGATATCATGATATGTTGAAGGATGAGATAAGGGAGTTTGTGAGTATGTATAGCTACAATGCATTGGATGACATGATAGCGCGGGCTGGAGAGCGAGAGATAGATTTGGAGACAGTGAGAAATAGGAAGTCGGTTCAGGCTTATGTATCTGAGAGCTCATGAAAGAAGCCCACAGTTGTACTTGAATATTTGTTTGTCAAGAAATGTTCCTTGACATAGAATCTTATATGTCAAGAGGTTAGTAGGAGTCTAAATGGTTTTGAATAGTTTCAAGTACTAATCAAGAATAAAACCTTTTAGTTATCACTAGCACGCGACCTGAGGTTGATAACCTATTGTGTTGACATATTCTTGTTTCTGTGCCCATTCCAGTTAAGTTGACAATGCATGTGAGTTTTATGAGTTCTCATTTGACTGCATAAGGCAAAGCACCTTGATTAATGGAAAGTACATTGATCTGTATGGGTGAGCTGGTCAATAACCTGGAAGCAATCGTAGGCCCTTGTGCTTCCAGATGGCAAGAAATAGAGATTAAGCAAGTTCAGTCCATATGAGTTTGAATTTTCTCATAAACCTTGTCTTATGATAGTGGTTGAAAATGACAAATTCACATGGATAGGAACACATACACCATAAAAACTAAGTGGCAATAGGTTTCTCTCTACTTCATGAAAATGATTGTGAGGAAACGCTTTCACTAGTAGATTTTAAAGTTAGCAGTTGTGATAATTGCGTTCTCAAATTCGAGTATGATTACGGCATCCCTTTTCATAGTTCGAATTGTGAGAAATAGCAAATGGTTTGAACATTTGGGACTTATTGATATAAGTCCTGCAAAGGTTCAGACACACACATAAGTTATCTAATGAAGGGTGTATGAGCTTGAGAAGTCTAGGTAAGGACTTATCGAAGCACCACGTATCATAAATCTGAACTTTGGTAAGAAAGTCAATAAGTATTGATTTCTACAAGTCCAGCTAATTTCTAGGTACATGTCAAAGCTAGTGGGAACATAATTGTTATGCTAGTGGGAGCATAATTGTTATGTTGGCAAGAATATAATTATCATGCTAGTAGGAGCATAATTATTATACTTAGTGTTGCAAGTAGGCAATGCTAATTGTAGGAAACAAAACTTACAAATTTGCAAACTTGCAAGTTTGGATGTTGTTTCACTATAGAAAGTTATAGGGAGAATATATCCGTACTTCGTTTCGAATATAAAAGCTTAGATTGAAATTTTTAACTTAGTCATGGACATAAATGAATGTTATGTTGAAATGATTCAACATAATTAAATTCTGTATATGGAAATATTATAGCAAGAGAATGATAAAGTATTATGTCCCTATGTGAGACATTGTGTATCGAATCCCATATGCTTCGTATATAGGATTCATTACATATGCTATAATATTAATATGTTCTAATTTTCCAAATGCCTAGGGCATTAAGAGGGAAAATGACTAGAACTGGATATGACTAAAATTGTTAAACAACTTTCAAGGACAATATGAGGTATACCAAAGATTGTTTGCTTGTGGACAGTTGGTAGTATAGTTTAATTTTGGAAGGACCATATTGACATGTTCTGAGAAGAGGTAGCTTTTATTCAGAATTGGTAGTCATATGGGAATATGGAAATGTTTCCATAGTGGAAGTTGGTTAATGAAATCTGTGTGAGATTAGTTACTTTAATGCAAAGAAGGATGTTCAAGGAATGATCTTTGAATGTGAGACTTCATTTCCATCGAATTGGTTCTATGAATCATCTCCATTGGAATACTTTGTAATATCATTGGCAAAGTCTTTGTGACTTTGGTGCCTTGACATTACAAAAGGATCATTGCATATAAGTTTAGAATCTATCAGATTCTAGTAAGTGGCAAGAATTTGGTATTCTTACACTTATGATAAGGATTTGGAATTCAGAAATGAGCATCGTTGGAAATGTGTTGACTTGATCTATTTCACAAAGAAAGGACCATAGATAAAGATAGTGTGCATGCTTGGAGCATGGGATGACTATTGCTTTAATTCAAGTATTGAGTTGATTAGTCGAAACATTAAAAAATGAATAAAGTCTAGTTAATATGGTGATTAAATAATAAGTTTTTTATTTATATTCAAAAGTTTCGAGACCATATTGGATTAGATTATTCTTGTTTTTCACTTTGCATGTTTTACTTCCCGAATAACTAGGTTATTCAAACGTCCACAGCCGATCATACTTTGGAAGTAAGTATTGAGGTAAGACTGTTATGAATCTGACTGTATATTGTCTAAATGTTTAGACATAGCACAAGTTTGTTGCAGTGTTCATGAGTACTCCTGAAATAGGATTTGAGTATTGGATTAAACCCACGCTCATTTAAATCACTTCATGGACTTTATCACGAGTGATTGTGAGACGATAATATCTTATATTCTTGAAACGGAGACATATGAGTTGTAGTTTACAATTCGGTTGCACATTGATGATGCGTAAACGCACCAATAACTTGGTGTTATAAAACGTATTGTTGTGTGTGATTTGATGAAAAAATTGAGCAAGCATATGAGACGAAGTTTATCTGTTCGTTTTACCCTAAATGGGAAAAAGCGATATCTATGGGCCCCTCGATGATTTAGTGATGACACCCTAAGCGCTTGGCCAAGCCTGGACTGATTTGATTTGTTCAATTAGTCAGTCGTCATAAATCGGAAATCAGGAAACAAACCTTGGACTGGGTGAATGATTATGATCCATGTCTCATGTCCTTATGATATCTTGTAGAACAGAAGAATATTTGATCACTTATCTAAAGGACGGGTTACTGATAAGATCAGAGTTCGACAACGGTTTTTGAAAGCTACGATTGCTGATCAAATTCTGAAGTTATAATTGCAATAATAGTTATTAGACTTATCCAAGTGGGAGACTGTTGGATTAGGTGTCTAAGTCCATAACTATTATTGGTATGCACTTGATTTGATATGTAGCATGGTCCTTTTGGGTTGCCTTCACTCATGCAACTTGATAGGATGACAAGTGGAGAGAGAGTAGGATTTATTATATTAATAATAAATTGGTACTCAGAATGATTTTATTAATATATTACAAGATTAATATATTATTTGGAAATCATATTATTAATTGGTAATTAATCAGAAATTAATTTGATATTAAATTTAGGATTAGAGGAACTGATTAATAATTGAGGGACTGTTTTGCAAATCATCGATAGTTGCAAAACTAGGTTGATGGACTCCTTAAATAAGGATTGAACGAAATTCTATAGGGAGGCCCTATAGATTTCGTCCAAGGCCTCATAAGGAGGTGTCTATGGACTGCTTGGTGCCTAAGCAAGGTATTAGGGTTTCCACCTAAAAACCCTAGCAACCACAGTTATTTAAAGGCCCTCATACTTGGATTTTCGGCCACTCTTGCCTTTGGAAGAACTCTAGCCGAGTTCTAAGTCTCTCTCCTCTCATCCTTTGCATTGAGTGTTTGTGACTCCATTAGAGGTGCAACACTTGGGGCACTAGGCTTTCAGAAGTCAAGATCAAGCAAGTTTTGTTCTTGTTATTACAATATAACAAGTGATTTAATCTTCTAACCCTAATATAAATGTGAATTTCAAAATTGTATATGCTAGATCTAGGGTTATTTCTTTGGAGTTTGTATTTGCATGTTCAATAGAGAAAAACTTAGATCCAAAGCAATTAGGGTTGCATGTGCACCATAGGAATGTTGTAATGCTCAAAACCCATCAACTTAGTCACCCGACTTGACCGGTCCTATGTTATATTGAGCTCTAATTTTCTTAGGAACCTCATGCGTTTTCCGGACAATGAATTAACTGACCAAGTTTTGAGTGTATTGCGGGTCGTGGTGAATACGGGTGCGTGATTTGTTATACCACCGGAGGGTGATGAACAAGCCATGGGGCAACAAGGGGAACAACCTAGGCAAAGAGGGAGACACGCTGTTAGAGCTCGCGGATAGAGGGGGAAACCACAACAACCACCTTAACAATTTGAGGCCGGGGTGCCTACCGACCCATTTCAGAGTCGGGTGGATATGTATCTAGATAATATTTATGGGGGTGTCAACTACAACACCCAAGTGCTCGATTCTTTATTTACACATATGAATGTGGTGTGACCTCCCATGATACCACCTCATTGCCCGTGTATTCCAACATGGGAGGAGTTATGGATTCCACAAGGAGATGGAACTGGAGTGAGCGGAACACACGAAGAAGATGATGATTGCAATTTATCCTTTTATTTACGTTTGTTTTGTTATTTTTAGTCTTCTTATTTTTGGTGTGTTTATTTTTACTTTTTTTTAGGTTGTGTAACAAGACTTAGTGATTGTTATGATTCTTCCTTCCACACTTTCTGTTTTAGTTACTTGATATGCAGAAAAACCGTGAGATAAAATATAGGGAATTAGATATACGAGAGTTTACGAGTTAAGCCGATTCATTTAGAGTCGAGAATCAAGATCCATGATCTTTATTAAGTGTGGGGTATATTCGTGAGAGAAACAAGTTAAACAATGAGAGAAGAGATTGATGAAATTAAGAGTTGCGAAAGAGTTTTAAGTATTTACATAATCCAGTTGTATTAGACTTGATTTGAATATTAAATATGTGACGCCCAGTTTACACGACGTGGACTATAACTCCACGTCGTGAATCCAACACAGTTCGCGATTTCAAAATCATTTTTTTTCGACAACACGACGTGTACTAAACGCCCACGACGTGGAATACAGAAATTTGAATGCTCTTTAATCTCAACCATAAGATGTGGCGTATGCTTTCCCACATTGACGAGTCATGATTTTATTAACTACATTTGTTGAAGACTCAAGTCTCGAATTCACATTTTTTTCGGCACATTTACATATCTTATTTGTTGAAAATCCAAGCTCCATATTTGAAGATGTCCAAGTTCAAGATGATTAAATTATCCACATGTTCAGAATTCGATCTCACCACTTCTATCCTACGGGAGTCTGTTCTTTTTTCTCCCTTTTATTGCTTTTAAATTATTTTATGCATACAATGAGGGAATTGTATGAAATAAGTGTGGGGTAGGGGGTCGAAAAAGTAAATTGCTATAAATCTAGAAATTTAGGAAATTTTAAAATTTTAATAGGCTTGAAATAATAATCTAAAAATTGAATCTAGTAATAATAGTTTAAACTTAAGTTGCTAGTGTTGTGTGGGATGATCCAATGTGAGCTGAAATGTTTAACTGAGCCAACATATGTTATACTGTATTTGTGGCTTCCCAAGTCTTAGTGAAAAGCCATGAGATATGAAAGGTAATCTGGTAGTTTATATGGCATAATATGTTTTGCAGCCTAAACCTGAAATCTGTCCAGGAGAGCTTATGTAGTCGTTCCACTTAGACCAATACCTTTAACCAATAAGGGTTGAAGTTAAGCTCATTTGCTTAAGCATGTAGGATTTGAGCGAAAAAAGTGAGATATATTTATAAAAAAAAAGAGAGAGAAATTACCAAAAAGTTGTAAGAATTTTGGAGCTATCAAAGTATGAAGATCAAAAGATCAAAACTCTGAAGAAATCCAAAAATTTGAAGATACCTAAAATCAAATAAAAAGGTGGTGAATTCAAAGAAATCAAGAGCAAATATCAAAGAAGAGATGAATTCCAAGAGCTCCATTATGGTATTAAAAGTTGTAATTCTTTCTAGATTATGTATGCTTGGGTAGCTTAACAAAAATACCTTGAGGTTAAGAAAGATGTCTGAGGATTGATTCGGAGGGTTGCAGAAATAAGTGCCGTATAAACTAAGGGTTGAAGGTTCATAAGGATTGTGAATATTTAGGATTGGGAGGTTGTTAGGATTTTAGACACAAATATACGCATTGCGGTCTTCGTATAATGGCTGAGTTCAAAATGGATTATTCTATGTGATGCTAGTGATGAAAGTTTAAATTAAAAATAATTAGTTTTGCTTGAAGGCAAGCAAAAGATAAGTATGAGGTATTTGATATTGCCATATTTATATATATTTTTAGGCAATATTTGAATACATTTTTATACATATTTTGGTTATTTGCAAAGATAGATGGTACTTATAAAATTGAATTATATTTTGCAGGCAAAAGAAGTCATCTTGAAGAATAAGGACCAAAAGCGACAAGGATCGGAACTTTAGAGGTTTGAAGAAATAAAGAAAAGAAGATCCCACAGAAAAAATAAAGTCATGTCGTGGACTTCACTTACACGACGTGGCAAGGACGATTCTAGAAAATGAGTACACGGGAAGTCATAATCATTGCCCGATAAGGATACATTCAAATTCACGTCGTGAATCGCTAGTACACAACGTGGAGCTCAAAAACAACGAAACTATATATATATATATATATATATATATATATATATATATATATATATATATATATGTTCAATCGAGAACATTTCTTACTGTGAGAACATTTAAGAACAAATTTATACCACTAATTAAAAATTAGATATTTAAAATATTACTAAAAAGATTTTATTTCATATTCTATAAAAAATCATATTTTTATTTTTTTTCAAAAAACATGAACACGTCACTCAGGTAGTGTTTGTTTTTTGTCTGCAGATCTGCGTGGCCTCTTCTGTCTGCGCCGCGCAGACCAGGCGCAGACATTAGCCTTCGCAGACTGTTTGTTTTTTTGAACACTGCAGACCTAAAAATGTCTGCGCGCCCTCTTCTTGGCGCAGATGCGGACCAGAGTCTTCTAACATATTCAGACATTTCTAGCCTAAAATAACATATATATCTTTATTTTTTTTAAAGTTTTTTTTAATTTATATTTTTTCCAACTTTATTAATGATAAACAATTTGAAAAAAAAAATTACAAAACTTAAAGAAAAACGTTCGACGATACAAACATGATATTTTTGACAAATTTATAAATAAAGATTTATTACAATAATAGTCGTTGAAGTTGTTTATATAAATATGAAAAAAAATCATAATATATTCTTATATTTTTTTACCAAATTTTGTAAAACATTATTTAATACAGTATCGTCAATTTCTCGAGAAAATATTTATGGTACGTTTTTAATGGATTTAATTGAAAAAATCGAAGTTTATTTCCATCCATTTATGTATCAAATTCTTTGATCACTAGTTATAATGTTTAGTTATAACTTTGCAACCAAAGTTGTTGATTTTTATCAAATATATACGTTAATTCATACCATTTTTATTTTTATTTTTTATACAATAATACATAAAAGTTGATCTAGATTCATTAATTATTTATAACAAAGTCATAAAAATATTTAAAAATCACTTTGAAGTTTAAAAAAATCAGTTTATTTAGATTTCAGTTTATTTTAGTAGCCCGCAGATGTTAAAAAAACAAACAGTCTTCTTTTTTCAGACTGCAGACGTTTGGTCCACGTCTTCTACTGCAGAGGTCTACAGATGTGGTCCGCAGACTGCAGACATTTTGTCTCAGAAAAAACAAACAACACCTCACTCTCTCTCTCTCTCTCTATCTCTCTCTCTCTCTCTCTCTCTAGATCTCGACCACCATAATATCACCAGACCACTTGCCGGAATCACTGTTACGCCACTGGAGCCACCATAACGCCATTGGAAACATCAGATCGGTGCCTTTTCACTCCCTATGTATCTGCTCATTCGCCATCTCCCATCGTCGGAAACAACCTCCGCCTCTACACGAACCGCTGCTGCCTCTTCTCTCCCCCCAGATCTGCTTTTTCACCACTCCATTATCTGTCTCTTCGGTTATCCATCCAGCAGGCCAACATCACCGCCGCTCACCGCTTGTTACAGGAAATGCAAACCACACATCTCCCTTACCGGAAGATAAATCTCTCGCTTCCACACCTTTCTCTTGCCGGAAAATGTCACTTTCTACTTCGCCTCTGTTCATGGTTTGAAAAGTGTTTCCCTCTCTATTTCATTGAACTCAATCGTTCATCATGAGAGCTAATTACATAGGTAAAATCTGATTTCGATGCTTGAAATTCACCAGAATATTCACAAAGATGCCATAATTTTAGATTCTCATTTCATCTCAGTGTTTGATGATCATATAGAATGGTGACTAAACAAAATGATTTCTAGGGAAGATATCACGTTTTCATTTTAACAAATTTACATTAGTCTTTAGTTATTACTGGAACAAAATGAGAATGGGTGGTGATACAGTTGGTGTAATTGCAGGATTGGTTAATATAGTAACTTAATTTCTAGTTTTTGAAAGTGAATTTGCATTGCCTTATCATGTGTTTGATGAAAGTCCTGTAAGAATATATTTCTTATATGTATCTTTCAACGCAGTTAGGTGTTATTATATAAATGTATAATTTAATCTCAAAGTTCCTTTTTTTCATCTGCGTAGCCATTTTCATATAGAATGGAAGTACCCACATATGCTTTTGCCTTTAATTTGGATTTTGAATTAGAAGGTGAACATTTATTACGTCATTGTAGAATTTTATTTAAGATACAATGCTTAAACAATTTGCCAATTTGATAAACTAAACTAAGATAACAGACAATTAACAATTACCAATTTGGTAAACTAAACTAATCAACATATTTGAGTATAAATTTTAGTGCGTGTGAATTTGTGTGTGCATCTAGTAGAGTTCAAAGTATAGTTCGATGGTGTAGTAATGGAATTGATGGTATTTTTGATGGACTACACATGTAAGGTATTATTATTATTTTTTAAATCATTTTTTAGACTACACTTGTAAGGTATTATTATTATTTTTAAATCATTTTTTACCCTTTGTTTTTATGTGAGAGTTTTAAAGAGGGTATTATTGGTTGGTGCCATGTACCTTTAAAATACATATAATAATGATTTAGTAGTTTTTTCATACTTTTACTGCTAATGAGTCTGGCATACATTTAATAGTTATTTAAAATTTTTAATTTGAAATTGTTGTTAAGCCTAAATTACAAAAATGAATGTTGAAAACATACGTGAAAAGGAACATGATTTGTTTATTATTTTATAATAATACCATGTCTTATATACATACACATCTTAAATAAAATGTTTTATATAACACAAGTAAAATAAAATAAAATCTCTTACACAACACAAATAATATGTCTTGGAATAACTAGTAATTAAGATAAATAATAACCGATTAACCTATTTTATATATATATATATATATATATATATATATATATATATATATATATATATATATATATATATATATATATATATATATATATAGACAAGAAAATTCTTATTGTCCACATAAATCAAATGTGATTAAATATATATAATCACATATGATTTTTGCGGACACAATTTATTTTTGCGTTCTCTATTCAATAGTTGGTCTCGTGTATTTAATCATATGTTGTTATATGTGTCTAATCACATATGATTTATATGGACAAGATTCGTTTTCGCATTCTCGATTCAATAGTTTTTCTCATGTATTTAATGACATTTGATTATATGTATTTAATCACATATGATTATACTTATTTAATCACATGTGATTATGTGTATTTAATCACATATGATTTATATGAACAAGATTAATCACATATGATTTATATGAACAAGATTCGTTTTCGTGTTCTGGATTTAATAATTGTTCCTTGTGCATATTAATCATATAAATACATATAACCACATGTGATTAAAAATATGAAAAAAGTTATTAAATAGAAAACAAAAAAATGGATCTTATCAATATAAATCATATATGATTAAATACATATGTAACCACATATGATTTATATGCACAAGATTTGTTTTTGCGTTCTTGATTCAAAAGTTGTTCTTTGTCTACATTAATTATATGTGATTAAATACAAATAATTACATGTGATTAATTATATGAGAAAAATTATTGATTCGAAAATTCGACAAAAATATTGTGTATATAAATAATATGTTATTAGATACATAAAATCACATTTGATTATATGTATTTAATCACACATAATTTATGCGATTAAATACATATAATCATATATGATTTATGTGATTAAATATTATTCACATAAATCATATATGATTTATGTGATTAAATACATTTAATACATGTGATTATATGTATCTAATAACATATGATTTATATGAAAAAAATCTTGTCAATATAAGTCATATATGAGTATATATATATATATATATATATATATATATATATATATATATATATATATATATATAACCGCATGTGATTATATACACGATAACATCTATTAAATCAAGGATATGAAAACAAATTCTGTCCACATAACTCATATATGATTAATTACATATAATCACGTGTGATTAAATACATGAGACTAATTATTGAATTGAAATCGCGAAAATAAATATTGTCCACGTAAATCATATTTGATTAAATACATATAATCACATGTGATTATATGTATCCAATCACATATGATTTATGTGGACATGATTCATTATCATGTTATCGATTCAATTATTGTTTCTTTCAACATTAATCATATGTGATTAAATATATCTAAGCACATGTGATTATATGTATCTAATCACGTATGATTTATATGGATATTGGCCTTATAAATCATATGTGATTAGATACACATAATCACATATAATTATATACACATAATGACGGGTGGTGGGTGATGGGTAGTGGTGGTGTATGGTGATGTTTGGTGGTAGCAGGTGGTAGGTGGTGGTGGTGGTGGCGGTGACATGTGGGGTCATGGGTGGTGATTATAGTGTGTGGTGAGTGGTGGTGTCGGGTGGTGGTGATGGGTGGCGGAGACGAGTAGAGGTGATAGGTGGTGGTGAGGCTGGTGGTAACGAGTGGTGGTGGTGTATAGTGGTTTGGGTGGGGTGGTGGTGGCGGGTGGTGGTGGTGATGGGTGGTAAAGGTGGGTGGTAGTTATGGGTTGTGGTGGGTGTTGGTGGTGGTGGTTGGTGGTGATGGTGGTAGGTAGTGGTGGTCTTGGTAGGTGGTGGGTGGGGGTGGTTGTGGCAGGTGGTGGTTGGTAGTAGTGGCGGGTGGTGGTGATGGGTGGTGGTGGTGTGTGGTGATAAGTGGTGGTGGTGGGTGTGTGGTTGCGAGTGGTGGTGATAGTGATGGGTGGTGGTGGTGGTAATGGGTGGTGGAGGTGGATGGTGGTGGTTGGGTGGTGATGATGGTGGGTGGCAGGTGGTGGTGGTTGTTAGTAACGGGTGGTGATGGGTAGTGATGGGTGGTGGTGGTGGTGATGGTGGAGGGTGGTGATGGTGGTGGCGGTTGGTGGTGGTGGTGGTAGTGGTAGGTGGTGGGTGGTGGTGATGGGTGGTGGGTAGTGATGGGTGGTGGGTGGCGGTTGGTGGTGGTGGATAGTGATGGGTGGTGGTGGCGGGTGGTGGTGATGGGTGGTGGGGGTGGGTGGTGGTGATGGTGGCGGGTGGTGGTGGTTGTTTGGTGGCAGATGGTGGTTGGTGGTGATTGGTGGTGGTTATGGTGGGTGGGTGGTGGGTGGTGTGTGGTGGTAGTGGCGGTGGTGGTGGGTGGTGGGTAGTGATGGGTGGTGGGTGGTGCTCGGTGGTGGTGGTTAGTGATGGGTGGTGGTGGCGGGTGGTGGTGATGGGTGGTAAGTAGTGGTGGTGGGTTGTGTTGGTTGGGTGGTGAGTGGTGTTAGTTAGTGGGTTTTTTAAATGTTTGTAATTATTTTTTGATTTATATGAATATTATTTTATAATTTTAATTAAAAAATTGCGTGGTCTAAATTTGTTCCCAAATGTTCTCCCGGTAATAAATGTTCTCGATTGACCGTTCCCCTATATATATATATATATATATATATATATATATATATATATATATATATATATATATATATATATATATCCTTGGTAATTATGATTTAAAGTTTGGCTAAGAGGTTGGCTAAACATTAGAGGGTTCTGAATATGATTTCTAGAGGTGAATTAGGCAGAGAAATCAAGCATTGGCATCAAAGGAAGAACGATTGGAAGATCATTACTTTACTTTTAATTTGGTACAATTTACTATGTCTTTATTAGTTGAGATTGTGAATTTGATTGTTGCTATGAGTAGCTGAATCTAGCTGCTTCTGTTTAGCTAGATGAAGCTGGAACTTATGGTTTAGATATTTTAGTATGGATTTTTGTAGTTGGTTATATGCTTGTGTTTGATTGTTTATACCTAGCATGTTAAATTTGATACTAGATTGCTTTAATTCATATTCTGTGTAGTTTATGAACATTAATCTGCATGAATTTGATTACCTAGTAATTTAGTGAGCATTAGATTATTAGAGCTAAGATCGAACCAATCTGAGATAAGTAGTTAAAGTATTTGAATTTGGCTGTGTTGCAAAGCATATATTGTGAACATATTTCTGTTTGTTAACTCAATCTTACATAGCTCCAATCACAATTAATAATTGATTTTGTGTTAAATTATGTGTGACCATACATAGTTCTACATGAATTAGTTAAAAATTAGTATATTTAGACCTAAATTGCTAATAATATATTAACCGGTAACCAACATGAATTATTCAAAATTAATAGCTAACCATTTAGGAAAAGTGGATTCGAACTAAACAGAAGTGTCTTTAATAATTGATTGAATTTAAATAGTTGATTGCGTAAGTTTGTCTGAACTTGTAAAATCAGATAAAAACCATTTAAATCTTTGCTTAGCATTTTAGATTAATATTTAGTAGATAAATTAGTTAGCTAAATCCGTTCCCTGAGATCGATACCCGACTTACCTAACCTATCCTATAATTCGACTAAGTACACTGCCTAGGTGCATAGTAGTTAGTTAAGTTAGTTAGGTTATAAATTTAAAACTAGTAGGTACTTTTGTGCACATCACTCACATTCTAGAAATTACCCTTTGAGGGTCCTTCCCGCACGACTCCTCTAACACAGTTTGGTATTGTCGGAAAGCCAATACTAGCACCTATAAGGTTCAAAATTCAAAGCTAGGCTCATAAGCTAAATTTAGCAGAGATTCCAGTGGCCAAAGACACAACTACTGCAACACTTCAACATAATCGATCACCTCTCGATACCTATGCAGATCTTACAAGGAATAAGCAACTTGAAGATGCCAATTCCCCACAATCATCGATAGTTCTCAAGAGAATAATTCACTTTTTAGGGCAGGACCTCCAGGTCCTGAAATCGCGAACAACCTTCAAGCAGTTGAAGTTCCCTGCTGACACTCATGCTATACAAGACTTCAAAACTAACCCGACTAAGGTCTCCTGGCCTTCCATCGCTCGACAATATCCAAAATAAGAACTTCATCCCACATCATATTTTCCACCCACACATACTGATGCATCAGAGAGAAATCCTGACAAAAAACCAGCAGACAAGGCTAACCCATGTTCGTATCAATTATGTTGACCGACATCCACATATTGATTGGTCCTAAATCTACTCGGCCTACTGCCGCTCTACTAAACCCGCATGAAATGCACCAACATAAGGGAAGCCAACAATCCAATACAAAACTAGACTGGGCTGCTACTCGGTCTAACAACCCTACTCATCTATCTACTAACCATACTCAGGTTCAACCCTTATTCATAGAACTCGGGCTTACCCCCGATCCACTAACCAACAATGACACTCGGGCCTACCCCCGATCCACTAACCAACAAAACCACTCGGTCCTACTCTCGATCCACTAACCAACAACAACACTCGGTCCTTACAACACTTAACCGGTCCTATCGGGTCTTCGGGTCATGACTCAAACCTCCAAGCCCCAATTAAACAAGATCAGACAAGGAAGCCCTCATCACATCCCTCAACCTGGGCCCCTAACACCCTCAAGTCTAAAGCACAACCACGCCCTACATATGATGCCACAACAAAAACAAATACGACTTGAAGGGAATCCAATAACTGACAATGAACTTGTCGCGAAACCGAAAAATTCAGTAACTGGGCAGAAGTCTTGAACCTGTAGAAATTTAACTAGGAACCGAACCGTGGCACAAGGCTTTCCTGCTACGAGGTACCACTCTCCCCCACTTAGGATATGCTAGAGTCTGACAACTTCACAATCCTTCGATATGTAGAGTAACTTGAACTCCACCACTTGATCCCAACCACTAATGTCCATAACATAAGAGGATCTAAACCCTCACAACATTAATAAATTTCAATGCTCATACATTCAAGGGAAAAATGTTGAATCCATTCATAACAAGAAATCAACTTAAACAAAGTGAAATAACATAATTCCATTAAACTGAGCATCCCAGATTACAACTGAACTTGAAACACAAACAGAAATTACAGATGAACACCAATACCATCAAAATCGCTAAATAGAAGAACTGCCAACTCAACTCTCGGTCTCCGGGGCTCCGATCATTCCAAGACAACCGTCGGGTAACTTCCAAGCTAGGGGTGTGGGATTCAACACCTCACCGAAAACGAGAAAACCACAACAAGCTCTGATGTGGCCTTCCTGGCTACAATGGAAACAAACTTGCATACTTTGCCTATAGTCTCTACCAAAATAGCCCTCCTTGCCACACCTGCGACATACAAAAGATCTGCGCCTCCTTCTAACTGCTCCCGAACTCTGGTCAGCAGACTTGAACCGCTTTGGTACAGGCTGAGGCTGATCCGGTGCCTGGCACTGCTCCCTCACCTGGGTCTCTATCTCAGTCTCTCACCTCCTTCCGGCATCTTGAAGCTCAGCGAGAGAACCATAGCACTGGATAGAAACGAACTGTCGAATGTCCGTCTTGAACATCCCCAGATACTGAGTCATCTGGGCATGATCTGAAGTAGCGAAATCAAGACTAAACAAAGCCCTCTCAGTGAACATCTTGGTGATCTCCGTCACTGACTCAGTCGTCTGCTTCAAATCTAAATACTCCTGAGCCAACCTCTCCCTCTCCACAAAGGGAGAATACATCGCACAGAACATCTCCGAGAACTGCTACCAAGACACTGCAGCTCTTTGCTCAAGAGTGTAAGAACCAGTCACCATTCTCCACCAATCCTTTGCCCCCAAACTGAAAAGGTTGAAGGCGCACTTTACCTTCTGGTCATCCGGCCAAGAACATGTGAAGAAACAACCCTCCACATCAGATATCCATCTCATAGCTAGAATCGGGTCCGAGACCCCATCAAACTCTAGGGGCTTCGTAGTATTGAAGTCCCGGTACTGGAAATCTCTCTCTCCTTGAGCCCGAACGGAAACAATAGTCGTGGTAGCTGCAACAACAATTTCTGTAAAGTGTAGCATAACGATCATCGAAAAGCTTAATCATGGAGGTCTTGTCCATCCTGAACAACTTTAGAGTCACCTCCCTAATCTCCCCGACCACTTCTATAACAATGATCCCACGGATCTCCTCCTCACTCAGACCTCCTCTCCCAGTGATGCCCGCTCCTAATCCTGAACCCCCAAAAGCTGCCATACTAAAAATACATCAAATAAAGATAAGACATCCACAATACAGTGCTCGAAACACCAAGACCTACTCCTATTAGTTCCTTAGTAGCCTCGATATTCCTCCTGAATCTCATACAAATCCTGTGCTTTCAGTAGTACAGGCCCATACTACCATCTGCACCTATCTGTAGTTGATTCATAATTCATCCCAAGGTCCTAAGTCACTGCACTAGACCACCCCCTAAGTGTGCTAACACCCACTTATCCTATAAGCTACAATTAACTTCTTAGGCATTCCTCCTAGGATTACCCTCTCTCCCGCACCACCGGTTGGCGGTTGCTTTTGTGCATGCTTGTTGTACACAATACGAGATAAAAAAGATTGTCGAATAATCGACTATGCCCCAAGTCCACAACCAAACAAGGAATAGGAAGTAAGGCTAATTCGATCATTATAAGGCTATTCAATCCCACCCATATACAACTAATCAACATACACGCAACAATCAGAAATCAAGTAATATATATCAGGAAAGCAACTCCCTATATCATAAGGCATGACAAAAATCAGGCATTTCTATACAACAGTTTCTAAAGAACATTATCCACTAGCATGCTTTTCTAACAATCCATATGTCAGCAAAATAAAACTCACCAAACATAACAAGTATGGGTATTTTGGAAACCACTCTCCTGTTCGGGCTCTGGCTGACTGTACACACCGGATCTTCCTGTAAAACCAAAGTTAAGTCAAGGACCACAATCTTGATCCCAAGCTAACAATCAAACAAGAACATGACAAGAGACCGAGCCGATGTCCCTAACCCAACTCTGTTATTATAATTTCTTAAAAAAAACATTTTGCAAGACTCTTGGATCCTAGTTTGAGACTGGATTCACACAAGTGTTCCGCCAATTCACTCATACCAGGGCTCTGATGCCAACTTTTAACGTCCCATTTTTCACAACCAAAAATTTTCATGTTTATTTAAGTAAATCCTCCCAAATATAAAACCAATATTGAGAAAATGTTTATTAGAATTACATTTATTATAATTTTAGAGTAATATTTAAAACACGAAGTCTTCATTGCTGCTGATGAATGTGTACAGTTACGCCTTCGCCTTCCCAAGATAACCAATGATACCTGAACCAATAAACAACTGGGTAACCATGAAGCTTAGTGAGTTTCCCCCAAAATACCCAATACGATAAACATACAAGCATGCATCGGGTCCACTCAGCCATCGGGCTGGAATACCCAGAGTTTGTTGCCCTACCACCTCAACCCAACCGCTCTACCAGAGCCTCCATTCCTGCGGCTTACAGCCGGCCCACACCGGGTATCTTTGCCGACAACACAAAGCAGGACCGTCGTAACCCACCACTACCATATGTCAACATATAAACAAACAAGGATCAAGTAGGCATATAATACAAACAAACAACAATCATACAACTCACTCTCGCCTTCTAGTCCTCTCACAACTCACAGTCCCACTGCCAACTAAACTCCATGAAGTGTGTAACCATAAGTAGCCAGAGGTGAGATATCTACCTGAACAAATGATCCTACTATAGAGCCACAACCAAACAAGGAACAGGAAAGAAAGCCTAGATCAAGAGTTCTCAGGCTATCCTACATGACCGCAGACAGTCCCTAGGGCACTCCAGTAGATGATAACTAGCAAGTATAAATAACATATATATCCAACAGTGCACTATAGCATAGCAACATCCTACTGACCAGGATACAGATCTAGCAGATCACTACAACATAGCAACATCCTATATACCAGGATACCGATCAAACAAATCACTATAACATAACAACATCGTATATACCAAGATACCGATCTAACATATCACTAAAACATAACAACATCCTAAATATCAACAATCCAAGGAATGCATGACCGTATATATTCAGAGATGAGATAGCCTCCCAGACAGGTGGTCGTACTCTAGAACCACAACCAAACAAGGAACGGGAAAGAGAGCCTAGACCAAGAGTCCTCAGTCTATTCTACATGACTATATATAGTCCCTAAAGCATCCTTCCACTGACAGGTAACCAAAACTAGTGGGACAGTATTGGTGCCTTAGACCCACGGTACAATGAGGCGAAACTCACCTGAATCAAAATACTCTAAGCACTTCGATACAACCCCTTTTCAACACTGCTTGCTCCCATGAATCCACAAACACCAGAACCAGATGGAATCTCAATCAATAACCCAAAATCATCAAGTTTGACCCAAAGTTAAATTTGGTCAAAAAGTCAACGGTAAACAAAAGTAAATGGTTAGCAGACACTCACGACGTGATCATTTATGGCTCATGTCGTGAGCCACTACAGGACAAAATACTCGAGTCTAACCACCCTCACAACATGACATGCATTTCATCACGTCGTGAGGTCCGTCTGAATGCCAAAATGATTCAAAAAGCTCTTAATCCATTAAGCCACTAATCTATCTGTTCCAGGAGGCTTCCTAACACTCCAAGAGTCATAAAAATTAATGCTTTAAGGTCTTGTATGTCCAATATAAGAATTGGGCTAAAATTAGGTCATTCATGGAGAAAAACAAGATAAATTCTCATGCATGAACTCCAACACCATTCAAACTTCAGATCCATGACATATAAGCATCTAGGTGTTGGATTAGTGTCTAAGTCTGTAACTATATTTGGTATGTACTTGACCCGGTTGCGCATGGTCCTTTTGGGTTACCTTCACCAAAGCAACTGAACATGATGATTTATAAAGAAAAAGGATTTTGTGGTTTATTAATATATTATAAGAATAATATATTAAAAGAGAAATCATATTTGTTTAATTAATATTGGCTGAATAGTTAATTAAGAATTAATTGTTTTGACTAAAAGAGATTGATTAAATAAAGGGGAATGGAACTGCAATTATAAGATAATTGATTTTGGGCTGAGAATCCTTATGGATTAGGGCTTGGACGAAATTAAGGTGGAGTCCATCTTGAATTCGTCCAAGGGGGCCTTATTTTGGAAGGTTCTGTGGGCTGGTTAAGGCCTAAGCTATCTAATTAGGTTTTTGACTGAAAACCCTAACAACTCAAGTATAAAAGGACCCCTAAGGCATTGGAAATCGGACACTTGATCCCTTGGAAGCTTGGATCCGACTTCTAGCCTCTTATCCTCTCTCCTAAACATCATCCTCTTGCCTTGGTGTTTGTAAGCCATTAGAGGTATCGTATTTGAGGTGTTTGGTTCTCGTAAGCTTTGAAGATTCAAGTTTTATACTACAATCAAGAGGTAATATTCTTACTTGGTTATTTATATAGATCTCAAGTTTTGTAGTATGCTAGATTAGGATATTCAAGTTTTTGATGAATTGCATGTACAATAGAGAAACCTAGATCCAAGCTTTAGGGTTTTGCTTGAGCACATAGGATTGTTCTTTTGCTCTAAACCCATCAGTGGTATCAGAGCCTTGTTTGGTTTCTATTGTATTTGATGCATTGTATGATTGTTCATTACTTGAATTCGATTTTTTTGGCCTTCTGCCTGGCAGACTCGTCGAGTCCCAAAGAGGACTCACCGAGTCGGATGAAGTCGACGAGTCCAGTAAGGGACTCGGCGACTCGGGCAGTCAGACAGAGGGAATTTCGGGATTTTGCTTATTTTGACTTAGAATAATTACCATAAGTGTTTCTAATTGATAAAATCTGAATTTTATTGATTCTAGAAGATTATCTTTGTCAAAATAAAAGATTTTGGTCATTTAATTAAATAATTATTACCTTATTTGATAATTGTTAATTATTTGAATTATTTAATCAATTATCATGCATGCAATTGGATTAGGTCAAAATTAGATAATCACCAAATTAATTGTTTAATTGTTTATTCGAATTTTGATCTAGATGATTTTGAAATGTTTCAAAACTTGCCCTCAAGTTTTGGTATTTAAACTTTTGATTAAAAGTTAATTTTGAAATAATTAAATTCCAAACCCTAGAATTTTATATGTTTAAAATTCAACCCTATACTATTATAATATTATAAGAATAACTATTATATATGTATAAGTTAAATGTTAGTCTTACCGTTAGTAGGCCTCATTCACAAAGTCGGTCTATAAGGGGGGTATAAGGTTATGGCCTATAAAATGGCCCTTTAATGGGTGTCCACTCTCACCCACCGCTTCCTTGATTGGTGGAGGGTCGTTAGTCGAGCGGGTAGGATAGGGCAACCTAATTCCTCATTAAAAGTATAATGATTAATAAAGTAAATAAATGTTTTTATAAAATTTCCAATCTTAGTTACTTTTAGGAAAAATGTGAATTTGATGTTATTCCATGGAATTACACTTTGTACCCTTGCTAAGACGTTAGTGGAGCGTGTGTGGTTAACTGGCACACTAATATGGCTCTAAGCAAAGGTGGAAAAGGGTGACTTGTTGTTTTTCATAGATCAATAGAGCGTGTGTGGCTAACCGGCACATTGATTAGGTGACAGTAACACCGAGGGAACCAAGTACATTTGCATGGTTATTCACGCCTTGTTTGTGATCCTCGGTATCCCAGTCACAAACTTGAAGGGCATATCAAGATTTAAACATGCCATTGAAAAGTTCAATGAATCTCAAAGATCTAGGAGTTTTCAATACATTCAAAACATAATCTTTCTTTTGTTTTTCAGGGTGGAAATTAGTGAATCGTCATTCACTTACCTTCAAATTGTTTGAAATTTAAATTACGACATCCCTCTTTTAAGTTGCAAATAATGTTGTTGGATCCTAGCCCTAATTTCTCATTTGGGTGTTTAATTGGGGATTCTTATGTAATCAACTTTGTCTCTTTTCCATTTCAGATGTCTAACTCGAACAACAACAACGCTTCAGGCTCAAACCCTTCATGCTCATTCTCACTCATGAGTTTGTGTGGGAGGGTGATTTTCGATGGGACCAATTTCAATGATTGGATCCGGAACATCCGCATGGTCACCCGTTACGAGGACAAAGAGTATGTTCTCAATGAAAACATGAAGGAAATAAATGTCAACACTGCTACTCCTGAGGAGATTGCTGCTTATGAAACCCACGAGCGTGATGCTACAAAAGTCCATTGCATCATGCTCGCTACCATGACCGCAGAACTCCAAAAGTCCTACGAGGACTTCTACCCCTACGAGATGCATCAAGATTTGATGGATAAGTACCATCAAAGCGCGAGGCAGGAGACGTACGACATCATCACTTCGATGATCACTACCAAGATAAGGGACGAAGATTCTGTCACTGCTCATCTCCAGAAGATGCAAATATATGTTGACCGCCTGCAGAAGTTAAATGTGGACTTCAATGAGGAGCTGGCGATTGACATAATTCTTCACTCCTTACCTCCTTGCTACAACCAGTTCCACATGACCTACCACATGAACAAAGAGGAGGTCACGTTGAGCAAGCTTTAAGGGTTGTTGAGGACTGCTGAGAGCAACCTCAAGGATAAATCTGTTGCATCAACTCCTACTGCTGCCCCAGTTTTGGCTATTGGGAAAGGGAAGGGTAAAAAGAGGAAGGCTCCTTCAAAGAGCCAGCACAAGGGAAAGTCCCATGAAGGCACCTCTTCTAGTGGAACCAAGCCTGGTCTCGCTGCACCCACCTCAAACCCAGAGGATGCAGAGTGCTATCACTGCCACGACATAGGGCATTGGAAATGAAGTTGCCCAAAGTACTTGCACGATATCAAGGATGGGAAGATCAAGCCGTCCTTCGCAGGTATTTACACTATTCGATCTAATGATTCATCACATGCTATTTCTTGGGTACTTGATACAGGATGTGGTTTTCACATTTGTACTGATTTGCAGGGCCTAAGAAGAAATAGGGATGTGGAGCATGGGAAGATAAACTTGATCATGGGGAACAGAAGATCATCGCCTGTCACCAAGATTGGAGTTTACTCTTTAATGCTTAGTAATGGATTAGGACTAGATTTGAATAATTGTTGCTATTCGCCAGAAATGGCAAGAAACATCATTTCTTTTCATGGTTTGTATAGACAAGGATTTAGATATTCATTTGATAATGAAAAGGGTTCTATTAATGCTTATCTTAATGGTGTTTTCTATTTTGAAACATTACCTTGCAATGGAATATATGAAACTGTGATGGTTGTAGACAATTTAGGAAATGATGTGTTGTGTGTCGATTCTTCCAATAGTTTGGACAAAGCATGCTTGTGGCATTGTCGTCTTGGACATGTCAACAAGAAATGCATAGCCCAACTCAAAAAAGATGGAGTGTTGGAGTCATTCGACCTTAGGGACGATGACGTGTGCGAGTCTTGTTTACTTGGAAAGATGACCAAGTCACCCTTCACTAGTTCTTGTGAAAGGGGTGAGGGTTTATTGGATCTCATACACACCGATGTGTGTGGGCCCTTTATATCCACCACAAGGGATGCAAGCCGCTTCTACATGACTTTTACCGATGATTATAGCAGATATGGCTATATCTACTTAATCAGGCACAAGTCAGAAACCTTTGAAAAGTTCAAAGAGTTTAAGCAAGAAGTGGAGAATCAGCTAGGCAGGAAAATCAAGATGCTTCGATCCGATCGAGGTGGAGAGTACCTTAGTCTTGAATTCCATGACTACCTTAAGGAATACGAAATCGTTTCGCATTTAACGCCACCTAGGACACCGCAGTTGAATGGTGTGGCTGAGAGGCGTAATCGAACCTTGCTAGACATGGTTCGTTCCATGATGAGTCGTTCTTCACTACCTATCTCATTCTGGGGGTATGCCTTAGAGACTGCCGCCCATATCCTTAACTTAGTCCCTACAAAGAAGGTTGCCAAAACACCTCATGAGATGTGGACAGGGAAAGCTCCCTCATTGGCACATATTAAGGTTTGGGGCTGCGATGCTTTCGTAAGACGAGAGACTCACGACAAGCTCGAACCTCATAGTGAGCGATGTATTTTCATCGGCTACCCGCAGAAGTCCTTTGGATATCTCTTCTATAGACCGAGTGACAATGTTGTCTTCATTGTGAGGAGAGGGGTTTTCTGAGAACGAGAACTCATATGCCAAGGAGACAGTGGGAGGCAAATAGATCTTGAAGAGCTTCAAGAATCGAGCGATGAAGGAACCTCTAACACAGGCGCTCAACTTGAGGAGGAAACTCCTATTGAACCGATTGATGAGTCCTTACCTCTTAGACGTTCCAGTAGAGTTAGTGTTCCACCTGTGTTATATGGTTTTCATATAACAAGTGAAGGTGATACGTTTATTAGTGACAGTACACTAATAAATTTGGATGAACCTAACAGCTACAAGGAAGCCATGGCAGGCCCGGAGTCTGCGAAATGGAAAGAGGCTATGGACAGCGAGATTCAGTCCATGTATGACAACCAGGTTTAGAATTTGGTTGACAATGTGCCAGGACGTAAGAGGGTCGGGTGCAAATGGATCTTTAAGAAGAAGACCGACATGGATGGGAAGGTACACACTTATAAGGCGCGATTGGTTGCGAATGGCTTTACTCAAACTCCAGGAGTTGACTATGACGAGACCTTCTCACCAGTTGTGAAGATAAAGTCTATTAGGGTGATGCTAGCCATTGCTGCATTTCATGACTATGAAATATGGAAAATGGATGTCAAAACCGCTTTCCTCAATGGGATGTTGGCTGAGTATGTTTACATAAGTCAGCCAGAGGGTTTTTTCGATGCGAAGCATCCCAATAGAGTGTGTAAGCTTGAGAAATCCATTTATGGGTTGAAACAAGCATCTCGCAGATGGAATCTTTGTTTTGACGAGAAAGTCAAAGAGTTTGGCTTCCTGCGAAGCGAGGATGAATCATGTGTATATGTCAAAGCCAGTGGGAGTATAGTTAGCTTCCTCGTATTGTATGTCGATGACATACTGCTCATAGGAAACGACATTCCGACCCTGCAGGAGGTTAAGTCCTGGCTTGGGAAGTGTTTTGCTATGAAGGACCTCGGAGAGACTGCCTATATTTTGGGAATAAGGATAGTGAGAAACAGGAGTAAGAGACTGATAGGACTTACTCAGAATACTTACTTGGATAAAGTTTTGAAACGTTTTAGTATGGAGAATTCCAAGAAAGCGGAGTTGCCGATCCAAAGTAATGCCAAGTTGAGTAAGACTCAAAGTCCGAGTACCGAAGCCGAGATGGCAAAGATGAGCTGAGTACCTTACGCTTCCGCAGTTGGCTCAATCATGTATGCCATGACTTGTACTCACCCTGATGTGGCCTTCGCTTTGAGCATGGTCAGCAGATATCAAGGGAACCCTGGCAGAGCACATTGGACAGCAGTCAAGATCATTCTTAAGTACCTTCGGAGGACCAAGGAATGGTTTCTAGTCCTCGGTGGGAGTGATAACTTAAGGGTGCGAGGGTATAGCGACACCAGTTTTCAGACAGACCGAGATAATTATCGATCTCAGTCAGGTTGCGTCTTTACCCTAAATGGAGGAGCAGTGACTTGGAAAAGTTCCAAGCAGGAGACCATAGCTGATTCAACGTGCGAATCAGAATATATAGCGGCGAGCGAAGCGTCTAAGGAGGCGATATGGTTGAAGAACTTCATCGGAGACCTTGGAGTTGTTCCAGCCATAAAGGAGCCTATGGAGATTTTCTGCGATAATGAAGGAGCGATTTCCTTGACCAAGGAACCGAGGGATCATGACAGATCTCGACATATCGACAAGAAATATCACTTTATTAGACATTGGGTGGAAGAGGGACTCCTCGTAGTGAAGAGGGTATCGTCAGAGGATAACCCAGCAGATCCCCTTACGAAGGGACTGAGTAGGGTTAAGCACTTGCAGCATGCTGGGAGCATTGGGCTGAAGGACGATATTAGTTTAGATTAGATAGCTTCGAAACATGTAATAGATAAATTGTATTAACATTTGATGATTAAATAAAAGAGTATTATTTATAAGTAAAGTTACTGTCTTGTGTTAATCATTTACCTATTGTTTCACTTTGCATGTTTTGACTTCCAGAATAATAAGATTATTCTGAAAGAAGACTGTCATGAATTGGTTGTAAACTGCCTAAAGGGTATTAGACATAACAAAGGTTTGATACAACGTTCATGAGTGCTTATGAACAAGATTTGAGCATTGGATTAGACCCACGCTTCCTGGTATCACTTCATGGAATTAATCACGAGTGATCGCAAGACGATAATATCATATAGTCTTTAAACCTAGATATATGGTTTATTGTTTGCGAGTTGGTTGTGAATTGATAATGTGTAAACGTATCAGTAACTTGATGTTATAAAACACATTGTTGTGCATAATTCGATAAGTGAATAGTAAATGCATATAAGTCGAAGTTTATCTGTTCCTTTTATCCTAAGTGGGTAAAAGCGATATCTGGGCCCCTCGATGATTTGGTTTGACTTATGTGTCGGGCCCGGTCAGGACTGAATTGATGTGTTCAATTAAGTTCTATGTCAGACGAATCAGAGATTGAGAAACAAACTGTTGGACAATAAGTATGACTATGTTCCATCTTTTTGTCCGCACACTATCTAGAACAGAGGATTATACGATCCATTATCTAAAGGACAGGGTACTGATAAGAGTTGACAACAGCTTATGAGAGCTACGATTGCTAATCGGATCCTGAAGTCATACTTGCAAATTTAGTTACTAGACTTATCCAAGTGGGAGACTATTGGATTAGTGTTTAAGCCCGTAACTATATTTGGTATGTACGTGACCCGGTTGTGCATGGTCCTTTTGGGTTGCCTTCACCAAAGCAACTGGACAGGATGATTTATAAAGAAAGAAGATTTTGTGGTTTATTAATATATTATAAGAATAATATATTAAAAGAGAAATCATATTTGTTAAATAAATATTGGTTGAATAATTAATTAAGAATTAATTATTGTGACTAAAAGAGATTGATTAAATAAAGGGGACTGGAACTGCAATTATAAGATAATTGATTTTGGGCTGAGAATCCTTATGGATTAGGGCTTGGACGAAATTAAGGTGGAGTCCATCTTGAATTCTTCCAAGGGGGCCTTATTCTGGAAGGTTCTGTGGACTGCTTAAGGCCTAAGCTATCCAATTAGGTTTTTGACTGAAAACCCTAACAACTCAAGTATAAAAGGACCCCTAAGGCATTGGAAATCGGCCACTTGATCCCTTGGAAGCTTGGAGACGATTTCTAGCGTCTCATCCTCTCTCCTAAACATCATCCTCTTGCCTTGGTGTTTGTAAGCCATTAGAGGCATCACATATGAGGTGCTTGGTTCTCGTAAGCTTTGAAGATTCAAGTTTTATACTACAATCAAGAGGTAATATTCTTACTTGGTTATTTATATAGATCTCAAGTTTTGTAGTATGCTAGATTAGGGTATTCAAGTCTTGGATGAATTGCATGTATAATAAAGAAACCTAGATCCAAGCTTTAGGGTTTTGCATGAGCACATAGGATTGTTCTTTTGCTCTAAACCCATCACTAGGGACCCTAAGGACCCATAAAGTTGCCAACTTTATGGAGTCCCAACACTCTAACTCTTAAGATCTTGAACAAATATGCATAAAACCTTAAATCTAGAAATAAGGAAACATAAAGCTTGGATCTTGATTGTCACACCCCCGAACCAGACGGCGGAAACATCCGAGGGCTCGTGTGAATAACAATTGAAATATCATCACAATGAATATACATGAAACATAACACAATCATCACTAAACATTACATATTACAACTGGTATTGTTCACATCAAGTACATTATCTTAGGTTACATAATTCCAAAATATTAATAGTACGATGAGTGACATTACACAAAATAAATCCACACACTTGAAAGTTCTTCTGCTTAACGGTTACATGAGAATACAAGTTATTTTGAAAACGGTCAACATATATAATGTTGGTGGGTTCATAAGCATGTTTGAATGAAAGTCATTGTATTGTTTGTAAAACCCAGAAAATCCGATATTTTCTGTAAAAAGTCTGTAAAATGATGTGAAAATCGTGTATTGATGCATGCGTGAATTTCATAGTAAAAACATGTATAAGTAAACGATCCAAAATTTCCTTGTATTATATCTGTTGTAAGTAGAAGGTAATGAAAAACAGTATTTCCCCCAGAAAATCCGATATTTTCTGATTTATAAAAGTGTGGTAGTCCTTGCATTATCGTATGAATTATTTCGTATTAACATGATTTAAGCACTTGAATTCCCGTAATGTACTGATGATAATGGATCTCTGTGTGAGTCGTTATAACCATGCATGATAGTGACTAATTTGCCTGTTTTGGCATGTTCCAAACGCTGGATTTTGATCAAGGTTTTGTCAACCTAGACTGGCCTAGTCTAACTGTAGCGAACAGCTCAGGTGTGGGGGAGTCACCCCCGTATAGATCTATACACAAACTCTCGCTCTCCCTCCAGGAGACTCTGATTATAACTACAGGCTACGCCCATACACTCAATGGGGTCAATCGACAAGTCTTACGAGGTTCCAATTATTGCCACATGGATATGTATACGTTATATGTATTTAGAATTTCGAACACCAGATGATACATGAATATGAAAGGATAAGGCCCAATAAACATGAAGAAAAGACAATTATGGCCTATTAGACATGTAAGTTATTTCCAGGCTTGTTAAGTATGCCATGGACACATTAACGCCCATTAAGCATACGATGAATTATTCCAGGCTAAATTAGCATGTAAATGGGCCACTAAGGCCCAATAACATGTAAAGGCTAATTTAGACCCATTAAGCATGTAATTGGGTCACTGAGGCCCAATAGACATGTAATGAATACACTGGGCCCAATAAACATGCAAATGGATCATGAAGGCCCATTAAGCATGTATAGCAAATGCTAGGCCCAATAATCGCAACGTTGTTGTATTTCGTTTGTTTGTTATAGTATAGTTTATTCGGTCGAAACATTTACCCATAATATTATAAAAAGTCTTGCGTTTTGTTATAATGATACTTTTAGTTCGTTACGTCGAAATTCTATAATTTGAAATCGTGTTTACTACAATTACACTTTAGGTCCCTTAGGAACTAAATTAAACATTTAAGGCTTATTTTTACAAAGATGTCATTTTTGGTCTATTTTAGTTAAAAATAACGTTTTAGCCCACATAATTATAAAAATTTATATTTTCGCCCCAAATGTTTAGTAATTGACGGACTTCGTTCAAAAATACGTACATTGACATTTTCAGCCTATTTTTGCAGAAAATTACATTTTCAGGCCTTATTTGAATAAAATGACATTTTCGGCCCAAATTTTATAAAATTAGCATTTTTGGCCCAACTTTGAAATAAGTGTCATTTTCAGCCCTTATTTTCGTTTATTCTCATTTTTGGCTCAAGTTTTGATTAAATAACATTTTAATCCCCAAAAATTGATATTTTGCAATTTGGGCCCAAAAAGCTGTAAGATCCAAATTAAGGCCCATAATGCAAAATATTATACTTTTGGTCCTTTGGAAAGTATTGTTGTTATAAAAACTCATTTTTATACAAATGTGACCCTTTTGATCCTTAAAAAAACCGTGAATGGTAACCCAATCTTTTGTTTACTTGTCAAAAATGGTCCTTATACAAGATTTTTGTTTTGTTTTTCACATCTAAAGCGTGTATAACACTTTTATCTTTGTATTATGATGTTTAGAGTGTTTTAGTTTATGAATCTCACCCATTTTTGTTAGATTTTTCGAGATTCATCAAGTTTTATCACATAATCACAACATAAACCAAGAAAATCACACATAACATGTATATGTACATAGATCTACACATAAACACTTGTATTCTCCCCCAAAAACATGTAAAAACCGAAAACAAGGGGGTATGAACTCACATTTGCTTGTTGCTCTCGGTTTTGAAGAAGAAATGAGAGATCTTGGCCTTTAGCAAGCTTTCTTGAGTGATTTTCGAACTTAAGAAGTTTCTAAGAGTGTGATCGTGGAGTGAAGCTATGTAAGAAGGAGTTCTTAATGTTAAAATGAAAGGAGATGTTTGTGTTTGATAATAACTTACCAAGGTTGAAAATACTTGATGAAGATCCTTGAAACACAAGCAAAATTTCGAGATCCTTGGTGGAAGAAGGAGGATGATCTTGGAAGTGTTTGGAGAGAATTTGAAAGTGTGTGTGTGTGTGTGCTAGCTCTCGGCCGAGAGGATAGGAAGAGAGGGGAGAGAGAGAGGTGAAGATGTGATGGGTGCTTAGAAGTATGAGATTTATATTTTGTTTAGTGGGTAATTAGCATGGAGAACCATAAGGTAAACTTGAGGTGGCACTATTTAAATCCATGCATAATCTTTTCTTTTCTTTTTTTCTATAAACCCATTGGGCCGAGAATGGGCTCAATGAATGAAGGTGAATTAGCTTTGGGCTCAAATCCTTGGCTTTGATCAAATTTCATAGGCCCAATATTATTCTTCGGCTCATTGGGCCCTTAGGATGTAGTGGCGAATCTAGGATTGAAAATCACAGGTGTCCATTTTAAATGTGATGACAAAATCAATAGGATAATTTTTTTTTGTTATCGGGTCGGACTGTCAAACACGCTATCCAAGATAAATATAGTATTAATTTTAATACCAAAAATCAAACATAGTTTCAAAAGTAGTAGTATTACGACGAATTCTTATATTTTGAAAATATTTTATACATGAATATATAACAGGAGAAAATTATTTATAAATCATTGTTTTAATGTGTTGTTTTATAATCGTGAGACAAAGAACATGTTTTCTTTTCTTTTCTTTTTTTTAGAAAAAACTTTAATATTATAAACAAAATAAAAACATAAAGATATATGAATAAACAAATATAGAACTAATATTATTCTTAGATTTTACTTTAAATTATACATATAAGTATATAATTATAATTTAAATATCTAATCAGAACATATAATATTTATAAAGAGATGAAAAGAAAAATGTTAGAAATTGATAACTCGTTTGTTGTACCAAGTTAAAAAAAAAGTTTTCCTGACAAAGTATGGTGATGCAGTATGGTTGCTTTTATTAATTACTAGTTTCTAGGCTTTCACATACAAACTCATTTATCTCATCTTCTACCCTATAAAACACCAAACTGGAATTAACTCGTAAGAGAAGAAAAAGCCGTTCAAAGAAAAATGCAAGAGAAGAAAAATAGTTACCTCAAAGTAACGAAGTCGGAGATTTGAAGGAGTCAAGCAGAAGCAGGTTGCAGGTGTCCTCCGGTCGACGGGTGTACGTTGCAGGCGGGGCGGCGAGGGATTAAGAATACGAATGTAGTGTCTGGTTACACAAAAAATTATAATTTCTTAGGTTTTCAGCTTTAAGTTTTCACCATTCTATTATTTCTTTTAGCCAGAAGTTATACTAAGTTTGAAGGATTTATCTTTTTTTGTTATATTTATAGAATCGATTTGGTTTTGTTAACTACCTCCTAAATTTGTGCTCCTAAAAATTTAAAAGAATTTAAAAGTTATATTTATTAAAATCGTGTATTACTTTTTGCTTTGTGTTACTTGCATCCAAAGGGACAAAGGGTGTCCTATGTGGGATCCCCACGGGTGTCCTTTGAAATTTACCACATATATTGTAAATAAAATTTCAAAATTAGGGGTGTCCATGGACACCCTTAACACACATGTACCATCGCCTCTGTTAGGATGGTTCACGGCCCATTTGAATAAAAGAAATGGAGTTTATGGCCCATTAAGGCCCATTAGGGTTAGAATGAATCATTCTAGGCCCATATGGTCCAAAATGCTATAGATTTATGAATTGGGTTCATTTAGAATCCAAATAGGGCTTCTAACCCCAAAATAGTCGAATTGAATGCTTGTTGGTCCATTAGGCCCAATAAGAAAATCCTAATCCATACAGAACTTGAACCGGGATTTTTAGGGTTTTCAACTCCCAATTGACTTTCTGAAATGTTTTGCATAGAGTTTTGAATTTCAATTGTAAATCTTGAATAAGTTTGTTGTCATAGAATGAACATAGTGTATGGTATCAAGTTAGAGTTACAAATATTATCATAGATGACGTTTACATGATCACAGAATTTCCTGGCAAAAATGCCAGTTGTGACATCATCCCCCTGTTAAAGGGAATTTCGTCCCGAAATTCTTTTGAAAACTAGGGTTATGAAGGAGAGAATAAGTGAGGGTACTTCTGCTTCATTTGATCTTCGCGTTCCCATGTGAGTTCCGGTCCATGCTTGGCGTTCCATCGAACCTTCACAATCGGAATGCGGCTCTGCTTCGTACGCTTCACTTCCCTATCCAATATCTCGACTGGTTCTTTGACGAACAGAAGATTTTGGTTGATCTCGATATCTTCTAGAGGAATGACAAGAGTTTCATCTTATAGACACTTCTTCAGATTCGAAACGTGGAACACGGGGTGTACGTTGCTGAGCTCGGCAGGTAGCTGCAGCTTGTAAGCCACTGGACCAATCCGGGCAAGAATCTCAAACGGTTCAATGTATCGCGGGTTCAGTTTCCCCATTTCCCAAAGTGGATCATCCCTTTCCAAGGAGAGACCTTCAATAACAAGCGATCCCCGACTTGAAATTCTAATGGCTTTCGTCGCTTGTCAGCATAGCTCTTCTGTCGGTCTCGCGATGCTTGGAGTCGAGCTTTGATTTGGATTTTCTTCTCTGTCGTCTCACGAATAATTGTTGGCCCTGTTAAAGTATTGTTTGGTGATTGCCCTTTCGCAAGTTGGGTGTCACCCACTTCGGCCCAGCATAGAGGCGATTTGCATTTACGACCATAAAGAGCCTCGAAAGGAGCAACCTTGATGCTCGTGTGAAAACTGTTGTTGTATGAGAATTCGATCAGAGGCAAGTGAGCATCCCATGACTTGCCGAAGTCAATCACGCAAGCTCGGAGCATGTCCTCAAGTGTCTGGATGGTATGCTCGCTCTGACCATCTGTCTGTGGATGATAGGCAGTGTTCATATCTAGCTGTGTTCCCATTGCCTTCTGAAGAGATTGCCAGAATCTTGAAGTGAATCTACTATCTCGATCCGAGATAATAGACACTGGCACTCCATGGAGTCTCACGATCTCTTTGATGTAAATCCAGTTCAGATTTTCCATCTTGTAGGATTCTTTTATTGGTAGGAAATGAGCGGATTTTGTTAACCTATCGACGATTACCCAGATAGCATCCAATCTGTCTGCTGTCTTTGGTAATTTGGTCACGAAGTCCATAGTTATCCTTTCCCATTTCCACTCGGCTATCGCTAGCTGTTACAATAATCCTGAGGACTTTTGGTATTCCACTTTTACCTTGGCGCAAGTAAGACACTTGCCCACATAAGTGGCTATCTCTGCCTTCATATTTGGCCACCAATAATGTTGTTTCATATCCAGATACATTTTATCTGACCCCGGATGAATAGAGTATCGCGTCTTGTGGGCTTCATGCATGACTACTTCTCTGAATCCTCTAATCTTAGGAACCCAGATTCTGTTCATGAAGTAGTGAGTTCCGTCCTCTTTAACTTCAAATCCCTTATCCATTCCCCGCAGTGATTCACTAGCGAAATTCTCCGGTTTCAATGCGTCCAATTGGGCTTCCTTGATCTGTGAGGTTAGGTGAGATTGAATGGTGATTGATAGAGTTTTAACGCGACGACTTGAATACTCCTTTCGGCTCAGGGCATCGGCTACCACGTTAGCCTTTCTTGGGTGGTACTTGATCTCACACTCGTAATCATTTAGCATCTCAACCCATCTCCGCTGCCTCATGTTTAGTTCCTTTTGATTTAAAATGTGCTGGAGGCTTTTATGATCGGTGAAAATGGTGCACTTGGTACCGTAAAGGTAGTGCCTCCAAATCTTCAAGGCGAATACCACAACTCCCAGCTCGAGGTCATGGGTGGTGTAATTCACTTCATGAGTTTTTAGTTGCCTGGACGCATACGCAATTACCTTCCCGCGTTGCATAAGGACACAACTTAAACCTTGATTCGAAGCATCAGAGTAGACTACGAAGTCTTCAGTTCCCTCCGGTAAAGATAGCACTGGTGCACTACAGAGGGCTTGCTTCAAGGTTTGTAAGGCAATCTCTTGCTTCTCAGTCCAATTGAAAGGTACGCCTTTTTGTGTCAATGTTGTGAGAGGTTTGGCTTTCTTGGAGAAGTTCTGAATGAACCTTCGGTAGTAGCCTGCAAGACCCAAGAATTGGCGAATTTTTGTTGGTGTTGTCGGATTTGCCCAGCCTTCAATGGCTTTGACCTTGGAAGGATCTACATGGATTCCTTCCTTGCTGACAACATGACCCAAGAAATTTACACTGCGGAGCCAAAACTCACATTTGGAGAGTTTCGCATACAACTTTTCAGCCCGCAGGGTCTCTAAGATCTGTCGGAGATGTTGGCTATGCTCTTCTTTGCTTCGAGAGTATACGAGAATATCATCGATGAAAATGATCACGAAATTGTCAAGGAATGGGCGGAAGACTCGATTCATGAGGTCCATAAATCCAGCGGAGGCATTTGTTAAGCCGAAGGGTATCACGACAAATTCGTAATGTCCGTAGCGAGTTCGGAAAGCAGTCTTAGGAATGTCCTCATCTCGGACTTTGAGTTGATGATAACCGGATCTCAGATCTTTCTTCGAAAAGTAACTAACCCCTTGAAGCTGGTCAAATAGATCATCGATTCGTGGAAGTGGATACCGGTTTTTGATGGTGAGCTTATTTAGTTCCCTATAGTCAATGCACATCCTGAAGGATCCGTCTTTCTTTTTAACAAAAAGAACCGGAGCTCCCCATGGAGAGAAGCTTGGTCTTATGAATCCTTTATCCATGAGTTCACTCAGTTGGCTTGATAATACTTTCATTTCAGCGGGAGCCAACCTATAGGGTGATTTGGCGATCGGAGTGGCTCCAAGCATGAGGTCGATTCGAAATTTGACTTGCCTTTTTGGAGGTATTCCTGGAAGATCTTCAGGAAATACATCTGGAAAGTCGCACGCCACTGGTATGTTATGAATGTTTATCTCTTCCTTGGTTTTATCTACGACATGAGCTAGGAATGCGTAGTTCTTCTAGTGTAGAAACTTTTGTGCCTTGATACACGAGATACGACAAAGATTTGTGTCGGGTTTATCTCTATAGATTATTAGGGTTTTGTGATTGGGAAGATGAAGGCGAACGACCTTCTCGTGACACATAATATCAACATGATGGGGGCTTAACCAATCCATGCCAATTATCACATCAAAACTCCTAACATTTACAGGCATCAAATCTATTTGGAAAAAGTGGTTGTTTAGTGTTAACGTGCATCCTATATAGATATCTTTAGTTGATTCAGTATTCCCAATAGCCATTTCCACTGTGAAGGTTTCATTGAGCCTCGGGGGTCGTTGTTTTTGTAAATGTTTAAACTTGTTACTAACGAAAATTTTCTTTGCTCCACTATCGAAAAAGATGCATGCAAATGTGTTGTTAAGTAGGAACGTACCGGTGACCACGGTAGGGTCCTGGACTGCTTCACCTTGTCCCAAAGTCAAAACTCTTACCGATCCCCCAGCTCCTTGATTGTTAACATTGGGGAAATTACGCCTGAAATGCCCGGTTCTTCCACATCCGTAACAGGTATGACTGGCCCCAACATTGGTGTTGTTGTTGTGGTTGTTATTGTTGTTGTTGTTGTTGTTGTTGTTGTTGTTGTTGTTGTTGTTGTTGTTTGGTGTCTGGTTCTGTTGGAGATGAGTCCTACAGTACTTTGCTGTATGGCCTTTCTGATTGCACCTTGTTGTTTGGCGGTGGTAGCTTGAGTTGCAGCATGGACAGTCACAGTTTGTTGTTTCTTTGATGATTCGGAGTTTTGTTTTCCCTTTCGCTTGTTTTTTTTCCCTTTCTTTCTCTCACCTTCTTTCTTAACCTCCGCTTCTCCTGTTTTGGCACCCTTTTTGGTGCCATGATCATACAATTTCTTGGCCAGCCTCTTGGCACTATCAAACGTCTCAGGGTTTGCCGCAATGACATTCCCTTGAATAGGTGCAGTCAATCCCCAGATAAACCTCTCAATCTTTTTCCCTTCTGAGGTGATCATTCCGGTACACAAGAGAGATAGCTCGCTAAACTTGGATATGTATGCATCGATATCGGAGTTTTGAACCGTGAGGTTCCACAACTCTTGTTCCATCTTCTGAATTTCGCCTCTTGGACAGTATTCAGCCAACATCATTTCTTTAAGCTCTTCCCATGGCATCGCGTTCACCACCGGGAGTGTCATGGCCTCTACGTGGCCATTCCACCAGGAGAGAGCTTGATCAAAGAATCTACAGGCCGCAAACTTGACCTTGCACCCATCCGGACACCCACAAATTTCAAAAACTGATTCCACCTTCTCAATCCATCGCTTCAGGGCTATTATGCCTCCTGTTCCAATTAAGGTTCGAGGTTTGGCGTTGGTGAAATCCTTGTAGGTGCAGGTTCGTGTGGTTCCGTGGTTTGTTCCTTAATTTGTGCTTCTGGTTCCCTGTCCGTTGCCTTCCCTGTTTTTTCCATTGCGAATATGCGCAAGTGCTGCAGTGACCGCAGCGGACACTGCTGCTTGGAATGTAACTGAGTTTATTTCTGGCGGGGTCGGTGTTGCGTTGTTTCCACGGTTGGGTCTTTGAGGCATCTTTCTGTCAAAGAACAGAAAGATGTTGAGTACATATCGTATTCCGAGTTTAGAATTCCATAGACTTGGCGTATCGAGTGTGAATTTAAGTGATTCCATGCATTAACATAAAACAAAGAAATAAAACACATAGCAGATAACAACATCACGATGAAAACATAAAGCATTTCCATTAATACTAATTGTTTTTTTTAATACATGAAAATTTGCCAGAAGGCATACAGTACATGGGGAAACATCTAATCCGGCAGCATGACGACCCTATGAGTAGTGTAATCACTTAAACATATGGTCGATAGTACATAAAGTAGCATACATATAAAAGGAAACATAACGATACTAGTAAGTGAGGGAACGGATCCTAGTCTGACGAGATGCGTTAGGAGGTGTTGCTGAAGAAGTGGATGCACCCTGAAGTCGAGCCACCTGTCGCTTGGCGTCCCGCAGTCGGGCCTCCCACATCTCCTGTCTCATGTGAAAATCCCTGATAACCTCCTGCGTTTCCTGCTCCGCTCTCGCAACCGCATCTCACATTTGGTGCATTTGGTCAGCAGTGTTCTGAGCCAAATTACCAGTATCCCTCAATCGTCTTACCATGACCGGAAGTGCTCTATCAGCTGGCCCTCCATCCCTCAGGTCGTAGAATTCTCTCGCCATACCAAACGGGGGTCGATGTCCCTGCTGTCTGCTCCACCTCCAAATATTGACACCCCATGGAGGTGTAGGGCCATTAGGACTCTCACTGGGAATGGTGGATTGATGACTACGGACTCTGCGTCCAAATCACCATCGCTATCGTCACTAGACTCTTCTCCTCCAAAATCTGCCACGGGTTATGCAGGTCCACCTTCGATTTCTTCTTCCTGTTCTTCCTCTTCTTCTGGGTCTTCTTCAGGTTCCTCTTCCGGTTCTTCCAGCCACCCATTATTTCCCTGATTGGGAAAATTAGGATCCCAGGGGTGGTGAAAACCAGCCATGATGTCTGCACGAAAGCGTATAAGTAAATCATATTTAGATTATTCCTATAGTGTTTTCATTATTTATGTTTGAATTCCTGAGAAGTTTTGGATATGAGGTAAGTTTCTAGGTCAATTTCCCGCCATAATTACCCCCAAACACATGTTGGTCATATTTTGAATAAATATAGTTGATCATGCTATATTTACGCCCAATATAACTACATAACTGCTCGGGTTTAATCACATCGTTCCATTTCTTCTAGAGACTTTTAATGTTATTGTTTTAATGTATGCACTTTATTCAGAGTGTTTTAGTCCCATTGTATTTATAGTTGCATATCAAGTATGGTTAGATATGCCAGTTCACTATAAACCTGGCTCTGATACCAACCTGTCACACCCCCGAACCAGACGACGGAAACGTCCGAGAGCTCGTGTGACTAACAATTGAAATATCATCACAATTAATATACATGAAACATAACACAATCATCACCAAACATTACAAATTACAACTGGTATTGTTCACATCAAGTACATTGTCTTAGGTTACATAATTCCAAAATATTAATAGTACGATGAGTGACATTACACAAAATAAATCCACACACTTGAAGGTTCTTCTGCTTAACGGTTACCTGAGAATACAAGTTATTTTGAAAACGGTCAACATATATAATGTTGGTGAGTTCATAAGCATGTTTGAATGAAAGTCATTGTATTGTTTGTAAAACCCAGAAAGTCCGATATTTTCTGTAAAAAGTCTGTAAAATTATGTGAAAATCGTGTATTGATGCATGCGTGAATTTCATAGTAAAAACATGTATAAGTAAACGATCCAAAATTTCCTTGTATTATATCTGTTGTAAGTAGAAGGTAATGAAAAACAGTATTTCCCTCAGAAAATCCGATATTTTCTGATTTATAAAAGTGTGGTAGTCCTTGCATTATCGTATGAATTATTTAGTATTAACATGATTTAAGCACTTGAATTCCCGTAATGTACTGATGATAATGGATCTCTGTGTGAGTCGTTATAACCATGCATGATAGTGACTAATTTGCCTGTCTTGGCATGTTCCAAACGCCGAATTTTGATCAAGGTTTTGTTACCCTAGACTGGCCTAGTCTAACTGTAGCGAACAGCTCAGGTGTGGGGGAGTCACCCCCGTATAGATCTATACACAAACTCTCGCTCTCCCTCCAGGAGACTCTAATTATAACTACAGGCTACGCCCATACACTCAATGGGGTCAACCGACAAGTCTTACGAGGTTCCAATTATTGCCACATGGATATGTATACGTTATATGTATTTAGAATTTCGAACACCAGATGATACATGAATATGAAAGGATAAGGCCCAATAAACATGAAGAAAAGACAATTATGGCCTATTAGACATGTAAGTTATTTCCAGGCTTGTTAAGTATGCCATGGACACATTAACGCCCATTAAGCATACGATGAATTATTCCAGGCTAAATTAGCATGTAAATGGGCCACTAAGGCCCAATAACATGTAAAGGCTAATTTAGGCCCATTAAGCATGTAATTGGGTCACTGAGGCCCAATAGACATGTAATGAATACACTGGGCCCAATAAACATGCAAATGGATCATGAAGGCCCATTAAGCATGTATAGCAAATGCTAGGCCCAATAATCGCAACGTTGTTGTATTTCGTTTGTTTGTTATAGTATAGTTTATTCGGTCGAAACATTTACCCATAATATTATAAAAAGTCTTGCGTTTTGTTATAATGATACTTTTAGTTCGTTACGTCGAAATTCTATAATTTGAACTCGTGTTTACTACAATTACACTTTAGGTCCCTTAGGAACTAAATTAAACATTTAAGGCTTATTTTTACAAAAATGTCATTTTTGGTCTATTTTAGTTAAAAATAACGTTTTAGCCCACATAAATATAAAAATTTATATTTTCGCCCCAAATGTTTAGTAATTGACGGACTTCGTTCAAAAATACATACATTGACATTTTCAGCCTCTTTTTGCAGAAAATTACATTTTCAGTCCTTATTTGAATAAAATGACATTTTCGGCCCAAATTTTATAAAATTAACATTTTTGGCCCAACTTTGAAATAAGTGTCATTTTCAGCCCTTATTTTCGTTTATTCTCATTTTTGGCTCAAGTTTTGATTAAATAACATTTTAATCCCCAAAAATTGATATTTTTGCAATTTGGGCCCAAAAATCCGTAAGGCCAAAAATTGAGGCCCATAATGCAAAATATTACACTTTTGGTCCTTTGGAAAGTATTGTTGTTATAAAAACTCATTTTTATACAAATGTGACCCTTTTGATCCTTACAAAAACCGTGAATGGTAAAAATTATCCCAATCTTTTGTTTACTTGTCAAAAATGGTCCTTATACAAGATTTTTGTTTTGTTTTTCACATCTAAAGCATGTATAACACTTTTATCTCTATAGTATGATGTTTAGAGTGTTTTAGGTTATGAATCTCACTCATTTTTGTTAGAGTTTTCGAGACTCATCAAGTTTTATCACATAATCACAACATAAACCAAGAAAATCACACATAACATGCATATATACATAGATCTACACATAAAGACTTGTATTCTCCCCCAAAAACATGTAAAAACTGAAAATAAGGGGGTATGAACTCACTTTTGCTTGTTGTTCTCGGTTTTGAAGAAGAAATGGAGAGATCTTGGCCTTTAGCAAGCTTTCTTGAGTGATTTTCGAACTTAAGAAGTTTCTAACAGTATGATCATGGAGTGAAGCTATGTAAGAAGGAGTTCTTAATGTTAAAATGAAAGGAGATGTTTGTGTTTGATAACAACTTACCAAAGGTTGAAAATACTTGATAAAGATCCTTGAAACACAAGCAAAATTTCGAGATCCTTGATGGAAGAAGGAGGATGATCTTAGAAGTGTATGGAGAGAATTTGAACGTGTGTGTATGCTAGCTCTCGGCCAAGAGGATAAGAAGAGAAGGGGGAGAGAGATGTGAAGATGTGATGGGTGCTTAGAAGTATGAGATTTATATTTTGTTTAGTGGGTAATTAGCATGGAGAACCACAAGGTAAACTTGAGGTGGCACCATTTAAATCCATGCATAATATTTTTTTTATAAACCCATTAGGCCGAGAATGTGCTCAATGAATGAAGGTGAATTAGCTTTGGGCTCAAATCCTTGGCTTTGATCAAATTTCATAGGCCCAATATTATTCTTCGTCCCATTAGGCCCTTAGGATGGTTCACGACCCATTTGAATAAAAGAAATGGATTTTATGGCCCATTAACGCTCATTAGGGTTAGAATGAATCATTTTAGGCCCATATGGTCGAAAATGCTATAGATTTATGAATTGGGTTCATTTAGAATCCAAATAGGGCTTATAACCCCAAAATAGTCGAATTGAATGGTTATTGGTCCATTAGGCCCAATTAGAAAATCCTAATCCATAAAGAACTTAAACCAGGATTTTTAGGGTTTTCAACTCCCAATTGACTTTTTGAAATGTTTTGCATAGAGTTTTGAATTTTAATTGTAAATCTTGACTAAGTTTGTTGTCATAGAATGAACATAGTGTATGATATCAAGTTAGAGTTACAAATATTATCATAGATGACATTTACATCATCACAGAATTTCCTGGCAAAAATGCCAGTTGTGACATTGATTACTCACATTCGTCTAAAAGTGTGGCTAAAGGTTTCAAATGAAGCTTCCAAGATGCAACTATGCTTCCATGATGATCTCTTCTTCTTCAAACCTTCAAACCTCTCCTTAAAGCTCAAGAAACACAAGGAGAGGCTAGGGTTAGGTTTTCACTGAGTTGAGGGACGATGGAGGTCGGTTTGGAACCATAAAATGAAGTTTATGGGGTTTAAATATGATGGAAACCCTAAACGATCGTGGGCTTAGGCTACAGCGTACCTCACCTTGTGAGCTCAGTTAAACCAGAATCTTTTTTAAATCCCTTCTCACGTCGTGGCCCTTCAATGGTCACGTCATGAGCCCTGATTTGACCCAAAAACCAGGCCTTTGACTCCTTAAATCCCTATGTCGATCCGATCTGGAAACGGGGTGTTACACCCAAGGGGTTGACTATGATGAGACCTTCTCAACCACGGCTAAGAGAAAAACTATTAGGATAATGCTTGCGATAGCTGCCTTTCATGATTATGAAATTTGGCAGATGGATGTCAAACCGCCTACCTAAATGGGAAGTTGGCTGGAGAGGTTTACATGAGTCATCCAGGGGGTTTTGTTGATGCAAAGCTTCCCAATAGAGTGTGCAAGCTTGAGATATCCATATATGGATTGAAACAAGCATCTTGTAGCTGAAATCTTTTCTTTCATGAAAAAGTCAAAGGGTTTGGTTTTTCTAGAAGTAACGATGAGTCTTGTGTGTATGTCAAAGCTAGTGGGAGTATAGTAACTTTTCTAGTATTGTAGGTTGATGACATACTACTCATGGGGAATGACATTCCAACCTTACAAGAAGTGAAATCTTGGCTTGGAAAGTGTTTCGCTATGAAGAATCTAGGAGAGACAACCTATATTCTTGGGATAAGAATTTTGAGAGATAAAAAGAGCAGACAAATTGGACTTAGTCAAAATACATACTTGGACAAGGTACCGAAACAATTTAGTATGGAAAATTCCAAGAAAGGATAATTATCTATTCGAAGCAATGCCAAATTGAGTGAGACTCAAAGCCCTAGTATGGATGAAAAGATAGTTGATATGAGTCGAGTCCCTTATGCTTCAGCTATAGGATCAATAAAGGACGCTATGACATCTACTCGCCCTGATGTGTCTTTTGCTTTGAGCATGGTCAGTCCCTATCAGGGAAATCCTGGCAAAGCTCATTGGATAGCAGTTAAGAACATTCTTAAGTATATGCGAAGGACAAAGCACATGTTTCTAGTCGTTGGTGGCAGTGATACATTGATAGTGACTGGGTATAGTGACGCTAACTTTCAAACAGATAGAGACAACTTTCATTCTAAATATGGATGGGTATTTACATTAAATGGAGGAGCAGTTACTTTGAAAAGTTCCAAGAATGACACAGTGTCTGATTCTACCTATGAATCAGAGTACATAGCGGCAAGTGAAGCATCAAAGGAAGCAACATGGTTGAAGAACTTCATTGTAGATCCTGGAGTTGTTCCAACCATTCAGGAACCAATGGAACTTTTCTTTGATAATGAAGGAGCGGTTGTTTTGATCAAAGAACCGAGAGATCATGGAAAATCAAGACATATCGACAGATAATACCATTATATCAGACATAGAGTTGAAGAAGTTCATCTCATAGTGAAAAGAATATCGTCAGAAGATAATCCTGCATATCCTATCATAAAGGCTCTAAGAAGGATTAAGCATAGACAGCATGCTAGGAGCATTGGATTGACAGATGACATTAGTTTTAGTTGTTAGATGATTAGTTTAAAACTTGTATCAAAATAAGTGTAATTGATTTTGGTGATTAAATAATGGAGATTATTTATGAGTTTGTTTACTGCCTTATCAATTGTTATTCTTGTGTTTCATTTTTTTTGCATGTTTTACTTCCCGAATAATTTAATTATTCAAATTTCGCAGTCTCTCATACTTTGGGAAGTAAGCAGTGAATTAAGACTGTCATAAATTGGATTGTAGATTGTATAAGAGAATTAGACATAGCAATTGCATAGCTACAACATTCATGAGTACTTGGAGATGGAGATTTAAGTATTGGATAAACCCACGCTCAGAGAATTACTTCATGGATTATATCACAAATAATTTTGAGACAATAATATCTTATAGAGTCCTTGGATTATTACCCCGTATTTAAGCCCCATTAATTCGGATTTAGGGCTCATTTCTCAGCCTCCACCTTCCTCTAACTCTGAAACCCTAACCCTAATCCATTTTGCTGATTTTGGATCCACTTTGGTGATTTGGTGGCTAGAAGAAGGAGAAGAAGAGGTCCTAGAGTGTTGGTTCAACAAGGAGGCATCATCATCATCATCTTGTGCACATTTTAGACCATTATAGGTGTCCAAGATCCAATCTTAATGAGTTTAAATTGCTAGATTAAGTTCTAAGCTCCTTTTTGCATCTTTGTGTTTGATTGCATGCTTGGGATCCATAAAGTTGGCAACTTTATGGATCAATGAGCCATCCTCTATGATATAGTCCTTGGATCTGAGTTTTTGGTATAGTTTGAGACTTCAAGCATGAATCTAGATCTCATTTTTTCACTCTTGGCCTAGGAAGAGTTTCAGTTATGTATTAGACATGCATGAATGAAACGCTACAATTTTTATCATTCTTTGGGCTAGAGAAGACCCTCTGGAAAGTCCCATCATTTGGCTGTAAGGAATAAGAGCTTAATGCTCAAATCTAGTCAGAACGGATCTCAAGAATTGAGGATTAAGCCTATCACGTCATGAGAACTTTAGCCATCCCGACTATTTTGTCTGGATTAGGTCACGATGTGACTGAGGGTGTGCTCGCGACGTGACCAACATTGGAATCGTATTAATGGGATGAGTTGACCCGCTGGGTCGGGAACAGGTCAAGTCGCTGCTCACGACGTGACCATGAGCTGGTCACGACGTGAGGACCAGCTGTTGGAGTGTGGATTGTTGATTTTGGGCCTTATTGGGCCCTAGCTTTCTATTTGTGGGCCTTCTTGTGCTTCAACCCATTTGGAGCTTTGGGTATCTTTTAGGAATTTACGCCTTCTTGGATTAGGCCTAGGATGGGTTTTGGGCTCAATTAGGATGTTGGGCCATATTGGGCTTTTGATGATTTTGGGTTTGGGCCTCAGATTCTAGGCCCAGTGAGGAAAGGGTAAAATGAACTTTTACCCTCAGTGATGGAAAATCATAATAGGACTCTAGCTTTGGGTTATGGACCAATTATTAATTGGGTATTATTTGATGATGTTAGCGTGAGGATTTTCCAGATCGGCTATACGATCTTTTATTTGAGACATTCAGCAACTTTAGGTGAGTCTCTTCACTGTACTCATAGGTCGAAGGCACCAATGTCGGACCATTGAAATATGTTAGTAGGATGATTGTTGCTTTGTGACTCTAGTTGATATGTTTGTATGTACTTGAGTGTCTTTGTGACTCTTTTTTGGAAAGGTGACTTCCCTAACGAGGGTTTCCGGGTCAGCTTTCGCGCATCGACTAATCCCCCGCTGCAAACATGAGGCTTTGCCTCATGCCCTGGAGTCACTGCAGGCGAACCTCCATGGCCACAAAGGCTGATTGGTGCCAGGATTTGAACATGGGTCAATAGGTTATCCACCATATCTTCCATATGTCTTACCAAGTCACCACAACCCAAGTGGTTTATATTTTATGTATGCGTGGGTTGATATGGACCTGACACAGCTACATGTTGTTACATGGGGTTGATACAGACCCGACACAGCTACATGCTATCATATGGGGTTGATACGGACCCGACACAGCTACTTGCTGTCATATGGGGTTGATGCGGACCCAAAACAGATACATGTTGTCATATGGAGTTGATACGGACCCGACATAACTACTTGCTGTCATATAAGTTGATACGGACTCGGGGTTGACACGGACCCGACACAGCCACGTGGTGTTATATGTATATATGTGTCGTATGGGTATTTTGGGGAACTCACTAAGCTTTTTGCTTACGATTTTCAGTTTATGTTTCAGTTACTTCCGGTTCGAAAGGGCATGGCCTGACGTGAGCGCAGCGCATCCACCCAAGTTTCTGCAATGTTATGATTTCAGGATTGTACTATGATGACTGTTTTTACTTTAATATACCTTTGAATGATTGGTGTTACTAAATGTTGCTTTATGGTTGATTTAAAAATAAAATTTTACCTTGAAATTTTGGGATGTTACAAGTTCGTATCAGAGCCTTGGTTTGAGGGATTCAGGCAGTCTCTCGGGTGTGTCTGAACTAAAACTCAGGAATTGGTAATATTTTTGAAAGAACATAAATTTTCTAAAAACATGTTTATAAAGAAAAAGGGGGTGTGATGCGTGCAATCGGCCGACCTCAAGTAAGTGAATCCCAGAATATCCATACATGTTTGTTATGATAATTTCTAGCTAGATTAGCGCTAAGGATCTACTCGGGATTTCTTGCTACGAGAGATGCCTTTATATGCCTGATTGTTTGAGCTTACGGAATTGCATGCTAGATTTGAATTTGTGTATTGGTAGAAGTAATTGCTAAGTGTATGCTTTGAAGATTATATACGGTTAGGATCATATCGCCTTAGAATGACTAATTTGACATTATTTCCTATCCCTCGTGTAACACTTGTAATTTTTCGAACAAATTTTTCATTTTTATTTCTCAAAATAATACTCATAAATCCACATCATCGCATAAATTGTAATTTATTTTTAAAACAACATCAGAGTATCCCAAAATCCTCAAATCTCTATAAGCTGACAGATGTTTACAATCGAGCCTTCGCCTTCCCGAGATCTACAGAAGTACCTGAAACACATATCACATAACACGGTAAGCACGAAGCTTAGTGAGTTCCCCAAAATACCACATACACAAATAATAAGCCTCTTATGGAGCTCGGCATGGACCCTCCGGTCATGTGTCTCAGTGAAGACCCTCCAGCCTCACAGCTCTGGTTGGACCCTCTGGTCCTATCTCAATAATGCGCATGATAAAATACAATTTAATCACAATGCAACATGCACAATATCACATAACTCAGTATAAGCACATAGGACCCTCTAGTCATAACCCAGTATATACATAGAATAAGATTATAACATAAGTCATAAAGACAGGATGCATAATAGCACATATCTCAGTATAAGCTCATAATAATACACATATACAGGACAATATAGCAGCATAAGTCACAAAGATAGTATGCATGATGGCACATATCACTAATAACACATATCACGGTATAAGCAAATAGGACCCTCCGGTCAATAAGGTAATAAGACCCTCTGGTCAAACAACTCAGGTTGGACCCTCCGGTGCTGTATCTCAGTAAAGACCCTCCGGTCACACAAAAAGGTACCACTTAGGTAAGTATAGTTACAAGACTCACCTTGCGAAGTAAAGCAATGAATAACCTCGTACACGAATCTCGAATTAGCCTCCGCCTATCACATAGGATGAATATCTCTAATTAATACTCTATTCACGACTCTAAATAACCAAAGGTTATTCTTTCTCTCTCTCTAACTCTTGAAATAGGTAAAAGACCATTTTACCCCTCCATGATCTCAATTACTCATATTTGACCAAACCCTAAAGTCAATTGCAGTCAAATTCGAGTCAACAGTCCATGTTGACCCTAACTCATCGAGTGCATATATGCAACTCGTCGAGTCCCCTCTTTTCCTCAGAAGTCTCATGAAAGTCCAGCTCAACTCGTCGAGTTGACCTTCCAACTCGCCGAGTTATCGCATGATCAGGCTCATCGGGACAAACCCCAACCGACTCGTCGAGTCAGCTCATTGACTCGGCGATTCCCTTCAGTATGTATTCTCATTTAGACGTTTTAAGGCAGATTTGCCACTCCAAAATCTAAATCTAGCATCCCAAGGCTCGAATGTCAAGTAAAGTTTCGATCTTTATGTTAATACATGGCATATTTGCTCCATAATGCCAACACAAGCTCCAACAAGGGTTAGCTGCATAAGATCTTGCCTCTAGCTCAATAAAGTTCGGGTCTTTGGACTCACAAGACCTCCTATAATCCAGATCTGAGATTTCAACCTCAAATCATGCTCAAGGACTCAATGACACAAAAGGGGTGGGAGAAAACCCTAGAAAACTCCCTAAACCAAGATCTCATAAGGAAATGATCAAGTTAGCATTTTTTACCTCCAAATGAAGCAAAACCCTGATGAACCTCTAGATCCAAAGTCCCCTCTTGATCCAAGCTTTGATGCTCTTCCCTTCACCTTCAAAAAGTTCTCTATTAATCACAAGATTAGCTCCCCTCTCACTCTTTAGCTCAAGTGGATGATTAGGGTTTCTCTCAAGGATGCAAGGTGGCTGGTGAGGCGGAAATGAGGGCTTAAGGCCCCTTAAATAGGTCACAAACTCGGGGATTTAAGGTTTCTTCACACAGAGCCAACTCACCGAGTTGGTCCTCCGACTCGCCGAGTTGGTCACTAAATCCACGTGGCCAAAACCGTCTCTACTCGACGAGTTGAGGCACCAACTCGTCGAGTCACCCAGCCAACTCATAAATAAACATATATAAATATTATCCCTTGGAGTCAGGATGTTACAATTCTCCCCCACTTGAATTAGATTTTGCCTTTGAAATCGCTCCGTAACAAACATGGATCGACCCCAATAACCTGAGAAGCACCACCGAAAGAATCTCATATAATACATAAATTTCCTTCCAAAGACACTTGAACCCAAAGAGGAACTCTCAATCCTGAAAATAAACGGACCCCTCTGCTACTGCGATTCCCGTTTTGGCTCTCCAGAACCCGAAAACTCTAGTGGTCTGTCTCCTCGCCAGACCGCCTTTGCAAGATATCATCGTGTTAATTGCTTATCGAATAACAGACCCTAAAAACACACTGGCAACCTTGATTCTCTTGTTGCGACTGATGGAAACAAGTCGTTGACCAATAATTGACTACCGATCGATCATCTCAAATATACCAGTCGATCCATATTGTTCCTCAGAGAGAACGGAAAAGTCACATCCCACCAAGGACCCACCACCTGGACAACTTATCAGAACTCCCCTGAAAGAATAAACCTCAAAAATCTATTCTCAGACATAAGAAAATGATCATACCCGCTTAGAACGATCCTCTGACATCTACAGACATAAGCCCCAGCTTCCTCTCAAATATCCCTTTCAACACTAAGCACCAGGTCAGCCCCCGACCCAAAAGTTGAACCTCCAAAGATTTCCCATTGCATACCCAAAAACGTCTTACTGGCTTCCTTCTCACAATAACTATCTCGGCCGATTGTGACACACAAGTCACATAGTTCGCTTTACCCCAAGAGAATACTATAATCCCAACTGAAGTCGCCTCGCCTCCGACCTCTGTCGTTTACTACTCACTAGTCCTATACGTCTTGCGGTCCTTCCTATACCTATAAACTGACCCACACAGGTCTAAGACATCAGATGGAAATCAATACCCCTCAAAATGAAAACCATCAATGAATCCTAAACCTCATCTCGCCTACTCAATACACCACTAGAGCCAAAATCAAACTCAGAGTCTGGTCCGACACAGAATTGGAACCACTTGACCCAACCTAACACTCAACTCGTGACCCATGATCCGCAAACCCACGCGTACATCACTTCTCCATTTTCTTCCGATTGCGATAACCACACCTTAACTCGGAATATAACGATTCCCGACCATCACGGAGACCCCAGCCTCTCCCTTGGTCTGGCCACCCAGTCCCCAAAGACTCGTTGGATAAGGCTACCCAAGCCTAAGAATTCCTCTGCGTCATGCTCTGACTAGTGATCACTAAGGCTCCCCACAGATTCACAACTCTCTTGCTGGCTAGTGAAAGCTACGACTCCCCGCAGTTTCGCAATACTCTCTCGCTGACTAGTGAAAGCTACAACTCCCCGCAGTTTCATAATACTCTCTCGCTGAACAGTGAAAGCTACGGCTCACCGCAGTTTCACAATACTCTTTCACTGACTAGTGAAAGCTATGGCTCCCCGCAGTTTCATAATACTCTCACGCTGAACAGTGAAAGCTACAGCTCCCCGCAGTTTCACAATACTCTATCATTGACTAGGGGCTCACCCTATGGTTTATCCTGATAATCTTAAGTGATTACTCCCCCTCGGAACCACTCACTCTCTTATCACCCCATAATCTCATCCTCGAGTCTTCGCCCTACTGGGTGCACTATCGAATGCTCCACGGTCCAAAATTGACAGGTACACATACCACCCAGGTTACACATCACTACTCCTGACGATAACCGTCGTCATAAAACACTTTTCTCGCTGCAATTCCTATTCTTAGATACTCCCGTTTGATGACAATTAGTTGAAGGGCTCCCACTGGAACCATAGTCACTTGATACTCCACTTGCCGTCTCATAAACCCGAGTCTCAAAATGGTCCAACAACTTAGGTCATCACACTCGGATACCTCGATGCACCATCACCGAATCTCATGCTAGCTTTCCACTATCCCGGATCTTCAGCTTTCGCCACCCCCAACCTTGAAACACCCAACTCATAACCGGAGGTACGAAGGAACCGCCGGTGACTGAGAACGTATTGACGACAATCCGAAATCCCATACTCTACAGATCAATCCCATGCGAAACTTCTCATACCGACTCTAAAATTAAATGACAATCAACTGTTGCTTCTCCCGAAGTATAGATAACAATCTATACATCGAACTGGCAAATCTCAATAATCGAAACCTGACCTCGACGACCCAACCGTCTCGAACTTAAACATTTGCGACCCAGAAAAATCCCTGGCCACAATAAGATTCCCCGACCCACAACCACCTACCATGGATATACTCATCCTTTCTCGAGCACATGCAGCAAGTATCATCTCGCTATGTACCTTACCTTGTCCACCAGTAAAGCAAAGTCTCATATGTCTGTGCTACAGATCTCCGCTATCCAATCCTCTTAATCACAACTTGATCAGATTGTTGATCCTCCCAACAGAATAAGCGGTTCTCCCCTACTTAGTGTTCAAGCCCACGCCATTTGGCATACCCACACAACCACACAACCGACTGGCTCTCCATGTGTGCCGCTCCCGACTCAAGGAACGGGCCACGCAACACTCGATAATCCTCCAAGTAATGACCAAATAACTTCAAATACCCTGAATCTCATATGAAAACCTCGTAATCCTCCCAATGTGACTGCCTCCAGTCACCTCCAGTCTCATATTGACACACCACCGGACCTCTCAACTGTCCTGAATTAATCGTGACCCTCAGATGAAATAGTAGACTATTGCACACCTCATCTCCGATTCTTCAACCGACATTCCATCACATGAATTATCATAGAAACAATAGACCTCACTCTCACGGTTGATATCCAACATAACCAACGAGGGCCACCTCCCCGATATACTCTCTAGATCACCCGAAACTGCTGCTAAAATGTGCCTTACCATACTCGACTAAGGCATATCCTCGTTCTCATCTATCTCCATCCCCACTAATGATATCTCTTATAGACTAAGAAATTCCTCGCAGCAGACAATACTGCAAAATGCTCTGGTGAAAATATCACAACCACATGCTACCCCACAGGGCTTACCTCCAACTCTACAACCGGAAGCATGTCATCTCTTTTGTTCCACACAGGAAGCGAAAATAACGTAACCCTCATCACAAAAAGTGACATCTGAACCATCGGCCGATCACTCAACCCAGACCGCAATCCTCTATAGCACATCATCTCTGTTTTCCTCGAGCCATGCGAATCCAACTGGTACCTCACCAGTCAACTCCTCGGAACATAAACTCAATTTCCTTGCAAGATACCCTCCATTGAAACTCCACTGACATGGCCCTCTGGCCCCACAGTTTACTATATCCATTCATAGTCTGAACACCCATCATCGGATAACTGGTAAAGGTGGAAGCACCCTCTGGTACGACTCATGGTACCCGAACCATGTTATCTCCTCTCGAATCTGCTATTTAGAATCTCTGGAATTTTCCTTGTTTCGGGTATGGGTCCTCTGCTTCCATTAGTACGGGCCCATACTACCTTCCACATCTACCCATACTTTCCACACGGATCGTCCCAAATCTCCCAAGTAGCTACTTAACCTTCTCGATCAACCAATCCCATTACACCTACTCGCTCCCCAGCGAATTCTCACTTCTAATATCGTACTCATCAGGCTAAAATTAATCCCTAGGCTCTCCTAGGCTTTCACACTTCTCTACCATCAGCTGCTGAAGAACTCCTCATGATGCCAACCATCTACTTCCTGAATATCGTCATATTCACTTAGTAGCTGACTCCCGTCATTAAAGAGTTCCACAAATCACAAAGCAAGCAGCATGCGAGCATCGAATGACCACCTCCAACACATAAAGCCACTCTAGCATACAACGCCACTTGCTCTATCCACTACTCAATAGGCACTACCGAACTCAGGCAATCCCACCTCTCGTGGGTATCTAACTATTCTCTCAACAGATACCTCAAATGCTCATCTAGGTATCTCTCCCAGATTATCACTCGACTCAACACTCTCTCTAAAAGATTCCTGCTAGGTACTCCTACTTAGCACATACATAAAGTAAATAGCAGATAATATCAATCAATAGCATTCCCTAGGCTAAGGCATCATGAATCAGGCAACTCTAGCCCTACTTTCTGAAATACATAACCTATTCTCTAGCATGCATCTCTAGTATCTCATATATATCTCATAATGTAAACAAGTAATGGTATTTTGGGAAATCATCGCCCGGGCTCTGGCTGATTGTACACACTACTCCATCTTGTTTTCTCTTTAACTCTTACCCGTGTTAGAAAAATTCATTTCTTTTAAAAAAAAATTCTCAAATCCTTAGTCTGAGTCCAGACATACCCGAGAGTACACCCGAATCCCTCAAACCAAGGCTCTGATACCAACTTGTAACACTTGTAATATTTCGAACAAAATTTTCAATTTTATTTCTCAAAATAATACTTATAAATCCACATCATCGCATAAATTGTAATTTATTTTTAAAACAACATCAGAGTATCCCAAAATCCTCAAATCTCTATAAGCTGACATATGTGTACAATCGAGCCTTCGCCTTCCCGAGATCTACAGAAGTACCTGAAACACATATCACATAACACGATAAGCACGAAGCTTAGTGACTTCCCCAAAATACCACATACACAAATAATAAGCCTCTTATGGAGCTCGGCATGGACCCTCCGGTCATGTGTCTCAGTGAAGACCCTCCAGCCTCACAGCTCTGGTTGGACCCTCTGGTCCTATCTCAATAATGCGCATGATAAAATACAATTTAATCACAATGCAACATGCACAATATCACATAACTCAGTATAAGCACATAGGACCCTCTGGTCATAACCTAATATATACATAGAATAAGATGATAGCATAAGTCGTAAAGACATGATGCATAATAGCACATATCTCAGTATAAGCTCATAATAATACACATACACAGGACAATATAGCAGTATAAGTCACAAAGACAGTATGCATGATGGCACATATCACTAATAACACATATCACAGTATAAGCAAATAGGACCCTCCGGTTAATAAGGTAATAAGACCATCTGGTCAAACAACTCAGGTTGGACCCTCCGGTCCTGTATCTCAATAAAGACGCTCCGGTCACACAGAAAGTACCACTCAGGTAAGTATAGTGAGATGACTCACCTTGCGAAGTAAAGCAATGAATAACCTCGTACACAAATCTCGAATTAGCCTCCGCCTATCACATAGTATGTATATCTCTAATTAATACTCTATTCATGATTCTAAATAACCAAAGGTTATTCTTTCTCTCTCTAACTCTTGAAATGGGTAAAAGACCATTTTACCCCTCCATGATCTCAATTACTCATATTTGACCAAAACCTAAAGTCAACTGCAGTCAAATTCAAGTCAACAGTCCATGTTAACCCCAACTCGTCGAGTGCATATATGCAACTCGTCGAGTCCCCTCTTTTCCTCAGAAGTCTCATGAAAGTGCAGCTCAACGCGTCGAGTTGACCTTCCAACTCACCGAGTTATCGCATGATCAGGCTCATCGGGACAAACCCCAACCGACTCGTCGAGTCAGCTCATTGACTCGGCGAGTCCCTTCAGTATGTATTCTCATTTAGACGTTTTAAGGCAGATTTGCCAATCCAAACTCTAGATCTAGCATCCCAAGGCTCGAATGTCAAGTCAAGTTTCGATCTTTACGTTCATGCATGGCATATATGCTCCATAATGCCAACACAAGCTCCAACAAGGGTTAGATGCACAAGATATTACCTCTAGCTCAATAAAGTTCGGGTCTTTGGACTCACAAGACCTCCTAAAATCCAGATCTGAGGTTTCAACCACAAATCATGCTCAAGGAGTCAATGACACAAAAAGGATGGGAGAAAACCCTAGAAAACTCCCTAAACCAAGATCTCATAAGGAAATGATCAAGTTAGCATCTTTTTACCTCCAACTGAAGCAAAACCCTGATGAACCTCTAGATCTAAATTCCCCTCTTGATCCAAGCTTTGATGCTCTTCACTTCACCTTCAAAAAGTGCTCTAATAATCACAAGATTAGCTCCCCTCTCACTCTTTAGCTCAAGTGGACGATTAGGGTTTATCTCAAGGATTCAAGGTGGCTGTAACGCCCCGTTCCAGGTACGCAATTATTGAAATTATTCAAAAATATAATTGAGCTACTCGACGAGTTGGTATCCCTAACTCGTCGAGTAGATGGTAGAAAAGACGCGAGATTTAAAGAGTCTACTCGGCGAGTCCAAGCATGAACTCGACGAGTAGGACTGCCAGTGGGAAACCCTAATCTTTAGGGTTTGTGCCCTATTTAAGCAACATTACAGGCCCCCATTCCAGCCTCCATTACCTCCACCCCTCATTATCGAAACCCTAGCAGCCTTTGAGTATTCTTAAGCTTTTCTTGCCATTTTTGTGTAATTGAAGAAGGAAGGAAACCCTTGGTGATTCAAGAAGAGGCAGTAGATCTAAAGCTTCTTGTGCATTTCAGAAACTTTGAAGGTATAAAGCTTATACCTTGGCTTCTTTTCACTTAGATCTTCATGAAAGCTTGTTTGTTGTCACTTTTGAGCCATTTCTAAGTTCATTTGGGGATGTAAGGACTTCAGATCTAGACACTCATGAGCTCCAGAAGCTCAAAGTTGCTACCTTTATTCGACCATGTCCCCATTCTATGCATTTAACCTCCATTTATGGCTAAGTTTTGGTGTTTAAGCTCCATATCATCATGCATGAACGTAAAGTTAGCAACTTTACGTGTAATGCTAGCCTAGGGAGTCCAGATCTATGTATTAGAAGCATTGAAATGGATTAGAATCGACTGATTGGATATGTCACAAGGAGGGCTCGACGAGTTGTTCTCGGACTCGACGAGTCGGGTCGTGAACCCTAACCCCTTTTCTGATTTGGGGTAGGACCAGTGACTGGAGGTGGTGACTCAGTGGGTGGAATAGGACTTGGACACGAAAGTTGAAGAACTTGACGAGTTTACGAAGGGACTCGGTGAGTTAGAGTCGATATGTCCCTTTTCTGATTACACTAGGACTCAGCGAGTCTAAGGATGACTCGACGAGTCAGTTCATCTAGTCGCGACGTCGATTAGCATGGAGACTCGGCGAGTCATAGGGTGACTCGGCGAGTCGAGTCGCGAATCTTAGGGTTTCTGAGTTCTAGAACTCGGTGAGTCAATAGGCTGACTCGGCGAGTAAGTCAACCCAGAAGGTTGACTTTGGTCAGGACGTTGACTTTGACCAAGGGTAAAATGGTCATTTTACCCTAAGAAGGATTATCAGTTTTTGATTAAGTGTTGTTATGGAATTTATAGCCGGAGAGTTGCCGGAGCAGCAGATAGGGATCCCTCACCCAGTTTTTCAGCAGTCAGTCATACGAGGTGAGTTTCCTTCCAGTAGGAACGGGTCTACGACCACAATGCCGACCCATTTAGATGATAGTAGTTCCAGGTTTCGGTCCGATGACGGGGTGGTCCCGAGAAGTAGTTATGTATGCTTGATGTCTTCGTGATTCATGCATGTTTATGTTATGTGTATATGTTCCGGACTCCGGTCCGATGCCGGGCAAGCCCGATGCAGTATATGTGATTATGTTATATGTTCATGCTTATGTTATGTTCAGTTTATTCCGGACTTCGGTCCGATGCCGGGCGGGGCCCGATGCAGTGGACGGGGCCCAAGTTATTCCGGACTTCGGTCCGATGCCGGGCAGGGCCCGATGCAGTGGGCGGGGCCCAATTTATGCCGGACTTCGGTCCGATGTCAGGCGGGGCCCGATGCAGTGGGCACGGCCCAGTATGTGATATATGTGTTATTGTATGGTATGTGGTAGTTTGGGGGAGCTCACTAAGCTTCATGCTTACAGTTTTCAGTTTTGGTTTCAGGTACTTCCACTAGCAAAGGGAAGGGCTCGGGATGATCGCATGGCACACACCATAGTCTTCAGCCTGGGAGTTTTACTTTGAAATTTTGATATGACATTTGACATGAGATTGGATATGTGATAGATATTATGAGATTTTGAAACACAAATTTTATGATTTTGTACTTTGGTAATGAAATGATGGTTTTAATAATGTTTTAAAAACGGAATTTTGGGTTGTATTTTTGGGATGTTTCAGTGGCTGGTGAGGCGGAAATGAGGGCTTAAGGCCCCTTAAATAGGTCACAAACTCGGGGATGTAGGATTTCCTCACACAACGCCAACTCACCGAGTTGGTCCTCCGACTCGCCGAGTTGGTCACTAAATCCACGTGGCCAAACCCATCTCTACTCGACGAGTTGAGGCACCAACTCGTCGAGTCACCCAGCCAACTCATAAATAAACATATATAAATATTATCCCTCGGAGTCAGGATGTTACACCTTGTTTGGTTGTGGTCCTAGGGTAGAGTCTTTTATTCGATATCCTATTTGATCATGTATTGTGTATAATTTGCATGCATAAAGAAACTGGTAATGAGAGTAGAAGTTTCTAGCATGAATTATAGTAAGTGAACCTAGGATGTGCTTTAGTGGGTTTGGTTGCCCTGTTTAGCGAGTATTTGGAGTACTAGTTTGAGAAGGTGACTTGGAGGATTCGAGATGGTTCTTGAGGAACGTGTAGGTAGGTGTGGAAGGTAGTATTGGACCCGTACTACTGAAAGCACAAGATCTATACTCGAATAAAGGAAAGTCACGGAGAATCTAGGAAGCCGATGGGTTGAGGATTCTTGTGCGTGTTCTAATCATTTCCATGATTGCTTTTCAGAATGGTGATGAGCATGCATGGAGCAAGTTCAGTTTCTAGTTCCGACTCAGATGTAGGTGCAGAGCCAATCGATGAGAGGATGCGAGAGTTCATATAATCAGAGATCACCCATCGTATTTTGGAGTAGACTTCTGTGATGTTTGGTAACATCATGGAAGGGATCATGGAACTCTTGTACGATCGTCTCGGGGCTTTTTGGAGCGATTTTGCAACAGGGAAGTTGGAGAGGGACCATCATGGGCTCAAGGCATGTGGTGCCCTAGACTCCTTCAGGTAGGAGGATCCTATTTCTAGCTTTGTTTATGAGGAATCGAAGGTTGATTATGCATCATGCATTTTTTGGGGTTAATTTCGTGATTGGATTGCCACTAAAGTTTCGCGAGCTTTACGCGAGGAGTTACCTGACATTATTGGTTGTTGATATTGTCATATTTATACATGTTTTTAGGCAATATTTAAGTACATTTTAATTAATATTTTGGTTATTTTCATTGAATAATGATACTTATAAGGTTAAATTGTACTTTGCAGCCAAATAGAAGACATTTCGAAGAAAAGGGACTAAAAGCGTCAAAGAATGGAACGTTGAAGGATGGAGACTTGAAAGAATAAAAATCCAGCAAAATTACGCTCTCACGACGTGAATATTAAAGGTTCACGATGTGAGTTGGAATATTCCAGAAGATAAGCATCGCGTAGAAGAATCCTTGGCAAACACGGATAACCACTGAATTCACGACGTGAGTCATACTTGCTCACGAAGTGAGTACGGATAATTTAGAAATTATATAATACCTTGATCCATACGACTTAGGGAGTTTTTAGTTGGCTTTGAGAGTTCCAGAAGTCAAAAACCAGAAGGAAAGAAGGCTTGAAAATTGGTCTTAACACCAAGGAAGAAGAAGTTCATAATTCAATTTAGTTTGGTACTTTTAATATGATTTTGACTATGGATTATTTGTCTTTATTTGTTAGGATGTCCAGCTAAATGTATCTGCTTCTGTTATCTAGATGAAGCTGGAACTCATGGTTTTAATATATTAGTTAGACTTTACTTGTTGGTTATGACTTGTGTTTGATTGATTATACCTAGCATGCTTGATTTAATATTAGATTGCTTTAACTTCTTATTCTGTGTAGTAAGTGAACATGAACCTGTATGAATTTGAATACCTAGTAATTTAGTGACCATTAGATTATTAGAGCTAAGATCAAACCAATCTTAGATAAGTAATTGAACTATTAAATTTGGTTGCGCTAGAGAACTCATATTATGAATATAATTGTGTTTGTCAACTCAATCTTACATAGCTCCAATCCATTAAATAATTGATTATGTGTTAAATTATGTGTGAACATACATAGATCTACATGAATTAATTGAATATTAGTAAATTTGGAATTAAATTGCCAATACAATTTTAATTGGTAACCAACAAGAATTGTCATAATAAATATATAAACCATTGAGGGAAAACGGATTCGAACTAACACAAGTGTTTTGTTTATTGATTGAATTTGTGTTAAGGAATTAAGTTCATCTAAACTTGCAAAATTAGATAACACCGCCACTTTGCTTGAAAATTAGGTTAATTTAATAGTAGGTAAATTAATTAGTTAAAACTGTTCCCTGTGATCGACACCCGACTTACCTAAACTATTCTATAATTTGACTAGGTACACTGCCTAGGTGCAATTTTAGTTAGTTAACTTAGTTAGGTTATAAATTAAAAATTAGGTGTAGCTATTTGCACGCATCAAGTTTTTGGCGCCGTTGTCGGGGAACGGCTTATTTGATTGTTGATTTATTTGCTTTAGGTTAATCGATCCTTTTTGTGGGGTAAAACCTGCAAAAAGTTACTTTTTCAGCTTAGATTTTGTTACAGTACTAGACTCACGACGTGAGCCTTAAGCTCACGACGTGAGTTCGGTAGTTTTCGTTTTTTGTTGGGTCTAAAATTATGGTTTATACTTTACTTTTCTAGGAAAATGTATTTTTGTGTCTTGGACCGTAAACAACTTGGTGTTTACGGCCGTATACGTGTTTACGGTTGTGTTTACGGCCGTGAACAGGTTTACGGCCGTAAACCCATTCACGGCCCATGTCTACTATATATAGGGGTGAGGAGTGCATAATTGTAGTAAGGTGGAGAGCTTAAGTGTGTGAAACCCAAGGTGTTCTAGAGAGAGAAACCAGAGAGAAGTTTTGTGTGTGTGAATCTCTTGTATCTGGATCTTCATTATAATCAATTCATACATAGATTCATCATATTCTTCTTCTTCTTCTCTTTTATTTTATCTGACATCATCCGTTTGATTGGGATTTCGCACCATCAAACGGATCTGATTGATACACAAGCAGATTGGGGACTTACAATCACAAGCAGATTGGGGACTTACAATTGGTATCAGAGCTTGGATTGTATCAATCATTTTTGTCAGATCTGGAGCTTATTTGATCTTATTTTTGAAGGATTTCTACGATTTTGGATAGATCTTGGCAAAATAAGGGGGGTTTGTTCTTCGTGTTTTTGATAAAAACGAGTTTTTGATCGAGTTTTGGAGCAAAAGGGTGAAAAACGCTGTTTTTGGTCGTAACCAGCGAGGGGGTGGCGGCGTGTACGGTCAGCAGCTAGGGTTTCCGAAATTTGCGGCCGCAGTTTACGGTCTCAGAGTTTACGGTCCGAGATTACGGCCCGGAGTTTACGGTCCGAGTTTACGGCCCTCGGTTTACGGTCCGAGGTTCACGGCCGGTCTTCGCACGTGTACGGCTTCGGAGTTCACGGCCATCGCGTTCACGGTCAGCTTCGTTTACGACCAGCCTCGGGCTCGGTCTCGGTCAGCAGCGTGTGCGAGACTTCGATCAGATTGTCCGAAGTTCGCAGCAGTCGTTTCCTCGCACAGCAACGTCCAATAAAAAAAGGAGAATCGAAGTTGGGGGTGCCGGGGATCGAACCCAAGTCTCCTCCCTACTAATACACGCGTCTTACCAACTCTTCTAAGCTGCACCTTGGTTCATCCCTTCCGATTTTAATTCAAATACACTGCCATTCGCACCTAATTTCGCCAATTTGACATTTTTAGCCCAAAATTTAATTTCTTTTAATTTTAAAATCTATTTTCTTCCAAAAATTTTAGCTTTTAATTTTTTTAAATTTCTAATTTGACTTTTTACTTAAAATTTTGACTTTGACTTCCAAGTTTGACCTTTGACTTTAAACTTTGACTTTTTCGTTTAACTTTTAAAATTTTGAAATTTAGCTTTTCGGTTTGACTTTTAAGTTTGACTTTTCTAGTTTGACTTTTAAGTTTTGACTTTTTAAATTTTGACTTTTAAGGTTGACTTTTGAGTTTTTTTTAAGTCAAAGGGCATTTTTGATAAACAATGAGTTCTTTAAACATCAATGTCAATGAACTTTCCTTGGAGAATTTACGTGAACATTATAAATTACTTCGTAGAGAGAACAATGACCTAAAATACGAAATGTATCAACTTAGGAAAGGACAGAAACCCCTGAAGGCTGAATTAGAAGCTAAAACCAAAGAATTTAGAAAACTTCAGGAAGAGTATAGTATTAAGAGTACACATTATAGATATGTAACTGAACAACTTGCTGAGGTAACTGCTGAGCTTGACACATTGAAAAACAAATTTGAAAATGTAGATTTTACTTTTAGAAAATTTGATGTGCCAAGTGAAGTATTTGCATCAATGATTGAAACCAATTTGAAATTTAAACATAATCAGTCCAAAGGCTTAGGTTATGATAAAGTGCCTCCTCCTTTTAATCATACTTATACTAATGTCCCTTTGTCAAAAGAGGAGATGGATAGAGAGCCATTTCTCAAGTATGGATTTGTGTCAGGTGGTACCATTAATGTTGAAAATACTAATGTTTCTACTTCCCATGCAGATCAATCTTTAAGTCAATCAAAGCAAGCAGCTGAAGAGAGTGTGTCTGATAATGAAATTGTATCAAAGACTGATGACTTAAATTTTTTCGATATATTTGATGATATCTTTGATAATTCTGACGTGGATGTGCCAGAAAGTGTTGAGCTGAACGATTCTAATGCTTCTACTTCTTGTGTAGGTAAAGCAACGGAAGATGAGAACAAGGAGAAAACTATTGAACAAACCAATGTCTCCTTGAACTCTGAATTTGTTGCTTCGAACTCAGTTGCTTCTGATCAACCTGTTGTTGAGAAGTACAGGCCACCAATTCCAATGAAACAGAGTGCCTGTTGCAATTGTACTTGTGGGAACAATAAAAGACAAGGCAAGGATACACCACCAGGGGCAGGAAGAAACAACTTCCCAGTGAACAAAAAGACTTGTTTTCACTGTGGAACACCTGGACACATTGCCAGAAATTGTCCATATCACGCGTACGTTCCCTACTACGCACAAGGGTGACAGAACACTCCAAGAGGGAGATTTTCCAAAAGAAACCCCTCAAGGTCACGTTCAGACAATGGCGACTGGAATGCCAAGAAGGCCAAGAATTCAACTCCCAAGGTCAAGAATCCAACTCCCAAGGGCAAGAAGGGAATGTCGGCCCAGAAGTCAAGTTCAAGAGATGCTCCTGCGAAATCAAGATCAGTCAGATCAATGTCATCTCAACGATCGGCTTCCAGTTCAAAAGCAAGTACTGAGGCACCCATCCGCTCGAAAAAGAAATGGGTTAAACCCGACGACAGATGGGTTACGAAGGTTCAATCTCCCAAATCATCTAATGATTCTAATATTTCTACATCTTCTGTTTTTGATAAACAGGACATGTCATGGGAGAGAGTTCCTTGCAAAGATAACAAAGGTCAACCCAGTTTCAAAATGGACTGGGTTCCAAAGATCAACTGATACCGCTCGGTGTCGGAGCAGCTATGGAGGCATATCTTCAGACTTCGGTTTGTTGGTAGTGGCTGTTCCAAGCACATGATAGGAGGCATCTCTCAACTGTACAACACTCAGAACATTGTTTGAGAGTATGTGTCCTTTGCGGGAAAGGAAGAAAGGAAGGGATCACTCATGGGGTTATTGCTTAACGATGTGGAGAATTTTCGGATCTGTTCTGAGATTATGCGTGCTGTTCTCAGACCTTCTGCATGCAAATTCAATCGGCGACTTACGGTTTGAGTTTTCTTCTCGATACTCCTGAGTTTTTCTTAAGCTGATTCGCTTTAAAGAATAATTTTTGTTTTAGGATAGTTTAAATTTGTGCATTTACTTTCGTTTCTCTCCTATGCACAAATTTAGGGGGAGAAATAAAAACAAAACAAAAATTAAAAAATTAAAAAAAAATCCAAAAACATTAGAAAATCCAAAAATATGTTGGTTATGGAATGTGCTTGCAGGTGATGTGATGGGAAGTGATATAATCATGTGATAACAGGCAATCTGAATCTGTGTAAGGGACTGAATCTGAATTGTCTAGGCTCTGTGTTCGATGCACTGGTAGGCACGAGAGATTAAAATGGACTTGACTAGGCATTAATGAACTTAAGGAATCTAGAGACTTGAAAAATCTTGACCTAGATAGATCCATTTAGCCTGACAATACGACGCTCAGATAGGTTGAGCAGGGAGATATAGATGATAATCCACCGATCACATTAAAGTAATTCGTATCTAGAACTGTGGTTTAACTCTTCCTCGATGTACGAACTCTCTCCTTAATTCCGGTATTGATGGGGTGACTGGGGAATTCCGATAAAGTAGGTCTGTAGGAAATTATTTTCTTGCTTTCTTTCTGTTAGTCATATGTTGCCTCCTCTGCGTGATTGAAATACATCCGACCTGGACTGCAACATATGCAATTCTATTTCTCTGCATCTTCTATCTATGCAATTCTTCCTGTCTGTTAGTCATATGCTGTCTCCTTTGCGTGATTGAAATACATCCGACCTGGTACACAACATATGCACCATTCTACTTCTCAAACCCTCTAAATCTGGTTAGTCATATGTTTCACCCTCTGTGAGATTGGAAGAGATCCGACCTGGGTGTATAGCATTTGCATTCTAAATCTGACTTCTCTCATAATAATTGTCTGCTCACCTAAAGTAAGGAGTACTTTGGAAGTTCCTGATTATTGGGGTATGTCAGGAAGCGGGAAACACATTCTAGTACATTTAAAATTGAACAATCACTAGGTTGTCTGTAGATCTCGCTGCTCAATTTAGGTGGACAACAATATCTTTGGTCGTCGTCAGCTAAATGGTCCCTTAGGAATATTATCTAGGAACATAGGATCATATTGTCTTGTCACTTGTAGTATGTCCTAATTTTGTCACAATCTCTCGTGTTTAAGTGGACCACAATCCGGCGATTGACCATATCTATTCATGAAGGGAGAGGTACTGATAAACGGATAAAGGTTGTCTAAAAACTTTGATCCCAAATCACTCTTAAAGTTAGCTATTATTTTTGTTTTTGTTAAATTTGTTCATAGTTTTATTCTAATTTAAATATTATGGGAGAATTAATAATTTTAAAAACCAAACAAAAATCAGAAAATTAAAAATCCAAAAATAGTGTTATTTCTTTTTTTATTTCTTGTTCAAGAAAATCAAAAATCCAAAAATATTTTTGTTTTCTTTTAGTTTTGTTTCTGTGCTAAGTTTTCTTTTAGGTTTGTTTTGTCTTGAAAAATGAATTCAGATGTAGATGAGACTCATGGAGACTGAATCGAAAAATTCTGAGCCAAGGCTTCATCCGTGAGCATCGAAGAATTCTCATTCGAAGGAGCGAAATGGAGATTATTCTTTCAACATTCAATCCTTCAACCCCAGAAGCAAGGTCAAGCTGTAATTGAAGATTATGTGACAGATTGCATTGAAGCCTCCTCAATCAATTTGCTGCTATCTTATACATGCTGAAGTGATCCAGAAGATTAGTTCTCTCTGATAGTATCTCTGAAGATTCTCAAGCTGAAAGCGCTATCTTTCAAGAATCTTTTCAAGAAGCCTCCTCACCCACCGTGCGTTCCAAGCCAAATTCTGAAGAAAAGCCCAACTGCTCAAGATGAAGTCATTTATAGAAGATTCATATGTTCATCTTGATGCTGTGAAGAAAATTGAAGGTTAATGCTGAAGCCAAGCTCCCGATGAAGATTGAAAAGAAAAGCCAGCTACTTTTTAGGGGGGGTTTGTTGGGTCAATTAGAAAAGAAAGCTATAAACCAAGGGGGAGATTGTTGGGTCTAAAATTATGGTTTATACTTTACTTTTCTAGGAAAATGTATTTTTGTGTCTTGGACCGTAAACAACTTGGTGTTTATGGCCGTATACGTGTTTACGGTTGTGTTTACGGCCATGAACAGGTTTACGGCCGTAAACCCATTCACGGCCCATGTCTACTATATATAGGGTGAAGAGTGCATAATTGTAGTAAGGTGGAGAGCTTAAGTGTGTGAAACCCAAGGTGTTCTAGAGAGAGAAACTAGAGAGAAGTTTTGTGTGTGTGAATCTCTTGTATCTGGATCTTCATTCTAATCAATTCATACATAGATTCATCATATTCTTCTTCTTCTTCTCTTCTATTTTATCTGACATCATCCGTTTGATTGGGATTCCGCACCATCAAACGGATCTGATTGATACACAAGCAGATTGGGGACTTACAATCACAAGCAGATTGGGGACTTACATTTTTTCTTCGTTTTTTTTTCTAATTAAATTTTTCTGCGACAACACGAGGTGGTGACCTTTACCACGTCCTGGTGACCAGTCAGTAAGCTATTTTTATTTAGTTTTTGTTCAATTTTACGTTTTTATTTTTGTTTATTTGTAGTAGCTCATGACCAGAGGTTCCAACACACATTTGGTGCAACCACTTGAAGATCCAGAGTCGGCCCTTCACAAAAAGACTGAGACGAACGCATAAGTGAACCAAACACCAAAGAAGTCGCCTTTCAAAGATCTCAAATCTGTTTTTGGAAAGAAGACGGGGAAGAAAACAGGAGATTCAAGCACATATTCAAAGGACAAGAGCAAGGTTGAAAGCTTAGATCAAATACCTAATCCAGAAGAATCTGAATATGAATCCGAGCCAGAGTTCGAACTATATAGGAGTGAACCCGAAGACAAGCCAGAAAACGAGATGGCGAACATTGAAGATATGTCCATGGGAGCTTACAAAAAGCGAATTAGAGATGATGTTGGTCTGAGTCTAGTACAACTTGCAATTCCTGCCACTGCCACATTCGAGCTGAAAGGACACATCCTTACTGCACTTAAAGATATACCATTTTATGGAAAGGATCATGAGGATACTTTTAAGCATCTAGATGAGGTCAATGATATAGCTGACTGTTTCAATGTCCCGAATGTTACTATAGACATAGTCTTGTTAAGGATGTTTCCCATTACTTTTAAGGGAGCTGCAAAAGATTGGTTAAAATCACTTCCACCTGGTGCAATCACTACTTAGGCCCAGATGCGCGAGCAATTTCTAGAACAATTCTGCCCACCATCCAAGATATCTAAACTCAAGAAGGCGATAGCCGATTTTGAGCAACAACCAGGGGAGTCACTTTTACGAGGCATGGGAGCGATATAAAGGGTTATTAAGAGATTGTCCTCAACATGACCTCAACATTCAACAAGAAGTGTCCATATTTTATGACGGGGTCAATGTCATGACAAGGCAACTCCTTGATTCTCAAGGACCACTTACGAAGAAAAATCCAAATCAGATTAAAGTGTTAATTGAAGAATTCTCAAAGCATTCACGTGAGTACCACAATCCAAGACAAGATGGAGCAAAAGGCAGTGGGGGTGGACATTCAGAAGAAATGGCTGCTATGATGACAATGCTAAATAATATGGACCAGAGGTTGACCCAAATGGATCAATCAATTCATGCTATTAGAGTTGGTTGTGAAAGATGCAATGGTCCACACTTGACCAAAGATTGCCACTTGGATGAATATGGGAACAAAAAGGCTCAAGTTTGTTATTCAAGTGGGGATAAATATGATTAAGACTGGAGAAAAACAAAGAAAGAGTGGCTGCCATATGATGAATACAAGAAGTAGAAGGAGGAAAAATACAAGCAGACTGGCTGAGGCTTCTACCAAAAAGAACACCCACCAGCCAAGAAGAAAGTTGACTTAGAAAACATGTTAGCTCGTTTTATGGAAGCTTCAGAGAAAAGGCGTGATGATACTGATGCAACAATGAAAGATCAAATGAAGATGATGAAAGATCACCAAGCTATGATGATTGACCAGCAAGCTTTATTAAGAAATCATCAAGCATCGATCCACAATCTCGAAGCCCAACTTGGTCAACTAACAACTTTGGTAAACGAAAAATTATCTCCACAATTTCCCGAAAAGAAGACTCAATCACATGTAATGGTGATCGATACTGAAGAAGAGGCTATTTCTGAGTTCTTAGAAGCACTAGAAGAAGAGCCAAAACCATCCGAACCAAAGCCGAAAAAGTTGAAGCTCGAAAATAAAAATGCTGCTGAAACACCGAACTCACGACGTGAGCCTTATAAGCTCACGACGTGGGACCAGTCTGAACAGAAAAATTCAGCAACTGTTCCGGTGTATCGTCCGCCTTTACCGTTTCCGTCCCGAGCCAATCTTCATCCACTGGAACGAGAGCATCTGGAGTTTATAAAGAAAGTGAAGGGTATCCCAAATAATACTCCTTTTATCGAGTCGTTATCTAAGGTTCCCGAGTATGCGAAGTTCCTACAAGACTTGATAGACACTCGGCAGCAGTTGAAGAAAAATTCCAAGGTTATTCTTAGTGAACAAAGTTCCAAATTCCAAGGAGATCCTGTACGCCTCACTCTTCCATGTGAGTTTGGGAACAATATGAAGACTTATGCTTTAGCTGATTTTGGGGCTAGCATAAATTTGATGCATTATTCATTTTATAATAAACTTAATATTCAGAAGTTGAAGACTACAAAAATGACAATTCACATGGCCAATCGTTCAGTGACACATCCTAGGGGTATTGTAGAAGACATCTTGGTAAAAATTGGGAAATTCGTTTTCCCGGTTGATTTTGTGGTTATGGACATAAAAGAGGATGCCAATGTCCCGATTATTCTTGGTCGCCCATTACTTAATACTGCTAGAGCCTTGGTTGATATTCGCGATTCCAAGCTCACTTTGAGAGTTGGAGATGAAGAGGAAACTTTTGGAGTCCAAGATGGTTTCCAAGGAAGTGATGTTCAAGATGAAGTTTTTAATATTGATGAAGAAGATGAACTTGGAAAATTGGAGAAGGTAATGGAAGAAGAACTTAAGACAATTCAACAAGTCAAACGCATGAAACAAAGAGCATACGTCCCATTTTTAGTTGAAGTAATTGCCTACACAAATCCAACTTCTTGGGTAAGCAAGGAAAGTGATGAATTATCGAGTGATGAAGACGAGGTTACTTCTAAGGAGACAAATTCAGCTGCTGAAAAAAAAAGGTTCCCATGGAGCTTAAAAATAATGAAGAAAAATTGGAAAATAAAGGGGTTAAACGCAAGCTCGATGTAGATGAGATAAAAGCTAAAAAGGAGAATTCGAAAAAAGCATACATTAGACGAGTTCAAGCTTACAAAAGGAGATGGAAGGAGCAAAAAGTTCAATTGGTGATGGACTCTCCCGAAAATTCAACGTGAGGAGGCACGGAGTCCAGCTCACGACTCCATAAAAAAGAAGCGCTTCTCGGGAGGCAACCCGAGCTCGGTTTGAATTTTCTTTTGCCTTTAGTTTAGTTTTTGCATTTTTAGTTTTTAGGAAATTAATCATCTCATCATCTAATAATTTTATGAATGGGAAAAAAATTAAGTGTGGGGTCCTTGAATTCAGTGGTAATTAAATTAGGGCTTTTAGTATAAAAAGAATTGTTAATCAATTTTATTATTCGACCAAAGAGAACTCACGACGTGAGCACGTAAGGCTCACGGAGTGAGTCCAGAAGAACATACAGAATGGATCTTTTAGCCCAATAATTATATTAGCCCACTTTTGGATTAATTAAATGGCCCAACTTATTAGCCCATAATTATTCACGACGTGAGCCATATGGATTCACGACGTGAATTTTGAAAACACAGGACCACTGGATTAAAGAAACAGAACCCACTTTGACCAAAAACCACTTTCTTATTCCTCACGAAGTGAAACCGGTTCCTTGGTCCCCCCTCATCCCGAATTCGGCCGGATCCATCACATAATACCTTTTTGCTCACGTAAACAACAATTTAAGGTAAATATTTCTACTTCTAGTGGTTATAGTTGACTTATTTGTTGAATAAAGGGATAGGGTTTATGATTAGTTTAGATGACTAAATTTTGCCCTAAAGATGTGATATATCCACTGTATGTTGTTTCATTGTGCCTAGAATCGACATAGGAGTAAACCCCAACAACATTTTTGGTCAGATTTTCTGACTACTTTGACCAATTATTCTGAGACGGGCGAACTCACAACGTGAATCCGAAAATTCACGACGTGAATCCTGGGTACAACAGAAATGTTTCTGTTTAATTCCTAATATGTTGGATGTTCTATTTGGTTCTCTTTGTTTATCTGTTTTTGCAGGAACATGGCACCGAGACGTGAATATCCAGCCGGGGTTGCTAACTTGCACCCATTCTACGTGTTTCCAACAAATATATCGAGGGATGTGCTCACACGCTATAACAACCGATTGGGTTGGTTGCACAATCGAGAATTCGCGGTTGCTCCGACAGTGAATTGGCAAAGGCTAAGAGAAGTTGGACTTGTTGATAGGCTAAACCCATTTCTTACAAAACTATTTGTAGCAAACGGGTATTCGTTTACGTGCAAGGGATGGAACAATTTATTCGCCATCCAAGAAAGAGTGTACAAAGAGTTGTGCGTTGAGTTCTTCTCCACCGTGGCGTTTCACAAAAATGTCCAAGATCCTACTTTTCCACACGCTTTGGTTTTCCGTTTAGGCGGGGAATATCGGGATTGCAGTTTAGTGGAGTTTTCGTGGAGGATGGATTTATATGAGGCTCACAAGGCCATGTCCCCCGAGTTCACTATGTTTTTACGGGAGGCTACCCGTGCATATGAGGGAGGAGTATCGGGGCATGAATTTGGGGGCAATATAGCTTCGGGAGAGTTCAACTCCGGTGTGTCACCGAAAAGTAATATTAAATCACCCATCCACCGTCTAATTCACAGGCTCATCACCTTTTCCATCCACCACAAGAGACATGGAGACAAAGTCACAAAGTTGAATTTGTTTTTCTTATGGACTATTCTGCAGCCGGAGGTGTGTTGCAATATCCCCTACTTCTTGGCCCGCTACTTGGCGGAATATGCAGTGAGTTCCCGACCCGAGAGCCCAATATGTAGAGGACGTTTCATCGCCCGATTGGCTCGATCTTACGGTGTGATCATCCCCGCCATTACGAGGTCACTAACTTATATGGAGGGAAATGAGTTTTCTTTGGGTTATCTCGAGACGATGAGGGTGGTGGCCAATTATGGGTCACATTGGGGTATCGTGTACACTGATGGTGAAGAAGTTGAAAACCAACCCGAGCAACCTGAACAACAGCCAAGACCTCGAAGAAGGAATGTGAGAGCACGGGGAGAGCTCAACGATATGAAGGCGGTATACCCACCAACCTATTCCAAAGTCGGGTGGGTACATATTTGGATAACATTCGTGGTGGCGTGACTTACAATACCCAACTTGTCGAGGGTATCTATTCCTACATGAATGTGGTGAGACCACCCACCATTCCACCTCAATGCCCTTATATCCCGACATGGGAAGAGATTTGGATGCCAAGGGGAGATGGGGTCGGGACAAGCAAAGCACACGAAGATGAGGATGATGATTGATCTTTTAGTTTATTTTAGTTTATTTTAGTTTATTTTTAGTTTGTTTTGTTTGTTTTGTGTTTTTGGGATTGTAAAACTCTTGAAGATATTATGTTATTTCTATCTTCTTTGGTTGTTATTTTAGATTTGCTAGGAATCTCAAGAAGAGAATGTCAAGATATGAGAGCGTTTACGTTTAGCCGCGTGTCGTTTAAGGTCAAGAGTCGACACCCACAATTTAAAATAAGTGTGGCGTGAGTCAAGAGAGAAGATAGAGTTAGAGAAAGAGTAAAAAATAATGAATTTAGAAGAGTCTTAATGTATTAAGACATTGGGTTGAAGTTCCAAGTTGAAAGAAGAATTGGCAGAATTGTTTTCTGTTTGCCCAGTTTCACGTCGTGAATCCTTAATATTCACGTCGTGAGTCAAGTTCTCAATGGTTTCCAGATAACGCGTAATCGCGACTTCACGTCGTGAATTTCCTTATGTCACGTCGTGAATCAGTATTTTTCATAAACATTGAAGATCATTGATACATATTATTTCATGGGTCACCACTATTCTTCTTGGAATTATTATGAAGACAATTATGGCTCATTTTTCTCGACCATGCAATGTGGCGTATGCTTTCCCACATTGTTCTTTACGCTTTGGAGATTTGCACCACATTTGTTGAAGATTGAAGGCTCGATTCCATATTTTGTCGGCATATTTCCATATCTCGTGTGTTCAAGATCCAAGTTCCTTAATAGAAGAAGTCTGTATTCAAGATGCACAATTTATCCACACATTTGGAGTTCGATCATGCCACTACTATCCCGGGGGAGTCTGTTCCTTTTTCTCCCTTTTATTGCTTTTAATTTATTTTATGCATACAATTAGGGCATTGTATGTAATAAGTGTGGGGTAGGGGGTCGAAAAAGTAAATTGCTAGAAAATTTAGAAAGAAATTTGAAATAATAATCTAATAATTAATCTAGTAATAATAATTTGAACTTAAGTTGCTAGTATTATATGAGATGATCCGATGAGAGCTCAAATGTTTAGCTGAGCCAATACATGTTATATTATGTTTGTGGCTTCCCATTCCTAGTGAAAAGTCATGAGATATGAAAGGTAATCTGGTAGTTTATATGGCATAATAAGTTTTGCAGCCCATACTTGAAATCTATCCAGGAGAGCTTATGTAGTCATTGCACAAAGACTAATGCCTTTAACCAATAAGGGTTGAAGTTAAGCGCCCCTGCTTAAGCATGTATGTTTTGAGTGAAAAAAAAGTGAGTTACATGTAAAGAAAAAAAAAGAGAGAGAAATTACTAAAAAGTGAAGAATTGTAAAGAATTTTTGGAGCAATCAAAGTTTAAAGTATGAAGATCAAAGATCAAAAATTTTGAAGATTCAAAAAGTTGAAGATACCAAAAATTACACAAAAAGGTGGTGAATTCAAAGAGATCAAAGATCAAATATTCAAGATAGTGAAGAATTCAAGAGCTCCATTGTGGTGTCAAAAGTTGTAATTTCTAGATTATGTATGCTTGGGTAGCTTTACAAAAATTACATTAAGGTTAAGAAAGATTTCTGAGGATTGATCTGGAGGGTTGCACAAATGAATGTCATATAAACTAAGGGGTGAAGGTTCATAAGGATTGTGAGTATTTAGGATTGGGAGGTTATTAGGATTTTAGACACAAATATGCGCATTGAGGTCTTGGTATAATGGTTGAGCTTGAAATGAATTGTTCTATGTGATGCTAGTGATGAAGGTTTGAATTAAAATAATTAGATTTGCTTGAGGGCAAACAAAGAATAAGTGTGGGGTATTTTGATATTGCCATATTTATACATGTTTTTAGGCAATATTTAAGTACATTTTAATTAATATTTTGGTTATTTGCATTGAATAATGATACTTATAAGGTTAAATTGTACTTTGCAGCCAAATAGAAGACATTTTGAAGAAAAGGGACTATAAGCGTCAAAGAATGGAACGTTGAAGGATGGAGACATGAAAGAATAAAAATCCAGCAAAATTACACTCTCACGACATGAATATTAAAGGTTCACGACGTAAGTTGGAATATTCCAGAAGATAAGCATCGCGTAGAAGAATCCTTGTCAAACACAGATAACCATTGAATTCACGACGTGAGTCATACTTGCTCACGACGTGAGTGCGAATAATTCAGAAATTATATAATACCTTGATCCTTACGACTTAGGGAGTTTTTAGCTGGCTTTGAGAGTTCCAGAAGTCGAAAACCAGAAGGAAATAAGGCTTGAAAATTGGTCTTAACACCAAGGAAGAAGGAGTTCATAATTCAATTTAGTTTGGTACTTTTAATATGATTTTGACTATGGATTATTTGTGTTTATTTGTTAGGATGTCCAGCTAAATCTAGCTACTTCTGTTAGCTAGATGAAGCTGGAACTCATGGTTTTAATATATTAGTTAGACTTTACTTGTTGGTTATGATTTGTGTTTGATTGATTATACCTAGCATGCTTGATTTAATATTAGATTGCTTTAACTTCTTATTTTGTGTAGTAAGTGAACATGAACCTGCATGAATTTGAATACCTAGTAATTTAGTGAACATTAGATTATTAGAGCTAAGATCAAACCAATCTTAGATAAGTAATTGAACTATTGAATTTGGATGTGGTAGAGAACTCATATTATGAATATAATTGCGTTTGTCAACTCAATCTTACATAGCTCCAATCCTCTAAATAATTGATTCTATGTTAAATTATGTGTGAACATACGTAGATCTACATGAATTAATTGAATATTAGTAAATTTGGAATTAAATTGCTAATACAATTTTAATTGGTAACCAACAGGAATTGTCATAATAAATATATAAATCATTGAGGGAAAGCAGATTCGAACTAACACAAGTGTTTTGTTTATTGATTGAATTTGTGTTAAGGAATTAAGTTCATCTAAACTTGCAAAATTAGATAAAACCACCACTTTGCTACAAAATTAGGTTAATTTAATAGTAGGTAAATTAATTAGTTAAAACCGTTCACTGTACCCGATTTACCTAAACTATTCTATAATTTGACTAGGTACACTGCCTAGGTGCAATTTTAGTTAGTTAAGTTAGTTAGGTTATAAATTTAAAATTAGGTGTAGCTATTTGCACACATCAGTTGTGTCACTGGAAGATTGGTCACCAGATTCGAGGATTGGATATCGACCGTTCAGGTAGTTGATGAGATGGTTGGGGTGACTCGGGAGCAGAAGCTTGATTTGGGGGACCTGGGAAAGAGGAAGCCAGAGAAGGTGCAAACGGTTGGCGGTCCTGTGAAGAGACCCAATACTTCAGATCAACAGTTGAGGGGCCAACATGTTCGGGGTTAGTGCAATACGTGTGTGAAGCAACACGATGGGGTTTATCGATCTAGAGGTATGGATTGTTACAAGTGTGGCAGGGTTGGTCATGTCAGCAGAGATTGTCATCGAGGGACAAGCCTGTTATGTTTTCAGTGCAACCAAGTGGGCCACAAGATTTCCATTTATCCGCAGTTGATGAAAGGAGCGATGAGGGCACCCACTCCGTGAGGATAGAGTGGAGGTTCTTGTGGTAAGGATTCGAGCATTACTGACACAGGTCGAAGGGATGCGAGTTCCATCCGTTGAATTCGCATGTGCGTAATGCATTCTTTTCCTTCATGTTCTTATTCATTATATTCATGATTGTATGTTATCTATGAGATGTTATGTGGGGTGTATATAAGTCTCCACCTGGGATTATAGTTTTCGTCATGATGGTCTACACATTTTATCTTGAGAATCTTCATATGCCATTTTGCATACCAAGAGCCGTATTTAGGGGATGTTTGGGTGAGCCAGATTCGGATTTTGATTTGGGAGGAATCGGTCATAATTAAAGAAAGCTGAAGTGAGAAGAGATCAACAGTCGACTCGATCTTTGGTGGTTTTAGCAAGGATTCAAGGAATTCGTGAGGTAGGCATGTCGGGTTCGAATGTAGGGTATGTAGTGATCTTTCATGGCTCCGATGCAATAAGAAATAGGTTCGATTGTAGGTGTAATATCAGTAGTTTCCAGGTTCATACTGTTGGGTTTTGAGCATTCTAACACTCCTATGGTGTACATGCAACCCTATAAACCTTGGATCTATGTTTTCTCTATTATACATGCAAATATTAAATATTCCAAGGTTTCATCCTAACTAGCATATTATGAAGCACCTATACTACAAAGTTCTAGTTAGATGACATACCTTTTGATGTAGCTTGATGTCTTAAAGCTTTAAGAGCTTAGCCCCAATAGTGTGGAAGCCTCAAATGGAATCACAAATCACCAAAACACCTTGGAAGAACTTGAGAGAATACGTATGCACACTAAAATCGGCCCACTCTTATTTTCACACACTTGTGCCAATTTTGTGAGCCAAGGACCCCTTTATACATTATGGAGGATTAGGGTTACATCCATGTAAACCCTAATACCCATGACCTTTCATTTACATAGGATCCATGGGTTAAAAGCTCCATGGACCATCCATGAAAGCTTAGCCCAACCTAAATGAACTTGGCCCATTCCATATATATAAGAGTCCATATTTAATTAGTTATTTTTGATCACTTTATTAATTCTAAATTAATTCTTGATCAATGCTAATTAAATAATATGATTCCATATTAATATATTAGAACTTATAATATATTAATATAAATCATAAATATACTATTCTCAAAAGACTATCCATATAAATTGTGCCGGTGAAGTGCAACCCAAATGGACCATGCCGGGTCGGGTCAAGTACATACCAAATATAGTTATGGACTTAGACATTAATCCAACAGTCTCCCACTTGGATAAGTCTAAAACTATTATTGAGTATGACTTCAAAACCTAACTGGCAATCGTAGCTCTTAAAGCCCCTGTCGAACTCTGACCTTGTCAATGACTTGTCCATTAGATAAGGGATCATATATTCCTCCATTCTAGATATCATATGGACTGAGACATGGATTATAATCATTCTCTCTGTCTATTTGTTGTTTCCCGATTTTCGATTTATGATGACTGACTGATTGAACAAATCAAATCAGTCCTGGCTTGGCCAAGCACTCACATGTGTAATCGCTAAATCATCGAGGGGCCCACAGATATCGCTTTTATCCCGAAGGTAAAAGGAATGGATAAACTTCGACTCATATGGCTTGTTCTACTACTTGTTGAATCATACACAAAGGCACGTTTTATAACATCGAGTTACCAAATGTGTTTTCGTGCAATCAATGTATAACCAACTCATAGTAACAACTCATATCTCTAGGTTTGAAGAATATAAGATATTATCGTCTCATGATCACTCGTGATAAATCCATGAAGTGATTCAAATGTGCGTGGGTTGAATCCAATACTCAGAACTTATGAGCACTCATGAGTGTTGTAGCACCACTTTGTCCACCAACTTGGACCTCTACAAACCAACCCATGACAGTTTTGATTTATATCTACTTCCAACATATGACCGACTGTGGATGGTTTGAATAACTTAATCATTCAGGAAGAGCGACTTAGTTATTCTGGAAGTCAAAACATGCAAAGTGAAACACAAGAATAAATGAATCAAATATGGTATCAAACCCTATGAATATAAATAAACACTTTTATTTATCACCATACCGATTACTCATTATTCATTGTTTCGGTTTTATCAACCTTATACTTGAATTAAAAACACTAGTTGTCCTATGCACCAAGCATGTACACTATGTTTTTCTTAAACAATAGCTTTGCCATACACCAAGTATGAACTCTATGTTTGTCTATGATCCTTTTCTTTGTGAACTAGATCAATTGAACATAATTTCAATGATTCTCTTTTCACACTCCCAAATCCTTGTCTTAAATGTAAGAATTCCATATTCCTATCATTTATCGAAATCTGTTTAGATTTTAAACTTATATGCAATGTTCCTCTTGTAATGATTATGCACAAAGCCACAAAGGCTTGGCAACAATCATTACAGAGTATCCCAATGGAGATCAATTCCATGGAAACGATGTCTCAAACTCAAAGCGCATTGCTTTGAACATGCTTCTTGCGTTAAGTTTCTTTAACCTTACACAGATTGCTTCCACCTATGAAGACAACTCAATATTCCCATTTTGACTACCGCTTCTGAACAAGAGTTGCCTCTTTTCAGACTATGTCAATATGGTCCTTCCAATATTAAACAGTATACTTCCAACTGTCCTTGAGCAACCAATCTTTGGTAAACCTTAGATTGTCCTCGACAATTGCTTAATCACTTTAGTCATATCTAATTCTAGACATTGTTCCCCTTAATTCCCCAAGGCATTTGGAAAATTCAGAAAGGGTAAATATTATAGCACATGTAATCGATCTTGTACCCAAAGTAAATGGGACACGATTCATGATGTTTCACATAAAGACATGGTTCTAGTCTTTTTCCATAATAATTTTTTGTTTGCCATATTCTCAAAATTTGATTATGAACAGGGATGTCGTAATCATAATCGAATTTTGAGAACGCAATATATAGAATTTCCTTAAGTTGAACCAATCCAACATGAAATTCATATATATATATATATATATATATATATATATATATATATATATATAAATATATTCTTGACTAAAGATGATTAAAATCTCAATCTAAGCTTAAAATCTCACTCTAAGCCTTTTAGAATTGACATGAAGTATAATATCCTCTCCCTTAATTATAGCAAAACAACTTTTTCAACCCCTGCAACCTCACGAATTGAAACTTTTGTTTTCTATAATTAACATTGCTAACTTGCAATACTTATCATAATTATCATGCTCCCACTAACATGATGATTATTAGCATAACACTCATGCTCCCACTAGCTTTGACATGTATCCAGAAAACAGCTGGACTTCTAGAAGTCAATACTTTATTGACATTCTTACCAAAGTTCAGATTTCTGATACTAGATTGCTTTGATAAGACTTTATCAAAATCATACACCTTATCTTAGATAGATCACAGGTGTGTCTAAACAATTTCAGAACTATGAAAAGGGATGCCATAATCATAGTCTCAATTGTTTAGACCTTTTGCCATTTCTCATAAGTCAATGTTAGTGTGCCGGTTAACCACGCACGCTCCACTAACGACTTTGAGAACTGCAAATATCACAATTGCTATCTACTTAAAATCTACTTAGTGAAAGAATTTCCTCACCATCATTTTCATGAATCGGAGAGAAACCTTATGACACTTAGATTTTATGGTGTGTGTGTTCTTATCTATGTGAATTTGTCAAACCATAATCACAAGACTAGGTTAGTGACAAATCCTAACTCATATGGATTGAACTTGTGCAATCTTAACCTCTTGCCACCTGGCAGCACAAGGGCCTGCCATTGCTTCCAAGTAGTTATGCAAACAATTGAGAACATGTAGAACTCAAATATATATAGCCAAATTAACTGGAATGGGCACAGAAATGTCAACACGATAGGTTATAAACCTCTAGTTGTGTGCTAGTGATGAAATACATGTTTTATTCTTGATTACTTGTTGAAACCCTTTCAGGATCTTTTAGACTCCCACTGTCTCCTTGACCTATAAGACTTTCTTGCCAAATACTCAAGAGATAGTGTGGATTCTAATCAAGACAAACACTTAACACAATTGGCCTAAGTTGGTCTCTGTTTTATCCAAAACATCACAACTTACCAAATTCAAATGTACAAGAGTAGAAAACCTTTTACTCTTACATTTCACTAGCGTTAATAAACCTTCTTTAAGATGTGTCACTCAAGTTACATTTGTGGTGGGCTTGATCAGTGCACAAGAATGTGTACTCGATCCCTTAGTCCTTTACTTGACTCACACATCCATGTGAACAAGTAATTAGTCTTAATTTTCCAATGCTTGAAAGTTCTCATTCATCATACTATACAACTTGAATTTTCCAATGCTTGTAAGACCGAGGGGTGGCCGTAGCATTCACTAGATTGGCAGATTGTATAGGAAGTGTTGTAAGACTGTGGGGTGGTTGTAGCATTCACTAGGTTGGCAAGTAGTGTGCTAGTGTTGTAAGACTGCGGAGTGCCTCGTAGCATTCACCTGGTTATCGAGCAGCTGTGAGAGCATGGTAAACTTATGATTGGCCTGTAGCTTCTCTAGGTGGGGTTAGACCATGGCAGGACCAGTCTCGAGACTGTGGGCAAGCCACAATGTTCGTGCAAGTAAGGAAGATTTTGGGTCGTATGAGGCCAATTGAGATATAAGACTACAGTTGGGCATGTATCAGTCACATATAGCAAAGTGGATTTGGTTGCATCATGTTTGATGGTTGGTTATGTTGGTTGGATCAGGAGGGTTGTTAGATCAGTTATGGCATGCAAGCTAGGGTAGTTCATGCCTGATATGACCCTCATTCGGAAGTCATGTAGTGTGACTGTGTGAGGTTTTTTAGTCTCAGTAACCAGTTGGAAATCTAGTATATTGCTAAACTGGTAGGTGAGTATGAGGACAGGGAGGTCTCGGTTGCATCTGGGATGTAATTATGGAGCAAGAAGATCTACCTGAGGTGGTACTAGTGATTGGGACTCATGTTAGGAGTCGCTTGTTGTTAAGTGAATATGTTAAGTTACTTGTTACATGGGTTAAATAATCTCAGAGTAACAGTTTGACCCTACTGGACAGCTCTCGTCTGAGTCTAACCATTGTAGGGATGAGTCTTTTACTCAAAGGATTATCTAAGCCTTCTATCAAGTGAAAAGTTTTCAACAGAAAGGAATGGTAGTGATTCTGTTTTTAATGGAAAAAACAAGATAATCGAGGGATGGAAGTGTTAGGATTAGTTGGAACACGAAGCGGAATTGTAGTGTCAGGTGTTTCAGCATGGGCTATCTGTCATGGATCTCACCAATGCCCCACCCACGTTCATAGATCTCATGAACCGCGTGTGCAGACCGATGCTGGATCGGTCTGTGATAGTATTCATTGACGACATCTTGGTCTATTCCAAGACTCAGGAGCAGCACGAGGAGCACCAGAGAGAGGTGCTAGAGACCTTGAGGAGGGAGAGGATTTTCGCAAAGTTCTCTAAGTGCGAGTTCTGGTTGCGCGAGGTGCAGTTTCTGGGACACCTCGTCAACCATTAGGGTATATTAGTCGATCCGGCCAAGATAGAGGCCGTGATGCAGTGGGAGGTCCCGAAGTATCCATCCGAGATTCGGAGCTTCCTGGGTTTGGAAGGGTATTACAGGAGATTCATCCATGATTTCTCCAAGATAGCAGTTCCGCTGACACGACTGACCAAGAAGTCGGTAGTGTTTCGCTGGGTCCTGAGCAGCAGACAACCTTTGAGACGCTCAGGCACCGACTGTGCGAGGCGCCGATTCTTACCCTGCCAGAGGGAGTAGATGACTTTGTAGTCTACCGTGATGCTTCGATTACAGGTATGGGAGCAGTGTTGATGCAGCGGGGACATGTCATAACTTATGCCTCGAGACAGTTGAAGCCTCACGAGGCTAACTACCCGACGCATGACTTGGAGTTGGGGGCGGTGGTGTTCGCCCTCAAGATTTGGCGGAATTACCTCTATGGGGTCCGGTGTACTGTCTACACGGACCACAAGAGTTTGAGGTACCTCATGGACCAACCGAATCTGAACATGAGGCAACATCGGTGGTTAGATGTGGTAAAGGCTTACGACTGTGAGATCCTTTACCACCCAGGCAGGGCCAACGTAGTGGCCGATGCCCTGAGCCGCAAGGCGGTAGCGGCTCCGATCCAAGATATATGTCTGAGGATGACAGTGATTACTCCATTGCTGGAGCGGATTAGGGAGGCGCAGGTTGAGGGCCTGAAGGAGGAGCGCCAGAAGTGCAAGAGGATAGTTGGCCGAGTAGCTTTCTTTGATTACGATAACCGAGGATTGTTGACCCTGCATATGAGGGTATGGGTACTGTACCGGGGCGGATTACGGCAGGTGTTGATGGATGAGGCACACAAGTCTCGGTTCTCTATCCATCCAGGGGCGACAAAGTTGTACAGAGATCTTCAAACCGATTACCGGTGGCCCTGCATGAAGCAGGACGTCGCTTGGCATGTGGAGAGATGCCTGACCTGCAGGAAGGTCAAGGCAGAGCACCAGAGGCCCCACGACAAGATGCAGCCGTTAGACATTCCCGTGTGGAAATGGGAGGATATCACTATGGACTTCATTACAAAGCTCCCCAGGACCGCACGTGGCGTTGATTCGATATGGGTCATCGTGGATCGGTCGACCAAGAGCGCCCATTTTATACCAATCCATGAGAGCATCTCGGCCGAGAAGTTGGCCGAGATTTATGTGTGAGAGGTAGTGGCACGTCATGGAGTGCCTGTCTCGATGGTGTCGGACCGAGATGTCCGGTTTACTTCCAGGTTTTAGAAGCGGTTTCACGACGAGATGGGTACTCGTCTCCATTTCAGCACCGCTTTCCACCCTCAGACGGACATGCTACACGCATGCGTGTTAGAATTCGGTGGCAGTTGGGATACGTATCTTCAGTTAGTGGAATTTTCGTATAACAACAGTTACCATGCCAGCATAGACCGACCTCCCTTTCAGATGCTCTATGGGAGGAAGTGTAGGACCCTGATTTGTTGGGGTGAGGTCAGTCAGAGAGTCATGGGGAGTACGGAGGTAGTACTTAAGACCACGGAGCGGATTGAGCAAGTCCGGAGCAAGCTCCAGACTGCTCAGAGTCGGCAGAAGAGTTACGCCGACAAGCGGCATTTGGATTTGGAGTTTCAGGTGGGAGATATGGTCCTCCTGAAAGTGTCACCCTGGAAGGGTGTTATCAGGTTTCGGAAGAGGGGCAAGCTGGGCCCCCGGTTCATTGGTCCATTTAGGGTTTTGGCCCGGGTGGGTCGGGTTGCCTATCGGTTAGATCTTCCAGCAGAGCTCAACCAGATCCACAACACGTTCCATGTTTCTCAGTTGCGGAAGTGCCTAGTGGATGATTCAGCAGTGGTACCCCTTGAGGACATTCAGTTTGATGATATCCTGAACTACATCGAGAGACCCGTGGCGATTTTAGATCGCAAGACGAAGGAGCTGAGAAACAAGAGGGTAGAGTTAGTGAAGGTGCAGTGGCAGCACCGCAAGGGTTCTAAGTGGACGTGGGAGTCCGAGGATGAAATGAGGGAGCATTACCCAGAGTTGTTTTCAGAGACAGCAGACTTCGAGGACGAAGTCTAAGACAAGTGGGGGAGAACTGTAACACCCGGTCTCAGGTACGCATTTAAATTCGAGCCAAACTTCATATTTTACCCTTGGACTAGGCGAGTTGGAGGCCCAACTCGTCAAGTAGAATCGACTCCGGGTGGGGGGATTAAGTGACCTACTCGACGAGTCGGAAGACTGACTCGGTGAGTAGGAGTTGTCCGAGTAAAACCCTAAATTTGAGGGTTTGCACCCTATTTAAACAACTTATGAGGCTTCCACCCCATCCTCCATCACCCCCAAGTTCTGTCCTCGAAACCCTAATCAGTTGTGAGCATCTTTGAGCTATATTGTGCCTTTGCATCTTGGTTTGAAGCTAGAAGAAGGGAGGGAAGTTTGGTGAATCAAGGAGCAAGTCAGTGGATTCTGAGTTTGGTTGCATTTCCAGTGTATTTGAGGTAAATAGCCCCTATCTTGACCTCCTATGTGTTAGATCTAATTTGGGGATTGAACCTTGGCATCTTTGAGGGCATTCCATGTGATTTCGGATTTTAGGGAGTAATGTAGGGTAGAAGCCTCAGATCTGGAACCTTGGAGGGTCCTCATGGCATAAAGGTGCCATCTCTATGGCCATGAGAACCCCATGAATGTAATAAACCCCATTTTTAGTCCTTTAAGCTTAAAATTTCCATGCATGCACGTAAAGTTCGTGACTTTACATGTTATATCGGCCTTAGGAGCCCAGATCTACCTTTTGGATAAGCTTTGCACAACATAAATCGAGTTATGGACTTGGAAATAGAGATTCCTCACCCAGAGTTGCAGCAGTCAGTCACACTAGGTGAGTTTCCTTTCAGTAGGAACGGGTCTAAGGCACCATGGCCGGCCCGTAGTATGAAATGTTAGCAGCTGAGAGTGGGCGAGGCCCGTATCTCACAGTATAATTTGATTATGGATGTATGTCTGACTGTTAGAATTAGTTATACTCGTTGTCTGTGTGATACTTGTATGTTGGATTAGTGGCTGAGTGTGAGCGGGGCCCATATCTCGCAGTAGATGAGTGTGGGCGGGGCCCGTATCTCATAGTAGCCGAGTGTGGGCGGGGCCCGTATCTCATAATAGCCGAGTGTGGGCGGGCCCGTATCTTGAAGTAGCTGAGTGTGGGCGGGGCCCGTATCTCAGAGTCAGCGGAGTGTGGGCGGGGCCCGTATCTCCTAGTTGCATGATTTATGTGTATGGTATGTGGTAGTTTGGGGAATTCACTAAGCTTCGTGCTTACAGTTTTCAGTTTTGGTTTCAGGTACTTCCACTAGCAAGGGAAAGGGCTCGGGATGATCGCATGGCACACACTACAGTCACAGCCTGGGAGTTTACTCTGATGTTTTACTATGAGATTTTGATTTGAGACCGATACTATGATGTTTTATGATACATGATTTATGATTTTACTTATGGCTTTGGATGGTTTATGAATTTAGTAATGATTTGGAAACGAAATTTTTGGCTCATATTTTTGGGATGTTTCAAGTTGGTAACAGAGCCTTGGTTTGAGAGATTCAAGAACGCTCTTGGGTGTGTCTGAACTCAAACTAAGGAATTGGTATGAAAATTTTCAAAGAAAATCATTTTCATAAAAGAACCTTTAGAAAAAGAAAAATATTTTTAATGAGAAAATGGTGTGGTGCATGCAATCAGCCGAGCTCAAGTAAGTATTCCCAAATTACCCATACAAGTTTATGTTATGTTATGATTAACAACTTTATGAGAATTGCATGCTAGAGTAGGACTAAGGATCTAGGAAGGATGCCTTATGTGCATGTTATATATATCTCAGCTTTATGAACTACATGCTAGTACAGATTAGTCAGGGGTAGCCTGAAAGAGATATGTATGATTATGTTTACTCGATGCTCGAATGCTGCTTGCTTTGTGATTTTAGGAGTCTTAGTTATCTTTTACTAACAAGTAAATGAATACGTTACGTTACATATTGCGAGGATTAAATAATTTTATAAGGTTACGTCTAGCTCTATTGCGCAGCTCTTGTTTGAGTCCGACCGTTATAAAGAAGGATCTCTCATTTAAAGAATTATCTAGTCTTAGTAATATGTAATAGTATTCACGAGCTAGTTAGGGGAGGTAGCAGGGACTTCTTATGCAGCTGATGGCGGAGAGTGGATTGGTGATTACCCTAGGGAAAGCCTAGGAAGAGTTTAGTATGAGATCAGCAGTAGTAGTAGTAGAAGGGACTTGGTAGAGTCGAGGCAGTTCTTGAGGAAAGTACGGATAGATGTGAAAGGTAGTATGGGCCCGTACTACTGAAAGAAGAGGATCTGTACTCGAATCAAGGAAGGCTGAGATAAGACCAGGGAACTTGTAGTGTATGCGATCCCTCCAGTTATATTAGTATTCTGACAATTGTTTTGGCGTGTTTTCAGAATGGTGGTTTTGCGCCCTAGACCAGCAGTTGGTAGTTCAGGTGCCGGAGAGGGATCAGGCTCAGGCTCTGGAGCCGGGCAGTTAGATGACCAGACCAGGGAGTTCATCTCCTCGGAGGTTACGCGTAGCGTACTAAAGCAGACTCCTGTGATCTTTGGATCGGTCAAGGAGGGTATCCTATAGCTTCTGGATGAGAAGCTGAGGGCTTTTCGCACTGAGATAGCAGCCATGATGGGGTCGCGCACACTGACGTTTAGGGAGTTCAGAACATGTGGGGCTCCCTACTATCATGGGGCTCGGGACCCCATCACTAGTAGCAGGTGGTTGGCTGATGTTGCCAACGCGTTCCGTACCAGCAGGTGTCCCGAGGGGGACAAGGTCAGATTAACGTCCTGTTTTCTAAATGACAGGGCACGTGATTGGTGGGAGGAGGTTGGGAGAGCTATTGGTGATGATGGAGTGTTGGATGTGATGACCTGGAGTGATTTCAAGACTAGGTTCAGGGCCGAGTTCGCACCTGTTATTGAGGTGCAGCAGCTTGCTAGGGAGTTCCAGGATCTCCGACAGACGACTCAGACGGTGGCGGAGATTACCTCCAAGTTCAGGGAGAGGGCCCTTCTTGTTCCGCAGTATGTGGCGAACGAGGAGATGGAAAAGGCCCGGTATCATGAGATGTTTCGGAGTGATATCCGCAAACTTGTGAGCCGCTGCAGCTGCAGGATGCTGGAGGACACGATTGTGAGGGCTCATGAGAGAGAGATAGATTTAGAGATGGAGAAGAAGAGGAAGCCAGAGAGGGTATCTGACATGGAGGGCTCGGGCAAGAAGCCCAAGACAGATTCCCGAGGGAAGGGCCAGCAAGGCCGCGGCCGCTGCGGCAAGTGTGGCAGGTCGAACGAGGGGGCGTGCAGGGCGGGGAGTTCGGGCTGTTTCAAATGCGGCCGAACAGGGCAGGTGAACAGGAATTGTACTGCTACTTCTACCACTATTACCACCGCATTATCTGATCTGGTTTGCTTTTAGTGCAATCAGAGGGGCCACAAGAGGTCCCAGTGTCCGAGTTTAGCAGCAGCAGGGAAGGTGACGGCACCCCCCTGCTACTTTGAGGATTACCGACGGCCGTCAGGGCTGGGCAGAGGCGCCAGCGGCGAAGAGTAGAGCCTTCCAGTTGACAGCAGAGGAGGCACGTGCAGCCCCAGATATGGTTACGAGTATGTATCTTCTCCATTATATCTTTATTATTTCTGATTATTACTCATGTTTGTATATTGTGTAATAGGATCGTTCCTAGTGAATGACATGTCAACTATGGTACTGTTTGATTCGGGTGCTACCCAATCCTTTGTGTCGCTCGCACTTAGCAAGCGATTCAGTAGAGCTTCGGGGGATCTGGATTGGCCACTTGATGTAGAGATAGTCGATGATAGGACCGTCAGGGTTGCGAGGGTTCATAGAGGATGTACGCTACGATTATTCGATCAGCCGTTTTCACTGGATCTGGTTCATATTCCCCTGCGTGGGAATAAGGTCATAGTAGGTATGGATTGGTTGAGCTCCAATGGGGCAGTGATTGATTGTGAGCAGCAACTAGTAAGGGTTCGTACTCCTAGAGGGGGAGAGTTAGTGATTCAGGGCGAGAGGCCACAGCGCGGACCGATTTTATGTTCAGCAGCGTGGACGAGGCGCCACCTCCAGTAGGGTTGTGCAGAATACATCGCCTATGTCATGGATACCTGGGACAAGGGTAAAGCGATCGTTGATGATGTACCGGTAGTGCGAGAGTACCCAGACGTATTTCCGGAGGAACTACCTGGGGTACCTCCGGAGAGACAGGTTGAGTTTAGGATTGACCTGATTCCTAGTGCGGCCCCGATAGCCAAGGCACCATATCGGTTGGCTCCTTCCGAGATGCATGAGTTGTCTACGCAGGTGCAGGAGCTGCTAGAGAAGGGTTACATCAGCCTGAGCAGTTCACCATGGGGAGCCCCGATCCTGTTTGTAAAGAAGAAGGACAGGTCACATCGCATGTGCATCGATTACCGAGAGCTGAACAAGGCAACGATGAAGAACCGTTACTCACTTCCGAAGATAGATGATTTGTTTGATCAGCTTCAGGGAGCATCATGGTTCTCTAAGATTGATCTACGATCAGGATATCACCAGATGCGAGTCAGGGATGATGATGTGCAGATTACAGCTTTTAGGACCCGCTATGGTCACTATGAGTTTGTGGTGATGCCGTTTGGGCTCACCAATGCCCCAGCCGCGTTCATGGATCTCATGAACCGCGTGTGCAGACCGATGCTGGATCGGTCTGTGATAGTATTCATTGACGACATCTTGGTCTATTCCAAGACTCAGGAGCAGCACGAGGAGCACCTGAGAGAGGTGATAGTGACCTTGAGGAGGGAGAGGCTTTTCGAAAAGTTCTCTAAGTGCGAGTTCTGGTTGCGTGAGGTGCAGTTTCTGGGACACCTCGTCAACCAGAAGGGTATATCAGTCGATCCAGCCAAGATAGAGGCCGTGATGCAGTGGGAGGTCCCGAAGTCTCCATCCGAGATTCGAAGCTTCTTGGGTTTGGCAGGGTATTACAGGAGATTCATCCAGGATTTCTCCAAGATAGCAATTCCGCTGACCCGACTGACCAAGAAGTCGGTGGTGTTTCACTGGGGTCCTGAGGAGCAGACAGCCTTTGAGACGCTCAGGAAGCGACTGTGCGAGGCGTCGATTCTTACCCTGCCAAAGGGAGTAGATGACTTTGTAGTCTACTGTGACGCTTTGATCACAGGTATGGGAGCAGTGTTGATGCAACGGGGGCATGTGATAGCTTATGCCTCGAGACAGTTGAAGCCTCACGAGGCTAACTACCCGACACATGACTTGGAGTTGGGGGCGGTGGTGTTCACCCTCAAGATTTGGTGGAATTACCTCTACAGGGTCCGATGTACTATCTATACGGACCACAAGAGTTTGAGGTACCTCATGGACCAGCCGAATATGAACATGAGGCAGCTTCGGTGGTTAGATGTGGTAAAGGATTACGACTGTGAGATCCTTTACCACCCGAGCAAGGCCAACGTAGTGGCCGACGCCCTGAGCCGCAAGGCGGTAGCGGCTCCGATCCGAGATATCTGTCTGAAGATGACAGTGATTACTCCATTGTTGGAGCAGATTAGGGAGGCGCAGGTTGAGGGCCTAAAGGAGGAGCGCCAGAAGTGCGAGAGGATAGTGGCCCGAGTAGCTTCGTTTGATTATGATAGTCGAGGATTGTTGACCCTGAATAGGAGGGTCTGGGTACCGTACTGGGGCAGATTACGGTATGTGTTGATGGATGAGGCACATAAGTCTCGGTTCTCCATCCATCCAGGGGCGACAAAGATGTACAGAGATCTTCGACCCGATTACTTGTGGCCCTGCATGAAGCGAGATGTAGCTTGGTATGTGGAGAGATGCCTAACCTACAGGAAGGTCAAGGCAGAGCACCATAGGCCCCACGACAAGATGCAGCCGTTATACATTCCCGTGTGGAAATGGGAGGATATCACTATGGACTTCATTACTAAGCTCCCCAGGACCGCACGTTGGGTTGATTCGATATGGATCATCGTGGATCGGTCGACCAAGAGTGCCCATTTTATACTGATCCAGGAGAGAATCTCGGCCGAGAAGTTTGCCGAGATTTATGTGCGAGAGGTAGTGGCACGTCATGGAGTGCCTGTCTCGGTGGTGTCGGACCGAGATGTCCGATTTACTTCCAGGTTTTGGAAGCGGTTTCACGACGAGATGGGTACTCGTCTCCATTTCAGCACCGCTTTCCACCCTCAGACGGATGGTCAGAGCGAGAGGACGATTCAGACTCTCGAGGACATGCTACGCGCATGTGTGTTAGATTTCGGTGGCAGTTGGGATACGTATCTTCAGTTAGCGGAATTTTCGTATAACAACAGTTACCATGCCAACATAGACCGACCTCCCTTTGAGATGCCTTATGGGAGGAAGTGTAGGACCCTGATTTGTTGGGGTGAGGTTGGTCAGAGAGTCATGGGGAGTACGGAGGTAGTACTCAAGACCACGGAGCGGATTGAGCAAGTCCGCAGCAGGTTCCAGACTGCTCAGAGTCGGCAGAAGAGTTACGCCGACAAGCGGCGTTCGGATTTGGAGTTTCAGGTGGGCGATATGGTCCTCCTGAAAGTGTCACCCTGGAAGGGTGTTATCAGGTTTCGGAAGCGGGGAAAGCTGGGCCCCCGGTTCATTAATCTGTTTAGGGTTTTGGCCCGGGTGGGTCGGGTTGCCTATCGGTTAGATCTTCCAGCAGAGCTCAGCCAAATCCACAGCACGTTCCATGTTTCTCAGTTGCGGAAGTGCCTAGTGGATGATTCAGCAGTGGTACCCCTTGAGGACATTCAGGTCGATGATAGCCTGAACTACATCGAGAGACCCGTGGCGATTTTATATCGCAAGACGAAGGAGCTGAGAAACAAGAGGGTAGAGTTAGTGAAGGTGCAGTGGCAGCACCGCAAGGGTTCAGAGTGGACGTGGGAGTCCGAGGATGAAATGAGGGAGCATTACCCAGAGTTGTTTTCAGAGACAGCAGACTTCGAGGACGAAGTCTAAGACAAGTGGGGGAGAATTGTAACACCCGGTTTCAGGTACGCATTTAAATTCGAGCCAAACTTCATATTTTACCCTTGGATTCGGCGAGTTGGAGGCCCAACTCGTCGAGTAGGATCGACTCCGGGTGGGGGGATTAAGTGACCTACTCGACGAGTCGGAAGACTGACTCGGTGAGTAGGAGTTGTCCGAGTAAAACCCTAAATTTGAGGGTTTGCACCCTATTTAAACAACTTATGAGGCTTCTACCCCATCCTCCATCACCCCCAAGTTCTGTCCTCGAAACCCTAATCAGTTGTGAGCATCTTTCATCTTGGTTTGAAGCTAGAAGAAGGGAGGGAAGTTTGGTGAATCAAGGAGCAAGTCAGTGGATTCTGAGTTTGGTTGCATTTCCAGTGTATTTGAGGTAAATAGCCCCTATCTTGACCTCCTATGTGTTAGATCTAATTTGGGGATTGAACCTTGGCATCTTTGAGGGCATTCCATGTGATTTCGGATTTTAGGGAGTAATGTAGGGTAGAAGCCTCAGATCTGGAACCTTGGAGGGTCCTCATGGCATAAAGGTGCCATCTCTATGGCCATAAGAACCCCATGCATGTAATAAACCCCATTTTTGGTCATTTAAGCTTAAAATTTCCATGCATGCACGTAAAGTTCATGACTTTACATGTGATATCGGCCCTAGGAGCCCAGATCTACCTTTTGGATAAGCTTTGCACAACAGAAATCGAGTTATGGACTTGGACATAAGTAGACTCAACGAGTCGCTCTTGGGACTCGTCGAGTCGGGGGTTTAGTTCTCCAACCTTCTATGATTTGAAGGGATCCAGTTAAGTTTATAAGGGATCTAGATGAGTCGAGAAGAAGGACTCAACGAAAGGTAGTTATGGACCTGGAAACCATGGGACTCGGCGAGTGGATGAACACACTCGGCGAGTCCAAGGCAATCTCCCAACCCATGAAGACGGACTCGACGAGTTGTTCATACAACTCGGCGAGTCACAGACTAGTCACACTCATATGGTGAAGATGAACTCGACGAGTTCAAGGACGAACTCGGCGAGCCAGATGAAGATAGTCCCGATGTTATGTTTGAAGAAGAACTCGTCGAGTTCTTGCTTGACTCGACGAGTAGGGTCGGGGTTGGGAACTGATGACAGAATAGAGACCCGACGAGTTGATGAATCAAATCGGCGAGTCAGGTCAACTGGGTGTTGACTTTGACCAGGATGTTGACTTTAGCCAGGGGTAAAATGGTCATTTTACCCTAAGAGAAATTATCAGTTTTTGACTAAGCACCTTATGGAAATTCATAGCCGGAGAGTCGTCGGAGCAGCAGATAGAGATTCCTCACCCAGAGTTGCAGCAGTCAGTCACACTAGGTGAGTTTCCTTTCAGTAGGAACGGGTCTAAGGCACCATGGCCGGCCCGTAGTATGAAATGTTAGCAGCTGAGAGTGGGCGAGGCCCGTATCTCGCAGTATAGTTTGATTATGGATGTATGTCTGACTGTTAGAATTAGTTATACTCGTTGTCTGTGTGATACTTGTATGTTGGATTAGTGGCTGAGTGTGAGCGGGGCCCGTATCTCGCAGTAGATGAGTGTGGGCGGGGCCCGTATCTCATAGTAGCCGAGTGTGGGCGGGGCCCGTATCTTATAATAGCCGAGTGTGGGCGGGTCCGGTATCTCGAAGTAGCTGAGTGTGGGTGGGGCCCGTATCTCAGAGTCAGCGGAGTGTGGGCGGGGCCCGTATCTCCTAGTTGCATGATTTATGTGTATGGTATGTGGTAGTTTGGGGAACTCACTAAGCTTCGTGCTTACAGTTTTCAGTTTTGGTTTAAGGTACTTCCACTAGCAAGGGAAAGGGCTCGGGATGATCGCATGGCACACACTACAGTCACAGCCTGGGAGTTTACTTCGATGTTTTACTATGAGATTTTGATTTGAGACCGATACTATGATGTTTTATGATACATGATTTATGATTTTACTTATGGCTTGGGATGGTTTATGAATTTAGTAATGATTTGAAAACGAAAATTTTGGGTCATATTTTTGGGATGTTTCAATAAGTGACCATGAGCTGGTCACGACGTGAGGACCAACTGTTAGAGTGTGGACTGTTGATTTTGGGCCTTGTTGGGCCCTAGTTGTATGTCTATGGGACTTCTTGTGCTTGGGCTCATTTGGAGCTTTAGGTATCTTTTAGGAATTTGGGCCTTCTTGGACTAGGCCCATGATGGGTTTTGGGCCCAATTAGAAAGTTAGGCCATATTGGGCTTTTGATGCTTTTGGGTTTGGGCCTTGGATTTTGGCCTAGTGAGGAAAGGGTAAAATGGACTTTTACCCTGAGTGATGGACAATCAGAATAGGACTCCATCTTTGGGTTGTAAACCAATTATTAATTGGGTATTATTTGATGATGTTAGCGCATGGATTTTCCGGATGGGCAGTCCGAGCTTTTATTCGAGACATTCAGTAGCTTGAGGTGAGTCTCTTCACTATACTCGGGGGTCAAAGGCACCAATGTCGGCCCAATGAAATATGTTAGTAGGATGATAGCTAATTTGTGACACTAGCTGATATGTTTGTATGTACTTGATTGTCTTTGTGACTCTTGATGATATGTCTGTATATTTTATGTATGTAGGGGTCGATTATATGTATATATGTGTTGTATGGGTATTTTGGGGAACTCACTAAAATTTGTGCTTACGGTTTTTAGTTTATGTTTCAGGTACTTCCGGTTCGAAAGGGAAGGGCCTGGCGTGATCGCGGCGCATCCACCCAAGTTTCCGCAATGTGATGATTATAGGATTGTACTTTGATAATTGTTTTTACTTTAATATACCTTTAAATGATTGGTGTTACTAAATGTTGCTTTATGGTTGATTTAAAAATAAAATTTTTACCTTGAAATTTTGGGATGTTCCATATGAGTTGTAATTTACAAGGCGGTTGTGCATTTGTGTTGCAAAAACACATCAGTAACATGATGTTATAAACACAGTGTCATGTATAATTTGATGAGTAAAGGATACAAGTATATGAGTCAAAGTTTATTCATTCCTTTTTCCTAACGGTAAACGCGATATCTTTGGGCCCCTCAGTGATTTGTTGTTGACTTATAATGTTGGGCCCAGCCAGGACTCAATTGATATGTTCAGTTTGAACTCTTATGTCGCCATCACAAATCGGGAAACAAAACTTAGACAATGAGATTGATTTTAATCGATGTCTCATATCCGTACGATATCTGGAAAAACGAAGGAATATTTGATCACTTATCTTAGGACCAATGTCTGCTTAGTTCAAAGTTTGGCAGTTGCTATGGAAGCACTATTTGCTATTTAATTTAGAAGTTATACCGGTAATTGTAGTTATAGACTTATCCAAGTAATTGAATATGATGACTTTTAGAGAGAGATAGATAGATAGATAGAGAGAGAGAGAGCGAGAGACTGATTTATTGATTTATTATATGATTAATAAATAGCAATAAATGAATTTATTAATATGTTATGGAAATAATATATCAATTAGAAATAGTAATATTTAATTAATAATGAATCATAAATTAATTAGATTTATTTTTGGAGTAATTGTATTAATTAAAAGTTAGAGGGTTAAAGTACAATTTTTCAATAGTTGAACAAGAAAGAGTTTAGAACCTTCCTTGAAAGGAGGTGGACGAATTCTAGGATATTCCAGGGTATCTAGAATATTCCTTGCAGATAAATAGAAAGCTTGATAATTACCAATCTGAATATATATTATTTTATTCATTTAGGGTTATCTTGGGTTTCCAAGTTGCACTATAAAAGGACCCCTTGAGCTTAAATTTTCGACCACTCCTCCTACTCTAGATATAGTTGAAAATCTCATACCTCCTCTCCTCTCTCAAAAGCTTTGTGTTGCTAGTGTTGGGTGTGAACCATCAGAGACACATCACTTGTGGTGTTAATGTAACATCCCAAAATTTCGAGCCAATTTAAAACTTTTGGATTCATTTGAAACCGTTCAATTATTACAATTTGTTTTCAAAATAGTTTATACATCAGAGTTCCCAGAAATCATAATCGTAAATCGAGGAAGTGTACGGTCACGCCTTCACCTACCGGCGGCCATCCGCTGAACCTGAAATAATAAACTGAAACTGTAAGCCCGAAATCTTAGTGAGTTACCCCTAAAATAACAACCTCATACAACCATAATCATATCATATCAACAAATACAGAACAACCATGCATCTCGAGTATACAGTGTGACTGGTCCACCCGCACCGGGCCTTCAGTCCACCCAGTCCACTCTCTGAGTCTACAGTATGACTGGACCGCCCGCACCGGGCCCACAATCTATCTGGATCTATCCCGAGCCTTCGGTATGATTGGACCTCCATACGAGCCTACAGTCTATCCGGACCGCTCGTAGGGTATGTTGGCCTTCAGCACGAAGCAGGACCGCCTCAACCCACACATCAAGCAAATAACCATGTGCACATATAACAGGTAATCACATAACAGTCCATAGACAGACAAACCAATCTAGCAGATCATATAGTATAGCAACATCCTAACCAGGATACCGACCTAACCGGTCACTAACATAGCATCATCCTATATACCAGGATACCGACCCTAACCAGGTCACTAAACATAATACCGTCCTAATTACCAAGACGCCGATCTAACAGATCAATAAACATATCAACAATCCTATAACCATGATATCGACCTAACCGGTCACTAACATAGCATATCACCATCCTAACTACCAGGATGTAAATCAGTAAGCATATCATGCAATAATCCAAATACAAACCATAAAGGGTCGGCATTGGTGTCTTAGACCCTGTTGATATAGTGAGGATAACTCACCTTGCAATGCCGGACCGAACCATGAAAGCACGCTCCCGAAACACTGCCCCAAACTCCAACACCTATAACCATCAATGATCCAATCATAAGTACCCGCTTACCAGTTATACTCAAAAGTCAAAACGGTCAACCCTTGGTCAAAGTCAAAGTCAACTATCAAGGTCAACAGTCCATGTTGACCTCAACTCGTCGAGTATCCTCAGCTACTCGCCGAGTTTCCTTGCATAACTTGCCAACTCGCCGAGTCACCATGCCACTCGCCGAGTCCAAGGCAATCTTCATCGGACTCGCCGAGTTGTTCATCCAACCCGTCGAGTTCATGACCATCTTCATATGACTCGCCGAGTCTACCATGCGAATCGCCGAGTCCCTTCAGTCCTTCATCCATACAGATGCTTTTTAAGCCATGCTAAGACTCCATACTGCAGATCCAACTTCCCAAGGCATGCTTATCACGTAAAGTTGCAAACTTTACGCGCATGCAAGGCTCTAATGACTCATAATGCCAAATCCAAGCTTGAAATGGGGTTTTACACTTAAGGAGGGGTTCATACTTGCCAAAGCTGATAGCTTTATGGACTTACAAATCAAAGAGAGTTCAGATCTGAAGTTACAACTTCAGATCTGAGCTCATACCCAAGAATAGCTTCATAACCAAGCCAAGAAGCCCTAAACTTCTTCCAAAGAGATCTAGAAAGGAATGAGGCCAAGATCATGAATTGATACCTCAAATGAAGCTAATTGAGATACATTTTGCAGATCCACACAAGCCCCTTGCTGCTAGCTACTTGACCTTCAAGCTCCCTTCACAAGTTCCACCTTCCAAAGCTCAAAAACACACTCAAATGAAGCTCTCTCACGAAATAGGGTTTTCTGGACTCTCAAGAGGCTGCAAAGGGACTAAGGGAGGCTAATGATCCCTTAAATAGGGTGCCAAACCCCGGAAATTAGGGTTTCACCCTCCAGCTCCAACTCGTCGAGTCACTCTTCCGACTCGACGAGTTGGTCACTTAAACACGTGGCCCACACCCGCTGCTACTCGACGAATCAGGCAACCAACTCGTCGAGTAGATCTTGAATTCATGAGAATTTATAGCCATAATTTGGTATGCGAGAATCGGGGCGTTACAGTTAGCTTCCAAGTTATTGAAGAAATGATTCTTGATTGTTTACTAAAACAATCAAAAGGTATGTTTTTTCATCTACAATTTTCAAAATTACCTAGGGTCAGAGTTTTTTTGTTGTTCAATAGAATGTTACATCAATAGTGTTATGACTTAGATCTTTAGGTTGCATGTACCCTTAAGTGTTAAGGATTTATTCACGTTTATACATGTAAAAACCATCATATATTACCTTCTATATCATGCTTTGTATAGTGGCATCCCAATGCTAAAATGATATTTATTGTTATCAGAAAGTTCTACTAGTGGTAAATCTTCGTCCATTTTACCTCCAAAATAAATAACACAAGTTCTAAGCATGTCTTCTAAAGTTTGAATGGTCTTTTCATGTGTAACATCCATAAAAATCAGGCCAATTTAAAACTTTTTCAAACATTTAGAACCATTAAGTTATTACAGTCTGTTTCCAAAATAGTTTAAACATCAGAGTATCCCCAGTATCAAATCATAAAATCATGAAATATGAGGAGTTGTACGATCACGCCTTTGCCTTCCCACGATCATCAGAAGCACCTGAAACAATAATCGATAAATGTAAGCTCGAAGGCTTAGTGAGTTACTCCCAAAATACCAACGCCATACAGATATAACCATGTCATACAAACATATAAGCAAACAACATGCATAATGAACCTTCAGCCTGACTGGACCACCTCGCAGGCCTACAGCCTATCTGGACCGCTCCCGAGCCTTCGGCATGACTGGACCGCCTCGCAGGGCCTACAGCCTATCCGGACTGCCCCGAGTATGTTGGCCTTCAGCACAAAGTAGAACCGCCTCAACCCAACCACCACCACATATATCGACATATATATAGCACATAATCAATCAATAAACACAGATCATACAGACTGCTAACCATAGCATCATCCTATCTACCAGGATATCAATCTAACAGATCATAACCGCATAACAACACCCTAACTACCAGGGTACCGATCTAACAGATTATGACAGCATAACAACACCCTAACTACCAGGGTACCGATCTAACAGATCATGAATGTATAGCAACATACTAAATCCAGGATAAAAATCCAAAGGGACCGGCCTAGTGCCGTAGACCCTGTCAGTATAGTGAGGAGAACTCACCTGGCACTGCTGAAGTCCCGCGGATAAAACTCCAGCTGCTGGTTGACAGATTCCCAAACTGTCAACATCAAACAATAACCAATTAATAATTGGGTTCCAAGCCCAAGGGCCAACTCACACTTCAAAGGCCTAAAAGTCAAGTAATGGGCCAAAGCCCAACATATGGCCCAATTTTCCAAATTGGGCCTAGACCTCTACACATGGGCCTTACCTTAAGGCCCAACCACCTGTTCTGGTCTAAACACTTGGCATACCAATGGCCCAATATCTCATAATCATCAAGGCCCAAATATGGCCCACCTATGGCCCAATTTTCCAAATTGGGCCCAAGACTTTCCAACGGGCCTTATCCTAAAGCCCATCTAAATATTCTAATTCATATGCTCGTACTTGGATGGCCCATCAACAACCCAATCACCAAAGTCCAATAGAAAGGCCCAATTCAAGGCCCAAGTGAAATCAGTGTTCTCACATGAAATGATGATTAGGGTTAAGTGTTCCTACTTAACCCATTAAGGACTTAATATACCAATGATTATTATTAGTTAATATTTTAAGTTTATTAAAGACAAAATTGCAAAACTGGTCCCTGTGGTATGCATTTTTTTGGGGTTTTAGTCCAAACCCCGACTTTTTTTGGATTAGTGGTCCTTTTGAGCTAGTTTCGTTGCATTTTTGGTCCCTCTTGTCACACCCCCAAACCAAGGATGGCGGAAACGTCCGGGGGTGGAGGACTTCATGTATAGTATCATAACAGCAATTGTAATAGTAATTCAAGCAAACACAACCAACATATATATAATTGAAAAAAATTACATCATTGTATGAATTACATGTTTACGAATCAATTACAATATGTTGATAAAATATGAAATAGTAGACGCCTTAGCGTCCCATCCTCAAAAGCACTTGATTACCTGTTTAATGATTTCCTAAGAATACAAGTTGTTTGAAAAAGTGTCAACACAAAGGTTGGTGAGTTCATAAGCTTTTCGTTTGTAAAAGTAGTATTTGTGTTAGAAAAATCCAATATTTTCCTTAATGTGTAAATGTAGTCTTAAAACCCAAAGACCGAAATGTACAAGTAATTTGTCATATTTATAGTAAAACAATGCAAGTTTAAATCGACATAAACTCGTTAAATTTTAATGAAGTTCCCGTAATTTCCAATGTTTGTTAATACTTTATGTGAGTTTATTATAACCATACTATGACCAAGGTTGCCTAAAACGACGTTCTTCAGGCGTCGGAAATGTTATGACATTTGTCACCCCAGACCTATCGGTCTAACTGTTGCATGCAGTTTAGGTGTGGGTTTGTCAAACCCAATATAGATCTATACACAAGTATCACGCTCTCCCTCAAGGAGACTCTGGTTACAATACAGGACTTAATGGTAATTTGAAGTAAATGTCTCACAAAGTCATTAACGGAATTACGTGTTATGAAAACTTGGTACCGTATGGCCGTACCTTGCTTAATGAAAATATCCTTTGTATAAATGTACCCTTTTTAAATGTATGTGTTATGTAATGTATCATAAACTATACCTATTATAGTTTATCAACCAAGGGTAGTACGTGGTAATGTATGCAAACTATATTCAAAATAGTTTATTTAATGTTTGAATGTATCGATTGTACTTTGATTATAATCACTTGTTATTCTTTATATTTTATATGACCAAATCCAGTTGTAAACTGATGTGTGTCTAAATATTAAGATAAAATGTCATATATTGCAGTAACATATAATCACATAAAGATATACACCTTGCTCAACATGTTACAAGGTGAAATGAACTTAACAGCAACTTTTCGTTAAAAACAGTTTCTGTTACCGTTCTTAGAAAATTTATAGAAAAATCATCAAAGCTCTAAATCCAAATCCGCAAATTTTGAGAGTTTGGAATATGAGTCTAGTTTGTTCGTAAATTTTATCATGATTTTTAGTGATCTCTAACAGAGGTGAAAATGTTCATAATCACAGACTGGTCCGGGTTTGCCTCTGAAATGACAGGCCGTTTTGTAAAAATCACCATAAATTGTAGAAAAATCATATGGAGATGTGCAAGTAGCCATTTTAAAGCTAAGAGTTTGAACTACTTGCACCTGAAACAGTTTTGAAAACTAAAATATTTAAGTTGACCAAAACAGTCCGTGATTAACGTCCATCTTTTCTGATGTAATCTGTTAGGAAAATTTTAATTGTGTTCTTGATGATTTTACTTGTATTCCCCCCCTTAAACTTAAGAAAACATGTAAATGTATGGTTATGAACTCACCTTATGTGGTTTCAGTAGATGAAAGTGAGAGAGAGGAAGTGTTCAACCCAAGAACACTAAGAAGATGTCTTGACGACTCGAGAATCTAACACCGAATAAGATGGAACTTGTGTAAGATATCAATGATTTGAGTAGAATGGAGTTTAATAATTATGTGAATGATGAAGATACTTACTAATTGAAGAAAGAAATCCCTGGAGAAAGCCTTGAAGTTCTTGAAGTTGAGAGAAAAGATGAGAGAATTTTGGAGAGTGTTCTTGGTTGCTAAGTGTAGAATGAAAGAGTTTTATGGAGAATGAGGAGAGAGGATCAATCCTCCAGCTCTTAGAACGTGGGAAGAGCTGGAGATTGGCTGTAAAGGTCCACTAAGGAGACAAGGGGTAGTGGAAAAGAATGGCTAATCATAGAGTGAGGTGGTGGTGGTTTGCTTTTGCCATAAATTAAGGAAAAGCAAATATTCCCTCAATAATTAGTTCAATCACCAATTCTTTTAATATATTTTATAAAAACCCTGGAGATTTATATATTTTGGGGCCTTAGTTTATAAAATAAAGTTTTGGGTGAAAATCTCACGTTAAAATAATGAAAAACGGAGTTAAAACGAAGTCGTAGTCGAAAAACCGGTAAAAAGGAGCTGTCTGCGAGGCTTCGGACCTTCGGACCTTCGGACCCTCGCTTCGGACCTTCGGACCCTTGCTTCGGATCAGAGGCCTCGGATGCGAGGCTTCGGATGCGAGGCTTCGGTTGCGAGGCTTCGGTCCAGAAGCTTAGGTTTCGGATCCTTAAAGCTATTTTACTCGTTTTTACTCCGTTTCAAGCGATTTTTGACCCGGTCAAGGGTCGAGATGACCCAAATGATTACAAAAAGTTAAAGTAACTTTTGAGTGAGATTTGGGAGAGATTCGGGAGAGATTTGGGAGAGATTTGGGAGAGATTTCAAATAGAAAGAGATAGAGTGAAAACGATTTAGAGAGGTTTCGTTTGTGCTTAATTTGAGTGTCCGGCTTCACAACGCAAGGTTCGTAAACCCCATTAAACCGTGTTTTAGTGTCTTACACAATCCCGATGATTGTGTAATAGTGTTTTATCGCTTTGGTTCGTTGTTTAGCACTTGTTAAGGCTAAGGAAAATCAAACACATGAACTTTCCAAATGATGATTTCTCATTAAAATAGCGAATTGTATAGTGATTACATAACGTAAACCCTAGCATACAAGGGTTATTGGAGTTGACCGGTTTGACTTGTTGACTTTGAATTGACCGAAATTTGACGGTTGTCACATCATCCCCCCGTTAGAAGGAATTTCGTCCCGAAATTTTCATTTTGACTGGGATTTCAAGAGTTTGGGAAGAGATGTGGATACTTTTGTTTCATCTGATCCTCGCGTTCCCAGGTGAATTCGGGTCCTCGTTTAGCGTTCCAACGTACCTTCACGATGGGAATACGACTTTGTTTCGTTCGTTTGATTTCCCGATCCATGATTTCGACTGGTTCCTCCACGAAGTGGAGATTTTCGTTAACTTTGATTTCGTCGAGTGGTATTACGAGTGTCTCATCAGACAAACACTTTTTTAGGTTCGACACGTGAAATGTGGGATGTACTTTGTTGAGTTCCTGAGGTAATCGAAGTTTGTATGCTACTGGCCCAATCCTAGCAAGGATTTCGAATGGCCGGATGTACCTTGGATTTAGTTTCCCGCGTTTGCCGAATCGTATCATTCCTTTCCAAGGGGAAACTTTTAGTAGTACTCTATCACCCACCTGGAATTCCAAGGGTTTGCGTCGTTTGTCTGCGTAACTCTTTTGCCGATCGCGAGACGCTTTCAGTCTCTCTCGAATTTGAACGATCTTTTCTGTGGTTTCCCTTATGATTTCAGGGCCAGTGAGGGTGCTATTAGAGACTTGCCCTCTAGCTAGCTGTGTATCCGCCACCTCAGCCCAACACAGGGGTGATCTGCATTTGCGACCGTAAAGAGCTTCGAATGGAGCGACTTTGATGCTAGTATGATAGCTGTTATTGTAGGAGAATTCGATAAGCGGTAGATGGGTATCCCATGCTTTACCGAAGTCTATCACACAAGCTCTTAACATGTCTTCCAACGTTTGAATGGTTCGCTCGCTCTGTCCGTCGGTTTGTGGGTGGTAGGCCGTACTCATGTCAAGCCTAGTTCCCAATGATTTTTGTAGAGACTGCCAAAACCGTGAGGTAAATCTACTATCTCTATCGGAGATAATGGATATCGGCACACCATGGAGTCGTACAATCTCTCTGATGTACGTTCTAGTCAGCTTCTCCATCTTGTCGGTTTCTTTCATTGGTAGGAAGTGTGCTGATTTGGTCAATCTGTCTACAATTACCCATATTGTGTCAAGCCCGCCCGATGTCTTAGGCAGCTTCGTTATGAAGTCCATGGTTATTCGTTCCCACTTCCACTCAGGTATATCCGGCTGTTGTAATAGCCCGGATGGTTTCTGGTATTCGGTTTTGACCTTAGCGCAAGTCAAGCACTTGCTCACATAGGTAGCAATCTCAGCTTTCATGTTCGGCCACCAGTATAATTTCTTGAGGTCCAGATACATCTTATCCGACCCGGGATGGATGGAGTATCGAGTCTTGTGTGCTTCATTCATGACGACATCTCGGAGTCCACCGAACTTTGGTGTCCAAATCTGGTTCATGATATAACGTGCTCCATTATCCTTGACTTCTAAGTTTTTATCCATTCCCCTTAATGTCTCTCCTGCCACCTTTTCTGGTTTCAAAGCTTCCAGTTGAGCTTCCTTGATTTGTATGGTCAGGTGGGAATGGATTGTCATTGTTAAGGATTTTACTCGGCGGCCCGAGTACTCCTTCCTGCTTAGAGCATCGGCCACTACATTGGCCTTGCCCGGATGATAACGAATTTCACACTCGTAGTCATTCAGCAACTCCACCCATCTCCTCTGTCGCATGTTGAGCTCTTTCTGATTGAGGATATGCTGAAGACTTTTGTGATCAGTGAAGATAGTGCATTTCGTGCCGTAGAGGTAGTGTCTCCAGATCTTCAAAGCGAATACCACTGATCCTAATTCCAGGTCGTGCGTAGTATAATTAACCTCGTGCGTCTTAAGCTGTCTTGATGCATACGCGATAACCTTCCCTCTCTGCATGAGCACACATCCGAGGCCTTGATTCGAAGCATCACAGTACACTACGAAGTCCTCGGTTCCCTCTGGGAGAGACAAGATCGGTGCGCTGCATAGGGCTTGTTTTAACGTTTGGAAAGCAGTTTCTTGTTTATTTTCCCACTTGAATATCACACCTTTCTGCGTCAAGGTGGTGAGTGGTTTCGCAATCTTGGAGAAGTTTTGTATAAATCTTCGGTAGTAGCCAGCAAGCCCAAGGAACTGTCGAATTTCGGTTGGCGTCTTGGGTGCTGACCAATTCTCGATTGCCTTGATCTTGGAGGGATCCACATGTATGCCTTTCTCACTTACCACATGTCCAAGGAAATCCACTTCTCTAATCCAGAATTCACACTTAGAGAACTTAGCATAAAGCTTCTCCGCTCTTAGTGTCTCTAGCACTTGGCGTAGATGTAGGCGATGCTCTTCTTCGCTTCGCGAGTAGATCAAGATATCGTCGATGAATACGATTACAAACTTGTCTAGGTAGGGTCGACACACTCTATTCATTAGGTCCATGAATACCGCAGGTGCGTTTGTTAAACCGAAGGACATCACCACAAACTCGTAGTGCCCATAGCGAGTTCTGAATGCAGTTTTGGGAATATCTTCTTCTTGAACTCGTAGCTGATGGTAGCCTGACCTTAGGTCGATCTTTGAGAAGAAATTTGCTCCTTGGAGTTGGTCGAAAAGGTCATCGATTCGGGGTAGAGGATATCGGTTCTTGATGGTGAGCTTGTTTAGTTCCCGATAGTCGATGCACATGCGAAAGGATCCGTCCTTCTTCTTTACAAAAAGGACTGGTGCTCCCCAAGGTGAGAAGCTTGGTCTGATGAACCCTTTGCTCAAAAGCTCGTTCAACTGACTGGACAACTCTTGCATTTCTGATGGTGCGAGGCGGTATGGAGCTCTGGCTACAGGGGTAGCTCCGGGTATTAAGTCAATTCTGAAATCGACTTGTCGTGCGAGTGGTACACCAGGAAGATCTTCTGGGAACACATTCGGGAAGTTACACACTTCGGGGATGTCTTTGATGTCTTTCACGTCTTGTTTCTTGTCTACTACATGGGCTAAGAAGGCGTGGTACTCCTTCCGGAGATACTTTTGGGCTTTGATGCATGAGATGATTTGTAAATTCGCACTAGGTTTGTTACCATAGATGAGAAGGGTTTCGTCATTTGGTAGATTGAGGCGAACGGCCCTTTCGTAACATAGAATGTCGGCACGATGAGGAACTAACCAATCCATCCCGATGATTACGTCGAAGCTTTTTATGGTGACCGGCATCAGGTCAATTTTAAATGTATGGTTGCCTAGAGTGAGAGTACATTCTGAGTATATATCGCTAGTGCGTTCTACTTTCCCATTTGCCATTTCTACTACATAAGTATCCTTTAGTGATTGGGGATTTTGTTCAAGTAACTGTTTATATTGGTGGCTCACGAAACTCCTCTCCGCTCCACTATCGAATAGTACGCATGCATAAGAGTTATTGAGGAGAAACGTACCGGTAACCACCATGGGATCCTCGACTGCTTCCCCATGTCCTATTGCCAGGACTCTTCCTACTCCACCAGCATTAGGGGCTTGTGCTTTGGGGCAGTCTCTTTTGAAGTGACCTGCGTCTCCACAGTTGTAGCAGGTCCGGGTTGCCCCCGTACTGGCGACTTGGTTGATTGGTTGAGCCGGCGCTTTACAGAAACGAGCAGTGTGCCCCTTCCTGTCGCAGTTGTTACAGTGCATCTCCCTACAAGCACCATTGTGGTGAAAGTTGCACTTGTTGCACTTAGGTAGTTTTCCCGCATATGGCTTCGGTGGTGCTGGAGTGGTAGCAGTAGTGGCAGTATTAGTGGCAGCATGGACAATAACAATTTGTTGCTTCTTAACGGGGTCCTGTGCTGGTTGGCTCTTCTTTTCGTTCCAGAACTTCCTTTTGTTGTTTCCTCCTTTTGATTTATCAGTGGTGGTGGTTGTAGTATTATGACCGGCTCGGTGGTCAACAAGTTGTTGTGCCAGCTCCCTGGCACTGTCAAAAGTAGTTGGCCTTGAAGCCAGGACACTACTTTGCACGTGGAGAGACAGTCCCCAAAGGTATCGCTCCACCTTTTTCTCCTCCAGAGTAACCATTGTTGGGCAGAGGAGAGCCAATTCATTGAATCGGGTGGTGTAGGTTTCAAGGTCAGAGCCCGTCATCCTGAGGTTCCAAAGTTCTTGTTCCAGCTTTTGAATTTCACCTCTCGGGCAGTACTCCTTCATCATCAACGTTTTTAGTTCTGCCCAGGTTATGGAGCTAGCCACTTCGAGAGTAAGTGACTTAATCCGGCAGTTCCACCAAGTAAGGGCCCGGCCGGTGAAGGTGAAGGCTGCGAACTTAACTTTGCTCGCTTCGGGGCAAGAGCACACCTGAAAGACTACTTCGGTCTTTTCAAACCATTGCATCAACGCGATGACTCCCCCGCTTCCATTGAAGTTGTCGGGTTTGCCATTTGTGAAGTCTTTGTATGAACACTCTTTTGCACGCCACGTACTGTCTCCGTGGTTAGAGTGTGTAGCTCCCGATCCCGAACCACCAGCTCCGTTGGTCCCTATCTGCGACATTGCGGCCGCTACGGCTGCTGTTACTGCTGCCTGGAACATCGCGGGATCAAACTGTGGAGGCGGCGGCGGAGGAGGTGTTGCTGTGTTGCTGGAAGGTCTTGGTCTTCTTCTTGGCGGCATGGTTCTGTCATAAGTTGCAAAGTGCATACTAATTTAGTCGGGACATAATTAATATATTATATTTTAAAATGATCTTTATCGGTTACTTAATTAGTTGCAAAGTGCATACCAGTCATATGTGATTAAGATATAATAGTCCTTCGAATAGATGACCCTAACTCCAAGACCACAACCAAACAAGGACAGGAAGTGAAACAAAGATACATAAATTCTAAGTCTATAGCATCTTAGTTACATATGACCTTAGCGCATCCACTTAGCAGCTATTAATTTATAAATAAAGACCTATTTAATTATCAGATAATTTATTATAGTAACACAAAATACTCCTATAGTATTTGTAAATGTTTAGTTTTGAGTCCTTAAAGTATCCTTTGTAGTCTGTTATTAGGTTTGTTAGATTTGTTGTCCATCCTGACCATCCCCCGGTATATGCAAGTCAATTCCCGGACAGATATAGTTGATCAGGCTATATCCTTCCCGGACTTGATTTACATATACTAAGGCATACCCATAATGTACAACTCCTCTTCTTTTATTTTATGTTCTTCTAGTTATGACACTATATGAGCATGTATGCATGTATTTATACTTTTAAAAAAAAATCATTTATTTTCTAAAAGTATTTTTATTTGAAAATGCACAAATCAGAGACTATTAGTCCCAATTGTGTTTATAGTTTGTATATCTTATGTGGTTTGATATACTTAATTCACTATAAACTGCGCTCTGATACCAATCTGTCACACCCCCAAACCAAGGATGGCGGAAACGTCCGGGGGTGGAGGACTTCATGTATAGTATCATAACAGCAATTGTAATAGTAATTCAAGCAAACACAACCAACATATATATAATTGAAAAAAATTACATCATTGTATGAATTACATGTTTACGAATCAATTACAATATGTTGATAAAATATGAAATAGTAGACGCCTTAGCGTCCCATCCTCAAAAGCACTTGATTACCTGTTTAATGATTTCCTGAGAATACAAGTTGTTTGAAAAAGTGTCAACACAAAGGTTGGTGAGTTCATAAGCTTTTCGTTTGTAAAAGTAGTATTTGTGTTAGAAAAATCCAATATTTTCCTTAATGTGTAAATGTAGTCTTAAAACCCAAAGACCGAAATGTACAAGTAATTTGTCATATTTATAGTAAAACAATGCAAGTTTAAATCGACATAAACTCGTTAAATTTTAATGAAGTTCCCGTAATTTCCAATGTTTGTTAATACTTTATGTGAGTTTATTATAACCATACTATGACCAAGGTTGCCTAAAACGATGTTCTTCAGGCGTCGGAAATGTTATGACATTTGTCACCCCAGACCTATCGGTCTAACTGTTGCATGCAGTTTAGGTGTGGGTTTGTCAAACCCAATATAGATCTATACACAAGTATCACGCTCTCCCTCAAGGAGACTCTGGTTACAATACAGGACTTAATGGTAATTTGAAGTAAATGTCTCACAAAGTCATTAACGGAATTACGTGTTATGAAAACTTGGTACCGTATGGCCGTACCTTGCTTAATGAAAATATCCTTTGTATAAATGTACCCTTTTTAAATGTATGTGTTATGTAATGTATCATAAACTATACCTATTATAGTTTATCAACCAAGGGTAGTACGTGGTAATGTATGCAAACTATATTCAAAATAGTTTATTTAATGTTTGAATGTATCGATTGTACTTTGATTATAATCACTTGTTATTCTTTATATTTTATATGACCAAATCCAGTTGTAAACTGATGTGTGTCTAAATATTAAGATAAAATGTCATATATTGCAGTAACATATAATCACATAAAGATATACACCTTGCTCAACATGTTACAAGGTGAAATGAACTTAACAGCAACTTTTCGTTAAAAAACAGTTTCTGTTACCGTTCTTAGAAAATTTATAGAAAAATCATCAAAGCTCTAAATCCAAATCCGCAAATTTTGAGAGTTTGGAATATGAGTCTAGTTTGTTCGTAAATTTTATCATGATTTTTAGTGATCTCTAACAGAGGTGAAAATGTTCATAATCACAGACTGGTCCGGGTTTGCCTCTGAAATGACAGGCAGTTTTGTAAAAATCACCATAAATTGTAGAAAAATCATATGGAGATGTGCAAGTAGCCATTTTAAAGCTAAGAGTTTGAACTACTTGCACCTGAAACAGTTTTGAAAACTAAAATATTTAAGTTGACCAAAACAGTCCGTGATTAACGTCCATCTTTTCTGATGTAATCTGTTAGGAAAAGTTTAATTGTGTTCTTGATGATTTTACTTGTATTCCCCCCCCCCCCCTTAAACTTAAGAAAACATGTAAATGTATGGGTATGAACTCACCTTATGTGGTTTCAGTAGATGAAAGTGAGAGAGAGGAAGTGTTCAACCCAAGAACACTAAGAAGATGTCTTGACGACTCGAGAATCTAACACCGAATAAGATGGAACTTGTGTAAGATATCAATGATTTGAGTAGAATGGAGTTTAATAATTATGTGAATGATGAAGATACTTACTAATTGAAGAAAGAAATCCCTGGAGAAAGCCTTGAAGTTCTTGAAGTTGAGAGAAAAGATGAGAGAATTTTGGAGAGTGTTCTTGGTTGCTAAGTGTAGAATGAAAGAGTTTTATGGAGAATGAGGAGAGAGGATCAATCCTCCAGCTCTTAGAACGTGGGAAGAGCTGGAGATTGGCTGTAAAGGTCCACTAAGGAGACAAGGGGTAGTGGAAAAGAATGGCTAATCATAGAGTGAGGTGGTGGTGGTTTGCTTTTGCCATAAATTAAGGAAAAGCAAATATTCCCTCAATAATTAGTTCAATCACCAATTCTTTTAATATATTTTATAAAAACCCTGGAGATTTATATATTTTGGGGCCTTAGTTTATAAAATAAAGTTTTGGGTGAAAATCTCACGTTAAAATAATGAAAAACGGAGTTAAAATGAAGTCGTAGTCGAAAAACCGGTAAAAAGGAGCTGTCTGCGAGGCTTCGGACCTTCGGACCTTCGGACCTTCGGACCCTCGCTTCGGACCTTCGGACCCTTGCTTCGGATCAGAGGCCTCGGATGCGAGGCTTCGGATGCGAGGCTTCGGTTGCGAGGCTTCGGTCCAGAAGCTTAGGTTTCGGATCCTTAAAGCTATTTTACTCGTTTTTACTCCGTTTCAAGCGATTTTTGACCCGGTCAAGGGTCGAGATGACCCAAATGATTACAAAAAGTTAAAGTAACTTTTGAGTGAGATTTGGGAGAGATTCGGGAGAGATTTGGGAGAGATTTGGGAGAGATTTCAAATAGAAAGAGATAGAGTGAAAACGATTTAGAGAGGTTTCGTTTGTGCTTAATTTGAGTGTCCGGCTTCACAACGCAAGGTTCGTAAACCCCATTAAACCGTGTTTTAGTGTCTTACACAATCCCGATGATTGTGTAATAGTGTTTTATCGCTTTGGTTCGTTGTTTAGCACTTGTTAAGGCTAAGGAAAATCAAACACATGAACTTTCCAAATGATGATTTCTCATTAAAATAGCGAATTGTATAGTGATTACATAACGTAAACCCTAGCATACAAGGGTTATTGGAGTTGACCGGTTTGACTTGTTGACTTTGAATTGACCGAAATTTGACGGTTGTCACATCTCTGAATAGTGAAATGACTGTAATACCCTTGGGGTATTTATTTTCCATTTTTCTTTCATTTCTTTTTAAATCTAATATTAATTTATTTATTTTAATAATTAAAAAAATAAAAATGGACTCTCTCTCTCTCTCTCTCTCTCTCTCTTAGTGTTTCACTTGCAGAACCCACAGACAAACAAAAAAAATATTAGTCATCTTCATCAGACTCTTCCTAACTCATAACATACACATACTTATGAAGATACACATGTTTCGATTCTGAAACCTAATAAGGTAGCTTGTTTCGATTCTTTCCTTTGCAGAAATTGAACGTTTTTTTTTTCATTTCAAAAAGGATATTTGAAGGTAGCATCTTCTTCTCCCTCTTTCAGCTTCACTTTTTTCAGAATCCAAATGGGGTTTTCTTCGATGCATATGGTGTACAAAACCGATGGAATCCCCAAATCTCAGGGAACAAACCCCGATGTGGGTGTCCCTTCCCCCATTTCATTTTCAGGAACTCCATTTACAATCCTGAATAAAGAAAAAAATACAGAGCATACATGAAAAAACACACACCATCGCCTCCATCGCCGTAGGTCCAGTGCGATTTTTAAAAGCTGTGCGATTTCCGGCTTGATTCCATAAAGAAGAAGGATGCAACGATGCTTCAACCCTAAGTATGTACGATTTTGGTGAGAGGGAAACAAGCCATCAAACCCTTACACAATCAGATGCTTCATATTACATAAAAATCAGAAATCATCAAAATCCTGCTTCTAGTTCATTCAATCAGGAGATCGAAAGAGAAAAGTGAGAAGGATACCACGAATGGATTAAAGGAGGTTTCGGATTTTGCATTTGCAGGCACTGTGTATCGAGACTCTTAAAACCGATGTATACAGATAAAGAAAAATACAAAAATGAAGGTCTTCAAGCGTGCGATGATGATGGTGGCGATGACGATATGTTACCTTGTGCTTGAAGGATTTTTATGGTTCTTCTGCTTGTGTTTGCGTATGAGAGAGAGAGAGAGAGAGAAAGAGAGAATGTGGGTCCCTTTTTATTTTTTTAATTATTAAAATAAATAAATTAATATTAAATTTTAAAAGAAATGAAAGAAAAATGGAAAATAAATACCCAATGGTATTACAGTCATTTCACTATTTAGAGGGACCAAAAACGCAATGAAACTAGCTCAAAAGGACCACTAATCCAAAAAAGTCGGGGTTTGGACTAAAACCCCCAAAAAATGCATACCACAGGGACCATTTTTGCAATTTTGTCTTTATTAAATTATTTCCGAGCGGTCCCGATCAATCCCAAAATTAAGGTTTCATGACATTAGGGTTTTCCAAACCCTAATTAGGGTTTCCAACCCAATACTAGCCCATTAATAACATGGTTGGGCTTTTAAGTCAATTAGGGCTTCATTGGGCCCATTAGGCCCACTAGAGTTTCATTCGGCCCACTTTGTCCAAACATCCCAAACGAGTCAAAACGCAAACGAGGCACACCGCCACCCAACCCGACGGCTGGTGGCGGCAGGAGGCGGCAGCCACCACCTCACGGTGGTGGTTATGAGTTTTTCCATTATTATTCCGGTTACAAATTACAATAATACACACAATGGCCCAAAATAAACTTCCAATAATTACACCCACAACCACCTTGTGGCGGCAGACGGTGGTAGAGAGTGGCAGCCACCACCTCACGATGGTGGTGGTGGCCCTCTTGTGACTCCAGCCAAGACAACTACATACACGACACACACATGACACACACTTTTTTGTTTGCGAGATAAGCCCAGCCACCCACCTGGTGGCACGTGATGATGGCAGCAGCAGCCCTGGTGGCCACAACCATGACTAACGGCGGCGGCGGACGGCCACAACGAAACCCAACAGCAGCAGCTCCGATCGGCCCCTCCCACGACCACAACACTGGCTCAACACTCTTCTCATGGTCTCCGACATACAGCGAATCGTGAGCAACAGCAGCGACGGCATGAATGACGATGTCCCGACTGACGACTCCCTAACGGTGGTTCTCCGGTTTCAACAACCAAGGAGGCGGCGACTAAATGACTTCGACGATAGGGCACAGCGGCGGGTCTTCTACGACTTCGGCACACGACAACAGCAACCCGGTGGTCCACGACCCACCTTCATTCTTGTTCCGCCTCCAGCCTTCGACGGATCTCCCGGATGTTGGTTACGTTCCCGGTAGTGGTGTCGCTACGCTGGCAAAACGGGTGACGGATGAAGGTTTCCATGGTGGTGACGGAGGCTGAAGGGCAGCCTAACGAGCAACGGCGGCAACGTCACACGCAAGTTGATTTCCGGCAGCCCTCAATGTCTCCGGTCGTAGAAAATGTCACTAGTGGCCTTGCTGATCGGGAAAACGGGAGTAAAAGGGTGGTGGCGGCCGGAGGTTAGGGGGTGGCGGTTGCATCAGATTTAGGGTTAGGGTTGCAAGGTGACGGGGATAGCATGGGTTATATACCCGGTTCTCAAACATAATCCCATAACAACATAAATAGTCCCTCCTTCCCCCATTTCTTTCAAAATAAATCCTTAATTTACCATTTAAACCCCTCCTTCTGAAAATCCTTACAAATCAAGTCACGAAATTACCAATCAGCCCCCTAAGCCTTCAAATCCTTTCAATTTAAGTCTATTAATTACCAAACACACCATGACTTCTAAAATCCTTTTCAAATTAAATCCAGAACTTACACTTTAACCCCCGGAGATTCAAATCTCGTCATTTGGCTTCCCGAAACCAACACCCCACTAATTATTATTTGATTTTGGACTATAATAATATATAATAATAATAATAATAATTGTTTCCCGGGGTTCCGGGTTTATTATTTTATTATTATATTTTAAATGGGATGTTACATCATGTTAACCACACGTTTGGGGATAATAATTCGTACTCAAGTTGATTCCCGTCCCTAATTTATCTTGTAGAGATTCCCGAGAACTAAACCATGCATCCTTATAAGATATTATTATCAAAGGTACTCCATGAAACTTCACTACTTCATCTGCATACAACTTAGCTAAATTTTCAAATAGAGTCGATTATTTGATTTCCAAGAAAATGACACTCTTGGTCAATCCATCAACAATGACCCAAATAACGTCATGATCCTTACTTGTTGGTGGTAGTTCTACTCCTATATTGAAAGCCATTGTAACTTCATCCCAATTTTAACCCGAATTGTAGTGATTTGGATTTTCCGTAAGGAATTTGGTGCTCATATGTCACTTGTGCACAAGTAGCACACTTAGAGATATAGTTGGCTGGTTTTGGTTTCATTCTCGGTGACTAAAAGTTCCTTCTCAAATCTCAATAAGCCTTCGTACTTCCAAGGTGAGTTAAGTATTTTCACTTGTGTGATTCTTCTAGGGCCAACTTCCGATTTCCCCAAACTTAGGAAACAAACCATCCACCATAACTCATCAAATTGCAACTTATCATCTTTTTGAGTGAATTCTTGTCCCCTTTAATACCCCAAACGAACCTTCGGTTTTGGGCTAAATCCATACGGCCAATGTTACCGGACTCCTTAATCAGGCCTGACCTGAGATTTTGGAGGCCCTGTGCAAAAATTAAATTAAGTTCCCATACATTTATTGTAAAATATTATTACGGAAATTTCTTACCGCTAAAGACAAAAATTGGTCACGCCTTGATCACAAATCAAAATTCTATCAAAAAAGTGATAATACCTTCTCTATGTTCTTTTTCAAAGATTAATCATTATCAAAATTTATAGTATTATTTTCAAATGCATTTTGCTCCACTGAACGAACTCTTCATTATGATGACATTTTGGCATTTTTCCTATAATATATCTAATTGAACTAATACTTTCACTCTTGTTGCATCTCTCAAAACAAAAATCGTGACGTTTTTCATATACTTAATTTGACCTTATAGCGAAATACACTTTCAAAATTTAAGTTAGGCTTTGGAGCTTTAGTTTCATAGTGTACATATTTATATATCAGTGTCAGATTCTAATCGGTATTCATAACATATTTAATAAACATATTTTTTATTGTTAATAATATACTTCAACTAACATATTATTATTATTTTCTTTTATTTTTTTAGTAATATAAAGTTAAAGAAATTTCTCAATCCGAGGCGCCTTATGATTGGAAGCCCCGTACGACCGCACACCCGCATGACCCCAGCCCACCAGGGCCGCCACTGTCCTCAATGCACAAATGGTCTTCTACATCCCCCAAAAAAGTTGTTCCATCCATGCAAGAATCAAAATCTTTGATTTCTAACAAAAAAATGACCGCTTCGGAAAAAATACACATTATATTTCATTTTAATTTGAAATGGTCACAAAAATTCAGAAGTTAGATATTTTTCTATATCTCATAAAATTATGTAATTATTTTTATGAATATTCTAATTTTTAATGTAATTTATCTGTTTTAATTCTTAAAGAAGACATTTTTAAGGCCGACAGTTTTTTTGTCAGGTCCCGGCAATTTAGCGAAAGCCGCGTTTAAGAATTCGTCATCAACCCCCATGTGCATTGGCACCCTTAAAATTCAATACATGACGTGTTTAATTTAATCTTCATTCGTTTAATGCACCCCAAAGAAACTAAACTAACACCACTCAATTATTATATATGTCTTGTTTGGTTCCCCCCCACTTTTATCCTCTTTACATCACAACCCCAACCCCAAAGTTTTATATAAACACAACCCTCCTACTAATCTCTCAAAAGACAACAAAAACACCTAAACAAATGATGAAACTGAAATCAAAGAGACTATACCGAAGCTTTTCAAGGTTGCGCAGCGGCAGTAGTGGTGGTGTGAGTGGCGGCAGCGGTGGCGGCAATTGTGATGGTGAGAAGAGGGGCAACACAACGGTGATGGGATCAATGGGTGAAGTCAAATGGGAACTGAGACCTGGTGGGATGCTTGTGCAAATTAGGAAAGATGTTGCAGGTGGAGAAAGTGTTACAGAAGGGATTATTATTGTCCGGGTGACTACTATTTCACAATGGCATGATATTTCTGTTCGAGCGACTTCAACTTTTGGTAAATAGCCTTTTTGATCTGACATTAACTTTGAAAAAAAAAAATGAAGTGACAAAACATGTTTCGACCTTTTCTTGTAAGAAATGATTGGGACAATAATCTTTTTTAGCTAATATCTAAATCTCCATTTGAATACTCATATCAAAACCACTTATTCAGTATACAAAATGATTTTTGAAAAATATGTAAAGTCACATGTAAGCACTATACATATTAACATTCTTTCCATTTTCCATTTTCTTAACAGGAGAACTGAAGAGCATATTATCATCAATGACAGGCTTTGAGACGAAAGAGCAAAGACTATTGTTTAAAGGGAAAGAACGAGAAGATGGAGAACACCTGCACATGGTTGGGGTTCAAGACAAAGACAAGGTACTGTTGTTACAAGATCCAGCCATCAAAGAGAAGAAACGTCTTGGGTTAGACAAACCACCTCTATATCGTACAATCACTGTATAAACATTTACATAAAAGCTAATAGTTCTCTACATACTTGTTTATGTAGAGATATCGTCCTAGATTTTACTAACCACATCACCCTCTTATTTTTTGAAGGGTGATGTTAGTCATATATATATATATATATATATATATATATATATATATATATATATATATATATATATATATATATATATATATATATATATATATATATATATTTTGCTTATAATAGTTAGGAGCTATTGTTGTATTAGCTACCTCTTATTTTAAAGGTGATGCTAATCACTTAATTGTATGTATTGGTTTGATAAATGAATATGTGTTCGTTTGTATGTGTAAAAAATATTTTAATGATATTTGTTTGTGACTTCATGAAATGTCTTATTCGACAAGTTATATAAAACTTGTTTTCTTTAGTATTTTTTTTCTTATTAAATTCTCATATGTTCTCACTTATCGATTTTAATGTTGTTTGGCCATATCCTAAATCTCTTTCTCGCTAGCAGAATGTAACATCTTTAATTTACTTTTTTTTTTTTAATTAAGATTGCATTTTTACCACTTATATCAAACAAAAATATTCAGACAAACATCTTTATTGTAATAAAATTAATCTATTCGTAAATTTAACAATAACAGTTTGTCTTATGAAAAAAAAAATGTTACAATTTAAAACCACACCAAAGTTGCCGTCGTTGACTCTGCCGTCCGCCGTTGACCTTTGGGGCAGTGGCGGACATGTTTGGAGCCCGGGGTCCTGGGCTACTGTTCCGGTTTAATTAGCTCGTAAGTGTTAAAAAATAATTTATATAGGTGCAAGAGCTCTAAACATTGCTCTTAAATAAATGGCATGGACGCATGGTATAACTAAAACTAGCCTAAAACAATTAAAAAAAAAGCCTAAAAAGAATAAAACATAAGACCACAAAGCTGGAACAGTACACATAAACCCAATACCCAATTCCCTAGTCTATGATTTTGCTGCAGTAAAAAAAAAAAAAAAAAAAAAAAAAAAAACTCCTTGCTCTTTATTAAGCTGCGATGCAGAAAAAAAATCCGTTTTTTAACCCCAACTCCAAGACATTTGTTTTGCTCCAACTCTTGAAGTTATTTCGATTTTGCTCTCTTATAAGATGAAACAAGTAAGTATTTATAATTTTTGAGGTTTATGAAATTATTAAAATTAGTTGTTTTTTGTTGAAATTTCTTATTGTTTAGAAGAAATTAGTACTTGTTTACCTTAAAAATAGTTGTTGAATTGTTGTTACTTGTTAGATACTTAGATTGTTAGATAAATTGATTGCTTACTTGTTTCATACGGAATTGTTAGGATAAAATTGGGTCATTTTTTGGAAGAACAATCATCAATAAATCAAGTGTTGGAGAATCCTCCAAAAGACCATGCTCCAATGATTTAAGTTTTGAAGAATCCTCTAAAAGACCATGTCCTTCTTATCAATCATTCTCTGCGGTTTCTAATATAAATCCACAACCAACAACTACTCCAACTACAAATGTTGAATTGAAATATTCTTCCACGAGACCCGGGTGTTAGACCAAAGATTACAACTTACAATCCAAATCAAAGAGATGAAATAAAGAGGGCATATTTGCTTCAAGGGCATATTTGTTTCAAGAACCTTGTCAACCAAGAGGTCATGCATTCCCTTCAAAGAAAATAGATACAAAAGAAAGAAATTTTGTTGTTAATTGGTTTGATGACTTTTATTGGTTAGAGTATAACATAAAAGAGAATAAAGCATTTTGTTTATTTTGCTATGTATGTGGAGACATGGTTGGACAACAAAAAAGGTGGATACATTTGTTTCACAAGGTTTTGATACCTGGAATAAAAAAATCATTTAGAGATCATATGGGTGGTATTGATAGTTTTCATCACAAAGCAAGATAAAATTATGAATTTTTATTGAAAGAAAAACAATTTATTAGTGCATCCTTCAAGAAGCAAAGAAAAATCGAGGAGATTAACTATAAACTTCGTTTAGGTGCTTCAATTTGGTATTGTAATTTTTATTGAAAAATGGTTTACCATTTCGGGGTCATGATGAGTCGAGTGACTCCATTAATAGAGGGTTTTTCTTTGAGTTATTATCTTTCATGAGAGATCATAATGATGTCATTCGTAATGTTACCTTAGAAAATGCTCCTCAAAACAATCAAGTGACATGCTCAAGGACTCAAAAGCAAATTGTTGAATGATTTTCAATAGAGATAATTTTAAGTATTTGTAAAGAAATTGGTAAAGATGTGTTGAAAATAATGAAAGGTTTTTTTTATCAATCTAATCATTTTACTATTTTGCCCTTTGTTGGTATATTTTGTTTTTTTATGTTTGTGTTGCGGTTTAAACATGTACAAGTTGTTGAAGGGTTCAAAGTGTAAATTTCGTCGGGTTATCTTGCGGGTAATCGGGTAAAAAACTATCCGGTGTATATAATGTTTATTTCTGTACGTTTGATAGTTACGTTTTTTTCTCTCGTCTGTAACTTTCTCTCAGAGATTTTATTCTCCAGATTAGGGTTCATTGTAAAACTTGTGTTCTTGGTTCATAGTTCTCAATTATCTGAGTGTATATGTGTGAGAGTAGCGTAGGGAATCTGTAGTGAGGTTTTGATTGTAAAAGTATGTGTAAACGTCCTGGTTTGGTTTAAAATCAAGCTATTCATGTTGTCAAATCTCGTTTATAATTTTGTCATGGTATCAGAGCACTAGGTTGCTCCGTTGGTTCGATTTCTCTGATCTGTTCACGATCGTTCGTCGCCTGGATTTTTTCGTAAAACAAGGTGATGTTTCTTGTTCTCTTTATTAGATCAGATTTTATATATCTCTTTCTTTGAGACGATTTGTGTTCTCTGTGAAGAAAATTGTAGGTCATACTTGTGTTGTACGATCTACCAATTTCTTCATCTCGATCGTCTCTTGGTTACGACCTTTGTTGTCATTTGTTCTCTGTTCAAAAGTACTGTGAGTTCTTGTTGTTTCTTTGCAGATCAGATCTGGTGCGGTTTCAGATCTGGTGCGGCTGGTTTGTCATTCAAAAGGTCGTCAGTGCTCCTGCAAGTTTGAAACTACAAACTAAACCATCTTGGTTTTGGATTAACTCTGTAAGGGAACGGATTAATACCATTAACTCTTACAGGAAAAGGAGCCTAGTTTAACCCTAACCTTGGTCTTTGCGGCTAAAAGCCCTGACTAAGCCGTTTATAAAGCGTTTTCGTTCATCACTGTGAGATCCTTCTTCTCTTTACTTGTCTTGATTTGTGTGATATTCGTTTGTCTATTTGGTCTGTGTGATATTTGTTTGATCTGTCTGATTTGGAAACTATTTTCTGTTTTCTGATTGGTGATTGACCCTGGGCTCCCAACATACCGTGGAGTTATCTTGGTTGTTCTCAGTTGTGTTCTTGCTTATCTCTTGATTAGTTTTTCACTATGACTGGTGTTGTAGAGTCTGGTAGCAACTCTAAGAAGGATCCTATTGACTTTGATGATCCTCTCTATGTGCATCCATCTGATAACACTATAACGAGTGTTATTAATTTCAAACTTCTAGGAACTGAAAATTTTCGAGTTTGGCGCAGTTCCATGATTAGAGCTTTAAAAGCTCGCAACAAACTTGGTTTCACTGATGGAACTGTTCCAAAACCTTCTAATGATCCTATTAAGGAGTCTAAGTGGGAACGTGCTAATGCTGTTACTTGTTCCTGGATTCTTGGGTCTATTTCAGAAAATATATATGCAAATCATGCATGCTCTGAAAATGCTCAAGAAATCTGGAAAGAACTTTCTGAAACTTATCATAAGACTGATGGATCTGTGATCTTCAATATACATCAGAAAATTAATTCTTTTACTCAGGGTAACCTGTCCTTATCTGATTACTTTAATAAACTTGATTCATATTGGAAAGAATTTGATGGGCTAACCAATCTCACTGATTGCACCTGTGACGCTACTACTAGTTTCAACAATCATGCAAAACTAATGAAACTAATGCAGTTCTTAAGTGGCTTAGATGATTCATATAGTCAAGTTAAAAGTCATATTTTGTTAATGGATCCTCTTCCAACTGTTAAAACTACTTTTTCCTTAGTGTCTCGTGAAGAATCTAATCAAAAACATGGGACTAATTCCAACTCTTCTGGTAATAATAAGTCTCAGTCTTCCGCTTTTCTTTCTAAATTTGTTGATCAAAAGAAATTTAAAGGAAAAAATCAGATTCCTCAATGTAAAAATTGTGGTTTAAAAGGTCACTTAATTGAAAAATGTTTCGAAATTATTGGTTATCCAAAAGATTATAAACCTAAGTCTGAGCTTAATAATCAAAATAAGGTTTTCTCTGTAAATTCTTCTACTCATAATTCTGAGTCTGTTAATTCTAAGGATAATGCTAATAACTCTGACTGTCATTATCTCACTAATGAACAATATTCCAAGTTTTTGAAACTCATTGGTGATAAGCAAGGGTTGGATGAAGGACCTGTCAGTGCTAACATGGCAGGTATTTCTTGTAATTCCTTTATTGTTTCTGATTGTCAAAAATGGGTGGTTGATTCAGGAGCAAGTCAGCATATGATAGCCTCTGAATCACTACTTCATGATTCTGTTGATGTTTCTAAATTGAATCTAAGAGTTAGCCATCCTAATGGCTCTTCTGCTCAAATTAACAAAATAGGGAACATGTAATTTTCAAATTCTCTTACCTTGTTTGATGTTTTTGCTGTTCCTGATTTCAATATAAATCTTCTGTCTGTTCATAAGCTATGTAAAGATAGTAACTGTAATGTTGTTTTTAATGAACATAATTGCTATGTTCAGGATTCACAGTCCAAGGGGATGGTGGAGACTGGTAATCAATCTGGTGGACTTTATTACCTTAATAGTCTATATTCAGGTAATAAGTCTCCAATTATAAATAAGTCTCATTGTTTTGCTTCCAAATTCACATGGCACAACAGACTTGGACATCCCGCTGATCAAGCTCTTAATGTTCTTAAAGATAAACTTAATTTCAAAAGTGATCCTTTACCTCCATGTGAGGTGTGTCATAAGGCTAAACAAACCAGAGAATCTTTTCCTATGAGCCAACAAGTTTCAAAAAAAACTAGGAGAACTTGTTCACCTTGATGTTTGGGGTCCTTATCGTATTAAGAGTGTAGATGGCTTTAGGTTCTTCTTGACTATTGTTGATGATTTCACTAGAGCTACATGGGTTTTTCTTCTTAAGTCCAAAGATGAAGTTTATCAATGTTTTGTTATTTTTTCCAATATGTTAAGAAATCATTTTGACACAAATATTAAATGTATACGATCTGATAATGGGACTGAGTTTTCAAATACTCGTATGAAAACTTTTACTGAAAACAATGGAATTTTACATCAAACCTCGTGTGTTCACACTCCACAACAAAATGGTGTTGTGGAGAGGAAACACAGGCATATTCTCAATGTTGCAAGGTCTCTTTTATTTCAATCTGGTTTACCTTTAAAACATTGGGGTGATGTCATTTTAACTGCAATTTTCTTAATAAATAGAACTCCTTCATCTGTTTTAAAAGGGCTTACTCCATATGAATTAGTATATAAAAAGGCTCCAAGTTTTGATAATCTTCGTGTTTTTGGATGTTTATGTTTCTCTACTAAACTTAATAACTGTGATAAGTTCTCATCTAGAGCTGAAAAATGTATTTTCCTTGGTTATTCTTTGGATAAAAAGGGTTATAAGCTTTTAAGTCTTGATTCACATTCTTTTTTTGTTTCCAGGGATGTGAAGTTCTATGAGTCTGTATTTCCTTTTAAAATGCAAAATACTGTTTTTAGTGACACCCATGAAAAGACAGGCTCTGTGGATCCTTTTTCCTATGATGAGCCTATGTTAACTGAGTTGTCTAATGATGACTTAAATTTGGATAACAAGATAATAGATCATCAGGTGGATGGTGTTGGGGCTGTTCAAGGTCACAATAGAACATATACTTTACAAACAGATACTATTTTTGACCTTGGAGAGTCCTTTGTACCCCAAACTGATGAGTCTGTTTCTAGTTCTCCCAGCATGGCTGAGGAAAGTAGTCAAGACAATTCTAGTCATCATGATTCTTCGATAAGTCTTACTCGTTCTAAAAGAGAGACTCGTTTTCCTAGTAGATTTGATGATTATATTGTTGAAGGAAAGTATAAATATGGAATAGAAAAATCTGTTAACTATTCTAATTTGTCTAATGAAACTAAGTGTTTTGTAACTAACCTTAATAAAACAGTGGAACCTCAATCTTATCTTGAGGCGTCTAAGAATCCTGAATGGATTAAGGCCATGAATCTTGAAATGGAAGCACTTTACAGAAATAGAACTTGGGAAATAACCGAGTTACCTAAAAATAGAAAGCCGATTGGCTGTCGTTGGGTTTACAAAATTAAGTACAAAGCTAATGGTGAGGTTGAAAGATATAAAGCTCGTTTAGTTGCCAAAGGTTATAGTCAAAGGGAAGGTGTTGACTATGAAGAAACATTCTCCCCTGTAGCTAAAATTGTTACCATTAGGATTATAATTGCTATTGCTGTTAGTAGTAATTGGACTTTACATCAATTTGATATTAATAATGCATTTTTATATGGTGATCTTAAAGAAGATGTTTACATGGTTTTGCCTCCTGGTTATCATAGTAAGGATGACACAAGGGTTTGTAAGTTGTTGAAGTCCTTATATGGTCTAAAGCAGGCCCCACGTAAGTGGAATGAAAAATTGTGTGCTGCTTTGTTTAGTTTTGGTTTCACTCAAAGTGTTAATGATTATTCTATGTTTGTAAAATCTGTTGATAGTTCTCTTGTTGTTTTGCTTGTTTATGTAGATGATATAATCCTAACAGGGAATAATGAAACTGAAATAACTAAAGTAAAAAATTTTCTGAAGTCTCAATTTTTGATTAAAGACTTAGGAAAATTAAAATATTTTCTAGGGATAGAAGTTATTGATGTTCCGAATGGTCTTTGTCTTTCGCAAAGAAAATATTGCTTAGAATTGTTAAATGAGTTTGGGATGTTGGGGTGTAAGCCTGTCAATACTCCTCTTGAGACTAATCTTGTTATTAATCGTGATAATGATCAAAATAATGATAGTTTGCTTGATAATATTACTGAGTTTCAGAAATTAATTGGTAAATTAATCTATCTCACTATAACTAGACCAGATATTGCTTACTCTGTTCAGGTTTTGAGTCAGTTTATGCACAAACCCAGAAAATCTCATTTACGAATTGCTTTGAGGTTGTTAAGGTATCTTAAAAACAATCCTGGAAAAGGGGTTTGTTATTTAAAGACTAACTCTCTTGTTTTAAAAGGTTTTTCTGATGCTGATTGGGCTAAGTGTCTATTCTCCAGAAAATCAGTAAGTGGTTATTTGGTCTATTTTGGTGATTCTCTTGTTTCATGGAGAAGTAAAAAGCAATCTACAATTTCTAGATCATCTACTGAGTCTGAGTATAGAGCACTGGGTTCTTTAACTTGTGAAATAATTTGGGTGCTAAAAATTCTGTATGATTTAGAATTTACTAATATGGTTCCAGTTGATCTTTTTTGTGATAATGAATCTGCAATCAAACTAGCCTTAAATCCGGTGTTTCACGATAAAACCAAGCATTTTGAAATAGATGTTCATTTTATTAGGGAAAAGATTGCAGATGGTGTTGTCAAAGTTGTTAAAATTGGATCTTTAAATCAAGTTGCTGATATTTTGACTAAGTCTCTTAGTTCTTATCAGCATGAAAATCTTTGTAGAAAAATGTGTTTGACTGATCCTTTTTCTATCAAATAAATAGTCAAATGATTAGCTTGACCGCGGGTGTTGAAAATAATGAAAGGTTTTTTTATCAATCTAATCATTTTACTATTTTGCCCTTTGTTGGTATATTTTGTTTTTTTATGTTTGTGTTGCAGTTTAAACATGTACAAGTTGTTGAAGGGTTCAAAGTGTAAATTTCGTCGGGTTATCTTGCGGGTAATCGGGTAAAAAACTATCCGGTGTATATAATGTTTATTTCTGTACGTTTGATAGTTACTTTTTTTCTCTCGTCTGTAACTTTCTCTCAGAGATTTTATTCTCCACATTAGGGTTCATTGTAAAACTTGTATTCTTGGTTCATAGTTCTCAATTATCTGAGTGTATATGTGTGAGAGTAGCGTAGGGAATCTGTAGTGAGGTTTTGATTGTAAAAGTATGTGTAAACGTCCTGGTTTGGTTTAAAATCAAGCTGTTCATGTTGTCAAATCTCGTTTATAATTTTGTCAAGATGTGTTTGCTTTATTGATTTATGAATCTAATGATGTATCAAAAACAATAACAAATGGACATAGTTTTGAGATATGTCGACAACCTTGGAGTGGTGAAGGAAAGATTCATTGGAGTTGTGCACGTGAAGGATACATCCTCTTTGACTCTTAAAGAGGCCATAGATGAAGTTTTTACCCGTAACAAGTTGAGTATGTCCTAGGTAATTAAAACTTTTTTTCCTTATTATGAATTTTACTTGAATATTATTTTCTTTAATGTTTAATATTTTTTATCAGGTAAGAGGCCAAGGTTACGATGGGGCAAGCAATATGTAAGGTGCATTTAACGATCTAAAATCTTTGATTTTACAAGACAATGATTCAGCGCATTATGTGCATTGCTTTGCACACCAACTTCAGTTAGTTATTGTGGGTGTAGCAAAGAACCATGATAGTGTTGAAGACTCTTTGAGCAACTTTCTTCAGTGGTTCATGTAATGACAAGACATGCTACGGGAAAGTCGAAGAGAAAGGGTGCAAAAGTCAATTGGAAATAGCGAACTTGAAACCAAAAGAGGGTTAAATCAAGAGAGCTCTCTTGTTCGAGCTAAAGATACAAGATGGGGTTCACATTTTAAAACAATCACAAGTTTGATTAACTTATTTCCAGAGGTTCTTAATGCTCTTGGTTATGTCGAAGAGGAAGGGTCCAATTTAAGTAATCGAAATCAACCATTTGGTATCTTACGATATTTCAAGACTCATGATTCAGTGTTTTACTTACATTTGATGTATGAAATTTTACACCTCACAAACTTATTGTCAAAGCATTTTCAAAAAAATGATCAAGACATTTAGAAGCGACTTCTTTGGTTAGAGGGATAATGGAGGCATTGAAGTCTTTAAAAGACACATCGTTTGCTAAACTTTTATCGAAGGTATTTTCTTTTGGTTAAAAAATAATATTAATATTGTGGAGATGACGGAAAATTATGTCACATCGAAAGACCGTAAGACTAAAGTTACTTACCAATTTCATTTTTTAAGTTGAAAATTTCAACACGGTTATGGATATGCAAATTATGGAATTCGAGGACCGATTTAGTGAACTTAACACCCAATTAATAGAATAAATAGGGGTGTTGAGTCCTTGTGATTCATTTGTTAAGTTAGACAAAACAAATTTGTTAAAGTTGAGTGAGTTGTAAAAAAATATTTTTATTATGCGGAAATGATGCAACTTGATGGTGAACTTGAAATATATTCATAAAGATGACCGGTTCACTAGTTTGCAAGGAATTTCAGACCTTTCTCGTTTGATGATGGAAACGGGGAAACATCGGTCTTATCCTATGGTTTATAGGTTGTTAAAGTTGGTTTTGGTTTTACCCATCGCGACTGCAACAGTCGAACGATGTTTTTCTGTGATGAAGTTTTTGAAGACGGACTTGTGTAACAAAATAGGTGATGCTTTTTTGAACGAAGCCATGATTTCTTATGTTGAAAAATAACCCCTTATGAAAGTAAAGATAAAAAATGTAATGGATCAATTTAAAAAATGTGTATTCGTAGATGTCAAATTAAAATATTAAGATGTAATGGATTGGTTTAATGTACCAGTACTTTTAAATTATTTTGATGTTATTATATTTGAACGGAAAAAAATTGTGCCACTACTATCATAATTTCTACGTCCGCCACTGCTTTGGGATTTCAGATCACAGCCTCGTCGGCATCGAGGTGGGGGAGTCATACAATAAATTTAGGTAGATACTAACGGAGTTTCTTATCCACGATTATTGATGATGAGTATACAATGCAACGTGAGTAGTAAAGTTTTGTTCTATAAATAATTTCATTATGTTTCAATAAAAGAGTTAATAACGGTTGTTTCATCGAAGGCAATGAAATTGAATAGCTTGATGATCGAATTTAATTTTGCAGAATTTTTATAGAAGCAACAATGATGATAACAATAACATACCACATCATGAATGGAAAGTTTGATCAAAAAGGTATTCATGGAAAAAATATAACATATCCATTATGTCATGGCTGAGTTTTTGATACATGCACTTTGACATCGACAAAAGTTGAAAGATCGATCGACGAGAGTTTGAAAGGGGATGCACTGAGTGGCAAGCAATCCTAATTCGAATTCACCGATCCAATCCTAACCCATCCTAAGAATTAGCATATTGGATTGAAATTTTCAAACCGTTTAAAGAAAGGGGTTAACTAGTGTGGCCCGTTTAATTAAATGAGTTGAGTTATGGTTGAATTCAACATGCTTACAAACCACTAATCCGTTTAGATTTTTTAAATATATTTTAATTTATATTTATTTAGTATTATTATTAAATTGAATATTTTTTTATTTTTCAAAAAGCATGGGTTAGTAAACGTGGGGGTTCTAAATAATGCACCATGACGGCGTCAATGTGTGCCATGGCATCGACGCGTGATGTACATGTCTCAAAAACGACCTAGGCAGTTGTGTAAGACTTGGCACCCAAATAGCGTGGTAAGGCGCAAAAAGGCATATTTTTTGTGTGACGTACTTTTTGGCCTCATATGGAGTCGAGGTTCCGACATGCTTTGTGAGTAGCCCGGAGTCATCGTGGGTGAACCTCCATGCCCACAAAAGGATTTTTTTTCCTCCTTGGATTTAATCTAAGGATATAACATGTTTTTGTAATGTTCACCAACTTTTTGATGAAATTTTTGTAAACTTTCAGTATTATTATAAATCGGTGGCTATATCTTAGATTAAATATATATTGACATGTGAAAACATTAGGTTTTTGTTAATATATGGTTTATTTATATAATTAGATGATAGTAAAAACATACACACAAACACACATACACACACACACACACATATATATATATATATATATATATATATATATATATATATATATATATAATATATTAAAATTTTGTCGCCTTGAAAAACGTTAAGGTCTCGTCATGTCCCGCAAGGCTTGAGGCTTGGCTATGCCACCAAGTCACGCCTTACGTTATTTACAACCATGGTAAACGTTATTATAAGTCGAGTAGGTGAAATAGAAAGTCAAGGTGTATATAATTTAAAAGCTAAACATTTATAATGTTTTATGGTTGTAAACATTTGATTTGTGCTTGTATTATGGAGTTATAAACTTATGGTTGTATAGTTTTCAAACTTGGATAGTTATTAGAGTTTTTAAGCTTTATCTTATTTTATTTAAAGGATTATTTGATTTTTAATGGTTATTTAAAAAATGGGTCTACCCGGGTCAACCTGTTTATTAAACAAATTGGGTTATGAAAACAGTAAACATGCCAACCCGTTTCAACCTATTTACTAAAAAGTTTGGGTGGGTTGGGATCCTCAACCTGTTTACTTATGTAGGTCAGATTAGATATAGATTTTCAACCAATTTAATTACACATGTCAACCTGTTTATTACCTAATCAAACTCATTGCCACACCTTAAAACCATTGGGAAGAAGCAAGTAAAGTTTATTCTATCATAATGTGGTCATTAAGAGTGATCTCGTTAACGTTATTCATTTAATTTGTGTTCAACAGGCTAAATACGTAGCTTTAAATAGAAAATATGCCAATGTCCTAATGGTTAGAGAAAATAATGTCAAGAACCTTGAAGCAAGTCCTTAAAAACATGAATTTGTGAAAGAAAATGAAAAACTTGATAAAGAAAGGAATATAATAGGATAAGTTTCTCAGTTTCAGGTGACATGGAGATGAGTTATTGGTAGCTTCTTGATGGCTTATCTATACGTGTAATGGTGAAGACGATTGGGATATTTCAATTTGTTTATTTATAATACTAGTTTCCCATAATGGATCAGTTGATGATGTAAAGGAGTCAAAGGCATGGTTTTTGAGGGAAATCATATGCCACAATGTGACATATGTAGTGTCTTGACATGGCATGCATGATGAAGAACGCGTGCCTCGGATGGACTCCAGGACGTGACATAAAGGGTGTCACGACGTGGTGGCTTTTTTAGCCCAATCCCATAATTTTTATGGTTTTCTCCATATTTAAGCCCTTTAACTCAAGGTTTAGGGCATCCTCTTCAGCCTCCAACCCTTTCAACGAAACCCTAGCCTCCATTGTTGAGTTCTTGAGCTTTTGGTGGTGTTTTTGGACCCTTGATGGAGAAGGAAGCATCATTGGTGTATAGATCTAGCTATCAAGCCTCATCATCATCTTTTATCTTATGTATGGTATGTGGTATTTTGGGGAACTCACTAAGCCTTGTGCCTACGGTTTATGTATAAAATGTTTTCAGGTACTTTTGGTTCCAAAGGGAAGGGTCCGGCTTGTCGCACTATATCCCCTGGAGATTTATTCCACATTGGTTGTTTTTTATTTTACTCTGATGTCTTAAGAATACGGTTACGCTAATTGTCTTTTGGAACAAATGAATGAATGATTTTGATTTATTTAAAAGGTAAGTTTTTACTCGGTATTTTTGTGACGTTACATTATTGTTCGGAGGATTAATCCCGTTAAATAGTTTGATGGCAGGAATCAATTACGGGAATCATATTAGGGGAAGACTCATGTGATGTTTGAATGCATTGTTTCTTGGGATGTAACTTTTAATACATTAATGGTGTATTATAGGTTTTATTATATGTTCATATATTCAATATATGATATACACACTGAATTATAAAATGAAGATGTTTGATTTGAAAAAGAAAATAATTATGCAACTAGTATTAGGTCCAACATCAAACAAATATGGTGCATCGACTTGTAAAAAATTAGGTCAAACTTGTAAAATATTAATCCAATGCATTTTAAAAAATTAGACCAACAAAACTATAAATTATGGTCTATAAACAATAGAAGTTAAAAATATGTCCAATCTTTGTTTAAAACAAATTGTTTTATGTAGAATAAGAAAAAAGAAATAAGCCTAGTGTTTTTTGTATTAGAGGACACGCACGACAAGAAGAGAAAAGGAACAGAAGGCAAAGGGAAAAAAAAGAAGAAGAAAAGGTCTCGCTCAATAGGAGGGAAAAATCGCACACTCATATCTCCAATTTAAATCGCACACTCATATCTCCAATTTTCTATTCTTCCAAGTTGCAAGTAGTGAAACAAAAACGTCTTTGAGCATTTGAGCTTCCTCCAGTCCAATTTTGAGAGCTCTTTCCAAACCTTAGAATGAAAAGTCGCACTCTCATATCTCTAATTTTTTGTTGAACTTTTTTGGTGAAATTATTAGTTGTTTTTTTGTGAAATTAGTAGTTGTTTTGCTTGAAATTAGTTCTTGACATTTTAGGGTAAAATTGACTCTTTTTTTAATAGATCAAGTTTCAATGAATCAAGTGCCGAAGAATCATCCAAAATACTACTCCAATTCCAATCAATCATTCATTTTGGTTTCTAAAGCAATCTAACAAATAATAACCCAAAATAACATTATGAATACAAAAAGCCTACATAATTTACTTTATGTTATAGCACAAATCTTTTAAAAAAAAGTACCTCAAATATTTATTTAACAAATAATAGCCCAAACCTTAAGCAATGCACAAAACCCAAACCTTAATAAAGTTTTCTTTACGGTTTGAATTTGTATGAGTTCGACAGGTTTCATGAGTTCGTCTTGTTTTATGTGTTTCAAGGGTTGTGTTGGATTGACATGAGATTAATTGTGTTGTGTCTGTATCGTTTTTTTCAACAAGTTTATTAAATGCAGTGTGTTCGTGTCCACCACTCTCAACCCATTAATGTCTTGACCTGACATTAACATGATCCATCAAGACCTATTTTCTAGGTCTATGTCATTATATTTGATTGGAAAAAAATGATGTCACCACTACAAGAAATTTTTGCGTCTGACCTTGAATATAATGTCAAAATTAATGGCAAACATATAACAGGTTTGATAAAATGATGTTTGAGTTGGAAAAATCAAGGTTCTAAATAACGTAAGACATGAGCTTGCACCAAAGTCAAACCTAAGTCTTGGCGAGTCATGACGTTTTTTAGGTGTGACAATTTTATATATATTAAAAAAGTTAAATCATATAATTATAGAATTATATCAAATATATCAAGGTTTTAGAAGTGTTATATAGTCATTTAATATAAAAGAGTTAACAAAAATTCAATTGTTTTAGGCCCCATAAAAAAATCAAAAATCAAAAATCAAAAAAAAAAAAAAAAAAAAACACTCGCGCCTTGAAAAAACTTGCGCCATAACGCAATAAGTCACGCCTTGACACATTATTTGGACATCACTATTAACAAACCTACCTTGGAAGTTTTCGTAACGACTACAACAAGCATTACGCAATGGCACGCCTTGGCGCGTGCCATGGCGCACCTTTAAATATCTTGAGAACCAAACTTACCATAAGCTTCGGATAAGAATAACAAATTTTATCAAATATCGATTATGGAATATTATTTATTTTATTTTTTGTTATAGATTTTACACATATTTTACAATTAAATAATTCTATTATGTATATATTGATGTTGCATCTAACGTTCCTTTGAAGCATTGAAGAAGAGGTGAGAAATACAAAACAAAATGCCAAAATTTAACATAAATACTAAAATAGATGTAATAATGACGATATTTATCTTTCATAAATATTTTTGAAAACATTGAGCTGAAAAATATGATTTAATGGGATTCATACCATGATATTCAAGATGTTCCTAATAATATTATGAATTTGATATGAGGTGTAAAAATTTCACGGGTTGCAAATCTGACATCTGAGTCTTAATCGACTACACGCCTCCAAACAACTAAACTCATTTTAAAGTTGCATATTTAATATAAAATACGGTTTTTATATAACTAATACATATTTATACATAACATTACGGTTTGAATATAAAAAAATAATATAAATAAATAAATAAAATTATTTATAGGAAAATATAGTTTTTAAATGAAAAAATATATATTTATACAGTTTAAAATGTATTAAAAAATATATATACGGTTTCAAATAGAAAACGGTCAACATTGAACAAAATTAAAAAAAATGATCTTCGAGTTGGAACAAAAAATAGGGTGTCAAATTGGAAAAAAATAAACTTAGTGTCAAAATTGAAAAAAAGTGAAAACTTAGTGTCTTTTCTAGGGAAAAAATTCAATTTTGACATGTCAACATGTCACGTCATCAAAAACGAACACGTCATCATTCCACGTCAGCATGTAACTGGGTTGATCGGTCAAGTGGTCAGAATTGTAATAAATTGTAAAACACTGTGTCAAATTTGAGACAAAAAAAAAAAACACAGCGTCAAATTAGAATTTTGATATAAACTTAGTGTCTTTTGTGCTATTTTCCCTATAATAATTAACAAAACTGTAATGTCCCAAATTTCAAACCAAAATTTTCATTTAAAAATAGAAGTATTTTTTCAAATTACAACTTCAAAAATCTACATAAAACCATTTGATTCAAAAACATTTATCATAGTATCGTCAAAATTTACTATGTGCGAAAATCTCCAATGGATACAATGCAATCGGCCATACCCCCCCCTTTAATTTTAAAAAAAAAACTAAAAACATTTAAACCACAAACTGTAAGCGCAAATCTTAGTGAGTTTCCCCATAATACCACATATCATGCATACATTGTCGTGGGCTACCCACATGGTCTTTCCCTGAAATGTTATGGGCTACCCTATGGTGTTACATCCAAGTGACATGGACAACCCCCAAGATCTTCTCGATAAAGACCAAGAAACTCCAAATATCCTGAATCTCAGATGGAATCCTCGAAATCCTCCCCACGTGACTGTCTCTAGACATCCCGAAACCATGTACCTACACACCGTCGGGCATCCCAAATTAGTCATGGCTCTCAATCCAGGATTAATGCACTATCACACACCTCTCTGCCATCAGCTGCTGAAGAACTCCTTATGATGCCAGCCATCTACCTCCTGAATATCGTCATATTCACTTAGTAGCTGACTCCCATCATGAAGAATTCTACAAAGCACAAAGTAAGCAGCATTCGGGCATCGAATTGAAAGAACCCCTTTCTAAACTTTCGTATTTCTGAAAGACCCAAACTTTCATACTTCACAAAATTGTTACTCCAAAACATGCTACATGCATATTTATAAATATGTTTTTACATTGATAGTGTGATTACAAAAGATTGGATATAAACCGACTAAGTTTTAGTATATTACATAACTACCCAGGATATTTAAGCTTTTATACAAACGTAAACGCAAATACAAAAATAATAGTATAAACTATTCTAAATCTTCCAACAGTATATGACTATACTGGATTCTCATTACCTGTAATTGTTAAACACCGAGAGGGGTAAGCGGTGACGCTTAGTGAGTTCAATAATAGATACAATATAACGTTATGTCATATATATACTTCAATATGGCAAAAACAAAGGGAACAAGGAACAACAAAGGCATATGTGAATCATGCGACAGGCTTTCCATAACAATCAATGAGACATAACAATTTCAATACTTGATATACATTAATAACGCTTCGGCCCAAATGGCACAGATGACTTACAATTTCTGATTAAACATTTTGGTAGATTTCAGATTTTGAGCCCTATCTAACCTTCTGCCAATGCCATAATGGTAGAAGTCATTCTCTTACGAGACATGCTCTACATGGCCAGAGGCTACATACCAATACCACTGTGAATCTAAGTCCTTTCACTGATCACATGGCCAAAGGTACAACTTTGCTATCAAAATAGCAGAAATAATAACACAAGATGATAACACGGAAAAGCACATAGCACATATAACACATAACATACAATTGTTCCTATATATTGAACTCACCGTGAAATAACCGGGGATTAATTTGGGCAGCACTTCGACTCTAAATATGACTTTCTGTGACGAAATCGGGGACTTTAGTTGAAAACCGGCCTTACACGGGCAGAGTTTCGACTCGAAAATATAATTTTCTCGGGAACTTCGGAGTGGCAGGACTTGCTTCGGGTATCGGGAATGATACCGGGACTTCGGGGGGTGTTAGGGTAAATTTAGAGAGAATATAAGGTGTAAAAGAGTGAAATTTGTAAGATAAATACGACAGCCTTCGCATCCCTTATTAAGGGTCCGAATCAGCTCACTACGTGGGGCGTAGTTCCTCGGTACGCTGGGCGTACTGCATGGCGGTCTTCTACGCGGGGCGTACCTGCGAGGTGTCGACTGATCGGAACCCAGGCCTCGGACGTGCCATACATGCGAGATACGTGTCTAACTTGCGAAGAAATGAGCTACGTGTCCAACTTCTGACCTAGTCCGAGTACGCTGGGCATACGGCTTCGGATAAGTCTTGAATTTTTATTTATTTTTATTTAAAAAAACTTCATATCTTTTGCATACGAGCTCCGTTTTTGACGTTCTTTATATCTACGCGTAGGTGAGATTATACTCTACAACTTTAGTTTAGACTCCGTCGGCTAATTTTGAATTCATTTTTAATATTATATTTTTAACGGGCCGGGACAGGAAAAGTCCGTTAAAAATTCATAACTTCTTCATCTGACGTCCGTTTTCGTCTGTCTTTTTACCGTTGTACTACTATTGACGAGACCTTCGATTCTCGTTTAGGTTATGTCGGCTAAAAATCACTCGATCTTTATTTCGAGTTTTCAGCTGTCTACTACTATTCCGAAATTTAGAAAAATCATAACTTCCTCATACGAAGTCAGATTTGAACGTTCTTTTTATGAAAATTCTCGGTTTAACGAATACTACGACTTTCATTTAGATTATAAAGGCTAAAAAGTAGTTTATCGAAAACTCACTTTTTACGTCATATGGCGTCGTGTCGGTTATGTCGCGAAACTTCAAATAGTCATAACTTCTTCGTTATAACTCGGATTTCGATGAGGTTTTCGCCTAAATGTTTCTAACGAGATTCTTTACAACTTTCAATAACATTATTTTTACTTATTTCCAACTTTATATTTTCGTTAATTTCGATATTTGACTATTGATTGGAATCCCATAAGACTTCCAATACTTTACGAATGATTCTAAACATAGTTTTACTTCATTTCTAGTAAAAACTATCTGTTAGAACTCAACGTTCAAATTCATATAATATTTCATTATATTATTCACTTTTAAAATTGCATAACACGATAACTTAACGTGTATGTTACACGAATAATCTCCACCAACACATAAAACCACTCTAGGTCACAACTCCACTTTAACTAGATTTCTAAGTTGTCAACATTTTCCCTTATGGTTTGATGTAAGACCTACTGTTAGGTCATTTTTCTCGAACTCATTTACATCATTAATACCAGTAATATTGGCAGTTATCTAATCCATTGGAAAGTCCTTACTCTTGTGTTTCTACACTCTATGGTCATGTCTTTATCTGATGTTTGGACTATGGCGATTTAGTCCATGAATCACTCTCATTATGCTTACAATTGATTCTTACTACTATCATCATCTCTATCAACTTTCAGTAAAAGATGCCGCCTCGCAAGCGTCCGACCAGAGGCAGGCCTGTAAATCAAACTCCACCACCACCCCCTCCGCAGTTCGATGCGGTGATGTTTCAGGCAGCTGTGACCGCAGCAGTGACCGTAGCCATGGCCCAAGTAAATTATGGTGGTGCTAGTGGAGCTGGGACGGGCACCAAATCTAGCCATGGTGAAATCCAACCATGTACACGGGAGTGTACCTATAAAGACTTCATCAGCTGCAAACCAACGTACTTCAACGGAACCGGAGGGATTATTGCGCTGTCCCAATGGATCGAGAGAACAGAAGCAATCTTTGAGATGTGCTCTTGCCCTGAAGGAAGCAAGATAAAGTTCGTTGTCTGCACCTTCACTAAAAGGGCCCTGACATGGTGGAATGGCCATGTCAAATCACTCTCACTGGTAGCAGCTAACGTCATGGGCTGGGAGACATTGAAGGACCTAATGGCGAAGGAGTACTGCCCGAGGGGCGAAGTTCAAAAACTTGAAGAGGAACTGTGGAATCTCAAGATGAAGGGTTCCGACATAGTGGCTTATACGGCCAGATTCAGCGACCTGGTGACTCGATGTCCCAACATGGTCCCCACTGAAAGCAAGAAAGTCGAAAGATACATCTGGGGTTTGGTACCCCCGTATCGAGGGAACGTTCTAGCATCGAACCCTGCGACCTTTGATAGTGCCAAGGAATTGGTCCAAAGGCTTATCGATCACGAGGTTCCTTCTCCTCCAACAACAACTACAACAGCTGTCTCCGCGCCAACCAAAGCAGCCGACAACAAGAGAATGCGTTGGGACCGAAAGAAGGGCAAATCAGCTCAACCCTCTTCCAAGAACCAACAGGTTGTGGCTGTCCATGCTGCCACAACTCCTGTTGCCCCTGTACCAGCAAGGCCATATGCAGGGAGCCTACCCAAGTGCACCAAGTGCAACTTCCATCATAACGGCCCCTGCCGGGAAATGCACTGCACCAATTGCGACCGGAAGGGCCATACTGTCGGGTTTTGCAAGGCGCCACCAAAACCCATCACCCAAGTCCCTGGTACAGGAGTGAGCCAGGCCTGCTACGGTTGTGGCGAGACAGGGCACTTCAAAAGAAACTATCCGAAAGCTGGGAATACGGGAGGAGTAGGAAGACTACTTGCTATTGGCCACAATGAAGCCGTGGCAGACCCCACAATAGTCATGGGTACGTTCCTCCTCAATAACTTATATGCATGTGTCTTATTTGATTGTGGGGCAGAAAGGAGCTTCGTGAACCAAAAATTTAAACACTTACTTAATCAAACACCGCAAGCACTAAAAGAAACCTTCGTCATAGAAATGGCTAACAGAAAGACAGAGAGTTCTAACGAGATTTACATAGGTTGTACCCTCACACTAGACAATCATTCATTCCCAATCGACCTCATACCCGTGGCAATCAAGAGTTTCGACGTCATTGTAGGCATGGACTGGTTGAGTCTTCATCATACCGATATTCTGTGTTTCGACAAAGCAGTTCGTCTAAACCTACAAAATAATGAAACCTTGTTGATCTACGGAGACAAACCTGTTGGATAAGGTGTCTAAGTCCATAACTATTTCTGGTATGTACTTGACCCAACCCGACATGGTCCATTTGGGTTGCTGGCACCATGCAATTGGATAAACTAAAATGAGAGAAATAACACTTATGGTTTATTAATATATTATAAGTTCTAATATATTAATAATATTATTTAATTAGTTTGATCAAGAATTAATTTAGAATTAATTAAGTGATCAAAAGATAACTAATTAAATATATGGGTAGATTATGTAAATCTTCCATATCTTATATAGGGCTAAGAGGCTCCATGGATTATCAAGTTGGGTTCCACCCATAGGATGCTCCATGGGAGTTACAAACCCATGGGTCATGGAAATGAAGAGTCATGACACATTAGGGTTTACATGGTGTAACCGTAGATGTGTCAACACTATATAAGAAACCCATTCTCCACCAAAATTGGCTACACATAAGAAACAAGAGGGCTAGAGCCGATTTTGCAAGTGTAAGATTCTCTCAAAGTTTACTCCTTTGCATTTGGTGTTGTGTGAAGCATTTGAGGCATCAAACTTGGGGTGCTAGGCTCACAAGGTTTCAAGGATCATAATCAACAACAAGGTAAGTTATTCTATCTTTCATTCAAGTTAAAAATGTTCCCCATGTATGCTAGATAGGAATATAACCTTGGAATTCAACTTAACATGATTATTAGACAAACATAGATCCAAGGTTATTAGGGTTGCATGTACACTTAGGAAGTGTTAGAATGCTCAAAACCCATCAGTGGTATCAGAGCCTAGGTTTGTTTGTTGTTTTTTTTTTGTGTGCAAACAGCTTGAAAAAAACCGTTTTTCTGTTTTCTGCTCGTATGAAAGTTTGCACATTTGTTGCTGGAAATGGACTATAAACATTACCCTAAACTGTTTTGATGTTTTAAATCTTGTTTTAGGTGGTGTAATGTTTATGCTAATCCATTTACAATGGCAATTATTAAAATTACAAGTTTTTTTAAGTGTAATTTTTTGATTCTTGAAAGTGTTCATATTCATGTTCTTGAACTTATAAAGATTAGATGATGATAGGAATTGTTTGTAACCTTCATGGTAGTTTAATTCATGATCATAATGTGTTTTAATGGAGTCCATTACTTGTCCTCAAGTTATGGAAAACCAAAAGTCTCACTTTTATTAAAGCCATTAAAAGAACACAAGAGTTATAAAAATGAAGAGTCTTCATTTTTATTACTCAATTAATTCATAAGTTATAAGAAATGAAAAGTTTTGGAAGTTTACAAAACTTGCCCTCAAGTTTTGGAACATGTAAAGTCTTGATTAAAACTTTAGTTCCAACCCTTAGAATTTTAAAAGTTAAAATTCAACCCTTATACTTTATAATATTATAAGTTACTAATATGTATATATATATATATATATATATATATATATATATATATAACGTCAAGTCGTCTTACCGCTAGTACGCCTCATTCAAGATGCCGGTCTATAAGGGGAGGGGGTATAAGGTTGTTGCCTATAAAATGGCAACTTAATGGGTGTCCACTCTCACCCACCGCTTCCTTGATCGGTGGAGGGTCGTTAGCCGAACGGGTAGGACAAGGACTTATAAATTCTCATTAAAAGTATGATGAATATTATAAAGTAACTAAATGCTTTTATTAAATTCCCAATCTTAGTTACTTTAGGAAAATATGAATAAGGTGCTAATCCATGAAATTACACTTTACACTTTGTTTAAGTCGTTAGTGGAGCTCGTGTGGCTAACCGGCACACTAACTTGGACTTAACAAGGTAGGTAAAGGGTGACTTAAAGTTTATTATAGGTCGGTGGAGCTCGTGTGGTTAACCGGCACATCGATTGAGTAATAAACATTGAGTGTACCAAGTGATTTGCATGGTTACTTCACACCTCGTTTTGTGATCCTCGATATCCCAGTCACAAAACTTGGAGGGCACACTCGAGATTGAAACATGCCTTTGAAAAGTTCATTGAATCTCAAAAGAATCTAGGAATTTCTAAGAACCAATTAAAAACCTAATATCTATATTTCGTTTTTCATGGTGGAAATTGGTGAATCGTCATTCACCTACCTTTCAAATATGTTATAGCTTGGATTACGACATACCTCTTCTAAGTTATAATATATTGTGATTGGATTCTAGCCTTAATATTACATTTGGGTGTTTTATTAAGGACTCTCTTAATATCTAAACTAATCTTGTTCTCTTCTTTCAGATGTCTTCAAACAATGCTGCTTCTGGATCTAATCCTAATGGCTCCTTTACCCTTATGAACTTGTGTGGGAAAGTCACTTTTGATGGATCCAACTTCAATGAATGGATCAGAAACATCAGGATGATTACCCTCTACGAGGACAAAGAATATGTCCTTGACAAGGAGCTTAAGGAGATTGATGAGACCACTGCAACTCCCCAGGAGATCGTTGACTTACGGGCACATGAAAGGGTTACTACAAAAGTGGCATGCATCATGTTGGCCACCATGACAGTGGAACTCCAAAAGTCCTATGAGGACTTCTACCCTTTTGAAATGCACCAAGATCTGATGGAAAGATACCATCAAAGTGCTCGACAAGAGAGGTATGAAATCATATGCTCTATCATAACAACCATGATGAAGGACGGGGAATCCGTCACGAGCCACATGCAGAAAATGCAAAGGTATGTGGATCGGTTGCTGAAGCTTAATGTGAACTTCCCTGAGGAGCTTGCAATAGATATCATTTTGCACTCCTTACCATCGTGCTATGATCAATTCCGCATGACATATCACATGAATAAGGAAGAGGTCACACTCAGCAAACTTCAGGGACTCCTCAAGACCGCAGAAACAGGTCTTAAGGGTAAGTCGGTTGTTAACACTCCTACTCCAAACTCCGCCCGGTTTTGGCAATCGGGAAAGGTAGAGGGAAGAAGAGGAAGAGCTCTTCGAAGGGTACCAAGGCTAGGACCCTTGATGGCTCTTCTTCAAGTGGAACCAAGAAATGTTTTGTCACTCCTTCTTCTGACCCTAAAGAGGCTGAATGCTTCTATTTCCATGAAAAGTCACATTGGAAGCGGAACTGCCCAAAGTACCAGCAAGATGTGAAGGATGGGAAAGTTAAACCCAACCATGCAGGTATTTACACTATCTTATCTAATAACTCACCCCATTCTAACTCTTGGGTCCTTGATACCGGTTGTGGTATTCATATCTGTTCTGATTTGCAGGGACTAAGAAGAAGTGAGAATGTGGAGCATGGAAGAATAAACTTAATCATGGGGAATAGGAAAGCTTTACCTGTCACCAAGATTGGAGTTTATACTTTATCGCTAAGTAGTGGGTTTAGTTTAGATTTGAATAAGTGTTGTTATTCGCCAGAAATGGCAAGAAACATTATTTTCTTTCATGCATTGTATAAACAAGGTTTCACCTTTTCATTTGATAATGAAGTTGGTTCGATTAATGCTTTCTTTAATAATGTTCTTTATTTTAAAGCATTACCCTGTGATGGCGTGTATGAAACTGTATCTGTGGTTGATAACTTAGGAAATAATATATTGTGTATTGATTCTGTTAATAATAATAACTTGGATAAAGCATCATTATGGCATTGTCGTCTTGGACATATAAGCAAGAAACGCATAGGCCAACTCCAAAAGGATGGAGTCTTGGAGTCATTTGACCTAAAGTCAGATGATAGTTGCGAATCATGCTTACTTGGAAAAATGACAAAGTCACCTTTCACAGGTTCTTGTGAGAAGGGTGAAGGTTTGTTGGATCTTATACACACGGATGTGTGTGGACCCTTCAAACATGCCACAAGGGATGCTAATCGTTATTATTTGACTTTTACTGATGATTACAGTAGATATGGATATGTCTACTTAATCAAGCATAATTCAGAGACTTTTGAGAGGTTTAAAGAGTTTAAACAGGAAGTCGAGAATCAATTGGGCAGGAACATTAAGATGCTTCGATCCGATCGAGGTGGTGAGTATCTTAGTTCAGAGTTCCTCGACTATCTTAGGGAATGTGGGATTGTCTCACAATTGACACCTCCCAGGACACTGCAGTTGAATGGTGTAGCTGAGAGGCGTAATCGAACCTTGTTGGATATGGTTCGTTCCATGATGAGTCGAGCTTCGCTACCAATCTCATTTTGGGGGTATGCCTTAGAGACTGCCGCCCATATCCTTAATCTAGTTCCCACAAAGAAAGTTGCCAAAACTCCTCATGAGATGTGGACTGGTAAAGTACCCAAACTAGACCACATTAAGATTTGGGGTTGCGAGGCTTTCGTGAGACGCGAGACTCATGATAAGCTCGAACCTCGAAGTGAGAGGTGTATTTTCATCGGCTACCCACAGAAATCATTTGGTTACCTCTTCTACAGACCTAGTGAGAATGTGGTCTTTGTAGCTAGGAGGGCTTTCTTTCGAGAGAGAGAGAGAGAGAGAGAGAGAGTTCATAAGCCAAGGAGACAGTGGGAGGCAAGTTGACCTTGAAGAAATTCAAGAGTCAAGTGGTGAAGGAACTTCAAACCCTAGAACTCAACTTGAGGAGGAAACTCATGTTGAGCCAATTGACAAGTCTGTACCTCTGAGGCGTTCCACAAGGGTTAGGAATGCACCTGAGCATTACTATAGATTCCATACTACTGCGGAAGGTGATACACTTATCAGTGATGAGACACTGATAGGTCTGGATGAACCTAACAGTTACGCAGAAGCCATGGCAGGCCCTGAGTCAGCCAAGTGGAAAGAGGCAATGGACAGCGAGATACAGTCCATGTATGACAATCAAGTTTGGAACTTGGTTGAGAATGTACCAGGTCGTAAGACTGTAGGGTGCAAATGGATCTTCAAGAAGAAGACCGACATGGATGGTAATGTACACACTTATAAGGCACGACTGGTTGCAAAGGGTTTCTCACAAACTCCGGGAGTTGATTATGATGAGACCTTTTCTCCAGTGGCCAAGATTAAGTCTATTAGGGTTCTGTTAGCCATAGCCGCATTTCATGACTATGAAATATGGCAAATAGATGTCAAAACCGCTTTCCTTAATGGAAAGTTGGCTGAGGATGTTTACATGAGTCAGCCAGAGGGTTTTGTCAACACAGAGTACCCTAGTAGAGTGTGTAAGCTTGAGAAATCCATTTATGGGTTAAAGCAAGCACCTCGCAGATGGAATCTTTGCTTTGATGAGAAAGTCAAGGAATTTGGCTTTTCTAGGAGTGAAGATGAATCTTGTGTATATGTCAAGGCTAGTGGGAGTATAGTTAGCTTTTTGGTATTGTATGTGGATGACATACTACTCATAGGAAATGACATCCCAACTCTGCAGGAAGTTAAGTCCTGGCTTGGGAAGTGTTTCTCTATGAAGGACCTAGGAGAAGCTGCCTATATTCTAGGGATAAGGATCTTGAGAGACCGGAGTAAAAGAATAATTGGACTTAGTCAGAGTACCTACTTGGATAAGGTGCTGAAGAGATTCGGCATGCAGGACTCTAAGAAAGGAGAGTTACCCATCCAGAGTAATGCCAGATTGAGTAAGACACAAAGCCCTAGTACTGAGGCTGAGATAGCAGAAATGAGTCGAATACCTTATGCTTCGGCTGTAGGATCGATCATGTATGCTATGACGTGTACTCGACCTGATGTAGCCTTTGCTTTGAGCATGGTTAGCAGGTATCAGGGGAACCCTGGCAAGGCACACTCGACTGCGGTAAAGAATATCCTCAAGTACCTACGGAGGACTAAGGACTGGGTCCTTACCCTCGGTGGGAGTGAAGACTTGAGAGTTGTAGGGTATAGTGATGCTAGCTTTCAGACTGATAGGGATAATTTCTGCTCTCAGTCAGGCTGGGTCTTTACCTTAAATGGAGGAGCAATTTCTTAGAAGAGTTCCAAGCAAGAGACAGTGGCTGATTCAACATGCGAATCAGAGTATATAGCAGCTAGCGAGGCAGCAAAGGAGGCGATATGGCTGAAGAACTTCATTGGAGACCTTGGAGTTGTACCAGCTATTAAAGAGCCAATGGAAATTTTCTGTGATAGTGAAAGTGCAGTTGCCTTAGCCAAGGAACCAAGGGATCACGGGAGATCCAGACACATCGACAGAAAATACCATTTCATCAGACATCGAACAGAAGAAGGACTCCTCGTGGCAAAGAGGGTATCATCGGATGAGAATCCAGCAGATCCCCTCATGAAGGGACTGACTCGGGTTAAGCATCTCCAGCATGCTCGGAGCATAGGGCTGAAGGATGATATTAGATTTAGTAGTTAGATAACCTTGAAATTTGTAAAGTGTAATTGACATTAGATGATGAATAAAAGGTATTTTATTTATGAGTAAAGTGTTGCTATCTCTTGTCGATCGTTTACTATATTTCTTTTGCATGTTTTGACTTCCAGAATAATTATGTTTGGTATATCATATTATTCGAACCTCCACAGTCGGTCATATGTCGGAAGTAGGTATGAATCAAGACTGTCATGATTGGTTGCAGAGGTCTAAGTTGTTGGACATGGCTACAACACTCATGAGTGCTCATAAGTTCTGAGCATTGAACTCAACCCACGCTCACTGGAATCACTTCATGGAATTTATCTCGAGTGATCGTGAGACGGTAATATCATATAAGTCTTCAAACCTAGAGATATGATTTGTTACTTATGAGTTGGTTATGCATTGATTGTACGTTAACGCATTGGTAACTCGATGTTATAAAACGTGCTTTTGTGTATAATTCAATAAGTGGTAGAACAAACATATGAGTCGAAGTTTATCTGTTCCTTCTTGGATTAGAAGCTGATATCTGGGCCCCTCGATGATTTTGTTTTGACCTATGTACCAGGCCCGGTCAGAACTAAGTTGATGTGTTCAATTAAGTTCTTTGTCAAACAAATCGGAAATCAGGAAACAAACTGCTGGACAATAAGTAAGACATTGTTCCATGTATTTGTCCGGCTGATATCTAGAACAGAGGATTATATGATCACTTATCTTAAATGGCGTATCATCATCTTCTCAGTTCCGAGAGACCTTGAAAGAGCTACGATTGCCGATCCGTTCCTGAAGTATTGCAGTTATAGTTATTAGACTTATCCAAGTGGGAGACTGTTGGATAAGGTGTCTAAGTCCATAACTATTTCTGGTATGTACTTGACCCGACCCGGCATGGTCCATTTGGGTTGCATGGCACCATGCAATTGGATAAACTAAAATGAGAGAAATAACACTTATGGTTTATTAATATATTATAAGTTCTAATATATTAATAATATTATTTAATTAGTTTGATCAATAATTAATTTAGAATTAATTAAGTGATCAAAAGATAACTAATTAAATATATGGGTAGATTATGTAAATCTTCCATATCTTATATAGTGGGCTAAGAGGCTCCATGGATTATCAAGTTGGGTTCCACCCATAGGATGCTCCATGGATGCTCCATGGGAGTTACAAACCCATGGGTCATGGAAATGAAGAGTCATGACACATTAGGGTTTACATGGTGTAACCCTAGATGTGTCAACACTATATAAGAAACCCATTCTCCACCAAATGGGCTACACATAAGAAACAAGAGGGCTAGAGCCGATTTTGCAAGTGTAAGATTCTCTCAAAGTTTACTCCTTTGCATTTGGTGTTGTGTGAAGCATTTGAGGCATCACACTTGGGGTGCTAGGCTCACAAGGTTTCAAGGATCATAATCAACAACAAGGTAAGTTATTCTATCTTTCATTCAAGTTAAAAATGTTCCCCATGTATGCTAGATAGGAATATAACCTTGGAATTCAACTTAACATGATTATTAGACAAACATAGATCCAAGGTTATTAGGGTTGCATGTACACTTAGGAAGTGTTAGAATGCTCAAAACCCATCTAGTACGAGCCTTCGTATCATCTCAAGTATTCAAGCCCATAAGTACTTGCGTAGGGAATATCGTGCATTCATGGCGCACGTTGTCGATACGAGCCAGAAAACAAAAGACCTAAAAGACCTCCCTGTAGTACGCGACTTCCCCAACGTTTTTCCAGAAGGACTATCGGGTTTACCTCCCCAACGTCAAGTCGAATTCAGGGTCGACTTAGTTCCAGGGGCTACCCCCGTAGCCAAATCGCCCTATCGTCTAGCACCTGCAGAGATGCAAGAGCTGTCCGGTCAACTTAACGAACTGCTCAGCAAGGGCTTTATAAGACCAAGCTTCTCACCCTGGGGAGCACCGGTCTTATTCGTAAAGAAGAAAGACGGATCGTTTCGTATGTGCATTGACTACAGGGAACTCAACAAGCTTACGGTCAAAAATCGTTACCCTCTTCCTCGCATAGACGATTTATTCGATCAGTTGCAAGGGGCGAGCTACTTTTCCAAGATTGATCTGAGATCCGGGTATCACCAGTTACGAGTCCTTGAGGAGGATGTTCCGAAGACAACCTTCCGAACTCGTTACGGACACTACGAGTTCGTAGTGATGCCATTCGGATTGACTAATGCACCCGCAGTATTCATGGACTTAATGAATAGGGTATGCCGTCCTTACTGGGATCAGTTCGTCATCGTTTTCATCGATGACATACTTATCTACTCTCGAAGTAAGGAGGAACATAGCGATCATCTACGACAAGTCCTAGGAACCTTACGATCGGAGAAGCTCTATGCGAAGTTCTCTAAATGTGAATTTTGGATCCGCAGAGTCGAATTCTTAGGTCACGTGGTTAGCGAAGAAGGAATCCACGTGGACCCCTCCAAAATTAAAGCCATCGAGAACTGGTCAGCACCGAAGACGCCTACAAAAATTCGTCAATTTCTAGGCCTCGCTGGCTACTATCGCAGATTCATACAGAACTTCTCGCGAATTGCAAAACCTCTTACGACACTGACCCGGAAAGGTGTGACCTTTGACTAGAAAGAGAAACAAGAGAAGGCATTTCAAACGCTGAAGCCAGCCTTATACATTGCACTGATACTATCCCTCCCCGAAGGGATAGAAGACTTCGTAGTATATTGCGATGCCTCCAACCAGGGGCTCGGCTGTGTTCTGATGCAACGAGGTAAAGTCATCGCCTATGCCTCAAGGCAGCTGAAGACACACGATGTCAACTACACCACACACGATCTCGAATTAGGAGCAGTTGTGTTTGCCCTGAAGATCTGGAGACACTACCTGTATGGTACGAAAAGCACTATCTTTACAAACCACAAAAGCCTACAACATATATTCAACCAGAAGGAGCTCAATATGAGACAACGACGGTGGGTCGAACTACTCAATGACTACGAATGCGAAATTCGTTATCATCCGGGTAAAGCCAACGTAGTAGCAGACGCCCGAAGTCGGAAAGAATATTCTGGTCGAAGAGCCAAGTCATTAACCATGACTCTCCATTCGCATCTGTCCATACAAATTAAGGAGGTGCAGCTCGAAGCCTTGAAACCAGAAAATGTGGCGGGTGAATCTCTGCGAGGGATGGATAAGAACTTGGAAGTCAAGGGTGGCGCAGCTTTATATCTCATGGACCGGATCTGGACACCAAAACACGGTGGCTTCAGAGACTTGGTCATGAAGGAAGCACACGACACTCGATATTCCATCCACCCGGGTTCAGATAAGATGTATCTGGATCTTAAAAAGTTATACTGGTAGCCCAACATGAAAGCAGAGATTGCTACATTCGTGAGTAAATGCCTTACTTGCGCCAAGATCAAGGTTGAATACCAGAAACCCTCAGGTCTACTATAGCAACCAGAGATACCAGAGTGGAAATGGGAGCGGATCACAATGGACTTCATAACCAAGCTACCCAAGATAACGGGTATACTTGATACCATTTGGGTCATCGTCGACAGATTGACTAAGTCCGCGCATTCCTACCCATCAAAGAGACCGACAAGTTGGAGAAGCTCACAAGAACATACATTCGGGAGATAGTACGACTGCATGGTGTCCCTATATCCATTATCTCCGATAGAGATAGTAGATTCACTTCGAGGTTCTGGCAGTCGCTACAAAGCTCTTTAGGAACGAGGCTGGACATGAGTACAACCTACCATCCACAGACCGACGGACAAAGTGAGAGAACTATCCAAACCTTGGAGGACATGTTGCGAGCCTGTGTGATCGACTTTGGCAAGGCATGGGATACTCATTTGTCACAACTAGGAATTTTGATGCTTTGTAACAACAACAATGATAACATTGTGAACCAAAAATGTGAAAGCATGTAAGATGCTTATTCAATAACAACAAAACTTCCATCAAACACTTTATACAAGCACTGCAAATAGTCAACAAAGAATTGGAAACCCTAGAAATCCCGGTTTAAGTCCATTTTGGATGAGGATTTTCTTATTGGGCCTAATGGACCAATAAGCTTCCAATTTGACTATTTTGGGCTTAGAACTCCTATATGGACTCTAATTGGACCCACTTTCATTTATTTTAACAATTTGGGCCATAATGGGCCTCGAATGAAATAAAATACCCTAATGGGCCATAACAAATCTAATGAACTTAAAAAGGCCTTAAGACTCATACTTTGATGTAAATTGGGCCCATATCTTGGACTTAAGCACTCAAGGCCCAAACTCTCTCCTCTCTTCTTTATCTCTCGGCCCAAGTTTAAAAAAAAGAAGAATTAGAGGATTAAGGAGGATTAGCCACCTCCTTAATACCTATGGGATATCCAAGCAACTTCACATGTTTCCATGCACATCCTTTCATCCCTCTCTCTTTTCTTCTACTACTCTCGGCCGAGAGTATCACACACACACACACACATACAATTATTTCACTTAAACACTCTCAAGAACACACTACAACTCCTTCACTTCTCCTTCAAAAATTTCGAGATTAGGAGCTTTCAAGTAGGATTTTCCCTAAGAGTCATCATCTAAGGTAAGTTGATGCTTAAATCCATGATCTAACTACTTCATTTCATCAAAAATCTTCTCTTAATCTATTCAAACTCGTGATCTTACCTCTTAGAACACATCTAAGCCAAAGATCCTCCAAGAAGCTTGCTAGGCCGAGAATAGCATCAAACTTCTTCCATTCTTCTTCAAAACCGAACCCACAAACTCAAGGTGAGTTCATACCCCTCTCTTTTCGGTTTTCACAAGTTTTATGGGGGGAATACAAGTAAAATGTGTAGATCTATGTGTATGTGTATGCTATGTATGATTTTATGCATGTATGTGTGATTTTATGTGCTTATGTGTTGAATATGTAAACAAAAAGGGAAGAAAACTTGAGATCTATGGCATAAGTAAGAAAACAAACATGAACAAAGTTATATTACACTAAACAAGTCAAGAAAATTACCCTCCAAGATTATGATAAACATAATGTAACATAAAACCAATTTTTGGGCTTAAATTGTCAAATAAACAAAAGTTGAGTTAAAAATTGCCATTCACGGTTTTCACAAGGGTTAAAAGAGTCAAATCAGTTAAAATAAATGTTTTTTATGAATATTATGCTCTTCAAAGGACCTGAAATGTAAATATTAACTTAATGGGCTAATTTTTGGGCTTTTCGGCCCGTTAAGCCCAAAGTTGCGAAAATCATGACTTTCAAAGGGCTGAAATGGTAAATTCTTCAAAACAGGGGATAAAAAGTTAAACAAAACTATTTCAAGGGTTAAAAATGCTTTTCTTTTCCAAAAAGGATAAAAAATGTAAAGTTTTTGGATTTTGGGCCAAAATTGTAAAATTGCAAAAAGTTTGGGCTTTAACCGAAAAACACTTTTCTGGAAGGGCTAAAACAGCCAAAGAATAAGTTTTGAGCTAAAAATATCACTTGAACAAGTCTATGGGTCAAATGTGTCAAGAAAATGATTTAAGGGCTAAAATGTCTCTTTTTTTATATAAAGGACTAAAATTGTCATTTTTATTAAAGAAGGGCGGAAAAGGTCAAACCAATATTTTGAATCAATTCTTTTACTATTAAGATGTTTGAGTCAAAAAAAAAATACAAAACTACAACTCATGAAGGTGAATATATGTATAATTCCAAAAATCGTTAAAAACGACCGAACAGCCCCGTGCCGATCCGAAATTATAAATCGTTCAATCAAACCTTCCAACAATTATGCAATTCCTAAAACAAGTAAACATTCAAAACTTTGGGCTTGAAAGTTCCAATCATGCTAGTTGGACCTTTGTGATCCAATAACATGATCTTTGGGCCCAAGGGATAATGGTAACCAATGTTATTGGGCCTTCTATGACCCAATTCCATATTTAAGGGACCTTCAATGGCTTTTAAGTGCCATTGGGCCTTAGTGGCCCATTAGCATTGCCAGTAAGGTCCAAGTAATCAAATGCGAAATGGGCCATCATGTCCTTCGTATACCCAACAGCCTAAAATAACTCACGGAAGTAGCAGGACTTTGTATTCCTCTTCTCCTCGTTTGCTAGGCTTCTGTGTAATCAAAGTAAACAAATTCAGGTCGTTAATCAATAGTAATCAAGGTGGTTTGGATTAAGTGAGTAATAACGGATGACACCTCTATGGGTCGTTCGTAGTTGGTAGTTATAACCAGTCATTACCATGCATGGTTATAACGACTCACAAAAATAAATAATATCCAACACTACCCGAGTAATCAAGGAAGAGTAATCAAAAATCATTCGTTGTGGCGGTGTAGCAATTCGTAAACAAGTATATTTCGCGTTATCGGAAAACATCGGGTTTTTCGAGGAAATCAACACCACTCGCTTGTAATTTCTATAACTATAATACAAAACTCCCTTTTATATACACGTTTTGAAAATCATTCATTCATCAACTTATGGATCTTCACACTTTGATAAACTATTGTCTTTTCGGAAAATATCGGATTTTCTGGGTTTTACAAACTACACAAATCATTTTTATCACAACCTTGCTTATGAACTCACCAACATTTCATATGTTGACGTTTTTCAAAAAAACTTGTATTCTCAGGTAACAGGTAAGCTGAAGAGTAATATCAAGTATGTTAGGATATTATGTTTTGAAAACTCTCCAACAATTTAGGGTTGTGGATGTGTAATATTTAAAACAATGTACTGGATGTGAACAATATCAGTTGTAATGTATTGATGCATGGTGATGTTTATGTTATGATTCATGTATATTCATTGTGATGATATTCAATTTAAGTCACGCGAGCCCTCGGACGTTTCTGCCGTCTGGTTTCGGGGGTGTGACAGGTTGGTATCAGAGCTCTGTTTATAGTGAACTGGCATATCTAACCACACATTGATATGTAACTATAAACCAAAAAGGGACTAAAACAACTCTGAACAAAACAAAATAAAACACAACGATAAAAACATCTTTACTTGTTCGATATAGGATAAAGAACATAATACCAAACCAAATAAAATAATACTGACATCTTGGTTAAGTCGGGACTGTTCTTAGTTGTATTAAGGGGTGGATGTAGCCTGATCAACTACATTTTCTCCGAAGTACAACTATTACATACCCCGATAAAAACCTCGATGGACGGTAAACCTAAAAACATACCCCTTGTTACCAAGAAAAGAACATCAACTCAATCTACATAATAATTAAAACATCTTAGGAGTAATAATAATTTATTCATATACCTCCTCTCAGTCACCATGGAAGGAGAACACCAGGGCATTCAGTTTCATCAGGCCTTAGTGGCCCATGGAATGATCGAGGATGAACCCGAGGGAGACCAAGGGGGAGCACACGACATTGGGCCCGATGAGTACACGGACACAGACTACGAGTTTGATGGGACTGACGACGACATGGATGAAGAACAAGACTCAGGCAAGGATTCTGCCACATCACCTACCAGTGAGATGCAGCAGGACCACCCCGCCCCCCAGGAAACCCCTCGAGGGAGAATCGCTCTCCGGAAGCTGAGATTGCTGCTCTGCGGCAACAGCTATTCGCCATGGAAGCATGAGTGGTGCAAGCGGGACAAGAGAGAGAGATGAAGTCATTGGAGAAATGACTGAGATGGCCCAGTTTTTGGCACAACACTTCGAAAGATGCCCCAACGACCAACCCGTGGAAACCCTGGACCAACCACACCCGAAGTCAACTCAGTTGCATTCCAAGCAGCTGTATCTGCTGCGGTTACTACGGCCATGGTGCAAATCCACCAAGGGAACAATGGTGGAGTCAATGGACAAGGAGCTGGAAGTTCGAACAACGGAATAAATCAAGGACCTACCAAGACATGCTCCTACAAGGACTTCACCAACGCCAAGCCACGAACCTTTAATGGCACAGGTGGAATGATAACCCTAAAGAGATGGATTGAGAAGGTGGAATCGGTATTTGAGATATGTGAATGCCCCGAGGAGGTGAAAGTGATATTCGCCACATGCACATTTGTTGACCAGGCTCTCACCTGGTGGAATGGACATGTAGAGGCCATGACTCTCCCCGTAGCCAACGCTATGTCGTGGGCGGAGTTGAAAGAAATGCTGATGGCCGAGTACTGCCCACGAGGCGAAATCCAAAAAATGGAGCAAGAGTTATGGAATCTCACCGTCCGAAACTCCGACATAGATGCATACATATCAAGGTTTAGTGAGCTGTCACTGTTGTGCCCTGGCATGATCACTTCAGAGGGAAAGAAAATCGAACGATTCATCTGGGGATTAACCTCCCCAATTCAAGGAAATGTAATAGCTGCAAATCCTGAAACCTTCGACAGTGCCAAGAGGTTGGCTAAGAAACTGTACGACCACAACAACAAGAAGGGCGAGAAGCCAGTGGAAACTGAAGGCAAGAAGGAGAGTGACAACAAGAAGGGAAAGAACAACAAGAGAAAAGGGCGACAAGGCTCGGAGTCGTCAAAGAAACAACAAACAGTGACAGTCAATGCTGCAACCACCCAAGTACCCTCCACACCACACGCTCCAGCTTCAGCTAATCCAAGTGCCCCTAGGCAGTATTCTGGGAATCTCCCAAAGTGCAACAAGTGCAGTCTTCATCATAATGGCGAATGCAGAGAGATGCATTGTACCAGTTGCAATCGGAAGGGTCACACGGCAAAGTATTGCAGAACCTATCCTCCCCAAAATCAGCAACAAGGAAACAACAACAACCGCAACAACAACAGAAACACCAACAATAGCGGCAATAATACAGGATCAAGCCCCACCTGCTATGGATGTGGAAAGACTGGGCATATCCGTCGAAACTGCCCCAACAACAACAACCTTGGGAATGGAGGAACAGGAAGAGTGCTGACCATGGGTCAGGGAGAAGCGGTTCAGGATCCCGCTGTTGTCACCGGTACGTTTCTCCTAAACCACACTTATGCATGCATCCTATTTGATACCGGGGCAGAACGAAGTTTTGTGAGTAATAATTTCAAACACTTGTTAAAACAACAACCCCAGAAGCTTAATGAAACCTTTACGGTGGAAATGGCTAATGGGAAAACAGAATCCACTGGGGAAATCTACATCGGATGTACCCTGACCTTGAACCATCACGTCTTTCAAATAAACTTAATACCTGTTTCCACTAGGAGTTTTGATGTGATTATCGGCATGGACTGGTTAAGCCCCCACCATGCTGAAATTATGTGTCACGAGAAGGCCGTTCGCCTTCACCTCCCAAATCACGAAACCCTAAATATATACGGAGACAAACCCAACACGAACCTTCGTCTTATCTCGTGCATTAAGGCACAGAAGTATCTATGAAAGAAGGACTTGACGTTTCTAGCTCATATAGTGGATAAGTCCAAAGAAGAGATCAATATTCGAAACATCCCTGTGGCTTGCGATTTCCCGGATGTATTTCCCGAAGACCTTCCGGGGATACCCCCAGAAAGACAAGTCGAATTCCGAATTGATCTAGTGCCAGGAGCTACTCCCATCACCAAATCACCCTACAGATTGGCTCCTGCGGAAATGCAAGAGTTGTCTAGTCAACTCAGCGAGCTTTTGGACAAAGGATTCATCCGACCCAGTTTCTCACCTTGGGGAGCTCCGGTCCTCTTTGTTAAGAAGAAAGACGGTACCTTTAGGATGTGTATTGACTATAGGGAACTTAACAAGCTTACTATCAAAAACCGTTATCCACTTCCAAGAATCGACGATCTATTTGACCAACTCCAAGGAGCGAGTTACTTCTCTAAGATAGATCTGCGATCTGGATACCACCAACTCAATGTCCGGGAGGAGGATATTCCCAAAACCGCCTTCCGAACTCGTTATGGACATTATGAATTTGTCGTAATGCCCTTCGGTCTAACAAATGCCCCTGCCGCATTCATGGACCTAATGAATCAAATCTGCCGACCATTCCTTGACAACTTTGTCATCGTCTTCATCGACGATATCCTCGTCTATTCTCGAAGCGAAGAGGAGCACGGCCGACACCTCCGACAAATCCTGGAAACCCTGCGAACCGAAAAGTTATACGCAAAACTCTCTAAGTGTGAGTTTTGGCTCCGTAGTGTGAACTTTTTGGGTCATGTTGTTAGTTAGGAAGGGATACATGTGGATCCTTCTAAAGTCAAAGCTATCGAAGGATGGGCGATCCCAACAACACCCACCGAAATTCGTCAATTCTTAGGTCTCGCAGGCTACTACAGGAGATTCATTCAGAACTTCTCCAAAACAGCCAAGCCACTTACCTTGCTTACACAAAAGGGCGTGCGTTTTGAATGGACGGATAAACAAGAAGCTGCATTCCGAACCCTGAAGCAAGCACTCTGCAGTGCATCGGTACTACCACTACCGGAAGGAACAGAAGACTTTGTAGTTTACTGTGATGCGTCGAATCAAGGTTTGGGATGTGTGCTCATGCAGCGTGGGAAGGTGATAGCTTATGCGTCCCGACAACTAAAGACACATGAGGTGAATTATACCACCCATGATCTGGAATTAGGAGCTGTGGTCTTCGCCCTGAAAATTTGGAGGCACTACCTTTATGGTACCAAGTGCACCATTTTCACCGACCACAAGAGTCTCCAGCACATCTTAAATCAAAAGGAGTTAAACATGAGGCAACGAAGATGGGTTGAACTGCTGAACGATTACGAGTGCGAAATCAAGTACCACCCAGGTAAAGCTAACGTGGTAGCTGATGCCTTGAGTCGAAAGGATTACTCGAATCGTCGTTTGAAAACTCTCTCGATAACCACCCAATCCCACCTGACCTCGCAAATCAGAGCAGCCCAGTCGGATGCCATGAAGGCAGAAAACAGAACGAGCGATGCGTTACGTGGAATGGAAAAGAATTTCGAAGTGAAGGAGGACGGAGCATATTACTTCATGAACCGCATTTGGGTCCCTAAACTTGGGGGATTCAGAGAAGTAGTCATGAATGAAGCCCACAAGACGCGATACTCCATCCATCCGGGTTCAGATAAAATGTACTTGGATATCAAGCAACATTATTGGTGACCTAACATGAAGGCAGAGATTGCCACTTACGTTAGCAAATGTCTTACATGTGCTAAAGTAAAGGTGGAATATCAGAAGCCCTCGGGATTATTACAGCAACCGGTAATTCCCGAGTGGAAATGGGAAAGGATTACTATGGATTTTGTGACCAAACTACCCAAGACGACTGATGGTTTGGATACCATATGGGTAATAGTTGACAGATTAACAAAATCCGGTCATTTCCTGCCAATAAAAGAATCATACAAGATGGAGCGTCTGACAAGGATCTATATCAAGGAAATCGTGAGACTCCATGGAGTGCCAATATCTATCATCTCAGATAGAGAAAGTAGGTTTACTTCACGCTTTTGGCAATCACTTCAGAAAGCTATGGGAATGCAACTCGACATGAGCACTGCCTACCACCCACAAACGGATGGGCAAAGCGAGCGAACCATTCAAACACTAGAAGATATGCTTCGCGCATGTGTGATAGACTTTGGAAAGTCGTGGGATATCCACTTGCCTTTGATCGAATTCTCGTACAATAACAGTTATCACTCAAGCATCAAAGTCGCTCCTTTCGAGGCATTGTACGGGCGTAAATGTATATCACCGTTATGTTGGGCTGAGGTAGGAGACACCTAGCTAGCAAGAGGACTAACCCCAGACAATGCATTAACGGGACCAGAAATCATACGCGAGACGACCGAGAAGATAATTCAGATCAGGGCCCGACTGCAATCATCACGAGACAGACAAAAGAGCTACGCCGATAAGCGGCGAAAGCCCTTGGAATTTAGAGTCGGGGATAGGGTGTTATTAAAGGTCTCTCCCTAGAAAGGGGTGATTCATTTTGGGAAACGGGGAAAACTAAACCCTCGATACATTGGACCCTTCAAGATTCTTGCCCAAATCGGTCCAGTGGCTTATAGACTGCAGCTACCCGCTGAGCTCAACAGTGTACACCCCGTGTTCCATGTTTCCAATTTAAAGAAGTGCTTATCCGACGAGACTCTCGTCATTCCATTAGAAGAAATCAAAATCAACGAGAATCTCCTGTTCATCGAGGAACCAGTTGAAATCATGGACAGGGAGGTGAAGTGTACTAAGCAAAGTCGCATTCCGATTGTGAAAGTTCGATGGAACGCGAGACGCGGACCAGAATTCACATGGGAACGTGAAGACCAAATGAAGCAGAAGTACCCTCACCTATTCTCGCATTCTCAAATCTAGCTTTCAAAAAAATTTCGGGACGAAATTCCCTCTAACGGGGGGATGATGTTACAACTAGGAATTTTGATGCTTTGTAACAACAACAATGATAACATTGTGAACCAAAAATGTGAAAGCATGTAAGATGCTTATTCAATAACTACAAAACTTCCATCAAACACTTTATACAAGCACTGCAAATAGTCAACAAAGAATTGGAAACCCTAGAAATCCCGGTTAAGTCCATTTTGGATGAGGATTTTCTTATTGGGCCTAATGGACCAATAAGCTTCCAATTTGACTATTTTGGGCTTAGAACTCCTATATGGACTCTAATTGGACCCACTTTCATTTATTTTAACAATTTGGGCCATAATGGGCCTCGAATGAAATAAAATACCCTAATGGGCCATAACAAATCTAATGAACTTAAAAAGGCCTTAAGACTCATACTTTGATGTAAATTGGGCCCATATCTTGGACTTAAGCACTCAAGGCCCAAACTCTCTCCTCTCTTCTTTATCTCTCGGCCCAAGTTTAAAAAAAAAAAGAAGAATTAGAGGATTAAGGAGGATTAGCCACCTCCTTAATACCTATGGGATATCCAAGCAACTTCACATGTTTCCATGCACATCCTTTCATCCCTCTCTCTTTTCTTCTACTACTCTCGGCCGAGAGTATCACACACACACACACACATACAATTATTTCACTTAAACACTCTCAAGAACACACTACAACTCCTTCACTTCTCCTTCAAAAATTTCGAGATTAGGAGCTTTCAAGTAGGATTTTCCCTAAGAGTCATCATCTAAGGTAAGTTGATGCTTAAATCCATGATCTAACTAGTTCATTTCATCAAAAATCCTCTCTTAATCTATTCAAACTCGTGATCTTGCTTCTTAGAACACATCTAAGCCAAAGATCCTCCAACAAGCTTGCTAGGCCGAGAATAACATCAAACTTCTTCCATTCTTCTTCAAAACCGAACCCACCAGCTCAAGGTGAGTTCATACCCCTCTCTTTTCGGTTTTCACAAGTTTTATGGGGGGAATACAAGTAAAATGTGTAGATCTATGTGTATGTGTATGCTATGTATGATTTTATGCATGTATGTGTGATTTTATGTGCTTATGTGTTGAATATGTAAACAAAAAGGGAAGAAAACTCGAGATCTATGGCATAAGTAAGAAAACAAACATGAACAAAGTTATATTACACTAAACAAGTCAAGAAAATTACCCTCCAAGATTATGATAAACATAATGTAACATAAAACCAATTTTTGGGCTTAAATTGTCAAATAAACAAAAGTTGAGTTAAAAATTGCCATTCACGGTTTTCTCAAGGGTTAAAAGAGTCAAATCAGCTAAAAATATCACTTGAACAAGTCTATGGGTCAAATGTGTCAAGAAAATGATTTAAGGGCTAAAATGTCTCTTTTTTTATATAAAGGACTAAAATTGTCATTTTTATTAAAGAAGGGCGGAAAAGGTCAAACCAATATTTTGAATCAATTCTTTTACTATTAAGATGTTTGAGTAAAAAAAAAACAAAATACAAAACTACAACTCATGAAGGTGAATATATGTATAATTCCAAAAATCGTTAAAAACGACCGAACAGCCCCGTGCCGATCCGAAATTATAAATCGTTCAATCAAACCTTCCAACAATTATGCAATTCCTAAAACAAGTAAACATTCAAAACTTTGGGCTTGAAAGTTCCAATCATGCTAGTTGGACCTTTGTGATCCATTAACATGATCTTTGGGCCCAAGGGATAATGGTAACCAATGTTATTGGGCCTTCTATGACCCAATTCCATATTTAAGGGACCTTAAATGGCTTTTAAGTGCCATTGGGCCTTAGTGGCCCATTAACATTGCCAGTAAGGTCCAAGTAATCAAATGCGAAATGGGCCATCGTGTCCTTCGTATACCCAACAGCCTAAAATAACTCACGGAAGTAGCAGGACTTTGTATTCCTCTTCTCCTCGTTTGCTAGGCTTATGTGTAATCAAAGTAAACAAATTCAGGTCGTTAATCAATAGTAATCAAGGTGGTTTGGATTAAGTGAGTAATAACGGATGACACCTCTATGGGTCGTTCATAGTTGGTAGTTATAACCAGTCATTACCATGCATGGTTATAACAACTCACAAAAATTAATAATATCCAACACTACCCGAGTAATCAAGGAAGAGTAATCAAAAATCATTCGTTGTGGCGGTGTAGCAATTCGTAAACAAGTATATTTCGCGTTATCGGAAAACATCGGGTTTTTCGAGGAAATCAACACCACTCGCTTGTAATTTCTATAACTATAATACAAAACTCCCTTTTACATACACGTTTTGAAAATCATTCATGCATCAACTTATGGATCTTCATACTTTGATAAACTATTGTCTTTTCAGAAAATATCGGATTTTCTGGGTTTTACAAACTACACAAATCATTTTCATCACAACCTTGCTTATGAACTCACCAACATTTCATATGTTGACGTTTTTCAAAATAACTTGTATTCTCAGGTAACAGGTAAGCTGAAGAGTAATATCAAGTATGTTAGGATATTATGTTTTGAAAACTCTCCAATAATTTAGGGTTGTGGATGTGTAATATTTAAAACAATGTACTGGATGTGAACAATATCAGTTGTAATGTATTGATGCATGGTGATTTTTATGTTATGATTCATGTATATTCATTGTGATGATATTCAATTTAAGTCACGCGAGCCCTCGGACGTTTCCGCCGTCTGGTTTCGGGGGTGTGACATCATTTACCCCTTGTCGAGTTTTCCTACAACAACAGTTATCACACGAGCATAAAGGTTGCTCCATTTGAAGCCTTCTATGGCCGGAATGTTGGGTTATGAGAATTCTAACACTCCTAAGTGTACATGCAACCCTAAATACCTTGGATCTATGTTTTCTCTATTATACATACAATTATGAACATCCAAGGTATTATCCTAATCTAGCATACAAAATAATAAATATAACAAGATAGAATACATACCTCTTTGATGTAGAATGTCTTCATGAAGCTTGAGTGCCTAGTGCCCCAAGTGTGACACCTCAAATGGTTCACACAACACCAAATACACTTGGAATAACTTGAGAGAAACTTCAACACTCCTTAATTATCGTCTAGCCCTCACACTCACACATTAGTCCACCATTTCTTGAGCCATGGGATTCTTTTATATGGTGGCTATTAGGGTTACACCATGTAACTCATAACTTTACCCATTCCTTATGCTCCATGGATTTTAACCTCCATGGAGTATCCATGGGTCACCCCATGGACTTAGTCCAACATAAGAAATCTTGGATCACAAGCCCACATATATAAGAATGAATGATTTACACAATCAACCCATATATTTAATTAGTCTCCTTTTGATCACTTAATTAATTCCAAATTAATTCTTGATCAATACTAATTAAATAACCTTATTAATATATTAGAACTTATAATATATTAACCAACCTTAAAAGTTATTTCTCTCATTATAGTCTATCCAAATGCATGATGCCATGCAACCCAAATGGACCATGTCGGGTCGGATCAAGTCTTACCAATTATAGTTATGGACTTAGACATTAATCCAACAGTCTCCCACTTGGATAAGTCTAAAACTATTATTGCGTATGACTTCAGGAACCGATCAGCAATCGTAGCTCTCAAAAGCTTCTGTCGAACTCTGACCTTGTCGATGAACTCTGACCTTTGTCAATGACTTGTCCATTAGATAAGGGATCATATATTCCTCCATTCTAGATATCATATGGACTGAGACATGGATTATCAATCATTCTCTCTGTCCATTTGTTGTTTCCCGATTTCCGATTCATGATGACTGACTGATTGAACAAATCAAATCAGTCCTGGCTTGGCCAAGCACTCACATGTATCATCTTTAAATCATCGAGGGGCCCACAGATATCGCTTTTATCCCGAAGGTAAAAGGAATGGATAAACTTCGACTCATATGGCTTGTTCTACTACTTGTTGAATCATACACAAAGGAACGTTTTATAACATCGAGTTACCGAATGCGTTTTCGTGCAATCAATGTACAACCAACTCATAGTAACAACTCATATCTCTAGGTTTGAAGAATATAAGATATTATCGTCTCATGATCACTCGTGATAAAATCCATGAAGTGATTCAAATGAGCGCGGGTTGAATCCAATACTCAGAACTTATGAGCACTCATGAGTGTTGTAGCACCACTTTGTCCACCAAATTGGACCTCTACAAACCAACCCATGACAGTCTTGATTCATATCTACTTCCAACATATGACCGACTGTGGATGGTTTGAATAACTTAATCATTCAGGAAGAGCGACTTAGTTATTCTGGAAGTCAAAACATACAAAGTGAAACACAAGAATAAATGAATCAAATATGGTATCAAACCCTATGAATATAAATAAACACTTTTATTTATCACCATACTGATTACTCATTATTCATTGTTTCGGTTTTATCAACTTTATACTTGAATTTAAAACAATAGTTGTCCCATGCTCCAAGCATGTACACTATGTTTTCTAAACACTAGTCATGCCATACACCAAGTATGCATACTATGTTTGTCTATGATCTTTACTTTGTAAAATAGATCAATTGAACATCACTCCAATGATCCTCTTTTCACAGTCCCAAATCCTTACTGCAAATGCAAGAATTCCAAATTCATGCCATTTACTGAAATCTGTTAGATTCTAAACTTATATGCATTGATCCTCTTAATGATTATGCACGAAGTCAGAAAGACTTGACAACAATCATTACAGAGCATTCCAAAGGAGATCAGCTCCTTGGAAACATCCTTCTTTTATTAAGTTTCCTAATCTTACACAGATTGAATAATTTCTAACTTTGAAACATTTCCATATTCCATTTTGACTATCACTTCTGAACAAGAGTTGCCTCCTTACAGATTATGTCAATATGGTCCTTCCAGAATTAACATTATACTTCCAACTGTCCTTGAGCAACCAATCTTTGGTAAACCTTAGATTGTCCTCGACAATTGCTTAATCATTTTAGTCATATCCAATTCTAGACCTTTTCCCTTCATAATGCCCCAGACATTTGGAAAAATTTAGAAAGGATGAATATAGCACATGTAATCGATCCTATATCCGAAGCATATGGGACACGATTCATGATGTCTCACATAAAGACTAAACCAGTCTTTTGCTATAATATTTCCATTTCAATTTGCCAAGTTCTCAAAATTCAGATTATGAAAAGGGATGCCGTAATCATAATCGAATTTTAGAACGCAAATAATGGACCCATATATAGAATTTCCTTATGTTGAGCCATTCCAACATGAAATTCATATATATATCCTTGATTAAATACGATTAAAATCTCAATCTAAGCTTTTAGAATTGAAATGAAGTATAATTTCCTCTCCCTTAATTATAGCAAAACAACTTTTTCAACCCCTGCAACCTCACGAATTGAAACTTTTGTTTTCTATAATTAACATTCCTAACTTGCAACCTTTGTCATAATTATCATGCTCCCACTAACATGATGATTATTAGCATAACACTTATGCTCCCACTAGCTTTGACATGTACTCAGAAATCAGCTGACTTTCTTACCAAAGTTCAGATTTCTGATAGTAGATTGTTTTGATAAAACTTTATCAAAATCATACACCTCTCTTAGATAGCTCACATGTGTGTCTAAACAATTTTAGAACTATGAAAAGGGATGCCGTAATCATAGTCTTAATTGTTTAGACCTTTGCCACTTCTCACAAGTCCATGTTAGTGTGCCGGTAAACCACACACGCTCCACTAACGACTTTGAGAATGCAAATATCACAATTGCTATCTAGCTAAAATCTACTTAGTGAAAGTGTTTCCTCACCATCATTTTCATGAATCGGAGAGAAACCTTATGAAACTTAGATTTAATAGTGTATGTGTTCTTATCTATGTGAATTTGTCAAAACCATAATCACAAGACAAGGTTAGTGACAAATCCAAACTCATATTGATTAAACTTGTGCAATCTTAAATTCTTGCCATTTGGCAGCTCAGGTGCCTGTCATTGCTTCCAAGTAGTTGTGCAACCAATTGAGAACTCTCAGAACTCCTATGCAAAGCCAACTTGAATAGGCACAAAAATTTCAACACGATAGGTTATAAACCTCAAGTCGTGTGCTAGTGAAGGACTTTAGGTTTTATTCTTGATTAAGTCTTGAAACTTTCAAGAGCTTTAAGACTCCCACTGTCCTCTTGACATATAAGATTCCCTTGTCAAATATTTAAGAGATAGTGCGGATTCTTTATCAAGACTAACACTTTACACAATTGGCCTAAGTTGGTCTCTGTTTTATCCAAAACATCACAACTTACCAATTTCAAATGTACAAGAGTAGATAACCTTTTACTCTTACATTTGACTAGTGTTAACAAACCCTCTTTAAGATATGTCAATCAAGTTACAATCTTGGAGTATGACTCTAAGAATTGTTTTGGAACGAAGTATGACTCATCTTTTTGATTTAACCATTTCAACAATTCATGACTCCTCTTCTTAGTCATAAGAATGCACTAAGATGACTTTAGAGGACCAATTGTGATATGGTATCTTAATCATTAAGATGATCATAAACATGATACTAAAGTACTCTCCCATCTTTTCAGATTTGAAAAACTTTTATCTTTCTGCCATACTTTGATTCTTCTTATTCGTTCTGTCTCACATTGAAACTTCTCCAATGCTACAGACTTATACTTAAACTTATAAGTATAACCATATTTACTGAACTTAAGTAAATCATGACGAATAGTCTTCTTGATCTTTTGTGGTGGACTTGACCAGTGCACAAGAATGTGTACTCGATCCCTTAGTCCTTTCCTTATTCACATAAGGAATTAGTCTTAATTTTCCAAGCTGAAAGTTCTCATTCATCATACTATACAACTTGCATGATTCCAAGTTTCGGTCCAATTGAACCTTGGGTGATGAGAATCTTTCCTTATTTGGTAATATTAGACACTACCACAACCGAAAGAATCAAATCCATTTTTCCAATATTGCTATCAATGGAATCTTATAAGCAACAACTTTTCACAAATGCCATTGTAAGGATACTTAAAATAAATAAAATCAAAACCTTTTTCTTTTATTTTAAAACTTTGCAGAAAAACTTATCTTTACAATCCATATGAAAACCTTGTTGTTATCTATTCCTAAGAAATATAAATATCATAACTCTCAAGTAATAGCCCAAAATTCTGATCACCGAACCATGCGATTGAAATCCATCTTCGCGATCAGAATCAGCATGTACTTAATAGAGTTAGACAATGGACTTTACCTGAAGTAGACCCAAACTTATTGACTTTAACATCCTTAGGTAAATTTGGCAGCTTCGTAACCAATGCCCCTTTCTTTGGCAATAGTTACCTATGGACCCTTGATAATGGGACTATCTCAGACTTCGCCTCTCTCTTTACCATTGGGTCAACCGAGTTGACTATGGCCGATCCCTTTCCATTGGGAAGAGAGAGCTTTACTGGATATCCAATGTCATCATTGTCAATGTCCATAGCGTTTTAGGAAGTTGATCTTAGCAAATAGATAAGATCATTAAGGGTCTTGTCTTAGTCTGTTTCATAGGATTCCCAAAAGAACTCACTATGTGACTTAGAAAGTAGTTGAGCCACCAACTTTCTCAAGACGTTGACACCCAACTCTCCCGGCTTGTCAATATGTGACTACATCTCCAAGATGTGATCACACCTAGACCTTGCCTTGCCAATAGGGCTTGAGTGACCTTAAACTTTTTAGGAACTTGTGGGTTAGGGAGAATAATTGGAGGAGGTGAAAGAAGTATGATATCCATGGGACATCATCTTCATTTAGGAAAACTTGTTTCAAGAGATTTGGGAAGATCATAAATGTCTAGACCAGACATCTTTTTGGGAGATATTCAAGATAGTTGATTTAAAGTCCTTAATATGACACCCAATATGAAATATTAAGGCTAGGACCCAACAAACTATTTTATAACTTAGAAGAGGGATGCCGTAATCCAAGCTATAAAATATTTGAAGGTAGGTGAATGACGATTCACCAATTTCCACCATGAAAAACGAAATAATTTATTAGGTTTTAATTGGATTTGAAAGTCCAAGATCTTTGAGATTCATTGAACTGTTCAAAGGCATGTTTCAATCTCGAGTGTGCCCTTCAGGTTTTGTGACTGGGATACCGAGGATCACAAAACAAGGTGTGAATAACCATGCAAATATACTTGGTACCCTTAATATTTACCCCTTAATCAGTGTGCCGGTTAACCACACACGCTCCACCGATACTATGATAAATATTAAGTTACCCTTTGCCTACCTTTTTAAGTCCAGGTTAGTGTGCCGGTTAACCACACACGCCCACTAACGACTTAAGCAAAGTGCAAAGTGTAATTTCATGGGTTAGCACCAAATTCACATTTTCCTAAGTAACTAAGATTGGGTATTAATAAGAGTTTAGTTACTTAGTATTTATCATTAATACTTTTAATGAAAGGAGAATTATAGTCCTTGTCCTACCCGTTCGGCTAACGACCCTCCACCAGTCAAGGAAGCGGTGGGTGAGAGTGGACACCCATTAAACTGCCATTTTATAGGCAGTAACCTTATACCCCCCTTATAGACCGGCTTCGTGAATGAGGCCTACTAACGGTAAGACTGACTTTACTCTTATACATATATATATATATATATATATTATTAACTTATAATATTATAAAGTATAAGGGTCGAATTTTAACTTTTAAAATTCTAAGGGCTAACTTGGAATTAAAGTATTCATAAGTGAAAACTTTTCAAATTCCAAAACTTGAGGGAAAGTTTTGAAACTATTCAAAACTAATTAATTCCATAACTTATGAGTTTAAAGTAGTTTTAATTAAAAAAAAAAAAAAACTCTTCAAGTTCCATATCTTGAGGACAAGTTATGGAAGACTTTAAACTAATTAATAAAAAAAATAACTTTTTTTTATTGTAACTTATGGAACTAATTAAGGTTACACTTTTTTTTTAATTTAATGAAGAGACTCTTGAACCTCCATAACTTGAGGACAAGTTATGGAGTCATAAAACCATTTAATTAGAACTAGACTCTTCATTTTGTAACCTTTGCCAACTTTTATGAGTTTTATGATTCTTAAATGTGACTTTTCATATAACTTGAGGACAAGTTACAAAAACACACTTTGGAATCAACTCTTAGATTAAAATGGATTGAAAACAACTATTTCACACAACTTTTCTATTAATCTAAGAACCTCATAAGAACAAGATAATTCAAATCATCAATCTTCAAGAAATTAGCATGAACATACAAACTAATACAAATCTTGAAATTATGAAAATTATCTTAGAAATTGGATTAGCATGAACATTACCACATCAAAAACAAGTTTATAAGTCCAAAAATATCTTAGGGTAATGTTCCTAGTCCAATTCCAGCCAAAATAATCGAATATATGCATCCAACTCGATTTTTCAGCTACTTTTGCAAGTATAACAAGAAAACAAGCCTAGGCTCTGATACCACTGTTGGGTTATGAGCATTCTAACACTCCTAAGTGTACATGCAACCCTAAATACCTTGGATCTATGTTTCCTCTATTATACATACAATTATGAACATCCAAGGTATTATCCTAATCTAGCATACAAAATAATAAATATAACAAGATAAAATACATACCTCTTTGATGTAGAATGTCTTCATGAAGCTTGAGTGCCTAGTGCCCCAAGTGTGACACCTCAAATGGTTCACGCAACACCAAATACACTTGGAATAACTTGAGAGAAACTTGAACACTCCTTAATTATCGTCTAGCCCTCACACTCACACATTAGTCCACCATTTCTTGAGCCATGGGATTCTTTTATATGATGGCTATTAGGGTTACACCATGTAACTCATAACTTTACCCATTCCTTATGCTCCATGGATTTTAACCTCCATGGAGTATCCATGGGTCACCCCATGGACTTAGTCCAACATAAGAAATCTTGGATCACAAGCCCACATATATAAGAATGAATGATTTACACAATCAACCCATATATTTAATTAGTCTCCTTTTGATCACTTAATTAATTCCAAATTAATTCTTGATCAATACTAATTAAATAACCTTATTAATATATTAGAACTTATAATATATTAACCAACCTTAAGTGTTATTTCTCTCATTATAGTCTATCCAAATGCATGATGCCATGCAACCCAAATGGACCATGCCGGGTCAGGTCAAGTCTTACCAATTATAGTTATGGACTTAGACATTAATCCAACACGGAAGTGCAGATCCCCTCTGTGCTGGGCTGAGGTGGGTGACACTCAGTTAGCTAAAGGACGAGTTCCTGACAGCACTCTCACGGGTCCGGAGGTCATTCGGGAAACGACAGAGAAGATCGTTCAGATTCGTGAACGACTGAAAGCCTCTAGAGACCGACAGAAAAGCTACGCAGACAAACGAAGGAACCCTTGGAATTCCAGGTAGGAGACCGAGTCCTTTTGAAAGTCTCACCCTGGAAGGGCTTGATACGCTTCGGAAAGCGTGGAAAGCTAAATCCAATATACATAGGGCCTTTCGAGATTCTCGCTAGAATCGAACCTGTAGCTTACAAACTCAACCTACCCCACAACCTTAGTAACGTACATCCTATCTTCCACGTCTGGAAATTGAAAAACTGCCTATCCGACGAGACTCTTGTAATCCCACTTGACGAGATCGAGATCATCGAGAGCCTCAATTTCGTGGAAGAACCTGTAGAGATCATGGACCAAGAGGTCAAGCAAACGAAGCAAAGCCGTATCCCAATAGTGAAGGTTCGCTGGAACACCAAACGAGGACCAGAATTCACTTGGGAGCGCGAGGATCAAATGAGATTGAAATACCCTCATCTTTTCGCTTAGTTATTTGTAATAACCTAGTTGCTTAAACTCTAATTTCGGGACGAAATTCCCTCTAACGGGGGGATGATGTGACAACCCGAAATTTCAATCTTGTACAAACCATTCAATCCAATCAAAGTTAGACTTGTTCCTGCTAACTTCTAGCACTATTTTGAGTCTATTTGAGCATTCCGAGCCTAATATATCCAAGGAATAAGTGAATGGATGTGCCAACTGAAGTTGTAACCCATCAAACATGCCATAAACCCTCAAAATAGGAGTTTACGACCAAGAGTCATGGGTTTATGGCCGTAAACACATGGTGGCCGTAAACTCCATGGTATATATATGGCCCTTAGTCATTTTCAGTCACTTTTCACTCTTCCAAGCCTAGAACTCGAATTCTCTCCCAAGGATCTTGAGACTTTTGCTCCCAATCTTCAAAAATGTAAGTAAATCCTTCCATATATGAGTTAATACATATCTTCTCCTTGATTCACTCTTGATTTCATCCATAAAATCTCTTCTTTTGGGTAGATCTTCAAGTGTTCTTCATTTAGCCTAGAACACCAAGAACACACACTAGTCTTTTTGGACTCTAACCTCCCTTTCAAGCTTCCAGTACGTAAGTACACTATCCCTAACATGTTGTATACTTAAAACACTTGTTAAACATCTAGAAATCGTGACCGGAAGGGTGTTTATGGCCAAGGCAATCTCCCTTGGCCGTAAACTCTATTTAAGTGGTGCAAAGTTACCACAACACCCTCCTAAGCCTTGAAACTAAGTCTAGAACACCTCCAAGATAAGTATAGGACCTTAAACACACGAAATGGTACAAGACAGCATGAGTTTACGGCCGTAAACACCATGGGCCGTAAACCCATGGGCAGTAAACACCATGGGCCGTAAACTCATGGGGGTTTACTCTTGGGCCGTAAGCTCCAATGTGAGGCCCAACAACCCTTAGGTGCAACCCTTTGTACTTCTAGCACGTGAATCAAAGTGTTTTCCATGTCCTAAGGTGTCCTTACTTGCTTAATTAGTTGTTTAAACACTAATTAGATACATATATGTGTCATTATATGTTAAATAGGATCCGTGTGTGCTCAAGTCCTCACTTGACACTTAGCATCCTACCCAACACTTCCATCCAAACTACTCACTACAGGTGAGTTCATACCCCTTAATCAACCTTTGAAATGATTTTAAATGCTTTTATGGGGGGGGGGGGGAATACAAGTTGAAACATTCTAGTTATTATATTAATCACGTGTGATTAATAACTAGAACAAACAGAAAGATTTTCTATTTCTTTCAATTTGTTATCAAACTTATGGATTTCACACACTTCAAAACATTTTAAACTCTTTCATATGCTAAACCCTTTATAAAACTCTTTTTAACTTATATTATTGTCAAACTCATGTCTATACAGATATATTTATATAAGTAAGATTTGAAGGGCTTAGGATTGATAGCTCACTTTATTTCCTATTTCTTGTTTGGTTGTGGACTTAGAGTTTCCTGTTATTTGTTCGAATGTCGTTGAAACCTTAGTTATATATCATGTATATGTGTTTAGATATAAAGGCTTTTATTTCAGTTCAGTACCTTTGGGTAGCAAAGGCATACACACAACATTACTAATAAACTATAATAGGTATAGTTTAAGAGATTACTACTCACTATTACTAGTACAACGAAGCATACAAGAGTCAGTACGTTTACAAGTCATCACAAACATACTATAAACTATATAAGAGAGCATACTATACACTAGTACAGAGAGAATATTACTACACTATGATATACTATACAAACATACGAATACGATAATTAGAATGTGACATACTATTTTCGGATACAACAAGACCGAGTTGTATCATTTTTGTAACCAGAGTCTCCTGGAGGGAGAGCGGGCATTGTGTGTATAGATCTATACGGGACAGACACTCCCACACCTCGACTGCTAGCTACAGTCCCAACCGATAAGGCCAAGGGGTGACAAAATGTTACCTTACTACATATGACACCGGAGGGTCATCATTTATTCAGTCGTCGATCAGCATGGTTACATACGAGTTCACATTCAAACCTTTAATTAACCGACTTGGGATTAAAGGCAAAAAGACTCCCCGAGGTGTATGGTACATTTAATACTACATGGAGTCTGTATTTTATTACTTTATAGGCAGCAGTGTTACTGCTGAGGTAAAACATTATTTTCCCTATTACATTTATTTTGTGATCTTCTCACATATTCATAAACGTTTAAACTATATTTCGTTAATGATAGACATACTTGGGAAAAATACACACTTTTACGCGGAACAAATATACAGAACATTGGTGCCTTGGTAGAAGGCCACTTTTAGTAGAAAATATATGATTTTCTAGGAGATACTATTACTCACTACAAACATTTACATTGAGAACTTACAAACATTTTCTTCAAACTTACAAGTGTTTTCATACAAACAATGACACTAAATACTTATGAATTCATTAGCTTTAATGATGATAAACTCTTTCAAAATAACTTGTATTCTTAGGTCATCAGTAGACAGGTACCGATGAAGCTTTTGAGAAGATGGAGCACATTCAAGACTCATCTCTTATTTTTATTCGTATTTTTGGTGTCTTATAAACTATACAGAACACGCTTGTATTAAAATTATTCTATTAATGCAATGGATGTTGTTGCTTGTTTACTATTATGCATTGTTATGATACTGTACATGACGTCCTCCGGCCCAGAACGTTTCCGCCGTTTCGGTTTTGGGGTGTGACAGATTGGTATCAGAGCATTGTTTATAGTGAATCGAGTATATCAACCCATAAAAGATATACAAACTATAAACACAGCGGGATTAAAATACTCTGATCAAGAGTTTATACTTTTAAATAATAAAATATTTAACCAAGTATACATACCTGAATTCATACTAAAATCCGTGTCACTAGGACAGAAAAAAAGTATTACGATTGTTAGGCAACACAATTAGACTTAGAGACATATAGTCAACCCTAGGAATGATATATCCTGATCAACTATATTTTACGAGGAGTGAATAGCATGTGCCTAAGGGTGGTTGTGAGGTCGCAACAAGTCTAAAAACTTACCAATACTACTACAACGAAAACATTAGAACAGAACATAAACTTAAAATACTATAGGAGTATTTTGTGTTACTATAAATTACTTATGTGCAAACTAAAAAGGTCTTTATCAGTAGGTCAATAGTTTCTAAGCGCATACGCTAAGGTTATATGTAACTAGGATGTCATAGACTTAGAATCTGTAATCTTTTCTTTACTCCCTGTTCCTTGTTTGGTTGTGGGTTTCGAGTTACGGTCACTTATTCGAAGGTCTATCCTGTCTTGATTACATATAACTGGTATGTACTAAACAAGTATTGAAGTAACTGATAAAGATCATCTTATAATTATCTAATTAGTACGTCTATTTAGTTATTTCTTATACCCCTTTTCTCGCGTAGATAGCATGGCTGGCTTCCATCTCCCCGACGATCCGTATTTTCCCAACCAAGACAATGGTGGGTGGCTCGATGATGAGCCAGAAGAGGATCATCCAATCCCTTTGGATGATCACCTCGCAGAAAGTTTTTCGGATGGTTCTGACTCCGAACCAGAAGTCAACGACCTGCCCCAAGAGGCTCCAGTCCCAAACCCCAACCCCTGACCAACATTTCAAGGCCCCACTCCCTTGTGGGCGACAACCTTGAACCGTTGGAGCGATGAGCAGGGTCAACCCTTACCCTTCAATGGAGACCGAAGCTTTTACAATATAAGCGAGGGAGGCTCAGCTGACCGAGTCCTGCCCATTATGGTCCACAAGATTGCTCGCAACGTGGAGCAAGGTCGTCCAGCCATCGACCGAGTGATGGAAGTTGACGCCAACTCTGGCATTAACACGGTCCGCATTTGCCAACTCATAGAGGATATGGAAAGGACTAGGAGAACCAATGAGGCTCTGCAGCAACAACTAACTGCATCCCGAGCTGAAGTCATAGAACTCCGAGTGCGTCAGAGGGCGCATGAGCGACATCTTCAGGAAGTTGTTCGTCAACTGGCAGATCTGAGGGTTCGCCCGAGGGATGCCCGTCACCGGTAGAAGATGTCGACTCGTCTTTTCTTTTGGGTTAAGGAATAGCCTTTATTTTCTATGCCTATGTAGCACTTGTCTGTAAAATATTCCTATCTTTCAAGTACTTTAACTAGATTTCTAAGCTGTCAACATTTTCCCTTATGGTTTGATGTAAGACCTACTGTTAGGTCATTTTTCTCCAACTTATTTACATCATTAATACCAGTAATATTGGCAGTTATCTAATCCATTGGAAAGTCCTTACTCTTGTGTTTCTACACTCTATGGTCATGTCTTTATCTGATGTTTGGACTATGGCGATTTAGTCCATGAATCACTCTCATTATGCTTACAATTGATTCTTACTACTATCATCATCTCTATCAACTTTCAGTAAAAGATGCCGCCTTGCAAGCGTCCGACCAGAGGCAGGCCTGTAAATCAAACTCCACCAGCACCACCCCCTCCGCAGTTCTATGCGGTGATGTTTCAGGCAGCTGTGACCGCAGCCATGGCCCAAGTAAATTCTGGTGGTGCTAGTGGAGCTGGGACGGGCACCAACTCTAGCCATGGTGAAATCAAACCACGTGTTGGATAAGGTGTCTAAGTCCATAACTATTTCTGGTATGTACTTGACCCGACCCGGCATGGTCCATTTGGGTTGCATGGCACCATGCAATTGGATAAACTAAAATGAGAGAAATAACACTTATGGTTTATTAATATATTATAAGTTCTAATATATTAATAATATTATTTAATTAGTTTGATCAAGAATTAATTAAGTGATCAAAAGATAACTAATTAAATATATGGTTAGATTATGTAAATCTTCCATATCTTATATAGTGGGCTAAGAGGCTCCATGGATTATCAAGTTGGGTTCCACCCATAGGATGCTCCATGGATGCTCCATGGGAGTTACAAACCCATGGGTCATGGAAATGAAGAGTCATGACACATTAGGGTTTACATGGTGTCACCCTAGATGTGTCAACACTATATAAGAAACCCATTCTCCACCAAAATTGGCTACACATAAGAAACAAGAGGGCTAGGCCGATTTTAGAAGTGTGTATTCTCTCTAAAGTCATTCCAAAAGCATTTGGTGTTGTGTGACGTATTTGAGGCATCACACTTGGGGTGCTAGGCTCACAAGGTTTCAAGGATCATAAGCAACAACAAGGTAAGTTATTCTATCTTTCATGCAAGTTAAAATTTGTTCCCCATGTATGCTAGATAGGAATATAACCTTGGAATTCAACTTTGCATGATAATTAGACAAACATAGATCCAAGGTTATTAGGGTTGCATGTACACTTAGGAAGTGTTAGAATGCTCAAAACCCATCAGTGGTATCAGAGCATGGTTCGTTTGTTGTTTTTTTTTTGTGTGTGCAAACAACTTGAAAAAAAATCGTTTTTCTGTTTTCTGCTCGTATGAAAGTTTGCACATTTGTTGCTGGAAATGGACTAGAAACATTACCCTAAACTGTTTTGATGTTTTAAAGCTTGTTTTAGATGGTGTAATGTTTATGCTAATCCATTTACAATGGCAATTATTAAAATTACAAGTTTTTTTTAAGTGTAATTTTTGATTCTTGAAAGTGTTCATATTCATGTTCTTGAACTTATGAAGATTAGATGATCATAGGAATTGTTTGTAACCTTCATGGTAGTTTAATTCATGATCATAATGTGTTTTAATGGAGTCCATAACTTGTCCTCAAGTTATGGAAAACTAAAAGTCTCACTTTTATTAAAGCCATTAAAAGAACACAAGAGTTATAAAAAATAAAGAGTCTTCCTTTTTATTACTCAATTAATTCATAAGTTATAAGAAATGAAAAGTTTTGGAAGTTTACAAAACTTGCCCTCAAGTTTTGGAACATGTAAAGTCTTGATTAAAACTTTAGTTCCAACCCTTAGAATTTTAAAAGTTAAAATTCAACCCTTATACTTTATAATATTATAAGTTACTAATATATATATGTATAACGTCAAGTCGTCTTACCGCTAGTACGCCTCATTCACGAAGCCGGTCTATAAGGGGGGTATAAGGTTGTTGCCTATAAAATGGCAACTTAATGGGTGTCCACTCTCACCCACCGCTTCCTTGATCGGTGGAGGGTCGTTAGCCGAACGGGTAAGACAAGGACTTATAAATTCTCATTAAAAGTATGATGAATATTATAAAGTAACTAAATGCTTTTATTAAATTCCCAATCTTAGTTACTTTAGGAAAATGTGAATAAGGTGCTAATCCATGAAATTACACTTTACACTTTGTTTAAGTCGTTGGTGGAGCGTGTGTGGTTAACCGGCACACTAACTTGGACTTAACAAGGTAGGTAAAGGGTGACTTAAGGTTTACCATAGCATCGGTGGAGCGTGTGTGGTTTACCGGCACATCGATTGAGTGATAAACCCTGAGGGTACCAAGTGATTTGCATGGTTACTTCACACCTCGTTTTGTGATCCTCGGTATCCCAGTCACAAAACTTGGAGGGCACACTCGAGATTGAAACATGCCTTTGAAAAGTTCATTGAATCTCAAAAGAATATAGGAATTTCTAAGAACCAATTAAAAACCTAATATTTATATTTCGTTTTTCATGGTGGAAATTGGTGAATCGTCATTCACCTACCTTTCAAATATGTTATAGCTTGGATTACGGCATACCTCTTCTAAGTTATAATATATTGTGATTGGATCCTAGCCTTAATATTACATTTGGGTGTTTTATTAAGGACTCTCTTAATATCTAAACTAATCTTGTTCTCTTCTTTCAGATGTCTTCAAACAATGCTGCTTCTGGCTCTAATCCTAATGGCTCCTTTACCCTTATGAACTTGTGTGGGAAAGTCACTTTTGATGGATCCAACTTCAATGAATGGATCAGAAACATCAGGATGATTACCCGCTACGAGGACAAAGAATATGTCCTTGACAAGGAGCTTAAGGAGATTGATGAGACCACTGCAACTCCCCAGGAGATCGCTGACTTACGGGCACATGAAAGGGATGCTACAAAAGTGGCATGCATCATGTTGGCCACCATGACAGCGGAACTCCAAAAGTCCTATGAGGACTTCTACCCTTTTGAAATGCACCAAGATCTGATGGAAAGATACCATCAAAGTGCACGACAAGAGAGGTATGAAATCATATGCTCTATCATAACAACCATGATGAAGGACGCGGAATCCGTCACGAGCCACATGCAGAAAATGCAAAGGTATGTGGATCGGTTGCTGAAGCTTAATGTGAACTTCCCTGAGGAGCTTGCAATAGATATCATTTTGCACTCCTTACCATCGTGCTATGATCAATTCCGCATGACATATCACATGAATAAGGAAGAGGTCACACTCAGCAAACTTCAGGGACTCCTCAAGACCGCAGAAACAGGTCTTAAGGGTAAGTCGGTTGTTAACACTCCTACTCCAAACTCCGCCCCGGTTTTGGCAGTCGGGAAAGGTAGAGGGAAGAAGAGGAAGAGCTCTTCGAAGGGTACCAAGGCTAGGACCCTTGATGGCTCTTCTTCAAGTGGAACCAAGAAAGGTTTTGTCACTCCTTCTTCTGACCCTAAAGAGGCTGAATGCTTCTATTGCCATGAAAAGTCACATTGGAAGCGGAACTGCCCAAAGTACCAGCAAGATGTGAAGGATGGGAAAGTTAAACCCAACCATGCAGGTATTTACACTATCTTATCTAATAACTCACCCCATTCTAACTCTTGGGTCCTTGATACCGGTTGTGGTATTCATATCTGTTCTGATTTGCAGGGACTAAGAAGAAGTGAGAATGTGGAGCATGGAAGAATAAACTTAATCATGGGGAATAGGAAAGCTTTACCTGTCACCAAGATTGGAGTTTATACTTTATCGCTAAGTAGTGGGTTTAGTTTAGATTTGAATAAATGTTGTTATTCGCCAGAAATGGCAAGAAATATTATTTCCTTTTATGCATTGTATAAACAAGGTTTCACCTTTTCATTTGATAATGAAGTTGGTTCTATTAATGCTTTCTTTAATAATGTTCTTTATTTTAAAGCATTACCTTGTGATGGAGTGTATGAAACTGTATCTGTGGTTGATAACTTAGGAAATAATGTATTGTGTATTGATTCTGTTAATGATAATAACTTAGATAAAGCATCATTATGGCATTGTCGTCTTGGACATATAAGCAAGAAACGCATAGGCCAACTCCAAAAGGATGGAGTCTTGGAGTCATTTGACCTAAAGTCAGATGATAGTTGCGAATCATGCTTACTTGGAAAAATGACAATGTCACCCTTCATAGGTTCTTGTGAGAGGGGTGAAGGTTTGTTGGATCTTATACACACGGATGTGTGTGGGCCCTTCAAACATGCCACAAGGGATGCTAATCGTTATTATTTGACTTTTACTGATGATTACAGTAGATATGGATATGTCTACTTAATCAAGCATAAGTCAGAGACTTTTGAGAGGTTTAAAGAGTTTAAACAGGAAGTCGAGAATCAATTGGGCAGGAACATTAAGATGCTTCGATCCGATCGAGGTGGTGAGTATCTTAGTTCAGAGTTCCTCGACTATCTTAGGGAATGTGGGATTGTCTCACAATTGGCACCTCCCAGGACACCGCAGTTGAATGGTGTAGCTGAGAGGCGTAATCGAACCTTGTTGGATATGGTTCGTACCATGATGAGTCGAGCTTTGCTACCAATCTCATTTTGGGGGTATGCCTTAGAGACTGCTACCCATATCCTTAATCTAGTTCCCACAAAGAAAGTTGCCAAAACTCCTCATGAGATGTGGACTGGTAAAGTACCCAAACTAGACCACATTAAGATTTGGGGTTGCGAGGCTTTCATGAGACGTGAGACTCATGATTAGCTCGAACCTCGAAGTGAGAGGTGTATTTTCATCGGCTACCCACAGAAATCCTTTGGTTACCTCTTCTACAGACCTAGTGAGAATGTGGTCTTTGTAGCTAGGAGGGCTTTCTTTCGAGAGAGAGAGTTTATAAGCCAAGGAGACAGTGGGAGGCAAGTTGACCTTGAAGAAATTCAAGAGTCAAGTGGTGAAGGAACTTCAAACCCTAGCACTCAACTTGAGGAGGAAACTCCTGTTGAGCCAATTGACAAGTCTGTACCTCTGAGGCGTTCCACAAGGGTTAGGAATGCACCTGAGCATTACTATGGATTCCATATTACTGCAGAAGGTGATACCCTTATCAGTGATGAGACACTGATAGGTCTGGATGAACCTAACAGTTACGCGGAAGCCATGGCAGGCCCTGAGTCAGCCAAGTGGAAAGAGGCAATGGACAGCGAGATACAGTCCATGTATGACAATCAAGTTTGGAACTTGGTTGAGAATGTACCAGGTCGTAAGACTGTAGGGTGCAAATGGATCTTCAAGAAGAAGACCGACATGGATGGTAATGTACACACTTATAAGGCACGACCGGTTGCAAAGGCTTATCGATCACGAGGTAAGACAAGGACTTATAAATTCTCATCAAACCATGCGACCTTTGATAGTGCCAAGGAATTGGCCCAAAGGCTTATCGATCACGAGGTTCCTTCTCCTCCATCAACAACTACAACGGCTGCCTCCGCGCCAACCAAAGCAGCCGACAACAAGAGAAAGCGTTGGGACCGAAAGAAGGGCAAAATCAGCTCAACCCTCTTCCAAGAACCAATAGGTTGTGGCTGTCCATGCTGCCACAACTCCTGTTGCCCCTGTACCAGCAAGGCCATATGCAGGGAGCCTACCCAAGTGCACCAAGTGCAACTTCCATCATAACGGCCCCTGCCGGGAAATGCACTGCACCAATTGCGACCAGAAGGGCCATACTGTCCAGTTTTGCAAGGCGCCACCAAAATCCATCACCCAAGTCCCTGGTACAGGAGTGAGCCAGGCCTGCTACGGTTGTGGCGAAACAGGGCACTTCAAAAGAAACTGTTCGAAAGCTGGGAATGCGGGAGGAGCAGGAACACTACTTGCTATTGGCCATAATGAAGCCGTGGCAGACCCCACAGTAGTCACGGGTACGCTCCTCCTCAATAACTCATATGCATGTGTCTTATTTGATTGTGGGGCAGAAAGGAGCTTCGTGAACCAAAATTTAAACACTTACTTAATCAAACACCGCAAGCACTAAAAGAAACCTTCGTCGTAGAAATGGCTAACGGAAAGACAGAGAGTTCTAACGATATTTACATAGGTTGTACCCTCACACTAGACAATCATTCATTCCCAATCGACTTCATACCCGTGGCAATCAAGAGTTTCGACGTCAGTGTGGGCTTGGAATGGTTGAGTCTTCATCATACCAATATTCTGTGTTTCGACAAAGCAGTCCGTCTAAACCTACCAAATAACGAAACCTTGTTGATCTACGAAGACAAACCCAGTACGAGCCTTCGTATCATCTCAAGTATTCAAGCCCAGAAGTACTTGCGTAAGGAATATCGTGCATTCCTGGCGCACGTTGTCGATACGAGCCAGAAAACAAAAGACCTAAAAGACCTCCCCGTAGGACGCGACTTCCCCGACGTTTTTCCAGAAGGACTACTGGGTTTACCTCCCCAACGTCAAGTCGAATTCAGGATCGACTTAGTTCCAGGGGCTACCCCAGTAGCCAAATCGCCCTATCGTCTAGCACCTGCAGAGATGCAAGAGCTGTCCGGTCAACTTAACGAACTGCTCAGCAAGGGCTTTATAAGACCAAGCTTCTCACCCTGGGGAGCACCGATATTATTCGTAAAGAAGAAAGTCGGATTGTTCCGTATGTGCATTGACTATAGGGAACTGAACAAGCTTACGGTCAAAAATCGTTACCCTTTTCCTCTCATAGACGAGTTATTCGACCAGCTGCAAGGGGCGAGCTACTTTTCCAAGATTGATCTGAGATCCGGGTATCACCAGTTACGAATGCTTGAGGAGGATGTTCCGAAGACAGCCTTCCGAACTCGTTACGGACACTACGAGTTCGTAGTGATGCCATTCGGATTGACTAATGCGCCCGCAATATTCATGGACTTAATGAATAGGGTATGTCGTCCTTACTTGGATCAGTTTGTCATCGTTTTCATCAATAACATACTTATCTACTCTCGAAGTAAGGAGGAACATAGCGATCATCTACGACAAGTCCTAGGAACCTTACGATCGGAGAAGCTCTATGTGAAGTTCTCTAAATGCGAATTTTGGATCCGTAGAGTCGAATTCTTAGGTCACGTGGTTAGCGAAGAAGGAATCCACGTGGACCCCTCCAAAATTAAAGCCATCGAGAACTGGTCAGCACCGAAGACGCCTATAGAAATTCGTTAATTTCTAGGCCTCGCTGGCTACTATCGCAGATTCATACAGAACTTCTCGCGAATTGCAAAACCTCTTACGACACTGACCCAGAAAGGTGTGACCTTTGACTAGAAAGAGAAACAAGAGAAGGCATTTCAAACGCTGAAGCGAGCCTTATGCACCGCACCGATACTATCCCTCCCCGAAGGGATAGAAGACTTCGTAGTATATTGTGATGCCTCCAACCAGGGGCTCGGCTGTGTTCTGATGCAACGAGGTAAGGTCATCGCCTATGCCTCAAGGCAGCTGAAGACACACGAGGTCAACTACACCACACACGATCTCGAATTAGGAGCAGTTGTGTTTGCCCTGAAGATCTGGAGACACTACCTGTATGGTACGAAAAGCACTATCTTTACAGACCACAAAAGCCTACAACATATATTCAACCAGAAGGAGCTCAATATGAGACAACGACGGTGGGTCGAATAACTCAATGACTATGAATGCGAAATTCGTTATCATCCGGGTAAAGCCAACGTAGTAGCAGACGCCCGAAGTCGGAAAGAATATTCTGGTCGAAGAGCCAAGTCATTAACCATGACTCTCCATTCGCATCTGTCCATACAAATTAAGGAGGCGCAGCTCGAAGCCTTGAAACCTGAAAATGTGGCGGGTGAATCTCTGCGAGGGATGGATAAGAACTTGGAAGTCAAGGGTGGCGCAGCTTTATATCTCATGGACCGGATCTGGACACCAAAACACGGTGGCTTCAGAGACTTGGTCATGAAGGAAGCGCACGACACTCGATATTCCATCCACCCGGGTTCAGATAAGATGTATCTGGATCTTAAAAAGTTATATTGGTGGCCCAACATGAAAGCAGAGATTGCTACCTTCGTGAGTAAATGCCTTACTTGCGCCAAGGTCAAGGTCGAATACCAGAAACCCTCAGGTCTACTACACCAACCAGAGATACCAAAGTGGAAGTGGGAGCGGATCACAATGGACTTCATAACCAAGCTACCCAAGACAACGGGTGGACTTAGTACCATTTGGGTCATCGTCGACAGCTTGACCAAGTCCGCGCACTTCCTACCCATAAAAGAGGCCGACAAGATGGAGAAGCTCACAAGAACATACATTTGAGAGATAGTACGACTGCATGGTGTCCCTATATCCATTATCTCCGATAGAGATAGTAGATTCACTTCGAGGTTCTGGCAGTCGCTACAAAGCTCTTTAGGAACGAGGTCGGACATGAGTACAACCTACCATCCACAGACCGACGGACAAAGTGAGAGAATTATCCAAACCTTGGAGGACATGTTGCGAGCCTGTGTGATCGACTTTGGGAAGGCATGGGATACTCATTTACCCCTTGTCGAGTTTTCCTACAACAACAGTTATCACACGAGCATAAAGGCTGCTCCATTTGAAGCCCTCTATGGCCGGAAGTGCAGATCCCCTCTGTAATGGGCTGAGGTGGGCGACACTCAGTTAGCTAAAGGACGAGTTCCTGACAGCACTCTCACGGGTCCGGAGGTCATTCGGGAAACGACAGAGAAGATCGTTCAGATTTGTGAACGACTGAAAGCCTCTAGAGACCGACAGAAAAGCTACACAGACAAACGAAGGAAACCCTTGGAATTCCAGGTGGGAGACAGAGTCCTTTTGAAAGTCTCACCCTGGAAGGGCTTGATACGCTTCGGAAAGCGTGGAAAGCTAAATCCAAGATACATAGGGCCTTTCGAGATTCTCGCTAGAATCGGCCCTGTAGCTTACAAACTCAACCTACCCCACGAACTTAGTAACGTACATACTATCTTCCACGTCTCGAACTTGAAAAACTGCCTATTCGACGAGACTCTTGTAATCCCACTTGACGAGATCGAGATCAACGAGAGCCTCAATTTCGTGGAAGAACCTGTAGAGATCATGGACCGAGAGGTCAAGCAAACAAAGCAAAGCCGTATCCCAATAGTGAAGGTTCGCTGGAACGCCAAGCGAGGACCGGAATTCACTTGGGAGCGCGAGGATCAAATGAGATTGAAATACCCTCATCTTTTCGCTTAGTTATTTGTAATAACTTAGTTGCTTAAACTCTAATTTTGGGACGAAATTCCCTTCTAACGGGGGGATGATGTGACAACCCGAAATTTAAATCTTGTACAAACCATTCAATCCAATCAAAGTTAGACTTGTTCCTGCTAACTTCTAGCACTATTTTGAGTCTATTTGAGCATTCCGACCCTAATATATCCAAGGAATAAGTGAATGGATGTGCCAACTGAAGTTGTAACCCATCAAACATGCCATAAACCATAAAAAGAGGAGTTTACGGCCAAGGGTCATGGGTTTACAGCCGTAAACACATGGTGGCCGTAAACTCCATGGTATATATATGGCCCTTAGTCATTTTTCAGTTACTTTTCACTCTTCCAAGCCTAGAACTCGAATTCTCTCCCAAGGATCTTGAGACTTTTGATCCCAATCTTCAAAAATGTAAGTAAATCCTTCCATATATGAGTTAATACATATCTTCTCCTTGATTCACTCTTGATTTCATCCATGAAATCTCTTCTTTTGGGTAGATCTTCAAGTGTTCTTCATTTCACCAAGAACACACACTAGTGTTTTTGGACTCTAACCTCCCTTTCAAGCTTCCACTACGTAAGTACACTATCCCTAACATGTTGTATACTTGAAACACTTGTTAAACATCTAGAAATCGTGACCAGAAGGGTGTTTACGGCCAAGGCAATCTCCCTTGGCCGTAAACCCTATTTAGGTGGTGCAAAGTTACCACAACACCCTCCTTATCCTTGAAACTAAGTCTAGAACACCTCCAAGATAAGTATAGGACCTTAAACACACGAAATGGTACAAGACAACATGAGTTTACGGCCGTAAACACCATGGGTTGTAAACCCATGGGCAGTAAACACCATGGGCCGTAAACCCATGGGCCGTAAACTCATGGGGGTTTACTCTTGGGCTGTAAGCTCCAATGTGAGGCCCTACAACCCTTAGGTGCAACCCTTTGTACTTCTAGCACGTGAATCAAAGTGTTTTTTCATGTCCTAAGGTGTCCTTACTTGCTTAATTAGTTGTTTAAACACTAATTAGATACATATATGTGTCATTATATGTTAAATAGGATCCGTGTGTGCTCAAGTCCTCACTTGACACTTAGCATCCTACCCAGCACTTCCATCCAAACTACTCACTACAGGTGAGGTCATACCCCTTAATCAACCTTTGAAATGATTTTAAATGCTTTTATGGGGGCGAATACAAGTTGAAACATTCTAGTTATTATATTAATCACATGTGATTAATAACTAGAACAAACAGAAAGATTTTCTATTACTTTCAATTTGTTATCAAACTTATGGATTTCACACACTTCAAAACATTTTAAACTCTTTCATATGCTAAACCCTTTATAAAACTCTTTTTAACTTATATTATTGTCAAACTCATGTCTATACAAATATATTTATATAAGTAAGATTTGAAGGGCTTAGGACTGATAGCTCACTTTATTTCCTGTTCCTTGTTTGGTTGTGGACTTAGAGTTTCCTGTTATTTGTTCGAATGTCGTTGAAACCTTAGTTATATATCATGTATATGTGTTTAGATATAAAGGCTTTTATTTCAGTTCAGTACCTTTGGGTAGCAAAGGCATACACACAACATTACTAATAAACTATAATAGGTATAGTTTAAGAGATTACTACTCACTATTACTAGTACAACGAAGCATACAAGAGTCAGTACGTTTACAAGTCATCACAAACATACTATAAACTATATAAGAGAGCATACTATACACTAGTACAGAGAGAACATTACTACACTATGATATACTATACAAACATACGAATACGATAATTAGAATGTAACATACTATTTTCAGATACAACAAGACCGTGTTGTATCATTTTTGTAACCAGAGTCTCCTGGAGGGAGAGCAAGCATTGTGTGTATAGATCTATACGGGACAGACACTTCCAAACCCCGACTGCTACCTACAGTCCCAACCGATAAGGCCAAGGGGTGACAAAATGTCACCTCACTACATATGACACCGGAGGGTCATCATTTATTCAGTCGTCGATCAGCATGGTTACATACGAGTTCACATTCAAACCTTTAATTAACCGACTAGGGATTAAAGGCAAAAAGACTCCCCGAGGTGTATTGTACATTTAATACTACCTGGAGTCTGTATTTTATTACTTTATAGGAAGCAGTGTTACTGCTGAGGTAAAACATTATTTTCCCTATTACATTTATTTTGTGATCTTCTCACATATTCATAAACGTTTAAACTATATTTCGTTAATGATAGACATACTTGGGAAAAATACACACTTTTACGCGGAACAAATATACATAACATTGGTGCCTTGGTAGAAGGCCACTTTTAGTAGAACATTTAGGATTTTCTAGGAGATACTATTACTCACTACAAACATTTACATTGAGAACTTACAAACTTTTTCTTCAAACTTACAAGTGTTTTCATACAAACAATGACACTAAATACTTATGAACTCATCAGCTTTAATGCTGATAAACTCTTTCAAAATAACTTGTATTCTCAGGTCATCAGTAGACAGGTACCGATGAAGCTTTTGAGAAGATGGAGCACATTCAAGACTCATCTCTTATTTTGATTCGTATTAATGCAATGGATGTTGTTGCTTGTTTACTATTATGCATTGTTATGATACTGTACATGACTTCCTCCGCCGCAGAACGTTTCCGCCGTTTCGGTTTTGGGGTGTGACAGATTGGTATCAGAGCATTGTTTATAGTGAATCGAGTATATCAACCCATAAAAGATATACAAACTATAAACACAGCGGGATTAAAATACTCTGATCAAGAGTTTATACTTTTAAATAATAAAATATTTAACCAAGTATACATACCTGAATTCATACTAAAATCAGTGTCACTAGGACAGAATAAAAGTATTACGATTGTTGGGCAACACAATTAGACTTAGAGACATATAGTCAACCCTAGGAATGATATAGGCTGATCAACTATATTTTACGAGGAGTGACTAGCATGTGCCTAAGGGTTGTTGGGAGGTCGCAACAAGTCTAAAAACTTACCAATACTACTACAATGAAAACATTAGAACAGAACATAAACTTAAAATACTATAGGAGTATTTTGTGTTACTATAAATTACTTATGTGCAAACTAAAAAGGTCTTTATCAGTAGGTCAATAGTTGCTAAGCGCATACGCTAAGGTTATATGTAACTAGGATGTCATAGACTTAGAATCTATAATCTTTGCTTTACTCCCTGTTCCTTGTTTGGTTGTGGGTTTTGAGTTACGGTCACTTATTCGAAGGGCTATCCTGTCTTGATTACATATAACTGGTATGCACTAAACAAGTATTGAAGTAACTGATCTGTCTTGATTACATATAACGGTCACTTATTCGAAGGTCAATTCATTGTTTCTTCAATTGGTATCAGAGCAGGAATCATATCTCTGATCTGATTTTCACATTGTTCAAAAGGTTTTTGAATCAATTTTTTGATTCAAAAGTTTCCGCACTTTTTGAAAGTGAAAATTTGTTTAGATCTTAGTCTGTGATTCGATTCTGCATTTAAATCATTGAATCGAGTGTTCTACTAGTGATTCTGATTTGAATCATATAGTTTGTTGTCAAATTCTCAAAGTTTCTTCAAAAACTCTCAAGGATTTATTTCGTACATCAATGACGTCATTCAATCTTAATTCCATGACTTCGTTTTCTCATCTTCTAGGATGATCCACCAAAATTCCTATGCTAATCCCTAAATATTACGATCAATGGGCTGATCGTATGCAGGATTATCTCAACGGATTGGATGAAGAACTGTGGAATTGCATTTCTGGCAATCTCAATCCACCAATGAATGTTCAACCAATTGGATCATCTTCTGGAAGTTCTGATGTTGAGAATCAGTCTGATCGTCTGAAAAAGCTAGAGAAGAGATGCGTGAGAGAACTAAGAGGTGCTTTGCCTCCAGTTTTTTACAACTATGTGAGGAGTTGTACAACTACAAAGGAGATCTAGAACAATCTCAAGGAGAATTTTCAAGGGAGTGAGAAGACAAAAGTTAACTCTGTGAAGCAATGTTTAGTGGAACTAAAGGACTTTAGACAGAAAGATGGTGAAACGATTGAAGTTTACTACGATCGTCTTAATGAATTAATCTATCGATGCAATCGATATGGTATCACCAGATCAGCCATGGAGTTCAATTTAATTTTTGTTATGGGTCTTCGTAAGGAGTGGCGTAGTGTGAGCATGATGGTTAAGAATCAACAGAGCTTTGATACGTCAACTTTGAATTATTTGTACAATCAGCTGAAGTCTCATGAAAGCGAAGTGAACGAAATTGCTGAAGAATCGAAGGCAAGTTTGGGAGGTCCACTAGCTTTGGTTTCGAAGATCTCTGAAAGGGAAGCTGAGAAAGATATTTCGGATGAAGACGAAGGGTTCATCATGAACTCAGATGATGAGGCGATTGCTTTCTATTCGAATAATCGTGTGAAAAAGTTCTTCAAAAAGCCATTCAATCCGAAGGCAAAGTCATCTGAGACAAAAGGGAATTTTATGAGTAAAAGTGTAGGGGATGAGAAGAAGAAGGAAGAGAAGAAGGATACAAAGTTTGTTGAGGGAAAAACAGAGAAGAAGTTAAAGGGAGATGCTGGGATTGATTGTCATTATTGCAACGGGGCTAATCATTTAGCTAATGATTGCATGCTGAGGAAGAAAGATGAGAAAAAGAATAAGACGAAGGATGAAGCATACTATGTGGAAAAGTTGGAGGAGGTGCGTGCGAAGGCAAAGAATCTTTCGTTAGTTGCTCGTGGTGAACAAGAAGAAGATGGAACTTATCAAATTTGGTCATCTGGTTCAGATGATGAGGAGATGCAAAATCCAACCCACGGAGCAATGTATGCAAAGATGGAAGAAGATTCAGATGAGGAGGAATACGAAGTTCATGGGAGATGCTTCGTATCAAAAGCTGCTGACAAATCTCCGATGACCACGAAGGTACGTAATATTCTTGAATCTTTTAATATTCCAATACATGCTTATAATTCTGAATTAGTATCTTTCGATGAAACTGTTACTTATTTTGATTCGATTGTGGTATCTGCTAGCAATGAGGCTAAGAAGCTGTCTATGCAGTTGCTAGAGACACAGAAGAAATTAGATTCGAAAATTACTAAGATAGATTGTTTGGAACTTCAAATAACTAATATCATGATGGATAGAGATAATTTGTCTAGTGAAACGAAACTGTTGTTAGCCCAGAGGAACATTTACTGTATTTCGGCTAAAAGATTGTATGGGAAATTAACTGAACTTCATCATTCATGCGAAATCAGTAAAGAACAACATAGAAAATTGCTGCCATTTTTAGCTTATGAAAGAGCTACGGTAGATAACATTTCGTATGACTGTGAAAAAGAAATAGCTTATTTTAACAAAGTTCCGAATGATAAATATAGATATGGAATAGTTAAAGTTGATGAATGTCTTGATGCGAATGAATTAGTTGATATTGTGAATGATACTTTGACTAAATCTCAAAAAATTAAAATTTTGAAAAAGACTGAGAACTCTACGTTTGATTCTCAATCTAATTTTGCTGATATTGAAGATAATTATGATAATATTAGTGAAATTAGTGAGCTTGAAGATGTTGATTGTTCTCAGTTGTCTGTTGTTAATGTTGCTTCAACATCTAAAGGGAAAGAAAAAGTTAAGGATTTGATGGTTGAAAATGAAACTGATATACCTTCAACTTTGAAAGTTTGTGAAATGAACTTCGTGAATCTCAAAGACAGCCAAACTGACGATAGTGATGATGAAGATGAAGAGAAAATTTCGAAAGAAAAGAAATCTTCAAAGGAAGAAGAAATTCCTCGAATAGTTGTTGATCAAGTGTATGGTGATACACAAAAGTTCGAAAAAGTAATGAATGAAAAAGGTGAACATTATCTTGAAACGAATACAGTCGTTTATCCAAATTTCAAATGCACAGATTATGTCATTTTCCCAAATCAAGTTTTCGTCACAACTGGAAATGTTGAGAAAATCAAACCAGAATTAAAGAAGTTGGTTGAGGAGGATAATTCAAAAACAACTGAAGAAGGTTTTTTTGCAAATCAAAGCATAGTTGAAAACAACTTAACAAAGAATTCGTATGTATTTTAACGTCAAAAACCACAAAGACAATGGGTTGAAAAATCAAAAGTTGAAAAAGACAATTCAAAACCTGTTGAAAAAGAAAATGAAAAACTTGTTAAACTAAATTCTAAGGAATTTAAAGATCAAATTGACAAATTTTTGAAGGAAAACAACATTTCGAAAAGACAAGCAAGAAAGAAAATATTTTGGCAAAATGTTGAGTCTCAAAAGATGTCTGAATCACAATCAAACAAAAATGTTTTCAAAGCTAAAAATTCCTATTTTTCAACGAAAAACCAACATTCATCTCAATCAAATCATATAAGGTCTGAAGTGAATAAGCAACCAAAGTTTTCGAAAGTTTGTGAAACTAACAAATCAAGAGCATTTTCAAATAAACCTAATCCAAATCAAACATTTGTTCAACGACAAAATTTTAAATCACCAGTTGATTCATCATATGCTTCTTCTTTTCTAACAAAACCCAAAGTTGATTTTGTTCCTCAAAAGCCAAATTTTCCTAATCATACGAAGAAAGAAACTACGAAAAAGTCACGTGAAAAAGGAATGACTTCAAGGAAGAACATTGATCAGTGGCTTGAAGGCAAAGGAAAGATGTATCAGTCGAATGCATATTCAAAGGAACAAATTCATGAAGCATATGAAAAATATGTGAATAGTTCTTCGAACGGAAGTTCATCTTCTAAGGATTCGAACATTCCGGTCAAAGCTTGGAAACCAGTATCAAAGGAAAAAAATGTTCATTCTCAAACTCAGAATTCGAAGGGTAGTGTCAGTGCACATTCGAAACCATCAAACACTCATGTTTCGGTTCCTTTAGATGATGAAGTGAACTTAATTGATAGTCTCAAAACCAAAGTTTGTGATTGGGTTAAAAGTTCTTCATTACATTCGAAATTAAAATCTAATTTTCAAGGACCCAAAAAGCCTTGGGTACCTAAATTTTTTCACTGATTGCAGGTACTGAGTGACGAGCAATATGATAACAAGTGGTATATTGATAGTGGTTGCTCTCGTCACATGACTTGGAAGAAGGAGAATTTACGAGATTTTCGAAGTCTCAAAAATGCTGGAGTAGTAAAATTTGGGAACAATCAAAAATGTCAAGTCAAAGGATATGGGAAGATCACAAATGGACAATTCACAGTGAATCGTGTTGCATATGTTGAAGGTCTTCAACATAACTTGATAAGTGTTTCTCAACTTGTTGTGGGCACTGGCAATCAAGTTCTCTTTAACGAAGAAGGAAGTATTATTTCGAATGTCAACACAAACGAAGTATTACTGCAATCCAAAAGGAAAGGTGACATGTTCACTCTGGAAATCAATCCTATAGTAGGCAAACCTAATGTATGCCTTCTTTCGAAAGCCACATCTGATCTAAGCTGGATATGGCATCGAAGACTTTCATATCTCAACTTTCGAAACATCAACAAACTGGTGGTACAAGATCTGGTAAGAGGTTTACCTGTACTTAAATTTGATAATGATTCTTTATGTGCAGCTTGTGAAGTTGGCAAGCAGCATAAACAAGGTCATCCAATTACGATAGATTCGAAAATTGTTGCACCTCTGGAGCTTTTGCATATTGATTTGTGTGGCCCTTCGACTGTTTCAACTCTCAACAAGAAACGGTACATTTTAGTTATTGTTGATGAGTTTTCCAGATTTACGTGGGTTTATTTTCTCAGGCTTAAATCCGAAGTTGCACAAATCATGATTGATTTTATCAAAAAGATGGAAACGACATTAAATAAGATTGTTCGAAAGATCAAGAGTGATCATGGAACTGAATTTAAGAACAATGTTCTTGATTCATTTTTGGTGGACAAAGGGATTTCACATAATTTTTCATCTCCTTACACACCACAACAAAATGGTGTTGTAGAACGAAGGAATCGCTCACTATGCGAAGCAGCAAGAACCATGTTGGCATATGCGAATTTACCTCAATATCTTTGGGCTGAGGCAATATCCACTGAATGTTTTACTCAGAACATATCTTTCATACACAGGCGTTTTAATATTACACCATACGAAATTCTGAATAATCGTAAACCTAATGTGAAATTCTTTCATATTTTCGGATGTAGGTGCTTTATTATGAATCTCAAGGATCATCTTTCGAAATTTCAAGCAAAAGCTGATGAAGGGATTTTTCTTGGATATTCGCACAATTCTGTCGCATATCGTGTGTTAAATAAGCGAACACGAAAAGTGGAAGAAACTTTCAATCTCACATTTGATGAATACTATGTTAAACAAAATGAGCATAAATTTGCAAATCATCCAATTTTACAAGACACACAAGTTGAAACTGAATCTTTACAAATGGATGATATTGATTATGATTTGATTTTTGGTATTTCAGATCATGCAATCGATGCTGAAATTCATGCTCCTGATAATCACATACCAGAATTTGCGAAGTTTACTGATGAATCAACATCAACTCCTCAAGAAGGCGAAAGTATGCAAAATAATCCAGTGGAGGGGGAGCACTTGGATTCGAATACTTTAAATGATGAAGTGCATTCTTTCGAGGGGGAGAAAGAAAGATTGAATGCTAATGTTGAGGGGGAGCCTAGAGTTGAGGGGGAGCATATAGAAAATATTGCAAATAATAATGATTTTGATGATGTTTGTTCGATTGCAGGTTCTGAGAATGATAATATATACGAAGATGCTCCTTTGGAATTTGATCCAGCATATCCACCAATGGAAAAATGGACAAGAGATCATCCGAAGGATCTAGTAATTGGGAATCCACAAGAAGGAGTTTTAACAAGAGCTCAAATTCGTGCAAAGAATGAGGTATTGAATACTCATCAAGAATTTTGCATGTTCAATGTTTTCATATCTAAAATTGAACCAAAAACAATTAAGGTTGCAATGGAACACTCAGATTGGGTTGTTTCAATGCAATCTGAATTGTCTGAATTTGAACGAAACAAGGTTTGGAGATTAATTCCTAAACCTGAAAATGTTTCGATTGTCGGGTTCAAATGAATTTTCAATAATAAAACCGACAAAGATGGAAAAATTGTTCGAAACAAAGCCAGACTTGTTGTTAAAGGATATTCACAACAAGAAGGAATCGACTATGAAGAAACTTTTGCCCCTGTCGCAAGACTCGAGGCTATTCGAATATTTCTGGCATATGCAGCTCATAAAGATTTTGATGTTTATCAAATGGACGTGAAGTGTGCATTTTTAAATGGAGAGCTTGAAGAGACTGTTTATGTGGAACAACCCCAGGTTTTATTAACGAAGAATATCCAAATCATGTTTATATTTTAGAAAAGGCAGTTTATGGTTTAAAACAAGCACCAAGAGCATGGTATGCCACTCTAACTTCGTTTTTGAAACAATCTAAATTTTAAAAAGGATCTGATGATCCCACATTATTTCGAAAGAAAGTTGGGAATCATCTAATGCTTGTTCAAATTTATGTTGATGATATTATTTTTGGCTCAACTGACCCTGCGTTGTCTAAGGAATTCAAAGATTTGATGAAAAGTAAGTTCGAAATGAGCATGATGGGCAAAATCAATAATTTTCTTGGATTGAATATTCGTCAAAACAGAAATGGAATTTTCATCAATCAAGAAAAATATACGAAAAATCTGCTCGAAAAGTTTGGATTGACGAATAACACGAAGTTACGTGTTCCAATGGCAACAGGCATAAAGTTGACACCGTCGTTAGATAAACCAGCCATTGATATAACTCTTTATCGAAGCATGATTGGTTCATTACTTTATCTCACAGCAAGTAGACCTGATATCATGTTTTCTGTGTGTAATTGTGCCAGGTATCAGTCTAATCCACGAGAGCCACATCTCATTGCTGTGAAGAACATATTTCATATCTTAAAGGAACAATTTCGTTAGGATTGTGGTATCCTTCGAAAACTGGATTCTTCGTCCAAGCATATTCGGATGCAGACTTGGGTGGTTGTAATCTTGATCGAAAAAGCACGAGTGGTGGATGTCAATTTCTTGTTGACAAATTGGTGAGCTGGCAGTCGAAAAAGCAAACATGCGTATCAATTTCCACAGCTGAAGCAGAATATGTGGCTGCTGCTGCTTGCACTTCACAAATAATATGGATTCAAAGTCAATTACGTGATTATGCAATTAATATGAAAAAGATTCCATTATATTGTGATTCTCAAAGTGCAATAAGAATTTGTCATAATCCTGTGCAGCATTCGAAGACTAAACACATAGCTCTTCGTTATCATTTCATAAAAGATCACGTGGAGGATGGAAATATTGAAGTACATTTTGTGAAAACAACTGATCAGTTATCTGATATTTTCACAAAACCTTTAGATGAAAAGTCACTTGTGAGAATAATAGAAGGGCTTGGAATGATCGATGAAAATTCTGTTCCATGCGAAAAAGAAGAATGATGGGTGACACAGAATAAATCAGAGGCGCTGAATAAAAGATAACGTAAAGTCATTTAGCATTCAGCGGTTACTGTTCATGGTCAACGCTTCGACCGCTTCGAGTTCGCACGTTTGTCACTTATTTTAAGTGTTGATTCAATGGTTACTGTTCATAGTCAACGCTTCGACTGCTTCGAATTCGTACATTTATCACTATAAAATTTCGTCTGTTTGCAAAAAGTTTTGTATTTCAAATTTTCGAAAATTAAAAAAAAAATCAAAAAGATTTTCTTTTGTTTTGTCATTTCATTTTCGAAAAATCAAAAATCCAAAAAGATTTTCTTTTGTTTTGTAACTTCATTTTCGAAAATTCAAAACTCCAAAAAGATTTTAGATTGGTTTGCCATTATTTTCGAAAAATCAAAACATCAAAAATATTTTGATTCTTACTTCTTTTTAGTATTTTTGTTGCAGATTATCATGACGCTACAGAGGGAACTTAGCATGCGGTATTTGGGTCATGTATTATTTTTTCGTATGAAGTGATAAATTTTTCATCATTTGAACTAGTTAGGTTGTCTCTAGAAGCATGCTGCTGCATGTTGACCAAAGCCTCCATGACTCAATGTGTGTGTACGAAAGCCTTAATGAATTTATTCATACGAAAATTTCTTCCCAATCAGGCTTATATTCACATTAGTCTCTGAGCTACCTTACTCTTCTCAAAATGAGTTAAGAGTTTACTGTTTGGTCCAAAAATATAACAGAGGTACTTTTCGTGTCTTAAATCCGTCTTTTTCATCAAAATTCTTACACGATCACACACGAAGACATATGTCCGAGAGTTCTCTGATCAAACCAATCGAGACTTAGACATATCAAAAATCAGTGTTTGTGATCTGACATCATGAGACCGTGATGAAAGTGAAACCCAATTTTCATACTCTTGTTAAGGAATTGACGGGGAACAATGTTCCAGATATTCACGAAACTTTTGTTTCTGTACCAAGATTCGAAACTCCAAATCATATTCATTTCGCATGAGTGGTCTTGATCAAACATTCGAAGCCCACGATGTTTGTGTGAGTTTCTTGAATATGATTTAAGTGTGAGTTTTATTCGAATATGATTTAAGTGTGAGTTTTATTCGAATGTCCTAGTCATTTTAAAATTTATCAAAGCGAACTTGTCACTGACTACACTGGTCAAACAAGTAATTTCTGTTACAATTTATCACCTTATGTTTAGGATGACATGTAACGAAATTTTGAACCTACCCACGAAGTATTCTCAAAAGAAGCCCTTTGATACTTATCAAAAAGTATTCGATTGTAATTCACGGGAATCTACACAAGCTATTGATCATTTCTCTTAATGATTAATGAAGTAATCTTTGCCCGGGATTTAACCTGCTTTTGTGTCAATTGTTTGACATCACACTAATCGAATTTTTTTTTATCATTGCTTCTTATCTATATTCTTTGGAACACTGCACTCACGAAATCCTTGAGGTTCTGAGTACTACCAACTCAGGCTGATGATTTCGAAGTTCTGGCATATGACTTCGCTTTTTATCCCAAAAGTGAAAGAGCCCTGCCTCCATTCGAAGGGTTCTGACGGTTACAATTCTCTTGGGGATATAAAGACAGGCTGTGTATAAGTGACGTATGGTATTTTGTCCGGTTTTCAAGGCGATGTGACAGATACTTTTTGACGCATGGCTACTTTTCCGCAGTAATGGTCCGATTTTCAAGGTGCCACGTCGGATCTCATTAAATGCATCCCGCTTCAAATTCAAAAACCAGGGTTACATATAAAAGGGGATTCAAGGGTTCATTCTCAGTTTACACGATCAAAAAGCACAAATTCACAATTTCTCTGTTCATCATCATCTTCAAAACCCTAACAATGGCGACTTCTGCTCATGTCGATCCATCCACTGAAGATATTTCATCCGCACCTGTAATGAAGATTCAATCCACTAACTATTAAGTGGATGGTGAAATTTCTCAATACCCAGAGGAATTGAAGATGCTCATCGTTGCTCTGAAACACTCTGTTTTATCCATGACTATGTTCAATTCCTTTTCTGTTCCATTGTCATGGCTTTCTCAAACAGGATCCACTGCAACTTACAATAAAGCATCTGATACGATCACTTTCCATCTGGTGAACGATAAAAAGGTTAGGCTATCCAAGAAACTCTTCTGCCAGATTCTTGATATTCTGAATTCACCTCCTTATGTTGATTTCACATTTCCACAAATAGACCATATGTTTAATGAGATGGGATATCAGCCCCCATTGTCCAAGATAAGTGACTTTAAGAAATCTGGTCTTCCTCGGCTATGAAATTTCTTATTTGGGATTTTTCTCCGATGTTTAACCGGAAGAACAGTTGGATTAGACAAAGGAAGGATGGAGGTGTATGCAATGGTTGCAGGCCTATACTATGATCTTCAAGTAGATTATTCCACACAATTATGGAAGGAATTCCAAAAGGGTGTAGAACATACGAATGCAGTTCATGGCATTTCGTGTGCACGATACTGGAGCCTTATTTTGCAGTATTTTTATAATAAGGAAGGGATTATGGTACCAAATGACGAAGAGAAAGTTACTTTTTAATCATACCATTATCCGAAGGAAGTTGTAGATAATGTTGATGATTTCCCATCTGTGGCTCGAATTCCAGATGCGATGCTCAAACGGGTTAATCCTACGAATTCTGTTTTAGTGGCCTATTTGCAAACAATCAATTCTACTGTTCAGACTGGGATTTTGTTGCCTAGGGAAGAGAAGAAGTCTAAAAAGTCAAAGAAGGTTGATCCTGCTTCATCTGAAAAGAAAACCAAGGATTCGAAATCTTTGAAATCTCCAAAGAAAAAGTCTAAAACTGTTGGAGTATCTGTTGCTGAAACATAAGTGATTGAGCCCATCATTGAAGAAACACAAGAGAAGGTTGTCATTCCTTCGAAAACAGGGATGTTTCGTAGAATCAAGATGAAGTCATCTCGCAAACGCATGTCTCCTACACAACAAATGATTCGAAAACCCCAAATTACACATCAAGGTGTGTTAATTAGAGAAGTACCATCACCTGTTTCTTCGGTGTCGAAGAAAAGGAGGGCTGAGGATATGGCAAAGAAGTTGTCAAAGAAAAAGAAGAAGAAGGCTCGAAAGTTGGTGATTTCCACTGAGTCGACTGAAGATGATGCAGAAAGAATTCCAGAAACTCCAGAGTTCACTCATCTTATTCAAAGTTCCACTCCTGAGAAGACAGTTGTCATACCACCCGAAGTTTCGATTGCCAAATCAATTTTTGAGGAGGTTCGAACTTCAGGCATCCCTGCACACGTATCTGATACAGATGCAAATGTCGATATGGGTGAAGGAGGTTCGAAGCATGACGATCAAGGTCATGTTATGTCTACTCTTATTGTTTCTATCTCACCATCAACTATTCCCATTACATCATTCACTCATTCTCCAACATTCGAACATATTATTGATTAACCTTTTACTTCAATTTTTTCTTCACAATCTACTGAGGCACCCAAATCCACTTCTCCTATTCAAGACACTACTTTTATGGAGACAGAGACTGACAATGAAGGGTTTGGAGGAACGTTTGAAGACTTAGAATTTCACGAAGAGGAAGAGGAATTTCCCGATCATATGCTGATGACCATGAAGCAATATAAAATTCTTAATCAAAAATTGAATTCCATAATTCAATATCAAGCTGATCTTGGAGGAGGTTCATCAGTATCAAGTCTGGAAATTGACACTATGTTAAAGATGATGGAATCACGGATAATCAGCAAAATATCTGGCATGATTAAAGATTCTGAATCTCGAGTCTTGGAGAAAGTTGATCTTAATGATCAAAACACTGAAATTCGACTTAATTCTCAAAGTTCGAAATTTACTAGTGATTTGAAAGAGTTGAAAAATGTAGCAAAAGAACGCCATGTGCTTTTTATTCAAGATGTCAAGAAAGTCCGAGAAGATGTCAACATGCAAATTCGTGAACTCCACGAAGACATGCAAAAAGAAGTTGCCACTGTTCACCATGATTATGCCTCTGTGAATCAAAAGGTTGATATCATTTGTGATGCAGTCACAAGATTTGTGAAGTTATATGAAAATTTGAGTCCTCAAATAACTCAAATTTCAACATTCGAAAATGCAAATTTTGAGGAAGTGATTAAGTTGCTCAAGGAGTTAAAAGAGAGAAAGGCCGGTTTCTTCTTCATTGATTACTCTGGATTTTTTATCTCAGAAGTTTGTTCAATTCGAAGCCATTCTCAATACGCAACTTGCATCGCTCTTTCGCATATCCAGTCTTCTTCCCACAACAACTGCCCCTCCTGTTTTCACAGGGGTGCAAGGGGGAGAAAGGAAGTCAAGTGAAGAAGATGCGAAAGTGGTAGGTAAAGTATTTTCTTCGAAAATCCTTACAACAAAACCGGTGATCCCTACAAAAAAACCGGTGATTGTTTCTGCTGAACCAGTGACTTCTACAGTTGTAACAACATTACCCATTACAAGAACTTTTTCGAAAGGGATTGTAATTGGTAAATCTTTGGAAACTGGTGGGAGTGGTTCAAAACCAAAGGAGGTAATAGATAATCCAGCATTAAAAGATAAGGGTAAATCGATTGTTGTTGACAAATCGAAAGAAGAAAAGAAGGCTGAAGCTGAAGCTGAGATCGAAATAAAGAAAGTGATCAGCATGAAAAAGGATGTGATTTTCGAAAACACAGTCCAAAATTTTAAATATGTGGTTGCCAGGGCAGATGGAAAAATTTGCGAATTTACTGTTGCAGATTTTCCATTAATGAACTTGTATGACCTTATACAAGTTGCATTACTTTTGAAAGACAAATCATTTTCTTATCTTCAAAACACAGAACCAGAAGAATTCAAGATTGGAGTTGCTCACATCAAAATCTTCATCGAAAATTACTATGAGTGTTTGGCAATGACTGATGTGGAGTTAGCAACTGCCAAGGGAATGGAAATAAAAGCTCCAATGGCTCCTTCGAAGACTCAGGATGATTTAAAGAAGTATGTTGATGGTGAAATTTGCCTAAAGCCTTTTGGATTAGTCTTCGCAGTAAAAGACAAAGCTGGAAAAGCAAAAAGGTTTTTACTCCAGGCCAGTGAAGTGGAAAGGTATTCAACGTCTCAATATAGGAACTTGATTGTTCGTATGAATCACTGCAAAAAGAACAATGAAGGAGATAAGAAAGAGTTGAAGAAAATTATCTCTTGGTACACAGAGATTCGAAGGGTGTTACTGTATTCCATCACACTTCTCACTAATTGAAGACTTCGACTATTATTACAAAGGGGGAGATTGTAAGGGTCGAATAGTTGTAATTAGTCGAAGTATAAATTTTGTACCCTTCGAACATTTTTGTAATCTATTTTACTAGGGCATTGTATTCGAAGCTTAACGCTTAGTCCTTAGTATATTTTTTGTACGCTTTCCTCTCCTATAAATAGGAGTGCTTACTAGGGTCATACGAACGAAGTCTTTTACAGAATTTCATCTTGAACTCTGTAAAACTTGAAAGTGTAATAGAGCTGAAACAAGATCATATTTACATCCTGTGTCTAAATCTCGCATCATTACTTGAATTCATACTCTGATTAATTCATTACTCAATTCATTGTTTCTTCAAAACCCCAACCCCCGACCAGCATTTCAAGGCCCCACTCCCTTGTGGGCGACAACCTTGAACCGTTGGAGCGATGAGTAGGGTCAGCCCTTACCCTTCAATGGAGACCGAAACTTTTACAATATAAGAGAGGCAGGCTCAGCTGACCGAGTCCTGCCCATTATGGTCCGTAGGATTGCTCGGAACGTGGAGCAAGGTCGTGCAGCCATCGACCGAGTGATGGAAGTTGACGCCAACTCTGGCATTAAAACGGTCTACATTCGCCAACTCGAAGAGGCTATGGAAAGGACTAGGAGAACCAATGAGCCCAAAAATCCCACAGCGAGGTTACGCGGGGAATACCTCCCTTGGTACGCTCAGCGTACACAAGCATGCACAGATCCTGATCGGGGACACCAACCGAGTACATGGGGGCGTACTAGGATTACGCTCGGCGTTCGTCCAGTATGGCTTTTCTCACTATCTTGGTCTTAACCCGTTAAGACCTCAGCTCATATCACATATCTGGACTCCCTAGAGGCTCTTACTCCATAAAGTCTGTGACTTTAAGCCTTTGCATGGCTGATAAAGTCACAAACACCCAAAACTCTAACTCTCTTATCTCAAAATGCTCATATCTCATGCATAGGTTGATTCAAACGTCCAAGTCTCGATTTTTATGACTCTACACCGCTTAAGATACTCAAAGAAGCTGATAATAAACTCTGGAGCTCAATATCTCATAAAGTCTCCAACTTTGGGACTAAAACCCTAAAATACACTAAAATGTTACACAAATCAAAAGAGCGAGAAAGCTTTGAGCTTTATTGTAACATACACGTTTAGTTATCGTGTTTTATAATGAATAATATTATGAAATATTATATGAATTTGTGTCTTAAGTTCTAACAGATAGTTTTTACTTAAATTGAAGTAAAATTATGTTTAGAATCACTCGGAAAATATTGGAAGTCTTATGAGATTCCAATCTAATGGCAAATACTGAAATTTAACGAAAATATAAAATTTGAAATAAGTAAAATTTTATTATTGAAAGTTGTAAAGAATCTCGTTAGAGACATTTAGGCGAAAACCTCATCAAAATCCGAGTTATAATGAAGAAGTTATGACTATTTGAAGTTTCGCGACAAAACCGGCATGACGCTATATGACGTAAAAAGTGAGTTTTCGATAAACTACTTTTTTAGTTTTAATGATCTAAACGAAATTCGTAGTATTCGTTAAACCGAGAATTTTCATAAAAAGAACGTCCAAATTTGACTTCATATGAGGAAGTTATGAATTTTCTAAGTTTCGGAATAGTAGTAGACAGCTAAAAACTCGAAATAAAGATCGAGTGATTTTTAGCCGATGCAACCTAAACGAGAATCGAAGGTCTCATCAATAGTAGTACAACGGTAAAAAAGATAGACGAAAACGGACGTTAGATGAAGAAGTTATGAATTTTTAACGGACTTTTCCTGTCCCGGCCCGTTAAAAATATAATATTAAAAATGAAGTCAAAATTAGCCGACGGAGGATAAACAAAAGTTGTAGAACATAATTTCACCTACGCGTGGATATAAAGAACGTCAAAAACGGAGCTCGTATGCAAAAGATATGGATTTTTGAAGTTTTTAAATAAAAATAAATCAAAAATCCAAGGATTATCCGAAGGGTACGCCCAGCGTACTTTGCACATGCAGGGTCAGAAATCAGCCACGTCCTTTTCTCTTTGCACGAAGCAAACGTATCAAGTTGGATTGCCATGTCCGAGCCCGGGTTCCGATCAGATGACACCTCGCAGGTACGCCCCGCGTACTAAGCCGCCTCGCAGTACGCCCAGCGTACCGAGGACTTACGCCCAGCGTAGTCAGCAGCTTCGCTGCCCTATAAATAAAAACTGAGGCTGCCGTATTTTTGTTTAGAAAATCTCATTTCTTTCATACTTTTACACCTCCCACTCACTCCCAATTTACCCCAACACCCCCAAAGTCCCGGTATCATTCCCGACACCCGAAGCAAGCCCCGACGCTCCGAAGTTCCTGATAAAATCAAATTTTCAAGTCGAAACTCTGCCCGTGTAAGGCCGGTTTTCAACTAAAAGCCCCGGTTTCGTCACAGAAAGTCATATTTAGAGCCGAAGTGCTGCCGGAATTATCATTTATTCCTTTGGTTATTTCACGAGAGTTCAATATATAGGAAGAATTGTATGTTATGTGTTATATGTTCAATGTGCTTTCCCATGTTATTATGATAATGAGTTATACCTTAGACCATGAAGTGTATGACATAAGCATCACTTGGGTACAGGTATGTAGCATATGGCCGTGTAGAGCATGTCTCGTAAGAGAATGATTTCTACCACTATGGCATTGGCAGAAGGCTAGGCAGGGCTGAAAGCCTATAATTTGCTAGCCAAAATGTTTATTCAGAAATTGGTTATTTTTCCATGCCATATGGGCAAAAATCTTATTGATGTATATCAAGTATTGAAATTGTTATGTCTCATTGATTGTAAATCTGTGAATCAGATTATTCGTCGATATGGAAAGCATGTCATATGATACTCATCTGCCTTTGTTGTTCTTTGTCCCTCTTTGCTTCTGTCATATTGATATGTATATGGCATAGCGTTATATTGTATCTATTATTGAACTCACTAAGCGTCACCGCTTTCCCCTCTCATCGTTTAACAATTGCAGGTAATAAGCATCCAGTTTAGTCATATACTGTTGGAAGATTTAGAATAGTTTATACTCTTATTTTTGTACTTGGGTTTACGTTTGTATAAAAGTTTAAATATCCTGGGTAGTTATGTAATATATAAAACTTTGTAAAAATCTTAATAGTAGGTTTGTATCCAGTCTATGTAAATGAATTATCAATGTAAAATATTGTTTTATGAATATGCATGTAGCATGTTTTGGAGCAACAATGTTTTTAGAAATACGAAAGTTTAGAAAGTTCAGGTTCTTATAATCATGGTATTAGAGCACTAGTTTAAGCGAACTAAATATCATAGATTGGTATTTAGACTTAAACTGTCTAACATTCAATATATGAACGAAGTCATTTGTAAGCATATGGATACAAACCATTGGAAAGATTTAAGTGGGGTATTGGGTAGTGATAAACCCCAGTATTCTAAAATATTAAGTTACTTCAAAATTTTCAGAGAATTAGTTTAAGTGAACTAGGAATTTTGAGAATTTCTAGACTTAAACATGGATTATTAAGGAATGATGATACGATGTGTATCTAGTATACTTTAGGTTGAATACCTAAATGGACACAAGCAATAGAATATTAGAGGAGATATGCCTTATATTCTAATATGTGCTAAATGATAATTGAATATAACATGCCTTAGGTTGCTTGCTTATGTTGCTTGAGAAAGTTTAAGGTCTGTTGCCGACCTTGGTTTAGAAGAGAAAATTTTAAGTTCAGAATTCTAAGAATTTCCGTATTAGAATTGACATGAAATTTTTCAAAGTGATAAATAAGACTTACGATAGTTGACATCGATAACTTCACGGTCGAAGGATATCGTAAAATAAAACCTATTAAGTGATACCGTAAATAGTGTATTAAATACCTATAGAGTGGTGTTGTACATTCAAACTATGTTTGACGAAATAATAACACCGTTGGAAGAATCTTGTGTATTCGAAGTACATTCGGACGAGATGAATGTTTTGGCATAATCGATGAAGTTGTTCCACCGCTGTCCAGATTGAAGCAATGATTGCTTAAAAAGTAGGAAGAACCGAAGATGGTGATAAATACTTCGACAGTATCGAAATTGATGTTGTGTAAGATTTAGAAGAATTAAAAGAAGAAGATATACACCCTTAGTATTGCATGAGAAGAGATGTTGTTGTTAGAAATGACAGAGAACATAATCGAAGCTAGTAGAACATGTTGAGATGCAACTATAATGCGGACTTATTAGGATAGACTCCTATGAAATAGACTTAAAAGATACAACCATGAGAAGAAAACTTACTTATATAAAGGAATGACGATGTCATGAACAAATGTGCATGATGGTTTGCATGAGTTAGAAGATGATGCAGGTAGTTGGAGACCGTTTGTCTTCATGCTGCTAGAGTAAATTCTGGTATAGTGTGTCTTATAGAGTAGACACTACCCAAGAAAGAATTTATATGAAGAATTGGAAGTAAAATTTCTATCTACCTATGAAAAAGTATTAGAATATGCTAGATCGAGCATATGTATGAGAAGAATCCTAGAAGACGATTATAGTAAATCCAAGATATGTTTGATAGAAACGTGAAATCCTTAATTGAGTCTAGGAGAAATTGTCGTATGTATTTGTTTGGACACATTCATGTGTGATATATTCCTTTGTAAAATTATTGATATGGTGACTTGGGGACTGTGAGATAATTATTGGAACGAGTATGAGTAGGTGTGAATGGTAGTAGAGGCCTATACTACCGGAAGCACAAGACTCACACTTGGATCAGGGAAAGTCACAAGGTTACCAAGAAGCTAGTAATCAATTTCGTTTTTGTTCAAGTATGTCATTACCTTCATTTCGGTGATGACTAAGAAAATGATTTACATTCAGACCTTAGTGGTCGTAAAGAATCAAGTCCAACTAAAATAGATCTGCGAAGTGAATTGATTGGTTCAGAAAACCATGTTTTGTGTAGCGACGAAATTTCAGCCGGAAGATTGAAGAAGGAGATGGTCAAGGTAGTCGATAGAAATATAATGATCTTCATTAAAGGATTGAGCAACCATTAGTCAGAGATGCTACCTATTATGAAGACGATGAAAATTTAGTTATTCATGGAAGGATTACGGTATGAAATCCGTGAATTCGTGATTAATCAAAATATTCTATCATTCGACAAAGTTGTTGAGTATGCACGAAAGCGTGATCATGACTTAGAAATACGTGGTGCCACTCTTTCTATTCTGAAGCATCCACGTGTTGATCAAACTATATTTGTTTTCTTTATTTCATCTGCTCGATCTGGTTCTAGCAGACAAGTACAATCTCATAATACCTTTCGTGACCGCGGTAGGTCACAAGCTTTTTTTCTTCAGTCACCATCGTGTCGAAAATATGGAAAGAATAACAAGGGTCAATGAAGAACAGAAAAGAACCAGTGATTTGCTATGGATGCAGAGAAAAGGGTCACATGAAGCTTGTTTGCCCGAGGAAGAATGTTACATGCTATGCTTATGGTGCTACTGGTCACAGAAAGCGTTTCTGCCCTACTCTTTTTAGCCAGATGGTGGGAAGTCAAGCTTCCGTTCAATAATCGATAAGTACTTCAACTAGAAAGGAGGAGGTGCCAAAAGCTAGAGGCCATGCATACCAGATTATCGTAGAAGAGGCACGCGAGGACCCGACTGTTGTGACCGATATCGTGGGAAGTATATCATTACTTGTTGATAAAGTCTATAGAGATTGTGTCATAGAAATTGAAGGTTATAGTTTTCTTGCTAACCTGATTCCTATCTCTTTGCCCAACTTTGAAAATTATTCTCGGCATGGATTGGTTGTCAAAGAACCATGCAGAACTTTTGTACTACAAAAAGATGGTATGCATCCCTATCGAAGGGGAGGATTCTATTTATGTCTACGGTGAAAATAATAATTTCTTTCTTAAAAACTCGTAAGTTTATATCGAAGGGATATTCAACTTATCCGGCTTATACAATTAATATCTCAAAAGAGGGGAATAAAACTGTAAATGATGTTCCCGTTAATAATGAAAATCCTGATATTTTTCCCCGATGATTTGCCTGGTCTTTCCCCGATAGGTAAATAGATGTCTGAACTGGCTTTATATCTAGTGCTGCTCCAATTGCCAAAGTCTGCTAGACAGAATGATAGCATTTGGTAGTTATTGACCGACTAACTAAGAGTGCATATTTTCTTGCCATGCGTGAAACAGCTCCAATGGAGAAATACGTACAAGTATACTTGGATGAAACTGTTGCGAGAAATGGTGTGCCGCTAAAGATTATTTTTGATCGTGATAAGTAGCTTCACTTCTCATTCTTGGGAAAGTATGCAATGTGAATTGAGATCTTGTGTCACTCTCAGCACAACTTATCATCCACAGACAGATGGTCAGACGGAGAGAACAATCCAAACAGTAGAAGATATGCTCCGTGCATGCGTCTTGGAGTTCGGTGGTAACTGGGATAAGTACTTACCTCTTGTCGAATTTTCATATAATAACAGTTACCACGCTTCAATCAAAATGCCACCATATGAAGCACTATATGGACGTAGATGTCGTACTCCATTATGTTGGCGTGAAATAGGACAGAAAATCCTTGAACGCCCTGAAATGATTCAAGACACCACCGACAAGATTCAAATCGTACGAGAAAGAATGAAAGCGGCCCAGGATCGACAGAAGTCCTATGCGGAAAAGAGAAGACGACCCATATAATTCCAGGTGGGTGATTTCGTAATACTAAAGGTATCCCCGTGGAAAGGCATTATGTGATTTGGGAAGAAAGGAAAACTAAGTCCTAGATTCGTTGGTCCTTTCAAAATCATCTAGAGGATTGGTAAACAAGCATACCGCTTAGAATTACCTGAAGATTTGGCAGGTATACATGATGTATTTCATGTAAGTTATCTGCGTAAATGTTTAAGCATATATGATGAAGCGGTTCCGTTATCCGAGGTGAAACTGGATAATAAGTTAACATATGTAGAAGAGCCTGAAGAGATCGTAAACGAAAGAACGACTAATGTACGTAATAAAGAAGTGGAGTTGGTGCTTGTTAAGTGGAAACACCATCGAGGCCCAAATTATACTTAGGAAAATAAGAATGAGATAAGAACGAAATATCCCCATTTGTTTAAATTGTTGTAACTTCGGGGACAAAATCCTCAAAAGGAGAAGGTATTTGTAACATACATGTTTAGTTATCATATTTTATAATGAATAATATTATGAAATATTATATGAATCTGTGTATTTAGTTCTAATAGATAGTTTTTACTTGAATTGAAGTAAAAAACTATGTTTAGAATCACTCGGAATATATTGGAAGTCTTATGAGATTCCAATCTAATGGCAAATATTGAAATTTAACGAAACTATAAAATTTGAAATAAGTAAATTTTTTTTATTTAAAGTTGTAAAGAATCTCGTTTGAGACATTTAGGCGAAAACCTCATCGAAATCCGAGTTATAACGAAGAAGTTATGACTATTTGAAGTTTCGCGACAAAACCGGCACGACGCTGTATGACGTAAAAAGTGAGTTTTCGATAAACTATTTTTTAGTTTTAATAATCTAAACGAAGGTCGTCGTATTCGTTAAACAAAGAATTTTCATAAAAATATCGTCCAAATCCGACTTCATATGAGAAAGTTATGAATTTTCTAAGTTTCAGAATAGTAGTAGACAGCTAAAAACTCGAAATAAAGATCGAGTGATTTTTAGCCGACGCAACCTAAATGAGAATCGAAGGTCTCGTCAATAGTAGTACAACGGTAAAAAGACATACGAAAACGGACGTTAGATGAAGAAGTTATGAATTTTTAACGGACTTTTCCTGTCCCGGTCCGTTAAAAATATAATATTAAAAATGAATTCAAAATTAGCCGACAGAGTCTGAACAAAAGTTATAGAACATAATTTTACCTACGCGTGGATATAAAGAACGTAGAAAACGGAGCTCGTATGCAAAAGATATGGATATTTGAAGTTTTTAAATAAAAATAAATCAAAAATCCAAGGATTATCCGAAGGGTACGCCCAGCGTACTTCGCTTCGTACGCCCAGCGTACTTAGCACATGCAGGGTAAGAAATCAGCCACGTCCTTCTCTCTTCGCACGAAGCAAACATATCAAGTTGGATTGCCACGTCCGAGCCCGGGTTCCGATCAGATGACACCTCGCAGGTACGCCCAGCGTACAAGGGGCACGCCCCGCGTACTAAGCCGCCTCGCAGTACGCCCAGCGTACCTAGGACTTACGCCCAACGTAGTTAGCAGCTTCGCTGCCCTATAAATAGAAACCGAGGCTGCTGTATTTTTGTTTAGAAAATCTCATTTCTTTCACACTTTTACACCTCCCACTCACTCCCAATTTAGCCTAACACCCCCGAAGCCCCACTATCATTCCCGACACCCGAAGCAAGCCCAGACGCTCCGAAGTTCCCGATAAAATCATATTTACAAGTCGAAACTCTGCACGTGTAAGGCCGGTTTTCAATAAAGCCTCGGTTTCGTCACAGAAAGTCATATTTAGAGCCGAAGTGTTGCCCAAATTATCATTTATTCCTTTGGTTATGTCACGATGAGTTCAATATATAGGAACAATTGTATGTTATGTGTTATATGTTCAATGTGCTTTCCCATGTTATTATGATAATGAGTTATACCTTAGACCACGAAGTGTATGGCATAAGCATCACTTGGGTACAGGTATGTAGCCTCTGGCCGTGTAGAGCATGTCTCGTAAGAGAATGACTTCTACCACTATGGCATTGGCAGAAGGCTAGGCAGGGCTGAAAGCCTATAATTTGCTAGCCAAAATGTTTATTCAGAAATTGGTTATTTTTCCATGCCGTATGAGCAAAAGTCTTATTGATGTATATCAAGTATTGAAATTGTTATGTCTCATTGATTGTAAATCTGTGAATCAGATTATTTGTTGATATGGAAAGCATGTCATATGATACTCATCTTCCTTTGTTGTTCTTTGTCCCTCTTTGCTTCTGTCATATTGATATGTATATGGCATAGTGCTATATTGTATCTATTATTGAACTCACTAAGCGTCACCGCTTGCCCCTCTCAGTGTTTAACAATTACAGGTAATAAGCATCCAGTTTAGTCATATATTGTTGGAAGATTTAGAATAGTTTATACTATTATTTTTGTACTTGGGTTTATGTTTGTATAAAAGTTTAAATATACTGGGTAGTTATGTAATATATAAAACTTTGTAAAAATCTTAATAGTCGGTTTGTATCCAGTCTATGTAAATGAATTATCAATGTAAAATATTGTTTTATGAATATGCATGTAGCATGTTTTGGAGTAACAATGTTTTTAGAAATACGAAAGTTTAGAAACTTCAGGTTCTTATATTTATACCTCAACATGAAGCTTCCAACTCAGATAAGCTCAGATCCAAATCCCGGAATCCTACTCCTTCTTCTTCAAGGCTCCTTCTTCACTCCAAAGAAACACAAGATCACTCAATAGCTCACAAATGGACACACAAGCTCAATGGACGAGTATTTAGGGTTTGAGAGGGTTGATTGTATGAGGATGGTGGCCAGGAATGAGGCCATCTTATTCTTTATATAGGGACATCCCCTCATTTAGGGTTTCCATTCTGTGCCTAGTACGCCCATCGTAGTAGGTGAATCCGCTTAAAATTCACGCACATGAGTACGCTAAGCGTACACACACGTACGCCTAGCGTACTCGGCTGCCACCTTTCTCAATTAAGGGACTTATCTTGTCAAAACTTCAAACTTCCATAGCTTCCTTCTTATATGTTAGTTTCCAATGAACCTCATATCCAAGGAAAGGTGACGGGAAGCCCTACACCTCTAGCAACTCGTCGTAGCCCTGAGGCTTCCTCATGCTCGGGTTGCAGCCCACGACCCTAAATCACGGACGATCCGAAACAGGATGATACAATTCTCCCCCACTTGAATTAGATTTTGCCCTCGAAATCGCTCCTTATCAACACATATATCGAACCTAATAACCTGAGAAGCACTACCGAAAGAACCTCATATTGTACAACAACCTCTTCCAAAGACACCTGAACCCAACAGGAACTACCGACCCGGAAGAAGGACAGACTCTTCTGCCGCTGCGGTACTCGATCTGTCTCTCCAGAACTTGAAAATTCTAGTGGTCTGTCTCCCTGCCAGACTACCCTCGCAAAATATCATCATGCTAATCGATAATCGAATAACAGACTCTAAGAACACTCTACCAATTCTGATTCTCTAATCGATCATGGTCGTAACTCAAAAGGAATGGAAAGGTCATATCCCGCTAATGACCCACCGCCTGAACATCTATCAGAACTCATCTGAATGAATGATCCTCAAAACTCTGTCCTCAGACATAAGAAAATGGTCAAGCCAGCTCAGAACGATCCTCTAACACCCTTAATCATAAGCCCCAGTTCCTCTCAAATGTTCCTTCCGACATTGAACACCAGGTCAACTCCCGACCCAACAGTTGGACCTCCAAGGGCTACCCACTACACACCCAATAAAACGACTTATCGACTTCCTTCTCACAATAACTATCTCGGCCCATCGTGACATACAAGTCATGAAATTCGCTTTACCCCAAGCGAATACTACAACCCTATCTGAAGTCATCTCACCTCCGACCTCTGTCGTTTACCACCTATTGGTTTCATGCGTCTCGCGGTTCTTCCCATACCAACGAAACTGACCCACTCCGGTCTAAGACATCAGATGGAGATCAATATCCCTCAAAATGAAACCCATCTACGAATCTGGAACCTCATCTCGCCTACTCAATACACGAATTGTCCCAAACTCAATTCGAGAGTCTAATTCAACAACATAATTGGAACCACTCATTTCCAATCTGATACTCAACCCATACCCACGATTCGCGAATTTATGCACACACAATCTCTCCAATTCCTTCTGATTACGATAATCCCTCCTCAACCCGGAATATAATGATTCCCGACCGTTACGGAGACCCTAGTCTCGCCCCTGGTCTGGCAACCAGGTTCCCAAAGACTCAAGTGGTAAGGATACCCAAGCCTAAGAACTCCTCTGTGTCATACTCTAACTAGTGAATACTACAGCTCCCCGCAGAACAATATTCTCTCTTATCGACTACTGAGTGCTACGGTCCCCCCCGTAGTCTTAAGACGCTCCTTTATTGACTTATGAATGCTACGGCTCCCCGCAGGCTTAGAACACCCTCTCACTGACTCGTGAATGCTATGGCTCCCCGCAGTATCACAACACTCTCTCACTAACCAGTGAATACTACGACTCCCCGTAATACCACGACACTCTCTCGCTGACTAGTGAGTACTATGGCTCCCCGCAGTATCACAGCACTCTCCTGCTATCCAGTGAATTCTACGGCTCCCCGCAGTATCACGACACTCTCTCGCTGACTAGTGAATACTACGGCTCCCCGCAGTACCACGATACCCTCTCCCACTGACTCATGAATGCTACGGCTCCTCGTAGTCTTACAACAATCTCTCGCTCACTGACTCACCATGGGCTCACTCCATGGTTTGTTCCTGATAATCCCAAGCGATTACTCCCACTCGGATCCACTTGCTCTTTTATCACCCCATAATCTCGTCATCAAGTCATCACTATACCGAGTTCACCAACTCATGCTCCGCAACTCAACATAGATAGGTGCTTACACCCACCCAGCTTATACATCACCACTCCTGATGTAAGTTCTCCTAGGCAAGGCACTTTTCTCTGCACAGATACACCCTTAGGCAGTCCCACTCCGGCGACAATGAACTAATGGGTTCCCACTGGAACAAAAGTCACTCGGTACTCCACTCTCCATCTCACAACTCGAGTCTCAACATGACCAAAAATTAGGACATCATAATCGGGTACCTCGGTACACCATCACAGCATCTCACGATGTATTGCCTCAACCACTGATCTTCCACTCACGCAACTCGAAACCTCAAAATACTCCCATCTCACAAATTGAAACACGGATGAATCGGCAATGACTGAAAACACGTTGACGAAAATCTGAATCTCCATCCTCTACTGATCACCACCCATACGAAACTGCTCATACCGAATCTGAAATTGGTTGACAAATAAATTGCCGCCCCTCCTAGAGTATAGATCACAATCTATACCTATACCCGCAAATCTCAGCTATTGCACCCTGAACTCATCAATCCAACCGCCTCGAACTCAACATTTGCAAACCCGAAAAATCGCTGGCCACAATAAATTCTCTGACCAACGACCACCTGCCGTGGATTCACTCATCCTTTCTTAAGCACATACACATACATCATCTCGCCTTACACCTCGCCTCATCCGCCAATAACCCAAGTCTCATGTGTCCGCACCGCAGATCTCCATAACCAGTTCTCTATCCGCACTTGAACGGATGGTTGATCCTCTCAATGGAATACCCAGTTCTCCCCCACTCAGGGTTCAAACCATCACCAATTGGCATACCAACAATCTACTCCATAGACTGCTTCACCAGGTACATCACACTTGACTCTTGGAATGGTACCACGTAACACTCAATGATCTTCTCGATAAAGACCAAGCAACTCCAAATATCCCGAATCTTATATGAAATCCTCGAAATCCTCTCCACATGACTGTCTCTAGACATCCCGAAACCTTGTACCGACACACCGCTGGGTATCCTAACTATCCCAAATTAGTCATGGCTCTCAATCCAGGATTAGTGCACTATCACACACCTCGTCTCTGATCCCTCATCCAACATTCCAACATGTGGATCATCATAGAAACTATAGACTTCACTCTCACAGTCGATACTCAATGCAAGCAACGAGGGCCACTACCCTGGTATACTCCTCTTAATCTCCTGAAATTACTGCTAAAAAGCATGCCTCACTCATAAAGGCACCTTCATTGGTCTCTTCCATCTCAGTCCCCACTAATGACTCCTTCATGGTATAAGAAATACCTCACAGCAGACATACTGCCCAAATACTCTAGTGAAAAGGTCACCACCATATGCTACCCCACGTGGTTTACCTCCAACTCTGAAACCGGAAGCTCGTTATCTCTTTTGCTTCTCCCAGGAAACGAGGACAGCGCACCTATTGTCACAGAAGGTGACGTCTCATCTATCGGTTGATTTCTCAACTCAGACTGCGATCCTTCATAAGCATCATCTCTACTCATCCCTGAGTCTTGTGACTCCAACTGGCATCTCACCCATAAAATCTCTCAAAACACTAACTCGATTGCCCTCTCAAGGTATGATCTATTGAAACTCGTTCGACATGGCCCTCTGGCCCCACACTTTATCATATATGTTCTTAGTCTAATCAATCACAACGAAATAACTGGTAAAATCTGAAGCACTAACCGACACGAATCATGGTACTAGAACCATTTTATCACCTCTCAATCTGCTACTTAGAACCTCTAGAATTCTCCCTGTTTCGAGTACGGGTCCTCTGCTTTCAGTAGTACAGGCCCATACTACCTGCCACATCTACCCATACTTTCCACACGGATCGTCCCAGATTTCCTAAGTAGCTGCTCAACCTTCTCGATCACCAATCCTGATATACCTTGTTGCTACCCAGCGAATACTCTCCTCTATCAGTGTACTCTTCTGAATAAAGTCACTCCCTAGGCTCTTCCTAGGTTCTCACACTTCTCTGCCATCAGCTACTGAAGAACTCCTTATGATGCCAGCCATCTACCTCCATAATATCGTCATATTCACTTAGTAGCTGACTCCCATTATGAAGAGTTCCACAAATCACAAAGCAAGCAGCATTCGGGCATCGAATAATCTCCACCAACACGTAAAACCACTATAGGTTACAACTCCACTTGCTCTACTCACACTCAAAAGGTATCACCGAACTCAAGCAACCCTATCTATCGCGGGTATCTAACTATTCCCTCAGTAGGTTCCTCCAATGCTCATCTAGGTATCTCTCCTAGATTACTCCTCTACTCAAAGCTCTCTCTAAAAGATTCCTGTTGGATACTCTTACTCCGCACATACCCAAAGCACATCACAGATAACAACAATTCCTAGGCTAAGGCATCACAAATCAGGCAACTATATCCCTAAAATATGAAATACCTAGCCTAGATTCTAGCATGCATCACTAATATCTCAATAATAATTCATAACACAAATAAGTAAGGGTATTTTGGGAAATCACCGTTCGGGCTCTGGCTGATTGTACACACTCATCCTTCTCATTTTTCTCTTAGAAACTCTTGCTCGTTTTAGAAAAATCATTTCTTTTGAAAAAATTTCTCAAATCCTCAGTTTGAGTCCACATATACCCGAAGTTGCATCTGAATCCCTCAAACAAAGGCTCTGATACCAACTTGTAACACCGTAGATTTTCAAACAAATTTTTCATTTTAAAATCACATAATTCTCATAACACATTTCAGAAAAATCTCTATTATTTAATTTACAAAACCCAACTCCATAATTGTTTGATTAATAATTCAGGATCCTCAAAACATAACTCTTTCTCTTGTGTGTACAATCAAGCCGGCGCCTTCCTGTGATCTTGAGAAGAACCTGAAACACATATCACATAACACGGCAAGCACGAAGCTTAGTGAGTTCCCCAAAATACCACACATATCTCATTAGCCTCTGATGGCTATACTCAGATAAGACCCTCCGGTCAATGTGTCACAGTGGGATCCTCCGGTCCCATAACTCGGGTGGACCCTCCGGTCCTAACTCAGTAAGCTCAGAATAACACACAGCATAAATCACAAAGACATAATGCAGGATATCAACATACTCAATATAAGCACAGTGGGACCCTCTGGTCCCACAACTCGAGAAGACTCACCTCGGAAGATGAACAAGTCCTATAGATGCTGCTGCTGCACCGGCCTCTAACACTGGACCAAAATCCATAATTACCCAATTAAGATCTAAGTCCAAATCCTCACTCTTTTGGTCTAAAGGTAGTCCACTAACTAGCCCATCAATAACCTAAAACTCATTAGGCCCACCAAGGCCCAATAATGAATGGGCTCTCCCGAGGCCCAACTCTCAAGTCCAAGTGGCAAGCCCAACACAAGGCCCAAGGCATATATATATATATATATATATATATATATATATATATATATATATATATATATATATATATATATATATATATATATATATATATATATATATAATATTTCTCTGTTCAAAATCTCTAGTATACAAGCCCAAAGATCCAGGCCCAACCCTTAAGGCCCAATATAAGATTTAGCCTAAAAAGCCGACAACGAGGTTACGCGGGGTGTACCTCCCTTGGTACGCTCAGCGTACACAAGCATGCACGGATCCTGATCGGGGACACCAACCCAGTACGCAGGGCGTACTAGGATTACGCTCGGCGTACGTCCAGTATGGCTTTTCTCACTCTCCTGGTCTTAACCCGTTAAGACCTTAGCTCATATCACAGATCTGGACTCCTGATAAGCTCTTACTCCATAAAGTCTGTGACTTTAAGCCTTTGTATGTCTGATAAAGTAAAAAACACCCAAAACTCTCACTCTCTTATCTCAAAATGCTCATATCTCATGCATGGGTTTATTCAAACGTCCAAGTCTCGATTTTTATGACTCTACACCGCTTAAGATACTCAAAGGAGTTGATAATAAACTCTAGAGCTCAATATATCATAAAGTCTCCAACTTTGGGACTAAAACCCTAAAATACACTAAAATGATGCACAAATCAAAAGAGTGAGAAAGCTTTGAGCTTTATACCTCAACATGAAGCTTCCAACTCAGATAAGCTCAGATCCAAAGCCTAGAATCCCACTCCTTCTTCTTCAAGGCTCCTTCTTCACTCCAAAGAAACACAGGATCACTCAATAGCTCACAAATGGACACACAAGCTCAATGGACGAGTATTTAGGGTTTGAGAGGGTTGATTGTCTGAGGATGGTAGCCAGGAATGAGGCCATCTTATTATTTATATAGGGACACCCCCTCATTTAGGGTTTCCATTCTGTGCCTAGTACGCCCAGCGTACTAGGTGACTCCGTTTCAAATTCACGCACATGAGTACGCTAAGTGTACACACACGTACGCCCAGTGTACTCGGCTGCCACCTTTCTCAATTAAGGGACTTATCTTGTCAAAACTTCAAACTTCCATATCTTCCTTTTTATATGTTCGTTTCCAATGAACCTTATATCCACGGAAAGGTGACGGGAAGCCCTACGCTTCTAGCAACTCGTCGCAGCCCCGAGGCTTCCTCTTGCCGGAGTTGCAGCCCACGACCCTAAATCACGGATGATTCGAAACAGGATGTTACAACTTCAGCAACATAACAACCACCCCAAGCTTCCTAAAGTCAAACCGAGACCAATCCTTAGCCAAAATACTCAAATCTACCCAGGGTTGACCAAAAGTCAAACTAGTCAAAACGTCAATGGTCAAAGTCAATTTAGATGATTCTCAAGTCATGACAATTCCTTTTCCACATCGTGGTCATTTCTAGATAAAACAGACGCGTTGCAGCACGCCACCACGTCGTGGGCCTTCCTTGGCCACGTCGTGGTTTCGGTTAGAAATATTTTTCCTTCGTTAAGAACTTAATCCTAAAAGACCAAAACACATATTGTCATATCTAGTTCCTAATAGCTTCATAATGGATAAAGTTTCTAGATTTATCCATTATGATGGTCCAAACAACCAAGATCTAGTCTTTAAGTCTCAAAGGGACCAAGAATGCATCTTTCTTAACTTCATCCATTAATTCCAAGTCTCCAACCATCAGATCTGAATCAACATGATGTTTAGATGGATAAAGATTTCAAATTTATCCATAATAATGTCTCAAACTTTCAAGATCTAAACTTTAATACACCAAAATGACCTAAAGGACCAAAATAACTTGCATAGCTAAAAGGGAAGGCAAAAGATCATAACTTTCCTAGTCCATGAGCTCCAAAAAGCATTCCAAACCGATCAAAATATGTTGGGGTCCAATAAACTCCAAGATCACCCATAAAATGGATCACAATTGCCAAAAACCACAAATCAAGAGATCTAAAGATTTAAAGAGTAAGATATGAACTTTATACTCACATTAGTCTAGAAATGAAGTGACTTTGATGGATCCAAACTTGAAACAACATTCCCTGTAACCAAAATAACCTTCTTGATCCTCAAGTTTCATCAAAATACCACCAAAAGCATTCAAAAAGGGAGAGAGGATAGAGGAGGAGCTCAAATATTGAAAAAGGAGGCTACGCTTGCTCTTAAGGAGTTCTAAGAGTGATGGATGCTTAGAAAATACCCTAAAACATGAACTTTACCTTTAAATACCTTGAAAACCCTAAAAATTTGTGGGTTTGGGCTGCACAGTTTTCACTTTGAGACAATCTGCTTGTTACCTTGTGATGACTCATCACGTCATGACAACATGTTTTTCACTTCGTGACGACAGGTTTTCAACCAATTTCACTCCAGCTTCAAACAGTCATAACTTCTATGTTTCAAATCTGTTTTCGGTGATCTTTATATGCACATGAAGGTATTGACAAGCCCCATAACCTTATCTAATTAAATTTGAATTTATACTTGTCTAAATAAAAACCATAATCCATGCAAGAAGCCCTAAATATAATTTTTCCCATTTTACCCTTTGGTTCCAACACACAAATCAACGGATTAGATCTCATAACCATTATTATCAACATTCAATGAAGTTTAAACTTTATTCCATCGAAGTCCAAAGCCTTTACATGATTGAATTAAGGACCACAATCCTAAATTAAGAAGTGTCCCGAAAGTGGGTGTTACAAAAACTAGGTAGACATGGACCTCGATATTTTTTACACAATGCATTAGCATTTGCCGGTTGAAAATATTTGTTGAATCAAACTAGTGAAACCAAAAAAAAAATAGACTAATTGCTTTTATAGGTTTCCAAACTCTGAAAATAAGAATGAGAAGCATTTATATATATTAAAACAAAATATAATGTTTTAGAAATTTTTAGACAAATACTGCAATTATGTCGACAACGTTTTGTTTATTATTTGGTACTTCTAAGCATAATAATAAAGGTAAATATCATAAAAGTCACTTAGTTTTAACCAAAATTCAAATTTGACACTATGTTTTTTTGCCTCAAATTTGACACTTTGTTTTTCAATTTGTTACAATTCTGACCACTTGATCGGTTAACTAGGTAACCTGCTGACATGGCATGATGATGTGTCAGTTTTGATGACATGACATGCTAACGTGTCAAAATTAATATTTTTTTCCCACAAGAAACTAATTTTTAACTTTTTTATTTCAATTTTGACACTAAGTTTAATATTTTTCTTTTCAAATTTGACACTCTATTTTTTTTTCCAAATCGAACATTATTTTTTTCAATTTTGTTTAGTGTTAAGCATTTTCTTTTTAAGACCATATAAATATTTTTTATTACATTTTAAACCGTATAAATATATTTTTTTCATGTAAAAACCCTATTTTTATATAAATACAAGGTTTTCTTACATTCAAAACATAATGTTACCACAAAAATGCACAAAAAGTCACTCAAAAGCTCTAAAACTCTCTCCAAGAAATTAGGGTTTCGAGGTGAGGGCTAAAAGGGATGGAGGCTGGTCATAAGAAGGTCCTTGAGAAGTTAATGTCTTTAAATAGGGGTCACAACCCCGGATTTTAGGGTTTATAACTAGACCAAGTACGCACTGCGTACCTCTTACTTACACATGGCGTAAATCATTAAAACTCGCCACCCACTTACCCTTTTATGCAGCGCATAGAGTCTATCTACGCCATGCAAAGACTTAAAACCAAAAGTTAAAAATTACTAAATAAAGAAGGGATTTTACCTGAAATGACCGGGTGTTACAACTCTCCCCCACTTAAATTAGACTTCGCCCTCGAAGTCCTCAGCTGCGAATAGATCGGGGTAATGCTCACGCATCTCAGCTTCGGGCTTCCAATTCCACTCAGAGTCGTTCCCATGTTGAAATTAAACTTTGACCAAGTTTACTACCTTGTTCTGCAAAACTTGATGGGTTTTATAGGTCATAATTAAAACATGTGGCGGACAAACTTAACCCTTAAGTTCACATGCAACCTATTTGGATCTAAGTTTTCTCTATTGCTAATAATAACCTATGAACATCAAGAACCCAAATGGGACTCTATAATAATCAAAATTTACATAGAGTTAGGGTTTACATACCTCTTGATTATTGTAGAAAATAATCACGCCAATATTCTTCTTGAAAACCTTGGAATGCAAGTACCATAAATCTAATGTCTCTAATGGTTCACACCCAAAACCCTAGAAACCCTAGAATGAAGAAGAGAGAGGAATAAATTTCGTTCCTATGCTTCTTAGGAAGTTCATAAACGAAAATTGATGGCCTTAGGGTCCTATTTATAGTTTAGGTAACTTGCAAGCAAAGCATAATCTGAATTCATTAAATAATAGGTTTAATCCTAATTCAAATCATTTCCTTTTATGCAATTAGGAGGCTTCCAGAAACCTAGAGGAGCCTCCAAAATCTTCCATGACATGGAGGTTTCTATAAATTCTTCTTTTGTTCAACTATTGAACAATTACAGTTCACCCCTTGAACCTTTCATTAATTCTAATTAATTCCAGATTAACTCTGATTAATAATTAATTAATTCTAATTGATTTGTTATTAATTTATTAACCATATATATGAACAAATCAACTATTTAACTATTGATCTTATGTTAATTTATTAATCACATAACAAATGAACATATCAATTATCTATTCCTAATTAATATATTAATCACATAATATATTAACAAAACATTTCTCTCTCTCTCTCTCTCTCTCTCTCTCTCTCTCTCTCTCTTTCTCTCTCTCTCCTAATATCATTTCTAGCTATTTCTGGTTATGAGGGCAACCCAAAAGGACTTTGCTTCTATTTTCATGTTTATACCAATTTAGTTATGATCTTAGACACCTAAATCCAATATTCTCCCACTTGCATAAGTCTATAACTACAATTGGAAGTATAACCAAATAGCAAAGAGTGCTTTCCAAAGCCACTTCCGAACTCTAATCTAATCAGACATGGGCCCTAAGATAAGTGATCAAATATTCCTTCGTTCTACAATATATCGTATGGACATGAGACATGGATTAGAATCAATCTCATAGTCCAAGATTCTATTTCTCAATTTCCTGATTTATGAAGACTGAATTCAGACTACTAATTGAACACATCAATTCTCCAGACTCGGTCAAGCACTTCACATGTCAACAACAAATCATCGCGGGGCCCAAAAGATATCGCTTTTCCAATTATGGAAAAAGGAACGAACAAAGTTTGACTTATATGCTTGTATCTTTTACTTACCAAATCATTTATAACACTACATTTTATGACATCACGTTACTGATGTGTTTTCGCAATACCAATGCACAATTAAATTGCAAATAACAACTCATATATCTCCGTTTTAAGAATTAAAGATATTATCGTCTCACAATTACTCGTGATAGAATCCATGAGGTAATTCTCTGAGCGTGAGTTTATCCAATACTCTAAATCCTCATTTTTCTAAGTACTCATGAACATTTTAGCAACCTTATTGCAATGTATAATCCTCATAAACAATCTACAATTCAATTCATGACAATCTTAATTCACTACTTCAAAAAGTATGAGCAACTGTGGAACTTCAAATAATCAAATCATTCAGGAATTAAAACATGCAAAGTGAAACACAATAATAAACTAATTAAGTATGGTCTCAAAACTATTGAATATAAATAACCTCTATTATTTAATCACCATAATAACGAGCACTTTATTCATTGTATAATGTTTCGAGTAATCAACTAACCACTTGAATTAAACAACAGGCATGCCATCTTATGAACATGCATACTATGCCTCTCTATGGTCCTTCCTTTGTGAACAGATCAGCTGGACATTATTCCAATGATGCTCATTTCACAAGTCCAAATTCTTATTACTATCCAAGATGTGATGGAATCCCTACTTAACATGCATTAATCTCCTATGATATCAAGATTCCAAAGTCTGAAAGACTGAGTCTTTGATATTACAGATTGGAACTTTGTTACTAGAAACACTTCAATGGTAATGAAGGTTCTGATTCAAGGTACACTCTTTGAACACTTCTCTTGCGTTAAAGTTTCTAACTCACATGTAGACCTTTCAAGTATCTCCCATTATGGAAACATTTCCATATCTCCATATGACCATCAATTATGATCAAGAACCATCTCAATCTAGAATCATGTTACTATGGTCCAGCCAAATTAATATCATACTTCTAACTATCCACAAACAACCTGTCTTTTGGTATAACCTTAGAATGTACTTTGATAGTTGTTTAAAAACTCTAGTCAAATAAAATTCTAGTCTTTTTTCTTACAATGCTCTGAGCATTTGAAAAATTAAAATAAGTGAATATTATAGCATATATAATCGATCCTATATCCGAAGCATAAGGACTCGACTCATTATATCTTATATGAGGATCTGATATTTGTTCAATATCTTGCTATAATATTCCCATATATTAAATTCCTTATGTTGAACCATTTCAACATGATATTCATATATGTCTATGACTAAGTTCTTATAAACTATACAATCTAAACCTTAAGATTCGAAAAGAAGTATGTGTGCCCTCTCCCATAAGTCTACTATAGTGAAACAATTCCCAAACTTTGCAATTTGAAAATTAGAAACATTATTCCCTACGAACGGCATTGTCAACATGCAATACTAGCATAATAATTATGCTCCCACTATCTTTGACATCTACCCAAAAATCAAATGGACTTCTAGAAATCAATACTCTTGACTTTCTTACTGGTGTACAGATTTCTGTTACACGATGCTTCGATAAGTCTCCAACTAGACTTCGTAAGCTTATACACCTTCATTGGATAGCATATGTGTGTTTAAACCCTTTCAGAACTTGTAGATATATGTCATGAAAGTTCAAACAATTCCTTGTCATTCCTCATAATTAGAAATACGAAGAGGGATGTCATAATCATATTGTGAATTTGAGAAAGCAATTAACACAACCAACATCTATATTGATCTTTATCAGATCTTATAATCTATCAGCGAAAGTATTTCCTCACAATCATTCTCATGAATTAGAGCGTAACCTTTTCCACCTAGATTTTATGGTGCATACGTTCCTATACATGTGAATCTATCATTTCCAACCTACAATCATAACACAAGGTTTTGGACAAAACCAAATTCAAATTTAGCTTTCCTTCATGGATTGAACTTCGCTATTTCTAAATTTCTTTCCCTCTGGTAGTACAAGGGCCTATAAGTCCTTCCATGTTGTTATCAGCTTATCCATATTGATCAATGTACTTTCTGTTAAAGCAAGAAAGTGACCCTCTTAAACTTTGTCTATCCGAACTCACCATCTCATCCGCAGTGGAGTACCCAACCACAATCAATCTAATCATCCGCGACCACTTTGTTCAGCAAAGACTTAGCTTTTTATCTTTTCTATTTACATTGTAATGTCCAGTGTACCTTGCTTGGATACCTAAAACAGTCTTTAGTCTTTGTTTATTTCTTTCCTGTAACCTCTCGAGACTCTATAAATAGAGCTCTCATTTTTCTGAATGAATTACATCTCTCTTATCTAAAACATATCTTCTATCTCTTATCTCCACTCTTTACTCTCTAAAAGGATCTCGCTGAACTTACACTCATATTAAACTCTCCTTTGGACCAAGTCCTTGAGACTTCAATCACTTTAGGCTGATCACTTGAACTAACTCGGTTTGATTGCAAACCCTGTTAAGAATCAGCTTAGTGTTTACTTGATATAACTTGCTGTCATTCTTATTCCCTTACCTTTCAGCATCTAACTATCTAACCACTCTAACAACTCTAACTTTTCATTATTGTTGAGCTTTATGATCCTTTGAGATTAACTTATTTCCGCAACCATATACTTGTACTAACGTTTGTTCAAGTGTGTCTCAAAAGTTTTTCTCTCAACAATTGGTATCAGAGCCAGAGTGGTTGCTTTTTGAACGAAAACTCTGATTTCTAAAAGCCTTCTATACCACTGAAGCTCATTATTAAAAAAAACAAAAACAAAAACAAGGAAATATGGCACAAGCTTTATCTCTTAATGTCTCCAACAATGTTGGTGGTTCTAACCGGGCCCCAATACTCGTTGCAAGTGAATACCACCACTGGTGTCAAAGAATGGAAAGATAACTTATGAGACTTGGCCGAGATGTATGGAGATCCGTGGAGGAAGGACCTCATGTTCCTATTCTCACTCCTGTTCAAACGGATGGTACTCAAGCCAGACTAGGTGGAGACACAGCCGCTCTAAATCGTCCCATAAAAGATGACCTAGATAAATTGGAAAGTGATGTTGTGGCTTTCTATGAGATTTCATGCGGAGTAGCTCCAGACAAGTTCGACATTATCATCAACTGCAAGTCAGCCACGGAGATCTGGGATGTCCTCAAATATTTGTATGAAGGTTCAAAACAAGCTCAAGACAAGAAACTCACCACTGCACTCAATGAGTTCAATAATTTTAAAGCTCATACTGGTGAAAATCTTGAAGACTCATTCAAAAGATTCAATCTCATCGTCACAAAGCTTTCAAATGCAGGAACTGTCAGAAGCAATCATGAAACCAACCTTCAGTTCCTCAATGGTTGAGGGAAGCACTGGACAACGGCCAAAATGATAGTTCAAGGAGATAGAAAATTTCACACACTATCTGTTTTCAAGTTATATGGCGAACTCCAAGCACAAGAATCTACTGTGCTAAAAGACTGTGCAGACTTTGGAGGTCCACTTGCTCTCATAGCTCAAGCACCGCAAAACAGAACCACCCAACCATATGAAACTCAATCTACTGCGTATGACAACCCACCGTAGTCTTACGAAGCAGACACAGAGTATGATGATGAAGAAGAGTTCCAGAATGCAATCGCGCTAGTCAACCAACAATTCAACCGTTTGCCACCACCTTCTTTTCGAAAGAATCAGCAGTTCACAAAACCTCCCTTCAACCGAAATTTCAATCCGCAGAATAATCATCCTCGATATCCCAAAAATCACCACCCATCTCAACCTCAGAACACCCATCAACCAAAGGAGGCACCGCAGTCTGCCAAGCTCACTGACTCCGGTACCTCAACCGAAGTTAAAGATGATGTTATTATTTGCCATAAGTATAACAAAGAAAATCATTTTGCTAAAGACTGTAAAGAAAATGTTGTGAAGGATAAAACATTCTATCTTAGAATGGCTCAAGAGAAGGAGGAGAAAGAGAAAGCAAGAGCCTATGTGACACAAGTCAAAAGGGATCACCAAGTTTGGTCGGCAGGAAATGAAGACGAAGATCTCAACAACCTCAAAGGCAAAGGAAAAATATGCATGATAGCAGCGGCGGATGAAGACGGGTCAACAAGGCTTGAAAAGAATTACTGCTTCATGGCAAAAGACGGCACTCTAAGCATCATTGAACAGGTAAAACTCATGATTCAAACTAATAACTACAACATGCATGAATGTCAACCCTTTTTGGACAATCTTAATGACACATGTGTTGCCGTCCTTTCAGACTATAACAAGGCACTAGATGAGAAGAAGATAGCATCACAAGAAATGTTCCATCTGAGAGGAAGACTAGAAGACAAAAGACTGAAAGTAACCATGTTAGAAAAGTATTTAGTGTTAGAAAAGTATTTAGTGTTAGAAAAGGATGCCAGAATGCTATGTGAGACTCAATTAGGAATAGCCTTGAATCAGAGAGATTTAGCTCAAAAGGAAATTGTACGCTTGAATCTATTAATTGAAAAACTGTTTAATGAAAGTGAGGCAATTGAAAATCTTGTTAACAATGGGAGTGTTGATAATACATATAATTGGGGTCGGTCTAATGGTTATTCAACCAAGGACTCCTCTCCTCGATTCAATAAAGACCGACCTTACGTCCCTCCTGATAGAGAATTTCATTTCCCTGTCAATGACAAGACTTTTCCTGAAGATATTCAAGCTCACTTCGGTAGACTTCATAATCTGAGCAATAATTATATCATCGAGGAAATTCTTCCCGAAACCTCGGATCATCCAAGTGATCAAATGCCCTCCTATGGTACAATTATTGCCAATTCTCAGACTTCTTCTATTGTTGATGAAGAAATTCTTATGGAAGAATATGATGATTATCCAACCTTGTCCCTGGACCGCAGTCCCATTTATTGCAGTCCTGGACCACAATCTTCCAAGGAACCATCACGAACTTACTCTACGGTAGTTCAATCCTCTCTGCCATAGACCAAAGTCAAAAGTATCGTATCCATTCAACCCATTCTTCATGAATTTCCCATAGAAAATTTTGAATACGGTCAATGTTCTCAAAGTCGTATTTTTTCTACTTCGGATAAATTAAGTTCACGTTTTCAAAAGCACTCAAAGGTTTCAGGGAAACCGCAGTTAAACACAACTAACTGCGGTTCTCCTAAAACACTAGCAAAACAGGCTTTCAAATAGGAACTTAGAAACAAAGGTAAAAAGCAGGAGGTCAATTTCAAAAGCAAAAATCATCAATTTTCAAAAATTTCTGAACGAAAATCTTTTGACAAACCGGCAGTTTCAAATCAATTTTCAAAAATCTCTACAGTCAAGGAATCAAACAAAAAGGATTTTGCAAAAGTTTTTCACAACTTTTCTGACAAATCCCAAAAGAAAGTTAAATCTTTTCAATGATATCGATTTCAGAACTACTCCTTAGACAACCCAAAATGGAAAGGGATTTTTCCAATTCCCACGACTTTTCAGTCACGTCAGCCTGTCAAAAGAGACAAACCTATGAGGAATTTCACGTGCTCAAATTTTTTCAAATTCCAAGACCACCTCAGTCAATTTACACTCTTGGACTGGTCATAAGTCTCATACTACATCCTTTGGACCGCTGACCAAGTATAGTGTCTGGATTAATGACAAAAATCCCACCTTTGGATTTTATCATCGTAAAGAGTCAAATCAAGTCCAATTTTCTGAACCTCGTCTCATTGCGAAAGGTCATATCAAACCAAAATCTCACAAACACCCAGGATTAGGCCTTAGGGTTGTCACGCAACCTGTCCCAAAAACACACGTGCATGCATCTAGTCAGAAAAAGTCTATTATGTCTCCGGGCTCCAAACTTGTTTGGGTGCCCAAACTAACCCATTAATTTTGTAGGCAATGTGCAATGAGGAACAAGAAGATGAATGCTTAATTGATAGTGCATGCTCCTTGCACATAACTGGAAGGTTAGAATACCTTCGTGATTTCAGGCCTATATGTAATGGTGGACATGTGACATTTGGTAACAATGCTAATGGGATAATTCGAGGCTATGGTGTTTTGAATACGGGCAATTTCTCAATTCAAAAGGTTGCTTCTGTTGAAGGACTTAAGCATAATTTGATCAGTGTTGGTCAACTGTGCAAGGCGGGTCACCGTGTTGAATTCGACAGTGAATATTGCTACATCATGACAAGCGATCGAAGCACCTGCCTAATCAAGTCCAAATTCGAAGGCACTATGTTTCCTTTGGATTTCTCTCTAATCACTGGCAAACCACAGTTGTGCTTTCTGACCAAAGTTGTATCTGAAGTCAGCTGGTTATGGCATCGCAAGCTAGCTCATCTCAACTTCCAGTACATCAACAACTTAGTCACAGAAGAGCTTGTCTGTGGTCTCCCTATTCTCAAGTACAACAATGATACTTTATGCCCTACATGTGAGTGTGGAAAACAATCAAAGGGAAGCCATCCGTTAGTGATTGACTCGTCAATTTCTGAACCTCTAAAACTACTGCATATCGATCTCTGTGGTCCCTCTACCGTAGCCAGTCTCCATCACAAGAAGTACATACTGGTTATAGTAGATGATTTCACTCGCTACACTTGGGTCTTCTTCTTAAGGCTCAAATATGAAACACCGCAGGTCCTGATAAACTTCATAAAAGAAATTGAACATCAAATCAAGCTACCAGTACGCAGAATCCGCAATGACAATGGAACTGAATTTACTAATCATCTCTTGAATAGTTTTTTGGTTTCCAAAGGCATTAATCACAACTTCTCTGCTCCCTATACACCACAAAAAAATGGAGTAGTAGAGCGAAGAAATCGTACTCTGGTCGAAGCAGCCATATCCATGCTCAACTTTGCAAATCTTCCTCTTTACTTCTGGGCTGAAGCAGTGGCAACTACGTGCTTCGTTCAGAATCGAAGCATTGTGTGTAAGCGCCTCAACAAAACTCCTTATGAGGGCCTTAACAATCGTAAGTCGAATGTCCGATTCTTTCACATTTTTGGATGTAGATGTTTTGTGATCAATAATACGGATCATCTAAACAAATTTGCACCAAAGTCAGATGAAGGCATATTTCTTGGCTACTCAACAAACAAGGTGGCTTACAGGGTTCTTATCAGACGCACAAAACTAATAGTTGAAAGCTTTGATGTGAAATTCGATGACTTTTATGTCCGCAATCCTACTTCTTCAAATGAAACAAAATCCATCATGGAAAATGATATCCCAGATTCTGCGGGTCCCTTGAACATAGTTGAAATCAACTAAGACGACCACTTTGACCCAATCCATATTACTCATCTATCCGAAATTCTTGTGTCTTCAGAAGCTCAACAGCAACATGCGGATGTCTCTGGTTGTCACAACTAGCATTTTAGCTAGGAAATTATATCCCTGTGTAACCGTTCATCTATTATAAAATATTTACTCTAAGTAAATCTCACCCAATGATCATTTAGATTCATCAATTTTGTTCAACAAAGATTCTAAAAACCCTAAGAATCCCGGTTTGAGTCCATATTGGACTAGAAATTCCTTATTGGGCCTAATGGACCAATAAGAACCCAATTCAACTTTATTGGACGTAGAAGCCCTAATTGGATCCTAATTGGACCCAATTCATAAGTCTAAAACATTTTGGACCATTTGGGTCTAGAATGATTCATTCTAACCCTAATGGGCCTTATTGGGCCATAACTAATCCATTTAACATTAGTGAGCCATAAGCCCATTCTTTTTATTCTATTTGGGCCGTGAATGCTTCCAAGAGCCCAATGGGCCGAAATTTGTTATGTTTAGGACCCAAAGATCCTAACTAAAGTTAATGGGCCCAAACCACTCTACCCTTTCTTCTTGGCCTAAAATCTCGGCCCATGTATAAAACAAAAAAAAAGAGAAGTGAAATGGGGGGGTTGACTTTGGAGGTGCCACCTCCATTTTGTTCATCATATATCCATGAAAGGACCACCATATATCCATGCTAGTTACCTCACCACTCTCTCTCCCCTCTCTTCTTCTACTCTCGGCAAAGAGCCACAACACACACACACACTACATCAAATTCTCTCTATTACTCTCAAGAATCATTCACCTTCTTCCTCCAAGATCTCAAAAATTTGCTAGGGTTCTAAGGATCTTCATCAAGTCATTCAAATCTTTGGTAAGATATTGTCAAACACAAGTATCTTCTTTCATCTTAATATGAAAAACTCCTTCTTACATGGTTTTTATTCCATGATCACACCTTAGAAGCTTCATAAACTCGAGATCCTCAACAAAGGTGTGCTAAGACCAAAAATCCTTCCCACTTCTTCTTCAAAAACCAAAACATCAAGAAAAGGTGAGTTCATACCCCCTTGTTTTCGGTTTTCATGTGATTTTCGGGGGAGAATGCAAGTAAAATGTGTAGATCTATGTGTTATATGCATGTTTTGTGTGAATCCTTAGTTTATTTGGTAATAAGGTGTTAGATCTTAGCAAATCTCGAAATTTTAAGTATTATTTAGCAAAGATCTGTGAACTATGATATTATATAGAACACATTATCAAGCCAAAAGTGATTACATGTTTAAGATACAAAAGATTTCAACAAAAACCTTGTTAGAGGTCAAAATTGTCAAGAAAACAAAAGATAAGGGCAAAAAGTGACATTTATGTTTTTATAAGGGCCAAACAGATCCTACATGTATAAAAAGGTGCTTTTATGTTAAACATACTTTAAAAAGGGCCAAAAATGAAAATTTAAGCTTAATGGGCCAAAACTTTTGGGCCTCACGGTTTTGGGCCCAATATGCGAAAAAATGAAGTTTTGGGGTTAAAAATGTTATTTGGCCAAAGTTTGAGTGATAAATGTAAATAAACCAAATTTAGGGGTGAAAATAGCACTTATTTTCAAATTGGACCAAAAATGTAAAATTTTCCAAAATTGGGCCGAAAGTGTAAATTTTTTCAAACAAGGGGCTGAAAATGCACTTTTCTGCAAAACAGGGTTCTAAATGTGAAAATATAACTTTTTGGGCTAAAACCGCAAATTTTTGGACATTTGGGACAGAATTGCAAGTTTTTATAAATTATGGACTAAAGTGTCATTTTTATAAAACTTTGGGCTTTAATTAAAAATTGGAGAATTATTGGCCAAAAACGTCGTTTTTACGAAAAGAGGATCTTTATCATCAAGCTATTAAACCCCGAGCTAAAACAAACAACGGAATAATACAAACGAACGTAATACGTCGATAACTATTTATTGGGCCTAATATACACGTTGCTTGGCCATTGGACCCTAAGGGCCCAACTAAGTGTATATTGAGCCCAATGTTTTCCATGATGTGTTTATTGGGTCTTGCGACTCACTTACATGTTAATTTGGGCCTAAGTATGGATTACATGTTATTGGGCTTTTGTGGCCCATTTACATGCCTATTGGGCCTAAATTACCCTTTTACATGTTATCGGGCCTTTGTGGTCTAATTACATACTAATAGGGCTTGGAATGGAAATTTCACATGTTAATAGGCCGTAACTATACCTTTGCGTAATCATTAAACTTCGTATACTTATATATGTACCTTTCGAATACAAAAACATACCACATATACGTAAACATTAAACATAGAACAAAAAGGGGTTGAGAATCTAGTGAGACATGTCGGTTGGCACCTCCGAGTGTACAATCGTAGCCTGTAGTTATAATCAGATTTTCCTGGTAGGAAAGCGGGAGTTTGTGTATAGATCTATATGGGGTGACCCCCCACGCCTTAGCTGTTCGCTACAGCTAGATTAGGCCAGTCTAGGGCGACAAAATCCTTAGCAAGACCGGCATTTGGAAAAATACCAAGACTGGCGACCTAGTCATTATCATGCATGGTTATAACGGCTCATATAGGGATTCAATACCAAAAGTTTAACCTTTTGAAGATAAACTCTTTAATTGTGTCAATGCAAAACGACTTATTTAACGATACAAGAATCTAGACGATGTAATAAAACATAAAATATCGGATTTTCTGGGGAAATTATTCATATACAATTATTATTTATTCAAAATACAATGAATCTAAACTACACTCATATAAGTTATAACAATGAAATTCACACATGTATTTATACTTGATTTTCACATCATTTTCAGACATTTTACAGAAAATATCGGATTTTCTGGGTTTTTATGAAAGATACAAAGACTTTTACTCAAATATACTTATGAACTCACCAACATTATATATGTTGACCGTTTTCAAAATAGCTTGTATTCTCAGGTAATCGTTAAGCTGGCAGATATGCAAGTGTGTATGGTTTTGTTTTATGTAACATTACTTATCGTACTTTTAACAATTTGAACTTATGTATTATAACAATGTACTTGATGTGAACAATGCTGGTTGTAATATGTAATGTTGGTGATGAATGTGTTATGTTTCATGTATATTCATTGTGATGATTATTCAATTGTTAGTCACACGAGCCCCCGGACGTTTTCGTCGTCTGGTTCGGGGATGTGACATGTTGGTATCAGAGTCAGGTTTATAGTGAACTAGCATATCTAACCATACATGATATGCAACTATAAACACAATGGGACTAAATAACTCTAAACAAAATAAAAATTTCACACTTATGTGCGCATACTAGGATAATAATCTAACAACATCTAATAAAAGCTTCTGGAGGAGATTGAACACTATGATTAAACCTGGGCAGTTATGTAGTCATATTAGGGATAAATATAGCCTGATCAACTATACTTATTCATAATATGACCAACATGTGTTCGGGAGTAATCACAGCGCAAAATGAATCCACAAGCCTACCCCACTCTCCAATAACTCTAGGGAACCCAAACACAAATAATTAAAAATACTAGGAGAGTAATTAAAATGCGACAACCCGAAACTTCTATCTTGTACCTTAGTCAAATTCTATCAATGTTAAACTCGTTTCAGCTATCTTTAGCATTATTTTGAACCTGTTTGAATGATCTAAAGCCTTGTACAACCAAAGTTTGAATTAGGAATGGGTTGGTTTAAGATTTAGGGTTGCAAATAGGCCAAACACTCCATCAAAAGGAGTGTGTGGCCACACACATGAGTGTGTGGCCGCACACCCGAGTGTATGGCCGCACACATGAGTGTGTGGCCGCACACCCGAGTGTATGGCCGCACACATGAGTGTGTGGCCGCACACCCGAGTGTATGGCCGCACACACGAGTGTGTGGCCGCACACCCATCCTCCAGCCGCACACTCATCCCTATTTATATAGGGTGACCCCTTCACTCATTCCTTTCATTTGGCTGCATTCTACTTTCTCTCTCTAAGAACTTCATCCAAGAACACTCTCAAGGCCTCAAAAATGTGAGTTTTCCATCACCTATCTTATCATATATGAAGGACCCATTGATCTAAGCCTTTAATCATCAAAGTTTCAACATGTTCTTCATCATATGAAGGTGTACGGCCGCACACCTTCATAAGGGTGGCCGCACACTCTTGAAAGACTCTCCAAAGTGAGAGTTTGGCCTCCATTTGCTAGTTGGACTTGGTATTGACTTGGAAACACTTGAAAATCAACATTTTTAGCATGAATGAAAAGTGCACGGCCGCACACCTCTATATACGGCCGCACACTCCCTTGTACGACCGCACACGTCCTTTGTACGGCCGCACACTCCTATGTGCAACCGCACACACATGCTGACCGCACACCCTGGCCGCACACACACACTGTTGGCTATACACCTCCCTCGTTTGATCATATAGGGTCCCGACAAGCATTTCCAAGTCTCTAGGGTGGTTTTCCATCACTTATAGTGGTGAAATACCTTCATTTGACTCTGTTATGTGTCATTGCGTGATAATTAGGATCGAATCGTGATTAAGGCTTCACTTGAACACCCAGCTTTCCGTATCGATCCTTCAATCAAACCACTCACTCGAGGTGAGTTCATACCCCTACATTTTCCGTATTTTTAATGTTTTCAGGGGGGGAATACAAGCTAAACATAAATGTTTTCAAAACTCATGAAATTCTCATACTTTAACCCTTTTGTACTGTGTTGAGCATAAGGGACGTTTTCACTAAACTTGCATGATTTTACGGACTCGCTATTCACTACGTTTTACATGCAAACTATAATCGGTATAGTTTGGGATTTTCTAAACATAACAAGTATAGAAACTTTCACTACTCAACGTATGCACTAAGACAGAAATAGTTTACAGTTTGCATCACTACTTTATCGCGTTTTCATAACTGTAATTATCACTACAAACGGTATACATTCGGATTTTCACTACGGTAGAACGCTACTACACTACATGTAAACTAGATTCTACGATACTGTGAGCGCTACTTCACTACTGTACGCTTAGGTGTACAGGGATAAATCCTATCATAGTATAACCAGAGTCTCCTGGAGGGAGAGCGTGAGATTTGTGAATAGATCTATTCGGGACTGACAATCCCACACCCGAACTGCTAGCTAGAGTTAGGCAGGCATGCCTAGGGTGACAAATGTCATTTAGCGCGACGCCTGAAGAACGTTGGAAAGGTCTCTAGTCATATCAAGCATGGTTATACGACTCACATTATGTATAAATCACCTTTAGTTTACAATCTTACACTCTTCAACGATTTTATTTATTGATAGCTTCATTTTATTTACTTCTTTTTATAGTTTATTTTAGCATATTTCATTCACAATTTAGATAATTTCCATGCATATTTTCCTTTTTGTTATTTTATGACCACTTTCGGGTTCTTTCGAGTTTCGTGAGCTTAATTACAGATTTTAAGGAGACTAGCGGAGCGGGATCTTTTGGAAAGCAATTGGACTTGGAGGACAACGAGGATTTTAGGCTTGATGGCTATAGAGGTGATGCATGGAGTGGGATTGTCAATTATTTGAAGGGTTGGAAGAATTAAACTTTAAATTTGAAAGGCACGGGAGAATTCTTGAGTGTGCAAGATCGATGATTGGGGAGTTTGCGGAAGCTTTGAGTGATGTGGAGAGGCAAATTGGGCTCAAATTGAAGAGAACTTGAAGAAAAATGGGCTAGAAGCTGATCGGACTTGAACTGGGCGAATTGAATAGCTGTGGGGGCCCAAATCTTGAAGAAGCCCAAAAACTCCGTCATAGTCACGCGGCCCGCGTAAGATTCCCCGCGGCCCGCATGGAATCCTGACAAGGTCAAATTCGGGATTTTGTCTAGAGCTCTATATTGGGAAGGTTGGTGTGCCTCTTCAGCCTAATCTTTGACATCCGATTTGGAGGCTTTCTCTCTGGAGTTTGGGAGCATTTTGAAGGCCAAGAACCCCCAAGAACTTCACCATTTCATCTCTTAATTCTTGCTAAATGTTTGGTACAATCTTCTCTAACTTTATTTCTTTGAGTTTAGCCATGCTTGGCTAAACTAATCTTGGTTGACTTTTGTTGAATCCTTTGAACTTTTGTTGAATTTTGAAGAATCCATGGACTTGTTCTTAAATCTTTATGGGAATGTTTTGTGTTTTAACATCTTATCACTACTTGTATGTTTTAGTTCGTGAGTTTAAATGTGTTTGTGGTGATTAGTTGGCTAATTTCTTGATTAAGTAAAGGATCTTCAAATTAGCAAGCAACAAATGATTTTTGTGTTGTTTTTGCTTCGCACAATCATAAAAACATTTCCTCCAACATGGTGGTGAAAGCATTTGACCCCTCTTGGATTTGGTGACTTTTTGGTTCTTAATGCTAGTTGACTTTCACTAATTACATGCTTAATGGAAATTGTGACTTTGACTAAGGAAATTGTTATGAGCTTCTCTAACCATTTTAACAACTAAGAAAAGTCTAGGTAATCTCAAGCTTCTTGGATTACTATAGCCAAATTAAGGATTTAAATCAAGTATTACACCATTGGATTCTAATGATATGTTCATCAAAAGTCAAAGTGAGGAAACCTTAAGTCAACCATCTTTCTCTTATTGATTTCACATCAAATTCTTATTTTTGCCAAATTATTCATTTAAGTTCTAGTTTAATTCTAGTTTTAGTTTAAGTATTTCAAAAATATCAAAACCCCCATTTTTATTTTATTGTCATTTTACAAGTACTGTTGCAAAAAGATTTTCCATAGAGTTATAAATTGAACCAATCTCCGTGGATCGACCCCTTTACCACTATACACTATTTTAGTGTAAAAGATTTAGGGTTATTTATTTTTGTTGGCCTCGATAACCACCATTTATACTAAATAGAACTAAAACACACTACGTATACTGGCCAAGCCAGGGTTTTCAAACAGAACCAATTATGCTATGGCTTTACATACAAAATATTTATACTTCATGATTAGCTTTAGCTAGTCACATAAGGTAGTATTTTCGCATATCACTACAGTTTTCAGTAACGAACATTCATGGTTTTATACGTAATCGATAACGCTACATTTTCACTAAAGAAAATATCGGATTTTCTTGGAAGCATACGAATATTCATGGTTTATTACATAACTGATAACACTACATTTTCATTAAAGAAAATATCGGATTTTCTTGAATCTATACAAACATTTCGGCTAGCTCATCAACAAGTTTTCATTACAAATTACTGCTTATGAACTCACCAGCTTTATGCTGATATTTTCAAACTGCTTGTATTCTCAGGAAATCAGTAGACAGGTACCTGCTGGGTTTTTGAGGAGTGGCAGCAATAAGAGTTTAATGTTTATATTCATACAAATTATATGATGTAATTCAAACAAGTTCCAGACGATTTCCAAATTGATGTAAACATTATTATTTAAGTTTTCATTGTAATGGTTGTGTTGCTATGATTGCTATTATACATTGGTTGTGATGCTATACATGACGTCCTCCACCCCGGAACGTTTCCGCCTTCGGTTTCGAGGTGTGACAGATTGGTATCAGAGCCCTTGTTTATAGCGAACTAGTATACCGAACCTTACATGGTATACAACTATAAAAACTAAAGGGGCCTAAGTGCTCTACACTAAAAGTATACTTTCAAAAATATAATTATTTTTATAAAAGTATACGAGCATGCATACCTAACAGAATTCGTGTCATTAGTGGAACAACACAAAAAGTATTTGGATGTTGGGACACTGCGGTCAAGCCTGGGCAGTTATGTAATCATGTTTCGGGTGATATAGCCTGATCAACTATATTCAGTCAAAACATGACCAACATGTGCTTGGGAGTGGCGGTGGTGTTACAGCAGTGAGGTGATTCATTCTTAGTGTTACTACCTATCTATTTCGTAGCGATAACTTAGTTACATTAGTAACCTTTCTTGCTTATCGCTTGGTAGAACACTTGTTTATCAGGATGAGATATATTTTGTTTCATATATCTTGAGGACTTACCATCCTCTTCTTCCTGATTGTTTCTAGAAGAAGATGTCTCCTCGACCAAGACCCATCAGAAGAAACGACAACACTCCGCCACCACCACCACCTCCTCAGTTCGACCCCGTCATGTTTTAGGCAGCAGTTACAGCCGCCGTGACTGCAACAATGGCACAAGTGAATGTTGGTGGGGCTGGAGGTGGAACCGACCCACAGAGACAAGATGGAAGTCAGGGACATCAAAAGGAGTGTTCCTACAAGGACTTCATGACTGAAAAACCCAAGTCTTTCGACGGAAATGGAGGTGTCATCGTTCTAACTCGGTGGTTCGAGAAGATCGAATCCATCTTCGAAATTTGCGCCTGTTCCGAAGCAAACAAGGTGAAGTTTGCTGCCTGCACCTTCACTGACAGAGCTTTGACCTGGTGGAATGGTCGAGTCAAAACCCTAACCTTGTGTTAGGTGCTATTTGTGCACCTTTTTGCACACCTTCTAGTCCCATTTCATGCATCTATTTAGCACAATTGTTCTTCCTTTTTCTTGCATTTCATCATATTCATGTTAGTCTCTAGAACAACCTTATTTGCACACTTTTATGTCTTTTTCAGGTAAACCGGAGGTTGGAACGCGCTTTGGGAAATGCCGGGAAGCATTGGTGAAGATTTCGGGATGATCGGGCGAAGAACGAAAAAGTTGGAAAAATCAAGTTTGGAATTGGAGTCAGAGAGGTACACGGGGCGTGTTGAATTTACACTGAAAAGTGGGCACGGGGCGTGTTTGACCAAAATGGGAGCTGTTGACCATGCTGAAAACGGGGCGTGTCAGTTTAGTGCAAATCAACACGGGGCGTGTTGGCTGCTGAACACGACCCGTGTCAGTTTAGCCTATTTTAACACGGGCCGTGTTCGACCCAAAAACCAACTTTTGGCAGTTTTTCCTATCTTTCATATTACGGGTTGAGGGCCATTTTTGAGAACACACAACATATCAGAGCACCATTGGAGAGGAGATTTCGAAGGTTTTTGCAAGGGTTTGTCCGTTAATCATTTGGAAACATTAATTCTCGTTTTTGTAAGTTGTAATTACACTTAATTTCATCTTTTAGACTTGTGATCTTGTTCTAGCCATGTATGGCTAGAACCCTAACTTCTCCAATTTCATGTTTTGACTTTTTGGTTGTGAATCAAATCATATGACCTGATGTTTGTGTTTAATTTCTATCTAGTGAAACTGGTTTTACTTCAATCGAATGTTTGATTCTAATAATGATTCTTATTGGCCATTTGCATTAGGGTTAGGTCATTCAAGTTATTCATTTTGCAAAATCCGTAATTGTTTTGTGAATTGAACTAAGTAACAAGCATTAAATTGATTTCTTATGAATGAATTTAGTGTAAATCTTTTCACACATTCTTACGCTCCCGAGCTTGTGAGGAGTATTGGGTGTTGTTGGGAACATTCACAATAAGCTTAATGCAATCTTTTAATCTACTTCTAAGAGCTTGTTTAGATTAGGTTAGTAAGGTTAGGATTAATCAAAGAGCTTGTTTTGATTGATTAATGTGGTGAATGGAAAGTGTTAGAGCTTGTTAACACTCTCAAGTACCAACTTAGATAGAAAGAAACAAATGTCTTGTCATCTTTGATTCACATTGCTGGATTGTCATACATGAAGTTGGAGTCCTTACAAAAATCTGAACTTAATTCTTTCGTTTAGTTGCTTACTCATGTTTTAAAGTTGTATGTTTAATCATTGCATTCTAAACCCCCCTCTTAATCTTTAGTGAACAAATACCTTACGCAAAACAGGTATAGACTGATTGTCCTGTGTCTCTGTGGATCGACCCTACTTGCCTTGTACTACCTTTCTAGTGCAATATAGTGGGATTATTTTGGAGTATATCGTACCCCTATTATTTGTTGGGTGTGACACCCCTAACAAATTGGCGCCGTTGCCGGGGACACGGTGTTACTAATTGTTTATGCCTAGATTTTTTTGAGCAGGTACATCTCTATAAAAAAAACAGAAAAAAAAAGTGTCGCTCAGAAATGAATACTCCTTACATAGAAGACCAACTTTCTGAGCTAGCTCAGTTAGTTATGATGATTGGAAATGACCAAAGTACGCAACCTACACCTATTCCTTGTGATTTTTGCACTCAAAATGGACATCAGTCCAACATGTGTCCATATTTACAAGGGGAATGGGAGGAAGTGCATGAAATGGGAAGCTACTACTGGCCAAACCAATGGAGTTATGATCAACCTCAACATGATCAATGGTGGGAAAACAACCAAGCTTGGGGAAACAACCAATGCCAAAACCCATACCAAGCTTGGGGAAATAACCAATACCAACTAACTCCATAGTTCCAACAACCATATTCTCCACCTCCCCAACAATCTGAAACGTCGAGCATGTCCTTGGAAGACATTGTCAAAAGCATTGCCACTACTACCCAGATCTTCCAAGAAACAACCAAAGCTAGCCTCAAAAGCTTAGAGCAACAAATTTCACAACTTACTCAATCTGTGAGTATATTGGAAACTCGTGGAAAACTACCATCGCAGACGGAGGAGGACCCAAGGCATACCGTTTCTTCCATCACCTTGAACGATGGGAAAAATGTTGATGGCCCAAGATTGCAATTAGAAGATGGGGAAGAGGAGGAAGAAGTAGAAGTGGAGAAGGTTGTCGAGGAAGAAGTAGAAATTAAGAATGCTGACATGGAAGTTGTAGAGGAGGTATTGGAGGTTGACAAAAAAGAGGCTGAGCCACCCACTACCAATGAGAAACTCCTTTCACCGGTAGACCAACCACAAGAGCCGAAAACGACAAATTTGCTGGACCCTTCAAGGGATATGTACCCTGAGAAGGAAGACACCCAACCGGTCATCAAATCAACCACCTTATCAAAGAAGGAAGATTTGACCACCTTACTGGACAAGTACAAGAAAGGGGTCGACTGGTCGATTTTTGTCATTAAAGGTCTAAGTCCAACATGGTCCCCACGCAAAAAGAAAGTCAAGTACAAGATAAGTGTTCCATTGAAGGAGGTGGCGAAACGTTTAGTAAGTTGGAGAGCCCCACATACTTAGATTGATGCATATTCAGGGGTCATGTCTAGCCAACGACTTTAAAAAAGGGCGGCTAACCGGGAGGCAACCCGGGGGTATTTTTGTTCTTTCTTTTAAAACTTTTTAGTCTTTGGTAAATTTCAAAATTTTAATGTCCCAAATGGTTATAAACTTGTTTTTGCCTAGAAAATGACTCTCGGGCTCCAAAAATATTTCACGAATAGCTTGGGGAAGATGAAGAGAAGGTTCTCACCACAATTGTTAGACTCTAAGAACAATTCGGTAAATTCTTTCCATATCTTTAATCGTCCACATTTTGCTTAAAATTTCAATTTGTGTGCACTTATGACTGTTTTGGACCTTACCCGACCCGACTACCATCCCGCACCACCTTCCGGTGATTAGGTTGTTCCACCCTCTCCGAGCATCGGGGACGATGCTTATCTTTAAGCTTGGGGAGGGGTAGAGTTGTACATTAGGTTTATCCATGCATTTCATGTTCATATTCATGCATAAAAAAAACTCAAAAGGATTTTAGCTTTCTTATTTTCTTTTTCTTGCATTCTGCATTTTAAAATTTATAAAACCCAAAAATATTTTCTAGTTTTTGCATCCCATTTTCATTCATTGTTTCCAAAAAAATTAATACGAGATGAATACAATCTTTACATACAATAGCTCCATGAAGTGGGAAAACGAGAAATCAAATGAAAAAAAAACAAAATACCCGAGGCGACCGGATAGTTGCCGGAAGTGTAGATTCAACTGCCATAACTAGGGGACCCAAACACCGTAATTCGAGACCCTAGCCTTAGATAATAAAAAGAAATTATATTGAAATGTTTTTTGGGCGGTAATAACAGCTTTAGAATGATTTGCTTCTGAATGTTTAAAAAGAATCTTTATCGACAACTTTGGACCCACAGAACACGGACCTATTTGTTGACATGCGTCACCCTCGCAGTGACAGAGAGCTTAAGTATCAGATCCACACAGTCAAGAAAGAAGGAAGGGTACAACTGTCAAATCTAGTACCTAAATCAGAATTTCAAGTGCCAAAACGAAGAAATCTCAAGAAATTCCAAAAATGAAGATTGAAGAATCCAAATTCAAAACGAAGTACAAATCAAAGTTCAATCAAATCAAAAGCCAATTCAAAGTCAAATTTGGCGAATGAAGAACTGTGTGATATGATACTTGTGGCTCTCAAAAAGTGAAAGCATAGGAGTTGGGCCCCTTCGGATGGGCTCACTGTTTCAGTGAAAGCTGATTCGCCGTGACGGGTTCTTAAGGATGCGTCGATTCTGATTCTTGGCCATCTAATCTTAAGGACATGAGATCCGGACTATGTTATTTTCACCCATAAAGCTTAGTAAGGTATAAAGTTTTAATAAAACTAGGGTTGGATTATTGGGTTACACCGTTTCGGGTCTTCCTCACTTTGGGAGTCTATGATATATGGAAGGAAGCAGGATGGTTGCCTAGGTATTAATGATTGGAGCAATATTGATGTAAAGTCTGATCGTACTTATATAGATTATTTACTTGTGCCTTAAATTTCTTTTTGATACATTTTGTTTCTTTAGTGCTTCTGTACATATTTTTTTCTTTTCCTTTTCATTGTTTGCATTGCATGCATTCATCCCTAGTCCTGTTTTTTCTGTTTCTTGTTCTTTCTTGAGGACAAGAAAGGTCTAAGTTTTGGGAGATTTGTTAGGTGCATTTTGTGCACCTTTTTGCACAACCTTTAGCCATTTGTATGTATGTTTTTAGCATAATTGTTCATTGCTTTCATTGCATTTCATCATATTTAGGTTAATTTCTGGAACAACCTTATTTGCACTCTTTAATGACATTTTCAGGTAAACCGGAGGTTGGAGCGCGCTTTTGGAGGTGCCGGGGGGCATTGGTGAAGATTGCGGATTGATCGGGCGTAAAACGAAAGAATTGAGAAAATCAAGTTCGGACTCGGAGTCAGAGGGCAACACGGGGCGTGTTGGGTTTGGCCTAGAAATCCAACACGGGGCTTGTTTGACCATCCCAGGCAGTTTGACCTCACTGAACACGACCCGTGTTCATTTACTCTATATTAACACGGGGCGTGTTGGTCCAGTTGAACATTTTTTTAGCATCATACTTTAGAGTTGGAATCGAAGTTGAAGGGTGTGTTTTCACTTAACACGACCCGTGTTGATTTACTCTATATCGACACGGGCCGTGTTCAACTAAAAAACTGCTTTTTGGCAGTTTTTCCCTTTTTCCGTATGTCGAGAATTGGGTCATTTTTGAGAACACACAACATATCAGAGCACCATTGGAGAGGAGATTTCGAAGGTTTTTGCAAGGGTTTGTCCGTTAATCATTTGGAAACATTAATTCTCGTTTTTGTAAGTTGTAATTACACTTAATTTCATCTTTAGACTTGTGATCTTGTTCTAGCCATGTGTGGCTAGAACCCTAACTTCTCCAATTTCATGTTTTGACTTTTTGGTTGTGAATCAAATCATATGACCTGATGTTTGTGTTTAATTTCTATCTAGTGAAATTGATTTTACTTCAATCGAATGTTTGATTCTAATAATGATTCTTATTGGCCATTTGAATTGGGGTTAGGTCATTCAAGTTATTCATTTTGCAAAATCCGTAATTGTTTTGTGAATTGAACTAAGTAACAAGCATTAAATTGATTTCTTATGAATGAATTTAGTGTAAATCTTTTCACACATTCTTACGCTCCCGAGCTTGTGAGGAGTATTGGGTGTTGTTGGGAACATTCACATTAAGCTTAATGCAATCTTTTAATCTACTTCTAAGAGCTTGTTTAGATTAGGTTAATAAGGTTAGGATTAATCAAAGAGCTTGTTTTGATTGATTAATGTGGTGAATGGAAAGTGTTAGAGCTTGTTAACACTTTCAAGTACCAACTTAGATAGAATGAAACAAATGTCTTGTCATCTTTGATTCACATTGCTGGATTGTCATACATGGAGTTGGAGTCCTTACAAAATCAGAACTTAATTCATTAGTTTAGTTGTTTACTCGTGTTCTAAATTGGTTTACTACATCATTACACTCAAACCCCCCCCCCCCTTATTTAATCTTTTGTGAACAAATACCTTACGCAAAGAGGTATATACTAATTATCCTGTGTCTCTGTGGATCGACCCTACTTGCCTTGTACTATTTTTCTAGTGCAATAGAGTAGTGTACTTGGAGTCATTTGTACCCCTTTATTTGTTGGGTTTGACACGCCTAACAAATTTGGGGTAGAGTTGTACATTAGGTTTATCCATGCATTTCATGTTCATATTCATGCATAAAAAAAACTCAAAAAGATTTTAGCCTTCTTATTTTCTTTTTCTTGCATTCTGCATTTTAAAATTTATAAAACCCAAAAATATTTTCTAGTTTTTGCATCCCATTTTCATTCATTGTTTCCAAAAAAAATAATACGAGATGAATACAATCTTTACATACAATAGCTCCATGAAGTGGGAAAACGAGAAATCAAATGAAAAAAAAATACCTGAGGCGACCGGATAGTTGCCGGAAGTGTAGATTCAGCTGCCATAACTAGGGGACCCAAACACCGTAATTCGAGACCCTAGCCTTAGATAATAAAAAGAAATTATATTGAAACGTTTTTTGGGCGGTAATAACAGCTTTAGGATGATTTGCTTCTGAATGTTTAAAAAGAATTTTTATCGGCAACTCTGGACCCACAGAACACGGACCTATTTGTTGACACGCGTCACCCTCGCGGTGACAGAGAGCTTAAGTATCAGATCCACACAGTCAAGAAAGAAGGAAGGGTACAACTGTCAAATCTAGTACCTAAATTAGAATTTCAAGTGCCAAAACGAAGAAATCTCAAGAAATTCCAAAAATGAAGATTGAAGAATCCAAATTCAAAACGAAGTACAAATCAAAGTTCAATCAAATCAAAAGCCAATTCAAAGTCAAATCTGGCAAATGAAGAACTGTGTGATATGATACTTGTGGCTCTCGAAAAAGTGAAAGCATAGGAGTTGGGCCCCTTCGGGTGGGCTCACTGTTTCAGCGAAAGCTGATTCGCCGTGACGGGTTCTTAAGGATGCGTCGATTCTGATTCTTGGCCATCTAGTCTTAAGGAAATGAGATCCGGACTATGTTATTTTCGCCCATAAAGCTTAGTAAGGTATAAAGTTTTAATAAAACTAGGGTTGGATTATTGGATTACACCGTTTCGGGTCTTCGTCACCTTGGGAGTCTGTGATATGTGGAAGGAAGCAGGATGGTCGCCTAGGTATTAATGATTGGAGCCCTATTGATGTAAGGTTTGATCGTATATGTCCATATTTATAAAAATAAATAAAAAGATTACTTGTGTTCTTAAATCTTTCGTTGGTTCAATTTTTGTTCCTTAAGTATCTTTTGTACATATGTTTCATTTTCATGGTATTCATCGCATGCATTCATTCTTAGCTTTTAGGATCTTTCTGTCCACATTTTTTCTATGTTTCTTTTTGCTATCTAGAAATCGTCCTGTTTGTCCGGTTCTTGTTCTTTCTTGAGGACAAGAAAGGTCTAAGCTTCGGGAGATTTGTTAGGTGCTATTTGTGCACCTTTTTGCACACCTTTTAGTCCCATTTCATGCATCTATTTAGCACAATTGTTCTTCCTTTTTCTTGCATTTCATCATATTCATGTTAGTCTCTAGAACAAACTTATTTTCACACTTTTACGTCGTTTTCAGGTAAACCGGAGGTTGGAACGCGCTTTGGGAAGTGTCGGGAAGCATTGGTGAAGATTTCGGGATGATCGGGCGAAGAACGAAAAAGTTGGAAAAACCAAGTTTGGAATTGGAGTCAGAGAGGTACACGGGGCGTGTTTGACCAAAATGGGAGCTGTTGACCATGCTGAACACGGGGCATGTCAGTTTAGTGCAAATCAACACGGGGCGTGTTGGCTGCTGAACACGACCCGTGTCAGTTTAGCCTATTTTAACACGGGCTGTGTTCGACCCAAAAACCAACTTTTGGCAGTTTTTCCTATCTTTCATATTACGGGTTGAGGGCCATTTTTGAGAACACACAACATATCAGAGCACCATTGGAGAGGAGATTTCGAAGGTTTTTGCAAGGGTTTGTCCGTTAATCATTTGGAAACATTAATTCTCGTTTTTGTAAGTTGTAATTACACTTAATTTCATCTTTTAGACTTGTGATCTTGTTCTAGCCATGTGTGGCTAGAACCCTAACTTCTCCAATTTCATGTTTTGACTTTTTGGTTGTGAATCAAATCATATGACCTGATGTTTGTGTTTAATTTCTTGTTGGGTTTTGGTATACTACAACATCCTATGGTGCACATACAACCCTAAATACCTTGGATCTATGTTTTCACTAATTATACATGCAAATGGTTTCCAAGGTATTAATCTTACAACTAGCATGCATTTAACATAAAATTATAATATACTAGTTAGCATGACATACCTTTTGATGGAGCTTGAATTCTTGGTGTATTTGGTCTTAAAGAGCTTAGCCCCAATAGTGTGGAAGCCTCAAATGGAATCACAACACACCATGGACAAAGGATGAACTTGAGAGAGAATTCCATGCACACAAAAGACACCATGAACTCTAAAAAGATACAAGTGGCGATTTTGGGCAATGAAGTATCTATTTATATGTGGGATTTCTAGGGTCATGGATATAACCCAAATCCATACCCATGTGTTTTATGATCCATGGTTCATGTGGCCCAACTCTTTATGTATCCATACATAAACTTGGTCCAACATGGATCATAAGCCCAACACATATAAATATAACTAATTATCATAATTAGTCCCCATAGATTTAATTAGTCTCTTTCGACCACTAAATTAATTCCAAATTAATTCTTGATCACTACTAATTAAAACATATGATTTCATATTAATATATTATTACTTATAATATATTAATAAACCATAAATAACCTTCTCTCAAAAGTCCATCCTAACAAATTGTCCTGATGATATGCAACCCAAATGGACCATGCAACTCTCGGGTCGAATACATACCAATAATAGTTATGGGCTTAGACACCTAATCCAACAGTCTCCCACTTGGAGAAGTCTAAAACTATTATTCAAGTATGACTCCAAGATCCCGACTAGCAATCGTAGCTCTTAAAGCCGCTGTCAAACTCTGAACAAATCAAATGACATGTCCATTAGATAAGGGATCATATATTCCTCCATTCTAGATATCATATGGACTGATACATGGATTATAATCATTCTCTCTGTCCATTTGTTGTTTCCCGATTTCCGATTTATGACGACTGACTAATTGAACAAATCAAATCAGTCCAGGCCCGGCCGAGCACTTACGTTTGTCATCACCAAATCATCGAGGGGCCCACAGATATCGCTTTTATCCCGAAGGTAAAAGGAATGGATAAACTTCGACTCATATGGCTTGTTCTACTACTTGTTGAATCATACACAAAGGCACGTTTTATAACATCGAGTTACCAATGCGTTTTCGTGCAATCAATGTATAACCAACTCATAGTAACAACTCATATCTCTAGGTTTGAAGAATATAAGATATTATCGTCTCATGATCACTCGTGATAAAATCCATGAAGTGATTCCAATGAGCGCGGGTTGAATCCAATACTCAGAACTTATGAGCACTCATGAGTGTTGTAGCCCTTTGTCCAACATCTTAGACCTCTACAAGCCAACCCATGACAGTCTTAATTCATATCTACTTCCAACATATGACCGACCGTGGATGGTTTGAATAACTTAGTCATCCAGAACAATGACCTAGTTTATTCTGGAAGTCAAAACATGCAAAATGAAACACAAGAATAATTGAATCGAATATGGTATCAAAACCTATGAACATAAATAAAACACCTTTTATTTATCACCATATGATTACACATTATTCATTGTATACTGTTTCAGCTATCAACTTTATTCTTGAATTTAAAAGAATAGTTGTCCCATGCTCCAAGCATGTACACTATGTTTTCTAAACACTAGTCATGCCATACACCAAGTATGCATACTATATTTGTCTATGATCTTTACTTTGTGAAATAGATCAATTGAACATAACTCCAATGATCCTATTTTCATAGTCCCAAATCCTTACTGCAAATGCAAGAATTCCAAATTCATGCCATTTACTGAAATCTGTTAGATTCTAAACTTATATGCATTGATCCTCTTGTAATGATTATGCACAAAGTCAGATAGACTTGACAACAAACATTACAGAGCATTCCAAAGGAGATCAACTCCTTGGAAACATCCTTCTTGCATTAAGTTTCCTAATCTTACACAGATTGAATAATTTCTAACTTTGAAACATTTCCATATTCCATTTTGACTATCACTTCTGAACAAGAGTTTCCTCCTTACAGATTATGTCAATATGGTCCTTCCAGAATTATCATTATACTTCCAACTGTCCTTGAGCAACCAATCTTTGGTAAACCTTAGATTGTCCTCGACAATTGTTTAATCCTTTTAGTCATATCCAATTCTAGACCTTTTCCCTTCTTAATGCCCCAGGCATTTGGAAAATTTTAGAAAGGATGAATATAGCACATGCAATCGATCCTATATCCGAAGCATATGGGACACGATTCATGATGTATCACATAAAGACTAAACCAGTCTTTTGCTATAATATTTCCATTTCAATTTGCCAAGTTCTCATAATTCAGATTATGAAAAGGGATGTCGTAATCATAATCGAATTTTAGAACGCAAATAATGGACCCTATATTAGAATTTTCTTATGTTGAGCCATTCCAACATAACATTCATATATATACTTGACTAAATACGATTAAAACCTCAATCTAAGCTTTTAGATTTGAGATGAAGTATAATTTCCTCTCCCTTAATTATAGCAAAACAACTTTTTCCCAATTGAAACCTTTTGTTTTCTATAATTAACATTGCTAACTTGCAACCTTTATCATAATTATCATGCTCCCACTAACATGATAATTATTAGCATAACACTTATGCTCCCACTAGCTTTGACATGTACTCAGAAATCAGTTGAACTTCTAGAAAAAACAATACTTTATTGACTTTCTTACCAAAGTTCAGATTTCTGATACTAGATTGCTTTGATAAAACTTTATCAATATCATACACCTTATCTTAGATAGCTCACAGGTGTGTCTAAACAATTTCAGAACTATGAAAAGGGATGTTGTAATCATAGTCTCAATTGTTTAGACCTTTGCCACTTCTCACAAGTCCATGTTAGTGTGATGCTTAACCACACAGCTCCACTAACGACTTTGAGAATGCAAATATCACAATTGCTATCTACTTCAAATCTACTTGGTGGAAGTGTTTCCTCACCATCATTTTCATGAATCGGATAGAAACCTTATGACCCTTAGATTTAATGGTGTATGTGTTCTTATCCATGTGAATTGTCAAAACCATAGTCACAAGACAAGGATAATGACAAATCCAAACTCATATGGACTGAACTCAATCTTAATTTCTTGCCACCTGGCAGCTCAAGGGCATGCCATTGCTTCCAAGTTGTTGTGCAACCAATTGAGAACTCTAAGAACTCATATGCAAAGCCAACTTTAACTAAATTGGGCACAGAATATGTCAACACGATAGGTTATAAACCTCAAGTCGTGTGCTAGTGAAGAACTTCAGGTTTTATTCTTGATTAGTTCTTGAGACTTTCAAGACCTTTAAGACTCCCACTGTCCTCTTGACATATACGACTTTCTTGTCAGATATTCAAGAGATAGTGTGGATTCTAATCAAAACAAACACTTCACACAATTGGCCTTAGTTGGTCTTTGTTTTATCCAAAACATCACAACTTACCAATTTCAAATGTACAAGAGTAGAAAACTTTTACTCTTACATTTGATAAGTGTTTTAAACCTTCTTTAATACATGTCACTTAAGTTACAATCTTAGAGTATAACTCTAAGAATTGTTTTTGGAACGAAGTATGAATCATCTTCTTGATTTAACCACTTCAATAATTCATAACTCCTCTTCTTAACTATCAGAATGCACTTAGAGGATGAATTGTGATAAGGTCTCAAAATCATTAAGATGGTCTTAAAACATGATACTAAAGTACTCTCCCATCTTTTCAGATTTGAGAAACTTTTATCTTTCTGCCTAAATTGATTCTTCTTATTCGCTCTGCCATACATTGGAACCTTTTCCAATGTCTCAGAATTACACTTAAGCTTGTAAGTATAACCATATTTACTGAGCTATAGTAAATTATGACGAATAGTCTTATCGATCTTTTGTGGTGGACTCTGACCAGTGCACAAGAATGTGTACCCGATCCCTTAGTCCATCACTTGACTCACACACCCATGTGAACAAGTAGTTAGTCTTAATTTTTCCAATGCTCGAAAGTTCTCATTCATCATGCTATACAACTTGCATGATTCCAAGTTTCTATCCAACTGAAACTTGGGTGATGAGAATCTTTCCTTATTTGGTAAATTTAGACACTACCACAAATGAAAGAATCAAATTCATATTTCCACTCTTGCTCTTAATGGAATCTTATAAGCAACACAGATTTTCACAAATGTCATTGTAAGGATATTTTAAAATAAATAAAATCAAAAGATTTACCTTTTATTTTAAAACTTTGTGGAAAAGCTTATCCTTACAATCCATATGAAAACTTGTTGTTATCTATTCCTAAGCAAAATATCATAACTCCTAAGAAGTAGCTCAAGAATCCGATCTTCAAACTATGTGATAGAAATCCATCTACGCGATCAGATTCAGCATATTCTTTCTTTAAGTTTCTTCACTTTTCTTTGATTCTTAAAACATCAACATGTGACCCAGTCACATCATGTATCAAGAATCTCATAATAGAAACTTAGCAGAGTTAGATAGTGGGCTTTACCTGAAGTAGAGTGAAACTTATTGACTTTAACATCCTTAGGTAAATTTGGCAGCTTCGCAACCAATGCCCCTTTCTTTGGCAATATAAACATATGGACCCTTTGGTAATGGGACTATCTCAGACTTAGCTTTTCTCTTTACCATTTGGTCAACCGAGTTGACTATGGCCGATCCATTTCCATTGGGAAGAGAATGCTTTTTTGGATTCCCAGTGTCATCATTGTCAATGTCCATAAAGTTTTTAGGAAGTTGATCTTAGCAAATAGATAAGATCATTAAGGGTCTTGTCATAGTCTGTTTCATAGGTGTTCCAAAAGAACTCACTATGTGACTTAGAAAGTAGTTGAGCCACCAACTTTCTCAAGACTTTGACACCCAACTCTCCCGGCTTGTCAATATGTGACTACATCTCCAAGATGTGATCACACATAGACCTTTGCTTGCCAATAGGGCTTGAGTGACCTTAAACTTTTCAGGAACTTGTGGGTTAGGGAGAATAATTAGAGGAGGTGAAAGAAGTATGATTTCCATGGGACATCATCTTCATTTAGGAAAGCTTGTTTCAAGAGATTTGGGAAGATCATAAATGTCTAAACCAGACATCTTTTGGGAGATACTCAAGATAGTTGATTTAAAGTCCTTAATATAACACCCAATATGAAATATTAAGGCTAGGACCCAACACAATACTTTTATAACTTGGAAGAAGGATGTCGTAATCCAAGCTATAAAATATTTGAAGGTAGGCGAATGACGATTCACCAATTTCCACCATGAAAACGAAATATATATTATTAGGTTTTAATTGGTTTTTGAAACTCCTAGATCTTTGAGATTCATTGAACTGTTCAATGGCATGTTTCAATCTCGAGTGTGCCCTTCAGGTTTTGTGACTGGGATGCCGAGGATCACAAAACAAGGTGTGAAGTAACCATGCAAATTACTTGGTACCCTTAAGTGTTTACCCCTCAATCGATGTGCCGGTTAACCACACACGCTCCATCGATACTATGATAAACATTAGGTTACCCTTTGCCTACCTTGTTAAATACGAGTTTGTGTGCCGGTTAACCACACACGCTCCACTAACCGACTTAAACAAAGTGCAAAGTGTAATTTCATGGATTAGCACCTTATTCACTTTTTCCTAAGTAACTAAGATTGGGTATTTATAAAAGGTTTAGTTACTTAGTATTTATCATTAATACTTTTAATGAAGGGAGAATTATAGTCCTTGTCCTACCCGTTCGGCTAACGACCCTCCACCGGTCAAGGAAGCGGTGGGTGAGAGTGGACACCCATTAAACTGCCATTTTATAGGCAGTAACCTTATACCCCCCTTATAGACCGGCTTCGTGAATGAGGCCTACTATCTAGTGAAACTGATTTTACTTCAATCGAATGTTTGATTCTAATAATGATTCTTATTGGCCATTTGAATTAGGGTTAGGTCATTCAAGTTATTCTTTTTGCAAAATCCGTAATTGTTTTGTGAATTGAACTAAGTAACAAGCATTAAATTGATTTCTTATGAATGAATTTAGTGTAAATCTTTTCACACATTCTTACGCTCCCGAGCTTGTGAGGAGTATTGGGTGTTGTTGGGAACATTCACAATAAGCTTAATGCAATCTTTTAATCTACTTCTAAGAGCTTGTTTAGATTAGGTTAGTAAGGTTAGGATTAATCAAAGAGCTTGTTTTGATTGATTAATGTGGTGAATGGAAAGTGTTAGAGCTTGTTAACACTCTCAAGTACCAACTTAGATAGAAAGAAACAAATGTCTTGTCATCTTTGATTCACATTGCTGGATTGTCATACATGAAGTTGGAGTCCTTACAAAAATCTGAACTTAATTCTTTCGTTTAGTTGCTTACTCGTGTTTTAAAGTTGTATGTTTAATCATTGCATTCAAAACCCCCCTCTTAATCTTTAGTGAACAAATACCTTACGCAAAACAGGTATAGACTGATTGTCCCGTGTCTCTGTGGATCGACCCTACTTGCCTTGTACTACCTTTCTAGTGCAATATAGTGGGATTATTTTGGAGTATATCGTACCCCTATTATTTGTTGGGTCTGACACCCCTAACACCCTGCCAGTGGCTAATGCCATGGGTTGGGAAAGACTGAAGGAACTCATGCTGGCTGTAATACTGCCCGAGGGGCGAGGTGCAAAAGTTAGAGCACGAACTTTGGAACTTGAAGATGAAGGGTTCTGACATTGCTGCTTACACTGCTAGATTCTGTGATCTGGCACTTCTCTGTCCGGGAATGGTCACCCCGGAAAGCAAGAAAATCGAGAGGTACATTTGGGGGCTGACACAACCCACCAAGGGAAATGTCTTGGCTGCTAGACCGACTACATTTGAGAGCGCCAAGGATCTGGCACAAATTCTGATCGATAATGGGGTTGATCTAGACGAAGTGGCAGCTGTTTCTGAGCCACAGAAGGAAAGTGGTGGGAAGAAGAAGAAATCATGGAACAAACGCAAGGGTCAGTCTTCGTAGGAGCCCTCCAAGAAACAACAAACAGTGGCAGTTCATGCTGTTACTGCTCCTGCTGCTGCTCCAGCTATTGTTCCAACCACCCAAACTCCTACCGGTGTTTATGCTGGGAAACTACCTTTGTGCAACAAGTGTAACTTCCATCATCACGGACCCTGCAGTGAGTTGAGTTGCAACAGCTGTGGGAAGAAGGGTCACACAGCTCGATACTGCAAGGTGCCAGCCCAACCAACCAACCAGACTACGGGAGCAGGTGCTGGTCAAGCTTGTTATGGATGTGGAGAGGTTGGGCATTTCAGGAGAAACTGCCCCAAGGCAACGACTGGTGGCAATACAGGGAGAGTTTTGGCGATGGGCCAGAATGAAGCGGTCGTTGATCCTACCGTTGTTACGGGTACGTTCCTCCTTGACAACTCTTATGCATGCATTCTTTTCGATTCTGGTGCGGAGAGGAGTTTTGTTTAGTCATGCATTCAAACATCTAATCAAATGTCAATCCCAACCTTTAACCGAAACGTTCACCGTCGAGATGGCTAATGGAGAGAAAGAGAGCACGAACAACATATTCATAGGCTGTACTCTTACCCTAGACAATCACTCCTTTCCCATCGATCTTATGCCGGTATCCATCAAGAGATTTGATGTCATCATCGGCATGGACTGGTTGAGCTCCAATCGTGCTGATATTCTTTGTTTCGAGAAAGCTATCCGTCTCAATCTTCCCTCTGGTGAAACCCTCATGATTTACAGAGATAAGCTTAGCTCGAACCTTCGTATCATCTCGTGCATCAAAGCTCAGAAGTACATGCGAAAGGAATGCCATGCGTTTCTAGCTCACATCGTTAATGAGACGCAAAAAGTTAAAGACCTCGAGAGCATCCCCGAAGTCTGCAACTTTCCTGATGTCTTCCCTGAAGATCTCCCAGGAATTCCTCCTGAACGTCAAGTCGAGTTCCGTATCGACTTAATCCCCGGAGCTACTCCTGTAGCTAAGTCTCCCTACCGTTTAGCGCCAGCGGAGATGCAAGAATTATCCAGCCAGCTCAATGAGCTGATCAGCAAGGGGTTTATAAGGCCGAGTTCCTCACCTTGGGGAGCTCCGATCTTATTCGTGAAAAAGAAAGATGGATCCTTTCGGATGTGCATTGACTACCGAGAACTGAACAAGCTGACCATCAAGAACCGATATCCCTTACCTAGAGTCCACGATCTCTTCGACCAACTTCAGGGAGCCAGTTATTTCTCAAAGATCGATCTAAGATCAGGGTACCATCAGTTGCGAGTCCACGAGAATGATGTGCCCAAGACAGCATTCCGAACTCGCTATGGACACTACGAATTTGTAGTAATGCCCTTTGGTCTGACCAACGCACCGGCAGTATTCATGGACCTGATGAATCGAGTGTGCCGCCCTTTCCTGGACAAGTTCGTGACCGTGTTCATCGACGATATACTTGTCTATTCACGGAGTAAGAACGATCATAAACTGCACTTGAGGCAGGTGCTGGAAACATTAAGGGCGGAGAAGCTATATGCAAAATTTTCAAAGTGTGAGTTTTGGATCAGGAAGGTGAATTTCCTTGGTCACGTGATTAGCAAAGAAGGCATACACGTGGACCCTTCCAAGATCAAAGCGATAGGGAATTGGTCTGCACCAAAGACACCCACAGAAATCCGACAATTCTTGGGTCTCGCGGGCTATTATCGCAGGTTCATCCAAAACTTCTCCAGAATCGCTAAGCCTCTAACTACCCTAACACAGAAAAGTGTAACCTTTACCTGGGGAGTCCAGCAAGACACTGCATTTCAAACATTGAAGCAGGCCCTGTGCATCGCACCTATCTTGTCTCTACCCGAAGGGATGGAAGACTTCGTGGTCTATTGTGATGCGTCCAATCAGGGCCTAGGCTGTGTTCTCATGCAGCGAGGAAAGGTCATCGCCTACGCCTCGAGACAGTTGAAAACGCATAAGGTCAATTACACAACTCACGATTTAGAGTTGGGAGCAGTGGTCTGTGCGTTAAAGATCTGGAGACATTATCTCTATGGAACCAAGTGCACTATCTTCACTGACCATAAAAGCTTGCAGCATATCTTCGACCAGAAGGAGCGAAACATGAGGCAACGGCGATGGGTTGAGCTACTCAGTGATTACGAGTGCGAAATCCGCTACCATCCCGACAAGGCCAATGTGGTGGCAGATGCCCTCAGCCGAAAAGAGAACTCAGGTCATAGAGTGAAGGCACTGACCATGACTATCGATTCCCATTTATCCGTGCAAATCAAGGAGGCTCAGCTGGAAGCCTTGAAACCAGAGAAAGTGGCGGATGAAGCATTGCGGGGAATGGACAAAAACTTAGAGGTGAAGGGAGACGGAGTGTACTATTTCATGAACCGGATCTGGACCCCAAAGTTTGGCGGGTACAGATAGGTTGTCATGAATGAGGCTCTCAAGACGAAATACTCCATTCACCCAGGTTCAGATAAGATGTATCTGTATCTCAAACAGCTCTATTGGTAGCCAAACATGAAAGTAGAAATTGCAACCTTCGTGGGCAAGTGCTTGACTTGCGCCAAGGTGAAGGTGGAGTATCAGAAGCCCTCAGGTTTACTTCAGTAGCCAGGAATACCTGAGTGGAAGTGGGAAATGATAACAATGGATTTTATCACTAAGTTACCTAGATCCCCGAGTGGGCACGACGCCATCTGGGTGATTGTCGATCGGTTGACTAAATCCGCCCACTTCCTGCCAATCAAATAAAACTTCAAGATGGAGAGACTTACACGGATCTACATTCAAGAGATAGTTCGCCTTCATGGGGTAGCTGTATCCATTATCTCTGACCGAGATAGCAGGTTTACCTCGAGATTCTGGCAATCACTACAGAAGGCTCTTGGAACTAAATTGGATATGAGCACAGTTTATCACCCTCAAACAGATGGACAATGTGAGAGAACAATTCAGACATTGGAAGATATGTTGAGAGCCTACGTCATCGACTTCGGCGCGTCATGGGACACTCATCTTCCCTTGGTTAAATTTTCCTACAACAACAGCTACCATACCAGCATCAAGGCTGCGCCGTTTGAAGCCCTCTATGGCCGCAAGTACAGATCCCCTCTGTGTTGGGCTGAAGTGGGTGACACGCAGCTAGTCAAGGGTCAAGTCCCTGACAGCACTCTCACTGGTCCTGAAATTATCCGAGAGACGACTGAAAAGATTGTGCAAATCCGAGAACGACTGAAAGCCTCACGAGATAGACAAAAGAGCTACGCCGATAAGAGAAGAAAACCCTTGGAATTCCAGGTCGGTGACCGCGTCCTTCTGAAGGTCTCGCCCTGGAAAGGCATGATACGTTACGGAAAACGTGGAAAGCTAAACCCAAGGTACGTTGGATCATTCGAGATTCTTGCTAGGATCGGTCCCGTAGCATACAAACTCCAGTTACCACGAGAGCTCAGCAACATCCATCCTGTCTTCCACGTGTCGAACCTAAAGAAGTGTCTGTCCGACGAGACACTTATGATTCCTCTCGACGAGATCGATCTGGACGAAAGTCTACATTTTGTGGAAGAACCTGTTGAAATCATGGACCATGAAGTCAAACGTACCAAGCAAAGTCGCATCCCGATAGTGAAGGTCTGCTGGAATGCCAAGCAAAGTCTAAGAACTTCATCCAAGAACACTCTCAAGGCCTCAAAAACGTGAGTTTTCCATCACCTAGCTTATCATACATGAAGGACCCATTGATCTAAGCCTTTAATCATCAAAGTTTCATCATGTTCTTCATCATATGAAGGTGTACGGCCACACACCTTCATAAGGGTGGCCGCACACTCTTGAAAGACTCTCCAAAGTGAGAGTTTGGCCTCCATTTGCTAGTTGGACTTGGTATTGACTTGGAAACACTTGAAAATCAACATTTTTAGCATGAATGAAGAGTGCACGGCCGCACACCTCTATGTACGGCTGCACACTCCCTTGTACAACCGCACACGTCCTCTGTACGGCCGCACACTCCTGTATGCAACCGCACACACATGCTGACCGCACACCCTGGCCGCACACACACACTGTTGGCTGTACACCTCCCTCGTTTGATCATATAGGGTCCCGACAAGCATTTCCAAGTCTCTAGGGTGGTTTTCCATCACTTATAGTGGTGAAATACCTTCATTTGACTCTTTTATGTATCATTGCGTGATAATTAGGATCGAATCGTGATTAAGGCTTCACTTGAACACCCAGCTTTCCGTATCGATCCTTCAATCAAACCACTCACTCGAGGTGAGTTCATACCCCTACATTTTCCGTATTTTTAATGTTTTCAGGGGGGGAATACAAGCTAAACATAAATGTTTTCAAAACTCATGAAATTCTCATACTTTAACCCTTTTGTACTGTGTTGAGCATAAGGGACGTTTTCACTAAACTTGCATGATTTTACGGACTCGCTATTCACTACGTTTTACATGCAAACTATAATCGGTATAGTTTGGGATTTTCTAAACATAACAAGTATAGAAACTTTCACTACTCAACGTATGCACTAAGACAGAAATAGTTTAGAGTTTGCATCACTACTTTATCGCGTTTTCATAACTGTAATTATCACTACAAACGGTATACATTCGGATTTTCACTACGGTAGAACGCTACTACACTACATGTAAACTAGATTGTACGATACTGTGAGGCGCTACTTCACTACTGTACCCTTAGGTGTACAGGGATAAATCCTATCATAGTATAACCAGAGTCTCCTGGAGGGAGAGCGTGAGATTTGTGAATAGATCTATTCGGGACTGACAATCCCACACCCGAACTGCTACCTACAGTTAGGCAGGCATGCCTAGGGTGACCAATGTCATTTAGCGCGACGCCTGAAGAACGTTGGAAAGGTCTCTAGTCATATCAAGCATGCTTATACGACTCACATTATGTATAAATCACCTTTAGGCTACAATCTTACACTCTTCAACGGTTTTATTTATACTAAATAGAACTAAAACACACTACGTATACTGGCCAAGCCAGGGTTTTCAAACAGAACCAATTATGCTATGGCTTTACATACAAAATATTTATACTTCATGATTAGCTTTAGCTAGTCACATGAGGTAGTATTTTCGCATATCACTACAGTTTTCAGTAACGAACATTCATGGTTTTATACGTAATCGATAACGCTACATTTTCACTAAAGAAAATATCGGATTTTCTTGGAAGCATACGGATATTCATGGTTTATTACATAACTGATAACACTACATTTTCATTAAAGAAAATATCGGATTTTCTTGAATCTATACAAACATTTCGGCTAGCTCATCAACAAGTTTTCATTACAAATTACTGCTTATGAACTCACCAGCTTTATGCTGATATTTTCAAACTGCTTGTATTCTCAGGAAATCAGTAGACAGGTACCTGCTGGGTTTTTGAGGAGTGGCAGCAATAAGAGTTGAATGTTTATATTCATACAAATTATATAATGTAATTCAAACAAGTTCCAGACGATTTCCAAATTGATGTAAACATTTTTATTTAAGTTTTCATTGTAATGGTTGCGTTGCTATGATTCCTATTATACATTGGTTGTGATGCTATATATGCACTCTCGTGTAGTCAGTATGGCTGGTTTCCACCACCCTGAAGATCCTTATTTTCCCAATCAGGGAAATAACGGATGGCTAGAAGAGCCTGATGAGGAACCTAAAGAGGGACCGGCGGAACCTGTGGCAGATGTCGAAGAAGATCAAGGGGGAGCACCAATCAAGGGACAAACAACAGAGCCGCTCGAACATGCACCTACAAGGACTTCGCCAACGCCAAACCTCAAACCTTTAATGGGACAGGAGGCGTCATAGCCCTGAAGCGGTGGATCGAGAAAGTAGAATCGGTCTTCGAAATCTGCGGGTGTCCGGATGAGTGTAAGGTCAAGTTCACAGCCTGCACGTTCATTGACCAAGCCCTCTCCTGGTGGAATGGACACGTAGAGGCCATGACACTCCCGGTGGCAAACGCGATGCCCTGGGAAGAGCTGAAGGAGATGATGTTAGCAGAATACTACCCTAGAGGTGAGATTCAGAAGATGGAACAAGAGTTGTGGAACCTCACAGTTCAAAACTCCAATATCGACGCATACATATCCCGGTTTAGTGAGTTATCTCTTCTGTGTCCCGGAATGATCACCTCAGAAGGGAAAAAGATTGAGAGGTATATCTGGGGATTGAATGCACCTATCCAAGGGAATGTCATTGCGGCAAACCATGCGATGTTTGACAGCGCCAAGAGACTGGCCAAGAAACTGTACGATCATGGCAATAAAAACGGTGCCAAGACAGTGGAAGCCGAGGTTAAGACGGAAGAAGAGAACAAGAAGGGTAAAAACAACAAGCGAAAAGGAAAGCAAAATTCGGAATCGTCTAAGAAGCAACAAACGGTGTCTGTCCATGCTGCAACACAAGCTACTGCCACACCACATGCTCCAGCCTCATCCACGCCAAATGCTTCCAAGCAGTACTCGGGAAATCTTCCTAAGTGTGGAAAATGCAACTTCCACCATCACGGGGAGTGCAGAGAGACGAGTTGCACACGATGCAATCGGAAAGGCCATACGGCGAAGTATTGTAGCACTCAGCTTCAACAGAACCAGATGACAAACGACAACAACAACAACAATAACAACAACAACACCAATGCTGGAGCTATCTATACCTGTTGTGGATGTGGGAAAACTGGGCATATTAGGCGAAACTGCCCCAACGCGAACAATCAGGGGACAGGAGCAACAGGGAGAGTACTGACAATGGGTCAGGGTGAAGCAGTGCAGTACCCAGCCGTTGTCACCGGTACGTTCCTACTTAACGACTCATATGCATGCATCTTATTTGATAGCGGAGCGGAGCGAAGTTTTGTTAGTAATAAGTTCAAATACTTACTGAAACAACAACCCCAAAAGCTTAATGAAGCCTTCACGGTGAAAATGGCTAATGGGAAGACTAAATCAACTAAGGATATCTATATAGGGTGTATACTAACTCTAAACAATCACACCTTCCAAATAAACTTAATGCATGTAAATATTAGGAGTTTTGATGTGATCATCGGCATGGATTGGTTAAGCCCCCATCATGTCGATATTATGTGTCACGAGAAGGTCGTTCGCCTTCATCTTCGTAACCACAAAACCCTAATAATCTACGAAGATAAAACCGACGCAAACCTTCGCCTTATCTCTAGTATCAAGGCACAAAAGTGTCTACAAAAGAAGAACTACGCGTTCCTTGCTCACATGGTTGATAAAACCAAAGACGAAGTGAGCATTCTCAACATCCCAGTGGCGTGTGATTTCCCGGATGTGTTTCCAGAAGATCTTCCGGGAATACCCCCAGAACGACAAATCGAATTCCGAATCGACCTAGTGCCTGGAGCCACTCCAATCGCCAAATCACCTTATAGGTTGGCTCCTGCAGAAATGCAAGAATTATCAATCCAACTGAGCGAACTCCTGAATAAAGGATTCATCAGACCCAACTTCTCGCCATGGGGAGTTCCAGTTCTTTCTGTTAAAAAGAAAGACAGATCCTTCTGGATGTACATCGACTATAGGGAATTAAATAAGCTCACCATTAAGAACCGGTATCCACTTCCACGAATCGATGATCTATTTGACCAGCTTCAAGGAGCTAGTTACTTTTCAAAGATAGATCTGAGATCCGGTTATCATCAACTCAAAGTCCGAGATGAGGACATTCCTAAGACTGCTTTCCGAACTCGATACAGTCATTACGAATTCGTCGTAATGCCCTTCGGTCTAACAAATGCCCCCGCTGCATTTATGGACCTCATGAATCGAGTCTGCCGCCCATTCCTTGACAAATTCATGATCGTATTCATCGATGATATTCTCGTATACTCTCGAAGCAAAGAGGAGCATAGTCAACATCTTCGACAGATCTTAAAGACCCTTCGAGCTGAAAAGTTATATGCGAAACTCTTCAAGTGTGAGCTTTGGCTCCGCAGTATAAATTTCTTGGGGCATGTAGTCAGTTAGGAAGGAATACATGTGGACCCCTCCAAGATCAAAGCAATCAAAAACTGGGCAATTCCGGCAACGCCAACAGAAATTCGCCAATTCTTGGGCCTCGCAGGCTACTACCGAAGATTCATTCAGAACTTCTCCAAGATAGCCAAACCCCTCACCACATTGACTCAGAAATGCATACCTTTCAGCTGCACCGAGAAGCAAGAAGTTGCCTTCCAATCCTTGAAACAAGCCCTCTGTAGTACTCCAGTGCTATCCTTACTGAAGGGAACCGAAGACTTCATAGTTTACTGTGATGCTTCAAATCAAGGATTAGGTTGTGTCCTCATGCAACGAGAGAAGGTAATTGCTTACGCATCCAGACAACTGAAAACTCATGAAGTAAATTACACCACGCATGATCTTGAACTGGGGGCGGTGGTCTTCGCCTTAAAAATTTGGAGGCACTACCTTTATGGTACCAAGTGCACCATCTTTACAGACCACAAGAGCCTCCAGCACATTCTAAATCAAAAGGAACTAAACATGAGGCAACGGAGATGGGTTGAACTATTAAATGATTATGAGTGTGAAATCAAATACCACCCAGGCAAGGTTAACGTAGTAGCCGATGCCCTGAGCCGAAAGGAGTATTCAAGTCGTCGTGTGAAGACCCTGTCAATCACCATCCAGTCTCATCTAGCCTCACAGATCAAGGAAGCCCAATTGGACGCATTGAAGCCAGAGAATGTCGCTAGTGAATCGCTACGAGGAATGGAGAAGGAGCTCGAAGTTAAAGACGACGGAACCCACTACTTCATGAATAGAATATGGGTTCCCAAAATTGGGGGATTTAGAGAGGTAGTCATGCATGAAGCCCACATGACGCAATATTCTATACATCCGGGGTCAGACAAAATGTATTTGGATATCAAGAAACAATATTGGTGGCCTAATATGAAGGCAGAGATAGCCACTTTCGTAGGCAAGTGCCTTACTTGCGCCAAGGTGAAAGTAGAATATCAAAAGCCCTCGGGACTACTGCAACAACTAGTGATACCCGAGTGGAAATGGGAAAGGATTACTATGGAATTCGTGACCAAATTGCCAAAGACGGCAGACGGATTGGATGCTATCTGGGTAATCGTCGATAGATTAACAAATCCGCTCATTACCTGCCAATAAAAGAATCCAACAAGATAGAAAAGCTGACCCAAATCTAACTCAAGGAGGTTGTGAGACTCCATGGAGTGCCAGTATCCATTATCTCGGATCGAGATAGCAGGTTTACTTCAAGATTCTGGCAATCTCTTCAGAAGGCAATGGGAACACAGCTAGACATAAGCACTGCCTGCCACCCACAGACAGATGGTCAGAGTGAGCGTACCATCCAGACACTCGAGGATATGCTCCGAGCTTGTGTGATTGACTTCGTAAAATCATGGGATGCCCACTTGCCTCTGATCGAATTCTCTTATAACAACAGTTACCATACGAGCGTCAAGGTTGCTCCCTTCGAGGCTCTCGATGGTCGTAATGTAGATCGCCCCTATGTTGGGCCGAGGTGGGTGACACTCAACTAGAAAAAGGGCAATCGCCAGCCAGTGCTCTCACAGGACCCGAAATCATTCGTGAAACGACCGAGAAGATAGTCCAAATCAAAACTCGACTTCAAGCATCGCGAGACCGACAAAAGAGTTATGCTGGCAAGCAGCGAAAGCCACTAGAATTTCAAGTCGGGGATCGTGTGCTATTAAAGTTCTCTCCATGGAAGGGAATGATTCGATTCGGTAAAAAAGGGAAATTGAAGTCGCGGTACATTGGATCGTTCGAGATTCTTGCCTGGATTGGTCCAGTGGCTTACAAGCTGCAACTACCCGCCGAGCTCAGCAACGTACACCCAGTGTTCCACGTCTCAAATCTGAAAAATTGTCTATCAGATGAAACCCTTGTCGTCCCTTTGGCAGATATTGTGATAAACGAGAACCTCCTGTTCGTCGAAGAACCAGTCGAGATTATGGATAGGGAGGTGAAGCGTACAAAGCATTGTCGCATCCCGATCGTGAAGGTTCGATGGAGCGCAAAACGCGGACCGGAAATCACGTGGGAACGTGAAGATCAGATGAAGAAGAAGTAGCCTCACCTATTCTTTCCTTCACAATCCAAGTTTTCAAAAGAATTTCGGGACGAAATTCCCTCTAACGGGGGGATGATGTCACAACTAGCATTTTAGCTAGGAAATTATATTCCTGTGTAACCGTTCATCGATTGTAAAACATTTACTCTAAGTAAATCTCACCCGATGATCATTTAGATTCATCAATTTTGTTCAACAAAGAGTCTAAAAACCCTAAGAATCCCGGTTTGAGTCCATATTGGACTAGAAATTCCTTATTGGGCCTAATGGACCAATAAGCACCCAATTCAACTTTATTGGACTTAGAAGCCCTAATTGGATTCTAATTGGACCCAATTTATAAATCTAAAACATTTTGGACCATTTGGGTCTAGAATGATTCATTCTAACCCCAATGGGCCTTATTGGGCCATAACTAATCCATTTAACCTTAGTGAGCCATAAGCCCATTCTTTTTATTCTATTTGGGCCGTGAATACATACAAGAGCCCAATGGGCCAAAAAAATTTATGTTTAGGACCCAAAGATCCTAACTAAAGTTAATGGGCCCAAACCACTCTACCCTTTCTTCTTGGCCCAAAATCTCGACCCATGTATAAAACAAAAAAAAAGAGAAGTGAAATGGGGGGTTGCCTTTGGAGGTGCCACCTCCATTTTGTTCATCATATATCCATGCAAGGACCACCATATATCCATGCTAGTCACCTCACCACTCTCTCTGCCCTCTCTTCTTCTACTCTCGGCCGAGAGCCACAACACACACACACACACTACATCAAATTCTCTCTATTACTCTCAAGAATCATTCACCTTCTTCCTCCAAGATCTCAAAAATTTGCTAGGGTTCTAAGGATCTTCATCAAGTCATTCAAATCTTTGGTAAGATATTATTAAACACAAGTATCTTCTTTCATCTTAATATGAAAAACTCCTTCTTACATGGTTTTTATTCCATGATCACACCTTAGAAGCTTCATAAACTCGAGATCCTCAACAAAGGTGTGCTAAGACCAAAATTCCTTCCCACTTCTTCTTCAAAAACCGAAACATCAAGCAAAGGTGAGTTCATACCCGCTTGTTTTTGGTTTTCATATGATTTTTGGGGGAGAATGCAAGTAAAATGTGTAGATCTATGTGTTATATGCATGTTTTGTGTGAATCCTTAGTTTATTTGGTAATAAGGTGTTAGATCTTAGCAAATCTCGAAATTTTAAGTATTATTTAGCAAATATCTATGAACTATGATATTATATACATCACATTATCAAGCCAAAAGTGATTACATGTTTAAGATACAAAAGATTTCAACAAAAACCTTGTTAGAGGTCAAAATTGTCAAGCAAACAAAAGATAAGGGCAAAAAGTGACATTTATGTTTTTATAAGGGCCAAACAGATCCTACATGTATAAAAAGGTGCTTTTATGTTAAACATACTTTAAAAAGGGCCAAAAATGAAAATTTAAGCTTAATGGGCCAAAACTTTTGGGCCTCACGGTTTTGGGCCCAATATGCGAAAAAAATGAAGTTTTGGGGTTAAAAATGTTATTTGGCCAAAGTTTGAGTGATAAATGTAAATAAACCAAATTTAGGGGTGAAAATAGCACTTATTTTCAAATTGGACCAAAAATGTAAAATTTTCCAAAATTGGGCCAAAAGTGTAAATTTTTACAAACAAGGGGCTGAAAATGCACTTTTATGCAAAACAGGGTTCTAAATGTGAGAATATAACTTTTTGGGCTAAAACCGTAAATTTTTGGACATTTGGGACAAACTTGCAAGTTTTTATAAATTATGGACTAAAGTGTCATTTTTACAAAACTTTGGGCTTTAATTAAAGATTGGAGAATTATTTGCCAAAAACGTCATTTTTACGAAAAGAGGATCTTTATCATCAATCTATTAAACCCCGAGCTAAAACAAACAACGGAATAATACAAACGAACAGAATACGTTGATAACTATTTATTGGGCCTAATATACACGTTACTTGGCCATTGGACCCTAAGGGCCCAATTAAGTGTATATTGAGCCCAATGTTTTCCATGATGTGTTTATTGGGTCTTGCGACCCACTTACATGTTAATTTGGGCCTAAGTATGGATTACATGTTAGTGGGCTTTTGTGGCCCATTTACATGCCTATTGGGCCTAAATTACCCTTTTCCATGTTATCGGGCCTTTGTGGTCTAATTGCATGCTAATAGGGCTTGGAATGGAAATTTCACATGTTAATAGGCCGTAACTATACCCTTCTGTAATCATTAAACTTCGTATACTTATATATGTACCTTTCGAATACAAAAACATACCACATATACGTAAACATTAAACATAGAACAAAAAGGGGTTGAGAATCTAGTGAGACATGTCGGTTGGCACCTCCGAGTGTACAATCGTAGCCTGTAGTTATAATCAGATTTTCCTGGTACGAAAGCAGGAGTTTGTGTATAGATCTATACGGGGTGACCCCCCACGCCTTAGATATTCGCTACAGCTAGACTAGGCCAGTCTAGGGCGACAAAATCCTTAGCAAGACCGGCATTTGGAAAAATACCAAGACGGTCGACCTAGTCATTATCATGCATGGTTATAACGGCTCATATAGGGATTCAATACCAAAAGTTTAACCTTTTGAAGATAAACTCTTTAATTATGTCAATGCAAAACGACTTATTTAACGATACAAGAATCTAGACGATGTAATAAAATAGAAAATATCGGATTTTCTGGGGAAATTATTCATATTCAATTATCATTTATTCAAAATACAATGAATCTAAACTACACTCATATAAGTTATAACAATGAAATTCACACATGCATTGATACTTGATTTTCACATCATTTTCAGAGATTTTACAGAAAATATCGGATTTTCTGGGTTTTTATGAAAGATACAAAGACTTTTACTCAAATATACTTATGAACTCACCAACATTATATATGTTGACCGTTTTCAAAATAACTTGTATTCTCAGGTAATCGTTAAGCTGGAAGATATGCAAGTGTGTATGGTTTTGTTTTATGTAACATCACTTATCGTACTTTTAACAATTTGAACTTATGTATTATAACAATGTACTTGATGTGAACAATGCTGGTTGTAATATGTAATGTTAGTGATGAATGTGTTATGTTTCATGTATATTCATTGTGATGATTATTCAATTGTTAGTCACACGAGCCCCCGGACGTTTCTGCCGTCTGGTTCGGGGGTGTGACACTAGTCCTACTCAATCTAAAGACTTGTTGATCAGCACTTCCTCCTTGCCAGTTGAGGGGGAAAACGTAACCTCGGTTGAAGTAACAACCATCGAGGTTCCAGTGCTTGAAGAAACAGCTCCGGTACCCGTCCGTAGAATCACAGCTCAGTCAAATGTCTCCTCAGACTCAGACGAAGACACAGAAAACATTGACACAAGAACCGATTCAAGAATCATTACTCACTCATTATCCCAGGGGGAACCATCAATGGTTCAAGAGGATCTCCCATCCGGAATCCAGGGGGAACCCCATTTAGATGCTGAACCAAATCCTTCAGTCCAAGACACTTCAGCCGCTGACGTCCTGGATTTGAAAGTCAAGAATTTCCAAACCACTGTTACAGGCTTGAAAAGGCAGTTTATGGTCTCAAACAAGCTCCAAGGGAATGGTACGAGTCTCTCTCTGAGTTTCTTGTCACGTCCGGATATAAAAGAGGTGTGATTGACCCCACATTATTCCGAAAAGCAAATGGTAACCACCTGATGCTTGTCCAGATTTATGTGGATGATATCATTTTTGGCTCAACAGATCAAAAATTGGTGGATGACTTTGCCAAGCTCATGACCAATAAGTTTCAAATGAGCATGAACAGAGAAATTAACTTCTTTCTTGGTCTTCAAGTCAAACAAATCTCTCAAGGAATCTTCATCCATCAAGAGAAATACACCTTCGAGCTTCTAAAGAAATACTCAATGGATAATTGTTCCTCTGCCAAAATTCCTATGGTCTTCGGATACAAGATCTCTGTTGATCCTACCGGAGAATCAGTTGATCATAAATTATATCGTGGAATGATTGGTTCATTAATGTATCTAACCGCAAGCAGACCAGACATTGTGTTCGCCACAGGCTTATGCGCTTGATATCAAGCCGATCCCAAGGCTTCTCACCTCACCGCAGTTAAACAAATCTTTATATATATCAAGGGAAACAAAGCACTTGGTGTGACATCCCCATTTTCACGGCCAGGAAAGACCGATTTTGTTTATGCTTTGTTTAAAAATCAGAGTAACATTTTAAAGAAAAGTGTTGCGGAATTTGTTCCTAGTAAAACATGATAAATACGTTATCAAAGCATTTCCGAAGAAATGTATTTTTATTCATTTTAAAACATTGGGATGTCATCGTCAATACAGAAACATAAGCATAAACAGAACTTACATTCATTTACACTAGTGATCTACGTCTCTTTTAAATCTCTCAATGTATAGTAGCTTCGTATTGACACCGGTGATACAAATAAGCTTGAGTGGGTCAGGTTGGGAAACCTGGTGAGTACATAGGGTTTTCAACCCACAATAATATAATTATTACGTTTAAACATCAAACAATCAACCCAATTACCCATCCCCGTTATCTTCTGTACTCTTAAGGATCTACCCTAAGAATCAACTATTCGTCGTTCATTCATTCCTAAGGATTATCCAAAGAAATAGGCACGAAGTTCATCGTTGCCAATGACACAGTTGTCAAGCACAACTGCTAATATTATCATTTAGGCGCAGCTGCCAGAATTGTGACATTCTCTATGAGGCGCAGCTGCCGGTATTGTCCTTTAGACGCCACTGTCATGGTTATAATGTTCTCTATTAGGCGCAGTTGCCGATACTATCCTTAAGGCGCAGCTGCTAGGATGTTTATCGTAGATCAAAAACATCTACAGGCTGTGGCGCAGCTGCCAGTGCTAATTTATAGGGTACTAGGTCCAATACTGCCAATGTTCACATATAGGGCACTATGTCCATACTGCTAATGTTCCTCTATATCAGCTTTCATCCATCATCATTCATCTACCCATGTTTTACCCAACATATTTTGTAGATATAAATACATATACAGTTTAAATCATTTAAAACATGTATAAAAATTTTCATCCAGCAGAGACAACAAGTATTCAAATAATATGCACACATAGCACGTAATTTATATTTAAAATACTTCATATCTATGTGTAAGATGAAAGTAACTATGCACTCACATGATAAGGTGGTGACTCGGTACTCGGACAGCACTTCGTTTACTTAAAACAACTTCTTTCGACAAAACCTAGTATCATTACCACTAGAGTTTAGTCTAATGTTCAACGAGACTAATTAATAGTCTAACTATTATTACTATTATATAAGCGTCAACACAATACTCTTCACCCACTATGTACAGACAGGGGCCAGACATGGAACACCGAAGGGCAGGATCATTTTGTCATATAACACTTCTGAAATCCAGCAACCCAAGCGGCCCCCCAAACCAGATTCCCCGTACTGCGAGTGGTTAAAAATATATTATAACGACACTTATATAACTCATAATAATAGCCCAAATACTCATTATAAGGTCCTAATAACATTACTATATTGAAACAAAAGCTATACTAAAGATAGGTTAGGTGTAGCTCACTTACATCAGGTTTTCTTGAAAACCGGGCTTTGTTGGACTAGCGTTCCCGAGCCGAAAGGCTCTTTTTTTGGGGCTCCGGGAGCCTCGTGGCTTCCTTCGGGTGCTAGGGGGTTTACCTAGACTTTAGGGGGGTTAGGGTAGGCTAGAGAGAGTATAGAGAGAGAAAGAGAAGTTGGAAGGTGTGAGGAGTTGGCTTCACCCGACACCACTATTTATAGGGGACTGGAGGGTCACTCACGTCGTGAGACATTGATGCTCACGTCGTGAGCCAGCTGGAGACACCAAGGTTGAGCCTGGTGCTGCCACGTGGCATCGCACACAGGGTGTAAATCAGCCGATTTTCAAAAATTCATAACTTTCACATACGAGCTCCGTTTTAGACTTTCTTTATATTCACACGTAGGTAAAAATAAGATCTCCCACTTTCCTTTTGACTCCGTCGGCTAATTCTCGACCGATCTTGAATTTAACAGTATGAAGGGATTACATTGTTAAATGTTCGCGTAAAATTCATAACTTCTACATACGGACTCCGTTTTCGTCTGTCTTTTTGTCGTTAAATTCCTATTATTGAGATCTTCAATTCTCATTTAGGTCGCCTTGGCCAAAAACCGCTCGATCTGAAATTCTAGTTTCGGGTTGTGCTCTACTAAGCCAAATCTTAGAAAAATCATAACTTCCTCATACGAAGTCAGATTTGGGCGTTCTTTTTATGCACGGTCTCGGTTTAACGTATACTACAACTTTGGTTTAGATTACTAAGGCCAAAAAGTCCTCTATCGTAAATTCACTATTTACGTTGCGCTGTGTCCTGCCGGTTCTGTCGCGAAACTTCGACGGGCCATAATGTCTTCGTTATAACTCGGATTTCGGCGTTCTTTATATGTACGGAATCCTTGAATCATATGCTACAACTTTTATTAAGAGTGTTCATTCTAAATAATCCTCTATCAAAAGTCGTGTTCGAAACTTATTGTCTCTAAATTGACTAGCCCGGATCTATGGACGTTACAATTATCTCCCCCTTAGGATGATTACGTCCCAAAATCATCAATGAAACAGTGTTGTATAATGACTCCATACGTTATCTCTTCATCCTAGGTAATAATCGTAACTTCTTTGTTCCTTCGAATTAACTTCTTTAACTGCAGGCGGTGCTCGATCTTGCACCCGCTCTCTATCTTACGTTAGACTTTCAATCATGACCTTCACGTCACAATCTTGATCTTTACTGGAGACTCCTTCTTCTTCTTAACAATCTCAAGATAAGTTCTTTGATTACTACAATGGACCGATGTGTCATATTCTAATGACCTATCATCGTGTGATGCAACGTTTAGACTCAGGTCTTTTAGAGTCAAATTCCAGAATGGAATATACCTTCCTTCATGTTCTAATGTGATATAATCATAGTTTAGCATATAGCATTTCTAGCTTCAAGCTTCTTACTTTAACGAAGATCGCAATATTTCTATTAATCGCTTTCACTTCAATCCTCTGGCTTAAGTCGGATGCTACATCGAACTTGGTTCCTTGAACCACGTAACATGCTCATCTTAGTCGGACTCGATTTGATATGACCGTTAGGGTCGAAATAACAATCATCTCTTTAGTCATTACAAAAACAATGGTAATGACATACTTGAACAAAACAGAATCAATTACTAGCTTCTTGGTAACCTTGTGACTTTCCCTGATCCAAGTGTGAGTCCTGTGCTTCCGGTAGTATAGGCCTCTACTACCATTCACACCTACTCATAATCGTCCCAAGTATTGTCTCACAGTTTTCCAAGTCATCATACAAGAAAAATCACACAACAGCTTAACACATCAGATAGCAAAAAGAAGGTTTTATATTATTCCTTGAAACGATTACATAGGTGTTCAAGTTCACCCTAGACTATGCCTCTAATAGGCTACACCTCCTGATACTATCCGCATGGCTACTTCATAGCTTTATTTTCGGATATCAGTTCTCACTCTTGATTCCTTGCATCGTCAGTAGCTTCGTCAAGGATCATCTGGAATGCTCTTGCCTTCGGCTTTGGCGGCACATTTGGCTTTGTAGCCCCTTCCTTCTTTGGGCAGTCTTTGTGACAACTGTCAATTTTTGGCCAAGTCAAAGTCAACTAAAGTCAACGAGTCAAACCGGTCAACTCATCTAACCCTTGTACATTAGGGTTTCCATTATGTTTCTTATCGAACAACTCGCAATCTTAATACAAAGTATCACTTAGAGTTTTCACGTGTCCGGAAATTCTAAACCCTAATCAGGGCAAGTGATGAAACTACTCGATAAAACATTACTCCTTAACCCTCAGGGGCATATAACAATCATAACAAGACTTAACGAGGTTTACGAACCTTGAATTACAGAGCCAAACACTCAAAAGGGTCACAAAAGAAGTCTCTCTCAATCTCTTTCACTCTAACTCTCCCAAATCTCTCTCTATATGAGAAATCTCTCCAAGAATGTGAAATATCTCCCAAATCTCTCCAAGTATGTCAAATCTCTCCCAAATCTCTCTCTCTGTATGAGAAATCTCTCCAAGAATGTGAAATCTCTCCCAAATCTCTCCAAGTATGCCAAATCTCTCAAAGTATCTCAAATCTCTCCCGAATCTCTCTCAAAACCTCTTTTGATTTATTTTAACCATTTGGGGCATCCCGACACTTGACTTGGTGAAAAACCATTCGAAACGGGAAGATACATTGGAAATTAGCCTTTTAGGGCCGAAGTCCCTCTATAGGGACCAAACCCTCCTTGAGCCAAAGCCCCAAGAGCCAAGACCGAAGTCCCCTTGAGTAGCCGCAGCCATCGAACTGCAGCCATCGGACCGCAATGACTAAGGACTAGAACTACTGAGGACCAAGGCTGCTGAAGACCGGAGCGCTGAACTGCACCCGCAACTGAGCACCGCACCTGACCCCGCCTTCGGTCCCTTCGGACGAGTCCGCCTGCGGTACCTACTTGGACCGCAGTCCCTTCCCCTCGGATCCAATGCACCAACCAAACCACCCTTCCGGTTCTAATGCTGCTAAGACCGAAGTCCCTCGCCCTGACTTCGGATTTTCCATTTTCCACCCGGTTTTCGACCACGACTCCGTTTTAAGCCCGATTTTAATTATTTTAACGAGGGATTTTCACCCAAACTTATATTTTGACATATAAGACCCCATATATTCATAAATTAAGCATATTTTTAGGGAAATCCTTATTTAAGGATAAAAATCTATTAAATAAGATCTTGAGGTGGAGTGTTGACTTTACTTTAGTTTATGACACAAGCAACCACCCACACCCACTCCATAACCAGCCCACCCCCCCCCCCCCACCATACCTAGTCATTCATCATCCTTTTCCCATCATTTCCCAACCCCCTTTCCTTGTCTAAGGCTGAAATCTATCCTCTCTCCTAACACTCTCTCTCATTTTCTCATTCTTCCACCAAAGATTAAACACATTTTCTCTCTCAATTCTCTCACTAAAATTCGAGATTCAAGGGCCTTCTTCCAAGCTTTTCTTCCACTTTTGGTAAGTATATTCATCCTCCATATAATTATTTCACTTCCTTCTACTCAAATCATAGATATTTTACACAAACATCACCACATTCATGTTAGATCTTCGAACCTTCAAGGCATCTTCTTAGTGTTCTTGAGTTGAACACTACCTTTCTCCATCATCCATCTACTGAAATCACTCAAGGTGAGTTCATACCCCTATCTTTTCATGTTTTTCTTAAGTTTTAAGGGGGGGGGGGGGAATACAAGTTAAAACACCAAGAACACAACTAAACTCATTTAACAGCCTTCATCAGAAAAGTTCATCTCCATTCACGGACTGTTTTGGTCAACTTAAACATTTTAGTTTTCAAAACTGTACTAGGTGAAAATAGTTCAGGTTCATACCTTTAAAATGACTACTTTCACATCTCCATACGATTTTTCTACAATTTATAGTGATTTTTACAAAACTGCCTGTCATTTCAAGAACAAATCCGGACCAGTCTGTGATTAAGGACTTTTTCACACAAGTTGGAGGTCACTAAAAATCATAATAAAATTTATGAACAAACTAGACTCATTTTCCAAACTCTCAGAATTTACAGATTCGGATTTGGACCTTGGATGATTTTTCTATAAATTTTATAAGAACAGTAATAGAAATGTTAATACTAGAAAAATGCTATCAATTTCATTTGCACCTTGTAACTTGTTGAGCAAGGTGTGTATCATTATGTGAATATATGTTTTTACATTATATGTCATTTCGTCTTAGTGTATTGACATACATCAGAAAACAAATGGATTTTTACCTCCACGAGTATGGTAATTAAATTAGTGTTTTAAACAAAGTTTATATCCATAGCATACAAACATTTTGATAAACCATTGTAAGTATAGTTTATGTTCACTACTACTACCACTATGTTATAAACTATAATAGGTATAGTTTATGATTCATTTACATAACAAACACTACTTTTACAAGAAAACTATACATTACAAACGTTTTGATGAACTATAACAAAGATAGTTTATGTTATACGAGCAAACTTCCTACGAAAGGTTGTATTTCTACATAAAAGAGTTTTCGGATCACCACACGTAAAACTGTTAATGAATAACTTTGTGAGACATTCGCTTCACGTTACTTCCAAGGTAACGAAATCAAAAGTCCTGAAATTGTAACCAGAGTCTCCTGGAGGGAGAGCGTGATAGTTGTATATAGATCTATATTGGGATTGACACCCCACACCTTGTTGTTAGCTACAGTGGGACCTCGAGGTCTACGGGTGACAAATGTCATAACAGTTTCGACGCCTGAAGAACGTCGTTTCAGGCCAACTAGGTCATAGCATGGTTATAATAACTCACTTAGGGTATTCGCAAAACATAAGATTTACGCGGTGTTCTATCACTAAATCATATTTATGACAACCTAAACTTGTGCATATTTTCATAAGTGCAGAAAACATGGATACAGTTCTAGTCTTAGGATAGCTAAGAATACATCTCAACTAGAGTTGTAGGTTCCGGGTATAATTGCAGAGTGTATAAGTTGAAGTTATATAAGATTTCAGTGACAAATCGACTTAGCATTGGTGGGTCCGCCCCATTTCCTGTTCCTTGTTTGGTTGTGGGCCTAGGGCAGACCCATTATATTCGACAGTTTATTTAACTTTAATTTTATATAACTTATATACGCTGGGTGATTATAGAAGGAATCTATGGATCATCTAGAGTACTTTATTTCCTAACATAGAAACTTTCATTTCACATCTCATAAAGAAAATATTGGATTTTCTGGAATTACACTCATTCTCTTTTACAAAGGAAAACGATTTCTTTCTCAAATAAAAATCTTATGAACTCACCAACTTAAATGTTGACACTCTTTCAAAACTACTTGTATTCTCAGGAAATCAGTGAAACAGGAAACCAACAACATTTTGAGGATGGGACGTTAAATTGTCAAACAGTTCATTTTGTCATCATAATGTAATTGATTTTGAACATGTAAACATATACTATGATGAAACCTTTTCAATTATATTTATGATGGTTGTATTTACTTTGAGCACTATTATACTCGTTGTTGTGATACTATACATGAAGTCCTCCACCCCCGGACGTTTCCGCCATCCTTGGTTTGGGGGTGTGACAGATTGGTATCAGAGCATTGTTTATACTGAACTAAGTATATCGAACCACATAAGATATACAAACTATAAATACATTGGGACTAAAGTCTCTGATTAAACATTTTCGAAAGACTATACTTTTAGAAATAAATAGTTTCGTGTAAGAGTATACGCGCATGCATACATACTAAGGTCAGCATCATACTAGAACAAAACAAAAGTTGTGATTGTTGAATGGGACAAGTAGGCTTGGGGATGTATGGTCAGGTCTGGGAATGACATAGCTTGATCAACTATGTCTGACCCAGAAGTGATTAGCATATGCCCGGGAATGGTTGTGGCGTTGCAACAAGTCTAAAAAAAAACTTACCAACTCTATCTACAAACAAACATCGAAAACATAAGACAAACATTAAAATACTATAGGAGTATTTGGTGATACTATAACCAACTTATGTGAAAACTAAAGACCCCTATTAGTAGGTCTATAATGACTGAGTGCATACGCTAAGGTTATACATAATTAAAGATATTATAGACTCAGAATCTATGACTATTGCTCTACTTCCTGTTCCTTGTTTGGTTGTGGACTTAGAGTAGAGTCATTTATTCGAAGGTCTATTCCATCTCAGATTATGTATAACTGGTATGCACTAGGTGATTATAGACATGACTGATAAGGATCACCCCCTATAAGTAATTATAGGATTAGACGTCTATTAATTATCTCTTCTACCCCTATTCTCGCACGAGCAACGTAATGGGTAAATCTTAACGCCCGTACAAAACCCACTTCTACCCACTACCATAACTCCGTCTCAGGGACGTTAGCAGAAACACCGAGAATAGTTCAGTAAAGTGCGAAATTTATACGTGTGTATATAAACGGTAAGGATATAACCAAAGTATATCAATAAAAATTGGCATGCATTTTATTTCAGTGGGAGTTTACCACATATTTCATAACCTGTTATTACAAACAATTTGCTTATGGTAACTCTAAGATTACTTGATGTATACCTTAAGGTTATGTGTAATTAAGAGACGATCGACTTAGAAATGGTAAGTCCGCCTTAGGTCCTGTTCCTTGTTTGGTTGTGGGCTTAGGGCAGACTCATTAAGTTCAACGGCCTATCGGACCTTAATTACACACAACTGGTATACATTGGGTGATCTTAGGGGTGGATCGGGCATGGAACAAATCACAAGATTACAATCGAGTCATTTCTACTAAATTCATAAGTTTATTTATATAGACCTCTGGTATGAATTGTTTTCCACATTCGAAAAATTGGGAAATACTATACTTGAAAACTAATAACCTAGTTTTTACGACGCCCGACTAATAACCAATACTAAAAGACTTATACTCATTTTGTCTTTGAAATTTTATAACAGAAAGATGCCGCCTCGAAGGTCTGTTAGACGCACTAGTGGAACGCAAACAAATCCACCACCGCCGCCTCCCCAATAGGATCTTGTTATGTTCCAAGCTGCGGTCACGGCCGCGGTGGCAGCTGCTATGTCCCAAATCAGCACTGATGGTGCAGGACGGGCAGGGAGCGGTAAACATATACTATGATAATGTAATTGTCAAACAGGAAACCAACAGCATTTTGAGGATGGGACGTTAAATTATCAAACAGTTCATTTTGTCATCATAATGTAATTGATTTTGAACATGTAAACATATACTATGATGAAACCTTTTCAATTATATTTATGATGGTTGTATTTACTTTGAGCACTATTATACTCGTTGTTGTGATACTATACATGAAGTCCTCCACCCCCGGACGTTTCCGCCATCCTTGGTTTGGGGGTGTGACAGTCTTTCTTGAAGTGCCCTTCCTCATTACATCCGTAACACACCCTTTTGTTGAATGTACACTCGTTGGCATAATGCCCATGCTTCCCACACTTGAAACAAGTCACCTCATCACCGCATTTTCCAGAGTGTTTCTTTTTGCACTTCTCGCACCATCTTGGTTCGCTTCCTCCTCCTCCAAACTTCCTTGAACTGGACTTGCTCTTCTCATCGGGCCTTTCCGATCCTTCGGATTTCCTCTTTTTGCCAACCTCAATCTTGTGGGCGGCTCTTCCCTTGATCATCTCCTCAACAGACTTGGCAACCTACATAGCTGCCTCCAAAGTAGGTGTCTGACGTACTGGCACTGCATACTCCCATGGAAGTCCCTTGGCGTACTTGTCGATTTTCGTCATCTCATATAGGACAAGACGCAAGGCAAAGTCCATCTTCTCTGTGAAGTTGTTGGTGTATTCATCAATCGACATGCTTCCTTTCTTCAAGGTTAGGAATTGGTTCTCTAGCTCGAGCAGGTTTTGGGCTGAGCAGTACTTGCGTTTGAACTGCACCAAAAACTCTACCCATGTCAATTGCAAGGGATCATTGGGGCATAGAGTCTTCCCCAGGGTGTTCCACCAGCGCACAGCGCTTCCTCAGAACTGACGTACTGCAAATGTGGTCTGTAACTTACCTCTGCATCCACACGTCATGAAGGCCAGCTCCATCTCTGAGATCCAATCCATAACTTCGATCGGATCTTCCTTCCCAGTGAAATTCGATGGCTTGCAAGTTAGGAAATCTTTGTACTTGCACCCATTCCTCTCAACCCCGTCATCTTGGTTGTTTCTCCTAATCATCGACGGATCAGCTTGACCAATGGTCCTGCTGTAGTTCCCCTCCTCAGACTGCCCTTCTTTTAATTCGGGCTGTTCAACAGGCACCATAATTTCTTCTTGGTTATGTTGAAGTAAAAGCCTTGTTTCCTCCATTTGATGATCCAACATCATCTGGATCATCACTTGTACTCCGGCCATTGTGATTGGCTCAGGAGCGGCTACCACAACAGGTATTTGCTCAATTATTGGGGGTTGATTCCTGTTTCCATTCGCGTTCCCGACTCCACTGCGGGTTCTTGCCATTTCGATCTATACACTAATTTAAACGTTTGGTGTGTAGTGACGAGAATTTAAATAGGAAAGATTTTATTTACGATCGACGTGTAAATATCCCTATCACTCCGAAGAGTTACATGCCAGTTCTAATACCATAATTAAATGTTTAGAAATCTGAGCACATAAAATTTCCAGATCCGGTCGGCAACAGACCATAGATCCGATCAGACATTTAGCATCATAAATCATTTAGCACATAAAAGCATGTTAGGCATTTTCCCTAAATTAGCTAGTGCTTGTGTCTATTCAGGTGTATTACCTAAATTTTATTAGACAGTCCTCACAATCATTTCTTAACATTCTAAGATTAAGTCTAGAAATAAATCAATATTCCAAGTTCGCTTAAACTAATTCTCTGACACCAACTGTGACATCCCCATTTTCACGGCCAGGAAAGACCGATTTTGTTTATGCTTTGTTTAAAAATCAGAGTAACATTGTAAAGAAAAGTGTTGCGGAATTTATTCCCAGTAAAACATGATAAATACGTTATCAAAGCATTTCCGAAGAAATGTAATTTTATTCATTTTAAAACATGCCAGTTCTAATACCATAATTAAATGTTTAGAAATCTGAGCACATAAAATTTCCAGATCCGGTCGGCAACAGACCATAGATCCGATCAGACATTTAGCATCATAAATCATTTAGCACATAAAAGCATGTTAGGCATTTTCCCTAAATTAGCTAGTGCTTGTGTCTATTCAGGTGTATTACCTAAATTTTATTAGACACTCCTCACAATCATTGCTTAACATTCTAAGATTAAGTCTAGAAATAAATCAATATTCCTAGTTCGCTTAAACTAATTCTCTGACACCAACTGTGACATCCACATTTTCACGGCCAGGAAAGACCGATTTTGTTTATGCTTTGTTTAAAAATTAGAGTAACATTTTAAAGAAAAGTGTTGCGGAATTTATTCCCAGTAAAACATGATAAATACGTTATCAAAGCATTTCCGAAGAAATGTATTTTTATTCATTTTAAAACATTGGGATGTCATCGTCTATACAGAAACATAATCATAAACAGAACTTACATTCATTTACACTAGTGATCTACGTCTCTTTTAAATCTCTCAGTGTATAGTAGCTTCGTATCGACACCTGTCATACAAATAAGCTTGAGTGGGTTAGGTTGGGAAACCTGGTGAGTATATAGGGTTTTCAACCCACAATAATATAATTATTATGATTAAACATCAAACAATCAACCCAATTACCCATCCCTGTTATCCTCTTTACTCTTAAGGATTTACCCTAAGAATCAGCTATTCCTCGTTCATTCATTCCTAACGATTATCCTAAGGAATAGGCACGAAGTCCATCGTTTCCAATGACATTGTTGTCAAGCACAGCTGCTAATATTATCATTTAGGCGCAGCTGCCAGAATTGTGACATTCTCTATGAGGCGCAGCTGCCGGTATTGTCCTTTTGATGCCACTGTCATGGTTATAATGTGCTCTATTAGGCGTAATTGCCGATACTATCCTTAGAGCGCAGCTGCTAGGATGTTTATCATAGATCAAAAACATCTACAGGTTGTGGCGCGGCTGCCAAAGCTCATCTATAGGGTACTAGGTCCATTACTGCCAATGTTCACATATAGGGCATTATGTCCATACTGCTAATGTTCCTCTATATCAGCTTTCATCCATCATCATTCATCTACCCATGTTTTACCCAACATATTTTGTAGATATAAATACATATACGGTTTAAATCATTTAAAACATGTATAAAATTGTTCATCCAGCATAGACAACAAGTATTCAAATAATATGCACACATAGCACGTAATTTATATTTAAAATACTTCATATCTATGTGTAAGATGAAAGTAACTATGCACTCACCTGATAAGGTGGCGACTCGGTACTCGGACAGTGCTTCGTTTACTTAAAACAACTTCTTTCGACAAAACTTAGTATCATTACCACTAGAGTTTAGTCTAATGTTCAATGAGACTAATTAATAGTCTAACTATTATTACTATTATATAAGCGTCAACACAATACTCTCCACCCACTATGTACAGACAGGGGCCATACATGGAACACCGGAGGGCAGGATCATTTTGGCATATAGCACTTCTGAAATCCAGCAACCCAAGTGGCCCCCCAAACCAGATTCCCCGTACCGCGAGTGGTTAAAAAGATATTATAACGACACTTATATAACTCATAATAATAGCCCAAATACTCATAACTTTCGCATACGAGCTCCGTTTTCGACGTTCTTTATATCCACATGTAGGTAAAAATAAGATCTCCCACTTTTCTTTTGACTCCGTCGGCTAATTCTCGACCGATCTAAAATTTAACAGTATGAAGGGATTACACTGTTAAATGTCCGTGTAAAATTCACAACTTCTACATTCGGACTCCGTTTCCGTCTGTCTTTTTGTCGTTGAGTTCCTATTATTAAGATCTTCAATTCTCATTTAGGTCGCCTTGGCCAAAAACCGCTCGATCTAAAATTCGAGTTTCGGGTTGTGCAATGCTAAGCCAAATCTTAGAAAAATCATAACTTCCTCATACGAAGTCATATTTGGGCGTTCTTTTTATGCACGCTCTCGGTTTAACGTATACTACAACTTTGGTTTAGATTACTAAGGCCAAAATGTCCTCTATCGTAAATTCACTATTTACGTCGCGTTGTGTCGTGTCGGTTCTGTCGCGAAACTTCGACGGGCCATAACGTCTTCGTTATAACTCGGATTTGGCGTTCTTTATATGTACGGAATCCTTGAATCATATGCTACAACTTTTATTAAGAGTATTCATCCTAAATAATCTTCTATCAAAATTCGTTTTCGACACTTATTGTCTCTAAATTGACTAGCCCGGATCTACGGGCATTACACTTGGTCTCTTGTATCCAGCTGGAAATGACTTCAGCCTGCAAGCATTCATCGATGCGGACCATGCCAGATGTAGATTGGATAGGAAAAGCACTTCTGGTGGTTGTCAATTTCTTGGAGGAAGACTAGTCAGCTGGTCTTCAAGGAAGCAAAATTGTGTTTCTCTGTCTATCGCAGAAGCTGAGTATATGCCTGCAGTCAGTTGTTGTTCACAAGTCTTATGGATGAAAACCCAACTGATGGACTACGGATACAGAATGTTGCGGATACCGATTTATAGTGACTCTAAGAGTGGTATAGTGATTTCTCACAATCCTATTCACCACTCAAAGACTAAGCACGTTGAACTCTGGTACCATTTCATCAAAGACCACATTCTAAAAGGTAACATTGAACTGATTTTTGTTCCAACTATCGAAGAAATTGCTGATGTTTTTACAAAAGCACTCGATGCAACCAAATTGAATCACTTTATTAAAATGTTAGGGATGATAAATCCTGACCCGCAATTCTTCTTGAATTGTTAGGTACCACAGACCACTACTGGTCCTTGTTGCGGTCCTAGAATAATATACATATCATATGTTCTCGCAGTATACCGTGTGTACCGCAGTCACATATGATATCTATATTCTTTGGGTCTTTACCTTGTTTTATTTCTAACCTTTTACCAAGTGTTTCTTTCAGCTCATGCTACCAAAGTTTCTCTAGTTATCACTACTGGAATTCATCTGCATTCAAGAATCCATCTGCAATCACAATTCTTGTCTTCTTCATGCCCTTCCTGAACGATGTGTGTTATTTAATGATTTTCATTAAATAAACAACATTCGTTTTGTAACATACATATTTTCAGTTCTTTTTCAAAATTACCTTTTCATCATGTCAGACCTATTTTAGGTTAAGTGACAAACAAATATCTTTTCCATAAAAGAAATCTTTAAGAAATCTTTTATAGCCCCCAACTGTCTAATCCGTTTCATCTTCTTCTTTTTATCCAACGGACTATTAACCCTCACCACTCAATCTTCAGACGTGGGTTAGTGGGTATGATAGTTAATTAATGCCCCATTTTTCAAAACCTTTAATTAATTACAAAAACATTATTTGTGGCTGTAAATGGTTAAAACCCAAGGGTTTTTACCATTCACAACTGTAACTAAGGTAATTACAATAAATTTTGAAATCCGGAGGTATAAAAACCTCCCCTTTTCTTCCCAAGAAGGTTTACGCCTTCTGAACTCACAGACGAACTCTTCTCTCTTCTTCACCTTCTTGCTAAAAAGCTTTCTGCAAGTTCTCAATTTTTTTCGAAAACAACAATGGTGAAATCTGGAATCTCAAAGAAGCAGTCAAAGGCTTCTGCCTCTGCACATCCAACTAGCTCCGACTCGACGATGAAAAACTCTACTCCAACGATTGCCTCAAGCAACTTTAGGGCAATTTTCGAAGATCATCCCTCATACAACGACTCCATTCGACTGATGATCAAGTTCTTGTCCACCTACCCACTGTTTGGAGCGTTTGATTCCTTCAGAGACATTGTTCCACTTTCAACTCTCTTCAAGTGTGCATTCTCTGCATTTCGCCCGCTCAATAATCCTCAAGAAATCCATCTAAACCTAATCGACGATTCTCTGGTGGTTCTCACAAAACCCAAATTCATGGAAGCTATCAACCTACGTGTACCTCCCAACACCCAATTCTTCAACCCTAGCACCACTGATATCATCACTACCCTGTACCAGATGGGGTACCAAAAGAAGAGTAAGGGTATTGGGGAATTCAAGAAAAAACAGTTGTCTGTTGTTTGGCAATTTGTGTTCCACTTCGTGATCTGGGGTCTCTCTGGCAGAACCGGAGGCACTGATAACATGGGACTTAAGCTTTTGGAGCTGGTATGGAGCCTCTTCACTGGAAACGCAGTCAACTTTGGTCAGATTCTGTAGGACGACTTCCTTCAATATATCCCCAAAGAAAGCCCTAAATAAGATGCTACGGAACTGACGTTTGCTTGCTTTTGGTCCTTATGCATCTCGGATGTTCACAAAGAGGCCAAGCTGGGAATGGGTGACAACTCAACACTCTTCATCACCCGCAAAATAAAAAGATACACTCCCTCAAAAGATCAAACTATCTTTGGACCTCTTAGACGTCTGCTATGACAACCCGAAATTTCTATTCTGTACAACCATTCAATTCAATAGAAGTCAGATCCGTTTCTGCTAACTTTCAAGCTTTTTGGAATAAGTTTGAGTGTTTTAAAGTTAGTACTTCAGGAGATAACAGGAGAGAGGATGCCCTAGGGTTTATTGTGCAACAATAAAGTCCCAAAACTCCAAGAGTTTGGAGTTTACGGCCTAAACAAAGGTGTTTAAGGCCGTAAACCCTAAAAGGGGGTATAAATATGACACCTAGTCATTATTTACCACTTTTCACATTTTCAAGATCCAAAACCCATTTCTCTCTCAAGTATCATCCGACTTTTCTTCAAGATCTTCAACTTTGTAAGTGTTTCTATCCCTAAAAAGTTGATATCTTACTTAATCTAGTGATCTTACATGATTCCATCCGTGAAATCATTCCAAAAGTGTAGATCTTCAAGTTTCACCAAGAAGACCAAGAACACACACTAGTGTTCTTGGACTCTTAGCACATTTTCAAGCTTCTACCTAGTAAGTACTTCTATCCTAGTGTATTATAAGACTTGTTACACTTCTAATCATCAAGAAAACACCCAAGAATCAAAGGATCAAAGGTGTTTACGGTCCAAGAACACCTTGCACCGTAAACCCTAACAAAGGGGCCAAAGTGGCCCTAGTCCCTTGCCAAGCCTTGGAAACTAGTCTAGACCCCTTCCTTGATGTGCTAGGAACTCAAAACAACAAAAATACCATAAATCATTTGGATTTACGGCCGTAAACCTAAAGAGAAGTGGTCCAAGGACCGTAAACTCCATAAAGGAGTGAAATGGTGCCCTAATCACTTCCTAAGGCTTAAACATGAAGTAGGAATGCCTCTTATGACCTTTAAGGCTTCAAAACACAAAATGGTCAAAGTGCCATGAGTTTACGGCCGTAAACTCATGGGTTTACGACCGTAAACTCAAGGGGTTATGGTCACAAAACCGTAAACTGCAAGGGAGTTCACCCTTGAACCCTAAACCCAATAGCAATGTCCTACAACACTTAGATGCAATCCTTAGCACTTATAACACTTAAATAAGGTGTTTTACATGTCCTAGGATGTCTTAACTTTGTTAATTAGTTGTTTAAAGACTAATTGGATACATATATGTGTTATTATATGTTAACTAGGATCATTGTGTGTGTACAAGTCTTCACTTGACACCTAGCATCCTATACATTCCGTTCATCCAACCCACTCACTACAGGTGAGTTCATACCCCTTAATTAACCTTTTAAACGTTTTTAAATGCTTTTATGGGGGGATACAAGTTGAACAATTATAGTTATTATATCAATCACATGTGATTAATAACTACCAAACAAGTGGATTTCTTACTTTCAAACTGTGTTACCAAACTGTTTTACTTCAAACTGTGTTATAAACTCTTTTTCACATCAAATACTTTTATTAAACTCTTTTAACTTATATTCTGTGTATCTATGTAGATATAGTTATATAAATAGGATTGAAAGGACATAGGACTGATAGCTCACCTTACTTCCTGTTCCTTGTTTGGTTGTGGACTTAGGGTATTCAGGTTATTTGTCCGAAGGTCGTTTGAATCCTAGTTATATATCATGTATATGTGTATAGATATAAAAGGTTACTTCATTCAGTTCAATACCTTTGGGTAGCAAAGGTACACAAACATGTTCATACATTCAAACAACATTACTAGTAAACTATAATAGGTATAGTTTAGGGAGATACTAATACTATTACTAGAACAGGGAAACATACAATGAGTCAGTTCATACATGAGTCAATAACAAACAAAAAATAGATACTATGATGAGAAACAAACAATAGATACTATGATGAGAAACAAACAATAGAATACTATGATGAGAAACAAACAATACATGCTAGACAGGGAGAGAACACACAATACAGCTAGCACATACATATACTAGAACATTATTACATTTATGTGAGCCACGTAACGGGGCATGGCACTACCTGTCATTACCGTTTTGTATCCAGAATCTCCTTAAGTGGGGAGCGTATGAGTTTGTGTATAGATCTATACTGGATTGACTATCCTACACCTTGCTGCTCGCTACAGTGGGACTTGCAAGTCTACGGGTGCCAAACGTCATTTCTTACGACGTCTTACATCGTCGTTTTTCTATGAGTCGGTAGAAGGATACAGGCCGATCACATGGTACTTTAAATAACAATTGGTTTAAGGTAGTTAGTACAACAGTAGTTACTTAATACAACACTACAGTACTATTTGATTTTCCCATTACATTTACTTAATACAACACTACAGTACTATTTGATTTTCCCATTACATTTACTTTGCGAAACATGTTGGATTAGGTGTCTAAGCCCATAACTATAATTGGTATATACTTGAATTGATAGCAGCACAGTCCTTTTGGGTTGCCCTCAACCTAACAACTGGACAAGGAAATTATGAAAGGAGAGATATTAATTTATAAGATTAATAAATTAATATATATATATATAATTGATTTATTAATATGTTAAAAGATTAATATATTAATTAGAAATCATTATGTTTAATTAATTGTTAGCCAGAAATTAATCAGAATTGATTTTGGGGTTAAAAGAATTAATTATAAGGTGCAGGGACTAGTTTGCAATTATCTAATAGTTGAGTGGAAGGCTCTAGAACCCCCTTGGAAGAGGGTGGACGAAATCTTTAGGGGAAACCCTAATAATTTCGTCCATAGGGGCTTGGATAAGGCCCTTGGGTTTGCTTAGGCCCTAAGCAAAGGATAACTAGGGTTTCCCTTAAACCCTAGATCCCTCAGCTATATAAGGAGCCTCCTGGTTCATGTTTTTGGTCACTCTTTCTTTTGAAGAAACCCTAAGGCCGAGATTTTGCATATTCCCTCTCCTCTCTCTTCTACTTTCCTTCTTGCTAGTTTGGGTGTGATTCCATTAGAGGCATTACACTTGTGGTGCTAAAGCTTCCAAGAAGATCAAGATCAAGACCAAGGGAATATCAATTGTTTGCTATAACAATTGAAAGGTATGTAAACCCTAAACCCTAGTTTGTTAATTTCGAAATTAGCCTCTCTCCTCTAGGGTTCTTGTTTTGCAATTCAAAGTTGTATGTTCAATAGTTAAAACATAGATCCAAAGTAGGTTGCATGTGAACTTAGGAATTGTTTTCTAGTTTATTTGTTTTACCTAAAACCCATCAGTGGTATCAGAGCCATTGTTGTTTTAAATTGAATTGCTACAATTGTTGAATTGTAAATTAGGGTTTATAGCTATTAAACCCTAAAGGCCAAATTTTCGATTTCTAGGGTTTTGGATCAAAGGGTTTTTTCGAAAACCCTAGCCTCCAAAGAACCCTAATCGAAATTAGGGTTAGGGTTTTGAAAACCCTAGCCTCCTCCCTTGTAAATTTCAAAATTTGCTTAGAAGTTTTAGGGTTTCTTGTTTTGGATAATTGTTGCTTAATTAGATTAATTGGATAATTATCCTTACCCTATTTTTCGAAATTTAGAGGGATAAGGATTAGGATTAAATTAATGGATTAATTTAATTAGATAATCCTTACAAGATTTAATAATTTGATTAATAGTTAATTAAAAGATAAATATTAAATCTAGTTAATTGGTTTATTTAAATTTAAATTTAATAGCTTAAATTTCGAAATTTATAAACCCTTGAAGTTTTAAAATGTTTTAAAACACACCTTATATATATTATAATTAAAAGTTTAATATTATATATATATATAAGAACATGGTTAGTCAAATCGCTAGTATGCCTCATTCACGAAGCTAATCTAAAAGGGGGGTATAAGGAAACTGCCTATAAAATGGTAGTTGAACGGGTGTCCACTCTCACCCACCGCTTCCTTGATTAGTGGAGGGTCGTTAGCAGAACGGATTTGATAGGACAACTACTTCTCATTAAAAGTATAATGATATTAAAGAAAGTACTAGAACATTATTTTCAAAATCCCAACTCTAGTTACTTTAGGAAAAATGTGAAAAGTATGCTAATCCATGAAATTGCACATTATGCTTTATTGGTCGTTAGTGGAGCGTGTGTGGTTAACCAGCACACTAAAAGGCACTAATAAAGAGTAGTAATGGGTATCTCATAATTGTCATTTTGATGGAGCGTGTGTGGTTTACCAGCACATCAATAGTGAATGATAAAGACAATGAGGTTACCAAGCACATTTGCATGGTTATTCACATCTTGTTTGTGATCCTCGGCATCCCAGTCACAAATAGAAGAGCATAATCTGAGATTAAAACATGTCATTGAATAGTTTCAATGTATCTCAAAAGAATTAGGAATTTCACTTCGTTTGTTTCGTCTAATGGTGGAATTGGTGAATCGTCATTCACCTACCTTTATGAAATTTGCACTTGGATCTCGGCATCCCATTTCTAAGTTGTGAATCTTCATAGTTGGATCCTAACCTTGATATTATATCTTTGGGTTATTCTATTAAGGTATCTTGAAATCTAACTAAAACTTTCTTTCTTTTCAGATGTCTACTCCTGGAAATACTTCTGCTTCGTCCTCCTCCAACCAAAACTTCTCTTTGCTCAATATCTGCTCCAAAGTCGTTATGGATGGCTCAAACTATAACGATTGGATGCGCAACATCAAGATGGCTCTTCGTTTCGAGAACAAAGAATATGTTCTTGAAAAGGAGCTCAAAGAGCTTGATGAGAATGAAGCTACTCCTGAAAATCTTGCTGCCTACAAGAAACATTACGATGATGCTACCAAAGTGGCATGCATCATGGTGGCAACTATGTCCCCAGAACTGCAGAGGTACTATGAGGACTACTGGCCTTTCGAGATGAACAAGGACCTTATGGAAAAGTACCATAAGCGAGCTCGTCAAGAAAAGTTCGAAGTAGTCAAGTCACTCATGGCTTGCAAGATGAAGGATGGGGAGTCGGTAGTGTCACGTGTGCAAAGAATGCAACGCTACATAGAGCGTTTGGTCAAGCTCAATATTCACTTTGATGAGGAATTGGCCATTGACATGGTCTTGAACTCACTTCCTGAATGTTATGGTCAGTTTATTCTAACTTACCATTTGAACAATACTGAGCAGACCTTGGCCCAATTGCACAACTTGTTACAGACAGCTGAGGCAGGGATGAAGGGTAAAAGTATACCCTCCACACCTACGAGTGCCCCTGTTTTGGCTATTGGACAGGGAAAGGGGAAAAAGAGGAAAGGTCCTCCCAAGCAAAACTGGAAGAGCAAGGCTCAAGCTGGGTCATCTAGTAATGGCCCAAAGGCTAAGCCCAATGGTTCCACTCCCCATGTTTCTGATCCAAAAGAGGCAGTTTGCTTTTACTGCAACCAAAAGGGGCATTGGAAGAGATCTTGCCCACAATATCTGCAAGATATCAAGGATGGCAAAGTGAAGCCATCTTCGGCAGGTATTTACACTATTTATGCTAATAACTCATTATCTTCTCGTTCATGGGTCCTTGATACAGGATGTGGTTTTCATATCTGTTCTGATTTGCAGGGTCTAAAGGAAAGTGAGGAGATAGAGCGAGGAAGGATAAACCTGATCATGGGAAACAGAAAGTCTTCACCAGTAACCAAGATCGGAGTTTATCAGCTTCTGCTTAGTAATGATGTTAGATTAGATTTAATAAATTGTTGCTATTCGTCTGAGATGACGAGAAACATTATTTCATTTCATGCATTGTTCAGACAAGGTTTTACATATTCTTTTAATGATTTGAATGGTTCAATTTCTGTTTATAAGAATGGTGTTTTATGTTTGAAGCTTTACCTTGTAATGGTGTGTATGAAACAGTGACTTGTGTTGATAGCCTAGGAAATAGTGTACTTAATATTGACTTGTCTAATAGTGTAGACAAGGCATGCTTGTGGCATTGTCGTCTTGGACACATCAACAAGAAACGCATAGCCCAACTCCAAAAGGATGGAGTGTTGGAATCATTTGACCTAAAGTCAGATGACATGTGTGAATCTTGTCTTTTGGGAAAGATGACAAAATCACCATTCACAGGGTCTTGTGAAAGAGGTGAAGGTCTGTTGGATCTCATACACACGGATGTGTGTGGGCCCTTCAGATCAACTACAAGAGATGCTAATCGATTCTATGTGACTTTCACTGACGATTATAGCAGATATGGATATATCTACTTGATCAAGCATAAGTCAGAAACTTTTGAAAAGTTCAAAGATTTTAAGCATGAAGTCGAAAATCAATTGGGCAGAAAGATAAAGATACTTAGATCCGATAGAGGCGGGGAGTATCTTAGTATCAAGTTTAACGACTATCTGAAAGAATGTGGGATAGTCTCACAATTGACTCCTCCTAGGACACCACAGTTAAATGGTGTAGCTGAGAGGCGCAATCGAACCTTGTTAGACATGGTTCGTTCTATGATGAGTCGGGCTTCGCTTCCTATTCACTTCTGGGGGTATGCCTTAGAGACAGCCGCCCACATCCTCAATCTTGTCCCTACAAAGAAGGTTGCCAAAACACCTCACGAAATATGGACAGGGAAAGTTCCCTCGTTAGCACATATTAAAGTCTGGGGTTGTGAAGCTTTCGTAAGACGAGAGACTCACGACAAGCTAGCAGCTAGAAGTGAGAAATGTGTTTTCATTGGTTACCCAAAGCACTCTTTTGGATATTTGTTCTACAGGCCTAGTGAAAACGTGGTCTTTGTAGCACGAAGAGGAGTCTTTCTTGAAAGAGAGCTCATATTCAAAGAGGACAGTGGGAGCACTATTGACCTTGAAGAAATTCAAGAGTCAGCCAATGAAGGAACCTTAGATGACACTAGCACTCAACCAGAGGAAACAGTTCCTGTTGAACCAATCGATAACTCATTACCTCTTAGAAGATCCACTAGGGTGAGTGTGCCACCTGAGTTGTATGGTTTTCATATTACTTCAGATGGTGACACATTCATAAGTGACAGAACACTGGTAAACTTAGATGAACCAGTCACTTATAAGGAAGCAATGGCAGGCCCAGAGGCTTCCAAGTGGAAAGAGGCAATGGACAGCGAGATTAAGTCCATGTATGACAACCAAGTTTGGAATTTGGTTGACTGTGCACCAGGTCGTAAGACAGTTGGGTGCAAATGGATCTTCAAGAAGAAGACAGACATGGATGGAAATGTGCACACATTCAAGGCTCGACTGGTTGCAAAAGGTTTCACTCAAACCCCGGGGGTTGACTATGATGAGACCTTCTCGCCAGTGGCTAAGATTAAATCTATTAGGATATTGCTCGCCATAGCTGCCTTTCATGATTATGAAATCTGGCAGATGGATGTCAAAACTGCTTTCCTTAATGGGAAGTTGGCTGAAGATGTTTACATGAGTCAGCCAGAGGGTTTTGTTGATGCAAAGTTCCCCAATAGAGTGTGCAAGCTTGAGAAATCCATTTATGGATTGAAACAAGCATCTCGCAGTTGGAATCTTTGCTTCCATGAGAAAGTCAAAGAGTTTGGTTTCTCTAGAAGTGAAGATGAGTTCTGTGTGTATATCAAGGCTAGTGGGAGTATAGTAACTTTTCTGGTGTTGTATGTCGATGACATATTACTCATTGGTAACGACGTTCCAACCTTGAAAGAAGTTAAGTCTTGGCTTGGAAAGTGTTTTGCCATGAAAGACCTTGGAGAAGCTGCCTATATTCTTGGGATTAGAATATTGAGAGATAGAAAGAAGAGACTAATTGGACTTAGTCAGAGCACATACTTGGATAAGGTACTAAAGAGGTTTAGTATGGAAAATTACAAGAAGGGAGAGCTACCTATCCAGAGCAATACCAAATTGAGTAAGACTCAATGCCCGAGTACAGATGTTGAAATAGATGACATGAGTCGTGTACCTTATGCTTCCGCTGTCGGATCGATCATGTACGCTATGACATGTACTCGCCCTGATGTGGCATTTGCTTTGAGCATGGTCAGTCGCTATCAGGGAAACCCAGGTAAAGCTCATTGGATAGCAGTTAAGAATATACTCAAGTATTTGCGAAGGACAAAGGACTGGGTCCTTGTGCTTGGTGGCAGTGATACTTTGAGAGTAGATGGTTACAGTGATGCCAGCTTTCAGACGGATAGAGATAACTTCCGTTCTCAGTCGGGCTGGGTGTTTTTACTGAATGGAAGAGCAGTTACTTGGAAGAGTTCCAAGCAAAATACGGTGGCTGATTCTACTTGTGAATCAGAGTACATAGCAGCAAGTGAAGCGTCGAAAGAAGCAGCTTGGTTGAGGAACTTCATCGGGGATCTCGGAGTTGTTCCAACCATCCAGGAGCCTATGGAACTGTTATGCGATAATGAAGGAGCGGTTGCCTTGACAAAGGAACCGAGAGATCATGGTAAGACCAGACATATCGACAGAAAGTACCATTTCATCAGACATAGAGTTGAAGAAGGCCATCTTATAGTAAAGAGGGTGTCATCTGAAGATAACCCAGCAGATCCCCTCACAAAGGGTCTGAGTAGGGCTAAGCATATTCAGCATGCTCGGAGCATAGGACTGAAAGATGATATTAGTTTTAGTAGTTAGATTAGTTTTTGAAACTTGTAACAAAGTAAATGTAATTGACTTTTGGTGATTAAATAATAAAGTATTATTTATAAGTTTGGCTACTACCTTTTGTCAATTGTTTATTATTGTGTTTCAATTTTGCATGTTTTACTTCCTGAATAATGAGATTATTCAAACTCCACAGTCGCTCGTACTCTTGGAAGTAAGTAGTGAATTAAGACTGTCATGAATTGGATTGCAGATTGTCTAAGGATAGACATGGCAATAGAATTGCTGCAATGTTCATGAGTACTCAGAAATTGAGATTTGAGTATTGGATAAACCCTCGCTCAAAGTATCACTTCATGGAATTCATCACGAGTAATACTGAGACGGTAATATCTTATAATCTTGAAACGAAGACATATGAGTTGTAATTAACAAGTCGGTTGTGCATTGGTGATACGAAAACGCATCAGTAACTTGGTGTTATAAAACGTATTGTCATGCATAATTTGATGAGTAAAAGATACAAGCATATGAGTCAACGTTTATTCGTTCCTTTTGCCCTAACAGGAAAAGCGATATCTGTGGGCCCCTCGATGATTTGGTGTTGACTTATGTGCTGGGCCCAGCCAGGACTAAATTGATGTGTTCGATTAGAAGTCCTACATCATCACAAATCAGGAATCGGGAAACATAGATTCTGTACAAACAGATTGATTACATTCCATGTCTTTTGTCTGGGGATATCAAGCAGAACGAAGGGTTATATGATCACTTATCTTAGGACACGTAACTGACTGGGTCAGAGTTCGGCAGCAGCTTTTTGGAAGCTACAATTTGCTGGTCAAATTTAGAAGGCATACTAGCAATTATAGTTACAGACTTATCCAAGTGGGAGACTGTTGGATTAGGTGTCTAAGCCCATAACTATAATTGGTATATACTTGAATTGATAGCAGCACAGTCCTTTTGGGTTGCCCTCAACCTAGCAACTGGACAAGGAAATTATGAAAGGAGAGATATTAATTTATAAGATTAATAAATTAATATATATATATATATATATATATAATTGATTTATTAATATGTTAAAAGATTAATATATTAATTAGAAATCATTATGTTTAATTAATTGTTAGCCAGAAATTAATCAGAATTGATTTTGGGGTTAAAAGAATTAATTATAAGGTGCAGGGACTAGTTTGCAATTATCTAATAGTTGAGTGGGAGGCTCTAGAACCCCCTTGGAAGAGGGTGGACGAAATCTTTAGGGGAAACCCTAATAATTTCGTCCATAGGGGCTTGGATAAGGCCCTTGGGTTTGCTTAGGCCCTAAGCAAAGGATAACTAGGGTTTCCCTTAAACCCTAGATCCCTCAGCTATATAAGGAGCCTCCTGGTTCATGTTTTTGGTCACTCTTTCTTTTGAAGAAACCCTAAGGCCGAGATTTTGCATACTCCCTCTCCTCTCTCTTCTACTTTCCTTCTTGCTAGTTTGGGTGTGATTCCATTAGAGGCATTACACTTGTGGTGCTAAAGCTTCCAAGAAGATCAAGATCAAGACCAAGGGAATATCAATTGTTTGCTATAACAATTGAAAGGTATGTAAACCCTAAACCCTAGTTTGTTAATTTCGAAATTAGCCTCTCTCCTCTAGGGTTCTTGTTTTGCAATTCAAAGTTGTATGTTCAATAGTTAAAACATAGATCCAAAGTAGGTTGCATGTGAACTTAGGAATTGTTTTCTAGTTTATTTGTTTTACCTAAAACCCATCAAAACAAAGGAATTAACGGTGAACACTCCGATGATACTTGGACTCGGGAACGTCCCACTACCGAGTCCCGTATCAAAAAGTATGAAGCATTCAAAAGGGCATTCAATGCAAGGAATCAGCAGCAAATTCATCAGCATCAACAAAAGGAAAAGGAAATTCAACAAGTGGAAAAGTATTGGGATGAGATGTTTATCAACGCCAAGACAGTGCATGACATCCTGAAAATTCAGGAGTGGGTATCAACTATGGAAACTACAATACAACAAGCACATGCTCAAACTGCTGGTGTTGGCACTTCCAAACCCCCTCCTACTAAAGCTCATGATTCACAAGCTGATAGTAGTGTTGTTCAACTCAGCTCCGGGCCAATGTTCCTTGATTGAACGTGTTGAACGTCTTGAGACACGGGAAAGACTAACTGCTGATCGAATCCTCCTTAAAATTGAAATGGGCATCCGAGATCTCGATAATCGTAGAATTGCGGATCATAAACAATTCCTTTCTACTGCTGAGAATCTTACTTCTCAAGTTCTTGCTCTCAAGGAGGAAATCAGATCTACTCTTGATGCTCAGGCTGCCCACTCGAAGAAACTTGTGGATGAAACTCATAATTCCTATGCGTCGGCGATTGCGGTACTTCAATCTACCATTAACTCTCTTAGACGCTCAGCATCCTCTCAGCCTCACCTCAAGCAAATCCTGAAGCTCACAAAAGACATTCACCAATTGCTCTTCAATTTCGAAATTCCTTCAAATCAACAAGTGTCTGAGCTGATCAAAAATCAATTCAATGAAACTTTTTCAAAGATTGATGGTCTGCGTCAATGGTTTGAGGATCAACATGTGGTTGATTCCTCAAAAGGGGGAAGTGATCGCAATCCTTTTCATCAGCAAGATCCCTCACCAACCCCTTCAATTCATCAAACACCACCCGTTGCGGATCAAGTTAAACTTCCCACTCCTCAAGCTTCTCCAAAAACAACAAAGGAAACAACTTCATTTCACTCACCTCATCAATCTCCCCCACCGCAACAAGATTCTTCAATCCAAGTTCAGAATCTGCATCAGTCTCCTCCTCGTCAAGAAACTCCTCCTCGTTTCAAAAATCTTGCACCAACCATGTCATCTTCACACTCAAGTGATTCTCCTGCAACTAAACAAAGGAAGGATGATGGGAAAGTTGCAAAGTTTAATGAGCAAATCTGGAGAGAACATGTTTTTGATATGACTATGGATGAAACCCTAATTAACTCTTGGGTTAATCCTACAAGAAGACTTCTTGATGACGACTACAAGCCTTTCATGAATTTTGCAGAGCCACCTTCGGATGGGTATTGGGATATTCTAATTTCTCCAAACTCAATTTACTTCCCTGTCTTCTAACCATTCGACCTCAGTATCCTTGATGATCAAAGATGTCCTATGGAATTTGAGCGTCTCAACCAATTTCATGCTAAGCTTGGAACCACAATAGAGAAGATATGGTCCAATGACAAACATGAAGCGGTCTCGAGCTATAAAGTTCGAAAATTCATGAAAACGGATTTCATTCAATACACTTGCATCCATAGAGAAATGGAATACATCCGAACACAGGCGGATTTTCCTTGCATGGATCCAGAAGAAATATTTCTCATTGCAAGGTTCTTCCAAATTAAGGCAGAGAAACATCCGAAGATGAAGATAGCGTATGAAAAAAGCTTGTGATTTTCTCAGAGCCTTAGTCTGTGATTTTGGAAAGATTGACGCTGAAATTTACCCAATTTTGGCCCCGAAGTTCAACTTTCCTCCATTTGAACCAGCACCGAGCTACACTGAAGGTTATCAAGAAATGACTCTAGGAGCTACCAATTACCCTGAGTTGGGAGTCATTTACAAGAGGTCCAACAGTGATCTTAAGTACTTCATTCCTGCTACTTCAATGCACAGACTAACCAGGAAACAACTTGAAGTTACTTTATCTGCGGTTCAACGCTCCAAATTTACAACTGATGAAGTGAAGTTTGAAATTTCAAGGAGAATCGCATGGCTAAGCGAAGTAAGGAAATTTTGGTGGTTGTTGATCAAGTTTTTTAAAACTCAACAAGTAGAAGAATTTAAGAGGTCGCTTAGGGGGAAATTATTAAAGCAAGAAAGTGACCCTCTTAAACTTTGTCTATCCGAAGTCACCATCTCATCCGCAGTGGAGTACCCAACCACAATCAATCTAATCATCTGCAACCACTTTGTTTAGCAAAGACTTAGCTTTTTATCTTTTCTATTTACATTGTAATGTCCAGTGTACATTGTAATGTCCAAAGAGTAATAGCAATCTATTAAATTATCTCAACTCCTTAGTAGTAGCTCCAAATTCTGATCTTCGAACCATGTGACCAAAGTCCCTATAAAAGTGTAACGATTCCATAAAAATAAGAACAAGAACCGGAACCGTTTAAGGCGGTTCCAATTCCAGAGTCGATGGTTTCGAGGCGGTTCTGGTTCCAAAAGCGGATACCGAGTTCCGCTGCATATCCCTATTCTTGACTATTAAATTGGCTATATTTGTAACTTTTTATCTTTTATTTTTCAAAACAAATAGTTACAGGAAAGGCCCTTGTATTTTAAATAAGTTGCTAGTTTTAATTTTGAATTAAACCACATTTTGCGTATTTAGTCCCTGTAATTTTTACAACTTGTCGATTAGTATTATTACAAAATCTGTTAACATTTGCATTTCAGTTCCTGAAGATTTGGTAAATAAAACCTTGTCATTTTACCTAATTAATAGTTGATTGAATATTTCATTTGAATATTATATATATATATATATATATATATATATATATATATATATATATATATATATATATATATTATTGGTTTGCTGAACGAGACATATGAGTAGTTGAGTTAAATGCGACGAACATATAAGATAGGGTGTTTTTTTCTAATTTTTAGGATGGTTATAGAAAAACTTGTTGGTGGAATGTAGGTTGTGTGTAGCGTGAAAATATTTTGTTAAGACCTAACGCCTACGAGGTGAGTTTTTTCGTGTGTTGTGGTTGCTCGTACATAAATGTTTATTATGTGATTTATATGTGGTTGTTATTTATTTATTGACAATATGTTTTATGATAAGTATGGTTGCGTCCAAATGTTATTTGGATTTGTTTATCGACTGTAGAGATGGCAATGGGTATGGGTATACCGGGTTTCATGTTCCCCATCCCCATACCTGAATCCTCATCCCCATCCTCATACCCATCGGGGTTTAAAAATCTATCCCCATCCCTATCCCCAATGGGGAAGGGGGGTCTCCAATGGGTAATCAGAGATTTTTCCCCGTTACAAAGTTTTGAACTTTTATGAAAAATAACTCATAATTATATATTAACCAACAAAACAAAAGTAATAGAATTAATATAAAGCACTATAATCACTGAATGTCTTCAAACACGAGAAATAAAATTCAAGTTTATAAATTAAACCATTTTCTTGCAAAAATAAAAAATAAAAAATAAATAAATAAAAGAATAAAAAAATCTTCCCAAAATTACACGTTTGATTGTTAAAAAACCTTACTTTATCTACTGAACTTTTGCTTATGCAATAGTAGAAATAAAAACATAAATAATACTATATATATATATATATATATATATATATATATATATATATATATATATATATATCGGGTACCCATCGGGGCCGGTTTCAGGTACGGGCATGGGTACCCGACAGGCAGAACCATCCTCATCCCCATCTCCGTTTTTTGCATTCGGGTAATACCCATCCCCGTCCTCATCCCTGGTCAACTCAGGGATTTACCCGGTCAACTCGGGTTAGGGTTTCGGGTACCCATCGGGTATGGGTTTTTTCGCCATCTCTAAGTTCGACTGTGTGATCTATTCAGATGAAATTTTTAGTGGGAGCGGTTAGTGTAAGTCCCTAAACTGCTTGTGTATCAATCAGATCCATTTGATGGTGCGGAATCCCAATCAAACGGATGATGTCATATCAAATAGAAGAGAAGGAGAAGAAGAATAATATGAATCTTGTATAGTATTGATTAGAATGAAGTTCCCTTACAAGATTCACACACACTAACACACACTCCTTTCTCTCTATTGGCCGTACACTCTCTTTTGTTCATCAATCTCTCCTCAACCACCTAACACCTATATATATACTTGGGGAATATGGGCCATAAATGGGTTTACGGCCGTAAACACCCCACCTGGCCGTAAACGTGACCGCAAACTCATAAAACATTACAGAATAATACAATTTCCTAGAAAAAGCAAAGTATAAACCATAATATTGACCCAACAATCTCCCCCTTGGTTTATAGCTTTCTTTTCTTAATTGACCCAACAAGCTCCCCCTAAAAAGTAGCTGGCTTTTCTTGTTAATCTTCATCGAGAGCTTGGCTTCAGCATTTATCTTTAATGAATGACTTCATCTTGAGCACTTGAGCTTTTCTTCAGAATTTGTCATTGAACGCACATTGGGTGAGGAGGCTTGATGTACTGATTCTTGAAAGATAGCACTTTCAGCTTGAGAATCTTCAGAGAGAACATCAGAGAGAACAAATCTTCTGGATCACTTCAGCAGGTTCAAGATAGCAGCAGACTGATTGAGGAGGCTTCAATGCAATCCGTCACATAATCTTCAATTTCAGCTTCACCTTGCTTCTGGGGTTGAAAGATTGAATGTAGAAAGAATAATCTTCATTTCTTGCTCCTTCGAATGAGAATTCTTCGATGATCACGGATCCTTGGCTCAGAAATCTTTGAAACAAACTTCCATGAGTTTCATCTTCACCTGAATTCACTATTCAAGACAAAACAAAACTAAAAGAAAACTTAGCACACAAATTAAAACAGAAACAAAAATATTTTTGGATTTTTCATATTTTCTGATTTTTGTTTGGTTTTTTAAAAATTTTAATTCTACCCTAATATTTAAATTAGAAGAAACTATGAACAAATTTAACAAAAATAAAATGATATCTAACTTTAAGAGTGATTTGGGATCAAAGTTTTTAGACAGCCTTTATCCGTTTATCAGTACCTCTCCCTTCATGAATAGATCTGGTCAATCGCCGGTATTGTGGTCCACTTAAACACGAGAGATTGTGACAAAATTAGGACATACTATAAGTGACAAGACAATGTGATCCTAAGTTCCTAGATAATATTCCTTAAGGACCATTCAGCTGACGACGACCAAAGATATTGTTGTCCACCTAAATTGAGCAGCGAGATCTACAGACAACCTAGTGATTGTTCAATTTTAAATGTACTAGAACATGTTTCCCGCTTCCTGACATACCCCAATAATCAGGAACTTCCAAAGTACTCCTTAATTTAGGTGAGCAGATAATTATTATGAGAGAAGTCAGATTTCGAGTGCATATGCTATACACCCAGGTCGGATCTCTTCCAATCTCGCAGAGGGTGAAACATATGACTAACCAGATTTAGAGGGATTTAGAAGTAGAATGGTGCATATGCTGTGTACCAGGTCGGATGTATTTCAATCACACAAAGGAGACAGCATATGACTAACAGACAGGAAGAATTGCATAGATAGAAGATGCATAGAAATAGAATTGCATATGTTGCAGTCCAGGTCGGATGTATTTCAATCACGCAGAGGAGGCAACATATGACTAACAGAAAGAAAGCAAGAAAATAATTTCCTACAGACCTACTTTATCGGAATTCCCCAGTCGCCCCATCAATACCGGAATTAAGGACAGAGTTCGTACATCGAGGAAGAGTTAAACCACAGTTCTAGATACGGATTACTTTAATGTGACCGGTGGATTATCATGTATATCTCCCTGCTCAACCTATCTAAGCGTCGTATTGTCAGGCTAAATGGATCTATCTAGGTCAAGATTTTTCAAGTCTCTAGATTCCTTAAGTTCATTAATTCCTAGTCAAGTCCATTTTAATCTTTCGTGCCTACCAGCGCATCGAACACAGAGCCTAGACAATTCAGATTCAGTCCCTTACACAGATTCAGATTGCCTGTTATCACATGATTATATCACTTCCCAAAACATCATCTACAAACAAAAACTATCAGCAACATATTTTTTATTTTCTGATTTTCTAATGTTTTTGGATTTTTTTAAATTTTGCTAATTTTTGTTTTGTTTTTATTTCTCCCCCTAAATTTGTGCATAGGAGAGAAACGAAAGTAAATGCGCAAATTTAAACTATCCTAAAACAAAAATTAGTCTTTAAAGCAAATCAGCTTAAGAAAAAACTCAGGAGTATAGAGAAGAAAACTCAAACCGTAAGTCACCGATTGAATTTGCATCCAGAAGGTCTGAGAACTGCACGTGTAATCTCAGAACAGATCCGAAAATTCTTCATGTCATTAAGCACTAACCCCATTTGTGATCTCTTCCTTTCTTCCTTTCCCGCAAAAGGACACATACTCTCAAACAAAGGTCTGAATGTTGTACAGTTGAGAGATGTCCCCTATCATGTGCCAGGAACAGCCACTACCAACAAACCGAAGTCTAATGATATGCCTCCATAGCTGCTCCGACACAGAGCGGGATCAGTTGGTCTTTGGAACCCAGTCCATTTTGAAACTAGGTCGACCTTTTTCATCTACGCAAGATACATTCTCCCATGACATATCCTGCTTATCAGAAACAGAAGATGTAGAAACATTAGAGTCATTAGGTGATTTGGGAGACTGAACCTTTGGTACCCATTTGTAGTTGGGTTTAACCCATTTCTTTTTCGATCTGATGGGTGCCTCGGTACTTGCTTTTGATCTTGATGTCGGCCGTTGAGATGACTTTGACCTAACCGGTCTTTTTTTCACTAGAGCATCTCTTGGATTGGGCTTCTTGGCCGGCATTTCCTTCTTGACTTTGGGATTTTGATTATTTTCCTTTGGAGTTTGATTCTTACTCTTCTGCGCATTCCAGTCATCATTTTCTGAACGTGACCTTGAGTGGTTTCTTTTGGAATATCTCCCTCTTGGCGCGTTTTGCCATCCTTGTGCGTAGTAGGGAATGTATGCGCGATTTGGACAATTTCGGGCAATGTGACCAGGTGTTCCACAGTGAAAACATGTCTTTTTCTTCACTGTGAAGTTGTTTCTTCCTGCCCCTGGTGGCGTAACCTTGCCTTGTTTCTTGCTTTTCCCACACGCACAGTTACAGCATGCATTCTGTTTAACTTGATTTGGTGGCCTGTACTTCTCAACAACAGGTTGATCAGAAGCAACTGAGTTCGAAGCAACAGATTCAGAGCTCAAGGAGATGTTGGTTTGTTCAGTGGTGTTCTCCTTGTTCTCATCCTCTGCTACTTTACCTGCACATGAAATAGATATGCTAGAAACAGGAACATCAGTATTTTCAAACAAATAATCAAATATGTCAAAAAAATTTAACTCAACATGATCCAATGCAAAAGCATCAAAAGCATCACAAGATGTATCATCAACTTTAATATCAGAAACAGAAGGTTTTTCATTGGAAACAGAAACATCAGGTTCAGGCTCAGTTTTGTTATCAGAAACAGATCCTTCAACTTTGTGCTTTGACTGATCTAAGGATTGATCTGCAGGGGAAGTAGAAACGTTAGTACTTTCAACATTAATAAATCCTCCTGAAACAAACCAGATGGCTTGCCATAAACCATGAATGGTTCGTTGGCAATCTCCTCTTTAGACAAGGGTTGATACTGACAATTATGATTAAAAGGAGGAGGTACATTATCGTATCATAAATCCTTTTGCTGGTTTCGTTTGAACTGCAGGCAATGGTCAATCATATTGGCAACTACCTCGCTTGATATATCAAACCTTTTAAAATCAAAATTTGCAGTTTCAAATTGTCGCTTTAATGTATCAAGCTCAGTAATTAACTCATCATTCTGTCTCTTAATATAATCATAAAGTTCACATTTTTCACTGTATTCTGTCTGAATTCTCTTAAAGTCCTTTATTTTTGTCTCTAACTGGGCCTTAAGGGGTTTCTGTCCTTTCCTGAGTTGATATCCTTCATATCTCAGGTCCTCAACTTCTCTTTTTAATAAATCAATTTGTTCCCGAAGAAATTTAATTGTAGTTTCACAAGCTGGAGTACATGAAACTTTATTTACCGGAATGGATTCGAAATTCATTTTTTTTATTATTATTATTTTTTATTATTTTTTTATTTAATTCTTTGACTAAAAACTCAAAAGTCAACCTTAAAGTCAAATTTAAACAGTCAAACTCAAAAGTCAAACTTGAAAAGTCAAACTTAAAAGTCAAACCGAAAAGCTAAATTTGAAAATCTAAAAGTTAAATGAGAAAGTCAAAGTTTAAAGTCAAAGGTCAAGTTATAAAAGTCAAAGTTAAAATTTTAAATAAAAAGTCAAAAATAAAAGTCAAAAATTAAACACTAAAATTTTTGGTTGAAATTGGAATTTAAAATGAAAAGAAATTGAATTTTTGGGCTAAAAGTGTCAATTTGCGAAATTTGGAACCGAAAAGGAGTGTTTTTGAATAAAGAATACGAAGGAAAGGAACAAAGGTGATGCTAGAGGAGTTGGTTAAGGCGCTTGTCGATGAATCAGAGGTCCCGAGTTCGAACCCCGACACCTCCAAATCCGCTTCCTATTTTTTAGATGCGAAGGCGAGGCTGCTGCTTGCGAGGACGAGGTGCGAGGCTCTTGAACGAGGCGAGGTGCGAAGCGATGCGAGGTCCAAAGACCGACGACGCGATGCGAGGACCTGGTGCGAACCGGAAACTTCTGCTGACCTTAAACCCGAGCCGTACACTCCGAACCGTAAACTCGGACCGCAAACTCCGGACCGTAAACTCGGACCGCAAACTCCGGACCGTAAACCTCGGACCGTAAACTCCGGACTGTAAACCTCGGAAACCCTAGCTGCTGACCGTAAACGCCGCCACCCCCTCGCTGGTTACGACCAAAAACAGCGTTTTTTCGACTTTGAAGCTCCAAAACTCGATCAAAAACCCTTTTTTTATCAAAAACACAAAGAAGAAACCCCCCCCCCCCTAATTTTCAGAGATCTATCCAAAAACGCAGGAATTTTTCAAAAATAAGATCAAATAAGCTCCAGATCTGACAAAATTGACTGATACAACCAAGCTCTAATACCAATTGTAAGTCCCTAATTTGCTTGTGTATCAATCAGATCCAATTGATGGTGCGGAATTCCAATCAATTGGATGATGTCAGATCAAATAGAAGAGGAAGGAGAAGAAGAATAATATGAATCTTGTATGTATTGATATGAATGAAGATCCGGATAAATCCTCTCTCTCTCTCTCTCTCTTGACCGTACACTCTCTTCTGTTCATCAATCTCTCCTCAACCACCTAACACCTATATATATACTTGGGGAATATGGGCCATAAATGGGTTTACGGCCGTAAACCCGTAAACACCCCACCTGGCCGTAAACTTGACCGCAAACTCATAAAACATTACAGAATAATACAATTTCCTAGAAAAGCAAAGTATAAACCATAATATTGACCCAACAGTTAGGGTGTTTAATAGTCGTGAGCATGACCGATGTGCTTGATCGGCGGATATGAGAATTGAGAATTATATTCATTTCCTTGGATATTTAAAATACTTGAATACAATAGATGAGTTGTGCTAAGAGGGAGGGAAACGAGTCTTTGGTTCTTTCTCTCGATAATCAGTCGTTCTCATATATTGTGTCATCGGGTGATATGTTTTATTGTATGATTTATTGAAAATACGAGATAAAAGTATTGTTTTTAAAAGTGATAGACATGTATGTGCAGCACGAACTCATTAGTCCCTATGCTTACTCATTTAGAAACTTTAAATGTATACAACCTAGAAAACTATTTAACAAGTGACGGTGAAAAGGCCAAAAAGAACGACTGACCAAGAAGACGACAGAGGTGTTCCGCAAAGACGTATGTAACGCCCGTAGATCCGGGCTAGTCAATTTAGAGACGATAAGCATCAAAAACGAATTTTTGATGGAAGATTATTTAGAAGGATTAATCTTAACCAACTTGTAGTATATGTCACAAGGTTTTCAAAAATATAAAGAACGCCGAAATCCGAGTTATAACGAAGAAGTTATGACCTGTCGAAGTTTCGCGACAGAACCGGCACGACACAGCGCGACGTAAATAGTGAATTTACGATAGAGCGATATTTGGATTTAGCGATCTAAACGAAAGTCGTAGAATACGTTAAACCGAGAGCGTGCATAAAAAGAACGTCTAAATCTGACTTCGTATGAGGAAGTTATGATTTTTCGAAGTTTCGACTTAGCGGTATGCAGCCCGAATACTAGAAATAGAGGTCGAGTGATATTTAGCCAAAACTTTCTAAATGAGAATTGAAGATCTCATCGATAGTAGTCCAACGATAAAAAGACAGACGAAAACGGAGTTTAGATGAAGGAGATATGAATTTCTAACGGAGTTTTCCTGTCCCGGCCTACTAAAAATAATATATTAATAATATATTAAAACTAAAGTCAAAATTAGCCAACGGAGTCTAAACGAGAGTTGTAGAGCATAATCTCACCTACGCGTCGATATAAAGAACGTCGAAAACGGAGTTCGTATGCGGAAGTTATGAATTTCTGAAGTTCGGGGCGCGAAACTCCAAAACTGTCAGAGACCACGACGTGGCAACAGCGGTCACGACGTGGCATGGCTTCTGACGCCTTCTGGAGCCTGACAGAGCAAGTGGACGATGACGCATGCAATGACGACCAAGCCCACGACGTGGAAGAAGTGCCCACGACGTGGAAAATGAGAAAACAGCCCTATAAATAGATTTGAAGGGGCAACCGTTTGTGGTTGCCAAATCTCTTTTCTCTCACCCATACTACCTCGATTTACGTGCAAAGAAGTACCCCTGAAGCCCCGGTATCATCCCAAGACCCGAAGCGAGTCCCGAAGCCCGAAGATCCCGAGAAGAAAAGAGTTTCCGAGCCGAAGCTCTGCCCGCGAGAAGTCCGGTGTATGAAGTGATCTCGGTTTCACCGAAGAATGCTACTCTTAGAGCCGTAGTGTTGTCCGATCATCTTCTGATCAAGTGAGTGTGTAGTTACTTTCTTCTAACACATAAATATGAAGTATTTGCTATGAAATACGTGCTATGTGTTTATATATTGTTGTTTATTTGAGATGAGTGTGGTATGGATTTTTTATATAGTTTTTTTTTAATGAGTTAAACTGTATATGTATTTATATCTACAAATATGTTGGGTAGAACATGGGTAGATGATATAGTTGGTGTGTGATGAAAGATGGTATGAGTGAACCTTGGCAGCTATTGTCTTAGTGCCTAACAAAGAACCATGGCAGCTATTGTCTTAGTGCGTAACAAAGAACCTTGGTAGCTATGAATTTAGTACCGTATAGATAAACCTTGGTGACTATGAAGTTAGCGCCTATTGAATAAACCTTGGTGACTATGGAGTTAGCGCCTACTGTTAAGTAAACCTTGGTGACTATGGAGTTAGCGCCTATTGTATAAACCTTGGTGACTATGGAGTTAGCGCCTACTGTTAAGTGAACCTTGGTGACTATGGAGTTAGCGCCTGATAGCTATGGATTTAGTACCTAAGAGATAAATGTTGATAACTATGGACTTAGTACCTGATAGATAAACTTTGGCAGCAATGGACTTCGTGCCAATTCCTTAGGTCAATCCTTAGGAACGAATGAAGGAAGGATAGTCGATTCTTAGGGTAAAACCTTAAGAAATAAAGAAGATAATGGGGATGGGTAACTGGGTTGATTGTTTGATGATTGAAAATAATAATTATATTATTGTGGGTTGAAAACCCTATATGCTCACCAGGTTCCCAAGCCTGACCCACTCAGTTTTCTTTGCATTACAGGTAATGGCACAAGAGTATAAGTCAGATGACTTGACGAGAGATTTTGGATTATAGACCAGTAGTTATAAATAACTGTTGTAAGGTCTGTATTGTACTGTTTATGCTTTTGGTCTGTATCGGAACATGACATCCCGAGATTTTGTTATTTAATGAAAATACATTTCTTAAAAGAAATGCTTTGATAAATGGTTATCATATTTTGTTTTTGGGACAAATTCCGCAACTGTTTTCTTTAAAAGATAACTCTGATTTTAAAACAAAGCATAAACAAACCGGTCTTTTCTGGCCGTGAAATTGGGGATGTCACAACGTAACACCCGAAGCTCTTTGGTTGAAGACCTTATTTTATTTTTTAATTGTTTCCGTTGTAGTTTAGTCAATAGTTAAGTGTTTTAGATTATCTTAGGAGATGTAGAAACGATTATTTTGCTATTTAATATGCTTTGAAAATTAGGATGTTACAATCACTAAGATTGCCGGTTTCTATTTACTCAAAATAAACAAGAATATATATAAATATTATTTGAAGATAAGATAAATGTGTTTTTACTCGAGTAATTTTATTTTATTGGGGTGGAATTCGAGTTAAAATACAAATAAAAGCTTAGTAATATTTAGGACGTCCACAGTCCATTGAACTATATCAAGTTTAATGGATTATCAAATCATCATATTATTTTTTCTAGAACTTTATCATTATTTTGATAGAACGAATTAAACTTTATTAAATTCAATGGAACATACTTTAAAAAACATTTATTACAAAAATTTATGACATGTATTTAATGTTTTATTTTTTCTATTGAAGATTTCAATGGTCCTTCATATTCATATCTATAGAACTTAGATATAGAACTCTAAGGTGACATTATATTATGGTTGATTTTAACTTATTGAAAGTCAACTAGATACTCTACCCATTCAAATATTCAATTAAACTATACATTATGGTATGTATTATTAAAATGTATATAGTTGATAGGTAAACCCGACAACAGAGCGGGGGTTTGACCCTGATCCGCTCCAAACCCGTGCAAAGTTGTAACATACATAAAATATGGTCCCAAAATTTCGTTTTTAAATTATTAAATAAACCACATCTGTCAAAACGTCCAATCATGTTCTTAAATCAAAATATCCATAACAAATATCAGAGTAAACATCCCAGGAAAAATCATCATTGTGTGTGCAATGCAGTCATCCCGAGCTCTTCCCTTTGCTACCGGAAGTACCTGAAACCAAAACTGAAAACCATAAGCACGGAGTCTCCCCAAACTACCACATACCATACATATCATGCAAATAGGAGATACGGGCCCCGCCCACACTCGAGGAGATATGGGCCCCACCCACACTCAGATAACAGGCCCCGCCCTAAGAGATACGGGCCCCGCCCACACTTAGTGAGATACAGGCCCCGCTTACACTCATCTAACTAAGAGATACGGACCCCGCCCACACTCAGCTAATCATGAGATACGGGCCCCGCCCACACTCTGTGAGATACTGGTTCCGCCCACACTCAGCTAATCATAAGATACGGGCCCCGCCCACACTCTGTGAAATACGGTCCCCGCCCACACTCACATTCCTAACAAACACATACAAGTATCACACAAACAGCAAGTATAACAATCTAACAATCCGACTGATATCTATACTCAAGTAATGATGAGATACAGGCCCCACCCACACTCCGCGTTCCTAGACAAGAACATACAATCTACAGGGGTCGTCATTGGTGCCTTCGACCCGTTCAATCCAGGAGGGAAACTCACCTCAAGTGTCGGATGATAGCTGAAATGTCCCTGCTCCAGAATCAGCTCTACTCAATCCCTAAACCAAAACAACCCATTAGATACTAATCTATATTCATAATCCCATAAGGGTCAACATTGGTCAACTTTCCCTATCATTCTGTCCTCACGTCATGACCTTCCTTGGCTCACGTTGTGAGAGTGAACTCGACTTGGATCGACACAACGAGTCAACTCGGTTCACTCGTCTCAGGGTTTCAGATCGGTGCAATCATCATGCTCACGTCGTGAGGCTATACTTCTCATGTCGTGAGAAATGTTATATTAGCATTAAGCTCTTAATCCTTTAAGAGGCATGATGGGACTTTCTAGAATGTCTTATCCAGTCTAAAGGACCATTAAAATCATAGCTTTTTAGTCATGCACGTCCAATGCATGAACTTAACACTAGCTAGGTCAAAAAGTTGATATAATAATAAAGATTCAAGCTTGGAGCCCAAAACTTCCATAACAATCTAGATATGAGAGTTCTAACACATCAAATGACCCAATGGTCCATAAAGTTGCAAGCTTTATGGACCTCATGCATGGTAATCCAAACTTCCATGCAAAGAAGGTAACCATAACGTACATCTAGCAAGATTAGAAGAGAAAGGTGGGATCTTTGAGACTTATAGAAGCTTATAAGCTCAGAAATGCCACAAGGAGGGGTCTGGCTTGCCAAGAGGAATCGCCTCAAGAGCTTCTTCTTCTTCTTCAAGGAACCAAAACACCAACAATCACTCAAGAGCTCAAGAGGGTTGATTCTAGGGTTTCTCAGAGGTTTGAGGGTGAATTTAGCTGAGGGTGGGCGACCCTGGCCTCCTCATTCTATTTTATACTCGAAGTTTTAGGGTTTGGGACCATCAGGCTCGACTCATGTTGTGAGGCCTTATTCCTCACGTCGTGAGGTTCGAAAGCGCGGGGAGTCAAATGATCAATGGTCCTACTCATGACGTGAATACTATAGCTCACGGTGTGAGCCTCTTCTAAATGAAAAAATTAATATTTTTAATACCTCAAAGTCCGGATGCTACAATTCTCCCCCACTTGAATTAGACTTTGTCCTCAAAGTCTACTGCTGCTAAGAAGAGCTCTGGGTAACGCTCCATCATCTCTTCCTCTGGCTCCCAAGTCCATTCTGAGCCCTTGCGGTGCAGCCACTGCACCTTCACTAACTGTACAACCTTGTTTCTCAAGGTTTTCGTCTTCCGGTCTAGTATCGCCACTGGTCTCTCGACGTAGTTCAGGCGATCATCCACCTGAATATCCTCCAAGGGCAAAACTGCGGAATCATCTACCAAACACTTCCGCAGCTGCGAGACATGAAATGTACTATGGATCTGACTAAGCTCAGCCGGTAGGTCTAGCCGGTACGCCACCTTGCCCACCCGGGCTAAAATCATGAACGCACCGATGTACCTGGGACCCAGCTTACCCCGCTTCTTGAACCGAATGACACCTTTCCAAGGTGACACCTTCAGGAGAACCATATATCTTACCTGGAACTCCAAGTCCGATCGGCGCTTGTCGACATAACTTTTCTGCCGACTCTGAGCAGTATGAAGCCTGCTCCGGACCTGCTGGATCATCTCAGTAGTCTTAAGTACCACTTCCGTACTCTCCATGACTCGTTGACCGACCTCGCCCCAACAAATCGGGGTCCTACATTTCCTCCCGTAGAGCATCTCGAAGGGAGGTATATCTATGTTAGCATGATAACTGTTGTTATACGAAAATTCCGCTAACTAAAAATATGTATCCCAACTCCCACCAAAATCCAGTACACATGCGCGTAGCATATCCTCAAGAGTCTGAATCATCCTCTCACTTTGTCCATCCTTCTGAGGGTGAAAAGTTGTACTGAAGTGAAGACGTGTGCCTATCTCTTCGTGAAACCGCTTCCAAATTTAGAAGTGAAACAAACATCTCGATCTGACACAACCGAAACCGACACCCCATGACGTGCCACCACCTCGCAGACGTAGATCTCGGCTAGCTTCTCAGCTGATATACTCTCTTGGATAGTGGTTGAAATGCGCACTCTTGGTCAACCGATCAACGATGAACCAAATCAAATCCACTCCACGTGCAGTCCTGGGAAGCTTTGTGATGAAATCCATAGTGATGTCTTCCCATTTCCACACGGGAATCCCCAACGGTTGCATCTTGTCGTGAGGTCGTTGATGCTCGGCCTTGACCTTCTTGCAAGTCAAGAACCGCTCCACAAACCAGGCCACATCTCGCTTAATGCATGGCCACCAAAAATCAAGGTGAAGATCCTTATACATCTTCGTTGCCCCGAGATGGATGGAGAACCTAGACTTGTGGGCCTCCTCCATCAGAACCTAACGTACACCACCCAGATATGGCACCCAGACCCTTCGATGCAGGGTCAATAATCCACGGCTATCATAATCAAAGGAAGCCAACTGACCCACAATGCGCTCGCTCTTCCGGTGCTCTTCCTTCATAGCCTCTACCTGTACCTCGCAGATCTGCTCCAGCAATGGAGTAACCGCTATCATCCTCAAGCATATATCCCTGATCGGAGCCGTGACTGCCTTGCGGATAAGAGAATCGGCCACCACATTGGCCTTCCCAGGGTGATAAAGGATCTCGCAGTCGTAGTCCTTCACCGCGTCCAACCAACGACACTACCTCATGTTCAGATTCGGCTGGTCCTTCAAATACCTCAGACTCTTGTAGTCCATGTAAATTGTACAACGAACCCCATTAAGGTAGTGTCGCCAAATCTTGAGGGCGAAAACAACGGGCCCCAGCTCCAGATTATGTGTCGGATAATTCGCTTCATGAGGCTTCAGTTGCCTCGAAGCGTACGCAATCACACAACCCCGTTGTATCAGAACTACACCCATACCCGTGATCGAAGTGTCATAGTAACTATGAAATCGTCAACATCCTCTAGCAAGGCCAGAATCGGTGCCTCGCACAACCGCTGTCTGAGAGTCTCGAAAGCTGCCTGCTGCTCAGGCCCCCAACGAAATGTCACCGACTTCTTGGTCAGTCGGGTCGATGGGACAATAATCTTGGAGAAATCCTGGATGAATCTCCGATAGTAACCCGCCAAACCAAGAAAACTCTGAATCTCGGATGGAGACCTCGGAACCTCCCACTACATCACAGCCTCTACCTTGGCCGGATCGACCAGAATACACTTCTGGTTAACAAGGTACCACAAAAACTGCACCTCGCGCAACCAGAAATCACACTTGGAGAACTTTGCGAAAAGTCTCTCCTTTCTCAATGTCTCCAGCACCTCCCTCAGGTGCTCCTCGTGTTGCTCTTGAGTCTTGGAATACACCAAGATGTCATCGATGAAGACTATCACTGACTGGTCCAACATTGGACCGCACACGCGGTTCATAAGGTCCATGAATGCGACAGGAGCATTGGTGAGCCCAAACGGCATCACCACGAACTCGTAATGACCATAGCGAGTCCAAAAGGTTCTCTTATGCACACCGCCGTCCCTTACTCGCATCTAGTGATAACCCGATCGTAGATCAATCTTGGAGAAACAAGATGCACCATGTAGTTGGTCAAAGAGGTCGTCAATCCTCGGGAGGGGATAACAGTTCTTCACCATCAGCTTATTCAACTCCCGGTAGTCTATACACATCCGATAAGACCCGTCCTTCGTCTTCACAAACAGGATCGAGGATCCGCAAGGCGAACTGCTCGGCCTGATAAATCCCTTGTCTAACAGCTCCTACAACTGTGTAGACAACTCCTGCATCTCGGGAGGAGCCAACCGATATGGTGCCTTGGCACCCGGAACTAGGTCAATCCTGAACTCCACCTGCCTCTCCGGAGGTACCCTAGGCAAATCCTCCAGAAACACGTCCGAAAACTCCCGTACGATAGGTACATCATGCACGGTCTCCTTACCCTTATCCCGGATATCCATAACATAGGCGACATAACCTGCGCAACCCTACTGAAGGTAGCGCCTAGCCCTCGCTGTAGAACACAAAGTCGGCCCATGTTGCGGTCTCTCGCCCTGAATCACCAACCCTCCCCAACTTGGAGTTCGAACCCACACTAGCTGCCGCTCGCAGTCGATCACTGCCCCATTGGGGCTCAACCGGTCCATGCCCACGATAACCTTATTCTATCGCAGGGGAATAGGGACCAAGTCTATGGAATACTTCTCATCGAACAACTGTAGCGTACATCCCCGATGAACCCTCGCAACCCGAACGGTCCTATCATCTGCAATCTCTACATCAAGAGGACAGTCCAGTTCCCCCGGAGCTCGAATAAATCGCTTGCTAAGCGCGAGCGATACGAAGGATCGGGTAGCCCCCAAATCAATTAATACCAGGGAAGATATATCGTTTACAAGGAATGATCCTAAAATTAAACACATCAATCACAAATGACAATTCAGTATAAATAAAGTGATATGGAGAAGTACATACATGTCAAAACATCGGGAGCTGCACACACCTCCTCTGCTGTCAGCTGAAAATCCCTGCTCTTCACCACTAGTGCATTGGTCCGACCCTGGCGGCCGTCCGTAATCCTCAAGTTCGCAGGAGCGGGTGCTGGCACTAGTCCCAATGCAGCCAAACTCAGACATTGGGCCCTTTTTTGGCCCGTTCTATTGCACTAAAAGCAAATCAGATCAGATACCGGGGTGATGGTGGTGGTAGCAGTATAATCCTTGTAGACATGACCAGTCCGGCCGCACTTGAATCCGCCATAACCACCCACCCTGCACGCTCCCTCGTGTGTCCTACCACACCTGCCGCAGCGGCCTCGGCCCTGCTGGCCCTTTCCTCGGGAATCCACCTTGGGCCTCTTGCTCGAACCCTCAACACTGGTCACCGACTCTGGTTTCCTCTTCCTCTCCATCTCGAAATCAATCTCCCTCTCCCGAGCCCTCGCTATCATATCTTCCAGCGTTTTGCAGCTGGATCGGCTAACAAACTGCTGAATATCGATCCTCAACATATCATGATACTGGGCTTTTTCATCTCCTCGTCTGCCACATACTGCGGAACGAGAAGGGCCCTCTCCCTTAACTTAGCGGTGATCTCAGTCACCGTCTCAGTAGTCTGCTGGAGATCCTGGAACTCCTATACCAGTTGTTGCACCTCTATCACTGGTGCAAACTCGGCCATGAACCTGGTCGAGAAATCACTCCAAGTCATCGCATCAATGATGATATCGTCTCCAATAGCACGACCAACCTCCTCCCACCAATCACGTGCCCTGTCCTTCAGAAGACAGGAAGTAATTCGGACCTTGTCCCCCTCGGGACAACGGCTGGTACGGAAGGCGTTGGCAACATCTGCCAACCACCTGCTGCTAGCGATGGGGTCCCTAGCCCCATGATAGTCTGGAGCTCTACAAGATCTGAACTCCCAGAATGTCAACATATGCGTCCCCATCATGGTCGTCATCTCAGTGTGGAATGCGCTCAGCCTCTCATTGAGGATCTCCAAAATGCCTCCTTGACCGTAACGAAGATCACAGGAGTCTGGTCAATGATACTACATGTAATCTCAGATGAGATGAACTCCCTCATCTGATCGTCAAGCTGCCCGGCTCTAGAGCCCGAGCCTGATCCCTCGCCGGCACCAGAACTGCCAACTAGTCTACCATGTAGCGTCACCATACTGAAAATACACCATAACAATCATCAGAATACTCATCATAAATCGAGGGATCACACACGCTACAAGTTCCATGGTTTTATCTCAACCCTCCTTGTCTCGAGTATGAATCCTCTGCTTTCAGTAGTACATGCCCATACTACCTTGCACATCTATTCGTACTTTCCTCAAGGAATGCCTTGACTTCACCAAGTCTCTTTCACTACTACTGCTCGCTGCACTTATCTCATCCTAGGCTTGCCCTAGGGTAATCTCCGACCTACTCTCCGCCATCAGTTGCGTAAGAAGTCCCTGCTACCTCACCCAAACTAGCTCGCGAATACCATTACATATTACTAAGACCAGATAATTTTTCGAATGAGAGGTCTCTCCCTACAGCGGTTGGACTCAAACAAGTGTTGTGAAATAGGGCTAAACCTAACCTTCTGAAATTATTTAGTCCCCGTAATATGTAACTTAGCGTATTCGTTTACTAGTTAGTTAAAGATAACTAGAACTCCTAACAGCACAAAGCAAGAAGCATTCGAGCAGTGAGTAACCAAAACCAAGCATATCCTAATCAGGCCATCATATCACTGACTAATCAGTACTGGCATGTAGTTCAATAAGCTCATACAGTAGGCATACAAGGCATCCTTCCAAGATCCTTAGCCCTAATCTAGCATGCAGTTCACATATTCACAATTCATATCATAATATAAACATGTATGGATAATTTGGGAGAACTTACTTGAGCTCGGCTGATTGCATGCACCACATCCTTTTCTCTTTTTAAAACCCTTTTTATAAAAATGATTTTCTTTTGAAAATTTTCATATCAAGTCCTCAGTTTGAGTTCAGACACACACGAGAGTGTGCCCGAATCCCTCAAACCAAGGCTCTGATACCAACTTGTAACATACATAAAATATAGTCCCAAAATTTCATTTTTAAATTATTAAATAAACTACATTTGTCAAAACATCCAATCATGTTCTTAAATCAAGATATCCATAACAAATATCAGAGTAAACATCTCAGGAAAAATCATCATGGTGTGTGTAATGCAATCATCCCGTGCTCCTCCCTTTGCTACCGGAAGTACCTGAAACCAAAACTGAAAACCATAAGCAAGAAGCTTAGGGAGTCTCCCCAAACTACCACATACCACACATATCATGCAAATAGGAGATGCGTGCCCCGCCCACACTCAGCTAACTAAGAGATACGGGCCCCGCCCACACTCTATGAGATACGGGCCCCACCCACACTCAGCTAATCATGAGATACGGGCCCCGCCCACACTCACATTCCTAACAAACACATACAAGTATCACACAGACAGCAAGTATAACAATCTAACAATCCGACTGATATCTATACTCAAGTAATGATGAGATACGGGCCCCACCCACACTCCGCGTTCCTAGACAAGAACATACAATATACAGGGGCCGATATTGGTGCCTTCGACCCGTTCAATCCAGGAGGAAAACTCACCTCAAGTGTCGGATGATAGCTAAAACGTCTCTGCTCCGGAATCAGCTCTACTCAATCCCTAAACCAAAACAACCCATTAGATATCAATCTATACCCATAATCCCATAAGGGTCAACTTTGGTCAACTTTCCCTATCATTCTGTCCTCACGTCGTGACCTTCCTTGGCTCACGTCGTGAGAGTCAACTCGACTTGGATCGACACAGCGAGTCAACTCGGTTCACTCATCACAGGGTTTCAAATCGGGGCAATCGACATGCTCACGTCGTGAGGCTATACTTTTCACATCGTGAGAAATGTTCTGTGAGCATTAAGCTCTTAATCCTTTAAGAGGCGTGATAGGACTTTCCATAATGTCTTATCCAGTCTAAAGGACCATAAAAATCATAGCTTTTTAGTCATGCCCGTCCAATGCATGACCTTAACACTAGCTAGGTCAAAAAGTTGATATAATCATAAAGATTCAAGCTTGGATCCCAAAACTGTAACACCTTGACTCCCAGGCATAAGTTTTAAAGCCTTATATATACATGTTTAAGGACCTACTCGACGAGTTGGTTTCCCCAACTCATCGTGTAGAGGCGGGTTAGCCCGCGTGGATTAATGGACCTTCTCGACAAGTCGGATGACCCTGACTCAACGAGTAGAAGCTGGAGAATGAAACCCTAATTTCCAGCATTTTGCACCCTATTTAAAGGGTCATTAGCCTCCCTCATCCTCCCTTACCATTCCCATTGAGTCCAGAAAACCCTAATCTCGAATATCCTCTATATGTGTGTGTAAAGAAGCTTGGATAGTGGTTTTGTGAAGAAGTCTTGAAGAGTGAGGAGCTTGGATCGAAGATGAGGAAGTGGATTTGTCATCTACTTCATTTTGGGAACTAACATGATGTAAAAAGCTAACACCTTGACCCTTCCATACTTAGATCTCTCCTTTGGACATTTATGGTCATTTTTGGGGTTTAATGGAGCCACCTTTGGGTTTGAGCTTGTCACAAGGACATGGTCTTAGATTTGGACTCCTATAGGTCCCAAATCCATAAAGCTATTGTATTGACCTCTCACCATGCCCTAAACCTCATAATAGACATGGTTTTGGTGTTTTAAGCCTTTAAGACCATACATGCACGTAAAGTTTGCAACTTTACATGGTAACCATGCCTTAGGAAGCTAGATCTACAATTTGGAGCGTTGGAATAGCTTAAAAACATCTGAATGAGAAATGTACTGAAGGGACTCGATGAGTTGCATGGTCAACTCGATGAGTCAGATGAAGATTGGGCGTTTTTAGTTCTGCATGGACTCGACGAGTCAGCGAGATCACTCGACGAGTTACTTAGGGTTTTCTCGACTTCTGGACACGCATGAACTCGACGAGTTGTCTGGAAACTCGACGAGTCAACTAGGGTTTTCGAGACTTTTTGAGTTCTGAAGGAACTCGACGATTCTGTAAGCTGTACTCGACAAGTTGGGTCAACATGGATTGTTAACCTTGACTGTTGACTTTGACCAAGGGTTGACCAGTTTAACGTCTGAGGGCATTTTGGTAATTTGGGAATTTTTGGAAATGGATCATTAGTGGTTATAGGTGTTGGTGTTTGGAGCTGTGTTTCAGGAGTTGATATTTGCAGTTCAGTCGACAGTGAGAGGTGAGTTATCCTCACTATGCTCAAGGGTCTAAGGCACCAAGGCCGGCCCTTTGAATTGTTATTCGGATATGTTACTGTTGTGATATGCTATATCAGTATCCTAATATATAGGATGTAGTTATGCATAATGACCTGTAGTTTGGTCTAGTTATGCATAATGACCTGTAGTTTGGTCTGATTGTCTATTTACTGTTAGGTGATTACCTATTATATGTGCACATGCTTGATTGGTAGTTGAGGGTATTCCATCCTGAGGATGATAGGACCCTAGTATGTTGTCTCTATAGACTGTATATGATTATTTGATATATGTGCACATGTTTGATTGGTTGTGGGCATTCCAACCCGATGGTTATGGGCCGAGAGTATTCCATCCTGAGGATGATTGGACTCGTGATATGCGGGCATTCCAACCCAATGGTTGTGGGCCGAGAGTATTCCATCCCGAGGATGATTGGACTCGTAGTATGCAGGCATTCCAACCCGATGGTTGTGGGCCAAGAGTATTCCATCCCGAGGATGATTGGATTCGTAGTATGCGAGCATTCCAACCCGATGGTTATGGGCCGAGAGTATTCCATCCCGAGGATGATTGGACTCATAGTATATGGGCATTCCAACCCGATGGTTGTGGGCCGAGAGTATTCCATCCCGAGGATGATTGGACTCGTAGTATATGGGCATTCCAACCTGATGGTTGTGCGCCGAGAGTATTCCATCCCGAGGATGATTGGACTCGTAGTATGCGGGCATTCCAACCCGATGGTTGTGGGCCGGGAGTATTCCATCCCGAGGATGATAGGAATCATAGTATGTTGGCATTCCAACCCGATGGTTGAGGGCCTGGGGTATACCAACCCGATGGTTGATTGGCCCCATAGTATGTTGTTTGTTATTGTATGTGTATTGTTGTGTGTATGGGTATTTTGCGGGTAACTCACTAAGCCTTCGAGCTTACATTTATCGATTATTGTTTCAGGTACTGCGGATGACCGCGGGAAGGCGAAGGCGTGACCATACACTTCCTCGATTTATGATTATGATTTCAATGAAACTCTGATATGAAACTATTTTGAAAACATTTTGTAATAAATAATGGTTTTTGAATGATTTAAAAATTTTAAAATTTTCATGAATTTTATGGATGTTTCAAGTTGGTATCAGAGCCTTGGTTTGAGAGAATTAGAGGAACACTCGTGTGAATCTAATCTCAAAATAAGGAAAGGTTTTTAAAAATGATTTTCAAACGACTTTAAATTACAAAAGAGGATGCGAAGTGTAGGATCAGCCGGAGCCAGTAAGTAGACCCCAAAATTCCATACAAGTTATCTGATATTGTGATATGTTAGAACAGCATGCTAGTGATAGGCTAGGGATCTTCAGGATTTGCATGATAGAATTGTCTGATTATATAATACCCGATAGCCTATGATCCTTGCTTATATCAAATTGACATCATTACGGTAGTTGCTTAGTGTATGCATCATAGTTGTACATAACTAAGATCTTATAGCCTGAGAATGTTTGGTTTGGCCATATTTCCTGTTCTTGTCTGATGAACGGCTTAGGTGTAACGCCCGCAGATTCGGGCTGGTCAATTTAGAGACAATAAACATCAAAAATGAGTTTTTGATGGAAGATTATTTAGAAGTAGTAATCTTAACCAAGTTATAGTATATGTTACAAGGGTTCCGTACATATAAAGAACGCCGAAATCCGACTTATAACGAAGAAGTTATGCCCCATCGAAGTTTTGCGACAAAAACCGGCACGACACTGCGCGACGTAAATAGTGAATTTACAATAGATTGAGTTTTAGCCTTAGCGATCTAAACGAAAGTCGTAGCATACGTTAAACCGAGAGCGTGCATAAAAATAACGCCCAAATCTGACTTCGTATGAGGAAGTTATGATTTTTCTAAGATTTTGCATAGCAGTTTACAGCCCAGAGTTCGAATTTTAGATCGATCGGTTTTTGGCCAACGCGACCTAAATGAGAATTGAAGATCTCATTAATAGGAGCTCAACGATAAAAAGACAGATGAAAACGAAGTCCGTATGTAGAAGTTATGAATTTTACGCAGTCATTTAATAGTATAATCTTCTCTTACTGTTAAATTTAAAATCGGTTGAGAATTAGCTGATGGAGTCAAAAGGAAAGTTGTAGATCTAGTCTTTACCTATGTGTGGATATAAATAACATTGAAAATGGAGCTCGTATGCTAAAGTTATGAATTTTTAAAGATTGGTTGTTTTACCTGATGTGTTCGGCGCCACGTGTCAGCACCAGACAAAGCCTTGGAGCCTACGCAAGTCCACGACGTGAATTCAAGTTTCATGACGTGAGTTGGCCCCAGACAGCCTATAATTAGGAGGTCGGGGGAAGCTCTCTTCTCACACCTTTCACCACCTCTTTCTCTCTCTATACTCTCTCTCTCTAACCCCCCCCCCCCCCCAGCCTAAGGTAACTCCCTAGCACGAGAAGGAAGCCCGGAGCGCCCGACGGCTCCGAAAAGAAGAGCTTTCGGCTCAGAAACTCTGTTTCGGCGGAGCCTGGTTTTGAGAAAAACCCGCTGTAAGTGAGATGTACTTACACTACCTTAAGTATAGCTAATATTTAAATATAGTAATGTTATTAGGACCTTATAATAAATATTTGGGCTATTATTATGAGTTATATAAGTGTCGTGATAATATCTTTTTAACCACTCGCGGTACGGGGAATCTGGTTTGAAGGACCGCTTGGGTTGTTGGATTTCAGAAGTGCTATATGCCAAAATGGTCCTACCATCCGGTGTTTCGTGTCTGGCCCCTGTCTGTACATAATGGGTGAAAAGTATTATGTTAACGCTTATATAATAGTAATAATAGCAAGACTATTAATTAGTCTCGGTGAATATTAGACTAAACTCTAGTGGTAATAATACTAGGTTTCGTCCAAGGAAATTGTTTTGTTAAGAAGCGAAGCGCTGTCTGAGTTCGGAATCACCACCTTATCAGGTGAGTGCATAGCCCCTTTCATGAACATGATTTTAATACAAGTATTGATTGAAGTATTAAATATATGTTTATGTGCGAGTTATTTGATGTTGCCTGAAATACATGTTAAGAATATACCTAATTATATATGATGATTTAGGATAAAGAGTAAACCTAAATTAATTATAAGGAATATTGGGTAGTATTTTCTTACGAGCACGAGTGAGTTATACTCAAAGAATAGAACTTTAATATATGTCATTGATCCGGGAGCATGGATTAGACATAGTCATTGTCCCTAGTCCGAGAGTATGGATTGGACATAGTCAAATGTCATTAATCCGGGAGTATGGATTAAGACATAGTCAGTTGTCCTTAGTCCGGGAGTATGGATAGGACATAGTTATTCGTCATTAATCCGGGAGTATGGATTTAGACATATACATTTGTCCCTAATCCGAGAGTATGGAATAGGCACAATTATTGATCCGAGAGCATGGATTAGGTCCGGGAGTAAGAGGTAAAATTTAAGGTCCGAGAGTATGGATAGTCTCGTTGTGAGGATTGACGGGGTGGGGTAGGAATTGATTATATATATGGGGAAATTGTATATTTTGTGAGTTCTAAATTATATATATATATGATATAGCATTGTGGGATTGAAATCCCTATGTACTCACCAGGTTTCCCAACCTAACCCACTCAAGCTTGTTTGTATCACAGGTGTCGATACGAAGCCACATTAGACTGAGAGATTAAAGAGATATAAATCATTAGTAATGTAAGTCCCAAAAATTAGCTTGAGTATCAATCAGATCCACTTGCTGGTGCGGAATCCCAGTCAAGTGGATGATGCAAGATAGAATGGAGAAGAAGAAGAAGAAGAAGAAGAAGAAGAAGAAGAAGAAGAAGAAGAAGAATATCAATCTATGATGTATTGATGATAAGATTGATGCTCCAACATGAGATTCACACACACACACACACTTCTCTTCTCTCTTACTTTCTCTCACTAGAACACCTTGATTTACACACACTTAGCACCTACCCTTGTGTTCTACCCTCTAGGCCTACATCTATATATATGGACCGCAAAATCAAGGCCCAAACCCAATGCTAGACCGAAAACACATGGGTTTTCGGTCCAAGCTACAAATAAACTAAATATTACTTTCGGCCCATGACTAAAAATAATAAATGCTTAGAAAAGCAAAGTATAAACCATATTTTTGACCCAACAATATCCCCCTTGGTTTATAGCTGTCTTTTCTTTGACCCAACAAACTCCCCCTAAAAATGTAGTTGGCTTTTCTTGTCAATCTTCATTTGGAGCTTGGCTTCAGCTTTTATCTTCGATATCTTCAGGACTTCAAGATGAGCATATGTGTAACACACGGTTCCTGGTACGTATTTAAATTCAATTAACTTGGTATTTTACCCTGGGACTCGGCGAGTTGGAGGCCCAACTCATCGAGTAGACTCGACTGTTGATCGGAGGATTAAGTGACCTACTCGACGAGTCGGGAGACCGACTCGGCGAGTAGGACTGTCTGGATGAAACCCTATTATTTGGGTTTGCACCCTATTTAAACACCTTAAGTGGTTCCTTTTACAGCCTCCATCGTCCATTCCACTCCAGAAAAACCCTAATACGAAACCCTAACCATTGTTGAGTGATTTTGAGTTCTTTGTGCCATTTTGTGCAAGTTAGAAGGTTGAAGAGAAGAAGAAGGAGCTTGAGATTTCAGAAGGAGCAAGGAGATCCAGAGGTTTTGCTTCATTTCCTGTTTATTAGAGGTAAAAAGTCTAGACCTTGCTCATCCTTTCATTAGATACTCTTTTTGGGAGTAACTTAGGGTTTTTGGAAGCCATTCTTGGATGCAACCACAATTTTGGGATAAGAACTTCAGATCTGGAACCATTGAGGGTTCCCATGGCATAAAGGTGCCAACTTTATGGCCATGGGAAGCCCATGCATCTTATAAACCCCATTTTATAGCTTTTTGAGCCAAAACCCCCATGCATGGACATCAAGATTGGAACTTTACGTATAAAATGGAGCCTAGGAAGCCAGATCTATGGTTTTGATGCTTAAAGACCCATTATAATCGACTGAATAGTTTTGGATAAAGAGGGACTCGCCGAGTCGCTTGGGTGACTAAACGAGTCGGATCGTATTTCCCATCAAACCCTTTCTGTTGATGGACCAGATGCTAAGTTAGGAGGACCCTTAGTTGTCTAGGCTCATTAGCAACCTAGAAATGATGGAACTCGGCGAGTGTATGAACAGACTCGGCGAGTTCAAGGCAATGTCCCAACCCCATGAAGACGGACTCGACAAGTTCAAGGAAAACTCGGCGAGTCATAGACTGGACACATTCATACGGATGAAGATGAACTCGACGATTTCAAGAACAAACTCGGCGAGTCGGTTGAAGATGGTCCCTTGCTATGATTGAAGGAGAACTCGTCGAGTTCTTGCTAGACTCGACGAGTAGAATCCGGATTGAAGCATTTTGAAAGGATAGGGACTCGACGAGTGGGCGGACCAACTCGGCGAGTCAAGTCAACTGGATGTTGACTTTGACCAAGGTGTTGACCTTGACTGTGACTTTGACCTGAGTTGACCGGGAAATGGTGATTAAGGAAGAGTGTTATGTGTAGGGTCCGAGAGGAGTTGATTCCCGGCATCAAGTTCAGTTCAGACGCCTTACGACATCGAGGTGAGTTACCTTCCAGTAGAAGTGGGTCTACAGCCATAATGTTGGCCCACTAGTAGGAGATGTATGTTAGATGATTGTCTTTGTGATATTCATCTAGGTTTGTTGCTACGTTATGTTTATGTGCTAGTATGATACGATGCTATGTGATAGTGGTAGTAGGGGGTGAAATAGTCCCCGGATACTGGTTGAAAGATACCGAAGGGGTCGTCAGAACCCGTGCATGTCTAGTTGTATGATTATGATATGTTATATGTGGTAGTAGTAGGGGGTGAAATAGTCCCCGTAACCGGTTGAGATAAACCGGAGGGGTAGGTCGGACACCCCGATATGTCTGATAGGGGTAGGTTAGGCACCCCGGTATGCCTAGCAGGGTAGGTCGGACACCCAGATATATCTGACAGTATGTTATTGTATGTTATGTGGTATGATGGGGGAACTCACTAAGCTTTTTGCTTACAGTTTTCAGTTTTGTTTCAGGTACCTCTTCAGCGAAGGGGAAGGAGTCGGAACGGTAGTAGCGCATCGCACACACTCGATTTCCGCACTACGACATTCTTGGGATTGTACTCTGACATAATTATTATTCCATGACATGTTTTTATGACACTTGTCTTATGAGTTATGAGTTGATATGGTATTGATGTTGCTTTTCAGTAAACAGTTTTTAGTAAATTACTTAATCACAAATGAAATTTTTAGTCTTAAAAATCGAGGTGTTACAATATGAATCTTCTATGCGAGTCACTTCATCTTGAACAGTTGGGCATTTCTTCAAAAATTTGACATTGAATGCACGTTGGGTGTGGAGGCTTCTTGTATGGATTCTTGAAAATCTGCGCTTTCAGCTTGAGAATCTTCAGAGAGAATATCAGAGAGATCTAATCTTCTGGATCACTTTAGCAGGTACATAGATAGCAGCAAATTGATTGAGGAGGCTTCAATGCAATTCGTCACATAATCTTCAAGTCAGCTTCACCTTGCTTCAGATGTTGAAAGATTGTATGTTGAAAAATGATCTTCACTTCTAGTTCCTTCGAATGAATGTTCTTGAATGATCTTTGTTGCGCCTTGAAAAGTAACCGTGACTAAAAAGTCCATGTGGATCACAGAAAGAATCATAAAGACCCTTCTCACCACAGTTGTTCAAGGATGAATCCTTGGCTCAGAAAGAGACTTCTCGCAGTATCTGTCTGAACTCGGAGGAACGCACTGCGATTTGTTGAGTATCGGAGAACTACTCGTGGCTAGTTTTGATGTTAGCCCCTGTATATCCTTGATCTCATAGATCTCAATACAGTTATCAAGTTAACGATTTAACTTGGCCCTTGGCAAGACGTTTAGCGATACATGTTTCCCGGTTGGGTGAATCGCTCTGGTGTCGTGACAGTTCTTAGGTAAAGAAAGCTGACAAGACCAATCTGACAATTTGTACCGTTTCAGACTTTCAATTCCTTAGATACAACAGTTTTTTAAAAAGAAACTGCCTGATTGGCATTTTGTACAATGTCACACCAGGTATGAGCCATTATCCGTCAATTCATGGGTGAAATCTAGAACATATAAAATGTTTACCGTCAATTCAAAAATAAATGGAGTTGGATTTTGGGTTTCACATAGAGTCATGGTGACAACAACATCAAAGATCATAAACACAGACTTTTTGGCAACCGTCAGCCGAGTTGTTTTATACTCTAACCTCAAGGGGTACCGGTACGTGGAAATGATTTGATGGAGAAGTTTTAGATATGGGTGAAGAATGGTTGGGTGTTTCACATTGGTCATGGTGAAAATGACCTTTGATCATTAACATTTGATGCGAAGACTCCTATTAAGACTGGTATATGTCTCAATATGAAAGAGTCTATCACTTGCATTTGAATCATCCGGCAATTCCTTGTGAAAGTATTGTGAAGTGTAATGACCGTCAATTCCTTTCCACTTTCAGGTTTCTTCTCCTTGCTCAGAATATTTCGATACAGTCTCCTTGAGTCTCATCTTCTCCTGAATTTACTTTTCAAGACAAATGAAATTTTGAGATAAACATAAAAAATAAAAGTAAACTTAGCACACTAAGAAAAAATAAAAGTAAAATACGCTCAAAAACAAAATTTTTGGATTTTTTGATTTTTCTGAAAAAGAAATAAAAACAGAAAGAAACATATTTTTGTATTTTTGAAATTTTCTAATTTTTTGTTTTGTTTTTTTTAGTTCTCCCCCTAAATTTGTGCATATAAGAAAATATGAACAAATAAAATCAAAAACAAAAGTAAAATACAAAAACTTTTGGGATCAAAGTTGTCAGACAAATTAACTTGCCTTTATCACTAAATCTCATATCATTTCCCATATGATTACCTACCAAAAAAGACATATTTTTTTAATTTTTGATTTTTTTTTTTTTGATTTCTCCCTCATAAGTTGAGCATAGGGAAGAAATAAAATAAATGCGCAAAATTAAAAGAAATTTTGTCTTTGAAACGAATCATTTTAAGAAAAACTCAGGAGCATCGAAAGAATTCATACCGAAAGTCAGCAATTGAAGAGGCAAGCAACAACGAATTCAGCCTTAGTTGTGTATCAATCTCGGAACAGATCCAAAAATTCTTCACATCATGAAGCACAAACCCCATTTGTGATCCTCTTCCTTCTTCCTTTCCCGCAAAGGACACATACTCTCACTTAAAGTTCTGAGTGTTGTACAGTTGAGAGATGCCTCCTATCAAATGCCTGGAACAGCTACTATCAACAAATCGAAGTCTGATGATATGCCTCCATAGCTGCTCTGACACAGAGCGGGATCAGTTGGTCTTTGGAACCCAGTCCATTTTGAAACTGGGTTGACATTTTTCATCAATGCAAGGTACTTTCTCTCATGACATATCCTGCTTATCACAAACAGAAGATGAAGAAACGTTAGAATCATTAGATGATTTGGGAGAGTGAACCTTTGGTACCCATCTATAGTCGGGTTTAACCCATTTCTTGTTCGATCGGATGGGTGCCTTGTCACTTGCTTTTGAGTTTGAAGTCGGTCGTCGAGATGGCTTTGACCTAACTAGTAATGATTTCACTGGAGCATCTCTTGAGCTTGGCGTCTTGGCCGACATTGACTTCTTGTTGTTGGGAGTTGATTTCTTGGTCTTCTTTGCATTCCAGTCACCATTTCGTGATTTTGACATTGAATGGTTTCTTTTGGAATAGCTCCCTCTTTGTGCATTCTATCATCCTTGTGCGTAGTAGGGAACGTATGCACGATTTGGACAATTTTTGGTAATATGTCCAGGTGTTCCACAGTGAAAACACGTTTGTTTCTTCACTTGGAAGTTATTTTTGCTTGTCCTTGGTAGCACACCCTTGCCTTGTCTCTGATTGTTCCCACAAGCACACTTGCAGCAGGCACTCTGCTTAATTTACTTGTTTTGGTGGCTTGTATTTACCAACAACATGTTGATTAGAAGCAACTGAGTTAGAAGCAACAGATTCAGAGTTCAAGGTGACATTTGTTTGTTCAATAGTGTTCTCCTTGTTCTCATCTTCCACTACTTTACCTGCACATGAAGTAGAATCATCAAAAACGTTCACCTCAACACCCTCAGTTGGGCCTGATTGTTCAGTCTTAACTGAAGCTGGTTCAGGGAGTGGGCCAGACTGAGTAGGTGTCTCTACCTCATTCGTTTCAAGGGGTGCGGTATAGTTGTCATTGAAGGGAGGTGGAACACTGTGGTACCCTAGACCCTTGGTTTGATTGTCTTTAAATGTTAATTTCTTTTCAATTATGGACGCAACTACCTCACTTGACACATCAAATTTTCTGAAATTAAAATTGTATTTTCAAACTTATTTTTCAGTGTGTCAAGTTCAGCAGTCAACTCAGCAAGTTGTCCCGTAACATATCTATAATTTGCACATTTATTGCTATATTCATCTTGAAGCTTTCTAAAATCCTTAGTTTTGGCCTCTAGTTGTGTTTTTAAAGGTTTTTGGGCCTTCCTAAGTGTATATCCTTCATATTTAAGGTCCTCAACTTCCCTTTTTAGCAAATCATTTTGTTCACGAAGAAATTTATTCATAGCTTCACAAGATTGAGAGCATGAAACTTCATTGACCGGGATGTTTGAGCAACTCATTGTTTACCAAAAAATTGCCCTTTGACTTAAAACCTCAAAAGTCAACCTTAAAAGTCAAGCTTAAAAAGTCAAACTTAAAAGTCAAACTTGAAAAGTCAAACTTAGAAGTCGAACCGAAAAGCTAAAAGTAAAAATTTGAAGGTTAAACGAGAAAGTCAAAGTTTAAAGTCAAAGGTCAAACTTGAAAGTCAAAGTAAAAAATTTAAGGTCAAAAGTCAAAAATGATAGTCAAAAATTAAAAACCAAAATTTTGGGTAGAAAATGGAATTTTAAAATTCAAAAAATTGATTTTTGGGCTAAAATTGTTAAAAATCCGAAAATAGGAGCGAAATTTCGAAGCTATATGATTCAAAAAAGGAAGATGTTTAACGTGTGGTTTGCTAGACCAAGTGGTAAGGTGGCGGGTTGAGTGTTGGAGAGACCCGGGTTTGAGTCTTGCTCCCAACAACATTTTTGAATACACGCGCAAGCTTGCTTGTGCTGGAGCCTCGCACCGAAGACATTTGGACCGAACACGTGTTGGACACCTGTTGGGCCGAAGATTCGAGGACCGTAAACGAGGACTGGACCGCAACTGCCTGCTGACCGAACACATGCGAGGTGCGTGGCCGAAAACGTCTAAAGCCGGCCGTAAAAGCTTCTTCAGTTCGGCTGTAAAAGCTTCTTCGGTTCGGACGTAAGCACTTCTTCTGACCGCAAACCCCTCAGAAAAGCAAGCTGTTGTGCGAAAATGGCCGCCGGAACTCGCGTTTTCAACTTTTTAGCACCAGAACTCGATCAAAAAGCCATTTTTACGAAAAACACAAAAAACAAACCCCCAATATTTTGTCAAAAACTATCCAAAAACGCAAAATCCTTCAAGAAAAAGTGCAAAAACGCTCCAGATCTTGCCAAAATGATTGATACAATCGAAGCTCTGATACCAACTGTAAGTCCCAAAAATTAGCTTGAGTATCAATCAGATCCACTTGATGGTGCGGAATCCCAATCAAGTGGATGATGCAAGATAGAATGGAGAAGAAAAAGAAGAAGAATAATATGAATCTATGATGTATTGATGATAAGATTGATGCTCCAACATGAGATTCACACACACACTCTTCTTCTCTCTTACTTTCTCTCACTAGAACACCTTGATTTACACACACTTAGCACCTACCCTTGTGTTCTACCCTCTAGGCCTACATATATATATATATATATATATATATATATATATATATATATATATATATATATATATATATATATATATATGGACCGCAAAATCAAGGCCCAAACCCAATGCTAGACCGAAAACACATGGGTTTTCGGTCCAAGCTACAAATAAACTAAATATTACGTTCGGTCCATGACTAAAAATAATAAATGCTTAGAAAAGCAAAATATAAACCATATTTTTGACCCAACAATCTCCCCCTTGGTTTATAGCTTTCTTTTCTTTGACCGAACAAACTCCCCCTAAAAATGCAGCTGGCTTTTCTTGTCAATCTTTATTTGGAGCTTGGCTTCAGCTTTTATCTTCGATATCTTCAGGACTTCAAGATGAGCATATAAATCTTCTATGCGAGTGACTTCATCTTGAATAGTTGGGCATTTCTTCAAAAATTTGACATTAAACGCACGTTGGGTGTGGAGGCTTCTTATATAGATTCTTGAAAATCTGCGCTTTCAGCTTGAGAATCTTCAGAGAGAATATCAGAGAGATCTAATGTTCTGGATCACTTCAGCAGGTACATAGATAGCAGCAAATTGATTGAGGATGCTTCAATGCAATTCGTCACATAATCTTCAAGTCAGCTTCTCCTTGCTTCTGGGGTTGAAAGATTGTATGTTACCTTGGGGGATCACTAAAGGTGTTGTGATTGAGGACTATGGACAGGTTGCTTACATGCTACCTTGTATAACTGAAATACATATTATCCATTTACTATTAAAACTTACTCATTATACCTCTCCTTTAGTGATTTCCATGTTTTTGTATTTTCTGTTATAGGTTTCATTTGAAGAGAAAAAGGAAGAACTATTTGAGATGGTATGTATGAATAAAGATCTTTATAAAAAAAACAACTTATATAATCTTCATATGCTCCCATTTCAATTTTATATACTTTTTTTCCATGTCAGCATTCCTGCATGGTTCACTGCAGATACTAGGCTTGGAAGCATAGCTTGCAGCTTTATAAAAGACCCGGAAGTTCTCGCATTCATAGATCCTGAGGTGGGCTTATGACCAAAATTAGAAACTTTCACAGATCAAATTCGATATGAAACCTTGAAGTAAGACCAAAATAGAAAAAAAATGATTTTGAAAGCACAACGACTGTTTTTGGTATTTACTCTTCTGTTTATAAATGTATGATGTTATTGTTTGCAGAGGACATACTTTCAGCAAAAACGTGTTCAGTGAACGAACTGTTATAGTTTTTGATCAGGTATAACTAAATTTGAATTTATATGTGCAAAGCAGACATAGCCTAGGTTACTTTAGGTTTATGATCCACTAATCATTATACATTGTTAATGACATTGTCAGTGTGAAAGAGAATACCTTATCGGGTGTCTAAAGGAACAAAAAATGGCTGATTTGGAGGTGTGTATATCAGTATATGTATGTATATTAATATTATGCAATCACATATACATATATAGTAAAAGAAATGGGTTGATATTTTATTATTGTTTATAGGCATTGCCAAAAAGGAAGTGGTTTTGTTGCACGGATTGTGAGAGAATTCATTCTGTTTTTCAAAATTTGTTAACTCAAGAACCAAGATTGTTGATGATGTCCTCTTGACTTTTGTGAGGTAGAAGCAAAAGGATAAGGAGGAGAAGGAGAAGGAGGAGGGGGACAAGTATGCGATTTTAAATACCTACTTATTTTTACAAATGACGTGCTTCTTATTGTAAACAATGTTTATGATTTCTTTTTTTAATTTATTGTTTTAGAAATAAGTATATATTCTTTTGACTTGTAGATCTTTTTAGACAAAAAGTTATAGTTGAAGGGTATCATTTCAATCGTGATTTGGTGGTAGTCAAACACACTTGTGACAATTAATATCTACATTAGGTTTATTTGTTGAATCAAGAAATAGCAAAAAGAGCATAATTTAATGTTTTTGACTTGCAAGATATTGAAATGCCACTTGGGTTTTCTTTGTTTGAAAAAAAAATCACAATAGTGAATCTCTAGTTTGAAAATCAAATATTTTTTTGTTAAGTCTACTTACTTTTAGGTATTGAGATGTACAGCTAAGGAGAAATCAAGAGAAAAAATCCATTTGTATTGTAAACTTTGGAATTAAGGCTATGGAGAGTGGTCACACCCACCCCACCGGAAAAGTGTTGTCACATGTGCGTCACGTCAGCTTCACACCCAACCCACCACCAACCCACTAAAGATTGTAAATGGTTACCACTCCACAAATTCTTTTTTTTTATTCTTTTTATTTTTTGAACATTATATTAATTAAAAAGCGTAATTTATAACATACATTAATTTTTTAAAACATAAAAAAATAAAAGCACATTTCATTAATTAAAACATAGAAATTTAAAACTTAAATTAGTAAAATTAAACATTACATTGTCTAAATAAAATAAAATTTAAAAAACATAGATAAAGTGGATGTGTATATATAGAGAAATTGAAAAAATAAAAAAAAAAGTTTTTTTTTAATGCTCAAACGGTCCGCATAACGTTCGAATTTTGAATGGCCAATCAACGATCTCGTCTTCGTCCGTCTTCCGCCTCACGTCACACGCAGCCCACCGGACTTAGGGGCGGGGTTCACGCGTGGGGGAGGCTGCCACCTCAGCCCAAGACGCGTGAAAACGCTCCCATACCGGGTAGCCTAAAATATGCTTCTTCTGTTGGAACTTTCCCGAGGGATGTTTTTGAGTTACCTATTTGTAGGTTCCTGCTGTACTTGTGCTTTGTTAAAACATGCTTTAGTTGTTTTTATGAATTTTTCTACTTTTGTTTTTATTGTTTTCTAATTTTGTTTTGAGCAGAGTGGGTTACATGGTTGGTTTCGAGATGTATGATGCATTCACTATGTCACTAAGAAATATCAACCGTCAAATTTTCCTTCTGATGTAAATATATATATTTTTCTCTTCTTCCTTTTTTTTGTGTGTGTTTTCGTTGTGATGGTGTTTTTCATTTTTTAAAGAAAGAGAGAACACAGTCAAATAGAGCATTTAATAATTTTATTCTAAGCCTTTAACTATAAAAATGTTTTTTGTATGTAGGGAGAATCACAGCCTTCAATACAAATAGAGCAGACTAAGTTTCAGTCACGAGTGTAAACATATATGTTTCTATCTTAGATGTTTTTTTTTTGAAAGAGCAAGTTTCTATCTTAGATGTGTAAGTGAAACTTAAAAAGCCGTCGTTTTCTAATTAATTTTTATGTATTAAGAGCATGTAGCCAATGCATATGATTATTTACCTTTTTCTTCATTAACTATGAGGATATATGCTTATTCCTTTTAATTGAAATTGTTTCTATTTTCATTCATTACATTATATCCCCATTCTTTAATCCTTAATATTGATAAAGGTTTCTTCGGGTTGTAGTGATCCAACCACATATAACATCTTTTTGGCCTACAAAAGAGCTGATGGGCGTCAAAACTCACCGGGAGGTGTACGAAATAATAAAAAACGACGCCTAGAACCAACTCCCATCTTTTTGATACCATCTATCTCTTAAATATTCTATGTATGCTTTTGTTATGTAGCCCACTGTTCACCATGTACCAACTTCCACAATATAAATCATCATCTTCTTGCTACCTTATGCAGACACACTTAGTAAAAAAAACAAAAATCATTCCGATCCATACGGAGTGTGGGCACTACGCTAGTTTAAATAAAAAGTTAACTATTATACTTAAAATATAACAACAAAAATAACTTAATTCAAAATAAATAAACTCAAACATTAAGCAATTAAAACAAACTATGTGAATAATCTGAAATTGGAATGCATAAATGACAATGAAACTTCAACAATAAATTTAGGGTAAAAAATAACAATCTAAACTTTAAACCAAATTAAAGTTTTAAATATTATGACACCAGCATAAAGTTTAATGTAAAATATGATGTTGGATTAAAGGAAGTTTATATTTTTTTTTACAAACAAAACACAAATATTGACATAATTTTCTCATATATATATATATATATATATATATATATATATATATATATATATATATATATATATATATATATATATATATATATATATATATAGATCCGGTAAGAATTTTTTTTTGGTAGGAAGGTAAGAAGTTTTTTTTCCAACATATTTTTTTGACGAACAAAATAAATGAATCACTAGATGATTCATTTGTAAGATGATTCACAAGAAAAAATTCCCAAAAAAACATCTTTATCATTCATTTTTAAGTAAATTAAGAAAAAATTCATTTTTATGACAATTTTAGTGAATAACAACAAAATCATTGTATAAATGAATCATCGAGATGTTTTTTTGAGAATTTTTTCTTGTGAATCATCTTACAAATGAATCATCTAATGATTCATTTTGTTTGTTCGCGAAAAAAATATGTAGAAGAAAAACTTCTTACCTTCCTACCAAAAATTTTATTCTTATTTGATCTTGACTCTATATATATATATATATATATATATATATAAAAGCTTAGGTACTTAAACTCACCATACAACGTCGTTTTGTATCATATATACATTATAATTGTCCAAGGTTCTTATGATTCAACTTCTAACTTGATTTACTTCCAAGATTTTTATAAATTTCACATTTATCTTTCTCTTACATAATTTTCATTTTCAACTATAATATATATAGCCTAGTATGTGTTCGGCAAAAAATGTGATGTAAAAGGAAGAAAATATTGGAATTTCGAAAATCATGAAAGTAAATTAAGTTAGAGGTTGAAGTTTAAGAACATTATAATGAATATATTAAACAAAACGACGTATTATGATGGGTTTGGATACCTAAGTTTATATACCCTTAAGGGTATATTCACTATATATATATATATATATATATATATATATATATATATATATATATATATATATATATATATATATATATATATATATATAATCTTATAATTTATAGTTGTATTTTTGGTTTTTTCTAGATTAAAAATAAATAAGCTATAGTTCGTTTTGAAATGAAACAATTCACTTATATATTCTTATAACTTTAAACATAAAAAACTAATCACAAACAATAATTTTCAGATATTTTTTTTGGTTAAATTGGATTACAAATGAATTATAGAGATAGTGAAATCCCATCGTATGAAAATTTATGTATGTAAATGAATTTATTTTAATAGAAATCTTACATTAATTTAATTTGCGTGCGAACTTTTTTTTCGTTTGACAAACATATACTAATCAAATAAGAAAGCTTAAGTTAGCTACAGTCCAAATGGGTAACATGTAAGAATAAGTGTTAAAAACTGTATAACGCTTATATAATTATAGGAAATTAATAAAGATAAAATCAACAATTATAAACAAAATACATATATGCTGATGTAGATTTGCAGAAAACAATTTAATAGAGGCTTGCAAAGGAATTTCATAAAACAAAATTCCGTCCCTATTCTAGCAATAGTATCGGACTTATATCTTAGATGATATAACTATCAAGAATCAAGTTCTATGCATGAGAACTTGAAATCTGTCGAACTATTTTATGCTTTCATAAAAAAATAAAAAATAAAAAATAAATAAATAAAAATAATAAAAATAATAAATAAAAACAAAAATAAAAACAAAAATAAAAATAAAATAAAAAGAGAGGAGAGAATATGATGAGGTTTTATGGACTGTGTTGAATGTCAAATTAGCCGACTATAGAGTCAAAGCCATGAAGCAAACGTGAAGCCCACCTTCCTAGAGTCTTTAGCCCGTTTGATAAATAAAAGTACTAAAAAAGCCTTATAACCTTATAAAGAGAGGAAGATTTAGACCTGCACATTTGCGGTCTCAGACCGATCTTGGGTCGGTCTCGAAACGGTCCGGTCTTTTTTCAGACCGGTCCCATTCGGTCTTTTTCCCATCCGGTCGTTTTTTGGACCGGTCTTTTTCGGTCTCGTCTCTCGGTCTTTCCATATGTCTTTTTCGGTTCGATTTACGAGTTTTTTTGTTCTGTTTCGATATTTTTCGATTCTTTTGTTTTGGTTTCGAGTTTTTTCCATTAATAAATATGAGATTGTCATAAAAATAATAAATTAAGATTTATTAAAAATGATAATTTAAATTTTATAAAAGAAAAAATGAAATAAATTAGATAGTTTGTGATTAAAAATTGTATAATTAACACAAAAATTATATATTTATAAAGTTTGCTTACAAGTCTATTTTTCCAGACCGGTCCGGTCTTTTTTAGGACCGGTCTCCGAACGGTCCGGTCTTTTCGGACCGGTCCGGGACGGTCTCAAGCCGGTCTTTTTTCGGTCCGGTCTTTTTCGGTCCGGTCTCGTTTTAGACCGGTTCGGTCTCGGTATTTTTTTGGGTTCGGTCCGAGACCGGTCTTTTTGTGCAGGTCTAGGAAGATTTCATATTGGCTCCTAAGTGATAACTTGGGATAAGCTAAACTTGACAAAACACCAAAGTATAACATACATTTGGTGATTTAAATTTGTACTTAAAACTACAAGTTGATTGTTAAGTAATTAAAAAATAGATGAAATTATTTAGAAATCATGTTGAAATTGAATATAGTGTCTCAAATAAAATTGATGGTAGGATGTAGATCCAACAAGAAAATACAAAAATTGTGATAATCGTAATATGTAGTCATTGGATTAAATTCATCTGATTACTGTGATTCGTAAGAGACTAACCGTTTCATAACCTTCTATAACCGTCAAATTATCTGCTTAATTTAAGTGTTTTTTTTATCTAAAGGCCAATATCTTTTTTCACTTGTGACCATATTTTTATTTTTTCCTTTATAAGAGTTTATCGATGCTAAAAACTAAATATTAGTTACCCTTGTACCTTTTAAGTTAATTGGGCTTACCTGGTTAAGCCCAAAATCTATGCTTTCAGAGATCAAAATTTTCCCTGTATCTTTTTTCCCGATTGCTATTCATTCTCCAAATTTGATTTCTCTCTTCCTTCCTCAAATCCCCCAAATCAGTGACGTCTTGTAATTTTATTCCTCCTTAAAATCGACGTACGTTATATAATTGGAGCAATTTTTCTCAATGCATCAGATTATCGTATAGTTAAAGCTAGTTGTCTTCTGTTGCATCGTAGTTCTAACCAAGAACAGTCCATCTCGCCTTCGTCTTCTCGTCAAACAGGTATTCTTCGTCTCATATTTCTGGCAGTAGGGGTCTTTGGTTGGTGTAATTCTTTTGTTACTGATTCCAATCTTTGTTCCCAAGTAGAAAAGCTTCTCATAAGTCCTAAGTAAACTGGCCCAACATAAGGCCCGCTTGCAACCGGATCTAACCCGACTGGACCCGGCGTCTGCATCTCAACGGCCAAACCCGCAGTTATCGTAATCGCCGCACCAACAAAATGGCAGCAGGATCCGATTCCAATTCTGCACCCCCCTCCGGCAACAGCTTCTCGTCCGCCGCTAAGGACGGCATGACGGTGGAGGAGTGCGAAACTATGATCCAAAGAAGCCTTAGAAGTAATTCCGCATAACCTTTTTCAGATTCTTAGTGTTTAGGGTTTATAAATTTTTGCATCGTAATCACTGAATCCGCCATAAATATCAGCTCCATCGGTGAAGTTTTTACGGGAGCATTTGGAGAAAAGTGGATGTAATATCGCGTCCAATTTTATCAAGGCTGTTAATTGCGACCAAAAGATGAGTGGTGGTTATGTTCGCGGAGAAGGGGTAATAATAATCATTTCATATCCATTAGATTACCCTAATTGTTCCTTTTGATTTACACAGTTGAAACACATATATGCTGCAATTTGTAGATAGTGGTATGTAGCAATTACATGAACATTCAAGATGAGGTTAATCAAGTGGTTATCCATGAACTAATTCATGCATATGATGACTGTCGAGCTGCAAATTTGGATTGGACTAATTGTGCTCATCATGCTTGTAGTGAGGTCTGAATCCTTATCAGTTATCATCAACCTTCTTATCTTTTTTCTTAAATCTTAATCAGTCCATTAAAAATCTTATTCCTTTTTTGCCCTTGTTTCTATCTTATAAACAGATTCGAGCTGGGCATCTCAGTGGTGATTGCCACTATAAAAGGGAACTCTTGCGAGGTTTTGTCAAAATAAGAGGCCATGAACAAGTAAGTTTATTTTTTAGTAGTAATTAATATCTGCTTATTAAATTTTCAAAAAATTACCCTGTTTTTATTTTTATTTGATATATGAAGGAGTGTGTGAGGAGAAGGGTAATGAAGTCATTAGCCAACAATCCATATTGTTCAGAAGCAGCTGCTAAGGATGCAATGGAAGCTGTGTGGGAGACTTGTTATAATGATACAAAGCCATTTGACAGAGCCCCTTGAGATTTTTTTTTTATATTTTCTGGGTTGAGTTTTTCCCCGTTTTTATTCAAAGTATGTAATTTTTTAAGAAGACTTGGAGCATTGATATTCAAAGTATATTTGAGAATTTTTCCTGAATATTTTCTCTATAATGTTTTTGCATTTCCATAATAATTGTTGTTTTCGACTTAGAATCATTTAGTCTAGAATATATAATATTATATATGATTGTTTCTTTTTGACTTAATGAGTTGAGCCAAAAAAAACCTTTGCTTAATATATTATGAAATAAACTCTTTACTTATTCGTCATTTTTTTTCCTCTCCAACTTTCCAAAAATCGATGTATATCGTTAAATTTGTTTTTTGGTATTAATATATATTCAGTCTAATAAATAAATAAAACATTATGTATACATCATTTTATCTCATTACTTATACTATACAGTCACTGTACTCGTATAGAACTTAGAACTTAATCGAGATTTATATTATAAAGCAAAGTTATGATCTTATATATTACTAGTATCTTTGAAAATGGGGAAATGTTTGTTTTTTTTTTTTTTTTAATCAAGTGAACATCGAAGTACTAAACAACTATTTTTGGCTGTATTACGAAGACGCAGAAAGAACAAAAAGAAACACAGCAACCCAACGTTCTAGAGCTTAAATTATCAATTTATTATACAAAAAGATTCAAACTTCAGAAATTTCTCACAACTTTAATTTAACCACACTAATTTTGGTTCTTTAACCGAGGTTATTGGAAGTAGCTAGGCTAGCATGTTCCAAACAGTGGACATACCTCCTATACAAATAGCCACATCATTAAACACATCAAAAAAACACAGAATTTAGGTTTAGGTTTGCATGGAGAAGGTTTTCAAGATAGCCATAATCACATGTCTCTGTTTGATGTCTCACACATGTCAAAATATTGCTGCTATGGATCATGTGCTGCGTCATGATTTTACAGGTAAATGTGTCGAAATTGTCATCTTTGTGGTTATGTGATATATAAGAGTTAAATAAAAAATAATCACAATTTTGCCACAAACTTGCTACAAAAAGTAAGCGATTATTACAACTTAAAGTAGTAAACATGTCGATATTACCATCTCTAGGGCATATATATGCCTATAAAAACTCTTATATTTTAGATGTTTTTTTTTTTTTGGAAAAGTCATTGTAAAAAAAAGTTTTCTACAAAAAATCATTGAAGATTTTTAAGTTTTCAATGAAAACCGTTTCATGATTTTTAACCATTCAATATTAGAATAACTGAATAACTGATAGAAAAATTTGTATATTTTGGATTTCTTTTATGAAAAAAGTCCGTAAAACGATATGAATTATTCAACTATAGGAGCTTTTGCGTTTTGTTTTTATCCTCATATTAAATGGTTAAAATCTAAGATGGTTAAAATTCTAAGATGGCTAATGAAAACTATACAATCTAAAACAGCTTTAATGGAAAATTCTTATTTATGATGACGTTTCCATTAAAAAAAAAAATCAATATGTAAAGGCTTTTCTAACATTTTTAATTATATATATAGTCATCTGATTATAATTGTTTAATATTACACGGTCCTTTTTAAATTGCAGAAAAAAGAATGAGTGGTAGTGGTGGTGGTGGTGGTAGACAAAACAGGTGGTGGTCGGAGGAAGATTATAGTTTACCTCACCGTCGTATTCCTGTGCACAATGATGTCGAGCCATAATATAATATACGTATACTCCACAAGGTTCTTACAACCATCTTATTTTCACTGTATCCCTCCTATAACACCACTGAACCTAGAAAATAAATTTTACTCCACTCACCACTTTTATATATATATATATATATATATATATATATATATATATATATATATATATTCTAAAAAATGAAAGAAGAGAGATAGAGAGAAAATACAGGGAAGGAGAGAGAAAGAGAAAGAGGAAGTACTCTATCTCCTTGCCATTGTAGCCAGTATCACACCACACCATGATTACAGTGCTTGGAAATTGTCTTTATGCATAAGGAGGGGGTCCCACATCACCCTACGCCCTTCATTACGTGACTGTATTGTATGATCTAATTATATGTATTTATATGTTATCTTATTTTAATCCCTTTTATTAAATTTTATATATAAAGTTTTATTTGATATAGTAAAAGATTGTTGTCTGTACATCAAGGTCTCGTTAGCATTTAATAGAAACATATGATTAAAATAAAATTAATTTAGGAAGTTTAAATTACAACATATACACGATCTAAATTACAAATTGTTTCAAAAGTGCACTAGAATTGGTTTCCCCAGGATCAAGATTATGGTTGTAGATGGATTAAATCTATCCTAATAAATTAATATCTATTTTGTCAAATGTCAACTTCTCATTCAATTTGATACATATTATTTTCTTAGAATTTAAAGTAATTAATATTCCACATATCGTTTCTTGTATTTTTCATCTTCATTAAAATGCACATTTTGATAATTATATTTAAGCATGGACCCCTTCCAATTTAAGCATCCTAAATTTAATCAAACTACATTTAAGTTATTTAAATATGGTTAGTTTTCAAATGTCCTCTTACATTTTCGATGATAAGTTATCTAATCTCGTGTTCAATTTTCGATATTAATGAACTGATAATGCAATACTTGGTGGTGATAAATTGCATAACGGCTTTTTAATTCTTTGATATGAGGCATGTTGTATTTGGACATTGTCATTTTCATTTTAGGACCTTAATTTCATTAATTTTGAATTTTAAAAGTTTAGTTTTAGTCTGAAACACTTATATAACATCTCAAAATAAAGATAAGATGATTCATCAAATTAGAATCTACCTTAATATATCAAGATCGTTTTTATCAAATGTCAACATCTTATTCAATTTGACACATGTCATTTGTTAAAAACTTTACGTTTATTCCACAAATGTCTTTGACCGTATGTTTATTCAAAAAAATGTCTTTCCACTTGCTTTATGTTTTGTGATGAAAATTAATACTCCATCCATCCCAAAATTATTGTCCACAGACAAAAAACATACAAATTAAGAAAACATTAATTATCATTAACTTTATTAAATGAAATGACAATTGTATCTTTTTGTTGCATTTAGTTTCATCATTTTGTTGCATTTAATGTCATGGTAGATGAGGGGTATTTTGGTAAGAGAGATATTTATTTTTAGAAGTAGACTATTATTTTGGGATAAACCAAAAAGGAAACATGGACTGTTAATTTGGGACGGAGGAAGTAAAAGTCAAAGACATTCACTATTAAAGGCGATGTTTTTTTTAAACAACTAATGTTCACTCATGAGCAATTGTATGTTGCATTGTAAAGAATAAAAAATAAAGATGAATTAAAAATATTCATTTTAGATAATGAATGTAAACTTAACAATATGACATCTAATGTTGTATTCAAAGAAGTTTTTGGAAATTTATGATTCAGGACAATTATTTAAAATATGTCAATATGTTTTTATTAGTATAGATTGAATTACTTACTTATTAATTATTTTCATTTGTATTTATTTCAAAACTTTACTTTAAAAAAAAATTAATGTTTACGTCTTGATATTTTTTTTAGTCAACTCATGTAATATATGAGTCTCACAACTAATTTATTAATGCATTACGAAAGAATTATTTAAAACGTGGATCATGCTTATATTTTGAGCTTCAAAAACATGCACCATGTTTCATAATTCTTTCATGGATCTTTTTCCATTATTCACTATTTTAATAATCAATTCCCTACTTATTGTCGACTTGCAAGAGCTTAAACAAAGTGAGATTGTCGTTGGTGCTTTGAATGGAAATATTAATTTGAGTAAATTTTAAATATGATCGGTAAGTTTGTATCTTTTTAAGGGCCGTTTTTTGGTTTTAATCCCTTTATTTAACTTTGTTAGAAGGTAATAAATCATTATCAATTGGCTATTTTTCTTTTACCCTAAATCTTTCATTTATTATTAATATAGCTATTATTATTATTTTATAGTGGTCCACAAACCTCATCCCTCCATTCCCTGGTTGTCGACCTTTCTCCGATTAAGGCTTTTGACAAAAACCTAAAAGCTCCCAATTTCAAAGTAACGAGTAACGACATCCATATGTATTTGAACATATAGAACTTTTGAAAATAACTAAATGATTAAAAGAAAGCATATACACAATTGTTGGTCATGCATTGACTTTGAAGTATAAACAAGATAAAAACACAATTAATCGTCCATTTATTTTCACTATTAGACCCAATGATGTATTTACTTTTCCTTTTTATTTTTTCTATCACATCAACTTTTCACTCAATCTCCTTTCACTTTTCAAAACCAAGGAAATTGTTACATTTCATTTCCTTTCACTTTTTTTTAAAAAAATACATATATATTTTTTATACAAATATTATACTCTTTTTGTGTTAGGACCTAATTAGTTTGTTTGTGCTAGGCATATACATTATAGGCTTTGCAATTGTATTGGTTGGGCTTAGTTTATGTTTTCGGTTGGGTGGACCGAAATCAACATTGATTTTGGTCCATTGGTGTTCTCGGTTTTGGGTGGGCTTGTATTTGTTATGTTCCCTATAAATAGACTTGTGATGTCCGTTTTCTGGTTAGCAGTTTTCAGCCATTACATTGTGATAGAGTCCATTGTACCAGACGATTAATTCATTTCAATCGTGTGCATTTGGAGTGATTTCGGTTCTTCTTCTTCTTGATTCATTTTGTTTTGATTCATTGATATTGTTTGATCACTAGTTGGTTCTTAGTTTGGGACTTACAATTGGTATCAGAGCCAATCTAGTGTCAAACCGTGTTCAAGAAGCTTGAATTTGGACTGTTTTCATTGATTTAATCCTTGGATCGAAAACTGTTTTGAGTTTATTGTTCGAAATTGTTCATTGTTGTTGTTGTGTTCTTGGTGGTCATCGAGGATTCAAAGAAAGGAATCGAAAATCTGTTTGCAATCGTTATTACTGGGCGTTTTCTGTTGGAGACTCTGTTGGTATTTTCGGTGGAGCGTGTTTAGTTTTTGGCAGAAATCTCGTTTTCAGCCGAAATCAACTATTTTCGGCAGAAATCTGGTGTTTTTGGTAGAAATCATCATTTTCGGCCGAAATCACATTTTGGCAGAAAACTTGTTTTTAGTAGAAATCTCATTCTTGGCCAAAATCAGTTGTTTTCGGTCAACCAAAACTCAACTATTGATTTTTCTGAGTTTTCGGTGTGACAAATTTTTATTTTTAATCAATTAAAAAAACAAACAACATTAAAAAATATGGAACCTCAACACAGTGCATTACATCAAGAACTGGATTCAATCATGGGAACTACTACGAGAATTCCACGTCTCTTATATATCGATTGGTTTCCAGAATGGAAATACAGGATTGAGAAGTACATCAAGATGAAAGACTTAAAGATATGGAGAAGCATCTTTAGGGGCCCAGTAAGAATTACCACAACAATGGAAAATGGTACAGTCATTGACAAAGAAGTGGAGAACTACACTGATGAGGACTTTGAGAAGATTGAGGAACAAGAAAAGGCACTTGCAACGTTGACCATGGCATTGTCCTCTGACATTGCTCAAGGATTCAGATAATATGATTCAGCAAAGGCACTTTGGGAAGCCTTAATAGAGGTTTATGAAGGAAATTATGATATGAAACAGAGTAAACAGGATATGTTGCGTCAAAACTTCAACATGTTCAACCATGTTCTTGGGGAAACGCTTGAAGCCCAACTGCAACGATTCATCACACTCACTACTGAAATGAGCACTGCTGGAATTTATATACCACGCTCGAAGATTAACAAGAAGTTGTTAAACTCTCTTCCCAAATCATGGGACATTTTGTGATTAAGAAGACTAAGGATCTTAACAGGCTTACTCTTGCTGAAACTATGGCTATCATCAAAGCTTGTGATTTGGATGATAAGCAGCGTGAGATAAATCATGTAAATTTCTACTCTACAGCAAACCTGGGAATTTCATCAAACAATGGTTTTTCATCCTTCACTATTCCACAAACTCAAGCATTCACTGTTCCACAAACTCTTGCTATTCCACCTATTATGTCTTATCAACTCTTTGCCTCCTCTTCAAAAGCCTGAGATAAATCATATTAAGTTTTATCAACTTTTTATAATGATTATATTTTGATAAAATGAATGGCAATTTGATCTTTTATTACAACACATAGTAATAGACAAACTAAAATAAATAAATAAAAAATAATTATAAAATAGGTTGTTATGTGAATTTGACTTATAAAAAAAAGTCCAATTTTCCAAAATGTTTGGTATAGAACACATCGCCGCTTCTTTTAACATTGCATACAACTTGAATGTAGTAAGCATCGAAACTGCCGACGACTACGTGTCTGTCTTCTCCGCCCGAGCCCCACCTCCTTCGTCATTATATCTTCAATTTCTCTTTCTCTTCTTCATTTCATTTCATTTCAATTCAATTACATCTTTCTCTCTCTAGATTCATGGCCCCTGTTAACAACATTGTACAAATCAATAACAATGATCACCCCCCAAAATATAAGGTTACAATCGTTGGAAGTGGCAATTGGGGTAGTGTTGCTTCTAAGCTCATTGCTTCAAATACCCTCAAGCTTTCTTCTTTCCATGGTTTGTCTTCTTGACTCAAAGATTCAATTTTTTTTTCTTCATGTTATTGAATCGGTTTCGTGAAAACCTATGTTTGATATTGAACCAATAGATGAAGTGAAGATGTGGGTGTTTGAAGAAACATTACCGAGTGGTGAAAAACTCACAGATGTCATCAATCAAACCAATGTAATCATAATTTTCCCAATTCATAACATTTGTGTTCAAGATTTGTAATTTGATTTCTCTCAAAATGTTGTTTTTTCTTTTTCTTTTCTGTTAATCAACAGGAAAATGTGAAATACTTACCTGGAATTAAGCTTGGGCGTAATGTTGTTGCTGACCCTGATCTCGAAAATGCAGGTATCATCATATCATCATCTTCTTCATCAATCATCATCCTACCAAAAAGACTGAATCTTGAAATTCAGGGGAGGACCATTTATCACGTCCACATCCTGAAACATTTTTACAGCTTTTCTATAGTATTGTATATTACCCAAAACAATTTCGCAATAGAAATGTGTTACGTTGCCTCGCATTCTTGAATTTAAAGAATTAGGGTTCTATTCTTGTACGTAGTTATCTGTGATTGATGAAATTAAAGAATTATGTTCTTAATCTGGCAGTGAGGGATGCAAACATGTTGGTGTTTGTGACCCCACATCAATTCATGGAGGGTATATGCAAGAAATTAATTGGAAAGATTAGAAGTGATGCTCAAGCTATTTCTTTGATCAAAGGAATGGAGGTCAAGAAGGAAGGTCCTTGTATGATCTCCACCCTAATTTCCCAACAATTAGGCGTTAATTGCTGTGTTCTTATGGGTGCTAACATCGCTAATGAGGTGATATTCCTCTAAATTATTAATAATCCAACTTCAAAAAAATACTAATTATGTTTAAACAGATTGCAGTGGAGAAATTTAGTGAAGCAACAGTAGGGTTTAGAGGAAACAGAGAGATTGCAGAAAATTGGGTGCAATTATTTAGCACTCCTTACTTCATGGTCTCAGCTGTAAGTGCAACTAATTGATCATCGAGTTGTTTAGGGGCTTTTTTGGATTTGTATGCACTTTTGAAACTTGAAAGTGATTTTCTGATGCTCAATAATCATAATCAGTTAATTTGATGTATAACATATGTTGTAGGAGATAACATTTGAATGTACTTCATAATAAGTCTTTGGTAAATTCCTATTGGAGGAAGTAATAGATAAAGCAAAAGGGTATAGAAGTAATTTCACTCTTTCTGTAACATTGTTGTTCTTCCACCAACCCTGAGTGGGCCCACACTATCAGGTATATGTACACAGCTGCCCACTAGCTTGGTGACATAAGAGTTCAGATAATCATTTATCACTTTCAAAATGCACATCCAAACACCTTTTTATTCTAATTATATGGTTGTTAGATGTGAAATATATATTAAAAAAAAAAAGCTTTATTTATTATTATTATTTTTTTTTTACAGTGTCAAGATGTGGAGGGAGTTGAACTATGTGGGACTTTAAAAAATATCGTTGCCATAGCAGCAGGTTCATTAATCCCTCTTTTTTATTTCGTTTTTCAATCGATATAATAATAAATAATTTGAAGGGTTTTAACGGGTTTAACTCGTTATTGGCAGGGTTTGTGGATGGATTAGACATGGGAAATAACACAAAGGTAGCTAGAATAAAAAAAAGGAACTTATAAAAAATCTTGAAAAGAAAAAAACAAAATCATAAAGCTACAATCTTGAATATTTTCTTGATTAATATGATACCACCAGGCTGCAATAATGAGAATTGGGTTGAGAGAGATGAAAGCCTTTTCAAAGCTCTTATTTTCTTCGGTTAAAGATAGCACGTTTTTTGAGAGCTGTGGTGTTGCTGATCTTATAACAACTTGCTGTAAGGAGGGGCAATTTTGTCTTTTATTCTGTTTCTTGTTTTCTTAGTTGATTTTCATAGATTTGAATATGTGATGGCAGTGGGAGGACGAAATAGGAAATGCGCAGAGGCTTTTGCTAAAAATGGTGGCAAAAGGTTTGTCATTTTTGCCATCAAATTTCACTCCATTAAATTTATTTATTATTATTATTATTATTTTTGTTATAATTTGCAGATCATTCGATGAGCTTGAAGCAGAGATGTTGCAAGGACAGAAGTTACAGGTAATTTCAGTTATACTGCAAAAGTTGAATATATAAAAAAAAACTCTCAAAAGAGGACACCTAACTAAGAATTTCATTTACATCAAATCAAGAAAAGTAGCGGAAAATGACGAAAATGTCAGTGATTAATATTTGTTAGGTTGTTAAAAAAAATGTCGACTTTGCGTACTTCATTGAAACTTTTAGGTGTTAAAATAGTGAAAAAAAAAAGGGTGGGGTAGATTGTCCCACTTTATGTATGTTAGGTTGTTGAAACATACAAAATTTGAACTTCAAATACTTGATTAAAACTTTTAGCGGTCAAAATATAAAAAACAAACGCTTTGAACTTTAAAAACTTGATTAGGTTGTTAAAACATAAAAATATAAGCTTTAGCCTTTAAGCACTTAACCAATGCATGAACTCAAGTTAAATATTCAAAATAAAGTTAACTTTTAATTATTAAAATTGAATCAAATGGCATAATGGTCATTTCACCAATGATATCTTATCTCCATTTCTCCAAGGCCCATCCATATAAAAACCAAACCGACTCCTTTTACCATTAGTGTTCTACGATTTATCTGTACATGTACCTGTAACTGTAACTGTAACTACATTTTTGTTTTGAAGGGTGTATCAACAGCCAAAGAGGTATACGAGGTTTTGAAACACAAAGGTTGGTTAGAAATGTTCCCATTGTTCACAACCGTGCACGAGATTTGCACAGGCCGTCTACCGCCAACCGCCATTGTTGAGTACAGCGAACACGCCCCGAAATTTCCCATTGCAGTCAACCCGGACGCATTTCAATGACTCATAAATCCATCAACAAAGTAACATGTACTCTACTTCTAGTTCATAAATGTAATCTTGAACTCGTTTTTTTGGTTTTTTTTAAGCATTTGTTGAATGAAAAAGGTAGAATAATGTTTCTACATAAGGGAATATTGCCAAATGCAAGTATATCTATCAGGAAAGCTTTCCGATTCCCCCTGTTTCAAGATCAAAATCCATTTTGAAATATTGTTGATCTTCGAACTTTATAAAAATCTTTTAGGGGGTGGTGTGAATCTATGCATTATACTTTCTTTTTAACCATTTAATATACTAATAAACTTCATTTATAATTATTTTATAAAATAAGATATTTATACGATATGGTTTATTTCACGTAAAAATTAAAATGATGAATTTGTTATCGTAGTAAATGTCATTTTATCTAAACAAATATATAATTTTGGTAAATTTACTAAATAATAAGAATTTATCAAACACTGAAATAATTGACAACTGACTATTTGTTGATTAAGGAAGTCTCCATGGTTTAAGTTACATAAAAAGGATTAAAAAATTAAAAAGAGAAAAGTGGTAAAAAGTTAATAATAAATTCATAAAAAAAACTTGCCCCCATGCAGGATCGAACTACAGACCTCCAGTTTACAAGACTGGCGCTCTACCACTGAGCTATAGGGGCTTAATCAATGGAAGAAATTATTGCGGCTTATTAATAAACGATATTTGCTTTATTAATCAAGGTAGATAGATTGTTTTATTCCTTTAGTAATCGAGAAAGATTGTCATATATCTTCACTAAATCAATAGGGATTTTGTTATAACTTATAAGTTAACTGATCATCAAATATTCTTTCATGGGTTCACCAAATATTCTTTCATGGGTTCATTGATCATTAATCAAGATCAATCCAACTACTAACTAGTTGACTCGATCCAAAGTCAAACTTAATAGAAATTTTCCAAATGTAGGTATGAACATTTATGGGCGGTGGTAGATGAAAGAATCCTTGAGTATGACTATTATATCTGCCTTAGTGGCTAAAATATAATAACAAAAACTTCGAATAAAAAACAAAGGTGGTGATTTGTACTGTAGAAGTCATCAATGCATGAACTCAAGTTAAATATTCGAAATAATGTTTTAATTAGGTTGATAAATTTGCAATATATAACCCTTGAACTCTAGGTTAGTTATCTATTAATTTCAGAATTATTAAAATTGAATCAAAGGGTATAATGGCCATTTCACCAATGTATCTTATCTTCATTTCTTGGAGCACCATATAAATATATCTGTAACCACCGTCCCACAACTGGAAAGTGAAATCTTAAAATGTGGTTTTGGATTCAAAACCAGTCGGACTCTTTTGATAATTGGTGTTCTGCGATTTATCTACTGTTACAGAAAACTACATTTTGGTCTTAAGTTACCGATTGGAGATTCTAAATTGTTGGAGGTCGCGAGAACTGCATTTATTTTAGGGTGGCGAAGTTAGTGAGAAAAAGATTATGTTGGTTAGTTGGAAGTCTACTATGAATTCCTTGGAGAAAGGTGGCATTGGGATTGGAAGTGTTGAGTCGTTTAACTAGGTCCTTTTGTTGAAATGGAGGTGATGATTTGCTTCTAATACTCTAGCTCTTTGGATTAAAGTGATAAATTAAGTCCATTCCCAGGGAGGGTGGTGATTTGAGTTTGGAATATTGTTAGTTCCATAATTAACCTTCATGATAGACATATTATTTCTGTAGACACTTTGAAAAAAAAAAGTTGGGGTCGATAAAAATACTCGTTTTTTTAAGGACGTTAGAAATGTGTCTCTCAATGTTGCTTTTCTTAGGTTGTTACAATTGGAAGTGGAAGCTAACTAGCTTATTGATGATAGACGCGAAAAGCAACCGTAACAACCTAGGAAAAACAGTGGTAGATGGTGCGAATTTGATCCACCCTTTCAAGGTCATTATGGCAAGGACGTTTTTATTTTGACATTGCCATAATCGTTTTTCAAAGGATCAGAAGATGGTGCGAACTTGATATTGCTTCTCTGAGTAGAGTAGAGTCAGTGATCTTTCTACTTGGTTAGAGACCGGTCATTTTGTTGGTGACAAAAAACCGATTCTCGATGCTATTATTTTTATGACCTGGTGTAATATTTGGAAATTTTTAGATATACATTTGTTTTTTTTTATAGAGTTGAACCGAGAAAATGTTATTTTTTATAGTATAGTGGGTTGTTCTTGTAATTGTGTTATGCATAGAAAGAATAAACTCAATTATGTTTTGAGTTATTGGCTTAAAAACACGTTGCTAATTCCTTTCATTATAAGGATATAGAGGAAATTTTTCCTTAATATAATAACTTCGTTTATAATTATTTGATATAAAATACTATATGAAATGGTTTATCTCAGGTAATTAAAATGATAAATTTGTTTGTATCTTTGTTGAAGTAAACGTCATCTTATTTAATAAATATATAATTTTGGTAAATTTGTTTACTAAATTTTTAAATAATAAGAATTTATCAAACACAGAAATAACGGACTATTAGTAACTTGTTTTTTACTGTTGATTATCAAACTGTACAAAATCATATGAAAATATTCCAAAAGAACATCGAACATTCCTTAAAATTTGTTATGATGGGCATATTTTGTTTATTAGAGTTGCTAGGTTTAGATTATATAAAAAGGATTATTAAAAATAGAAAGATAAAATTAAGAAAAGCGAAAAAACAACTGAAATGCCCCCATGCAGGATCGAACTACAGACCTCCAGTTTACAAGACTGGCGCTCTACCACTGAGCTATAGGGGCTTAGTTGATACGAAATATCCTACAGATTATCCATAACCGATATTAAACTTCACTAATCAAAGTACATTGCTTTATGCTTAACTAATCAAGAAAGATTGTCTTATATCTTCACTAATCAATAAAGATTCTGTTATATAATTTTGGTGATCATCAAAGAATGTTTCATGGGTTCCTTGTTTTTGAGATGAATATATGAAAAGTGTCCATCTTTATTCACTACAAACTATATATAACTAATAACTATAACCCAAAACGAAATATATCACTATATAATCAAGAAAACCACTTACATATATAAACAACAAAGAATATATCCATTCATTGATCATTCATAAATCGGCTTAAAATTCTTGTAAGCTATAACAGCATAAAAAGGATCCGAACCAGACAACAATCCAAATACCCCTTTAATCCAATCAAAACCCGAACTAATATCCGGTTTTTTGCCATCAGGTAGTTTCCTCACCACTTCCGGTTCAGTGAACCCTTCAACACACTGAAAATACTGAACCACCAACTGCACCCTACTGAACCCGGTTCCTTCTCTCCATGCACCAATCGCCTTTTCATAGAACATCCGGTTGCTAAAGCTCACAATAAACACACCACCGGGCCTCAATAACCGGAACACCTCCGCAAAAACCTTCTCCGGCTGTTCAAGATACTGAACACTAACTGTGCATAACACAGCATCAAAACTACCACTTTCGAATTCGAATTTCTGATCTTGGTTTAGATCTTTAACAACGAAGTAATCGAGTCTCGGGTTCTTGGCTAGCTCCTGTGGGTTCAGTCCATGTCCGATGACTTTCTTGTATTTGACATTTTCAGGAAGATGGCTAACCCATGAGCTCATGAGGTCAAGAATTTCGAAATCTGGGCTCAATCTATCTCTGTAAAGATTGGTTAGTGTTTTAATGAAGTTGTTATCGACATGGGTGACGAATCTTGGGTAGGTGTAGAAGTTTCTGTCTGGAGTAATGTCGAATTTGGTTCTGCCTTCTTTTGTGAGAACTGTACGTTTGATTTTTCCTGCTGATGAGGTTGAAGATTGTGGGGTTTTTGGGTCGATTTGGTTTTGGGTGTTGAAGAAGATTGTTGTGGGTTTGGGATTAGGGTTCCATTTGAAGGGCTTGAGAGTTGGTTGAAAGGTGTTCATGTTCACGAGGAAAGCTTGTTTCTTGTTCAGAAGCTTTGTTGTGTTGTGTCCATTGAAAAGGAGAATAAGAGATGGATAAGTTGATGTTTTTTATTTTTTATTTTTTATTAAGTAAATATTTTCAGTGGTGGAAATGACAAATGGGCTTATGGGCATGAATTAATGAATATATGATATATTTTAAATGGGCTTAATTGGGTTGCATTTTTTAGGTTCAATTTTTCCATCAATGATGGATTGGGTCCATACTCCATACTCCGTAATTTAAAGGTGCATCCGGTTTTTAAAAAATCGGCTTTCTTTAGACCGAATTCAATTATAATCGGTTTGAGTTTTTTGATTTTTTGAAAGTCAAATTGTTTGGATAAAAAGTCGGTTTGGTTCGATTTTTTTAGAAAAATCAAGAAATAAATTGGACCAATTAATAAGTGGGGATTCAATTTTAAGCTAACATGTTTTGGGAATACTGCTTCGGTTTTTTTTTTTTTTTTTTTTCTTCCTTATTAAAAACAGTTTGAAATATGCACCTCTACTCTGTATTAGAGTTGCACAAAGTAAACTGTTTTTTTCTTAACCAGCCTCAACTGAAATCGATTGTCGGTTTGATATAGGTTTTTATAAATAACTAAAACCATTATTTTTCCTGGTTTTTTTTTACTGTTTTTTCCATTGTAACCGAACCATTTTTTAATTGAAAAAAGATTTTTTAAAGCGATTTCACTTCAAAAAAAACAAACTAATTAAATATTATTGATAAATTATGTATAAAACTTAAAGTTCATTACCTTTCTAAGTTATTATTTCATATTTTTAATAGAAAGTCAGGACAAATATGGTTAAATTCAGATTTTGAGATTAAATAAAGTTAATTGATAATCATTATCTAAGGGGTTGTTGATTAAGTCAGTCCTAAGTATGATATCAAACAATCTGAATATGACCGAATCAGACCCAACATCTTACTAGACCAAGTAAGATGCATATCAAATCTACTCTAATAAATGAATGTTTTTTTGCCACTTGTCACACTCTCATACAATTTGCCAAATGTCATTTTGTGGTTATTTTGAATTAATTTTTTTTCCACATGTCATTTTATAAGTTTTTCTATTTTATTAAATTCCACATAATATTTTAATGTAATAATTGTAATAAATATAATAATAAATAGATATCAATTTCATTAATAAATTTACCTTTTAATTTTAAAATTACCAAAATTAAAGCTCATTAGTTTTTTTGTTTATTTATTTAAATTATTTGTTTAAATTTAAAAAATAAAAAAACATCTTCATTATAATAATTTATTATTTTTCTTATTTTCTTATAAATTAAAAGTTTTCAAATATTTAAATCTTTATATATAACTTTTTTTTTAAATTAACTCATTTAATATATGGGTCTCACAATTAGTAACCTTAATATATGATATGAGTGGCAAAAATAATTCAAATCATGCGATCTACTTACAAAGACGGTAATTTTGATATGGAATTTTATTAAAAAGAAAGTTAAGCCGAAGGAGGCCGTTAGTTATAAAGCCCGGACCGTTTATCCTTTACGTGGGCTGCAAATGGGTTCCATAACTAATCATGGGTTGAAAGTTACTTAAGGATTCATAAAATTTCGATGTCACGGTTTATAAAATTTGGGTTCTATTTGGTCGTTGGTTTGCAAATTCTTGATCATTATACTTTTTTTTCATGGTTAAAAAGGATATATTAGTATACTACATCTTGGAAACCAAGTAACCAGTTCAAACCGGTTATGCATTTGAAATCACGGTCTAGAAAGGTCGGGACGGATTTCAGGTATTTCTTTTTTATCTTTAGAAAATGCAACATTTTTTAAAGATAATAATAATAATAATAATAATAATAATAATAATAATAATAAAAAGAATTAGAATAAGAAGGGGGGAGTATTAGATTAAGGATTCTAAACTTGATCTTATCAAAAAGGGTATCTGCCAAGTCAAGTTTTCTTCGGCAAACCATAAAAGCAAAACCCCAACACAAACAACACAAGAAATCAATCAGTCAATCAATTCACTTTTTTTCCTCATATTCATCGTCATCAAATTAGGTTTCAACAATGTCCTACGATTACCTTTTCAAATACATAATCATCGGTGATACAGGTATTCTTTTCTCCAATTGTATCTTTGATCATTGATCATGTAAACCCTAAACAGTTCAATTTCAGAAAACCTAATTCAACTTAGTATAACGAATTTTGGTGTTTGTTCACTCTCAGGTGTAGGGAAATCGTGTTTGTTGCTGCAATTCACCGACAAGAGGTTTCAACCAGTTCATGACTTGACTATTGGAGTCGAATTCGGTGCTCGTATGGTCGCCATTGATGGCAGGCCTGTTAAGCTTCAGATTTGGGATACCGTATGTGTTTTTTCTAATTTCCTGATTCTTCAATTGATTCTGCTGCTAGATTTCTAGTTTTTTCTGCGTAAATTCTTGATGATGATAGTAAGGATTCATGAATTAATGGTGAATGATTCAGGCTGGCCAAGAATCATTCAGATCGATCACCAGATCATATTACAGAGGAGCAGCTGGAGCTCTTCTGGTTTATGACATCACTAGGTATGTGTAGCTATCATATCATATCATATGTAACGATTTTATTGCATTCACAAGTTGTATTCATCATTGATGATCTATTTTGTTTATTCAATTCCAGGAGAGAAACATTCAATCATCTAGCTGGATGGCTTGAAGATGCAAGACAACATGCCAATCCCAACATGACAATCATGCTTGTAGGAAACAAAAGTGATCTTTCCCACAGAAGAGCTGTCAGCAAAGAGGAAGGAGAACAGTTTGCAAAAGAAAACGGACTCTTGTTCTTGGAAGCATCTGCAAGAACAGCACAGAATGTTGAAGAGGTACACCCTGTTTCTGTTTCCATCTTTTAAAAACTTGAAATGGATTTTCTAATTGGTTTTGTTTGATTTGCAGGCGTTTCTTAAGACTGCAGAAAAGATACTTCAGAAGATCCAGGAGGGTGTGTTTGATGTATCAAATGAGGTAATTAATTGGATTTTAATTCAAGATTTATAAACTTATGATTTATGAAAAGGTGAATTGTTAATTTGTAGTCATCGGGGATAAAGGTGGGATATGGACGTCCTCAAGGTACAGGAGCAAGAGATGGAACAGTTGCTCAGAGCGGTGGATGTTGTGGTTGATCTTGATTCTTGAAGAAGCATATATTATTATTATTATTTTTATTTTTTAATATTGGAACATAATATGTAATGTATAAATATAAGTGGATTTTGGTCTTTTGAACCAATTTGATCATCATCTTTTAGTTATGTAACTTGAAAATTGTTATGGAGGTGTATTATATAAATAAGAAGATAAATACTTAATTAAATGCACATAAAGTAAAAACAAGTAACTAAATTTAGACCACACTTTTTGGGCATTCTGGCTCACGGATTTCAAAGAAATTGAAATGCAAATTCCAGTAAAAATTATGTTTTGGTTGATAAAATCAAAGAAATTAGAATTTTTTAAATTTTATTAATTTTTTTGTTTAAAGAAATTGATTATTTTTTGGATAAAAACAAGGCTGTTCAGATCGAGATCTTATCAAAGTTAACTTATATTCAAATTTGATTGTAAGATATTGAGTATAAAATATACATTATAGCTTGATGTTGATTGAGATCTTGATATGGAGTTATCTCTAACTTTTCAAATATGAAACATATTTTTTGTTGTTGCAAACCGTAAAAAATTAGAAAGTAAACATCTTAAGTGCAAAAAGAAATAAGATCATTATGACCATGTACAACTAAAGGCTTAAGATCACAAAGAATGTACCATGAGTATGAGGTGCCTAATTTGAAATGAATTTATGAAACATAGAGGCTTATTGAAACTTACAATACTCGATCTCAAGTTGAGACGAATTTTTAGGCACGACTATATAATAAAACTAAAGAGGTGAGATCGGACCGTGTTAAGATCCTAATATCCTAGTCGGGATCTTAAGATCTCCCTATAGATCTCGTTTCAAAAAGATCCTACTAAGATTGTGATAGAAACTGATTTAATTAAACAGTAGAATGCTTACTATTTAGATTAACAGGGCCAAATTCGAGATGGCAAATCTCCTCAATTACAAGAACACAAATTACTTATTATCTGACTGAAAACTGTAAAACATCAACTATAGGTTTATTACAGAAAAGATAACTGCTCCTAACTTATTGGATCAGAACTGTTCCTTCTCTTTTAACTATTATGTTGTTGACCTAAAGGATCCAACTGATTTCCAAAAAGGGCATTAAACTGCTCTTGCTCCTGCCTCTTAACTCGGGACTTCTTTCTTGTATACACTTGTAGGTTCTTATCATTACTTCCCCCTCGGTAAAACGACTTGTCCTCAAGTCGAAAATAAGGAAATTGCTCAACAAATAGATCGTAAGATTCCCAAGAAGCTTCTTCCATAGGACGATTAGCCCAAGAAACTAGTAATTCGAGTACAAGTTGGTCTGCTTCATGCATCCATCGATGATCAACAATTGAAGCAGGTTGAACATCAAATTCTCAATCCTTTGTGATAGGCAAAGGAGCAATAGAGGTTGGAGAAAAAGACCCTGGAACTGGTTTGAGCATAGAAACATGAAACACAGTATGTATTTTCGCATCCGGAGGTAATTCAAGCTCATAAGCCACTGGCCCAATGACACGTTTAATCCGATAAGGACCAAAGAATCGGGGAGATAGTTTTTCAAAACGACGTTTAGCTAAGTTGTGTTGTCGGTAAGGTTGAATCTTTAAGAATGCATAATCCCCAACCTGAAAAGTAACTTCACGTCGTTTGGTATTTGCTTGATTACGCATTCTATCTTGAGCTTTCGTAAGATTGAGACGTAACAATTGCAACATATGATCACGATCAACTAATTGTTGTTCCAATTCTGCATTTTTGGTTTCGCCCATTACATAAGGCAAAAGGAGAGGAGGATCGCGACCATACACAATGGAAAAAGGAGTTGTGCCTGCGGAAGTATGGTACCCAGTATTATAAGAGTATTCAGCCCATGCTATATATGAACTCCATTTAGTTGGTTGTTCGTGAGCGAAACAACGCAAGTAGGCCTCGAGACACCGATTGAGAACTTCTGTTTGACCATCCGTTTGAAGATGGTAACTGGTACTCAATTGCAATTTAGTTCGACTCAAACGAAAGAGTTCCTGCCAAAAAATGCTCAAGAAAATAACATCACGGTCCGAAGTAATGGAACGAGGAAAACCGTGTAGACGAACAATTTCCTTACAAAAAAGGGCAGCAACACTTTTTGATGTAAAGGGGTGAGACAAACTCAAAAAATGAGTGTATTTGCTTAAGCGATCAACTACCACCAAAATAGTATCAAACTTGTTGGATGGGGGTAACCCTACAACAAAATCCATTGAAATGTCCTCCTAAATTTGAACTGGAATTGGTAAAGGTTGGAGGAGACCAGCTGGGGAAAGTGTTTGGTATTTTTGTTGCTGGCATACGAGGCAATTTTGCACGAATACCCTGACTTCCTGTTTCATTTTTGGCCAAAAGAACTGGAGGGATAATCGTTTAAGGGTTTTTAAAAAACCGCCATGTCCGCCAACTGGTGAATCATGACACTCTTGAATTAAACTAAGTTTAAGATCAGGTATGTCTGGAATAACCATCCTTCCTTTGAAAAACAAAAGCTGGTCATGCGAAGAGAAATCAGGAACTAAAGAAGGATTTGTATGGAGCTGTTGGAGAATGTCGATTGTATAAGGATCTTGTTGAATGCCTTTTTTAACATCAACGAGTTCGACACAATAGGGTACAGAAAGAGTGAACAGTTCACCTGAATGGGGTCGTCGAGAGAGTGCATCCGCTCCCTTGTTCTCTTTTCCAGCCCTATGAGTTATAGAAAAATCATAGGGCATCAATTTAAGTAAAAGTCGTTGTTGTTCAGTTTTCGTGATGCGTTGTTCCAACAGAAATTTCAAAGTGTAATGATCGGTACGAATAAGAAAGTGACGACCCAATAAATAGTGATTCCATTTCTGAACAGCAAGAACAAGAGCTAACAATTCTCGATCATATGCTGACTTAAATCGATTGGAGGGAGAAAATCCTTTGCTAAAGTAAGCAATAGGATGCTCCTCTTGAGAAAGAATAGCACCAATTCCAGCTGAAGACGCATCGCATTCAACTATAAATGTCTTGGAAAAATCTGGTAACCGGAGAACAGGGGCTGAAAGTATAGCTTGTTTCAAGGTGGTAAACGCTTCTAATGCCTCGTTAGACCACACAAAACCATCCTTCTTTATAAGATTAGTCAAAGGTCGTGCAATCAAACCATAATTTCGTACAAAACATCGGTAATAACCGGTGAGACCGAGAAAACCGCAAACTTCTTTGACATTAGAAGGGATGGGCCATGATTGTACAGCCACAATTTTCTCCTGTTCCACTTGAACACCATCCCGGGTTATGATATGCCCCAAAAAAGAAACTTTAGATTGTCCAAAACAACACTTTGAAAGCTTGACATAGAACTGATGATCGCGTAGTAATTTCAAAGTTTGCTCAAGATGCGAAAGATGTTGTTCCATGTTCGGGCTGTATACTAGTATATCATCAAAGAAAACTAGTATAAAACGGCGTAAATAAGGACGAAACAAGTCATTCATGATCGCCTGAAATGTGGAAGGGGCGTTAGTTAGACCAAATGGCATTACCTTAAACTCATAATGCCCAGAATGAGTACGAAAAGCTGTTTTTGGAATGTCCGGTCCATGAACTCTGATCTGATGGTAACCGGAGTGAAGGTCCAGCTTGGAAAAAACGGTAGCTCCATATAATTCGTCCAACAGTTCATCAATATTTGGAATTGGGTATTTATCAGCTATCGTTATTGTATTGAGGGCTAGATAATCTACACACATCCTCCAAGTGTTGTCTTTTTTCTTGACAAGTAAAATCGGACTTGAAAAGGGACTGTTGCTAGGTTGAATAAAGCCCGCTGCTAACAATGCTTCCACTTGTTTTTCAATTTCAGCTTTTTGGTAATGAGGGTATCGATAAGGACAAATATTTGGTGGGGTAGAATTCGGTAGTAAGGGAATATAATGGTTCTGTGAACGGTTGGGAGGAAGACTTTTAGGTTCTTCAAAGACCTGATCATAACAGCTTGTCACTGATTGAAGCACTTTGGGAATTTCTGGTGGAGTAACCGGTTCAACAGCCAGGTATTGAAAACTAGAAGATTTTTGTGAGCCCGTAGTAATTCCCTGCAACTTATAAGTTTTGCCATCTACCTTAAATATCATAAACATCTCTTTCCAATTTGCTTGGACTGTATTTAATGTCTCCAACCATTGAATACCCAAAACCACATCTGCTCCACCAATCGAAAAAGGATAGAAGTCCTGGACAACTTTGAGATCATTGATTTGTATTGGAAGATTTTTACACATGTGACCACATCTGATGAAATCACCATTTCCAATCTGAACACCAAACGGTGCCACTGATCGAGTATTAAGTCTCAATTCCTTAACCAGTACATCTGAGATGAAATTATGTGTAGATCCCCCGTCAATTAAAATAATTACTTCTGTAGATTGGAGCATACCTTGAACCTTCATAGTTCTGGGATGGGGTTTTCCAAGAATGGCATGTAAACTAATTTCCGCCACATCATTCATATCTTCAGCCATCTCTTCAGTTTCATTAGGAGACTGCTCTTCAAGCTTTTCTTCCACTTCCAGCACCTTGAGAGTTCCTGTTTTACATCGATGACCTGGTCCATACTTCTCACCACACCGAAAACATTCCCCTTTAAGAAATCGAGATTGCCTGTCTGCATCAGAAATTCGCAGGGGTGGTTTGGTATTATTTTTGGTAAAGTTTGTTGTGTGGAGTCGTATCTTTGTACTCATTTTGATATGCTTTTGATGGTGTTGTCCAAGTAGATCCCCTCCCAAATCGGGTATGGCTGAGTTTAGATTCAAATTCTAAAGCGATACTTACCGCTTTGTATACTGTTCGTGGTTTCTGTATTCGTACATCCGCCTTCAATTCTTCTTTGAGGCCATTAAGGAACACTCCTAAAAGACAATGTTCCGGCCAATTAGACACTCGTGAGGATCGTTTGGCAAACTCTTGTCGGTATTCTTGTACCGTTCCTGTTTGTTTAACACTACACAAGAATTCGTCCGGATTCTGGAACTCAGTGGGTCCAAAATTTCTTTGCAAGGCTCGAACAAAATCCTCCCAAAAATCAACCGATTGATCAGTAGATATCCAAGAATAAAAATCCAATGCATCACCCTCCAAATGCATCGATGCTACATCCACCTTTTCTTCATTTGGAATGTCATAATAGCGGAAGTATTTTTCTGCTTTAAGAATCCAACCCCGTGGATCGCCTTCACTAAAGGTAGGAAAAACAATTTTGTTGTGGGGTCGGTGCCTTTGATTATGCCCAGATGATTCTCCCTCATCATGTCTTCCATTACCCCATCTTTCTCTATTGTGCGATTGAGATTTGAGGGCTGCTACCTCCCTCTGCAACGAATCTATAGATTCCAACTTCTTAGCAATTGCGGTTAGTTGCACTGCTACAGGATCTGGTGGCTGATTTCCCTCTTCTGAATTGCTCCGGGTTTGAACCATGTCTTCAAGAAGTTTCCCGGCAATGGAACCAAATGATAGAAACTGATTTAATTAAACAGTAGAATGCTTACTATTTAGATTAACAGGGCCAAATTCGAGATGACAAATCTCCTCAATTACAAGAACACAAATTACTTATTATCTGACTGAAAACTGTAAAACATCAACTATAGGTTTATTACAGAAAAGATAACTGCTCCTAACTTATTGGATCAGAACTGTTCCTTCTCTTTTAACTGTTATGTGGTTGACCTAAAGGATCCAACTGATTTCCAAAAAGGGCATTAAACTGCTCTTGCTCCTGCCTCTTAACTCGGAACTTCTTTCTTGTATACACTTGTAGGTTCTTATCAGATTGTGATCGTTTCTGGCTTATAGGATCTTAAAATTGTCAGATCGTAAGATCAAGAATTGGGATCTTGATAACAATGGATAAAAGTATAATTTTTTATTCCTTCTCATTTATTAAAAAAAGAACACCAGACATATTTGAAATCCTAACAAATTTCATTCTTGCCAAAAACATTTTGCGAACCAAACACACTATTCTACTTGCTCTAACTCCATGCTTCTCTATGGTTGGATCTTACCCTTTTATGCAACAAACAATGAGCGTTATTATTATCCCTCTCTGACGGCTTAACATGTATCATAATAAACAAATCAATAAAAGAAGGTTGCTATTACTATTTCTAGCATCACAAGACACTCTACCATGCAAACCAGGCTAAGTGACCCATTTATTGGCAGCGTGAAAGTTGATTTAAACAAGCAAAAAAAAATTAAAATTCCAACTATAATCAAAACTTGTGCTGCTTGGTGTACAACAACTACCAAAAAAATAAAATATATTGGAAAAGGAAATAAAAATGAGAGATGAGATGTTGATCATGATCATCTTCTGTCTCCAAATTGTCCTCCAGGGTTCCTTCCAAATCTTACCCGCAAATTGTCAACAGTACGAGACACCAACACCAATCTTGGATCATCCGCGGGTATCTCCCGATCCTAAAAAATATATGTTGGATATTTTTTATCTTAAAAACTTACATACAATTCAAATATAGTTTATTAGTTAGATAATAACTACTAATTATTATTACAGCATCCATATTCTGGTAAACTTCTTGTCCGGTTTTTTATTTTCCAACAACTTTATTCAATAATAAAAAGAACTGTTGTCATAAGTGGTTTGATTCTTTTCAAAACTTTTTTTCTTTTTCTTTTTAAATCACATTTAATATGAATTCTATTATAAAATAAAGGAAATGACATACCTTTAAACCACTGTAATATGCTTGAACAGCAGGAAGTGATGGAGTTATATTACGAGCTTGCATCAGATCCCATACCATATTAGCAATCGTATATCCTCCACTCTGCAACATAAAAAAATTAAATTAATACAAAATCTTTTTGATACTCAAAATAATTAAAAACAATAAAAAAAAATCCTGCTTACCTTTTCACCAGCTGCTGCAAGAAGAAGAGCATTTCCCGTTGATGGGACCAAATTAATACCCCTAGAAGTCATTTCCGTCTAAATCAATAAAAACACAAAAATTAATGATTTATTAGAAAAACATTAACAAAAATTCAAGTATATGTATTATGTAGGGGCAAAATCGTCAGTAATTTACCAGCTTCTCCAAAGCAACTTGCATACCCTTGGGTGTGTAACCAGTCATGGCTCCCTCTATAAGTGTCTGCATGAATAAATAGTTAAAGACCACATCTTTTTTTTTTATAAAATTTATTCCAGATATGAAACATATATAATATATAATCCTAAACTTACAGCATAAAGCTCTGGTACAGGTGGATTGTTTGAGCTCATGTAGTCTTCAAAAGCTTTGACCCCACGATCGATATCTCCACAACTCAGATAACACCTAAATGTCAATAATCATCATAGATAAATATTTTTTTTTTTAAAGAATTGAGAATATCAAATTATCAATATTACTAGAACTTAGTCACCTCACCTCATGATTTGAATCAGTATGAAAACATCAGGGTTTTTGTTATCTTTCTTAAGCATCTCCTGAAGAGCATCCACTGCCTACAACATTATACATGTCATATTGTGTATTTGAATATTTGATTATAATGAATCAGTACCTCAACATCTTTAAGATCTGCACAAGCATGGAAAGCAACATGATAAACTGTGAAAAACCTTTGGACGAAACCGCCCCTCCTGTGAATATAATTAGCAGTAGGGATATCATATAACTCTTCCTCAGAAATCCCCATCATCACATTTTCAGCACTGTCCCTAGTCTGTTCTAGTGAAGACCACCCTTTGGATTGCTCAACAAGCTCCAAGATCTTTTTCATGAAAAATAATAACATTTAAATTCATGAAACTGGAAAATAAAAATATATAAAGATAGTTCAAGAATTACTTTAGCAGATGTGTCTTTGGCTAATGGAGTCTTGTTCTTATGTGCAGCTATAAGTCCCGCATAGCAGAATTTGTTTAAACCAAGTCCAGCAGCAGTCATATCACGAATAATTGCATATCTGAAATGGTAATTTAATATTATATGATCATATGATAATCATAATATGTCTCTATTGAAGTGTTGACATATAAATAGATAATGAAATGCTTACACTTGATCTACTCTGCCAGTGGCTGCACATGCATTGATTAGACAGATGAATGTTTGTCCAGTAGGTTTTACTTCAAGCTTTTTCATTTCTTCAAAGATCTTTAGTTAAAGAGACAACAAATGGTTAGGAGATGAAAAGCTACGAAGGTATGATACAGAGTTACAGATACAAAGGAGTGTACTATTACTATATACCCGTGTTGCTTCAGTGGAGTTCTTACACTTCCCACATGTTGAGATCATGAAGTTGTACAAAACAACCTGTAACAAATATGAACAATGTCATGAAACAATTAACTGTTAGAAACAAAGTAACAGGAGGCAGAGATTCGATCATTAGAGTAAAGAAACTTACATCAGGAATCAAACCCATGGATTTCATTTGATCACGGAAGAAGAAACAGTCCTGTAGACGGACGCCTTTCATGCTACCAGCGATCAGCGCGCGAAATGTATCTTTCTCTGGTTTCACTCCATCCAACATCATATCATCATATACATCCCTCAACAAGTAAATCCTATAAATGAACATCCCTATCAGACTCATGAATTCGAAATTCTCAGAAACCCTAAAAGTAACGTGTATGATTAAACAATGAAACCATCGCGAAATGAGGGCGAGAGACATACCTTCTTTGAGAAGTGAGAGATCCAATGACGGTATTGTATTCAGACACATTGTTGGCGTAGTTTCTCTTGGCATAATCGTCGGCGGAAACGGCAAACTGACGACGGCCAAGTGCTGCGAGCAGTGGCTGGCGATTGGCTGATGAAACAACAACAACAACAACAACAACAACAACAACAACAACAACAACAAAGATTAAGAAATTGGATTAGTGAAGAAATTTGGATAAGAAATAAGGAAATAAAATTGATCCCAAACCTACCAGAGATACAACGCAGGAACTTCATGGATTTGAAAATCTGGGGAGAGCTAAGATTGAGAGTGAGAAATGACGAGGGTTCTTCCGAGGTTTTGGTAAAGGAACAAAGAATGAAAGAAATGAGAACACTTGAAACCCTTTTGGTTATGGTTATGCAAATTAAATTACGAATTAAATCTAAAAAAAGTACTTAATTCATTGGCAAAATACATAAAAACATAACTTATATTATATATTATATAGGGGTAATTATTAATCTAACCAAATTAAGGAAGTGATTATCAAATTTTAGCCAAAAATTAGTAAATGTCCAAATATAGCCCACGAAACCATAAGTTTCTAAAATCCTCTACTGTTTCGCCATATTGTCTACTGTTTCGTGTTTTGTATATATTTTTTTTTTTTTTTCATTTGTAAGCTACAAAACCGTAGGTTTTGGGAAACCGACGGTTTCCTCTCGATTAGCTACGGTATCCCAAACTGTAGCCTACGGTTTTGGGGGAAAATACGGTTTTTTTTGTCTACTGTTCTTGGGGTTTCGTCTACTGTTTTGTGAAAAAACCTACGGTTTTAATTTTTTTTTTAAATTTTTTTTAAATTTTTTTATAAGATGTAGAATTATTTTAACAATTATTTTGTTAAAAATTTTTAAGAATTCAAAACATTAGACTTTAAAAAAATAAAAAATAAAAAATAAATAAATAAACGGATTCTTTTTGTGATATAGAGAATTAAAAAGATTGTTTATAAGATGTAGAATTATTTTAACAATTATATTGTTTATAAAATGTAGAGTTGTTTTTTGACAATTATTTTGTTAAAAAATATTTTTTGTAAAATATAAAAACTAGTTTTGCTAAACTTTACTACTTTTTTGTCAGAGTGGACTACTGTTTTGTAAAACTTGACTACTTTTTTGTTAGAGTGGACTACTGTTTTGTTAAACTTGACTATTTTTTTGTCAGAGTAGATTACTATTTTGAACCTACCCTATATATATATTAAGTATTTCATATTTTTGAAATTATTTTGTATTTCGAAAACTGCACTTCTCTCTAGTTTCTTTATTCTCAAAATTAACATAATGAGTTGTAATGAATATTTTGTATTGCTCATTACGGATGGAAGATGGGAGTTTGTTAATTCCCAATTATCATATGTTTGGCCACCCGAATACAATCCGAGAATGTTTTATTTCGGTGTTGAATTTTACGAAACCACCACGTACACCGAATTTGTTCATTTGGTCAAGTGCAAGATGAGTCTTCCCGAAGAATCAAAAGTCAGTATGGCTTATCAACATCCAGAACAACTCTATTATTGTGGTATTGTTGATGATCGTGATATTAGAAAGCTGATCAAGGTAATAAATATCGTTGGAGATAAATTTGTGTCTGTCTATGTGGTGGTTGAAGAAGGCGTATCGCGTAACGAAGTGGATGATAGAGGAAAGGCATCTGCAGCTAATTTATCAAGTGGAAAAGGGAGCAACAACCCAATAGGTAATTTTAAAAGTCCAAGTAAAAGTCAATATCATAGTATCGCTGAAAATGTAAATGTAGTGCCTGTAGTGACAGAACCGATTATGTATGTTACACCGGAGAATTATAAGTATATCGGTGATAATGATGTTGGTACATATGTTAATGATGTTGGTGTAAATCATTACTTTTACCAAAAAAAGGCACTAGATGTGGTGGATAAGGTTGGTAATGAATCTGCAAAACAAGAAGTTCCATTTTTGCATGATGGTGAACTAAAAGGATATGGCGAGTTTGCGGATTGTGACAAGTTGGATATATCCGGCCTAGAGAGTGATTCTAACGGAGAAGAATTTGATGATGAACCTAAAGTTATTTATTCAGATACCATGTTTCATGGTATGCCCCCATTGCCTTCGTGTCCTGTAAACGATGATGTGAACATTCCATGTCAGATGGTGGATATAAATGAAGAGATTAAGGTTCTAGACATTTTTGATGACAAAGAGTTGCTCAAGCTTGCAATTGGAAGACAATGCATGGAACAAGGTAAGCAGTATAAGACTACCAGATCGAGCAAAGAGAGGTTCGAGGTGGTTTGTTTGGTAGAAAATTGTTCTTGGATGGTTAGGGCAAGGGGAATCAAATCGACTACTGCTTTCCAAGTCACAAAAGTTGTTGACCAACACACTTGTTGTGCAACAAACTTGGAGTCTAATCATCGACAATCAAAGAAAAAGGTACTCGGGCACTTTATCGCTGAAGTATTGGCCGGAGATTATAATAGAGTTTATCGGGGTAATGAAATTGTGAGGGACATCAATTCGAAATTTCCAATCAATATCTCATACCAACAGGCATGGTGGGCAAAACAGTATGCGTTGTTGATGTTAAGAGGTACCAAAGAGGATTCATTCACCAAACTACCAATGTATCTGCACAACTTGGTGAAGCACAATCCAGGAACTGTTACTCAGATAAGAACAGACGATGATGATCGGTTTGAGTTCGTGTTTATCGCGTTGGGTTGCTCGGTAAGCAGTGATAATTTTTATAACAAATATAAATATGAATCCTAATTGGTATTTGTTAATGCAATAAAAAATAATTGTAGGTACGAGCGTTCATAAAATATTGTAGGCCGACCCTAATAATTGATGGTGGTCACCTAAAGGGTGAATTTAAAGGTACGATGTTGCTCGCAGTGACAATGGACGGTCAAAACCAAATCATGCCTGTTTCTTATGCCATATGCAAAAGTGAATGTACGGAGACGTGGTCCTGATTCCTTCGAAAAGTACGTGAATGTATAGGCAACCTGGAAGACCTTACAATCATATCTGATAGGGCTCCATCCATAGCGACGTCAATTGCAAATATATTTCCTCACGCCCATCATAGAATATGTGGTATCCATTTGTATTTCAACATTTCAGCAAAATTTGGAAGCAACGATACAATACACGCATTATTTTGGGAGACATGCAAAGCGTATACTATTAAAAAATTCGATAATGGGATGAAAAAAATTAAAAATGTAAATAATCGTGTATGGGAATACCTACAAAACATCAATCCAGAAAGATGGGCTAGGGCACATTTTCCTGGGAATCGGTATTTTCTTATGACATCAAATAGTGCGGAGTCGATAAATTCAATATCAAGATTTGCAAGAAAGATGTCAATATTGATGATGATTGAGTATTTTTGTGCAACAATGCAACAATGAAGTTTTCAGAAACGTAATGTTGCAGGTACTAATATTTTATATATAATAGTACTGGAAATGTTATTTTTACTACTCTTATGATATTATGAAATTATGTCTATTTTTTTAGCTGAAACAAAAACAACACTCACCCCATGGGCTGAAACGATTATACAAGCTAATAAGAATGCTTGTAATAATTGGATGGTGTACCCTATCTCAAATAGCAGATTTGAAGTGAAAAGCTCTACTCACAAAAGTGTCATTGTTGATTTCCAACAAAGAACCTGTACATGTAGGCGGTGGCAAATAGATGGCTTACCTTGTGGCCATGTCATAAAAGTGCTAACAATGAGCCGTTACGAAGATTGTTCGGAATTTGCTTTAAAAGCTTACTTTACAGAGACACTGAGGAAAACTTACGAGGAGTCTGTGAACCCCTTACCAAGTCCATCTGAGTGGGAGATCCCAGATGATTTGATGACCGTGAAGCCACCCATAATGGAGAGACGTCAACCGGGTAGGCCAAGAAACACTGGTCGTATTCCGTCGCAAGGTGAGCGTCCCATACAACAAGAATGTTCTACATGCGGTCAATTTGGACACACGAGGAACGATTGTACGGGTAGGGGATCGGGGAGCGGATCTGGGGGGAGGAAAAAATCTACACAAAATGGCATAAGGACTGATGAATTTGCATCCGGAAGCAGGTCACAGAACGAAAGCGTGTACCCTACTTTTGATTTCAACAGCACATTTGATTTAAATTGTCCTTAGATTAATGTAGGAAAGTAATGACTTCCCGTATTTGTAATTTGTATTGCTTGTATTAAACTGCACTTCTGAGATTATTAATTAAATCTACTTTATTCCATGAAAAATAAAACACAAACATAAAACATTATTGGAAAAGAGATACACCCGCACGAAACATTACATAAGACATTTCACATAAAAGTGCCTTCTACATGAAATATTTGTTATTTATAACTAGAATCCATGCATCCTCATACTCTAAGTCACTTCCCTCGTGCTCCAAAATGTAATGATCTTTAACCATTTCTAAAAGATCTTCGTCGTTGTTTGGATAACGATACCTGTTTTTAAGATGATGATACCATCGATTGAACCATGTGATTTTTTCCTTTAAATCCATCCACTTACCAACAATATCTTCTTGTGTTCGGTGCTTTCCTTCTCCCAGCGAGAGGTTAAACATAGCTGTTATGCGGGTCCATTCATCACCTTCAAAGCAATCAGGGTTAAGCATGGTTACATCATCGTAAATGTTCATCCAACATCGTGTTACCACCATTACCTCTCTTATCGTCCATGGATGTGGAGTATTCGACGGAGCAGCTGCGTTGGAAGAAGTTGCTTGATTGGAGGCCATTTTTTAAATTTGTTTGTTAGTTTGTTTTAATTTTATAGTACTTAAATAAGAAAAAATATTGGCATACAATTAGGTGGATTCTCATAAGTAATGTTTGATACTGTTTGAAACGACAAATATACTGTTCGAAAAGACAATACATTATGCAGGCTACGAACCAGTAGTCAAAGTCTATGAAACCGTAGTCAAATAATGTGAAAGAGTATCCAATTGTCAGATACCTTATACGGAGATACTATTTGAAACGACAAATATACATCTTCGAAAAGACAAGACATTATGCAGGCTACAAAGCAGTAGTCAAAGTCTATGAAACCGCAGACAAATAATGTGAAATAGTAGTCCAATTGTCAGATACCTTACACGGAGATACTGTTTGAAACGACAAATATACTGTTCGAAAAGACAATACATTTTGCAGGCTACGAAGCAGTAGTCAAAGTCTTTGAAACCGTAGTCAAATAATGTCAAAGAGTATCCAATTATCAGATACCTTACATGGAGATACCATTTGAAGCGACAAATATATTGTTCGAAAAGACAATACATTATGGACCTTGCATTTACAGCTCCTACATATATATGTGTCCGCATGTGGTAATGGCCTTACCTCCACAACCTTAGGCAAACTAAGTAATTGGTAATTGTCTCTTACAAGTGATTCGAAATGAGTTTCTCTGACAGTGACCATGAAGAAAGTTTTAACAACTTGCATGTTTACCTTTATAACCTAAGGCGAACCAACCTGCATACTCACACTCACATCAAAAGGAATTTGATGGATCGTTTCCAATCTTGTTTTCTGGCTATTGGATGGGTGGTATATATCTTTTCCAAATTTCTTTTGTTGCTTTACATTTGTTAATATTGGTACATTTAAACTAATTGATTTGCACTCTAAAAAATACAGGTCCATGCATTCGTAAATTGTTTCTTGCTTGTCCTCTACATAGGTAGTGTCCGTCTTAGAGGGGACTACCTAAAAACAATGTTTGTAGCGGTTGCTAAAGATGGGAACAATCTGACTATCCCTATAGCATTTGGTATGGCGGTTGAAAATAATGTGGTAACTTCTACGTGGTTCCTAATGAGGTTAAAAGAATGTCTCGGGGAGGGTAAGGAAGTAGCCTTCATATCCAATATGCATGATGTTGTTGGCTCTTGCGTAGATAATGTTTTCACTGATTCTTATCATGGTTACACTTGTAAGAGCGTCCACAAATATTTACGCACAAGAGTAGGCTCTGGAAGATCAATGGAAACTTTGTTCTGGATAACATTAAAATCGTACATTATGGAGACTTTTGAACAAAATTTTTCTAGGCTACATATTGATGCTCGTGAAGTGCTTACGAATATCGGTCATCCGAAATGGGCAAGAGCCTATTTCCCTAACATCCGTTCGAATGTACTCAACATGGAAGTTCCTCAATATTTTTTAGTAGTATCGCTCAATCATCGTAATGTACCGATAATAGCGCTTATTAAGGGAATTCGTGGGTACATGCAAAATACATTTGTTGAACGAAGTATAATGGCAGGTATATTTTCGGGTGCAATATAAAAGAATTAAATAGGTTGTACAACAACCTTTTCTAACCATATTTAATTTTCAGGGAGTTTGACTGGTGTACTAACACCGTATGCTCAACCGGTGGTTCAAAGAAGGATGCAAAAGTCTGTTCGTTGGCAAGCAAGACAGATCCCCCAACAGATATCGTCTCACATGCCGACATATGTGTATGAAGTATTTGATTTTAAAACAACTTGTGTTGTAGACCTTAATGGTCGTACTTGTTCATGTGGAAAATGGAGCGGTCTCGGTATAGCATGTGGTCATGCCATCGCAACAGCACGTGATTCAAACATGCATGAAATTGTTAATTTGGTTCAAGTATATTACCATGCTAATGTATTTCAGCTCGTCTACCAGACACAAACCGTTCACCCACTTCCCCCACCATCTGAATAGGAAATACCAGACCCTTTGATGGCTGTTTTATTGCCGATGTAAAATTTATTCCCTTTAAATATTGATGCATGTAATATATTTGTCGTTGACTATGTAATATATTTTTAATATATTAGGTTTGTAATATATTTTTAATGTATTAGGTTTGTAATATATTTGACATTGTGTTTGTAATATATTTGAAATATATTATGTTTGTAATATATTTGCCATTGTCTTTGTAATATATTTTCCATTTGTTCGTGCTGTTAAAAACCACGTAAAATAACATAAGTTGCTATTTTTAGCTTACGATAAAATTATGTTTTTTAGTTTGATTTTCATGTTTTATATGTTGGTTACGTTGTTTTTACATAGTTCTTCGTCTGAAAATATCCGGATTTCAAATCCGATATCGTTACATCATTGGTTTACCCTCCAAAGTATGCTTCGTGCTGTTAAAAACGACATAAAATAACATAAGTTGCCATTTTTAGCTTACGATAACATATGTTTTTTAGTGTGAATTTAATGTTTTATATGTTGGTTACGTTGTTTTTACATAGTTCTTCGTCGGAAAATATCCGGATTCCAAATCTGATATCGTTACATCATTGGTTTTACCCTCCAACTTATGCTTCGTGTTGTTAAAAACGACAGAAAATAGCATAAGTTGCCATTTTTAGCTTACGATAACATACGTTTTTTAGTGTGAATTTAATGTTTTATATGTTGGTTACGTTGTTTTTACATAGTTCTTCGTCGGAAATTATCCGGATTCCAATGATTGACGTTATTGGTAACTCGTGCGTGTTTGTTGTTAACCAATTCAATCCAATCGGAATGCTGATATATTTCACATTGAAACGAACTTTAGGAAAAAAGGCTCGAGCCCATTTTGCAATTGCAATATTTTCAAGCCAGCGAAGATCATTCCCATTAACCTCATTTGTTAATTTGTTCAAACAAACATAAAATTTAGACACACTATAAGTTTTGCATGTCTTCCAGAACAATTGTTCCACAATGGTACTTCCTGTGGAAGCCCTAACTTTATCGGCTATATTTTTACAACAATAGCCATGATATGAATCTGGGTATACCCGCTGAATGGCGTAGTCTATGGAATCAGACATATGGCTTATGAAACCAACTTCAATAGTGTCACCTAAGCATTCTTTTAACCTTGTCATGAACCAAATCCAAGCCTCGTCACAGTCTATACGTCTCAAAGCGAATGCTATGATCAGGGGTTCATGATTACCATCCAAAGCAAGAGCAACATACATTGTCGTTATGTTCGCCCCAATAAGGGGTACATGACCAACAAATATTGTTGGTATCATGGATGTGACAAAGGTAGTAATCTGTAAGAAACGATACCAACATTAGGCAAATATGAACTTGAAATATAAAAAATACTTACTGTATAGAAGGACATACCACGCATCCCAATGCGACAAAACAAAATTGAAACCGGTCTCTCATATCTTTCTTAATGATTGTGAAAGAGTTACGATTTGTTCTTTCAAGATTATGAAAGAATATTGGTAGGTTCGAAAAACTTTTTTTGTATACCTCATTGAATCCACTCATTTTGCCAATCGGTATGTTCAATGAATAAGGTGTCCACTATAAATGGATTTCATTTCAAATTGAATGCAGGGGTAATTATTCGTTTTTAGAGTAGTCATTTCGAAATAAGATTACATTATGCAAGGTAGAAAGTAGTCAAAGTATGTAAAACAGTAGTCAAATAATGTTAAATGTCAGTACACAGTAGGCAATACCTATAAAATAGTAGTCAAATTACAATCATGTGTCTGAAATTCACTGTACGATAAGACAACACATAAACTAGTAGTCAAATGCTAGTAGACAGTAGTCAATACGTATTACACAGTACTCAAATTACAATCATATTTTCTAAAATTCACTGTACGATAAGACAACACATAAACTAGTAGTCAAATGGTAGTAGACAGTAGTCAATACTTATAAAATAGTACTCTAATGGCATGTAACATCCGGATTCCCATGTATCTTATTTTATGCATTTATATTGAGTTTTGGAGAGGGACTCGGCGAGTAGGCGCCCAGACTCGCCGAGTAGGATCGCGCATGGTTGGACTGATTTAGTGACGGACTCGGCGAGTCCACGCTGTTTAATAAAACCCTAATTCTCGGGGCCTGAGCCCTATTTAAGGACCTTTATAGCCCCCATTTGCGGCTATCAGACCCCTAAGAAACCCTAGAAATAAGAGAGAAGGCTTGTGGTGCAAGAGGAAGGCTAGTTCATCACTCTAAGTGTGATTTTGCAAGAAAGAAGGAAGGAGGACAAACAAGGAAGGTTAAGGAGCTCAGATCTATCATCCATTTCATCAGAGGAGGCTACTAGAGGTACTAATCTGTGCTCAAACTCGTGTATTTGGTGTTCTAGTTGAATCTAGGGTTTTCTTGTGCCTTCTTTGGCTTGGATTCAAAGTATATGAGGTCCCAAGGTGGAGTTCTTCCTAGATCTGGACCTTAAGAGGTCCAGAGAGTCCTATCCATATTGCTTTTTGCTATTCCATTAGAGATATGGCCCTAAGTTGCCATTTTAGGGGTTATTTCACCCAAAGAAGCTTTATGGTCATTGCATGGGTGTAAAGGTCGGACCTTTACGTGATTATAGTGGTTGGGAAGGCCAGATCTATGGATTAGAGGAACAGATCTGACCTCAGAAGGTCATTTGAGTGTGAGCATGGAATGAACTCGCCGAGTCCATGAGCGGACTCGACGAGTTGAGTCGGGTTGCCCCGCGACTCGCGATCTGTGATGACCCGTGGAGTATAGGGTTGACCCAGGGAGTCAAGAAAGGACCAGGGGCGAAGAGGGCAGGCGTGTACTCGCCGAGTCACCTTAGTGCACTCGACGATTCTGGTCAAGAGTGGCCGTTGACTTTCGTTGACTTTTAGGGTTTCGGTCAACAGTTGGACTTTTGAGTCAAGGAGGGGTAAAATGGCCTTTTACCCTTCTGAGGGATCGTAGAAGGGGGTTTGATCTAGCCTTTGAGAGCCATTACTTATGGAGGATACTTTGTATGTGATTAGGCGGGCACTAGATCAGTAGATTCGTGTGCGAGATCATCCGAGATACCCGAGGTGAGTCTTCTCACTATACTTTACCTTGAGTGGTAATAGAGCTATGTGATAGAGTATTTTGTATGTTATGTATGTGATGTGTTGCACTGCATTATTTCTATGTGACATATTGATGGGTTTTTGAGCATTCTAACACTTCCTAAGTGTACATGCAACCCTAATAACCTTGAATCTATGTTTTCTCTATATACATGCAAATTTCTTTTTCAAGGTTATTTCCTAACTAGCATGGCATGGGGATTACATAAAACATAAAAACTAGTAGAAATATATACCTTGTTGTTGCTTGGATTCCTTCAAGACTTTGTGAGCCTAGCACCCCAAATGTTGTGCCTCAAATGCTTCACACAACACCACAAGAATTGGAATAACTTGAGAGAATACTTCTAGCACTCAAAATTGGTTATGCCCTCTCTAGTAACACTATGTCCACTAGGTCCTCATTTTGCTAGCCATAGGGTTCCTTTTATAGTGTTGTCACAATTAGGGTTTACACATGAATGCCCTTAATTGTCATGACTCTTGATTTCCCATGACCCATGGATTTGTAACTCCCATGGACTATCCATGGAGCTCCATATGGTTACATCCATAACCCATAAACCATGGATCATTAATCCACCATAAAAGAATTGATGATTGTCATAATCAACCCTATATATTTAATTAGTCTCACTTTGATCACCAAATTAATACTAGATTAATACTTGATCAATACTAATTAAATAATACTATTATTAATATATTAGAACTTATAATATATTAATAATGATAAGTGCCTTATTCTCTCATTTAGTCTATCCAAGTATTGCAATGCCATGCAACCCAAATGGACCATGCCGGGTCGGGTCAAGTACATACCAAATAAAGTTATGGACTTAGACACTATATCCAACAGTCTCCCACTTGGATAAGTCTAATAACTATATTTGCAAATATGACTTCAAAATCCGACTAGCAATCGTAGCTCTTTCAAAGTCTCTCGGAACTGAGATGATGATGATACGCCATTTAAGATAAATGATCATATAATCCTCTGTTCTCATGATATCAGCCGGACAAACACATGGAACATGGTCTTACTTATTGTCCAGCATTTGTTTCTCGATCTCTGATTTGTTTCGACATAGAACTAAATTGAACACATCAATTAGGTTCTGACCGGGCCCGGTACATAGGTCAAAACCAAATCATCGAGGGGCCCAGATATCGCTTCTATTTCTAGAAGGAACAGATAAACTTCGACTGATATGCTTGTACTAACTACTTGTTGAATTATTCACAAAGGCACGTTTTATAACATCGAGTTACCAATGCGTTTTTGTACAATCAATGAATAACCAACTCATAGTCAACAACTCATATCTCTAGGTTTGAAGATTTATATGATATTACCGTCTCACGATCACTCGAGATAAATTCCATGAAGTGATGCAAGTGAGCGTGGGTTGGATCCAATACTCAGCCCTTATGAGTACTCATGAATGTTGTAGCAACCATTGCATTGTCCAAAGCACTTTTAGACAAATCATACAAGCCAAATTCATGACAGTCTTAAATTAATACTTACTTCCAAAGTTTGACTGACTGTGGATGGTTTGAATAATAACATAATTATTCTGGAAGTAAAAACATGCAAAATTGAATCATAGTAAACAATCAACATAAGATAGTAACACCTTACTCATAAATAAATAACAACTTTTATTTATCATCAAATGTCAATTACATTTTACAAGTTTCAGGAATCTAATTATTGAAACTAATATCATCCCTCAGCCCAATGCGTCTCGCATGCTGTAAATGCTTAACCCTGCTCAGTCCCTTCGTGAGGGGATCTGTCGGGTTCTCATTTGATGATACCCTCTTAACCACGAGGAGTCCTTCTATTCGATGTCTGATGAAATGGTATTTTCTGTCAATGTGCCTAGATCTCCCGTGATCTCTTGGTTCCTTAGCCAAAGCAACCGCACTTTCGCTGTCACAGAAAATTTCCATTGGCTCTTTTATAGCTGGTACAACTCCAAGGTCTCCGATGAAGTTCTTTAGCCATATCGCCTCCTTAGCTGCTTCACTTGCTGTTATGTACTCTGATTCACAAGTAGAATCAGCTACTGTCTCCTGCTTGGAACTTTTCCAAGTAATTGCCCCTCCATTTAGGATAAAGACCCAGCCCGACTGAGAGCGGAAATTATCCCTATCAGTCTGGAAGCTAGCATCGCTATACCCTTCCACTCTCAAGTCATCACTGCCTCCGAGGGTAAGGACCCAATCCTTAGTCCTCCGCAGATACTTGAGAATGTTCTTTACCGCTGTCCAGTGTGCCTTGCCAGAGTTCCCTTGATATCTACTGACCATGCTCAAAGCAAAGGCCACATCAGGCGAGTACAAGTCATAGCATACATGATCGAGCCCACATCGGAAGCATATGGTATATGACTCATTTCAGCTATCTCAGCCTCTGTACTCGGACTCTGAGTCTTACTCAGCTTGGCATTACTCTGGATTGGTAATTCTCCTTTCTTGGAATCTTGCATACTGAACCTCTTTAGTACCTTATCCACATAAGTACTTTGACTAAGTCCAATTAGTCTCTTACTCATATCTCTCAATATCCTTATCCCTAGGATATAGGCAGCTTCCCCAAGGTCCTTCATAGCGAAACACTTCCCAAGCCAGGAATTAACCTCCTGCAAGGTTGGGACGTCGTTTCCTATGAGAAGTATGTCATCCACATACAACACCAAGAAGCTAACTATGCTCCCACTAGCCCTGACATACACACAAGACTCATCCTCACTCCTAGAAAAGCCAAACTCTTTGACTTTCTCATCAAAGCAAAGATTCCATCTGCGAGATGCTTGTTTCAATCCATAAATGGATTTATCAAGCTTACACACTCTATTAGGGTATCTTATATCGACAAAACCCTCTGGTTGAGCCATGTAAACATCCTCGGCCAACTTTCCATTAAGGAAAGCGGTTTTGACATCCATTTGCCATATTTCATAATCATGAAATGCAGCTATGGCTAACAATACTCTAATAGACTTAATCTTAGCTACTGGTGAGAAGGTCTCATCATAGTCAACTCCCGGAGTTTGAGTAAAGCCCTTCGCAACCAGTCGCGCTTTATAAGTGTGTACCTTCCCATCCATGTCGGTCTTCTTCTTGAAGATCCATTTGCACCCAACTGTCTTACGACCTGGTACATTGTCAACCAAGTTCCAAACTTGATTGTCATACATAGACTGAATCTCGCTGTCCATAGCCTCCTTCCATTTAGCAGACTCAGGGTCTGCCATGGCTTCCCTGTAGTTATTAGGTTCATCCAAATCTATTAGTGTACTATCACTAATAAACGTATCACCTTCAGTGGTGATGTGATAACCATAATAAAAATCAGGTGTGTTCCTCACCCTAGTGGAACGTCTTGGAGGTACAGACTCATCTATCGGATCAACAGGAGTTTCCTCCTCAGGTTGGTCGATAGCATTTGAGGTTCCTTCACCACTTGACTCTTGAAGCTCTTCAAGGTCAATTTGCCTCCCACTGTCCCCTTGGCTTATGAATTCTCTCTCACGAAAGACTCCTCTTCTTGCTACAAAAACCACATTATCACTGGGTCTGTAGAAGAGGTAATCAAAGGATCTCTGTGGGTAGCCGATAAAAATACACCTCTCACTTCGAGGTTCAAGCTTATCATGAGTCTCACGCCTCACGAAAGCTTCACAACCCCAAATCTTGATGTGGTCCAAATTGGGAACTTTCCCAGTCCACATCTCGTGAGGTGTTTTGGCAACCTTTTTAGTAGGGACTAGATTAAGGATATGGGCGGCAGTCTCTAAGGCATACCCCCAGAAAGAGATTGGTAACGAAGCTCGACTCATCATGGAACGAACCATATCCAACAAGGTTCGATTGCGCCTCTCAGCTACACCATTCAACTGTAGTGTCCTGGGAGGTGTCAATTGTGAGACAATCTCACATTCCTTAAGATAGTCAAGGAACTCAATGCTAAGATACTCTCCTCCTCGATCGGATCGGAGCATCTTGATGTTCCTGCCCAATTGATTCTCAACTTCCTGCTTAAACTCTTTGAACTTTTCAAAGGTTTCTGACTTATGCTTGATCAAGTAAATATATCCATATCTACTGTAATCATCAGTAAAAGTCACATAATAGCGATTAGCATCCCTTGTAGCAACTCTGAAGGGCCCACACACATCCGTGTGTACAAGGTCCAACAAACCTTCACCCCTATCACAAGTACCTGTGAAGGGTGACTTTGTCATTTTTCCAAGTAAACAAGACTCGCAACTATCATCTGACTTGAGGTCAAATGATTCCAAGACTCCAGCCTTTTGGAGTTGGCTTATGCGCTTCTTGTTAACATGTCCAAGACGACAATGCCACAAGGATGCTTTATCCAAGCTATCTGAAGAATCAATATACAACACATTATTTCCTAGATTGTCTACAACATTCACGGCTTCATATACACCATCACAAGGTAATGCTTTAAAGTGAAATACATCATTGTAATAAACATTAATAGCACCATTTTTATTATCAAATGAAAATGTAAAACCTTGTTTGTACAAGCCATGAAAGGAAATAATATTTCTCGCCATTTCGGGCGAGTAACAACACTTATTCAAATCTAACATTAACCCATTATTAAGCAATAAAGAATAAACTCCTATCTTGGTAACATGTGATGCTTTCCTGTTGCCCATGACTAAGTTTATCTTCCCGTGCTCCACTTGCTCACTTCTTCTTAGTGCCTGCAAATCAGTATAAATGTGAATACCACACCCTGTATCAAGCACCCAAGAATTAGCATTAGATGAGTTGTTAGACAATATTGTGTAAATACCTGCATGGGTGGGTTTAACCTTCCCATCCTTTAGATCTTGCAGATATTTAGGGCAGCTTCGCTTGAAGTGTCCCTTATCCTGGCAATAGAAGCACTGTGCTTCCTTTGGGTTTGAAGAAGGAGTAATGGGACCTTTCTTTGTCCCACTTGAAGAGGAACCATCAAGAGTCTTACCCTTGGTACCCTTCGAAGGGCTTTTCCTCTTCTTACCCTTTCCCTGCCCAATAGCCAAAACAGGGGCTGTTGAAGGAGTAGAAGTAGCAACTGCTTTACCCTTAAGGCCATTTTCAGCTGTCCTTAAGAGTCCTTGAAGTTTGCTAAGTGTGACTTCCTCCTTGTTTATATGATAAGTCATACGAAACTAATCATAACTTGGAGGTAAGGAATGGAGAATGATGTCAATCGCCATTTCCTCAGGAAAGTCAACATTTAGCTTCAGCAACCGGTCAACGAACCTTTGCATCTTCTGCAAGTGACCGGTGATGGGTTCACTATCCTTCATCCTTGCGGTTATCATGGAGGAGATGATTTCATACCTCTCCTGACGCGCACTCTGATGGTACCTTTCCATCAGATCCAGGTGCATCTCATAGGGGTAGAAATCTTCATAGGATTTTTGAATTTCAGGAGTCATGGTGGCCATCATGATGCATGCTACTTTAGTAGCATCCTTTTCATGTGCAACAAACTCCGCAAACTCTTCAGGAGTAGCAGTGGCTTCACTCACAACCTTAAGCTCCCTATCGAGGACATATTCTTTGTCCTCATAGCGGGTAATCATTCTGATGTTTCTGATCCACTCATTGAAATTGGATCCATCAAAGATGACCTTACCACACAAGTTCATAAGGGAAAAGGAGCCTGTTGGGTTTGAGCCAGAAGCATTGTTGGAAGACATCTGAAAGGAAAGAAAGACAAGTTTCATTAGATTAGGAATCCTTAATAATTCACCCAAATGAAATATTAAGGCTAGGATCCAACAAACTATTTATAGTTGGAAGAGGGATGCCGTAATCCATACTATAAAATATTTGAAGGTAGGTAAATGACGATTTACCAATTTCCACCATAAGAACGAAATATTTTATTATTAGGTTTTATTGGTTTTGAAACTCCTAGATCTTTTGAGATACATTGAACTTTTCAATGGCATGTTTGAATCTCGATTGTGCCCTCTCAAGTTTGTGACTGGGATGCCGAGGATCACAAACAAGGTGTGAATAACCATACAAATTGACTTGGTACCCTTAACAATATTACCTAATCGATGTGCCGGTTAACCACACACGCTCCACCGATCTATAATAAGGTCAAGTTACCCTTTGCCACTCTTACTAGTCCATGTTAGTGTGCCGGTTAACCACACACGCTCCACTAACGACTTGGTAAGGAACAAAGTGTAATTTTATGGGCTAGCACCAATTTCACATTTTCCTAAAGTAACTAAGATTGGGAATTTATAATGTATAGTTACTTTATAATTCATTATACTTTTAACGAGTATTTAAAGTCGTATCCTACCCGTTCGGCTAACGACCCTCCACCGATCAAGGAAGCGGTGGGTGAGAGTGGACACCCATTAAGTCACCATTTTATAGGCAACAACCTTATACCCCCCTTATAGACCGGCTTCGTGAATGAGGCCTACTAACGGTAAGAATGACATATTCTTATACATATCTATATAATAAAATTATAATAATAGTATAAGTGTTGATTTTTAAACCTTTTAAAAATTTAAGGTTTAATTTGGAATTAAAGTATTAAAGTATAAGACTTTTCAAATTCCAAAACTTGAGGGCAAGATTTGAAACTATTCCAAGTCTCTTCAATTTGTAACTTATGAGTTTTAATGGTTCATAAAATGAAGACTCTTCATTTTATGAAACCTCTTTAGTTCTTTAATCACAATTAAAGGAAGTGACTTTTGGTTATCCATAACTTGAGGACAAGTTATGGACACCATCATAGCCATTAAGATCATGAATTAAACACACATGGTGGTTACACATAATTCCTATGATCTTCTAAAAAACTCATAAGAACACAAATTCATGTCAAGCAATTTCAAGAAATCATATAAACATATACAATACTTGAAAATTGATAAAAGTCATGTAAAATGGGTTAACATAATCATTATCATTTTGAAAAACTGATTTTACAAGTCCAAAACAGATTGGGATAATGATCTTAATCCATTTCCAGCAACAAAACTCGAAAAAACTGGCCAGCACGCTCCTACTCGCCGAGTGTACTATTCTACTCGGCGAGTAGAATGAATTTGTTCATGGACTCGGCGAGTCCTCCCCATGGACTCGGCGAGTCCAGTCGTCAGAATGCAGAATTTTCGATTTTTAAGCAGTTTTGCATCAAGTATACAGAAAACAATCCTAGGCTCTGATACCACTGATGGGTTTTTGAGCATTCTAACACTTCCTAAGTGTACATGCAACCCTAATAACCTTGAATCTATGTTTTCTCTATATACATGCAAATTTCTTTTTCAAGGTTATTTCCTAACTAGCATGGCATGGGGATTACATAAAACATAAAAACTAGTAGAAATACATACCTTGTTGTTGCTTGGATTCCTTCAAGACTTTGTGAGCCTAGCACCCCAAATGTTGTGCCTCAAATGCTTCACACAACACCACAAGACTTGGAATAACTTGAGAGAATACTTCTAGCACTCAAAATTGGTTATGCCCTCTCTAGTAACACTATGTCCACTAGGTCCTCTTTTTGCTAGCCATAGGGTTCCTTTTATAGTGTTGTCACAATTAGGGTTTACACATGAATGCCCTTAATTGTCATGACTCTTGATTTCCCATGACCCATGGATTTGTAACTCCCATGGAGCTCCATATGGTTACATCCATAACCCATAAACCATGGATCATTAATCCACCATAAAAGAATTGATGATTGTCATAATCAACCCTATATATTTAATTAGTCTCACTTTGATCACCAAATTAATACTAGATTAATACTTGATCAATACTAATTAAATAATACTATTATTAATATATTAGAACTTATAATATATTAATAATGATAAGTGCCTTATTCTCTCATTTAGTCTATCCAAGTATTGCAATGCCATGCAACCCAAATGGACCATGCCGGGTCGGGTCAAGTACATACCAAATAAAGTTATGGACTTAGACACTATATCCAACACATATGTTGTGTGTATTTCAGAGTACAGAGTTAGAGCCGTAAGGTTCACAGAGTTAGAACCGTAAGGTTCACAATGTTAGGACCAGAGGGTCCACAGAGTTAGGACCAGAGGGTCCATAGAGTTAGGACCAGAAGGTCCACAGAGTTATAGCCTCGAGTGGCTAGTATGTGTTATTTGTGGTATTTTGGGGAACTCACTAAGCATTTACGCTTACAGTGTTATGTTATGTGTTTCAGGTACCAGTGAGGATCGCGGGAAGGCGCCGGCATGATCCGTACACACACGAGGAGCTTTTCATATTTATGATATTGGGATACGCTTTATGGAATGTTATGTGAAACAATGAGATTTTTATAATGTTGTGAATGAAAGTATGTTTTAAAATGAGAAAAACTGTTTTGAAAAATTTCGTCGTTACAAGTTGGTATCAGAGCCTTGGTTTGAGGGGTTCGGATGTATCTTCGGATGTATCTGAACTCAAACTGAGGATTTTAGAAAGTTTTTCATAAAATAAATAATTTTTCTAAAAAGAGTAAAAGGATTGAAAGGAGCAGAGCAGAGCAGTGTGTACGATCAGCCAGCGCCCGAACGGTGATTTCCTAAAATACCCTTACATTATGTGCTATGAGATATTATGTGATATGCTATGTATGCTAGAGTAGGCTAGGTATTCATGGTTAGGACTAGAGTGGGCCTGATTTGTGATGCCTTAGCCTAGGAGTTATTGCTACAATGAGATACTTCGAGAGTAAGTAGGTAGCAGCGAGGAGCTTATGAGTGGTCTACTGGAGGGTAGCCTGAGTTGAGAGAGATATAGAGTACTTGTGATCCGGGATCCAAGGAGGAGGACTTAGGGTGAATACTGATGCGGTGTGGACGGTAGTATAGGGACCGTACTACTGAAGACACCGGAGCAGTACGCACTCTAAGTAAGAATCCTTTGGGTACCAGGGAACAAGTAGAGTTGAGTTATCGAGTGTGAGTATACTCGAGCGCGTCTCTGATTTCTTTCGTGTTGTATTTCAGAGACATCATGGTTGGGACGCGTCATCACCCAGGAGGCAGTGGTACCAGTGATGAGGAGATCCGCAGATTGATTCATGAGGAGGTGGCTGCGGCCATTCGAGCTGAGATACCAGAGATGTTCGGGTCTATCAAGACCACGTTGATCGAGACTTTTGATGAGCGGTACGCCGCTCTTACTGATGCAGTTGTTGCTGTGGCCACTGCAGCCATCGCTGCTGCCAGGCCATAGGGGGGTGACTCATTGTTGTACCGAGAGTTCAGCAACACGAAGCCACCAGAGTTTGATGGGACGCAGGATCCGATTGCTGTGATGAGATGGATTTCTGACATTGAGGGATGCTTCTATACGTGTTCTTGTCCGGAGCATCTGAGAGTTCGGTTCGCGCTGAACCAGCTTCATTTGGGAGCGAAGGACTGGTGGAAGTTTGTGACAACGCACTACACACCTGCAGAGTTTGCCACGGTGACCTGGGAGAGGTTCACCGCTACGTTTCGTGATGAGTACGTTTCCCCGGTGGAAAGGGAACGTTTGGCCCAGGAGTTTTTTGATGGGTTTTGAGCATTCTAACACTCCTAAGTGTACATGCAACCCTAAATACCTTGGATCTATGTTTTCTCTATTATACATGCAAATATGATCATCCAAGGTATTATCCTAACTAGCATATCAAAACATTGATACTAGGATACTAAAATAGATAGAATACATACCTTGTTATTGTTGCTTGACTCCATGAAGCTTGAGAGCCTAGTGCCCCAAGTGTGACACCTCAAATGGTTCACACAACATCATGAACTCTTGGAATAACCATGAGAAGAAGACATACATGTTCAAATTGGCTAGCCCTCAAAATATGTATCACTAGTGCCAATTTCTTGAACTAAAGAGGTTCTTATATAGTGTGGCTATTAGGGTTACACCATGTAACTCATGACTTTACCCATTCCTTATGCTCCATGGGTTTTAACCTCCATGGAGTATCCATGGATCACCACATGGGTTAAACCCAACATAAAAGAATCTTGGATCATAAGCCCACATATATAAGAATGAATGATTTACACAATCAATCCCCATATATTTAATTAGTCTATTTTTGATCACTAAATTAAGTCCAAATTAATTCTTGATCAATACTAATTAAATAACATGATTTCATATTAATATATTAGAACTTATAATATATTAATATGTCACAAAATGTCTTTTCCTCATAAACGGTCTATCCAAATGTTCCGATGCCATGCAACCCAAATGGACCATGCCGAGTCGGGTCAAGTACATACCAATTATAGTTATGGACTTAGACACTAATCCAACAGTCTCCCACTTGGATAAGTCTAAAACTATTATCGCGTATGACTTCAGGAACCAACTGGCAATCGTAGCTCTCAAAAGCCGCTGTCGAACTCTGACCTTGTAGATGAACTCTGACCTTTGTCAATGACTTGTCCATTAGATAAGGGATCATATATTCCTCCATTCTAGATATCATATGGACTGAGACATGGATTATAATCATTCTCTCTGTCCATTTGTTGTTTCCCGATTTCCGATTTATGACGATTGACTAATTGAACAAATCAAATCAGTCCAGGCCCGGCCGAGCACTTATATTTGTCATCAACAAATCATCGAGGGGCCCACATATATCGCTTTTATCCCGAAGGTAAAAGGAATGGATAAACTTCGACTCATATGGCTTGTTCTACTACTTGTTGAATCATACACAAAGGCACGTTTTATAACACCGAGTTACCGAATGCGTTTTCGTGCAATCAATGTACAACCAACTCATAGTAACAACTCATATCTCTAGGTTTGAAGAATATAAGATATTATCGTCTCATGATCACTCGTGATAAAATCCATGAAGTGATTCCAATGAGCGCGGGTTGAATCCAATACTCAGAACTTATGAGCACTCATGAGTGTTGTAGCCCCTTGTCCAACATCTTAGACCTCTACAAGCCAACCCATGACAGTCTTGATTCATATCTACTTCCAACATATGACCGAATGTGGATAGTTTGAATAACTTAGTCAATCAGGAAGAACGACCTAGTTATTCTGGAAGTCAAAACATGCAAAATGAAACACAATAATAATAGAATCTAATATGGTATCAAAACCTATGAACATAAATAAAACACCTTTTATTTATCACCATATGATTACACATTATTCATTGTATACTGTTTCAGCTATCAACTTTATTCTTGAATTTAAAACAATAGTTGTCCCATGCTCCAAGCATGTACACTATGTTTTCTAAACACTAGCCATGCCATACACCAAGTATGCATACTATGTTTGTCTATGATCTTCACTTTGTGAATTAGATCAATTGAACATAACTCCAATGATCCTCTTTCACAGTCCCAAATCCTTACTGCAAATGCAAGAATTCCAAATTCATGCTATTTACTGAAATCTGTTAGATTCTAAACTTATATGCATTGATCCTCCTGTAATGATTATGCACAGAGTCAGAAAGACTTGACAACAACCATTACAGAGCATTCCAAAGGAGATCAGCTCCTTGGAAATATCCTTCTTGCATTAAGTTTCCTAATCTTACACAGATTGAATAATCTCCAGATTCCATTTTGACTATCACTTCTGAACAAGAGTTGCCTCCTTACAGATTATGTCAATATGGTCCTTCCAGAATTAACACTATACTTCCAACTGTCCTTGAGCAACCAATCTCTGGTAAACCTTAGATTGTCCTCGACAATTGCTTAATTCTTTTAGTCATATCCAGTTCTAGACCTTTTCCCTTCTTAATGCCCCATGCATTTGGAAAATTTTAGAAAGGATAAATATAGCACATGTAATCGATCCTATATCCGAAGCATATGGGACACGAGTCATGATGTCTCACATAAAGACTAAACCAGTCTTTTGCTATAACATTTCCATTTCTATTTGCCAAGTTCTCATAATTCAGATTATGAAAAGGGATGCCGTAATCATAATCGAATTTTAGAACGCAAATAATGGACCCATATATAGAATTTCCTTATGTTGAGCCATTCCAACATGAAATTCATATATATATCCTTGACTAAATACGATTAAAATCTCAATCTAAGCTTTTAGAATTGAAATGAAGTATAATTTTCTCTCCCTTAATTATAGCAAAACAACTTTTTCAACCCCTGCAGCCTCACGAATTGAAACTTTTGTTTTCTATAAGTAACATTGCTAACTTGCAACCTTTATCATAATTATCATGCTCCCACTAACATGATGATTATTAGCATAACACTTATGCTCCCATTAGCTTTGACATGTTCAGAAATCAGCTGGACTTCTAGAAATCAATACTTTATTGACTTTCTTACCAAAGTTCAGATTTCTGATACTAGATTGCTTTGATAAAACTTTATCAATATCATACACCTTATCTTAGATAGCTCACAGGTGTATCTAAACAATTTTAAGAACTATGAAAAGGGATGCCGTAATCATAGCCTCGATTGTTTAGACCTTTGCCTCTTCTCACAAGTCCATGTTAGTGTGCCGGTTAACCACGCACGCTCCACTAACGACTTTGAGAACTGCAAATATCACAATTGCTATCTACTTAAAATCTACTTAGCGAAAAAATTTCCTCACCATCATTTTCATGAATCGGAGAGAAACCTTATGACACTTAGATTTCATGGTGTATGTATTCTTATCCATGTGAATTTGTCAAACCACAATCACAAGACTAGGATAATGACAAATCCAAACTCATATGGATTGAGCTTGTGCAATCTTAAATTCTTGCCATTTGGCAGCTCAAGGGCCTGCCATTGCTTCCAAGTAGCTGTGCAACCAATTGAGAACTCTCAGAACTCCTATGCAAAGCCAACTTGAATAGGCATAGACATGTCGACACGATAGGTTATAAACCTCAAGTCGTGTGCTAGTGAAGAACTTCAGGTTTTATTCTTGATTAGTTCTTGAGACTTTCAAGACCTTTAAGACTCCCACTGTCCTCTGGACATATAAGACTTTCTTGTCAGATATTCAAGAGATAGTGTGGATTCTAATCAAGACAAACACTTCACACAATTGGCCTTAGTTGGTCTTTGTTTTATCCAAAACATCACAACTTACTAATTTCAAATGTACAAGAGTAGAAAACTTTTACTCTTACATTTGACAAGTGTTTTAAACCTTCTTTAAGACATGTCACTCAAGTTACAATCTTAGAGTATAACTCTAAGAATTGTTTTTGGAACGAAGTATAAATCATCTTCTTGGTTTAACCACTTCAACAATTCATAGCTCCTCTTCTTAGCTACCAGAATGCACTTAGAGGATGAATTGTGATAAGGTCTCTTAATCATTAAGATGATTATATAACATGATACTAAAGTACTCTCCCATCTTTTCAGATTTGAGAAACTTTTATCTTTCTGCCATACTTTGATTCTTCTTATTCGTTCTGTCTCACATTGAAACTTCTCCAATGCCTCAGAATTACACTTAAGCCTGTAAGTATAACCATATTTACTGAACTTTAGTAAATAATGACGAATAGTCTTAACGATTATTTGTGGTGGGCTTGATCAGTGCACAAGAATGTGTACTCGATCCTTTACTTGACTCACACATCCATGTGAACAAGTAGTTAGTCTTAATTTTTTCCAATGCTTGAAAGTTCTTATTCATCATGCTATACAACTTGCATGATTCCAAGTTTCTATCCAACTGAAACTTAGGTGATGAGAATATTTCCTTATTTGGTAAATTTAGACACTACCACAAATGAGAGAATCAAATTCATATTTCCACTCTTGCTCTTAATGGAATCTTATAAGCAACAATTTTTTTTTTTCAAATGCCATTGTAAGGATATTTTAAAATAAATAAAATCATCATTTTTCCTTTTATTTTAAAGAACTTTGCGGAAAAACTATCCTTACAATGCAAAAGCACATGAAAACTTTGTTGTTATTTATTCCTAAGCAATATATCATAACTCTTAAGAAGTAGCTCAAGAATCCGATCTTCAAACTATGCGATAGAAATCCATCTATGCCATCAGATTCAGCATATTCTTTCTTTAAGTTTCTTCACCTTTTCTTTGATTCTTAAAACATCAACATGTGACCCAGTCACATCATGTATCAAGAATCTAAGAATAGAAACTTAGCAGAGTTAGATAGTGGACTTTACCCGAAGTAGAGTCAAACTTATTGACTTTAATATCCTTAGGTAAATTTGGCAGCTTCGCAACCAATGCCCCTTTCTTTTGGCAATGGACCATTGATAATGGGACTATCTCAGACTTAGCCTCTCTCTTTACCATTTGGTCAACCGAGTTGACTATGGCCGATCTCTTTCCATTAGGAAGAGAGAGCTTTACTGGATATTCAATGTCATCATTGTCAATGTCCATAAAGTTTTAGGAAGTTGATCTTAGCAAATAGATAAGATCATTAAGGGTCTTGTCATAGTCTGTTTCATAGGAGTCCCAAAGGAACTCACTATGTGACTTAGAAAATAGTTGAGTCACCAACTTTCTCAAGACTTTGACACCCAACTCTCCCGGCTTGTCAATATCTGACTACATCTCCAAGATGTGATCACACATAGACCTTTGCTTGCCAATAGGGCTTGAGTGACCTTAAACTTTTCAGGAACTTGTGGGTTAGGGAGAATAATTGGAGGAGGTGAAAGAAGTATGATTTCCATGGGACATCATCTTCATTTAGGAAAGCTTGTTTCAAGAGATTTGGGAAGATCATAGATGTCTGAACTTAGACATCTTTTGGGAGATATTCAAGTTAGTTGATTTAGAGTCCTTAATATAACACCCAATATGAAATATTAAGACTAGGACCCAATAACCTATTTATAACTGGAAGAGGGATGCCGTAATCCAAGTTATAAAATAGTTAAAGGTAGGTAAATGACGATTTACCAATTTCCACCATGAAAAACGAAATATAATTAAGTTTTAATTGGATTTGAAACTCCTAGATCTTTTGAGATACATTGAACTTTCAATGGCATGTTTGAATCTCGATTGTGCCCTCTCAAGTTTGTGACTGGGATGCCGAGGATCACAAACAAGGTGTGAATAACCATACAAATTGACTTGGTACCCTCAACAATATTACCTAATCGATATGCCGGTTAACCACACACGCTCCACCGATCTAAAATAAAGTTAAGTTACCCTTTGCCACTCTTACTAGTCCATGTTAGTGTGCCGGTTAACCATACACGCTCCACTAACGACTTGGTAAGGTACAAAGTGTAATTTTATGGGCTAGCACCAATTTCACATTTTCCTAAGTAACTAAGAATTGGGAATTTATAAATGTTTAGTTACTTAGTATTTATCATTAATACTTTTAATGAAGGGAGAATTATAGTCCTTTCCTACCCGTTCGGCTAACGACCCTCCACCAGTCAAGGAAGCGGTGGGTGAGAGTGGACACCCATTAAACTGCCATTTTATAGGCAGTAACCTTATACCCCCCTTATAGACCGGCTTCGTGAATAAGGCCTACTAACGGTAAGATTGACTTTATCTTATACATATCTATATAATTAAAATTATAATAATAGTATAAGGGTTTGAATTTTAACTTTTAAAATTCTAAGGGCTAACTTGGAATTAAAGTATTCATAAGAGAAAACTTTTCAAATTCCAAAACTTGAGGGCAAGTTTTGAAACTATTCAAAACTAATTAATTTCATAACTTATGTGTTTAAATTAGTTTTAATTAAAAAACTCTTCAAGTTCCATAACTTGAGGACAAGTTATGGAAGACTTTAAACTAATAAAAGAATGTAACTTTTCTTTATTTTGTAATTTATGGAATTAACTAAGGTTACACATTTTATTACTTAATGAAGTGACTCTTGAACCTCCATAACTTGAGGACAAGACTCTTCATTTTTTGTAACCATTGCCAACTTTTATGAGTTTTATGAAACTTAAATGTGACTTTTCATATAACTTGAGGACAAGTTACAAAAACACATTTTAGAATCAAATCTTAGATTAAAATGGATTGAAAACACATAATCAATCAACTTTTCTATTAATCTAAGCAACTCATAAGAACAAGATAATTCAAATCAAACTTTTTCATGTAATTAGCCTAATCACTAAACTAATACAAAACATGAATCTATTGACAATTATCTTTGAAATTGGATTAGTATGAACATTACCACATCAAAAACAAGTTTATAAGTTCAAAAACAGCTTATGGTAATGTTCCTAGTCCATTTCTAGCCAAAAACCTCGAAAATATGCTGTCTGGGGCTCCTACTCGTCGAGTGTATCAACCTACTCGCCGAGTAGGATGATTTTCTTCATGTACTCGGCTAGTTCATCAGTGGACTCGGCGAGTACAGTGCCCAGAATGCCCGAAATTCGACTTTTTCAGCATTTTTCAGCAATTTGCATCAAGTATAATTGAAAACAAGCCTAGGCTCTGATACCACTGATGGGTTTTGAGCTTTCTAACACTCCTAAGTGTACATGCAACCCTAAATACCTTGGATCTATGTTTTCTCTATTATACATGCAAATATGATCATCCAAGGTATTATCCTAACTAGCATATCAAAACATTGATACTAGGATACTAAAATAGATAGAATACATACCTTGTTATTGTTGCTTGACTCCATGAAGCTTGAGAGCCTAGTGCCCCAAGTGTGACACCTCAAATGGTTCACACAACATCATGAACTCTTGGAATAACCATGAGAAGAAGACATACATGTTCAAATTGGCTAGCCCTCAAAATATGTATCACTAGTGCCAATTTCTTGAACTAAAGGGGTTCTTATATAGTGTGGCTATTAGGGTTACACCATGTAACTCATGACTTTACCCATTCCTTATGCTCCATGGGTTTTAACCTCCATGGAGTATCCATGGATCACCACATGGGTTAAACCCAACATAAAGGAATCTTGGATCATAAGCCCACATATATAAGAATGAATGATTTACACAATCAATCCCCATATATTTAATTAGTCTATTTTTGATCACTAAATTAAGTCCAAATTAATTCTTGATCAATACTAATTAAATAACATGATTTCATATTAATATATTAGAACTTATAATATATTAATATGTCACAAAATGTCTTTTCCTCATAAACGGTCTATCCAAATGTTCCGATGCCATGCAACCCAAATGGACCATGCCGAGTCGGGTCAAGTACATACCAATTATAGTTATGGACTTAGACACTAATCCAACATTTTTGACCCTCAAGCAGGGTACCGAGTCTGTTACAGTGATCACCAGGATGTTCCATGAGAGGGCGATGTTCTGCCCTGAGCACGTGTCTTCCGAGTAGGCACGCATGAGTTGGTATTTAAGTATTCTGAGGAGAGACATCCGTGAGTTCGTGGCGAACTCGTCGTACCGGACATTTGCCGAGTTTCAGGCAAATGTCCGGAAGAGGGAGATTGAGCTCGAGACTCAGGCCAGGGAGGAGGCGGAGTCTCAAGGGAGGGATCGGCGACCGGCACAGTCCCAGCCGGCAGCCAAGCGGGCCAAGCCCGCCGATTCGAGATCAGGGAACCAGAAGGGCCGCACTTGTGCCAAGTGCGGCAAGGGTCATGAGGGGGTTTGCAGAGCGGGATCTTGCTACAAGTGTGGCAAGGAGGGGCATATGGCCAAGGATTGCCGCAAGGGGTTTGTAGTCTGTTTTCACTGCAACCAGACCGGACACCGGAAGGCAGAGTGTCCGCAGTTACAAGGGTCAGCCCAGGGAGCATCACAGGGATCTGCTCCTGTTGCCGTTCGAGCTATAGATAGTCGGCCAGCGAAGGCCGAGGCACCGAAGGCTCGCGGGAGAGCCTTCCAGTTGACAGCGGAGGAGGTCGGCGCAGCGCCCGATGTCGTGGCTGGTATGTATTCCTTCATTTATTTATGTTGAGCTTGAGATGTTATGCTTATATTATGATATGCGTAGGTACTTTTCTTGTGAGTTCTGTACCTACTTTGGTGTTATTTGACTCGGGTGCGAGTCGATCTTTTGTGTCACTAGCATTTAGCCAGCACATCAGTGCCCAGCGGGAGGCGTTGAGTCGACCTTTACGAGTTTCCATAGCTGACGAGCGAGCAGTGTATGCTACGGATGTGATTCGGGGATGTGTGCTCGAAATCTTCGGTGTTGAGTTTCCGATTGATCTGGTCCCGATAGCGATGGGGGACGTATGTGTTATAGTGGACATGGATTGGTTGAGCCGTTTTGGGGCTGTTATCGACTGCGAGCGACAGTTGGTGACAATACGAGACCCCAGTGGGGGAGTTCTTACAGTGTACGGCGAGGGTACCCGTTCAGGGTCAGCATTCTGTTCGGCTGCTAGAGCGAGACAGAGTCTACAGCAGGGCTGTAATGGGTTTGTGGCCTATGTGATGGACACACGAGTAGCAGCAGGGAGACCGAGTTCTGTTGATGATGTGCCGATAGTGCGTGAGTTCCCGGACGTTTTTCCCGAGGAGTTGCCGGGTGTGCCTCCCGAGAGGCAAGTGGAGTTTCGCATCAATTTGATCCCGGGAGCGGCACCTATCGCCAAGGCGCCCTATCGCCTTGCGCCGCCAGAGATGCAGGAGTTATCCTCACAGCTTCAGGAGTTGTTGGGGAAGGGGTTTATCAGACCGAGTAGCTCGCCTTGGGGAGCACCGATCCTTTTTGTCAAGAAAAAGGATGGTTCACACCGGATGTGCATTGATTACCGGGAGTTGAACAAGTTGACGGTCAAGAACCGTTACCCATTACCGAGGATAGACGATTTGTTCGATCAGTTGCAGGGAGCGTCTTGGTTCTCCAAGATTGATCTGAGGTCGGGATATCATCAGATGAGAGTACGTGATGAGGATATCCAGAAGACGGCATTCAGGACTCGTTATGGGCATTACGAGTTCGTGGTGATGCCCTTTGGGCTCACCAATGCACCGGCGGCGTTCATGGATCTCATGAACAGGGTATGCAGGCCGATGTTGGATCGCTCGGTGATTGTGTTCATCGATGATATACTGGTGTATTCGAGGTCCAGAGAGCAGCATGAGGAGCACTTGAGGGAGATCCTCGGAGTTTTGAGATCGGAGAGGCTTTACGCCAAATTCTCCAAGTGTGATTTCTGGTTATGAGAGGTCCAGTTCCTTGGACATCTCGTTAACCAGAATGGGATATTGGTCGATCCGGCCAAGATTGAGGCAGTGATGAGTTGGGAAGTGCCGAGATCTCCCACTGATATCAGGAGTTTTCTAGGATTGGCCGGCTACTATCGGAGATTTATCAGGGATTTCTCCAAGATCGTCGTGCCTCTCACCAGGTTGACCCGGAAGGGCGTGGTTTTCAGTTGGGGCCCGGAGCAGCAGGCCTCATTCGAGACACTTCGCCAGAGATTATGCGAAGCCCCAGTGCTAGCCCTTCCGGAAGGGATGGAGGATTTTATGGTGTATTGTGACGCATCGATATCAGGGTTGGGTGCGGTGCTGATGCAGAGGGAGCACGTGATTGCATACGCATCGAGGCAGCTGAAGCCTCATGAGGCGAGGTATCCTACGCACGATCTGGAGTTAGGAGCAGTGGTGTTCGTCCTCAAGATCTGGCGTCACTACCTATATGGGATTCGGTGTACCATATACACTGAAGACACCGGAGCAGTACGCACTCTAAGTAAGAATCCTTTGGGTACCAGGGAACAAGTAGAGTTGAGTTATCGAGTGTGAGTATACTCGAGCGAGTCTCTGATTTCTTTCGTGTTGTATTTCAGAGACATCATGGTTGGGACGCGTCATCACCCAGGAGGCAGTGGTACCAGTGGTACCAGTGATGAGGAGATACGCAGATTGATTCATGAGGAGGTGGTTGCGGCCATTCGAGCTGAGATACCAAAGATGTTCGGGTCTATCAAGACCACGTTGATCGAGACTTTTGATGAGCGGTACGCCGCTCTTACTGATGCAGTTGTTGCTGCGGCCACCGCAGCCATCGCTGCTGCCAGGCCACAGGGGGGTGACTCATTGCTGTACCGAGAGTTCAGCAACACGAAGCCACCAGAGTTTGATGGGACGCAGGATCCGATTGCTGCGATGAGATGGATTTCTGACATTGAGGGATGTTTCTATACGTGTTCTTGTCGGGAGCATCTGAGAGTTCGGTTCGCGCTGAACCAGCTTCGTTTGGGAGCGAAGGACTGGTGGAAGTTTGTGACAGCGCACTACACACCTGCAGAGTTTGCCGCGGTGACCTGGGAGAGGTTCACCGCTATGTTTCGTGATGAGTACGTTCCCCCGGTGGAAAGGGAACGTTTGTCCCAGGAGTTTTTGACCCTCAAGCAGGGTACCGAGTCTGTTACAGTGATCACCAGGATGTTCCATGAGAGGGTGATGTTCTGCCCTGAGCACGTGTCTTCCGAGCAGGCACGCATGAGTCGGTATTTAAGTATTCTGAGGAGAGACATCCGTGAGTTCGTGGCGAACTCGTCGTACCGGACATTTGCCGAGCTTCAGGAAAATTCCCGGAAGAGGGAGATTGAGCTCGAGACTCAGGCCAGGGAGGAGGCGGAGTCTCAAGGGAGGGATCGGCGACCGGCACAGTCCCAGCCGGCAGCCAAGCGGGCCAAGCCCGCCGATTCGAGATCAGGGAACCAGAAGGGCCGCACTTGTGCCAAGTGCGGCAAGGGTCATGAGGGGGTTTGCAGAGCGGCAGAAGTTGTAATTTCTAACTTAGCTCGATCGAAGAAGAAGCTTCAAAATAAAATACTGCACTTGAAGATAGCGTTACTTTTTAGTTGGATTTTCTTTTTTTGTGTCGTTGTCTACAAGTTGTAAAATGTTAAATGTAATGTATGTTATTCTTGGTAATGGTTTATGTTTCCATCTATGGTAACTTGTTGTGCTGTCCTTTTTATGTTGTTTTGTACAAGTTGTAACAGATAAAACAAACATGATTTCTGGAATATCATATGTTGTTTTTCTGGAATATCATATATTTATTTCTTCAGATAAAACAAACATGATCTCGCTATGAATTCTATGAAAATGCTTCACATGTCGTTTCACTTGTATCATTTTTAATTTTACATCTTTTTTGGTCCGGTTAGTAGTAAATTAGGATCCATCTTTTATGATACATAATAATGTCATATGACAGAATTGTTATATAGACAATTAAAGAATCTTATAGGGCGCATATAGTACAATTATTTGACAATAACATAATTAGATTAATTAACAATAGGTAAACCAAATACTCTTACATATTTTTTTTCCTAACCAACCACTACTAAAAAGCAAAGATACAGATATATTACCTAAAAATTACAAATATAAGACATACATAGATATATATTATACCTTAAAATAACTACAACAAACAAGCTAATTATTAAAATACTACTCATCTTCTTCCCACATCGGAAACTCGTAAGGATACTCTTTTTTCATAGCAATGACTTCCTTTTTTTTCTCCAAATAGTACTCACGAAGTTGTAATTCACTCTTTAGCTTTCGAAAAATTTATTCACTAGAGCGGATCGAACTCTCGGCAGATTGGATTTCTTCCCTAGTACTTATAATCCAATTCCTTTTACGGTCAATATCATCCCAGTAGATGTCTAGAAGGTTTCGTTGGAAACGATAATCTTCAAAAGCCTTATCCACATCAGCTTCTCTTTGTAACAACACTTTTTTCACTTCCTCATCCATATTCTCCCCTAATATAGGAAGATCGACGTGGGGAGGGGGATTGGTTGAAACGTTATTGGAATTTGACTCCAAAGGAGGCTTACTGTTGGACGTAGATGGCCAATTAAATTTTGCTAGGATCCTTTTCATCTCCTCCGATCTTTCTGTCATTTTCACACTATAATTTTTTTAATGTTTCTTTGATTTCTGAATTGATAACAAATTTACATTAAAATATGACATTAGATAATAGTCAACGGCTATAAGATAGTAGTCAAAACCTATAAAAATTAGTCAGTCGAATAAAATAGTAGTCAAACACTAATAGACAGTAGTCAAAACCTATAAAAAAGTAGTCAAATAACAATCATGTGTCGAATCTTCACTGTACGATAAGACTACGCATGAGGTAGTAGTCAATGGCTAGTAGAGAGTAGTCAAATCCTATAAAAATGTAGTCAAATTAGAATAATGTCTTGGTACGATATGACAACACATAAAATAGTAGTCAAAAGCTATTTGACAGTAGTCAAAGCCTATAAAAAAGTAGTTAAATTGTAATTTATATATAGAGACTTAAATGTATGCGTCTGAGATTTACAAATCATATATTAGTGGTTAATCTATTACCGTCGTACACATACAATCATGTCCACCTCTCAAGAAAAATGGTGGTTGATGCCACAAGAGAAGCGATTGCAAATGTTAATAAAAGAAGAAGAGATCAAGAACGAGATTAAAGGCGTTGAAGAAGATAGGAAACAGTTGGATAACTTACAAGCCGATATTTGATCTAAAATGAGATCGGTTCAAGACAATGAACGCGACATAAAAACTGCAAGGGTTTGGTACGAGATGCAATTGACTACGCCAACAAAGAAGAGGTTAAAATGAAAAAATTCTCAAAAACATAAAAAAAAATTACGACCGGGTGATTCAAGAAAAAGCAAAATTTCCAAATGATTTTCCAGATGTTTGAATTTAATAATTATTAATTAACCAAGTAGTAAGTTTATGCATTATTTATGAGTTTATCTATGTATTAAGTTTTCTATTTGCTTGTTTATTATGATTAATCTATATAATATGTACTACTCCTTTGCTAGTTTGTTTATGTTTAATACTTAGGGGATATTTTCTTAACCAATCGTCATGAAACAATACACATTGAATGTCACTAAAAACATACAACGCGAACTAACTAAAAATCGCCTGTGTAGAAGATCCATAATATATCATGGCCATCCTATAGCGAAACTGAGTAGAAGCAACAACAAGTGCCATCGATATACCAATCGGTCGACCTAAAACAAGCTGCTCCATGAACATCAGCATAAATACACCGCACTCTCCAAACATCCCTTCTTGTTGGGGCACGTCCGTAACATTCGTAACAGTGATGGATGCTTTCTGAACAGGAAAACTCATGTGGTTCCAATAGCCAATTTCCAGCAGAATGCGGTCCATAAGCTCTTCAAACCGCACAAAATCAATAATCTTCAAGCTGCTAAATAATCGGAAGCTGTCCTACAAATTCAACGACAACGTGTCCATCCATAACTCGCCAAGTACCCAATGATGTGGGTTGATGCATATTGGAAAATAAACCTGTTTTAACACACAACCGTTGCAATTAATTATATCGTTTAATTAGTTTAATATGACAATTAAAGTGGGTGATAATATATATATTATTTCTTTACTTACACGAGTCAACTTCTAGCCAAGATTTACATCCATCCAACGGTCAAACGGATTTCCCATTGCACTTCCTGCCCACTCGAACATCTCAAATGCACCAAAAAATGACGATGACATGATTGTCCATCGAGCATCGTTCGGTCTCCGCTCTTTCAAAAGCCTTCCCCATATATCAACATGCTGCATTTAAAATTAATTTAAACATAAGTAGGTTATTAAATTATTTAAATTTTAAATATAAAGGAATGTCTTCATACCGATTCATCTAAAAATCCCAATTCACTTGCATAAAAAAGCAGATCCCAAAACTTTGCTTCCATTTTTTCATTGTATAACCGATGTTTCAAAAAAACTGCCGGTTTGTTTCGCATGTATAGAGCAGGGGCGTTACAACCCGGATTCACATACGGCTCCAATAAAAGTGTCGGGGGATCGCTGGCAAATACGGGGGGTTGTGGTTCGTTGTGTATTACCCCACCTGTACGATATCGGGGGGCATTTTGAACCTACATTATATACGTAGTCAATAACTATCCATATAGTAATAAAATTATAGTAAATATGATTTTTAACATACTTACCGAAACGTATGGGGAGCTAAGATATTGAGAATGTTTCAATTGCCTAATCGGACGACTTTCTTTCACAACAGGAGGCCGGGGTATATGATTTTCCGCATCCACAATATCGCTAGCAACAACCTTCTTTTTCTTCTTCGTCTACAAAAAAAATATTAATTTTTTTAATATACTTTAATAAAATAAAAAGTTTAATATTCAAAAAAAATTATAACCTCCTTCACGATTTCTATTTGTTTTCTAGAATCAAACAATGATGGATTATCAACATCTTCATCCTCGTTTACTCGATTTGATTTCTGTAGACTACCAACCACATTCTCATTCCCCTACATTTAAAGAAAAAATAATTAATAAAAAGCTTCGTTAAAAAAATTAAATAATACATCATATATATTTAAATTGATAGTAATACCTCAAAAGCTTCGTTAAAAATTTCTTCCAAATCATCACCGTCGCGACTTCCACCTTTATTTTTCAATCCTCGGATTTCTTCCTCCAAAGATTGAAGTCTTGTCATTATTTCTCGCGCAATTTTTTTGTTAATTCCCACCGTATGAGTTCCATCGGTAGACTTGGAAGATTGGTTGTTTCCACAGGATGGATGAGACGAAGATGCCACCTACATAAATTATTTCATATATCAATAATAGTTGAAAATTTTTATTATACTAGATTCTGCTTTTACAAATTTACTTACATCATTTCTAAAGTTGTAGCGTACAGAAGAAGGGACTTCAAACGATTCGCAATTCAGACTAGTAATATATGACAAACAATGTGGAGTAGAGGACTCGGCATCTGAGGCAATCATCTTTTTTTTGGGTTGATGCCTCTCGTCCTGATCAACATCGAAAACATCGCAAACTTTCGCCCAAGTTAACATCCTAATATGAAACCAGCGCAATATACGAGGATATAAATAATTGCGTCGTATCGCAGCATTTCCCCGAATTACTGGAAACATCTCCCATATTCATATCTTGTAATAAATATACGTTAATTTATAAGTGTTAGCACTAACTAAAATTAAAAAAAAATAAAAACTGATAAATTATTAAATATATTTTTTTAATTACTTAAATATACCTTCAAAGGAATAACAAAATCCGATAGTGTGTACACAATCGCTTTTGTTGGATTGTTGGACATATGATCCTCAAATTTCTTAAACATACCCGACAATCTAGGGTATGTTTTACTCCATAGATAACTCCCCCACGAGAACCTATATTATAAGAAAAAAGTATTAGTTAAATGTATAAAAATTAGTATTTTATTATAAATATTAAATTGACAAATACCTATTCCATTGATCCAGGTTCTCCACCACTCACAAAAATTCCTTGGTCACTTTATCATTAAGCTACTTTCACAAAAAAAACCTTAATTCAGAATATATAGCAAAATCGTACGGACACCGTCGTGAGCCGATATCTCATTGAACCGTTGATTCAAGATAAGGAGCTCTAAATCTTCTACAACTAAAGAAGTGTCCGTGCGATATGGGAAGACTCCGGACCGAAATGTATTTTCACCATATCCGTGTTTATACATGGTTGAAAATTCGATCCTTGATGTAGGACACCGGCCCATGTAAAGTCCGGTCACAAGACAAAACTCCTCCGGCCCAAATGACAGTGTATGTCTAGAAAACCTAAAATATAGACGTTCAGCGGCGTCCATTTCAGTAGTAGGACGCAACATATGCAGTAACAGCCCATGAATAAGAAGTCTGTATCCGGACTGAGTTGGTAGGTCCAACAAGTAACTGAAGCTAGTTGTTGAAAAAAGATCGCGCACGGGTCCGTTCAAGCGACTCAAAACTTCATGCAATTTATGGCATGAAGCTTTGACAAATAAGTGACCCATCATCGTTTTGTTTGGAAGCTACAAAATAAAATAAACATTAACGTTAAATAAAGTTTTATAAAAGAAAAAAAACTGATAAACAATTAGAGAAAGCACACAATATAAGACTTAATCATTTCATATATTTTATTTACTTTGTATAAAATACCAAAGGAAATTAATTGACTATATTTTTTTGTATTTTCTATACTACTATTATACCAAATTTAACATTGTACTTTGAAAATGACATGACAATAACATATTTTATAACAAACCCGAAAGTACCAAAACACAATGTTATTTTATCAATACAGTATACTTCAAAGTATCTACACATTATAAACATAAAAACATTTTCAAATCGATAGGACATTGCTATTGTATGCTATAATTGAGACATATAAAAAAATCATTTTTAACAACATGCAAACATTGAATCATAACATACATACAAGGGGATACAATCCTTAAAAATACGTTTAAACAATTTTTTTTTAAGAAAAATGAAAAAATAAATATATAAAACCATATATTTACGAAAGCTAGGATTTTTTTTTTTTCAACAAAAAATCATAACATACATAAAAGGGGATACAAATGTTTATTAGTTATAAGTTTTTTTATTTAAAAAAAAAAAAAAAACGTATTTTATGGGAAACCTACGGTGTACAAGTGTTTACTGCACAAACTGTGCAGTAAACGCTTGTATACCGTAGGTTTCCTTAAAACCTACGGTTTCCTTTTTTTTTTTTAAAAAAAATATATATATATATATACGAATACAACATAAATCAAGATCCGATGCTATTGAATCGATTTTTAAAAAAAAAGAATTTTTTTTTTCCGTACGGTTCATACGAAACCGTAGGTGTACAAGTCGACATTGCACAATCTGTGCATTGGGCACTTGTACAACGTAGGTATACAAACCTGGTTGTTCTTCGGGTGCTCCATTGAGAGAAAAAAACAGCCAAACCTAAGAAAACAATAGGAAAAAACACTTAAACTGAAAAAAATTTCATTTTATACTTTGTGCTAATGGGCCACGAAAAAGTAAACGGGCCCGTGAAACAGTAACCCATTACCACGAAATAGCACTTTTCGGGCTAAAACATTAGTCAACAGCGTTGACCGTAGTCAACCATAAGTTGACTATAGTTTTTTGGGCTATTTTTGGCTATGTGACATTTTTTGGCTATTTTTTGATAAATAATTAAGAAAAATGGTTAGATTAGTAATTTCTCCTGTTATATATGTATATATACTTAAAACATATTATGCTTATGAACACTAACCAGCTGAGCCGGTTACTTTTCATCGGCTCATGCTTAATTTTGACGTCGTCCATATTTGCTCCCTCCACCGCCTCTCTTACCCAATCAGTTGTAATTAGATTAGTAGACTGCTTCAACTCCACAATTCTTCCAAAACCATTTCCACCTCCCACCTCCGACCATGTAATTGAGGGAGAGACTATTTCGATATGAGGTTTACATGTTTTCTATTTACAAACGTCTCCCTGACCTTACCCTAACCGAAAAGATTCTCCTATTTTCTTCTTCAAATATACGTTTTCTTTGATCAAATATGTAGGCTTTAGATGGTTTGTCAGAGAATAGGCATAAAAGCACACACAAAGACTTAAAAACGAACACATGTTTACTCTTACTATTCATAAAATTTCAATTTGGGAACTTTCAGGGTCATTTGATGCCATGGTTGGTCCACGTGGAACTGTTGTGTTTCCTACATGGTGCTCCAACACACTCTTATGATGTCAGGTTTTATATTATCTTTAAACACAATTCCTAAATCAATGAGTACTATGAAATTTATAAACCTGTTTTTTAGTTAATTTTGAGCTTCTTCATTCTTATGTTTACATGGTAGAGGCCCGGTTCCACTTACCACCGTCATCTATTTCCATTGACAATATGATTTCTTACAATTGTATAAACAGTTCAACTTTGTCTTCCAATCTGTTAAACATATGTGACTTGATTGTATGGAGAATAGAAAATAAGGGAATGGAATATGGTTCTTACATCAACTTTGGAGGCTTTAGATGGTTTATCAGAGAAACAGTTATAAAGCACACACATAGACTCCAAACCGATCATATGTGTAGTCTTACTATTGATGAAATTTCAAATTTGGACTTTTCAGGGTCATCTAATGTATGGCTTCAAGAGTAAAGTGTTGGGTAAATCTAGCTTTCAGCTTCTTTTGATTATGATCCTTCTCTTTATGGTGGTTGTTGTTGGTGCTGCTATTTCATTTTGTGAAATTCCCTCATATTTTGAACTTGGTGATTTTCCCCAACTAACTTCTCAGATATTTTGAAACAGTCTTTACTTTTAAGTACTGAAATCAAATTTGGTCTGATAATCTACTTTTTTTTTTTTTTTTTTTTTTTTACTTTTGAGGTTGTCCCACAAATTATTATAGTGTGATTACTGCATTCCATGTGTCTCTACAATCATAAGTGAAAGGGTTAAATGCAACAAATAGCAATTCATTTTCATTGATTTGTTTGCTATAACATCCTTCTTTCATTTCGTTTTATTATAGCATTTGTATTTCGTAGATTCTATCCAAATTGAAGAAATTTTGTATGTTATAAATGCTAAGTATAATGTCATAATAGAAAAAAAAATCAAAGTACAATGCTAAAATTAAGTAGAATGTATGATATTAATGGAAGTAGGATGGTGTACACAAATATATGAGAACATGTTACTATTCCATGTGTTGTAAAATTTGTACAGTACAAGTCTCCGTTGAATTTGAAGCTTAGAAAGCAATTAAGATTTTAAAAGATACTTTTTGTTTTTTATTTATTCCAACTATGCTCTTATTAAATATTTTGTGGTTAACCTATTTAGTATTTACATTCAGATTGCCTAAAATTAGTATCCAACTTATTCACTTTTATCTGCTTCTTACTGATGTACATTGGTTTTCAGGGGCTTTTGGCACTGCATCAACATTTCTTAAAAAATAAACTCCTATTCCTCATCATTGTCTCTTTTTTTGGTTGTTTATTCTAATTTCACTATACTAAGGTGGGTACAAAAAACCAACATTGCAGATGTTAGCCGCTGAAAGTTGGATATTGTAATAAATATATCATATAATGTATATTGCAATTCCTTTGGGGTCGTCCTTTTTTCTATTTGATTTATGCAAAAAATGAGCATACGCAATTGTACACAAATGGTACCTAACGGATGTAAAAGAACTCAATATTTCCGGATAAGGTACTTTGAAAGTTTACATATGACAATTTAAATGCATCATCATTTACCGACAAGGATAAGGTTGCTGCCCATTTGAAGGTTTGATTGGATCTCCAGCCTTCATAAACTCGTCTATGTTTTTGGAAAGCTCAATGTATCATGCCCACAAAGATTGCTTGATTGAAGGTATGGAATTATTCCATGTAAAGGGCTTCAACCCTATTTTCGTTTCTTCCTATTATGAGCTTTATTTTTCAAATTGCTATTCTCTTCTGCCCTTAACCATTACAGGTTGATGTTGACCAAATTTATATTAGAGATTCTGTAATGCTTTACCTGAAGTAGTTCATGTCACAAACTTAGTTGCATCATATATGGGTTATAACGTGATGTAGTAGTTGATACTCATCAACATGAAGAATCCTCAAAAATTTCATTTTTATGACCCATTAGATGAAACTTACTTAAATCATGAAATACATTTGCATGATCGGTCACTAATTTTTTTAGTTAGAATTTGTATCCCAACTCCTTCCCTTAAATAAGTTTATTTAGATACCAATTTTTCCGGTTCTCATTTTAAATTGTTTTTGATGATTTTATTGTTCTGTTATAGGTGCATCACATTACATGTCTGCGTTTACACTTCAAATTCGCATGCTTCATTATCTTGTCACCCAAACACCGTATTTGATTCTTTCTAAAATTTGGATTTCACAGTGTATGCAGGCTAAGTAGTGAAACAAAGATTTGATGGAAGTAACTAACAATGGATATTTTAACGTTGAGATTGGTGGAAAACCAGCTGGTATGCCATATTTTTCTTTTTCTGATTATGAGCTCTATTTTTCAAATTCCTATTCTCCTTTTACACTATATTTTTTACTCCATTAACATAATTTCATAAGCACTAAAGTAGAAATGAATGTGTCTTATATGGCTTATTCTTTTGTTTTTTGTTAAAATAAATATCTACTGATTGACATTCATCTAACTTGAATCATTTATCAAATCTTAAATAAGTAAGTTTCAGATCATAGTAACACCTTAACGTGCATCCTTCTTGTTGTCCACTCTTGCCATTAATTTTGGGTTATGCATCTATAGTTGAAGCCTTGCATTCTTTTGTTGGGTTTTATTCAAAAATTAGTTTCAAAAACTCAAGATTTAGCAACGGAAGACTTTATAATTTTAGAATAATATAAATTAGTTTAAACCCACCAATAATCTTCTTGCAAAGTTTGGAAAGAAACATATCAACCATAGAAGGAATAAGAAGATAACAACCTTTGTAGTCCTTTGAATACTCAAGGGGAGGCTTGAATGTTGATGTATATGTAACATCCCAATTTTCAAGACCAAAATTTTTGTTTTTAATTAAGTAACTTATCAAACGGTTTACTGTAAAACATCATCGAATCATATCATTTCATAAAAACATAGTCACGTGTCTCAAACCATATCATAAAATAGTAATAATGTACGAGTACAATCCCAAGAATCTCATAATGCGGAAATCCTAAGTGTGTGATGCGTTGCTACCGTGTCGGCTCCTTCCCCTTCGAAGAAGAGGTACCTGAAAACAAAACTGGAAACTGTAAGCATAAATCTTAGTGAGTTCCCCCATCATACCACATACCATACTATAAACATACTGTCAGGCATATCTAGGTGCCCGACCTACCCTGCTAGACATATCGGGGTGCCTAACTTACCCATGTCAGACATACCGGGGTTTCCGACATACCCCTCCGGTTTATATCAACCGGTTACAGGGACTATTTCACCCCCTACTACTACCACATAATAACATAACATAATCATACTGTCAAGCATACCGGGGTGCCCGACCTACCCATTCGGTCCATACAACCGTAACATGGGGATTATTCCCCTTACTACCACTATCACCTAGCATCATAGCATACGAGCATATAGAACATATCAGATAGTGGAAACCCAGGTAATTATCACAAAGACAATTACCTAACAAACAGATCCCTACTAGTGGGTCGGCATTGTGGCCGTAGACCCACTTCTACTGGAAGGTAACTCACCTCAATGTCGTAAAGTGTCTGAACTGTCCTTGTTGCCGGAATCAACCCCTCTCAGATCATACACATAACAATCTTCCTTAATTACCATTTTCTGGTCAACTCAGGTCAAAGTCAAAGTCAAGGTCAACACCTTGGTCAAAGTCAACTCTAGGTCAAAGCCAACATCCAATTGACTCAACTCACCGAGTTGGCCCCACAACTCGTCGAGTTCCGAAATCATGAAAATGCCAAGACCTCAACCCTACTCGCCGAGCCTTACAAGGGCTCGTCGAGTTCCCCTTTAAACAAAGTCGGGACTTTCTACAACTGACTCACCGAGTTCATCCTTGAACTCGCCGAGTTCATCCTTGAACTCGCCGAGTTCATCTTCATCCGAGTTAAGGTGTTTAGTCCTTGACTCGCCGAGTTCATCCTTGAACTCATCGAGTTCATCTTCATATGGTTGGGATATTGCCTTGAACTCGACGAGTACGTTGATCTTCAGGTCCATAATGAACCCAGTTGGCTGGGTCTTCTTCCAACTCAACACACTACTTGATATCAGAAGGGGTTTTGGGGAAAAATGCGACCTGACTCGCCGAGTCACATAAGCGACTTGCCGAGTCCCTCTGTGTCCAAAACTATTCAGTCGATTTCAGATGGTCCTAATGCATCCAAAACATAGATCTGACCTCCTAGGGTCCATATTACACGTAAAGCTACGAACTTGACGTTCATGCATGGGGTTTTTGGCTCAAAAGGCTCTAAAATGAGGTTTATATAATGCATGGGACTCCCATGGCCATAAAGTTGGCACCTTTATGCCATGGGTACCCTCAATGGATCTAGATCTGAAGTCATACCCCCTTAGAACCACAAAATCCCGAAAATGGCTCTACTAAAACTTAGAAAAGGTAGAAACTTGTCCTAACTAGAGATCTAAGAGATAAATGGTCAAGGTTGAAGCTTTTTACCTTGAATGAGCTGGAAATGAAGCGAAACCTTTGGATCTACTTGCTTCTTCTGGAACCACCAAGCTTCCACTTCTTTCTTCAAGCTTCAAACAACCACAAACACACAAAAATGGCTCAAGAACACTCCAAATGCTTTAGGGTTTCGAGTTAGGGGTTTTCTGGACTATGAGAGACGATGGAGGCTGAAGTAGGACAAGATAATGTGTTTAAATAGTATGCAAACCCTAAATATTAGGGTTTCCTCCAGGCAGCCCTACTCGTCGAGTCGGGCTCCCGACTCCTCGAGTAGATTACTTAAAACCCGCGTCCATAATCCAGTCTACTCGACGAGTTGGGCCTCCAAATCGTCGAGTCACAGTGTAAAACATGTAATTACTTATATTTAAAATACATACCGGGAACCGGGTGTTACAGTATAATATGGAGTATAACTTTTCATTAGATGGAAACACCAATAAGAACCCAACTTGATGAAGATGCTAGTCAAAACACTTAAGCTTTAAGTCAATATCCAAATATGAATTAAAGAGAGAAAAATACAAGCAAGTAATCTTCTAACACTCCTTTGCAAGAAAGAAAGTGAGAGAGAAGAATGATGGTTACCGTTCTACCATCTATAGAAAGAAGTGGTATGAATGTCTTCATAAAGCATATATGTTAACCATGAGTCATTAACCATTTAAGCACTCTATTCCCTTAAATCCTATATATCTCCCATGCCTTTAAGTCATGCTTACTTTCCCTTATTATATTCAAAACACCATTACTAGCAACACGCATGAATGTATACGGTTTATATAAAAAAAGAAAAGAAAAGTTTATAAAATTTTTATAACTCTTTATAAGATATAAACTTTAACTTTTAACTAAAAGACAAAAGAGTATTTCTAGTCCAAAACAATATACATGACTTAAGAAATCATACCTTCTGATATATTTTGTTACTTGCCATTGAAAATTAATATTTCCATGAAATAAGTAATTTTTAGTTAATTATAAGAGTTTATGAATATTTAGTAAAATCAATTTCTAATAAATAATCAATTGTATCAAGTTGTTGTTAGTGTGACCATTTATGAATATGATCATATGTTAATTAGCAATATTATTCTAATATGACTCTTGAGCATATACACTGTATCGCGCTCTAGTGCCGAAGCTAAGTATCGTGGTCTAGCCAACGTCGTTAGCGAAACAACATGGCTTCGTAATCTCTTGCATGAACTCCATACGCCTCTTTCGTCTATCACTCTTGTATATTATGACAACATCAGTGTCATCTATATATCTGTAAATCCAGTTCAACGCCAACGGACCAAGCACATCGAACTTGACATTCATTTTGTTTGTGACAAAGTGGCCATTGGCCACATCCGGGTTCTTCATGTTCCTTCCTGATACCAGTATGCAGACATCTTCACCAAGGGTCTTCCATTTCCCTTATTTTTCGAGTTTCGATCCAGTCTGAGTATCCGAGAACCTTCCCCTGAAACTGTGGGGGCATATTAGCATGTATATATTTGTATAGTTTTTATGGCTCTCAACCCTTTAGGGCTCAACCCATTATTGTATTTGTACTCTATATATTTGTGTATGATGAATCAAGATGTTTATGGGAAAATATACGACTATTATCATCTAGGTTATCACTTTCTTGAAAAAAGGAAAAAGAAAAGCTTCAATTAAAGTGAGAACTGCTTTATGTTGATGTTCAATTTGCATCACTAAATTATGGTGATGAGATTTCACAAAGTTTTTTACTTCAAATCAACCATTTTAGTTCAATCTATAACTTAAGAGTAGCAACATGCATGTCAAATGACTTCACTACCAAAGGAGATGGCCATGAACAAGACCAATCGGTGATCATGTTTTTGAGTTTTTTGGTTTGTTTCTTCTCTGTGGTCAGACCCATCTTTTATCACTACTTTTGTTAACCTTTGTTTTTGTTTGGGCTGAGAAATAAAAGTGGCTTACTTCTATAATCTCTACAAACTTATTCATTTCGCGGTGTTTTCCTACTTCCATTGCATTTTCTTTTTTGTCTTTAAACATGCATCCTTTCAGTCCGTACTTGATCACCAATTCATGCTTCTCTTATCCATATTCAACAAACCCTAACTTCAAACACTAAAACATGTAAAACCATGACCAAACCATAGACACTAATTCACCAAACAACAAAATAATGAAATGCATATGCATTTATTACCAAAATCCCATCGCCCATCTCAAAGTCCAATCACCTTACCAAAGTCAAATAGGAATTGTCCGTCTAAATTTAGTACATTATAATATAATAACCTCTAACATTGTCGAGTCCATCAATGTATTATCGATAGATTAACGGAATGTGTCGATGATGACGCTCATTGAGGTTTTGCGTGATACGATCCAATGATGGTATTCTCAATGTTGTAATGGAGGAAGTATATATATATATATATATATATATATATATATATATATATATATATATATATATATATTCTATCATAATATATATATATACATATATATATATATATATATATATATATATATATATATATTCTATCAATGTTGTAATGAAATGCATATGCATTTATTACCAAAATCCCATCGCCCATCTCAAAGTCCAATCACCTTACCAAAGTCAAATGGGAATTGTCCGTCTAAATTTAGTACATTATAATATAATAACCTCTAACATTGTCGAGTCCATCAATGTATTATCGATAGATTAACGGAATGTATCGATGATGACGCTCATTGAGGTTTTGCGTGATACGATCCAATGATGGTATTCTCAATGTTGTAATGGAGGAAGTATATATATATATATATATATATATATATATATATATATATATATATATATATATATATATATATATTCTATCAATGTTGTAATGAAATGCATATGCATTTATTACCAAAATCCCATCGCCCATCTCAAAGTCCAATCACCTTACCAAAGTCAAATGGGAATTGTCCGTCTAAATTTAGTACATTATAATATAATAACCTCTAACATTGTCGAGTCCATCAATGTATTATCGATAGATTAACGGAATGTGTCGATGATGACGCTCATTGAGGTTTTGCGTGATACGATCCAATGATAGTATTCTCAATGTTGTAAGGGAGGAAGTATATATATATATATATATATATATATATATATATATATATATATATATATATATATATATATTCTATCAATGTTGTAATGAAATGCATATGCATTTATTACCAAAATCCCATCGTCCATCTCAAAGTCCAATCACCTTACCAAAGTCAAATGGGAATTGTCCGTCTAAATTTAGTACATTATAATATAATAACCTCTAACATTGTCGAGTCCATCAATGTATTATCGATAGATTAACGGAATGTATCGATAATGACGCTCATTGAGGTTTTGCGTGATACGATCCAATGATGGTATTCTCAATGTTGTAATGGAGGAAGTATATATATATATATATATATATATATATATATATATATATATATATATATATATATATATATCATAATAAATAAGTACCTAATTGCCACGTGGCAATTGTTGAGCCCCTCCCAGCAAAGTTTCCCGCTCAAATTTTCTATGTGAAGTTCCAAAAATACCCTTTCTGCCTCTTAATATCCATCCGCCTTCATTCTCGCTCTACTTTTCAACTTCTATACTATAAATCAGCCCTAAATTCCAGAAATCTGGGATGTAATCGCATATAGAAATTCGATTTTCAAATTTCAACCCTAAAGGATCGCTTTTCTTCTTCGGTGTTACTCTCTCTCTCTCTCTCTCTCTCTCTCTCTCTCATCTCATTTGACGATTACTTTAGCCACCAAGTCTCAATCATCTATGTTGTGTAATTCCACCGCTTATGTGCAGAAAGGAAGTTCAAACTGGCGGGATCGATTCTGATGGTTTCCCATCCACACTTTGTTGATCGTAGTTGTTTCTGATATCACGCTATTCATTTGGTTTAGAAATCCATGGAGGTTACATCTGAATCGTTTCAATTACTTTTTTTTAGTTTTAATTATTTGGCTGGCGAATCAAGTTCCAATTTGGGGATAATCGGTATCCAATATCTCTTTTCCTGATGTGAAGTAGGGATCATGATTTCTCCATTCTTATGCGTGTTGTGTGTTGTAGACGGATGTCCCGGGCAACCAAGTTGACGGTTACCTCTTCCAAGCTGCTTGCCACCTTCTCCTAATCAAAGGTAATTTCTTCGTACCCTTATTTTTTCATAGTATTGAGAACGTCAAGAATTTTGCGTTAATAGATTTTTAATTTTTGAAAATCGTCATTGGCCTCTCAGGCAATTTAAGTTTGATTTGATCTGTTCTCATGTTACCGCCATGTTTATGCTCCGATCAAGCAAACCTACTTCGGTTTTCCTGTTTACATGGTAACACTTGCTAATATTTACATATGATTAGATACGGTGAGGTTTTTTAATTGCAGGCGATGAGTTCTCTTTTCATTTGGAAAGAAAATAATTTGCATCCAGCTTCCATCTGTTGCTGTTATTTTCAGAAAAAATGTCAAAAATTGAGATATTATCTTTTATAGAAGAAATTTAGATGGATTTTAGCTCTGGTCAGCCTTCTTTGAGGTATATCTTATAATTTGTTGGTAACATTAGTACAACACTACATCCCCTGATTCAACTGCTTTAAGGAGAAATTCAAAATGACCTAAATGTATATTCTTCTTTTATCCTTTGATAATTTTACTTTTCTTTTGCTAGATACTCAAAAAAACTTTCATTCCATTACGTTTTATCTATTTGATTTATTCGTATGCTAAGACCAACAAAATAGCATCTTCATCCAACTAAGGGATAAGAGTGGGCAAAAGGAATTAATTTAGGCTGGGTAAAAGCAACATGATGTTTATGATTCAATTTAAGAATTTTCAAATGATGTAAAATATTGAACCATTTAGGGTTTGTTATTTGTTTTATGATGTGTGTGTGTGTGTTTGTTTGGTTTATTGCGTGCTCAACAGTTAATGAAGAGTAAGGCTGATTTACATCGGAAAGATGAGGAGTTTTCAGTTGGGGATCGAGTCTTTCTCAAGCTGCAGCCGTATAAGCAACGTTCGTTGGCTCGTCGGGTTAATGAGAAGTTATCGTCTCGTTATTTTGGTCCTTTTGAGGTGTTAGAAAGAATTGGTAAGGTGGCTTATCGCTTGAGGCTGCCGGATTCATCGCGGATACATGATGTTTTCCACATTTCTCAGTTGAAGAGGGCTATTGGGACTCAGTTGGCTCTTCCCAGCTTTCCTGCTACACTGACATCGGATATGGAAGTTTTGTTGCAACCGGAGCAGGTGGAGGGGTTCCGTGACGGGGCGTCTGGGCGGGAGGTTTTAATCAGGTGGAAGGATTTACCAACTTATGAGGCTACATGGGAATTGTTTGATGTGATACAGCAACAGTTTCCAGATTTTCACCTTGAGGACAAGGTGGTTGTTTGGGAGGGGAGTAATGTTACGACCCAATCTGGTAGGTTTGGTCAAGTTTATCAAAGGCACAGCAGGAATAATTTAGAATAGGATAATTATGTTTTTAAATTCAGTCTTTATCTTTTATAGGATTGCTTTGCTGGCTGTTTGAGTTATTTTAGGATTATTGTTTAGCAGGACACTATAAAAGGTGCTCCATAGATTCTGTTTAGATTATTCAATCAATAAAAAAGAAGCCTTGAGGCGTTTTAGGAGTTTCCTGTAACTCGAATTGCAGGTAAGTTCTTGGGTTTCACCTGGGAACGTATTAGAAATACAGTGAATTTCCAAATTGGAGTGTCCAACTCATGTTTATCTATTAAATGTATATATTTTTATTAAGTCAGATGGTGTTTTGTTTATCTATTTTGGTTGATTTTTGAAGAGATATATATTTGCTAATTGATTTAGGTATGCATGAGAAAACCTGTTTAACAAGCATGAAGTTGCACATTTGCTACTAAAAGGATATGTCTCCATTATTGCTTATGAATTTTAAGATTTGAATTCGATATACTCAGGTAAATTATGTAGCTTTGTGAAGCATTTACTTAAAACTTGTGTGGTATTATAATTATATTGTGCTATGATGTTGTTACTTTTTTTTGCTTTACATCTCCATCAGTCTATAGTAAAAAGAAGCAAAATTTATGCATTTAATGCAATTTCATTTCCTTATTAGTAAAGAGAACCAAACATTTTCTTATAAACATCTGACATATGTTTTAGCAGATTTGTATATATCAATGTAATTTCATTTCCTTATTAGTAATAGCAGCGCACTTGGTTCAACATGAGAATTCAATATATGAAGCTCAACCGGAGGAAATCATTTTAGTTGTTTTTGATTTGTTGTCATTTATAAGAACTCGATGCAACTTAGGGGCTTCAAACTAAAATCAATATGTTCCCTTTTGGAATTTTTTAAATATGTGCTTATTTACATATTAACATTGTATTTTTTTTAAAAAAAAGATGTTTCGGATTATTTTTATATGCTCTGGAAAAGTTTTTTTTTTTTTTTCCTACATTACAACTCATTAATAAGACATCTAAAACCCCAAATTATGATAGAACTTTTATCTTTGTAAACTAATGTTTCTTTTGCAAAATTTTGATTAGTCATTACGATTTGAATTATCAATAGTATTATTTTTTTTTCTCAACTGTGGTTTCTACGGGTTTAAACCTAGTATATATATATATATATATATATATATATATATATATATATATATATACACACACACACACACATCGATATAAAACTATTTTTATTGCATTGTACGAAAAAGGATGTTAATATTTTTTGTAGCAGAACTTCATAATCCAATCACCCCTTATGCACATATAGTGCTCAAATGCTAAACATGTAAGGTATACACACATCGACAACATCTTTGAAGTACATGATTATGGCAAACATGGTGTTGTCAATCTACAATATATGACTTGTGAATGTAGGAAATGACGATGCTCTGGTATAACATGTTTTCATGTGATACCGACAATGAGATCACTAGGTTTCACACACTTTTACTATTTTGTTCATTTTTTCACGTTAACGGTGTATCGAGCTGCATACGTAGATGAAACACATACACTTCACCATCGTACCTTTTTTGTGATCAAATTCTTATTTGGCATTCACAATGTCAACACTATCATGTTATTAATTCTCGTTGTAATGAAGTTTTATGTTTATGTAACTAAAAATAACTATATTTATTAGATTCTTTTTCAAATAACTCATGTTACATCATAAATAAATATAGAAAGCTTAGTACTTTAATTTATATAAAATGATGTATAATAAAACCCTAAACCCGAACCCTAGTAGACTCTAACATACTCGATGGAATGGTTATGGACCGATCAATCATAATTGTTTCAGTAGTTCTTTTATCGTGGCACATTCCACCCTATATCCTAACGTCTCCCTTAGGTTTCTCGTTAGGCGCACTAGGTCTAGGATTTGAGGAATTAAAAAAATCACCATTTAATTGGCGACTTTTTTAGATTATCTAATAGTAAGCGACGATTTTTCAGATTTCTTCTTAGATTATTATTGGCATGTATCAAGATAATAAAAGAAAGTCTAAGTTAATAGAATAGAGTCCGAAATATAAAGAATGTTTTCGAGATACAAATAACGTCTACAAAATAGAGTCTGCCATATTTTTTAGGTACATCCGTCTAAAACTTGATTTTTTTTTTTTTGTTACACCCATGAATATAACAACCAGAGAAATATTTTTTTAATAGAAATGTTCAAAAGTAGCATTTCAAATTCCAAAACCCAAATAACATTTACCACTATGATGAAACTTATCGAAACCAAAAACTAGTGATATTAGACATATTAAAGGCAAAGATCGATGGGGCGGGGGTGTTTGCGTGTGCATATGCAAATGGAAGAGCAATACACTTTATATATATTTGAAATCCAAAATGGACTCATTTCAAACATAATGGTCATTTCGGCTGATGATTAGGCCTTTTATGTTATTAGTAATTCTTCTCTATAATTACATCCACAATTTGTGCAAGGATAATCTGGTGCCGTTCCATGCCGATTTGATGCTCCAGGCCAAAAAAAATAATAATAATAATAATAAAAATTAAGACCCTTAGACCATTTCAAACCTTACATCAGTTTTTATACCATGTTTTACCCCCTACAAAAATAGTCCATAATATATTTTTTTTTGAACTTATATAAATTTGTCAAACACACCTTTCAACTAATTAGTTTTTAACATGTTTATATACATCTTTTTCTTGTGAAGAATTTATAAAATATTTTCATTACAAAATTAAAACCAAATTAATTATTTGTATATTGCTAATTTGAAATAGATGTTGTTTTATTAAAATGACATTTGTTAATTAAAAAAGTTACATAAATCTAAAACATTAATATTTAGTTTTATATTTATGACTCATTAATATCAATTTAATATATAACATAAATTTAGATTAACTTTTATAATTATAATTAATTGATAACAAGTTAGTATATGATTAAAATTGAATAGAGATCAAATAGGAGGGACAAAAAGTGGCACATAAAAGTTTTGCATCATTTTATTGTAAATGAATAATATAACATAAAATTTGGTGTTAATACTAAGTTTACATCAAAATAGTGTGAAAAATAAGTGGGGTTGGAGATGACTCCACATCAAAATGGTGTAAAAATTGATTTTTGGTGGAGGGTTGGAGATATCCATGCTAGTAAAAAAGTTATTAATTTTTTTTAATAAACACTTGTGATAAATTTCTCTTTAGATTGTTTTTGTAATATTATTAGTTGTTTTTTTTTTTCTCACGACCAGATAAATGTTTTCTATGCAACATGTTATTATTTTAAACTTATAAAAAATAAGAAAGAATCAAGTAAAGGCAATGAAAACATATGAATTAACTTTTTATCAGATAACTAACATGAAAGAATTGAAAAACGATAACTAAATCTTATGATTTACATGAATAAAAAATTAGATTGAGTCGAAACAGTAATCAAAAATCAAATTAAGAGATGAATCAGAAATCAAAAATCAAATCGGTGAAGTTGCATGAAATCAGATTAACACAAATTTAAGATCGATTTTTTTAAGGATGTGTGAAATTTTATTATCAAAATTGGTGTATTAAGAAAGATTGAATTAGAAATCAGAAAACATAAATTGAAATCGAAAATCAAAAGGCTACGTAAAAACCAGAATCGATTATTTTGTTACCGTTGAAAAAAAATTAGAATTGATTCATAGAGTCCCTCGATCGATGATGGTGAAAAGATCAATACGATGATTATTTTAGAAAAAGTGTACGGCCCTAAGCCTGCAATGCTGATTTTGTTTTAACCCAATTTTCTTTTATTTTTCCACTCAACCGATATATATATATATATATATATATATATATATATATATATATATATATATAGGATCCTAGAAATTTGGAGGCCATTAGTCGTTGCCCATGCTACCCGACCCATTGGCATGACCCTCAGATGAAGATCAAGATATGATTATCAAATAAGAAAAGGTTATACTCCATCATCCGAAAGAAATTACTACATAAAAGGAGTATATGATATAACATGACTTAATTAATAAACCATTTCCAAAAGATAAAAGAATCCAAATACCATCTTCAATAAATAATTAAAAATAAAAAATTCAAAACAAAGAAGGATTGGGTTGTACATGACATTGAGCATAGACTTTCATTTAAAAAAAACATGTCACATCATAAATAAATATGAAAAACTAAATACTTTCATTTATATAAAATGATGTATAATAAAATGGTTCCCATAGGTTTCTACTTTCTTGCTAGGCGAACTAGGTCTAGGATTTGAGGAATTGAACAAATCATAATTTAATTCGCAACTCTTTTAGATTATCTAATGGTAAACGACAATTTTTTTAGATTTCTCATAGATTATTCTTGGCTTGTATCAAGATAATGAAAGAAAATCCAAGTTAATAGTATAGAGCCCGTAATAATATAAAGAACATTTCCGAGATACAAATAACGTCCATAGAGTCCAAAATGCCACATTTTCGAGGTACATCAGACTAAAAAAGTTACTTTTGCGTTACACCCACGAATACATGATGTTATTTTTATTAGAAATATTCAAAAGTAGCATTTCGAATTCCAAAACATTTACCAACATTATGAACCTTATGAAAATTATAATGACATGAAAAAGTATGATTTAGTTGAAAACCAATGATACTAGACATATTGTGGGTCGACAGAAGATAAAATAATCTAAATACCATCAATGTCAATAAATAATAATAACAATAATAAAAGTTTCCAAACAAAGTTTTAGAAAAACTGTACATGATATGACATGAGTGATGAGTATCCATTTTCATTTACAAATCCACAAACGCAACGCAACTCAGCAACATATAAACTTAATTAAAAATCACCAAACAGAATGTGCAAAAACATATCCGGCCACCAAAAGAATCTAGGCTAACACTAATAGTAAGTAATAACCATACCATCAACACATTACACATTACACAAACCAACCCAATTTATAAGCTTATTATTACTTATTAGTATAATTTTATCCTTGTTTCAATTGAGCTTCGGCAAATTGGGCACTGCTGTAGAGTTTCTCCACACTCACAACATGTCTGCACAAATATGAAATAGACAAAATTGTAAAAATGGTCCCTGTGGTTGGCAAATTTATGTGCTTTTGGTCCAAAATTGGATCTTTTTAATGATTTTGGTCCCTTTACACCTGAAAAGACTTTTATACCCCTCCTAAATTCCGTTTTCCTTTTCTTTTAGTTCATTTATTATTTATTATATAAAAAAAAAAAAGATAATTTACTCTAAAAGAAGGGCCCTCTCTCTCCCCCCTTCGTCTGTTGCTACTTCTTTAAAACACAGACAAACACATACCATCAAGAACACCTCCACCTGACCTCCTCCTGCCATCAACGTTCGCCCCCATCACCATCACCGGCTGAGAAAGAGCTCTAGAAGCTCCAACGTTTTTCACCACCAGTGAACTAGAAAACCATCGTCGACAATCTCCCCAACCACCTGCGTTTGTCACGCCTTCTCGACGGGGGCTGATTATTTTCGATTTTGGATTTAGAGGGGGCTAAGTTTTTTTACCTGAAAAGATTCTCAGGTTTGTTCTTGATTTGGTGTGGTGTGGTCTAGTATCGAATTTCAGTTTGATTTGGGGAGAAGATGTTAACCGGTTGTCTTCTCCGACAATTAGGGTGGGGTAGGTGGGATTTTTTTTTTGTGATGCAGATTTAACAGGTGGTGGTGTTATGATAACGGTGATGGAGATGGCGACTGATTATGGTGGCTCGAATAGATAAACAAGGGCGGCTTTCTGCCACTCCCTTTCTCGTTGATTACGAAATGGGTTTGATCTTTCATTGTTTATGTTGTGAAACCAATAAGATGCACAAAAAATCAGACTACACTCTACATGCTTGGGGATCTAGAAAACAATGGAATACCGAGAGAAATGATTCCCTTGACTCTATCTGGCCGGAAAAGACTAGATGCCGAGCGACAGTTGTGCCCCAATCATGTCCCACCACAAACACCTGATATGATATGGATTTTTATGGATGCGAATCTATTGAGGAAGGAAGATGTGGTGACGATGGTTGATTGAAGTTTTTGAGGTAGCAATGGTCGACGATGGTGGAGGCAGTGGGTTGAAGGCCAGTGATGGGTCTTTAACAACATTAGAGAGAGAGAGAAAGAGGGGGTTGGGGGTGGGGTGTTACTTAAGAGAGGTGGGGTGGGTTTTTTGGTTTTTTTAATTAAAATAATAGGAACTAAATTAAAAAAACAATCAGTTAAGGGCATAATCCTCATTTTAGATAGGGTATGGACCAAAACCACAAAAAATGATAACCATAAGGACCAAAACTACACAAGATATCCAAATTTGGACCACCAACATTTCATTTTGGACCGAAAGCACATAAATTTGCCAACCACAGGGACCATTTTTGCAATTTTGTCAAATATATATAGACATCTCCATAATACATAATAAATATAGTATATTTGCATTTTTGGTCCCTGGCTGATTATAGCTGATTTTTGCAATTTTGGTCCCAAAAAAGTTCTCTTGCAATTGTAGTCTCTTCATTTGAATTTTGAGGTTTCCGTAACGTTTTTCTAAGTGAAATGTCAATTTTTGGTTTTGCAAATTTGGTCCCAAAAATATTACTTGGAAAAAATAAGGACCAAAATTGCAAGAGAAAAGTTTTTGGAATCAAAATTGAAATAATTAGTTACACTCAGGGACCAAAAATGTACAAAAAAATTAATAATAATATGTGATAGTATTACCTGATGACCACAGCCAAATGCCATATCCTTGGGGTTAGTAAGGCAAATGGGGCATACCTACATAAAATATAGATATAAATAATTAAATTTTTGCAATTAACCTTTTCTTAAAAGTTAAAAGTCAAAACTCCAAAAGACTAAAATGCACCTGATTGTCATAAGTAGAACTAGGAGTAGGAGCAGGAGCAGGTGGAGCCCTGTTTGGAAGACTAGTTTGATGATAATAAGGGGCAGGGGTAGTTTGGTCATAATACGATTGTGAGCCCTTTTGAAAGCTACTTGAGTGCGATGGTTTTGAGCGGCTAAAAGATGATGCACCATGAACCGGAGGAGGAAGGGCAATCCTATGTGGCGAAACTCCTTTGCGGCTCCTGTACAAAACATCCAATCCAAGTCCAACAAAATAAATAAATAAATATTTAACCAAGAGGGTAAAAAGGTAAATTTTACCCTAATATATTCAGTTCGAGTGTTGCTATATATTGAGCAGGAATTTCCATCAAAGCTTTAAGAGCAAATTCTGTCTCTTTACGGATTGTAGCCACATTCTTGGACATGATTTCTGTGAAATTCACAAACTAACATCCAAAAAACAAACAAACAAGATTAACATTATTGGATGACAGTCAAGGGCATTCATGTCTTTTTACACAAATACTGACCTGGAAATTATCAAATTCACGAGAGGGGATATTGTCGTCAAATTCTTTCATCATATCCCATGGCCCATCTCCAACTCCAACCAATACGATAGATAGTGGAACCTTACTGTATAAAAAAATAAAGGATATAAAATATAAATTATAATACTTTACTTTTATTATATAAATTATAAATTATAAGCACCTTGCTTCAACTATGGCGTCGACAGTTCTCTGTTCTTGTGGACTCAAATTACCAGGCTCAGTATCAACACTTCTTGTTACCTTAAATTTAATTAAAGGTTAATTGTGGAAATTTTGTAAAAGTGTTACAGATTAGATTTATAAAAAAAAAATCACCTGCCCATCTGCAATAATTAACAACACGTGATACTGGCCCCCACTATGTTCAACGATAGTCATAGCCTGTTCAATGACAGGGGCAAATGATGTTGGTCCTGTAAAAAAAAAAACATGAAATACAACATAGAGGTTAAAAGGGCAAAATGGTAAATTTTACATAGTATTCAAAGGAAACAAATTATAGAGTTTAAGATCTCAAACCTGCAAGCTTTAAATGAGGGACAATTTCTCTGTATCTACTCAACACTTCCTCAAATCCATTACAAAACCTTTCTTCTGGATAAAAACTGAAAACATCTTGATCGTGTGTTGATGCTGCCATTTTGTAACAAAAAATTGTAAGATATATATTTTTATTGGATTATGAATTGTAAAGAGTAATGATTAAATTACTATTATACCATCTCCAAAACCATAACAGGGAATCAAGTTGTCTTCATCAAAGGCAGCTAATGTTTTCCCGATAATGGTTATTGCTTGTTCATACGGATTTAAATCATCTCCAATATGATGTAGACTTTTTCTATTGAAAGACCTTGAACCTATTTGTAAGTAAATGGTTAGTTAGACTTAGTGTGTTTCACATCACAATGAAGGAATAAGAACAAAAAGGGTAATAACGTAAATGTTACCAGTCCATTCGTTGCTCTTAGTGAAGTCAATACCAACAATTAGGTTAGAAGATTCGAGCCCTGCACGAGCAAGAGCTTCAGTAACCTGTGAAAAAAAAGTGGAAGTGTCATTCTATTAATAATGGAAGCTTTCAACTAAAGCTACAAGATAATAATCCATATGAATGTGCTAATTTCCACTATCATACAAGTTCCACCAAAAAAAACAATTTTTTTAGCAACAACTTGCACAGACTACAATACAATGCACAATATTACAAAAGTATGACAGATTTTCGAAAACAAGATCTCTCCAAGAATCATCAGCATACCAGAATTCATCCAAACACAAAAGACAAAATCCATTATCCAAATTCTATATAAGATTGACATATCCGGTGACCATTGGATAGGAATAGGATACATCACATCTTGCAAAATGTGTAAGAAAAAGAGATTGATGAAATTCTACCTGTTCCAATGAAGTGTAATTATCTGCAATCCTTGAATACCTCCGGTCAAGCCTCCTCTGTGGTCTATGGGGTTGACCAGATGGTGATGGTGATGGTGATGGTGCAGGTGCAGGTGCGGGTGCGGGTGCATGATAAGGTTGTGAATAAGCAGGATAAGCCTCACGAACAGGATAATTATGAACGTCTTGTGGCGGATTTGAATAAGATTGTTGAGGATAGTTTCCGTATTGACTTCCAGTAAAAGATGATGTTGATTGGAACGATGGTGACTGTCTGTCAGTCGGACGCTCCTCTCTTGAACTTCTGCCCCCCATCCAATACGAACGGAAATAAATCAAGTTATCTGCAAGATTCCGATTGATAATCTTTCTGGAAACAACCTTCTCGAAAGTAAACTGTAACGATTTGAATGTAAAACCCCTAAGATGGAATGAAACGCCTTATTTATGGTATGTTTTGAATTGCTAACAGAGGAAGATAGACTGGAAATTACACGAAGACGATACTTATAAACCTAGGAGTTCACGAGATTAGAACAATGGTGTCTTCCACGAACCCTAGCAAGCGGTTACGAAGAAGCTTCGCCGACATAACATTTGTAGAGTAATTTTATCTGCATTTATTTCGTGCACGACTACAAATTTGCCTATTTCATTTAAAAAAAAAAAGAAGAAAAAAGAAGAAGACAACAACCTTTCTATGGCAAATTTGTTTTCGACAGATGTACGTCAACCCACGGATTACGACACCGGAATATCTAACGATTTATCTCTAATAACTAAATTGTTAAGCAAAGCAAATTTGGGTTTACGAACAGTGATCAACCTAGATCTGCGAAATTCAATCGAACAACAACCACCGATGAAGATTGAATTAAGCGTCAGTCACTGATACTCGACTGGACTGGACTGAAATTGATCTAATCCGCAATTTTACAGGGAACTACGAGATGAACTGATGAATCTAGATGAATGATTCAGATAAACAAACCTGGATTAAATTAAGCGAAACAGGATCATTTGCGGTTCACAATTACTTTCCTGAAAGCAACAATTGAGGATTCGAATTGTCTCCGAAAAGCAACGTAGCTTTTGAATTAATCAATGGATTCGCTTTTGGAAGTCTTCGTTTAGTTGAAGTCTATCGAATCATGCACATGGTGGGATGAACGAAGTCTACCAAAGTTCTTTGCTGAAATTCTTTAATCTTTTTTAGTGCGAAATCATTTGAATTGGGTGTATGTTGAGTTGTTGGCCACACATCTCCATTAGAATATATGGATTATATTTTGTATGATAGCGAAGTAAATAAAAGAAAGTTCGAATAAATGAACCAATTTTTTCTTATTTGACTTGAATTTTACAAATGATAAACAAAATTGTGTAGTTTATATTTGTTTTTGTTTAAGGATCCATGTTATTTGTTTCAATTATTGATGCTAAAATATTAAAAGCATTAGTTACTGATTGGTTGCTTTTTTTTCCATATTCTTTGGGTTGGATAAAGATACAACAAGTGGAGGGAAGATTAAACTATAGTCTTTTTCAAAACAAATATGTCTTATTCATTGTAACTTGATGTCTAATGGTTGCTTAGATAGTTGAATACCGTCCATTGAAAATGATTATATACAACTTGTTAAGTAGATTGTATTATTATTTTTTTTTACTGTCACCATCATCTACCGTTCTACCCAACAATTATGAAACTTTCCTTCAGCCATTGACATTAAAATTTTACGACATGTCAAAGATAAGATTTTATAACCAAATGCAGAAGCCCCACAATTTCACCATATTTAAAAGAATTAAAAAGATTGTTTAAACTGTTGGAGAGAATCGAAATTGATCTCAAAGAAAAAAAATATTAATTTCAAGCTTAGAAAATGTGATTGCAAACAATGTTTAACCAAACTACTCTTTGATTAATAGGAAAAATAATTCAAGCCTAATTGATTACAATATGTCTCTCTTAATCCTAAACTTGATTATAGACATGTATATGTAGTCTAACAAACCAACTTGTATTAAACTAGGAAACTTATGACCAATTTGCCATAAAACAGTTTGATTGTCTGGCCTCCAAGTTCATCATCGACTTAGGATTGCAACAATCACCCCCGCATCTCTAAGTCTTTCAAGAGATGCCTTTGATCCCGATCAAGCTCCACATTTCCTTGAACTTGGTTTGAGCTAGTGGTTTAGTAAGAATGTCCGCGTTTTGTTCTTCACCGGGAATGTACTCCACATCCATTTGTTCGTTTTCAACACAATTACGAATGAAGTGAAACCTTGTGTTGATGTGCTTGCTCCTTCCAGGAAAAACGGGATTCTTCGTTGGTTAGATAGCCGACTTGTTATCAACTCTTAGAACCACCTTCTCTTGCGCTTTGTTCATGATTTCTCCTAGCAAATCATGAAGCCATATTGCTTGACATGTAGCCGCAGTGGCTGCCATGAACTCCGCCTCACAAGATGATAAAGCAACGATATCTTGCTTTTGCAAGAACCATGTTATTGGAGATTACTCATAGTAGAAAATGTGACCGGTTGTGCTTTCTTCGCTATCTGGGTCAACATTGTGACTACTATCACTATAACCAGTGAGTCGGTTTTGTCCCATCCCCTCGTACTTGATTTTGTATCTCGTTGTTCCTCGTAAGTACCTTAGTGTAACGCCCGTAGATCAGGACTAGTCAATTAAGAGACAATAAGTGTCGAAAACGAATTTTTGATAGAAGATTATTTAGAATGAATAGTCTTAATAAAAGTCGTAGTATATGTTACAAGGATTCCGGATATATAAAGAATGCCGAAATCCGAGTTATAACGAAGGAGTTATGACCCGTCGAAGTTTCGCGACAAAACCGGCACGACACAGTGCGACGTAAATAGTGAATTTACGATAGAATGATTCTTAGCTTTAGTGATCTAAACTAAAGTCGTAAAGTTCGTTAAACCAAGAGTGTGCATAAAAAGAACGTCCAAATCTGACTTCATATGAGGAAATTATGATTTTTCTAAGTTTCGGTATAGCAGTAGACAGCTAAAAACTCGAAATTTAGATCGAATGATTTTTAGCCGAAACAATCTAAACGATAATCGAAGATCTTGTTGATAGTAGTTCAACAGTAAAAAGACAGACGAAAACGGACGTCGGATGAAGAAGTTATGAATTTTTAACGGACTTTTCCTGTCCCGGCCCGTTAAAAATATAATATTAAAAATAAATTCACAATTAGCCAACGGAGTCTAAACGAAAGTTTTAGTGCATAATTTCACTTACGTGTGGATATAAAGAACGTCAAAAACGGAGTTCGTATGCGAAAGATATGAATTTCTGAAGTTCGGAGCACAAACTTCGAGACCTGACTGCGTTCACGACGTGAACACAGTGTTCACGACGTGAACTCAGTGAACGACACCTTTCGAGGCTAGAAGACACACAGCAAGCCTAGGGGATGACCAGGATCAAAAGTCACGACGTGAATATACCTGGTTCACGACGTGAATGTGATTTTTCAGCCTATAAATAGGAATCGAAGCTCTCCGGATTTGGTTGCCATTTTCTAACCTCTCTCCTATTTTTTTCATCTTTAAGCTCCTCTACACTGCCCCGACACCGCGGTTACATATCGACACCCGAAGCAAGTCCCGACGCCCCTAAGATCCCGAGAAAAAGAGTTTTCGAGCCGAAACTCTGCCCGCGTGAAGCCCGGTTTTCGAGAAAACATCCCGGTTTCATCGAAGAATATTAGTTTTAGAGCCGAAGTACTGTCCAATCGTCTTCTTAACAAGTGAGTGTATAGTCACTTTCATCTTACACATATATATGAAGTATTTTATATAAAATACGTGCTATGTGTATATATGTTGTTTGTTTATTTGAGATGGATGATGAATGAATATTTTATACAGGTTTTAAACCGTATATGTATTTTTATATCTACAAATATGTTGGGTAACACATGGGTAGATGAAAGATTGGTTTATACAGATTCTAAACTATATATGTATTTTATATCTACGAATATGTTGGGTAGAACGTGGGTAGATAAAAAATGAGGGATGAAAGATGATATTGATGTTATTGGCAGCTGCGCCTAATAAATAACATTGGCAGTTGCGCCTAATAAACAACAATGGCAGCTGTGCCAATTAGAGAATAAATGATGTTGTTGGCAGGTGCGCCTAATAAATAACCAATTAAAGAATAAATGATGTTGTTGGCAGCTGCGCCTAATAAACAACATTGGCATCTGTGCCAATTAGAGAATAAATGATGTTGTTGGCAGTTGCGCCTAATAAATAACCAATTAGAGAATAAATGATGTTGTTGGCAGTTGCGCCTAATAAATAACATTGGCAGTTGCGCCATAGGCAAAGGTTGACTTCGTGCTTATTTCTTAGGTTAATCCTTAGGAATGAATGAACGAGGAATAGCTGATTTCTTAAGGTGGGTCCTTATGAATAAAAGAGATAATGGGGATGGGAAATTGGGTTGATTGTTTGATGTTTAAACATAATAAATTTATTTATTGTGGGTTGAAAACCCTATATGTTCACCAGGCTCCCAAGCCTGACCCACTTAGTTTATTTGTATCACAGGTATCGATACGAAGTTGCTTTACACTGAGAGATTAAAAGAGAAGTAGATCACTAGTGTAAATGAATGTAAGTTCTGTTTATGCTTATGTTTCAGTATTGACGATGACATCCCAAAGTTTTAATATGAACAAAATAAATTTCTTCAAAAATGCTTTGATAATATATTTATCATGTTTTTCTGGGAACAAATTCCGCAACACCTTTTTGAAAGATTACTCTGATTTTATTTTAAAAGCATAAACTAAATCGGTCTTTTCTGGCTGAGAAATTTGGGGATGTCACACTTAGGATGTGTTTAGTTGCACCGCCATGTGATTCTCTTGGACTTTGCATGTGTCAGCTACAACTCCAACCGTGTATGTCATATCAGGTCTTGTTTCCAAGAGATATCTAAGGTATCCTACCACCTTTCGATATTATGTTGGGTCGATTTCGGGGCCATATTCGGCCTTCGACAACTTATTTTCCGATTCCATTGAAATGTGGGTCGGATTGCAATCATGTAAACCGACTTTAGTAATCCCCGATTCTTCTTGTTTAACTTCAATGCCAAGTTAGTAATTTAATCTCCCTAGATCCGACATCTCAAAATTCTTTGACATTTCCATCTTGGATCTTTTAATCATGCTCAAACTTGTACCTGTGACAAATAAATCATCAACATAAATTGCTAAAATTAACAAGTTAGCTCCTTCGTTTTTTCGGTACACCGATGGTTCTTTCATGTACTTTTGAAATTTCATGCTCTTCAAAATCCCATCAAGCTTCGTTTTCCATGCTCGAGGTACTTGTCTTAGATCATGTAGTACTTTTGTAAGGCGATACATTGTATGCTCGTTTTTCCGGTACACCGATGGGTTCGCTTCGAATAAATGGGTTCAATGATTGAGGATTGGGTTGATCTTGTAAAGTATTTGTCAAATGAGGGTAACTTTTGAATAATTTAAATTCAAGTTTGATTCCCTTTTGATTTTGACTTGGTCAAAATCAAGAACACACTTTTATTTTAGGTCGAGGTCTCGTCTCGTTCATCAAACGGCTCCAGCAAATTGAACGGGCAAATAAAGGAATGAACGAAAGCTTCCAGCAGGTGGAACCATGGTTGTCAAAATCGCGATCCCGATCGTAGGATCGTACGATCCTACGATCCTAGGTATGAAAAACGATCTAGATCGTAATCGGATCGTATTTGGGGTAGGATCGCAGGTAGGATCGTAAGATCGTAGGTAGGATCGTAGGATCGAGATCCGATCCTACCTTCCCTTGATTTATTATTATTTTGCAAATGAATTTTTTTTTACCACTTTATGTCTTTTACTCGTTACCAATTTACCATTTATCATTTTGTGTTGTGACTTATGACTAATATTTTGAAGTTTGAAATATTTTTCATGATTAAAAATTATAAATTAAAATTAAAATTTATTTTGTGGGATCTTAGGATCCCGATCCCGATCTTGCAAACCCAAAAACGATCCTACGTAGGATCCCGATCTTGACAAACTTGGGTGGAACGAAGGCGACGAAACAAAGGGAGATTGGTGAGAAGGAAGCGGGAAGTCTCGCAGGTGGCGCTTCATTGATCGATTCGCAAGGTCGGAGGCGGCGGAGGAGGTGGCATAAGGGGTACGAAGGAAGGAGGTCGCATGGAAGCAACCGTAAAGTCGAAGGGGGAAGGCATCTCCGGTAGTGAGGTGTGACAGGGAGGTACGAGGGGTTGTGGATCGTTCGTGGGTAGAGGGTGTGTCTCCGGGGCTGAAGAGGCCGAATGGGAGAAGCAACTTCGCTGTTGTGGTCTTTGGTCCTTGGTAGATTAGGGGAGAACGATTAGCTACAGGGCTCCGGTGAAGGTGGTTTGGCGGCAAGGATCGACAGGAAGTAAGGGGAAAGGGTCTCCGGTATTTGATTGATCAAAAGGAAAAAGATGAACGGGAACAGTCGTATCAAGAGATGGATCGTAGTGGCTAACAGGTAACCTTCTTGCCTCATTTTTTTTTGTGATTTGTCATCCATACAAATGATGATTGATACTGGTAGAATGATCGATCAAAAGAAGTGTTTGGGTTTCTTTGTTTGACAGAAATCGTGAATGAAATTGATGTTTGGGTTTTGATTTTTGATAGGAGAAGGAAACAAAAACGTGATGTTGTTGTTTCTGTTTGCAGGTATACCCTAGAACAAGAACAAAGTGTTCTTGTGTTATTGACTGAATTCGGTGAGAAAGAAAGAATTTTAGATGTTTAGATTTATTGTTTGGGTTTTGGTATTTGACAGGGAAAGATGAAGAATGAAATGATGGATGCAAGCTCTTTTGTTCGATTCTTACAGTTTTAGTATTTCTTTTGTGTGTTCACTTGTACAAAACAAAATTTAGAAGTAACCAAAATGTGTTGTCATATTAAGGGTAAAAGGGTATAAGTTTCATTTTTCATATTTTATATAATGTATTTAATATATGTGTATTTGATTTAAATAAATATGTATTTGTGTATGGATTTACATAATGTATTTGTTGGTACAATTGATTCAATAAGTATGTGTTTGGTTGAAATTGGGCATGTATTGATGTATATATATGTGATATGCATGTATGTATTTATTTATCTCATAGAAAACAATATTTTTATACATATCGTGTATACATACACCTTTTATTACTTTGATATATACCTATGGAGTATATTCATATAAATTGACATTTATATATATATATATATATATATATATATATATATATATATATATATATATATATATATATAATGGAGGTGCCAAGACTCTAACCATGTCAAGTCTCGATCCTTAAACGTCATCAGTGATTGTTATATATCCATGTGTCTATGTTTGGGTCTTTTGGTAATAATTTCATATACATATAATGTATATTTACCTATTTTAGTGACAACATTTGTAATTAATTATAAATTATGTTTTATACACGTATGTGTGTAGTTAGTTACACATGAATTTAAAAATTATAAGATTATTTCCATTGTTAAAATTTACTTTTAACCGGTTTGGATTCTTATATTTTTCCGAAACACATTACCAATCAAGGAAATCATGTCGAAATCAATAGTTTAATGTTTCGCAGTTAATTAGGCTGAAAAATGTCTGATTTTTTACTTTTATAAATACTTTTACAAAAAATATTTCAAATATGAATTTTAATATTAGGCTATAGCCTGAGTTGTAACGCTCGCAGATCCGGGCTAGTCAATTTAGAGACGATGAGCATCAAAAATGAGTTTTTGATGGAAGATTATTTAGAAGGATTAATCTTAACCAAGTTGTAGTATATGTTACAAGGGTTCCGTACATATAAAGAACGCCGAAATTCGAGTTATAACGAAGAAGTTATGGCCCGTCGAAGTTTTACGGCAAAATCGGCACGACACCGGGAGACGTAAATAGTGAATTTACGGTAGAAGACTTTTTAGCCTTAGTGATCTAAACAAAATTTTTAGTATATGTTAAACCGAGAACATACAAAAAAAGAACGCCCAAATCTGACTTCGTATGAGGAAGTTATGAATTTTCTAAGATTTGGCATAACAGTGCACGACCCGAAATCATTAGAAAGGTATCGACGATGCGGTTATTATAAGACTAGTGTTGAGTACTTTCGACATTAGTTTAGTACAAATATCGTTAAATCTATTTAAAATAGTATTATGAAGGAGTGTTTAGTCGTTTATATAACTATAAGGTCATTAAGTAATTATGGAGGGTAGTTTTTGTAAATTCAATTACTATAAATAAGAGGTTTGGGCTCTCATATTTCTTGCACCATTCTCTTGATTCAAGAGTCTTTCTCTTCTTATCCCCCGAGCATTTTCGGTCCCTCGTGATTCGACTTCTCTTTCTGTAGTTTTAGTATAGTAAGGTGAGCGCTGAAGTGTTGAACGAATCTTTCTTAGAAAGATTCAGCGACGAACTTCTGCCCCAGCAGAGCCTGACTCCTAGCTAAAACTCCCTTGTAAGTAAGTTATGCTTATCTATTTTAATATAACTTATATTTAAAATTAGTATTGTTATTATAAACTTATAATAAATATTTGAGCTATTATTATTACTTATATAAGTGTCGTTATAATATCTTTTTAACTACTCGCGGTACGGGGAATCTGGTTTAAAGGGTCGGATAGGTTGTTGGATTTCAGAAGTGCTATATGCCAAAATGGTCATGCCCTCCGGTGTTTTATGTCTGGCCCTGTCTGTACATATTGGTTGAAAAGTATTGTTTAAACGTTTATATAATAATAATAATAATAATAATAATAAGATTAATAATTAGTCACGGTAAATATTAGACTAAAGTCTAGTGGTAATAATACTAGGTTTCGTCGAAAGAAATTATTTTAAAAGTAAACGAAGCGTTGTCCGAAGACCGAGTCACCACCTTATCAAGTGAGTGCATAGTTACTTTCATCTTACACATAGATATGAAGTATTTTATATAAACTACGTGCTATGTGTGCATATTATATGTATACTTGCTATCTATGCTGGATGAACGATTTTATACAAGTTTTATATGATTTAAACTGTATATGTATTTATATCTACATAATATGTTGGGTAAAACATGGGTAGATGAAATATGAGTTGGATGATGAGTTGAGAGGTGATATAGGCCATGAGGTAAGGGTGAGAGGTGGACGATGTGAGAAGCCTTGTTCCCAAATGCTGGCCCCATCATCTAGCAGAGTATGGATGACAACCACGGACTATTCTAGACAGTCCAGTGGAACACTAGCAGACTCGTAACATGTAGGTGTTGTGAACGATGTGTTCACCCGGTGTACTCTAAACCTTGGCGATCATGCAGACTTGGTGCCTAAACCTTGGCGATCATGCAGACTTGGTACCAAAACCCTGACAACTATGCGGACTTAGTGCCTGCTGTATAAACCCTGGCAACTATGCAGACTTAGTGTAGTGCCTAAAGCCCTGGCGACTATGTAGACTTGGTGCCTAAAACCCTGACGACTATGCGGACTTAGTGCCTGTTGTATAAATCCTGGCGACTATGTAGACTTAGTTCCTAAACCTCGGTGATGATGGACTTCGTGCCGATTCCTTAGGATGATCCTTAGGAATGAATGAACAAGAGATAGTTGATTCTTAGGGTAGATCCTTAAGAGTAAATAAGATAATGGGGATGGGTAATTGGGTTAATTGTTTGATGATTAAACATAATAATTATATTATTGTGGGTTGAAAACCCTATGTACTCACCAGGTTTCCCAACCAGACCCACTCAGTTTATTTGTATCACATGTGTCGATATGAAGTTACTTTACACTGAGAAATTTAAAATAGATGTAGATCACTAGTGTAAATGAATGTAAGTTTTGTTTATGCTTATGTTTTTGTATTGACGATGACATCCCAAATGTTTTAAAATGAATAAAAATACATTTCTTCGAAAATGCTTTGATAACGTATTTATCATGTTTTTCTGGTAACAAATTCCGCAAGATTTTTATTAAAAGAAGTACTCTGATTTTTATAAAGCATAAACAAAATCGGTCTTTTCTGGCCGTGAAAATGGGGATGTCACAATTGGTATCAGAGCATTAGTTTAAGCGAACTAGGAATAAGGATTTATTTCTAGACTTAAACTTAGAATGCTAAGTGATGATCGTGAGGAGTGTGTCTAGTATATTTTATGTGTTCAGATTTCTAAACGTTTAATTACGATATTAGAACTGACATATAATTTTTCGAGGTAATAAGGAGGAATACGCGTCTAAACCTTCCTCTATCTTTATTCTCGTCTCAATACACCAAACGATTGCTTTGGTGTACATAACATCATGGTGAATACTTGTAGTGAATTGAGTAAATGGAGGAAATGAGAAGGCTTACGATACTGAATGGTACTTATCGGAAGATATCATAAGAGTGATATCTTGCCTTTAGAATGCATCTAATAAATAATACGTCTAGTACGGGAGAAGTAAACTTTCGATTTGCAGAAAGAAAGATTTTTGGTATAATCCATGAAGTTATCCCATCATCTGACATTTCCATCACCAACCGAGTTGAAGTAGAATTGATGATTGAAGATACGCATGGAAGAAGTCCTAGCAGAGTCTAGGGAAATTTTTATGATTGATTGGATACATTTTTATGTGTTAAAATTGTTTTTGTGATAGTAACTTGGAAAGCTACGAGACAATACTTGGGACGAGTATGAGTAGGTGTGAATGGTAGTAGAGGCCTATACTACCGGAAGCACATGACTCACGCTTGGATCAGGGAAAGTCACAAGGTTAGCAAGGAGCTAGTAATTGATTTCATTTTATTCAAGTATGTCGTTACCATCGTTTCGGTAATGACTAAGAAGATGATTGTTATTCTGACCCTAGTGGTCATATCAAATTGAGTCCGACCACGCTAAGTATGTTATGTGGTTCAGAGAATCAAGTTCAATGTAGCATTTGACTTAAGACGGAAGATTGAAATAAAAAGCGATCAGTAGAGGTATCACGAAAAGTTGCTGCTAGAAATGCTACCTTTTAAGATGAGATTAGAACATGAACGAAAGTATAGTCTGTTCTGGAAGACTCTAAGAGACCTGAGTCTAAGCGATGCAACATACGATGATAGGTCATTAGAATATGACACATCGTTCTATTGTAGTAATAAAAAAAACTTATCTTAAGTTCGTATCCAGTGAGGATCGAGATTGTGACTTGAAGGTCATAATTTGGAGTCTAACTTGAGATAAGGAGCAAGTGCAAGATCGAGCACCGCCTGCAGTCGAGAAGTCCAAGAATTAGATACTCATTCGAAAGAACATATAAGTTACGATTATTACCTAGGATAAAGAGATAACGTACGGAGTCATTATACAGCCCTGTTTTGTTGATGATTCTGGGACGTAATCATCCTAAGGGGGAGATAATTGTAACGCTCGCAGATCCGGGCTAGTCAATTTAGAGACGATGAGCATCAAAAATGAGTTTTTGATGGAAGATTATTTAGAAGGATTAATCTTAACCAAGTTTTAGTATATGTTACCAGGGTTCCGTACATATAAAGAACGCCGAAATTCGAGTTATAACGAAGAAGTTATGGCCCGTCAAAGTTTTATGGCAAAATCGACACGACACCGGGAGACGTAAATAGTGAATTTACGGTAGAAGACTTTTTAGCCTTAGTGATCTAAACAAAATTTTTAGTATATGTTAAACCGAGAACATACAAAAAAAGAACGCCCAAATCTGACTTCGTATGAGGAAGTTATGAATTTTCGAAGATTTGGCATAACAGTGCACGACCCGAAACTCGAATTTTAGTTCGAGCGGTTTTTGGCCTACGCAACCTAAATGAGAGTTGAAGATCTCATTAATAGGAACTCAACGGTAAAAAGACAGACGAAAACGGAGTCCGTATGTAGAAGTTATGAATTTTACGCGGACATTTAAAAGTATAATCTCCTCCTACTGTTAAATTTAAGATCGGTCGAGAATAAGCCGACGGAGTCTAAATGAAAGTTTTAGATCTTGTTTTTACCTACGCGTGGATATAAAGAATGTCGAGAGTAGAGCTCGTATGTTAAATATATGGACGAAACTTGGTCCCTACTCTTCGATGGCGATAAATTCGATACAGTTTTGTAAATCTGAGATAGAATTAGAATTAGCTGACGTCGTCTAAATGAAAGTTGTAGTACCCATAAATACCAACGCGTGGATATAAAGAACATCAAAAATGGAGTTCGTATGAACGAGTTACAAATTATAATAGCATATTTACGTATTAAAATAAAGTATAAATCATATATACGTACACATATATATACAAATGTATATATCATTAGAAAGGTATCGACGATGCGGTTATTATAAGACTAGTGTTGAGTACTTTCGACATTAGTTTAGTACAAATATCGTTAAATCTATTTAAAATAGTATTATGAAGGGGTGTTTAGTCGTTTATATAACTATAAGGTCATTAAGTAATTATGGAGGGTAGTTTTTGTAAATTCAATTACTATAAATAAGAGGCTTGGGCTCTCATATTTCTTGCACCATTCTCTTGATTCAAGAGTCTTTCTCTTCTTATCCCCCGAGCATTTTCGGTCCCTCGTGATTCGACTTCTCTTTCTGTAGTTTTAGTATAGTAAGGTGAGCGCTGAAGCGCTGCACGAATCTTTCTTAGAAAGATTCAGCGACAAAGTTCTGCCCCAGCAGAGCCCGACTCCTAGCTAAAACTCCCTTGTAAGTAAGTTATGCTTATCTATTTTAATATAGCTTATATTTAAAATTAGTATTGTTATTATAAACTTATAATAAATATTTGAGCTATTATTATTACTTATATAAGTGTCGTTATAATATCTTTTTAACTACTCGCGGTACGGGGAATCTGGTTTAAAGGTCCGCATAGGGTTGTTGGATTTCAGAAGTGCTATATGCCAAAATGGTCCTTCCCTCTGGTGTTTTATGTCTGGCCCCTACTGTACATAGTGGTTGAAAAGTATTTTTTAAACGCTTATATAATAATAATAATAAGATTAATAATTAGTTACGGTAAATATTAGACTAAAATCTAGTGGTAATAATACTAGATTTCGTCGAAGAAAATTATTTTAAAAGTAAACGAAGCGTTGTCCGAGTACCGAGTCACCACCTTATCAAGTGAGTGCATAGTTACTTTCATCTTACACATAGATATGAAGTATTTTATATAAACTACGTGCTATGTGTGCATATTATCTGTATACTTGCTATCTATGCTGGATGAACGATTTTATACAAGTTTTATATGATTTAAACTGTATATGTATTTATATCTACATAATATGTTGGGTAAAACATGGGTAGATGAAATATGAGTTGGATGATGAGTTGAGAGGTGATATAGACCATGAGGTAAGGGTGAGAGGTGGACGATGTGAGAAGCCTTGTTCCCAAATGTTGGCCCCGTCATCTAGCAGAGTATAGATGACAACCACGGACTATTCTAGATAGTCCATTGGAACACTAGTAGGCTCGTAACATGTAGGTGTTGTGAACGATGTGTTCACCCGGTGTACTCTAAACCCTTGCGATCATGCAGACTTGGTGCCTAAACCTTGGCGATCATGCAGACTTGGTGCCAAAACCCTGGCGAATATGCGGACTTAGTGTCTGTTGTATAAACCCTGACGACTATGCAGACTTAGTGCAGTGCCTAAAATCCTGGCGACTATGCAGACTTAGTGCCTAAAACCCTGGCGACTATGCGGACTTAGTGCTTGTTGTATAAATCCTGACGACTATGCAGACTTAGTGCCTAAACCCCGGTGATGATGGACTTCGTGCCGATTCCTTAGGATGATCCTTAGGAATGAATGAACAAGAGATAGTTAATTCTTAGGGTAGATCCTTAAGAGTAAATAAGATAATGTGGATGGGTAACTGGGTTAATTGTTTGATGATTAAACATAATAATTATATTATTGTGGGTTGAAAACCCTATGTACTCACCAGGTTTCCCAACCAGACCCACTCAGTTTATTTGTATCACAGGTGTCGATATGAAGTTACTTTACACTGAGAGATTAAAAAAAGATGTAGATCGCTAGTGTAAATGAATGTAAGTTCTGTTTATGCTTATGTTTCTGTATTGACGATGACATCCCAAATGTTTTAAAATGAATAAAAATACATTTCTTCGGAAATGCTTTGATAACGTATTTATCATGTTTTTCTGGAAACAAATTCCGCAAGATTTTTATTAAAAGAAGTACTCTGATTTTTATAAAGCATAAAAAAAATCGGTCTTTTCTGGCCGTGAAAATGGGGATGTCACAATTGGTATCAGAGCATTAGTTTAATTGAACTAGGAATAAGGATTTATTTCTAGACTTAAACTTAGAATGCTAAGCAATGATCGTGAGGAGTGTGTCTAATATATTTTAGGAAGTACGCCTGAATAGACATAAGCACTAGCTTAATTAGGGAAGATGCCTAAGATGATTTTATGTGCTTAATAATTTGTGATGCTTTATACTATCGTTTGATCGGATCTATGGTCTGTTGCCGACCGGATCTGGAAATTTTATGTGTTCAGATTTCTAAACGTTTAATTACGATATTAGAACTGGCATATAATTTTTCGAGGTAATAAGGAGGAATACGCGTCTAAACCTTCCTCTATCTTTATTCTCGTCTGAGCCAAAACAACCCAACACTATAATCAGAAGCTATACTAGGTTATACCTTAACACTATGCTCCGTAGATGGCCCATGTAACCAAGCCCACTATTAACCCAACTCATTGAGCCCACCAAGGCCCAAGACCAAAAGGACCCACAAAGGTCCACTAATGGCCCACTATGACCTAATTTCCCAAATTGGGCCCAACTCCTCATATGGGCCTTACCCTAAAGCCCATCTAGATATTCTAGTCCATATAATTATTATTAGATGGCCCAACAATAGTCCAAACATCTAGGCCCAACAGAGAAGGCCCAAATCAAAACCCAACACAATTAGGGTTTTCACATGAAATGATGATTAGGGTTAAGTGTTCTCACTTAACCCATTAATGACTTAACCCATTAAGTCCATTATCCCACTAAGCCAACTTACAATGGAATCGACATAAGTCATAACTTCAGTCCTCTTGTCCAAACGCGGGTCCCGACAATTCCAAATTAACATATAGGAAATTAGGATTTTTAATCCAATCATATCCCAATTACTCCATTTGTTAAGTTTTTGGGTCAATTAACTGTTAGTTAAGTCGGGTACCACCCACTACCACCTCGGGTAGTGGTGGTCAAAGGCGGCTCACGGTGGTGGTGACAGATTTCTTAATCATTTCAATCCAAATTACAATATTACAATGAAATATTCAAATGAGCGCGCGCACACACACAAAGTAAACACACACAACCACCCTTGTGGTGGCCGGCGGTGGTATATGGTGGCAGCCACCACCTCATGGTGGTGGTGGTGGCCTTTTCTTGGTTTTCCGGCCAAACGAAGCACACACAACACATACACACGCTTTCTTCTTGCAAGGCGAACCCAACCACCCACCTGGCGGCATACGACAACGATTTGCAATGGCTGCCACCACCTCACGGTGGTGGCGACGGTTCTCTCGATCCTCTTCCCAGCAACACATCACCACACGCGAGAAGAATACACACCAGCTCCAAATCACTCGCACACAGCCGCTTCTCACGGTGGCTGGCGGCGGCAGAATAAGACTTTAGTAGCAACCACCATGGTTGGCTGCTATGGTGATCCGCCTAGCTTCCCAGTCAACAACACACTTCACGTACACGAGATGGCACAAGAAACACACCCAATCACAGGCACATTCACTGTGGCGCTTGGCAGTCGGAGGGTAGGCTTCAATCGCAACCACTGCTCGGTATGGCGATGACGGTGACGACAGAAAAGAACAGAGACGAAGGGGCTTACGGTCTCCGGCAAGGAACAATGGCGGCGATGTCGAGGTTCATTCCCTCAGTCTCTTCTGCCCCGACGTCCAACACCCATCCCGTCGATCCTCCAATCGTTGGCGGCAACTCATGTGGCGTGGCTTGGTGGTTCGCGACTTCGTCGGTGGCTAGGAGATGGCGGCGACGACCGGCTGGAGATGTTATGGGTGGCGGCCGGTGGTGAGGGGATATAAGGTGGCGGCTGTAGTGTCCATTAGGATTAGGGTTAGGGTTAGACGGATGGCTTAGCTTATATACTCCCGTCCATTACAAACTTTTGCCATAATGACACTTATGGTCCCTCCTTCTCCTTCTTATTTCGAACAAAGCACAATATTTACCAAACCGCCCCTATATTTAACAATTCATTACAACACTAGTCCCATAAGTTCCCCTTTAACCCTCAGCACTTAAAAATCCTTTCAATGTAAGTCCCAATAATTACTATGCAGCCCCACCTTCATAAATATTTACAAAACCAATCCGGAACTTATACTTTTAACCCTTATCTATTTATTTATTTAATAAACGGGATGTTACAACTCTCCCCCACTTAAATTATATTTTGCCCTCGAAATCATTCCTTACCATCCCTTACACGCCCGACAACTTGAGCGGCATGGCCACAAACCCGAGCATAACCCCAGCCGTTCAATCCAACAGTGTTATCTCAACCAACCACATTGTACATGCAACCACTAAGTTCACTTACTCAAAGCAATATTACAACCAATCTGTAGCCACACCTCACCTCCGACCTCTGTCGTCTAACACTCACTAACTCCATGCGTGCTGCAGTCCTTCTCAAGCCAAACGAACCGACCCTCCCAGGTCTAGAACATCATATGGAAACCTTAACCACTCAAAAAGAAATCCATAAGGAATCCGAAATCTCAACTCATCTATCCTTTACACAGATAGGGCCAAGCTCAAACTCGAGAGTCCGGTTCAATAACAGAATTGGAACTACTCATCTCCAATCTGATACTCAACTCATGACCCGTGATCCGCGAATCTACGCGTACATTACTTCTCTAATTACTTCCGATTTGTGACAACCTCTCCCCAATTCGAGATATAACGGATCCCGACCATCATGGAGACCCCGGCCTCGCCCCTGGCCCGACCACCAGGTTCCTAAAGACCCAGTCGTCAAGGCTACCCAAGCCTAAGAACTCCTCTGTGTCACGCTCTGACTAGTGAATACTACGGCTCCCCGCAGTCTTAAGACACTCCCTCGTTGACTCGTGATTGCTACGGCTCCTCACAGTCTTACAGTACTCTCTCACCGACTCACGAAGGCTACGACTCCCCGCAGTCTTATATCACTCACTCGCTCGCCATGGGCTCACCCTATGGTTTTTCCTCGATAGTCCCAAGTGATTACTCCCACCTGGATCCCTCCACTCTCTTATCGCCCCACAATCTCATCATCATAATGCGTTCACTAAACTCATGCTCCGCATCCCATCATGGACAGGTGCACACACACCCACCCAGATTAAGCATCACTATCCCTGACAACAATCGCCGCAACAAAACACTTTCCCTCGATATAGTTCACATTCTTGGACAATCCCCGTCCGATGACACTTAGATGATGGGTTCCCACTGGAGCAATAATCACTCGATACTCCACTTTCCGCCTCACAAACCCGAGTCTCAAAATAATCCAATAATTTAAGGCATCATACTCGGATACCTCGATACACCATCATAGAATCTCACGCTAGCTTGCCACCACCTCGGATCTTCAGCTTTCACCACTCGGAACCCTTGAAGCACTTCAACTCACACAAGAAGTACGGAGGAATCGTCGGTGACTGAGCACGCGTCGACGATAATCCGAAATCCCATATTCTACTGATCAATCCCATGCGAAACTACTCATACCGACGCTGGAGTTGATTGAAAAATCAACTGCTGCCCTTTCCGGAGTATAGATAACAACATATACATCGAACTAACAAATCCACACAATCGAAACTGGACCTCAACGAACCAACCGTCTCGAACTCAACCGTTGCAAACCAAAAGAGTCCCTGACCATAATAATATCACTGACCAACGGCTACTCGCCGTGGATACACTCGTTCTTTCCTAAACACGTATAATATGCATCATCTCGCTCTGCACCTTGCCTCGTCCACCAATAACCACAAGTCTCATATGTCCGCACCATAGATCCCCATAACCAAATCCTCTAACCGCAACTTGAAAATATTATTGATCCTCTCAACAGAATACCCAGTTCTCCCCCACTCAGGGTTCAACCATCACCAATTGACATATCAACAGTCTACTCTATAGACTGTTTCACCAGATACACTACACTGGACTCTTGGAACATACTACATAACACTTGATTATCTTCCAAAGAAAGACTAAGCAACTCCATATATCCCGAATCTCAGATGAAGTCCTCGGAACTTCCCAATGTGACTGTCGCCGGTCATCCAGAACCTCGTCCGGCTGCACATGTGATTATTCCGACGGTCCTAAAATAGCACTTCCTACTTTCCTGGAAATAATGGACTATCACACACTTCATTCTCTGAATCCTCAATCATCACCCCACTATAAGAATCGACATATAACAGGAGACCTCACTCTCACAGTCGATCCGGTGCATAGCCACGAAAGCCGTCATCCCGATATACTCCTCTCGTTTTCCTGAAACAGTTGCTGGTATACGACTTACCAACTCAAACAAGGCATACTCAAGCCCTTGTTGGTCACAGTCCCCACTGATGACTCCTTCCCGATATAAGAATGTAACTCAATGCTCTCATACAACAAATACTCTTGGTGCCAATATCGCAACTACCTGGTGCCCCACAGGGTCTTCTTCTAATTTCTAACATCAGAAACTCACTCACCCATCCTCTCAAAATGGGAAACTGGAACAATATAATACTCATAGAACTTTGACATCGCATGCCATCGCCCGACCACTCAACTTAGACTGCAATCCTCCACGATGCATCATCTCCACCCCTTATTTGAGTCTTGCGACTCCAACTAGCACCTCACCAGTCAAAACCCTCGAGATCTAATACTCAAATTTTCCCGCCCAGGGCATACTCCATTTAAGCTTAACCGACATGGCCCTCTGGCCCCACAATCTCCCATATCCACTCCTAGTCTGAATAATCACAACCGAATAATTGATAAATGCGAAAACACATTCTGCTACGAATCATGGTACCCGAACCATGTTACTTCTCCTCATCCTGCTACTTAGAACCTCCAGAATTCTCCCTGTTTTGAGTATGGGTCCTCTACTTTCAGTAGTACGGGCCCATACTACCTGCCACATATACCCATACTTTCCATATGGATCGTCCCAAATTTTCTAAGTAGCTGCTCAACCTTCTCGATCACCATTCCCATTACACATGTTTTCTCTCAAGTAGGGATAAGCAATGGCCCAAAAGCGGACCGGCCCGGTCCGAAGACCGAAAACCCGAAGACCAAAAATCGTGAATTTTCTTACCCGAAAACCGGACCGTTTTTGGGTGTATCATGTTCGGGTTCGGTCCGGTCCGGTTCCGGGTATAAACCGGGTTTCGGGTTTTGGACCGAATTAGGCTTTGAAATCGGTACACCGTGGGACTTTACTTAGATCAAGTGCAAATGTGGTGTCTACAAAAAAATACAAACGTTATTAACATTTGGAACAAATAAAAACTACACTATTTAGCATAAAAACTACACTTTTTATAAAAAAAATTGCTTGTTTTAACAAAAAAACGGCATTGTTAATAAAAAAATTACACTTTAACAGCTTTTATGTGTAAAAAACAACAAAAAACGACATTATTTACAAAAAACTGCGTGTTTTTATTAAAAAAAATGCTTGTTTTTATAAAAAACTGCATATTTTAACAAAAAATAACATGCTAGATACATTCATTCTTGTAAAATGACAGGGACATACGTTGATCAAGATTTGTAAATAATGTTACAACTTACAATAAAAACATCAAGCTTTATACATAATGTTCCGATAAAACATTAACTAATAATTTAATATCCTTATCTATATATTTTATGGTGAAAATGTTTTTCGGTCCAGTCCGGGTTAAATCCCATATTTCGGGTACGATCCGATCCAAACCCGAAACCCAATTAGTGGTAAAAACAAAACCTGAAAACCGGCCCATTATTATGAATATACGGTCCGGTCCCGGTTTTTTTTCCGGTCCGGTCCGGTCCAATGGGTCGTATGCTCATCCCTACTCTCAAGCGAATACTCACCTCTAAACAGCGTACTCCTCGGACTAGAATTACTCCCTAGGTTCTCACACTTCTTTGCCATTAGCTGCTGAAGTACTCCTCGTGATGCCAGCCATCTACCTACTGAATATCGTCATATTCACTTAGTAGCTGACTCCCATCATACAAGAGCTCCACAAAGCACAAAGCAAGCGACATTAGGGCATCGAATAACTGGCACATGAAACCACTCTAGCATACCACTCCACTCGCTCTTTTCATGACTCAAAAGGCATCACCGAACTCAGGAAGTCCTACCTCTCGTGGATCTCTAACTACTCTCTCAGTAGATTCCTCAAATGCTCGTCTAGGTATCTCTCCTATATTACTCCTCGACTCAAGACTCTCTCTAAAATATTCCTGCTAGGTTCTTCTACTCGGTACATAGCCACCTTCACGGTGGTGCATGGTAGTCGGAGGGTAGGCTTCAATCACAACCACTGCTCGGTATGGCGATAGTGGTGACGACAAAAAAGAACGAAGACGAAGGGGCTTACGGTCTCCGGCAAGGAACAATGGCGGCGATGTCGAGTTTCATTCCCTCAGTCTCTTCTGCCCCGACGTCCAATACCCATCCTGTCGATCCTCCAATCGTTGGCGGAAACTGATGTGGCGTGGCTTGGCGGTTCGCGACTTTGTCAGTGGCTAAGAGATGGCGGCGACGACCGGATGGAGATGTTATGGGTGGCGGCCGGTGGTGAGGGGATATAAGGTGGCGGCTGTAGTGTCCATTGGGGTTAGGGTTAGGGTTAGATAGATGGCTTCGCTTATATACTCCCGTCCATTACAAACTTTTGCTATAATGACACTTCCGGTCCCTCATTCTCCTTCTTCTTTCGAACAAAGTACAATATTTACCAAACCGCCCCTATATTTAACAATTCATTACAACACTAGTCCCATAAGTTCCCCTTTAACCCTCAGCACTTAGAAATCCTTTCAATGTAAGTCCCAATAATTACTATGCAACCCCCTCCTTCATAAATATTTACAAAACCAATCTGGAACTTATACTTTTAACCCTTATCTATTTATTTATTTATTTAATAAACGGAATGTTACAATTATACTGATTTTGGATTCTTAAAACGGTTATATCTTTTGCATACGAACTCTGTTTTGGACGTTCTTTATATTTTCGGAAACAGGGAAACACGGACTACGAGGATAGAGTGTTTGTTTTTCTCACAACGGCTTAATACGACATTTCAATTTTTTAGACGCATACCTAAAGTTGTTGTTTGAGCTGTTTGATTGGTTTGTCAATTTATACATTTGGAAGTAAGATACCGTATGATATCTTATAATAGTTGAAATAACTCATTTAGTTTGTATTATGTGCACTAAATATTAATGAGTCAAATTACAAAGAGGTTTACTGTGAACTTGATCGTTCAACGTCTTTGACCTAAATTCTGGGATGTCACACTACATTATCCACCACCAAATTGGGCCTAAACCTCTCTTTCCCAAGGCCCGAAGCCTTATGATACTCGATCTTCGGGTCACGATCCCGAATTATAAAATGACCCAAAACACGGTGTTACACCTTGATAGCTTTTGCACTCCATCATTTGTTGATCTATGGGATCCTTCTTTTTGTGTAGCCTTGACTCCATTACCTTGACTTTCCCTCTACGTTTTGCTCAACCTTTCACCCTCACTTTGTCTTCTTTTCTTCTTAGGCCTTCCCACCTGAGTGCCATGTGGGAGAGGAATTAGCTTTGTTGGACAATCAATTTTGGGCCACATGACTCTCCCCTTAATTAGCTCCACCTTAAATGAATATGCTTTTTGCCATGTCTCTAGCCAATAGACATTGTGTACCTATTTGTTAATGTCAAACTCGTCTTCTGAATCTTTGCTCATTTCATTGAGAGTTGCAATTGCATGTCTGCCAGGAATTCCAATTAATTCCCATTTTCTGCAACTACAAGTTTGCTTCCTAACATCCACAACATGATCTTGCAAAGCTCCAGTTACCTGATAATTGTCTCCCGCATTCCACCTAGCAATATATTATGAAGCAACTGCTTTTCGGGTATCAAGGATGTTTGTTGTTGTTGGTGTAAGTGGACCTTTAGCCTTTTTCATTTCCTTCATGACATTGCATATCCTATTCATTAGGTACTCCCTAATGTACTCTAAACATCCAATGACATGTTTATCCCTTCCTTTCTCTATGTTCCCATCAAACACCTCACACATGTTTGAAATCAACACATCAGAAACTGTTGTTCCTGTTGTACATGACAATACCAAAGAATTAATACAATTATAAATAATTGAAAAATATAATGAGCATATTGAAGCATATAGAATTACCTGAAAATGACTCCTTGCCCATTGTGCAGGAGGAATCTGCTTCAACCATTCACATGTCTCCTTATCATACTAGCTAATCTCTTTCATCAAATGCTCAAATTCAGGAATGGTGGGTGCTGATGCACACCTCCATTTAATTCGTCGGTTCACTTCATGTTATAGGTTTCTTTTCTCTTATATACCTTTCCTGCATAAAGCAACAAGCCCAACCTTTACACCATCTCCATTTGTTGTTGCTTCTACTCCTCTCCCATCATCCATAATAATCTATATTCTTCTTTGTTTAATTTTTGTGTGATTAGGTTTTTTTTTCTATATGTGAAGCTTCAATTCACCTTTTTGGTACTAATGAAACTTAACCTCGGAGATGAAAAGGTGGATTTTATTTAAATTTTTAACTCCTTTCAACCTCAACACCGGTCTATGATTTTTTTTCTGGAGAATTCTTTCATAAAGATTTTCGTATGGCTGAGATTGGAAATTTGGTAGAAAATGTATAGAAGCTCTAATCGAAATCATTGACGCTTCACTGCTTCCTCTCACGGTCGACCTAAATTCTCCAACCTATAACATCCCGACTCCCATGTATAATATTTAATTAATTTGCATTCATGATGTCAGAGCAACTCGACGAGTTGGATACCCCAACTCGTCGAGTAGAGGAGTTAATGGCCGCGTGATTTTTAGAGTCTACTCAACGAGTTGGAGGACCCCAACTTGACGAGTAGGAGCTGAGTGAGAAAACCCTAATTTTTAGGATTTGTGTCCTATTTAAAGGACCTTAAGCCTTCATTTCCGCCTCCCTTATCATCTTAACACTCTGAGAGAAACCCTAATCGAGTTATATCTTTTTGTGAGAGAAAGAGAGGCTAATATTTCATATTTTAGTGCATTTTTGGAGGAAGATTGAGGGGAAAAAGGCTTGGGACGAGTGGGAGCTCTTGGATCCGGTGTTCTTTCATTTCTAGCTTCTGTTTGAAGGTAAAAAGCTACCACCTTGATCATTGCTTGGTTAGATCTATTTTCTAGGGAGTTTAGGGCCTTTTTCCATCCTTCTTTGAGTTCTGGAGTTGTTGAGCTTGCCATGGAGTTGAGACTTCGGACCTGGACAATATGAGGTCCCTTGAGCCCAAAGATCCAAGCTTTATCAAGCTAGTGGCAAGCTTTTATGCATTAAACCCTATATAGAGCTTGTTTTGGCATTTCGAGCTCTAGATGTCATGCATGGACGTAAAGCTTGCAACTTTACATGGTATTTCAGCCTTGGGAGGATAGATCTAGAGTTTGGGACCTTATTTCTGCTTAGCATCGTATGAATGAGAATTGGTCTAGAGGGACTCGATGAGTTCATGAGCCAACTCGACGAGTCAGCTAAGGTTGTCCCCGATAGTCTGAACGCGCTACAACTCGGCGAGTTGATGAGACAACTCGACGAGTTGAGTTGAATTTTCCCGATACTTCAGAGAAAACGAAGGAACTCGACGAGTCGCATAGATGCACTCGATGATTCGGGTCAACCTGGACTGTTGACTCGAGTGTTGACTTCTGTTGACTTTTAGGGTTTGGTCAAGACATGAATGAGGAGACCAAGGAGGGGTAAAATAGTCTTTCACCCTTTCCGAGAGTGAGGAAAGAGGCTAGCCTAACTTGTAAGAGTTGTAATTATAAAGTGTTAAACTACTGTGAATTAGGATCCTAGGAAGAGGACTTGGGACGACTACAGGTTCGTGCGAAAGGTAGTATTGGGCCTATACTACTGAAAGCACCGGATCTGTATGCGAACCAAGTAAGAATCTTAGGATGCTAAGGAGCATGTAGGGGTGGGTAACCGAGTGTGTGCATGTGTGTATTAAGCTAGTCACTGATGATTTTGTGTTTTCATTTCAGATACACTATGGTGATTACCCGCAATAACCCCGGGGGCAGTGGTACCAGTGGCGAGGAGATCCGCAAGATCATTCATGAGAAGGTGGCCGCAACTATCATAGAGGCCATACCAGAGATGTCTGGGTCTATTAAGACCACATTGATTGATACATTCAATGAGTGATACGCTGCTGTCATGGAGGCTGCTGCTGCTGCAGCCACCGCGGCCATAGCTGCTGCCAGGCCACAGGGAGGTGACTCGTTGTTGTTCCATGAGTTCAGCAGCACGAAGCCACCAGAGTTTGATGAGACACAGGACCCGACCGCTGCCATGAGATGGATCTCCGAAATTGAGGGGTTCTTCTATACGTGTTCATGTCTAGAGCATCTGAGAGTTCGGTTCGCGTTGAACCAGCTTCGCTTGGGAGCGAAGGACTGGTAGAAGTTTGTGACGACTGATTTTACCCCTACAGATCATGCTGTAGTGACTTGGGTGAGGTTCACCAAGTTATTCAGAGATGAGTATGTTCCCCAGATGGAGAGGGAACGTTTGGCATAAGAGTTTCTGTCTCTCAAGCAGAAGATAGAGTCAGTGACATAGATTACGAGGATGTTTCATGAGAGGGTGTTGTTCTGCCCTGAGCACGTGTCCACTGAGCAGGCATGTTTGAGTCGGTATTTGAGCATATTGAGGAGGGATATTCAGGAGTTCATGGTGAACTCATCTTATCGGACATTGGCTGAGTTGCAGAACAATGTCAGGAGGAGAGAGATTGAGCTAGAGATTCATACTAGGGATGATGGAGAGTAGTAGGGGAGAGATAGGAGACCAGTGCATTCGCAGCCGGCGACAAAGCAGACTAAACCCGCTGATTCGAGTGCTGGAGACCAGAAGGGCCGCACTTGTAGCAAGTGCGGCAAGAGCCATGAGGGGTCTTTCAGAGCGGGGATTTGCTACAAATGTGGCAAGGAGGGGCATATGGTGAAGGACTTCCCCAAGGGATTTTCGGTTTGCTTTCACTGCAACCAGACGGGCCATTGGAAGGCCGCGTGTCCCTAGCTCACTCAAGGATCAGCCCAGGCTTTTGCTCCTGCTGCTTTACGTGTTACTGATGGCCTCGCAACGCCTGATGTTATTGATGGTATGTATCTCCTTATTTATGTTATTTTGATTTTTGTTTATGCTTATATTGTGTTGTATATAGGTACTTTTCTTGTGAGTTCTGTGCCTGCTTTGGTGTTATTTGACTCGGGTGCGAGTCGATCTTTCGTATCTTTATCCTTTAGTCGTCACATTAGTGTCAGACGCGAGGCATTGAGTCGGCCACTAAGGGTTTCTATAGCCGACGAGCATGCGGTTTTTGCCACTGATGTATATTAGGGATGTGTATTAGAGATTTTCGGTGTTGATTTCCCGATAGATCTGGTGCCGATAGCGATGGGTGATGTATGTGTCATAGTGGGCATGGATTAGTTGAGCCGGTTTGGAGCTGTGATTGACTGTGAGCGTCAGATGGTGACCATACGAGACCCTAGTGGGGAAGTACTTACTATGTATGGTGAGGGGACCAGATCTGGATCAACTTTCTGTTCTACCGCCAGGGCAAGGCAGAGTTTGCAGCAGGGGTGCATGGGTTTTTTAGCATATGTGATGGATACGAGAGTTGCCACTTAGAGGCCGAGTTCTATATCCGATGTTCCGGTAGTGTGTGAGTTCCTAAATGTTTTCCCCGAGGAATTGTCAGGTGTGCCTCCCAAGAGGCAGGTGAAGTTCCGGATCGATTTGATTCTGGGTGCGACACCTATTGCCAAGGCACCTTATCACCTTACGCTGACCGAGATGTAGGAGTTATCCTCGCAGCTCTAGGAGGTTTGGGGAAGGTTTTTATTAGACCGAGTAGCTCACCGTGGGTAGCGCCGATCTTTTTTGTCAAGAAAAATGATGGTTCACACCGGATGTGCATCGACCAGCCGGAGTTGAACAAGCTGACGGTCAAGAACTGTTATCCACTACCGAGGATCGACGATTTATTTGATCAGTTGCAGGGAGCATCTTGGTTTTTTCCAAGATTGATTTGATATTTGGGTATCATCAGATGAGAGTTTGCGAGGAGGATATCCAGAAGACGGCCTTTAGGACTCGTTATGGGCACTACGAGTTTGTAGTGATGCCTTTCGGACTCACCAATGCACCGGCAACGTTCATGGATATCATGAACCGGGTGTGCAGGCCCATGTTGGACAAGTCGGTGATCGTGTTCATCGACGGCATTTTGGTATACTCTAGGTCCATAGAGCAGCACGAGGAGCATGTTCGGGAGATTCTTGGAGTATTGAGGATGGAGAGGCTTTATGCCAAAATCTCCAAGTGTGATTTCTGGTTACGAGAGGTCCATTTCTTAGGACACCTCGTTAACCAGAACGGGATTTTGGTCAACCCGGCCAAGATTGAAGCAATTATGCGATGGGAGGTGCCGAGGTCCCCATCCGAGATCAGGAGTTTTCTTGGCCTGGCAGGCTACTACCGGAGATTTATCAGGGATTTCTCCAAGATTTACGTTCCTCTTACCATATTGACCAGGAAGGGTATTACTTTTGCTTGGGGGCCCGAGCAGCAGGCCTTATTCGAGACTCTTCGCCATAGATTGTGCGAAGCTCCAGTGTTAGCCCTTCCTGAGGGAGTGGAAGACTCAGTAGTTTACTGTGATGCATCTATACCAGGGATGGGTGCCGTGTTGATGCAGAGAGGACACGTGATAGCATATTCATCGAGGCAGTTGAAGCCTCACGATACGAGGTATCCCACCCACGATTTGGAGTTGGGGGCGGTGGTGTTCTCCCTCAAGATTTGGTGCCACTATCTTTATGGTGTCCAGTGTACCATATACACGGACCATAAGAGCTTGAAGTACCTTATGGATCAGGCCAACCTGAATATGAGACAAAGGAGGTGGTTGGATGTACTGAAAGACTACGACTACGAGATTTTCTATCACCATGGCAAGGCTAATGTGGTAGCCGATGCCCTGAGTCGCAGAGTAGTGAGTGCTCTGATCCGAGACGTGTGCATGAGGATGACAGTGATGCCTCCAGTCTTAGATACCATCCAAGAGGCCCAGGTGGTGGCCGTGAGACCAGAGAACCGTAAGAGAATGTGGGTGATCGGGCAAATTTCTGAGTTTGGTACGGATATTCGGGGGCTTATGACCTTCCGTGGGCGGATATGGGTGCCATATACAGGTGGAGCTCGACGTATTTTGATGGAGGAGGCCCATAGGTCGAAATTCTCGATCCATCCGGGAGCTATCAAGATGTATTTGGACTTGAAAATGGATTATTTATGGACCTGTATGAAGAGAGATGTGACATGGGTAGTCGAGAGATGCTTGATCTGTCGCCAAGTCAAGGCGGAGCACCAGCGCCCACATGGCCCGTTGCAGCCTTTAGAGATTCCCCAATGGAAGTGGGAACAAATTTCCATGGATTTTATCACCAAATTACCAAGGACCGTGCAAGGTGTCAATGCGATATGGGTGATTGTAGATCGGTTGACGAAGAGTGCTCACTTTATAGCTATCAGTGAGAGCTCTTCTACGGAGAAATTGGCCGAGATCTACGTTCGAGAGGTGGTGGCACGACATGGGGTGTCGACATCGATAGTGTCAGATCGAGATGTGTGTTTTACTTCCAGGTTCTGGAAGAAATTTCATGAGGAGTTGGGTACCCGTTTGCACTTCAGTACCGCATATCACCCACAGACAAACGGGTAGAGCGAGCAGATGATTTAGACGCTCGAGGACATGCTACGTGCATGTGTTATGGACTTCGGTGGAAGTTGGGACACTTACTTGCCCTTGGACGAGTTTTCGTACAACAAAAGTCATCATTCCAGTATCAGTATGCCTCCCTTTGAGCTCTTATATGGGAGGAGGTTTCGGACTCCCATCCGTTGGGGAGAGGTAGGGCAGAGAGTGATGAGGGCACTGAGATAGTGCTCAAGACGACAGAGCAGATCCAACAGGTCAGACAGAGGTTACTGACGGCCCAGAGTCGTCAGAAGAGTTACGCCGAATGGCGCCATTAAGAGCTAGAGTTTCAGGTCGGAGATTTTGTCCTCCTGAAGGTATCCCCATGGAAAGGGGTAATCCTATTCAGGAAGCGGGGAAAGCTGGGACCTAGATACATTGGTCCTTTCAGGGTGATCGCCCGAGTGGTTAAGGTAGCTTATCGGTTGGAGCTTCCTACAGAGTTGAGCCAGATTCATAACACTTTCCATGTGTCCGAGCTGTGGAAGTGTGTAGCCGATGAGATGACAGTAGTCCCTTTAGAGGACATTCAGGTTGATAAACGCCTGAACTACATTGAGAAGCCGATAACGATCTTGGATACGAAGGTAAAGGTCTTGAGGAATAAAGAGGTGTCCTTGGTTCAGGTTGAGTGGAAACATCGGAAGGGATCCGAGTGGACTTGGGAGCCGGAGTACGAGATGCGGGAGCAGTACCCAGAGTTGTTTCCGGAGGATGACTTCGAGGCGAAGTCTGATTCTATTGGGGGAGAATTGTAACATCCCGAGTCCGAGGTATAATATTTAATTAATTTTCATTCATGATGTCAGAGAAACTTGACGAGTTCGATGCCCCAACTCGCCGAGTAGAGTAGTTAATGGCCGCGTGATTTTTAGAGTCTACTCGACGAGTTGGAGGACCCCAACTCGACGAGTAGGAGCTGAGTGAGAAAACCCTAATTTTTAGGGTTTGTGTCTGATTTAAAGGACATTAAGCCTTCATTTCCGCCTCCCTTATCATCTTAACACTCTGAGAGAAACCCTAATCGAGTTATATCATTGTGTGAGAGAAAGAGAGGCTAATATTTCATATTTTAGTGCATTTTTTGAGGAAGATCGAGGGGAAAAAGGCTTGGGACGAGTGTGAGCTCTTGGATCCGGTGTTCTTTCATTTATAGCTTCTGTTTGAAGGTAAAAAGCTACCACCTTGATCATTGCTTGGTTAGATCTCTTTTCTAGGGAGTTTAGGGCCTTTTTCCGTCCTTCTTTGAGTTCTGGAGTTGTTGAGCTTGCCATGGAGTTGAGACTTCAGATATGGACAATATGAGGTCCCTTGAGCCCAAAGATCCAAGCTTTATCAAGCTAGTGGCAAACTTTTATGCATTAAACCCTATATACAACTTGTTTTGGCATTTCGAGCCCTAGATGCCATGCATGGACGTAAAGCTTGCAGCTTTACGTGGTATTTCAACCTTGGGAGGCTAGAGCTAGAGATTGGGACCTTATTTCTACTTAGAATCGTCCGAATGAGAATTGGTCTAGAGGGACTCGACGAGTGTATGAGCCAACTCGACGAGTCAGCTAGGGTTTTCCCTGATATTCTGAACACGCTACAACTCGGCGAGTTGATGAGACAACTCGACGACTTGAGTTGGATTTTCCTGATACTTCAGAGAAAACGAAGGAACTTGACGATTCGCATCGATGCACTCGACAAGTCGGGTCAACATGGACTGTTGACTCGGGTGTTGACTTCCGTTGACTTTTAGGGTTTGGTCAAGACATGAGTGAGGAGACCAAGGAGGGGTAAAATAGTCTTTCACCCTTTCCGAGAGTGAGGAAAGAGGTTAGCCTAACTTGTAAGAGTTGTAATTATAAAGTGTTAATTAGAGATGATTATATTATGTAGGCGGAGTCTAGACTGTTCGTGGGGTACTAGATCTACTTGCTTACTTACGAGGTGAGTCTTCTCACTATACTTACCTGAGCGGTAATACTGTGTGACGGAGGGTCTTATTTGAGTTATTGACTGGAGGGTCCTATGTGCTTATACTGAGTTACGTGATATATGTTATATTATTCTGTGCCTTACTGAGTTAGGATCGGAGGGTCCAAACCGAGTTGTGAGACCGGAGGGTCTTCACTGAGATACAGGACTGGAGGGTCCAACCCAAGCTGTGAGACCGAAGGGTCTTCACTGAGACACATGACCGGAGGGTCCACATCGAGCCGTGAGACCGGAGGGTCCTCACCGAGAAGCATGACCGGAGGGTCCATGCCGAGCTATAGCCATGAGAGGCTAATTATTTGTGTATGTGGTATTTTGGGGAACTCACTAAGCTTCGTGCTTACCGTGCTGTGTGTTATGTGTTTCAGGTACTTCTCAGGATCGCAGGAAGGCACCGAATTGATTGTACACATATGTTCGAGATTATGTTTGAGGATTTTGGGATATTATCAGTTATTTTGTTGATTTGTGTTTTGACAAATGATACATTTGTGGTTTTTGAGAAACGTGACATTGAGTTTTATGTGGTTTAAAAATGAAATTTTTTTTTTGAAAATTTAGAGTGTTACACAACCCTTCCGATATTTTGTTCTTCTTACTGTAGTTCACAGGGCCGGTCTTGAAGAATTAAATATATTCAAAGACGCAAGACGAACAAGAAAAAAAGGAACCTTATCATTATTATAATTAAATATATCCATTCCTTTCTCTATCTTCTCATCAAACACCTCACACATGTTTGAAATCAACACATCAGAAACCGTTGTTCCTATTGTACATGACAATACCAAAGAATTAATACTATTATAAATAATTAAACAATATAATGAGCATATTGAAGCATATAGAATTACCTGTAAATAACTCCTTGCCCAATGTGCAGGAGGAATCTGCTTCAACCATTCACATGCCTCCCTATCATACTAGCTAATCTCCTTCATCAAATGCTCAAATTCAGGAATGGTGGGTGTTGATGCACACCTCCATTTAATTCGTCGGTTCACTTCATGTTATAGGTTTCTTTTCTCTTATATACCTTTCCTGCATCAAGCGATAAGCCCAACCTTTACACCATCTCCATTTGTTGCTCCTTCTACTCCTCTCCCATCACCCGTAACAATCTACATTCTTCTTTATTTAAATATTTTGTGTGATTAGTTTTTTTTCTATATGTGAATGTAACATCCCAACTCCCAGATATAAATTTTAAAAGCTATGTATTCATTTTATTGTGGGAACTCGACGAGTTGAAGGCCCCAACTCGTCGTGTCGAACTTAGTCAGCCTGCGTGGTTTAGGGCATCTACTCGACGAGTTAGAGGAACCCAACTTGACGAGTAGAGGTTGTGCATGAAAACCCTAATTTTTGAGTTTGCACCCTATTTAAAGGACCTTAAGTCCTTTCCTCCAGCCTCCTTACCACATTTTTATGGCCATAAACAACCCTAATCGATCTAAACCCCATTATTGAGTGTGTGAGAGGCTAAAAGTGTGTTTTTGGTGCATTTGTTGAAGAAGCTTGAATGTGACAACCCGATATTCCAAGTCAATGTAATGTTCAAAAAGTCAAATATTATAATCTCTTTTTGGAATCAATAAAAAAAATAGCGTCAAAAACGAATTATTCAAAAGTCTCAATTGGGTTACATAAAATGTTAGATATCGTGTCAAGGTTTTCAAAAATATAAAGAACACTCAAATCCGAGTTATAACGAAGAAGTTATGACCAATCAAAGATCCGCGACAATACCGGTAAAACATTGTTAAGCGTAAAAAGTGAAATTTCAATAAAATACTTTTTAACCTTAAGTATCTAAACAAAATTCGTAGATAATAACAAACCGTGAACGTACATAAAAAGAACGTCCAAATCTAACTTCGTATGAGGAAGTTATGATTTTTCTAAGTTTCAGAACAGCAGTAGACAACTAAAAACTCGAAATAAAGATCGAACGATTTGTAGCCGACGCAACCTAAACGAGAATTGAAGATCTCGACAATAGTAGTACAACGGTAAAAAGACAGACGAAAACGGACATCGGATGAAGAAGTTATGAATTTTTAACGGATTTTTCCTGTCCCGACCTATTAAAAATTATATAATTAAAAATAACGTCAAAATTTGCCAACGAAGTCTAAACGAGAGTTGTAGAGTATATTCTCACCTATGCGTGAATATAAAGAACGTAAAAAACGGAGCTCGTATGCAAAAGTTACGGATTTTCAAAGATATGGACACACACTTCGAGGCTTATCCGAAGGATTACGCCCCGTGTACGAGGGTACGCCCAGCGTACGCAAATGCAGGGCCTCGGATCGACCACGTCTCCCCTATGCCCTCTTCTCCAGTCCCATCCGAAGACCGACGATCGATGATGACGTCATCGCTGACGTACGCCTCGCGTACGAGGGTACGCCCAGCGTACGAGGTACGCCTCGCGTACTTCGGAGTACGCCCAGCGTACGAGGCCTGGCAGCCCTCCTATAAATAGCATGCGAGACTTCCGGGATTTAATTGCTCATTCACCATTTTCTCTCCCGATTTCCATACTTCTACTATCTCGAGACTACCCCGACACCCTGATTTCATATCCAAGCTCCGACGACGGTCCGAAGCTCCGAGATTCCCGAAAAATTTACCACTTTCCGGTCGAAGTGCTGCCCGAGAAAAATCTCATTTCCTTCAAATCATCACACTTTCCGGGTGAGTTCATACCCCTTTATTTTCACGTTTTTACTATACTTTAGGGGGGGGGGGGGGGGAATACGAGTGAAACACCAGAAAACTTATGTAAAAATACAAATCATTACATAGGATTTCAAAGTGCTTCGTCTACATTTTTTTTATAAATGTTAAACAATATTACCACTAATGTCACACTTTACATGCGAAGTTAGTAATACACCGAGTTTTATCATTTTAATGGAACACATTTTCGAAAAAACTATAATGGGTATAGTTTACGAGTTATTCATGACATTTTACATACTATAAACACTATAAAGAGGAAATATTTACATTTACAAGGAAAACGTACTTTTCATTTCGTAAATCTATTGATACTAAATTTTGTTAGAGTCGAAGTGTTGTAACCAGTCGAAGTATGTTTTAGTGTTTTCGAACATTTTTGTAATCTATTTTACTAGGGCATTGTATTCGAAGCTTAACGCTTAGTCCTTAGTATATTTTTTGTACGCTTTCCTCTCCTATAAATAGGAGTGCTTACTAGGGTCATAAAAAAAACGAAGTCTTTTACAGAATTACATCTTGTACTCTGTAAAACTTAAAAGCGTAATAGAGCTTAAACAAGATCATATTTACATCCTGTGTCTAAATCTCGCATCATTACTTGAATTCATACTCTGATTAATTCATTACTCGATTCATTGTTTCATCAATTGGTATTAGAGCAGGAATCATATCTCTGATCTGATTTTCATCTTTTCAAAAGTTTTTAAATCAACTTTTTGGTTTAAGAAATTCCGCACTTTTTGAAAGTGAAAAATTCATTGGATCTAAGTCTGTGATTCGATTCTGCACTTGAATCATTGAATCGAGTGTTCTAATAGTGATTCTGATTTGAATCATATAGTTTGTTGTCAAATTCTCAAAGTTTCTTCAAAAATTCTCAAGGAATTATTCCGTACATCAATGGCGTCTTTCAATCTTAATTCCATGACTTCATTTTCTCATCTTCTAGGATCATCCACCAAAATTCCTATGCTAATTCCTGAGTATTACGATCAATGGGCTGATCGTATGCAGGATTATCTCAATGGATTGGATGAAGAACTGTGGAATTGCATTTCTGGCAATCTCAATCCACCAATGAATGTTCAACCAATTGGATCATCTTCTGGAAGTTCCGAAGTTGAGAATCAGTCTGATCGTCTGAAAAAGCTAGAGAAGAGATGCGTGAGAGAACTAAGAGGTGCTTTGCCTCCAGTTGTTTACAACTATGTGAGGAGTTGTACAACTGCAAAGGAGATCTGGAACAATCTCAAGGAGAAATTTCAGGGAAGTGAGAAGACAAAAGTTAACTCTGTGAAGCAATGCTTAGTGGAACTGAAGGACTTCATACAGAAAGATGGTGAAACGATTGAAGTTTACTACGATCGTCTTAATGAATTAATCTATAAATGCAATCGATATGGTATCACCAGATCAGCCATGGAGTTCAATTTAATATTTGTTATGGGTCTTCATAAGGAGTGGCGTAGTGTGAGCATGATGGTTAAGAATCAACAGAGCTTTGATACGTCAACTTTGAATGACTTGTACAATCAGCTGAAGTCTCATGAAAGCGAAGTGAATGAAATTGCTGAAGAATCGAAGGCAAGTTTAGGAGGTCCACTAGCTTTGGTTTCGAAGATCTCTGAAAGGGAAGCTGAGAAAGGTGTTTCAGATGAAGACGAAGGGTTCATCATGAACTCAGATGATGAGGCGATTGCTTTCTATTCAAACAATCGTGTGAAAAAGTTCTTCAAAAAGCCTTTTAATCCGAAGACAAAATCATCTGATACAAAAGGGAATTTTGTGAGTAAAAGTGCTGGGGATGAGAAGAAAAAGGAAGAGAAGAAAGATACAAAGTTTGTTGAGGGTAAAACAGAGAAGAAGTTAAAGGGAGATGCTGGGATTGATTGTCATTACTGCAATGGGGCTAATCATTTAGATAATGATTGCATGCTGAGGAAGAAAGATGAGAAAAAGAATAAGACAAAGGATGAAGCGTATTATGTGGAAAAGTTGGAGGAGGTGCGTGCGAAGGCAAAGAATCTTTCATTAGTTGCTTGTGGTGAACAAGAAGAAGATGGAATTTATAAGATTTGGTCATCCGGGTTAGACGATGAGGAGATGAAGAATCCGACGCATGGAGCGATGTATGCGAAAATAGAGGAGGATTCAGAGGATGAGGAATTCGAAGTGAGAGGACAATGCTTCGTATCAAAAGCTGCCGACGAATCTCCGATGACCACAAAGGTACGTAATATTCTTGAATCTTTCAATATTCCAGTACATGCTTATAATTCTGAATTAGTATCTTTCGATGAAACTGTTACTTATTTTGTTTCAATTGTGGTGTCTGCTAGCAATGAGGTTAAGAAGGTGTCTATGCAGTTGTTAGAGACACAGAAGAAACTAGATTCGAAAATTACTAAGATAGATTGTTTAGAACTTCAAATAACAAATATCATGGTTGATAGGGATAATTTGTCTAGTGAAAATAAACTGTTGTTAGCCTAGAGAAACATTTACTGTAATTCGGCTAAAAGATTGTATGGGAAATTAACTGAACTACATCATTCGTGCGAAATAAGTAAAGAACAACACAAAAAATTGCTGCCATTTTTAGCTTATGAAAGAGCTACAGTAGATAACATTTCGTATGACTGTGAAAAAGAAATAGCTGAATTTAACAAAGTTCCGAATGATAAGTATAGATATGGAATAGTTAAAGTTGATGAATGTCTTGATGCGAATGAATTAGTTAATATTGTGAATGATACTTTGACTAAATCTGAACAAATTCAAATTTTGAAAAAGACTGAGAATTCAACGTCTGATTCTCAATCTATTTTGCTGATATTGAAGATAATTCTGATAATATTAGTGAAATTAGTGAGCTTGAAGATGTTGATTGTTCTCAGTTGTCTATTGTTAATGTTACTTCAACATCTAAAGGGAAAGAAAAAGTTAAGGATTTGATGGTTGAAAATGAAACTGATATACCTTCAACTTCGAAAGTTTGTGAAATGAACTTCGTGGATCTCAAAGACAGCCAAACTGATGATAGTGATGATGAAGATGAAGAGAAAATTTTGAAAGAAAAGAAATCTTCAAAGGAAGAAGAAATTCCTCAAATAGTTGTTGATCAAGTGTATGGTGATACACAAAAGTTCGAAAAAGTAATGAATGAAAAATGTGAACATTATCTTGAAACGAATACAGTGGTTTATCCAAATTTCAAATGCACAGATGATGTCATTTTTCCAAATCAAGTTTTCGTCACAACTGGAAATGTTGAGAATATCAAACCAGAATTAAAGAAGTTGGTTGAGGAGGACAATTCAAAAACAACTAAAGAATGTTTTTTCGCAAATCAAAGCATAGTTGAAAACAACTTAACAAAGAATTCGTATGTATTTCAACGTCAAAAACCACAAAGACAATGGGTTGAAAAATCAAAACTTGAAAAAGAGAATTCAAAACCTGTTGAAAAAGAAACTGAAAAAGTTGTTAAACTAAATTCTAAGGAATTTAAAGATCAAATTGACAAATTTTCGAAGGAAAACAACATTTCGAAAAGACAAGCAAGAAAGAAAATATTTTGGCAAAATGTTGAGTCTCAAAAGATGTCTGAATCACAATCAAACAAAAATGTTTTCAAAGCTAAAAATTCCTATTTTTCAACAAAAACCCAACAGTCATCTCAATCAATTCATACAAGGTCTGAAGTGAATAAGCAACCAAAGTTTTCAAAAGTTTCTGAAACTAACAAATCAAGAGCATTTTCAAATAAACCTAATCCAAATCAAACATTTGTTCAAAGACAAAATTTTAAATCAACAGGTGATTCATCATATGCTTATTCTTTTCTAACAAATCCCAAAGTTGATTTTGTTCCTGAAAAGCCAAATTTTCCTAATCATACGAAGAAAGAAACTATGAAAACGTCACGTGAAAAAGGAATAACTTCAAGGAAGAACATTGATCATTGGCTTGAAGGCAAAGGAAAGATGTATCAGTCGAATGCATATTCAAAGGAGCAAATTCATGAAGCATATGAAAAATATGTGAATACTTCTTCGAATGGAAGTTCATCTTCTAAGGATTCGAACATCTCGGTCAAAGCTTGGAAACCAGTCTCAAAGGCAAAGAATGTTCATTTTCAAACTCAGAATTTGAAGGGTAGTGTTAGTGCACATTCGAAACCAACAAACACTTATGTTTCAGTTTCTTTAGATGATGAAGTGAACTTAATTGATAGTCTCAAAACCAAAGTTTGTGATTGGGTTAAAAGTTCTTCATTACATTCGAAATGAAAATCTAATTTCCAAGGACCCAAAAAGCCTTGGGTACCTAAATTTTTCTACTAATTGCAGGTACTGAGTGACGAGCAATATGATAACAAGTGGTATATTGATAGTGGTTGCTCTCGTCACATGACTGGAAAGAAGGAGAATTTACGAGATTTTCGAAGTCTCCAAAATGCTGGAGTAGTTAAATTTGGGAACAATCAAAAGTGTCAAGTCAAAGGATATGGGAAGATCACGAATGGACAATTCACAGTGAATCGTCTTGCATATGTTGAAGGTCTTCAACACAACTTAATTAGTGTTTCTCAACTTGTTGTGGGCACTGGTAATCAAGTTCTCTTTAACGAAAAAGGAAGTATTAATTCGAATGTCAACACAAATGAAGTGTTACTGAAATCCAAAAGGAAAGGTGACATGTTCACTCTGGATATCAATCCAATTGTAGGCAAACCTGTTGTATGCCTTCTTTCGAAAGCCATATCTGATCTAAGCTGGCTATGGCATCGAAGACTTTCACATCTCAACTTTCGAAACATCAATAAACTGGTGGTACAAGATCTGGTAAGAGGTTTACCTGTACTTAAATTTGATAATGATTCTTTATGTGCAGCTTGTGAAGTTGGCAAGCAACATAAACAAGGTCATCCAATTACGATAGATTCGAAAATTGTTGCACCTCTGGAGCTTTTGCATATTGATTTGTGTGGCCCTTCGACTGTTTCAACTCTCAACAAGAAACGGTACATTTTAGTTATTGTTGATGATTTTTCCAGATTTACGTGGGTTTATTTTCTCAGGCTTAAATCCGAAGTTGCACAAATCATGATTGATTTTATCAAAAAGATGGAAACAACATTAAAGAAGATTGTTCGAAAGATCAAGAGTGATCATGGACCTGAATTTAAGAACAATGTTCTTGATTCATGTTTGGTGGACAAAGGGATTTAGCATAATTTTTCATCTCCTTACATACCACAACAAAATGGTGTTGTAGAACGAAGGAATCGCTCACGATGCGAAGCAGCAAGAACCATGTTGGCATATGCGAATTTACCTCAATATCTTTGGGCTGAGGCAATATCCACTGCATGTTTTACTCAGAACAGATCTTTCATACACAGGCGTTTTAATATTACACCATACGAAATTCTGAATAATCGTAAACCTAATGTGAAATTCTTTCATGTTTTTGGATGTAGGTGCTTTATTATGAATCTCAAGGATCATCTTTCGAAATTTCAAGCAAAAGCTGATGAAGGGATTTTTCTTGGATATTCGCACAATTCTATCGCATATCGTGTGTTAAATAAGCGAACACGAAAAGTGGAAGAAACTTTCAATCTCACATTTGATGATTACTATGTTAAACAAAATGAGCATAAATTTGCAAATCATCCAATTTTACAAGACACACAAGTTGAAACTGAATCTTTACAAATGGATGATATTGATTATGATTTGATTTTTGGTATTTCAGATCATGCAATCGATGCTGAAATTCATGCTCCTGATAATAACATACCAGAATTTGTGAAATTTACTGATGAATCAACATCAACTCCTCAAAAAGGCGAAAGTATGCAAAATAATTCAGTGGAGGGGGAGCACTTGGATTCGAATACTTTAAATAACGAAGTGCATTCTTTCGAGGGGGAGAAAGAAAGATTGAATGCTAATGTTGAGGGGGAGCCTAGAGTTGAGGGGGGGGGGCATATAGAAAATATTGCAAATAATAATGATTTTGATGATGTTTGTTCGATTGCAGGTTCTGAGAATGATAATATATACGAAGATGCTCCTTTGGAATTTGATCCAACATATCCACCAATGGAAAAATGGACAAGAGATCATCCGAAGGATCAAGTAATTGGGAATCCACAAGAGGGAGTTTTAACAAGAGCTCAAATTCGTGCAAAGAATGAGGTATTGAATACTCATCAACAATTTTGCATGTTCAATGTTTTCATATCTAAAATTGAACCAAAAACAATTAAGGTTGCAATGGAACACTCAGATTGGGTTGTTGCAATGCAATCTGAATTGTCTGAATTTGAACGAAACAAGGTTTGGAGATTAATTCCTAAACCTGAAAATGTTTCGATTGTCGGGTTAAAATGGATTTTCAAAAATAAAACCGACAAAGATGGAAACATTGTTCGAAACAAAGCCAGACTTGTTGTTAAAGGATATTCACAACAAGAAGGAATCGACTATGAAGAAACTTTTGCCCCTGTCGCAAGACTCGAGGCGGTTCGTATATTTCTGGCTTATGCAGCTCATAAGGACTTTGATGTTTATCAAATGGACGTGAAGTGTGCATTTTTAAATTGAGAGCTTGAAGAAACAGTTTACGTGGAACAACCCCCAGGTTTTATTAACGAAGAATATCCAAATCATTTATATATTTTAGATAAGGCAGTTTATGGTTTAAAACAAGCACCAAGAGCATGGTATGCCACTCTAACTTCGTTTTTGAAACAATCTAAATTTAAACAAGGATCTGTTGATCCCACATTATTTCGAAAGAAAGTTGGGAATCATCTAATGCTTGTTCAAATTTATGTTGATGATATTATTTTTGGCTCAACTGACCCTGCTTTGTCTAAGGAATTCGAAGATTTGATGAAAAGTAAGTTCGAAATGAGCATGATGGGCAAAATCAATAATTTTCTTGGATTGAATATTCGTCAAAACAGAAATGGAATTTTCATCAATCAAGAAAAATATACGAAAAATCTGCTCGAAAAGTTTGGATTGACGAATAACACGAAGTTACGTGTTCCAATGGCAACAGGCATAAAGTTGACACCGTCGTTAGATAAACCAGCCATTGATATAACTCTTTTGTCGAAGCATGATTGGTTCATTACTTTATATCACAGCAAGTAGACCTGATATCACGTTTTCTGTGTGTAATTGTGCCAGGTATCAGTCTAATCCACGAGAGCCACATCTCATTGCTGTGAAGAACATATTTCGTTATCTTAAAGGAACAATTTCGTTAGGATTGTGGTATCCTTCGAAAACTGGATTCTTCGTCCAAGCATATTCGGATGCAGACTTGGGTGGTTGTAATCTTGATCGAAAAAGCACGAGTGGTGGATGTCAATTTCTTGATGGCAAATTGGTGAGCAGGCAGTCGAAAAAGCAAACATGCGTATCAATTTCCACAGCTGAAGCAGAATATGTGGCTGCTGCTGCTTGCACTTCACAAATACTATGGATCCAAAGTCAATTGCGTGATTATGCAATAAATATGAAAAAGATTCCATTATATTGTGATTCTCAAAGTGCGATAAGAATTTGTCATAATCCTGTGCAGCATTCGAAGACTAAACATATAGCTCTTCGTTATCATTTCATAAAAGATCACGTGGAGGATGGAAATATTGAAGTACATTTTGTGAAAACAACTGATCAGTTAGCTGATATTTTCACAAAACCTTTAGATGAAAAGTCACTTGTGAGAATAATAGAAGGGCTTGGAATGATCGATGGAAATTCTGTTCCATGCGAAAAAGAAGAATGATGGGTGACACAGAATAAATCATAGGCGCTGAATAAAAGATAACGCAAAGTCATTTAGCATTCAGCGGTTACTGTTCATGGTCAACGCTTCGAATTCGCACGTTTGTCACTTATTTTAAGTGTTGATTCAGTGGTTACTGTTCATAGTCAACGCTTCGACCGCTTCGAATTCGTACATTTATCACTATAAAATTTCGTCTGTTTGCAAAAAGTTTTGTATTTCAAATTTTCGAAAATTCAAAAATTCAAAAAGATTTTCTTTTGTTTTGTCATTTCATTTTCGAAAAATCAAAAATCCAAAAGATTTTCTTTTGTTTTGTTACTTCATTTTCAAAAATTCAAAACTCCAAAAAGATTTTAGATTGTTTTGTCATTATTTTCGAAAACTCAAAACAACAAAAATATTTTGATTCTTACTTCTTTTTAGTATTTTGTTGCAGATTATCATGACGCTACAGAGGGAACTTAGCATGCAGTATTTGGGTCAGGTATTATTTTTTCGTATGAAGTGATAAATTTTTCATCATTCGAACTAGTTAGGTTGTCCCTAGAAGCATGCTACTGCATGTTGACCAAAGCCTCCATGACTCAATGTGTGTGTACGAAAGCCTTAATGAAATTATTCAAACGAAAATTTCTTCCCAATCAGGCTTGTATTCATATTAGTCTCTGAGCTACCTTACTCTTCTCAAAATGAGTTAAGAGTTTACTGTTTGGTCCACAAATAACAGAGGTACACTTCGTGTCTTCACCAATCTTTTTCATCTAAAATTTCTTTCACAATCACACACAAAGACATATGTCCGAGAGGTCTCTGATCAAACCAATCGAGAGTTAGACATATCAAAAATCTGTGTTTATGATCTGACATCATGAGACCGTGATGAAAGTGAAACCCAATTTTCATAGTCTTTTTAAGGAATTGACGAGGAACTAAGTTCCAGATATTCACGAAACTTTTGTTCCTGTACCCAAATTTGAAACTCCAAATCATATTCATTTCGAATGAGTGGTCTTGATCAAACATTCGAAACCCACGATGTTTGTTACCCAACAAGATCCAGCACACAAATGTTTTTCTTGAATATGATTTCAGTGTGAGTTTCATTCGAATATTCTCGTCATGTTAAAATTTTTATCAAAGCCAACTTGTCACTGACTACACTGGTCAAACAAGTAATTTATGTTACAATTCATCACCTTATGTTAAGGCTGATATGTAACGAAATTTTTAAGCTACCTATGTAGCCTTACAAAAGATGCCCTTCGAAACTTCTCTACAAGTTTTCGATTGTAATTCACGGGAACATACACAAGCTGTTGATCATCTCTCTTGATGATTAACGAAGCAACCTTTTCCCTGGGTTTAACTGCATTCGTGTCAAATTAAATTTTTGACATCACAAAATCCCAAAATTTTTTATTTCATTGTTTCTTGTCTAACTTTCTTTGGAACACTGCACTCATGAAATCCTTGAGGTTTTGAGTAATACCAACTCAGGCTGATGATTTCGAACTTCTGGCGTATGACTTCGCTTTTCAACCCAAAAGTGAAAGAGCCTTGCTTCCATACGAAGAGTCCTAACGGTTACAAATCATCTTGGGGATAACAATACAGGCTGTCTGTATATGACATATGGTATTCTGTCCGGTTCTCTAGGAGATGTGACAGTTCCTTTTTGACGCATGGATACTTTTACGCAGTAATGGTCCGATTTTCAAGGTGCCACGTCGGATCTCATTAAATGCATCCCGCTTCAAATTCAAAAATCAGGGTAACATATAAAAGGGAATTCAAGGGTTCATTCTCAGTTTACGCGATGAACACGAAAAATTCCCAAATTTTTTGTTCATCATCATCCTCAAACCCTAACAATGGCGACTTCTGCTCATGTCGATTCTCATACCACTGAAGATGCTTCTTCATTACCGATTATGAAGATTCAGGCTACAAACTACTACTTGGAGGGTGAAGTTTCTCAGTACCCAGAAGAGATGAAGATGCTAATCGTTGCTTTGAAGAATTCTGTTTTGTCAAAGGCGATGTTTAACTCTTTATCGGTTCCATTATCCTGGCTTTCACAAGCAGGATCAACTGCAACATACAACAAAGCTTCTGATACGATCACTTTTCATCTTCTGAACAACAAAAAGGTCAGGTTATCCAAGAAAGTTTTCTGTCAAATTCTTGATATCCCGAATACGCCTCCATATTGTTAGGAACCGGACCGGGTACACGCAGCGGAAACACACTATCACACACACAAACTCACGAAAATAAAGTAAGAAGAACACAAGGATTTTACGTGGTTCGGATTCGGTGCAAATCCTACGTCCACGGGCTGCAACTAGAGAATTTTATTAAAACTTACAAGATTACAATTGGCTTGACATTCTACACTTGATGTTCTCTCAAGTTTTTGCACACAAAATATGCAAAACATACATGCATATATATAGGTGAGAGAGCCGCAATTTGCACATGAAATTGAGTCGTCGTAACAATAGTACTCAAATGTGAAAGCCGCAAATGTTGAGTCGTCGTAACAATAGTACTCAAATGTGAAAGCCGCAAATGTTGACGTTGAATTTCCTTCCATTCACATTAGCCGTCCAACAATTGAATTTGATTCTTTTATTTCACATGCATAGCCACATGTTTTCAACCTTTCATATTTTACCTAACAATCTCCCACTTGAAAGTTTGAACAACATGGTCCGTCTCTGTCATCCAACTCCAGTAATCTTAAAACAACCAAGTCTTCCAAGCCTCCAGTTCCTAAGAACAAGCTAAACTTAGTCCCATTTCTCTAATTACAGCCGCCCCTCATCTTCAAGTACTAGAAGGGCCAGTTGAAGCTCCCACTAGCTCCAACTCAGTCGTGGCTAATCCCACCACCGACTCATCCTCTGTCTCAACCGGTTTGGACACTCCACCAGATCCCGAGATACACCGAGGACCACTAACACTCTCCAATCTTTGCAAACTTCCAATAGGAGAGAATTTTTCAGTCTTAGTCTTCAAAACCCAACGGCTCTTTGTAACTGTACCCGAAACACGTCCCGTGCTCCCACTGTCACAGAATCCCCTGAATGGTTTAGACTTTCGAACTCGTTCAGCTAACATCTCTTTGGCTCCAGAATTCATGTTTGCAAAATGAACTCTCTTAGCCGTAGATTTAGCGAACCAGATTTTGTCTTGTTTAACAGGGACGGTCATACTTCCCTCAGCAGGTACCTCAACCATATACAATGACCCACACTTCATACCACGAGCAATCACCAGATCACCATTGACCACCCTCCATTTACCACTACCAAACCTTACTTCCAGTCCTTGTTTATCCAGCTGACCAACAGAAATCAATTTCTTCTTCAGCTCCGGAATCACCCTGACATCCTTCAGGCTCCATGTAGTTCCCAATGAAGTAACCAAATCAATATCTCCCATGCCCGTTACCTGAAGCATCTCGTCATTTGCTAACCGTACCTTTCCAAAATCTCCTTTTTTTAGATTCACCATCGTTTCCCCGTTGTCCATGGCGTGAAACGAAGCCCCTGAATCCATGACCCAAGAGTCTACAGAACTTTCCATATTGAGTATCAGTGCATCATCCTCAGACACACTCTCAGCACCAGCAATGTTCAATTCTTTCTTTGGACATTGACTCTTAACATGTCCCACCTCTTGGCAGTTCCAGCACTTCACATTCTTCTTAGTTCTAGATGAACTTCTTCCCCGACTCCCACTGCTTCCACTATTCCAGCTATTCCCTCTACCTCTTCCGACATTTAATAAATCAGAAGAGGAAGATCCACCTTGATTCTTGCGTCTGATATCCTCGCCTAGAACCAAATCTCTAACCCCTTCAAAAGTCATACCACTGGTCCCCACGGAACTCGTAACAGCAGTAACTGTTCCGGACCAGCTATCAGGTAGAGAAGCTAGTAGCAGTGATGCTTGAGTCTCGTTATCAAATTTAATTCCCACAGATGATAATCTGGACAGAATTGAATTTAGATTGTTAATGTGAACCGTAACTGAGCCTTCCTCATTCATACTTGTAGTGAACAGCTCCTTCATCAAGAACACCTTGTTAGCCGCCGATGGTTTCTCATACATATTTGACAGAGCCTCCATCATACCACGTGCCGTGGTTTCATTCATGATGTTGAAAGCAACGCTCTTCGTCAACGACAATGTAATAACCGCCTTGGCTTTCTTGTCCTTTGAATTCTACGCATCTTCAGCAGCTTTTTCCATTTTCTCCGGTTTGTCTCCGAGTACCACGTCCAAGTCTTTCTGACATAGCAATGCTTCTAGTTGCATTTTCCACCAGCTAAAATCAGAACCGTTGAACTTTTCGATTACAACCTTGTCTTCAGCCATTACAACAAACAAGATACAAATCAGGTACACTCGTGCGTGATAAAAAAAAACGATCGTACCCTCCAAAACCTCGCTAACCAGGCTCTGATACCAGTTGTTAGGAACCGGACCGGGTACACGCAGCGGAAACACACTATCACACACACAAACTCACGAAAATAAAGTAAGAAGAACACAAGGATTTTACGTGGTTCGGATTCGGTGCAAATCCTACGTCCACGGGCTGCAACTAGAGAATTTTATTAAAACTTACAAGATTACAATTGGCTTGACATTCTACACTTGATGTTCTCTCAAGTTTTTGCACACAAAATATGCAAAACATACATTCATATATATAGGTGAGAGAGCCGCAATTTGCACATGAAATTGAGTCGTCGTAACAATAGTACTCAAATGTGAAAGCCGCAAATGTTGAGTCGTCGTAACAATAGTACTCAAATGTGAAAGCCGCAAATGTTGACGTTGAATTTCCTTCCATTCACATTAGCCATCCAACAATTGAATTTGATTCTTTTATTTCACATGCATAGCCACATGTTTTCAACCTTTCATATTTTACCTAACACATATGTTGCTGTTACTTTTCCCCAAATTGTTCACATGTTCAATGAGATGGGTTATCAGCCACCATTGTCCAAGATAAGTGATTTTAAAAAGTCTGGTCTTCCACGACTCTGGAATTTCCTGTTTGGGATCTTTCTAAGGTGTTTAACTGGGCGTTCTGCTGGTTTGGATAAAGGAAGGATGGAAGTGTATGCCATGGTAGCTGGTATATATTATGATCTTCAAGTCGATTATTCTACTCAACTATGGAAGGAATTTCAAAAAGGAGCAGAACACACGAATGCCACTCACGGTATTTCGTGTGCAAGATACTGGAGTCTGATTCTGCAACATTTTTACAATAAAGAAGGAATTTTTGTGGCAAATGATGAAGAAAGAGCGGTTTTCCAACCATACCACTGTCCGAAGGATGTCACTGATAATGCTGATATTTTTCCGTCAGTTGCTAGAATTCCAGATGCTATGCTTAAAAGAGTTAATCCTTCGAACTCTGTCTTGGTAGCATATTTGCAGACAATCGATTCTACAATTGAAACTGGCAAACTCCTGGATATCGATGAAACAAAATCCAAAAAGTCGAAGAATACTGAAACTGAATCAAAATCTTCGAAATCTCCGAAGAAGAAGCCGGTGGTTGTTGAAGTATCTGTTACTGAGACTCAAGTGATTGAGCCTATCATTGAAGAATCACAAGAGAAGGTTGTCATTCCTTCGAAAACAGGAATGTTTCGAAGAATTAAAATGAAGTCCTCTCATAAACGCAAGTCTCCTACACAACAAATGATTCGAAAACCCCAAATTACACATCAAGGTGTGTTAATTAGAGAAGTACCAGCACCTGTTTCTCCGGTGTCGAAGAAAAGGAGGGCTGAGGATATGGCAAAGAAGTTGTCAAAGAAAAAGAAGAAGAAGGCTCGAAAGTTGGTGATTTCCACTGAGTCGACTGAAGATGATGCAGAAAGAATTCCAGAAACTCCAGAGTTCACTCATCTTATTCAAAGTTCCACTCCTGAGAAGATAGTTATCACACCACCTGAAGTTTCGATTGCCAAATCAATTTTTGAGGAGGTTCGAACTTCAGGCATCCATGCACACGTATCTGATACGGATGCAAATGTCGATATGCGTGAAGGAGGTTCGAAGCATGACGATCAAGGTCCTGTTATTTCTACTCTTATTGTTTTTGTCTCACCATCAACTATTCCCATTACATCATCCACTCATTCTCCAACATTCGAACATATTCTTGATCAACCTTTTACTTCAATCTTTTCTTCACAATCTACTGAGCCACCAAAATCAACTTCTCCTATTCAAGAAACCATTGAAATGGAAACAGAGACAGATAATGAGGGATTTGGTGGTACATTCGAAGAATTGGAGTTGATCTCAATGATCAAAACACTGAAATTCGACTCAATTCTCAAAGTTCAAAATTTGCTAGTGATTTGAAAGAATTGAAGAATGTAGCAAAGGAACGACATGTGCTTTATGTTCAAGATGTGAAGAAGGTGCGCGAAGATGTCAATTTGCAGATTCGCGAACTTCGTGAAGATATGCACAAAGAAATAGTCAATGTTCAACAAGATAATGCTTCATTGAATTAGAAGGTCGATATAATTTGTGATGCAGTTACACGATTTGTGAAGTTGTATGAAAATTTGAGTCCACAACTTTCTCAAATTTCAACATTCGAACAAACAAGCTTCGAGGAGATGCTTAAGCTGCTTAAGGAGTTGAAGGAGATGTCTGTCAAGCCGATTTCTTCTTCATTGATTACTCCGGATTTTTTATCTCAGAGTTTTGTTCAATTTGAAGCCATACTTAACAAGCAACTTGCACCGCTCTTTCGCATATCCAGTCTTCTTCCCACAACCACTGCCCCTCTTGTTTTCACAGGGGTGCAAGGGGGAGAAAGGAAGTCAAGTGAAGAAGATACGAAAGTGGTAGGCAAAGTATTTTCTTCGAAAATTCCTACAACAAAACCAATGATTGTTTCTGCTGAACCAGTGACTTCAATAGTTGTAACAACATTACCCATTACGAGAACTTTTTCCAAAGGGATTGTAATTGGTAAATCTTTGGAAACTGGTGGGAGTGGTTCAAAACCAAAGGAGGTAATAGATAATCCAACAATAAAAGATAAAGGGAAATCGGTTCTTGTTGAAAAATCGAAAGATGAAAAGAAGGCTGAAGTAGAGGCTGAGATTGAAAAGCTCAGAATTGTTCAAAGTATAATGGTTCAGCGAGCTAATGATCCGAAGGGAATGGACAAAGGGGATCCAGCTAAACATTATAACTACGAGACAATTGAGGCCAAGGTTGCTTTCAATCACATGTACACATTCGAAAAGAAACCAAAGCAAAGCTATTTGGTCACAAATACTGACACAAGCCAGCTGGATTTCCCGATAAACGAAATGATGTTTATCATGCCACAGTTCAAGGCAGAAGGGAACTTTAAAAACAAGGATGATGGTACATACATGAAAATACGTTTTCATGCTGTTCTTGGAAAAGCCCCTGAAGATGTTTGGTCTTTAATCAAAATAAAGAAAGTGATCAGCATGAAAAAGGATGTGGTTTTCGAAAACACAGTCCAAAACTTTAAATACGTGGTTGCCAGGGTAGATGGAAAGATTTGTGAATTTACTGTTGCTGATTTTCCATTGATGAACTTGTATGATCTCATACAAGTTGCATTGCTTTTAAAAGACAAATCATTTTCATTCCTACAAAACACAGATCCAAAAGAATTCAATATTGGAGTTGCTCACATCAAAATCTTCATCGAAAATTACTATGAGTGTTTGGCAATGACTGATGTGGAGTTAGCAACTGCCAAGGGAATGGAAATAAAAGCTCCAATGGCTCCTTCGAAGACTCAAGCAGAATTAAAGAAATTTGCTGATGGAGAAATTTGTCTTAAGCCATTTGGAATAGTATTTGCTGGAAAAGTCAAAGCAGGAAAAGCTAAACGTTTCTTGTTCCAGGCAAGTGAAGTAGAAAGGTACTCAACGTCTCAATATACGAACTTAATTGTTCGTATGAATCATTGCAAAAAGAATAATGAAGGAGATAAGAAGGAGTTGAAGAAGATTATCACATGGTATACAGAGGTTCGAAGGGTGTTGCTGTACTCCATCACACTTCTTACAAACTAAAGACTTCGACTATAATTACAAAGGGGGAGATTGTTAGAGTCGAAGTGTTGTAATTAGTCGAAGTATGTTTTAGTGTTTTCGAACATTTTTGTAATCTATTTTACTAGGGCATTGTATTCGAAGCTTAACGCTTAGTCCTTAGTATATTTTTTGTACGCTTTCCTCTCCTATAAATAGGAGTGCTTACTAGGGTCATAAAAAAAACGAAGTCTTTTACAGAATTACATCTTGTACTCTGTAAAACTTAAAAGCGTAATAGAGCTGAAACAAGATCATATTTACATCTTGTGTCTGAATCTCACATCATTACTTGAATTCATACTCTGATTCATTCATTACTCGATTCATTGTTTCATCAAATTTTGTGAGACATTTGGCTTCACCGTACTTTCAAGTATGCATTTCAAGTCCTGTATTATAAACCATAATCTCTTGTAGGGAGAGCGTGATACTTGTGTATAGATCTATACGAGATTGACAATCCCGCACCTAAACTGTTAGCTACAGTTAGACCGGCAGGTCTGGGGTGACAAACGTCATAACACTACAACGCCTGAAGAACGTTGTTACAGGCAGTCTGGGTCAATAGCATGGTTATAAAACTCACATGGAGTATCAAAAAATTTTGATTTACGGAGCTATTAAACGCATTAGTGATTATATATACATATATAAAACTACATACACTATTTTAGGTATGAAAAATACTTATGCATTCCAGTCTTTGGAACTTTTCAAACTACCATACATACATGGAAAATATTAGATTTTCTAGAAACAAGCCTAGTTATTTTATACAGAAAGACATACACTTTCTAGTACAAAAATGCTTATGAACTCACCAACTTAATTGTTGACATTTTTGAAAACTACTTGTATTTCTCAGGGATTCAGTAATACAGATAAAACATCAGCTTTTGGCAAAGGGACGCTAAGGCGTCAGTTTTCAAACTTATTAAATCATCATATTGTAATTTTTTGACATGCATCGCATGCAACAATGTAACTTTTAAATTATATTTATGATGGTTGTGGTTACTTTCTTTACAAATATTCAACTGTTATGATACTACGTGAAGTCATCCACCCCCGAATGTTTTTGCCATTCTGGTTTGGGGGTGTGACAGATTGGTATCAGAGCATTGTTTATAGTGAACTAAGTATATCGAACCACATAAGATATACAAACTATAAATGCAAAGGGACTAAAACCCTCTGACAAAACGTTTTCACAAATTATACTTTTAATAAATTAAAATGCTAGTTTTATAAAAGTATAAGAACATGCATGCATCGGTCTAGTATCGTAGTCGAAACTATACAAAAGTATTAAGACAAGTTGGACACTACGATTAGGCCTCGAGGTATGTAATCAGATTGAGGATGAATATAGCCTAATCAACTATATTTATCCAAGATGTGACCAACGTATGTCGAGGAATAGTCATAGTGAGCAACAAGTCAAAAACTTACCAAAGAAAATACTATATTTGAAATACTATAGGAGTATTTTATAGTACTAGAAGAACTGTAATAATTGTGCGAACCTCGATATTTAGTTAGAACTAGGAATCGTCAAATAAATAGAATTATGCTTATCAAAAATTATCTTTTTTTTTACCCTCAAGTTTTATATAAAATTCTCTTATCTCTATTCTCGGTTAGACGAAATGGCAGGATTTCACATCCCCGGGGATCCCTACTACCCTAACTAGGGAAATGGAGGCTGGATCGAGGAGGACCCAGAAGAAGATCCTGAGGAAGAGCCAGAAGAGGATTCCGAAGAGATTCCCGAGGAAGTGCCCGAAGAGGATTCCGAAGAGGATCCCGAGGAAGACCCAGACGAGGATTCAGAAGAGGAAGGAGATGGTGGGAGCACTGACTTGGAACCGGAGGTCTATAATCCTCCCCGGGGAGCAGCAAATCCCCGACGGAACTTTCAGGGACCGGCGCCCTGCTGGGCTATGGATCTGAAACAATGGAGCAGGGAACAAGGACAACGCCCACCTTACGGCATGGGACAAGGCTTTTATAACCTCAGCAACGGAGGTTCGGCTGACAGGGCACTCCCTGTCATGGTTCGTCGCATCACCAACCTATGCGAGCAACCAAGAGTGAACGCCGACCGACTCTTGGACATTGGCGCCACCGCTGCTGTCACTGGAGTACGTCTTCGTCGTCTGGACGAAGAGCATGAGCGAATAATAGAGCACACATTTTCCCTTCAGAAAGACATTACCGCTGCTAGAGCCGAAGTAAGGGAGTTCCGTAAAAGCCAAGCCGCAATGGAAAGGCGCGTCATCGAGGCTGAACGTCAAGTAGCCCGAGCTCAGACTTCCACAACCACATACCATGGTTCGCAGCGTACCACCCGTTCGGAGTAGAACGCGTACCTACTTGCACTATGTTATAGATTAGACTTATCAAGTGAGCATTGGTGCTACTCGTTCTTTTATGAATGTAAACCCAACGGATTGTGAATACACAATTCGGGGGTCTAAATGCTGTCAAAATTTTCCCGCTTTCATTGATGTACCCTAGACCTATGTAAGGTCAAAGTTTCCTGATCGTGGTATCTAATATTAATATCAATGAGATTGACACACATTTTGTAAATTCACTGGGTATTTTCGTTAATGTATAAAAATACTAAGAAATCATGTACTTAATTTGTAAGTTTTCCATCTTGGCAATTAACTTACGAATTCAATAATGTTCAGAACATAAAGCATATAATACTAGAACTCTCTATGACCATTTCTGAAGACTTATCAAGAATTCGACTTTTCACTTGTGGCAGAATCATGCCACCAAGGAGGAATCCACGACGCATCAATACTGCAGGAGCACCACCACCACCACCTCCATCAATGGATGCTGCTACCTTTCAGGTTGCTGTAACGGCTGCCGTAACCGCAACAATGGCACAAATGAGTATCAACGGATCAGGAGGAGGAATAAATAGTTCTACTAATGGCCAAAACCAGGGTCGTTCCGGGGAATGTACTTACAAGGACTTCACCAATAGCAAACCCATACCCTTTAATGGGACTGGGGGATTATGGCTCTATCTCAATGGATAGAGAAAACGGAAGCAGTCTTTGAGATCTGCTCATGTCCAGAAGGGAGCAAGGTAAAGTTTGTTGCCTACACTTTCTCCGAGCGAGCCCTAACATGGTGGAATGGCCATGTTAAGTCACTAACTCTGGTGGTGGCTAACTCCATGGGTTGGGAGAACCTGAAGCAAATGCTGATGCAAGAGTACTGCCCAAGGGGCGAGATTCAGAAGCTCGAACAGGAGCTTTGGGGCCTTACTATGGTGGGCTCGGACATCACAACCTATACAAATAGGTTCAGTGACTTAGCAATACTTTTCCCGGGGATGTTGACACTAGAAAGCAAGAAGATAGAAAGGTATATCTGGGGACTGTCACAACAGCTTCGAGGAAGTGTGCTAGCTTCCAAGCCCGTTACGTTCGATAGTGCCAAACAACTGGCACAGTCCCTTGTTGACCGTGGAATCTGATGGGTTTTCAGCATTCTAACACTCCTATGGTGTACATGCAACCCTAGAAACCTTGGATCTATGTTTGACTAAGATACATGCAAATAATTATTTTTCCAAGGTTCTTATCCTAACTAGCATGGCATGGGGTACTTGAATCAAATAAAACTAGTAGAATTACTTACCTTGTAGTAGTAGTTGATTGCTTGGAGTTTGAGAGCCTAGCACCAATAATGTGGATGCCTCAAATGGAAGTCACAAATCACCACAAACTTGGAAACTTGAGAGAATAGTCACAAACTTCTTGAAATCGGCCCTCTTAGTTTACACACATCAACTAGTGCAATTTCAAGAACCAAAGCCTCCTTTATATAGTGTGGTGGATTAGGGTTACATCCATGTAAACCCTAATACCCATGTCTTTTCATTTCCATGAGATCCATGGGTTAAAGCTCCATGGAGTATCCATGGACTTTCCATGCAAGCCTAGCCCATTCCAAATAAGCATTAGCCCCCACTATATAAATACAAGAGCCCATATTTAATTAGTCATACTTTTGATCTCTAAATTAATTCTAAATTAATTATAGATCAACACTAATTAAATAATATGATTTTATATTAATATATTAGAACTTATAATATATTAATAAATCATAACTTATACTATTCTCAAAAGATTATCCGTAAATTGTTCGGGTGAAGTGCAACCCAAATGGACCATGCCGGGTCGGGTCAAGTACATACCAAATATAGTTATGGACTTAGACACTATCTCCAACAGTCTCCCACTTGGATAAGTCTAATAACTATAGTTGCAAGTATGACTTCAGGAACCGATCAACAATCGTAGCTCTTAAAACTCTGTTGAACTATGAAGCGCCATTTTAGATAAGCGATCATATAATCCTCTGTTCTAGATATCAGCCGGACAAATACATGGAACATGGTCTTGCTTATTGTCCAGCATTTGTTTCCCGATTTCTGATTTGTTTGACATAGAACTTAACTGAACTTAACTGAGGGGATCTGCTGGGTTCTCATCCGATGATACTCTCTTTGCCATGAGGATTCCTTCTTCTATTTGATGTCTGATGAAGTGATATTTTCTGTCAATGTGTCTGGATCTCCCATGATCTCTTGGTTCCTTGGCTAAGGCAACCGCACTATTGTTGTCACAGAAAATCTCCATTGGCTCCTTTATAGCTGGTACAACTCCAAGGTCTCCGATGAAGTTCTTTAGCCATATAGCCTCCTTTGCTGCCTCGCTTGCTGCTATATACTCTGATTCACAAGTGGAATCAGCCACTGTCTCCTGCTTGGAACTTTTCCAAGTAATTGCCCCCCCGTTTAGAGTAAAGACCCAGCCCGACTGAGAGCGGAAATTATCCCTGTCAGTCTGAAAGCTAGCATCACCGTACCCTACAACTCTCAAGTCCTCACTGCCACCGAGGGTAAGGACCCAGTCCTTAGTCCTCCGTAGGTACTTGAGGATATTCTTTACCGCAGTCCAGTGTGCCTTGACAGGGTTCCCCTGATACCTGCTAACCATGCTCAAAGCAAAGGCTACATCAGGTCGAGTACACGTCATAGCATACATGATCGATCCTACAGCTGAAGCATAAGGTATTCGACTCATTTCTGCTATCTCAGCCTCAGTACTAGGGCTTTGTGTCTTACTCAATCTGGCGTTACTCTGGATGGGTAACTCTCCTTTCTTGGAGTTATGCATGTTGAACCTTTTCAACACTTTTTCCACATAGGTGCTTTGACTAAGTCCAATTAGTCTTTTACTCCTGTTTCTCAAAATCCTTATTCCTAGGATATAGGCAGCTTCTCCAAGGTCCTTCATAGCGAAACACTTCCCAAGCCAGGACTTTACTTCCTGCAGGGTTGGGATGTCATTTCCTATGAGTAGTATGTCATCCACATAAATTACCAAAAAGCTGACTATACTCCCACTAGCCTTGATATAGACACAAGATTCATCTTCACTCCTTGAAAAGCCAAATTCTTTGACTTTCTCATCAAAGCAAAGATTCCATCTGCGAGGTGCCTGTTTTAATCCATAAATGGATTTCTCGAGCTTACACACTCTATTGGGGTACTCTGTACTGACAAAACCCTCTGGTTGAACCATGTAAACATCTTCAGCCAACTTTCCATTAAGGAAAGCGGTTTTGACATCCATTTGCCATATTTCATAATCATGAAATGTAGCAATGGCTAACAGAACCCTAATAGACTTAATCTTGGCCACTGGTGAAAAGGTCTCATCATAATCAACTCCCGGAGTTTGAGAATAACCCTTTGCAACCAGTCGTGCCTTATAAGTGTGTACATTACCATCCATTTCGGTCTTCTTCTTGAAGATCCATTTGCACCCAACTATCTTACGATCAGGTACATTGTCAACCAAGTTCCAAACTTGATTGTCATACATGGACTGTATCTCGCTATCCATAGCCTCTTTCCATTTAGCAGCCTCAGGGCCTGCCATAGCTTCCGTGTAGCTGTTAGGCTCATCCAGATTTACCAGTGTGTTATCACTGATAAGTGTCTCACCTTCTGCAGTAATATGAAAACCATAATAATGCTCAGGTGCATTCCTAACTCTGGTGGAATTCCTCAGAGGTATAGATTCTTCAGTTGGCTCAACAGGAGTTTCCTCCTCAGGTTGAGGGCTAGGGTTTGAGGTTCCTTCACCACTTGACTCTTGACTTTCCTCAAGGTCAATTTGCCTCCCACTGTCTCCTTGGCTCATGAATTCTCTCTCTCGAAAGAATCCTCTTATTGCTACAAAGACCACATTATCACTGGGTCTGTAGAAGCTGTAACCAAAGGATTTATGTGGGTAGCCGATGAAAATACACCTTTCGCTTCGGGGTTCGAGCTTATCGTGAGTCCCGCATCTCACGAAAGCCTCGCAACCCCAAATCTTGATGTGGTATAGATTGGGAACTTTTCCAGTCCACACCTCGTGAGGTGTTTTGGCAACCTTCTTTGTAGGGACTAGATTAAGGATATGGGCGGCAGTCTCTAAGGCATACCCCTAAAATGAGATTGGTAGCGAAGCTCGACTCATCATGGAACAAACCATGTCCAACAAGGTCCGATTGCGCCTCTCAGCTACACCATTCAACTGTGGTGTCCTAGGAGATGTCAATTGTGAGACAATCCCACATTCCTTAAGATAGTCAAGGAACTCAATACTAAGATACTCACCACCACGATTGGATCGAAGCATCTTAATGTTCCTGCCCAACTGATTCTCCACTTCTTGCTTAAACTCTTTGAATTTCTCAAAGGTTTCTGACTTATGCTTGATTAGGTAGACATATCCATATCTACTAAAATCATCAGTAAAAGTCACATAGAACCGATTAGCATCTCTTGTGGCGGTTCTGAAGGGTCCACACACATCCGTTTGTATGAGGTCCAACAAACCTTCACCCCTAGCACAAGTGCCAGTAAAAGGTGACTTTGTCATTTTACCAAGCAAACAAGATTCACAACTATCATCTGACTTTAGGTCAAATGACTCCAAGACTCCATCCTTTTGGAGTTGGCCTATGCGTTTCTTGCTTACATGTCCAAGACGACAATGCCATAAGGATGCTTTATCTAAGCTAGTGGAAGAGTTAATACACAATACATTATTTCCTAGATTATCTACAACAGATACAGTTTCATACACGCCATCACAAGGTAATGCTTTAAAATAAAGAACATTATTAAAGAAAGCATCAATACTACCATTATTATTATCAAAATAAAAGGTAAAACCTTGTTTATACAATGCATGAAAGGAAATAACATCTCTTGCCATTTCTGGCGAATAATAACATTTATTCAAATCTAATGTAAACCCACTATTTAGCACTAAGGAATAAACTCCTATCTTGGTGACAGGTGAAGCTTTCCTGTTTCCCATGATCAAGTTTATCTTTCCCTGCTCCATATTCTCACTTCTTTTTAGTCCCTGCAAATCACAACATATGTGAATACCACAACCTGTATCAAGGACCCAAGACTTAGAATGAGGTGAGTTATTAGACAATATAGTGTATATACCTGCATGGTTGGGTTTTACTTTCCCATCCTTCAAATCTTGCTGGTACTTTGGGCAGTTTCGCTTCCAGTGCGACTTTTCATGGCAATAGAAGCATTCAGCCTCATTAGGGTTAGCAGAAGGAGTGACAAAACCTTTCTTGGTTTTGCTTGAAGAGGAGCCTTCAAGGGTCTTACCCTTGGTACCCTTAGAAGGGTTCTTTCTCTTCTTCCCTTTGCCATGCCCGATTGCCAACACATTGGCCGCAGTTGGAGTAGGAGTAGGAGTAGTAACAACCGACTTACCCTTTAGACCACTTTCGGCGGTCTTCAAGAGTCCTTGAAGTTTGCTGAGGGTGACTTCTTCCTTGTTCATGTGATATGTCATGCGGAATTGATCATAACACGATGGCAAGGAGTGCAAAATGATGTCTATTGCTAACTCCTCAGGGAAGTTCACATTCAGCTTCAGTAAACGGTCCATATACCTTTGCATTTTTTGTATGTGGCCCGTGATGGGTTCACCAACCTTCATTCGGGTCGTTATCATGGAGGAGATTATTTCATATCGCTCTTGACGAGCACTTTGATGGTAGCGGTCCATCAAGTCCTGGTGCATCTCAAAAGGATAATAGTCCTCATAGGACTTTTGGAGCTCGGCTGTCATGGTGGCCATCATGATGCATGCCACTTTTGTAGCATCTCTTTCATGTACCTCATATTCAGCAAGCTCTTCAGGAGTAGCAGTTGGCTCGGGTACCTTCAGCTCCTTGTCGAGAACATATTCTTTGTTCTCATACCGAGTGACCATCCTGATGTTTCTGATCCAATCTATAAAGTTGGACCCATCAAATATGACTCTTTCACAAAGATTCATGAGAGAGAAGGAGCTAGTAGGGTTTGAGCCAGAAGCATTGTTATTGGAAGACATCTGAAAAGAAGAGGGAATAGATTAGATTAGATATAGAGATAGTCCTTAACAAAACACCCAAATGTAATATTAAGGCTAGGACCCAACACAATATTTTATAACTTAGAAGAGGGATGTCGTAATCTAAGCTATAAGATATTTGAAGGTAGGTGAATGACGATTCACCAATTTCCACCATGAAAAACGAAATATTTAATTAGGTTTTAATTGGTTTAGAAACTCCTAGATTCTTTGAGATTCATTGAACTTTCTTCAATGGCATGTTTCAATCTCGAGTGTGCCCTTCAAGTTTTGTGACTGGGATGCCGAGGATCACAAAACAAGGTGTGAAGTAACCATGCAAATTACTTGGTACCCTTAATGTATTACCCCTCAATCGATGTGCCGGTTAACCACACACGCTCCATCGATACTATGATAAACATTAAGTCACCCTTTACCTACCTTGTTAAGTTCAAGTTCGTGTGCCGGTTAACCACACACGCTCCACTAACGACTTAAACAAAGTGTAAAGTGTAATTTCATGGATTAGCACCTTATTCACATTTTCCTAAAATAACTAAGATTGGGAATTCAATAAAGTTTAGTTACTTTAGTATTATCATTATACTTTTAATGAGAATTTATAAGTCCTTGTCCTACCCGTTCGGCTAACGACCCTCCACCGATCAAGGAAGCGGTGGGTGAGAGTGGACACCCATTAAGTTGCCATTTTATAGGCAACAACCTTATACCCCCCTTATAGATCGGCTTCGTGAATGAGGCGTACTAGCGGTAAGACGACTTGATCTTATACATATATAAATATTATTAAACTTATAATATTATAAAGTATAAGGGTTGAATTTTAACTTTTAAAATTCTAGGGGTTGGAACTAAAGTTTTTAATATGACTTTACATGTTCCAAAACTTGAGGGCAAGTTTTGTGAACTTTCAAAACTTTTCATTTCTCATAACTTATGAGTTAATGGTTATTAAAAATGAAGACTCTTCATTTTTTGTAACCTATGTGATCTTTTAATGGTTATTTATAAATGTGACTTTTGGTTAGCCATAACTTAAGAACTAGTTATGGACTCCATTAAAACACATAAAGATCAAGAATTAATCTAATCAATTATTAGCACATAATTTCTATGATCTTCTAAACTCATATGTTTATGAATGTTCATATCAAAAATTTCAAGAATCGTAAGTACATATACAAAACTTGAAATTTTGATACGAGCTTTTGAACAAAACTTCGATTTTCAAGTTTTTTTTTTTTTTGCATCAAGTATCAAATAAACAAACCTGGCTCTGACACCACTGATGGGTTTTCAACATTCTAACACTCCTATGGTATACATGCAACCCTAGAAACCTTGGATCTATGTTTGACTAAGATACATGCAAATAATTATTTTTCCAAGGTTCTTATCCTAACTAGCATGGCATGGGGTACTTGAATCAAATAAAACTAGTAGAATTACTTACCTTGTAGTAGTAGTTGATTGCTTGGAGTTTGAGAGCCTAGCACCAATAATGTGGATGCCTCAAATGGAAGTCACAAATCACCACAAACTTGGAAACTTGAGAGAATAGTCACAAACTTCTTGAAATCGGCCCTCTTAGTTTACACACATCAACTAGTGCAATTTCAAGAACCAAAGCCTCCTTTATATAGTGTGGTGGATTAGGGTTACATCCATGTAAACCCTAATACCCATGTCTTTTCATTTCCATGAGATCCATGGGTTAAAGCTCCATGGAGTATCCATGGACTTTCCATGCAAGCCTAGCCCATTCCAAATAAGCATTAGCCCCCACTATATAAATACAAGAGCCCATATTTAATTAGTCATACTTTTGATCTCTAAATTAATTCTAAATTAATTATAGATCAACACTAATTAAATAATATGATTTTATATTAATATATTAGAACTTATAATATATTAATAAATCATAACTTATACTATTCTCAAAAGATTATCCGTAAATTGTTCGGGTGAAGTGCAACCCAAATGGACCATGCCGGGTCGGGTCAAGTACATACCAAATATAGTTATGGACTTAGACACTATCTCCAACAGAATCTGCCAAGACGTCGTGACCATCGTCCCAGAACCAACCAGAGGAAGCTACAACAATAACAACAATGCCAACAACAACAACAAGAAGAAGTTTTGGAATAAGAGAAAGATTCAATCTTCGCAAGAATCTTCCAAGAAACAACAAATAGTGGCATTCCATGCCGCTACTGCCTCCACAGCTGTTCCCGTTACCCCTACGCCGACAAAGCAATATGCTGGGAACCTACCAAAGTGTGAAAAATGCAATTACCATCATAACTGAAATTGTCAGGAGATACACTGTAAAAACTGCAACAGGAAAGGGCACACTGCCCGTTTCTGTAAGGCACCGGCGCGACCAATCACCCAAGTTCCAGGTGCCGGAGTGAGCTAGGCGTGTTATGGGTGTGGGGAAACTGGGCACTACAAGAGGGATTGCCCTAAGGCAAAGAATGTTGGCAGCGTAGGAAGAGTGCTGACAATAGGGCAGAACGAAGCAATAGCCGATCCCACGGTGGTTTCGGGTACGTTTCTCCTCAACAACATTTATGCATGTATACTCTTTGACTGTGGTGCGGAGAGAAGTTTCGTGAGCCATAAGTTCAAACACTTACTTAATCAAAAAACCCAATCACTCAATAAGATATTTACAGTAGAAATGGCAAACGGTAAAACAAAAAGCACAAACGATTTGTATGTAGGCTGCACACTAGCTCTAAATGAACACTTTTTTCAAATCGATCTAATGCCGATCACTATAAGAAGCTTTGATGTCATCATCGGTATGGATTGGTTAAGCCTTCACAATGCCGATATTCTGTGTCACGAAAGGGGCGTTCGCCTTAATTTGCCAAGTGGCGAAACTCTTGTCATTTATGGTGACAAACCTAATACCAATTTACAAATCATCTCTTGTGTCAAAGCCCGAAAATATCTACGCAAAGAATATCATGCCTTCCTAGCCTACGTGGTAGATAAGAAACGAGAAGTGAAAGACATTAAAGACATTCTGGAAGTCTGCAACTTCCCCGGCATTTTCCATGAAGATCTTCCAGGAGTTCCACCAGAACGTCAAGTCGAGTTCATAATCGACTTGATTCCCGGGGCTACCCCAGTAGCAAAATCGTCATACCGTCTTGCACCGGCAGAAATGCAAGAATTATCCAGCCAACTGAACGAACTTCTCAGCAAAGGATTCATCAGGCCGAGCTTCTCACCTTGGGGAGCACCGGTTCTGTTCGTAAAGAAGAAGGATTGATCTTTTCGCATGTGCATCGATTACCGGGAACTGAACAAGCTGACGATCAAGAACTGATATCCCTTACCACGCATAGACGATCTGTTCGACCAACTACAAGGAGCGAGCTACTTCTCAAAGATCGATTTAAGATCTGGGTATCACCAGCTGCGAGTCCTGGAAGGAGACGTTCCCAAAACGGCATTCTGAACTCGCTATGGTCACTACGAGTTTGTAGTGATGCCCTTCAGATTGACAAATGCACCGGCGGTGTTCATGGACTTGATGAACCGAGTATGTCGTCCTTTCCTGGACAAATTTGTGATCGTGTTCATAGATGATATACTCATCTATTCAAGGAGTAAAGAGGAACATAGCCAACACCTCCGACGGGTCTTGGAAACATTAAAGACAGAGAAGCTATACGCGAAATTTTCAAAGTGCGAATTTTGGATTCGGAATGTAGATTTCCTAGGTCAGGTGGTCAGCAAGGAAGGGATACATGTGGACCCTTCCAAAATCAAGGCAATCGAGAACTGGTCAACTCCAAGGACTCCAACGAAAATCCGACAATTCTTGGGCCTTGCTGGTTATTACCGAAGGTTCATACAAAACTTTTCGAAGATTGCTAAACCACTTACCACCCTGACTCAGAAAGGCGAAACCTTTAGTTGGGGGGAAAACAAGACACTGCGTTCCAAACACTAAAGCGAGCCCTATGCAGCGCACCTATATTATCTTTGCCAGAAGGAACAGTGTGGTCTACTGTGATGCGTTAAACCAGGGCCTTGGATGTGTTCTAATGCAACGAGGAAAAGTCATCGCATACGCCTCGAGACAGCTCAAGACGCACGAGGTCAACTACACTACGCACGATCTCGAACTGGGAGCAGTCGTTTTCGCTCTAAATATCTGGAGAAACTATCTCTACGACACAAAATGTACAACCTTCACCGATCATAAGAGCCTTCAGCACATCCTCAATCAAAAGGAACTCAACATGAGGCAAAGACGATGGGTAGAACTACTAAACGATTACGAATGCGAAATTCGTTATCATCCTAGAAAAGCTAATGTAGTAGCTGATGCCCTCAGCTGGAAGGAATACTCGGGCCGCCGAGTGAAATCCTTAACCATGACGATCCATTCAAACCTGTCCACACAAATCAAGGAAGCTCAATTAGAAGCCTTGAAATCCGAAAAGGTGGCGGGTGAAGCCTTAAGAGGAATGGATAAGAATCTTGAAGTCAAGGATGACGGAGTTCGTTATTTCATGAATCGGATCTGGACGCCGAAGTTTAGCGGATTCAGAGACGTTGTCATGAATGAGGCCCATAAGACTCGATACTCCGTACATCCCGGTTCAGACAAGATGTATGTGGATCTCAAGAAACTGTATTGGTGGCCAAACATGAAAGCCGAAATCGCTACCTATGTAAGTAAATGTCTGACTTGCGCCAAAGTCAAGGTAGAGTACCAAAAGCCCTCGGGATTGTTGCAACACCCGGAAATACCCGAGTGGAAGTGGGAGTGGATAACCATGGATTTCGTAACCAAGTTACCCAAGATAGCGAGTGGACTTGACACCATGTAATGCCCGTGTTTCAAGGCTAGGCATTAATATTGATGTGATAGTCTAGGTTAACCTTTGTAACTCATTTTGAATAAATGAAAAGGACTTATGTGAATTATGTGTTTTATGCTTAATTATTAGGGTTTAATTAATTAAGAATAAAAATGAGCGTCGAAAATAAATATTAGATAAAGCCGATATCTATTAAGAAAGTTGTAGTGATCGTGACAAGGATTATGGATATATAAAGAATACCGAAATCCGAGTTATAACGAAGAAGTTATGACCTGTCGAAGTTTCGCGACAAAACCGGCACGGTGCCGAATGACGTAAAAATGAGTTTTTGGTAAACTACTTTTTAGCCTTAGTAATCTAAACGAAAGTCGTAGTGTTCGTTAAACCGAGAGTATGTATAAAAAGAACGCCCAAATCTGACTTCGTATGAGGAAGTTATGATTTTTCGAAGTTTCAGCTTAGCAGTAGACAGCTAAAAACTCGAATTTTAGATCGAGTGATTTTTAGCCGACACAACCTAAATGAGAATCGAAGGTCTCGTCAATAGTAGTACAACGGTAAAAAGACAGACGAAAACAGACGTCCGATGAAGAAGTTATGAATTTTTAACGGATTTCCTGTCCCGGTCTGTTAAAAATAATAATTTAAAAAGTAAAGTCAAAATTAGCCGACGAAGTCTAAACGAAAGTTGTAGAGAGTAATTTTACCTACGTGTGCATATAAAGAACGTCAAAAACGGAGCTCGTATGCGAAAGTTATGGATTTTAGAAGTTTTTGCACAAAAATAGAGAAAAAAATGCCAAATCCGAGGAATTTCGCATGGTGGACTTCGGCCACGTCACCTTCGCTGCATGTGTGCCACGTGTCCGAAATTGCTGTGTCATCAGAAGCGTGTCCGAACCGGAGAGCCATCCGAAGCGCGGTCCAATAGCGATCCGACGCGTGCCCCTTTCCCGCGTGTCCGAGCTTCGTACATAGCGCCACGACCGAACCCTCGGACCTAGACCTCGGTCCAATCATAAGGTCACACCTGGACCCTCGCACGTGTGAGGCACCTGCCTCCTCTTCGGATCTGCTGCCACTTGGAAGCTTCTCAGCCGTCCGATCAGAAGCCTCGCCCCTATAAATAGAAGGGTGCGAGACCTCCCGGGTATATTTTGGAAACTTGTCATTTTTAACCCCTCTTTCAATATTTCTTTCATTCCACCTTCCCCCAAAGCCCCGGTATCATACCAAACACCCGAAACACGTCCCGAAGTGCCCGAGAAGCCCGAGAAATTTATCTTTTCGGTTTTGAAGCCCAACCCTCGCAGAGCCCAGTTTCTGAATAAAACTCCCGGTTTTATTAGAAACGATCGTTTTAGGAAACGAATTGCTGCCCGATTATCATTAAATCAAGTGACTGTGTAGTTACCTTCACCTTACACATAGATATGAAGTATTTACCTTAAAATACGTGCTATGTATAAATATATTAATTGTTTATTTGAGGTGGCTGTTGAATAGATGTTTTATACAAGTTTTAAACTGTATATGTATTTTATCTACAAATATGTTGGGTAAAACATGGGTAGACGAACTAGTCGATGGGTGTTAAAATGATGAGAGGCCTCGATGTTGTTGTTGTTGTTGTAGTCATCTAGCGGAGTATAGATGACGACCACAGACCTTTCTAGACAGTCAAGTGGAACGCTAGCAGGTTCGCAACTTGTAGGTGTTGGTGAACTATATGTTCATTGGCCTACTCCACCCCCCTCATGGTTGCCTTTAGGACTTGTATGGCTGAGGAGTCCCCTTAGCAGTAGTGTCCATCCCGATGATATTCCTTAGGCTAGGTCCCTTGTGTTAGGTGTTTAGGGACGTAAAGTGAGGACAACGGGAATGGGTAATCAGGGTTATTGTTGATTGGTGAACTTAATAAGTTTATTATTATTGTGGGTTGAAAACCCTATATGCTCACTAGGCTCCCAAGCCTGACCCACTCAGCTTTTTATGTTACAGATAGTGGACCCCGAGCAAAATCTAAGGATGATGAGAGATTTTTGGATTATAGGGCAATAGTTGTAAATAACTGTTGTAAGGCTTATAATGTCTTGTTTATGCTTTTGATCTGTATCGGAACATGACATCCCGAGGTTTTGATATGAAATGAAATTATATATTTCTTAAAGAAAGGTTTTGATAAACTTTTATCATGTTTTGTTTTGGGGACCAATTCCGCAACATCTTTTAAAAAGATTTCTCTGACTCTATTTTAAAAAGCATAAATTAAATCGGTCTTTTCTGGCCGAGAAATTAGGGGATGTCACAATTGGTATCAGAGCATTAGTTTAAGCGAACTAAGAAATTTTAGGATTTCTAGACTTGAACTTAGAATGCCAAGTGATGATTGTGAGATGAGTGTCTACCATATTTTAGACACGAGCACTAGTTTATTTTAGACACACCATCTGGGTGATCGTCGACAGGTTAACCAAATCCGCACACTTCCTACCAATAAAGGAAACAGACAAGCTGGAGAGACTAACTAGAACATACATCAGGGAGATTGTGTGACTGCATGGAGTCCCAATATCCATTATCTCAGACCGATATAGTATATTCACCTCGTGGTTCTGGCAGTCACTACAAAAATCCCTAGGAACGAGACTAGACATGAGTACCGCCTACCACCCACATACCGACGGCCAGAGCGAGAGAACCATTCAAACCTTGGAAGATATGCTAAGAGATTGTATGATCGATTTTGGTAAGGCATGGGATACCCATTTACCATTGGTTGAGTTCTCGTACAACAATAGCTATCACACTAGCATCAAGGTTGCTCCATTCGAAGCCCTCTATGGTCGTAAGTGCAGATCACCTCTGTGCTGGGCTGAAGTGGGTGACACACAACTAGCTAAAGGACAAGTACCTGACAACACTCTCATTGGCCTAGAAATCATAAGGGAAACTACCGAGAAGATTGTCCAAATCCGAGAACGATTAAAAGCTTCAAGAAACAGACAAAAGAGTTATGCGGACAAAAGACGGAAACCCTTGGAATTCCAGGTTGGGGACCGAGTACTATTGAAAGTCTCACCCTGGAAGGGATTAATACGATTTGGAAAACGTGGGAAACTAAACCCTAGGTATATCGGACCATTCGAGATCCTTGCCAGGATCGGCCCGGTAGCATACAAACTTCGATTACCACATGAGCTCAATAACGTACACCCTACCTTTCACGTGTAAAACCTAAAGAAGTGCTTGTCCGATGAGACCCTTGTCATCCCTCTGGACGGAATTGAAATCAACGAGAGTCTCCACTTCGTAGAAGAGCCAGTAGAAATCATGGATCGGGAAATTAAAAGAACAAAACAAAGTCGCATACCCATTGTGAAGGTCCGTTGGAATGCCAAGCGAGGACCTGAATACACCTGGGAGTGCGAAGATCAAATGAAACAAAAATACCTGCATCTTTTCCCATGTCCATAAATACTTAATGTAGAATTAATTTCGGGATGAAATTCCCTCTAACGGGGGGATGATGTGACAGCCCGATATTCCAAGTCAATGTAATGTTCAAAAAGTCAAATATTATAATCTCTTTTTGGAATCAATAAAAAAATAGCGTCAAAAACGAATTGTTCAAAAGTCTCAATTGGGTTACATAAAATGTTAGATATCGTGTCAAGCTTTTCAGAACTATAAAGAACACTCAAATCCGAGTTATAACGAAGAAGTTATGACCAATCAAAGATCCGCGACAAAACCGGTAAAACACTGTTAAGCGTAAAAAGTGAAATTTCAATAAAATACTTTTTAGCCTTAAGTATCTAAAAGAAAGTCGTTGATAATAACAAACCGTGAGCGTACATAAAAAGAAGTCCAAATCTGACTTCGTATGAGGAAGTTATGATTTTTCTAAGTTTCAGAACAACAATAGACAGCTAAAAACTCGAAATAAAGATCGAACGATTTTTAGCCGACGCAACCTAAACGAGAATTGAAGATCTCGACAATAGTAGTACAACGGTAAAAAGACGACAAAAACGGACATCGGATGAAGAAGTTATGAATTTTTAACGGAATTTTCCTGTCCCGACCTATTAAAAATTATGTAACTAAAAATAAATTCAAAATTTGCCGACGAAATCTAAACGATAGTTGTAGAGTATATTCTCACCTACGCGTGGATATAAAGAACGTCAAAAACGGAGCTCGTATGCGAAAGTTACGGATTTTCAAAGATTTGGGCACACACTTCGAGGCTTATCCGAAGGATTACGCCCCGCGTACGCAAATGCAGGGCCTCGGATTGACCACGTCTCCCCTATGCCCTCTTCTCCCGTCCCATCCGAAGACCGGCGACCGATGATGACATCATCGTTGTCGTACACCCCGCGTACGAGGGTACGCCCTGCGTACTTCGGAGTACGCCCGGCGTACGAGGCCTGGCAGCCCTCCTATAAATAGCATGTGAGACTTCTGGGATTTAATTTCTCATTCACCATTTTCTCTCCCGAGTTCCATACTTCTACTATCTCGAGACTACCCCGACACCCTGGTTTCATATCCAAGCTCCGACGAAGGTCCGAAGCTCCGAGATTCCCGAACCACTTTCCGGTCAAAGTGCTGCCCGAGAAAAATCTCGTTTCCTTCAAACCATCACACTTTCCAGGTTAGTTCATACCCCTTTATTTTCACGTTTTTACTATACTTTAGGGGGGGGGGGGGAATACGAGTGAAACACCAGAAAACTTATGTAAAAATACAAATCATTACATAGGATTTCAAAATGCTTCGTCTACATTTTTTTATAAATGTTAAACAATATTACTACTAATGTCACACTTTACATGCAAAGTTAGTAATACACCAAGTTTTATCATTTTAATGGAACACATTTTCGAAAAAACTATAATGGGTATAGTTTACGAGTTATTCATGACATTTTACATACTATAAACACTATAAAGAGGAAATATTTACATTTACAAGGAAAACGGACTTTTCATTTCGTAAATCTATTGATACTAAATTTTGTGAGACATTTGGATTCACCGTACTTTCAAGTACGCATTTCAAGTCCTGTATTATAAACCATAATCTCTTGTAGGGAGAGCGTGATACTTGTGTATAGATCTATACGGGATTGACAATCCCGCACCTAAACTGTTAGCTACAGTTAGACCGGCAGGTCTGGGGTGACAAACGTCATAACACTACAACGCCTGAAGAACGTTGTTACAGGCAGTCTGGGTCAATAGCATGGTTATAAAACTCACATGGAGTATCAAAACATTTTGGTTTACGGAGCTATTAAACGCATTAGTGATTATATATACATATATAAAACTACATACACTATTTTAGGTATGAAAAATACTTATGCATTCCAGTCTTTGGAACTTTTCAAACTACCACACATACATGGAAAATATTTGATTTTCTAGAAACAAGCCCATTTATTTTATACAGAAAGACATACAATTTCTAGTACAAAAACGCTTATGAACTCACCAACTTAATTGTTGACATTTTTCAAAACTACTTGTATTTCTCAGGGATTCAGTAATACAGGTAAAACATCAGCTTTTGGAGAAGGGACGCTAAGGCGTCAGTTTTCAAACTTATTAAATCATCATATTGTAATTTTTTTTGACATGTATCACATGCAACAATGTAACTTTTAAATTATATTTATGATGGTTGTGGTTACTTTCTTTACAAATATTCAACTGTTATGATACTACGTGAAGTCATCCACCCCCGAATGTTTTCGCCATTCTGGTTTGGGGGTGTGACATTGAAGATTAAAAAGCTTGGAATGAGGGGAAGCTTGTAGATCCAGTATCTACATCGTGTTATCATCCAGTAGAAGATAAAAAGTCTTTACCTTGGCCTTCCATTTATTAGATCTCTTCGTATGTTGGAATATGGGCATTTTGGAGCAACATGGAGTCACTTTCGGATTTGAGCTTCTCACAAGGGCATGGTTTCAGATCTGGACTCCTCTAGACCCTTATGGACATAAGGCCTCAAGCTTTATGAAGCTTTGGCCGTCCTTCATGTCCCAAACCTTCTTCTAAGGCTAGTTATAAGTGTTTTAGCCTCATGGAGCTTTGCATGCACGTAAAGTTAGCAACTTTACGTGATAACAACACCATAGGAGCCTAGATCTACAGTTTGGAGCTTTGGTTTCACTTAAAAGCATTTGAATGAGAAATGGACTGAAGGAACACGACGAGTTGCATAGTCAACTCGACGAGTTGAATGAGGGTTTCCCGCCTTTTGGATTCTGCATGAACTCGGCTAGTTGGAGATGCAACTCGAGGAGTTGGTTAGGGTTTTCACGACATTCTGGACTCTGCATGGACTCGACGAGTTGTCTGCAAACTCGGCGCGTCGACTAGGGTATTCATGATTTCTTGAGTTCTAAAGGAACTTGACGAGTCAATAAGCTACACTCGACGAGTTGGGTCAACATGGACTGTTGGACTTGACCGTTGACTTTTGACTTTGACCAAGGGGTTAACCAGTTTGACTTATGGGGATATTTTAGTAATTTGGAAATTTATGGAAGTGGATCATTGGTGGATGTAGGTGTTCGAGTTTGGAGCTGTATTTGGGGAGTTTGACATTATCATCTCGAGCTACTTGTGAGGTGAGTTGTCCTCACTATACTAACAGGGTCGAAGGCACCAATGTCAACCCTTCTTTTAGATTGTTATCCTGGTTATTGCATGATGATATGCTTAGTGACCTTTTAGGTCGGTATCCTGGTATATAGGATGATGTTATCTTAGTGACCGGTTAGGTCGGTATCCTGGTATATAGGATGAAGCTATGGTTAGTTATCTGTTAGATCGGTATCCTGGTTATAGGATGATGCTATGTTAGTGATCTGTTAGATCTGTACGACTATCTGTACATGGTAGGTAGCGTATGATATTTATGTGCACATGATTGTTTGATTGGGGGTTGGGTTGAGGCGATCATGCTTTGTGATTGTGCCAACATACCCAGGGCGGCCCGGATAGACTGTAGACCCGGTTAGGGTGTACTAGTCAGGCCGAAGGCCCGACGAGCGGTCCGGATAGGCTGAAGGCCAATAGAGGCGGTCCAGACGTGCCGATGGCTCAGAGAACGGTCCAAAAAGACTGATGGCCCTGCAAGGCGGTCCAGTCAGGCTGATGGCTCATTATGCATGTTGTTTATATGATATAGTTATCGTTTTTATGGCGTTGGTATTTTGGGGGAACTCACTACGCTTTGGGCTTACAGTTGTTGATTTTGTTTAAGGTACTTTTGATGATCGCGGGAATGCGAATGCGTGATCGTGCACCTCCTTATATTTTTTTGATTTGATTCATGGATACTATGACATGAAACCATTTTGAAAACAAATTTGTAATAATGATTGGTTTTCGAATGATTTAAAACTTTTAAATTGACTTGAATTTTATGGATGTTACAAGTTGGTATCAAAGCCTTGGTTTGAGTGAATTGGAGGAAACACTCGTGTGTATCCAGTGTCAAACTAAGGACAAGATTTTAAAATGATTTTTCAAATGGTTTCTCAAATACTAAAGGAGGATGCAAGTGTACGATCAGCCGGAGCCAGTAAGTAGACCCCAAAATACCTTACAAATTATTTGATTTTGTGATATGTTAGAACAACATGCTAGTACTGTAACACCGTAAATTTTCAAGAAAAATTTTCATTTAAAAATCACATAATTCTCATAACACATTTCACAAAAATCTCATTTATTTAATTTACAAATCGCAACTCCATAATTGTTTGATTAATAATCTAGGATCCTCAAAACATAACTCTTTCACTGGTGTGTACAATCAAGCTGGCGCTTTCCAGCGATTCTGAGAAAAACCAGAAACACATATCACATAACACGGTAAGCACGAAGCTTAGTGAGTTTCCTAAAATTCCACACACAACTCATTAGCCACTCGAGGCTATAACACAATAAGACCCTCCGGTCAATGTGTCTCAGTGGAATCCTCCGGTCCCACACTCGAGTGGACCCTCCGGTCCTAACTCAGTAAGCACAGAATAATACACATCATAAATAAAATAGACATAATGTAGGATATCACAGTACTCAATATAAACACATAAGACCCTCCGGTCACACAAATATTACCACTCTAGGTAAAGTATAGTGAGAAGACTCACCTCGGATGATAAACATCCCCTAACGCTGCTGCTGCGCATCGACCTCTATCTCTGAGCCAAACCCACAATTAACCCAATTAGGAACTAAGTCCAAACTCTCACTCATTAGGTATAAAGGTAGTCCACTATCCAGCCCATCAATAATCTAAAACTCATTGGGCCCACCAAGACCCAATAATAAATGGGCTCTCTCGAGGCCCAACCCTCAAATCTAAATGGAATGCCCAACTCAAGGGCCCAAAGCACACACACACACATACATATATATATATATATATATATATATATATATATATATATATATATATATATATATATATATATATATATATATATATATATATATTTCTTTGGTCCAAAACTCTATTGCAACCAACCCAAACTCCAAGCCCCAACACTCAAAGCCCAAAATGATACTTAGCCCAAAAGTCCACGGTGAGGTTACGTGGGGCGTACCTCCCTTGGTACGCTCAGCGTACTCACGAGTCCAGGTTGGCCATCGGGGACACTTGTTCAGTACGCGGGGCGTACTGGGATTACGCCCAGCGTACGACCCAGCTTCACTCTTTCCACTCATTTGGTCTTAATCAGTTAAGACCTTGGCTCATATCACAGATCTGGACTCCCTAATAGCTCTTACTCCATAAAGTCAGTGACTTTAAGCCTTTGCATGGCTGATAAGGTCACAAACACACAAAACTCTCACCTTCTTAGCTCAAAATGCTCATATCTCATGCATGGCTAGATCCCAATGTCCAAGTCCTGATTTTTATGCCACAACACCACAAAATACACTCAAAGGGGTTGATCATAGTCTCTGGAGCTCAATAACTCATAAAGTCTCCAACTTTTGGGACAAAAACCCTAAAATACTTCACTATGATGCACAAATCAAAACAATGAGAAAGCTTGAAGCTTTATACCTCTATATGAAGCTCCCAACACATATATGCTCAGATCCAAGGGCCTGGACTCTCACTCCTTCTTCTCCAAAGCTTCTTCTTCACTCCAAGAACATACAAAATCACCCAAAGGCTCTCAAATGAACTCACAAGCTCTATGAACGAAGGTTTAGGGTTTAAGAGGGTTTGATGACTGAGAATGGTGGCTAGGAATGAGGCCGTTATATCCTTTATATAGGGACACACCCAAAATTAGGGTTTTCACTCTGTGCCTAGTACGCCCAGCGTACCCTCTGGTACGCCCAGCTTACTAGGTAGCTCCGCTTAAAAACCACGCACATGAGTACGCTAACCATACACACATGTACGCCCAGCGTACTCAGCTGCCACCTTTCTCAAATAAGGGAATTATCTTGCCAAAACTTCAAACTTCCATTGCTTCCTTGATATAACTCCGATTCCAATGAACCTCATATCTACAGAAAGGTGACGAGATTACCTACGCTTCTAGCAACTCGTCGCAACCCCGAGACTTCCTCATGCCCGAGTTGCATCCCACGAACACTAACCACAGACGATCCGAAACAGGATGTTACAAGTACTAGGCTAGGGATCTTTAGGAATTGCATGATAGAATTGCCTGATTATATGATGCCTGATAGCCTAGGGTTTTTCCTTAAATGAAATTGACATCATTACTCTAGTTGCTTAGTGTATGCATCACAGTCGTACATAATTAAGATCTTATAGCCTGAGAATGTTTGGTTTGGCCTTATTTCCTGTTTTTTTTTATGAAGTGCGTAGGGTAGGTGTTGGATTAATGTCTAAGTCCATAACTATAATTGGTAAGACTTGACCCGACCCGACATGGTCCATTTGGGTTGCATGGCATCATGCATTTGGATAGACTATAATGAGAGAAATAACACTTAAGGTTGGTTAATATATTATAAGTTCTAATATATTAATAAGGTTATTTAATTAGTATTGATCAAGAATTAATTTGGAATTAATTAAGTGATCAAAAGGAGACTAATTAAATATATGGGTTGATTGTGTAAATCATTCATTCTTATATATGTGGGCTTGTGATCCAAGATTCCTTATGTTGGACTAAGTCCATGGGGTGACCCATGGATACTCCATGGAGGTTAAAATCCATGGAGCATAAGGAATGGGTAAAGTTATGAGTTACATGGTGTAACCCTAATAGCCACCATATAAAAGAATCCCATGGCTCAAGAAATCGTGCACTAATGTGTGAATATGAGGGCTAGACGATTTCAAGGAGTGTTCCATTTCTCTCAAGTCATTCCATGTGCATTTGGTGTTGTGTGAACCATTTGAGGTGTCACACTTGGGGCACTAGGCACTCAAGCTTCATGGAGACAAGCTACATCAAACAAAGGTATGTATTCTATCCATTTGATTACCCAAGTATCAAGTATTGTATGCTAGATAGGGTAATACCTTGGAAAGTTCATAATTGCATGTATAATAGAGAAAACATAGATCCAAGGTATTTAGGGTTGCATGTACACTTAGGAGTGTTAGAATGCGCAAAACCCATCAGTGGTATCAGAGCCACGACTTGTTTTCTTGTTATACTTGCAAAATTAGCTGAAAAATTGAATTGTATTAGTTTAAAAGTTATGCTAATTACTTGAAAAAAATTTGATGTGAATTATCTTTGTTCATATGAGTTTATTAGATTAACAGAAAAGTTAATTGATTATGTGTTTTCAATCCATTTTAATCTAAGAGTTGATTCTAAAATGTGTTTTTGTAACTTGTCCTCAAGTTATATGAAAAGTCACATTTAAGTTTCATAAAACTCATAAAAAGTTGGCAATGGTTACAAAAATGAAGAGTCTTGTCCTCATTAAATGTTTTTATGACTCCATAACTTGTCCTCAAGTTATGGAGGTTCAAGAGTCACTTCATTAAATGATAAAATGTGTAACCTTAATTAGTTCCATAAGTTACAAAAATAAAGAAAAGTTACATTCTTTTATTAGTTTAAAGTCTTCCATAACTTGTCCTCAAGTTATGGAACTTGAAGAGTTTTTTTTAATTAAAACTACTTTAAACACATAAGTTATGGAATTAATTAGTTTTGAATATTTTCAAAACTTGCCCTCAAGTTTTGGAATTTGTAAAGTTTTCCCCATGAATACTTTAATTCCAAGTTAGCCTTTAGAATTTTAAAAGTTAAAATTCAACCCTTATACTTTATAGTATTATAAGTTAATAATAAATATATGTATAAGAGCAAGTCAGTCTTACCGTTAGTAGGCCTCATTCACGAAGCCAGTCTATAAGGGGGGTATAAGGTTACTGCCTATAAAATGGCAGTTTAATGGGTGTCCACTCTCACCCACCGCTTCCTTGACTGGTGGAGGGTCGTTAGCCGAACGGGTAGGACAAGGACTATAATTCTCCCTTCATTAAAAGTATTAATGATAAATACTAAGTAACTAAACACTTATAAATTCACAATCTTAGTTACTTAGGAAAATGTGAATAAGGTGCTAATCCATGAAATTACACTTTGCACTTTGTTTAAACCGTTAGTGGAGCGTGTGTGGTTAACCGACACACTAACCTGGATTTAACAAAGTAGGCAAAGGGTAACTTAATATTTATCATAGCATCGATGGAGCGTGTGTGGTTAACCGACACATCGATTGAGGGGTAAACACTTAAGGGTACCAAGTAATTTGCATGGTTACTTCACACCTTGTTTTGTGATCCTCGGCATCCCAGTCACAAAACCTGAAGGGCACACTCGAGATTGAAACATGCCATTGAACAGTTCAATGAATCTCAAAGATCTAGGAGTTTCAAAAACCAATTAAAACCTAATAATATATATTTCGTTTTCATGGTGGAAATTGGTGAATCGTCATTCGCCTACCTTCAAATATTTTATAGCTTGGATTACGGCATCCCTCGTCCAAGTTATAAAAGTATTGTGTTGGGTCCTAGCCTTAATATTTCATATTAGGTGTTATATTAAGGACTTTAAATCAACTATCTTGAGTATCTCCCAAAAGATGTCTGGTTTAGACATTTATGATCTTCCCAAATCTCTTGAAACAAGCTTTCCTAAATGAAGATGATGTCCCACGGAAATCATACTTCTTTCACCTCCTCCAATTATTCTCCCTAACCCACATGTTCCTAAAAAGTTTAAGGTCACTCAAGCCCTATTGGCAAGCAAAGGTCTATGTGTGATCACATCTTGGAGATGTAGTCACATATTGACAAGCCGGGAGAGTTGGGTGTCAAAGTCTTGAGAAAGTTGGTGGCTCAACTACTTTCTAAGTCACATAGTGAGTTCTTTTGGAACACCTATGAAACAGACTATGACAAGACCCTTAATGATCTTATCTATTTGCTAAGATCAACTTCCTAAAAACTTTATGGACATTGACAATGATGACACTGGGAATCCAAAAAAGCATTCTCTTCCCAATGGAAATGGATCGGCCATAGTCAACTCAGTTGACCAAATGGTAAAGAGAAAAGCTAAGTCTGAGATAGTCCCATTACCAAAGGGTCCATATGTTTATATTTCCAAAGAAAGGGGCATTGGTTGCGAAGCTGCCAAATTTACCTAAGGATGTTAAAATCAATAAGTTTGACTCTACTTCACGTAAAGTTCACTATCTAACTCTGCTAAGTTTCTATTCTGAGATCCTTGATACATGATGTGACTGGGTCACATGTTGATGTTTTAAGAATCAAAGAAAAGTGAAGAAACTTAAAGAAAGAATATGTTGAATCTGATCGCGTAGATGGATTTCTATCGCATAGTTTGAAGATCGGATTCTTGAGCCACTTCTTAGGAGTTATGATATTTTGCTTAGGAATAGATAACAACAAGTTTCCATATGGATTGTAAGGATAAGTTTTTCTGTAAAGTTTTAAAATAAAAGGTAAATCTTTTGATTTTATTTATTTTAAAATATCCTTACAATGGCATTTGTGAAAATCTGTGTTGCTTATAAGATTCCATTAAGAGCAAGAGTGGAAATATGAATTTGATTCTTTCATTTGTGTTAGTGTCTAAATTTACCAAATAAGGAAAGATTCTCATCACCCAAGTTTCAGTTGGATAGAAACTTGGAATCATGCAAGTTGTATAGCATGATGAATGAGAACTTTCGAGCATTGGAAAAATTAAGACTAACTACTTGTTCACATGGGTGTGTGAGTCAAGTGAAGGACTAAGGGATCAGGTATACATTCTTGTGCACTGGTCAGAGTCCACCACAAAAGATCGATAAGACTATTTGTCATAATTTACTATAGCTCAGTAAATATGGTTATACTTACAAGCTTAAGTGTAATTCTGAGACATTGGAAAAGGTTCCAATGTATGGCAGAGCGAATAAGAAGAATCAATTTAGGCAGAAAGATAAAAGTTTCTCAAATCTGAAAAGATGGGAGAGTACTTTAGTATCATGTTTTAAGACCATCTTAATGATTTTGAGACCTTATCACAATTCATCCTCTAAGTGCATTCTGATAGTTAAGAAGAGGAGTTATGAATTATTGAAGTGGTTAAATCAAGAAGATGATTCATACTTCGTTCCAAAAACAATTCTTAGAGTTATACTCTAAGATTGTAACTTGAGTGACATGTCTTAAAGAAGGTTTAAAACACTTATCAAATGTAAGAGTAAAAGTTTTCTACTCTTGTACATTTGAAATTGGTAAGTTGTGATGTTTTGGATAAAACAAAGACCAACTAAGGCCAATTGTGTGAAGTGTTTGTCTTGATTAGAATCCACACTATCTCTAGAATATCTGACAAGAAAATCTTATATGTCAAGAGGACAGTGGGAGTCTTAAAGGTCTTGAAAGTCTCAAGAACTAATCAAGAATAAAACCTGAAGTTCATCACTAGCACACGACTTGAGGTTTATAACCTATCGTGTTGACATATTTTGTGCCCATTCCAGTTAAAGTTGGTTTTGCATATGAGTTCTTAGAGTTCTCAATTGGTTGCACAACAACTTGGAAGCAATGGCAGGCCCTTGAGCTGCCAGGTGGCAAGAAATTAAGATTGAGTTCAGTCCATATGAGTTTGGATTTGTCATTATCCTTGTCTTGTGACTATGGTTTTGACAATTCACATGGATAAGAACACATACACCATTAAATCTAAGGGTCGTAAGGTTTCTCTCCGATTCATGAAAATGATGGTGAGGAAACACTTCCACCAAGTAGATTTGAAGTAGATAGCAATTGTGATATTTGCATTCTCAAAGTCGTTAATGGAGCTGTGTGGTTAACCGGCACACTAACATGGACTTGTGAGAAGTGGCAAAGGTCTAAATAATTGAGACTATGATTACGGCATCCCTTTTCATAGTTCTGAAATTGTTTAGACACACCTGTGAGCTATCTAAGATATGGTGTATGATATTGATAAAGTTTTATCAAAGCAATCTAGTATCAGAAATCTGAACTTTGGTAAGAAAGTCAATAAAGTATTGTTTTTTCTAGAAGTTCAACTGATTTCTGAGTACATGTCAAAGCTAGTGGGAGCATAAGTGTTATGCTAATAATCATCATGTTAGTGGGAGCATGATAATTATGATAAAGGTTGCAAGTTAGCAATGTTAATTATAGAAAACAAAAGGTTTCAATTGGGAAAAAGTTGTTTTGCTATAATTAAGGGAGAGGAAATTATACTTCATCTCAAATCTAAAAGCTTAGATTGAGGTTTTAATCGTATTTAGTCAAGTATATATATGAATGTTATGTTGGAATGGCTCAACATAAGAAAATTCCCATATAGGGTCCATTATTTGCGTTCTAAAATTCGATTATGATTACGACATCCCTTTTCATAATCTGAATTATGAGAACTTGGCAAATTGAAATGGAAATATTATAGCAAAAGACTGGTTTAGTCTTTATGTGATACATCATGAATCGTGTCCCATATGCTTCAAATATAGGATCGATTGCATGTGCTATATTCATCCTTTCTAAAATTTTCCAAATGCCTGGGGCATTAAGAAGGGAAAAGGTCTAGAATTGGATATGACTAAAAGGATTAAACAATTGTCGAGGATAATCTAAGGTTTACCAAAGATTGGTTGCTCAAGGACAGTTGGAAGTATAATGATAATTCTGGAAGGACCATATTGACATAATCTGTAAGGAGGAAACTCTTGTTCAGAAGTGATAGTCAAAATGGAATATGGAAATTATTCAATCTGTGTAAGATTAGGAAACTTAATGCAAGAAGGATGTTTCCAAGGAGTTGATCTCCTTGGAATGCTCTGTAATGGTTGTTGTCAAGTCTTTCTGACTCTGTGCATAATCATTACAGGAGGATCAATGCATATAAGTTTGGAATCTAACAGATTTCAGTAAATGGCATGAATTTGGAATTCTTGCATTTGCAGTAAGGATTTGGGACTATGAAAAGAGGATCATTGGAGTTATGTTCAATTGATCTATTTCACAAAGTAAATAGACAAACATAGTATGCATACTTGGTGTATGGCATGACTAGTGTTTAGAAAACATAGTGTACATGCTTGGAGCATGGGACAACTATTGTTTTAAATTCAAGAATAAAGTTGATAGCTGAAACAGTATACAATGAATAATGTGTAATCATATGGTGATAAATAACAGGTGTTTTATTTATGTTCATAGGTTTTGATACCATATTCGATTCAATTATTCTTGTGTTTCATTTTGCATGTTTTGACTTACAGAATAAACTAGGTCATTGTTCTGGATGACTAAGTTATTCAAACCATCCACAGTCGGTCATATGTTGGAAGTAGATATGAATTAAGATTGTCATGGGTTGGCTTGTAGAGGTCTAAGATGTTGGACAAAGGGCTACAACACTCATGAGTGCTCATAAGTTCTGAGTATTGGATTCAACCCGCGCTCATTGGAATCACTTCATGGATTTTATCACGAGTGATCATGAGACGATAATATCTTATATTCTTCAAACCTAGAGATATGAGTTGTTACTATGAGTTGGTTGTACATTGATTGCACGAAAACGCATTCGGTAACTCGGTGTTATAAAACGTGCCTTTGTGTATGATTCAAAAAGTAGTAGAACAAGCCATATGAGTCGAAGTTTATCCATTCCCTTTACCTTCGGGATAAAAGCGATATCTGTGGGCCCCTCGATGATTTGATGATGACAAATGGAAGTGCTCGGCCGAGCCAGGACTGATTTGATTTGTTCAATTAGTCAGTCGTCATAAATCGGAAATCGGGAAACAACAAATGGACAGAGAGAATGATTATAATCCATGTCTCAGTCCATATGATATCTAGAATGGAGGAATATATGATCCCTTATCTAATGGACAAGTCATTGACAAAGGTCAGAGTTCATCGACAAGGTCAGAGTTCGACAGAACTTTTGAGAGCTACGATTGCTGATTGGTTCCTAAAGTCATACGCAATAATAGTTTTAGACTTATCCAAGTGGGAGACTGTTGGATTAATGTCTAAGTCCATAACTATATTTGGTAAGACTTGACCCGACCCGGCATGGTCCATTTGGGTTGCATGGCATCATGCATTTGGATAGACTATAATGAGAGAAATAACACTTAAGGTTGGTTAATATATTATAAGTTCTAATATATTAATAAGGTTATTTAATTAGTATTGATCAAGAATTAATTTGGAATTAATTAAGTGATCAAAAGGAGACTAATTAAATATATGGGTTGATTGTGTAAATCATTCATTCTTATATATGTGGGCTTGTGATCCAAGATTCCTTATGTTGGACTAAGTCCATGGGGTGACCCATGGATACTCCATGGAGGTTAAAATCCATGGAGCATAAGGAATGGGTAAAGTTATGAGTTACATGGTGTAACCCTAATAGCCACCATATAAAAGAATCCCATGGCTCAAGAAATCGTGCACTAATGTGTGAATATGAGGGCTAGACGATTTCAAGGAGTGTTCCATTTCTCTCAAGTCATTCCATGTGCATTTGGTGTTGTGTGAACCATTTGAGGTGTCACACTTGGGGCACTAGGCACTCAAGCTTCATGGAGGCAAGCTACATCAAACAAAGGTATGTATTCTATCCATTTGATTACCCAAGTATCAAGTATTGTATGCTAGATAGGGTAATACCTTGGAAAGTTCATAATTGCATGTATAATAGAGAAAACATAGATCCAAGGTATTTAGGGTTGCATGTACACTTAGGAGTGTTAGAATGCGCAAAACCCATCAGTAGGATCATGTATTCGAAAGTCTATAGGGTCCAGCGTTATGTATGACTAGCATACACGAGTGCTGCAGGGTTGGTGGAAGTTTCATAGGTGAGTTGTGTGGGGTCAGTCAACCAGTTATGAGATATTTAGCATTCCTCAAGGAGTGAGGATTGAGCGCACTCCATGCTTACGTATATTGTTAGGGCGTTGTGATGATACTTGAGACAAATATGGGTAGGTTTGGAAGGTCGTATGGGCCCGTACTACTGAAAGCACATGACCCATACGCGTAGCAAGGAAGTCACAACCCCTAGGGTTTTGTTGGGAGTTGGTTCCCGGACTATTATATGGAATTACTGATATCTTCCTGGTATATTTTCAGCATGGTGGTTACTAGAAGATTTGTGACTGGATCCGGATCAAGATCAGGAGATGGCGGTCAGGAGGGACCAGCAGTGCCCGAGGTCATTGGTCAGATGAGGTCGGATGAGTTAGGCGCCAAGATTCGAGAGATCCTGCATGATGAGGTTGCTACTATGTTCCGAGCATAGTTGACGGAGATGTTTGGGTCTATCAAGACCGTTATGGTGGAGTACTTTGACAAGCGCTATGCAGCACCTGCTGAGACGTCTGCCGCTGCAGCCTCTGCAGCCGTAGCAGCCGCTGGTGGTGGGACCAACCGGGCTTTCCAATACCAAGACATCGATAACACGAAGCCCCCGACTTTTGGTGGGGTTCAGGACCCGATCATAACCATGAGGTGGCTATCTGACGTGGAGGTATGTTTCTTCACATGCGCATGTCCTGCTGACTAGAATGTTAGGTGTGTTCTTAACCTGCTGAGGTCCGGAGCCAAGGACTGGTGGAGGTTGATGACAGGGTCGTATACTGATGATCAGAGAGCTGCAACTACTTGTGAGCAGTTCAGGGATATGTTCCGCGCTCGCTACATTCCACGGGTTGAGCGCGAGCGGCTGGCACATGAGTTTCTTTATTTGAGGCAAGGTGTGAAGACGGTGACAGCGATCACCCGTATGTTCACTGAGAGGGCGATGTTTTTCCCGGAGTTTGCTTCTAAGCAGGATCAGATGACACATTATCTGAGCATGCTCAAGACTGACATTCGTCAGTTTGTTGCTACCCAGTGTTGTGATACACTGCTGGAGTTACAGGAGGCCGCTAGGCGGCGTGAGCTTGAGATCGAGTTATAGTTGCGGGAGCAGAGGCAGGCCCCAGTGCAGTCACAACCTGCGCCGAAACGGCCCAAGACCGTTGATTCTAGGTCTAGGGGCCAGCGTGGCTGCACTTGTGGGAAGTGCGGGAAGGGCCATTTGAGAGTTTGTAGATAGGGTAGTGCGTGCCGCGAATGCGGAAAGGAGGGGAACTTCACGTCATATTGTCGCCAGCCAGCCCTGGTTCAGGATATGAGGATCTGCTATCACTGCGATCAGGTTGGTCATGTGAAGACCAACTGTCCACAGCTCGCTGCCAGGCCGGCGCAGGCTCCAACGCCGGCTACACTGAGGATTGATGATGGGGGTCAGGGTAGAGCAGAGCCTTCGATGGCTCGGGGACGCGCCTTCCAGCTTACAGCCGAGGAGGCCAGGACAGCACTGGATGTTGTTTCTGGTATGTTTCTATCCTTTATATTATTCATTATATCTATTTTATGCTTATATGTTTGTACCTATGATTAGGTACGTTCTTAGTGAACTCCTTACTTGCGTTGGTATTATTTGACTCCGGGGCGAGTCGGTCATTTGTCTCTCGATCTTTCAGTAGGGAGTTTGGTTTGCATATAGGAGAGCTAAAGTGTCTGTTGCGAGTCTCTATCGCCAACGAACACCAGATTTTTGCTTCTTCGGTCTATCGGGGTTACGTTCTGGAGCTCTTCGGGGTATCCTTCCCGATAGAATTGATACCGATTCCTATGAGGGATGTATGTGTAGTTGTGGGTATGGACTGGTTGAGTTGCTTTGGTGCCATGATCGACTACGAGGGTCAGCGGGTGGTAGTTCGAACCCCAAGTGGGGGAGAAATGGTTATCTACGGCAAGGGGACCAAATTGGGATCAGGGTTTTGCTCAGCTACTAGGGCCCGACAGTATATTCAGCACATGTGTGCGGGTTACTTAACGTATGTGGTGGATACGCGAGACAGGGATCATGTTTCGGTTCAAATGTTCCGGTTGTCAGAGAGTTCGCTGATGTGTTTCTGGAGGAGTTACCCGGAGTGCCTCCGGAGAGGAAGGTCGAGTTTAGGATCGATCTAGTGCCAGGTGCAGCCCCTATCGCCAAGGCGTCGTCCTGATTGGCACCACCAGAGATGCATGAGCTGTCATCACAACTGCATGAACTATTAGGCAAACAGTTCATCTGTCTAAGCAGTTCTCCGTGGGGAGCGCCGATTCTCTTCGTGAAGAAGAAGGATGGTTCACACCGGATATGCATTGACTACCGGGAGTTGAACAAGTTGACAGTGAAGAACCATTATCCACTACCACGAATTGATGATCTTTTTGATCAGCTACAGGGAGCATCTTGGTTCTCCAAGATAGATTTGAGGTTTGGGTACCATCAGGTCAGGGTACGGAAGGAGGACGTGGAGAAGACCGCATTCCGGACTCGTTATGGATGCATCACAAAACACGCCAACTATATTTATGGACCTGATGAATCGGGTATGCAGACCAATGCTTGATCACTTAGTCATTGTGTTTATAGATGACATCTTGGTGTATTCCAAGACCAGAGAGCAGCATGAGGAGCATCTTAAGGAGGTATTAGGAGTCTTGAGGCGAGAACAACTTTATGCCAAGTTCTCGAAGTGTAAGTTTTGGTTACGAGAGGTTCAGTTCCTTGGACATCTAGTTAACCAGGAGGGGATTTTGGTCGACCAGGCCAAGATCGAGGCCGTTATGCAGTGGGAGGTTCCGAAATCTCCCTCGGATATCAGGAGCTTCTTGGGATTGGCAGGGTACTACCGGAGATTCATATAGGATTTCTCCAAGATTGCGGTACCCCTCACTCGTCTGACGAGGAAGGGGGTGGATTTTTGGTGGGGCCCTGAGCAGCAGAGGGCATTTATGACTCTCAGATAGCGACTTTGCGAGGCTTCAGTCTTGACTCTCCCGGAAGGAGTTGAGGATTTTGTAGTCTTCTATGATGCATCCATCAGAGGACTGGGAGCGGGGGAGCGGTCCTCATGTAGAAAGGACGGGTTATAGCCTATGCATCGCGGTAGTTGAAGCCGCACAAGACGAGATACCCTACTCATGATCTAGAGTTGGGAGCGGTGGTATTCGCTCTCAATATTTGGAGACATTACCTCTATGGGGTCCGTTGTACCATATACACGGACCACAAGAGTTTGAGTCACATCATTGTGTTGGGTTTTGAGCATTCTAACACTCCTAAGTGTACATGCAACCCTAAATACCTTGGATCTATGTTTTCTCTATTATACATGCAAATATGATTATCCATGGTATTATCCTAACTAGCATATCAAAACATTGATACTAGGATACTAAAATAGATAGAATACATACCTTGTTGTTGTTGCTTGACTCCATGAAGCTTGAGAGCCTAGTGCCCCAAGTGTGACACCTCAAATGGTTCACACAACATCATGAACTCTTGGAATAACCATGAGAAGAAGACATACATGTTCAAATTGGCTAGCCCTCTTACATATGTATCACTAGTGCCAATTTCTTGAACTAAAGGGGTTCTTATATAGTGTGGCTATTAGGGTTACACCATGTAACTCATGACTTTACCCATTCCTTATGCTCCATGGGTTTTAACCTCCATGGAGTATCCATGGATCACCACATGGGTTAAACCCAACATAAAGGAATCTTGGATCATAAGCCCACATATATAAGAATGAATGATTTACACAATCAATCCCCATATATTTAATTAGTCTCTTTTTGATCACTAAATTAAGTCCAAATTAATTCTTGATCAATACTAATTAAATAACATGATTTCATATTAATATATTAGAACTTATAATATATTAATATGTCACAAAATGTCTTTTCCTCATAAACGGTCTATCCAAATGTTCTGATGCCATGCAACCCAAATTGACCATGCCGAGTCGGGTCAAGTACATACCAATTATAGTTATGGACTTAGACACTAATCCAACAGTCTCCCACTTGGATAAGTCTAAAACTATTATTGCGTATGACTTCAGGAACCAACTGGCAATCGTAGCTCTCAAAAGCCGCTGTCGAACTCTGACCTTGTAGATGAACTCTGACCTTTGTCAATGACTTGTCCATTAGATAAGGGATCATATATTCCTCCATTCTAGATATCATATGGACTGAGACATGGATTATAATCATTCTCTCTGTCCATTTGTTGTTTCCCGATTTCCGATTTATGACGACTGACTAATTGAACAAATCAAATCAGTCCTGGCTCGGCCGAGCACTTCCATTTGTCATCATCAAATCATCGAGGGGCCCACAGATATCGCTTTTATCCCGAAGGTAAAGGGAATGGATAAACTTCGACTCATATGGCTTGTTCTACTACTTGTTGAATCATACACAAAGGCACGTTTTATAACACCGAGTTACCGAATGCGTTTTCGTGCAATCAATGTACAACCAACTCATAGTAACAACTCATATCTCTAGGTTTGAAGAATATAAGATATTATCGTCTCATGATCACTCGTGATAAAATCCATGAAGTGATTCCAATGAGCGCGGGTTGAATCCAATACTCAGAACTTATGAGCACTCATGAGTGTTGTAGCCCCTTGTCCAACATCTTAGACCTCTACAAGCCAACCCATGACAGTCTTGATTCATATCTACTTCCAACATATGACCGACTGTGGATAGTTTGAATAACTTAGTCAATCAGGAAGAATGACCTAGTTATTCTGGAAGTCAAAACATGCAAAATGAAACACAATAATAATAGAATCTAATATGGTATCAAAACCTATGAACATAAATAAAACACCTTTTATTTATCACCATATGATTACACGTTATTCATTGTATACTGTTTCAGCTATCAACTTTATTCTTGAATTTAAAACAATAGTTGTCCCATGCTCCAAGCATGTACACTATGTTTTCTAAACACTAGTCATGCCATACACCAAGTATGCATACTATGTTTGTCTATGATCTTCACTTTGTGAATTAGATCAATTGAACATAACTCCAATGATCCTCTTTCACAGTCCCAAATCCTTACTGCAAATGCAAGAATTCCAAATTCATGCCATTTACTAAAATCTGTTAGATTCTAAACTTATATGCATTGATCCTCCTGTAATGATTATGCACAGAGTCAGAAAGACTTGACAACAACCATTACAGAGCATTCCAAGGAGATCAACTCCTTGGAAACATCCTTCTTGCATTAAGTTTCCTAATCTTACACAGATTGAATAATTTCCAACTTTGAAACATTTCCTTATTCCATTTTGACTATCACCTCTGAACAAGAGTTGCCTCCTTACAGATTATGTCAATATGGTCATTCCAGAATTAACACTATACTTCCAACTGTCCTTGAGCAATCAATCTTTGGTAAACCTTAGATTGTCCTCGACAATTGCTTAATCCTTTTAGTCATATCCAGTTCTAGACCTTTTCCCTTCTTAATGCCCCAGGCATTTGGAAAATTTTAGAAAGGATAAATATAGCACATGTAATCGATCCTATATCCGAAGCATATGGGACACGAGTCATGATGTCTCACATAAAGACTAAACCAGTCTTTTGCTATAACATTTCCATTTCTATTTGCCAAGTTCTCATAATTCAGATTATGAAAAGGGATGCCGTAATCATAATCGAATTTTAGAACGCAAATAATGGACCCATATATAGAATTTCCTTATGTTGAGCCATTCCAACATGAAATTCATATATATATATATATATATATATATATATATATATATATATATATATATATCCTTGACTAAATACGATTAAAATCTCAATCTAAGCTTTTAGAATTGAAATGAAGTATAATTTTCTCTCCCTTAATTATAGCAAAACAACTTTTTCAACCCCTGCAGCCTCACAAATTGAAACTTTTGTTTTCTATAATTAACATTTCTAACTTGCAACCTTTATCATAATTATCATGCTCCCACTAACATGATGATTATTAGCATAACACTTATGCTCCCACTAGCTTTGACATGTAATCAGAAATCAGCTGGACTTCTAGAAATCAATACTTTATTGACTTTCTTACCAAAGTTCAGATTTCTGATACTAGATTGCTTTGATAAAACTTTATCAATATCATACACCTTATCTTAGATAGCTCACAGGTGTGTCTAAACAATTTTAAGAACTATGAAAAGGGATGCCGTAATCATAGTCTCGATTGTTTAGACCTTTACCGCTTCTCACAAGTCCATGTTAGTGTGTTGGTTAACCACACACGCTCCACTAACGACTTTGAGAATGCAAATATCACAATTGCTATCTAGCTAAAATCTACTTAGTGAAAGTGTTTCCTCACCATCATTTTCATGAATCGGAGAGAAACCTTATGACACTTAGATTTAATGGTGTATGTATTCTTATCCATGTGAATTTGTCAAACCACAATCACAAGACTAGGATAATGACAAATCCAAACTCATATGGATTGAACTCAATCTAAATTTCTTGCCATGTGGCAGCTCAAGGGCCTGCCATTGCTTCCAAGTAGCTGTGCAACCAATTGAGAACTCTCAGAACTCCTATGCAAAGTCAACTTGAATAGGCACAGACATGTCGACACGATAGGTTATAAACCTCAAGTCGTGTGCTAGTGAAGAACTTCAGGTTTTATTCTTGATTAGTTCTTGAGACTTTCAAGATCTTTAAGACTCCCACTGTCTTCTTGACATATAAGACTCTCTTGTCAAATATTCAAGAGATAGTGTGGATTCTAATCAAGATAAACACTTCACACAATTGGCCTTAGTTGGTCTTTGTTTTTTCCAAAACATCACAACTTACCAATTTCAAATGTACAACAGTAGAAAACTTTTACTCTTACATTTGACAAGTGTTCTAAACCCTTTTAAGACACGTCACTCAAGTTACAATTTTAGAGTATAACTCCAAGAATTGTTTTTGGAACGAAGTATGAATCATCTTCTTGATTTAACCATTTCAACAATTCATAACTCCTCTTCTTAGCCATCAGAATGCACTTAGAGGATGAATTGTGATAAGGTCTCTTAATCATTAAGATGATTACATAACATGATACTAAAGTACCCTCTCATCTTTTCAGATTTAAGAAACTTTTATCTTTCTGCCTAAGTTGATTCTTTTTATTCGCTCTGCCATACATTGAAACCTTTTCCAATGTCTCAGAATTACACTTAAGCTTGTAAGTATAACCATATTTACTGAGCTATAGTAAATAATGACGAATAGTCTTAACGATTATTTATGGTGGGCTTGATCAGTGCACAATAATGTGTACTCGATCCTTTACTTGACTCACACATCCATGTGAACAAGTACTTAGTCTTAATTTTCCAATGCTTGAAAGTTCTTATTCATCATGCTATACAACTTGCATGATTCCAAGTTTCTATCCAACTGAAACTTAGGTGATGAGAATCTTTCCTTACATGGTAAATTTAGACACTACCACAAATGAAAGAATCAAATTCATATTTCCACTCTTGCTCTTAATGGAATCTTATAAGCAACACAATTTTTCACAAATGCCATTGTAAGGATATTTTAAAATAAATAAAATCAAAAGATTTACCTTTTATTTTAAAACTTTGCGGAAAAACTCATCCTTACAATCCATATGAAAACTTGTTGTTATCTATTCCTAAGCAAAATATCATAACTCCTAAGAAGTAGCTCAAGAATCCGATCTTCAAACTATGTGATAGAAATCCATCTACGCGATCAGATTCAGCATAATCTTTCTTTAAGTTTCTTCACTTTTTTCTTTGATTCTTAAAACATCAACATGTGACCCAGTCACATCATGTATCAAGAATATCAGAATAGAAACTTAGTAGAGTTAGATAGTGGACTTTACCTGAAGTAGAGTCAAACTTATTGACTTTAACATCCTTAGGTAAATTTGGCAGCTTCGCAACTAATGCCCCTTTCTTTGGCAATGGACCCTTGATAATGGGGCTATCTCAGACTTAGCCTCTCTCTTTACCATTTGATCAACCGAGTTGACTATGGGCGATCCCTTTCCATTGGGAAGAGAGAGCTTTACTGGATATCCAACGTCATCATTGTCAATGTCCATAAAGTTTTAGGAAGTTGATCTTAGCAAATAGATAAGATCATTAAGGGTCTTGTCATAGTCTGTTTCATAGGAGTCCCAAAGGAACTCACTATGTGACTTAGAAAGTGATTGATCATCAGCTTCCTCTAGACTTTGACACCCAACTCTCCCGGCTTGTCAATATGTGACTACATCTCCAAGATGTGATCACACATAGACCTTTGCTTGCCAATAGGGCTTGAGTGACCTTAAACTTTTCAGGAACTTGTGGGTTAGGGAGAATAATTGGAGGAGGTGAAAGAAGTATGATTTCCATGGGACATCATCTTCATTTAGGAAAGCTTGTTTCAAGAGATTTGGGAAGATCATCTTTTGGGAGATATTCAAGATAGTTGATTTAAAGTCCTTAATATAACACCCAATATGAAATATTAAGGCTAGGACCCAACAACCTATTTATAACTGGAAGAGGGATGCCGTAATCCAAATTATAAAATAGTTGAAGGTAGGTAAATGACGATTTACCAATTTCCACCATGAAAAACGAAATATAATTAAGTTTTAATTGGATTTGAAACTCCTAGATCTTTTGAGATACATTGAACTTTCAATGGCATGTTTGAATCTCGATTGTGCCCTCTCAAGTTTGTGACTGGGATGCCGAGGATCACAAACAAGGTGTGAATAACCATACAAATTGACTTGGTACCCTCAACAATATTACCTAATCGATGTGCCGGTTAACCACACACGCTCCACCGATCTATAATAAAGTCAAGTTACCCTTTGCCACTCTTACTAGTCCATGTTAGTATGCCGGTTAACCACACACGCTCCACTAACGACTTGGTAAGGTACAAAGTGTAATTTTATGGGCTAGCACCAATTTCACATTTTTCCTAAGTAACTAACATTGGGAATGTATAAGTGTTTAGTTACTTAGTATTTATCATTAGTACTTTTAATGAAGGGAGAATTATAGTCCTTTCCTACCCGTTCGGCTAACGACCCTCCACCAGTCAAGGAAGCGGTGGGTGAGAGTGGACACCCATTAAACTGCCATTTTATAGGCAGTAACCTTATACCCCCCCTTATAGACCGGCTTCGTGAATGAGGCCTACTAACGGTAAGATTGACTTTTCTTATACATATCTATATAATTAAGATTATAATAATAGTATAAGGGTTGAATTTTAACTTTTAAAATTCTAAGGGCTAACTTGGAATTAAAGTATTCATAAGTGAAACTTTTCAAATTCCAAAACTTGAGGGCAAGTTTTGAAACTATTCAAAACTAATTAACTCCATAACTTATTTGTTTAAATTAGTTTTAGTTAAAAAACTCTTCAAGTTCCATAACTTGAGGACAAGTTATGGAAGACTTTAAACTAATAAAAGAATGTAACTTTTCTTTATTTTGTAACTTATGGAATTAATTAAGGTTACACATTTTATTACTTAATGAAGTGACTCTTGAACCTCCATAACTTGAGGACAAGACTCTTCATTTTTGTAACCATTGCCAACTTTTATGAGTTTTATGAAACTTAAATGTGACTTTTCATATAACTTGAGGACAAGTTACAAAAACACATTTTAGAATCAACTCTTAGATTAAAATGGATTGAAAACACATAATCAATTAACTTTTCTATTAATCTAAGCAACTCATAAGAACAAGATAATTCAAATCAAACTTTTTCATGTAATTAGCCTAATCACTAAACTAATACAAAACATGAATCTATTGACAATTATCTTTGAAATTGGATTAGTATGAACATTACCACATCAAAAACAAGTTTATAAGTTCAAAAACATCTTAGGGTAATGTTTATAGTCCATTTCTAGCCAAAAAACGCGAAAATATGCTGTCTGGGGCTCCTACTCGTCGAGTGTATCAACCTACTCGCCGAGTAGGATGATTTTCTTCATGTACTCGGCGAGTTCATCAGTGGACTCGGCGAGTACAGTGCCCAGAATGCCCGAAATTCGACTTTTTCAGCATTTTTCAGCAATTTGCATCAAGTATAATTGAAAACAAGCCTAGGCTCTGATACCACTGTTGGGTTTTGAGCATTCTAACAATCCTAAGTGTACATGCAACCCTAAATACCTTGGATCTATGTTTTCTCTATTATACATGCAAATATGATTATCCATGGTATTATCCTAACTAGCATATCAAAACATTGATACTAGGATACTAAAATAGATAGAATACATACCTTGTTGTTGTTGCTTGACTCCATGAAGCTTGAGAGCCTAGTGCCCCAAGTGTGACACCTCAAATGGTTCACACAACATCATGAACTCTTGGAATAACCATGAGAAGAAGACATACATGTTCAAATTGGCTAGCCCTCTTACATATGTATCACTAGTGCCAATTTCTTGAACTAAAGGGGTTCTTATATAGTGTGGCTATTAGGGTTACACCATGTAACTCATGACTTTACCCATTCCTTATGCTCCATGGGTTTTAACCTCCATGGAGTATCCATGGATCACCACATGGGTTAAACCCAACATAAAGGAATCTTGGATCATAAGCCCACATATATAAGAATGAATGATTTACACAATCAATCCCCATATATTTAATTAGTCTCTTTTTGATCACTAAATTAAGTCCAAATTAATTCTTGATCAATACTAATTAAATAACATGATTTCATATTAATATATTAGAACTTATAATATATTAATATGTCACAAAATGTCTTTTCCTCATAAACGGTCTATCCAAATGTTCTGATGCCATGCAACCCAAATTGACCATGCCGAGTCGGGTCAAGTACATACCAATTATAGTTATGGACTTAGACACTAATCCAACACATGGATCATCCAAACTTGAACATGAGACAACACAGGTGGCTTGACGTAGTCAAGGATTATGACTGCGAGATCCTTTAACATCCTGGTAAAGCGAATGTCGTTGCGGACGCCGTGAGCCGCAAGTTAGCTGGATCTTTTGCTCCAGCTGCATGTATGAGGATATCTGTGGATTCTCCACTCGTGAGCTTGATTAGGGAAGCTCAAGTTGAGGGTATGCAACCGGAGAACTGGAAGCTTGAGAGGATCAGGGGCGAGAACACCCGTTTTGTTCAAGATAGTCGGGGATTATTGACCCGTTGCGGTCAGGTCTGGGTTCTGATGTCTGGTGGGGTCAGACAGATTGTTCTGGAGGAGGCTCATAAGTCTCGCTTCTCTATTCACCCGGGGGCCACCAAGATGTACCGAGATCTGCGACTGAGTTACTGTTGGCCATGCATGAAGAGGGAGATCACATGGTACGTTGAGAGGTGCTTGACCTGCCGGATGGTCAAGGCCAAGCATCAGAGGCCGCATGGTCAGTTGTAGCCTCTGGAGATTCCCATGTGGAAATGGGAGCAGATAACAATGGATTTCATCACCAGGCTACCAAGAACGACTAGGGGATTTGACGTTATTTGGTTCATCTTGGATCGATTGACCAAGAGCGCCCACTTTTTAGCGATACGGGAGAGTTCATCGGCCGAGAATTTGGCCGACTTGTATATCTGCGGGATCATTGCTCGCTATGGGGTACCAGTCTCTATTGTCTCAGACCGTGATGTTCGGTTCACCTCCTGTTTCTAGCAGAAGTTCCACGAGGAACTGGGCACACGGTTTCACTTCAGTGCAGCCTATTATCTACAGACAGATGGCCAGAGTGAGCGGACCATACAGACTCTCGAGGATATGCTGAGAGCCTGCGTTATTGACTTTGGTGGGAGCTAGGACTCCTACCTACCTCTTGCAGAGTTCTCCTACAACAACAACTTTCATTCTAGTATTGGTGCTCCACCATATGAGCTGTTGTATGGACGGAGATGTCGCACCCAAGTATGTTAGGGTGAGATCGGTCACAGGGTGATGGGACGAACAGAGGTAGTTATACAGACTACCGAGAGGATTCAGCAGATCAGACAGCGGCTGCAGACCGCTCAGAGTCGGCAGAAGAGTTACGCCGGCAGACGCTGATCTGAGCTGGAGTTCCAGGTGGGTAACATTGTATTACTGAAGGTCTCACCCTGGAAGGGTGTGATTCGCTTCAGGAAGAGGGGAAAATTGGGTCCCCGATACATTGGGCCATTCAGGGTTATTTCCAGGGTTGGCAAGGTGGTGTATAGACTAGATCTCCCGGAGGAGCTTAGTCAGATCCACAACACTTTCCATGTTTCACATTTGCGGAAGTGCATATTAGATAAGGAGGCACTGGTGTCATTAGATGATATACATGTCGACGAGCGCCCGAATTACGTGGAGAGTCCAGTGGCCATTTTGGAGAGGAAAGTGAAGGTTCTACGGAACAAGGAAGTACCTTTGGTAAAGGTGCAATGGGATCATCGGAAGGGATCCGAGTGGACTTGGGAGCCGAAGGCCGAGATGCGGGAGCATTATTCGGAGTTGTTCGCTGCAACAGACTTCGAGGACGAAGTCTAGTTCAAGTAGGGGAGAATTGTAACATTCCGACTCCCAGGTATAAATTCTAAAAGCTTTGTATTCGTTTTATTGTGGGAACTCGACGAGTTGGAGCCCCCAACTCGTCGTGTCGAACTTAGTCAGCCCACGTGGTTTAGGGCATCTATTCAACGAGTTGGAGGACCCCAACTCGACGAGTAGAGGCTGTGCACGAAAACCCTAATTTTTAGGGTTTGCACCCTATTTAAAGGACCTTAAGTCCTTTCCTCCAGCCACCTTACCACCTTTTGACGGCCAGAAGCAACCCTAATCGATCTAAACCCTATTCTTGATTGTGTGAGAGGCTAAAAGTGTGTTTTTGGTTCATTTGTTGAAGAAGCTTGAAGATTAAGAAAATTGAAGATTAAGAAGCTTGGAACGAGAGGAAGCTTGTAAATCCAGTATCCACATCGTGTTGGCATCCAGTAGAAGGTAAAAAGTCTTTACCTTTCTTAGATCTCTTCTTATGTTGGAATATGGGCATTTTGGTGCAAAATGGAGTCACTTTCATATTTGAGCTTGTCACAAGGGCATGGTTTCAGATCTGGACTCCTCTAGGCCCTTATAGACATAAAGCCTCAAGCTTTATGAAGCTTTGGCCCTCTTCCATGTCCAAAACTTTCTTCTAAGGTAGTTATGAGTGTTTTAGCCTCATGGAGCTTTTCATGCACATAAAGTTAGCAAATTTACGTGATAACAACACCATAGGAGCCTAGATCTACAGTTTGGAGCTTTGGTTTCACTTAAAGCATCTGAATGAGAAATGGATTGAAGAAACTCGACGAGTTGCATAGTCAACTTGACGAGTTGAATGAGGGTTTCCTGCCTTCTGGATTCTGCATGAACTCGGCGAGTTGGAGAGGAAACTCGAGGAGTTGGTTAGGGTTTTCCCGACATTCTGGACTCTGCATGGACTCGACGAGTTGTCTGGAAACTCGTCGAGTCGACTAGAGTTTTCACGATTTCTTGAGTTCTGAGGGAACTCGACGAGTTAGTAAGCTACACTAGACGAGTTGGTTCAACATGGACTGTTGGCCTTGACCGTTGACTTTTACTTTTACCAAGGGGTTGACCAGTTTGACTTCTGGGGATATTTTAGTAATTTGGAAATTTATGGAAGTGGATCATTGGTGGATGTAGGTGTTCGAGTTTGGAGCTGTATTTAGGGAGTTTGACATTATCAACCCGAGCTACTTGTGAGGTGAGTTGTCCTCTCTATACTAACAGGGTCGAAGGCACCAATGTCAACCCTTCTTTTAGATTGTTATCCTGGTTATTGCATGATGATATGCTTAGTGACCTTTTAGGTCGGTATCCTGGTACATAGGATGATGTTATCTTAGTGACCGGTTAGGTCGGTATCCTGGTATATATGATGAAGCTATGGTTAGTTATCTGTTAGATCGGTATCCTGGTTATAGGATGATGCTATGTTAGTGATCTGTTAGATCTGTATGACTATCTGTACATGGTAGGTAGCGTATGATATTTATGTGCACATGATTATTTGATTGGGGTTGGGTTGAGGCGATCATGCTTTGTGCTTGTGCCAACATACCCAGGGCGGCCTGGATAGACTGCAGACCCGGTTAGGTCATACTAGTCAGGCCAAAGGCCCGGTGAGCGGTCCGGATAGGCTGAAGGCCCTGAGTGGCGGTCCAGAAGTGTCGATGGCTCGGAGAGCGGTCCAGATAGACTGATGGCCCTGCGAGGTGGTCCAGTCAGGCTGATGGCTCTTTATGCATGTTGTTTATATGATATAGTTATGGTTTGTATGACGTTGGTATTTTGGGGGAACTCACTAAGCTTCGGGCTTACAGTTGTTGATTTTGTTTCAGGTACTTCTGATGATCGCGAGAAGGCGAAGGCGTGATCGTGCACCTCCTTATATTTTTATGATTTGATTCTGGGATACTATGACATGAAACCATTTTGAAAACAAATTTGTAATAATTATTGGTTTTTGAATGATTTAAAAAGTTTTAAATTGGCTTGAATTTTATGGTTGTTACAGTGAAGCTTCAATTCACCTTTTTGGTACTAATGAAACTTAATCTCAGAGATGAAAAGGTAGATTTTATTTAAATTTTTAACTCCTTTCATCCTCAACATTGGTCTATGATTTTTTTTTTCTGGAGATTTCGTTCATCAAGATTTTCGTATGGCTGAGACTGGAAATTAGGTAGAAAAAGTATAGAAGCTCTAATCGAAATCATCGATGCTTCACTGCTTCCTCTCATGTTCGACCTAAATTGTCCAACCCTTCCGATATTTTGTTCTTCTTACTGTAGTGAACATGGCCGGTCCTGAAGAATTAAATATATTCAAAGACACAAGATGAACAAGAAAAAAAGGATCCTTATCATTATTATAATTTGCTATTTTTAAATATAAATTATATAATAAAGAAATTGGGCCTAGTCCCTCCTCTGGTAGTTCACACTTGCTAAGTTGTTTCTTCTTTAACGGTGGTTATTCAAAGAATCCATCTTTCATGTAGGTATTGTATTTCAGCTATTATAATGGGGACATCAGCATCCTTTTTTTTGTATTCCATGGTACCCTTCGTCTCTGTCTATCATCTTCCATCTTCTGATTTTTTTTTTAATTTTTTTTTTCTATTTTAGAGCTTGACTTAGAACTCAATCTAATTCAGTTGACCTAATTTTTACTTGTTTTTTGTTCTTTAGATTATTATGCAGCTATATATGGAAATGTTGAGTTGATTGAAGGTTTGAGTTCTACATATATAGATTCAAAGTTTCTTTTTTATGTTAAATTGTTCATTTATTATGTTGGTAAATTTTGGTATGTGTTTGATTTTGAAATTGTTGTTGGAATCACTACCTTATGTCTACAGTCTACACGGACTTCAGAATTGCAAAGGTCTTATTTGTTTCTCTATTAGTGTATGTCTATTGTCCCCAAGCATGAAAAATCCCCAATTTATGTTTTGTGATATTCGGTAAGTAGAGTATTTTCTGCATTAGTGAACCAGGGCAAGTCCTTCAAGAAATATGTTGATAATTAGTTCGATTATTGTTGTTTATATAGTTATCATTCTTAAATGTGGGATTATCATATGTTGCCCATTCTTAGGTTGGATTGTTGCTCCGATGGCAATTATTTTTGTTGTATAATTATATTTTTTATTGCATTTTGGAATGGAGCTTGAGGGGCCTACCTATAGTGATGTATTCTCCATCTCTGTTCTGCTAAATTTAGGGTTTTAAATAAAGATAGTGTGATTTGGCTTGACGATGGAATTGTTTTTCAGTAATTGCAATATTTGGCACTGAACGATACATGTACACATCTTTCTATGTTATTTTTTTTTGTTATGTGTAACATCCCAAAAATTAGGACCAAAAATTTCATTTTTAATTAAGTAATTTATGAAAACGAGTAGTATGAAAACATCATCCGAATCATACTCAAACCATGTGTCACAAAAACCATATCATGTCATAGTAAAACAATATCAGAGTACAATCCCCTAGGATCTCATAATGCGGAAATCATAGTGTGATGCGCTGCGATCATGCCGACTCCTTTCATCTCGAAGAAGAAGTACCTGAAACCAAAACTGTAAACCGTAAGCACGAAGCTTAGTGAGTTCCCCCATCATACCACATAACAACATACTACCAGGCATATTTGGGTGCCCGACCTACCCTGTCAGGTATATCTGGGTGCCCGGCCTACCCATTCAGGCATATCTGGGTGCCTGACCTACCCTCCGGTTTATTTCAACCGGTTACGGGGTCTATCTCACCCCTACTGCTACCATATAATATCATAACATAGCATACTGTCAGGCATATCTGGGTGCCCGACCTACCCTGTCAGGCATATATGGGTGCCCGACCTACCCTCCTACCACTATCACATAATAACATAACATACAAGCACGTAGAGCTCAACAAATAGTGGCATACCAGACAATTATCACAAAGACAATCATCTCTACTATAAAAAACTACTTGTGGACCGGCCTTGGCGCAGTTCACCACTGCTACCGGGAAGGTAACTCACCTTGATCACACAAAAATAGCTGAATAGTCCCCGACTCTGAAATCAACCCAACTCAATCCATGAACATGAAAGATCTCCTTAATTACCAATTCATATTCATAACCCCCTTCAGGGTCAACTTGGTCAAAGTCAAAACTCAGGTCAAAGTCAAAGTCAACACTCCGAGTTGACTCAACTCGACGAGTTATCCTTCAACTCGGCGAGTTTCCATAATCCACAGAATCGCGATATCCCGAGTCAACTTGTCGAGTTTTCCCTCAACTCGGCAAGTTCTTCCTTATCCACAGAATCAGGAGATTTCAAATCAACTCATCGAGTTCCTCCATGAACTCGTCGAGTTCCTCAGTCTGTTAGTCCCTTCTTAATGCATTAAGTCACTATTCTACAAACCAAGGCCTCATCTTCTGGATTTAAGCTGGAAATACGTCTAGAAGGGTAAAGTTTCCAACTTTACCCATTAAGAACCTCTCCCAAGGCCTAAGGCCTAAACCCTAATCCAAAATGGCTTAGATCCAAATCCAAAAGCTCTTAAAACTTCAAGATAGGTCATATGAATATAGATATGGACCTTAGAGACTGAATGGTCACGTAGAGTTTCCAAATTTCTCTTCATGCATGACCTAATGGGGCTTAAAAGACCAAAATGATGGTATAAAGGTTGCATGAGACCCTTATGGCCATAAAGTTGGCACCTTTATGCCATAAAGGTCCCTCTAGACCATGGATCTGAAGTGCTTTCCAATTGGGACGCCCAACTTTCAAGAATCATCTCATTTGAACCAAAACAAGAAAAGACGTTTAGAAATGGAGATCTAAATGACCATAAGACAAGGTTCAAGCTTTATACCAGCAAAATGTCGTGGATGAATCTAAGATTTTGGATCTAGTGGCTCCTTCTTGTGTCTCCAAACTCCTCCTTCTTCCAAGGGCTTCAAGCACACACAACAACACTTTAAATGGCTCACAAACACTCAAGAGGGCATTAGGGTTTCAAGATTAAGGTTAGGGCAATGGAGGCTGGAAATGAGGCCAACTTATTGGGGTTAAGGTGTTTAAATAGGGTGCAAAACCCCAGAATTAGGGTTTCATTTCACTCAACCTACTCGTCGAGTTGAGGCCTCTCAACTCGTCGAGTAGGTCCTTAAAAATCTGTGGCTCAAAACACCTCTACTCGACGAGTCTGGGGCTACCAACTCGTCGAGTAGCTCTATAAAAATGAATAATTTATAAGTTTAAATACATACCGGAAACCAGGCGTTACATTATGCGTAAGGTATCTTCTATCAAACTCTTAACGATATTTAAATATATACTTTGGCGTTAGATATCAGTCACAACATATTACAGTCACAACATATTACTTTTATGTTCCGAATTCATGTAAATATCCAAGAATTTAACCCAAAATTCAATTTCCTAAATTGATGTTTCTAGGTCTAGCCTAACATAATATTTGGTTAATTTGTTTCTCATCATTGACTTAATCGGAGTTGATGTTCAATCCAGTTAAATTAATTGGTGTTTAATGTTACCTCCATTGACCTAGGTTGTTGAATATGATTTGCCATTCTCTCTTCTATTAATTTCAGTCACTTTTTTTCTCAAGAACCGGAATCATCTTCACAATCTTCTGATACCAACTTCAACTCGCATGGATGGGAGCTTAACGATGTCAATGTCGTTTTTTTTCTAGGTATATCTTCTTGAAGTTTATTCTAGAGAGTCGTCTAGTACGTGTTGAAAGTCATGTTTCTTACACCAAGGACATTTCTTTTGGGGTGGTTTAATTGGTTGAATAAAATATACTCAAATAGTTGTTTTTTTTTTTTTTTGAATTTAGCTGGTTTGTTGAAATTTTAATTATTTTTTTATGATTTTTCCCTGAATTGAAAATCCATCCGTTTCATTATCAATGAAATTTCATGAGTAGCTACCCAGTTTGTTCTCATGTTTGCTGTGATCAAGATCTTTAAGGCAGTAGAGACGCTATAAATGGCATGCAGTAGAGATGCGATAGCATAAAAAACGAAGATATATTTTTTAATTATTTAGTAAATTCCATTTAAAATTTTCACCATAAATATTCAAGGTTTTTATTTTTTGATGTGTATGTAATGTACTATTCATGGGTACCCAGCTGATTCCACCGGGAACGAGCTCGAACCCACTTCCACTATCTGGTCTTGTATCAAAGCTATTAATGAACACCAACTGAAAATGAGAATGATGTGCGCAGTAAAAAAAAGGTAATAATAAATAACTAATTACAAGAAATAGCTACTTACTTTCGTTTACATCATTTAAATAGCAACTTTCATTTCTTCTTATTACACCATTTACAAACAATGTATTTTCATTTCGTTACCGATAATAGCATCATACTTGGTTGTTTATTGATAATAGCAACATACTTGGATTGTTACTCATAATAGCAATGTACTTGCACGTCAAAGCCTTAGTCGATGGTGATGAAAATAATGAACTTACCCTTCCTGGGTCGTAGCACGACCCTTTTTACTTCATTATATATATATATATATATATATATATATATATATATATATATATATATATATATATATATATATATATATATATATATATATAACCCTAAAAAAACCCCAAAAATCATAAAAATGCATAAAAAAAATACCTAGAGATCACAAAAATTTTTTTGACATTTTTTATGAAAAAATCGCAGGTTTTTAAAGAAATTCGCTGAAAAAAAATTTGAAAAAAAACTTTTTTTTTATAAAAAAAAATTGATTTTTTATTTTTTTTTCAGCGAATTTTAATAAAAAGCTGCGATTTTTTATAAAAAAAATTCAAAAAAAAGTTTTGTGATCTCTAAGTATTTTTTTTATGCATTTTTATGATTTTTAGGGTTTTTTTTAGGGTTTTTTGTTTTCCATAGAACCTAAACCTATATATATATATATATATATATATATATATATATATATATATATATATATATATATATATCATTATCATTATCATTACATACTTATAAATGAAGCATTTTTCCTTTCACCACAATCATTTGAAACTCTCATTCATTTTTCCTTTCACCACATTCATTTAAAACTACCATGACTTTTCAATTTCTTTCTAATAATGATTATAAGTTGGTTAATAAGGTTAAATAAATATAAAACCTAAAGTGTAATCATATATAAACTACATTTCAATATTAAAAGAATATATATTCTTCTATTATCATATCATATCATATCATACTATATTATAAAGGAAACATTTTTTTTCTTTCACCACATTCATTTGAAACTCTCAACTCTTCATATTTTCATATAATATACTTAATTTATTAATTTAAATATGTTTTTAATTGTAAACATTATCATAAATGGAAGACTTCATGACTTATCAATATGATAAATTTAATTTTTTAACTTCAATATAATGTTAAATAAATAATCTACATTAATATATCAAATAAGCTTAAAAATTTAGTGTAAAATTTAAAACCTAAAGTAAAATATCAAATAATGTTTTAACAAAAGTTCAATTTATGGTATTTTTAACATAGTTAAAAGGAAAACATTAAATATAATAAATATAAAAGAACTTAGATCTATGAATCGAATTAACTAAAAGGTGTCTGAAAACTATATTTTATAATAACTAAAATTCAATTCAGCTAAAAATAATAGAAACTTAAAAATTAAACTATGTTAGATTACAAACAGTTGTTGATGATTTAAATAACCATCATGATAAAATTAAAACACTTTCAAATTTTTTTTTAAATTAATAAATCATAACAGTAGTAAATTAAAATAGTTGACAAATATAACTAATATTATAGACACGTAAAACATGAATATAGACCATTAAATGATTTGATTTTAATAAGTGTTATTTGTTCAAATTAATTATAATTTTATATAAACTAAATATAATAATTATTATTTTATAGTTAATATAAATGACATAAATATTTTCAATAACATAATATTACGAGAAGTTTTAATTTTATTCTGCGCATATAAAACCCTTATTTCTTTGGTGTCGTTTAAAATGAATTCAGGCTACTCTAATACCTCCACGTAACCCATCCCTCGTAACGACGCATCTTGCCATTACGTCGATTCAATTCTTCTTACCGTCTTATCTCCTTGCGACGTCTCGCCTCCTATATAAACACCTTCCTTTCGTGTTCCGTCTGTAGCGCATTAATACGTTTCCAAGAACAACATATCGCTCAACGTTTGAAGGACAACTACGCTCTGGATCGGCACACATGTTTGGGAGACGCTCTGGTTTCTCACGTATGAGTTTCCTAAATTTTTGGTTCCAATTTTTGCTATACCGGTGTTCCACAAAACATGCAAAATTTTCCCTAATGGGAGATCTATAATAGTTATTTCAGATTACGATATAGGGTTTTAATTGTTTTGATGGCTACGGAGTTTCTGATCCCATCTTCTCTCTCTGTTTGCTTTTAAAATTAGATTTACAGGGATTTTTTCCGCCACGTACCCTTCCTCCTTAACGATGCAACATCCCAGATGTTCTTCACCTCTCCTGCAACCTTTCACATTCTACACATTGACAAACCCACCAACTCGGCGATTCCCCTTCTCCTCTAAGCGAAACTCGAGATTTTCTAAAGCGTCAACAGCGCGTGAAAGGGTCTTCAAGGATTACATTTGGCCACATTTGATGTAAATCTATTGAGTCAGATCCATGGTACCATCGGTTTTTTAGAGTCACCATGTTTTGTACTGTACTGCTTCATCGGAGTAATTGAAATCACAAAAACCTTGGCAACCGCCGATAATATCTGGTATTATATGGTTCCTTCATTGCATCTCATAAATTAGATTTGTTACCTACCCACAATCTCTATCTATTATTTTCTTTACCTAAAATCCTAATTTATCTTATTTTCATATTATCTTCCGTGTTTGGAATTAAGAATCTCGTTTGTTGGGGTGTATGTGAAATCCCACAAATCATCAATGACGTTTGTACCAAATCCAGCAATGAGGTCTCAAAATCAAATCCCTATCCCACAATCACTTTGATAGAATTCCCAAAACCAAGAAGTATCCCCTGATCCTACTTTTTAGCATACACGCAGACACACAATTAGTTTGATACGTAGACTCATCTTTGTTTAGATTAATTTTTGAAGCGAGCCTTTCTGGTGGAATCTATGCCAAGATTAATTTTTGAAGCGAGCCTTTCTGGTGGAATCTATGCCAAGTATATATGGTCAATTGGTATTGGTGGTGTTCTCTATTCAAAAGTTTTTTTGCTTAAAATATCCTATTGTTCCCACCTCCCTTACTATTTGCATCGGTTATAGGTAATAGTGTTTCATAGTTATAGGTTATAGCGTTGGATTATTAGTTTGTGTTTCTTTTCATTCTTCTACAACTTCCCATTATATTTTCCTTTGAAATTCAAATTGGTTTATGATGTGTCGTTTTCCATAACTTCACTCAATTTTGTGTGTTAGATTTTCATTTTATCCAATGCTCTGCTTGATTGTTTTATCATCTACTTTATCTAATAGTGTTTGATTTCATTACATTAGTTGCTTTTATGGTTGCAATTTATTGCTTCAGATGGTTGTGAGGTCTAAAGAACCATTTTTGGTGCTCATGTACTTTTAAACACTGAATTCATAATGGTGGGACCTTTATCTTTAGTCTTAAATCTTACTTGAACTCAAATTGGAATCTTATGATTGAAAAACTTATTATGTATGTAGCTTTACCAATTAAAAGTATAAAATGCTACAAGGTCTTTTAAGCTTCTCAAAGTGTCCCAAATCTAGGACTTCCCTATTTCTTACAACTATGTAGCATTAAACCAAGTGATTAACAAAATCTCGAGGATAAAATAATCCCACAATATGTAAAACTGCAAATGATGACATGTATAAAGCTATGTATGCAATGACCCAAGTGAACTAAACCCTCTTACTGGTTGAATGTGTTTGTGATGTCGTTTGGCTTCACAAATGTTGTGGTATTCATTGTTTTATGATTATGATTATCAAAGGCATCTTGATTAATTCAAAGCACTTGTTGTGATGTCGTTTGGCTTCACAATTGTTGTGGTATTTCATTGTTCTAAGAATTATGATTATCGAAGGAAAAACAAAGTCAGTGGTTTTTTTTAAAGATTGTCCGGTCTGGTTCCCGGTTTTGGGCCGGTTCCAATGATCGGTTCTTACGGGTTCCAGGTTCCAAAATTTGACAATTATATAGTATTGGTCTTGGCCCGACCGGTTTCATTGGGTTCCGGTTATGGCCGGTTCCGCGGTTCCTATCCTCATCCCTAATTTAGTTAGTAGTAGGGCAATCATGTAATTTGTAATTTAAAGTTTTACTTTGAGGTTAACATTATTAATTAGCAAATGAAATTAATGAATATAATGTTAATAATAATGTTAATTTAAGATGGAACATATAAATTAGTAAATGAAAGACCCATCTCAATTTTAAATCTCTACATGACTTACCAACATCAGGTTTTGCAGGATTCGCAACTTCCAAAGGGAAATTCTGAATGGAAAACAACTTTTGTTTTGGGGTTGATCAAAGGCCTACAAGCCAATAATCTATATTACTACACATATCTATTGACATATATTTTGTAAGTTATTGTTTGGTTTTTTTGCCTTCTCATAAAACAAAAATAAACAATTTAACATGACAATTTAGAAGAATTGTGGTCCAACGATTTGTGGGAGTAAAATTAATTGTTCTTGGTGATTTACAGGTTACATAAGTACAGTTTCTTTGCTGGACAAATGTATTAGAAATTTAAAAAAAAAAGAAAAAGAAAACATCAAAAGGAAATATATCGCTTTATATATTTTGAGCCTTTCGATCAAATGGTCACCCTGAAAGTTCTTTTCAAACAAAAAACTAACTCACATGCCCACGCCTTAAATAAATCAATTTCATTGTTTAAAAGTTTTATAAAATAGAAATGCAAAGAATTTACAATATATTTATACATTATTTTACCAATTCGTGTAACATATTTTTTAATCATTTAAAATGACAAACTTATTAAATTTCATTACTGTATATGAAAGCTTAAATAAAATGATATAAAATATTAAGCTTGTTGCATTAAATGATTCAAAATTGTATCACATGGACGTATTTTTGATATAATTAAGTTTTATGTTTTTGTCACAATTTTCAAGTACTCGTATTAATTTCTTTAGTAGATGATCATATAAATTTGATTGTTGTTTGAATAGAAAACAAGATCATCCTCTTGTAAAAAGATAAAGTTTATTATATTTATAAATGAAAAACACAAATGGTCATACCCATCATACTACGGTTTGCTACATTTACAAAATGCATGAATCATTCCAAGATTGGTAACGGTTGAATTAATTAATCTTTTACCGATTAGTATTCACATGACACAACTCAATCTATTCCATGTGAAACACACCACAGCTGCAAAACCTGGTCTGCTTCTACCCCTGTAAATTTGATATGAGTATAACAGTTTCCCATCTTACTTTCCTTTTCTTCCGTTGTAACCATTGTACTTTGAAATTTTTTTATAGCAATGTAAAACAATCCTCAATAAATGAAATTTCGACATGGTATTTTAGTTTCTTCTAGTAATAGAAATGTAATTTCTTTTTCTTACCTATGACAACAATGCAATTTCAGCTCATTATTCAAATTACTCTTAGTAGCGCCCTTTCATGTTATACATGTTGTGAAAAAAGAACATTTGGATTGAATGTGACAACCGATAAGAATAAAAATTATAACTTCTACTTAATTTGTGGAGTATTCATGAATTTGAGATCATGACATCACACTTTGAAAAATCCACCATGTTTAACATCCTATCTTTCTTTTTAAAATACTCAATTTACCTTCTTCAGTCTATATGATTGAACAAATGCATGTATTAAAGTCACTTTGTATAATTTTTTCGAAAATACTTTACTCAAACAAATGTGAGTACGATGTTATAACAATGAACAAAAATTGTTGCTATTTCTTACATTTGTTACATCTTTCTCGTGAATGAACTTATAAAACCTATGCAAAATTTGCAGACAAAATCTCATTGAAGTTGTACAAGCATGTATAAACATAGAAGATTCAAAACAACGAAATGATGACTGACAATCTTTGTCTTGAAAGTATACGTTTGTTGGGTTTAAAACCCAACAATACAAAAATTGAGATATTAAAATGGATGTACATGGAAGTTTGTATATAGATCGTGTACTTGGTAAAGAAATAAATATCTAAAGATTAATATATGTTTTAGTTTATATAAGAGTATTATTTTTTAATTTATAAAGGAATCAAAATTTTGTCTCATATAAGAATTTATGCAACTCAATTTGTTTTACATAAATGTTTTCCTTAAAACTTTTGAAATTTTATTTGTAGCCTCGAAATTATTATGGTGGATACCGACATGTTAAGCAATTTCATTCATTCTCTGTGGTGAATAAGCAAGAACCTGAAAATGTAGCTTGTTGAAATGTATGTTATATTACTAATTTGTTTATGATATATTTCTTGTTTGCCTTTGAACAATTGATGGTTTTTTAACCAATCTTACTAGACTATCAGTTTGTCATGTACCGGTACCTGTTTGTAAATATTAAAATATAAAAAATCATGTCATATTTAAAGTATATATATCACTTAACAACATAAGCAAGCATATTATCAATGTCATGATGTTCATACCTATAAATGATTACAACAATCGTGAGAAAAAAAATAAAATCCAACTTCCATCTAATCGTTGATTATAGGAATATACTTCTATTTTCTATTTCTTACTCATGCTTTTACATTGAAAATCCAAATTTTGAAGCAGAAAATCTTTATTTTTGGGTTATTCGAACATTATCCTTTAGTTGACTATAAATAAAAATACCTAAATTACCCTCTATGGGTCGTGGGCCTCCAACTTTTCTAGTATATATATATATATATATATATATATATATATATATATATATATATATATATATATATATATATATATATATATATAGATATATATAAACCTTAATTTTTTGGTGCCGTCTACAACAAATTCATACGGTTCAAACACCGCCGCATAACCCACCGTCCGACCGGTGCAATTAACCATAACATCGATTCGGTCCTTCACATGTTGCTTCTCCTGCAACGCTTCAACACATCGACATTTCCTCCGATTCTCCTCGCTGCTTCATGTTGGATTGTTGTTTTGCAGATGCAATGCACCGCCTCGCTGCTTCGCTCTCTATCTATGTTCTAATATTTTTTATATTGCTTATGCTTCAAATCGAAATCCATTGTCGTGTCTCTACAAGTTCCGTGCTTCATCTCAGAAGGCAACACCGATATCCTTCTCCTAAGCTTCAATCGGGTAATTATTTCTCTTTGATCTACCATCAACAATTCCAAAGGCTTAGGTTTTATGTTCTAATTTTCCCTGACTAGGTTTTTCAGTCTCATTGTGGTGGTCGATTGGCAAAACTCACCGATTTCTCTGATGGTGGAGAGGTTACATAATATTCTCAAGAAAATTTCATAATCGACTGATACATAAATCCTTAAATGCTTCTGGTACCGCCACAATAATTCATCCCAAAAGCTTTGTTTACATTGGTAAATGGATTCTAATCATGCAAATGTTCAATATATGTAGGAACTTGGGTACTTTGCAGATTCACAACAAAACTATCAATGTGAGTTACTTGTATAATCAAGTTATACATTTTATATAAAACAACTAATTATAAGGGCTTGGAGATGTAACAATTTTATTGCATGTCTGTCTCTCTCGTTGCTGAAAACTACAATTTCACTCCGGTTTGATTCGTATCCCAAATAGAAAATGGGCTTCTTTGTTGTATAATCTTCATAGATGCTTCATGAGGCAATTGGAGCACCAAATGAAAGATAAGGATGAAATGTATGAAAAGAGTGCAGTATTTGAGTGTAGTTGCAAATGAACTTAGTGAATAGGGCGAACTTTATCTTTATGTAGCTTTATTGCATTTTAATAAATATTCAGAAGTAGATATTGTGATTAGAAATTTGAACTGCAACTCTTAAAATAGAAAAAACCATGAAACATCAAATTGGTAGAGAAATGAAAGGGAGAGCATGTTCTACCTATTCCGATGATATATGGATATTGATACCATGAACAATGACATTGAGCTCTTTGCATCCAACTTCTGAGAACCCGTAATAGACTCTCCATTACAATAGGATAATTGAATATAATCGTATTGAAGCAGATGATTTCCGAGAAGATACATCAAATTGATTTGTTGTTTTGGTTAGAATTCGCAATTAATTTTCTAATTTTAGAAAAAAATCTTAACTAGTGTACTCATAGAGTGGGGTTTAAACATAGTCATCTCACCATTCCTGTTTGTGGTGCATGTAAGATCTTATCATAGCTTGTTATTTGCGGGTTTAAACATTTTTGTCTCCTTGATAATGAAATTTTCAATTGATGGTCTATTTGATAGTTTATAAGGATATGGTAATCTAAAATATAGTTATGCCTTGTTATAGAATCTCGATGCTAAAAGAGTTGTGTGTGATCTTAATACAACTACATATAATGGAAAACCAATGGTATGTACCTGTAGGTTGTGGGTTGTGGCTTGGGAGGCAATTAAAGGATCCAGAAGGACAAAGTCGTTTCAAAAGATTGAGAAAGTCTACGCATTCCGTCTTTTTTTTTTTGTCCCTACAAATAATGTCCTTAAATATATTGTTAGTTTAAAGGCAAGGTTAAATGCATAAATATAGTAACTAAATTTTGATCAATCGAGTCTTATTTTATTTTATTGGTTTCATTTATAACCAACTTATCTTAGCTTTTAAAAAATCATTTTGGTTGCAAATATAAAGATAAAAAAACATTTTTTTTTCATTAATCTTCGAGCATTCTTGGCATATTTGCTTAACCACAATTTCAAATTAAAACCGATTTGGTATAAGCAACTAAATTATTAGGTAAAATAACTAATAACTTTCTATTATATTCTTTGAATATTAGAATCAAGTATACTATAATAAGTGTCAATTATTTTTATTTTTTTATTTTTTTATTTTTTTTTGTAGAAACAACCTTCTGTCTTCCACATTGTTATTACTCATTGCACTTGGCCCCTTTTTAATTACCGAATACGGTAAAGCAGATTTAGATGTATTTAATGGTACCAATATGTTTTTGTCCAATTCACACATAGTAATATTTATGATATTATTCTGCAGCAATTATTTCATTAAAGGAACAAGTTGAAGCGCACTTGGAACTTGACCAGTCTGTTGAGATTTTAGCCCATCTACTCTGTGATGTTTATGGATGGAGTGAGAAAAGCATGCAGGGTGCATCTAGCAAGATATGTATAGAATAGGTTGCTATATCTCTGATTTTGCTAAGTATATATTGGGTTTGGGATTGAAAAATACAGGTCCAACAACAGGCCATTGAAGCATGTAGTTTCTACTGCATCAAACTTCCTAAAAAAGTGTGTTGAACTTTACATCTTGAGTTTTTGTTATATCATCAGAACAGTTGAACTTTACATAAAAGACAACAAGATCACTTTTCTAAAACGTCTTGAGTTTTTGTTATATCATCATGTAATGTGGCTAATATAATGACATACATTGCAATTTTGAAATATATATTTGAATTTATTTTACATCCGAATTTTATCTTTACATATGGAGGTATATGTGTAAGAGTGGCTTTCATGGTTTTTGTAGCTACCTATCGATGTGTTTCAGAATAGAAATAAGAAGTTGTTGCCAAGAAGTAGTAATGTACTTTTATTTCTTCGTGCATTATAGCATTCTACTTCCATTTTATTATTTCTATTATAACATCCTACGTCATTTTTTATTAATACATTGTATGATGAAAAATCCGCATCCAACTATAGTACTGTATTTTCAACGTTTCCGATTAAAATGTATATTGTTATTTAGAAAATCCTTATTTAATTTTTATGTTAAAAAAACCCTTGTATTGATATTTACCTTTCTTAGTTATCTTCAACATAACGAGTATTTTTAACTATATCAACAAAGCTACATTGCGTAACATTAGGTTACAATAAAAAGAATTACCAAAATAACCTTCCATGGGTCATGCTTAGCACGAGCCTCAAACTTTTCTAGTATATATATATATATATATATATATATATATATATATATATATATATATATATATATATATATATAAACCTTATTTTTCTTGGAGCGCATACAATGCGTGAGCACGTATTAACGAAGAGCGTATGACAACGGTTGAAGATGGTTAATCGTCACTATATGAGACGTTTCAAACAAAGAGTTACATATGTCCTGAAGCATTGCTTTCTTTCAGGCTCTCGTTTCCCCTCAAAAGAATCCCTTCACTGAACATGTTTCTTCCATCCTCACACCTACACCGTCACACCTGTTTTGAACCCAGAATACAACCACTCCTTTGTTGGGTGACAACAAAACAAGTTAAGCACTTCAGACAAATATCAAAACAAACTTCGGTGACTTACGAATTGAAAATAAAACTTCTGAAAATGTAAATAAAGTGAACACAATATTTAACGTGGTTAGGTCAAGGTGACCTACATCCACGGGTGAACAAGAGAGATAGGATTTTATTAACTTCCAAGAATAAGTATAACCACACACAAAGGTTACACCTCACTTGAGCTCTCAAAACAAACGAATCTCTCTTACTTACTAACTGCTCCAAAGGAGTGCTCTTAACCTCACAATGATTACTCTTTTGAAATTTCTACACGCATATAATGATGGAGATATGAGTCTATTTATACTTGATGGATCAGACCTAAAACCCTAATGAGCCAAGCCTATTGGCCCATAGGCCCATGAATGGTGACAACCAATCATATCTCGCCATGCAGCATCTTCTGTAACATTCTTCCATGTCATACAACCCATGAGCATTAGCAGTACACATGGCGGACCAACTTGACCATAGTGGAGCATCATGATGCACATGTGGCACATCATGAACACTAATGGTACAATATCCACCATTGTGGCACAAAAAGGTGTATTTCTTGAGAAATACCAACTTCCGAGCATCCTTGAACGATCTTGAGCATCATACATGACCTCATAGCATACTTGGATCATCAAGGTTCAAGATGGTCCAACATGCATCATCATGGCACCAAAGCAACTCCCTAGCACAACAACATCTCCAGATGGCGCAACAAGGAATATATATGGTGCAAGAGGCTTCAAGTATGGCGCAAGAACATCAAGATTTGAGCAACAACATCACTATGGCACAACAGGCACACCATGGAGCAACAAGGCCATGCATGGCGCAACAAGAGTACCTCATGGCGCAAGAGAGGTACCCCATGGTGCAAGAGGGAATGTCATGGCGCAAGAGCATCACTCTAGGCCCATCCCTTTATCATATGGCGCAACAAGGTTCCCTTTTTGCTCCATATCACTCCCAAGTACTCCAAACCTCTACTAGTTGCTCCAAACCCCCTTCTGTACGATCTGTTCCTTTAGCACTTGATCCGTTCCTTTGTCAGGCGATCCATTCCTTTCTCAGATGATTCGTTCCTTTGTAACACGCTCCATGAACCCCAAGTGCTCCATTGAGTTTCAAGTGCTCCAAATGCTTCATCTAAGTGCTCCACTTGATTCTAAGTGGTCCATGTTAGAAAGACTTCATACCTCAACAATCTCCCACATGAAGGCTTGAACAACTTCATGTGCCATTCAAAGTCTTCATCATTCTCTCAATCTCTCTCCCTCTCTACGCCAACCCTCATCCTCAAAATCTTGGAAGGGCAGCTGAAGCCATGCCTGACTTCAACTTTTTAGTGGTAAACACCTTAGTACATTCATTTGTTGAGTTCTCCATACTAAGGAATTTCTTCAGCTTAGTAGTGTAACGCCTGGTTTCTGGTATGAATTTATTCTCAAAATATTACATTTTCCTAAGGAAACTTGACGAGTTGGAAGCTCCAACTCGACGTGTTGAAGTCATTTTTGGCCACGGGATTTATGTGGCAACTCGACGAGTTGAAGAGCCTCAACTCGATGAGTTGGTCGCTCAGGAGGAAACCCTAATTTCGAGGTTTTGCACCCTATTTAAAGACCATAAACTCCCTTAACCAGCCCCTTATCATCCTCTCTAAACCCTAAATCATATTGTGAGCTGCTTGTTGGGAAACTTGAGGTTTTGAGTGGATTTTTGTGTGTTTTTATGCTTGGTGAAGGACTTGGAAGAGCTTGAGGGGAAAACACTAGATCTGGAATCTCACCCATCTTTGGCAACTTTCTGAGGTATAAAGTCTCAAACTTGGTGCTTAATAGCTTAGATCTCTCTTGGTTTTGTTTTATGGATCTTTTAGATCCCATTGTTGGAATATGATAAACCCTCATAGTTGTGATGCTGGAAATTGCCGTTCTCAGTGTTAATTGGTCCCTTGATTCATAAAAAGTGGTCATAAATCCTTTCATGCTTAAGAAGAGACCATGTCCATGGAAGTAGGTTGCTATATCTTGAGTTTAGATCTATTTGAGGCATGCAAAGCCATCAAGATGTCGACTTTACAGATGTATACGCTGGAAACAACATAGATCTATGTTTTGGAACCTTAGATATGAGGAAAGGGCTTAATAGATTAAGAAATATGAAGAACTCGACGAGTTGGTTTGGGGGTGTCCCAATTCTGTGAAAAAAAGAAACTCAGCGAGTTAAAGGGGAACTCGACGAGTTGGTTCGTAGTATCACGATTCAGAGATTTATGGGAACTCGCCGAGTTGAAGAGTAACTCGACGAGTTGAGTCAACTCGGAGTGTTGACATTGACCTGGGTGTTAACTTTGACTTTGACCTGGGTGTTGACTATTGACTTTGACCTGGGTGTTGACTATTGACTTTGACCTGGGTGTTGACTTGGACTTTGACTTTGACCAAAGGGGGTCCTTAAGGGCTTATGAATATGAAACAATATTAAAGGAAATCTTTTGTGTTTAGGGGATTAAGATTTGTCGATATTTGGAGCTGGGGACTGTTCAACTACTTTCCAGTATTCGAGGTGAGTTACCTTCCCGGTAGCAGTGGGTCTAAGACACCAATGTCGGCTCACTAGTAGTTGTTTATAGTAGAGATTATTGTCTTTGTGATAATTTTTTGGTATGCCACTATCTGTCGAGCTTTGTGTGCTTGTATGCTATGTTACTACACGATAGTGGTAGGAGGGTGAAATAGACCTCATAACCGGTTGAAATAAATCGAAGGGTAGGTCGGGCATCCAGATATGACTGATAGGGTAGGTCAGACACCCAGATATGCCTGAAAGTATGTTTATGCTATGTTATTATGAGGTAGTGGTAGGGGTGAAATAGACCCCATAACTGGTTGAAATAAACCAGAGGGTAGGTCGGGCACCCATATATGCCTAACAGGGTAGGTCGAGCACCCATATATGCTCGGCAGGGTATGTCAGGCACCCAACTATGCCTAACAGGGTAGGTCGGGCACCCAGATATGCCTGACAATATGTTGTTATGTGGTATGATCGGGGAACTCACTAAGCTTCGTGCTTACGGTTTTTAGTTTTGGTTTCAGGTACTTCTTCTTCGAGAGGAAAGGAGCCGGCATGATCGCAATGCATCATACTATGATTTTATGCATTATGAGATCTTAGGGGATTGTACTATGATATTTTTTTTACTATGACATGATATGGTTTTTGACACTCGGTTTTGAGTATGATTTGGATGATGTTTTCAGACTACCGTTTTTATAATTTACCTAATTAAAAATGAAATTTTTGGTTCTAAATGTTGGGATGTTACAAGTAGCCCCTTGGTTCATTGTCTTGAACTCTCTGGCCAGCCGCATCTTAAGCTCATCGATCTTTTGCGTGTTGGAACCAGCAATTAACATGTCATCAACATTTAATACGAGGATGATGTACGAGGAGCTTAACTTCTTCAAGTAACAACCGTGATCAACCTCACATCTTCTAAACCCACTCCTCCTCATGAAGTTATCAAACTTTATGTACCACTGCTTAGAAGTTTGCTTCATATCATACATGTTTTCTTTCTTCTTGAACACCAAATTTTTCTTACTAGCTGTAAGAGCACTTTTTGGATGTGCCTTCAAGATGTCTCCTTCCAAGTTATCATAAAGGAGATTAGTTGTGTTGTAACGCCCCGATTCCCAGGTATTGATTTATGTATGAATCCTTTTTGGTTTTTGGGTCTATTCAAGGAGTTGGCCGCCCTACTCGTCGAGTAGTAGCGGGTTGGTCCACGTGTTTTAGTGATCTACTCGCCGAGTCCAAGAGCGGACTCGACGAGTAGGAGCTGGCAGATGAAACCCTAGATTTCAGGGCATTTCACCCTATTTAAAGGATCACTGGCCTCCCCAGCCTCCCCTTTACTGCCTAGAATAAGCCTTCCCTCAAGTGTGAGACTTCATTGCAAGCTTAGATTTGTCATTTAAGGGCCTTAAAGCTTTGCATGCATGTAAAGTTTGCAACTTTACGTGATAAGCAGTCCTTGGAAGGTTGGATCTGTAATCTGGAACCTTTGCATGGCTTAAAAAGCATCTGTATGGATGAAGGATTGAAGGGACTCGGCGAGCCGCAAAGTCGACTCGACGAGTCATAAGGAGATGGTCATGAACTCGATGAGTTGGATGAACAACTCGGCGAGTCTGATGAAGATTGTCATAGACTCGGCGAGTCAGTAGAATGACTCGGCGAGTCGGTTAAGGATCTTACCAACCGTTGGGTGTGTGTGAACTTGTCGAGTTGCAAGGGAAAAACTCGACGAGTGGTCAAGGAGTTTCGATCGCGAGCCTTAGGAACTCGACGAGTCACTTCGGTGACTCGGCGAGCGGATGGTTATGCCGGAAACTCGGCGAATGGTTGGATACACTTGACGAGTTCAGGTCAACATGGACTGTTGACCTAGACAGTTGACTTTGACTTTGACCAAGGGTTGACCAGTTGACTTCTGAAGGGGGTATCTTGGGAATTTATGAACCTTATGATGTGTCGGATACAGGTGGTGGAGTTTGTGGTGGTGATCCGGGAGCTGAGCTTTCTAGTTTCAGTCGACAGTTGCGAGGTGAGTTCTCCTCACTATATCAACAGGGTCTACGGCACCAAGGCCGGCCCTTTATGATTGCATTCTGGTTTTAGGATGTTGCTATGCTATGAGATCCGTTAGATCTGTATGATTATCTGTACATATGTTAGTGACCTGGTTAGGTTAGTATCCTGGTTATAGGATGTTGCTATGCTATGTGACCTGTTAGATCGGTTGACCATTATGTATGCTAGCGTATGATATGTATGTGCACATGTTTGTTTGATTGGGGGTTTGGGTTGAGGCGGTCCTGCTTTGTGTTGAAGGCCAATATACCCAGGGCGGTCCGGATAGACTACAGACCCAGGAGGGTATGATAGTCAGACCGAAGGCCCGACGAGTGGTCTGGATAGGCTGAAGGCCCTGCGAGGCGGTCCAGATAGACTGAAGGCCTGCGAGGCGGTCCAGTCAGGCTGAAGGCCCATTATGCATGTTGTTCTGTGTTTGCTTATATGATATAATTAAGGTTATGAGGTTGGTATTTTGGGGGTAACTCACTAAGACTTCGAGCTTACATTTATCGATTATTGTTTCAGGTAATTCTGGTGACTGCGGGACAGCGAATGCATGATCGTACCGCTCCTCCTGTCATTATGATTTCATGATTTGATACTGGGATACTCTGATATTTATTATTTTGAAAACAAATTTTGTAAATGTTAAATGTTTAAATGTGTTGAAAAAGTTTAAATTGGGCATGATTTTTATGGATGTTACATGTATTCACATTTAGGTGCTTCAGATAGAGATTTTCAGAGGCCACTGCATTTAACATATAAGTAATTGTAGTCATCTTCGCAACTGGAGAATCGTCCTCTCCCTTCTGTTGTATTCCCTTGACCGCCAATCTTCCTTTGCAAGTTTTATCGCCATCCATCTCATCCTTAACTTGAAACATCTTTCTATGTTGCAGTCCACTCAACTTGTCATCCATAACCTTTTCCCAATGTATGGAGTTCATCCTCAAGGCCTCTGGTTTTGACCCATTCTCACACATCAACGTGTCATTGGTTGATGGAGAATACCTCACTGGAGTACTTTGCTTCATGGTCCTCTGGTTAATATGTGGTTTGATATTTGAAACACCTATAACTCAACCCTTATAACCATTATCACCAGAGCTCCCACTATTTCCAGGTTTATTAGAGCTCCCACTGCTTCTTGAACATCTGCCTATCCTTTGACCAGAGATAGGTTTTGTGTCACAACCAGCAAATTAGGGTTATATTTTGTATCCTTGTACAAGATAATTTCTTAGTGTAACCTTGTAACCCTACCTGTGACATAAATCAAATTTCAATACTATATAAGTTATACATCCAAGAATCATAATTCAAGTCGAAACTTCCTCGTCTATCCAATAACTTAACCCGATAAGCTAAAATTACTCAACTTTGGGCCTTAGTCCAAGTTTTCTCGGCCCAAAACCCTTACTTGGGCCTAGACTCTCTTATTGGATCCTAATGGGCTGATAACCTCCCGACTTGATTTTTTTGGGCCAAAAACCCACTTTTGGGCCATAAATGGGCCATGAAGAATTATTTCAAGCTTTTTGGGCCAAGAACCTTACCATTTAGCCTCATTGGGCTGCAAACCCGTATATGGGCCTTCATGGGCCGAAAATCTTTTTGGGCCAATATGTTCTCGGCTACACTTCAAATCCAATCCCAAATTCTTTCTTTTCTCCCCTCTCTAAAATCCGATCGGCCCCTTTTAAAAAAAAAGAAATAAAAGAAATAAAATGGAGAGTTGACTTGGTGGTGCCACCTCTATATTATTCATCATGTAACTAAGCAATTGTTTTTCATACTTCCATGCAAGCTAGTATTACACAAGTTTCTATACACCCTACTCTCTTCTCTCTCTCTTCTCCAAGATCGGCCGACCCCCCTTATCCCACTTCACTTTTTATTTCAAACAACCCAAAATCCTCTCATCTCTCTCTCTAGAACTCAAAGAAAATTCCTCCCATCTTCCTCTAGAAATCGTGAGTGTGTGTGTGTGTTCAAGAGTTCCTCATCAAAGATCATAACTTGGTAAATTTACTTCACACGCAAGTTGTTTTATTCCATTTTATGCTAAGATCAATCCTCAAAACCACACTCTTTTCGTGTTTATGCTCCTAGAAACCATCTTGGGTTCAAAGATCTCTCCAAGAACTCAAGCTATGTTCAAAGTTTCATCTTCTTCTTCATCTACATATTGAAAACCCCAAGGTGAGCTTCATACCCCACTATTTTTTATGTTTTCATACTATTTGGGGGGGGGGGGGGGATACAACTCAAAGTTTCGGTTAACCATTGGATAATTGCATGTACTGTTGTGTTATGTGTTTAACTTTTGGGTTATTACTTGAACATGAAGTTTATCACATAGATCTTCATAAAAATCATGAGAAAAGTATGTGTTATTATATATGTTACATGTAAACCTGTAAATGTGGGATATATACTCAAATATAGCAAAATTAAGTGTTGTATTCAAACATGCATAACCTAAACTTAACCAACAGCTTTCAACAGAAACGTTATGTGTCATTCACGAACTGTTTTGACCACCTTGAATGTAATATTTTTCAAAACTGTTTTACATGAAAAAATTTCAGGTTTATGCCTTTCAAATGACTACCCTCACGCGTTCATACGATTTTTATACAATTTTTGGAGATTTTTACAAAACTGTCTATCATTTCAGGAATAATATCGGACCAGTCTGTGAAGATGAACAATTTCACACTGGTTTGAGGCCATTAAAAATTATGAGAAAAATTGTGAACAAAGTAGACTCAATTTCCAAACTCCCAGAGTTTATGGATCCAAATTTCGACTTACGATGATTTTTCTAAATTTTTTATAAAAATAGGGGCAGAAAAGCCAAAAACCAGAAAATTGTTTTAACTTACTAAAGGTGCTTATACTTATGTTTAGATGTAAGTTTTAAAGGTTGTAACCTTTTGAAAACACCTAGAAATGATTACTTTCATGTGCGTATACACTTTGATCATATGAATATTTTCAATTACACTAGATATACTCAAGTCGTTTTACAAGAAAGAGAAGTAATAGTTTACGTAAATTTGTTAAGGCTCTTGTGAGACTCTCATTTAGTCGTACCTACCTAGCGTACGTGGTAAGTCTTGTTAGATATAACCAGAGTCTCCTGGAGGGAGAACATGAGTTTGTGTATAGATCTATATGGGGTTGACATCCCACACCTGAGCTGTTCGCTACATCTAAACTAGGCCAGTCTAGGGTGACAAATATCTTCTCTGAAACCGACCCCTGAAGAGCGTCAAGACAGGCACTCTGTCATATTAGTATGGTTATAACGACTCATAGAGGGAATAACAACACCATTTTGGTTTACAGGAAGCTTTACTTCGTTAGTTTTATTAAAAGAAATGAAACTATATATGCAAATGTCTGTACACTATTCATTTTCATCATGGTCTTAGGGTTTAAGACTACAGTTCGCTATTAAGAAAATATTGGATTTTCTGGATACATTCATTTTTACTCTACAAGGAAAAGACACATAGAGAGTAACAACATTATTTGGATTTACAAAGAATTTACACTCTACTAGTTTTTTTTTTTTTTTACAAAATACCAAACTATGTTTCGTATACTTTGTAAACTGATTTCACCACTCGGGTCTTAGGGTTTTAAGACCACAACACCTTTATATACTGAAAATATAGGATTTTCTAGGGATACACTCTTTTCAAATATAAACAAAGGATAATAAAGGACATGCATGCAATTATACACGGTTTTAGAACGAGACTCACAAATTACTTTTTATAGAAAATATTGGATTTTCTGGAGTTTTAAAACTTATTATAAGCAACGATATTACAAAGTTTTTCCTACAAACATGCTTATGAACTCACCAACATTCTATTTGACGCTTTTCAAAACGTCTTGTATTCTCAGGGACTCAGTGAACAGGTACTCGAGCCTTGGATCGGGATTATTTTACTACCTTTTGAGCAATCCTACTTTATGTTATTTTTGTGTAATGGTTAACCAAGTACAAATTGTAAAACAATGAATGTTGGTATATTGTAATGTATGATGTTTGGTTGCTATGTTTCATTCATATTCAATCGTTATGATATTGTACATAAATTGTCATCCGCCCCCGGACGTTTCCGCCGTCCTCGTTCGGGGGTGTGACATTTTGCATGATTCTGGGATCCTCTCACTGAAGAATTTGAATTTGGACTGTAAAAACCAGAATAAACTGAACCCGACTTCCCAAACTTAGGCGGATTTCCTATCTTCGCAAAACTGACTTTCTTTTGTTTGTCAATAGAACATGGCTTAGAAGCATCAGTCACACTCTTCGAACCTGGTATCATCCCACTGGATATAGGCTTCCTCATTCTCTCCTCACTCTGATGAACAAATCTTTTGTGGCATAGAATGGATGCCCCAACTTCTTCAACAACATGTGCCTCATCATCAGAAACATCCACCATGTATAGCGTACCATGTTTCTGACCCTTAGCAATGATCAAGTTTCCCTTCTTCACTTTCCACTTGTGATCACCAAATGTAACACGATGACCTTCATTATCAAGTTTTCCAACTGATATCAACATCCTCTTTAGATATGGAATGAACTTGACATTCTTCAAAGTCCAATTCGTACCCAGAGTCATCTTGAGAACCACATCTCCAACACCTATGATATCCAGACACTTGTTATCTGCCAGCCTGACCTTCCCTTGGTAATGCCTGAAGTTCTGCATCACATCTTTGGAATGACTAGCATAAAATGACGCACCAGAATCCAAGACCCAAGATTCAATTGAATTTTCAACTGAGCAAATGAGCGCGTCACCTTCAAAATCTTCTGCCATATTCACCCCATTTTGGCCTTTATCTACCATGGGCATTGGGCAATGAATTTTGACATAACCACTCTCTTTGCAGTTCCAACATGTCACGTCCCTCTTGTTGTTTTGTCCACTTCTCCTTCTCGACCTCGATCTTCCACTGCCCCCACATCCTTTGTTGGACCCCCTTCCTCTATCTTTAGTACTCAGAAGACTATTAGAAGCTTCTCCAGCACTCCGTCTGCATACATCCTCACCACAGATTAAATCGCGAATGCCTTCGAATGTCAGCTTAGTGCCCCCAGTTGAGCTGCTAACTGCTGTCACTGTACCAGACTAAATATCAGGCAAAGATGATAATAGTAGCAATGCCATGAATTGATCTTTAAGTTTAATATCAAACGACATCAACCTTGATAGGATTGAATTAAATTCATTAACATCATCAGTCACCGAGCCACCCTCCTTCATCTTCAAATTTACCAATTCTCGAATCAAGTGAACCTTGTTCGCTGCTGGAGGCTTTTCATACATGTTAGATAGTGAATTGATCAACTCATGAGTAGTCTTCACATTGACAATGTTGTATGCAACATTCTTTGCCAAGGATAATCTCACCACACCAAGTGCCTCCTGATCTAACAATTCCCAATCCTCCTGCTTTATTTCTTCTGGTTTACTTTGGGACAATGGTTCATGTAAGTTTTTCTGGTAGAGGTAGTCTTTGATTTTCATTTTCTAGAAACCGAAATTGTGCCCATTGAATTTGTCAATCTTAACTTTCCCATCTTTAGCCATAGCTATGATACCAGATTGTTGGGTGACAACAAAACAAGTTAAACACTTCAGACAAATATCAAAACAAACTTCGGTGACCTTGCAAAAATAAAACTTCTAAAAATATAAATCAAGCGAACACAATATTTAACGTGGTTCGGTCAAGGTGACCTACATCCACAGGCGAATGGGAGAGAGAGAGAGAGAGAGAGAGAGAGGATTTTTTTAACTTCTAAGTACAAGTACAATCACACATAAAGGTTACACCTCACTTGAGCTCTCAAAACAAAAGAATCTCTCTTGCTTACTAACTGCTCCAAAAGAGTTCTCTCAACCTCACAATGATTACTCTCTTGAAATTTATGCACACATATAATGATGGAAATATGAGTCTATTTATACTTGAGGAATCAGACCTAAAACCCTAATGGGCCAAGCCCATTGGCCCATAGGCCCATGAATGGTGACAACCAATCATATCCTACCATGCAACATCTTCTGGAACATTCTTCCATGTCATACAACCCATGAACACCAGCAGCACACATAACGAACCACCTTGACCATAATGGAGCATCATGATGCACATGCGGCACATCATGAACACTAATGGTCCAACATCCATCATGGTGGCACAATAAGGTGTATTTCTTGAGCAATACCAACTTCTGAACATCTTTGAATGATCTTAAGCATCATAGATGACTTCATAACATACTTGGCTCATCAAGGACTAAGATGGTCCAATATGCATCATCATGGCGCAATAACAAATCCATGGCGCAACATCTCCAGATGGCACAACAAGGAATATAGATGGCACAAGAAGCTTCAATGGTGGCGCAAGAACATCAAGATTTGAGCAATATCATCACCATGGCACAACAGACACATGCATGGCGCGACAGGAGTACCTCATGGCACAAGAGAGGTACCCCATGGCGTAAGAGGGAATGTCATGGTGCAAGAGCATCACTCTTGGCCCATCCCTTTATCATATGGTGCAACAAGGTTCCCTTGTTGCTCCATATCACTCCCAAATGCTCCAAACCTCTTCCAGTTGCTCTAAACCCCTTTCTGTATGATCCATTCCTTTGGAACTTGATTCGTTCATTTGTTAGGCGATCCATTCCTTTCTCAGATGATCCGTTCCTTTGTAACATGCTCCATGAACCCCAAGTGCTCTATCGAGTTTCAAGTGCTTCAAATGCTTTATCCAAGTGCTCCCTTGGGCTTCTTATCCATGATCCATGATTTAAGTGGGCTAACTCTTTATGGATTCATCCATAAACTTAGTCCATCATGTATCATAAGCCCAAAACATACATATATATATATATATATATATATATATATATATATATAAAACTAATTTACACAATTAGTCCCCATTAATTTAATTAGTCTCTTTTGATCACTAAATTAATTCCAAATTAATTCTTGATCAATACTAATTAAATCATATAATTTCATATTAATATATTAGAACTTATAATATATTAATAAATCATAACTAACCTCTTCTCAAAAGTCCATCCTATCAAATTGTCCTTGTGATATGCAACCCGAAATGGACCATGCTACTCTCGGGTCAAGTACATACCAATTATAGTTATGGGCTTAGACACCTAATCCAACAGTTTCCGACCCTTAGCAATGATCAAGTTTCCCTTCTTCACTTTCCACTTGTGATCACCAAATGTAACATGATGACCTTCATTATCAAGTCATCCAACTGATATCGACATCTTCTTTAGATCTGGAATGAACTTGACATTCTTCAAAGTCCAATCCGTACCCACAATCATCTTGAGAACCACATCTCCAACACCCATGATATTCAGACACTTGTTATATGCCAGCCTGACCTTCCGTTGGTAATGCCTGAAGTTCTCCATCACATCTTTGGAATAGCTAGCGTGAAATGACGCACCAGAATCCAAGACCTGTGATTCAATTGAATTTTCAACTGAGCAAATGAGCGCGTCACCTTCAAAATCTTCTGTCGTATTCACCCCATTTTGGCATTTATCTGTCATGAGCATTGGGCAATGACTTTTGACATGACCACTCTCTTTGCAGTTCCAACAGGTCACGTCCCTCTTGTTGTTCTGTCCACCTCTCCTTCTCGACTTCGATCTTCCACTGCCCCCACATCCTCTGTTGGACCCCTTCCTCTATCTTCAGTACTTAGAAGACTATTAGAAGCTTCTCCATCACTCCATCCGCGTACATCCTCACCACGGATTAAATCGCGAATGCCTTCGAATGTCAGCTTAGTGCCCCTAGTTGAGCTGCTAACTATTGTCACTGTACCGGACCAACTATCAGACAAAGATGATAATAGTAGCAATGCCATGACTTGATCTTTAAATTTAATATCAACCGACATCAACCTTGATAGGATTGAATTAAATTCATTAACATGATTAGTCGTTGAGCCACACTCCTTTATCTTCAAATTTACAAATTCTCGAATCAAGTGAACCTTGTTCGCTGCTGAAGGTTTTTCATACATGTTAGATAGTGCATTGATCAACTCATGAGTAGTCTTCACATTGGCAATGTTGTATGCAACATTCTTTGTCAAGGATAATCTCACCACACCAAGTGCCTCCCAATCTAACAATTCCCAATACTCCTGCTTCATTTCTTCCGGTTTACTTTGGGACAATGGTTCATGTAAGTTTTCTGGTAGAGGTAGTCTTCGATTTGCATTTTCTAGAAACTGAAATCGTGCCCATTGAATTTGTCAATCTTAACTTTCCCGTCTTTAGCCATAACTATGATACCAGTTTGTTGGGTGACAACAAAACAAGTTAAACACTTCAGATAAATATCAAAACAAACTTCGGTGAACTTGCAGAAATAAAATTTTTGAAAATATAAATCAAGTGAACACAATATTTAATGTGGTTCGGTCAAGGTGACCTACATCCACGGGCGAACATGAGAGAGATAATTTTATTAACTTCCAATAACAAGTACAATCACACACAAAGGTTACACCTCACTTGAGCTTTCAAAACAAATGAATCTCTCTTACTTACTAACTGCTCCAAAGGAGTGCTCTCAACCTCACAATGATTACTCTCTTGAAATTTCTACACACATATAATGATGGAGATATGAGTCTATTTATACTTGATGGATCAGGCCTAAAACCCTAATGGGCCAAGCCTATTGGCCCATGAATGGTGACAACCAATCATATCCCGCCATGCAACATCTTCTGGAACATTCTTTCATGTCATACAACCCATGAGCATTAGCAGCACACATGACGGACCAACTTGGCCATAATGGAGCATCATGATGCACAAGTGGCGCATCATGAACACTAATGGTCCAACATCCATCATGGTGGCACAACAAGGTGTATTTCTTGAGCAATACTAAATTCCGAGCATCCTTGAACGATCTTGAGCATCATATAAGACTTCATAGCATACTTGGCTCATCAAGGACCAAGATGGTCCAACATGCATCACCATGGCGCCACAGCAACTCCCTAGCACAAAAACATCTCCAGATGGCGTAACAAGGAATATATATGGCACAAGAGGCTTCAAGTGTGGCGCAAGAACATCAAGATTTGAGCAACAACATCACCATGGCGCAACAGACACATGCATGGAGCAATAAGGCCATGCATGGCGCAACAGGAGTACCTCATGGCGCAAGAGAGGTACCCCATGGTGCAAGAGGGAATGTCATGGCGCAAGAGCATCACTCTTGGCCCATCCCTTTATCATATGGTGCAACAAGGTTCCCTTGTTGCTCCATATCACTTCCAAGTGCTCAAAACCTCTTCCAGTTGCTCCAAACCCCCTTCAGTACGATCTATTCCTTTGGCACTTGATGCGTTCATTTGTCAGGCGATCCATTCCTTTCTCAGATGATCCGTTCTTTTCTCCATGAACCCCAAATGCTGCATTGAGTTTCATGTGCTCCAAATGCTTCTTCCAAGTGCTCCGCTTGACTTCATACCTCGACATCCTTAACTTTTATTTATTTCATACACTTCTTTCATTCACTGAAATTGGAAATCTTCATATCGTCATTCTCTCTCGCTCCTTTCTTCTTCAACACCCTCTGCTCAATCGTGATTTCCTGTTTCCTACGTCGTATCCACTTGACCTTCCATATACTTCTTTTTCACACGCTCTTTCACTCCTCCAGATGTATGGTCGGTGTACTTCATACTCATGATTCTATCATATATTATCTATGAATGAGTGGCAAGTTATCGATTTAATTTTCTTTAATCACATCTTCTTTTCGATTTTCAATTCCTCAAAAAGGGATTAGGGTTTGCCGACGGCGGTTACCTTCCCAGGCATACAATCAAACACACCACCGCTTCCCACCTTTTGAACTTCTTTCTACTTCTGCTTTCCTGATTTTGTATGGATGAGTCTTTATCTTTAAACTTTACAAAACCACCACCACTACAAAGACGGGATGATAAAAAGGAGGTCTTTGACAAGGATAATGTTTACTTCTACTGATTAACTGGATTCATAAATCGGTTAAGGAATCAGAGAGTGATTAGAATAAGATAAATATCTTTTGACCCTCTTGAGTAATGTTTAAGTCGATTACCTGGATCTATTAATGGTTAGGTTAAATTTGTGATTGAGGCTATGTTTATAGAAGTAGTAAACGATTTACTTTTGTTTACTTTTGCTATAAAGGTTGTTGAAGTTATATGGTTAGATCATTAGGTTCTTACATATTCTGTAATTGAAGTTACGTTGCTTTATGATCTTATAAAATGACAGATATCCTTATTTCTTCATCTGTATAATGTATACCTTTTTTATTTTTTTTGTTGGGTATATTTTCAATCAGAGAGGACTGTCAAGTACATGAAGTTTCTTTCAAAATATTCACTACACGAGACACGAGAGGATGTACCCATATTCTCAATCAACCGATGTGTAAGTAATTTGTTTATTTGTGGATGTGGAAAGAACCCTTCATCTCTATTTCTATGTTTTTTGGTCTTATGAAGAACTTCATAGCAAATGTATTTGGAATGTACAGTCTTAATGATGCGACATCTGTTTCGTTATAGAATTTCTACTTGTGTTATAAAAAATGCATGCGATTTCATTTGCTAATCCATAGTGGTAGCAACTCCATTGATTTTCTTCTAGGATTGCACTTTTCTGATTTGCAATTTGTGCTACAGTATGTGAAATGGTTGTTGTTGCTTCAAGTAGCTAGATTTGTTTCAACCTCTACAGATTAAGATTCAATCAATATATTCTTATTGAGTTTCATGAACTGTGGTTTTAAACTCTATGTAGGTTTCTTCGATTAGATTGTGCCTTCTAGAAAAACAATATGAATAGATAGATTTCTGACATTCCATAATTTGATATTAATGACAATTCTACTTCTCCTTTTGCTTTTACCAAACCCACATCAGCACCAATGAAAAAATAATAATAAAAAAGGTGTTATTTTTGGTTTTTTACACACTTATATATCTTTTACCAAATACCCCTTATCAAATTATTGGTTCAATAATAAATTTTGAATATATAATTATAAAATGATAACAATATAATTATTGATATGCCAATAATCCCTAATTTGGTTTTTTTAATTCCATTGTATCGTTCTTTTGCCAAGTTTCCTTTTTTTTTTCAGATTTATAATCAAGTTCCTAGGGTTTAAAATGGTATGGAAGTAGATAGAATGGATGTAGAATGATCAAAAATTGGGGAGAGGGACACATTTTTTTTATCGGGATAGTTAAAAAAATATTCACAAAAGTATATATTTTAATGCTCCCCGGACAAATAATTCTTCTTTGGCAGTTCAGTAGATTCACAATCTGATTGGTGTATATACCAATGACGGCTACTTCATCATTCCTTGTAAGTTGCTTATTTTTCTCTGTTTCATTGTTTAAGTTTAAACTTAACGAAAGTTATTTAACTGTCTGCCATGAAAAAAGCAGTCTAATTTGTGCTAATATTTCATGTGTAGTGTGATCTAAATAAGAAATAATTCACTATGTGATTCATTTTCAGTATCCTAAAATCTAGGATTGAACATGAAAGGAAAATTGGTTTTCTTGCATTAAGTTCAAGTCCTCGATGTCAATTAATTGTTTTCGAGGGACAAATCAAGGCTAATGACTTGCTTCTAGAGACAATTGGTTGCCAAATTCTTTCCTTTAGATTTGTTTCATTCCGACGATTTGTTCCTTTCGACGATCAATTGTCTCTAGACGGGTTGCAAATAATAATTTTCGTCTGTTACCCTTTATCTTTATCTGACAGCGGACAACAATTATTTTTATTTAACAAATAATGTTAAGATTATGATAAAATTCCATTTTATTTGTTTCATTTCGAATTGAAAAAGGTACAAATATGTTATATTAAATATAAAAATATTGAACTACGTTTAAAATAAAAGATGTTAACTTTTTTGCGAAACTATACATTACATGAACATGTGAAAAGTTCAATATTAAATTATGTATCGATTTTTCTTCTTTTTTTCATTCTTTTGCATTTTGTAACCGCACGATGTTGCGGTGGCAAATATAACTTGTAAAATATTAAATCCCCTAATTTTGTATTTTTAACATGGACAATGTAACTTGTAGTTATGAATATTGCTTTGCTTTAGAACCCCTCACTTTCTTTTATTTTCTTTTTCAGTTAGGTTTAAAAAATATAAGACGTATATATAGTGTTTCTAAACATTATTTTTAAAATTATCATAAATATTAAATATCATAAAATTAGCATGACCATGCTTTCTAGTTTCTACAATTATTTATTTTTTTACATTCTTTTCTACCACTTTAAAAGTAGTCTCCATTACAATCCCCTATTAAATGTGATGGGTAGTCTACATCATCATCCCCTACTCCATTTGATATTATACCAACAAATAAAGAATAAACTTATTAATTTAAATTATACTTAAAAAAGTAATAAAATACAAATATAACTTTAAAAAATCCAATCAACAAAAAATATCTGAAATGAATGCAAATGTAATTAAAATTTAAATTGATGCATGTCCTTTTGAAAAAATTTGGACATAAGGAACTTTTGAAGTTTAAAATGAAAAACTGTCATTTTTCTGGGGATTAATCTTGACGATGTATCTGAGATAAATTGCATTTGATAATGTCTTTACGAATACAATTAATGAATATTCAAAATACACAAATAAGTTGTTATTTGAATTATATCATTAAAAACTCTACAATTAAAATTAGTCAGTCTACTATAAAATAAAATATTAGAATAAAAGTGTACATCCAAAAATTAATCAATTTTTTTAAAATAACATATAATTTATTATTGAATGCAAAATAGGCCAAACGTTGGAAAGTTACATAATAAATTAATCAGTTTATATACCTTAAAACATAAATATAAAATTAATTCTCTTTACTTTCAACAATCTTTGAAAACAGTTAATTTTTAAAGATAATATTTTATATTATTATTTAAAAAAAATAGTAGTTAATTTAGTCATTTTAAATATGTCAGCTATGTTTGTATTTCCTATGCATAAGATAACATATTTGCACACGCTCAAACACAATCAAAATTATTTAAAGAAATCAAAAAATCATTTGCAATTTTTTTATTTTTAGACTTTATAATCCTTTATCATCAAAATCTAAAACACAAACAGAAATCAAAATTCATTATAGAAACATTGATATTATAATTAGTTACATACAATACATATTAGTTTTATTTTATTAAAAAAAACATATAGGGTATGAGATGAAGATATACGACGTCATTTTTTTGATATACAACCTCATCCTTTTGATATCATAACAAAATTAAATTGAATACTCGGTGTTTCACTTTTTATTAGGCATTTAGAAAGTAACAATATGAAAAAAAAAATACAATAAATCTCACCTAAAAGAAAAATATAAATATTTTATCTAAATGCCAAATATATATATATATATATATATATATATATATATATATATATATATATATATATATATATATATATATTACAAACAGAAATCAAAATTCATTATAGAAATTTTGGTTTTTTAATGTTTTTCAAGGGTTTGAATTTAAGTTTAGAGAAAATTACAAAATTAGCCAAATACACTAATTACCTTACAAATTTAGCCAAAAAAATAGAAATTGCAAAAATAACCACTAAATTCGCAGATGGAAATGCCCCATCTGCGATTTTGGCTTTCCATCTGCGAATGTACAAGTGCCTAAAGCATAGTTGTGCTTTAGGCACTTGTACATTCGCATGTGGAAAAGTCCATCTGCGATTTGTACTGTTCATCTGCGATTTTCCTTCTGAAAATCTATAAAACGATTTTTTTTCTTCATTTTTCACTCTTTCAATATAGAAAAACTCTCTCTCTCTCGGGGATTCTTTTTGACGATTTCTTCAAGAAAATGAACGATTATTTCAACAATCCCGAAAATATGGTTAGATTTTAACTTTTTTTATGTTTTAATTAACATTTATTTAGTATATGTCTTTATTATTTTATTATTTATTGTATTAGTTAGTGTAAAAAAAAAAGAAATTATATTGTTTGTGATAGGGTAATTTTGTTGTATTTGATAGTTTTAATATTTGTTATTAGTAAACTTGAAGTTTAAATGTTATTTTGTTAGTGGTTGTATGAATGTACAAGTAGAGACTGTGTAGAGTGTGCATCGGGTAGTTGTACATTTAGTAAAATGGTTAGAATATGCTTATTTTTTTAAGTTATTAGTTAAATAAATTGTTAGAATAATGTTTACAATATGTTTGGTTAGTGGTTTAAGTTGATAAATTGATATAGCATGGTTAGAATATGTTATTTTATATAATTTGAAAGTTAAAAATTGTTTGTATATTTGTCGTATAAGTTGAAAAATTGTTAATTTAGTTGTCGTTTTAGTTGAAAAATTGTTTGTTTATATGGTTAGAAAATGTTATTTTATATAATTAGAAAGATAAAAAGCGTTTGTATATTTGTCGTATAACTTGGAAAATTGTTTATATAGTTGCCGTTTAAGTTGAAAATTGTTATAGTATGTTATTGTTTTTTAGCGTAAATATATAAATTATTTATTAAATATTTGTATTTGCATTGTTATTATTGTTTATGTTATTATTGCATTTAATAATCATATATTTTAAAATGAAATAGTTGTTTAGTTTTCTAATATGTTATTGTGTTTTTTGCAGCATAATTATAATAATTTCGATGTGAAAGCTATTGTAAACTTAAAGGGATCAGAGTGTAACATGTGGAAAGTATTTGAAGTGTTAGATGATGTGAGACGTGAGATATTTAGAGATACAATATTTGGTTACTTGTTGGACGTCCCTCGTTTACAAGGGGACGGATTGTTGTTCCACAAAATGTTCCTTCATCAGATACGGCCGGACGCTGTTTTATCTCCAGATGGAATAAAACGGTTATATTTTAGAGTAGGCGATACGGAAATGGTATATGGACCGGAAGAGTTTTGTTTGATAACCGGGTTGAAATTTGCGGAGTATACAAAAAAACATCGGGAAAAAAGTGTCAGAAAAAATAGTTAGTAGTAAAAAAAGATGTTTATTGCGTGAGCGGCTATTTCCGAACCATACAAATAGTTCGGTGAAAATCGGTGATCTGAAAAGTTTTATTTTAACCCAACCATTCTTAGAAGTTGACGACGCCGATGCAGTTAGAGTATGTTTGATTTACATTTTATGTGAAGGTTTTTTGGGAAAAGAAATAAATGATTGCGTGCCACAAGATTGGTTTTTTCTGGCTGAGAATTTGGATGTCTGGAACAGGTATTTTTTGTTTACTTTGAAAGTTTTATATTATTAATGTTAATTTATATTATAACTAAATTTTTTTTGTTTTGTTAGTTTCGCTTGGGGTAGCTATTTATAGGATTTTACGTATGATGACCTTGAGGATACATGGAACAAGATAAATAAATATTTATCACTTCCTGAGCATCGTCAAACTTTAAAATACATCGTCTCAGGATTTACGGCTCCAATTAGGGTATAAAAATTTACTTATATCTAAATGATTTTATTGTTATGTTAGTTATTTTAATTTTAACTTTTATTACTATAATTGTAAAAATTGTAGATATGGATATATGAGATGCTTCCGGCTGTTCGTGCCTGTGGATTTGTATTGAGAAAAAATAGAGACATGCCTCGGATGAAACGATGGAGTGGGACAAAAAAAATTGAAATTGGTTGATGTGAACAAGATTTTTTCAAAGATACAGGTTTATAAATATTTTTTTATTATTAATAAAATTCATTATTATACTTTTATATGCATTTTTAATATGTTCAATTTTTTAGGAGGGACAACCACCAAGAAATAAAATGTCACCGAGTGATGATGAGATGACATCTTGTTATTATATGTCATTTCAAGAGTATGTATATGCCCTTGACCAAGTTTCTGAATTTATACTTTTTAAGTACTCTCATACCGGTTCTTTTGTCTTTTTCATAACATCCATGGCAGCGTCAAAAGCATCAACTGTGTACGCCCTACAAGCCTCCCAAAAAATTCCTTTAACTGTGTTATTCTTCCCGAATCTAGATACTATGTTGAAATACAAATGGACACCACATATTCCGTGATGAGCGTGAGGAAAAATGTTGGCAACGGATGTTGCTATAGATGGAGACCTATCAGATATAATTGTAAGCTCCTGCATATTTCCTATGCAATCACGTAGTTTTTGAAAAAACCATGTCCATGAAATCGGTACACTCATTTTTGCATATACCATATGCAACCGGTAATATTTGGTTTTGTCCGTCCTTAGTAACTGCAAGTAACATGGTACCTTTGAACTCACCCTTTAGGTGGGCTCCATCTACTACTAGGGTCGGTTTACAAAATTTGACAAAAACGCGTACCTACAATACATTGTATATCTATTCAAATACACCAAAATAAAAATGAAAAAATTAATAAAATATTATAATACTAACCGAGCAACCAAGTGCGACGTACAAAAACTCAAAGCAATCATCACCATCTGTTTTAATATGTGTCACCGTACCCGGATTATGTTTGACCAAATTGTGACAATAAGCCGGAAGTTTGGTAAAAGAATCCTCTTTCGTACCCCTTAACAACAACAATGCATATTGCTTCGCACGCCATGCCTGATGGTATGAGATATTGATATTCAATTGAGCATTCATATCATTAATAATATCTTTTCCCCGATAAACTCTACTATAATCTTCAGCCAAAACATCAGCAAGATATTCACCCAAAACATATTTGTTTGCTTGTCGATGATTAGGTTGCAAAATTGTTGAAGAACATGTGTGTACATCAACAAATTTATTCACTTGGAAAAGTCCATCAGAATTTTTAATTGCTTTTGCTCTTAGTAACCAAGAACAATTTTTCGAAACACACACAGCCTCATACCTTGATTTGGTGGATCTACTTCTCCTCGTCTGAAAACCTTCTCGAAGATATTTTTTACCAATACACCGCTTTAAAATTTCTTTGTTCTTAAATATACTCTCACATTCAATCTTTTGAAGATTCATGTCTACCATCTATGTTGGGATATCTTCATTAATATCAACTGGGCATCATTAATATCAACTGGGCATGCTGGTACAGGGGGCATACCGTAAAAAAGGTTATCGGGAAACTTAACTTTAACTTCATCACCCAACTCATCTCTATCTGAATTGCTTTGTAAGTCGGTTATATCTAAACGTACATCAGCAACATCAACATAATCCCCGTAAACATGTTTTTTTTCATTTTTTTGACTCGGATTTTTTTTCTTTTTACTTTTATCTACTACACGCCTATTCATAACTTTAACTTCTTGTTCGGCAACATCATCACAACGACCACCCACATCTTTAAGATATGTACCAACATCATCATCACCAACATACTTGTAATTCTCAGGATCCACATAGTTAATAGGTGAATAACTAACATTAACATTTTCAGCAACACTGTGAAACTGAGGTACACTAGGAGTATTGAAAGTACCTATCGGATCGTTGCTCCCTTTATAGCTGCATAAATTACCAACCGGCTGATTTCCACTGTGACCAGCCTCATTAACCTCATCTCCTTCATCAACCACCACAAACACTTTGACAGCCCTTCATCCACTACATTTGATTACATTTATCAACATTCTAACATCCATGTCTTTAACTATAGCTATATAATAATTCAATTCAGGATGATGAAAACGAAGACTAATTCTATATTTGTCTAACAAACCAATTTTGCTTCTCACCAAAGATACAAAATCACTATAACTAATATACTCAGAAAATATCAAAGCGAATTCAGAAATACCTCCATGTGGACATACGTATTTCATATTTGTTTCAATAACTTGCCATCTCCCACCGGTTACAAGACAAACCAAATATTCAATCATTTTTTTAGAGATATTTTAGAGAAATTTCCTAAACAAATAACAACTAAACTGATAATTTTCTACAAAATTTTATATATAGTAACATTATTTCATAGTCAAACCAATTGATTTCATAGTCAAAATAAAAAAAATTAAAAAAAAATCGTAAAATCGCAGATGGAATACAGAGGAAATCGCAGATGGATTGTGTCCATCTGCGATTTAAGTCTGCCCTGCCCTATATATATAGAAAAAAAAATTAGAAAAATTAATCCACCCGCGAATGTACAAGTGGCTAAAGCACACTTGTGCTTTAGCCACTTGTACATTCGCAGATGGAATGTGCAAATCGCAGATGGACCATTCCCATCTGCGATTTTTGTGGCCATTTTTTCAATTTCAATTTTTTTTGGCTATTTTCCACAAAGTGATTAGTATTTTTGGCTATTTTTGTCATTTTCTCTTAAGTTTATCATTTCCAAGAAATCATAATTTGAATTTAAGGGTTTGAATTTAAGTTTATCATAGACTCTCATTCCTATAGTTACTTTATACAATACAACTACTATACATATACACTCTTATTTTGCAAATGAAATAACAAGAAAGATATCTTAAATCATATACGAAACAAATTATAGTTTAGGTTATATTATTATAAAAATATGAGCAATGTAAGAAATAAAAATGATGGATGTTTTATAAAACATATTTCGAAATGTATGAAGGATATAATGCATTAAATAGATAAATATTATAACATATGACATGAATGTGGTAAAAAAAATTATGCTAAAAAATCGCTTTTCCTAAATTCTTTTAACTAACATTTGGTTAAAAGGTGATTGATGTGGACGATGAGTGAAGAGTTACAATTTATTTGAAAAATCTAAACATTATAGATAAATCCAAATATTTAGTGAGATTATGAAGGTTTTTCAAAAATAGATTTTGCATTTTTTTTTACTTCTAAGCTTTTCGTTTTATTTTTACAATTTATTTTTTTTACAAATTTGATTTTCATTTCTTTCATTTAAGTTACATATATTCGAAAAAAACACATTTATATAATACTTATACCAAATTTGATGTTCACTATGTGTTTTATACATTCAAAACAAAAAAGAATACATTCATATTATAATTAAACCGAATTTGACTGTATGTTTTCCTATTATAGATAGGTAGCAAAAAGCTGAGTTTCTAGGCTGAGGTCATACCCTTAGTTATTGACTATACGCATACATATTCATAATTGCAAATACCACAAGGTACAACACTCATCTTCATAACTATTAGAAGATGGAAATTTGGCACTTTTTATACGAAAAGTATCCATTGTTTCATATAGAGTAATCAAACCGTTAAATCTACCCCAAAAATTAAAAATTTTATATTGTAATTTTCCTCAAAGACCATACAAAATGTAACATAATTGAATTATTTTTCTAAAGATCTATAATGAAAACACAAATCTTTCAGTTAAACAACATACAAAATGTACACATACTTATCTTGCCAGAAACATTAAACCATGAAAATATAAAAACAAAAACAAAAATCAGTTCAAGATTCAGATCTGGATTCGAGAACAAAAATCGGTCAAGTAAAATCAAACGATATGCTTTCCATCTTCTAGCATTCAGCAAATAGATAGAAATCAAAGAACAAATCACTAAAAGCCCATATTAGTTAAAAACCATAAATAAAAAATAAACAAAACCCATATAGCAGTGGAGTGATATGTAAAAGGAGTTCAAAAGGCAGTAGAAGAGATGGCGGTCGTGTGTTGAGCAACATTGCGTATGTGGCGGCGAGTTATGGTGATGATGTCGCCTTGTTGTTTAGCTAAATGAAAGTAATTTTTTTTTTCTGAAGAGCATTGTCGGCGTTGAACTTATGTAAGTATTTTGTTGGTAGCGGAGGTGGTTGTTTTAAAAAGGCGACGGCGGTGCATATGCTGGCTACCGGTGATTTTATTGTTTTTCATGGTTTTTATAGAGAGGAAGGAAAGTTATGAAGGGTGTGGCTGGTAAGCTTCTAGGGTTTTTTGAGTTATTAGTTGCCGAGAGATATGTTAGATGGAAAAGTAAATGTTTAGTATTTATATTAATGGTTTAGTGGTATTGCTTATTTTCTATTGGTCTAAATCTATTGACAATGATAACAATCTAAGCCATTTATATTAGATCTAATGGCTATAAAAATATTTCCTTGTTCTTAAGACTTGTGTCTTAAAATTTGTAGGACCCACAACTACCCATGCATTATAATGTAGTATAGACATAGTGAAGAGTTATATGGAAAACAAAAAAAATCATAAAAATCATAAAAATACATAAAAAAATACTTAGAGATCTCAAATCTTTTTTTTTTTTTTTTGACTTTATATTCTTAAAAATCGCAGCTTTTTTTTTTATAAATTCGTTGAAAATTTTTTTTAAAATCGATTATTTATTTATTTATTTTAGTTTTTCGGTTTTTTTTCAAAAGACATTTCAACGAATTTATACGAAAATGTGCGGTTTTAAAGAATATAAAGTCAAAAAAAAAAAAAGATTTGTGATCTCTAAATATTTTTTTATGCATTTTTATGATTTTTAGGGTTTTTTGTTTTCCATAGAACCTAAACCTATATATATAAATATATACACACAAACACACACACACACACACACAGAGAGAGAGAGAGAGAGAGAGAGAGAGAGAGAGAGAGAGAGAGAGAGAGAGAGAGAGAGAGAGAGAGAGAGAGAGAGAGAGAGAGAGAGAGAGAGAGAGAGAGAGAGAGAGAGAGAGAGAGACGTTGGTGTTCACATAACCCGCATATATTATTCACACAATGTTCGTGAAGCTCCAAAAGTTTTTTGTTTTTAAAAACTATATAAATTGTAGTTTTGTTTATTTAGTTATACATTTATTGGATTAATAAATGAAAGAATTAGATATGAAGAACATTTGTGTGCTCACTCTTATTCTTCTGACATTTCTAGTTATAAGCATATCTTTTAACATCAACTTTTCTATATATATATATATATATATATATATATATATATATATATATATATATATATATATAGAGAGAGAGAGAGAGAGAGAGAGAGGGAGAGAGAGATAGATGTTCAATTGAGAAAAAAAGTTGAGAATGCTAGAATGAATCTGAGTCATTCATTTGGAATATGCCGCTTAAACGCTTCAGCGTACTGGAAAAACGGAACATATCATATTCATTTATGAATGAGTGTTGATCTGTACACAACAGTTTTTAGTCATAAAGAACAATTTGTGTTTTATATGTTTGTACTGTACAACACCTTAAAGTACAAATTGTTGTGTATGACCAAAAATTATTATGTACGATATATTAATATATGAATAAGTATATATATATATATATATACATACTTATTCATATATGAATATATATGAATAAATGTATTCAATACATATACTTACATATTACAAGTGAATACTTATATATAAGTATGGCGGTGGTAGGGATAGCGGTGTCGGTGGCACTGGTCGTGGTAGTTACGGTGGTGGGATGGTGGTGGCAGTGGCGGTGGTGGTGTTGGTGGATGGCATAAGTGTTGTTGACGATGATAGTGACTGAGGTGGTGGTGGCTGCGACGGTGGTTGGTGGCAGAATTGGCGGTGGTAGCACGTGGTGGTACTGGTGGTTAATGGTCGCGGTGGTGGTTGGTGGTGGCGGAAGGAAGGTGGTGGACTCATATATAAATATACTTACATTTATATTCACATATGAATATTACCTATCACCGTTGCGCAAGTACGATGAAACGTTTTGCAGCAAAAATAAATGATTGGCTGAGATTGATGCCTTCATTATCAACCTTTTTTTATCTCAATTGAACTTAAATCTCTCTCGCTATATATATATATATATATATATATATATATATATATATATATATATATATATATATATATATATATATATATATATACTCGGTAATCATATATGAATATCAACATAGAAAATTCTATTCTGATTAAATCATATATGATTATTTAAATATGTTAATTATTCTTTTATTATTATCTAAATATATGATAATCATATATAATAAAAGAAAATTTCAAAGTCTTTATCCGGTAAGAAATTTTTTTGGTTGGAAGTCAAGAAGTTTTTTTCTACATATATTTTTGACGAATAAAACAAATGTATCACTAGATGAATCAAAAATAACATGATTCACAAAAAAAATTCTTAAAAAAACATCTCGATGATTCATTTATAAAATGATTTTGTTGTTATTCACTAAAATTGTCATAAAAGTAATTTTTTTCTTAATTTATTTAAAAATGTATCATGAAAATGTTTTTTTTTTGGAATTTTTTTTTTGTGAATCATCTTACTTTTAAATCATGTAATAATTTATTTTGTTTGTTCGTTAAAAAAATATGTACAAAAAAAAAAACTTTTTACCTCCTACAAAATTTTTCCTTCTTATTTGATCTTGACTTCTCTCTCTCTCTCTCTCTCTCTATATATATATATATATATATATATATATATATATATATATATATATATATATATATATATATATATAAGGAAGGTTATATGGAAAACAAAAAAACCCTAAAAATCATAAAAATGCATAAAAAAATACTTAGAGATTACAAATCTTTTTTTTTTTTTTTGACATTTTATATATAAAGAGCGCAATTTTTTTAAAAAAAATTTTCGCTGGAAAAAAGAAAATAAAAAATCGATTTTTTTTTCAAAATTTTTTTTAGCAAAAATGTAAAAAAAGTTGCGAATTTTCAAAATATAAAATGCTGGAAAAAAGAAAATAAAAAATCGATTTTTTTTTCAAAAAAAATTTCAGCAAAAATGTAAAAAAAGTTGCGAATTTTCAAAATATAAAATCTAAAAACGATTTGTGATCTATAAGTATTTTTTATGCATTTTTAATATATATATATATATATATATATATATATATATATATATATATATATATATATATATATATATATGTGTGTGTGTGTGTGTTTTGCTTATTTTTAATTCTATTATATATGTTACTTTGAGAGTTTATATATATATATATATATATATATATATATATATATATATATATATATATATATATATATATATATATATATCAAAGTCTTTATTTTTTGTTCTATTATATATATAGAAACATGAACATGTGAGGACTTTTTTTCGGTGAGGAAACCTTAAAAAAATTAAAAAAAATTAAAAAAAATTAAAAAAAATTAAAAAAAAATACAAATTATAAAATCGAGCATAATACTATATTTAAAAGAAAAAAAATTAGAAATTTTTTTTAGATCATTAAAATTTAATCATGAATTATAAAAAGTGAAGCATGGATCATAAAAATGATCAATGTTTCAATTTTAATGATCCATTTTTTTTCCAATTTTCTTTCTCTCCAATATAGTTCTATCTTCGATTTTATGATTTGTATTTTTTTTTCTCAATTTTTTATGGTGTCCTTACGAGTCCTCACCCAAAAAAGAGTCGTCACCCAAATTCACATTGTGAATCTATGAATCTGAACACATAAAAAAGTAAAAAAAAAATTATCAAATTTGATATCAATGAAAAAAAGATAAAAAGTTATGAATTTTTATATTTTTAGAATTTTTTTTGATAAATAATAAGATCTAAAAATCTTGAAAAAATAATGGTTCCTTGGTTCTATGGTTTAAAATGGTTATTTGTTGAACTTTTGCATATATATATATATATATATATATATATATATATATATATATATATATATATATATATATATATATATATAAATTAGTTTAAACATTTAATGTTGAAACCTGGCACAAACTTATGAGTATTATGATATACGGTCTTAAACGTTATTATATAACCACGTCGTGTGTTTAAAAATCTATATAACAAAACATCATGATATTTATATTTTGTATTATTTGTTAATATAAATGATTTCCTCATTTGTTATACGAGTAATAAATTTTTGTCTTTGTATTTCAAGATAAATATTTAATTTTAATAATAATTTATATTTAAATATAAAATCATGACCTAAATTTAAAATGATGAAATTAATACTTTTTATATTACTCAACTATAACAAATGTTGAAAATTATATTGAAACAAAGATTGTACATAGTTATATTAACACACAACATGCGGGTAGAGACTTTTATAGTCTTGTAGTTCGAGATACATGTATTTTTTTAAGAAAAATATGAATATAAGTTTTTGTTTTTTTAATAATTGCATCCAATTATTATAAATTTATAATTTTCAATATTTTAACTAATGTCTATGTTATGATATGAGAAATTGTCAGAAAAATCTCAATATTTTCGGAAAAGTTTTACTTTAATCCCAATTTTATTTTTGAAGAGAAAAGTCTTGTTTATTTCATTTTGGCTCAAATTAAAAAAAAAGTCTTTTTTTTGTCTTTTAATTGGAAATGACATATTATCGTGTAAAATGAAATAATCGGGACTTTTCTATTAAAAAATTAAACTTTTTCGAAAATATTAGAACTTTTCTGACAATTTTCCTTATGATATAGTTCAAGATAATAACAATACATTATATCAACATTCTTATTTAGTGTAACACCCTAATTTTCAAAATTTAATGATAATCAAACTGATTCCAATATCTCCCAAGATCAATTCAAATTCTTTATTCTTTCCTCAACTACAGCAAAAATAAATAAATAAACAAAGCAAAATGCTTGGAGTCCTACGTCTTTGCGGAACTTCTTGGGCGACTTTACGATTAAGCCTTCTCCCTACAATTCCCACTGTCATTTGCTAAAAAGTTTCATGGGTTGCGCACATTTAAGAAAAAAAAATTATAACCGAGTAGGCCCTAGTTAGTTTGTGCTTTTCATGCATATTGACATCAATATAAAAACATTGCAACAATTCATCAAATAAGATCCTTGTCATTTTTCTTTCCACCCTTGGTGACACACTTAGGAAACTATTATTATTTTCAGAGAACAAGTCTCTCTACCATGCACAACAAATAAGCTTACGGTTAATTAATTAGAGCACATGCTCTTCTCCGCGTACTCACACACTGTACGACGACTAATAATAAGACCGTGTAATTGTTACACCCGTTCCTCATACATGTGTCACCCACCTTTCCACCATTTTTATATGAAATAGATAATATATTCAACATTTAAATCTTTCTAACAATAACAAAAACATGTTATTGCAAATAATTTTAGAAACAACTTTTCATGCAACAACCACAAAATTCATACGAAAACCCACTTCGTATTCTTTAGATCTTAACCGGATATTGTCATGCGACTTGCACCCTACATTTTAGCGACAAGTTTCTCTAAGTTCATATTCCTAGAAAAACGCCATAGGTGTTCATTTTGGCTAATTGGCTCAACAATCCAAATGTCTCGACCGACTAGTAACTTATGTTTGTTGCAATGTTCCTAACAATTTTAGTAAGAGTATTATATCTGTTTTTTCTCATCTGAATATTTTTTTTATTAATAAGGTTTCACCCTTAAAAATAATACTCAAAAGGTAAAACAATTAAACCTTTAAAATACAAGTATTATGGTTCTAAAAATAATAATAATACCTACCAAGTTATTAAATCTGTAAGGACCATTTTTCTGATACTCATTTCCGATGTTAAAAAACATCAAATTTAAAAGAAAATGAAATGGCCATGTTATTAACAGTTTGAGGAACCATTTATGTAACTTCAGTTTCCAATTCCAAAAGAAACAAGCGTTTGGATTAATAGGGACTGAAATTATTGAAATTTGATAGCTTTAAAATGATCAGCAAGTCACAGGAAATCTAGGGGCTGCGTCTGTATCTTGGCCTTTTATAATATAGTTGTAGTTTCCAAAAAAAAATAATAATAATGATGTTGCCTAAACCAATAATGCTTAAAGAAACCCCAATATGTATTATGTGGATGTACATCAATAACACCCCCTCCTCCTCCTCCCCCCCAATATGTATTATCTTGGCCTTTTATAACATGTTTTTATGTGAATATAGGTAGCACAAGCAAAATGGAACTGCCACCAAACGATGCAACACATTATTGCATTGCAGAACATCCTGATTATTGGAAGAATAAGTGTTGTGCTCTTAGAAGCCTTAGAAATGGGCAAGGAGCAGTTTGCAAAAGATATAAATATACATCACTTCAAGATTGTACAGAAAAATGCTCCACAAAGAAATGTATGTGGCCATTTCCATCGCCACCAAGTGTGCGCTACTGAGCAAATTAATACAACGAAGTGTAAGTGATGAGATGCCATCAATAAATATAATAAATGAAATAAAGTATTTGTTGTTTATCTCTTGATGTCAATTTTTTTTAAACAACATTTTATACGTTAAGGTATATATACAATCCAAAGTAGAATGTATAACTAAACTTAATATGTGAAACCATAATCAGATTGTTCGTTTCAAGATCTAACTTTCTTTTTCCTATTAGACATACATATTGGGCAAGTTCTTGAGATGTCTGTAGGGAAAATGAATATGCATAAGCCTAAAAGGCTTAGTGAATTGTTTGTTTTTCATATAAAATATGACATACAATGATGATATACATATAAATGATGTCTTTGTGTTTTACACAAAGTCTTAAATATTTTCAAATTGTATACATGTCATCTTTAAGTTTGCATTTTATTGCAGATATACTCACTGTGCTTTACACAAAGTCGCAAGTTTAGTCCACATCTTAGTCATTTTATATGGGTCTGAGATGATATTGCAACAAAATAGAAACTTAAGAGTGACATTCGGTCAAATTAAAAAAGAAAATTGACTGAACATGCAAACTTTGGCAAAACATGATAACCAAATTAATTATTTACTTACATAAATAATTTTTTTGTTGTGCTATTTTGTATGTTTAAGTGTATTTGCGAAAAGAATAATTAGAAATAACCAAAAAATTAAAGACTAACCAATAATTGTTTCTTACTTTCACTACGAGGAGCATGATAAGACGACAAAAAAATGGCTAGTAATTTAGGTTGTTCAAAATGTGATAGCACAAAATTTTAGATAGTGAATATTGATATCTGAAGTTTCCGATATATGAATTTTCGGATACAAATTCAGATATTAAAAGAAGTCAGAAAACAGCTAACAAACCAAATAGAAAAAATAGTCAATCAATCTATCTGACTAATGAACTCCTTCGAACAATGTGATTTTCAAACAAAATATCATTGCATCAATTCCAAAGAATCCACCATTTAGTCATAATAATTGACTCCAAGACATCTTCATTTTGGGATTCTCACATCATCAATCCAACTTACTATAGGCGTGTTTGGTGCGTAGTTTTTGATATCTTATAGCTTTTAGCTTTTAAGAAAAAACGTGAAAAAAATAAATTTTGGTCGACAGCTTGAGCTTTTAACTTTTGGGTTGAACAAAAACCTTCAAATCTAAAAACTATTTCAACTAGCATTTAATAAAAAAAACTCTTTTAGATTATAACAAATTAACTTAAATACCCTTTTAAATAAATAAATCATATTCATACATTTTGTAATTATCTTATATAATTAAATATAAATTTATTTTAGACAAGATTATATATTTGGTCCCTATGGTTTGCACAAAAGACCAATACAATCCTTTTGAGTAATTTTACACATAAGGGGTCATATTTCACGTTTTGAAAACACAGGAAGTCCTTTTGGATAACATATTAACTTTTTTAGTTAATTCCCGTATGCAAGGACATATTTGACATTTTTACCATAAAGACCATTTATGTAATTTTATATATTTTTTTATTATTGTTATATATATATATATATATATATATATATATATATATATATATATATATATATATATATATATATAGGAGGGTTCAATTGAGAAAAAAAAAAGGTTGAGAATGGAGGAATCATTCTCAGCCAATCATTTATTTTTGCCGCAAAAGCCTCCAACGTACCGGCAGAAATGGGAAAGGAATGCACATGTGTTTTCCAACAAAACATATTTCCTTAAACTATGCTAAGCATTACCTTAATATATACAAAAACATAGTTTTTTCGTTTTTTTTTTTAATTTTTAAGAAGCTATTTTTATCGAAAAATGATTTTAAATATACCAAAATTCATGATTTTTTATTCTCTACAAATAGACATCCATATTGATATAGTTTTAAGATAAAATAAAAAATTTATTTTTTTTATATTTTCAGCTATCGTTATTCATAACTGAATAAAAATGAATCAGGTTTTTACTACAGTACATTCGTTATTCACCTATGAATAAAAACTATGATTAATTTTTTTTACAATTTAAGTATCATTCATATATGAATATAGCATATACTAAACATAGTATATTCATATTTAAATATTAGACGATGCATTCACTTGTGAATATTACATAGTATATTCACTTGTGAATGTTAGATGGTATATTCACTTATGAATATTAGATGGTATTTTCATATGTGAATATTATATAGTATTACATGGTATATCACATGAGAATAGTACATAGTATATTCACTTGTGAATATTAGATCGTATATTCACTTATGAATAATAGTTGGTATATTCATATGTGAATATTGCACAGTATATTCATATATGAATATTACAAGGTGTTTTCAGAAATATATATAATTTTTATATGTTATTTACATATGAATAACATACAGACTTGCATATTTGTTTTGTGTTTTAATAATCACATATTGATTCAGGTGAGAAAACATATTCATATGTGAATATAACGTGGTAATTTAGTTTATGCATTTCATCAAACAGTTGGAGTGCATACAAGTTAACTTTTTTAAAAATGTGATAAATATGATACTTTGACTATTTAAATCTTACAAAATAGTAGATTGGTAGAGAAATATATGAAAATTTTCAAACAAAAAATGATTTGATCTTTTTCTAACCTTAATTTCGATGTTTTATTTGATGAACGATGTTGAATGAATGATACGAATTGAATTTTTTGTTGATTATCGATGATGTTGTTCTAATGATGTTGGGAGTATAATTAATCGTAGATGTTGAAGATATGTTCGTATTCAAGCAGAATTGAAGGTTGGATTGAAAGAGCAAAAAACGAATGAATTTCAACTGTTATCTAATTCTCTACACTTACCTATTTGTGATTGAAGGCTATTATATCATATTTACAAGTTTGCCACCGTGTCCTTTATGTTTAGAGGCTAATTAAATGAGTGGCTGAGAATGATTCCCCCATTCTCAACCTTTTTTATTTTCTCAATTGAACCCACCTCTCTCTCTCTCTCTCTCTCTATATATATATATATATATATATATATATATATATATATATATATATATATATATATATATATATATATGTATATTACATTTTGTATGCTTATATTGTGTTTAAATATATTTTTTAATATATTTTTAAGAACTTTTTGTTTGTTTATATTTATTAAATATTTCATGATCATTGTAATAATAATTCGTAACATAATTCATTTGGCACGAAGAAAAGAGTGTTCTTCATCAGAAATATCGAATAAGATGATGTAGCATTTGTGATAGAGAATGCTAATAGAGAAGGCTGATAGAGAAGACTAATAGAGAAAGTTGGTAAATTATGTATTGTTGGAGATATGTAGTCCATACTACAATGAAAGAAACAACGAAACCTTTATCATCAACACTCTGTAATAGTACAAATAGAAACGCCAAGAAGAACAATTAAAATACCTAGCTTTGTATCTCATGAATATCAAATGTAAAAATACTTAGCTTTATATCTTGCAAATATCGAATCTTGTCAATTGTAACTTCAAATAAACATGATATTGAGATCATACTAAACTTTGCTATAAGGGATTTACAAATCAATCGCAAAATTCAGATTTCACCCAAATTGAATGGAGTGTTCGACATTAGAAGAATTAAATAAGGCATTGAAAGCTTAGCGATTACTCTATGGCGACGATAGCGTTTTCCTATAAAAAAAATCATAACGGAAAATTAGATGAACTTAAAAGATCACTCATATCCCTTTTGAAGGTTATGGAGAGAGAGAGAGAGAGAGAGAGAGAGAGAGAGAGAGAGAGAGAGACGTCAACCATCTATCGTCAACATTTTCTAGGGCAAAGTCGACACCATCCTTGCAGATGCGGCAATAGGAATGCGGTCATGATAATGGTGATAAACGATGAGGATGGTGTTGCAAGATGACGGAGGTAGTGATCCGTAACAAATTCAAACGATGATTGATGTGGTCTTGGATTGTGGTAAATTCAAGAAGACAATGGCTTGGTTACCTAAATATAGTCTCTTAATTATCACATACCTAATTTAAAATATTTATATTTAGATATAAATTACATGATTATTATGTTAATTTACCTATATACCCTTATCTAATTATTGTTTGAGAATAAGTTATTGGAGATTTCTTTTTACACACCAATCTATTACAGCCTACTACACACCTATTTATTTTCAATCATACACACCACTCTAAATATTGACAATTTCTTATTGGTGGTTAATATGTTGTATTATGTCCCTTTTCTCATTAAAGCCTTTTCTCTCTCTTATTAAATATCCGCTGTTAGCTTTATCTATTATCTTTCTTTCACTAAATTTTATTAATTTAATAAAAAAAGTAAAAAACCGTTTAAAAGATTTTTGCTTATTAATTATTATCAATTTTTTTTATTATCTTTTATTATATCTAATTTTATTTTTCAATTTAACTAAAGGACGTATATTGTTTATATGGTTAATTTTAAATAATAATGCTACCACTCTTAAATTACAACCAATATATCATAAATACTGAGAAACAAAACTAGCAATAGATTTTTTTCAAAGGTGAATAAAAAGATAGTTAAATTGATACTATCTGCAAAAAAAAAGATATATATATATATATATATATATATATATATATATATATATATATATATATATATATATATATATATATATATATATATATAACTTAATAACACATGACATCACATAAATCAAAGTAAATGTATTTTCCAATTATTCAAGAAGCAAAAGACATATTGGCTTACTCGAGTTGTACAATACAAGCTCGTGTGCCTCTTATTAATTGTAAATCCGAAAATGTAATCGAGATGTGGGAAATCTAAGTAGCCTGTTACGAAAAGAAAACTAGGCTAAAAAAAGTTTAGTAAAATTGAGTTGTATTTTAAGGTAAAAAATGATGAAAACTATGTTATGGTTGTTTTTTTATCTTAATAAAAAATAAATATAAATTTATTAGTATTAATAAATTTAGTAATAAAAATGTATTTATTAAATAATAATAATTTATTGATTAGGTAATAATGAACTAATAATAAAAGTTGGTCAAATAACAATTATATTGTGATTATGATTTAAAAAGTAAGGTTAATATAATAATTATATGATAATAATTTACCATCATTCACCTAAAAAGTAAACCTAAGATATAGGTTGGTGTTGTAGATTGCCGTGCACAAAGTAGGACCCTTATATTTACACAACATTTGTTTGGTTATATATGATCCTAGCTCCTATCATAAATATGTATTTTTTTTAAAAAGATTTTTCTACAATGTTTGTGTTTTTACAAAGAGAAAATAAACTAAATAAATACATAAAAGCCAGATTTAATTATTTTGTTGAATAAATTAAGGATACATAAAATGTCCATATTACTTCTCAAAATAGATTTGGGATTCAAATTCTAAAACATAATAATAATAATAGTAATAATAATAATAATAATAATAATAATAATAATAATAATAAATGCAATCGTGTTTTTCCAAAATGATTTTATTTTCATTCATCTAATGACTAGAATTGAGTTATACATTGATACAATAAATATATATATATATATATATATATATATATATATATATATATATATATATATATATATATATATATAGAGAGAGAGAGAGAGAGAGAGGGAGAGAGAAAGAGAGATATGTTGCTGTTCACATAATCCGCATATATTATTCACACAATGTTCATGAAGCTCCTAAGGTTTTTGTTTTAAAAACTAGGTTTTGTTTTTTTAGTTACACATTTATTGGATGATACTATTAGACATGAAAAACAATTTTGTCGTCACTCTTATTATTCTTCTGACATTTCTCGTTACAGGTAAATCCTTTAACATCAACTTTTCTATATATATATATATATATATATATATATATATATATATATATATATATATATATATATATATATATATATATATATGAATATCAAAATAGAAAATTCTATTCTCATTAAATCATATATGATTATTTAAATATGTTAATTATTTTTTTATTATTCATATATGATTATCTAAATATATGATAATCATATATAATAAAAGAAAATTTCGAAGTCTTTATCCGGTAGGAAATTTTTTTTGGTAGGAAGTTAAAAAGTTTTGTTTTTCTACATATGTTTTTGACGAACAAGACAAATGAATCACTAGATGAATCAAAAATAACATGATTCACAAAAAAAAATTCAAAAAAACATTTCGATAATTCATTTCTACAATGATTTTGTTGCTATCCACTAAAATTGTCATAAAAGTGAATTTTTTCTTAATTTACTTAAAAATGAATCATGAATATATTTTTTTTGGGATTTTTTTTTTTGAATCATCTAATGATTCATTTTGTTTGTTTACTAACAAAATATGTAGAAAAAAAACTTCATACCTTCCTACCGAATTTTTCCTTCTTATTTGATCTTGACTCTCTCTCTCTCTTTTTCTCTCTTTATATATATATATATATATATATATATATATATATATATATACTAGGCAAATGCCTGCGTTGCACTGAAGTATCTATATAGCTGAAATCTTTACAAATATATGTTTTTTTAAGTATAACAATAATGTTGTTGTTAAATTTGATATAGTAATTCGTATACTAAGTTGATATACTATATTGGTTATTTTGAATTATATGATAATATATACATCTATTGAAATTGCATAATCTCAATCTTTTGAATGATCTCTACCCGTTTGTTACTCATGAATAAAATTAAATATAATATATGGTTTAATGTTATTTATAGTTGTTATTATTGTTAATTAATTTTTTAAAATTTATTTGTTTAACGTTTTAATTTCTATCATTATAAGTTTTTTAAAACATCAAACACTTTTTTCTTTTATTTTAAAGGGAAATCTCCGGAAAAGTCCCATTATTTTACCCTAATTTACGAAAAAGTCCCAAACTAAAATTTGTTTACGAAAAAGTCCCAATTACTGGTAAAAACGACGACTTGACCCTATTTTCCCGGTTTACCGGTTCCATTACTTACCCGGTTTTAATAAAGTCCCATTATTTTACCATAATTTACGAATAAGTCCCAAATTATCGTAAAATAATGGGATTTTAATGAAAGTTATGGTAAAATAATGTGACTTTAATGAAACCGGGTAAGTATTAAAACCGATAAACTGGAAAAAATGGTCAAATCGTCATTTTTTCCGGTAATCGGGACTTTTTCATAAACCAATTTTAGTTCGGGACTTTTTCGTAAATTAGGGTGAAATATTAGGACTTTTCCAAAGATTTCCCTATTTTAAATGTAACAATATAATCATTTATATAGAGTTATTTTTAACTATTGTTATTGTAAGTTATTTTAAGCTACTTATTTGAAAACTTTTAACGATTATAAAAATATATTTAGGAAATATTTTAGTTAAATTGATATTACAATTTAGTTTTTGCATTTAGCACTACAATTTATCACTTGTAACTATTCGCAAAATATTCACTGGGTTTTTTAAGTAGAACTGAAATTTATATTGAAGTTGACCCTATAATGTTATATTTAAATTAACAATTTAAGTATTTTGTCCAAACTGTTCAAAAGTTGTAGCTTTAAATTGATAATGATTTACATACAACAACATATTAAATCTAATAAATTAAATATAATATGTTAAAAGTTAAAGACATAATTTTATAAATAAAAGTAAAAATATTATTTTAATATTGAAATTCAGTTTATTTATGATTACACTTTAGGTTTGATACTTATTTAACCTTATTAACCAACTTATAATCATTATTAGAAAGACACTACAATTTATCACTTTTAACTATTTGCAAAATATTCTTTAGGTTGTTTAAGTTGAACTAAAATTTATATTTAAGTTGATCCTGTAAGGTTAAATTTAAATTAACAATTTAAGTATTTTATACAAATTGTTCAAAAGTTGTAGCTTTAAAATGATAATGGTTTACATACAACAATATATTAGACCTAATAAATTAAGTATAATAAGTTAAAAGTTAAAAACATAACTTTATAAGTAGAATAAAATATATCCTTTTAATAATGAAATTTAGTTTATATATGATTACACATTAGGTTTTATATTTATTTAACCTTATTAACCAACTTATAATCATAATTAGAAAGAAACTGAAAAGTCATGGGAGTTTCAAATGAATGTGGTGAAAGGAAAAATGCTTATTTTATAAGTATACTAGGCGTAACCTCGCGCGTTGCGCAACAATGCATTTAAGTGGTTAAAATAATTATGGAAAAAATAGAAATATGTTGAAATTTACGTTTTTAGTCATGTTTTGGGCATTAACTGAATTATCAAATAACAAAAAAATTCATCAACTTATATTTTGATACTATCTAATATAGTTCATACCTTATAAACTTTACTTTTACTTTTATAATATCCAATATATATTATAAGTTTTTGTATAACATTAATATAATATACTTTTCTTATGTCTGATAATAGTTTTTGGATAAAATAAGAAATAAGTTGTTTTGAATGAGCTACTAATAAACAATATTGAACTAATAAACTTTGTATTACACTATTTATATTGCACCAAAACATCCAAAGTTTCATATATGAACTTTCAAATATTAAACATTGAAATTAAGAATGAAGTCATACAAAATATATCATTATACATAAATGTCATCAAGAGTTTTAAAATAAGTCGATTAGTAAATTCGATATTTAATTTTAATTACATATTTTGCAAGGGTATGTTTGACTTTATGTTGGTGCGCCGAGAATCCTCTTCCTTAATTTGTACATAAAAAATTAAGGTGAATAGGAATATCAAATAGATATTACTAAGCATTAATATAAACTAGTAAAGAACCCACGGCTACGCCGCTTTTGGGGTAATATGGAAAAAATCGGCCAACTTTAAAAAATATGTGCTGAAATTGTAAATCACCATAAATAGGGGAGAAAGTCGACAACCCCTAAAATTAGATGTCAAAAGTGTACAACGAAAAGAAGGGACATTGGTGGAGAAAATCCAAAAATGTTGTGGCAATAATGTTAAAGTTGTCAAAGTTGGGAAAATATGGTGGCAAAATTTTAAAGGAAGTTTTCTGTGTTTTTTATGTCAAAATGTAAATGTTTTGACTACAAGGACGAAAAGTGTCAAATTCATTAAAGATTTGTGGCAAAAACACGAAAATATAAAACCTTTGACTGCAAGGACTAAAAGTGTCAAAGTCATTAAAGATTTGTGGCAAAAACCTTAAGGCAGGAAAACTTTATTAAAAGGCAAAAATGTAAAATTTTTGACTTTAGGGACTAAAAGTGTCAAATTCAGTAAACTTTTGTGGCAAAAACCTAAAGCCTAAAAAGGTACTATTCATAAGCTCCTTTGGATTTAATATATATATATATATATATATATATATATATATATATATATATATATATAATAATTAAAAAGGGTATGTGAATCTCCTACCACCGGTTAAAGACAACATACATCTCTAGTAGTATCGATTTCTATGTGAAATTGAAGTAGTCATTCTATGTACACCTTGTTTTCTAATTACATAAACAAATATGAGTAACCAAACATAAAAATGTTATCTTTATGTAGGAAAAATATTTTAGTTAACTAACAAATTAAATAATATAAGTTTAAAAGTTAGGAGTTTCAAAACATTAATCTTTTCATTAATCAATCAATTAATTAACACATGTTGAAATTTTTACAATCATTATTAAAAAGCATTTGAACTATTAGATTTTAAATGAATTTTGGTTGAAGTGTTTTGACCTCTATATATATATATATATATATATATATATATATATATATATATATATATATATATATATATACAGAGAGAGAGAGAGAGAAAGAGAGATGGAAAGTATAACATATGTATGAGTTTTAATTAATTATGTTTTTGAAACGGTACAATTACAAAACAAAAAAAACATATTTAAAATATTTAATTAAATATTTTCGACATCACCTTATATAACATATGATCAATATATTACCGATTAAACCACAATATACAACGACTGTATTACAATAATCCAAAAACGAAGAAAATATAAAAACGAATTAGTATAACAAACTTACAAATTAAAAGCTCTAATATAATAACATATCTTCAAAAGTGGTTATACGACCTCAACCAACACAAAAACCTTTAAGTTTGTTTTCTTTCTGAAATTTGTATATGATTTGTATACATGCCTTCCCAAACGACTGACATTTTTATAGTAAATTTTTCACTAAATGCTAATTAAACATAATATAAGTTATACAACTTTTGAGTGTTAAATCATAATTAAGAAAACTTTTGAGTTGCATTAGTTAAAAAAGGGGGTTTCAAATGCATGAGATTCAAGAAAAAAAATGCTAGCTTTATAAGTATGTATGATATATATATATATATATATATATATATATATATATATATATATATATATATATATATATATATATATATATATATATATATATATATAAGGAAGGGTTATCTAGAAAAAAAACACTAAAAATCATAAAAATGCATAAAAAAATACTTAGAGATTACAATTTTTTTTTTGAATTTTTATATGTAAAAATTGCAATTTTTTTTCATTTCCATTGAAAAAAAATAAAAATGAATTTTTTTTCAAAAAAAATTTCTGCATAAATGTAAAAAAAGTTGCGAATTTTCAAAATATAAAATAAAAAAAAGAATTGTGATATCTAAGTATTTTTTTCTTTTTACATTTTTATGATTTTTATGGTTTTTTTTAAGGTTATTTTTTCAATAGAACCTAAACCTATATATATATATATATATATATATATATATATATATATATATATACACACACACATCTGTGTGTGTGTTTTGCTTATTTTTTGTTTTATTACATATGTTACACTGAGAGTTTATATATATATATATATATATATATATATATATATATATACACATCTGTGTGTGTGTTTTGCTTATTTTTTGTTTTATTACATATGTTACTCTGAAAGTTATATATATATATATATATATATATATATATATATATATATATATATATATATATATATATATAGAAACATGAACATGTGAGGACTTTTTTTTTCGGTGATGAAATCTTAAAAAAATTAAAAAAAAAATAAAAAAAAATACAAATCATAAAATCGAGCATAATACTATATTTTAGAGAAAAAAATTGGAAATTTTTTTTAGATCATTAAATATGAATCATGGATTATAAAAAGTGAAGAATGGATCATAAAAATGATCAATGTTTCAATTTTAATGATACAATTTTTTTTCAATTTTTTTCTCTCCAATATAGTACTATTTTCGATTTTATGATTCGTATTTTTAAAAAAAAAAATTCAAAATTTTAAGGTGTCCTTACGAGTGCTCACCGAAAAAAGAGTCGTCAACGGAACCGGACCATATATATATATATATATATATATATATATATATATATATATATATATATATATATGAGTTAGGTTCATATATAACGTATAATTATTGTGTGAATGTATGTCAAATTCTGGACAAATCATTTGATAAGGGTGTTACAGTAATTTAGTTAAGTAAATTAATTATTATATATTTTAAATACATATATAATTAATTTTGAAGAATACGGTTATATATGATTGGGTTAATTATTCTGGACCAATTATTTCAATCAGTTAATCCTTATTTAATAACCCAATTCCTTAAGAATGCATATTTAAAGTTATTTTCAACCATTTTGTTTTCAAGAACATGCTTTTATATATATATATATATATATATATATATATATATATATATATATATATATATATATATATATATATATATATATATATATAAATCTTAGTTATTCTTAAAGAATTCAAAGTAAAAATATGATCATCGTATTCTCATTTTCATCTATTTATACTTAGTCATTCTCTTAAAATTCTTTCAATTAATTGCATAATTCACATGTAATTCTTTAAGAACACATATTAAAACCCACTTTTAACTATTACATTCTTAAAGAATATGACTACTGACAAGATATTCGTTGTATTCTTAAAGAATATAAACAAAATCCCTTTTTTTGTGTGACGATTAATTATGGTCACTGATAACCAAAACGTTGATCATAAATACATAATTCTTTAAGAATATAAACTAGAGAAACATTTTTAACCTTTTCGTTCTTAAATAATAATTGTCGCATTCATAAAAAATACAAATTAACAAACCATTTTTTGTTATGTTTCTACAACTACTCGAACTTTTCGTTTATGAAAAATCTTTATTAATTGTGGTAACGGCAAAAAAAGATTTAATAAAAATGGAGGTTATGAAACGAAATCCCTTATTATTAGTAATTTCTTAAATTGTTGTTGAACAAATTGTCATATTTACCCATATCAATTATGTTAAAATGTAAAATAATTATTTTTTTCTTATTAATTATCATCATGCCATTGTCATCTTAACCACTAATTTTTTAATCTAATGGACAGGAATAGGTCATACAATCACATATTTTTTACAATTCATATTTAATCATAACCCATATATATATATATATATATATATATATATATATATATATATATATATATATATATATATATATATATATATATATATATAGGGTTGGGTTCAACAAGGAACCATTTTAACCTTAGAACCAAGGAACCAATTTTTTTCTCAACTTTTAAAACAAATTTTTCATCAAAAAAAAACTAAAAATATAGAAATTCATAACTTTTTATTCTCCATCCATTGATATCAAATTTGATAAAAAAATTTGATTTGTTCAGATTCACACTGTGAATTTGTTCAAATTCACACTGTGAATCTGTGCATATTCACACTGTGAATCTGTGCATATTCACACTGTGAATTCTATGCTGTGAAATTTGTGCAGATTCACACTGTGAATTTGTGCAGATTCAAACAGTGAATTTATGCAAAATTAATGATTTATAGTGTAGATTCACAATGTGAATCTGAACACATAAAAAAGTAAAAAAAAATATATTTTTTTAATCAAATTTGATATCAATGGAAAGAAAATAAAAAGTTAATGAATTTCTATATTTTTAGAATTTTTTTTCGATAAATAATAAGATCTAAAACTTGAAAAAATAATGGTTCATTGGTTCTATGGTTTAAAATGATTCATTGTTGATCTTTTATATATATATATATATATATATATATATATATATATATATATATATATATATATATTACTTTTAACATTTAATGTTGAAACCTGGCACAAATTTATGAGTATTATGATATATGGTCTTAAACGTTATTATATAACCACGTCGTGTGTTTAAAAATCTATATAACAAAACATCATGATATTTATATTTTGTACTAGTTTATAACCCGTGAGAACCACGGTTATAAAATTAATTAAACTTTTATAATAAAATTTTATAATTATTAATCAATTATTTTAAATAAGTCATTTTAAATAAATTATTAATTAAGAGATATATCAAAATTTTAAAGTTATTATAACTTCACATTTAACATATAATTAGAAAAAATAAATTTGAACTTTGAAATGAGTTGCCTAATATATCTACATTACACATGACATAATATTAATGAGGAGTTGTATTAGAGTCACACTTAGCTAAAGAAGATTAAAAATATTCATTTATTAGAATAGAGATTATTTGTTAATATAAATGATTTCCTCATTTGTTATAATAAATTTTTGTCTTTGAATTTCAAGATAAATATTTAACTTTAATAATGATTTATATCTAAATATAAAATCATGACCTAAATTTAAAATGATTAAACTAATACTTTTTATATTACTAAACTATAACAAACGTTGAAAATTATATTGAAACAAAGATTATACATAGTTATATTAACACACAACATGCAGGTAGAGACTATTATAGTCTTGTAGTTCGAGATACATGTATTTTTTTAAGAAAAATATGAATTTGAGGTTTTTTTTTAATAAATGCATCCAATTATTATAAATTTATAATTTTCAATATTATAACTAATGTCTATGTTATGATATGAGAAATTGTCAGAAAAATCTTAATATTTTCGGAAAAGTTTTACTTTAATCCAAATTGTTTTTTGAAGAGAAAAGTCTTGTTTATTTCATTTTGGTTCAAATTAACAAAAAAGTCTTTTTTTTTAATCTTTTAATAGGAAATGACATATTATCGTGTAAAATGAAATAATCGGGACTTTTCTATTAAAAAATTTTGATATTAAATTGAAACTTTTTCGAAAATATTTGGACTTTTCTGACAATTTTCCTTATGATATAGTTCAAGATAATAACAATACATTATATCAACATTTGATTTAGTGTAACATCCTAATTTTCAAAATATGATGATAATCAAAGTAATTCCAATATCTCTCAAGATCAATTCAAATTCTTCATTCTTTCTTCAACTACAGCAAAAAAAGTAAATAAACAAAGCAAAATCGTTGGAGTCCTACGTCTTTGCGGAACTTCTTGGGCGACTTTACGATTAAGCCTTCTCCTTACAATTCCTACAGTCATTTGCTAAAAAGTTTCATGGGTTGCGCACATTTAAGAAAAAAAAGTTCTAATCGGGTAGGGCCTTGTGAGTTTGTGCTTTTCATGCATATTGTCGTCAATATAAAATCATTGCAACAATTAATCAAATAAGATCCTTGTCATTTTTCTTTCCACCCTTGGTGACACACTTAGGGAACTACTGTTATGTTATTTTCAGAGAACGAGTCTCTCTACCATGCACAACAAATAAGCTTACGGTTAATTAATCAGAGCACATGCTCTTCGCCGCGTACTCACACCCTGTATGACGACTAATAATAAGACTGTGTAACTGTTACACCCGTTCCTTATACATGTGTCACCCACCTTTCCACCATTTTTATATGAAATAGATAATATATTCAACATTTAAATCTTTCTAACAATATCAAAAACACGCTATTGCAAATAATTTTAGAAACAACTTTTCATGCAACAACCACAGAATTCACACGAAAACTCACTTCGTATTCTTTAGATCTTAACCGGATATTGTCACGCGATTTGCACCCTACATTTTAACGACAAGTTTCTCTAAGGCCATTGTAGAGACTTAGCAAATTCGTATGGAGGAATAATTCTTGTGTTTTCTGTATTGATTTTGGAAACAAGTACATACATTTATATAGGTACTAACACAACTAACTCTTTATCTATAGCCTATTAACAAGGAATACAACAACCACTCCTATTCTTCAGCTCTCGCCAACACTCCCCCTCAAGGTGGAGAATGTATATCCTTCATTCCCAGCTTGTCAAGAGAGCTATGAAATACTCTCCCACACACTGCCTTCGTTAGCATATCTGCAAGTTGATCCTCAGAGCTTACATGTGGAAGCTCCACATTATTTCTTTCTAGGTGATCTTTAATAAAATGTCGGTCAATATCCACGTGCTTTGTCTTGTCATGTTGTATAGGATTATTGGCAATCTTCACTGCTGATTCATTATCACAATATAGCTTCATGGGTGAGCTCAAGGAGACCCCTAGATCTCTTAGAATCCGCTTTATCCATAACAGTTCACAAATGCCATGAACCATTCCTCTATACTCAGCTTCCGCACTTGACCTTGAGACCACCTTTTGTTTCTTGCTTCTCCATGTGCCTAAGTTACCACCAACAAAGGTGAAATAACCTGAAGTGTACTTCCCATCACTTCGATCTCCACCCCAATCCGCATCTGTAAAACCACTAACATGGTGGTTTTGATTTTTTCCAAAAAATATACCCTTTCCTGGAAATGATTTAAGATATCTCAAGATCCGGTATACTGCATTCAAATGAGTTTCAGTTGGTGCATGCATGAATCGGTTGACCACAGACACAGCATAAGCTATGTTTGGTCTCGTGTGAGATAGGTAGATCAATTTTCCTACTAACTTCTGATATCGATCTTTATTTGCTGGAATTTGATTGGGAAGTATCTCCAAATGGTGATTTGCTTCGATAGGGGTATCTGTCGGTTTACAATTCAACATCCCAGTCTCTAGCACATATTTCCTTTGATTCATTGATATTCCTGCCTTTGATCTTGCCACCTCAATCCCTAAGAAGTATTTCAAACTTCCTAGATCCTTCAACTCGAATTTAGTGGCCAATACTCTTTGGAGATTCTTCATTTCAACATTATCATTTCCTGTCACTATCATGTCATCAACATAAACAATTAGGGCAGTCACCTTCCCATTTTTCGCCTTCACAAACAAAGTGTGATCAGCATCACTTTGCCTATATCCAATTTTCCTCATAAATGTTGAAAACCTTCCAAACCATGCACGTGGGGATTGTTTCAGTCCATACAGGGCTTTCTTCAGCTTGCACACCTTCCCTTCACATTTAATACCCGGTGGAGGATCCATATAGACTTCTTCTTCAAGATATCCGTTAAGGAACGCATTCTTTACATCAAATTGCTTAAGGGGCCAGTCTTCGTTTGCAGCAATTAAAACAAGAATTCTAATGGTATTGATTTTTGCCACCGGAGCAAATGTGTCACCATAATCTATTCCATACTTTTGTGTATACCCCTTTGCTACTAATCTGGCCTTATATCTGTCAATGTTCCCATTTGAGTCCAATTTGATAGTGTAAATCCACCTACACCCCGCAGTCTTCTTTCCACTAGGAAGTCTCACCAGTTCCCATGTCTGATTCTTTTGAAGTGCCTTCATTTCCTCATTCATTGAATCCTTACACCTTTCATCACTCAAGGCTTCTTGTACATTATTCGGAATTGAGATAGTGGTTAAATTTTCTACCAGAAGTGCATGTGAGTTTGCCAACCTATGTTGCGAAACATAGTTAATGATTGCGTATTTTCATCTTGCCTTCACGTCTGGTTGATATTGTTTCTTTGGTTTCCCCCGATTGCTTCTTATGGGGTATCTTTGTACACCTCCTATTTCAATATCAGCATCTTCCTCTTCAAGGTTTGAGATATCATCATTTCCTTGTTCATTTTCCTGCAAAACAGACACATCTGGTATTGTATTACCAGTTTCATTAGTATCTTTAATTACTTGATTATGCTCCTATTCGATAACTGGTTCATCAGTGACTTCAATTTCGTTAGTATCTGTCTCTTCGATTTCAGGGTTGGTGTTACTATCTTGCTGTCGTTCGTTAGTATCAGCCTCTGCGATTTCTGGGTTGGGGTTACTATCTTGCTGTCGTTCAAATATTTCAAAAAACTCACTCTGGTTGGGACTTTGTTCATTTGGGTTCTCTTCATGACATCTCTCCCCCTGAAGCGGACCCTTATGATCCAAGTATGGTATAGTTTCGTGGAACGACACATCACGCGTGACATATACCTTTCAACTTTTGGGATCAAGACATCGGTAACCCTTCTTATAGTCCGCATACCCTATAAAGAAGCATCGAATGGCTCGTGGTTCCAGTTTACCTATACTTTGATGAACATAGACCGTGCACCCAAAAATTCGAGATTCAAGATTCTGTTTTGGCGGAATTTCTATGAGGTCATGTAGTTTTTGTAGAGGAGTTTTGAATTCAATGACCCTTGAAGGTGTATGATTCATGATATAAGTAGCAGATCGAACTGCTTCCCCCCAGTACTTGCGTGGTACTGTCATATCAAAGAGGGAAGCCCGAACAATTTCGAGAATTGATCTATTTCGACGTTTAGCAAGTCCGTTCTGTTGTGGAGTTTGTGAACAAGAAGTTTGATGTCGTATCAAATTTTCTTTACAAAAGTTTTTCATCTCCCAACTAACATACTCACCCCCCATTATCTGATTGTAGAGTATGGATCTCTCTCATGTACTCAGTTTTTATGAACTTATGTAATTTTATAAAGGCTTTGAACACCTCTCCTTTGTGTTTGAGGAGAGATATCCAAATCATGCGTGTGCATTCATCTGTAAACGTAACAAAGTAACGAGCACCACTCAGGGTCTGGATTGGTGTAGGACCCCATACATCAGAGTGAATTGTCATGAATGGTACCAAATTTTTATTATCACTAGGAGAGTAAGATATTCTTTTATTTTTCGATAACTCACATATCCCACAACTAAATTCATCATCTGATACATTCAAAAACAATTCTGGTTTCAATTTTCTAAGATAACTAAAGGATAGATGCCCAAGTCTACGATGCCATAACATGGCCATGGCTTTATTCGCTTGAGTTACTCCTACATGATTTTCTTGACTTCGATAGTCTTCTTCCAGATAGTATAGCCTCCCCCTCCTAGTACCATAGCCACGAATTTGGTGTGTCACAATGTCCTGAAATACACAGTTATTCGGCCAAAAAGTAACATAGCAGTTTAGAGCTTCGGTAATCTGACTAACTGATAATAAATTTGATGACAACGAGGGAACTACTAAGACTTTGTTAAGCTCCATAGAGCTAGACACTTTCACAGTGCCTTCAGCTGTGACATTTTCAACTTCACCACTAGCTGTGTAAATGTTCATTTGTTTAGGAATATGCGATGTAGTTACGTTCTCAAGGTTATTTGTCATATGATCTGAGGCTCCAGTATCGATTATCCACTCATTACTATGAGTAGTTTTATATTGAGACTTACCAAAACTAGTGGAGGTGTGTGCTGCCAAAGGAGGGGTTACCTCCTGAGTCTCAGAGGGCGAGGTTGCCATTGTAGCTTGTCCGACTTTCTTTCTTGGTCTCTTTGAAAAATCCCACCAATCTGGGTAGCCAATTATCTCATAGCACCTGGCTTTAGAGTGTCCTTCTTCTCCACAGTGAGTGCATTTGAAGGTGTTTCCTCCTCCTCCTTTTCCATTAAAGCCCTTTCCTTTCGCAGTTCGGTTTCGTGTTGCAACATGAACCACACTATCTGGTTCAACAGGTGAGTCTCCCATGGCTTGTCGCTGACTGGAGTCTTTCCTGATGTAAGCATAACATGCTTTAAGACTGAGTGATGGGTCTTTCCTTAAGCATTCGCTTCTTGCCTGATTGAATTCAGAATCCAATCCAGCTAAGAAGATGTGGACACAGAACCTTGACAACATCTTGTTAGCCACAACAGTTTCATCAACTGTTTCTGCATCTCCCTCCAATCGTGTATCAATTTCCTAAAAAAGGCTCACTGATTCGTTGTAGTAAGCTGGAAGAGGACGTCCGTTCTGGCGGGTGTTGAACGATTTTCGGTTCAACTCAAAGAGTTGAGTTTCATCGGTTCCATCATAAAATGTTTTCGAAACTGCATTCCAAATCTCTGCTGCTGTCTTTAATCTAATAAACCCGCGCATTAGGGTTGGACTCATGGAGTCAATCAACCAACTCTTCACTCGATTGTTATCTGTCGTCCATACTTCAATAGCCTTTTCGTTCGTTGTGGGTTTCTCAGTTGTACCTGTGAGGAACCCTAATTTGTTGCGAGCACCAATTCGCATCTCCATTAATTGGGACCACAGTGGGAAGTTTGTGTCATCGAGGATGACTCCGGTGGGGAACGGGGAGTCCTGAACATTCTGGACGATAACAGGGGTAGGCGATCCTGTATCGGTGTCACCGGACCCCATATCGCTTCAGTATTTCAATAGATCAGATTTTACTTTGCTCTGACACCATGTAGAGACCTAGCAAATTCGTATGGAGGAATAATTCCTGTGTTTTCTGTATTGATTTTGGAAACGAGTACATACATTTATACAGGTACTAACACAACTAACTCTTTATCTATAGCCTATTAACAAGGAATACAACAACCACTCCTATTCTTCAGCTCTCGCCAACAACCATATTCCTAGAAAAACGTTATAGGTGTTCATTTTGGCTAATTGGCTCAACAATCCAAATGTCTCGACCGACCAGTAATATTAATCAACTTATGTTTGTTGCAATGTTCTTAACAATTTTAGTAAGAGTATTATATCGGTTTTTTCTCATCTCAATATTTTTTTATTAATAATGTTTCACCCTTAAAAATAATACTCAAAAGGTAAAACAATTAAACCTTTAAAATACAAGTATTATGGTTTTAAAAATAATAATAATACCTACCAAGTTATTAAATCAGTAAGGACCATTTTTCTGATATTTATTTCCGATCTTAAAGAACATCAAATTTAAAAGAAAATGAAATGGCCAGGTTATTAACAGTTTGAGGAACCATTTATATAACATCAATTTCCAATTCCAAAAGAAACAAGCGTTTGGACTAATAGGGACTGGAATTATTGAAATTTGATAACTTTAAAAAGATCAGCAAGTCACAGGAAATCTAGGGTCTGCTTATGTATCTTGGCCTTTTATAATATAGTTGCCGTTTCCAAAAAAAAAAAAATACAAAATAATGATGTTGCCTAACCCAATAATGCTTAAAGAAACCCCAATATGTATTATGTTGATGTACATCAATAACACCCCCTCCTCCTCCTCCCTCCCTCCCTCCCTCCCCCCAAGTATGTATTATGTTGTTGTACATCTATAAAAAGCACCTTCATACTTTATGATTTATTCTTACTCATAAACAATGACATGTGGCTGGATATTTTACTATGAACAAAATTAAATTCAGATCTGACATCATGTATATTAAATTACAATAAGTCAATAACATATTTTTATGTGAATATAGGTAGCACAAGCAAAATGGAACTGCCACCAAACGAGGCAACACATTGTTGCATTGCAGAACATCCTGATTATTGGAAGAATAAGTGTTGTGTTCTTAAAAGCCTTAGACGTGGGCAAGGAGCAGTTTGCAAAAGATATAAATATACATCACTTCAAGATTGTACAGAAAAATGCTCCACAAAGAAATGTCCGTGGCCATTTCCATCGCCACCAAGTGTGCGCTACTGAGCAAATTAATACAACGAAGTGTAAGTGATGAGATGCCATCAATAAATACAATAAATGAAATAAAGTATTTGTTGTTTATCTCTTGATGTCAATTTTTTTTAAAAACATGTTATACGTTAAGGTATATATACAATCCAAAGTAGAATGCATAACTAAACTTAATATGTGAAACCATAATCAGATTGTTCGTTTCAAGATCTAACTTTCTTTTTCCTATTAGACATACATATTGGGCAAGTTCTTGAGATGTTTAGGGAAAATGTATATGCATAAGCCTAAAAGGCTTAGTGCACTGTTTGTTTTTCATTTGAGGGTGTTTGACATTGCTTTTAGATTGACTTTTTAACTTTTAACTTTTTCAAAAAGTTAAAAAAAGCCAAAAGATTTTTGGATAATTGAAAAGTTCTTTTGAAATGACTTTTTGCAAAGAGTAAAAAAAAGGAGTTTCAAAAAGTCACAAAAACATGACTTTTTGTGGCTTTACATATAAAAGTTAATCAAAAGTCATTTTGCTTAATCCAAACACTTTTTAAATAGCATCTTTTGCAAAAGTCCTTCCATTCTTCTACAAAAAGAACTTTTGATGCTCAAAAGCAATCCCAAACACCCCTTTGTCATTTTATATGGGCCTGAGATGATATTGCAACAAAATGGAAACTTAAGGGTGACATTAGGTCAAATTAAAAAAAATTGGCTGAACTTGCAAACTTTGGCAAAGCATGATAACCAAATTAATTATCTACTTACATAAATAATTTTGTTTGTTGTGCTATTTTGTATGTTTAAGTGTATTTGCCAAAAGAATAATTAGAAATAACCAAGAAATTAAAGACTAACTAATAATTGTTTCTTACTTTCACTACGATTACTTTCACTACGACTGCCATGATAAGACGACAAAAAATGGCTAGTAATTAGGTTGTTCAAAATTGGATAGCACAAAATTTTAGATAGTGAATATTGATATCTGAAGTTTTCGATATATGAATTTTCGGATACAAATTCAGATATTAAATTGGGTATCTGAAAATATTGCATCTTAAAAATATATACTACAAATAAATTGGATTAAAAAAAACATTATTCAACTTTATTATAACCATAAAACAAATATTATTTTGTTACTAAACTAATTTCCATTTTTCATTTTTACTAATTAAAGAATGAATTTAAAAACACCAACTTAAAAAAGTTTACAGTATCTCATTATTATTATTTTTTTAATTTTTACTATATATAATTAACTAATATAGTTAAAGATTGAAAAGAAAGTAATAATGTCTTTATTTTACAATTGAAATTTACATATGAAAGAAGTCAGAAAAAAGCTAACAAACCAAATTGAAAAAATAGTCGATACTCTTACTAAAATTGTTAGGAACATTGCAACAAATACTTTTTTTTTCTATTACCATACACAAACCAAATTGAAAAATAGTCGATCAATCTATCGACTAATGAACTCCTTCGAACAATGTGATTTTCGAACAAAATATCATTGCATCAATTCCAAAGAATCCTCCATTTAGTCATAATAATTGACTCCAAGACAACCCTCTTCATTTTGGGATACTCACATCATCAATCCAACTTACTATAGGCGTGTTTGGTGCGTAGTTTTTTATATTTCTAGCTTCTAGCTTTCAAGAAAAAACGCGAAAAAAATAAATTTTGGTCGATAGCTTGAGCTTTTAACTTTTAGGTTGAACAAAAAGTTTCAAATCTAAAAACTATTTCAACTAGCATTTAATAAAAAAAAACTCTTTTAGATTATAACAAATTAACTTAAATACCATTTTAAATAAATAAATCATATTCATACATTTGGTAATTATCTTATATAATTAAATATAAATTTATTTTAGACAAGATTATATATTTGGTCCCCATGGTTTGCACAAAAGACCAATACAATCCTTTTGAGGAATTTTACACATAAGGGGTCATAATTCACGTTTTGAAAACACAGGAAGTCCTTTTGGCTAACATATTTGTTGGTGTATTAGCCTTATGACACATGTGAGATAGAGAGTGAGAGAGAGACATGTAAACACATCTATATAAAGTGGGTTTAGTCCACTTGTAGATGTGTGCTTGAGAGGTGTAAAAGTTGAGTGTGTAAGTGTGTGTTATTTATGTAGACTAGATCTATGTCCTTTTTTGTAGCATAATACATAATCAATACATCTCTTGAACACCCAAATCACCATGTTCATTGTGCAATCTTTAATTCCGCATGCCAAACCATGTTCTTAGTCACAACAATTGGTATCAGAGCGGGTCTTCAAGATCAACGTGATTTTTGAAGAACGATTCTCGATTTGGCAACATTTGTCACAATTGAAGCAATTTTTGGTGAGTCTCTCTCTATGATCTCTCTTAATTTCTTTGAATTCGTATGTTCCGTTTTCGATTTGTGATCATTTGACTCGTTGGATTAAATTTTCTTTGAAAAAAACTCATTTGTTGTGAGCCAATAATTTTTTTTGGTTGATCAAGGTTCCATCCAATCTAATATCCATTCGTTCGATTTGATTTTCAAATTGCAATCATTCTTCTAAATCAAAATTTGACCCAAAATCAAATCAAAATCTTGTGTTTGTTTACTGTTCATATAACTGAGTTTTTTTTTAAAAAAGCCCAAATTTCCGATGCTACACTGTTCGTTTAATCCTTTCTAAGCCCAGATCTAAATCTTGATGTTACTATTCATTGACCAATTTTAAGCCCAATTTAGTTGATCCGTGTTACGATATACTTTTTGGTTCGCATCAGATTTATTTTTCATCCATAAAAGTCTTGAAATCGACACTTTAATTGTGGTTCGTGTTGATTCTATTTTCCAATTCTTTGGTTAATTGACTGAAAATCTTGAAATCGACACTTTAATTGTGGTTCGTGTTAATTCTATTTTCCAATTCTTTGGTTAATTGACTGAAAATCGTCTATTTTCCAATTCTTTGGTTAATTGACTGAAAATCGTCATCGATTTCTTGTTCTTAAGCATCGATCGTTGTTCTTATATTGTTTGATTCTTTATCACAAGTCAATTTATGAATCGAATTTATTACCTGTTAAACCCAATCGATTTTCTCATTCATGATTCATCGGATCGATTTCTTGACTTTATGTGTTCTTGAATTTGTTTTCATGTTCGCTGTTTGATTTCCGATTTTTGACCGGTGGTTTTTGGATCGATTGAAAACGAAAGTATTTGTTTTGGATCAAAATCGACTTTAAAATAATGTTCTTGTTCGATTTCACTTTTGATGATGTCGATTTTAAAGTCATTGAAATCGAAATCAAAGTTGGGATACTACTATCGTATTTGGTTTGATTTGAAAAATGGAGGATGAACAACTTAAGAATTTGTTCGAATGGTTCTGTGTATGTAAAAAGACGAAGGATGAAGTGAGGATTTTGTTCGAAGGGTTAACAACGAATCATACGAAGGGTATAGTTGTTTGTGTATGAAGGGAAGAAGAACTGGAAATTTTGCTGTTGATATCGATGCTTGGAGAATCGAAGGGTGTGAAATTGTTTGAAGAAATCGTTGATGTACGAAGGGTTATTGTATGATCGATAATTTTGATTTGGAAAGAATTTGGGGTTGAATGTACGAAGGGCCTGTGTTTGGATTTTGAAGATACGATGGATCGATTGTTGATAGTGGTATGTTGGTTCTACAGTCGATTAAAATGATGAATGGTTAAGAGGTTACTGTTTATAAGTGAGGTTTGGTATGCTTGGTATGAATTTTCGTTTGATTGGGAAAAATAGAATCATACGAAGAGGAGAGAGAAAATAGGCGGTTGGATTTCATACGAAGGGTGTTTGGGAAAGAAACTGATAGTGTACGAAGGGTGTGTTTGGGTTTTTATTAACGAAGGGGTAACAAAATTTCATACAAAGGGTAATAATTTTTTACAAAGGGTAATAATTTTTTTTCGTATGATTTGAAGATGAAGTTTCATTTATGGTCCCTGAAGTTTCGATAGTTTGATAAAACTTCAATCCTTCGTATGAATTGGCACAATTCTTCGTATGAATTCAAGAAGAAAAGCAAAATTTTGAATACAGCCCCTGAACCTTCGAATATTTGGCAATTTGAAAATTAACTGAAGTTTCGAATGTTTGACACTTTTCACCCAATTTTGAAAATTGTCTGAAGCTTCGTATGTTTGAGACAACTCTTATTTGGACCACAAATGGCAGAATTTTTGAAAATAGTCCCTGAGGCTTCGAATGTTTGGCGGTTCATACCCAAATTCAAAAAAGGACTGTTTTTGCTGAAAATTGAATAAAATGCATTTCAAGCCCCTGCATTTGTACAAATTGACGCTTTCTACCCAGCTTTGGAAAATGAGGAGAGTTTTGCATATTTTGCTGTTTTGGACGCACCGGGTCACTGTAGAATTTTGAAATTGACAATTTCTACTCATTTTTGAGAAATTGTGTCAAAGGCGGTCCGTGAACGAAGCTAAAAATTGAATATTTTTTGGATTTTCTGGATTGAAGCACAAAGTTTATGTCACATATTAAGGGGGAGTTTTGACACGAAAAATTCCGAATAGAGCACGTTCTCTTTCCTTGAAGGTTTTATATTCAAATTTCGATTATAAAAAGGGGGAGAAATTTATATGGAAATTCGAACTTGAATTTTTCATATTACGCGGATTTGACGACCGAAGTGACCTTGAATTTTTGAAGCTTACGAAATGATGCAATTGGAAGTTCGGAAGTGATGTATTCGAAATGGGTTTGGTTTTATTGAAGATTTTTGGGGTGTGCTTTATGCTCAACTTTTGGTGATCAATTTAGAGTTTGAGAAGCTTGTGATCATTCGTTGATGCTCGGTTTGTACGGTCTCACATCCTAGAGCCCAAATTGAAGAATCATGGAAGAATTGAAGATTGAAGTTCGTTTCGACATGTGTCACCCTTGAGGCTCGGATCACGTAGTTGCTCGGTTTTGGAAGATTTGAAGTAGGTCATTCATTCCTAACTTTGAGGGGGAGAATGTTGGGGTACAAAGTTTTCCATGAATGACTTTGTAATGTTTGACTTTCGTAAAACCCACTTGCATGTGGTGTATTAGCCTTATGACACATGTGAGATAGAGAGTGAGAGAGAGACATGTAAACACCTCTATATAAGGTGGGTTTAGTCCATTTGTAGAGGTGTGCTTGAGAGGTGTAAAAGTTGAGTGTGTAAGTGTGTGTTATTTATGTAGACTAGATCTATGTCCTTTTTTGTAACACAATACATAATCAATACATCTCTTGAACACCCAAATCACCATGTTTATTGTGCAATCTTTAATTCCGCATGCCAAACCATGTTCTTAGTCACAACAATATTAACTTTTTCAGTTAATTCCCGTATGCAATGACATATTTGACATTTTTACCATAAAGACCATCTATGTAATTTTATATATTTATTTATTATTGTTATATATATATATATATATATATATATATATATATATATATATATATATATATATTACATTTTGTATGCTTACATTGTGTTTAAATATATTATTGAGAACTTTTTGTTTGTTTATATTTACTAAATATTTCATGATCATTGTAATAATAATTCGTAACATAATTCATTTGGCACGAAGAAAAGAGTGTTCTTCATCAGAAATATCGAATAAGATGATGTAGCATTTGTGATAGAGAATGCCAATAGAGAAGGCTGATAGAGAAGACTGATAGAGAAGGTGATAGTAAAGGTTGGTAAATTATGTATTGTTGGAGATATGTAGTCCATACTACAATGAAAGAAACAACGTCTAAATATCATTATTTTATGTATATATATATATATATATATATATATATATATATATATAAATTTTAAATTTCGCATTTTGGATTTATATAAATTATAAATATAAATTATATATATATATATATATATATATATATATAATTTCAACAATCTGATAATTTTTTTTTCTTTTTGACATTTTGTTTTCTATTTTTATTTTATAGTTTTAGTTATTTATGATTTTTTGTTACATTTTTATTTATTTTGAATCAAGTAAATAAACTTAAATTCGATAAACCATGTCGAAATTATTCTTTCTTTAATTTTTCTTATTTGTGAATTGAAGCGTTAATGTTTTTTTTTAACTATTTCCTATTTTTATTTTTTTAATTATTTCCTATTTTTATTTTTTTCGTTGTTTCGTTTTGTTTTTCATCAACGTGATAACTTTTTTTTTGACCTTTTCGAAAAAGTGTAAAATGTATGAATATATTAGAGTATATTACAATTTTGGTGTTTGAGTTTTTTTTGGTTTTTTTATAATTTTGGTTATTTATGGTTTATGTAACTTTTTTTTATTTTGATTCGCGTAAATAAAATAGTTATATTTACAAATATAAATAAAGAAAATAAACATAACTTTTTTATTTACACAAATCAAAATAAAAAAAGTTACGAAAACCATTAATAACCAAAATTAATAAAAAAAATGCGAAAAAAACCAAAAAATATGAAAAGTGTAAAATGTATTAATATATTAGAGTATTTTACAACTTTGGGGTTTGAGTTTTTGTTTTTTTGTTTTTCTATTTTTCATTACTTGAAACAATATATATATATATATATATATATATATATATATATATATATATATATATATATATAAGGTGAAATAATGATAGTGATAAATGCAAACATAAAGTTGCTAACGATATTAACTATAGAACATCAAAGTAAAAATAAATAAATAAATAAATAAAATAAACCGTAACAACAAAAAATTAAAAAAAAACATTAACGTTTCATTTCATAATTAAAAAAAAAAGGTTTCGATATGGTTTATCGAACTTAAGTTTATTTACTTGAATCAAAATAAATAAAAACATAAAAAAACCATAAATAACTAAAATTATAAAATAAAAATAAAAAATAAAATGTCAAAAAGATAAAAAAAAAATTATCAAGTTGTTGAAAATATATATATATATACATATATATATAATTTATATTTATAATTTATATATATACGGAATTTATATTTATAATTTATATATACATAAAATTTCAAATTTATAAAATTACACGAATGGTCCTTGAGGTTTGTAGTGTATTGCAATATTGGTACAAGGGCAAAATAGGCTTTTTCATTAAAATCTTAGCTGAAAAGTTAGATTTAACGGCAGGAGGACCTTTCATGTAATTTTACAAACCACAGGGACCAGTTGCGCGACTTTTTGCTAGGAAGTCCTCAAAGCGCGATATTCTGTAAACCACAGGGACAATTGTGAAATTTTGTCTTAAATATAAATATATTTTAGACAAGATTATATATTTGGTCCCTATGGTTTGCACAAAAGACCAATGTAAACCTTTTGAGGAATTTTACACATAAGGGGTCCTTTTTCACGTTTTGAAAGCACAGGAAGTCCTTTTGGCTAACATATTAACTTTTTCAGTTAACTCCCGTATGAAATGACAAATTTGACATGTGACATCACCTAATTTCTCGGTCAGAAAAGACCGGTTTAGTTTATGCTTTTAAAATAAAATCAGAGTAATCTTTTTAAAAGATGTTGCAGAATTTGTCCCCAAAATAAAACATGATAAAAATTTATCAAAACATTTCTTAAAGAAATATATATTTTCATTATATATCAAAACCTCGGGATGTCATGTTCCGATACAAACCAAAAGCATAAAGAGTATATTATAAGCCTTACAACAATTATTTACAACTACTGGCCTATAATCCAAAAATCCCTCTTCATCATCCAAACTATGCTCTGGGTCCACTACCTGTAATATAAAAAGCTGAGTGGGTCAGACTTGGGAGCCTAGTGAGCATATATGGTTTTCAACCCACAAATAATAACAAAATTATTAAATTCATCAACTGAAAATAAATTTATTAATTTCATCAACCAACAATAACCCTGATTACCCATTCTCGTTATCCTCACTTTACGTCCCTAAACACCTATCATAAGGGACCTAGTCTAAGGATTTTCATTGGGGTGACAACACTGCTTTAGGGATTCCTCGGCAATTTATGTCAAATAAGGCAACCATGAGGGGAATGGAGTACACCAATGAACATATAGTTCACCAACACCTACAGGGTGCGAACCTGATAGCGTTCCACTTGACTGTCTAGAAAGGTCCGTGGTCGTCATTTATACTCCGCTAGATGACAACAACAACAACATCGAGGCCTCTCATCTTTTTAACACACATCAACTATTTCATTTACCCATGTTTTACCCAACATATTTGTAGATAAAAATACATATACAGTTTAAAACTTGTATAAAAACATTTATTCAACACCCATCTCAAATAAACAAACAATATAATTACACATAACACGTATTTTATAGAAAATACTTCATATCTATGTGTAAGATGAAAGTGACTACACACTCACTTGATTTAACGATAATTGGGCAGCACTTCGTTTCTTAAAACGATCGTTTCCGATAAAACCGGGATGTTTTTCCAAAAAACAAGCTTCACGCGGGCAGAGTTTCGGCTAGAAAAATCTTTTTCGCGGGATCTTTGCGCTCCCCGGGGCTTGCTTACGAATCTAGGATGATATAATAGGCTTGACTAACTCCAGGACACTTCCACGAGTACGCTGGGCGTACTCCGGATTTTCAAACTTCAAAAATTCGTAACTTTTGCATACTAGCTCCGTTTTTGACATTCTTTATATCCACGCGTAGGTGAGACTGTGCTCTACAACTTTCGTTTAGACTCCGTTGGCTAATTTTGACTTTATTTTTAAAGTTATATTTTTAACAGGCCGAGACAGGAAAAATCCGTTAAAAATTCATAACTTCTTCATCCGACGTCCGTTTTCGTCTGTCTTTTTACCGTTAAACTACTATCAACAAGATCTTCGATTCTCGTTTAGGTTGTTTCGGCTAAAAATCACTCGATCTAAAATTCGAGTTTCGGACTGCATACTGCTAAGCTGAAACTTAGAAAAATCATAACTTCCTCATACGAAGTCAGATTTGGGCGTTCTTTTTATGCACGCTCTCGGTTTAACGAACACTACGACTTTCGTTAAGATTACTATTGCTAAAAAGCACTTTATCGTAAATTCACTTTTTACGTCATACAGCGTCGTGTCGGTTCTGTCGTGAAACTTCGACATGTCATAACTTCTTCGTTATAACTCGGATTTCAGTATTCTTTCTATCTTAGGAATCCTTGTTTCAATCACTACAACTTTCTTCTTAGATACCGGGTTTATCTAACATTTATTTTCGACGCTTATTTTTATCTTTAATTCATTAAATTATAATAATTAAGCACAAAACATATAATACTCAAATAATACATCGTATTATTTCAAAATAAATTACAAAGGTTGGCCTAGACTATTACATCATCTTTAATGCCTAGCCTAGAAACATGGACGTTACAATTCTCTCCCCCTTAGGATGATTCTGTCCCCAGAATCACACATCAGCAAACAAATGTGAATAGCGACTCATCATGTCACTCTCCGTTTCCCAGGTGAGATTTGACCCATTCGTATGTTTCCATCGCACAAGCACTAAATCGACCATCTTGCGTCGCAACTTCTTAGTCTTACAGTCAACGATTGCCTCTGGTTCTTTAATTAACCTCTTGCTTTCATCCAACTTTAATTCAGTAATTGGAATTATGTCGGGAACATCTCCCGTGAACTTCCTCAAATAACACACATGGAAAGTGTTATGAATACCATCTAGTTCTTCTGGTAGTTCTAGCTTGTAAGCTTGGTTCCCAATCCTCTGAAGAACTTTAAACGGTCCAATAAACCTTGGACTCAACTTTCCTCTTTTACCAAATCTTATAAGGCCCTTCCACGGCGAGACTTTAAGTAAAACCGAATCTCCAACTTCGAATGTTATCGGTTTTCTTTTCTTGTCAGCATAGCTCTTTTGACGATCCTGAGCTGTTATCATCCTTTCCCTAATCACTTCCAACTTTTCAGCAGTTTGATGAACTATCTCGGGTCCCATAAACTGCTTTTCTCCAGCTTCAAGCCAACATGACGGTGTTCGACACTTTTGTCCATACAAAACTTGATAAGGTGCCATCTTGATGCTCGAGTGGAAACTATTATTGTAGGAAAATTCTACCAAAGGTAAATGTTCATCCCGGTTACCTTGGAATTCCAGGGTACATGCTCATATCATATCCTCTAATGTTTGAATCGATCGTTCGCTCTGACCATCAGTCGGATGGTAGGTTGTACTTAGACATAGTTTCGTACCCAATTCCTCTTGTATACTTCTCCAAAACCTCGACGTGAAACGACTATCACGATCTGACACAATTGTCAGGGGAACACCATGAGCTTTCACTATCTCTTTCACGTAAACCTTTGCAAGCTTTTCCATAGACCACTTCTCAGTGGCTGCTATGAAATGTGAAATTTTTGTGAATCGATCAACGACCACCCAAATCATGTCGTGACCGCTCTTCGTTCTGGGCAGTTTAGTCACGAAATCCATAGTGATGTCTTCCCATTTACCCATGGGTACAGGTAAATGTTCTAAACTCCCATACGGTTTCTGATGTTATGCCTTAACCCTCGCACATGTCACACATTCGGCCACATACTTTGCAACATCGAGCTTCATCGTCGGCCACCAGTTGTAGGGTTTTAGATCCCTATACATCTTTGTGCTGCCGGGATGAATCGAGTACATGGTCTGGTGAGCTTCTTCCATCAAAAGATCTCTTATTCCTCCCGTCTTAGGTACCCAAATTCTATCTTGGAATACCTTCAGTCCTTTACCGTTTATATCGAACACTAACATTTTGCCCAAATGTTCTTCTTTCGGTCATTTTTCTCTAAAGCTTCCTCCTGAGCTTTCTTTATGCTTTCCACAATTGTCGAGACAACTTCAATTCTCAACGCTCTTGGCCTTTTCTTTTCAAGGTTTACCTTCCGACTGAGAGCATCAGCGACAACATTTGCTTTACTAGGGTGGTAAAGTATCTTACAGTCGTAGTCCTTGAGTAACTCTAGCCAGCGTCGTTGCCTCATGTTCAATTCCTTCTGATTAAAGAGATATTGAAGAATCTTATGATCAGTGAAAAGTTTGCACTTTGTGCCATAAAGATAATGTCTCCATATCTTTAGGGAAAATACTACCATTGCCAACTCCAGATCATGAGTGGGGTATTTCTTTTCATGCTCTTTCAATTGTCGAGACGCATATGCTATCACCTTTTCTCTTTGAGTTAGAACACATCCCAACCCAACTCCCGACGCATCGCTATACACTGCGAAGTCTTCAACTCCATCGGGTAGAGAAAGAATCGGTGCTTCACATAATTTCTTCTTTAGCTTCTCGAATGCTTCTTTATGCTTCTCACTCCAAGTATAAGTAGCTCCTTTGTGGGTCAAAGCTGTCAATAGAGCAGCTATCGAAGAAAAGCCTTGGATAAACCTTCGGTAATATCCAGCTAATCCTAGAAAGCTTTGGATCTCTGTAGGACTTTTCGGCTGTTCCCACTTCATCACAGCTTCAATCTTCGATGGGTCAACCATTATCCCTTCTTGGTTAACCACATGACCCAAAAATTGGACTTCTTGTATCCAAAACTCACATTTGGAGAACTTTGCATACAACTTCTCCTTTTTCAGAACTTCTAGCACTTCACGTAGATGCTTGTCATGCTCCTGCTTGATTTTTGAATAAATCAAAATATCATCTATGAACACTATCACGGATTTATCGAGGAATGGTTTACAAACCCTGTTCATCAAATCCATGAATGTTGTTGTAGCATTGGTTAGTCCAAACGACATAACCAAGAACTCGTAGTGTCCATATCTAGTTCTGAATGCAGTCTTTTCAATATCATGCTCTCTTACCTTTAGATGATGATATTTGACCTAAGATCGATCTTTGAGAAATAGCTCGAACCTTGCAGCTGATCGAACAGGTCATCAATCCTTGGCAACAGGTACTTGTTCTTTATTGTTGCCTTGTTCAGCTCTCTGTAATCTATACACATTCTCATGCTCCCATCTTTCTTCTTCACGAATAACACCGGAGTTCCCCAGGGTGATGAAATAGGTCTAATGAAACCGTTGTCCAACAACTCCTGAAGTTGCGTCATGAGCTCCTTCATCTCCGTTGGTGCTAATCGATATGATGCCTTTGTTATCGGTTTTGTTCCTGGTAACAAGTCTATTCTAAACTCCACTTGTCTATCAGGAGGCAATCCAGGAAGATTTTCGGGAAAAACTTCCGGATATTCACACACCACTGGTATACTTTGCACATCCTTTTTCTCCTTCTTAGCATCGATCATGAATGCCAAGTATGAGGTGCATCCTTTAGACAAATTTTTTTTGGCTTTCATTAAGGAAATGATTCCAGAATTCACTCTGCGCTTGTCTTCGTATACCATAAATGACTCTTTTCCAGGCGGGTTTACCCTCACTATCTTTTTCTTTCACAATATCTCTGCATCATTGGCGCTAAGCCATTTCATTCCCAATACTATGTCGAAGCTGTTTAACTCAATAGGCAATAGCTCCTCGTGGAACTTATTCCCATTCAAGTCAATGAAAATATTCCTAATACAGTCGCTAACATGTATGAATTTGCCACTAGCAACTTCTACAATTAAGGCATCATCAAGTTTTTCTATAGGCAATGCTAGTCTTTCACCAAATTTATGTGATATAAAGGAGTAATTCGCTCCAGAATCAAACAATAAATTGGCAGACAATCCATTTACAATAAACGTACCTGAAGCGACATCCCATGTATCCTTTACGGCTTCCAATGTCATTTGGAAAGCCCTGCCTTTTGGCTTTGGTGGAAGATTGGGCTTTGTTGCCTCTTTCTTTTTCAGGCAGTCCCTCAAAATGTGCCCCTCTTCATTGCACCCATAACAGACTTTCTTATTGAAGGTGCATTCATTGGCATAGTGCCCTGGCTTTCCAAATTTAAAACAAGTGACCTCCTCGCCATATTTTCCAACATGTTTCTTCTACACTTTTCACACCACTTCGCTTCGCCTCTTCTTCCTCTCGAATCAAACTTCGAGAACTTGTTCTTCTTGTTGGAACCTGAAGTTCCTTCAAACTTTCTATTTTCGCCAACTTCAACCTTGCTGGCGGCTCTCCCCTTAATCATATCTTCAACAGACTTGGCAGCCCAGATAGCTACCTCCAAAGTAAGTGTCTGACGCACTGGCACCGCATACTCCCATGGAAGTCCCTTTGCGTACTTGTCAATTTTTGTCAGCTCATCTGGGAAAATACGCAAAGCAAACTCCATTTTGTCTGTGAAGTTATTGGTGTATTCATCTATGGACATACTTCCCTTCTTCAACGTCAGAAATTGGTTTTCTAGCTCAAGCACATTTTGGGCCGAGCAGTACTTGCGCTTGAATTGCACCAAGAACTCTGCCCAAGTCAGTTGCAGTGGCTCATTAGGGCTTAGTGTTTTCCCCAAAGTGTTCCACCAACGAACAACACCACTTCTGAACTGACGCACTGCAAATATGGTTTGTAACTTTCCTTGGTAACCACATGTCATGAAAGCCAATTCCATTTCCGAGATCGTGGATCCATTACTCCGACGGGATCTTCTTTTCCAGTGAAAGTTGACGGCTTGCAAGTCATAAAGTCTTTATACTTGCATCCATTTCTCTCCACTCCATCCTTGTGGTTATTCCTCCTAGCCACAATCGGCTCAATTTGATCAACAGATCTACTGTAATTTCCTTCCCCATACTGACTGTCATTTAATTCAGGTTGTTCAACAGGCATTGAAGGTTCATTCCTATTGTTGTGTAATAGTTGTCTCATTCCTCCCTTTGTTCAGCCATCATTGTCTGAATCATGGCTTGTACTCCAGCCATTGTGATCGGTTCTGGTTCAGCTTCTACTATTGGAACTTGTTCCATCACTTGGGGTTGAGTTTACTGATTTCTATTTGCATTTCCATCTCCACTTCAAGTTCTTGCCATTTTGATCTATACACCAAATTAGGCGAATTTAGATCTTTATTAACGATAGGCGTTTAAATCTTCATTATCACTCCGAAACGTTACATGCTAGTTCTAATATCGTAGTAATACACTTAGAATCCTAAACACATAAGGTTTCCAGATCCGGTCAGCAACAAACCATAGATCCGAACAAATAATGGCATATATGGCAAACATATAGCATTTAGCACATAAAAGTATTTTAGGCATCTTTCCTAAAATATACTAGTGCTCGTGTCTAAAATATAGTAGACACTCATCTCACGATCATCACTTATCATTCTAAGTTTAAGTCTAGAAATCCTACAAATTCCTAGTTCGCTTAAACTAATGCTCTGATACCAACTGTGACATCCCCTAATTTCTCGGTCAGAAAAGACCGATTTAGTTTATGCTTTTAAAATAAAATCAGAGTAATCTTTTTAAAAGATGTTGCGGAATTTGTCCCCAAAATAAAACATGATAAAAATTTATCAAAACATTTCTTAAAGAAATATATATTTTCATTATATATCAAAACCTCGGGAGGTCATGTTCCGATACAGACCAAAAGCATAAACAGTATATTAAAAGCCTTACAACAGTTATTTACAACTACTGACCTATAATCCAAAAATCCCTCTTCATCATCCAAACTATGCTCTGGGTCCACTACATGTAATATAAAAAGCTGAGTGGGTCAAGCTTGGAAGCCTGGTGAGAATATAAGGTTTTCAACCCACAAATAATAATAAATTTATTAAACTCATCAACCAAAAATAAATTTATTAATTTCATCAACCAACAATAACCCTGATTACCCATTCCCGTTATCCTCACTTTACGTCCCTAAACACCTATCATAAGGGACCTAGTCTAAGGATTTTCATCGGGGTGACAACACTGTTTTAGGGATTCATCAGTAATTTATGTCAAATAAGGCAACCATGAGGGGGATGGAGTACACCAATGAACATATAGTTCACCAACACCTACAGGTTGCGAACCTGATAGCGTTCCACTTGACTGTCTAGAAAGGTATGTGGTCGTCATCAATACTCAGCTAGATGACAACAACAACAACAACAACAACAACAACAACAACAACATCGAGGCCTCTCATCTTTTTAACACATATCAACTATTTCATCTACTCATGTTTTACCCAACATATTTGTAGATAAAAATACATATACAGTTTAAAACTTGTATAAAAACATTTATTCAACACCCATCTCAAATAAACAAACAATATAATTACACATAGCACGTATTTTATAGAAAATACTTCATATCTATGTGTAAGATGAAAGTGACTACACACTCACTTGATTTAACGATAATCGGGCAGCACTTCGTTTCTTAAAACGATCGTTTCCGATAAAACCGGGATGTTTTACCAAAAACCGGGCTTCACGCGGGCGGAGTTTCGGCTCGAAAACTCTTTTTCTCAGGATCTTTGGGCTCTCTGGGTCTTGCTTACGAATCTAGGATGATATAATAGGCTTGACTAACTCCGGGACACTTCCACGAGTACGCTGGGCGTACTCCGAATTTTCAAACTTCAAAAATTCGTAACTTTTGCATACGAGCTCCGTTTTTGACATTCTTTATATCCACATGTAGGTGAGACTGTGCTCTACAACTTTCGTTTAGACTCCGTCGGCTAATTTTGACTTTATTTTTAAAGTTATATTTTTAACAGGGCGGGACAGGAAAAGTCCGTTAAAAATTCATAACTTCTTCATCCGACGTCCGTTTTCGTCTGTCTTTTTACCGTTAAACTACTATCAACAAGATCTTCGATTCTCGTTTAGGTTGTTTCGGCTAAAAATCACTCGATCTAAAATTCGAGTTTCGGACTGCATACTGCTAAGCTGAAACTTAGAAAAATCATAACTTCCTCATACGAAGTCAGATTTGGGCGTTCTTTTTATGCACACTCTCGGTTTAACGAACACTACGACTTTCGTTAAGATTACTATTGCTAAAAATCACTTTATCGTAAATTCACTTTTTACGTCATACAGCGTCGTGCCGGTTCTGTCGTGAAACTTCGACATGTCATAACTTCTTCGTTATAACTCGGATTTCAGTATTCTTTCTATCTCAGGAATCCTTGTTTCAATCACTACAACTTTCTTCTTAGATACCGGGTTTATCTAACATTTATTTTCGACGCTTATTTTTATCTTTAATTCATTAAATTATAATAATTAAGCACAAAACATATAATACTCAAATAATACATCTTATTATTTCAAAATAAATTACAAAGGTTGGCCTAGACTATTACATCATCTCTAATGCCTAGCCTAGAAATGCAGGCGTTAAATGAGATTTTTACCATAAGGACCATTTATGTAATTTTATATATTATTTCTTATTGTTATATATATATATATATATATATATATATATATATATATATATATAGATCCGGTAAGAAATTTTTTTTGGTAGGAAGGTAAGAAGTTTTTTTTCTACATATTTTTTTGACGAACAAAATAAATGAATCACTAGATGATTCATTTGTAAGATGATTCACAAGAAAAAATTCCCAAAAAAACATCTTTATGATTCATTTTTAAGTAAATTAAGAAAAAAATTCATTTTTATGACAATTTTAGTGAATAACAAGAAAATCATTGTATAAATGAATCATCGAGATGTTTTTTTGAGAATTTTTTCTTGTGAATCATCTTACAAATGAATCATCTAATGATTCATTGTGTTTGTTCGCGAAAAAAAATATGTAGAAAAAAACTTCTTACCTTCCTACCAAAAATTTCCTTCTTATTTGATCTTGACTCTATATATATATATATATATATATATATATATATATATATATATATATGATTTATATGTTTTTATGTTTTGTTCGAATATATTGTTTAGTGTGTGTATATATATATATATATATATATATATATATATATATATATATATATGATTTATATATTGTTTTGTAGCACCCGATTCCTGGTACGTATTTAATTTCATTGAAATGTTACAATTTACTTTGGGACTCGGCGAGTTGGAGGCTCAACTCGTCGAGTAGACTCGACTGTTGGATCGGGGGTTTAAGTGACCTACTCGACGAGTCGGAAGACCGACTCGACGAGTAGGAGCTGTGTGGACAAAACCCTAATATTTAGAGTTTGCACCCTATTTAAACACTTTATCTCGTCCCAACCCAACCTCTATCACCCTCCCAACTCTGAGAAACTCTAGATTGAAACCCTAAACCATTTTTGAGTGATTTGAGCTCTTTTGGTGCCTTTTTGTGTGTGTTTGAAGTTGAAGGAGAAGAAGAGAGCTTAGGAGATCAAGAGGAAGCTAGTAGATCCCAAGGTTTTGCTTCATTCTCAGTCCATTCAAGGTAAAAAGCTTGAACCTTGACCATCTATTTCCTAGATCTTGTTTTGGGGCTATTTCTCCACTTTTTCTAAGCTTTTGAGAAGCTACGTTCAGTTTTGCTTGTATATGTGGGTTGAGCTTCAGATTTGGAACCATTGAGGGTTCCCATGTCATAAAGGTGCCAACTTTATGGCCATGGGAGACCCATGCATCATATAAACCCCATTTTATAGCCTTTTGAGCCAAAAACCCCATGCATGAACATCAAGTTCGTAGCTTTATGTATAAATTGGACCCTAGGAGGCCAGATCTATGGTTTTGACGCATTAAGACCCATTATAATCGACTGTATTATGTTGGACAAAGAGGGACTCGGCGAGTCACTTGGGTGACTCGGCGAGTCGGGACGCTTTTTCCCCAAAGTGTCTCCTGGAAATGGTTTTGGTTAAGTGGAAGGAACACTCAGCCTGATAGCGGTTTGTTTTGGACTTGGAACTCATGGGACTCGACGAGTGTATGAACAGACTCGACGAGTCCAAGGCAATCTCCCAACTTATGAAGACGGACTCGGCGAGTTCGGGAGGAACTCTGCGAGTCATAGATTGAACATCTTCTTATGAATGAAGATGAACTCGGCGAGTTCAATAACGAACTCAGCGAGTCGTTTGAAGATTGTCCGATGTGTTGTTGAAGGCGAACTCGTCGAGCTCTTGCTAGACTCGACGGGTAGGAGCGGGTTTATGACATTTTTTGGTTATGGGGACTCGGCGAGTTGGCAGGCCAACTCGGCGAGTCGAGTCAACCAGATGTTGACTTTGACCCAAGTTGACTTTGACCATGGATTTGACTTGGACATTGATTGGGTTTGGGTTGACCCTTGTAAGGGTTGCGAGTTTGAGTATGAGTTGATAAATTGGAAGAGTTGTCGTGTAGGGATTGAGGAGTCGGGGAGATTCGATTTCCACATCGAGATCAGTGTAGACACTACGCGACATCGAGGTGAGTTACCTTCCAGTAGCGGTGGGTCTACGGCCACAATGTCGGCCCACCAGTAGGAGTTGTATGTTAGATGATTGTCTTTGTGATATTCATCTAGGGTTGCTACTACCTGTTATGTTTTATGTGCTAGCATGATACGATGTTACGTGATGATGGCAGTAGTATGGGGAGATAGTCCCCAAGTTACCGGCTGATAGGGCCGAAGGGGTAGTTTAGTACCCAGCTATGTTAGATTATGATTACGTGACTGTATGTGATAGACCGGTCGAGAGGGCCGAAGGGGTAGGCCAGCACCCATATAGGCTAGGCAAGGTCACCGGTCGAGAGGACCGAAGGGTTAGGCCAGCACCCAGATATGCTAGGCAAGGTCACCAGTCGAGAGGACCGAAGGGGTAGGTCGGGCACCCAGATATGCCTGGCAGTATGTATGTTATGTGTTTGTATGGTATGTGGTATGATGGGGGAACTGACTAAGCATCGTGCTTACAGTTTTTAGTTTTGTTTCAGGTACCTCTTCAGCGTAGGGGAAGGAGTCGGCGCGGTAGCGGCACATCACACTCACACATGATTCCGCATCGAGTTTTCTGGGATTGTACTCTGATTTTTATTACTAGTGATGTTATGGTTTTGAGATACTTTGTTACAATTTTTATAAATTATTATGACATTGGCAAGGGTTTTTGGTAAACTATTTTATGAGTTACTTAATTAAAATGAAATTTTTGGCCTTGAAAATTAGGGTGTTACAAGTTGGTATCAGAGCCTTGGTTTGAGGGAATCGGGCACGCTCTCGAGTATGTCTGGACTCAAACTAAGGACTTGGTATAGAAATTTTCAAAAGTAAAATCATTTTATATAAAGGAATTTGAAAGGAAGTTTGAAAAGAGAAAAAGGAACTTTGAAAAAGAACAAGATGTGTGATGTGCGCGACCGGCTGAGCTCAAGTAAGTTTTCCCCAAGATACCCATACATGTTATGTTATGATATGATATGATTATAAGAATTGCATGCTAGATTAGGGCTAGAGGATATATGAAGGATGCCTTATATGCCTACTGTATATGTATGAGCAATGCATGCTAGATTAGGGCTAAGGATCTAGGAAGATGCCCGATATGCCTGCTATATGTGCTTTTGAGCTACGAGATGTTACTGATTAGTCAGTTATATGATAGCTTGGATAGAGTACGATTGGATTGGGTTACTCAATGCCCGAATGCTGTTGCTTTGTGCTTCGGGAGTCCTAGTTATCTTTAGCTAACTAGTAAGCGAATACGTTAAGTTACATATTGCAAGGATGAAATAATTCCAGAAAGTTAGGTCTAGCCCTACTGCGCAGCTCTTGTTTGAGTCCAACCGTTGTGGGGTAGGACCTTTCATTCGAAGAATTATCTGGTCTTAGTAATATGTAATGGTATTCACGAGATAGTTAGGTAATGTAACGCCCCGATTCTCAGGTATTGATTTACATAAGAACTTCTTTGATTCCAAGGTCTACTCGACGAGTTGGTTGCCCTGACTCGTCGAGTAGCAGCAAGTTTGGGCCACGTGTTAAGTGACCAACTCGCCGAGTCAGAAGAGTGACTTGACGAGTTGGAGCTGGAGGGTGGAACCCTAATTTCCGGGGTTTGGCACCCTATTTAAGGGATCACTAGCCTCTCTTAGTCCCTTTGCAGCCTCCCCTGAGTTCAGAAACCCTAAAATCGTGCGTATTCTCCTCCCTTGTGTGTTTCTAAGCTTGGAAGAAGGATTTTGGAGGAAAGAGCTTGGAGTTCAAGAAGTTAGTGTTGGGTTTTGAGCATTCTAACACTCCTAAGGTTTTCATGCAACCCTAGAAACCTTGGATCAATGTTTTACTAAAATACATGCAAAATAATTTTCCAAGGTTCATAACCTATCTAGCATGGCATGGGGTACTTTTAAACATAAAAGATACTAGAAGAGTTACATACCTTTAGTAGTGAGTTGATTCCTTAGGAGTTTGAGAGCCTAGCACCAATAATGTGAATGCCTCAAATGGAAATCACAAAACACCAAAAACTTGGAAAACTTTATGAGAGAGTACAATAGCTTCTAGAAATCGGCCACTCTTATGCACACACTGTTGGGTTTTGGTACAATACAACATCCTATGGTGCATATACAACCCTAAATACATTGGATCTATGTTTTCACTAATTATACATGCAAATGGTTTCCAAGGTATTGAACCTATAACTAGCATGCAATTGTCATACAAACTACATAAAATACTAGATATTGTAACATACCTTTTTGTGTGGCTGGAGGTCTTGATGTATTTGGCCTTAAGAACTTAGCCCCAATAGTGTGGAAGCCTCAAATGAAGTCACAACACATCAAGGACAAAGGTAGGACTTGAGAGAGAATCTCCATGCACTCTAAAACCTTCATGAACTCCAAGAACATGCACACACACTAGGGGGTGACTAGGGGTGGCGGTTTTAGGTCATAACATATGTATTTATATGTGTTGAATTCTAAGAGTCATGGGTATAACCCAAACCCATATCCATGGGTTTTATGATCCATGCTTCATGTGGCCCAACTCTTTATGTATCCATACATAAACTTGGTCCAACATGGATCATAAGCCCAACACATATAAATATAACTAATTACCATAATTAGTCCCCATAGTTTTAATTAGTCTCTTTTGATCACTAAATTAATTCCAAATTAATTCTTGATCAATACTAATTAAAACATATGACTTCATATTAATATATTAGAACTTATAATATATTAATAAATCATATATAACCTCTTCTCTCAAAAGTCCATCCTAACAAATTGTCCTGATGATATGCAACCCAAATGGACCATGCTACTCTCGGGTCGAATACATACCAATAATAGTTATGGGCTTAGACACCTAATCCAACAGTCTCCCACTTGGATAAGTCTAAAACTATTATTGCATATGACTCCAAAACCCGAGTAGCAATCGTAGCTCTTAAAGCCGCTGTCGAACTCTGAACAAATCAATGATGCGTCCATTAGATAAGGGATCATATATTCCTCCATTCTAGATATCATATGGACTGAGACATGGATTATAATCATTCTCTCTGTCCATTTGTTGTTTCCCGATTTCCGATTTATGACGACTGACTAATTGAACAAATCAAATCAGTCCAGGCCCGGCCGAGCACTTACGTTTGTCATCACCAAATCATCGAGGGGCCCACAGATATCGCTTTTATCCCTCCAAGGGTAAAAGGAATGGATAAACTTCGACTCATATGCTTGTTCTACTACTTGTTGAATCATACACAAAGGCACGTTTTATAACATCGAGTTACCAAATATGTTTACGTGCAATCAATGTATGACCAACTCATAGGCAACAAGTCATATCTCTAGGTTTGAAGAATATAAGATATTATCGTCTCATGATCACTCGTGATAAAATCCATGAAGTGAGTCAAATGAGCGTGGGTTTAATCCAATACTCGAATCCTTATTCCAGGAGTACTCATGAATGTTGTAGTAACTCTTACTATGTCCACTACCTTGGACATCTACAAACCCGATTCATGACAGTCTTGCTTTAATACCTACTTCCAACGTATTATCGACTGTGGATGGTTTGAATAACTTAGTCATTCGGAAAGAATAACCTAGCAATTCTGGAAGTCAAAACATGCAAAGTGAAACACAAGAATAATACTAATCACTCTATGGTCCCAAGCACCTTTGAGAGTAAATAAAACACCTTTTAATTAAACACCATATTGATTACTCATTATTCATTGTATAATGTTTCAAATAATCAACTTTATACTTGAATTAAAACAATAGTTGTCCCATGCTCCAAGCATGTAAACTATGTTTTCTAAACACTAGTCATGCCATACACCAAGTATGCACACTATGTTTATCTATGATCTTTACTTTGTGAAATAGATCAATTGAACATGATTCCAATGATGCTCATTTCACAATCACAAATCTTTATCGTAAATGTAAGAATTCCAAATTCCTACCATTTAACGAAATCTGTTAGATTCTAAACTGATATGCATTGATCCTCTCGTAATGACTATGCACAAAGTCACAAAGACTTGTCAACAGACATTATAGAGTATTCCAATGGAGATTAATTCCATGGAAACGAAGTCTCACATTCAAAGTACATTCCTTTGAACATCCTTCTTGCATTAAGTTTTCTAATCTTACAAAGATTTGAAGAACAACTTCCACCTATGGAAACCTTTCTAGATTCCCATTTTGACTATCACTTCTGAACAAGAGTTACATCTTTTCCGAATATGTCAATATGGTCCTTCCAAAATTAACACTTATACTTCCAACTGTCCATGAGCAACCAATCTTTGGTAAACCTCAGATTGTCCTCGACAATTGCTTAATCATTTTAGTTATATCCAATTCTAGATCTTCTATCCTCTTAATGCCTTGAGCATTTGGAAAATTTAGAAAGGATAAATATTACAGCACATGCTATCGATCCTATATCCGAAGCATATGGGACACGATTCATGATGTCTCACATAAAGACGTGATCATAGACCAGTCTTTTGCTACAATATATATATATATATATATATATATATATATATATATATATATATATATTTATTTGCCATGTTCTCAAAATTTGACTATGAAGAGGAATGCCGCAATCATAATCGAATTTTGAGAACGCAATATATATAGGTTTCCTTATGTTTGGCCATTCCAACATAAAATTCATATATATATATCCTTGACTAAAGATGATCAAAATCTCAATCTAAGCTTTTAGAATTGAAATGAAGTATAATTTCCTCTCCTTTAATTATAGCAAAACAACTTTTCCCAATTGAAACCTTTTGTTTTCTATAATTAACACTTAACATAATGATCATGCTCCCACTTACATGATATTATTAGCATATCACTTATGCCCCCACTAGCTTAGACATGTATCCAGAAATTAGTTGGACTTCTAGAAATCAATACTTTATTGACTTTCTTACCAAAGTTCAGACTTCTGATACAAGATGCTTTGATAAAACTTTATCAAAATCATACACCTTTCCTTAGATAGCTCATATGTGTGTCTAAACAATTTTAGAACTATGAAAAGGGATGCCGTAATCATAGTCTCAATTGTTTAGACCTTTCCCACTTCTCACAAGTCCATGTTAGTGTGCCGGTTAACCACACACGCTCCACTAACGACTTTGAGAATGCAAATAACACAATTGCTATCTACTTAAAATCTACTTAGTGAAAGCGTTTCCTCACCATCATTTTCATGAATCGGAGAAAAACCTTATGACACTTAGATTTTATGGTGAATGAGTTTCTATCCATGTGAATTTGTCAAAACCATAATCACAAGACAAGGTTAGTGACAAATCCAACCTCATATGGATTGAACTTGTGCAATCTTAACTTCTTGCCAACTGGCAGCACGAGGGCCTGTCATTGCTTCCAAGTTGTTATGCAACCAATTGAGAACTCTCAGAACTCCTATGCAAAGCCAACTTTAACTGGAATAGGCACAAAAATGTCAACACGATAGGTTATAAACCTCAAGTCGTGTGCTAGTGAAGAACTTCAGGTTTTTATTCTTGATTAGTTCTTGGAACTTTCAAGAGCTTTAAGACTCTCACTGTCCTCTTGACATATAAGACTCTCTTGTCAAGAACCATTTCTTATCAAGGGTCAGTGTAGATTCTTATCAAGACTAACACTTCACATAATTGGCCTTAGTTGGTCTCTTTTTAACCCAAAACATCACAACTTACCAATTTCAAATGTACAAGAGTAGAGACACATTTTACTCTTACACTTGACAAGTGTTACAAACCTTCCTTAAGATATGTCACTCGAGTTACATTCTTGGAGTATCACTCTGAGACTTGTTATGGAACGAAGTATGATTCATCTTTTTTATTTTAACCATTTCAACAATCCACGATTTCTCTTCTTAGCCAAACAAATGCACTAAGATGTCCTTAGAGAAACAATTGTGATATGGTTTCATAATCACTAAGATAATCATAAAACAAGATACTCAAGTACTCTCCCATCCTTTCAGATTGAGAAACTTTTATCTTTCTGCCTTATTTGATTCTTCTTATTCGTTCTGCCATACATTGAAACTTTTGCAATGTTTCAGAATTATACTTAACCTTGCAAGTATAATCATATTTACTAAACCTTAGTAATCATGACGAATAGTCTTATCGATCTTTGTGGTGGACTTGACCAATGCACAAGAATGTGTACTCGATCCCTTAGTCCTTCACTTGACTCACATATATATGTAAACAAGGAATTAGTCTTAATTTTCCAAAGATGAAAATTCTCATTCATCATACAACTTGCATGATTCTAAGTTTCTACCCAACTGAAACTTGGGTGATGAGAATCTTTCCTTATTTGGTAAATTATGACACTACCACAGTCGAAAGAATCAAATCCATTTTCCAATATTGCTATCAATGGAAACATATAAACAAAAATTTCTCACAAATGCCACTGTAAGGATATTTTAAAATAAAAAACTTTTCTTTTATTTTAGAACTTTGCAGAAAAACTTATCCTTACAATGCAAATGCATATGAAAAACTATGTTGTTATGTATTCCTAAGCAATCTATCACAACTCTTTAAGTAACAACTCAAAAATTTTCCTTTAAGCTTCCTCTTCACTTTGATTCTTAAAACATCAAAATGTGATCTAGTCACACCATGTAATAAGAATCTCCAAATAGGAACTTAATAGAGTTAGATAATGGACTTTACCTGAAGTAGAGTCAAAACTTTTGACTTTACCATTCTTACAGACTATCAGGTAAATTTGGCCAGCTTCGCAACCAATGCCTCTTCCTTTGGCAATAGAAGGTTTGGGAAGTCGATCTTCTAATCAAATTTGCTTTTACCAGTGCTCAAAATCATTGCTGACTCAGCAGCACTAAGCAAATAGGTAAGATCATTAAGGGTCAAGTCATGGTTTGTCACATAGTAGTCCCAAAGGAACTCACTATGTGACTTAGAAAGTGATTGAACATCCAACTTTCTCAAGACTTTGACACCCAACTCTCCCGGCTTGTCAATACGTGACTTCATCTCCAAGATATGATCACATATAGACCTTGCTTGCCAATAGGGCTTGAGTGACCTTGAACTTGTGGGTTAGGGAGAATAATTGGAGGGGGTGGAGGAAGTGAAATTCCAAGAGATTTGGGAAGATCATAAATGTCTAAACTAGACATCTACAATGGGAGATATTCAAGTTAGTTGATTTAAGTCCTTAATATAACACCCAATATGAAATATTAAGGCTAGGACCCAACACAATATTTTACAACTTGGAAGAGGGATGCCGTAATCCAAGCTATGAAATATTTGAAGGTAGGCGAATGACGATTCACCAATTTCCACCATGAAAAACGAAATAATTTATTAGGTTTTAATTGGTTTTGAAACTCCTAGATCTTTTGAGATTCATTGAACTTTTCAATGGCATGTTTCAATCTCGATTGTGCCCTCTCAAATTTTGTGACTGGGATGCCGAGGATCACAAAACAAGGTGTGAATAACCATGCAAATTCACTTGGTACCCTTAATATTATCACCTAATCGATGTGCCAGTTAACCACACACGCTCCACCGATCTATGATAAACATTAAGTTACCCTTCGCCACTCTTACTAGTCCATGTTAGTGTGCCGGTTAACCACACACGCTCCACTAACGACTTGGTAAGGTACAAAGTGTAAATTTCATGGGTTAGCACCAAATTCACATTTTCCTAAGTAACTAAGATTGGGAATTTATAAGTGTTTAGTTACTTAGTATTTATCATTAATACTTTTAATGAAGGGAGAATTATAGTCCTGTCGAACCCGTTCGGCTAACGACCCTCCACCAGTCATGGAAGCGGTGGGTGAGAGTGGACACCCATTAAACTACCATTTTATAGGCAGTAACCTTATACCCCCCTTATAGACCGGCTTCGTGAATGAGGCCTACTAACGGTAAGACTGACTTTTACTCTTATACATATGTATAAATATTAAACCTATAATATTATAATAGTATAAGGGTTGAATTTTAAACTATTAAAATTCTAAGGGTTTAACTTGGAACTAAAGTATTCATGGGGGGAAACTTTACAAATTCCAAAACTTGAAGGCAAGTTTTGAACAATTCAAAAACCTTTTTCAATTCCATAACTTATGAATTTAAAGTAGTTTTAATGAAAACTCTTCAAGTTCCATAACTTGAGGACAAGTTATGGAAGACTTTAAAAAAACATTTAAGAAAAAAACTCTTCATTTTCATAACCTATGAGTTTAAAGTAGTTTAATGGATAAACTCTTCAAGTTCCAAGTTATGGAAGACTTTAAAATCATTCAAGAAAATAAGACTCTTCATTTTTCCTAACTTATGGAAATCTTATGAGTTTTAAAGAATCATAAATGTGACTTTTCATATAACTTGAGGACAAGTTACAAAAACACATTTTATGAGCAACTTTAAGATTAATATGGATTGAAAACAAATTATCACATAACTTTTCTATTAATCTAGACTAACTCATAAGAACAAGACAATTCAAATCAAACTTTTTCATGAAATTAGCCTAACCATTAAACTAATACAAAACATGAATCTATTGACAACTATCTTTGAAATTGGTTTAGCATGAACATTACCACATCAAAAACAGGTTTACAAGACCGAAAACAGCTTAGGGTAATGTTTCTAGTCCAATTCCAGCCTTAAAAGTCGAAAATATGCTGTCAGGGGGTCCTACTCGTCGAGTGCACGAACCAACTCGACGAGTTGGATGAATTTCTTCATGGACTTGGCGAGTTCATCAGTGGAATCGGTGAGTCCAGTGCCCAGACAGCCAAAATTTTCGATTTTTCAGCCATTTCAGCAAGTATAACATGAAAACAAGCCTTGGCTCTGATACCACTGTTGGGTTTTGGTACAATACAACATCCTATGGTGCACATACAACCCTAAATACCTTGGATCTTTGTTTTCACTAATTATACATGCAAATGGTTTCCAAGGTATTGAACCTATAGCTAGCATGCAATTGTCATACAAACTACATAAAATACTAGATATTGTAACATACCTTTTTGTGTGGCTGGAGGTCTTAATGTATTTGGCCTTAAGAACTTAGCCCCAATAGTGTGGAAGCCTCAAATGAAGTCACAACACATCAAGGACAAAGGTAGGACTTGAGAGAGAATCTCCATGCACTCTAAAACCTTCATGAACTCCAAGAACATGCACACACACTAGGGAGTGACTAGGGGTGGCGGTTTTAGGTCATAACATATGTATTTATATGTGTTGAATTCTAAGAGTCATGGGTATAACCCAAACCCATATCCATGGGTTTTATGATCCATGGTTCATGTGGCCCAACTCTTTATGTATCCATACATAAACTTGGTCCAACATGGATCATAAGCCCAACACATATAAATATAACTAATTACCATAATTAGTCCCCATAGTTTTAATTAGTCTCTTTTGATCACTAAATTAATTCCAAATTAATTCTTGATCAATACTAATTAAAACATATGACTTCATATTAATATATTAGAGCTTATAATATATTAATAAATCATATATAACCTCTTCTCTCAAAAGTCCATCCTAACAAATTGTCCTGATAATATGCAACCCAAATGGACCATGCTACTCTCGGGTCGAATACATACCAATAATAGTTATGGGCTTAGACACCTAATCCAACACACCCACATAGTGTCATTTCAAGCACCACAAGCCTCTTTATATAGTGTAGATGATTAGGGTTATGAACCATGTAAACCCTAATAACCCATGTCTTTTCCTTTTCCAATGATCCATGGGTTAAAAGCTCCATGGATCATCCATGGACTCCCATGCAAGCTTAGCCCATTACAAAAGGAGTATTAGCCCACACTATATAAATATAATAGCCCATATTTAATTAGTCACCTTTTGATCACTAAATTAATTCATAATTAATTTAAGATCAATACTAATTAAATAATACGATTTCATATATTAATATATTATAACTTATAATATATTAATAAGTCATAAACATACTAATCTCATAATATTATCCATATAAATAGTTCGGGTGAAGTGAAACCCAAATGGACCATGCCGGGTCGGGTCAAGTATATACCAAATAAGTTATGGACTTAGACACCTTATCCAACAGTCTCCCACTTGGATAAGTCTAATAACTGTATTTGCCTATATAGCTTCAGGAACCAACCGACAATCGTAGCTCTCGAAAACTCTATTGAACTATGAAGCGCCATTTTTAGATAAGTGATCATACAATCCTCTTCTCTCATGATATCAGCCAGACAAATACATGGAACAATGTCTTGCTTATTGTCCAGCAGTTTGTTTCCCGATTTCCGATTTGTTTGACAAAGAACTTAATCGAACACATCAATTTAGTTCTGACCGGGCCCGGTACATAGGTTAAAACAAAATCATCGAGGGGCCCAGATATTGCTTCTAATTCAAGAAGGAACAGATAAACTTCGACTCATATGCTTGTTCTACTACTTGTTGAATTGTACACAAAGGCACGTTTTATAACATCAAGTTACTGATGCGTTTTCGTGCAATCAATGCACAACCAACTCATAGGCAACAACTCATATCTCTAGGTTTGAAGACTTATATGATATTACCGTCTCACGATCACTCGAGATGAATTCCATGAAGTGATACAAGTGAGCGTGGGTTTATTCCAATACTCATAACTTATGAGCACTCATGAATGTTGTAGCAACCATTGCTATGCCTAAACACTTTTAGTCATCTACAACCCCAATTCATGACAGTCTTGATTCATACCTACTTCCGACATATGATCGACTGTGGAGAATTTGAATAAATTTATTATTCTGGAAGTCAAAACATGCAAAGCTGAAACAATAGTAAATAATTGACAATGATAGCAACACCTTACTCATAAATAAATCACAACTTTTATTCATCATCAAACGTCGATTACACTTTACAAGTTTCAGTAATAACTATCTAATCCGTAAAACTAATATCGTTCCTCAGCCCGATGCGCCTCGCATGCTGCAAATGCCTAACCCTCGTCAGTCCCTTCGTAAGGGGGTCCGCAGGGTTCTCATCCGACGATACCCTCTTTGCCATGAAGAGTCCTTCTTCTATCTTGTGTCTTATGAAGTGATATTTTCTGTCAATGTGTCGGGATCTGCCATGATCTCTTGTTTCCTTGGCTAAGGAAACCGCACTATTGCTGTCACAGAAAATCTCCATAGGCTCCTTAATAGCTGGTACAACTCCAAGGTCTCCGATGAAGTTCTTCAGCCATATCGCCTCCTTTGCCGCTTCACTCGCTGCTATGTACTCTGATTCACAAGTCGAATTAGCCACTGTCTCCTGCTTGGAACTTTTCCAAGTGATTGCCCCTCCATTTAGGGAAAAGACCCACCCAGACTGAGAGCGGAAGTTATCCCTATCAGTCTGAAAGCTAGCATCACTATACCCTACTACTCTCAAGTCATCACTCCCACCAAGGGTAAGGATCCAATCCTTAGTCCTCCGCAGGTACTTGAGAATTTTTTTTACCGCAGTCCAATGAGCCTTGCCAGGGTTCCCCTGATATCTGCTGACCATGCTCAAAGCGAAGGCCACATCAGGGCGGGTACAAGTCATAGCATACATGATCGAGCCAACAGCGGAAGCATAAGGTAATCGACTCATCTCAGCTATCTCGGCCTCTGTACTTGGGCTCTGAGCCTTGCTCAGTTTGGCATTGCTTTGGATTGGTAATTCTCCTTTCTTGGAATTATGCATGTTGAACCTTTTCAACACCTTATCCAAGTAAGTACTCTGACTAAGTCCAATTAGTCTTTTACTCCTTTCTCTTAATATCCTTATCCCTAGGATATTGTGACATCCCCATTTTTACGGCCAGAAAAGACCGATTTTGTTTATGCTTTATAAAAATCAGAGTATATTTTTAAAGAAATATATTGCGGAATTTGTTCCTAGAAAAACATGATAAATATATTATCCAATCATTTCCGAAGAGATGTATTTTTATTCATTTTAAAAATTAGGGATGTCATCGTCAATACTGAAACATAAGCATAAACAGACCTTACATTTATTTACACTAGTGATCTACATCTCCTTTAATCTCTCAGTGTAAAGTAGCTTCGTATCGACACCTATGATACAAATAAGCTTGAGTGGGTCAGGTTGGGAAAACCTGGTGAGTACATAGGGATTTTAATCCCACAATGTTATAACATATATATAATTTAGAATTCACGCAATATAAAATTTTTCTATAACCAACTCTTACCCCCACCCTGTCAATCCTCTCAACGAGACTAAAAACTAACCTCTCGACCTGATCCATACTCCCGGATCTGAAACTAACCTCTCGACCTAATCCATACTCTCGGATCTAAAACTAACCTCTCGACCTGATCCATACTCCCAGATCTAATAACAAATAACTATGTCCTATCCATACTCCCGGACTAAGGGCAACTAACTATGTCTTAATCCATACTCCCGGATTAATGACAAATTATATGTCCAATCCATACTCTCGGACTAGGGAAGAATAACTATGTCTAATCCATGCTCCCGGATCAATGACATATTTTAAAATTATATTCTCCGTATATATCTCACTCGTACTCATAAAGAGACACTACCCCATAACCATTATAACAAACCTTAGGTTTACTCTTTAACCTAAGTTATCATAAACAATAAGGTATGTCCTTTAACACTTAATTCAGACGTCATCAAATAACTCACACAAAACATATATTTAATACATTCAAACAATACTTGTATTAAAATCATGTTCATGAAAGGGACTATGCACTCACATGATAAGACGACGATTGGACAACACTTCGTCCCTTAAAACAATATTCTTCGATGAAACCGAGATGTTTTCTGAAAAACCGGGCTTCACGCGGGCAGAGTTTCGGCTCGAAAACTCTTTTTCTTGGGATCTTCGGGGCGTCGGGACTTGCTTCGGGTGTCGGGATTGATACCGGGGCTTCGGGGGTATTCCTTGCCAAGTAGAAGAAAGAAAAAGGGGTGGAGAATGGTAAATTAGCAAAAGAAATCGGCAGCCCTCGAGTTCTATTAATAGGGTGAAATTTTGACTCTCACGTCGTGAACCATGTATGTTCACGTCGTGACTTTGATCCTGGTCATCCCCTAGGATTGTCGTGTGTCTTCTAGGCTCGAAACGCGTCGTTCACTGAGTTCACGTCGTGAACACTGTGTTCACGTCATGAATGCAGTCAAATTCTCGAAGTTTGTGCTACGAACTTCAGAAATTCATATCGTTCGCATACGAACTCCGTTTTTGACGTTCTTTATATCCACGCGTAGGTAAAATTATTCTCTACAACTTTTGTTTAGACTCCATCGGTTAATTTTGATTTTATTTTTAATATTATATTAATATTATATTTTTAACGGGCCGGGACAGGAAAAGTCCGTTAAAAAATCATAACTTCTTCATCCGACATCCGTTTTCGTCTGTCTTTTTATCGTTACGCTACTATTAACGATATCTTCAATTCTCGTTTAGGTTGTGTCGGCTAAAAACCGCTCGATCTATTATTCGAATTCTGGGCTGCATACTGCGAAGCTGAAACTTCGAAAAATATAACTTCCTCATACGAAGTCAGATTTGGACGTTCTTTTTATGCACGATCTCGGTTTAACGTATTCTACGACTTTTGTTTAGATCGCTAAGGCCAAATATCGCTCTATCGTAAATTCACTATTTACGTCGCGCCGTGTCGTGCCGGTTGTGTCGCGAAACTGCGACGGGTCATAACTTCTTCGTTATAACTCAGATTTCAGCGTTCTTTATATGTACGGAATCCTTGTAACATATACTACCAATTAGTTAAGATTAATCCTTCTAAATAATATTCTATCAAAAAGTCATTTTTGACGCTTATCGTCTCTAAATTGACTAGCCCGAATTTGCGGGCGTTACAATTATCTCCCCCTTAGAATGATTACGTCCCGAAATCATCAACGAAATAGGTCTGGTATAATGATTCAATACGTCATCTTTCCATCCTAAGTAATACCTGTAATCTATATGTTTCTTCGAACGGGTATCTAGCTTTTGGACTTCTCGATCGCAGATAGTGCTCAATCATGCATCTGCTCTTTGTACTATGTTGGACGCTCAATCGTAACCTTCGAGTTACAAAATAAATCCTTATTGAGGAATCCTTCTTCTTCTTAGGATAAGTACTTTCCTTTATCTATTGTAACAGATCGATGGGTCATGTTCTAATGACCTCTCATCATACGATGTAACGCTTAGACTGAAGTCTCTTAGAGTCAAATTCCAGAATGGAACATATCTTCCTTCATATTCTAATGTGATATGATCACATTTTAGCATGTAGCATTTCTAGATACAAGCTTCTTTAACAACGGGCGCGAAGCTATCGATCGCATTGTTTTCAATCTTCTGACTTAAGTCAGATGCTACATCGAACTTGGTTCTATGAACCACGTAACAAACTCATCGTAGTCGGACCCAATTTGATATGACCACTAGGGTCGGAATAACAATCATCTCATTAGTCATTACCGAAACGATGGTAACGACATACTTGAATAAAACGAGACCAATCACTAGCTTCTTGGTAACATTGTAACTTTCCCTGATCCAAGTGCGAGTCATGTGCTTCCGGTAGTATAGGCCTCTACTACCATTCACACCTACTCATACTCGTCCCAAGTATTGTCTCACAGTTTTCCAAGTCACCATACAAGAAAATCACACAACAACTTAACACACCAGATAACAAAACAAAGGTTTTATATTATTCCTTGAAACGATTACACAAAGGTTCAAGTTCACCCTATACTATGCCTCTAACACTTCCTGATACTAGCTATATCCTGATATGAAGACTTCATCCTTGATTCTTCGCATTGTCATCTTCTTCGTCAAGGATCATTTGAAATGCTCTTGCCTTTGGCTGTGGCAGCACATTTGGCCTTGTAGCCCCTTCTCTTCTTGGGCAGTTTTGCTTGAAGTGTCCTTCTTCACCACACTTAAAGCAAGCTTCTCTTTTGGTTGTGCATTCGTTGGCATAATGACCAGTCTTCCCGCATTTGAAGCAGGTCATCTCTTTAGATCATCTCCCAATTTGCTTCCTCTTGCACTTATCACACCATTGTGCTCCTTCTTCGAACTCCTTCGAATCAGACTTCGAGAATTTTCTCTTCTCATCGGACCTTGAGGATCCTTCAAACTTTATTTTCTCGCCCACTTCGGCCCTCTCCAGATTCTTTTCCCTTATCTGGGTCTCGACGTTCTTAGCAGCCTAGATGGCGGCTTTCAAAGTGGTTGTTTTCTTGACCATCGGACCAAAGTCCGCTGGTAATCCACGGGCAAACTTTTTAACCTTGGAGATTTCAGTTAGAACCAGGTAAGGAACTGTTGGATTAGTGTCTAAGTCCATAACTATTTTGGTATGTACTTGACTCGATTGTGAGCATGGTCCTTTTGGGTTGCCTTCACCATAGCAATATGTAGGATGAATTAAGAAGAGAAAGGTTTAATTATGATTTATTAATATATTATGAGAATAATATATTAAAGGAGAAATCATATTGTTTAATTAATATTAGTCAAGAGTTAATTAAGAATTAATTTTGTGGCTAAAAGAGATTAATTAAACTTAAGGGACTTATTGTGTAATTATAAGATAATTACATAGATAGGCTAATGGACTCCATAGAAGTTGGAGTGGACGAATTCTATGGGGAAACCCATTAGAAATCGTCCAAGGCTTCTAAAGAGGGAGTCCATGGGCTGCTTAGGGCTTAAGCAGTCAGATTAGGGTTTCCCAGCCGTAAACCCTAATAGCCAGCATATATAAGGAACCCTTATGGCCCCAAAAACGTGGTGAATACTTCCTTTAGGGTTTCCAGCCGTTTTTGGTGCCTCATCACTCCTCCCTCTTCATCCAAGTTGCTTAGTGGTGTTTGTGACTCCATTAGAGGTGCAACATTTGAGGCACTAAGCTTTCTGAAGCCAAGGATTGATTGTTATTGCTATATAACAATCAAAGGTAAGATCTAAACCGTAATTTCAGTTACAGTTTATTAGATCTAGGGTTTATGGCTTTGGATTATCAATTGCATGTTCATTAGACAAACTAGATCCAAAGCTATTAGGGTTTGCATGTACACCATCGGATTGATGTTGTGCTCAAAACCCATCAGTGGTATCAGAGCCTAGGGCTGTTTGTTTGATGTATTTGATGCTATATTTGATTATTCAAGCTTAAAATCGAAAAATTTGAGTTTCTGGGGGCTGGACTCGCCGAGTCCATGGTTGAACTCGCCGAGTCCACTGTGAACTCGACGAGTCTGAGACGCAGAATGCTGTTTTTGCGGGATTTTGACCTGTTTTGGCTGTGGATAATTACCTAAAACGTTTTTTGTCAATAAAATCCGAATTTTATCTATATTGGGTGATTATACTTGCCATAATAGAAGATAATTGTCAAAATTTAGATAATCTTTTGTTTTATTAGATAAAGATTGATTATTTGCAATTTAGATTTGAATTATCTTGTGGAAAAGTTTCAATTTTCCCCTTTAGGTTTTATAGTTTAAATTTGAACTTAAAAGTTTTGTTTTTGAAATTTAAATAGTTAAACCCTAGTGTTTTGAAAAGTTTCAAAAACTTGTCCTCAAGTTTTGGAATTTAAAATTTTTGATTAAAAGTTTATTTTTGAAAGATTTAAATTCTAAACCCTAATGTTTTGAAAAGTTCAAAACTTGCCCTCAAGTTGTGGAATTTAAAATTTTGATTAACCGGCACACTAATTTGGGGTTGACATTGGTAGTGAAGGGTGGCTCGATGTTTATCATAGATCAATGGAGCGTGTGTGGTTAACCGGCACATTGATTAGGTGATAGTAGCATTGAGTGCATCACGTAGATTCGTATGGTTATTCACACCTTATTTGTGATCCTCAGCATCCCAGTCACAAATAGAAGGGCATAATCGAGATTAAACATGCCATTGAAAAGTTCAATGAATCTCAAAAGATCTAGGAGTTTCAGTTCATTTAAAACTGAAAATTCTTTTTCGTTTTTCATGGTGGAAATTGGTAAATCCTCGTTTACCTACCTTCAAATATTCTACAACTAGATTACGGCATCCCTCTTCTTGGTTGTAGAATATTGTGTTGGGTCCTAGCCTTGATGTTTCATTTGGGTGTTACATCAAGGACTCTTATCAACTAACTTGAATTTTCTCCCGTTTTGTAGATGTATGAATCTTACAATTGTCTTCCCAAATCCCATGGAACAAGCTTTCCAAATGAAGATGACGTTCCACGATATGATCGAGGAACAAGAGATCATGCTTCACTTCCTCCACCTCCTCCAATTGTTCTCCCTAACCCACAAGTTCGAAGGCTTGAAAAGTTCAAGCTCACTCAAGCCCTTTTGGCAAGTAAACACGAAGATGGGAAACCTGTGTGTGCACACGTCTTAGAGATGAAGTCACACATTGACAGGTTAAGTATGTTGGGTGTCGAGATTTCAGGCGAGTTGGCTGTTGACTGGGTTCTTCAGTCACTTCCTGAATCATATAGTGAGTTCGTAAGAGAGTACTATATGATGGAACACGACGTGACCCTCATTGATCTCACCTATTTGCTTATAGCTGCTGAATCAGCAATGATTTGGCGTGCTGTTCAAGCAAATTTGTCTGGTGAATCACACTCCTAAACTTCAATGGACACTGGCAACATTGGAAGTCCAGAAAGGACTAAGTATGAGATTGTCCCATGTGCTGCGCCAAAGAAGTCCATTTGCTTTTATTGCCAAGAGAAGGGGCATTGGAGACGAAGCTGCCCTATATACCTGAAAGATCTAAGAGATGGGAGAGTCAAGATGAATGGCTCTATTTCAGGTAAAATCCACCATCTAACTCTTTTAAGTTCCTATTTTTTGGTTCTTAATACATGATGTGATAAGATTGCATTTTGATGTTTTGTAGGATCGAAGAAAAGAGAGGAAGCTTAAGGGAAGAAGTGAGCTGAATCTGATCGTGAAGAAATGGATTTCGATCACATTACTTGAAGATTGGATTCTTGAGCTACTACTTGGAGTTAGAATAGATTGCTTAGGAATATGTAATAGCATAGTTTTCATTTGAATTGCATTGTAAGGACAAGTTTTTCCGCAATAAAATAAATTTTGAATTTTATTTATTTATTTATCCTTACAATGGCATGTGTGAAAATGGATGTTTGTGTATTTCTAAATTTATCAATGTTGAATTGGATATGATTCTTAGTTTTTGCTATTTGTGGTAATGTCAAAAGTTTACCAAATAGGAAGAGTTTCTGATCGCCCAAGTTTCAATTGGACAGAAACTTGGAATCATACAACTTGGTTGCATGATGAATGAGAAGCTTCATATTTGGAAATTAGACTAATTCTTTGACAAAGTGTCAAGAAAAGGACTAGGAGATCGAGTACACTAGGTTGTGCGTTGATCAAGTCCCCCACAAGAGTGATAAAGATATTCGTCATGATTTACTAAAGTTTAGTAAATATGGTTATACTTATAAGATTAAGTATAATTCTGAGTTAATTGAAAGATTTTCAATCAATAGCAGAACGAATAAGAAGAATCAAGTAGGCAGAAAGATAAAAGTTTCTCTATTCTAAGAAAAAGGGAGAGTACCTTTTATTATGTTTTATGATAAGTCTTAATGATTAAGAACTATTTCTCAATTGGTCCTCTAAGTGAGTCTTAGTGCATTTGTATGTCTAAGAAGAGGAATCGAGAATTATGGAAATAGTTAAATCAATAAGTCAATCATACTTCGTTCCAATATCAAGTCTTAAGAGTTATATTCCAAGATTGTGAATTGAGTGACAAGTCATTAAGTAGGTTTATAACACTCAAGAAATTTGGAATTGAAAAAAAAAGTTTTCTTATTCTTGCACATTTGAAATTGGTAAGTTGTGTTGTCTTGGATAAGACAAAGACCAACTAGGACTAATTATGTGAAGTGTTTTTGTCTTGATAAGAACTACACTAACTCTTGAATATTTGTTTTGTCTAGGAAAGTTTCCTGACAAGAGAATCATATATGTCAAGAGGTCAGTGGGAGTTTTAATGATCTTGGAAAAGTTTCAAGAACAAATCAAGAATAAACCTTATCGATCATCACTAGCACACGACTTGAGGTTTACAACCTATCGTGTTGACATAATCTTGTTTCTGTGCCATTCCAGTTTAAGTCATCTATGCATATGAGTTCTGTGAGTTCTCAAATGATTGCATAAAGGCAAGGCACCCCGATCAATGGAAAGTACATTGATAAGGTAAGGGTGAGCTTGTTAACAACCTGGAAGCAATGGTGGGCATTCATGCTGCCATAAGGCGAGAAATCAAGATTGAACAAGTTCAATCCATATGAGTTGGATTTGTCGCAAACATTGTCTTATGATTGTTGTTATAACAAATTCGCATGGATAGGAACACATACACTTTAAAATCTAAGTGTCATAAGGTTTCCCTCCTTCATGAAAATGATTGTAAGGAAATGCTTTCACTAAGAAATTTTTTAAGAAGATTGCAATTGTGAAAATTGTATTCTCAAATTCGATTATGATTACGGCATCCCTCTTCATAGTTCGAATTGTGAGATTTGGCAATTAGTCTGAACATTTGGAACTTAGTAACATAAGCTCTGAAGTTGTTTAGACACACATGTGAGCTTTCTAAGACAAAGGTGTATGATTTTAAGAAGCTTAGATAAAGGCTTATCAAAGCATCAAGTGTTAGAAATATGAACTTAAGGATTGTCTTCTGGAAGTTCAGCTGTTTTCTGAATACATGTCAAAGCTAGTGGGAGCATAAGTGTTATGCTTGTATTGTAATAATCATCGTGTTAGTGGGAGCATGATTATTATTTCAAGTATTGCGAGTTAGCAATATTAATTATAGAAAACAAAGATTAACTTTGCAAAGTTGCAGGGGTTGAAAAGTTGTTTTGCTATAATTAAGGGAGAGAATATTATACTTCATTTCAATATCTAAAAGCTTAGATCGAGAAATGTTAATAAAATTTAGTCAAGGATACATAGCACGTTCTCAAAATTCGATTATGATTACGGCATCCCTCTTCATAGTTCGAATTGTGAGAACATGGCTAACAAAATATTATGGCAGAAGACTGATAATATTTGACCGTTCTAAAATTTTCCAAATGCCTAGGGCATTAAGAGGGAAAAAGGGACTAGAATCGGTTTTGACTAAAATAAATAAACAACTATCAAAGGACGATCTGAGGTTCACTGAGGATTTGTCGCTTGTGAGCAGTTGGAAGTATAGTAAAGGAAGGACCATGTTGAAATTATTGTGAATAGATAAGATTATATTTAGAATGAGTTGTCACATGGAAAATATGGAAATGTTTCCATTAATGGGAGTTGGATATTAAGAAATATGTCTAGATTAGAAACTTTTATGCAAAAAGGATGTTCAAAGGAATGTACTTTGAGTGAGAGACATCACATCTATATAATTGCTTTATAACAATTTCTGATAGAGTACCTTGTGATTTCATTGGCCGAGTCTTTGTGACTGTTGTGATGTGACTTCACGAAAGGACCGTTGCATAAAATGTTAGAATCTGACATATTCTAAAAGTGGCAAGAATTTGGTATTCTTACACTAATGATAAGGATTGGGAATTGTGAAATGAGTTTCATTGGAAATGTCTTCAATTGATCTATTTCACAAAGTAAGGATCATAGGAAACATAGTGTGCATGCTCGGAGCATGGGACATCTATTGTTGTAATTCAAGTAACAAGTTGATTATCCGAAACATTAAACAATGAATAATGAGTAGTCAATATGATGTTTAAATAAAAGGTGTTTTATTTACGCTCAAAAGTTTTGGGACCATATAGGATTAAGTATTATTATTGTGTTTCACTTTGCATGTTTTGACTTCCAGAATAACTAGGTTATTCAAACATCCACAGTCGGTCATATGTTGGGAGTACGTGTGAAGGAAGACTGTCATGAATCTGTCTGTAGATTGTCTAAAGTGTTTAGACATAGCACAAGTTTGCTGCAGAGTTCATGAGTGCTTTAATAAGATTAAAGTATTGGATTAAACCCATGCTCACTTGAATCACTTCATGGATTTATCACGGGTGATTAATGAGACGATAATATTATATATTCTTGAAACCGAGACGTGTGAGTTGTTATTTGCTGGTCGGTTGCACATTGATGATAAGTAAACGCACCAGTAACTTGGTGTTATAAAACTTATTGTTGTGTGTGATTTGACGAGTAAATGCAAGCGAGCATTTGAGTCGAAGTTTATTCATTCCTTTTACCCAAAGTGGGATAAAAGCGATATTTGTGGGCCCCTCGATGATTTTGTGATGACACCCTAAGCGCTTGGCCAAGCCGGGACTAAGTTGATGTGTTCAGTTGTAGTCTGTTGTCAGTCGTCATAAATCGGAAGTCAGGAAACAGTATAGAGAGAATGATCGAAATTCATGTCTTGTGTCTATACGATATCTTGAGAATGGAGGAATATATGATCCCTTATCTAAAGGACACGCTTATCTGATAAGATCAGAGTTGACAGCGGCTTTTGAAAGCTACGATTGGTGATCAGGTTCTGAAGTTATGCAAAATAGTTATTAGACTTATCCAAGTGGGAGACTGTTGGATTAGTGTCTAAGTCCATAACTATTTTGGTATGTACTTGACCCGATTGTGAGCATGGTCCTTTTGGGTTGCCTTCACCATAGCAATATGTAGGATGAATTAAGAAGAGAAAGGTTTAATTATGATTTATTAATATATTATGAGAATAATATATTAAAGGAGAAATCATATTGTTTAATTAATATTAGTCAAGAATTAATTCAGAATTAATTTTGTGGCTAAAAGAGATTAGTTAAACTTAAGGGACTTATTGTGTAATTATAAGATAATTACATAGATAGGCTAATGGACTCCATAGAAGTTGGAGTGGACGAATTCTATGGGGAAACCCATTAGAAATCGTCCAAGGCTTCTAAAGAGGGAGTCCATGGGCTGCTTAGGGCTTAAGCAGTCAGATTAGGGTTTCCCAGCTGTAAACCCTAATAGCCAGCATATATAAGGAACCCTTATGGCCCCAAAAACGTGGTGAATACTTCCTTTAGGGTTTCCAGCCGTTTTTGGTGCCTCATCACTCCTCCCTCTTCATCCAAGTTGCTTAGTGGTGTTTGTGACTCCATTAGAGGTGCAACACTTGAGGCACTAAGCTTTCTGAAGCCAAGGATTGATTGTTATTGCTATATAACAATCAAAGGTAAGATCTAAACCCTAATTTCAGTTATAGTTTATTAGATCTAGGGTTTATGGCTTTGGATTATCAATTGCATGTTCATTAGACAAACTAGATCCAAAGCTATTAGGGTTTGCATGTACACCATAGGATTGATGTTGTGCTCAAAACCCATCAGGAACAAGCTTCATCTTCTCCGTAAAACTAATAGCGTACTCGGTGACGCTCAACCTTCCCTTCTTCAGATTCTGGAACTCATTGTTGATTTCCAGAAGATCCTGCTCAGAGCAGTATTGCATTTTCAGTTGCACCACAAAATCTTCCCAAGACATCTTGCTAGCTTCTCCCTTGGGCATCGAACCAGCTAGTAGCTTCCACCAGCTTAGTACTCCAGACTTTAACAGAGGAATCGCGAGAGCGGTCTTCTGTTTGTTGCTACACTCGCAACTCTCGAACATTGTCTCCATCTTGGAGATCCAGTCCATAACTTCCACTGGTGTCGGGCTTCCAGATAGACACGGTGGTTTGGATGCCATGAAGTCATTGTACTTGCATCCACGTCTGTCATTTCCTCCATCCTGGTTGTTTTGCCTAACAATTGGTGGGTTGGCTTGACCAACAATCCCACTGAAGTTTCCTCCTTCCGACTGCCCTTCATTCAATTCGGGCTGTTCAATCGGCATTGAAAGTTCGTCACGATTCTGCTGAAGCAGACGTTTAGTTTCCTCCATTTGACGATCCAACATTGTTTGAATCATCAATTGTACTCCAACCATTGTTATCGGCTCAGGTGCTGCTGCTGCAACAACTACTTGCTCAATCACAGGTGGTTGATTCCTGTTTTCGTTCACGTTTCCAGCTCCACTTCTGGTTCTTTCCATTTTTTATCTATACACCGAATAAGGTGAATTTAGATCCTCATTCACGAGAGATATTCAAATCATCCTTATCACTCCGAAACGTTTACATGCTAGTTCTAATATCGTAGTCGTACGCTTAGAATCCTAAACACATAAAGTTTCCAGATCTGGTCGGCAACAGACCATAGATCTGAACAAATAACATCATATATGGAAAACATATAACATTTAGCACATAAAAATATTTTAGGCAACTTCCCTAAAATATACTAGTGCTCGTGTCTAAAATATGGTAGACACTCATCTTAAGATCATCACTTAGCATTCTAAGTTTAAGTCTAGAAATCCTACAAATTCCTAGTTCGCTTAAACTAATGCTCTGATATCAACTGTGACATCTCCATTTTCACAGCCAGAAAAGACCGATTTTGTTTATGCTTTATAAAAATCAGAGTATATTTTTAAAGAAATATATTGCGGAATTTGTTCATAGAAAAACATGATAAATATATTATCCAATCATTTCCGAAGAAATGTATTTTTATTCATTTTAAAACTTTGGGATGTCACCGTCAATACTGAAACATAGGCATAAACAGACCTTACATTTATTTACACTAGTGATCTACATCTCCTTTAATCTCTCAGTGTAAAGTAGCTTCGTATCGACACCTGTGATACAAATAAGCTTGAGTGGGTCAGGTTGGGAAAACCTGGTGAGTACATAGGGATTTCAATCCCACAATGTTATAACATATATATAATTTAGAATTCACGCAATATATAATTTTTCTCTAACCAACTCTTACCCCCACCCTGTCAATCCTCTCAACGAGACTAAAAACTAACCTCTCGACCTGATCCATACTCCCGGATCTAAAACTAACCTCTCGACCTGATCCATACTCTCGGATCTAAAAGTAACCTCTCGACCTGATCCATACTCCCGGATCTAATAACAAATAACTATGTCCTGTCCATACTCCCGGACTAAGGGCAACTAACTATGTCTTAATCCATACTCCCGGATTAATGACAGATTATATGTCCAATCCATATTCTCGGACTAGGGACGAATAACTATGTCTAATCCATGCTCCCGGATCAATGACATATATTAAAATTCTATTCTTTGTATATATCTCACTCGTACTCATAAAGAGATACTACCCCATAACCATTATAACAAACCTTAGGTTTACTCTTTAACCTAAGTTATCATAAACAATAAGGTATGTCCTTTAAAACTTAATTCAGACTTCATCAAATAACTCACACAAAACATATATTTAATACATTCAAACAATAATTGTATTAAAATCATGTTCATGAAAGGGACTATGCACTCACATGATAAGATGACGATTGGACAACACTTCGTCCCTTAAAACAATATTCTTCGATGAAACCGGGATGTTTTCTGAAAAACCGGGCTTCACGCGGGCAGAGTTTTGGCTCGAAAACTCTTTTTCTCGGGATCTTCGGGGCGTCGGGACTTGCTTCGGGTGTCGGGATTGATACCAGGGCTTCGGGGGTATTTCTTGCCAAGTAGAAGAAAGAAAAAGGGGTGGAGAATGGTAAATTAGCAAAAGAAATCGGCAGCCCTCGAGTTCTATTTATAGGGTGAAAATTTGACTCTCACGTCGTGAACCATGTATGTTCACGTCGTGACTTTGATCCTGGTCATCCCCTAGGATTGTCGTGTGTGTTCTAGGCTCGAAACGCGTCGTTCACTGAGTTCACTTCGTGAACACTTTGTTCACGTCGTGAATGCAGTCAAATTCTCGAAGTTTGTGCTCCGAACTTCAGAAATTCATATCTTTCGCATACGAACTCCGTTTTTTACGTTCTTTATATCCAGGCGTAGGTAAAATTATGCTCTACAACTTTCGTTTAGACTCCATCGGCTAATTTTGACTTTATTTTTAATATTATATTTATATTATATTTTTAACGGGCCGGGACAGGAAAAGTCCGTTAAAAATTCATAACTACTTCATCCGACGTCCGTTTTCGTCTGTCTTTTTATCTTTACGCTACTATTAACGAGATCTTCGATTCTCGTTTAGGTTGTGTCGGCTAAAAACCGCTCGATCTATTATTCGAGTTTCGGGCTGCATACTGCTAAGCCGAAACTTCGAAAAATCATAACTTCCTCATACGAAGTCAGATTTGGGCGTTCTTTTTATGCACGCTCTCGGTTTAACGTATTATACGACTTTCGTTTAGAATGCTAAGGCCAAATATCGCTCTATCATAAATTCACTATTTACGTCGCGCTATGTCGTGTCGGTTCTGTCGCGAAACTTTGAACGGTCATAACTTCTTCGTTATAACTCGGATTTCAGCGTTCTTTATATGTACGGAATCCTTGTAACATATACTACCAATTAGCTAAGATTACTCCGTCTAAATAATCTTCTATCAAAAAGTCATTTTTGACGCTTATCGTCTCTAAATTGACTAGCCCGAATCTGCGGGCGTTACAGATATAGGCAGCTTCCCCAAGGTCCTTCATAGCAAAGCACTTCCTAAGCCAGGATTTAAACTCCTGCAATGTTGGGATGTCATTTCCTATGAGTAGTATGTCATCTACATACAGTACCAAAAAGCTAACTATACTCCCACTAGCTCTTACATACACGCAGGACTCATCTTCACTTCTCGAGAAGCCAAACTCTTTGACCTTTTCATCGAAACAAAGATTCCAACTTCGAGATGCTTGTTTCAATCCATAAATGGATTTCTCAAGCTTGCACACTCTATCAGGGTACTCTGCACTAACAAAACCCTCTGGCTGATTCATGTAAACATCCTCAGCCAACTTTCCGTTAAGAAAAGCGGTTTTGACATCCATTTGCCATATTTCATAATCATGAAATGCGGCAATGGCTAGCATAACCCTAATAGACTTAATCTTTGCTACTGGAGAAAAGGTTTCATCATAATCAATACCCTGAGTCTGAGTAAAACCCTTCGCGACCAGTCGCACTTTATAAGTGTGCACCTTCCCGTCCATGTCGATATTCTTCTTAAAGATTCATTTGCACCCGACTGTCTTACGGCCTGGTACATTGTCAACCAAGTTCTAAACTTGATTGTCATACATGGACTGTATCTCGCTGTCCATAGCCTCCTTCCATTTAGCAGACTTCGGGCCTGCCATGGCTTCCTTTACACTGTTAGGTTCATCCAGATTTACTAGTGTACTATCACTGATAAATGTATCACCTTCCGTAGTAATATGAAATCCATAATAAAACTCAGGTGTGTTCCTAAACCTTGTGGAACGCCTCGGAGGTACAGACTTGTCTGTCGGATCAACATGAGTTTCCTCCTCAGGTTGATTGCTAGTGCCCGAGGTTCCTTCACCAATTGACTCTTGAATTTCTGCAAGGTCAATTTGCATCCCACTGTCTCCTTGTCTTATAAATTCTCTTTCTCGAAAGACCCCTCTCCTCGCCACAAAGACCACATTCTCACTGGGTTTATAGAAGAGGTAACCAAAGGATTTATGCGGGTAGCCGATGAAAATACACCTTTCACTTCGGGGTTCCAGCTTATCATGAGTCTCGCGCCTCACGAAAGCCTCGTAACCCCAAATCTTGATGTGGACCAAATTGGGAACTTTCCCAGTCCACATCTCATGAGGTGTTTTGGCAACCTTCTTTGTAGGGACTAGATTAAGGATGTGGGTGGCATACCCCCAGAAAGAGATTGGTAGAGAAGCTCGAATCATCATAGAGCGAACCATGTCCAACAAAGTTCGATTACGCCTCTCAGCCACACCATTCAGCTGTGGTGTCCTGGGAGGTGTCAATTGTGAGACAATCCCACACTCCTTAAGATAGTCGAGGAACTCTGTACTAAGATACTCACCACCTTGATCGGATCGAAGCATCTTAATGTTCCTGCCCAATTGATTTTCTACTTCCTGTTTAAACTCTTTAAACCTTTCAAAAGTCTCTGACTTATGTTTGATTAAGTAGACATAACCATATCTACTAAAATCATCAATAAAAGTCACATAATAGCGATTAGCATCCCTTATGGCGGTTTTGAATGGTCCAGATACATTAGTATGTATAAGGTCCAACAAACCCTCATCCCTTGCACAAATACCAATGAAGGGTGATTTTGTCATTTTTCCAAGTAGACAAGATTCACAACTATCATCCGACTTAAGGTCGAACGACTCCAAGACTCCATCCTTTTGTAGCTGGCCTATGCGTTTCTTGCTTACATGTCCAAGACGACAATGCCACAAAGATGCTTTATCCAAGCTAGTAGAAGAATCAATACACAACACATTATTTCCTAAATTATCTACAACCGACACAGCTTCATACACACCATCACAAGGTAATGCTTTAAAATAAGGAACATTATTAAAGAAAAACATTTATTCCACCACATTCATTATCAAATGAAAAGGTAAACCCTTGTTTGTACAAAGCATGATAGGAAATAATATTCCTCGCCATTTCAGACGAGTAAACACATTTATTCAAATCTAACTTTAACCCACTATCTAGCAACAAAGTATAAACTCCAATATTGGTAACAGGTGAAATATTCCTATTCCCCATGATTAAGTTTATCTTCCCGCACTCCACATCCTCACTTCTTCTTTGGCCCTGCAAATTAGAACATATGTGAATACCACATCCTGTATCAAGCACCCAAGAGTTAGAATATGGTGAGTTATTAGACAATATAGTGTAAATACCTGCATGGGATGGTTTCACTTTCCCATCCTTGACATCCTGCAAGTACTAAGGGCGGTTTCGCTTCCAGTGCCCCTTATTCTGACAGTAGAAGCAATCAGCATCCTTAGGGACGTCAGAAGGAGTGCTAGAACCACTTTTGGTTCCAGATGAGGAGCCTTCAAGAGACTTTCTCTTGGTACCCTTCGAAGGGTGCTTCCTCTTCTTCCCTTTGCCTTGTCCGATAGCCAAAACAGGGGTAGCTGTAGGACTAGGAGTAGCAACCGACTTACTTTTAAGACCACTTTCGGCGGTCTTCAGAAGTCCCTGAATCTTACTGAGTGTAACTTCCTCCTTGTTCATGTGGTATGTAATACGTAATTGATCATAACACGATGATAAGGAGTGCAAAATGATATCAATTGCCAACTCCTCTGGGAAGTTCACATTCAGTTTCAGTAAACGGTCCACATACCTTTGCATTTTCTGCATGTGGCCCGTGATTGGTTCGCTATCCTTCATAGGGGTTGTTATCATGGAGGATATTATTTCATACCGCTCTTGACGAGCACTCTGATGGTACCTTTCCATCAGATCCTGATGCATCTCAAAAGGGTAATAGTCCTCATAGAACTTTTGGAGTTCGGCTGTCATCGTGGCCATCATGATGCACGCCACTTTGGTGGCATCTCTCTCATGTGTCATGTATTCAGCGATCTCCTCAGGAGTAGCAGTGGACTCATCAAGCTCCTTTAGCTCCTTATCGAGGACATATTCCTTGTCCTCGTAACGAGTAACCATCCTGATGTTCCAGATCCAATCCATGAAGTTGGAACCATCAAAGATGACTCTCCTGCAAAGGTTCATGAGAGAGAAGGAGCCAGTAGGGTTAGAGCCCGAAGCATTGTTGTTGGAAGACATCTGAAAAGAAGAAAACAAGTTTAGATTAGATATAAATAGAGTCATTAATAAGACACCCAAATGTAATATTAAGGCTAGGATCCAACACAATATATTATAACTTAGAAGAGGGATGCCGTAATCTAAGCCATAACATATTTGAAGGTAGGTGAATGACGATTCACCAATTTCCACCATGAAAAACGAAATGAATTATTAGGTTTAATTGGTTTTGAAATTCCTAGATTCTTTTGAGATTCATTGAACTTTTCAATGGCATGTTTCAATCTCGATTGTGCCCTTCAAGTTTTGTGACTGGGATACCGAGGATCACAAAACAAGGTGTGAATAACCATGCAAATTCACTTGGTACCCTTAATATTATCACTAATCAATGTGCCGGTTAACCACACACGCTCCACCGATCTATGATAAACATTAAGTCACCCTTTGTGATCCTTACTAGTCCAAGTTAGTGTGCCGGTTAACCACACACGCTCCACCAACGACTTGGTAAGGTACAAAGTGTGAATTTCATGGGTTAGCACCATTTTCACATTTTCCTAAAGTAACTAAGATTGGGAATTTATAAAAAAGATTTAGTTACTTTATAATAATCATTATACTTTTAACGAGAATTTAAAATCATTGTCCTACCCATTCGGCTAAGGACCCTCCACCGATCAAGGAAGTGGTGGGTGAGAATGGACACCCATTAAGCTTCCATTTAATAGGCAACAACCTTATACCCCCTTATAGTCCGGCTTCGTGAATGAGGCCTACTAACGGTAAAACGACTTAATCTTATACATATATATAGTTATTAACCATTAATGTTATAAATAGTATAAGGGTTGAATTTTAACTTTTAAAACTCTAAGGGTTGGAATTAAAGTATATTAAAGTGTGTGCAACTTTACAAATTCCAAAACTTGAGGACAAGTTTTGCAACTATTCAAAACTTTTCATTTCGTAACTTATGAATTAATGGTTCATAAAAATGAAGACTCTTCATTTTCATGTAACTTATGTGTTTTAAATGTGCATAAAAGAAAGTGACCTTTGGAAATCCATAACTTGAGGACAAATTATGGACTCCATTAAAACACATAAATGATCAAGAATTATTTAATAAACAATTTAGCAAATAATTCCTATGATCTAACAATAATTCATAAGAACATGAATATCATATCAAAATTTCAAGAACATATGAACACATATAAACATGGAATTTTGATATTGGCCATTGTAAATGGATTAGCACAACCATTACACCATCTAAAACAAGTTTAACCAAAACAGTTTAGGGTAATGTTTCTAGTCCATTTCCAGCAGCAAAAGTCGAAAATCTGCACTTTGCATATCCAACTCATCGAGTGCAAGAATTGACTCGCCGAGTTGGTTGAAGATTCGCTTGGACTCGTCGAGTCCCCCCATGGACTCGGCGAGTCCCCTGTTCAGATAGCAAAAACTTCGACTTTTTCAGCTATTTTGCATCAAGTATCAAACAAACAAGCCTAGGCTTTGATACCACTGTTGGTTTTTGAGCATTCTAACACTCCTAAGGTGTTCATGCAACACTAGAAACCTTGGATCTATGTATGACTAAAATACATGCAAAATAATTTTCCAAGGTTCATAACCTATCTAGCATGGCATGGGGTACTTTTAAACATAAAAGATACTAGAAGAGTTACATACCTTTAGTAGTGAGTTGATTCCTTAGGAGTTTGAGAGCCTAGCACCAATAATGTGAATGCCTCAAATGGAAATCACAAAACACCACAAACTTGGAAAACTTTATGAGAGAGTACGATAGCTTCTAGAAATTGGCCACTCTTATGCACACACACATAGTGTCATTTCAAGCACCACAAGCCTCTTTATATAGTGTAGATGATTAGGGTTATGAACCATGTAAACCCTAATAACCCATGTCTTTTCCTTTTCCAAGGATCCATGGGTTAAAAGCTCCATGGATCATCCATGCACTCCCATGCAAGCTTAGCCCATTACCAAATGAGTATTAGCCCACACTATATAAATATAATAGCCCATATTTAATTAGTCACCTTTTGATCACTAAATTAATTCATAATTAATTTAAGATCAATACTAATTAAATAATACGATTTCATATATTAATATATTATAACTTATAATATATTAATAAGTCATAAACATACTATTCTCATAATATTATCCATATAAATAGTTCGGGTGAAGTGAAACCCAAATGGACCATGCCGGGTCGGGTCAAGTATATACCAAATAAGTTATGGACTTAGACACCTTATCCAACAGTTAGCAGCAAGGAGCTTGTGTGGACCTGAAATCTACCTCAGTTAGCACCATTTGAAGGTATCAAGTCGTTACATTGACCTTCTTTCCTTCTAGATCTCTTTTGGATTGAAGATTAGGGCTTTTCAACATGTTATGAAGCTATTCTTGGGTATGAGCTAAGATCTGAAGTTGCAACTTCAGAACTGAACTCTCCTTAGGTCCATAAAGCTTATAGCTTTAGCAAGTATGAACCCTTCCTTTTGAGTTAAACTCCATTTCAAGTTTGGATTTGGCATTATGAGCATTAGAGCCTTGCATGCACGTAAAGTTTGCAACTTTATGTGATAACCATGCCTTGGGAGCCTAGATCTACTGTTTGGAGCTTTGAAGCAGCTTAAAATCGTCTGTATGGATGAAGGACTGAAGGGACTCAGCGAGTGTCATGAACGGCTCGGCGAGTCCGATGAAGATTGTCGTAGACTCAACAAGTTGTATGAACGACTCGGCGAGTCCGATGAAGAATGCCTTGGGCTCGGCGAGTCAAACGAGTGACTCGGCGGGTTGGCAAGTTATGCAAGGAACTCGGCGAGTAGATTAGGGTACTCGACGAGTTAAGGTCAACATGGACTGTTGACCTTGACAGTTGACTTTGACTTTGACTAAGAGTTGACCAGTTGACTTCTGAGGGCATTTTGGTAATTTGGAAATTTATGGAAAAGGGTTTTATGGTAACTATAGGTGGTGGAGTTCGTGTTGGCGATTCGAGATTTGAGCCTATTACTTCAGTGCGACATTTGGGAGGTGAGTTATCCTCACTATATCAACAGGGTCTACAGCACCAAGGCCGACCCTTTATGATTTACATCGTAGGTTCGGATGGTCGTTATGTTATTGCTATGCTAGATTTCATCCTGGTTTAGGATGGTTGCTATGTTAGATTTCATCCTGGTTTAGGATGGTTGCTATGCTAGAGATCGGTTAGATCGGTATCCTGGTTATAGGATGGTTGTCATGTTAGTGATCTGTTAGATCTGAATGTTTACTTGTTTATATGTATGTGCACATGTTTGTTGGTTGGGGAAAGGGTTGAGGCAGGTCCTGCTGTGTGCAGTAGGCCAAGACACCCTGGGCGGACCGGGTAGACTGCAGGCCCGGGCCGGGCAAATCTAGTCAGGCTGAAGCCCAGCGAGCGGTCCGGATAGGCTGAAGGCCCCGAGGAGGGCGGTCCAGACGTGCCGAAGGCGCGGAGAGCGGTCCAGATAGACTGAGGACCGGGATTCGGTCCAATCAGACTGATGGCTCATTATGCATGCTGTTTGCTTATATGATTATATGATATAGTTATATCTGTATGGCGTTGGTATTTTGGGGGTAACTCACTAAGCCTTCGAGCTTACATTTATCGATTATTGTTTCAGGTACTTCTGATGATCGCGGGAAGGCAAATGCGTGATCGTATCGCTCCTCACATTTTATGATTTTATGATTTGATTCTGGGATACTCTGATAATATACTATCTTGAAAACAAGCTTGTAATAATCATGTGTTTTGAAATATTTTAAAAAGTTTTAAATCGGCTCGAATTTTTGGGATGTTACAAGTTGGTATCAGAGCCTTGGTTTGAGTGAATGGGAGGAAACACTCAGGTGTCTCCAGTCTCAAATTGAGGACGAGGTTATAAAACAATTTTCCTTAAAATGTTTTCAAAATAAAATAATAAAAAGGAGGATGCAAGCATACGATCAGTCGGAGCTCGCGGATAGACCCCAAAATACCTTACGGGTTATTTGAGTTATGAGATATGATTACAACAGCATGCTAGTACTAGGCTAGGGATCTTCAGGAATTGCATGATAGGATTGCCTGATTATATGATGCCTAATAGCCTAGGGTCTTCCTTATATGAAATTGACATCATTACTATAGTTTCTTAGTGTATGCATCACGAATGTACATAATTAAGATCTTATATCCTGAGAATGTTTGGTTTGGCTTTATTTCCTGTTCCTTGTCTGGTTGTGGGCTTAGAGTAGGACCGAGTATTCAAAAGTCTATAGGGTCCAGCGTTATGTATGGTTAGCATACACGAATGCTGCAGGGTTGGTGGAAGTTTCATGGATGGGTAGGTTGTTTGGGATGAGTCCACCGACTACAAGATATTTAGCCTTCCTCTAGGAGTGAGGCTTGAGTGCTCACTATGATCATGTAAATTGTTGGGGTGTTGTGATGATACTTGAGACAAATATGGGTAGGTGTGGAAGGTAGTATGAGCCCGTACTACTGAAAGCACAGGACCCATACGCGTAGCAAGGAAGTCACAACCCCTAGGGCTTTGTCGGGAGTTGGTTCCCAGTTCTTTGTATGGATTATCTGATACCTTGTGTTATGTTTCAGAATGGTGATGAACAGGCGCCTTGTGACTGGATCCGGTTCGGGATCATGATCAGGAGAGGGAGAGGGCGGACAGGGGGCGCCGACAGCGCCCGTGACTATCGGCCAAATGAGGCCAGAGGAGATGGATGACAGGATCCGGGAGATCATGCATGATGAGGTTGCTGCTTTGTTCCGGGCCGAGCTGCCGGAGATGTTCGGGTCTATTAAGACTGCTATGGTGGAGTATTTCGATGATCGCTATGCAGCCTGTGACATCCCCATTTTTCACAGCCAGAAAGGCCCATTTTGTTTATGCTTTATAGAAATCAGAGTATTTCTTTTAATAAAAATGTTGCGGAATTTGTTCCCAGTAAAATATGATAAATACGTTATCAAAGCATTTTTTAAGAAATGTATTTTTATTCATTTTTAAAACATTTGGGATTTCATCGTCAATACAGAAACATAAGCATAAACAGAACTTACATTCATTTACACTAGTGATCTACATCTCTTTTAAATCTCTTACATTCATTTACACTAGTGTAAAGTAGCTTCATATCGACATCTGTGATACAAATAAGCTTGAGTGGGTCAGGTTGGGAAACCTGGTGAGTACATAGGGTTTTCAACCCACAATAATATAATTATTATGTTAAACATCAAACAATCAACCCAATTACCCATCCCCATTATCTTCTTTATTCTTAAGGATCTACCCTAAGATTCATCTATTCCTCGTTCATTCATTCCTAAGGAGTATCCTAAGGAATCGACACTAAGTCGGCATAGTCGCCAAGGTTTATCTCATTTATTGACAGTATCGCTTTCGAGAGTCCACTCGCAATACCTGTCAAGGGGTTTTTAGAGTACACCGGGTGAACACATCGTTCACAACACCTACAGGTTGCGAGCCTGCTAGTTTTCCACTAGACTGTCTAGAATAGTCCGTGGTTGTCATCCATACTCTGCTAGATGACGGGGCCATCACTTGGGTCATCGTTTGGCTCATCGTTTGGCTCATCATTTTGGCTCATCGTTTTGGCTCATCGCTTTGGCTCATCGTTTTGGATCATCACTTAGGTCATCGCTTCACACCATATTTTATCACTCATATATCATCTTTCATCGTTCATCATTTTTCTCATCTTTCATCGCTCATCATTTATCTCACCTCTAATCTACCCATGTTTTTCCCAACACATTTTGTAGATATAAAATACATATACAGTTTAGATCATTTAAAACATATATAAAACGTTTCATCCATCATAGACAGCAAGTATTCAGACAGTATACACACATAGCACGTAATTTATAAAATACTTCATATCTTTGTGTAAGATGAAAGTAACTATGCACTCACCTGGAAAGGTGGTGACTCGGTACTCGGTCAGCACTTCGTTACTCTTAAAACAATTTCCTTCGACAAAACATAGTATCATTACCAGTAGGGTTTAGTCTAATATTCATTGCGACTAATTATTAGTCTTAGCATTATTATTATTATATAAGCGTTTGAACAATTTTTTCCAACCACTATGTACAGACAGGGGCCAGACATAAAACACCGGAAGGCAGGACCATTTTGGCGTATAGCACTTCTGAAATCCAACAACCCTATGTGGCCCTTTAAACTAGATTCTCCGTACCGCGAGTAGTTAAAAAGATATTATAACGACACTTATATAAGTCATAATAATAGCTCAAATATTTATTATAAGTTCATAATAACAATACTAATTTTAAATATAAGCTATATTCAAATTGGTAAGCATAACTTACTTACAAGGGGGTTTTAGCTAGGAGTCGGGCTCTGCAGGGGCAGAACTTCATCGCTGAATCTTTCTAAGAAAGATTCGTGCAACGCTTCAGCGCTCACCTTACTATACTAAAACTACAGAAAGAGAAGTCGAATCACGAGGGACCGAAATGCTCGGGGGATAAGAAGAGAAATACTCTTGAATCAAGAGAATGATGCAAGAAATATGAGAGCCCAAACCTCTTATTTATAGTAATTGAATTTACAAAAACTACCCTCCATAATTACTTAATGGCCTTATAGTTATATAAACGACTAAACACCCCTTCATAATACTATTTTAAATAGATTTAACGATATTTGTACTAAACTAATGTCGAAAGTACTCAACACTAGTCTTATAATAACCGCATCGTCGATACCTTTCTAATGATATATATATATATATATATATATATATATATATATATATATATGTACGTATATATGATTTATACTTTATTTTAATACGTAAATATGGTATTATAATTTGTAACTCGTTCATACGAACTCCATTTTTGACGTTCTTTATATCCACGCGTTGGTATGTACGAGTACTACAACTTTTATTTAGACGCCGTCAGCTAATTCTCATTCTATCTCAGATTTACAAAACTGTATCGAATTTATCGCGCTCGAAGAGTAGGGACCAAGTTTCGTCCATATCTTTAACATAAGAGCTCCACTCTCAACATTCCTTATATCCACGCGTAGGTGAAAACAAGATCTAAAACTTTCATTTATACTCCGTCGGCTAATTCTCGACCGATCTTAAATTTAACAGTAGGAGGAGATTATACTGTTAAATGTCCGTGTAAAATTTATAACTTCTACATACGGACTCCGTTTCCGTCTTTCTTTTTACCGTTGAGTTCCTACTAATGAGATCTTCAACTCTCATTTAGGTCGCGTAGGCCAAAAACCGCTCGAACTAAAATTCGAGTTTCGGGTCGTGCACTGCTATGCCAAATCTTAGAAAATTCATAACTTTCTCATACGAAGTCAGATTTGGGCGTTCTTTTTTTGTATGTTATCGGTTTAACGTATACTACAATTTTTGTTTAGATCACTAAGGCTAAAAATTATTTTATCAAAAATTCACTTTTTACGTTACGCGGTGTCGTGTCGGTTTCGCAGTAAAACTTCGACGGGCCATAACTTCTTCGTTATAACTCGGATTTCAGCGTTCTTTATATGTACGAAACCCTTGTAACATATACTATAACTTGGTTAAGATTAATCCTTCTAAATAATCTTCCATCAAAAAAACTTATTTTTGATGCTCATTATCTCTAAATTGACTAGCCCAGATCTGCGTGCGTTACAATTATCTCCCCCTTAGGATGATTACGTCCCGGAATCATCAACAAAACAGGGCTTGTATAATGACTCCATACGTTATCTCTTCATCCTAGGTAACAATCGTAACTTCTATATTCATTCGAATCAGTATCTATCTCTTAGACTTATTGACTGCAAGCAGTACTCGATCGTGCACCCACTCTCTATCTCACGTTAGTCTTCCAATCATGACCTTCGAATCACAATCTCGATTCCTTATTGGATACTCCTTCTTAACAAACTTAAGATAAGTTCTTTGATTACCACCATGGACCAATGGTTCATGTTCTAATGACCACTCATCGTATGATGCAACACTCAGACTCAAGTCTTTTAGAGTCAAATTCCATAACGGAATATACTTTCCTTCATGTTCTAATGTGATATAATCACATTTTAACATGTAGAATTTCTAGCTATTAGCTTCTTTAACAACAATCACGATACTTCTATTGATCGCTTTGATTATCTTTCACTTTAATCTTCTGGCTTAAGTCGGATGCTACATCAAACTTGGTTCTCTGAACCACGTAACATACTCATCTTAGTCGGACTCGATATGATATGACCACTAGGGTCAGAATAACAATCATCTCCTTAATCTTTACCGAAACAATGGTAACGACATACTTGAATAAAAAGAAATCAATTACTAGCTCCTTGGTAACCTTGTGACTTTCCCTGATCCAAGTGCGACGGAACCGGCATGACACCGGGAAGTGTAAATAGTGAATTTACGATAGAAGACTTTTTGGCCTTAGTAATCTAAACAAAACTCGTAGAATATGTTAAACCGAGAACATCCATAAAAAGAACGCCCAAATCTGACTTCGTATGAGGAAGTTATGAATTTTCTAAGATTTGGCTTAGCAGTACACGACCCGAAACTCGAATTTTAGTTCGAGCTGTTTTTGGCTTACGCGACCTAAATGAGAGTTTAAGATCTCATTAATAGGAACTCAACGGTAAAAATACAGACGAAAACGGAGTCCGTATGAAGGAGTTACGAATTCTTCGCGGTCATTTAACAGTCTAATCTCCTCGTACTGTTAAATTTAAGATCGGTCGAGAATTAGCCAACGGAGTCAAAATGAAAGTTGTAGATCTTATTTTTACCTACGCGTGGATATAAAGAACGTCGAAAACGGAGCTCGTATGCGAACGTTTTGAATTTTTGAAAATCGGCTGATTTCCACCCTGTGTGCGATGCCACGTGTCAGCACCAGGCTGTGACTTGGAGCCCAAGCTCACTCACGACGTGAACATCAAGATATTCACGATGTGAGAGACATTTCAGCCTCCTATAAATAGATGTTCGGGGGTAGAGCATTCTTCACACCTCTCAAGCTTTCTTTCTCTCTCTAGAGTCTCTCTCTAAGCCCCCTAACCCCTTCCTAAGCCTAGGTAAACCCCCTAGCACCCGAAGGAAGCCCCGAGGCTCCCGGAGTCCCGAGAAAAAGAGTCTTTCGGTTTGGAAACGCTGCTCCGAGCAAAGCCCGGTTTTCTTTAAAATCCGCTGTAAGTGAGCTACGCCTACGCAATTTTTAATATAACTTTTAAATAATTATAGTAATGTTATTAGGTCCTTAAAATAATTATTTGGGCTATTATTATGAGATATATTGGGTGTTATTTAACGCTTATATAATAATAATAATAATAGCTAGACTATTAATTAGTCGCGGTTAACGTTAAACTAAACCCTAGTGATATTGATACTAGGTTTTGTCGAGGGAAATTGTTTTAAGAAGTAACGAAGCGCTGTCCGAATTCAGAATCACCACCTTATCAGGTGAGTGCATAGTTACTTTCATCTTACACATAGATATGAAGTATTTAATATAAACTACGTGCTATGTGTGCATATTGTCTGAATACTTGCTGTCTATGCCGATGAAAGATTTTTATACATGTTTTAAATGATTTAAACTGTATATGTATTTTATATCTACAAAAATGTTGGGGTAAAACATGAGTAGATGTAATAGACGATGTGTGATAAAATGATGAGAGGCCTCGATGTTGTTGTTGCTGATTCTGTCATCTAGCGGAGTATGGATGACGACCACAAACTCTTCTAGACAGTCCAGTGGAACGCTAGCAGGCTCGCAACCTGTAGGTGTTTGTGAACGATGTGTTCACCGGTGTACTCCATCCCCCTCATGGTTGCCTTTAGGACATTTATTGCCGAGGAACCCCCTTAGCAGTAGTGTCCATCCTGATGATGATCCTTAGGCTAGGTCTCTTATGATAGGTGTTTAGGGACGTAAAGTGAGGATAACAGGAACGGGTAATCGGGATATTGTTGATTGATGAAATTAATAAACTTATTTATTGTGGGTTGAAAACCCTATGTGCTCACCAGGCTCCCAAACCTGACCCACTCAGTTTCATGTATTACAGGTAGTGGCGCTCGAGCATAGATGTGATGTTTTGGATGAGGGATTACGGATATAGGCTTGTAGATATGAAATAATGTAGTAAGGCTTATATTGTACTGTTTATGCTTTTGATCTGTATCGAACATGACATCCCGAGTCTTTTAATGAAATACATTTCCTTGGAAATGCTTTTGATAAATCTTTATCATATTTTGTTTTGGGACAAATTCCGCAACACTTTTATTTAAAATGTCACTCTGATTTTCAAACAAGCATAAACAAAATCGGTCTTTTCTGGCCGTGAAAATGGGGATGTCACAGTTGGTATCAGAGCATTAGTTTAAGCGAACTAGGAATTTGTAGGATTTCTAGACTTAAACTTAGAATGCTAAGCGATGATTGTGAGATGTGAGCACTAACTTATTTTAGGAATTATGCCTAAAATGCCTTTATGTGCTAAATGCTTTGTGCCTGATATGCTGTTATTTGTTCGGATCTATGGTCTGTTGCCGACCGGATCTGGAAACCTTTTGTGTTTAGGATTCTAAACGTACGACTACGATATTAGAACTAACATGTAAACGTTCCGGAGTGATAAGGATGATTTAAATGTCTATCCTGAATAAAGATCTAAATTTACCTTATTCGGTGTATAGATCAAGATAGCGAGGACCCGTAGCGGAAACGTGAATGCGAATGGGAATAGGAATCAACCCCCAGTGATTCAGCAAATACCTGTTGTAGTAGAAGTTGCACCCGAACCAATCACCATGGCTGGAGTACAAGCCATGATTCGGGCGATGTTAGCAGAACAAAGGGAAGAAATGAGGCAGATGTTGAATAAGGATAAACCTACCATGCTCGTTGAGCAACCCGAGCTGAGTCCCGAGCAATCAGAGGAAGGGAACTATAGCCGCCATGTGAGTCAAGTTGGGACTCAAGGAGAACGAAGGAATGACCCGGAGAGGGGAAACGACAAGGATGGGCGGATGTATAAGAATTTCTTGGGTGCGAAGCCACCAAGTCTCTCAGGAAGCCCAAAGCCTGTTGAGATTATGGATTGGATCTCCGAAATGGAGATGGTGTTCGAGAGCTGCAGCTGTAGCAAGAAACAGAAGACCGTCTTCGCAGTAAGACAACTGAAAACTGGAGTCTTGAGCTGGTGGAAGTTACTGGCAGATACAATGCCGCGAGGAGAAGCCCTAAAGATGTCATGGGATGAGTTCTTGGAACAACTGAAGGCACAATACTGTTCAGAAATAGATCTGATTGATCTGAACAATGAGTTCCAAAACCTAAAGAAGGGGAGAATGAGCGTTGACGACTACGCTACTGTATTCACTGAGAAGATGAAGTTATTTCCATACCTAGTGCCAACCGAACTCTCCAAAATTGAGAGGTTCGCAAATGGACTGCCAGCCGACTTTGGCCCGACAGTCAAGATGGCAACCACTCTGAAATCAGCTGTTCGAGCAGCTAAGAATGTGGAAACCCAGCAGAAGGAAAGGGGTCTGGAGAGGGCTGAGGTTGGTGAGAAAAGGAAATTTGACGGATCCTCGAGGTCCGGTAAGAAGAGTAAATTCTCGAAGTCTGGTTCGAGAGGAGGAGGATCCGAAGCAAAATGGTGCGACAAGTGCAAGAAGAAGCACCAGGGGAAATGTGACGGAGGAGTCACTTGTTTCAAATGTGGGAAGCCTGGGCACTATGCCAACGAATGCATGTTCACTAAGAAGGTCTGTTATGAGTGCAACGAGGAGGGGCACATTTCGAGGGACTGCCCAAAGAAGAAGGAGGCAGGAAGACCCAACATTCCACCGAAGCCGAAGGCAAGAGCCTTCCAGATGACGCTCGAGGCTGCAAAGGAGGCAGCAGATGTCGTTTCAGGTACCTTTCTTGTAAACGGATTGCCTGCCAATATACTATTTGATTCGGGAGCAAACTATTCCTTTGTATCACATAAATTTGGTGGGAAATTAGCATTGCCTGTAGAAAAACTTGATAATGCCCTGATTGTAGAAGTTGCCAGTGGAAAATTCGTACATGTTAGTAATCGTATTAAGAACATCGTCATCGACCTAAACGGAAACAAATTCCATGAAGAGTTGTTGCCCATAGAGTTGAACGGTTTCGACATCGTTTTGGGAATGGATTGGCTTAGCGCCAACGATGCTGAGATTCAATGCCGAAATAAGATAGTAAGGGTAAACCCATCCGGAAAAGAGTCATTTATGGTGTACGGGGACAAACGTCGAGTAAATTCTGGAATCATCTCCCTGATGAAAGCCAGAAAATGTTTGACCAAGGGATGTGTATCATACTTGGCATTCGTAATCGATGCTAAGAAGGAAAAGAAAGAGGTGCAGAATATACCGGTTGTGTGTGATTATCCGGAAGTCTTTCCCGAAGATCTTCCCGGATTACCACCTGATAGACAAGTGGAGTTTCGTATAGACTTGTTACCAGGTACAACACCGATAGCGAAAGCACCATACCGATTAGCACCGACGGAGATGAAGGAGCTTATGACGCAACTTCAGGAGTTGTTGGACAACGACTTTATCAGACCTAGTTCATCACCCTGGGGAGATCCGGTGTTATTCGTGAAGAAGAAAGACGGAAGCATGAGAATGTGTATAGACTACCGAGAGCTGAACAAGGCAACGGTGAAGAACAAGTACCCATTGCCGAGGATTGATGACCTATTCGACCAGCTGCAAGGTTCGAGCTATTTCTCAAAGATCGATCTTAGGTCAGGATATCATCAGCTGAAAGTGAGAGAGCAGGATATCGAGAAGACTGCATTCAGAACAAGATATGGACACTACGAGTTCTTGGTTATGTCGTTTGGACTAACCAATGCTCCAGCAGCATTCATGGATTTGATGAACAGGGTTTGTAAACCATTCCTTGATAAATCCATGATAGTGTTCATAGATGACATTCTCATCTACTCGAAAAGCCAGGAGAAGCATGGCCAACATCTACAAGAAGTGTTGGAAGTCTTGAAGAAGGAGAAGCTATATGCAAAGTTCTCCAAGTGTGATTTTTGGATCCGAGAAGTCCAATTCTTGGGTCATGTGGTTAACCAGGAGGGGATAATGGTTGACCCAGCAAAGATCGAAGCTGTGATGAAGTGGGAACGACCAAAAAGTCCCACGGAGATTCGAAGCTTTCTTGGATTAGCTGGATATTACCGATGATTTATCCAAGGCTTTTCTTCGATAGCTGCTCAATTGACAGCTTTGACCCACAAAGGAGCTACTTATACATGGAGCGAGAAGCACGAACAAGCATTCGAGAAGCTAAAGAAGAAGTTATGTGAAGCACCGATTCTTTCTCTACCCGATGGAGTTGAAGACTTCGCGGTCTATAGTGACGCATCTGGAGTCGGGTTGGGTTGTGTTCTGACCCAAATAGAAAAGGTGATAGCATACGCATCTCGACAATTGAAGGAGCACGAAAAGAACTACCCCACTCACGATTTGGAGTTGGCAGCGGTAGTTTTTGCTCTAAAGATATGGAGGCATTACCTCTATGGAACGAAGTGCAAACTCTTCACTGATCATAAGAGTCTCCAGTATCTCTTTAATCAGAAGGAGTTGAATATGAGGCAACGACGCTGGTTGGAATTGCTTAAAGACTACGACTGTGAGATACTTTACCACCCCGGTAAGGCAAATGTTGTTGCTGATGCCCTCAGTCGGAAAGTCAATCTTGAAAGGAAAAGGCCAAGAGCGTTGAGAATAGAAGTTGTCTCGACGATTGTGGAAAGTATCAAGAAAGGAAAAGAATAACCGAAAAGAAGAACGCTTGGGAAAGACGTTGGTATTCGGTACAAACCGTCAAGGACTGAAGGTATTCCAAGATCGGATTTGGGTACCTAAGACGGGAGGAATAAGAGATCTTCTGATGGAAGAAGCTCACAAGACCATGTACTCGATTCATCCCGGTAGCACTAAAATGTATAGGGACCTAAAACCCTACTACTGGTGGCCGACGATGAAGCTCGATGTTGCGAAGTATGTGGCCGAGTGTGTGACTTGTGCAAGAGTTAAGGCACAACATCAAAAACCGTATGGGAGTTTAGAACCTTTACCTGTACCCATGGGTAAATGGGAAGACATCACCATGGATTTTGTGACTAAACTACCCAGGACGAAGAACGGACACGACATGATTTGGGTAGTCGTGGATCGTTTCACAAAGAGTGCACACTTCATAGCAGCCAACGAAAGGTGGTCTATGGATAAGCTTGCAAATGCTTACGTGAAGGAAATTATGAGACTTCACGGTGTTCCTCTAACGATTGTATCGGATCGTGATAGTTGTTTCACGTCAAGGTTTTGGAGAAGTCTACAAGTGGAATTGGGTACGAAGTTGTGTTTGAGTACGTCTTACCATCCACAGACCGATGGTCAGAGTGAAAGAACGATTCAAATACTGGAAGATATGTTGAGAGCATGTACCCTCGAGTTCTAAGGTAACTGCGATGAGCACTTACCTTTGGTAGAATTTTCCTACAACAATAGTTTCCACTCGAGCATCAAGATGGCACCCTATGAAGCTTTGTACGGGCAAAAGTGTCATACACCGTCTTGTTGGCTTGAGGTTGGAGAAAAACAGTTTATGGGCCCTGAGATAGTCCATGAGACTGCTGAGAAGCTGAAAGTGATCAGGGAAAGAATGTTAGCAGCTCAGGATCGTCAGAAGAGCTATGCTGACAAGAAAAGACGACCGATGACCTTCGAAGTTGGGGATTCGGTTTTGCTTAAGGTCTCACCGTGGAAGGGACTTATAAGATTCGGAAAACGAGGAAAGCTAAGTCCAAGGTTTATTGGACCGTTCAAAGTTCTTCAGAAGATTGGGAACCAAGCTTACAAGCTGGAATTGCCCGAAGAACTCAATGGTATTCATAACACCTTCCATGTGTGTTATCTGAGGAAATTCACGGGAGAAGTTCCTGACATAATTCCGATCTCAGAGTTAAGGATGGATGAGAACAAGAGGTTGATTGAAGAGCCCGAGGCAATCGTTGACCGTAAGACTAAGAAGTTACGACGCAAGATGGTCGACTTAGTGCGAGTCCGATGGAAGCATTCGAATGGGCCGAATCTCACTTGGGAAACAGAGAGTGACATGATGACTCGCTATCCACATCTGTTTACTGATGCATGATTCCGGGACGTAATCATTCTAAGGGGGAGAAAATTGTAACGCCCGGGTTTCGGGGCTAAGCATTTTTAGACGATGTAATAGTCTAGGTCAACTATTGTAACTCTTTTTGAAGTAATAAAGATGAATTATTTGAGTATTATGTGAATTATGTGCATTTATGTGCTTATTACTTATTTATAAATGTATAATAAATAAAGCATAAAAATAAGCGTCAAAATTAAAGTGTGAGATAAGCCCGATATCTTTACATAAAGTTGTAGTGGTGGAAACAAGGATTCCGGGGATATAAAGAACGCCGAAATCCGAGTTATAACGAAGAAGTTATGACCCGTCGAAGTTTCGCGACGGAACCGGCATGACACCGGGAAGTGTAAATAGTGAATTTACGATAGAAGACTTTTTGGCCTTAGTAATCTAAACAAAACTCGTAGAATATGTTAAACCGAGAACATCCATAAAAAGAACGCCCAAATCTGACTTCGTATGAGGAAGTTATGAATTTTCTAAGATTTGGCTTAGCAGTACACGACCCGAAACTCGAATTTTAGTTCGAGCTGTTTTTGGCTTACGCGACCTAAATGAGAGTTTAAGATCTCATTAATAGGAACTCAACGGTAAAAATACAGACGAAAACGGAGTCCGTATGAAGGAGTTACGAATTCTTCGCGGTCATTTAACAGTCTAATCTCCTCGTACTGTTAAATTTAAGATCGGTCGAGAATTAGCCGACAGAGTCAAAATGAAAGTTGTAGATCTTATTTTTACCTACGCGTGGATATAAAGAACGTCGAAAACGGAGCTCGTATGCGAAAGTTTTGAATTTTTGAAAATCGGCTGATTTCCACCCTGTGTGCGATGCCACGTGTCAGCACTAGGCTGTGACTTGGAGCCCAAGCTCACTCACGACGTGAACATCAAGATATTTACGACGTGAGAGCCATTTCAGCCTCCTATAAATAGATATTCGGGGGTAGAGCATTCTTCACACCTCTCAAGCTTTCTTTCTCTCTCTAGAGTCTCGCTCTAAGCCCCCTAACCCCTTCCTAAGCCTAGGTAAACCCCCTAGCACCCGAACGAAGCCCCGAGGCTCCCGGAGTCCCGAGAAAAAGAGTCTTTCGGTTCGGAAACGCTGCTCCGAGCAAAGCCCGGTTTTCTTTAAAATCCGCTGTAAGTGAGCTACGCCTACGCAATTTTTAATATAACTTTTAAATAATTATAGTAATGTTATTAGGTCCTTAAAATAATTATTTGGGCTATTATTATGAGATATATTGGGTGTTATTTAACGCTTATATAATAATAATAATAGCTAGACTATTAATTAGTCGCGGTTAACGTTAAACTAAACCTTAGTGATATTGATACTAGGTTTTGTCGAGGGAAATTATTTTAAGAAGTAACGAAGCGCTGTCCGAATTCAGAATCACCACCTTATCAGGTGAGTGCATAGTTACTTTCATCTTACACATAGATATGAAGTATTTAATATAAACTACGTGCTATGTGTGCATATTGTCTGAATACTTGCTGTTTATGCCGATGAAAGATTTTTATACATGTTTTAAATGATTTAAACTGTATATGTATTTTATATCTACAAAAATGTTGGGGTAAAACATGGGTAGATGTAATAGACGATGTGTGATAAAATGATGAGAGGCCTCGATGTTGTTGTTGCTGATTCTATCATCTAGCGGAGTATGGATGACGACCACAGACTCTTCTAGACAGTCCAATGGAATGCTAGCAGGCTCGCAACCTGTAGGTGTTTGTGAACGATGTGTTCACCGGTGTACTCCATCCCCCTCATGGTTGCCTTTAGGACATTTATTGCTGAGGAACCCCCTTAGCAGTAGTGTCCATCCCGATGATGATCCTTAGGCTAGGTCCCTTATGATAGGTGTTTAGGGACGTAAAGTGAGGATAACAGGAACGGGTAATCGGGATATTGTTGATTGATGAAATTAATAAACTTATTTAATGAAATACATTTCCTTGGAAATGCTTTTGATAAATCTTTATCATATTTTGTTTTGGGACAAATTCCGCAACACTTTTATTTAAAATGTCACTCTGATTTTCAAACAAGCATAAACACAATCGGTCTTTTCTGGCCGTGAAAATGGGGATGTCACAGTTGGTATCAGAGCATTAGTTTAAGCGAACTAGGAATTTGTAGGATTTCTAGACTTAAACTTAGAATGCTAAGCGATGATTGTGAGATGTGAGCACTAACTTATTTTAGGAATTATGCCTAAAATGCCTTTATGTGCTAAATGCTTTGTGCCTGATATGCTGTTATTTGTTCGGATCTATGGTCTGTTGCCGACCGGATCTGGAAACCTTTTGTGTTTAGGATTCTAAACGTACGACTACGATATTAGAACTAACATGTAAACGTTTCGGAGTGATAAGGATGATTTAAATGTCTATCCTGAATAAAGATCTAAATTCACCTTATTCGGTGTATAGATCAAGATGGCAAGGACCCGTAGCGGAAACGTGAATGCGAATGGGAATAGGAATCAACCCCCAGTGATTCAGCAAATACCTGTTGTAGTAGAAGTTGCACCCGAACCAATCACCATGGCTGGAGTACAAGCCATGATTCGGGCGATGTTAGCAGAACAAAGGGAAGAAATGAGGAAGATGTTGAATAAGGATGAACCTACCATGCTCGTTGAGCAACCCGAGCTGAGTCCCGAGCAATCGGAGGAAGGGAACTATAGCCGCCATATGAGTCAAGTTGGGACTCAAGGAGAACGAAGGAATGACCCGGAGAGGGGAAACGACAAGGATGGGCGGATGTATAAGAATTTCTTGGGTGCGAAGCCACCAAGTCTCTCAGGAAGCCCAAAGCCTGTTGAGATTATGGATTGGATCTCCGAAATGGAGATGGTGTTCGAGAGCTGTAGCTGTAGCAAGAAACAGAAGACCGTCTTCGCAGTAAGACAACTGAAAACTGGAGTCTTGAGCTGGTGGAAGTTACTGGCAGATACAATGCCGCGAGGAGAAGCCCTAAAGATGTCATGGGATGAGTTCTTGGAACAACTGAAGGCACAATACTGTTCAGAAATAGATCTGATTGATCTGAACAATGAGTTCCAAAACCTAAAGAAGGGGAGAACGAACGTTGACGACTACGCTACTGTATTCACTGAGAAGATGAAGTTATTTCCATACCTAGTGCCAACCGAACTCTCCAAAATTGAGAGGTTCGCAAATGGACTGCCAGCCGACTTTGGCCCGACAGTCAAGATGGCAACCACTCTGAAATCAGCTGTTCGAGCAGCTAAGAATGTGGAAACCCAGCAGAAGGAAAGGGGTCTGGAGAGGGCCGAGGTTGGTGAGAAAAGGAAATTTGACGGATCCTCGAGGTCCGGTAAGAAGAGTAAATTCTCGAAGTCTGGTTCGAGAGGAGGAGGATCCGAAGCAAAATGGTGCGACAAGTGCAAGAAGAAGCACCAGGGGAAATGTGACGGAGGAGTCACTTGTTTCAAATGTGGGAAGCCTGGGCACTATGCCAACGAATGCACGTTCACTAAGAAGGTCTGTTATGAGTGCAACGAGGAGGGGCACATTTCGAGGGACTGCCCAAAGAAGAAGGAGGCAGGAAGACCCGAGTGTAAAGTAGCTTCATATCGACATTTGGGATGCCATCGTCAATACAGAAACATAAGCATAAACAGAACTTACATTCATTTACACTAGTGATCTACATCTCTTTTAAATCCCTCAGTGTAAAGTAGCTTCATATCGACACCTGTGATACAAATAAGCTTGAATGGGTTAGGTTGGGAAACCTGGTGAGTACATAGGGTTTTCAACCCACAATAATATAATTATTATGTTAAACATCAAACAATCAACCCAATTACCCATCCCCATTATCTTCTTTACTCTTAAGGATCTACCCTAAGATTCATCTATTCCTCGTTCATTCATTCCTAAGGAGTATCCTAAGGAATCGGCACTAAGTCGGCATAGTCGCCAAGTTTTATCTCGTTTATTGACATTATCGCTTTCGAGAGTCCACTCGCAATACCTGTCAAGGGGTTTTTAGAGTACACCGGGTGAACACATTGTTCACAACACCTACAGGTTTTGAGTCTTCTAGTGTTCCACTAGACTGTCTAGAATAGTCCGTGGTTGTCATCCATACTCTGCTAGATGACGGGGCCATCGCTTGGGTCATCGTTTTGCTCATCGTTTTGGTTCATCGTTTTGGCTCATCACTTAGGTCATCGCTTCGCACCATATTTTATCACTCATATATCATCGCTCATCATTCACTCATAAAACACCGGAGGGCAGGACCATTTTGGCATATAACACTTCTGAAATCCAACAACCCTATGTGGCCCTTTAAACCAGATTCCCCGTACCGCGAGTAGTTAAAAAGATATTATAATGACACTTATATAAGTCATAATAATAGCTCAAATATTTATTATAAGTTCATAATAACAATACCAATTTTAAATATAAGCTATATTCAAATTGGTAAGCATAACTTACTTACAAGGGGGTTTTAGCTAGGAGTCGGGCTCTGCAGGGGCAGAACTTCGTCGCTGAATCTTTCTAAGAAAGATTCGTGCAGCGCTTCAGCGCTCACCTTACTATACTAAAACTACAGAAAGAGAAGTCGAATCACGAGGGACCGAAATGCTCGGGGGATAAGAAGAGAAAAACTCTTGAATCAAGAGAATGGTGCAAGAAATATGAGAGCCCAAGCCTCTTATTTATAGTAATTGAATTTACAAAAACTACCCTCCATAATTACTTAATGACCTTATAGTTATATAAACGACTAAACACCCATTCATAATACTATTTTAAATAGATTTAACGATATTTGTACTAAACTAATGTCAAAAGTACTCAACACTATTTTAAATAGATTTAACGATATTTGTATATATATGTGTACGTATATATGATTTATACTTTATTTTATTACGTAAATATGCTATTATAATTTGTAACTCGTTCATACGAACTCCATTTTTGACGTTTTTTATATCCACGCGTTGGTATTTATGAGTACTACAACTTTCATTTAGACGCCGTCAGCTAATACTCATTCTATCTCAGATTTAAAAAACTGTATCGAATTTATCGCGCTCGAAGAGTATGGACCAAGTTTCGTCCATATCTTTAACATACGAGCTCTACTCTCGATATTTTTTATATCCACGCATAGGTAAAAACAAGATCTAAAACTTTCATTTAGACTCCGTCGGCTAATTCTCGGCCGATCTTAAATTTAAGAGTAGGAGGAGATTATATTGTTAAATGTCCGCGTAAAATTCATAACTTCTACATACGGACTCCGTTTTTATCTGTCTTTTTACCGTTGAGTTCCTATTAATGAGACCTTCAATTCTCATTTAGTTCGCGTAGGCCAAAAACCGCTCGAACTAAAATTCGAGTTTCGGGTCGTGTACTGTTATGCCAAATCTTAGAAAATTGATAACTTCCTCATACGAAGTTAGATTTGGGCGTTCTTTTTTTGTATGCTCTCGGTTTAACGTATACTAAAATTTTTGTTTAGATCACTAAGGCTAAAAATTAGTTTATCAAAAATTCACTTTTTACGTTACGCGGTGTCGTGCGGGTTTCGCCGTAAAACTTCGACGGACCATAACTTCTTCGTTATAACTCGAATTTCGGCGTTCTTTATATGTACGGAACCCTTGTAACATATAATATAACTTGGTTAAGATTAATCCTTCTAAATAATCTTCCATCAAAAAAACTTATTTTTGATGCTCATTGTCTCTAAATTGACTTGCCCAGATCTGCGGGCGTTACACAGCCCTCATTGAGGCGGCTGCCGCCGCAGCTACAGCAGCTGTATCGGCGGCAAGGTTGGGAGCCAGTCGGGCTTTCCAGTATCGGGATTTTGACAACACGAAGCCCCTACTTTTAATGGGACTCAGGACCCATCAAAGCCAAGATGTGGCTGTCTGACGTGGAGGGATGTTTCTTCACATGCGTATGTCCTACTGACCAGAAGGTCAGATGTGCCCTAAATTTGCTGTGGTCCGGGGCAAAGGACTCGTGGAGGTTGATGACTGGGTCGTATTCAGACGAGCAGAGAACTGTTGTTACTTGGGAGCAGTTCAAGGATATGTTCCGCGCTCGCTACATTCCTCGAGTCGAGCGGGAACGGTTAGCTCAGGAGTTTTTGGAGTTGAGATAGGATCGGGAGACGGTGATGGAGATCACCCGTATGTTCACTGAGAGGGCGATGTTCTTCCCTGAGTTTGCTTCTGAGCAAGCTCAGATGACTCATTATCTGAGCATGCTCAAGATGGATATTCGACAGTTTGTGGCGACTCAACGTTGTGATATGCTTTTAGAGTTACAGGAGGCCGCCAGGCGGCGGGAGCTTGAGATTGAGTTACAGCTGAGAGAGCAGGGTAGGGCCCCATCACAGACGCAGCCGGCGCCAAAGCGGTATAAGACCGCTGAATCCAGGACAGGGGGACATCAGGGCCGCACTTGTGGCAAGTGCGGAAAGGGGCACATGGGGGTTTGTAGGCCTGGTAGCGGATGCCGCAAATGCGGCCAGGAGGGGCATTATATGAGGGAATGTCGTCAGACGGCCCCGGTTCAAGATATAAGGATCTTCTACCACTGTCATCAGGTTGGTCACGTGAAGACCAACTGTCCGCAGCTCACGGCCAGGCTGGCACAGGCTCCAGCGCCGACTACATTGAGGATTACTGACGGGAGTCAGGGTCGAGCAGTGCCCCCGAGGGCCCAGGGGCGTGCTTTCCAGCTTACGGGCAGGGCAGCACCAAATGTCGTTGTTGGTATGTTTCTATCCTCTATCTCGCTCATTATATCTGTTTTATGCTTATCCGTTGTACTTGTGATTAGGTACGTTTTTAGTTATTTCTTACCTGCTTTGGTTTTATTTGACTTGGGGGCGAGTCGGTCTTTTATATCTCAGACTTGTAGTAGGGAGTTTGGTGTGCCTGTGGGCGAGCTAGAGTGTCCGTTGCGAGTCTCTATCGCCAACAAGCACGAAGTTTCTGCTTCTTCGGTCTATCGAGGGTGCGAGTTGGAGATCTTCGGAGTGTCCTTTCCGATTGATTTGATACCGATTCCCATGGGAGAGGTGTGCGTGATCGTAGGGATGGATTGGCTTAGCCGTTTTGGTGCCATGATAGATTGTGAGGGCCAGAGAGTGGTAGTTCGAACCCCAAGTGGGGGAGAACTGATTGTTTTTGGCGAGGGCACTAGAGTGGGTTCAGGGTTTTGCTCAGCCGCCAGGGCTCGGCAGTACATTCAGCACGGGTGTGCGGGTTATCTAGAATATGTGGTTGATACGCGGGCCAGGGAGCAAGTTTCAGTTTCAGATGTTCCGGTGGTCAGGGAATTCGCTGATGTGTTCCCGGAGGAGTTACCGGGAGTACCTCCAGAGAGGCAGGTCGAGTTCAGGATCGACCTAGTTCCAGGTGCGGCTCCTATCGCCAAGGCACCATATCGGTTGGCACCACCAGAGATGCAGAAGCTGTCATCACAGCTGCAGGAACTGCTGGGCAAGCAGTTCATTCGACCTAGCAGTTCCCCATGGGGAGCACCGATCCTCTTTGTTAGAACAAAGTTCTAGTAGGATCGATATATTCTAAGCAGAAATAACAATTAAAGATGTAACGATGAACACTAGAATGGTTTAACTGATGTCGAATGATTAAACTTTAACACCTCAGAAGAGCTTGATTAAGAACTTTGACTGTAGAGGTGTTTAGGGTTACAAAACAATAATAATAATAATCAAGAACGTATCTAATGCATACATGCATGCACTATTTATAGCATAACCCTACATAATAATCACGGATGGACAGACCCAATCCGGATATACAAAAACCAGCCCATGACGCAACATAAAATACCCAACAATCTCCCCCTTTGCGTCAATGGAGCCGAAAGCTCAGTTCCGTTGAGCTACTGAAGACTTCTTGACAGTCTTAAATACCTTCAGTATGATGGCCAAAAGAGTATGACGAAACGTGATGTACCACCGAAGCATGTCTGTGAAGTTCTTCTTGTCTGCATCAGAATTCTGCTTGCACCGATGGATGATATTGATGATGTGCTCTAAGCAGTCCGTTGAAAACAGATGTTTGTCAACAAGAGCAAAAAGAAATCGATTAGCTTCACCTTTCGTAAACATCACTGTAAAATGTGTTGAATCAATTTGGCCCATCTTCATTTTATTCACATCTCCAGGTTTTTCAGTTGGCTTGACAGTGGGTTTCTTCTTCAAGACTTTCGCAATCTCTTGATCCATTGTAGCAACTTCATGGATACAAGAAGCCAACATCCTCTTCAAATGATCCAGGATCGCCTCATATTCTCTTGCATTAGTGATCAGAATGTTAAATAACAGGATCCAATCATGAGGATTCAATTTTGGAAGATCTGTCAGGGAGATAACCGAAACCGAGTTTGCTGAACCTCGGGTTATTTTGAAACTGACATTAATAAACTTCCCTGCAGGCGAAGGCTTTAACACCTTGACAGTAATAATCTTCTGAGCACTCCATGTCAAGTACTGAGGTTGACCAAACTTGAGATAAAAGTCGATGAGTTCACGATCAACTTTGGGATGAGGGGAGGGAACTTGAACAGTCGAATCAAAGCAATGAAAGATAAATGCCTTTCGCGTTATAGGCATATCGAACTGTAAGTCCCTCGAATTCTCACAATCAAAAGAGGCTACAGGTTCCAGCCAGTATACGCTAGGAAACTCTGTTGCTTCTTTGATGAGCGTTTGTCTCGTCCAAAGAGGAAACAAGGCCTTTTTGCAATTCAAGGCATCTTGCTCTTCTTTATTCTTTCTCTCCCTTTCCTCTGCCTCCTTCGCAACCCGAAGGGTTTCATCCAATTCCTTATCCCTCTTCTTTCTTTTCAGGGCTTCGACAATTGTTTCTTCTTCTTCTTCCCTATCATCATCCAGACCCTTCTTTTTATCTTGAGTACCAGAACCCGAAGCTTCATTACCCTTCGGTTTGGTTTTGACATTGACCACCTTCGGTTGAGTAGATTCGGTTTTAACAGTAACCTTCGGTTGGTTAGATTGAACACCTTCTCTCCCTTGTTTTGGAGGTACGAATCTCTCCGAAACACCCTTCATTTCATGTAGCAGTGCTAGAGCAGGAAGGAGCTTGGAAGTCAAATGATTCCTGATGGTCAGAGTAAGGATCGGATCGTGAGCACTAAGAAGATCTGTAAGCATAGTCTTAACATCACCAGCACAGCTTCTGAATACAGCTCTCTCAGTCTTCAACAAGGAAATTTCCTTTTCAGCTTTAGCCAGTTGAACTTTCTGGACTTCAATGGTGGAGGCTTGTTTTGCAAGATCGTCTTTTAAGGCACTCTCCTTAGCTAAATCAGTCTGGAGTGTTTCAAGGCGAGAAGTCACTGAGCTAATTAGTGAAGTGTTCTCAGCCTGAATAGAAGAACGAACAGCTTCAAATTTAGCTTGCTCCTCTTGAAGTGACTTGGATAAAGAATCAACAGAAGCGGTCACTTTGGCTGCATTGGAATCAGCATGGCCTTTGAGAGATTCGAGAAAAATTTGAGAACTATGAACAAGTTCTGTAACTTCTGTAGTGGCCTTCTTGTAAGAAGAAGTAGATGCTTCAACTGCTTGGGTAGATTTGTCAATGACTCCCGTATATTGCTCAAGAGCTGTGTCAAGAAAAGCTTTGAGCACAACATCATTATAGGACTTAGAAGCAGCAAGCAATTGGTCAAGCTTGTCATCAATGCTCTGCAACTGTTGGCGAGTGAGGGGAGTCTCTTCATCTTCGTCTGTTGGAAGTCGATAGGGACTGTAATAAGTCAAGTGAAACTCAACATTATCACCTCCTAGAGTAACACGAGAATCTGATGAAGGTGAGGGTGAAAGAGGTTTAGAAGTAACTGGTGGTTCGGTTTCAGGATGTGCCCCCATATCAGATACGTTGACATTGACTGGAGGTTCTGCTGTTGTGGTGGTAGGAGTGGTTGTAGTAGTTGCGGTTGAAAAGATAGGTGGTGGTAAAGGAGTTGTAGAAATAGGGATGGTACTAACTGGTGGTGGTAGTGGAACAGAAGTTGTGACTTGAGATGTAGTGGGTGGTGGGACGGGAGCAACCGAAACTGAAACAGTCGTTCTTGATGGAGATGGAGGAGGAGTAGGAATCTTATCCTGAAGTCGTTCAGTTGGAGTTGGAGAACGAGGAGGTGTATTGCCTCGCTGAACTTCCTCTTCCTCGTCTTCTGTTCGCTCCTCATCATTGTCTGAGCTAGAAGGAGAAGGACTTTTTGTTTTCTTTGCCATCTTCTTAACCTTCTTAGGAGTCGAGGAATCACCCGTTTCAGCCTTTCGCTTCCTAGACTTGGCAGGCTTGGATGAAGGACCCTCGGTTGTCACTTTCTTTGTATTTGCCCTTTTGCCTCGGTTGGCTGGCTTCTCCACAACATCTAATGCAGCTTGCTGTTCAGGAGTCAGTACTCTCAGTCCTGTGGGAGGAAGCTTTCGGTAGTCTGCCATCATATTACTTTCGGCTGACACACAATGATACATCGTTTCAGGAATAGAACCGTTGTGATAAAATTTGGAGGCATCCGAGAAGATGATATTCTTCGTATGGAAAGTGGCCACAGAAGCGACTAAAGCATCCTTCATTACCAGAATCTGTAAAGAGTCAATGGCTCTCCGTGTGACAATGGTCCAGAAACGACCACAAGAGATTTCTGAGTGCCTCGTCGAGGTGTTGAGACTTTGCACCAGTTGCGACCAGACGATGGACCCATAGTCGAGGTTAAGTCCATTGTAAAGACCATAGAGAATGGTCAGAAAACCCTTACTGGTACCATCAGACCCAGCAACCCTCTCCGCTAAACCCTTATTGATAAGAGTTAACAACCCATTCCACTGTGGCGGCAAGCACGATTTCTTAATTTTTGTCACTGTGATAAGAACATCGGTGTATCCCATCTCGTAGAGCATCGTAAAGAGTTGGGTTGTGGTTATGAAATCAGGTGAAATTACATAAGCATCCACAACCAACTGTAACAGCGAACAGAATCGTCCTTTGGAAATCGAAGCCTTGTGAGAGAAGATTTGGAAGTAGATCCTCTCCTTGTTCTTGTCATATGATGCAGTAGTGTAGACTTGCGATAGGAGTGACATCGGGACGGATTCCACCTGTGTTAGTGCTAGAAGCAGAGGAGAGTACTTCAAGCATTCAACAACTTGAAGCATGTATGAATCATACAGAAAAGGGTTGAGTTGAATGATCATGTTCTGGTTTGGTTTGATCGCGAGCAATGAGGACGAAGCAGTTTGATCTTGAGCAGATGAGGAATTCGCCATTGTTGAGGTAAGGAAGAAGATGAACAGTTGCAAATCGCCTTGTGTATTGAGAGAATTTGATGCTGGTAAAAGAGACAAATGTTATTAGAAACCCTTTATATACCGTTGCCAGGAGAGAGAAAGAATCTGCGTGATAATGATGCGGTCACTGAAACGTCGCCTGAAAAAGCGCGATGTGACAGGTTGGTTTCTCCTAGGTATACGTCAGCACGCGTGGGTTTAGGAACCGTTCAAATTCACGCGACCAAAATCTTATCCACAATTCGTCGTTTGAAATTCATCTTCACTCCAAAAAGTAGTATTATCACTGTTGCTCCAAAATTTAAACAATAAACGAACCACAAGGAACAGCAACCAGAATGTTGGAAAATCATAAATAATTTTCGTGCAATAGTGTGACAAGAGATAAAGAAATAAAGCAAAATGTGTATAGGATGTGAGTGATGTCTATTAGAAGACATAAAGCTGATGATTCCGGGCAAGAATCGCTTCCTTCAAAGTCAAGAGAGACTTGAAGTGCTTGCTTGGTTCCCGAGAAAATACGATCGAGTGCTTGTAAAGAAACACCAAAAGGCTTCTTTTAAATAATAGTCAATGGGTGGCTTATCTTCAACCGAACATCGATTCTCAACATAAGACCGAATGTTGGATGAAGTACTTGTGAGACCATATAGTCTGTTGAACAAGTAGGCTGGATATTATTTGTAGTGACTAAAGATATTATAAAAATCTCAAAAACAAAAACAAACTGGATCTTTGTGGGTAGAAATGCCTTGGTGTTAGACAATTTCATAAAAGACCGCTCAAAAATAAAATGAGATTTCGTTAGGTAACAAGTAAGATATTGAATATAAACATTCACCGTTAATTCATTGTTGGTGTTGGATTTTGGGTTTCACTCAGCACGTGGTGTACGTATCTAAGATCATAAACACAGATTTTATGCAACCATAAACCTCAGTGGTAAAAGCTGAGAGTCTCAAGGGTTACAGTGGTGAACCGAAAGTTGATGGAGAATATAAGAAGGTGGTTAAGGAACCGAAAGTACCTCTGCTATATTCACGTGACAAAGCAGAAAACTCTTAACTCTTGTGAGTAGAGTAAGGTAGCTCTTGACATGAGTGTATTTAACAGCCTGATTGGGAAGAAACGATAGGTATAGATCGTATCATTAAGGCCTTGCTCTTAGTTGTAGAGGCTTCGGTCGACATGCAGCAACATGCTTCTAGGGACACTTAACTAGTTCTGATGAAAAGAATCATACCTGCCTTAGCTCCAAATTATGTTGCATTGAAGTACTTGAAACCTGGTAAAAAGAACAAGCAAACAAACAAACCACACAAACAAAACACACAAAACGAAAAAAAACCAAAAAAATATTTTTGGATTTTTGAAATTTTCTGAAAAATAATAAAAACATAAAAATAAATAAATTTTTTTTTTGGATTTTTTAAGTTTTCTGAAAAATAATAAAAACAGAAAAAACTAACAAAAAGAAAGTAGCACAAAACACTCTTAAAAAAATAAAATAAAAAAAATGAAAGTGAAAATAGAGTAAAAGAAACTTAAAAAAAATAAACAAATTGTACAGCCGAAACCAAACCTTAAATGAATGAAGCGAAATAAGCCGAGCGATCGGTTCATTTCGGTTCCCTAAAAGTCCAGAGCCGAAATAGACCGAGCGTTCGGTTCATTTCGGTTCCCGAAAATTATGGAGCCGAAATAGGCCGAGCGTTCGGTTCATTTCGGTTCCCGAAAAATCCGGAACCGAAGTAGACCGAGCATTCGCTCTATTTCGCTTGTCTAATTTAGAGAGATTTGAGGGTTCGGTACTGACTCTGCTTCCATCATTCCCAAACCTTGTAAAATTTTATTGAAGCTTGCTTCTGGTAAGGCTTTAGTGAATATATCAGCCAATTGATCAGAGGACCGAACGAAATGTACTTCCACGTTCCCATCTTCTACATGGTCCTTGATGAAATGATATCTCAGTTCAATATGCTTTGTCTTTGAGTGTTGCACTGGATTGTGACATATTCTTATCGCACTTTCTGAGTCACAATAGAGAGGTATTTTCTTCATACTTAGTCTGTAGTCTCTTAGTTGGCTTTGTATCCATATCACTTGCGAGGTACAGGATGATGCAGCTATGTACTCAGCTTCGGCTGTTGAAAGAGACACACAGGTTTGCTTCTTGGACTGCCAGCTAACAAGTTTACCGTCAAGGAATTGGCATCCACCAGTTGTGCTCTTTCGGTCCAGACCACATCCTCCAAGATCGGCGTCAGAAAAAGCTTGAATAAAGAATCCAGATCTAGCAGGGTACCAGAGACCGAGAGACGAGGTTCGCTTCAGGTAACGGAAAATATTTTTCACTGCCACCATGTGAGGTTCTCTTGGATTTGCTTGAAACCTGGCACAATAACAAACAGAAAACATAATGTCCGGTCTACTAGCTGTTAGATACAAAAGGGACCCTATCATTTGACGATATAGTGTTATGTCAACAGCATGTTTTTCCAGAGAAGGTGTTAACTTAGTGCCAAATGCCATAGGAACCTTCACTTTCGAATCTCCCGTCATACCGAACTTTGCCAACAAGTTCATTGTGTAGGCCTCCTGGTTGATAAAGATTCCTTCTGGTCCCTGTCTAATATTCAAACCAAGGAAAAAATTAATCGGACCCATTGCGCGCATTTCAAATTTAGTCTCCATCAACTTCCTGAATTCAGCCGTTAAGCTAGGATTCGTGGAGCCGAAGATGATGTCATCGACATAAATCTGTACTATCATTAGATGTTCGCCTTCTTTCTTTCGGAAGAAGGTTGGGTCAACCGAACCTTGCTTAAATTTCGACATCTTAAGAAAGCGAGTTAAAGTTTCATACCAGGCCCTCGGTGCTTGCTTTAGACCATATACAGCTTTATCTAACACATAGCAGTGATTAGGGAATTTCTCGTTCACGAACCCAGGTACACCGTTTCTTCTAGTTCTCCGTTTAAGAAAGCGCATTTTACATCCATTTGGAAAACTTCGAAGTTTTTATGAGCAGCATATGCCAGAAAGATTCTAACTGATTCCAACCTTGCTACAGGAGCGAAGGTCTCCTCATAATCTATTCCTTCTTCTTGGCAATATCCCTTCACCACCAACCGAGCCTTATTTCGTATAACATTTCCCTCTTTGTCCAACTTATTCCTGAAGACCCATTTTAAGCCGACCACTGAAGCATCTTTTGGAGTGGGAATCAACCTCCAAACTCGATTTTGTTCGAACTCATGGAGTTCATCTTGCATTGCTTGTACCCAATCAGAATGATCAAGTGCAGCATTAACTGTCTTCGGTTCGACTTTGGAGACAAACGAATTAAACATATAGAATTCAACATTAGTGAATAATGCAGTTTGTTTCGCTTTCAATTGAGAACGAGTGAGAACTCGCTCAGATGATTCACCAATTATTTGTGCTTTGGGATGATCCTTAGTCCATTTCGTTAGAGGAGGGTAATTTTGGTCATAGGCTGGATCCAACTCTGCATTTACCTCTTCTTCAAGTTCTGATTGATCACCTTCGTCATTGGTATTCTCATTCTCCCCCTCAAATGGCGAAGCGTATCCCTTGTCAGGTTCAAAATTCGCCTCCTGTGATGAAGTAGGATTCTCCCCTTCGATTTGACTATCATTTGTTGGGGATGAAGTTGGATTCTCCCCTTCGACTGGACTTTTATAGGTTGAGGCTTGAGTTGGATTCTCCCTTCCGAGAGACAGAACGATAGGTTTAGGTGCAGACGAACCCTCTCCCTTGAACGTTGAGCCGTTGTTTGGAGGGTCAGTTGAGGGTTGACCACCAGTTGGTTTAGGAGGTTCATTTTCCATTTCTTTGGCAGCTTCATCAATGATCTTCTTTAGATTGTCGATTTTGTTATCTGCTGCTTTCGCCTCTGAGTGCACAACCTTCTCTGGTTCATCAAATAGCCTAATGTACTCTTCAAACAAGTTGGAAATGGGAACCGAGACTTGTCCTGATTCAGGAAATATTTCCCCCAATGCACTTTCGTTCCTTTGAACTTTCTTCATGTAGTTGTCGTCAAAGGTTACATAATATGTTTCTTCAATACGTTTGGAGCGTTTGTTCAAAACTCTGTATGCCTTTGAAGTTAGTGAATAACCAAGAAAAATTCCTTCATCGGCTTTGACGTCAAACTTGTTTCGGTTCTCTTTCGAGTTAAAAATGAAGCACCTTGAACCGAACACGTGGAAAAATTTAACGTTGGGCTTTCGATTGTTCAGAATCTCATATGGAGTGATGGAGAATCGTTTGTTAAGCAATGATCGATTCTGAGTATAGCACGCGGTTGCAACTGCATCAACCCAGAAATATAGCGGAAGAGAAGCGAAGCTTAGCATGGTTCGGGTTGCCTCACATAAAGAACAGTTTCGTCTTTCAACAATTCCGTTCTGCTGTGGTGTATAGGGGGCCGAAAAGTTGTGAGATATCCCCTTGTCAGCCAGAAAATCCTCAAAATCTTTATTCTTGAATTCAAGCCCATTGTCGCTTCTAATGTTTCTCACCAGCTTTCGCAGCTGCACTTCCACTTGCTTAATGAACGTCTTCAACTTGGGAGTCGCATCTGATTTCTGTTTAAGAAAGAAAACCCAGGTGAAGCGAGAAAAATCATCTACTATGACAACAATGAACTTACTACCACCGAAGCTTTCGATAGCCGAAGGTCCACATAAGTCAATATGCAGAAGTTCAAGAGCTTCAACAATCTTTGTATTGATACGTGTAGGATGGCTCTTTCTGCTTTGTTTTCCCATTTCACACGCTGCACATAGGTGTTCCTTATCAAACTTGAGAAGAGGAAGGCCTCGAACATGATCACCAAGCACCAACTTATTAATGTCTTTGAAGTTCAGGTGCGATAACCGTCGATGCCACAACCAGCTTTCATCAGTGTTCGCCTTTGACAGCAGGCATATAGCTGGTTTTCCTCGAATTGGGTTGAGATTTAAAGGATACATCTCTCCCTTGCGTTCAGAATTCAACAGAACCCTTTTGGATTGCTTCTCAATTATTTCAGATCCCTCATCATCGAATGAAACCTTCAAACCAGTTCCCACAACTAATTGAGATACACTAATGAGGTTGTGCTGCAATCCTTCCACATAAGCTACTTTTCGAATCGAGAAGTCTCCGTTGGTTATCATTCCATATCCTTTGATTGTTCCATAAGAGTTATTACCATACTTCACACATCCACCATCCTTAAGGGACCGAAACTCCCTCAGCTCTTCCTTCCTTCCTGTCATGTGACGCGAGCAGCCACTGTCTATGTACCATTCGTCATCGAACTGCTCGTCACTTATAACCTGCAAATTCAAGCAGATTTAGGAACCCAAAGTTTCTTGGGCCCAGGTGAGTCTTTTACAGAAAAAGGAACAGCAACAGAAAGATCAACCAAGTAAGTTCTTTTTATTAGAGTGGTTTCATTCTTTCTTTTGATTGTTTACACCTTGATTTTGTTTTTAACTAATTTAGATTTTGGTGTTTCAGATGGTTTGTTGTTAGATGGTTTTGGAATTTTCTTGTTAGTCCTCGGGTTAGCTGACTTTTTCTTATTATTAAAATCGGAATCTGAATCAAGCTTTCCCTTTCCTTTGATGTCCTTTTCTGAGTTTGGTTTTCTTTGGTAAAAGGAAGGACCGAAACTAGACTTTCGGTTGTTAGTCTTGACGTTATGACCGAAACCAGACGTTCGGTTCTGAGCTTTGGTGTTGGGACCAAAACTAGCCGTTCGGTTATGAGCTTTTGAATAGTAAGAGCTTGGACTGAAATTTTCTCTTCCTTTCGGCTTTTCCTTTTCTTTGATGATTGACTCTTTCTTGGAAGAAACATAGTTTGGGTTTTGAGATTGCCAATACCGTTTTCGCTCGTTCAGATTTTTCATGTATCTCTGATTTCTTTGGCGTTTCTGTTCAGCCTACTGCTTTTGAGATTTATGAATGTTAAAGCTTGATTTTGGCATCTCCTTTTGAGTTTCTGCAGTCTTGGAAGGAACATTCGATGTTTTCTTTGGTTCTTCAGGTATCTCTTTTGTTCCATTTGTGCTTGGTTTGTCAAAACTTGAGGGTTTGTTGATAGGTTCAGCAACATATCTTCCTTTTACCCTCCACGAAGTTTGCTCAGATAAGCCGATGGTTTCATCTGCATTATCGATAGGAGCGGACCAGAAATAATCATCGCATCCTTCAGCGTTGTCCTCATCTACCAAGATTTTCAATTCTGCTGTTTGTTTTGCAGTGACCCCTGTAACAGCATATACCTGATTGGGCACGGTTTGAACCTTTTGATAAACCATTGCCTTCTCTTTGAGTTTCTGTGGCTTGTCCTTTGACAGGCGAGCGTATTCAACCGAGTTCTCAGATATGAGGGGTTTCTCATTTTCGGTTTCGCTCTTCGTAAATTCAGAGCAATCAACCACATCTTCTACCGAGATTTCGCTCATCTCACTTTCCTCATCAAATTCAGACGTGTTTTCTATATTCATTTTATGTTTTGAAATTAATTTGGCGTTAGACGAGTCAAATGATTGAATGGTTTCAGACTTAATTTTTAACCTATCATTTTCGTCTAAAAGATTTTTGAGCATACATTTATGTTCCTTAGAGTCAATGAAGGTCTCTATTTTGTCTAGTCCGATTTTATAAGCAATGGATGTTTCTTCTGAGGACATTATGGATTCACATTCAGCGATGACCTCATCCTCCTTAAATTCAAGGAAGGGTAAGATCATCTTATGAATCTTTTTCCCTATTTCACAACTTAAGTGCAACTGAGCAATATTTGTATATAAGCGTTTAGCTATTAAACAAAAAACATTCCTTTGTTTCAACAACTTTAAGTTGTCTCTTTGTAAATAAATAATTTCATCCCTAGCCCTATTTAACTCCGTCTCCTTCAGCTCAATCCACATCCTTCTCTCCTCACTCTTTGAAGACACCCTGCTGAGTTGGTCAGTTAGGTTAGAATTCGCTAAGCGAGTTTGCATGAGACTACCACTTAAGTTAGAAAATTTAAATTTTAATTCATTTAATTCTTCTTCATAATTTGTTACTGGAACTTTACGTGATTCAAGGATAGATTGTACCTTTTTGATCAGCCGATCACAGTCATCGATCTTCTCACTCACGGGCTTGGCTGCAAAGCACTTGTCCTCAGTCAGGTTCGGCTTCTTACTCTCACTTTCGGTTGGTCTACCAGCTGCAACCATCAAGCATTTTCCAGCCGAACCATTATCCCTCGCCACATAAGCTCTTCCATGCGTGGGCTTTCTTACTTCTTCATCCTCAGAATCGGTTGACCAGACTTCTACGCCACCGAACTCATCTTCATCCACATTTTCCTGCACAATCAAGGCGTTCATTGAACTGTTAGTCGCCTTCTTTTTCTTGATTTCTTCCAACTTTCGCATGTAATATGCTTCATCATCTTCACCATCTCTTTTCTCAGACATCTTCCTCAGCATGCAATCTTTGGCAAAGTGGTTCTTGCCATGACAGTAATTGCAGTCGAATCCAGAGTCTCCTGCAAGCTTGCTCTCCTTCTTGTTGTCATCCTTCTGAGAAGTATTCTTCGTTTCTTCTTTCACCTTCTCAGAACTATAACTTCCTTGCCAGTTTCGGTTCTTATTGGCAGGGAACTTCTTTCGTGCAAACATCTTTGGGTTGGAGACCATCAACGCATATTCTTCGCTTGTAAGGTCACACTCAGATATATCTGATTCCTCCTCTTCTTCTGCAACACTTTTGCCTTTTGAGACAAGAGCCAACGACCCAACACCAGAGACTACCTTCGCCTCCTTGGTTACCACACTTTCATGGGATTTAAGTATACCCACCAATTTCACTAGCGAGTACGTTTTGAATTGTTCGTGAGCTTTCACTGTTGAAACCACTGCCATCCATTCTGGTCCCAAACCGTTCATAAAAGTTACCTTTTGCTCGATCAATTTTCTTTCGATTCCATGCTTGATCATCTTGCTAAGGAGATGATTGAAGCGATCGAAGGTTTGTATCAGCTTCTCTTTTGGTTTCTGTTCGAAAACACCAAATTCTGAGAGCAACAAGGTTTGAATGGAGTGTTCCAGATCCTCATCGGTTGAGTAGAGTTCTTTTAGCCTATCCTGGATTTCTTTAGCCGTGGTGCATGAACCAACTAACCGAAAAGTGTCAGATTGCAATGCGAATCTGATCATTCTCATGGCTTTCACATTACATAACAACTTGTCCTTTTCATCTTGTGGCATCTTATCTACGTCCGCCACAAGCTTGTTATATTCTTTTTGAGTCTTCACTGTCGTGTTTGTTCCAAAGTGAACAAACGGCCCAAGTGTGATTGCTTCCCAGATGAGATAACCATTATCTTCAGATCCGACCACGTAATCGTCAAAGTGATGCGCCCATACTTCATAGTCTTGAGTGTAAAGAATAGGAATCCTTGTAGTGGATCCAATGCTGTTAGAGATGTTGATGGGATTAGTTTGAGAATCTTCGTGAGACATGGTGAGCCTTTCCTTAGAACCGCTAGAATCAGACCTGTAAATTTAAGATTAGGGTTTTATCAAACACAAGAGTTACCGTCGACAGGAAGAAGACGGCTTCTTTATATTCGATAAAAGCGGAAACCCTAAAGAATTCTTAACACAGAAGGAATGTGTATTGATCACACAGTCTCCTGGTCTGATACCAATTGTTAGAACAAAGTTTTAGTAGGATCGATAGATTCTAAGCAGAAAAACAATTAAAGACATAACGATGAACACTAGAATGGTTTAACTGATGTCGAATGATTAAACTTTAACACCTCAGAAGAGCTCGATTAAGAACTTCGACTGTAGAGGTGTTTAGGGTTACAAAACAATAATAATAATAATCAAGAACGTATATAATGCATACATGCATGCACTATTTATAGCATAACCCTACAAAATAATCACGGATGGACAGGCCTAATCCGGATATACAAAAACCAGCCCATGACGCAACATAAAATACCCAACACTCTTCGTCAGGAAGAAGGATGGCTCGCACCGGATGTGCATTGATTACCGGGAGTTGAACAAGTTAACGGTGAAAAACCGTTATCCACTCCCGAGGATAGACGACCTTTTTGATCAGTTGCAGGGTGCATATTGGTTTTCCAAGATTGATTTGAGATCCGGGTATCATCAGGTTAGAGTAAGGGAGGAGGACGTGGAGAAGACCGCGTTTCGGACGCGTTATGGACATTACGAGTTCGTGGTGATGTCGTTTGGGCTCACCAACGCACCGACAATATTCATGGACCTGATGAATCGGGTCTGCAGACCGATGCTCGATCGCTCGGTCATAGTGTTTATCGACGATATCTTGGTGTATTCCAAGACCCGAGAGCAGCACGGGGAGCATCTCAGGGAGCTATTGGGAGTTCTGAGACGAGAGCGGCTATATGCCAAGTTCTCGAAGTGTGAGTTTTGGTTACGGGAGGTCCAGTTCCTTGGGCACCACGTTAATCAAGATGGGATTTTGGTCGACCCGGCCAAAATCGAGGCGGTCATGCAGTGGGAGGTTCCGAAGTCTCCCTCAGATATCAGGAGTTTTCTAGGATTGGCAGGGTACTACCGGAGATTCATAAAGGATTTCTCCAAGATTGCAGTACCCCTCACTCGTCTGACGAGGAAGGGGGTGGATTTCCGGTGGGGCCCTGAGCAGCAGAGAGCGTTTGAGACCCTCCGACAGCGGTTGTGTGAGGCTCCAGTTTTGACACTCCCGGAAGGAGTTGAGGACTTTGTGGTGTTCTGTGATGCATCCATCACAGGTCTAGGGGCAGTCCTCATGCAGAGGGGACGAGTGATAGCTTATGCGTCTCGGCAGTTGAAGCCGCATGAGACGCGATACCCTACGCATGATTTGGAGCTGGGAGCGGTGGTATTCGCCCTCAAGATATGGAGGCATTACCTTTATGGAGTCCATTGTACCATATACACGGATCACAAGAGCTTGAGGCATATCATGGATCAGTCGAACCTGAACATGAGACAGCGCAGATGGCTGGATGTAGTCAAGGACTACGACTGCGAGATCCTTTACCACCCTGGTAAAGAGAATGTGGTTACGGATGCTTTGAGCCGCAAGTCAGCTGGATCTTCCACCCCAGCGATATGTATGAGGATAGCGGTGGATTCTCTGCTTGTGATTTTGATCAGAGATGCTCAGGTCGAGGGCATGCGGCCAGAGAACTGGAAGCCGGAGAGGATCAGGGGTGAGAACACCCGGTTTGTGCAGGATAGCCGGGGATTACTAACCCGATGCGGTCGGGTGTGGGTTCCGATGTCTGGTGGGGTTAGACAGACAGTCATGGAGGAGGCTCATAAGTCTCACTTCTCTATTCACCCGGGGGCTACCAAGATGTACAGGGATTTGAGTTTGAGCTACTGGTGGCCGTGCATGAAGCAAGAAATCGCTTGGTACATCGAGAGACGCTTGACCTGTAGGATGGTCAAGGCCGAGCATCAGAGGCCGCATGGCAAGATGCAGCCCCTGGAGATCCCCATGTGGAAATGGGAACAGATCACGATGGATTTTATTACCAAGTTTCCGAGAACGACGAAGGGGTTTGATGCTATATGGGTCATCGTGGATCGATTGACCAAGAGTGCCCATTTCTTGGCCATACGGGAGAGCTTATCGGCCGAGAAATTGGCCGACGTGTACGTTCGCGAGATCGTGGCTCACCATGGGGTTCCGGTCTCCATCGTCTCCGACCGGGATGTTCGGTTTACCTCCCGTTTCTGGCAGAAGTTTCACGAGGAGTTGGGCACGCGGTTGCACTACAGCACAACATTCCATCCGCATACTGACGGTCAGAGTGAGCGGACTATTCAGACCCTTAAGGACATGTTCAGGGCGTGTGTCATTGATTTCGGTGGGAGCTGGGATTCCCACCTACCGCTTGTGGAGTTCGCCTACAACAACAGCTACCATTCTAGCATTGGCGCTTCGCCGTTCGAGCTGTTGTACGAGCGGATATGTCGCACCCCGGTTTGTTAGGGTGAGGTCGGACATAGGGTGATGGGTCGGACGGAGGTAGTCTTACAGACTACCGAGAAGATTTAGCAGATTAGGCAGCGGCTGCAGACCGTTCAGAGTCGGCAGAAGAGTTACGCCGACCGGCGCCGATCCGAGATAGAATTTCAGGTCGGTGATATGGTACTCCTGAAGGTCTCGCCCTGGAAGGGTGTGATCCACTTCAGGAAGACGGAAAAATTGGGCCCCCGATATATTGGGCCGTTCATGATCATTTCCAGGGTTGGCAAGGTGGCTTATAGGTTAGAGCTACCGGAGGAGCTTAGTCGGATCCACAAAACTTTCCACGTGTCGCAGTTGCGAAAGTGCATTATGGATCAGGAGGCAGTGGTGTCGATGGATGATATTCAGGTCGATGAATGCCTGAATTATGTGGAGAGGCATGTGGCCATACTGGAAAGGAAGACGAAAGTTCTGAGGAACAAGGAGATACCCTTGGTAAAGGTATAGTGGGAGCATCATAGGGGGTCCGAGTGGACGTGGGAGCCAGAGGCAGAGATGCGGGAGCACTATCCGGAGTTGTTCGCCGTGGCAGACTTTGAGGACGAAGTCTAGTTCAAGTGGGGGAGAATTGTAATGCCCCGATTCTCAGGTATTGATTTAAATAAGAACTTCTTTGATTCCAAGGTCTACTTGACGAGTTGGTTGCCCTGACTCGTCAAGTAACAGCGGGTTTGGGCCACGTGTTAAGTGACCAACTCGCCGAGTCAGAAGAGTGACTCGACGAGTTGGAGCTAGAGGGTGAAACCCTAATTTCCGGGGTTTGGCACCCTATTTAAGGGATCACTAGCCTCCATTAGTCCCTTTGCAGCCTCCCCTGAGTTCAGAAACCCTAAAATCGTGTGTATTCTCCTCCATTGTGTGTTTCTAAGCTTGGAAGAAGGATTTTGGAGGAAAGAGCTTGGAGTTCAAGAAGTTAGCAGCAAGGAGCTTGTGTGGACCTGAAATCTACCTCAGTTAGCACCATTTGAAGGTATCAAGTCGTTACCTTGACCTTCTTTCCTTCTAGATCTCTTTTGGGTTGAAGATTAGGGCTTTTCAACATGTTATGAAGCTATTCTTGGGTATGAGCTAAGATCTGAAATTGCAACTTCAGATCTGAACTCTCATGGGTCCTTAGGTACATAAAGCTTACAGCTTTAGCAAGTATGAACCGTTCCTTTTGAGTTAACTCCATTTCAAGTTTGGATTTGGCATTATGAGTCATTAGAGCCTTGCATGTACGTAAAGTTTGCAACTTTATGTGATAATCATGCCTTGGGAGCCTAGATCTACTGTTTGGAGCTTTGAAGCAACTTAAAATCCTCTGTATGGATGAAGGACTGAAGGGACTCAGCGAGTGTCATGAACGGCTCGGCGAGTCCGATGAAGATTGTCGTAGACTCGGCGAGTTGTATGAACGACTCGGCGAGTCCGATTAAGAATGCATTGGGCTCGGCGAGTCAGACGAGTGACTTGGCGGGTTGGCAAGTTATGCAAGGAACTCGGCGAGTAGATTAGGGTACTCGACGAGTTAAGGTCAACATGGATTGTTGACCTTGACAGTTGACTTTGACTTTGACCAAGAGTTGACCAGTTGACTTCTGAGGGCATTTTGGTAATTTGGAAATTTATGGAAAAGGGTTTTATGGTAACTATAGGTGGTGGAGTTCGTGTTGGCGATTCGAGAGTTGAGCCTATCACTTCAGTGCGGCATTTGGGAGGTGAGTTATCTTCACTATATCAACAGGGTCTACGACACCAAGGCCGGCCCTTTATGATTTACATCCTAGGTTAGGATGGTCGTTATGTTATTGTTATGCTAGATTTCATACTGGTTTAGGATGGTTTCTATGTTAGATTTCATCCTGGTTTAGGATGGTTGCTATGCTAGAGATCGGTTGATCCTGGTTATAGGATGGTTGCCATGTTAGTGATCTGTTAGATCTGCATGTTTACTTGTTTATATGTGTGTGCACATGTTTACTTGACACGGACGAGGAGGAGGTTCAAGGTCAGGATCCGGTTCAAGATCAGGTTCAGGAGCAGGTACCGGGCCAGTTGATGAGGGACTACGTGAGTTCATTGCTTCTGAGATCACGAGAGGTATCCTTGAGTCGACCCCGGTGATTTTCGGGTCGATCAAGGAAAGGATCATTAAGTTGATGGAGGATCGCCTCAGGGCGTTCAGGAGTGACATGACATACAGTCAGTCAGGGTCACGCACACTGTCCTTCAAGGACTTTAGGGGCAGTGGTGCGCCGGATTTCCATGGGGCTAAGGACCCCATTGCAGCCAGGAGATGGATTGCAGACATTGAGTCTGCACAGTTGACGAGCTTCTGCCTTGAGGGATCGAAGGTGCGATATGTTGCAAGTTGTTTGAGAGATCGGGCCAGGGATTGGTGGGATTCGATTGGCGACTCGTTGGGAGCCTCGGCGATTGAGGCTATGACTTGTTCGGACTTTGTGACCAAGTTCCGGTCTGAGTTTGCGCCAGCTGTAGAGCTTCAGCAGCTGGCCAGGGAGTTTCTAGATATGAGGCAGACGACAGAGACGGTGGCGGAGATTACCGCCAAGTTCCGGGAGAGGGATTTGTTGGTGCCCCAGTATGCGGGATATGAGGATATGCGGAGGACCCGCAATCACGACATGTTGAGAGCGGATATTCGGGAGCATGTCAGCTTCTCATCATGTCCGACCCTGGATTCCATGATTGCCAGGGCGAGGGAGAGAGAGATAGACTTGGAGCACATCAGGAAGAGGAAGGCGGAGGAGGGACATGTTACTGGGGCTTCGGGGAAGAAGCCCAAGGGATCCGACTCTAGGTCGAAGGGCCAGTAGGGCCGGGGCCACTGCGAAAAGTGTGGCAAGACTCATGAGGGTGTTTGTAGGATGGGATCATCAGGCTGCTACAAGTGCGGCAAGACGGGGCACTTCAGTAGGGATTGTACTGCCCCTGCGCCCACTTTCCAGACATCAGAGTTGCTGTGTTTCCACTGCAACCAGCGAGGCCATAAAAAGGCCAATTGCCCTCAGTTGACAGCAGCAGCACCAGTGAAGGCGCCAGCTCCAGCGACCCTGCGGATTACTGATGGCCGGCAGGGCAAGACAGAGGCTCCAGTGGTGAGGAGCCGAGCCTTCCAGCTGACTATCGAGGAGGCACGCGCCGCACCCGATGTGGTGACGGGTATGGTTTCTTCTCCTTAGCTTTTATTATATGTTGTTTGCAATATTGATATGTTATGTTATATGTTGTTTAGGATCGTTCCATGTGAACGGTATCCCAGTTCAGGTATTGTTCGATTCGGGTGCTACCTGATCATTTGTCTCTCTTGCGCTTAGCAAGAGGTTCTCTGAGTCTTCGGGCATGTTGGATTGCCCTCTAGAGGTCGAGATTGCGGATGATCGATCGGTGCGAGCATCAACGGTTTTCAGAGATTGTGTTATGAGGTTATTCGAAGAGCGCTACCTGGTAGACTTGGTTCCCATTCCGCTGTGTGGGAACAAGGTGATTATAGGCATGGATTGGTTGAGCCCAAACGGGGCAGTGATCGACTGCGCACAATAGTTGGTTCGGATCAGGACCCCAAGTGGGGGAGAGCTGGTGGTTCAGGGCGAGAGGCCACAGCACGGACCAGCACTATGTTCAGCTGCGAGGGCTAGGCGTTATCTTCAACAGGGCTGCGCTGGGTATGTCGCCTATGTTATGGATACCCGAGAGGCGGTAAGACGATGGTGAGAGATGTTCCGGTGGTTCGAGATTACACGGATGTATTCCCAGAGGAGCTTCCTGGGATACCTCCGGAGCGACAGGTGGAGTTCAGGATCGACCTAGTCCCTGGTGCGGCCCCGATAGCCAAGGCACCATATCGGTTGGCTCGTCCCGAGATGCAGGAGTTGTCTACGCAACTGCAAGATCTGTTAGACAAGGGATTTATCAGGCCGAGTAGTTCGCCTTGGGGAGCCCCGATCCTGTTTGTCAAGAAGAAGGACGGGTCGCATTGCATGTGCATAGATTATCGGGAGCTGAACAAGGTAACGGTGAAGAACTGTTACCCACTTCTGAGGATAAATGATTTGTTCGACCAGCTTCAGGGAGCATCTTGGTTTTCCAAGATTGACTTGCAGTCAGGATACCACCAGATCAGGGTCAGAGAGGAGGATGTACAGAAGACTGCTTTTTGGACTCGGTATGGCCACTACGAGTTCATGGTGATGCCCTTCGGGCTCACCAATGCTCATGCCGCGTTCATGGACCTCATGAACCGCATGTGCAGATCGATGCTAGATCGGTCTGTGATAGTTTTCATTGATGACATCTTGGTTTACTCCAAGACGCAGGAGCAGCATGAGGAGCACTTGCGAGAGGTGTTAGATACCCTGAGGAGGGAGAGCTTGTATGCCAAGTTCTCCAAGTGCGAGTTCTGGTTGCACGAGGTGCAGTTTCTTGGGCACCTTGTCAACCAGAACGGGATATTGGTTGACCCGGACAAAGTGGAGGTCGTGATGAGATAGGATGTTCCGAAGTCTCCATCTGAGATTCGGAGTTTCCTAGGACTGGCAGGCTATTATCGGAGATTCATTCAGGACTTCTCCAAAATAGTCGTGCCCTTGACACGGCTGACGAAGAAAGCCGTTGTTTTTCGCTGGGAGCCTGAGCAGCAGACAACATTTGAGACGTTGAGACAGAGACTGTGTGAGGCGCCGATTGTCGCCTTGCCCGAGGACATGGAGGATTTTGTGGTGTACTGCGATGCGTCCATTTCAGGCTTGGGTGCAGTCTTGATGCAGATGGGGCATGTCATCGCCTACGCCTCGAGGCAGCTGAAGCCTCATGAGGCGAACTACCCGACGCATGATTTGGAGTTGGGGGCGGTCGTCTTCGCCCTCAAGATTTGGCGATACTACCTATATGGGATCCGTTGTACTATCTACACAGACCACAAGAGTTTGAGGTACCTCATGGATCAGCCAAATCTGAACATGCGGTAGCGTCGGTGGTTAGATGTGGTGAAGGATTACAATTGCGAGATCCTTTACCACCCGGGGAAGGCCAATGCCATGGCCGATGCGCCGCAAGGCAGCGCCGATCAGAGACATCTGCATGAGGATGACGGTGGTGACTCCTCTTTTGGAGCAGATCCGAGAGGCCCAGCAGGAGGCTATGAAGGAGGAACATCGGAATAGCGAGCGTATTATGGGACAGATTTCCTCCTTCGACTATGATAGCCGTGCGTTATTGACGCTACACCGCAGGGTGTGGGTTCCCTATCACGGGGGTGTGCGCCAGGTTCTAATGGAGGAGGCGCACAAATCCCGATTCTCGATTCATCCCAGGGCGACGAAGATGTACAAGGATCTTCGACCCTATTACTGGTGGCCCTGCATGAATCGGGACATCGCCTGGTACGTAGAGCGATGCTTGACCTGCAAGAAGGTCAAGGCTGAGCACCAGAGGCCACACGACAAAATGCAGCCGCTAGACATTCCCATGTGTAAATGGGAAGATATTACTATGGACTTCATCACCAAGCTGTTGGGTTTTGAGCATTCTAACACTCCTATGGTGTACATGCAACCCTATAAACCTTGGATCTATGTTTTCTCTATTATACATGAAAATATTAACTATTCCAAGGTTTCATCCTAACTAGCATATTATGAAGCACCTATACTACAAAGTTCTAGTTAGATGACATACCTTTTGATGTAGCTTGATGTCTTCAAGCTTTAAGATCTTAGCCCCAATAGTGTGGAAGCCTCAAATGGAATCACAAATCACCAAAACACCTTGGAAGAACTTGAGAGAATATGTATGCACACTAAAATCGGCCCACTCTTATTTTCACACACTTGTGCCAATTTTGTGAGCCAAGGACCCCTTTATATATTATGGAGGATTAGGGTTACATCCATGTAAACCCTAATACCCATGACCTTTCATTTACATAGGATCCATGGGTTAAAAGCTCCATGGACCATCCATGAAAGCTTAGCCCAACCTAAATGAACTTGGCCCATTCCATATATATAAGAGTCCATATTTAATTAGTTCTTTTTGATCACTTAATTAATTCTAAATTAAATCTTGATCAATACTAATTAAATAATATGATTCCATATTAATATATTAGAACTTATAATATATTAATATAAATCATAAATATATTATTCTCAAAAGACTATCCATATAAATTGTGCCGGTGAAGTGGAACCCAAATGGACCATGCCGGGTCGGGTCAAGTACATACCAAATATAGTTATGGACTTAGACATTAATCCAACAGTCTCCCACTTGGATAAGTCTAAAACTATTATTGAGTATGACTTCAAAACCTAACTGGCAATCGTAGCTCTTAAAGCCGTTGTCGAACTCTGACCTTGTCAATGACTTGTCCATTAGATAAGGGATCATATATTCCTCCATTCTAGATATCATATGGACTGAGACATGGATTATAATCATTCTCTCTGTCCATTTATTGTTTCCTGATTTCCGATTTATGATGACTGACTGATTGAACAAATCAAATCAGTCCTGGCTTGGCCAAGCACTCACATGTGTCATCGCTAAATCATCGAGGGGCCCACAGATATCGCTTTTATCCCGAAGGTAAAAGGAATGGATAAACTTCGACTCATATGGCTTGTTCTATTACTTGTTGAATCATACACAAAGGCACGTTTTATAACATCGAGTTACCAATGCGTTTTCGTGCAATCAATGTATAACCAACTCATAGTAACAACTCATATCTCTAGGTTTTAAGAATATAAGATATTATCGTCTCATGATCACTCGTGATAAAATCCATGAAGTGATTCAAATGAGCGTGGGTTGAATCCAATACTCAGAACTTATGAGCACTCATGAGTGTTGTAGCACCGCTTTGTCCAACATCTTAGACCTCTACAAGCCAACCCATGACAGTCTTGATTCATATCTACTTCCAACATATGACCGACTGTGGACAGTTTGAATAACTTAGTCATTCAGGAAGAATGACCTAGTTTATTCTGGAAGTCAAAACATGCAAAATGAAACACAAGAATAAATGAATCAAATATGGTATCAAACCCTATGAATATAAATAGACCACTTTTATTTATCACCATACTGATTACTCATTATTTCATTGTTTCGGTTTTATCAACTTTATACCTGAATTAAAAACACTAGTTGTCCCATGCTCCAAGCATGTACACTATGTTTTTCTAAACAATAGATTTGCCATACACCAAGTATGCACTCTATGTTTGTCTATGATCCTTACTTTTTGAAATAAACCAATTGAACATAATTTCAATGATTCTAATTTCACACTCCCAAATCCTTATCGAAAAATGTAAGAATTTCAAATTCCTATCATTTATCGAAATCTGTTTAGATTTTAAACTTATATGCACTGACCCTCCTGTAATGAATATGTACAAAGTCACAAAGACTTGTCAACAATCATTATAAGGTATTCCAATGGAGATCAACTCCATGGAAACTAAGTCTCATATTCAAAGTACATTGCTTTGGACATGCTTCTTGCATTAAGTTTTCTAATCTTACACAGAAAACTTCCACCTATGGAGACAACTCCATATTCTCATTTTGACTATCACTTCTGAACAAGAGATGCCTCTTTTCAGAATATGTCAATATGGTCCTTCCAAAATTAGCACTATACTTCCAACTGTCCCTAAGCAACCAATCTTTGGTAAACCTCAGATTGTCCTCGACAATTGCTTAATCATTTTAGTCATATCCAATTCTAGACCTTTTCCCTTCTTAATGCCTCTGGGCATTTGGAAAAATTTAGAAATGATAAATATTATAGCACATGCAATCGATCCTGTACCCAAAGCAAATGGTACACGATTCATGATGTCTCACATAAAGACATGATTCTAGACCAGTCTTTTGCTACAATATTTTTATTTGCTATGTTTTCAAAATTTGACTATGAAGAGGGATGTCGTAATCATAATCGAATTTTGAGAACGCAATATATAGAATTTCCTTAAGTTGAACCAATCCAACATGAAATTCATATATATATTCTTGACTAAAGATGATTAAGGTCTCAATCTAAGCCTTTAGAACTGAAATGAAGTATATCCTCTCCCTTAATTATAGCAAAACAACTTTTTCAATCCCTGCAACCTCACGAATTGAAACTTTTGTTTTCTATAATTAACATTGCTAACTTGCAACACTAACAATAATTATCATTCTCCCACTAACATGATGATTATTAGCATAACACTTATGCTCCCACTAGCTTTGACATGTACTCAGAAATCAGCTGGACTTCTAGAAATCAATACTTTATTGACTTTCTTACCAAAGTTCAGATTTCTGATACGAGATGCTTTGATAAAACTTTATCAAAATCATACACCTTTCCTTAGATAGCATGCATGTGTGTCTAAACAATTTCAGAACTATGAAAAGGGATGCCGTAATCATAGTCTCAATTGTTTAGACCTTTTGCCATCTGCTTCAAATCTACTTGGTGGAAGTGTTTCCTCACCATCATTTTCATGAATCGGAGAGAAACCTTATGACCCTTAGATTTTATGGTGTATGTGTTCTTATCCATGTGAATCGTCAAAACCATAGTCACAAGACAAGGATAATGACAAATCCAAACTCATATGGACTGAACTTATGCAATCTTAACTTCTTGCCACCTGGCAGTACAGGGCCTGCCATTGCTTCCAAGTTGTTATACAACCAATTGAGAACTTTCAGAGCTCCTATGCAAAGCCAACTTTAACTGGAATGGGCACAGAATATGTCAACACGATAGGTTATAAACCTCAAGTCGTGTGCTAGTGAAGAACCTCAGGTTTTATTCTTGATTAGTTCTTGAAATTCTTTTTAGGATCTTTAAGACTCCCACTGTCCTCTTGACATATAAGACTATCTTGCCAAATATTCAAGAGATAGTGCGGATTCTTTATCAAGACAAACACTTCACACAATTGGCCTTAGTTGGTCTTTGTTTTATCCAAAACATCACAACTTACCAATTTCAAATGCACAAGAGTAGGACACTTTTACTCTTACATTTGACAAGTGTTTTAAACCTTTCTTTAAGATATGTCACTCAAGTTACAATCTTGGAGTATGACTCTAAGAATTGTTTTGGAACGAAGTATGACTCATCTTCCTGATCTAACCATTTCAACAATTCATGACTCCTCTTCTTAGTCATAAGAATGCACTAAGATGACCTTTAGAGGACTAATTGTGATATGATTTCTAAATCATTAAGATGATCACAAACATGATACTAAAGTACTCTCCCATCTTTTCAGATTTGAGAAACTTTTATCTTTCTGCCTAATTTGATTCTTCCCATTCGTTCTGCCATACATTGAGACTTTTCCAATGTTTCAGAATTATACTTAAACTTGTAAGTATAACCATATTTACTAAACTTTAGTAAATCAAATAGTCTTAACGAGCTTTGTGGTGGACATGACCAGTGCACAAGAATGTGTACTCGATCCCTTTAGTCCTTCACTTGACTCACACATCCATGTGAACAAGGAATTAGTCTTGATTTTCCAATGCTTGAAAGTTCTCATTCATCATACTATTCAACTTGCATGATTCCAAGTTTCGGTCCAATTGAAACTTGGGCGATGAGGAACTTTCCTGATTTGGTAAATTTAGACACTACCACAAATGAAAGAATCAAATCCATTTTCCAATATTGTTGTCAGTGGAATCATATAAGCAACAATTTTCCACAAATGCCATTGTAAGGATACTTCAAATAAATAAAATTAAACAATTTTCTTTTATTTAAAACTTTGCGGAAAAACTTATCCTTACAATCCACATGGAAAATTGTTGTTATCTATTCCTTAGCAATATATCATAACTTCTTAAGCAACTGCTCAAAATTCTGATGCGATCGAAATCCACCTTCGCGATCAGAATCAGCATATACTTCCTTTAAGATTTCTCTCTATTCTTTGATTCTTAAAACATCAACATGTGACCCAGTCACATCATGTAATGAGGATCTCAGAATAGAACTTAACAGAGTTAGATAATGGGCTCTACCTGATGTAGAGTTTGACTTTAACATCCTTAGGTAAATTTGGCAGCTTTGCAATCAACGCCCCTTCCTTTGGCAAAATAAACATATGGACCCTTTGGTAATGGGACTATATCAGACTTAGCCTTTCTCTTTACCATTTGGTCAACCGGGTTGACTATGGCCAATCCCTTTCCATTGGGAAGAGAATGCTTTTTCTGGATTTCCAGTGTCACCATTGTCACTGTTCATAAAGTTTCCGGGAAGTTGATCTTCTAATCAAATTTGCTTTACTATCGTTCCAAATCATTGCTGATTCAGCAGCACCAAGCAAATAGATATGATCATTAAGGTTCATGTCATAGTCTGTTTCATAGTAGTCCCAAAGGAACTCACTATGTGACTTAGAAAGTGATTGAACATCCAACTTTCTCAAGACTTTGACACCCAACTCTCCCGGCTTGTCAATATGTGACTTCATCTCTAAGATGTGATCACACATAGACCTTGCTTGCCATTAGGTCTTGAGTGACCTTGAACTTGTGGGTTAGGGAGAATAATTGGAGGAGGTGGAGGAAGTAAAGTTCCAAGAGATTTGGGAAGATCATAGATGTCTGAACTAGACATCTTTTGGGAGATATTCAAGATAGTTGATCTAAAGTCCTTAATATAACACCCAATATGAAATATTAAGGCTAAGATCCAACAACCTATTTATAACTGGAAGAGGGATGCCGTAATCCGAGTTATAAAATAGTTGAAGGTAGGTAAATGACGATTTACCAATTTCCACCATGAAAAATGAAATAATTTAATTAGGTTTTTACTTGGATTTGAAACTCCTAGATCTTTTGAGATTCATTGAACTTTTCAATGGCATGTTTCAATCTCGAGTGTGCCCTTCAGGTTTTGTGACTGGGATGCCGAGGATCACAAAACAAGGTGTGAAGTAACCATGCAAATATACTTGGTACCCTTAATATTTACCCCTCAATCGATGAGCCGGTTAACCACACGAGCTCCACCGATACTATGATAAATATTAAGTTACCCTTTGCCTACTTTGTTAAATCCAGGTTAGTGTGCCGGTTAACCACACACGCTCCACTAAGGGTTTAAACAAAGTGCAAAGTGTAATTTCATGGATTAGCACCTTATTTACATTTTCCTAAGTAACTAAGATTGGGAATTAATAAAAGGTTTAGTTACTTAGTATTTATCATTAATACTTTTAATGAAGGGAGAATTATAGTCCTTGTCCTACCTATTCGGCTAACGACCCTCCACCAGTCAAGGAAGCGGTGGGTGAGAGTGGTCACCCATTAAGCTACCATTTTATAGGCAACAACCATATACCCCCCTTATAGACCGGCTTCGTGAATGAGGCCTACTAATGGTAAGATGACTTGCTCTTATACATATAATATATTAAACTTTTAATATTATAATAGTATAAGGGTGTATTTTAGACATTTAAAATACTTGGTGGTTTAATCTATTAATTAAACTAGACTTTTAATTTAATTAAACTCAAACCATATATTTATGGATTAATAATACTCTTTTAATTAAACGTTTTAATTAACTATTAATAAAGTCCATAAGAGTTAATTTGAACTATTCAACAAAACATCATAATTCCAATTATTAAACTCAAAATTAAAACCATTTAATTAATTGTTTAAGTTATGAACCCAAGAGTTTTAGAATTCAATTCTTTTTTTCATAAAAAACTTTTCTCAAATTCCAAAACTTGAGGGCAAGTTTTGTAATTCTTGAAAACATTTGGATTCCATAACTTATGGAATTAATGGTGTTTTATGATGAAACTTTCCATGTTCCATAACTTAAGAACAAGTTATGGATTTCTTTAAAACATTAACACTAAATTTTGTAACTCCATAAAAACTTTGAATCAAATTTTTTTTTTTTTTTAAAAAAAAACTTTCATATCCATAACTTATGGAAGTTTCAAAAACCCTTAAGATCACAACTTTAAAAAAACTTTTGAGCTCCAAAATTTTATGACAAAATATGTAACTCCTTAAAACATTTAGATCAAACTTTTAAAACTAATAAAATAATCATATCATTTTATCTTTTACTAAATTTGACCTAATTCAACTCATATAACAAATGATTCAAATTTTACAAATAATTCGTTTTTCACAAAACAAGTAATTATCTTAAAATTTGACAAACGTCATGTTTTTTTTCCTTGTTTTTTCAACTTGAAAATAAAACATTTGCATCAATATAACAGAAAACAACCCATGTCTCTGATACCACTGTTGGGTTTTGAGCATTCTAACACTCCTATGGTGTACATGCAACCCTATAAACCTTGGATCTATGTTTTCTCTATTATACATGCAAATATTAATTATTCCAAGGTTTCATCCTAACTAGCATATTATGAAGCACCTATACTACAAAGTTCTAGTTAGATGACATACCTTTTGATGTAGCTTGATGTCTTCAAGCTTTAAGAGCTTAGCCCCAATAGTGTGGAAGCCTCAAATGGAATCACAAATCACCAAAACACCTTGGAAGAACTTGAGAGAATATGTATGCACACTAAAATCGGCCCACTCTTATTTTCACACACTTGTGCCAATTTTGTGAGCCAAGGACCCCTTTATATATTATGGAGGATTAGGGTTACATCCATGTAAACCCTAATACCCATGACCTTTCATTTACATAGGATCCATGGGTTAAAAGCTCCATGGACCATCCATGAAAGCTTAGCCCAACCTAAATGAACTTGGCCCATTCCATATATATAAGAGTCCATATTTAATTAGTTCTTTTTGATCACTTAATTAATTCTAAATTAATTCTTGATCAATACTAATTAAATAATATGATTCCATATTAATATATTAGAACTTATAATATATTAATATAAATCATAAATATACTATTCTCAAAAGACTATCCATATAAATTGTGCCGGTGAAGTGCAACCGAAATGGACCATGTCGGGTCGGGTCAAGTACATACCAAATATAGTTATGGACTTAGACATTAATCCAATACAAGCTTCCCAGGACTGCACGGGGAGTGGATTCGATTTGGGTTATCATGGATCGGTTGACCAAGAGTGCCCATTTCATACCGATCCAGGAGAGAATTTCGGCCGAGAAGTTGGCCGACATCTACATCCGAGAGGTAGTAGCTCGGCACGGAGTGCCATTTTCGGGTATTTCGGACCGAGACGTGCGGTTTACTTCCAGGTTCTAGGAGAAGTTTCACGACGAGTTGGGTACTCGTCTGCATTTCAGCACAGCGTTCCACCCGCAGACGGATGGTCAGAGCGAGCGGACCATCCAGAATTTGGAGGATATGCTGCGGGCCTGCGTTCTAGACTTCGGTGGTAGCTGGGATACCTACCTCCCATTAGTTGAGTTCTCCTACAACAACAGCTACCATCCGAGTATCGACCGTCCTCCCTTCGAGATGTTCTACGGAAGGAAGTGCAGGACCCCGATATGTTGGGGCGAAGTCGGACAGAGGGTCATGGGGAGCACCGAAGTGGTGCTCAAGACGACAGAGAGAATTCATGAGGTTAGGAGCAGGCTTAAGACTGCCCAGAGTCGGCAGAAAAGTTACGCTGAGAAGCGCCGATCAGACCTGGAGTTCCAAGTCGGGGATATGGTCCTCCTGAAGGTGTCGCCTTGGAAAGGCGTCATCCGATTCAGGAAGCGGGGCAAGTTGGGCCCCGGATACATTGGACCTTTCCAAGTTGTAGCCCGGGAGGGCAAGGTGGCATATAGGCTGGACCTGCCAACCGAAGTCAGTCAGATTCACAGTACGTTTCACGTCTCCTAGTTATGGAAGTGCCTGGTGGACGACTCGGCAGTTGTACCCTTGGAGGATATTCAGGTGGATGACAACCAGAATTACATCGAGCGGCCAGTAGCGATCCTTGACAGGAAGTTGAAGGACCTGAGGAACAAGAGAGTGGAGCTGGTGAAGGTGCAATGACAGCACCACAAGGGATCGGAATGGACTTGGGAGTCGGTGGATGAGATGAAGGAGCACTACCCCGAGCTTTTTCCAGAATCAGCAGCGAACTTCGAGGGCGAAGTCTAAAATAAGTGGGGGAGATTTGTAGCACCCGATTCCTGGTACGTATTTAATTTCATTGAAATGTTACAATTTACTCTGGGACTCGGCGAGTTGGAGGCCCAACTCGTCGAGTAGACTCGACTGTTGGATCGGGGGTTTAAGTGACCTACTCGACGAGTCGGAAGACCGACTCGACGAGTAGGAGCTGTCTGGACAAAACCCTAATATTTTTTGTTTGCACCCTATTTAAACACTTTATCTCGTCCCAACCCAGCCTCCATCACCCTCCCAACTCAGAGAAACCCTAGATTGAAACCCTAAACCATTTTTTAGTGATTTGAGCTCTTTTGGTGCCTTTTGTGTGTGTTTGAATTTGAAGGAGAAGAATAGAGCTTAGGAGATCAAGAGGAAGCTAGTAGATCCCAAGGTTTTGCTTCATTCTCAGTCCATTCAAGGTAAAAAGCTTGAATCTTGACCATCTATTTCCTAGATCTTGTTTTGGGGCTATTTCTCCACTTTTTCTAAGCTTTTGAGAAGCTATGTTCAGTTTTGCTTGTATATGTGGGTTGTGCTTCAGATCTGGAACCATTGAGGGTTCCCATGGCATAAAGGTGCCAACTTTATGGCCATGGGAGACCCATGCATCATATAAACCCCATTTTATATCCTTTTGAGCCAAAAACCCCATGCATGGACATCAAGTTCGTAGCTTTACGTATAAATTGGACATTAGGAGGCCAGATCTATGGTTTTGACGCGTTAAGACCCATTATAATCGACTGCATAATGTTGGACAAAGAGGGACTCGGCGAGACGGGACGCTTTTTCCCCAAAGTGTCTCCTGGAAATGGTTTTGGTTGAGTGGAAGGAACACTCAGCCTGATAGCGGTTTGTTTTGGACCTGGAACTCATGGGACTCGACGAGTGTATGAACAGACTCGGCGAGTCCAAGGCAATCTCCCAACTTATGAAGACAGACTCGGCGAGTTCGGGAGGAACTCGGCGAGTCATAGACTGAACCTCTTCTTATGAATGAAGATGAACTCGGCGAGTTCAAGAACGAACTCGACGAGTCGTTTGAAGATTGTCTGATGTGTTGTTGGAGGCGAACTCGTCGAGCTCTTGCTAGACTCGATGGGTAGGAGCGGGTTTATGACATTTTGTGGTTATAAGGACTCGGCGAGTCGAGTCAACCCGATGTTGACTTTGACCATGGATTTGACTTGGACATTGATTGGGTTTGGGTTGACCCTTGTAAGGGTTGCGAGTATGAGTATGAGTTGATAACTTGGAAGAGTTGTCGTGTAGGGATTGAGGAGTCGGGGAGAGTCGATTTCCACATCGAGATCAGTGCAGACACTACGCAACATCGAGGTGAGTTACCTTCCAGTAGCGGTGGGTCTACGGTCACAATGCGGGCCCACCAGTAGGAGTTGTATGTTAGATGATTGTCTTTGTGATATTCATCTAGGGTTGCTACTACCTGTTATGTTTTATGTGCTAGCATGATACGATGTTACGTGATGGTGGTAGTAGTAGGGGGAGATAGTCCCCAAGTTACCGGCTGATAGGGCCGAAGGGGTAGTTTAGTACCCAGCTATGTTAGATTATGATTACGTGACTGTATGTGATAGACCGGTCGAGAGGGCCGAAGGGGTAGGCCAGCACCCAAATATGCTAGGCAAGGTCACCGGTCGAGAGGACCGAAGGGTTAAGCCAGCACCCAGATATGCTAGGTGATGCGACCGGAGCTTCAGCTGGATTAACACAAGTGAATCAGATTCCTCGTTGTCTCTGCAAGGTCACAAGAAAGAGAGGTCGTCAGCCGATTCCCAGGAGGGTGCTCCCGGAATAACGCTCCGACGGTCAAGTTAGAAGGTACCTAGGGTTTTTGGTGTCTTCTGTAGGAGAGAAGAGCTTACCTTGTGAGTCCGAGGGTGCATCCTTTTATACCTAGCGCTATTGCCCAGTCCGTACTGGACAGGATCGCTTTTTGGGGAGACAAGATCAGAGGCGCTGATTGGAGGGTCGTGCATCCTCAACTGTCAGAGCGCTCTTATTGGCTCTGGCGGTAATGGCCTGATCCACTGTTTGTCACCTGATTGTCTCTTTTGTCTTGGAGCTGGGAGCGTTCTCCAGCGGGAGCGAGCCCCTCGCCTGGGCATTCTGTCCCCAGAGGCGCTGGCGGGCGCTGAGCCCGCTGGGCATAGCCCGGCTGGAACGCTCGGCGCTTCGGTTAGGCGCGATTCTGTCGTGCCGTCTTAGGCACATCATCAAGTCCCCCAGTCCGGTAGCCGTAGCGTTGCAGCGCTAGTTACGGCGTTCCGAGCTTAATTAGCTTACACGTGTTGGTTTTTCTTTACCCGCCGTTCCGCCCTTAATAGCGACGTAACTGCGCATGATGGCTGGCAGTTACGTCATCGTGTCAGACATTTTAAATGCCCCGCCCTTTCCGTTCCTTTATAAAAACACTTATAGGGTTTCCTTTTTGCCTTCACTCTTCCTTTATCCTTCTTTGTCATCCTTTCTCTGAGTTTTTCTCCTTTCTCCTCCTCTATGGCGAGTCTTCCTGGTATCCTTCCCTCCGCCGCTGAATACCGCCAGCTTGAAATTTCATATGGCTTGTCTTCTGTGGAGGGTGTGGAATTTCCTTCTCCAGGTTCTAGCATCTCATCTCCCCCTTCTGGCAAAATCGGGGTTTATTTGAAAACCCTAGACGCTGGCATCCGCTTCCCGTTGACGGACTTTCATGAAGAAGTTCTCCAGAAGGATGGCTGTAGTTTGCAGATGCTGACCCCAAATGCTGTTAACAAAGTGGTAGCATTCGAGATGATCTGCAGAGCCAATGGCTATCTTCCCGATTATTTCGTGTTTAAGTACTTCTTCAGATTCTGCGTCACCGGAGATAAATGCACCTTTTCAGTCCGGCGGGGAGGACATGCTTTAGTTCCCGACGGACGAACCCCCAAGAACTGGCAGGATAAGTGGCTATGGGTGAATCAAGAACTGGTTGGGAGTGGTCGGTATCGTGCAAATACTTTTCCTGATACCATCCCCAAGCTTTTCCCCCACAATCAGGGCGTTGCTGATTACCTCAAGAGTGTCCAAGTATCTCCTGAGGACTACTCTGAGGCCCTCCTCTCTGGTGTAGGGATGAGTCCCTCTTGGAGGCGTCGTGGCAAAATGGCGGCGTTCTTTTGCAACGTTGACGGTAAGTGCTCTGCTTGGCTTTCTCCTTTCCTCTTTTCCTTCTCCCTCTTCTCTTTTTTTTTTCTGATACTTTGCGTTCTGTCCTTCCCAGGTGCTGAATCTTCTTTGTCTATGGATGAGGTTCTACGGAAACGTTACCGGGACAAGTTGGAGTACCGCGAGGTGGATCTAGTTGACCGGCTCCCTCCGTGTAACAAATCGTAATTTCAAACATATGTAATAGTTTAGGTCAATGTATAGTTCTTTTTATAATAATAAAGAGAAATTTTAGCATAATGTGCATATTTACATAATTGACCCTCAAAAATAAATTATTTAGCAATCTCGATTGGGATGAACCAAGTGATGGAGATTGTAATAAGGTTTCCAAAAACATAAAGAACACTAAAATCCGAGTTATAACGAAGAAGTTATGACCAATCGAAAATCCGCGACAAAACCGACAAAACACTGTTCAGTGTAAAAACTGAATTTTTGATAAAAGGCTTTTTAGCCTTAACAATCTAAATGAAAGTTGTACTTTATGTTAAACCGAGAACTTTCATAAAAGGAACGGAAAAATCTGACTTCGTATGAGGAAGTTATGATTTTTCTAAGTTTCAGTATAGCAGTGTACAGCTAAAAACTCGAAATAAAGATCGAGCGATTTTTAGCCGACACAACCTAAACGAGAATTGAAGGTCTCGTCGGTAGTAGTACAACGGTAAAAAGACAGACGAAAACGGACGTCGGATGAAGAAGTTATGAATTTTTAACGGATTCCCGTCCCGGTCTGTTTAAAATAATAATATTAAAAATAAAGTCAAAATTAGCCGACGAAGTCTAAACGAAAGTCGTAGAGTATGATTTTACCTACGCGTGCATATAAAGAACGCCAAAAACGGAGCTCGTATGCGAAAGTTATGATTTTCGCAAGTTTGGCACAAAAATAAAGAAAAAATGGGAAAAAACCGGGCAATTTCGCATGCCACGTCACCCTCGCACGTGGCAGCTGCTGAGTGGACCGAACCCATGCATGGCACTTCCTGATTGGACCGCAGCTGAGGTCCATTTAGAAGCGAACAGCTTCGCAAGAGATGCCCCGGAGACACCCCTCGCACACACCTCGGACCCTCCCCTTCGCACGTGTCTCCTTCCCATTGGACCGAGGGTTGGTCCAATCCGAGCCAGCCAGCAGCGAGCCTCCGGTCCGAAGAAGCCCCCTCGCCTCGCCACCTGTCCGACGCGTGTCACCTTCGCGCAGCTTCGGGTCCGAACCTTCGGACTATATATAGCATGCGAGGGTTCCAGATTTTTTTACACTTTTTCACCCCAAAAATCATTCTCTTTCACATTTTCCACTCCCCTAAGCTCATATACAACCCCTAAAGCCCCGGTATCAAGTCTCGAACCCTAAGCAAGCCTCGAAGCCTCGAGATTCCCGAGAAGTAATCTCTCTCCTGTCGAAACTCTGCCCAAGTTGAGCCGGTTTCTCGACAAATAAACTCCTTTTTCGTGAAACGAAACTCTGTCCGGTTCAGCATCTATCAAGTGAGTTCATACCCCCGTATTTTCATAATTTCTACTGTTTTAAGGGGGGGAATACAAGCATAACACAAGAACTTTGTGTTATAAAATCATGATTCAAATCATGATAAAATAACATTAAATTATCTAAAAATACTCAACACATCAAACTCTTTTATAATCTTATATTTTTCCCCAAAATTCATATTTGTATATATATATATATATGTATATAAATAAGATTTAAAAGGCTTACGACTGATAACTCATTATGGGTCCTTTTCCTTGTTTGGATGTGGGCTTAAAGTACCGGTTACTTGTCTGAGTGTCGTTTAAATTTTACTTATATATAAAATTGTATATGTATATAAATATAATAGTTATTTCATCAGTTTAACTACCTTTGTAACATGCTGAGCAAGGGATTACATGCAAACATGGTTAAATACACAATCAGGGAGTACATATAAATTATAATAGGTATAATTTATACATAGAACAATAATTCATGATACAAGTATACTAGAATACACAAGAAACTAGGGTTTTGATACAAAACAAATCAAGGTTTACACTTATCAAATACATGTTTGGAAATACTAATTCAAGGACATACTGTCAATCATTATTTCAGAATGATTGGGTTTTGATTCAAAGAATATACTGTCAATCATTATTTCAGAATGATTGAGTTTTCAAACTAATATACATGTAACGTTTATATGCTTTTTATGAGACACTAGATTCAGGTTGTTTAATTCATTTTAGACAACATAGAAAAGTCCTGACATTATAACCAGAATCTCCAGTCGGTGATCCAAACAAGCGTGTGTAGATCTATATCGGGATTGACAACCCCGCACTCAGGCTGCTAGCTACAGTTAGATGAGTGGCAATTGTTATCACCAGTTTAAACGCCCACAAAGCGTTTGTTTCAGGCCATCAGTCATAGTATGGTTATAATAACTCATTAAAAAGATATTAACAATACGTTAGTGTATAAATAACTAAACGAAAGTACACCTTCAAAGTACTAGTTTACAGAATACAAAATACAAAGATTCAATACAGTTTTCAACAACAGCTGGTGGAGCCAGGAACACTCTCAGTTACAAGTTTTCATAAGTAATACAAATACAAAACATTAATACACAGAGAAGGGTTTTATGGGAATAAAACTACTTTTCATATACAAACAGAAAATATAGGATTTTCTGGAACAGTTTACATATACAAGATACAGAGATACTCTTTCAAACATAAACATTTATGCACTCACTCAACTTTATGTTGATACTCTCTTTTCAAATTACTTGTATTCTCAGGGAAATAATACACAGGTACTCCCCGAGCTTTTGAGAAGATGGAGCTTTGTTGAGTCATATCTTCTTTTGTATAACTATATTTTGGTTCAATATACAATGATTGAACACATGTAAATATTTATATTTTATTAAATACAATGGTTGTTTCTACTTTGATTACTATGATGCATGTGTTGTGATACTACAATTCAAGTCCTCCACCCCCAGACGTTTCCGCCGTCTGGTTTGGGGGTGTGAAACTCCGCCTCGCCGGTTGGTCCAACTTGCTTTGACTGCTGCTCCTTCTACTTCTCCTACAGGCGAGTCGGCGTCGGAGACGAATCCCTTCCATGCTCGCCCTATTTCTGTTGTCATGCCTCTGGGTAGTACCCTCTCCTCTTCCATGGAGAGTAGCGAGGATAGCAAAGAGGGTATCATCGCTGACGCTCGGCGTATGCAGGCGAAGAGGAAAGCCGTCTTGGCCATGGGTGAACCGATTACCGGCGCACCTAATGTCGCCAAAAGAATTCAGACCAGGCGTTGCTTTTCCCGCCTGTTGAGTTCTATGGCTTCCATGCCAACCGGCGTGGTTGTGATCCCCGATGATGACGCGCAACAGTCCGAGGAGATCCATGGGGCGCTTGATCAGCCCGTTGTTTCGTCTATCTCACCTATACCTGTTCCAAGTGTTCCGTTTCTTCCTTCGAAGCTTTCTCCTGTCAAGGACTCTAGCGATCCCGGCCAGGCGTCATTCCCTCTGGGTGGTGTTACTGGGGATAGTTCCGCCAGACCCCCTGTCTTTGCCCCTTCTTGGAATCTTCACAATGATTCTCGGCTATCTGTTTGTGCCAATGCTCTGGAGTTCTCTCGTCATGCTTTTCCTCCTGCTGCAGTTAGTGACATGGAAGCTATGGGTAACCCTGCTCTTGCCCACAATATGGCTTACGCCGCCGCGCAAGCCATGTTTTACCTTGTTGCCAGCTCCCGACGCATCCACTCCCTTAGCGAGATGGAGGCCACCCATGCCACATGCGAGTCGCGCATGGTGGGGCTGGAGCGTCGCGTCGACGAGCTTGGTGAAGACCTCCAACTTTCTGAAGAAAAGTGTCAGCTCCTTGTATCTGAGAAGGCTATCCTTGACGAAGCTAGAGCCGCTTTAGAGGCCAAGGTTGACTCCCTTACTCAAGTGAATGAAGGCTTGATGATTCAAGTTGAGAGTCTTGAGCGCGATGCTGCTGATCGTGACAAGTTAATCTCTTCTTTGCAAGGGGACGTGGGTGCTTTTCGCCGGGATTTGGATTGGTTAGTACGTATGGGTGTCGTTCGCATTGTGGATAAGTTGATTGAGCATCCGGATTTCACGAATGGTATAAGTCTCATTCGACACGCTGCTTTTGTGGTTGGGATTGAATCCGTTCAGAAAGTGACCGCTGGAGTTAGGTCTGATGATGTTGGTGCTTGTCTTTTCTCCACTGGTCCGGTGGTTAGCGTGAATGATGCTCTGTTATCGTTTGCGAGTATGGATCATGCATATTTATTGGGTTTGGGAGATTTGGATATTGGGGGTCTCCGGGAGTTGTGTTCTTTCTCTGGTTCAGAAGGTACCCCAGAGGGTATGGTGATTCGAGGGGATGAGATTATGCAGGTGATCGAAGGTGATGCTGGCCAGGATGGGCAAGGTATTAAGGATGATGGCGACCGCGACATTGGAGTGGGTGGTGAGGATGTGGTGGTGGGAATGGTCGTTGGCGATGGACACAATGGTGATGAAAACAAAGATGCTCCGACATCGTGTGCTACCCCTCCTGGGGCGTGAAAATATTCTCTATGGTTGTTTTAGTTTCCCCTTTTTTTTGTATGTTTCTCTCTGGACATGTGATGTATGGGTTTTTGCTAAAAATTACTCTTTTGATTGTATGTAAAGACGTTTGGTGTACTGGGTGTCCAGCTGCATGCTCTAAGCATTGCTCTCTTCTAATAGTATTTTGATGCACTAAGCATTTTATTTTGCCCACATTAGTATTGACACGCTAAGTGTCAAGGCTGGGTTCTCTAAGCACCCAACAATAAAATTCAATGTGTTAAGTATTTAAACATTTTAAGATTTAATACACTGAGTATTAAAATTTGGCATATCAACCATTCGATTACATTAACTGTGGGCCCCAATACACTAAGTATGAGAATCATGTCGCTGAGCATGAAATCAATTACACTAAGTACTTAAAAATGTGGTATACTAAGTACGAAGTTGGGCAACTAGGGCTATTTGCCACTTCGTCCTTAAAAGAAAAACTTCTTCAAGTTTCTAGCGTTCCATGTTCTTGGTATCCGCCTCCCTTCCACTGTTTCCAACACATATGCACCGTTCCTATTTGCTTCTATGATCTTATACGGGCCCTCCCATACTGGGCCCAGCTTGCCTTGAGGTTGGGTTCGACTTGCCTCGTTCCTTCTCAGCACATAGTCGCCTACTCTAAACGCTTTCGCCTTCACCCTCTGATTGTAATATCTTTCTGTTATGCTCTTGTATGCAGCTTGGCGTATCTCCGACTTCTCGCGCCTCTCTTCGAGGACGTCCAGATTCAATCTTAGGTCTTGGGCATTGCTTTCTTCATCCGTATTGACCGCTCTTAATGTGCAAACAGTTATTTCCATGGGAAGTACAGCCTCCGTCCCATATGTTAGGCTGAACGGGGTCTCCCGTGTGCTTGTTCGTGGAGTGGTTCTGTACGACCACAATGTTGCCGGTATCTCCTCTACCCAATTCCCCTTTGCCTTACCCAACCGTTTCTTGATGCCATTCACAATGGTTCGATTGGACACTTATGTTTGTCCATTAACCTGTGGGTGCGCCACTGATGTGAACCGCTGATTTATCCCTTTACTGGCGCACCATTCTCTGAAAGGATTTTCAGCAAATTGTAGGCCATTGTCACTGACGAGCACCTTAGGTGTTCCGAACCTTGTCATGATATTTTTCCATACAAACTTTATCATGTGTCTTCCTGATATGCACGCTAGCGGTTCTGCTTCAATCCACTTTGTGAAGTAGTCTACCGCCACCACCATGTACTTCAGCTTTCCAGGTGCTTCCGGGAACGGGCCTACAATGTCTATGCCCCATTGGTAGAATGGCCATGGGCTGGATATGTTCTGCAGTGGTACTGGCGGGTTTGCTTGGACTGGAGCATAAGACTGGCATTCCCCACACTTCCTAGTCACTCCCAGCGCGTCTTGGTGTACAGTGGGCCAATATATTCCCATTCGGAGCACTTTACCTGTTAAAGCTCTGGCTCCCTCGTGTGTGCCCGCCTGGCCTGCGTGCGCCTCCTATAGCGCCTCCATCCCTCTGGCCCGATCTATGCATTTCAACCATGGTGCCGTGAACCCTTTTCGATACAGCTCCCCATTTATCAATGCATATGAGGGCGCCTTATACGTATTTTCCTGGCTTCACTTTGGTCGTCTGGTAGTACTCCCCTTTGCAAATACTCCATAAATGGTGGCATCCATGTGGGCCCGGTGGTTGTCAAGGTATTCACCTGCTGCTCGTCTATACTTCTTTCCCTGAGCACTTCTACCAAAACCTTCTTCGATAGATGATCGAAACATGTTGATGCCAACTTGCTTAAAGCGTCTGCCCTTTTATTCTCGCTCCGAGGTATTTGCTTAATCGTGAACTGTCTGAAGGACTGGATCAGTTGTCTCACCATTCTTACATACCTCTCCATTATCTGATCTCTTGCCTCGAAACTTCCGTTAATTTGGTTTGCGGCTAATCTCGAATCTGTTAGGGCTGTCACACCCTTCGTCCCCATTTGTTTGGCTAAGCGCAACCCTACGAGCAAGGCTTTATACTCCGCCTCGTTATTTGAGGTGTGGAAGTCGAACCGAAGAGCATAGGTCACTTCCTCTCCCTCTGGGCTAGTCAAGATTAAGCCTGCCCCCGAGCCTTCCCTGCTGGATGCCCCCATCGGTATATAGCGTCCATGAACAGTCGTTGGCTAGGACCTCCTCTACCGCCCAGGTTCTTTCCTTGGCTGAGCTTCCTTCGTCTGGAATTCCGAGCAAGAAATCAGCCAGTGCTTGCCCCTTAATGCTTGTCCTTGGACGATAGCTTTTATCATGCTCCCCCAGCTCAATTGCCCACTTTGCTAACCGGCCTGATGTTTCTGGCTTGAGCAATATCTGTTTGATGGGGCAATTTGTTAGTACCTCTATTTGCTGCGCTTGGAAGTAGCGCCTCAAACGTCGCGCCGTGTAAATGAGTGCCAGGACTAGCTTTTCCAGGGTGGGGTAATTGAGTTCAAGACCCTGTAATGCCCTACTCACGAAGTATACCGGCTTCTGCTCTCCTTCCCTTTCTACGGTCAACACCGAGGATATCGCTTCGTTTGAGGTCGAGAGGTACATTTGCAGTGTTTCCCCTGGGATGGGGCTGGCCAGTGTGGGTAGCTTGTGTAGTGCTTCCTTAATCTTCTGGAGCGCTTCTTCCGCCGCGGCTGTCCATTGAAAGTTGTTCTTTTCAATACAGCCTTTCAGTGTATGGAATAGTGGCATGGCCTTGTCAGCGGATTTCGAGATGAATCTACTCAGAGCCGTGAGCTTCCCATTCAAACCCTGTGCGTCCCTGAGGGTGCCTGGGGGTGGTGTCTCCATAAACTCGTCCACTTTAATTGGGCTAGGCTGGATGCCCTGTTTGGTAACATAGTATCCCAAAAACTATCCTTTTTCTACCCCGAATGTACACTTAGCCGGATTCAATTTCATTTTGACCCTTTCTAGTGTACGGAAAGTCTCCTCGATGTCCTGCAACATTTTGTTTTCATGGGAGCTATTAATCACCATATCATCGACATACACCTCGATATTCCTCCCAATTTGCTCGGCGAAGATCGATTCAACCAGGCGCTGGTATGTGGCTCCCACGTTCTTCAAACCGAAAGGCATCTTGGTGTAACAAAAGGTGCTCTGATCCGTGTAGAAAGCCGTTTTCTCTTCGTCCTACTCGCTGAACAGAATCTGATGATATCCCTTATATGCATCCAGGAAACACTTTAGCTTAAACCCTTGCAAAGATTCCACTTTCTGGTCGATCTCCGGGAGGGGATAGCAGTCCTTGGGACACGCTTTGTTCAAGTCTGAGAAGTCAATACACATACGCCATGACCCGTCTTGCTTGCGCACCATAACCGGATTAGCGATCCAGGTTGGGAAAACTGCTTCCCTTACTATTCCGGCCTCCGCCAGCTTAGCCACCTCTGTGTTAATTGCCCTGTTGCGGTCCCCTCCTTGGACCCTTTTTTTCTGCTTCACTTCCTTTGTCCCTGGTTTGATCGCCAGTTTATGCTCAATGACTTTCCTATCTACCCCCACCATATCTGTAGGGGTCCATGCAAATATGTGCTTGTACCGTTTGAGTAGGTCGACTACTGCTTCCCTCACGTGACCTGGGAGGTTGTCACCAATGCTGGTCGGCTGATCAGGGTATCCTTCGTTGATTACTTCCTTTCCTCTTGTCGGGTCTTGTCGCGACTTCTTTGTTTCTTTAGTCATATCTGCTGGCTTCATTACCGTAAAGCACTGCAATTCCCTAGGAGGGGTAGCGAGTACTGTGACTGGGCCTGCCGGAGTGTCAAATTTCAAGATTCCATGCATGGTCGACGGGACCGCTCCTAGCTTTAGGAGGGTCGTTCTACCTAAGATGATGTTGTGCTCTGCCGAATGTCGAATGACCACGAAGTCGATTAGGACCGTCTTCTTTCGTTGCTTATCATGGCTGGTGATTGTCAGGGGGAGGTGAATCGTGCCCAGCGGCCACAGGCTGTGGCCGGTGAATCTGACCAGCCGCCCCGCCGTGGGTCTCAGGTTGTCTTTCCATCGATCTGGGAGGAGCCGAAAACAGTGCTCATAGATTATGTCTGCCGAACTCCCTGTGTCGACATATACTCTGTGTATGGTCACATCTTTGATGGAGGCCTGAATTACCAGTGGGTTATCACATCTCCATCCCTCAGGACGGGGGTCTTGCGCAAAGAACGTGAGCATCTGCGTCGGGGGCCCGGGGATCCATTGGTTTGGCGACTGTGCTTCCCCACTCCTTTTGTTACGTATCATGAATATTTCCTTGGGTTGAACTCCTTCTCGAGGCGCGTTCTTGGCGTTTTTAGTGTCAAACTTGGCGCGCAAGCTCTGTGCTATTTCCACCAAGTCTCCTTTGAGCTGCTTTTCCTCCATTTCCTTCTTGAGTACTGAACAACTGGCCGTATCATGTGTCTTGCTTTTGTGGTACTCGCAATACCGGCTCTTGGGTGACTTGGCTGGTTGTTGTTTCTCTGATACCGTATACACCTTCGGTCGACGACTCCGTCTGTCGTCTCTATCGAATGGCTGAAACCTCGCCTGAGGCCTCCTTGCCTGGCCAAAGTGCCTACTTCCCCCTCGAAAGTCCGTGTGACTTGGGTTATGACGTTTGGTCGTCATAGCATTTAAGTATGCATGTTTTGCTGCCTCGCCTTCTTCCTGCCTCAGATATCGTTCTACCTTCTCCTTTAACTCGGCCCTTGTTTGGGGTTTCTTACCCATAAGCTTTTGTGACAAGGGGCTTGGTAAAAGTCCCCATGTGAAAGCGCCAACTATGAGCCCCTCGTCGTGTCTCGGCACGTCTAACGTGGCGTTTATGAACCTGGTGAAATATTCTCGCACAGTTTCACCCTCCTTTTGCTTACAACCTATTATGGAATGAGAATCTCCTTTGTACTTTCGTAGCTGCATGAAGTTGGTAAGGAATAAGTATTTAAGTTGAAAGAAATTGGAGATGCTGCTTGGACGTAATGCCATCGAGAGTCGTCGGGAAATATGTGCACCAGAACCTCTCATCAAGCTTCAGAGACGTCATTGTCCACTCATACGTGTCGATGTGGCTGTCTGGGTCAGTAGTGCCATTATAGGTTTTGAGCGTTGGCAGTTTGGCCGTGTTCGGTATTTCGTAGTCTAGCAACTCTTTGACAAACGGGGATGCAACGCTGCGAGAAAGGCAGTCTTGGGTTGGAACGGTTGATGTGCCTTGTGACTGGTGTTGGAGGTTTAAACCGCATGACGACGATGCATGATAGCCTGGACTTGGTCCGTAAAAGGAGTGTTGTTGAAATGGCAACTGGAGAGGATAGCCGGAGGAGAAAGGGTGTATTGGTGTTAAAGGGCTGATTATCGAGTCCTGCTGGAGGTTATGGTTGGAGGCAATGGTCGGTCCGGCCCACGTGCCCGCCATCGAGTAGATAGGTGGTGTATGAGCTACCATAGTCTGCGCCAGTGGGGGTAGGGAAAGCATTGGGCCCAGTCCACCCGTCACTTGATTGAACGGTGTCACTGAAAACGGCGGCTGACTATTGAAAACTTGTCCTGGTGGTAGCATCGTTGGGTGGATCGACGGTGGTTGTTGCGTTGGTGGTACAAAGAATGGCGGCATCTGAAGGGATGTGGTTAAGAGTGGCCCCTCCGGAGTTGTTCTTGGTTGGTGAGTTGCCGGTTGCGATGCGGTGTTGGTGGCTATCATAGAACTTCCCTCACCTATGGTTGCTCTGTTGACCGCCGTGGGCGGCGGTGTTTCGTCCAACGTTGCCATGGAGCGTATGGGACTAGCCTGCGAGCCATCGTGTCCATTGCCGCCGTCGGACGCCATTGATTCTTCAGCCGTTTGCTTTTAGTTTGTGTTCTTTGTCTCACAAACGGATGACGCCAAATGATGCGACCGGAGCTTCAGCCGGATTAACACAAGTGAATCAGATTCCTCGTTACCTCTGCAAGGTCACAAGAAAGAGAGACCGTCGGAGCGTTCTTCCGGGAGCACCCTCCCGGGAAGCGGCTGACGGCCTCTCTTTCTTGTGACCTTGCAGAGGCAACGAGGAATCTGATTCACTTGTGTGAATCCAGCGGCACATCACACTCACACATGATTCCGCATCGAGTTTTCTGGGATTGTACTCTGATATTTATTACTAGTGATGTTATGGTTTTGAGATACGTTGTTACAATTTTTATAAATTATTATGACAGTGGCAAGAGTTTTTGGTAAACTATTTTATGAGTTACTTAATTAAAATGAAATTTTTGGTCTTGAAAATTGGGGTGTTACATGTTTATTACTTATTATTAGAAACATTTGAACCTATATATATATATATATATATATATATATATATATATATATATATATATATATATATATACACACTAGGTGTAAGAACCATGTATTACATAAGCTCATTTAAAAGAAAAATTAAATATGAAATTTTTAACATTTGAGAAATTTGAATTTATAAGAAAAAATAAAAAATTATTAAATTATTAAAATTAAAGTGTTTTTTTCTTTTTTTTAATTTAAACTAATAATTTAGATAAATAAACATAGGAAACTAATGTGATTTTAATTTAGAAATTTTGAAAATAGAAGAAATATCAATTAATGATATTGATATGCATTTATTATTACAATTATTACATTTAAATATTATATATAATTTAATAAAATAGAAAAAACCACAAAATGCCATGTGGAAAAATTTAATTGAAAATAACTACAAAATAACATGTTGCCAAATCAATGAGAGCATGCCATGTGACAACAAGTTCTTTATTCATTAGGGAGGATATATATATATATATATATATATATATATATATATATATATATATATATATATATATATATATATTACATTTTGTATGCTTACATTGTGTTTAAATATATTTTTTAATATATATTTTTTGAACTTTTTGTTTGTTTATATTTACTAAATATTTCATGATCATTGTAATAATAATTCGTAACATAATTCATTTTGCACGAAGAAAAGAGTGTTCTTCATCAGAAATATCGAATAAGATGATGTAGCATTTGTGATAGAGAATGATAATAGAGAAGATGATAGAGAAGTCTGATAGAGAGGGTTGATAGAGAAGACTGATAGAGAAGGTGATAGAGAAGGTTGGTAGAGAAGGCTGATGGAGAAGCTTATCTATAGAAGCTCATGTAGAAGACCCAACTTCTCTATCGAAGGTAGAAGAGTTGCAATCTATATCAAAGGTTACGTACCTTCGATGTATCTATGTATTTCAGTGTGCATATTGTGTTTGTACCATGATGTCTTAGTCATATTGTATATTTTAAGTCTGTTGATAGCATTATAAATAGTGTTGTAGTCTTAGAAGTTAGAGAGAGTTCTTATATTTCAATATTTGTAAACTTGAGATTGCTTCCAGACTTTAATTGAGCTTAACCAGATTTATTTACACATCGTGTTCCTTTCAGTATCGTTTAATTCATGATTGATTGTTCTTAATTCTGCTATGTCACTTCATTGGGATCCTACATTTTGGTTTTGTTGATTTAAATCGATTAGCATCCTATAAACCTACATCATATTTTGGTTTTAGGTCTTTTTCTAAAGGAACGAAATTAGATGGCTCATTTTAGGATGTTTGGTTGGGATATGATATGGCACAAGGAAGCAATTGGCACGATGTAATTTAACTGGTCCAAGTCACAAGCACCAGGAAGTTGTGGATCAAGAAGTCTTTGAAAGTTTTTTGAAGCGATTAATCGTTTAGCTTGTAATTGTATTTATTAAAATTAATCACTTATTGTTTTGGTTTTAATCAATCGTCTGTTTCCTTTGAAGATATTGTATTATACATATTCAACAAATCATAAGTTAATCACTTTATATTCTAATTTTAAAATCTTAGAATTGAATTCAAGAGAGGGGGATTAGTAAATTATGTATTGTTGGAGATATGTAGTCCATACTACAATGAAAGAAATAATGAAACCTTTATTATCAACACTCTGTAATAGTACAAATAGCAACACCAAGAAGAACAATTAAAATGCCTAACTTTGTATCTCATGAATATCAAATGTTAAAATACTTAGCTTTAAATCTTGCAAATATTGAATCTTGTCAATTGTAACTTCAAATAAACATGATATCGGGATCATACTAAACTTTGCCATAAGGGATTTACAAATCAATCGCAAAATTCAGATTTCACCAAAATTGAATGGAGTGTTAGACATTAGAACAATTAAATAAGGCATTGAAAGCTTACCGATTACTCTATGGCGACGATAGCGTTTTCCTAAAACAAATCACAACGGCAAATTAGATGAACTTAAAAGATCACTCATATCCATTTTGAAGGTTATGGAGAGAGAGAGAGAGAGAGAGAGAGAGAGAGAGAGAGAGAGAGAGAGAGAGAGAGAGAGAGAGAGAGAGGGAGGGAGGGAGGGAGGGAGGGAGGGAGGGAGGGAGGGAGGGAGGGAGGGAGGGAGGGAGGGAGAGAGAGAGAGAGAGAGAGAGAGAGAGAGAGAGAGAGAGACGTCAACCATCTATCGTCAACATTTTCTAGGGCAAAGTCGGCACCATCCTTGCAGATGCGGCAATAGGAATGCGGTCATGATAATGGTGATAAACGATGAGGATGGTGTTGCAAGATGATGGAGGTAGTGATCCATAACAAATTCAAACGATGATTGGTGTGGTCTTGGGTTGTGGTAAATTCAAGAAGACAATAGCTTGGTTACCTAAATATAGTCTCTTAATTATAACATACCTAATTTAAAATATTTATATTCAGATATAAATTAAATGATTATTATGTTAATTTACCTATATACCCTTATCTAATTATTGTTTGAGAATAAGTTATTAGGGATTTCTTTTTACACAACAATCTATTCCAGCCTACTACACACCTATCTATTTTCAATCATACACACCACTCTAAATATTGACCATTTCTTATTGGTGGTTAATATGTTGTATTATGTCCCTTCTTTCGTTAAAACATTTTCTCTCTTATTAAATATCTTATTAAATATCCACTGTCATCTTTCTCTATTATCTTTCTCTCACTAAATTTTATTAATTTAATAAAAAAGTAAAAAATCGTTTAAAAGATTTTTGCTTATTAACTTTTATCAATTTTTTTTATCAACACTATTTTTATCTTTTATTATATCTAATTTTATTTTTCAATCTAAATAAAGGAAGTATATTGTTTATATGGTTAATTTTAAATAATAATGCTACCACTCTTAAATTACAACCAATATATCTGAATAATATTGAGAAACAAAACTAGCAGTAGATTTTTTTCAAAAGCGAAAAAAAATAGTTAAATCGATACTATCTGCAAAAAAAGATATATAACTTAATAACACATGACATCACATACATCAAAATAAATGTATTTTCCGATTGTTCAAGAAGCAAAAGACATTGACTTACTCGAGTTGTACAGTACAAGCTCGTGTGCCTCTTATTAATTGTAAATCCGAAAATATAATTGAGATGTGGGAAATCTATAAGACAGTAGCCCAAGTAGCCCATTACAGAAAGAAAACTAGGCTAAAAAAAGTTAAGTAAGTTTGAGTTGTATTTTAAGGTCGAAAATGATGAAAACTATGTTATGGTTGTTTTTTTTTTATCTTAATAAAAAACATATAAATTTATTAGTATTAATAAATTTAGTAATAAAAATGTAATTATTAAATAATAATAATTTATTGATTAGGTAATAATGAACTAATAATAAAAGTTGGTCAAATAACAATTATATTGTGATTATAATTTAAAAAGCAAGGTCAATATAATAATTATATGATAATAATTTACCATTATTGAGCTAAAAAGTAAACCTAAGATATAGGTTGGATTGTAGATTAATGTCACAAAGTATGACCCTTATATTTACACAACATTTGTTTGGTTATATATGATCCTAGCTCCTATCAAAAATATGTATTTTTTTAAAGATTTTTCCTACAATGTTTTGTGTTTTTACAAAAGAGAAAATAAATTAAATAAATACCTAAAAGTCAGATTTTAATTATTCTGTTGCATAAATAAGGATACATAAAATGTCCATATTACTTCTCAAAATAGATTTCAAATAAATATAAATAATAATAATAATAATAATAATAATAATAAATGCAATCGTATTTTTCCAAAATGATTTTATTTTCATTGATCCAATGACTAAAATTGAGTTATACATTGATACAATAAATGTCATTTATATTTGAACCTAGCTATATATATATATATATATATATATATATATATATATATATATATATATATATATATATAGGGAAAGGTTTAATAGAGAACCATAATTATTGGTTCTTCAGACCAAATCTTTTTTTCAATTTCTAGAGCTTATTCTTTATCGGAAAAAAAATGTAAAAATATAAATTCATATATGAACATTGTGAATGTGAAAAATATTTTTCGGATTCACCGTGTGAATCCGAATTAGTGTGAATTTTCAAAGATTAGCGTTGTAAAATTAGCGTAAAAAAAAATCGAATTTAAATAGTTCAAAGGATAAAAAGTTATGAATTTCTGTATTTTTAGTTTTTTTTTTTGATAAAAAATAAGTTCTAAAAGTTGAAAAAGAGATTCATTCCTTGGTTCCTTGGTTAATTATGGTTCTCTATTGAACCTCACCCTATATATATATATATATATATATATATATATATATATATATATATATATATATATATATATATATATATAGACTCCAATATAAATGGCATTTTTAATTAAGGAAACATATTAAATACTATATGAATAGTAATATTGTAATTTATTGGTTATTTTTTAATTAAGACAATTAATAATTGAGATGTAAATATGATGTGTCAATTAAGAAAAGATTAAAAAAATTAAGAAAATGACAAATAGAAAAAATAGTTATTCAAAAATACAAAAAAATGACATATGTCCAAGTTAATGATAGAGTGACATGTGGCAAAATTATTTTCATTTTGTAGGGAGGATATATATATATATATATATATATATATATATATATATATATATATATATATATATATATAGAGAGAGAGAGAGAGAGAGAGAGATGTTGGTGGTCACATAATCCGCATATATTATTCACACAAATACACAATGTTCATGAAGCTCCTAAGGTTTTTGTTTTAAAAACTAGGTTTTGTTTTTTTAGTTACACATTTATTGGATGATAGAATTAGACATGAAAAACAATTCTGTCCTCGCTCTTATTATTCTTCTGACATTTCTCGTTACAGGTAAATCCTTTAGCATCAACTTTTCTATATATATATATATATATATATATATATATATATATATATATATATATATATATATATGTGTGTGTGTGTTATTGTGTTCTAACTATCTATTGTGTGTGTATATATATATATATATATGTGTGTGTGGGGGGGGGGGGGGGGGGGGGGGAGGGAGGGGACACCGAATAAACCCCCCTCACCGCATAATGCTTTTAAAACTTTCACGGTACAGTTTGTAGTTCGGAGTTTTGTTAAACCGCGTTACATGTTATGGTTTGTATCATATATGCTTTGTAATCGTCCAAAGTTTTTAAAATTCAACTCCTAACTTAATTTACTTCTTAGATTTTTATAAATTTCACCATTAACTTGCTCTTACATAATTTTCATTTTCAACTATATTATATATAGCCTGGTAGGTTATTGGCAGAAAAATGTGATATAAAAGTAAAATAATAGTGAAATTTTGAAAATCTTGAATGTAAATCAAGTAAGGGGTTGAGGTTTAAAAACATTATAATGCATATATGATATAAAACGACGTATTATGGTGGGTTTGAGTATCTAAACTGATATACCCTTAAGGTATATTCACTTTTCCCATATATATATATATATATATATATATATATATATATATATATATATATATATATATATATATATATGGGAAAAGTAAATAAACCCTAAGGGTATATCAGTTTAGATACTCAAACCCACCATAATACGTCGTTTTATATCCTAGTGAGTTGAAATAAAAAGTTGTGCTTTTAGCTCTGTAAAGTAAAAAAAAAAAATAGATATCTCAAAGTATTTTTTATACATTTTTAAGGTTTTTAGGGATTTTTTTAGGTTTATGCCTTTTCTATTGACTCTCTCTCTCTCTCTCTCTCTCTATATATATATATATATATATATATATATATATATATATATATATATATATATATATATATATATCTTATTGTGTTACTTGATCATAGTCATTTGATCAATGATAATAAAAATCATTTTGGAAAGAATACGATTGTATTTTATTATTATTATTATTATTATTATTATTATTATTATTATTATTATTATTATTCGAATTTCAAATCTATTTAGGGGTAATATGGACATTTTGTTTATCCTTATTTTAAGCAACAAAATAATAAATCCGGATTTTTAGGTATTTATTGACATTATTTTCTTTTTGCAAATAACAAAAACATAAATAGGATAAATCGTTTTGAAAAATACATATTCTTTACAACATATGATTTCATTATTAGAATATATTTTTGTTAGAATTACATCAAAACAATGTAAATTATTAATTTCTTACCATTTTGAAAAAATTACATTTTACTTTTGAAATAATAACATCATTCTGAAAAGATTAACACTAAAACAATGAAAAATATACTAAAATCTAATCGATCTTTGAAAAATATTACACTACAATCTTTAAAGAATGTTCTATGTTAACATATTCTAAGGTTTAGGCAAAACCTCGATTTTTTTGGTTTCGTGGTCCTTTTGAGTTAGTTTCATTGCGGATTTGGTCCCTCGGTAAACTAAAATGACTTTAATACCCTTGGGGTATTCATTTTTGAAAGAAAAAATTGCAAAAATGGTCTCTGTGGTATGCAAATTTTTGGGGTTTTAGTCCAAACCACGACTTTTTTGGATTGGTGGTCCTTTTGAGCTAGTTTCTCTGCGTTTTTAGTCCCTCGGTAAACTGAAAAGACTATTATGCACTTCTGATATATTTTTTTATGCGTTTTCTATTTAATTTAAATGAAAAATAAATTAATTACCTAATTTGGGGCCCACCTCTCTCTCTCTCTCTCTCTCTCTCTCTCCCCTGTGTAAACCCACCGCCGACCCAAACCTCGTTCATATGCCTCTCTCTCTCTATATCTCTCTCTGGCAGAGTTTCTACCTTTAAGTAATCTGTTGCTGTTCTTGTTAGTATAATTGTTCAATTTTATCTTTAAATTGTTTTCTGAAAAGGGATTAGGAGTCAAAACAGGGGAGAATGTGGGGATTTGGGGGCAGATTCTACTGGGGGAAGACAAAAGAAGAAGAAAGAAGAAGATGACCAGACGAAGGTGGTGGCTGGACTGCAATGACGAGTTTGGTACTCCGATTGTTAATTTGTATGTGTTCTCCAACCCTAATTAGATTCTTCTATATCCTAATCTTCATCTGGTGTTATTCCCAATTCCCGATTTTAGTTTGGTACTCCGATTGTTACATAATTAATATCAGATCGATGGTCATGTATCCCTAGAACGTTGTTTCCTTGATCAAATTCATGGTTCAACCTTCAAAGTATCTGGGTGGTGGCTGGACTGTAGTGAAGAAGGTGATGGTTGGACTGCAGTGATGAGCGGCGGCGGTATCCGGCGAGTTATGAGTTGGTGATGAGAGGAGGGGTCGGGAAGGATGTTTCCGACAACAGCAATAGTAATGGGTGGATGTGGTTTGCGTTGGCAGCCCAAGGGAACACGATGGTGGATGCTGGCGGCGACTTCTGGTGGTTCTCGGTGGCAGTGGGTGGTCAAGGGTGGCAGTTCTTGGCCACTCTTGGTTCCCTCTTCGGTTCTTGACAGAATTCAATGAGAGGAAAGGGGGAGAAGTGAGGTGGTGGTGGTTTTTGGTCCAACAATGGTGAGGGAAAGGTGGTTTATGGCAGCAACGATTTAGCTCAAGAACAAACACCCATTTCAGTCTCTTTCACTCTTCCAGCGTACCTCTAATCTGGTTCAGAGAGAAAGAATTTCCTGCACCTCTTCAATGGGGAAGGTTAACTTTTACAAAGTCCGAGAGAGAGAGAGAGAGAGAGAGAGAGAGAGAGAGAGAGAGAGAGAGAGAGAGAGAGAGAGAGAGAGGTGGGTCATCTATTATTTTTTTAATTGTTAAAATAAATAAATAAATATTAAATTTTAAGATATATAAAAAAATAAATACCCCAATGGTATTATAGTCATATCAATTTTCGGAGGGACTATTTTCATATACAAACCACTCCAAAAGGACCATAAATCCAAAAAAATCGGGGTTTGGACTAAAACCCAAAAATTTGCATACCACAATACCATTTTTGCAATTTTGTCTTTTTGAAAATTTAATACTTCAATTTTTCTTTAAACAATAAAAAATATAAGAGGTCCACCTCTCTCTCTCTCTTCACCCATCGTCTTCCCTAACCTTCTCTTTTGTGTCTCCCCTGAATCCCAATCTAGAAGAAGATACCCAAATTCAAAAAAAAATTTGCTAATTCCACCATTTCCATTATCTTTCATCATTACCATTATACAGACACACAACAAGAGAAACACAAATTATTGAAGATAAAAATACCCAAGGTATCACAAAACCTGTGTGTGCGTGTGACTGTGTCGTGCGTATCTTAGCAAAGCAACAAGAAGAAATCGAACCCCTCTTCTCTTATTGTGTCTCATTCTTTCCATTCTCAATGACAAATCCACGCCCACCAAAAATGGCAACCCTTTCATCTTACTCTACACCCAATAACGAGTCCCGTTCTCTCATGATCCGTTGTAACTCCTTCTATCTTCTGATTCACCATCGCAGTTTGATGCCCAAGATGATGATGGTTGGTGGCGTGAATGTGAAATAGTGATGACCGGTGATGATGGTGATTTGGTCATCCGATTCAAGTGATGAAGGTTGAAGATGTTGGTGACTGTGACGGTTCAAAGATGAATCTACGATGGGGATGATGTGTTTCCGAATAGAAGAAGGTAGAGATGAAGTCGGGGTTGGAACAAAATCCCTCATTTTGACCTAATCATCACCATCGGACCACCCAAACTATTACCTTCTTATCCCATGTTCTTCATTTATGGTTTCAGTTCATCGAAAAAAAACAAAGAGTGGTTGCATTGAGACCTAAGGTTTATTTTGTTCTAAATGATGTTGACGTAAGGGGATAAATTGTAGACCATAGATAGTTTTTTGAGTGTCGATTTCTTGCTTGATCAATCGATTGGGGGATTTCTGATTTATGAAGTGGTTGTTCATGGATTTTTCAGTTTCTTAATCATTCAACATATCGTTTCTGAAGTGGGTGTTTGTTAACAGATCTTAGGAAGAAAAATAGGTTGGTGAAAGCAACAGAGAGACTCTTATTTTTTAATTATTAAAATGAAAAAAATAATTATTAACTTTAAAAAAACGAATGTAAAAATAGAAAATAAATACCCAGGGTATCAAAGTTATCCAAATCTGCTATGAAACTAGTATAAAAGGACCACAAAATAAAAAAAATCAAAGTTTGTAATAAACCTCAGAAAAAAATACAAACCACATGGACCATTTTTGCAGTTTTGTCATTTAAAATATTTGTACATAACAGTATATACATTGTTACGATTTGTAAGAATGTGTTATATAATGAAATTAGGTTAATAAAAAGAATTAAAGGAAAAACATAATTAAAAACAACATAACAAATGAACTATCAAATACTTTTAAGAACATAAAAATTATTTAAATTTTTTCTGAACTTCTCAAACTAATATCTTTAATAATGTTTATTGTGATATTTAGTTGATATATATATATATATATATATATATATATATATATATATATATATATATATATATATATATATATATACTAGCCGTTTACCCGCGCTTAGTGACGGGTGTGAATAGTTTTGTTTTTAGAAATTAGTTTTATGTTGGTGACACTGTATAGATCTTCAAAAGATATAGGGTTGCTAATATGTGATAAAAGTAGGTGAAGATAGTATCGTTGCCCTTCAGCGAGATTAGAAGAAACCAAACGACCTCATATTTATCCTTGTTTTAGAAGATTCCAACGTCGTGAGCTCGGAATCCAAATCAAGAATGGAATATGAAATCTAATTGCAACTTGCAAGGGGTGAAAATTTTATGGTCGAAAGCTTTCTAGTAGATATGGATACCGGCGATTATGTGGCAAAGAGGTGTAGAAAAAATTACCAATTTCTTAATGATTTCTTTTCAAAGGCTTGGGTCTTTAAAAATGATAATAGAATTTGAGTTCCACTATGGACGATAAGAGCAATTAAAATTTTATCTTAACTTTAAATCATCAAGATCTTTTGAGGTTTGTGTCTCAAAATTATTTTTTATTGAATTTTTTTATCAATAAATAGGAGACTAAAAATTAATCAAGTAACACATAAAACATTAGGTCTAAAAGAAACCAAGTGTTGGGTCAACACAAAATAGAATTTGCATGTTAGTTTGAACTACAAATAAGTGTTTCGTCAAATTAATTTTTTAAGTGAATACATGATTCTTGGATTCATAACATGTTTAACTCTTTTATAGTTTATTAATTAAATTAAAATTAATTGTTTAAGTGAATATATGATTCTTGGATTCAAACATGTTTAACTCTTTTATAGTTTATTAATTTAATTACTATAAATTAATGAAGAAACAAAATATAAAAGTTTTATCACTTAGTCAATGAAAAATGGAAAATTAGTCGGTAGTCTCAAAATTATGTTGTATCATAAAAAAATATAAATGAAGGTATCACGTACATACAGACAATCAAGTCATTAGTCTTAAAACTTAAAACTTCTCAGAACTTTCTTCTACTTAGCCTTTCTACCCATGAATCCTTTTTTTTCTTCCATTTTGTAACTTTCAATCAAAACATCAAAAAGATAATGTAAAACAATTTAAGGGTACTTTAATATTCTAAAAATGTGTAATTTTAGGTTATTTCACATTAGTTAGTCACAACTAAAATAGACCCACAGATTCAAATATATTAATAAACTTGCAAATGACTTGCACCGAATTGATCAAAAAAAAAATTGCATTGAGAGAACAATAAAAACATTTTCATTTGAAGTCAAGCTCCTACAGGTGAGCACAATTACCTACTACATAAATAAATTTCGTTACCATTATTTTCAATTTTTTCCCTTTCCCTTTCGTATAAATAGATACTACATACTCATATTCCTTGGCTAATTGCCTTTCTTGTTATCCCCTTTAAAGCATGAAACAAACCCATATCCATTCAGTTCAGACTTGAAACAAAAATATAGAAGCAAAATTATAGAGTAGTAAATCAGTGAAACTAACATGTTAGTAACCTATTTTACATGAGGAAGGTTATTGCTTTTTAATGGTGAACAATCTTGGAAACTCCAAGTGGAATTGTCTAATGAATCTTTAAATGCATGAAGAATCACTCATCGCCAAATTTTGTATGGAAACAATCTCGTAATGACCCATTTCATATGGATATTTGTATTGCATGTAAACATGAATCCTCAGAACACTTGTGAAGTTGAAGATCTCTATGTTATTATGTTGTCCATATAACCTACAATTGATAGATACAAAATATCAAAATCATTATTAGAAAAGAAAATCAAAATCATTTATAGAGAATAAAAACAGTACCTTTTCAACTTTCATTAAGAGAGATGGATTGAGGTAATATTGTGCACCTAAAGTGTCAGGTCATGGAACTGTAGCAAAACCAACCAATATGATGACTTAGAGTTAAATTGAATAAAGAAATTTTCATAATTATGAACCAATATGATGACTTAGGTCATGGAACCTATTACAAACAGCCAACTATATAACAATATGTCATACTTCTAGTTTAGGACTTACATCAAACAGTTGGTGGGCTTGAGATGGTGATGCAAAAAGATATGAAATTTCACCTACAGATGAAATTTCAAGTTAGATCGATCTACTACTTTGTTCTTCCTGTATCAAATGCCATTTACCAGAAATCCAATTAATTCATAAAAACTAAAAAAACATTAAATTAATATATTCAAATAGTATCTTAAATGAAAAAGTAATAGTGACTTACGTTGATTTCAAAGGTTTTGATTCCATTTTTTTTCTTCTTACATGAGAGCAGATTTGGAGGTAGGGCAAGAAGAACCATCTTACAAACCACCTGTACCTGGAACCATTTTATAGAAAAATAAATTATTTCCTACAAATAAAAAAGGAGAGACGGGCAAGAAATATTGGGGAGGAAGTAGAAAGAAGAGAGGGTGAAGATGGCGGTGGAAGATGTGGGTTAATAGAATCCATCTCCATCTGATTTAAGAAATTATGGGTCAAAATATGGGTTCATCAGATCCCTCTGCATATGTTTACAAGAAAACACGGGTGAAATCAACTTCTAGAGAGGGCAAGGGAAATCAAGATGGAAATCAAAACGGACAAAAAAATACCTGCAGAAATCTATGGGTGTAGGTTTGGTCCTTCTCAATCCGTGAAATCCGAAATCAAATAGGTTTGGTCCATTAGTAATCGGGGTGTTTTACCTCTTTTAGTCGATACAAATTAGCAGGGGGGTCCATTAGTATGTTGGTGGTTCAGTGGTGGCAGGGGTAAACGGGTGGTGGTGAGTGGTGTTAGGGTTTTCTGACTGAGAGAGGAAGAAAATCTGCTTCATAGAAAGAGAAACGGGAAATGATATCCGAGAAGGAGAAGAATGCCTAATATAAGGGGAGGGCTTGCCAGAATTGAAAGATTTTTGCCAACATCTCGGGCTTCAAGAACGGGCTTCAAGAAGACTTCAGGACTCGGTCGTCTTCGAGAGATAAAAGGAGATTTAGTTGATTGTTGACAAGATAAGATTTGTTGCATAAATTCATTGTACAAATCGCATTATTTCTTGTACCTCTTAAAATTCAGCATTTAAGGCTAAATGCTTATTAAGGTATATATATATATATATATATATATATATATATATATATATATATATATATATATATATATATATATAGAGTTTGTGATAAGAAGTAATTATAAACTATCAGTTTTCAACCAAAAAGTATCCTAAATTAAATCACATACATAAAGTACTATGTTGATGTTGTATTTAAAGTTTAAACATATAAAAATGTTTTTTAATGTTCTTCTAATTTTTCCTTATTAGACATTGTACTTTGAAAAATAACCCAAAACTTTGACTAATTTTGGAATTTACAGTTATTATATATATTTAATTTTGAATGTGTTTTTGAAATATGTTTTTTGTTTAATAGCATCCTTAATTAAAGCAATGTAAATGTATATGATTTTTCGTTTAATAGCATCATACTTCCTATATAATTTTGCATAAATGGCCCTTGTAATTTCAAAGTTAAGATATTCGACCCTTTTTTCCTAAGAAGGCATAAATGGCAGCCTACTTTTCATTTATAGCAACCTACTTTCGTTTGACAGCATCCTACTTTCTTGTAATGTAAAGTTATCGCATCATTCCATTTATGTTGCATAATAGCAACCTACTTTTCATTTAATAACACCCTACTTTTCATATAAATTAAATTTTCTATAGTATAATGCCTTATTTAAAAAGTACATCAAATTAGATAAGGTGTAAAAAAATATAGTCGCATAATAATACATATTTTGTATTTATATTGCTATATTTTACTTAAATTTACATAATTACCCTTTTATTGCAAATTAATTGTGTTTAATTTCTTAAATTCTCTATACTACAATGCCTATATTATGGCATATACTTTTCATTTTTTTCATCTAATAGCGGGCTAATTTTCATTTAATAGCACCCTACTTTTAATTTATCTTAAAACCTATATATCGTAGAATGCTTTTTTTACCAATCATATTAAATTTATAAAAAAAAGGTAGTTTCATGGGAAAAACTTAAATAAATTTAAATGAAAGGGTTAAACTATATTGAGATAATGAACAAACTGCACCAGGGGCTAAATCATCCTCAAAATGAGGCAAACACATGTCATGAAAACTGAAATAAAATTAGTGAGAAATGCTATCTTTTAAACGAAGAAAAATGCATAATTTACTATGTAAAATCATAAAGTTACAGAAATTACCCTTTTAATGCAGAAAATAACAAATATTATACTTTAAATGCTGAAAATTACATAAATTACCATTTTAATGCATAAAACTACAAATAAATCCCTTTGAATGCGTAAATTACCCTCTTAATGCAGAAAATTATAGAAAAAAAATCCCTTTTATTGCAAAAACTTACAAAATTACCCTTTTAATGTAGAAAAATCCCTTTAAGTGCATAAACTTAAAAATATAGACAATTTCCAATCCAAAAACTGTAAAATGGCAATATACTTACCTGTTTGTATCAATACACATATACAAATACAACCAAGGTACATTGTAGTTACCTGTTTGTACAAACAACAGGAATATAGATTCTAACATGTTGGTGAAATATGACGGAGATGTACATTTAGGAGGTTTAAAAATAAGGACACATTTTCGTAAACAAATATATACATGTCGAAGCTTAAACACTCCCTTTTTCGGACTAAAAAGCACATGAATATTACATATGACAACTTTATTTGGGTTGCATGCATAGAAAAAGTTTTCACTATAAAATTTATAAATATTTATATAAATGACCATTTTACCCTTATCATCTCGACTTACCTGTTCGATGATTTGACCGGTTGAAAATTAAAGTAGCATGCCATTCTTGATTTAAAAAATGAAAATAGCATGCTGTGGCTGTCTTAAAATAAAGTAGCGGACTATTTTTGGCTTAAAAATGAAAATAACATGGTATATTTGGCTTAAAAGTGAAAGTAGCATGCTTACTTAATAACTTAACAACTTCTTCAAAAGCATATCTACTTAATACCTTCTAGTATCATTACAAACTTTAAAAGCATATTTACTTAATAATCTCTTTTCGATATCCGAAAATAGAATTTAAAATAATTATAAAGATTTGCTAGCTAGGGGAACCCCTTTGGTTAACAGAAGGATAGGTTTAATAGCTTCTAGCGCTCGAAACCTGTTAACAATTGATTTTAAATTATATATCCACAAAGAAAAAGTTAATAAAATAAATAAATAAAACATTCCTCAAGTTCAGATGAGACAAAAAATGAATACAACTGTTTAGAATTAGTGATAAACAGGAAAGCAACATACTTGGAATGACTTTCACTTAAATTTTTTGTTGTCGAATAAAATCCATACCCTCTCAATGTTAATCCATTATATACTTTATAATTAAATCAATAACCAAAAGCCACTTTTTTGAAAACCGGACCGGACCGGCCGATTGAATCGGTTTAACCGGAAACCGGCTATGATACCGGTTTTTTAAGGCCTTAAAACCGCTTGTAAACCAAACCGGCGGTTCAACCAAAAACGGGTAAAAACCGGTTTGGTCTACCCGGAAAAAACCGGCGGTTTTAGAAAAATATATATAAAATTTGTACCGAATTAAAACCAAGGAGAGGGTCCCATTTTTATTGGAGAAGTCCACTCTTTGTTTTTATCAAGGTTCTAAAAAACGCAAGGCGTGACTTGGCGGCGAGGTCAAAGTTAAGTTATGCCAAGCCTTGGCGTTTTTCAAGGCGTGACTATTTTATATACATTAAAATAGATAAATCATATAATTATTGAAGTGTATCAAATATATGAAGTTTTTAGAAGTGTTATATTAATATTTAATATAAAAAAGTTAACAAAAACTCAATTATTTTAAGTCCGACAAAAAAAAAACGAAAAAAAAATCGAAAAAACCCGTGCCTTGAAAAAAACTCGTGCCATAACGCGATAAGGCACGCCTTGACACGTTATTTGGGCGTCACGCTTAACAAATCCGTCTTTGACGTTTTCGTAACGGCTACATCACGCCTTGAGGCGTGCTTTTTAGAACCATGATTTTTATGCATCCTTAGTACTCGGCCTCTATTATATATAACTCTAAAAGCCCCCACTTCGGTTTTCTGACGATGTGAGACGTGGGAGCAAACTAAATAAACATAAAACAATTACAATGGATTCTCCTTATTCCTCTCTACACTCAATTCTACGTAGCTTTTTTCTTTTTTCTTTTTATTTTTTCTATTATCTTTATAACAAACATTTAAAAAGAATCATATAAATTATTAGAACACAAACTTAAAATGTGTTGTTTAGTTTTAAATCGTAACATATATATATATATATATATATATATATATATATATATATATATATATATGACGTCTCCGGTTTTTGGGACCGGTTCGACCGGTCAAACCATTTGAACCATAGACCCGGTGGGACGGCCGTTTCGACGTCCGGTCCGGTTTTCAAAACATTGCCAAAAGCAAATATATTTGTTAAATAAATCAATGTAAAAATTCATTTGTTTGCACTTTTTATGGTGAAAAAAGAAACATGCACCTAGACAACAAGGCCTCTTTTCTAGCAACACTAATTTAAACATCAGTTACATGTGGAAAGGGGAAATTGAAGTCTGATAATCAAAATTACAAATCACAGGTTGCACAAACTATGAAAAGAACCAAAATCACCTGATAATTGATCAATTTAATCAAATGTTTAAACCATAAAGAAGATCTAACCCACCACATTGCTTAGCGTGAAAGTAAGCTCCAAGCTGATACCTAGTGTCCCGACAACAAAGAGAAACAAAATTTTCAAATTGGAAAGCAAAAATCAAAAAAAGAAACATAAAAAATATTGATTAAACGATCCAAGTGAAACGATTTAACCAAAATATCCTCATCTCCCAATAAAAATATCAATCATATCTCAGAACATGTATCAAATTGATTACAAAGAACACTCCAAATATGCTTATCAGAAATTGAACTAATGACATGATTGGGGATAGACCTATGATGCTACTTGATCCGTGGTATTCAAAACATATTAAATATTAGTGGGTTGGCATGTGAATTAAAAATTGTAATTTGGCTAATATATACCACAAAAAGGAGGTCCGAAGATGCAGACCCCCTTAAAATTTGTAATTCCATGGATATCCTCGTCATAGTAGATTCATTAAAACCTGAATACAGAAAATGATACTTTACGGTCTTAATACTCCTCGAATGAGAAATTGTATCAAAAGAAATCAAGAGAGTAGCAACAGAGAATTGGGATAATTAAAGAATCAAAGATGGATTAATCATCATATCATTTCTTTCGATTTTCTTTCAACAAAAAAGACAAGATTAAATAGGAAAAATAACAAAAGAAAAGAAAGAGAAAAGGAGAGAGAGAGAGAGAGAGAGAGAGAGAGAGAGAGAGAGAGTTTGAATTTTATGAGAATGATTGTATATATGAAACCGAGATAACGTGTATTCAATTTTAAATAAGATTTGATTCCTAGTTTTTTGGGATTGGGTTGAACATATAGAAAATTTCAGAGTAAAATTAGGAAACCGAATGAAATTAAAATTGGAATGCAATAAAATCGGTTTATAAATTGTTTAGGCGGGATGAAAGAAAATGAGTGCTTAGGATGATGATAGGTGGCAAATATAGGATTTAGGAAGATTCTATTTGGCAATTTAGGAGTTTTATTAGGAATATATATATATATATATATATATATATATATATATATATATATATATATATATATATATATATATATATATATATAGAGAGATAGGTTCAAGTATTCTAACTATCTATTGTATGGATGTAGGAATCAATGTGGACCACTCATTTCAAAACTTAAAATAAGGGCAAAAAAGTAATATTACATATTGATTAATTATGTTAATAGAATTTAAAATATCCCCTTGATTCACGTTGCATCTAACCCTAGCCCCCTTAAATCTCACAGATCAGTTTATTCTTCCATATTAGTCACTAAAAACCTATCCATCGTCATCTGCTGCCTTCTAACGATGATTCCTTCAGTCCGTCAACTCCTCACCTTCGACGAGAGCAACCCTCCGCCGTTGCCTTCTCTCCATCGACGCCTCCATGTTTTAAAGTTCTTCAACAGATCTCTGATTGCACTCCATCATCATTTGCTGCCTTCCAACGATGATTCATTCAGTCCGTCAACTCCTCACCTTCGACGAGAGTAGCCCTCCGCCGGTGCCTTCTCTCAATCGACGCCTCCATAGTTCAAAGTTCTTCAACATATCTCCGATTGCACTCCCATACCTCGTTTTATTGCTTTCGAGGTTCATCTCAAAGGCTGTATCACGTTATCATTGGTACGTTAAAAACCCATCTTTCACCCCTTTTTCGATTTTCTATTTTAGGTTTACTGATTCTTTAGAATATGCACAATTCGGTCTAAGGTAAATTTTACATATAATTTCTCAGTTTCTTGATTCATGAATGTTGGTATACAGTAAAATTTACATATAATTTTCTGTTTTTTTAGATTCATGGTGGGTTTCTGGGGTTTGCTTAATTAATTTGGGATTTAACTGACTGATAATCTTCTTGAATATTTTTAAAATGCAATTGAGGTCTATGTTTAATTCTAATTGATATAAGTTATGTAAACCAAACATTTTGTAAAATTTCTACTTGATTAGTTTACTAACATCAAATTTCTAGTTGATTAGTTTACACGACTCAATGGTTGTTCTCTGGAATTTGTTGCCTTCTCTTTAAAGAACTCATGACAAATCTTATTATCCTATCTACTGGTTAGGTACTTTTACTATTTAATTTCTTTCATTCAATTTGTTTTGTGTGTTTATGCCTATTGTTTACACATTTGGTTTGCATATTAAATGTCTCAACAAAATTCCTATGCTTCTGACTAGAAATTCTCATGCTTAAGCAAATTATAATGTTTTTTTTGTATGTACAGTAATGAAGCAAGGTGTAAGAAGGTTATAAATTCTTATGAAGTTATATATTCTGAAAGGAGTAACATCAAGTAAAGAAAAAGAAACTTGGTGAAGAATGAAAACTCGGTTTGAAGCCTGGTGAAGAATGAAATGTAAGGCAATAATATTCGTTCAGAATGGATTAATATTTTTTTTTCTGTCAATGCTTGAAGAATGAAAACTCATTACCAGCCTAAGTTTTTTCTGATGATTCTATGGAAGAAATTCTATGGTGAAAGTCCTTCAGAACCTTGTTCCAAATGGGACGAAGGTTGACATTAGCACAATGCTTGAAGAAGTTGTCCACTATGTGAAGTTCTTGCAGCTTCAAATTAAGGTATATACACAGATGTTAAGCTATGATAAACCATACTTCACTTTTTCCATATTAATTTACAGACATGGTGATCAAGGTGACTAATTGTTTCCTAACTTTATGCAGTTGCTAAGCTCAGATGACATGTGAGTTTAGGTTTTGAAGAGGAAAACAAAGAAAACATGGAGGGACGATAGTATATTCTAGCAGAATGCATTCATACAGAATGCCATTGACATTGTATTCTTACAGAATTGATTTGTTATTCATTAAGAATGTATTTTTTTTTATTTTATTAGAATGGATTAACAACAATATTCTCTCAGAATGTATTAGTATTTTACCTTGATTTCAATATATCATTCTAAGAATGTAATATAAAAAATTGAACTTGTATCCAAATTTTTGTTATTCTTCAAGAAACTCATTAAATCAATATATATATATATATATATATATATATATATATATATATATATATATATATATTCTGTCAGAATATGTATTCATTTATGGTTCAAGCATATTTGTTATTTTTCAATATATTGATAGACATATTCTGTCAGAATATCCGAGAATTATCATCCCTATAATCAGATATTTTAAAATTAATAGAATCTATTATCCCTTAAAATATGTAAATTTCCTTTTTTAAATTTATGTTAATTGACTAAAATACCCTTAAAATGAAATTAGATGATATTTTCTAATTATCTTTAATTTAATAATATATATTATTCACTTTCTTAAAATAAATAAAATGATTGGCTCACAATCATTCCTACAACCACACAATAATTAATTAGAATAGAATAACCTAAGCATATATATATATATATATATATATATATATATATATATATATATATAGTTAAAAGTGAATATACCCTACAAAGTATATATAAGCTTAGGTACTCAAACCCAATATAGTACGTCATTTTAAATTGCAAATAACATGCATCAAACCGCACCACATAATTTGGTTTAGAGTATTCGCGGTGCAGTTTGCAGTTTTTAAAAAGCTCGAATTGCAGATGTGGTGCATTTTATGGTTTTGACACTAAATTGTGTCAAACCGCAACACGCACAACTCTTATATATATATATATATATATATATATATATATATATATATATATATATATATATATATATATATATATATATATATAGAGAGAGAGAGAGAGAGAGGTTCCTTTGAGATTTTTAAGAAATAAATATTTTAAGATTTTTTATTCATACATGATTAGTAGAAAATTTCAATATCTTTATTTTTCGTTTTCATTTCAAATAAACTCTTCCACACACAAACACACCTATCCCCCCCCCCCCCATACACACACACACACACACACACACACACACATATATATATATATATATATATATATATATATATATATATATATATATATATATATATATATATATATATACTTCTTCCGTCCAAAAATTATAGTTATTCTTTCCTTTTTAGGCTGTCACAAAATAATAGTGCACTTCTAAAAATAAATAACATATTTACCAAAATACATCCTCATTATTACTTAACCACCTAAACATTTAATAGAACATTAAATGCAAAGTAAGGACAAAACTGTCATTTTATTGTATAAAGTTAATGGTACTTAATGTTTCCTTAATCTGTTTGTTTTTTTGTCTGTGGACAATAATTTTGGAACAAATGGAGTATATATTCGCTCCCTATATATAAATTATTGTAGCTAAATATATGGTTTTTCATGCACATTGTACAATCCTTTCTTTCCTGTATACAAGTATGTAAACTTCTTTCATTCCCTTTTCATTGCACCGAGTTTTAATATTTTGCACACACCAATTAAATTATAGATGATTGGTTTGCTATAATGCGCCTTTGTCTTTAAGGCCCCGTTTGGTACGCGGAACAAGATGAGACAGAACAGAACAAAATCCTATCACCGAGCGTTTGGCACGGACGGGACAGGGACAAAGTTAGTTGTTGACCAAGTCCAATGGGACTATTTCTCCAAAATTTAGTCCCATCCAAAACCATAGAACACAATAGGACAAAAACCAAAATGACAAAAAAAACCTTTCCAGTTTCCTTTTTATTTATCCACCACTCATATTTCCCACAGAAATTGTAAGAACCCCTTCAAGACGTTCGTCGGTAAATTTTTGACAGTTTACAAAAAAAAAAAATTAAAGAAAAAAACTTATTGCAAAAAATACGTTCGAGTGTAATGGTGTCTTCTTATCAACAAACGAAAAGCTATTTTCAAAAAGAAAAAAGAAAACTTTTTGGAAAGTTTTTCAATATAGATAGAAGACATGATTTTGTAGCTAAGTATAATTACGATGGTAGTTGATATCCACTAATGAATATGGAGGAGAATATGAGACAAATACATGATGGATAAAGATTGGATAATATCGAAATCTGTACAATTATACGTATATATAAGGTATTAATTAGCATATAAAATACCTATTTTATAATCATTATTATATTGTAAAAGAATATTAGAAATTATTTCAAAGATAATTTGGTAATTTTATTATTGTGTTCCGTTTTGTTCTGGTGTTGCCAAACGCTATATAACGAGTTCACTCTAGTTCTGTCCAGTCTAGTCCAGTTCCGGTCAATCTAGTTCTGTCCCACCTAGTCCCACCACCAAACGCTACCTAAATGTTAAATTCCACTTTTCCGATTGAATTTATAGTTACGACCCTTATATTATTCTTACTAGTTTATTATTTTTGAGAATCACGGTTATAAATTAATTAAACTTTCATATTAGAAAATCAAAATTATTAATCAATTATTTTAAATAAATTATTATTTAAAACTTACTTTTTAGTTATATAAAACTATAATCGTCGATTTAAATAAAGACTTGAAGTTATATCACCTTATAATCTGTAGTAACTTTTTTTAATCTAATGTTATTAATTTAATATAATTAGAGTAAAAAAATTTAAAATGGAGAATAAATTAATAATTTAATATAATTAGAGTGGTAAATTTAAAATTTGAAATTGATAATTAATAGGTTGACAAATGACATGTTAGGTGACATATAATATTAATGAGAAGTTGTAATAGCATGACACTTGTCAAAAGATTAAACCTATTCATTTATTAGAATATGAAGATTTATACATTAATCATCTATTTTTATTCCTTTTTATAGAAGCCACCCTATGCTTACTTTCTTTTAAAATTTTGGTGCTTTTAAGTTTTAACTTTAGTTTTTGTTTTATTTATTATTTATTTATTACATTTTTCATGTAAATGCTAATTGTTTTTTTCTTTGTTTACCCTTTTTTTGTCCGAACACTTATCTTGAACATATTTCAACAATTTTTTCCAAGTTCTTTACAAAATAAATTGAAACACGTCGAACCACTTTTACTTCAAATCAACTAATGCCATATGTGTTATTCTTCCATTTGTAAATATCTTATGAAGTAGCCTTTTTAATTATTTTTTATGTATGACAATGCAAAAAAGTGTGGTGCTTTAATAAATTCTTATTCCTAATGTGTAAGAAAAACACATAACAATCCACTACAAAGCACGGGCTTGTAACTTTCAAGTTGTGAATGGTTTTATCGGAGCTAACTACACAAATTCATAATTACAATGTACAAACATGTTAATACATGAAGTTCACGTTTAATCCCTTAATTTTATATAATCCATCTCTTGCAACCATTTATTTTGTAAAATGATATTTTTCATTTATTTAATTTTTAAAATATCACTTTCACTCATTCCACCTTCAACTTTGTAAAATATTATTTTTACTCTTTTATTTTCTAAACTTTCATGTTTATCTCTTGTCCTCGTAGTTATTATAACTATCAATACATACAAAATGTAAACTTTGGTTATACAACCAATGCACAATGTAAAAGTATATCAATACGTAAAGTGCAATTTTAACCCCTTAACTTTGTATAATCCATTACTTGCAACCCTTCTATTATGTAAAATGATATTTTCCATCCATTTACTTTCTAAAATATTACCTTGACCCCTTCCACTTTAAACTTTGTAAGATGTCACTTTTACTTATTAGTTTTCTAAACCTTTATATATATATATATATACATATATATATATATATATATATATATGATTTTCACTCCTTTAATTTTGCATTGTATTACTTCGTTTTATAATTATGCCCCCTATATTTTTATAGATTATTCAAAAACCATCAAACTTACAAATTGTAAACTCTTCTCAGCCTTTGATAAATCACCCAATGCTTATTTCTTTTAAACTTTTAGTGTTTTTTGTAGCTGTGATATTCTATACTGATTTACTCAATTCTCCTGTCTAATATGCAAGAAAAACACACGTAAAAACCCACGGCAAAACGCGAGCTCAAATACTAGTTACTAACATATATTGAGATCTATTATACTTATATTATTTGTATTTAATCTTTGGAACTTAGTACAAATTTATGAGTATTAATATCTATTGTCTTAAACTCTATTATATAATGTGTGTGTAATTTATTATAAAACGTCATGGTATTTTTATTTTGTATTATTTATTAATAAAAATTATGGTAAATTATATGAAATATCCTTGTGGTTTGGGGTAATTTGCATGTTCGATTTCTAATATTTTTCACTCTGTCACTCCCTAAATTACACTTTTGTTGCTTCATAGGGGATCACCCTACCTTATATCCAATTTAATAAGAAACTCGTTCGTGGGGATGTCATTCAAAAGAATATTTGACCGCACATTCTCAAGACAAAGACACCCATTTTTGCAAGAAGCCGATAAAACTCATAATCTAGTAGAGAAAACTCCAACACAAAGAGTCATAAGTCTTCTAAAAATCCACTTAGAAAAGCATCATTTTTTACACCAATACACAACTTCATTGAAAACCAGTGGACCATCAAGAATTTGTCTGAATTGGATAAAAGAACATTAAACAGAAAAAACCAACGAATCCACCACCTTAGCTAACCTCAAATCTAAAAACTTAGTTATAATCTTATATCAAATCCCAATAAGTGTGGTCGGACGATACTTATTAATTTTAGTTGTGTTCATTATTTTAGGGATTAAAGTAATGAAAGAAAAATTACAAATTGAAATATACAATTAGAATGAAAATGTAAAGCATAAAAGGTAACACATCCTTCTCCAAAATATCCCAATACCTATTTACAAACATAACAAAGAAATCATCAGAAATTAGAGCTTTATCACTCCTATAAGCCCAGCCTAAACCACATCACATACCTACTCTAGAGTAGGAAAACTATCAAGAAGATACTTCAGAACCGAATCTAAACTATTTAATCGAGAGTTGCTATTAACAAGCCACACACCATGGAAAACATCAAACGTTTCCTATAACAATTAAGAAATTCAACCTTCACTCTATCCAGTTAAGTGATCCACTCATCTTCAATGCGGATATATTTTATAGCCGTTTGTCTTCGATTCTTCTTGAGAATCATGTGATAAAACATAGAGTTTTCATCACCTTGTACACACTATTTATCTTGGCTTTTATGCTAAAATCAAGAGTGTCTAATCTATCTAATTCTTTCACCTGACTTATAATACATTGCCTTTCCAAAGTAAGATCGGTCAAGCCCAAGCCACCATCTACTAGTTTATCAATTTCTATGAGTCTTTCATCTAAACTACTCCTCTCGGCTTTAGATTTAAATGAAAAAGTGGAATGTCAGTCCTTAATCTTTGTTTTAAAAAACTTCTAACAGCCCAAATTTTCACATAAAAATTTTCATTTTTCAATAACATTCGATTTTTCATTAATTATAAAATCCAAGTCATAATTTTTTTTTTTTCAGAATCCACAACATCAAACATTTTATTCATATATCAGAGTGTCTCCAATAAAATCGCCAGAGAGTGCATGCCGCGCCATCCAGCCGGGTCCTTGCCCCTCTGAAGTACCTGAAACAACCAACAAACTGTAAGCTAATGCTTAGTGAGTTTCCCTAGAGCATACCCCACACGATCCACATAATTACATAATCCATATTAGCTATATTAGCTACACAAACCACATAAGCCATGTATACAAACATACAAGGATGTCGTGGGCTCCCCTAGGGTCTTATACATATGTGTCATGGGCTCCCCCACATGGCCTCAACTACTTGCCATGGGTTCTCCCATGGTCTTTACCTGGAATTCCATGGGCTCCCCGCATGGTCTGATATCTAACTGCCACGGGCTCCCCCGGGGTCTTCACATATATAGTCACTAAAGTACTAGCACATTCACAAATACATGCATACCAGACATATTAGTAGCGAAGCGAATCCATAATAAACACTACATCTAACTAATTGGGCCGGCCTTGGTGCCTTAGACCCATTGGTATGGTGAGTAGACTCACCTCGAGTGTGAACAGTAGCTGAATAGGTCCAAGCTCCGAGTATCAGCTCTGTCAAATCCCTAAACATGAATAACCCCTTAGATTCAACTCACCCCTTTGAACCCTTAAAAGTCAACCTTGGTCAAAGTCCAAGTCAAAGTCAACATTCCGAGTTGACTCAACTCGTCGAGTTGCCCATTAACCCGTCGAGTCCACCCAAAGTCAGAATCGCGATTTAGCGATCCAACTCGTCGAGTTACCCATTCGACTCGTCGAGTTCATCCCAAGGTCAGAGTCGCGATTCAACAATCCGACTCGTCGAGTTCTCCTAGTGAACTCGCCGAGTTCTTCAGTCTGCCAACCTTCTTTACCCATTAAGCCATTTGGCTTGCATCCAAAGGTCCTAACTTTACATGCTTAACCCTAGGGATGTCTAGAAGGGTAAAGTTTCCAACTTTACCCTCAAGATTCATCCATGAGGCTACAAACTCAAACCCTAAGTTCTTAAGGAAGGTCTTGACCTATTAAGCCCTTGAGCACTCATTTCCACATCCTAAACCTCAGATCTGATGTCCAAAGGTGAACATATCACGTAAAGTTCCTATCTTTACGGCCATGCATGCTTGAAACACCCTTTAGAGTCCATTTTAGGCTTCATAATGAACATAGGGAAAGCATGGGACATAGGGACCAATAAAGCTTGCAATTTTAAGCTTCAAGAGGTCGTTTAGGGGTCAGATCTATCTTATCAACCCCTAGAGTCCTCTTCTTCATGGCTAATTTGATTCAAGACTCAAAATCAAGCAAAAACTACAACAAAATGAGATCTAATAAAGTACAAGTCAAGTTTATGGCTTTATACCTCCAAGCTGCAACCTTTGATGCATGTTCCTTGGATCTAAGCTCACTTCTTCCAACTTGATGCTACTCACTTCAATACTTCCTTCAAAATCTCCAAGAATCACTCAAAAACTCACCAAAACTCAATAGATAAGTGGGATGTCGAATTAGGGTTTCTTCTGGACAAGGGGGCTGGTAGGGAGGCCAGCCCTAAAAGTTAAGTTCCTTAAATACGGTGCTAAACCTGAAAAATTAGGGTTTTCCTTTCCAGCGTCTACTCGTCGAGTTGGGGCTCCCCGACTCGTCGAATAGACCCTTAATCCTGCGTCCATATCGACCCCTACACAACAAGTTGGAGTTCCCCAACTCGTCGAGTTCCAGTCCAAACCTTAAAATATTAAGAAATAAATATTACATGGATCAAGCTGTAACGACGTAAATTTTCAAAACAATTTTTCATTTTTCAACATAATAAAAACATATACAATGTTCCCAGAATCTCATAATGAAATGTCATAAAAAAAAAACATATCCCATAATCTCATAACATAATCGTCTGCCAGTGTGTATAATTCATGCCGACGCCTTCCCGCGATCCTCACTGGTACCTGAAACACATAACACATAACACGGTAAGCATAAAAGCTTAGTGAGTTCCCCAAAATACCATATATAGCACATAAGCCACTCGAGGCTATAACTCAGTATGACCCTCCGGTCAATGTGTCTCAGCGGGACCCTCCAGTCCCGTAGCTCTTCGGACCCTCCAGTCCGGTCTAAATCGTTGGACCCTCCGGTCCGGTCTATATAACACATAGCATACATATATCACAATGCACATAAACTCAAGCATACACATAACACATAAGACCCTCCGGTCCGCACATAGTTACCACACTAGGTAATGTATAGTGAGAAGACTCACCTCGGGTAATCTCAGAAAGTCTCGAACTCGTATCACTGATCTAGCCTCCGCCTAATCACACAAAGTAATTATCTCTAATTAATATGGCTCTCAAAGACTAGACTAGTCCCTTCCTATATTCTCTCAGAAAGAGAAAAGACCATTTTACCCCTCCAATGGTCCAATGTCCAAATGTTGACCAAACCCTAAAAGTCAACCCCAGTCAACGGTCAAACTTTGACCAGACTCGTCGAGTGCACTCGGGTGACTCGGCGAGTCCATGCGTGTCCTCTGAATCCTCCTAAGGCCTCACTCGTCTCGTCGAGTTAACCTTTCTCTCGACGTGTTACCACTGATCGCGAATCGTGGTGCAGCACGATCCGACTCGTCGAGTTCTCTCATGGACTCGGCGAGTTCCTTCCATGAGAATGCTCAAACGACCTTCTGAGGTCAGATCTGCTTCTCTAACCTATAGATCTGGCCTCCTAACACTCGAAAGTTACGTAAAGGTCCAAACTTTATGCTCATGCAACACTCATATGGCTCTATATGATGATTTAGCCCTAAAATGACAACCATGCTCTAAAACCCAAAAAGGAAATGCATAAAGCTGGATGTTTGGGACTCTCTGGACCTCTCAAGGTCCAGATCTAAGGTCTATTTCACATTGGGACCTCTCATGCTCTTATTCCAACTCAAGAAAAGGGTAAAGAAACCCTTGATTCAAGAAGCCTACACAATAAGGAAGAAAATGGTCGAATTGCTACCTCAAGGTGAAGCCTCCTTGCTTGAAAGTCTCAGAGCAACAACCTCCTTTGGTCCTTCTTGCTGGATCACTTCTCCTTCTAAGCAAAATCACAAAAAATGGATCAAGATGGCTCTCTCTCTCACTACCCACACTCAAATATGCTAGGGTTCTTTCTTCTGGGAAGGTTGCCGCCACTGAAGGCTATAAATGCCTTTAAATAGGGCTCAGGCCCAAAGATTTAGGGTTTCTGCCAACAGCGCGGACTCGTCGAGTCGCCTCACCGACTCGTCGAGTCCATTCATTAATCCGAGTCATCAATCGCGATCCAACTCGACGAGTCTAGGCGTCCACTCGTCGAGTCCCCCTTCTCAATTCAAAATAAATATTTAAATTATGATACCTGGAAATCCGGATGTTACAATTCTCTCCCACTAGAATCAGACTTCGCCCTCGAAGTCTCGCTCTGCAAACAACTCTGGATGTTGCTCCCACTTCTCCGACTCCGGCTCCCAAGTCAGCTCGGACCCTCTCCGATGTTGCCACTGGACCTGAACTAGGGGCACCTCCTTGTTCCTCAGAACCTTGACCTTCCGATCCAAGATCACGATCGGCCTCTCAATGTAATTCAAACCCGCGTCCACCTGAATATCCTCTAACGGTACAACCTCCGTCTCATCGGCTATACACTTCCTCAATTGGGACACATGGAAGGTATCATGGATCTGACTCAACTCCTCGGGTAGCTCCATACGGTATGCTACCTTACCCACCCTCGCGATCACCCTGAATGGACCAATGTATCGGGGCCCCAGCTTGCCCCTCTTCCTGAACCGGATCACTCCTTTCCAATACCTTCAGGAGTACGAAATCTCCAACCTGGAACTCGAGCTCGGATCGTCGCCTATCCGCATAACTCTTCTGGCGGCTCTGGGCTGTCAGTAACCTCTGTCTGACTTGCTGAATCTGCTCAGTCGTCTTAAGCATTATCTCAGTGCTACCCATCACTCGCTGCCCTACCTCTCCCCAACAGATGGGAGTCCGACACCTCCTACCGTATAAAAGCTCGAAGGGAGGCATACCAATACTCGAATGGTGGCTGTTGTTGTAGGAAAACTCAGCCAAGGGTAGATATGTATCCCAACTTCCTCCGAAGTCCATAACACATGCTCGAAGCATGTCCTCGAGCGGCTGAATCGTCCGCTCACTCTGCCCGTCCGTCTGTGGGTGGTAAGCAGTACCGAAATGCAATTTCGTACCCAACTCCTCATGAAACTTCTTCCAGAAGCAGGAAGTAAAACGTACATCTCAGTCTGACACAATCGAGATCGGCACCCCATGCCGCGACACCACCTCTCTCACATACATTTCTGCCAACCTCTCCGCAGAAGAGCTCTCACTGATAGCAAGGAAGTGAGCGCTCTTTGTCAGCCGGTCCACAATCACCCAAATTGCATCAACACCCCTCGCGGTCCTTGGTAATTTGGTGATAAAATCCATAGAAATCTGTTCCCACTTCCACTGGGGAACCTCTAGTGGCTGCAACTTGCCGTGAGGACGCTGGTGCTCGGCCTTAACCCGACGACAGGTCAAGCACCTCTCTATTACCCATGCAACATCCCTCTTCATACAGGGCCACCAATAGTCTCTCTTCAGGTCCAAATACATCTTTGTGGCCCCAGGATGGATCGAGAATCTTGATCTATGCGCCTCCTCCATCAGAGTGCTACGCGCCCTGCCCGTATACGACACCCAAATCTGACCACGAAAGGTCATGAGCCCTCGGCTATCCGTCACAAACTCGGACACCTGTCCAACCACCCGCTCCCTTTTGTGGTTCTCCGGTCTCACCGCCTCTGCCTGAGCCTCTTGAATAATATCCAACACCGGAGTCATCACCGTCATCCTCATACACATGTCTCGAATCGGGGCACTCTCCGTCCTGCGGCTCAGGGCATCGGCAACCATGTTAGCCTTGCCTGGGTGGTACAGGATTTCATAGTCATAATCCTTTACCACATCCAACCATCTCCTCTGGCGCATATTCAGGTTGGGCTGATCCATCAGATACTTCAAACTCTTGTGGTCCGTGTATATGGTACACCAAACCCCATACAGATAATGACGTCATATCTTGAGGGCGAACACTACTGCCCCCAACTCCAAATCGTGGGTGGGATACCTCGTCTCATGAGGCTTCAGCTGCCTCGATGCGTATGCTATCATGTGCCCCCTCTGCATGAGCACCGCACCCAACCCCGATATAGACGCATCACAATACACCACGAAATCCTCCATTCCCTCCGGAAGGTCTAACACTGGGGCTTCGCATAGTCTCTGGCGAAGAGTCTCAAACGAGCTCTGCTGCTCTGGACCCCAAGAAAAAGCAACGCCCTTCCGGGTCAATCTGGTGAGGGGAACGGCAATCTTGGAGAAATCTCGGATAAATCTCCGATAGTAGCCGGCCAACCCCAGAAAACTCCTGATCTCGGTGGGGGATCTCGACACCTTCCAACTCATGACAGCCTCAATCTTGGCCGGATCGACCAATATCCCATTCTGATTAACGAGATGTCCCAGGAACTGGACCTCTTGTAACCAGAAATCACACTTGGAGAATTTGGCATAAAGCCTCTCAGATCTCAATACTCCAAGGATCTCCCTCAGGTGATCCTCATGCTGCTCTCTGGTCCTCGAATACACTAGAATGTCGTCGATGAACACAATCACCGATCGATCCAATATCGGCCTGCATACTCGATTCATGAGGTCCATGAACGCCGCTGGTGCATTGGTAAGCCCAAAAGGCATCACCACAAACTCGTAATGCCCATAACGAGTCCTAAATGCTGTCTTCTGGATATCCTCATCACGCACCCTCATTTGGTGATATCCAGACCTCAAGTCTATCTTGGAAAACCAAGACGCACCCTGCAACTGATCGAACAGATCATCGATCCTCGGTAATGGATAAAGGTTCTTGACCGTTAATTTGTTCAACTCCTGGTAATCAATGCACATCCGGTGTGAACCATCCTTTTTCTTGACAAAAAGGATCGGCGCTCCCCACGGAGAGATACTCGGTCGGATGAATCCCTTCCCCAACAGCTCCTGAAGCTGTGAGGATAACTCCTGCATCTCCGGTGGCGCAAGGCGATAGGGTGCCTTGGCAATAGGTGATGTCCCCGGAATCAAATCGATGCGAAACTCCACCTGCCTCTCAGGAGGCACACCCGACAACTCTTCGGGGAAAACATTCGAAAACTCTCGCACTATCGGTACCTCACCGACAGAACTCGGCCTCTCTACGGCAACTCGCGTATCCATCACATAGGCTACGGACCCTCTACAGCCCTGCTGTAGACTCTGTCTCGCTCTAGCAGCCAAACAAAATGCTGACCCAGGCCGGGTACCCTCGCCATATACTGTCAACACTCCCCCACTAGGGTCTCGTATCGTCACCATCTGACGCTCGCAGTCTATGACAGCTCCAAATTGACTCAACCAATCCATGCCTACAATGACACAAACATTCCCCATCGCAATCGGGACCAGATCTATCGGAAACTCAACACCGAAGATATCGATTACACATCCTCGAATCACATCAGTAGCATACACCGCTCGCTCGTCGGCTATAGAAACTCGCAGAGGTCGACTCAACGCCTCTCGTCGGACACTGATGTGATGACTAAATGCTACTGACACGAAAGATCGACTCGCACCTGAGTCAAATAACACCAAAGCAGGTACATAACTCACAAGAAAAGTACCTATGCATACCACAATATAAGCACAAAATCTCAAACTCAAAATAAGTAAATAAAGAATACACACTAGCCACGACATCGGGCGCTGCGCGGACCTCCTTCGCTGTCAACTGGAAGGCTCTCCCGCGGGACTTCGGTGCCTCGACCTTCGCTGGCCGGGTCTCGGTAGCTCTAGCAGCAGGTGCAGACCCCTGTGCTGATCCCTGTAGTAGCTGTGGGCACTCGGCCTTCCGATGGCCTGTCTGGTTGCAGTGAAAGCAAACCGAAAATCCCTTAGGGCAATCCCTCGCGATATGCCCCTCCTTCTCACACTTGTAACACACACCCGCTCTGCACACCCCCTCATGGCTCTTGCCGCACTTCCCGCAAGTGCGGCCCTTCAGACCCCCAGATCTCGAATCAGTGAGGCTTTGCCCGCTTGGCTGCCGGCTGAGACTGTACCGGCCGCCTGTCCCTCCTCTAAGGCTCGGCCTCCTCCCTGGCCTGAGTCTCCAGCTCAATCTCCCTTTTCCGAGCATTTACATGAAGCTCGGCAAATGTCCGGTACGTCGAGTTCACCACGAACTCCCGAATGTCCCTCCTCAATATGCTCAGATATCGACTCATACGTGCCTGCTCGGTAGACACGTGCTCAGGGCAAAACAACGCCCTCTCATGAAACATCCGTGTAATCACAGTCACAGACTCCGTCCCCTGCTTGAGGGACAAGAACTCCTGCGCCAACCGTTCCCTCTCCACCGGGGAACATACTCATCTCGGAACATGGTGGTGAACCTCTCCCAAGTCACCGCCATCATCTCTGCAGGAGTGAAGTCTGCCGTCACAAACTTCCACCAATCCTTCGCTCCCAGGCGAAGCTGGTTCAGCACGAACCGTACCCTCAGATGCTCCAGGCAAGAACATGTGTAGAAGCATCCCTCAATGTCAGAGATCCATCTCATCGCGACTATCGGATCCTGAGTCCCATCAAACTCTGGTAGCTTCGTGTTGCTGAACTCTCGGTACAACAACGAGTCACCCCCTATGGCCTGGCAGCAGCGACGGCTGCGGTGGCTGCGGCAACAGCAGCCTCAGTAAGAGAAGCATACCGCTCATCAAACGTCTTGATCAAAGTGGTCTTGATAGACCCGAATATCTCAAGAATCTCAGCTCGAATAGCTGCGGCTACCTCCTCATGAATCAACCTGCGGATCTCCTCATCACTGGCACCACTGGGACCACTGCCTCCTGGGTTGTGACGCGTCCCAACCATGATGTCTCTGAAATACAACACAAAAGAAATCAGAGACTCGCTCGAGTATACTCGCACTCGACACTCAACCCTACTTGTTCCTTGGTACCCCAAGGATTCTTACTTGGACTGCTCACCAATCCGGTGTTTCCAGTAGTACGGGCCCTATACTACCTTCCACAACGCATCGGTATTCACCCCAAGTCCTTCTCCTAGGATCCCAGATCACAAGTACTCTATATCTCACTAAACTCAGGCTACCCTCCAGTAGACCACTCATAAGCTCCTCGCTGCTACCTATTCACTTCCGAAGTATATCATAGTAGCAGAGTTCCTAGGCTAAGGCATCACAAATCAGGCCCACTCTAGTCCTAAATATGATTACCTAGCCTACTCTAGCATGCATAGCTCATCACATAATATCTCATAACACATAACGTAAGGGTATTTTGGGAAATCACCGTTCGGGCGCTGGCTGATTGTACACACTGTTCCGCTCTGCTTTTCTCAAAATCTTTTTACTCTTTTTAGAAAAATTGTTTCTTTTATGAAAAATTTCTCAAATCCTCAGTTTGAGTTCGGATACGCCCAAAGGTGCATCCAAATCCCTCAAACCAAGGCTCTGATACCAACTTGTAACGACGTAAATTTTCAAAACAATTTTTCATTTTTCAACATAATAAAAACATATACAATGTTCCAAGAATCTCATAATCAAATGTCATCATAAAAAAACATATGCACAATCTCATAACATAATCCTCTATCAGTGTGTACAATTCATGCCGGCGCCTTCCCGCGATCCTCACTGGTACCTGAAACACATAACACATAACACGGTAAGCATAAAAGCTTAGTGAGTTCCCCAAAATACCACATACAGCACATAAGCCACTCGAGGCTATAACTCAGTATGACCCTCCGGTCAATGCGTCTGAGCGGGACCCTCCAGTCCCGTAGCTCGTCGGACCCTCCAGTCCGGTCTAGCTCGTTGGACCCTCCAGTCCGGTCTAAATCGTTGGACCCTCCGTTCCGGTCTAAATCGTTGGACCCTCCAGTCCGGTCTATATAACACATAGCATACATGTATCACAATGCACATAAACTCAAGCATACACATAACACATAAGACCCTCCGGTCCGCACATAGTTACCGCACTAGGTAATGTATAGTGAGAAGAGTCACCTCGGGTGTGACAACCCGAAATTTCCTTTTGAACAAACTCTACCGTCTAGCACTTCAATTAAAAGTCAAATTCTTTTCTGCTAATTTTTAGCTCGGTTTAAAGTCCGGTTGAGTATTTTTAATATTTATTTCTTGAGAGAACAAATTAGAGGAAGTTTACTTTAGGATAAATTGTGCAACATTTAAGTCACAAAACTCCAAGAGTTTGGAGTTTTCGGCCCAAAATAGTGTTAGGGCCGAAAACCCTAAAGGGTATATAAATGACACTTATTCATTTATAGTCTTTTTTCCCATTTCCAAGTCAAGAACATTCTCTCTCAAGTATCATAAGATCTTCATCCGAAATTTTGTCAAGATCTTCAAGATTGTAAGTGTTTCCTTCCTTGTTTAGTTGATCTCTTCCATTATCTAGTGATCTTACATGATTTCATCCGTGAAATCATTCCATTTTCTTAGATCTTCAAGTGTTCTTCATTTCACCAAGAACACACACTAGTGTTTTGGGCCGAAAACACCCTTCTTTGCTTCCATAGTGTAAGTATCTATCTCCTATTCTTGTTATCTAGTAAGGATACCTGATTTAGGGCTTTGAAATCATCATTTATCCAAGAACAAAAGGTGTTTTCGGTTTAGTGCATCTCCTTAAACCGAAAACCCTTATGAAGAGTGCTAAAATGACTTTAAGCCTTTCCTAGTACTTAGTATTGAGTCTGGAACACTCCCTTGACTCTTGAAAGCCCTTGAAAATCACCAAATATCATGAGTTTTCGGTCTTAACCTCTTGAACCGAAAACCATAAGGACCGAAAACCATATGGACCGAAAACCATATGGACCGAAAACCACAAGAACCGAAAACCTCTTTGGACCGAAAACTCCAATGAGAGGCCATACTCCCCTTAGATGCAACCCTAATGTACTCCTAGCACTTGAATCAAAGTGTTATACATGTTTTAGGGTGTATTTACTTAATTAATTAGTTGTTAAGTGACTAATTGGATACATATATGTGTCAATATATGTTAAATAGGATCCGTGTGTGTGCTCAAGTCTTCACTTGACACTTAGCATCCTATACCATCCGTTCATCCAAACCACTCACTACAGGTGAGTTCATACCCCTTAATCAACCTTTTAAATGATTTTAAATGCTTTTATGGGGGGGGGGGGGAATACAAGTAGATACATTATAGTTATTATATCAATCACATGTGATTAATAACTATCAAACATATGGATTTCTTACTTTTCAAACTGTATTATCCAACAAACTACTTCAGAATGATTATCAAACTCTTTTACATGTTAAACTCTTTATCAAACTTGTTTCTTTATGCCAAACTGCTTTCAAATCGTTCTATGAAATGACATCAAGTCATCAATGTTTATTTAAACTCTTCAAAAGGTTTTACAAAACTTCTTTGTCTTTTAAACTAATATATTTTGTTTAAGTGTGTATCTATTTAGATATAGTTATATAAGTAGGATTCAAAGGACTTAGGACTGATAACTCACCCTACCTCCTGTTCCTTGTTTGGTTGTGGTCTTAGGGTATCGGTTGTTTGTCCGAAGGTCGTTTGGATCTTAGTTATATATTATGTATATGTAAACAGATACAAAAGTTCCTTCTTTCAGTTCAGTACCTTTGGGTAGCAAAGGTATACAAACAGGTTCATTTACGCAAACAACATTGCTAGTAAACCATAATAGGTATAGTTTAGGAAGTTACAAATACTATTACTAGAACAATGAAACATACAACGAGTCAGTTCATTCATGAGTCATAACAAATAGTGATGAGAAACAAACATAACAGATAGTGATGAGAAACAAACATAACATACAGAGAGAACATACATACATACTAGACAGAGAGAGAGAACATACAATACAGCTAGTACGTACTATACATTATATAATAGAACATACTATTATGAGAAACAGAGAGAACATACATACATACTAGACAGAGAGAGAACATACAATACAGCTAGTACATACAATACAAATACAAGTACATTACAACAGTTATGTGAGCCACGTAACGGGGTATGGCATCACCTGTCATGGCTCGTTTTGTATCCAGAATCTCCTTAAATGGGGAGCGTTGAATTTGTGTATAGATCTATACTGGATTGACTATCCTACACCTTGCTGCTCGCTACAGTGGGACTTGCAAGTCTACGGGTGCCAAATGTCATTTCTTTCGACGTCTTTCATCGTCGTGTTTTTAGTCGGTAGTATGGTACAGGCATATCACATGGTACTTTAAATAACAATTGGTTTAAGGTAGTTAGTATAGCAGTAGTTACTTAATACAACACTACAGTACTATTTTATTTCCCCATTGCATTCACTTTGTGATCTTCACACAATGAACGGTAATGTAAAAACTATATTTTTGGTTAATGATAGTCATATTTGGGAAAAATACACACTCTTACTAGGGTCAAGCATACAAAACATTTGATGCCTTGGTAGAAGGCTACTTTTAGTAGAAAACATAGGGTTTTCTATGAGATACAAACATTTACAAACTTATACATCATGTACTTACAAACACTTTCATACAAACAATGACACTAAAATACCTATGATCTCACCAGCTTTAAAGCTGATAAACTCTTTCAAAATAACTTGTATTCTCAGGTCACCAGTAGACAGGTACCGATGCCAGGTTTTTTAGAAGATGGAGCTCGTTCAAGACTTATCTTTTATTTTGATTTACATTTTTAGTGTCTTATACACTTCACAGAACACACTTGTATTAAATTATATTATTAATGCAATGGATGATGTTGTTGCTTGTTTACTACTATTCATTGTTGTGATGCTATACATGACGTCCTCCACCCCCTAACGTTTCCGCCGTTCCGGTTTTGGGGTGTGACATCGGGTAATCTCGGAAAGTATCGAACTCGTATCACTGATCTAGCCTCCGCCTAATCACACAAAGTAATTATCTCTAATTAATACGGCTCTCAAAGACTAGACTAGTCCCTTCCTATATTCTCTCAGAAGGGGAAAAGACCATTTTACCCCTCCAATGGTCCAATGTCCAAATGTTGACCAAACCCTAAAAGTCAACGGTCAAACTTTGACCAGACTCGTCGAGTGCACTCGGGTGACTCGGCGAGTCCATGCGTGTCCTCTGAATCCTCCTAAGGCGTCACTCGTCTCATCGAGTTAACCTTTCTCTCGACGTGTTACCACTGATCGTGAATCATGGTGCAGCACGATCCGACTCGTCGAGTTCTCACATGGACTCGGTGAGTTCCTTCCATGAGAATGCTCAAACGACCTTCTGAGGTCAGATCTGCTTCTCTAACCTATAGATCTGGCCTCCTAACACTCGAAAGTTACGTAAAGGTCCAAACTTTATGCTCATGCAACACTCATATGGCTCTATATGATGATTTAGCCCTAAAATGACAACCATGCTCTAAAACCCAAAAAGGAAATGCATAAAGCTGGATGTTTGGGACTCTCTGGACCTCTCAAGGTCCAGATCTAAGGTCTATTTCGCATTGGGACCTCTCATGCTCTTATTCCAACTCAAGAAAAGGGTAAAGAAACCCTTGATTCAAGAAGCCTACACAATAAGGAAGAAAAGGGTCGAATTGCTACCTCAAGGTGAAGCCTCCTTGCTTGAAAGTCTCAGAGCAACAACCTCCTTTGGTCCTTCTTGCTGGATCACTTCTCCTTCTAAGCAAAATCACAAAAAATGGATCAAGATGGCTCTCTCTCTCACTACCCACGCTCAAATATGCTACGGTTCTTTCTTCTGGGAAGGTAGCCGCCACTGAAGGCTATAAATGCCTTTAAATAGGGCTCAGGCCCAAAGATTTAGGGTTTCTGCCAACAGCGCGGACTCGTCGAGTTCATTCATTAATCTGAGTCATCAATCGCGATCCTACTCGATGAGTCTAGGCGTCCACTCGTCGAGTCCCCCTTCTCAATTCAAAATAAATATTTAAATTATGATACCTGGAAATCCGGATGTTACACAAGCGTTACAAAACTTAAGCTTATCTTTAATATAAGTAAAATCGTATTTATATTAGAAACTCCTTGAAAACTTCCTTGATCGCTTTTAACCGACTCAAAAAAAACCCTATAACTCAAACCAATACTGAAAGAGCTTAAAAGGAGCATGACCATATCAGAGTTATCAATCTTGAACATAATATGAAGATGATGAGAAATCTTTCTATTTTTAACTGTAGTTATGATATCTGCTTCTACAACAACATCTGACACCAAAATTTGGTATAATTTGCTCCATTTATCACCATTCCCTGATGAAATTATTCTCCTACAACATTTGACATATTATTCTCCTCAATGAAATTATTAGAATGACTCTCATGGTTTGATAAAACTCGTACCTAAACATTGGGACTTGTTGAAATTTAGTGTAAAGTATTCTTGATTTAAATTTAATCTAAATCCAGAAAGCCCTTACACAATGAATCCCCACCCCATTAAACTTGCATCCTTACATATCACCTACAGGTTTGAGATTGATCGAACATCCTAATACGGCACAATTCACATATGGAATCTTAAAAAGTTTATCTCAAAATAATTGTGATTATTTTCTTACTAACTCCCTTAGTTTCCTATTTTTTATGGTTTTCAGTCACAACATTAGCATATGAAAACATTTCATCCTTTATACATTAACGTTTGTATTCACTAGAAATATGATCAACCGTTGTATCATGTTTCTTGCATGGGAGTCTTTCCAAGATCGTTCTTAGAGAACCCAACTACACAAACAAAATGATGATAATTTCCGACCCAAAATTCACTAAGTATCTTGGCAATTTCATACTCGTCCTTGACCTTCAAAAACATAATGAAACCAAACCGCTTGACAATTTTTGATTGTTTTCATGAAATATATACATCCACTTCTACACCAAATTCTTCACATAGTTTTCGTATTTCCTGACTATCCATGAATGGAGAAAAGTTCCTAATGCAGTAAGAAATTGTAACATGTTCCACATCCTTGTTATCGTTATTCAATTTCCCCACGTCTGCAACTTTGCCTTTGTCAAGAAGAACTTGGTTTGATTTTTCAAATCATCACTCCCACTCCACTTATGTCATAATTAAAATTCCATTCCCACCCCTCGGTAAGTACTCACAACAACGATCACAATAGTAAGAGAAAATTCGGCAACTTATGATATCGACTCCACGATAGGGTTTTAATCAATTAATATTGATAGTGTATTTATTATATTTAAATAGACATAAACACACGCACGCGCGCGCGCACATATATATATATATATATATATATATATATATATATATATATATATATATATATATATATATATATATATATATATATATATTATCTGGTTGATCTTGTTTTTACGCAACACATAAACATTCAACTCGTATATTATAATAGATGTCACTGCATCAAATTGGTTCAAGACAAATATTTTTTTTATCGTATTGTTTTTAAATCATAAATTACCGTTGATTAGAATAAATCATTTCAATTACTTGATGATTAATTTATTTGTTTATATTTTTTTTTGGAGAGCGGAATATTTATTTATTTATATTAACAACACGATAATTTATTACAAATTAAAATAAACTAATTTACGTACTTAAACAATCTCTAGAATATAAATATAGACCACATAAAATTTCAATCATTTTCACATTGTCACGAGAAACTAAAACAAAGTGAACATTACAAATTAAAATTTGAAAAATCTCCATAAAAATACTATATATATATATATATATATATATATAGGCTTAGGTTATTGTATTCTAACTATCTATTGTGTGGATGTGTGGTTGATTGTGGACCAATCATTTTAATTATTTTAAGAAGATTATTAATAAATATTATTGAATTAAAAATAATTGAAAAATATCATCTAATTTCACTATAAGGGTATTTTAATCAATTGAGATAAATTTAAAAAAGAAAAATTTTAGATTTTTAGGGATAATTAATTCTTTTGATTTAAAAAAATATAATTTTTTTAATTATTTCAATTTTAACTCTAACATAATTTCTAAGCAAGACCGATTTTTATTCTGTTAGAATGATAGTTCTGTTATAATATTCTGTCAAAATGTTATTCTACCAGAATGTATATAATGTTAGTAATATATATTTTGATCGAATGAACTTCTAAAGAATAACAAAATTTTAGATATAAGTTAAATTTTTTCCTCGCATTCTTAAAATATAAAAAACTTTATATACTATTCTATGATAATGTTACACTCACTAATAACAAACAAATACAACATGTAGTTTATTCTATCAGAATATACTATTACATATACTTTTATCATTCTATAATAGATTATTATGCCAGAATGCGATGATGAGTAGTGCATTCTTTTTGGAAGATCCGTGACAATTGAGCATTGTTTATCTCTATCCTACATACATTCATCCAACATGCAGCCCTTGATCATCATGTCCTTCACGCATTCTATGAGAATAATAGTCACAGAATCGAATTACGTAAAAATAACATTATGTAAGAATGCTTTTATACGACAATAATAAACCAAATTTTAGTAATTCGAAAAGAATGTATACCTTATGGTTAGATTCTAACCACCATTTTAGTAATTCTGATAGCATAGCATTATTTTCTTGTTCTAGTAAAATAGTAAACAACACATAGAAGATTAGTCAAAACCAAGGACATTGTATTTGACGTTGGTTTAGATTGCAAAAAATTGATTGTTATAATAAAAAAAATATAAACAAATGAACCAAATGAAATATAATGAACACATTAATCAAAACCAAGTCGCATATTATATTTGCGTAGGTTTGATTCGAAAAAATGAATTGCTACAATAAAAAAGTATAAATAAAGGAATTAAACATTCACATATAAGATTAGTCAAAATTTTCAATTAATCTATGCAAAAGATTAGTCAAGAACATATGAAAAGTTAAACTAATAATAATTATTTTCATTGTTGCTAGCCTGAACACTCTAAATCAAGTCATATATCTTTTAATACAAGTTCATTTCTTGTGTGCTTTTGATTAGCTTGACCTCAATAATCACATAAGCATCATCACTTTTACCAAATCACTTTTTGTTGAGAATAGAATGGAACTAGTGAGGAACACAATTAACTATCACAAAAAGCATCGTAATTAAATAATATAAACCCCAAACGAGGCTGATATACGATAAAAAACCATCAATTGAACACACAAAATTAAATCATAAACTATTATCTAGGGATTTAAAAAACCATATACCACAAAATTATTAGGGTTCTAGATGTGTAACAGTGACCATGATGACGACGATATCAATTATAGAAAAGAGTATACAAAATTTGATTGTTATTTAAACAACATACCTCTAAGGCAGACGAAAGGTGAATTATATTTGCCTACATTCACCACATAGGGCTATGAAGAACATCTATGTACTTGCGATGAAGGTTTGTTGGTGCCGGAGGTGGGGAAGGAAGGAAGACGTCGGATGGTGATAGAGGCGAACGAGAATTTAATATGATTAGGGATGCAAAGATGATGTTCCATTTTACAAGGTAGGAAAAAGCTTGGTAACACCATCCTCGACGGCGAACGGGACCAACTCCGGCACTCGTATCTTCTTCGATCGTGGATGGATTAGAACCATAACGAGTGAAGGATTGTGATGGGATGAAGACGACATATGGTTGTTGGGTTGCAACGTTAGGGTTAGGCATCTGTATTTAAGGGAAATCGAACTTATTTAAGGAATTTTAAATTTAGAATATAATTAAATGTAATATACATAATGACTAAACTACCCTTTATTATTTAATTAATGATTTTTTTTCCTAAATTCTAATTGGTCAATTTATCCACAAAATAGATAGTTAGAATATTTGAATCTACATCTCTCTCTCTCTCTCTCTCTATATATATATATATATATATATATATATATATATATATATATATATATATATATATACTATTCAATTAAGTTTCAAAAAATGAAAATTAGATTTATTTTGACCCTTCTACAGGGTAAACAAATCATTCACTTCCAAAATTTATACTTTTGGTTTAGATTTTAAACCTTATTATAAAATTGGCCTAAAAATTATACTTTTGGCCTATATTTCAAAAGTTTGTTATGAATTCATCATAAATTTAGTTTTTTTACATATTTTTCTTCAAAATTTTGTTTCAAATATGAGTTTTTGCTGTATAAAAGCACATTTGTACAATAAAAATATATTTTCACATAAAAATCTTCTCTTTTCTATGTGAATTTTTTTTCTAAAAAACTTTTGTTGTGAAATACCTATTTATAAAAACATTTATTTTATATATATATATATATATATATATATATATATATATATGAGGTAAAATATGTTCTTATACACATATATACTTTAAAAAACTTTTATAATATATGTATTTATTAAGTACACAAAAAATATTTTTTGTGCATATAAATACATAAATATATACACATACATGTTGTATCTATTTTTATAAAATACATTATTTTATACATTTTTTCTTTATAAAAAATGTGTTTGTATTCAAATGCATTTATTATAAAGTAAGTGTTTGTATACATTTTCTTATAAAATACATGTTTGTATATATATATTTTTTTAAATGTATTTGTATATATTTATGTACACAAAATATTTTTTATGTACATAATAAATACAACTTTTATAATATATATATATATATATATATATATATATATATATATATATATATATATATATATAAAGGTGTATATGGATAAAATAATGTATTTTACATAAGTGCATTTTATGCATTTTCACGTAACTATGTTTTTATAAATAAGTATTTAAAATAAAAAAATATTTTTATAAATAGGTATTTCACATAAAAAAATTTCTTTAAAAAATGTTTTTATATAAAAAAAGAATGTTTTTATGTTAAGATATGTTTTTTTTATTTAAATATGCTTTTATACGGAAAAAAAAGCATATTTGAAACAAAATTTTGAAAAAAAAAATTGTAAAAAAAAAACAACTAAATTTTTGGTGAATTCTTAACAAAATTTCAAAATCTTGGCCAAAAGTGAAAAACTAAGACCAAATTTGTAATAAAATTTAAAATTTTGGCCAAAAATATAAATTTGAAAGTGGGATTACATGTTTACCGGATAAAAAGATCAAATGAATACAATTGTCGGTTTTGAAGACTTAAGTGAATAAAAAATAATACAAGGATTGAATCGATTATCAAGCTAAAATATAAGGACTTTTTATTGAGATTTCCCTTAAAATTTTACGTTTACTTATAGGATTATAAATTAGGGTTATCATCTTCTGTTGTGCTAAAATTAGAAAAAAAAATCATACATTTTTATAGGAAAAAAATATTCTAGCTATAATAAAATAAATCAATAAAATCACAAGACATGAGGTTGGTGGGTATAAGTCATCAATTTCATATTATTTTTTGGTAGATCACCCGCAAAGTCATTTCCTCATTACTTCAGTTTTGTTAGGAAATGGTTAACACACCACATCCTTTTTTTAATAAATAAACAAAATATAATTTTAAAAAACACAAGAAATATTGAAGAATTTGTTGTTTCCTTCTTCAAACCGACGTTGTTTGGCGTTGCAGTCTCCATAGAAAAATGGGGCATGCGGGTAGGGCGGTGGTTGTCACAACTAGGAATTCTAAGGTTTTTGTAAACATTAACAAAAGTAACATTTGTCGTTAAAACTTGAAAGTATGCATGATGTTTATTCAATGACAACAAAATTCCATCAAACACTCTATACAACACTTCAAATGGTCAACAAATAATTGGAAACCCTAAAAATCCCGGTTTAAGTCCATTATGGACTAGGATTTTCTTATTGGGCCTAATGGACCAATAAGCTTCCAATTTGACTATTTTGGACTTATGACCCTTAAATGGGCCCAAATTGGACCCACTTCCATGAAACTTAACATTTGGGGCCATAATGGAACCAAAAATAAATTGGTTTACCTTAATGGGCCTTATTGGGCCATAAAAAACCTAATAAACTTCAATGGGCCGTGAAACCCATTCTTTCATTCTAATTGGGCCGTAAACCCTCCTAAGGGCCCAATGGGCCGAAAACCATCAAATTGGGCCTCATATTATGGGACTCAAGCACTAAAGGCCCAAGCCATTTCTTTCCCTTCTCTCTCTCGACCCAAGTGGAAAAAAAAGATGTAAATGGGGGAGGGTTGACTTTGGGAGTTGCCACCTCCTTATTGCACACCATGTATCCATGCATGGACCAACATGCATCCATAATGGTCACCTCACTCTCTCTATTTTCTCCTTCTTCTACTCTCGGCCGAGAACACCAACACACACACTTAATTCACTTCCAAATCCTCTCAAGAACACCTTCATTCTTCCTTCCTAATTTTCGATATTTAGGGCATTTCAAGAAGGTTTTCATCCAAAAATACTCCAAGATACATACTTGTGGTAAGATCTTGTCAACATACTTTCTTTCTACAACTTAATCACTCTTCTTACCACCTTAAATTCTTGATCATACTCCCTAGAACTCTTCAAATTCGAAGGTCTCTTCAAGAAGATTGTTAGGGCCGAGAATCTCATCAATCTTTTCCATTTCTTCTTCAAAACCGTGAGCAACAAAGCAAGGTGAGTTCATACCCCCTTGTTTTCGGTTTTTACTTGTTTTTGGGGGAGAATACAAGTATTATGTGATGATCTATGTGTGTTTGCATGTTATGTGTGATTTCTTTAGTTTTTGGTTGTGATAATGTGTAATACTTGTGATATTTTGAGATCTATAGCAAAAGGGTGAAAGAATCATAAACAAAAACATAATAAACAACATACATCATAGATCTAAGGGTCCTTAAGTTTAAAAAGTGAAAAACAAAGCCAAAGAACTTTACAAGTGTCATTTTTGCAAAAATTACAAAGATTGGGTGTAAATGGATAATTATCGGTTTTATGAGGGTTATAAGGTATATATTTGTATAAAAGCTGATTTTAATGAAAATAATACTTTTCAAAGGGTCAAAAACATAAATTTTAGCTTATTGGGCTTTAAATTGGGCCTCACGAGTTTTGGGCCCAAGGTTGCGAAAAAATGAAGTTTTGAGGGGCTGAAATGTAAAACTTAACAAACTATGACTCTAAAACGTAAATCAACTATTTTAGGGGTTGAAAATGATTTTATTACCAAATTGGACTAAAAATGCAAAGTTTTTGATTTTGGGGTCAAAATTGTAAAACTTACGGAAATTGGGCCAAAAATGTAATGTAAACTTTTTACAAATAAAGGCTGGAAATGAAAAATGCAATAGTTTTGGACCGAAATTACTATTCAAACAAAGTTTGGGTGGAAAATGTCAAGAAAAATGGTTTAAGGACCAAAAATGTCAATTTTCATAAAAAGGGACTAAAAGTGCCATTTTTATAGAAAAAGGGGCCACAATGGTCAATCTAAATGTTTTTGGGCCAAATAAACAATTATAAATGTTCGGGTTAAAAATAGCAAGTTATAACGCATGACTTTAAAAATATATACATATATATAACGAAAAGCTTCGTTATAAATCAAACGTTAAGGTATTTTTTTTACATTGCAAATAAACATTTAGCATACAACAAATACCAACAGTACGAACTTAAACTCGATAAAACATAAGCAATTCAATGGTTGGGCCCAAATACCTTTTATCCGTAAAGGCCCAATATCATGATTATTGGGCCCAATATAATTACACATGTTTATTGGGCCTCAGGTGACCCAATTACATGCTTAATAGACCCTCAATGGCTTTTACATGCTATTGGGCCGTAGTGGCCCATTTGCATTGCTAGTAAGGTCCAAATCAATCATAATGTGTGATGAGCTAACGTGTCCGTCGCATACTCGACAACCTATAATAACATACGTGATTAGTGGGCCCCCGTAGTCCTCTTCTCTTCGTCTATTAGGCTTACCTTTTTATTCAAGTAAACATAAATCAGGTTGTTAAACAAGGTTATTCAATTTCATTGGATTTAGTGAGTAATAACGGGCGATACCAATAGGTTTCGGTCGTAGTCTGTAGTTATAATCAAAGTCTCCTGGAGGGAGAGTGAGAGTTTGTGTATAGATCTATACGGGGGTGACTCCCCCACACCTAAGCTGTTCGCTACAGTTAGACTCGGCCAGTCTAGGGTGACAAAATCTTAAATTCAATACCGGCTTTCACTAGAATGCCAATACAGACGAAATAGTCATTATTATGCATGGTTATAACGACTCACATAGAGATCCAATACCATCTAAGTAATCATGAGAAATCATATTTATTCGTTGTGACGATACAATAATACAAAACGATCATACTATTTATATCGGAAAACATCGGGTTTTCCGGGGGAACAACATTATTCACTTTTACCTTCGATAACTATAATGCAAGAATTCATTATGAGAAACATACTACTTTTACACGTTTTGAAATCATTCATGCATATACTTATGGATCATCACACCTATTTCGTAAACAATTGTCGTTTCAGAAAATATCGGATTTTCTGAGTTTTACAAACTACACAAAACATTTTCATATCAAACCTGCTTATGAACTCACCAACATTATATATGTTGACCGTTTTCAAAATAACTTATTTTCTCAGGTAACCGTTAGAATGAAGAATTATCAAGCATGTGTCTGAATGTCCTTTATGTGATGTCATTTGATAAACAAATTATTTTTGGGATTATGTAATGTAAACAATGTACTGGATGTGAACAATGACGGTTGTAATGTATTAATGCATGGTGATGTTTATGTTATGTTTCATGTATATTCATTGTGATGATATTTCAACTTAAGTCACACGAGCCCTCAGACGTTTCCGCCGTCTGGTTCAGGGGTGTGAGAGGTTGGTATCAGAGCCAGGTTTATAGTGAACTGACATATCTAACCACACATTGATATGTAACTATAGACCCAAAGAGGGACTAAATAACTCTGAACAAAACAAATAAAATATACTCATAAACACACTTACCTGTGCGACTTAGAAAAAATGAACATAATAACAAATCAAAGAAGATGATTGGGAAAAACCTGACGTCTCGGTTAAGCCAGGACTGTTTACAGTGGTATTAGGGATGAATGTAGTCTGATCAACTACATTTCTTCGGAATACAACTATCACATGCCCTGGAGCGATCGCGATGGTCAATAAACCTAAGGCATACCCTTTTGTTAACCAAGAGGAGAACATCAAACCAATTTCAATAAAAATATCTTAGGATTAAAAATTGTTTAATTATATACCCTCTTGCAGACAGTATGGCTGGTTTCCATCATCCTGGAGATCCGTATTTCCCTAATCAGGGGAATAACGGATGGCTTGAGGAGGAACCTGAGGAGGAACCTGAAGAGGAGCCTGAGGAGGAACCTGATGAGGAGCCTGAGGAGGAACCCGAGGAGGAACAAGAGGTCGGGATCGAAGACGGGCCTGCAGAGTCTGTGGCTGACTCTGGAGGGGAAGAATCTAGCGACAGTAGTGACGATGACTCGGACGCAGAGTCTATAGTCATCAACCCACCATTTCCAGTTAGGGTGCCAGCACATCGGATGGGCCCTAATGGCCCTACACCCCCATGGGGAGTTGACATTTGGAGATGGATTAGGCAGCAAGGTCAGCGACCCCCGTACGGCATGGCGAGGGAATTCTATGATCTGAGGGATGGAGGGCCGGCTGACCGAGCACTTCCTGTTATGGTGAGGAGGTTGCGGAACACCGGCGACCTAGCCCAGGACACAGCCAAGCAGCTGAACCAGATGCGAGCCGCAGTGGCAAGAGCAGAACGAGAAGCTCAGGAAGTAATCCATAACTTTCATGTACGTCAAGCAATTTGGGAGGATCGACTACGAGCCACAGAACAACAAGTGGCGCGTCTTCAGGGCGCATCCACATCATCAGCCCCACCACCCGACACATCTCGGAGCACTCCGGATTAGTAGACCCCCCTACTAGTGTTATGTTCTCTTATGCTTACCATGTTATTTACTACCGACTCCATGTTTAAGTGATTACACTACTCATAGAGTCGTTATGTTTCCGAACTTTGTACCTTTATGTATGCTCTTTAGAGCAAATTTTCATGTATCAAAGTGCGGATATTATCAGTGGAAGATATTATGTGTTTATTTGTGATGTTGTGATCTACTATGAGTTTTATACTCTTATTGTTTGGTGTAAATATATGGAATCACTTAAATGCAAAATCGACTCACGAAATTCCCAACTTAATACAATACGTACTCAACATCTTTCTGTTCCATAACAGCAAGATGCCGCAAAGACCAAACCGTGGAAACAATCAACCACCGACACCACTGAAAATCAACTCAGTTGCGTTTCAAGCAGCTGTATCTGCTGCAATCACAGTAGCACTGGCGTAGATCCACAATGGGAACAATGGTGGAGGAAACGGGTAGGGGGCCGGAAGTTCAAACACCGGGATGAACCAAGGACCTATCAAGGCATGCTCTTACAAAGATTTCACCAACGCTAAGCCACCAACCTTTAATGACACAGGGGGAGTGATAACCCTGATAAGATGGATTGAAAAGGTGGAATCGGTGTTTGAGATATGCGGGTGCCCGGATGAAGTCAAGGTGAAGTTTGCAGCATGTACATTTATTGATCAAGCTCTCACCTGGTGGAATGGACATGTGGAGGCTATGACTCTCCCGGTGGCTAATGCCATGCCATGGACGGAATTGAAGGAAATGCTAATGGCTGAATACTGCTCGCGTGGCGAAGTTCAGAAAATGGAGCAAGAGTTATGGAATCTCACTGTCCGAAACTCCGACATCGATGCCTACATATCGAGGTTTAGCGAACTGTCCCTGGTGTGCCCTGGCATGATTACTTCGGAAGGGAAGAAAATCGAACAATTCATCTGGGGATTAACTCCCCCAATTCAAGGAAACGTGATAGCCGCAAATCCTGAAACCTTTGACAGTGCCAAGAGGTTGGCTAAGAAGCTATACGACCACAACAACAAGAAGGTCGAGAAGGTAGGGGAAACTGAAAGCAAGAAGGAGAGTGACAACAAGAAAGGAAAGAATAACAAGAGGAAGGGACGACAAGGCTCAGAGTCGTCAAAGAAACAACAAACATTGACAGTTCATGCTGCAACCACCCAGGTTCCCTCCACACCCCATGCTCCAGCCTCATCCACCCCAAGTGCCCCTAAGCAGTATTCCGGGAATCTCCCAAAGTGCAACAAGTGCAATCTCCATCACAATGGTGAATGCAGGGAGATGCATTGTAGTAGTTGCAACTGAAAGGGTCACACGGCAAAATACTGTAGGACCTATCCTCCCCAGAACCAGCAACAAGGAAACAACAACAACAACCGCAACAACAACAACAACACCAACACCAACAACAACAACGACAACAACGATGGGGCTAGCCACACCTGTTATGGATGTGGAAGGACCGGACATTTCTGTCGAAACTGCCCTAATATCAACAACCAAGGAAATGGAGGAGCAGGGAGAGTGCTGACAATGGGTCAAGGAGAAGCGGTTCAGGATCCCGCTGTTATCACTGGTACGTTTCTCCTTAACCACACATATGCATGCATCCTGTTTGATACCGGGGCAGAGCGAAGTTTTGTGAGTAATAAATTCAAACATTTGCTAAAACAACAACCCTAGAAGCTTAATGAAACCTTTACGGTGGAAATGGCTAATGGGAAAACAGAATCAACTGGGGAAATCTACGTAGGATGTACCCTAACCTTAAATCACCACGCCTTTCAAATAAACTTGATGCCTGTACCTATTAGGAGTTTTGATGTGATTATCGACATGGATTGGTTGAGCCCCCATCATGCCGAAATTATGTGTCGCGAGAAGGCCGTTCGCCTTCATATCCCTAACCACGAAACCCTAATTATATACGGAGACAAACCCAGTACGAACCTTCGTCTCATCTCGTGCATAAAGGCACAGAAGTATCTACAAAAGAAGGACTTGGCGTTTCTGGCTTACATAGAGGATAAGTCCAAGGAAGAGGTCAATATTCGAGACATCCCAGTGGCTTGCGATTCCCCGGATGTCTTTCCTGAAGATCTTCCGGGGATACCCCCAGAAAGACAAGTCGAGTTCCGAATTGACCTTGTGCCAGGAGCTACACCCATTGCCAAATCACCCTATAGATTGGCTCCTGCGGAGATGCAAGAACTGTCAAGCCAACTTAGCGAACTCTTGAGCAAAGGATTCATCCGACCTAGCTTCTCACCCTGGGGAGCTCCGGTCCTTTTTGTTAAGAAGAAGGACGGATCCCTTAGGATGTGTATCGATTATAGAGAACGGAATAAGCTCACTATCAAAAATCGCTACCCACTTCCACGAATCGACGATCTATTCGACCAGCTTCAAGGAGAAAATTACTTCTCTAAGATAGAGCTGCGATCCGGATTCCACCAACTCAAGGTCCGGGAAGAGGATATCCCCAAAACCGCTTTCCGAACCCGCTATGGACATTATGAATTTGTTGTAATGCCCTTCGGTCTAACGAATGCTCCTGCCGCATTCATGGACCTGATGAATCGAGTCTGCAGACAATTACTCGACAACTTTTTCATCGTTTTCATCGACGATATCCTGGTCTATTCTCGAAGCGAAGAGGAGCATAGTCGACATCTCCGGCAAATCTTAGAAACCCTACGGATCGAAAAGTTATACGTAAAACTCTCTAAGTGTGAGTTCTGGTTCCGTAGCGTAAACTTTTTAGGTCATGTTGTCAGTCAAGAAGGGATACATGTGGACCCTTCTAAGATCAAAGCCATTGAAGGATGGGCAGTCCCAACGACACCCACAGAAATTCGTCAATTTCTGGGTCTCGCAGGCTATTACAGAAGATTCATTCAGAACTTCTCCAGAACAGCCAAGCCACTTACCCTGCTTACATAGAAGGGCGTACCATTTCAATGGACAGAAAAGCAGGAGGTTGCCTTCCGAACTCTGAAACAAGCTCTCTATAGTGCACCAGTACTATCTTTACCAGATTGAACTGAGGACTTCGTAGTTTACTGCAATGCTTCGAATTAGGGTTTCGGCTGTGTACTCATGCAGCGTGGGAAGGTGATAGCTTATGCATCCCGACAATTAAAGACACATGAGGTGAATTATACCACCCATGATCTCGAATTGGGAGCCGTGGTCTTTGCTTTGAAGATTTGGAGGCACTACCTTTATGGTACGAAGTGCACCATTTTCACTGACCACAAGAGTCTCCAACACATTTTAAATCAAAAGGAGTTAAACATGAGGCAGCGAAGATGGGTTGAGCTGCTAAACGATTATGAGTGCGAAATCAAGTACCACCCAGGCAAGGCTAACGTGGTAGCTGATGCCTTGAGTCGGAAAGAATACTCAAATCGTCGTGTGAAAACTCTTTCAATAACCATTCAATCCCATCTGTCCTCGCAAATCAAAGCAGCCCAGTTCGGTGCCATGAAGACAGAAAACAGAACAAGCGAAGCGTTACGTGGAATGGAAAAGAACTTCGAAGTCAAGGAGGATGGAACATATTATTTCATGAACCGAATTTGGGTCCCTAAACTTGGGGGATTCAGAGAAGTAGTCATAACAGAGACTCATAAGACACAATACTCCATCCATCCGGGTTCAGATAAGATGTACCTGGATATTAAGCAATATTATTGGTGGCCTAACATGAAGGCAGAGATTGCCACTTACGTTAGCAAGTGCCTCACTTGTGCTAAAGTGAAGGTGGAGTATCAAAAGCCCGCGGTACTATTACAACAGCCGGTAATACCCGAGTGGAAATGGGAAGAGATTACCATGGACTTTGTGACCAAATTACCCAGGACAATTGATGGAATGGATGCCATATGGGTAATAGTTGATAGGTTGACAAAATCCGCCAATTTCCTGCCAATAAAGGAGACATACAAGATGGAGCGACTGACAAGAATCTACATCAAGGAAATTGTGAGACTCCATGGAGTGCCAATATCTATCATCTCAGATCGGGATATTAGGTTCACTTCACACATTTGGCAATCACTTCAAAAGGCTATGGGAACACAACTCGACATGAGCACTGCTTACCACCCACAGACGGATGGTCAAAGTGAGCGAACCATTCAAACGCTTGAGGATATGCTTCGAGCATGTGTGATAGAGTTTGGAAGGTCGTGGGATACCCACTTGCCTTTAATTGAGTTTTCGTACAATAGCAGTTATCATACAAGCATCAAAGTTGCTCATTTCGAAGCATTATATGGTCGTAAATGTAGATCACCGTTGTGTTGGGCTGAGGTAGGCGACACTCAGCTGGAAAGAGGACAGACACCAAACAATGCATTAACAGGACCGGAAATCATACGCGAAACGACAGAGAAGATAGTTCAAATCAGAGCTCGACTTCAAGCATCACGAGACCGACAGAAGAGCTACGCTGATAAACGGCGAAAGCCCTTGGAGTTTCAAGTTGGGGATCGGGTGTTGCTAAAGGTATCTCCCTGGAAAGGGGTGATTCGTTTCGGGAAACGGGGAAAACTAAACCCACGGTACATTGGACCATTCGAGATTCTTGCCCAAATCGGTCCAGTGGCTTATAGACTGCAGCTACCTGCCGAGCTCAGCAGTGTACACCCCGTGTTCCATGTTTCCAATTTGAAGAAGTGCTTATCCGACGAAACTCTCGTCATCCCATTGGAAGAAATCGAAATCAACGAGAATCTCCTGTTCATCGAGGAACCAGTTGAAATCATGGACATGGAAGTGAAGCGTACTAAGCAAAGTCGCATTTCGATTGTGAAAGTTCGGTGGAACGCAAAACGTGGACCGGAATTCACATGGGAACGCGAAGACCAGATGAAGCAAAAGTAACCTCACCTATTCTCGCATTCTCAAATCTAGATTCAAAAAGAATTTCGGGACGAAATTCCCTATAACGGGGGGATGATGTCACAACTAGGAATTCTAAGGTTTTTGTAAACATTAATAAGAGTAACATTTGTGGCTAAAACTTGAAGGTATGCATGATGTTTATTCAATGACAACAAAATTCCATCAAACACTCTATACAACACTTCAAATGGTCAACAAAAGATTGGAAACCCTAAAAATCCCGGTTTAAGTCCATTATGGACTAGGATTTTCTTATTGGGCCTAATGAACCAATAAGCTTCCAATTTGACTATTTTGGGCTTAGGACCCTTAAATGGGCCCTAATTGGACCCACTTCCATGAAACTTAACATTTTGGGCCATAATGGATCCAAAATAAATTGGTTTACCTTAATGGGCCTTATTGGGCCATAAAAAACCTAATAAACTTCAATGGGCCGTGAAACCCATTCTTTCATTCTAATTGGGCCGTAAACCCTCCTAAGGGCCCAATGGGCCGAAAACCATCAAATTGGGCCTCATATTATGGGACTCAAGCACTAAAGGCCCAAGCCATTTCTTTCCCTTCTCTCTCTCGACCCAAGTGGAAAAAAAAAGATGTAAATGGGGGAGGGTTGACTTTGGGAGTTGCCACCTCTTTATTGCACACCATGTATCCATGTATGGACCAACATGCATCCATAATGGTCACCTCACTCTATCTCTCTCTTATCCTTCTTCTACTCTCGGCCGAGAACACCAACACACACACACACACACACACACTTAATTCACTTCCAAATCCTCTCAAGAACACCTTCATTCTTCCTTCCTAATTTTCGATATTTAGGGCATTTCAAGAAGGTTTTCATCCAAAAATCACTCCAAGATACATACTTGTGGTAAGATCTTGTCAACATACTTTCTTTCTACAACTTAATCATTCTTCTTACCACCTTAAATTCTTGATCATACTCCCTAGAGCTCTTCAAATTCGAAGGTCTCTTCAAGAAGATTGTTAGGGCCGAGAATCTCATCAATCTTTTCCATTTCTTCTTCAAAACCGTGAGCAACAAAGCACAGTGAGTTCATACCCCCTTGTTTTTGGTTTTTACTTGTTTTTAGGGGAGAATACAAGTATTATGTGATGATCTATATGTGTTTGCATGTTATGTGTGATTTCTTTAGTTTTTGGTTGTGATAATGTGTAATACTTGTGATATTTTGAGATCTATAGCAAAAAGGGTGAAAGAATCATAAACAAAAACATAATAAACAACATACATCATAGATCTAAGGGTCCTTAAGTTTAAAAAGTGAAAAACAAAGCCAAAGAACTTTACAAGTGTCATTTTTGCAAAAATTACAAAGATTGGGTGTAAATGGATAATTATCGGTTTTATGAGGGTTATAAGGTATATATTTGTATAAAAGCTGATTTTTATGAAAATAATACTTTTCAAAGGGTCAAAAACATAAATTTTAGCTTATTGGGCTTTAAATTGGGCCTCACGAGTTTTGGGCCCAAGGTTGCAAAAAAATGAAGTTTTGAGGGGCTGAAATGTAAAACTTAACAAACTATGACTCTAAAACGTAAATCAACTATTTTAGGGGTTGAAAATGATTTTATTACCAAATTGGACTAAAAATGCAAAGTTTTTGATTTTGGGGTCAAAATTGTAAAACTTACAGAAATTGGGTCAAAAATGTAATGTAAACTTTTTACAAATAAAGGCTGGAAATGAAAAATGCAATAGTTTTGGACCGAAATTACTATTCAAACAAAGTTTGGGTGGAAAATGTCAAGAAAAATGGTTTAAGGACCAAAAATGTCAATTTTCATAAAAAGGGACTAAAAGTGCCATTTTTATAGAAAAAGGGGCCACAATGGTCAATCTAAATGTTTTTGGGCCAAATAAACAATTATAAATGTTCGGGTTAAAAATAGCAAGTTATAACGAATGACTTTAAAAATATATACATATATATAACGAAAAGCTTCGTTATAAATCAAACGTTAAGGTATTTTTTTTACATTGCAAATAAACATTTAGCATACAACAAATACCAACAGTACGAACTTAAACTCGATAAAACATAAGCAATTCAATGGTTGGGCCCAAATACCTTTTATCCGTGCTATTGGGCCTTTGTGGCCCAATATCATGATTATTGGGCCCAATATAATTACACATGTTTATTGGGCCTCAGGTGACCCAATTACATGCTTAATAGACCCTCAATGGCTTTTACATGCTATTGGGTCGTAGTGGCCCATTTGCATTGCTAGTAAGGTCCAAATCAATCATAATGTGTGATGAGCTAACGTGTCCGTCGCATACTCGACAACCTATAATAACATACGTGATTAGTGGTCCCTCGTAGTCCTCTTCTCTTCGTCTGTTAGGCTTACCTTTTTATTCAAGTAAACATAAATCAGGTTGTTAAACAAGGTTATTCAATTTCATTGGATTTAGTGAGTAATAACGGGCGATACCAATAGGTTTCGGTCGTAGTCTGTAGTTATAATCAAAGTCTCCTGGAGGGAGAGCGAGAGTTTGTGTATAGATCTATATGGGGGTGACTCCCCCACACCTAAGCTGTTCGCTACAGTTAGACTCGGACAGTCTAGGGTGACAAAATCTTAAATTCAATACCGGCTTTCACTAGAATGCCAATACAGACGAAATAGTCATTATTATGCATGGTTATAACGACTCACATAGAGATCCAATACCATCTAAGTAATCATGAGAAATCATATTTATTCGTTGTGATGATACAATAATACAAAACGATCATACTATTTATATCGGAAAACATCGGGTTTTCCGGGGGAACAACATTATTCACTTTTACCTTCGATAACTATAATACAAGAATTCATTATGAGAAACATACTACTTTTACACGTTTTGAAATCATTCACGCATATACTTATGGATCATCACACCTATTTCGTAAACAATTGTCGTTTAAGAAAATATCGGATTTTCTGAGTTTTACAAACTACACAAAACATTTTCATATCAAACCTGCTTATGAACTCACCAACATTATATATGTTGACCGTTTTCAAAATAACTTGTGTTCTCAGGTAACCGTTAGAATGAAGAATTATCAAGCATGTGTCTGAATGTCCTTTATGTGATGTCATTTGATAAACAAATTATTTTTGGGATTATGTAATGTAAACAATGTACTGGATGTGAACAATGACGGTTGTAATGTATTAATGCATGGTGATGTTTATGTTATGTTTCATGTATATTCATTGTGATGATATTTCAATTTAAGTCACACGAGCCCTCAGACATTTCCGTCGTCTGGTTCGGGGGTGTGACAGTGGTCACCTGCATGGCGAAGGCGTGTGTAATTTGTCATTTAATATTAAAAGTATTTGTTTCATATTCAAGTTCAAATATCTAAATAAAACAATTTGTTTCAAAACATTAATCAAAGTATAAACATAAAAGTTATTAAGTACGAAAATCTACAATTGATGCGAGTCAATCAAGTTGTTCCCTTCTCATTGCTACCAAAACAACCTGAAACAATTTAAACTTAAAACTTTAAGCATAAAGCTTAGTGAGTTCCACAAGATACCACATACAACACATAATATCCTACATAATAGTAACGACCTAGTTCAGCCAACGGGTCTGTTTCAACCCTTGTGAATGTTATGATCCACCCATAGTCTTACAATCACTTTTGTTGCTACAGTCCCCCTGCAATCTTTCCTGCTATGGTCCCTCCATAGTTCTTTCATACAATTTGCTACGATCCACCCATAGACTTTCATGCAAAAGTCACAAAGACATTCTAACATACCATGACACTTAGTGTCCTACATAGTATATTGAGAAAACTCACCTCGCGGATAAATCAAATAATCACAATAGCTTGTAAATAATGTAAAGTCTGGTCTCACAAACCACTTGTAACTCCCACGTTTTCATACCAAGTACACCCCAAAATTTCATTTATCATTTAAAAATTTAAAACAATTTAGTATACATTAGTAGTCTGGAATACAAGTAGTTATCGCAATGATTGTATTGGCCTCAACTATAGGATCGATTCAGGCGTCACAAATAACTAAACCTACAAAAAAAATCATTATAACAACATAAGTTATGCGACTTAATGAATAACAACTACAATAATATAATCATATAATCACATATATTGTAATCAAGTAATCATCACTAATGTGAAACAATTAAATTACGACAATTAATGGTATTCACATATTCTCTTATCAACTCCAATAATAATATGTTTCTTTATAATGGTTTATTACTCATCAATGATCTTTCTCTCTCTTTTTCTCTCTGTCTGATCTATCTCATTAATAATCTTTCTTTCTCTCTCTCTCTTTCTATATATATATATATATATATATATATATATATATATATACACACACACAGAAACAGGATCGGGTGATGACTCATTTTAAAGTGAGGACTCGTGATGACACCTTAAAAAAACTGAAAAAAAAAATCTAAAAAAATACAAATCATAAAATCGAGCATAGATCTATGTCCAGGAGAAAAAATTTGGATCATTAAAATTGAATCATGAATCATAATGATGCAAAATAAAAAATTAAAATTGAATAATGGATCAATTTTAATGATGCAAAAAAAAAATTTCCAATTTTTTTTTTCTCCCGGACATAGATCTATGCTCGATTTTATGATTTGTATTTTTTTAGATTTTTTTTAAAATTTTTTTAAGGTATCCTCATGAGTCCTCACTTTAAAATGAGTCCTCACAGAAACCGGACTTTATATATATATATATATATATATATATATATATATATATATATATATAGAGAGAGAGAGAGAGAGAGAGATTGAGAGAGAGAGAGAGAGGATAAGAGAAGTTATATGTTATGAAGTTATGATTATTATATACCCCTAAAAGCTACCGTAGATAAGATAGACTATGGCCGTTAGCATTAAGTGAATAACATAATTTTATCTTGTATAATTATTTATGAATGTATTGAAAACCATATCAACAAAATAAGAAAGGAGAAGACTTCCGTGTGCAAATAAGAAAGAGAGGAAAAATTACTGTTCCTCAAGTTTTTAGCAATTAATAGTATATATAATAAGGTTCAATGTTACTATAAATTAAATAATAATAAATACTTATAATAAAATCAGAAAAAATATTGGTTAATTCTTAAAACAAAATACATATCAATAATGCTCAAAGTTATTATATTTTGAAGTTGTTGATGAAACCTTCTAAATAATTTAAGATGCTAAAATAATAAACATGCTTTGTTATATATATATATATATATATATATATATATATATATATATATATATATATATATATATATATATATATATATATATATATATATATATACTAGACGTGCGCCCGCGCAAAGCAGCGACGATAAATAAATCTTTTGACAAATCTTACGGAGAAATAATTATTAGAATTTATTATTTGTTATTCGGTAATAAAATAATTAACATTTTAACTAAAATATTTATATTTATAACTTATATTTATAGTCTGTTATACTATTGATGTAAATTAATTAATATTGGTATCTAGGTTAAAAACGTAAATTAATTTATATAAATGATTTTAATATTTTAAAATTTTCACTTTTTTTCAAAATTAAATTTGTTAATAAGTTTCCTTAATTCAAGTCTTCAAACTTTTGGCTAAGTATTAATGATTTATTTATGCATAATTGATTAGTACAAAAAACTTTGTAAGTTATACCTCTTAATTTTTCAAGATATGACTAATATGCTTTATAAGATAGTATATATATATATATATATATATATATATATATATATATATATATATATAGGGAAAAGTGAGTATACCCTTAAGGGTAGATAAGCTTAGGTACCCAAACACGTCATAATACGCCATTTTATTTGATATATTCATTATAATGTTCTTAAACTTAACTTTAACTTGATTTACTTTCAAGATATTCGAAATTTCATCATTATCTTTCTCTTATATCACATCTTTTTGCCGAACACCTATTAGCTTATATATATTGTAGATGAAAATGAAAATTATGTAAGAGGAAGATAAATGTGCAATTTACAAAAATCTTGGAAGTAAATCAAGTTAGAAGTTAAATTATAAGAACATTGGACAATTAGAATGTATTATATGATACAAAACGACGTAGTATGGTGAGTTTGGATACCTAAGCTTATATACCCTTAATTGTATATTCACTTTTCCCATATATATATATATATATATATATATATATATATATATATATATATATATATATATATATATATATATATATATATATTATTTTTCGTACAGCTCTACTACTACTATTTTTATTCTATAGTGTATTTAATTGTACAATGGTTTAATAAAACATTTATTTTAAACTTTTAAAAAAAAATCCCGTTTAATCACTATTGATTTTTTTTATCTATTGAAAACCGATGTAACACCCAATTATAGCAAAGTTTGATTTTTTGAATAACAACTAGGTATTTCGTTTCAAATACAACTCTTTCCTTAAACATTCAATTATATACAAGAAATCAAAAGGGGTGATTAAAGACATGTGTCAAAATCAAAAGGGGTGATTAAAAGAGAGAATTAGTGGATTTCAAATGTCATCATTTCATATAAGTAGGAGGATGCTTAGGAACAAAATGTAGGAGGATATTTAATTTTTCATAATCTTTTTCTAAGAAACGCCTTTTTATTTTGTTTGTTTCTTATAAAATGTCAACTTCTGTTTTAGGAGCCATACATCAAATCACACGACTCATAAGATACCAAATGCATGTTGGTCTGTAACAACAACTATCGGTTTCAATAGGGAAACAATACAAATACCAATTTAATGCACTTTAATTTAGAATCTTCCAACTACATTCCCTTTGCCCATAGCCGTTGAGAGTTAATTACCTCCTAACTTCCGCCATTAAATACACACACCCACCCCTAAACTCTCTCCATACTCCATACTCGATCATCTTACATGTCCATTTACAGATCATGGCACCTACCGGAGAAGTCGAAATGTGAGTTGTCGGTTTTGGTGAGTATCGCTAAATTAATGGTAGAGTTATTTTATATATTTTTTCCTTTATAAAATTATGGACGTTTAGTAAATTGCACAAACCGCCCGCATAAAACCACACTGCATATCGTGGTTTATAACTCTTGCAGTACGGTTTGATGTTTGAGGTTTCCTAAAATCCCAAACCGCATATGCGGTGCTGTTTGCAGTTTTGGCTTTAAACCGCATCCAACCGCACCCTGAACACCCCTAGTTAACACTAAGTAGAGTGTAATTATTATATTGGAACTTTGCTAAAAATGGAAATGTTGACGTTATTTTGAGATGTCCCAAAAGAAAATTGTTACATATTGATTTGGGTTGGGATGGAGGGATTACTAAGTTTTAGAGTTTACAAAAATATGTAGCTCTGATCTTTACTATTGCTCTAGCAAGCAAATTTCTCAAAACATAACAATATTTCATTTTCATATTTTGGCTAATGCATCCTTTTCTAACTTTTTGTACATGATCCAATATTCTGTGAATGAAGATTCCCTTTTTCTTTGTGCATTTAGTATGAGTCTTCTCTTTGTTAAAAGGAAGCCCCATCATTGTCTTATTAGTTTTAATAAAAACTATTATTTTTCCCTTTTTAGGAAAATCCAATCTCTAAAAGCACGTTCAAAACAAAAGAGTAAATTACACCAATGATCATGTGGTTTAGCATAATTTGTGCGTTTGGTCCCTAACTTATTTTTTCAACTCAGATCATCCCTATACTTTGGTTTTTTTACACACTTGGTCCCTATTAGGCTTAAAAGGACTATATTTCCCTTCTCTATTTTCTTTTTTAATTTTAGTATTATTTTTTTTGTCATTAATCAACTAAAATAAATATTTGATAAAATTATTGTCCCTCTTAATCCCTTCCCCCTCTGCCACTTTCCTCATCTTTTTTCTCTTGCATGAGTAAATTATAATTGTCCTTCCTTCTGCTATCAAAGAGAACCCCGATGATTGATAACAAAAAATCACATAATCAATTAACCAGGAAAACATCCATTGACGGTTAACCGGAATCAAACCCAAAAATCATACGACCCAATCCACAAAATAGTAATCAAACCCCATTCAAACCCAAAAATCAAAATTATAATCAAACCCATAAATTTATTCAAACCAGAAATCAAAATCACAAACCAAATACTGAAATCAAACCCGAAAAATTATTCAAACCATAACTCATAACCATGTACATTGTAACTTTACGAGACCTTGTGAGGAAATCAAAGCTTTTTGAAGACCCTGATGGCGGTCATGATATCACCGAAGACTATGGATTTGATTCTTAGGGATTAAGATGGGTTCGAAGATTTTGCACACCGAAGAGATTTGTTTGAAGGAGTTTGATGATGGAATTTAAGGTTGGCAGACGATGTTGGTGATCTAGGGGGGTTTTTGTGTAAGCTTATTTTTTTGGGCTGAAGCTTATGAGCTTAACAACTTAATAACTAATGAGCTTATTAGCTTATAAGGTAGAACAGTGTTTGGATTAGCTTATGACTTATAAGCTAATAAGCTCCTTTTAAAATAGTATTTGGGTTAGCTTATTTTTGTAAAATGACCAAAATGGACATGCTTACATTACACAGTTATATAATTTTATCATTAATAGAACTTTCAATTATATAACACATGTAACAGATGATGCATATGATCAAAATATAACGTTAAAGATAATGCATAAACTCAAACATAATGGTAACGATAATGCATAAAGCAATTGTCACATAAGGTAAACAAGACAAAAAAAAGGAAAATAATGCAAACGTGCATAATAAGGACAAATAGGAACATAAAATCTAACACTAAACCATTAACTTAGCTTTGAAATCATTTCTCCATCAGAAATTTCAAGAACTCAATTATTGCCATGTGAGTTGTTGGAACCATGAAATTTCAAGAACTATCTCCAACAGCAGCAGAATCTCGAAATAATGCTACATAATGGGTTTGATACATCTCCAAATTTTTTCCCTTAAACTTGCCATAATCTTTGTCAACTTGTACAACAGAAACAACAAAATCTTATAATATTTCAATATTAATAAACCATGTAAAAATAAAATATATCAAATGTTACCTTTATTTTTTCATCCCACCACTCAGACGATGAGTTGGTGTATCCCAAAGAGGTAATCTCCTTTCAGTGTTAGAGTCCATGTCACAAATGTTTTCTAATGATCCAAATATTCAATAACAAAACAAACTCATAAGAATGAAAGTTGGAAAATAATCGTAATATTAAACAACAGATACTATTTCTTCGATTAACCTTATGAGTTTTCACCCAAAAGACCAAGTTTCAAGGAATTCATTATTACCAGTTTTGATCAGAATATTTACTTTAAAGCTGAGAAGAAATCAAGCAATGCATTCAAAAATCTAAGAAAATATGAAGACGAATGATGCACGCACCAATTTCTAATGAGTACTCTAAAATAATAATATTAGAGAAGGGGGTACATACCGATGGGTGAGTTGGCACGATAAGGAGGACCGATTCCAATTTGTTTTTCTTTGGGTGAGAAGACCACTGTGCAAATCGTTTGTATATATAGGGAAAAAAACAGGGTATTGTTATACCTACCCCAGATTTTTTAATCCTACCAGTGCAATTATTATTTTTTAGGTAGATAACAAAAACCTAGACATCGTATTCCGCGCCACAAAAACCTAGGCATAGTATTTCATGCTTGTGAGCTGGAAAGCTTCAAAAATCCCAGTGCACATAGGGAGATTGGAACTCTGAACCTCCGGGCAACAACACATATTAGCTTTAAGCACTTTACCACTAAGCTGGAACCCTTTTTTGTTTAATTAAATCAAATCGTTCTATATAACCTATAAAGAATAATAATAATAAACATAATAAAAATAAAAATAAAAATAAAAATAATAATAATAATAATAATAATAATAATAGTAATAATAATAATAATAATAATAATAATAATAATAATTATTATTATTATTATTATTGTCGCAGTCTTATTATTATTATTATGGTTTGTATTGTATGAATACACATAAATACATATCGTATACATATAAATATGAAATAAATATATATCTATACTTAATAATATGTACAAATACACATAGTTATGTCTTTTATAAATATAAACTAATAAAACATTAAAAATATATTCAAACGTCAAACATTTTTTTGTTTAAATCTTTTGTTCAATTAAAATTAAAGAGTTTTTTTAACTATATAAAAAAGAATAAAAGTTTAAAGATTTTTTGGTTATACAAATAAACAAAACGTCATATTTTTTTTTAAAACAAAAAGTCATATTTTTTTAAATTCGTCGTTTGAAACAGGAATACAAAAACATAATAATTACGTCAACAATGTTTTTTTATGTTAAATAATGTCTTCAAACAAAATGTCAAAAATATATATTTTTAAATCATAAAAACAAAGGTAAATAAATAAAATAAAAAAACAAGATTAATAAAAGAAAAAAATAAATAAACTAGTATATATTAAAAGAAAATAAAAAAAACATAATCATTACATAATCATTAGTTATTTAAGGAAAAAAAAGTAAAATGTAATTATTAGGGGGTAGGGTTAAGTGGAAAGATGGTAGAAATAATTGAAGCCAAAAAACAGGGTGTGTTGTTGGAAGAAGAGACCAGCATTTTTGGGGAAGAGGGAAAGATATTTGGGGAAGATAATGGTGCCTGTGAAGGAGAAGGAGTAATGGTGAACGTTGCAGCCTTGCAGGTAATGTTTGGGGAAGAGAGTTCTGTTGTTTTGGGAAAAAAAGAATGAGGGTAAAAACATAAATGACCATAAATAAGCTCTGGCCTTGAAAAAAAAAGTTGAATTGAAATGACTTATCAATATTAGCTTATTTTTAAGTAAAATAAGCTTATAAGGTTAACCTCATAAGCTAACCCAAACACTAATCTTTCCATAAGCTAAAAAGCTAAAAAGCCTTAAAAATAAGCTAAAACAAACACCCTCTAGGTATGGTTTAGGGTTCTTCAAATGAAAGTAGACGGTGGTGGTGCCGAGATTTCCAGTCTGAGTATAGTTGAAGAAAATCCAGATCAACTGAAAGGAAGAAAACGTTAGTGCAGGGCTCGGAATGGAGTGTGTTCCACCATTCCTTTGACGACTTCAACGAAGGAGTTCATGGTGCCAGATTGGGGGTTTAATAGGAGGGATTGTCGATGGTGATATATAGAAGCAAGATGCGGGATTAACGTAGGATAGAGGTGTGGGGTTTGGCTCCACTTACTAGTATCAGGTCTGTTGGTGTTGGTGTTGGTGTTGGTGTTGGTGTTGGTGGATGATACTTGAAGCTTTAGGTATTTATTTGTAGGTTTCTTTAGAGAAAGAGAAAGAGACAGAGATGGAGAGGAAAACAAATGGACGCCATAGGGAGGGATAAAACTCAAGTGGGTGGGACCTATATTTAATAAATATTTTTTTAACAAGTTAGAAATAAATAAAACAATTAAAATAGTCAATAAGGTCATATTGGTCTTTTTAAGTCGATTAAGGACCAAGTGTGTAACAAAACCAAACTATAGGGATGGTCTGAGTTAAAAAAATAAGTTAGGGACCAAACGCGCAAATTACGCTAAACCATAGGTACCATTTGTGTAATTTACTCAAAACAAAATGTTGAAAAAAAAGATGGCACTCCAAACAAACACAAGCAATGCAACTGCATACACTCAGGTTGTGAATACAATAGATCTATCCAAGACTTCTTTCTATGAGAAAAAAACATTATCATAGGATAATTTTCCATCGTTCATATGTAATATTTATAATTCCCACTTTATGTTATATGTCATTTTCAGCACATATATTATGAATGCTTTGCATCTGGATATATTGTGATGGTTGCAACTGCTTAAGCTGTCATAACAATGTTGAAAATGAGGGTGCAAGGAGAGATGTTGAAGCTACTTTGGAATGCAATCCAAACGTATTTAAGCCTAAAATTGTTGCCAGTCTACATGTAAATTGTGATCATTTCTTAAAAACTTACAAAACAACCATGCAAGATTATATCATTATTATTTTAATGGCATAATTTTAAAAGCATTCCATTTATGTGATTGTCATTGTTATATATGTTATGTGTATGAAACCTTTTCTACATGGTCATTTGGCTTGATTCTACTTGATTACCATAACTGATAATGTTTCTTAAGTAATGAAATTATACAAACGGTTATAGTTTTAGGGCTAAATGCAAGAAATGACAAGGTACTTGGGTTTATTTTCTTATAATAGCATCATGCTTTCATTTTTTTCTACTATAACATTTTACTTTTAATCTTTTTCATGTTAAGGCACTGTAATTTGAACAATCTACCCAAATATGTCACTCCATTGTTCTTTCAATTTCCTTTCTTATTAGGCCACTACACTTTGAAAACCTAATTATAACAATATAATGCCTCACTAAGAAAAGAAAACCGAAATCACAATGATATAACATAACAGGAAGAACACAAATGTAAGAGGCTATAATAAATAAATAAACAAAAGCACATTGGTATTTGTTGCATTTACAAACCATACAATCAATATTCTATACATCTATTCTTATATTTCAGGAAGAGACAGGGGAAGTTGTTGTATTAGGAAAACACAACAAAGGATGCCATTACGAAGAATCGAGATGCTTAAAGAAAAAATATGAATGTTTTCAAGCAAACATTCTTTGTTGTGATGATTGTAGATGAATCGAGTGCAACAATTTTGAAGGAAGTGAAGAAAGACAAGCTCTCAAGCATCTATGAATTACTTCTTATCAATCGGAAGTACTATATTAAAAAACATAACTCTGTTATAGTAAAGAGAAAATCAGGACAAATTATGACAAATCTGATACACAATTATAAGAGCGAATTGGGTAGAGAAATCAGATAAAGAAAATAGAATAAAAAATCATAGATCTAAACTTAGAAATCTGATAAAGAAACAAGAATGAGAAGTCAAAAATCATACCAAATCGGGTATATACAGAACTAATTCCAATAGACTTATTGGAGGGTTCCATTGGCGTGCATCCGGTAGGAATTGAACCTACGAATTCGCCAATTATGAGTTGGGTGTTTCTAGAATGCGAGCAAGCTAGCTTGCTGACTCTCCTAGTGGTTTGGCGGCAAGGAAAGCGGCATTCGGGAAGCGACTAGTCGCTTCTGGCAAAGCTTGTAGAAGGCTGACCAATATATATATATATATATATATATATATATATATATATATATATATATATATATATATATATATAGGAGCATTCAATCGAGAACATTTCTTATTGCGAGAACATTTGAGAACAAATGTGGACCAACACCACTCACCACCCACCACCATTACCTACCATCCACCACCACCCACCATTCATCACCACCACTTACAACCCACCAACCACTACCACCCACCACCAATCACCACTACCAACCACCCATCACCACAATTTACAACCCACTACCACCACCCACCTCCACCACCCACCATCACCACCCACCACCACTTCCAACCACCCATCACCACAACTTACAACCTATTACCATCACCTACAACAACCACCCATCATCACGACCAACCACCACCACTCCACTACCACCATCACCACCACCCGCCACCAACCACCAAACTCCACCCTCCTCCACCACCTTATTCATCACCCACCAAAACCACCACCCATCACCATCACCACCCTCACCACCAACCACCGCCACCCACCGACCTACCACCACCACTCGCCTCCACCACCCATAACCAGCACCCCACCGACCACCCACCTTCACCACCCCCACCACTCACCTCCACCACCCATCACCAACACTACAACAAAATGAAGCTAATGCAACCCCGCTAAAAAATTGCATTAGGCCTTTAAAAAGTTGCATAATGCCTAAAGCAACCTTTTACCAAATGTTGCATTAGGTAAAGTTGCATTAGATCTAAAGCAACTTTTTTCATAAAAAGTGTAACCCTTTCTAAGTGTAACCCTTTCTGAAATAGTTACAAATCTTTTTTTGATGCAACTTTTTTTAATGCAAATTTTTTATGTTCATATGCAACTTTTTTACACTTAGATGCAACTCTTTTTAACTATTTTAGTTATGAAAATGCAACTTTTTTTATAATCAATTACAACCTTTATTATGTTTCTAGTAAAGAATAACAACCTTTCTCTATAGTATATGCAACATTTGTTATGTATTTAATTGCATAGAATGCAACCATGTTTACAATCAAATGCAACTTTATTTTTGTGACTTTTTTAACGTCAATGCGACATCTTTTTTCCTAATCATGTAGACGCTACATATGTTTACTATATTGCTACAAATATTCAATACTACTAAAACTTCACCATAACAATAAAAACAAAAATATCTTATACAAATTTATGGTCTAATTTGACATGTCTAAATTCAAAATAACAACCATTGTCTCATTTGACATGTCTAAATTCAAAATAACAATCATAAATCAAATACAAAACAAAGTTGTCAACTATAATCACAAAAAAGGTATTAAAAACATCCTAGATGTCTACTAAATATAGACAATAAATCATTTTAGCAACTATCGACCTTCTGGAGGTTGTTCCACAAACTTCCACGTCATGAGTTCAAGGTTTTTCTGTTGTTTTTTATTATTTATTCGCATAACTTCTAATTCGGCCTGTTTTTGTCATGGTCCTCTTGAATCTCTTTTTGTGTTTCTTTCAACGCTATTTGCTTTGAATTATTCCATAAGTCTCGCCGGAATCATGTATGATGCATCACCACCACCCACTTTTTTTATCAATCTATTAGCAACGCATCTACCATAAGGTTGACGGTATCCATCATGATCTTTGTTCATCACAATCATATAAGGATCTACATCATCACTTCCATCTTCTAGAGGTTTGTAGTTCTTCATTTGTTCCTACAGGATTATTCAAAAATTAATAGGATAATATTACTAAAAAATATACCAATTAAAAAGTTGTTTATATTATAAAAAAATTACATTTCAATGTAGAAAAAAGATTTTTTTTTATCGTGTAAAAGACAACCACTTGATGTCCAAAAATCTGCTATCAAAAGGTTGTTTTTAATGTAAAAAAATGAATAAATAAATAAATAAAACTTTGCATTTTATCATCTAAAAAACTGCATTTTGACATCTAAAAAACTACATTTTAATGTCTAAAAAACTGCATTTTAACATATAAAAACTGCAATTTAACGTAAAAAAAGGTAGTTTACTATCAAAAGGAAAAACATATTATGAAACTGAAATTCAAACTTATAATTTCCTTTGTCGTGTCATCATATGTATCAACATATACGACCCATCTGTCATTTTACGTGTAAGTTCAGACGTTTGACTTAGAATGGGGAATTCCTTGTTTGGATCTTCATTTTTCTATTCTCATGGTAACTTAGACATCAACAAGAAAGTATAAAATTGTGGGAAAATAAAAACACAATTCCCAAGCAAAATGAAAACATTACCATCTCGTCACAAATTCTAGCAAATTTTTTTAGACCTGTCATATGCATATTTTTTAGAGACTTGCGTATTTCCTTTACCGGTGAAAAACGTTTCTACATATACATCAATATATATAGCTCAACTGACTAAATACACCAATTAATTTTATATTATAGCAGTGCACTAAAATTATAGCCATGTACTTTTTTATCGTACAAGGAGTATGATACTATAATGAGCATAAGTTGGTTTACTTTGCTTTTCTGGGTTTTTAAAAATAATTGTATAAGTACACTGTTATTTCTTGTGTTTTAGCTATTTATTACTAGATTTTTTTAACCAGTGATTCAAATGACTCAAAGTTATTCCATTTTGCACACAATTAGTCTTGAATAGAGGTATTATTAAGACATATTTTGAGTACTTAATGAAAAGTCCAAAAATATGACACAACAAGGTTGTAAATACGATGCTTTTACTCACTCATCAATCCAACACACATATCTTCTTCTACCATTTGAGAGCTCAATAGGCTACACATTAAGACATATGGAATGACATTTAACCAAGACAGAAATGTCTTAATAGGGCTGTTGAGTCATGAATTAAGTAATTAATTAAGAGGTTCAAGAATGGTTTAATATAGATAAAAACTATGCGAATAAAAAATACATGAATTCATAATATAAGTATACTCTTGCATTCGAACCCCATTAACCCATTAACAAAACACACATGGTGTTGGAATAGGGATAAACACAGCCACACAACAAGGTGGTCGTGTGATGGCAGAATCCGGTAGTCATGGCTGTCGGTGGCGCCGCCGACGGAAATTAAACAAATAAAGAAGAAAAACACCACACAAGCTAGGAAAACTTACCAATAATATCAAATGACATGAATACACCACCAAATCGCTGCCCTTGGAGGCTTTGACGGAATCCTAGACGAACAAAGAGTCGTCGAAATTACCACCCTCGCCGAAAAAAACGCCACAGACGACACCCTTCACCCTCACCCAATCGATTCTCTCTCCCTCTCTCACGAACGCATAAGCAGAAACCCTCAAAAAATGATGCGTTCATTTTTTTAGGGCTAGAGTAGGCGTACGTAACCCATGAAAAAGGAGCAATAGAGATCGAGAGTTTCTCCCGCCGCTTGAATTCATAAACGATATTTCCGTTTTAGCCCCTATATTAGACATATCGACACATTAGACCCCCTTTTCTAAAAAAATTTCATGCAATACTCTCAAGAAAGACTAATTGGCCCCTAGACTTTATTATTTTTAATGATTTACTTTATTTTCCCACAAAAACCATTTTATTAAATAATATATTTGTAACATCCCAAAATTCAAGACCAAAAATTTCGTTTCGATTAATTAAAACCCGCTTAATAAATCATGCTCAATCATTTAATAACATTCTTAATAAACAATTATCAGAGTTTTAAATCCCAAAGATCATCTAGTGCGGAAAACATGGTGTGATGCGCTGCGATCGCCTCGAGCTCCTTCCTTGGAAAGAACATTAGTACCTGAAACAAATAGCTGAAAACCGTAAGCACAAAGCTTAGTGAGTTCCCCAGATACCACATACCATACATATCAACTGATCCATACATGCCATACGTAACCATGAGCCATACATAACAAACATATCCATAATCAAGTAAGGTGCTATGTGCCAAACATAGTCTTGATGTATTGCCACAGGCCGCACGTGGTCTTTCTTGTCATGCCTGGGGCCACTCCCTGGGTCTTACAGACAAGTGCCAAGGGCCACCCCCTGGTCTTCCATGCAAGCATCACAAAGACAACTATACATACTACTCTACTAGGCTACTCTGCATACAGTGTGCTAGGAGCCACCTCCTGGTCTTTCATACATGTTGCCTAGGGCTAACCCCCGGTTCTTCCTACCATACATAAACTAAATGGGTCGGCATTGTGGCCGTAGACCCATACAAACAGTGAGGAGACTCACCTCGCACTGCTGAGAACTCGCTGAACACTTCCGACTGCTAACCGACAACTCCTGAACCGCTGACCCTTCGGCTTCCCGAACTATCAATACCCAAAATAACATTTAGACCACATAATCCCAAAAGTCAACCCAGGTCAACTTGGTCAAAGTCAACGGTCAAAGTCAACATCCAGTTGACTTGACTCGCTGAGTTGGTCTACCAACTCGTCGAGTCCACCCCATACAACCCCGACTCCACTCGTCGAGTTTAGCAAGGGCTCGACGGGTTCTCCTTTAACCATACAATCGGGACCATCTTCATCTGACTCGCCGAGTTCGACCTTGAACTCGTCGAGTTCATCATCCACATAAGAATGTGTCTAGGCTGTGACTCGTCGAGTTGTATGAACAACTTGTCGAGTCTGTAAGTCCCTAAAATTGCTTGTGTATCAATCAGATCCGTTTGATGGTGCGGAATCCCAATCAAACGAATGATGTCAGATCAAATAGAAGAGAAGGAGAAGAAGAAGATGATGAATCTTGTATGTATTGATTAGAATGAAGATCCGTATACAAGATTCACACACACTAACAAGCACTTGTTCTTCTCTCTCTCTAGAACACCTTCAAATGCACACACTTAAGCTCCTCTAGTGTTCATCACTCTACTCCTCACCCCTTACACCTATATTTATACATAAGAAACATGGGCTTGGTGAACATGGGCCGTAAATGGGTTTACGGCCGTAAACACAACCGTAAACACGTATACGACCGTAAACACCAAGCTGTTTACGGTCCAAGACACAAAAATACATTTTCCTAGAAAAGTAAAGTATAAACCATATTTTTGACCCAACAATCTCCCCCTTGGTTTATAGCTTTCTTTTCTTAATTGACCCAACAAGCTTTCTTTTCTTAATTGACCCAACAAGCTCCCCCTAAAAAGTAGCTGGCTTTTCTTGTTAATCTTCATTGGGAACTTTGGCTTCAACTTTAATCTTCGATATCTTCATGACTTCAAGATGAACATATGAATCTTCAATGAATGACTTCATCTTGAGCAGTTGGGCATTTCTTCAAGAATTTGACATTTAACGCACATTGGGTGAGGAGGCTTCTTGTACTGATTCTTGAAAGATAGCGCTTTCAGCTTGAGAATCTTTAGAGAGAACATCAGAGAGAACAAATCTTCTGGATCACTTCAGCAGGTTCAAGATAGCAGCAGACTGATTGAGGAGGCTTCAATGCAATCCGTCACATAATCTTCAATTGCAGCTTCACCTTGCTTCTGGGGTTGAAAGATTGAATGTCGAAAGAATAATCTTCATTTCTTGCTCCTTCGAATGTGAATTCTTCGATGATCACGGATGAAGCCTTGGCTCAGAAATCTTCGACACACACTCCATGAGTTTCATCTTCACCTGAATTCACTATTCAAGACAAAACAAAACTAAAAGAAAAATTTAGCACACAATATTTTTTTGGATTTTTCATATTTTCTGAAAAAGAAATAAAACAGAAATAACACTATTTTTGGATTTTTTATTTTCTGATTTTTGTTTGGTTTTTAAAATTTTTAATTCTCCCCTAATATTTAAATTAGAAGAAAACTATGAACAAATTTAACAAAAATAAAATGATATCTAACTTTAAGAATGATTTGGGATCAAAGTTTTTAGACAGCCTTTATCCGCTTGTCGGTACCTTTTATCTTCACGTCTTTGTCTGGTCGATCGCCGGTATTGTGGTCCACTTAAACACGAGTGATTGTGACAAAATTAGGACATACTATAAGTTATAAGACAAAGTGATCCTAAGTTCCTAGATACTATTTCTTAAGGACCATTTAGCTGATGACGACCAGGGATATTGTTGTCCACCTAAATTGAACAGCGAGATCTATAGACAATCTGTAAGTGTTCAATTTTTAATTGTACTGGAACATGGTTCCTGCTTCCTAATATGCTCCAGTAATCAAGGACTTCCAGAATACTCCTTACATCGGGTGAGCAGACAATTATTGAGAGAGAAGATAGATTTAGAATGCATATGCTATACACCCAGGTCGGATCTCTTCCAATCACGTAGAGGGTGAAACATATGACTAACTGAAGTTTTAGAGGGATTGAGAAGTAGAATGGTGCATATACTGTGTACCAGGTCGGATTGTGAGTCACGCAAATGAGACATTATATGGCTAACAGATAGAAAGAATTGCATAGATAGAAGATGCAGAGAAATAGAATTGCATATGTTACAGTCCAGGTCGGATTTTGAGTCACGCAGAGGAGGTAACATATGACTAACAGACAGATAGAGAAAGAAAACAATTTTCTACAGACCTAATTCATCGGAATTCACCGGTCACCCCATCAATACCGGAATTAAGGACAGAATCCGCACATCGAGGAAAAGTTAATCCACGCTTCCAAGTACAGGTTCTTTAATGTGACCAGTAGATTCCCATATATATCTCCCTGCTCAATCTATCCAAGCGTCGTATTGTTAGGCTAAACAGATCTAACTAGGTCAAGATTTGTCAAGTCTATGAATTCATTAAGTTCAACTCTGCCTAGTCAAGTCCTTTTAGAATCTTTCGTGCCTACCAGCGCATCGAACACAGAGCCTAGACAATTCAGATTCAGTCCCTTACACAGATTCAGATTGCCTGTTATCACATGATTATATCACTTCCCAAAACATCTCCCTCAAGCACATTTCATTAACACCATATTTTTCATTTTCTGATTTTTTTTTAATGTTTTTGGATTTTTTAAAATTTTAAAATTTTTGTTTTGTTTTTATTTTTTTTTATTTTTTTGTTTTCATTATTATTATTATTTTTTTTTTAAATTTTTAAATTTTTGTTTTGTTTTTATTTCTCCCCCTAAATTTGTGCATAGGAGAGAAACGAAAGTAAATGCGCAAATTTAAACTATCCTAAAACAAAAATTAGTCTTTAAAACGAATCAGCTTAAGAAAAACTCAGGAGTATAGAGAAGAAAACTCAAACCGTAAGTCACCGATTGAATTTGCATCCAGAAGGTCTGAGAACAGCACGCGTAATCTCAGAACAGATCCAAAAATTCTTCATGTCATTAAGCACTAACCCCATTTGTGATCTCTTCCTTTCCTCCTTTCCCGCAAAGGACACATACTCTCAAACAAAGGTCTGAATTTTGTACAGTTGAGAGATGTCTCCTATCATGAGTCCGGAACAGCCACTACCAACAAACCGAAGTCTGATGATATGCCTCCATAGCTGCTCCGACACAGAGCGGGATCAGTTGGTCTTTGGAACCCAGTCCATTTTGAAACTGGGTCGACCTTTGTCATCCTTGCACGGTACTCTCTCCCATGACATATCCTGTTTATCACAAACAGAATATGAAGAAATATTAAAGTCGTTAGTTGATTTGGGAGATTGAGCTTTCGGAACCCATTTGTATTTGGGTTTGACCCATTTCTTTTTCGATCTGATGGGTGGCTCAGTACTTGCTTTTGATCTTGATGTCGGCCGTTGAGATGACTTTGATTTTGGCTTCACGGGAGCATCTCTTGGATTTGGCTTCTTGGCCGGCATTCCCTTATTTCCCTTGGGATTCGGATTCTTGGCCTTGTAGGTTTGATTCTTGGCCTTCTGCGCGTTCCAGTCACCATGGTCTGAACGTGACCTTGAGGGGTTTCTTTTGAAGTATCTCCCTCTTGGCGTGTTCTGACAGCCTTGTGCATAGTACGGAACATATGCGCGATTAGAACAATTTCGGGCAATGTGACCAGGTGTTCCACAGTGAAAACATGTCTTTTTCTTCACTGTGAAGTTGTTTCTTCCTGCCCCTGGTGGCGTGTCTTTGCCTTGTCTCTTGCTTTTCCCACATGTACAGTTTCAGCACGCATTCTGTTTAACTTGATTTGGTGGCCTGTACTTCTCAACAACAGGTTGATCAGAAGCAACTGAGTTCGAAGCAACAGATTCAGAGTTCAAGGAGATGTTGGTTTGTTCAATGGTTTTCTCCTTGTTCTCATCTTCTGCTACTTTACCTGCACATGAAGTAGAAACATTAGTATTTTCAACCTGAATACCTCCTGACACAAATCCAGCTGGTTTGCCATATTGAAGATGTGCCTCCCTGTCAATTTCTTCCTGTGTCGTAGGGATGGATGTGTAGTTATGATTGAAAGGTAGAGGAACACTATCATACCCTAGACCCTTGTTTTGATTATCTTTGAATTTTAATTGGGTTTCAAATAAGGACTCAACTGTCTTACTTGACGTAGTATAATTTTTGAAACTAACATCTGTTTTTCCACACTTAATTTTCAAAGCGTCTAGTTCTTCAGTTACAACATCAAGTTGTCTCTTAATATAGTCATAAAGTTCACATTTTTTACTGTATTCTGTCTGAATTCTCTTAAAATCCTTTATTTTTGTTTCTAACTGGGCCTTCAGGGGTTTCTGTCCTTTCCTGAGTTGATATCCTTCATATCTCAGGTCCTCAACTTCTCTTTTTAATAAATCATTATGTTCACGAAGAAGTTTAATCGTAGCTTCACATGATTGAGAACATGAAACTTCATTGACCGGAAGGTTTGCGGAACTCATTGTTTTTCCACACTTCAAAGCGTCAAGTTCTTCAATTATATCAGCAAGACTAAGCCGATTGAGATCTTTTGTCTTCTTGATGTCAGCCACGTTCATATCCCACGATTTCGGAAGTGCATTCAGTAGCTTTATGTTTATCTCAGATTTAGTCAAGAAGATCCCAGCTATATTCATCTCAGTAGTAAGTGTAGTAAATCGCTGCAACTGAGCTTCCAGGGTTTCTCCAGGGATATAATCGAACATGTTGAAATTTTGTCTTAACATATCCTGACGACTCTCTTTCATGTCTTCAGTTCCCTTGTAGACCTCAAAAACCATTAAAAGTCAAATTCAAAGAGTCAAGCTTAAAAGTCAAACTTAAATTTAAAAATGTCATTTGACTATAAACCTCAAAAGTCAACCTTAAAAGTCAAATTTAAAAAGTCAAACTCAAAAGTCAAACCGAAAAGCTAAATTTGAAAATTTAAAAGTTAAACGAGAAAGTCAAAGTTTAAAGTCAAAGGTCAAATTTTAAAAGTCAAAGTCAAAATTTTAAGTAAAAAGTCAAAATTTAAAAACTAAAAATTTTGGTTGAAAATGGAATTTTAAAATAAAAGATTTTGAATTTTGGGCTGAAGTTGACAAAAATGCGAAAGTAGGTGCGAAAGTGAGTCTTTATGAATTAAATCCGGGAGTAATGGAACAAGATGCAGCCTAGAGCAAATGGTAAGACGTTGGGGTGTTGAACTGAAGCACCCGGGTTCGAATCCCGGCACCCCCAATTCCGTTTCAGTTTTTGAAGTGCGAAGGCGAGGAAACTGCTGCGATGCGAGGGTGCTGCTGCGATGAAACTGCTGCGATGCGAGATGCGAAGCCGACGACGCGATGCGAGGACCTGGTGCGAGGATGCTGCTGACCGTAAACGAGAGTCGTACACGTGCGAGCCGTAAACTCGGACCGTAAACTCCGGACCGTAAACCTCGGAAACCCTAGCTTGCTGACCGTAAACGCCGCCACCCCCTCGCTGGTTACGACCAAAAACAGCGTTTTTTCGACTTTGAAGCTCCAAAACTCGATCAAAAACCCCTTTTTATCAAAAACACGAAGAACAAACCCCCCCTAATTTTTAGAGATCTATCCAAAAACGCAGAAATCTTTCAAAAATAAGATCAAATAAGCTCCAGATCTGACAAAAAATGACTGATACAACCAAGCTCTTATACCAATTGTAAGTCCCTAAAATTGCTTGTGTATCAATCAGACCCGTTTGATGGTGCGGAATCCCAATCAAACGGATGATGTCAGATCAAATAGAAGAGAAGGAGAAGAAGAAGATGATGAATCTTGTATGTATTGATTAGAATGAAGATCCGGATACAAGATTCACATACACTAACACACACTTGTTCTTCTCTCTCTCTAGAACACCTTCAAATGCACACACTTAAGCTCCTCTAGTGTTCATCACTCTACTCCTCACCCCTTACACCTATATTTATACATAAGAAACATGGGCTTGGTGAGCATGGGCCGTAAATGGGTTTACGGCCGTAAACCTGTTTACGGCCGTAAACACAACCGTAAACACGTATACGACCGTAAACACCAAGCTGTTTACCGTCCAAGACACAAAAATACATTTTCCTAGAAAAGTAAAGTATAAACCATATTTTTGACCCAACAGAGTCCATCTTTATAAACTAAGGAGATTGCCTTAGACTCGCCGAGTTCTTCCTTGAACTCGTCGAGTACGATGAACTTCATGACCACTATGGACTCAGACTGGCTGAGTCCCTAACCATTGAACTCATACCCTTTAACAGAAGGGTTTGGGGCAATAACTGGCATGACTCGCCGAGTCCCACAAGTGACTCGCCGAGTCCCTATATGTCCAACTCTATTCAGACGATTTCAGTCTAGCACAAGGCATCCAAGACCCAGATCTAGCCTCCTAGGGTCGGAATAACACGCAAAGCTAATACCTTTGCGTCCATGCATGGCCCTTTTTGCTCAAAAGGCCATAACAACCTCTTAAACTTTGCATGGGGAGTTCTATTGGCATAAAGCTTCCACCTTTATGCCTTAACTACTCCAAATACTCCCAGATCTGAAAGGATCTATCTTGGGGACGTCCAAATCCCACAAGAAATCATTCTTGGTCCATAAACTTCATAAAAAGGGACATAAAGAGATCTAACAAACTAGAAGTCAAGGAAGGAACTTGATTACCAAAATGAGCAGCAAATGGAGTGAATCTTCTAGATCTACTCCTTCCTCCTTGAACCTCCAACCTTCTTCTTGTTCCTCCAAGCTTCAAGAATGCTCCAAAACTCTCAAAATGACTCACAACTCAAGGGAGGCTCTAGGGTTTTCGTTTTGGACTTAAGAGAGTATCAAGGGGGCTGATGAAGGCTATAATGTTCCTTAAATAGGGTACAAGGCCTGCATTTAGGGTTTTCCCCAAACCTGGCCAACTCGCCGAGTCAGTCTTCTGACTCGTCGAGTAGGTCACTAAACCCGCGACCAAATCACGCTCCTACTCGTCGAGTCACCCATCTACTCGACGAGTCACTTCCTCATTTGAGGTTTTCTTCTTTTTTCTGACCTTCTAAATTCAGGGTATTACAACTCTCCCCCACTTAAACTAGACTTCGTCCTCGAAGTCCACCACGGTCCACTACTTTACAATCCACTTACCACTAGGTACACACTTCGTCTATCCGATCCAATCCTTGAAAACGTCACCCTCAGAATAATCCGATCACTACTACCTTCGAGTAAAACACCATTACCCAACCGGTAGCCATGCCAGTACTCCTAGTGCACTTACACTGATACACATGGGGTTCACCCCTTTTCCTTGCACTAACACTGGCCCTTCCAAGGCAACTTTCTATAAGCAACAGTCTTTCTGATCCCCATCAAGAACAAATCTTCTGCTGAAACCACAATCCTGGCCACTCCCAGTGCCGACCATCACACCAGTACTCACGAAATAACCCCTCATATGATGCTCCAATACTGAAAACTCCACCCAACGCGTGAATTCAGACCATCATTCGAGTAGCAGATTGATCCCTATAAAGGTTAGACTCATATGAGAGTTCCGCTACAGGGTCAAACCCATTACTCCGAGATTATTCAATCCGTTTGTAAGTGCCTTAGTGCCTTCGTTTGGTGAGCTAATTCGCGCACAAGGTTCCTCACAGTACTCCCTTCTATCCGAGCATCCTGCTGTTTCTTAACCACTATTCGGATGAACTGATGCTACCTTGCTCGGCAACTGATCTGACATCACTTGGATTACTGGACTCCCACCGGCTACTAATTCCAAGCACAATCTCTCAGTCGCTTCCAGCGACCTCCGAAGAACTTCAGCTATCGAAACCCCTCGATCCCCACCCTTACTCACGGCTCCAGCATTCCTGCTGACCCTCCCGATTGTACTGTCTGACTACTCATTTCCAGCGAATCTACTATTAAAGGTGAATGCTACCAAAACCATTGTAGTCTTACATCACTCCTGGTCTCCAATGACCTACCGCCTTCCGAATCCAATAATAATGTGGCCTACCCACATCCGAGCGGTTGCCCCGCCCTATCTTAAACTATCTGAAAAACCCTGCCAGCGAATCACGCATCTGATACATTCGTACTGTCGAATAGGGACCGAGGAATGCTACAGGCCACCCCACAGTCTTGCGCAATATATTAACTGACCACTAGTGGATGTCACGGGCCATCCCGTAGTCTTATTATACTCATTCTGCCAACTAGTGAATGCTACGGGCCACCCCTATAGTCTTACAACACTTCTGCGCTACCAGCCAAATAATGCTACGGGCCACCCCGCAGTCTCACCACACTTCTACACTATCTGCCGACTAATGCTACGGGCCACCTCGCTGTCTTACTATACTAATGCTACGGGCCACACCGCAGTCTAACTATACTAACATACGAATGATACAGGCCACACCGCAGTCTTACAACGCCCATACTCTATCTGCTAACTAGTGAACGATACGGGCCACCCCATAGTCTTACAAGACTCCTACACTATTTGCTAACCATTTCCACGGGCCACCCTGCAGTCTTACCACACTTCTCATACTATCTGACCACTGGTGAATGCTACGGCTATCCGGTAGTCTGACAACACCTTCCACACCGACCGGCTGCTAGTGGATGCTACGGCTAACCCGTAGTCTTACAACACCTTCCATACTGACTCGACCGCTGACCATGGTCTTTTGCTGACTACTAATTTGAACATACCCATAATCGAGCATACAAGCACAATCTAGAACCCCAAGCTGTACACATGTCCTAACTGAAACTCCCAACCGATTCTTTTGCAACCTACTATCAGACATTCTGAGATTACGATCTCACAATTGACAAGTTTTCCGAACTTCCAATTCACACTATCCTCAATTCATACAGTCTTTCTCCCTGACAAGAGAGCGAAACTTATCCCAATTTCAAAACCGCTCCTGCTCTTGTAATATGATTGTTTCTCCCCCACTTAGCTTCGACTAAGTCTTTATGGCACGCGAAAATCCGATGATTTACATTCCTTCCTCCCTTACACGATAGGAATGATAACTACTATCGCCTTAATCTTGCTAGCGATCCGTCACTAGCCCACTCCAAATACCGTACGATTACCGAATACTAGATGAACACTTTCTGCATCTTCAATGCTGATAATCCCCTGAGCTCAAACTAACGTCCTTAAGGTCTGAATAACTAATGCTCAGAGGAACCTCTTCAGTGATAGACCATTTCCCTTGATGCTTCCAAAAGCTATCCCAAACACCAAGACTAGGAATGCCGAATCCTGATGATGGTGGATGACCACTCCATGGACCCTGCCCACCGACCTCCACGTGACACTCCTGAACCGTTTTCGGCCGTATCCGAACTAATATTGGACACTTCGAACCCGAAGTGAGAGATGACCTTACACTAGCTACTAATAGTTCCTGGTATGCAATTGGCATATGACAATTCCAAAATACAATCCGAATACTAGCAGAGAGATAACTCATACATGCTATCACCTGAGACCGAGGTAAGAACAATCATAATACATATATAATCGAAAATAGCCATTGATACATACCTGCAACATTCCCTGCTGTAATCCAGATCTCCCTCATCTGTCACTGCAAGGCCCTACCCTCTCACCCATCCGTAATCCTCAAAGTTGTCGGGGCAGACATACTCCCTGCTCCTCCCCTCATCGTCGGGCAGTCGGCCTTCTTGTGGCCCACCTGATTGCAGTGAAAACATAATGGGCTTGCCCCCTGTGGGCAGTCCCTGCTGACGTGACCCTCACTGCCACACTTGTAGCAGCCTGAACCCCTGGAACGACAAAGCCCCTCGTGCAGTTTCCCGCACGCACTGCACTGACTTCAGCCCTGTCGACCTACTAATCACTGATCTAAAGTCTTGGGTCTCTTCCAGGGACCCTCCAAAGTATACATCTGATCCGACCTCCTCTTTGCAATGTGCTCCAAATCAATCTCCCTTTCCCGCGCCCTGGCAATCATAGTGTCCAGGGTTGGGCATGTCGAGAAGCTGACATGCTCCCAAATATCAGCTCTCAACATGTCATGATAGCGGGTCCTCCGCATCTCCTCATCCCCTGCATACTGAGGCACCAATAAGGCCCTCTCCCGAAACTTGGTGGTAATCTCCGCCACCGACTCCGTCGTCTGTCTCATGTCTAGGAACTCCCTGGCCAGCTACTGAAGCTCCACAGCCGGCGCAAACTCCGCCCTAAACCTGGTCACAAAGTCGGACCATGTCATAGCCTCAATGGTTGAGGCTCTGATATGTGCATAATTAGCTATATGTTTAGTATAGATTTTTATTACTTTTTAGCTAATTATTTGCATAATATGGACAAAAGGTACTTAATAAGGTCTAAATTATATTTCAGTCCAGAAGACATGCTTGGAGCAAAAAGGAAGAAGGAGAAGCAATCAGAGGCTGGAGAATGAAGAAAGAAGAGAAAACCTGGAGCTACTCGGCGAGTCCACGAAGCTACTCGGCGAGTTCTGAAGAATGTTCGCGAAGTAATATCCAGAATCCTTACCGCACACGGATTTCTCAAAGCCACTCGGCGAGTTGGAGACTTACTAGCCGAGTTGCCCCTGTTTTGAGGTAAGTATAAATAAAGGATCTTTTTCCGAAGGGAGGGACTTTCTGATTTTCTTGGATGATAACTTGCGACTGAGGAAACCTTTGGAGACCTGAAGAACCCTAATCTTTGATCTTTTGAAGACTCAAGGCGAATTAGGTTAAATTTTCCACTTAATCTTAGAAGTGAATCATGTCTATATCAACTAAATTCGTTTTTGAGCTTGTTCTTACTGTAATCATAAGCTGAATTCTCGTAGTTTCTGTTTAGGAAAGACCAAGTTACTCCTATGGTTTGATTTATATTTTTATTGATTGATTATTGGTGATTTTATTAAATTAAGTTTGTTAAAGAACCTTATGCATTAACCATAACTATTATCTGTTAATTGGAAGACAATTAGGCTGCATGAACATCTCTTAATTGTTAACCTCATATGATTTATGTGAACACTTCATTATATGCCTAGGATTAGTGAATATGAAACTAGGATTAACTAGAGAATGGGTAAATTAATGTGTGAGCTTGTTTGAGAAACCAACAAACAAGAGGTTAGTTGAATTACTAATTTGATTAACCAATTACAAATCTTATTTAATCCAAATAATTGAACTAGGGAGTTAATTAGTTTAAACAATTGGCCACTGCTTGAATTGATTAATTTTCTAAGGGTTAGTAATAGTAAATGCGAATCTAACCACGATAGTTGGTAACCAATAACAATTAATTTATCACTTTATCATAACATTAACCATAGGAGTGAATTGGTTAGACCTAAACAGAGACTCTTTATTAAACTTGGTGAATTTTTACTTGTTTTAGTTGATTAGTTAATTACTTGTTAGGTGGTGTGTTTAAGTTTCTAGTCTTGTAAAACTAGAGAAAACCCCTTTACTTTTATTATTTGTTTAGTTAAAATTAGTTATTAGTTTAATCTCCGTTCCCTGAGTTCGACACCCTACTTATCCAACTATACCACTAAAAGACAGGTTCACTGCCTTTGTGTGCTAAATCTATATTTTTAAAGCAGGAATAAAACTAGTGCATTTTACACACATCAAGTTTTTGGCGCCGTTGCCGGGGAACGGTTCAAAAATTAACACTAATTTCTAGTTTTATCGATCCTTTGTGTGAGATTTATCTTACACAAAGTTATTTTTAAGTAATTTAGTTATTAGTATTAATTTTAATAGTTTTCTGTTTTAGAATTTTAATTTAATTTTTTTTGTTTCTGCCTTGAACTCACCGAGTGCATTCGAAGCTACTCAGCGAGTCCATTGCAGTTTTGCACTTTTTATTATTATTTTCTTTTTGTTCTTTTTACGCGTTTTTCTTACTTTGGTTGCAGTTGTTACATGACCCGAGGATCCAATACGTCTTTGGTTCCTCCACTTGAAGACCCGGAGTCCGCTTTAAGAAAGAACAAAGGAAAAACCGTTGGAGAATCCGCTTCTTCAAAGAATTCACCTTTGAAGAATCTCAAGTCCGTTTTCAGCAAGAAGAAGAGCAGCAAATCAGGAGCATCCAGCGCCTCTTTAGCAAGCGAAGACCCAATCAGAGAGGATACCGAGTACGAAACCGAAGGAGAAGAAGACCCTACATTCGGGCACGTTTCCGATTCCGACGATGAATTAGCTATCCCTATGGCTAACATTGATGAATTCCCCATGGGGGAATGGAAGAAGAGGATACGCGATGATACCGGGCCGGGACTTGTGCAACCCGCAATTCCCGCAACTGCCACTTTTGAGCTTAAGGGTCACATTCTTGCTCTACTCAAGGAGATCCCCTTCCACGGAAAAGACCACGAAGATGCTTACAAACACTTGGATGAAGTAAATGATGTAGCTAATTATTTTAATGTTCCAAACGTGTCTCGCGAAACTCAGCTACTTCGCATGCTTCCGGTTACATTGAAGGGTGCTGCAAAGGATTGGCTCAAGTCACTTCCCCCCGGATCCATCACTACATGGGCCAAGATGAAAGACGAGTTTATTGATCAATTTTGTCCACCCTCCAAGATATCTAAGTTAAAGAAAGCCATAGCCAACTTTGAACAACAAGCTGGAGATTCACTTTATGAAGCTTGGGAGAGGTACAAGAGTCTGCTAAGGAATTGCCCACATCATGACCTCAATAGTCAACAAGAAGTCTCCATTTTTTATGATGGAGTAAATGTTACAACAAGGCAATTACTTGACTCGCAAGGTCCACTAACAAAGAAGGCACCCCCGGTGATAAAGCAACTAATTGAAGAATTCTCTAAGCATTCTAGAGAATACCACAACCCAAGGAATGATGTGACAAGAGGATCAGCTTATGCAGCTTCAGAAGATTTGTCAGCAGTCATGGCTATGTTGAAAACCATGGATAGGAGGATGGATAAAATGGATCAAACGATACATGCTATTCGGGTGGGTTGTGAGAATTGCAATGGACCTCATCTTACTAGATATTGTGACTTGGACGAGAATGGGAATAAGAAGGTGCAAGTATGTTACTCAAGTGGTGACCGATATGATGAAGATTGGCAGAAACCCAAGAAAGAGTGGCTTCCTTATGATGAGTACAAGAGGGCTAAGGAGGAGAAGTTTAAACAAAAAGGAAGAGGTTTTTACCAAAAGGAGGAGCCGACACAAGAAAGGAAACCAAGTTTGGAGGAGATGCTTAGTAAGTTTGTAGCTGCTTCAGAAAAAGAGACATAATGATCATGATGCTGCAATCCAAGAAACAAGAACAATGCTTAGAAATCAACAAGCATCTATCCACAACATTGAGACACAGCTGGGGCAACTTGCTCAACAAATTAATCAAAGATCACCGGGAGAACTTCCTAGTAAAACCGAAAACAACCCACGAGGCGCACAAATAAATATCATGACAACAAGAAGTGGAAAGATAATTACTCCTCTGGCCCCAATTCAGTCTGAAGAGCCCAAGCAGTTACAAAAGGAGGATGCAGAAAAACAAAGCCAAAATCAAAATCTGCATGATACAGACCCTACTCGCCGAGTCCAGAATATGGACTTGACGAGTCCATTACCTAATCAGAAAAGTCAGATTCCTGCAAAGCCATTTCAGCCTCCATTGCCATATCCAGCCAGAGCTAAGAAAGAAAAGAATGAAGAAGACTACCAGAAGTTTCTAGAACATATAAAGGCTCTTCAAATCAACATACCATTCATAGAAGCGGTTGCCCAAATGCCAAAATACGCTAAGTTTCTCAAAGAGCTTCTAACTAATAGAAGGAAGATGGAAGAAGTGAGTGAAGTAGTTCTTAATGAGAATTGCTCAGCTGCCATGTTAAACAAGCTACCGAAGAATAAGGGTGACCCGGGAAGCTTAACATTGCCTTGTCAATTTGGGAATTTGGCCACCATTCATGCTTTAGCCGATTCAGGAGCAAGTGTAAACCTCATGCCTTATTCATTTTTAAAGAAACTAGATCTCCCGAAACCGAGGCCAATCCGAATGGCAATCCACTTAGCAAACAAAACTGTTACATTCCCAAGAGGAATATGTGAAGATCTATTGGTGAAGGTAGATAAGTTCGTGTTTCCCGCGGACTTTATAATTCTAGACATGGAAGCGGATCCTCAAGTCCCGATCATCCTTGGAAGACCTTTCCTTAACACCGCAAGCGCTATAATTGACATGCGAGATTCAAAACTTACTCTACGGGTGGGGGATGATTCAGTCACTTTTGGGGTTGATCAAGCCATGAAGCATGCAAGGCATAGTGATGACACGACATTTTCAATTGATATGTTGGATGAATTGATGGAGGAATGGCATAATGAAGATCCAAACAAGTCCACCATCCCCTTTACTGAAGAACTTGATGCTGAAAAAGACCTACTGGAAATAGAGAGACTGCTGGAAGAAGCTGATTATGATGAGTTAATGAAGACCATGGAGCAACCTACTCGCCGAGTAGAAGCGATCTACTCGCCGAGTCCAGTTGAAGAATCCCGAGAAATCGCAAATTTTGAAGAGGACTCGACGAGTCCCTTACCTGTACTCGACGTGTTCAGCATGCAGAACGCAAAAACTGAGCTCAAAGCACTACCAGATCACTTGGAGTATGCATTCCTTGAAGATGGTCAACAAAAACCTGTTATAATAGCTTCTGACCTCTCTAAATTTGAAAAAGAAGAATTAGTTCAAGTCTTGAAGAAAAGGAAGAGTGCCATTGCATGGAGTATCACCGATATCAAGGGAATAAGCCCCTCTTATTGCTCTCACAAGATTAACCTGGAAGAAGCAGCAAAGCCGGTAGTGCAACACTAAAGAAGATTGAACCCAAACATGCAAGAAGTGGTCAAAAAGGAAGTAGTCAAGCTTTTAGATGCGGGGATCATTTATTCTATTTCCGATAGTCCATGGGTTAGTCCTGTTCAAGTGGTGCCCAAGAAAGGAGGGATGACGGTCGTGACAAACAAGAAGAACGAGCTTATTCCGACCCGAACGGTAACCGGTTGGCGAGTGTGCATCGATTATCGAAAGCTAAACGATGTCACTCGTAAAGACCATTTTCCTTTACCTTTTATTGATCAAATGCTTGAAAGATTGTCTGGCCATAGTTATTATTGTTTCTTAGACGGATTTTCGGGCTACTTCCAAATACCCATAGACCCAAGGGACCAAGAAAAAACCACTTTCACTTGCCCGAGTGGGACTTTTGCCTATCGCCGCATGCCCTTTGGGCTATGCAATGCACCTGCGACATTTCAAAGGTGCATGACGGCCATATTCCACGACATGGTGGAAAAATTCATGGAAGTATTTATGGACGACTTTTCTGTTTTTGGATCTTCCTTCCATGATTGTCTTACTAACCTTGATTTAATGCTTGCAAGGTGTGAAAAGACCGATCTAGTCCTTAATTGGGAAAATGTCACTTTATGGTTAAAGAGGGTATAGTTTTGGGCCACAAGGTATCCAAATCGGGAATTGAGGTGGATCGGGCAAAAATAGATACAATTGCCAAATTACCTCCACCAACTAATGTAAAGGGCATTAGGAGTTTTTTAGGACACGCGGGTTTTTACCTCCGTTTCATAAAAGATTTTTCTAAAATAGCTAGACCTCTAACACAATTGCTTTTAAAAGATGCACCATTTAATTTCACTAAAGAGTGTCTAGACGCTTTTGAATTTTTGAAAGAAAAATTAACTAATGCCCCGATCATTATTGCCCCGAAGTGGAACTTACCTTTTGAAATAATGTGTGATGCAATTGACTTCGCATTAGGAGCTGTCCTTGGTCAAAGGGTCGATAAGCACTTTCGACCCATTTATTATGCAAGTAAGACTTTGAATCCGGCCCAAGAAAATTACACCACAACTGAAAAAGAATTACTAGCAGTGGTGTATGCTTTTGCAAATTCCGCCCTTATCTTGTTTTATCTAAAACCACTGTTTTTACTGACCACTCTGCTATTAAGTACTTAATTGCCAAGCAGGATGCAAAGCCAAGATTGATACGTTGGGTCCTACTTCTACAAGAATTTGATATCGAGATACGTGATAAGAAGGGAATGGAGAATGTAGCAGCCGACCACTTATCAAGGCTAGAAAACCCGCATTTGGAGTCATTAGAAGAAGAAAAGATTGGAGATGATTTTCCGGACGAATATATTTTGGTGACCACGGGGGAAGAGCCATGGTTTGCAGATATAGCTAATTATTTAGCTACCAAGTACATCCCAAAAGACTTTACCCGCCAACAAAAGAAGAAATTCTTTTCGGAAATAAAAAACTACTTTTGGGATGAGCCATATCTTTTCCGAAGCTGCGCGGATGGGATCATAAGGAGATGCGTATTCGGGAATGAAAGCCGAGAAATTTTGGAGCATTGCCATAGCAGGCCCACCGGTGGACATCATGGAGCACATTACACGACAAAGAAGATATTTGATATTGGGTTTTATTGGCCCACCATTTTTAAAGATGCTACCCAATATGTCAAAGAGTGTGATGCATGCCAAAGAGCGGGAAACATCTCCTCCCGAAACGAAATGCCACAACATAGTATTCAAGTGTGCGAAGTATTTGACGTATGGGGGATCGATTTCATGGGACCATTTCCACACTCAAAGGGCAACAAATATATTTTGGTGGCGGTTGATTATGTATCCAAGTGGGCGGAAGCACAAGCTTTACCAACTAATGATGCTCGGGTGGTGGTGCGCTTTTTGAAGAAGTTATTCTCAAGATTTGGAGTTCCTAAAGCCCTTATAAGTGACCGAGGCACTCATTTTGCCAATGATCAATTAGAAAAGGTGTTAAGGAAATATGGGGTAACCCATAAATTCTCTACATCTTACCATCCACAAACTAGTGGGCAAACTGAAGTGACAAATAGAGCATTAAAGAGAATTTTGGAGAGATCGGTGGGTAGCAATCGAAAGGAATGGTCGGATAGACTAGATGATGCACTTTGGGCCTTCCGAACAGCTTTCAAAACACCTATTGGTACTACACCATATAGGCTAGTTTATGGGAAGCAATGTCATTTACCGGTGGAAATAGAGCATAAAGCTTTTTGGGCTTTAAAAATATGCAACTTTGATATAGCTGAACTTAAAAACAACTGGTTGATGCAAATGAATGCTCTTGAAGAACTTAGGAATGAGGCTTATACTAGCTCCTTGATTTATAAAGAAAAAACCAAGCGTTGGCATGGCAAAAGAATCAAGGGTAATAAAGACTTTCATGAAGGGCAAAAAGTTTTACTTTTTAATTCAAGGCTCAAACTCTTTCCGGGCAAACTAAAGTCAAGATGGGATGGTCCATTTCTAGTGAAGAAGGTGTTTCCACATGGAGCTATCGAGTTATTATCAAGAGATGGCACTCCTTTCAAAGTTAATGGACATAGAGTGAAAAATATGAAGAAGGAATCCCGAGGAATAAAGACATAGAAGAAGGGCTGCTGCTGGAGGGCATGGCAGAAACGTAGAACGGAAGGAGTCCAGCTAACGACTCCTTAAAAAGAAGCTCTTCCGGGAGGCAACCCGAGTTTAGAGTTTGCATTTCTTTTCCCTTTGTTTTTCTTTTTCACTTTTAGGATCTATTTTCTTTTCATTCTTCTTCTGAAATTCTGCTTAAAATGATTGCTTGAGGGCAAGCAATGCTCAAAGTGTGGGGTGGTGGTTTAAAAAAAATTGAATTTTTCAAACTGAACGATATACTCGCCGAGTTCATACGATTACTCGGCAAGTACCTTTTGAAAATCAAGACAAAACGCGAACACGCATCCCTACTCGGCGATTAGGAATTTCTACTCGACGAGTACAAGCATTTAAACAGGTTTTTTTTTACAATCTGTAAATAAGGGTTTCTTTTTACTTTACTCATTTTCACCAACACATTCATACTCGCCGAGCATTCTCTTCCTCTCAAGCCATTCCTTTGATTTTTGTTGAATCTCCATCCACAAGGCAAAAAGGTATGATTTTTCCTTTGTATTCTTGTTAAAGGTTATAACTCTATCAATTCTTGGTTCTTATTTTGCTTAAATCCGGATTTGGGGGTTTACTCCGATTCTAGGGTTTCGATTTTACTATGAATTAGGAAGATTTGGACAAAATTTCTTGTGGATTTGTGTTTAAGGGACTTCGAACAGTAAACCCCTTTGCAAATTTATGTGTTTTGATTGACCTAATATGGTCCGATTGAAATCTGTTCTCGCAGTTCATCCTACTCGCCGAGTAGTTCATGAACTAGGCGAGTAGATGATGTGATAGACCTGTTATGGTTAACTTTAATTGCTGGGTTTTGTTTGTTGTTGTTTTCTTGATGTTTTTCTGCAGAAATCATGTCCAGAAGAGGTCAGAGTTCAAGAGGAGGGGGTCATGGAGACATTCCATGGCTTACTTTTCCACAAATCACTTCAAAATCTTCTCAAGTTAGGGCGAAGAACAGGTTGGAGGTTTTGAAGCAGAAAGAGATTCATCTACCCAATGCAATTAATTGGGATTGGTTGGGTAAAACTGGGTTGGAAGAAGAATTGACACCTTATTTGGTGAAATCTTTTGACGTGGGTGGATCAACAATAATTTGTGATGGATGGTTGCAGCTGTTCAAAATACAAGAACCTGTGTTTGCAGAACTATGTTGGGAATTCTTCGCTACTCTCTCATTCTGGGGTGGTAGTGAATATTATAACGCCAACATTATCACTTTTTGCCTCGGAGGGGAGCTGCGCCACTGCAGCATAGCGGAACTCGCCTGGAGGGTTGGTATCTATGACCAAAATGTCATCGTGACGGAGGATTTTGAAACATTTTTGGAGCAATGTCACAAGGATCTTCCCGAGGGAGTGGTTGCCTCCACTTGGTGGAATACTATTGCAAACCGGGTCTATATTCCCTCTTCTGCTCAAGAGGGCCATATTCGTTCTCCGATCCATCGTCTCATCCACCGCCTCATCGCTAGTACCATAAATATGAGGAAGGATGATGACAAAGTTCCTACCCTCGACATTTTTTATTTGTGGAGCATCATTACCCCGAACGTCTTTTGCAGCTTGCCTTATTGTTTGGCAAAATACCTTGCGGAAGGAGCGGTTAAAGAGAAGATTAACTCCAAAATTAATGGGGGTATGTTTGTGACAAGACTCGCAAGGTCATATGGCATTTTGGACATGCAAGAGGCAAGGGCGTTTACTGTAATTTCTCCTCCTCCGTTTAGCGTTACATTATTCCGGAGGGCAAGGATTGTGGAAAATTTTGGGGATTCATTTGCAATTCCACATGTAGATGAGGTGGTTGCTCCCGAGAGGCCGGGAAGAAAAGTTAGGCAAAGGAACGAACGGGCCCGAGAAGACTCACCGGTTATTCCGGTGGAAGATGAGAATGAGGGATGGAATCAAGTGGAATATAGGAGGTATTTGGATGACATTGGTCAAGGTGTTAACTATAACAATGAGTCATTCAATTATCTCTTTCAATAAATGAACATCGCCCCAAGGCCCGGGCCCGGATATCCTTACATCATGAGTTGGGATGAGCGGATGCAGAGGAGAAACAATCAAGCAGGAGGAAGTGGCGCAGGAGGGGCAGACATGGAAGAAGAAGTTTGAAGCTTGGTTTTATTTGGATGTTTTTTTTATGTTTTTATTGTGTTTGATGTTAAACTTTGTTGAACTTGGATTATTAGGACCTTGGTTTGTTTGCTTTCACTTGTGGTTATATGTTTTTCAGGTTTGAAGATTAGGATGCATTTAGGAGTCTCATTGGTCAAGGCTAAAGGAGGATTGGTTTAGATGAGAGTGTGAATTGTTACATTTAAGGTTGAGTCCGTTAGGATTGAGAGTGACACAATGTGTTATCACTGAAGGAAATAGAAGAAGAGTCACTGAAGTATTTTGAGTTAGCACCTCAGTCAAGAACCAACAGCAGGGAAATTTATTTTCGACTCAGCGACTTACTCGCCGAGTGCACCTAGGGAACTCGCCGAGTGCATGTGTAAATCCGCGCTTATCTGCTAAATGCCGATCTACTCGCCGAGTTCACGCCTGACTCGCCGAGTCCATCAACATTTCACACTCAGAATTTGTTTTGAGCACATTCACTGCAGTTCTTATTCATGTCTTATGTGGAGACTCATTCCTGGAAGATTTCTGAGAGCTTTTTCCTAAGCATTTGGAGCTACTTAGATGTTTACCACACGCGACATGACACCCAAGGCATGGATGAGTTATTCCCATGCCTAAAGTCATTTGAAGAAGGAGCTTAATTGAAGATGATCAGCCTCGCCACTGCTATCCCAGGGGAGTTTGTTCCAATTTCCCCTTTACTTTAGTATTGTTCTTTATTATGCATAACATGCAATGGGGACATTGCATGAATTAAGTGTGGGGTAGGGGGTTGGTTACATTAGCTAACTTAGAATCTTAATTTTAGGCATAATTTTAAAATTCTTGCATAAATTTTTTTTTGCTTAGGACTTAACTTAGAAAACTTTGGTAAAAGCAATTAGGATTCCATGTTAGAATTATGTTGATGATTGCATGAAGACCCAAATGTTTAGTTGAGCTTATACACGTTCTAGTGCATTTGTGGCCTCCTTATTCTAGTGAAATCATGGGACAAAAACACAACCTCGCTTAGTTTGAAGGATGCAATATGTTTAGCATCGTGTACCATAAATGTATCCAGGAAAATTTTTATCTTTAATCAATAAAGGTTGAAGTGGAGCGCCCCTGCTTAAGCATGTAGGCATTGAGTGAAAAAAAAGTGAGTTACATGTAAAAAAAAGAGAGAGAATTACAAGAAAAGTTTGAAGAAATTTTGGAGCAGTTAAAGTAAAGATCAAAAGATCAAAATTCCAAAGTTCAAAAGTTGAAGATACCCAAAAATCAAATAAAATCAAAAAAGTGGCAAATTTTGAAGAATTCAAAGAAATTAAAGTGCAAACTATCAAAGAAAGTGAAGAATTCCAAAAAGCTCCATAGTGGTATCGAAAATTGTAATTTTTAGAATATGTATGCTTGGGTTGCTTGACAAAAAATACCTTGAGGTTAGGAAGTTTTATGCGGATGGATTCGGAGGGATGCATAAAATGAGCATCGTTCAAAAGAAGTGGGCGAGTGTTTATGAGGATTGTTAGTATTTAGAGTATTGGGGGGTCTTTAGGAAAATTTTAGACACAAATGCATGCGTTGCGGTCTTGGCATAATGGCTGGGTTGAATTGGAGTTGTCTTATGTGATTCTAATGTGCTAAAATTCAGTTTTGCTTGGGGGCAAGCAAAAGTCAAGTGTGGGGTATTTTGATATGTGCATAATTAGCTATATGTTTAGTATAGATTTTTATTACTTTTTAGCTAATTATTTGCATAATATGGACAAAAGGTACTTAATAAGGTCTAAATTATATTTTCAGTCCAGAAGACATGCTTGGAGCAAAAAGGAAGAAGGAGAAGCAATCAGAGGCTGGAGAATGAAGAAAGAAGAGAAAACCTGGAGCTACTCGGCGAGTTCCGAAGAATGTTCGCGAAGTAATATCCAGAATCCTTACCGCACACGGATTTCTCAAAGCCACTCGGCGAGTTGGAGACTTACTCGCCGAGTTGCCCCTGTTTTGAGATAAGTATAAATAAAGGATCTTTTTCCGAAGGGAGGGACTTTCTGATTTTCTTGGACGATAACTTGCGACTGAGGAAACCTTTGGAGACCTGAAGAACCCTAATCTTTGATCTTTTGAAGACTCAAGGCGAATTAGGTTAAATTTTCCACTTAATCTTAGAAGTGAATCATGTCTATATCAACTAAATTCGTTTTTGAGCTTGTTCTTACTGTAATCATGAGCTGAATTCTCGTAGTTTCTGTTTAGGAAAGACCAAGTTACTCCTATGGTTTGATTTATACTTTTATTGATTGATTATTGGTGATTTTATTAAATTAAGTTTGTTAAAGAACCTTATGCATTAACCATAACTATTATCTGTTAATTGGAAGACAATTAGGCTGCATGAACATCTCTTAATTGTTAACCTCATATGATTTATGTGAACACTTCATTATATGCCTAGGATTAGTGAATATGAAACTAGGATTAACTAGAGAATGGGTAAATTAATGTGTGAGCTTGTTTGAGAAACCAACAAACAAGAGGTTAGTTGAATTACTAATTTGATTAACCAGTTACAAATCTTATTTAATCCAAATAATTGAACTAGGGAGTTAATTAGTTTAAACAATTGGCCACTGCTTGAATTGATTAATTTTCTAAGGGTTAGTAATAGTGAATGCGAATCTAACCACGATAGTTGGTAACCAATAACAATTAATTTATCACTTTATCATAACATTAACCATAGGAGTGAATTGGTTGGACCTAAACAGAGACTCTTTATTAAACTTGGTGAATTTTTACTTGTTTTAGTTGATTAGTTAATTACTTGTTAGGTGGTGTGTTTAAGTTTCTAGTCTTGTAAAACTAGAGAAAAACCCTTTAATTTTATTATTTGTTTAGTTAAAATTAGTTATTAGTTTAATCTCCGTTCCCTGAGTTCGACACCCTACTTATCCAACTATACCACTAAAAGACAGGTTCACTGCCTTTGTGTGCTAAATCTATATTTTTAAAGTAGGAATAAAACTAGTGCATTTTACACACATCAGGCTCCCAAGGAATCACCAACTGACTCCCACCAGTCTCTAGCGCTCTCCCTCAAGCATCCTGCAGCAAATCGAACCTTCGACCCCTCAGGACAGAAGCTCGTCAACTGTGCAGACTTAATGTCTGCCATCAATCTCCTGGCAACAATGGGGTTCTTCACCCCGTGGAATTCTGGCGCGCCACTCCCCCTGAATTCCTTGAAGGACAGTGTGCGCGATCCTGACTGGCTGGATGCCATATCACTCCGGAACGCTCTGAGGCGATCCTCCATCAGCTCAATAATCCCTTCCTTGATCGACCCGAAAATCACCGGGGTCGACTCAGGGATACCTCTCGTGATCTCAGACGCAATGAACTCGTGTAATCCCTCATCCAATGGCTCGGAACCTGTACCCGAACCTGATCCTGAACCGGATCCTGATCCTCCCGCTCCGTGTCGCGTAATCATCACCATTCTGAAACGAAACACATAATTGTCAGGGTCGTACGTAACTTCATAAGGTCTGATATACTATAAGTTTCCTGGTTCTATCTCGGCCCTCCTTGACTCGAGTACGGATCCTCTGCTTCCAGTAGTATGGGCCCCTACTACCTTCCACATTAATCCATACTTTCCTCAAGAATTGCCTCCACTTCACCAAGTCCCTTTCAATACTACTAATGCTCCCTGGACTAATCTCATCCTAGGCTTACCCTAGGGAAATCTCCAATCCCAAACCCAGTCCTCAGCTGCTAAAAGACTCTTCATAATGCCAATTAACCACTACATGAATACCATCAGATGTGATGAGGCTCGGATAATCCTTCGAGTAAAAGACTCATCCCTATAATGGTTAGACTCAAACGAGAGCTGCGCAGTAGGGTTGAATCCAGCACTCTGAGATTATTCAACCCTGGTCACATGTGACTTAATGTATTCATCTAGTAGTTAACTCCCATCACTCGAAATCCCACAAAGCACAAAGCAAGCATCATTCAGACAATGGAAAATCTAATCAACATGTTCCAATCAAGTTATCATCTATTCAAGAGTCTGTACTAGCATGCAATTCAAAGGCTCATACAATCAGGCATAGCCTAAACAGGCCATTCTACTACCGGCTAACCAGCTCTAGCATGCAATTCCACAAGTTCACATAAGCATACAAAGGCATGTCTCCTTAGCCATAATCTAGCATGCAATTCATATAATCCTATCATGTCACATATCAAACATGTATTGGTATTTTGGTAACCACTTACTTGAGCTCGGTCGATTGCACGCATCACACACCTTGTTCTTTTCAAAGTTCTTCTCTCTTTTCAAATACTTTTCAAGTTCCTTTTGAAAATTTTCATATCAAGTCCTCAGTTTGAGTCCAGACACACCCGAGAATGTGCCCGAATCCCTCAAACCAAGGCTCTGATACCAACTTGTAACATCCCAAAATTCAAGACCAAAAATTTCGTTTTGATTAATTAAAACCAGCTTAATAAATCTTGCTCAATCATTTAATAACATTCTTAATAAACAATTATCAGAGTTTTAAATCCCAAAGATCATCTAGTGCGGAAAACATGGTGTGATGCGCTGCGATCGCCCCGAGCTCCTTCCTTGGAAAGAACATTAGTACCCGAAACAAATAGTTGAAAACCGTAAGCACGAAGCTTAGTGAGTTCCCCAGATACCACATACCATACATATCTGTTGGGTTTTGAGCAAACTAATACTCCTAAGGTGTTCATGCAACCCTAGAAACCTTGGATCTATGTTTGTCTAAAATACATGCAAAATAATTTTCCAAGGTTCATAATTATCTAGTGCATGGGGTACTTTTAAACATAAAAGATACTAGAAGAAATACATACCTTTGTTAGTGAGTTCATTCCTTGAGAGTTTGAGAGCCAAGCACCAATAATGTGAATGCCTCAAATGGAAATCACAAATCACCACAAACTTGGAAAACTTATGAGAGAGTATACAACCACTCTATAAATCGGCCACTCTTATGCACACACACATAGTGTCTTTTCAAGCACCAAAAGCCTCTTTATATAGTGTAGATGATTAGGGTTATGAACCATGCAAACCCTAATAACCCATGTCTTTTCCTATTCCAAGGATCCATGGGTTAAAAGCTCCATGGATCATCCATGGACTCCTATTTAAGCTTAGCCCATTTCCTAATGAGTGTTAGCCCACACCATATAAATATAATATCCTATTATTTAATTAGTCACCTTTTGATCACTAAATTAATTCATAATTAATTTAAGATCAATACTAATTAAATAATACAATTTCATATTAATATATTATAACTTATAATATATTAATAGGCCGCAAATATACTCTTCTCATAATATTATCCATATAAATAGTTCGGGTGAAGTGCAACCCAAATGGACCATGTCGGGTCGGGTCAAGTATATACCAGATAAGTTATGGACTTAGACACCTTATCCAACAGTCTCCCACTTGGATAAGTCTGATAACTGTATTTGCCTATATAGCTTCAGAAACCAACCAGCAATCGTAGCTCTCGAAAACTCTGTTGAACTATGAAGCGCCATTTTAGATAAGTGATCATACAATCCTCTGCTCTCATGATATCAGCCGGACAAATACATGGAACAATGTCTTACTTATTGTTCAGCAGTTTGTTTCCCGATTTCCGATTTGTTTGACAAAGAACTTAATCGAACACATCAATTTAGTTCTGACCGGGCCCGGTACATAGGTCAAAACAAAATCATCGAGGGGCCCAGATATCGCTTCTAATTCAAGAAGGAACAAATAAACTTCGACTCATATGCTTGTTCTACTACTTGTTGAATTGTACACAAAGGCACGTTTTATAACATCAAGTTACTGATGCGTTTACGTGCAATCAATGCACAACCAACTCATAGGTAACAACTCATATCTCTAGGTTTGAAGACTTATATGATATTACCGTCTCACGATCACTCGAGATAAATTCCATGAAGTGATACAAGTGAGCGTGGGTTTATTCCAATACTCATAACTTATGAGCCTCATGAATGTTGTAGCAACCATTGCTATGGCTAAACACCTTTAGTCATCTACAATCCTAATTCATGACAGTCTTGATTCATACCTACTTTCGACATATGACCGACTGTGGAGAATTTGAATAAATTTATTATTCTGGAAGTCAAAACATGCAAAGCTGAAACAATAGTAAATAATTGACAATGATAGCAACACCTTACTCATAAATAAATCACAACTTTTATTCATCATCAAACTTCGATTACATTTTACAAGTTTCAGTAATAACTATCTAATCTGTAAAACTAATATCGTCCCTCATCCCGATGCGTCTCGCATGCTGCAAATGCTTAACCCTCGTCAGTCCCTTCGTAAGGGGATCCGCAGGGTTCTCATCTGACGATACCCTCTTTGCCACGAGGAGTCCTTCTTCTATCTTGTGTCTTATGAAGTGATATTTTATGTCAATGTGTCGGGATCTGCCATGATCTCTTGGTTCCTTGGCTAAGGCAACTACACTATTGCTGTCACAGAAAATCTCCATAGGCTCCTTAATAGCTGGCACAACTCCAAGGTCACCGATGAAGTTCTTCAGCCATATCGCCTCCTTTGCCGCTTCACTCGCTGCTATGTACTCTGATTCACAAGTCGAATCAGCTACTGTCTCCTGTTTGGAACTCTTCTAAGTGATTGCCCCTCCATTTAGGGTAAAGACCCAGCCCGACTGAGAGCGGAAGTTATCCCTATCAGTCTAAAAACTAGCATCACTGTACCCCACCACTATCAAGTCATCACTCCCACCAAGGGTAAGGATCCAATCCTTAGTCCTCCGTATGTACTTGAGAATATTCTTTACCGCAATCCAATGAGCCTTGCCAGGGTTCCCCTGATATCTGTTGACCATGCTCAAAGCGAAGGCCACATCAGGACGGGTACAAGTCATAGCATACATGATCGAGCCAACAGCGGAAGCATAAGGTAATCGACTCATCTCAGCTATCTCAGCCTCTGTACTCGGGCTCTGAGCCTTGCTCAATTTGGCATTGCTTTGGATCGGTAATTCTCCTTTCTTGGAATTCTGCATGTTGAACCTTTTCAACACCTTATCCAAGTAGGTACTCTGACTAAGTCCAATTATTCTTTTACTCCTTTCTCTTAATATCCTTATCCCTAGGATATAGGCAGCTTCTCCAAGGTCCTTCATAGCAAAGCACTTCCCAAGCCAGGGCTTAACCTCCTGCAAGGTTGGGATGTCATTTCCTATGAGTAGTATGTCATCTACATACAACACCAAAAAGCTAACTATACTCCCACTAGCTCTGACATACACGCAAGACTCATCTTCACTTCTTGAGAAACCAAACTCTTTGACCTTCTCATCGAAACAAAGATTCCAGCTTCGAGATGCTTGTTTCAATCCATAAATGGATTTCTCAAGCTTGCACACTCTATTGGGGTACTCTGCACTGACAAAACCCTCTGGCTGATTCATGTAAACATCCTCAGCTAATTTTCCGTTAAGGAAAGCGGTTTTGATATCCATTTGCCATATTTCATAATCATGAAATGCAGCAATGGCTAGCATAAACCTAATAGACTTAATCTTTGCCACTGGTGAAAAGGTTTCATCATAGTCAATACCCTGAGTCTAAGTAAAACCCTTCGCGATCAGTCGCGCTTTATAAGTGTGTACCTTCCCATCCATGTCGGTCTTCTTCTTGAAGATTCATTTGTACCTGACTGTCTTACGGCCTGGTACGTTGTTAACCAAGTTCCAAACTTGATTTTCATACATGGACTGTATCTCGCTGTCCATAGCCTCCTTCCATTTAGCAGACTTCGGGCCTTCCATGGCTTCCTTAACACTATTAGGTTCATCCAGATTTACAAGTGTACTATCACTGATAAATGTATCACCTTCTGTAGTAATATGAAATCCATAATAAAACTCAGGTGTGTTCCTAACCCTTGTGGAACGCCTTGGAGGTATAGACTCGTCCGCTGGATCAACAGGAGTTTCCTCCTCAGGTTGATTGCTAGTGTCTGAGGTTCCTTCACCAATTGACTCTTGAATTTCTTCAAGGTCAATTTGCCTCCCACTGTCTCCTTGGCTTATAAATTCTCTCTCTCTCAAGACCCCTATCCTTGCCACAAAGACCACATTCTCATTAGGTCTGTAGAAGAGGTAACCAAAGGATTTTTGTGGGTAGCCAATGAAAATACACCTTTCACTTCGAGGTTCGAGCTTGTCATGAGTCTCACGCCTCACGAAAGCCTCGCAACCCCAAATCTTGATGTGGTCCAAATTGGGAACTTTCCCAGTCCACATCTCATGAGGTGTTTTGGCAACCTTCTTTGTAGGGAGTAGATTAAGGATGTGGGCGACAGTCTCAAAGGCATACTCCCAAAAAGAGATTGGTAGCGAAGCTCGACTCATCATAGAGCGAACCATGTCCAACAAAGTTCGATTACGCCTCTCAGCCACACCATTCAGCTGTGGTGTCCTGGGAGGTGTCAATTGTGAGACAATCCCACACTCCTTAAGATAGTCGAGGAACTCAGTACTAAGATACTCACCACCTCGATCGGATCGAAGCATCTTAATGTTCCTGCCCAATTGATTTTCTACTTCCTGTTTAAACTCTTTAAACTTTTCAAATGTTTCTAACTTATGTTTGATTAAGTAAACATAACCATATCTACTAAAATCATCAATAAAAGTCACATAGTAGCGATTGGCATCCCTTGTGGCGATTTTGAATGGTCCACATACATCAGTATGTATAAGGTCCAACAAACCCTCACCCCTTGCACAAGTGCCAGTGAAGGGTGATTTTGTCATTTTTCCAAGTAGACAAGATTCACAATTGTCATCCGACTTAAGGTCGAACGACTCCAAGACTCCATCCTTTTGGAAGTGGCCTATGCGTTTCTTGCTTACATGTCCAAGACGACAATGCCACAAAGATGCTATCCAAGCTAGTAGAAGAATCAATACACAATACATTATTTCCTAAATTATCTACAACCGATACAGCTTCATACACACCATCACAAGGTAATGCTTTAAAATAAAGAACATTATTAAAGAAAGCATTAATACTACCAACTTCATTATCAAAAGAAAAGGTAAAACCTTGTTTGTACAAAGCATGAAAGGAAATAATATTCCTCGCCATTTCGGACGAGTATACACATTTATTCAAATCTAACTTTAACTCACTATCTAGCAACAAAGTATAAACTCCAATCTTGGTAACAGGTGAAATCTTCCTATTCCCCATGATTAAGTTTATCTTCCCGTGCTCCACATCCTAACTTCTTCTTAGGCCCTGCAAATCAGAACATATGTGAATACCACATCCTGTATCAAGCACCCAAGAGTTATAATATGGTGAGTTATTAGACAATATAGTGTAAATACCTGCATGGGATGGTTTCACTTTCCCATCCTTGACATCCTGCAAGTACTTTGGGCAGTTTCGCTTCCAGTGCCCCTTATTCTGACAGTAGAAGCATTCAGCATCCTTAGGGATGGCAGAAGGAGTGATAGAACCACCTTTGGTTCCAGATGAGGAGCCTTCAAGAGACTTTCCCTTGGTACCCTTCAAAGGGTGCTTCCTCTTTTTCCCTTTTCCTTGCCCGATAGCCAAAACAGGGGTAGTAGTAGGAGTAGAAGTAGCAACCGACTTACTTTTAAGACCATTTTCGGCGGTCTTCAGAAGTCCTTGAAGCTTTCTGAGTGTGACTTCCTCCTTGTTCATGTGGTATGTGATACGAAATTGATCATAACACGAGGGCAAGGAGTGCAAAATGATATCAATTGCCAACTCCTCTGGGAAGTTCACATTCAGTTTCATTAGACGATCCACATACCTTTGCATTTTCTGCATGTGCCCCGTGATTGGTTCGCTATCCTTCATACGGGTAGTGATCATGGAGGAGATTATTTCATACCGCTCTTGACGAGCACTCTGATGGTACATTTCCATCAGATCCTGATGCATCTCAAAAGGGTAATAATCCTCATAGGACTTTTGGAGTTCAGCTGTCATGGTGGCCATCATGATGCATGCCACCTTGGTGGCGTCTCTCTCATGTACCTCATACTCAGCGACCTCCTCAGGAGTAGCAGCGGACTCATCAAGCTCCTTTAGCTCCTTATCGAGGACATAGTCTTTGTCCTCGTAACGAGTGACCATCCTGATGTTCCGGATCCAATCCATGAAGTTGGAACCATCGAAGATGACCCTCCCACAAAGGTTCATGAGAGATAAGGAGCCAGTAGGGTTAGAGCCCGAAGCATTGATGTTGGAAGACATCTAAAAAGAAGAAAAACAAGTTTAGATTAGATATATCGAATCCTTAATAATACACCCAAATGTAATATTAAGGCTAGGATCCAACACAATATATTATAACCTAGAAGAGAGATGTCGTAATCTAAGTTATAACATATTTGAAGGTAGGTGAATGACGATTCACCAATTTCCACCATGAGAACGAAATGAATTATTAGGTTTAATTGGTTTTGAAATTCCTAGATTCTTTTGAGATTCATTGAACTTTTCAATGGCATGTTTCAATCTCAATTGTGCCCTTCAAGTTTTGTGACTGGGATGCCGAGGATCACAAAACAAGGTGTGAATAACCATGCAAATTCACTTGGTACCCTTAATATTATCACCTAATCAATGTGCCGGTTAACCACACGCGCTCCACCGATCTATGATAAACATTAAGTCACCCTTCGTGATCCTTACTAGTCCAAGTTAGTGTGCCGGTTAACCACACACGCTCCACCAACGACTTGGTAAGGTACAAAGTGTGAATTTCATGGGTTAGAACCATATTCAAATTTTCCTAAAGTAACTAAGATTGGGAATTTATAAAAGGTTTAGTTACTTTATAATATTCATTATACTTTTAATGAGAATTTAAAGTCATTGTCCTACCCGTTTGGCTAACGACCCTCCACCGATCAAGGAAGCGGTGGGTGAGAATGGACACCCATTAAGCTGCCATTTTATAGGCAACAACCTTATAGACCGGCTTCGTGAATGAGGCCTACTAACGGTAAAACGACTTAATCTTATACATATATATAATAATTAACCATTAATGTTATAAATAGTATAAGGGTTGAATTTTAACTTTTAAAACTCTAAGGGTTTGGAATTAAAGTATATTAAAGTGTGTGTAACTTTACAAATTCCAAAACTTGAGGACAAGTTTTGAAACTATTCAAAACTTTTCATTTCATAACTTATGAATTAAAGGTTCATAAAAATGAAGACTCTTCATTTTCATGTAACTTATGTGTTTTAAATGTGCATAAAAGAAGGTGACCTTTGGAAATCCATAACTTGAGGGCAAATTATGGACTCCATTAAAACACATAAATGATCAAGAATTATCAATAAACAATTTAGCGAATAATTCCTATGATCTAACAATAATTCATAAGAACATGAACATCATATCAAAAATTCCAAGAACATATGAACACATATAATCATGTAATCTTGATATAAGCCATTGTAAATGGATTAGCATAAACATTACACCATCTAAAACAGGTTTTAAAACGCCAAAACAGTTTAGGGTAATGTTTCTAGTCCATTTCCAGCAGCAAAAATCGAAAAACTGCATTCTGAGCCTCCTACTCGTCGAGTGCAGTAACCTACTCGACGAGTAGGATGAATTTGTACATGGACTCGTTGAGTCCCCCCATGGACTCGGCGAGTCTCCTGTTCAGACAGCAAAAATTCGACCTTTTTCAGCTATTTTGCATCAAGTATCAAACAAACAAGCCTAGGCTCTGATACCACTGTTGGGTTTTGAGCAAACTAACACTCCTAAGGTGTTCATGCAACCCTAGAAACCTTGGATCTATGTTTGTCTAAAATACATGCAAAATAATTTTGCAAGGTTCATAACTTATCTAGCATGCATGGGGTACTTTTAAACATAAAAGATACTAGAAGAATTACATACCTTTGTTAGTGAGTTCATTCCTTGAGAGTTTGAGAGCCAAGCACCAATAATGTGAATGCCTCAAATGGAAATCACAAATCATCACAAACTTGGAAAACTTATGAGAGAGTATACAACCACTCTAGAAATCGGCCACTCTTATGTACACACACATAGTGTCTTTTCAAGCACCAAAAGCCTCTTTATATAGTGTAGATGATTAGGGTTATGAACAACGCAAACCCTAATAACCCATGTCTTTTCCTATTCCAAGGATCCATGGGTTAAAAGCTCCATGGATCATCCATGGACTCCCATTTAAGCTTAGCCCATTTCCTAATGAGTGTTAGCCCACACCATATAAATATAATAGCCCATTATTTAATTAGTCACCTTTTGATCACTAAATTAATTCATAGTTAATTTAAGATCAATACTAATTAAATAATACAATTTCATATTAATATATTATAACTTATAATATATTAATAGGCCGCAAATATACTCTTCTCATAATATTATCCATATAAATAGTTCGGGTGAAGTGCAACCCAAATAGACCATGCCTGGTCGGGTCAAGTATATACCAAATAAGTTATGGACTTAGACACCTTATCCAAAAATATCAATTGATCCATACATTCCATACGTAACCATGAGCCATACATAACAAACATATCCATAATAAATTAAGGTGCTATGTGCCAAACATAGTCTTGCTGTATTGCCACAGGCCGCACGTGGTCTTTCTTGTCATGCCTGGGGCCACTCCCTGGGTCTTACAGACAAGTGCCAAGGGCCACCCCCTGGTCTTCCATGCAAGCATCACAAAGACAACTATACATACTAATCTACTAGGCTACTCAGCATACAGTGTGCCAGGAGCCACCTCCTAGTCTTTCATACATGTTGCCTAGGGCTAACCCCCGGGTCTTCCTACCATACATAATAACATACTGTGTGCCAGGAGCCTCCTCCTGGTCTTTCATGCATAATGCCTAGGGCTAACCCCCGGGTCTTCCTACCATACATAATAACATACTGTGTTCCAGGAGCCTCCTCCTGGTATTTCATGCATAATGCCTAGGGCTAACCCCCGGGTCTTCCTACCATACATAAACTAAATGGGCCGGCATTGTGGCCGTAGACCTATACAAACAGTGAGGAGACTCACCTCGCACTGCTGAGAACTCGCTGAACACTTATGACTGCTAACCGACAACTCCTTAACCGCTGACCCTTCGGCTTCCCGAACTATCAATACCCAAAATAACATTTAGACCACATAATCCCAAAAGTCAACCCAGGTCAACTTGGTCAAAGTTAACCTCCAGTTGACTTGACTAGCTGAGTTGGTCTACCAACTCGTCGAGTCCACCTCATACAACCCCGACTCCACTCGTCGAGTTTAGCAAGGGCTCGACGGGTTCTCCTTTAACCATACAATCGGGTCCATCTTCATCCAACTCGCCGAGTTCGACCTTGAACTCGTCGAGTTCATCATCCACACAAGAATGTGTCTAGGCTGTGACTCGTCGAGTTGTATGAACAACTCGTCGAGTCCATCCTTATAAACTAAGGAGATTGCCTTAGACTCGCCGAGTTCTTCCTTGAACTCATCGAGTACGATGAACTTCATGACCACTATGGACTCAGACTGGCTGAGTCCCTAACCATTCAACTCATACCCTTTTACCAGAAGGGTTTGGGGCAATAAATGGCCTGACTCGCCGAGTCCCACAAGTGACTCGCCGAGTCCCTCTATGTCCAACTCTATTAAGATGATTTCAGTCAAGCACAAGGCATCCAAGACCCAACTCTAGCATCCTAGGGTCGGAATAACACGCAAAGCTAATACCTTTGCGTCCATGCATGGCCCTTTTTGCTCAAAAGGCCATAACAACCTCTTAAACTTTGCATGGGGAGTTCTATTGGCATAAAGCTTCCACCTTTATGCCTTAACTACTCCAAATACTCCCAGATCTGAAAGGATCTATCTTGGGGACGTCCAAATCCCACAAGAAATCATTCTTGGTCCATAAACTTCATACAAAAGGGACATAAAGAGATCTAACAAACTAGAAGTCAAGGAAGGAACTTGATTACCAAAATGAGCAACAAATGGAGTGAATCTTCTGGATCTACTCCTTCCTCCTTGAACCTCCAACCTTCTTCTTGTTCCTCCAAGCTTCAAGAATGCTCCAAAACTCTCAAAATGACTCACAACTCAAGAGAGGCTCAAGGGTTTTCGTTCTAGACTTGAGAGAGTATCAAGGGGGCTGATGAAGGCTATAATGTTCCTTAAATAGGGTACAACGCCCGCATTTAGGGTTTTCCCCAAACCTGGCCAACTCGCCGAGTCAGTCTTCTGACTCGTAGAGTAGGTCATTAAACCCGCGACCAAATCGCGCTCCTACTCGTCGAGTCACCCATCTACTCGACGAGTCACTTCCTCATTTGAGGTTTTCTTCTTTTTTCTGACCTTCTAAATTCAGGGTATTACAACTCTCCCCCACTTAAACTAGACTTCGTCCTCGAAGTCCACCACGGTCCACTACTTTACAATCCACTTACCACTAGGTACACACTTCGTCTATCCGATCCAATCCTTGAAAACGTCACCCTCAGAATAATCCGATCACTACTACCTTCGAGTAAAACACCATTACCCAACCGGTAGCCCTGCCGGTACTCCCATTGCACTTACACTGATACACAAGGGGTTCACCCCTTTTCCTTGCACTGACACTGGCCCTTCCAAGGTAACTTCCTATAAGCAACAGTCTTTCCGATCCCCATCAAGAACAAATCTTCTGCTGAAACCACAATCCTGGCCACTCCCAGTGCCAGCCATCACACCAGTACTCACGAAAAAACCCCTCATATGATGCTCCAATACTGAAAACTCCACCCAGCGCGTGAATTCAGACCATCATTCGAGTAGCAGATTGATCCCTGTAATGGTTAGAATCATATGAGAGTTGCACTACAGGGTCGAACCGATTACTCCGAGATTATTCAATCCGTTTGTAAGTGCCTTAGTGCCTTCGTTTGATGAACTGATGCTACCTTGCTCGGCAACTGATCTGACATCACTTGGATTACCGAACTCCCACCGGCTACTAATTCCAAGCACAATCTCTCAGTCGCTTCCAGCGACCTCCGAAGAACTTCAGCTATCGAAACCCCTCGATCCACACCCTTACTGACGGCTCCAGCATTCCTGCTGACCCTCCCGATCATACTCTTTGACTACTCATTTCCAGCGAATCTACTATTAAAGGTGAATGCTACCAAAACCGTTGTAGTCTTACATCACTCCTGGTCTCCAATGACCTATCGCCTTCCGAATCCAATAATAATGTGGCCTACCCACATCTGAGCGGCTGCCCCGCCCTATCTTAAAATATCTGAAAAACCCTGCCAGCAAATCACGCATTTGATACATTCGTACTGTCGAATAGGGACCGAGGAATGCTACAAGCCACCCCACAGTCTTGCGCTTCCATATTAACTGACCACTAGTGGATGCCACGGGCTACCCCGTAGTCTTATTATACTCGTTCTGCCAACTAGTGAATGCTACAGGCCACATCCATAGTCTTACAAAACTTCTGCGCTACCAGCCAACTAATGCTACGGGCCACCCCGCAGTCTCACCACACTTCTACACTATCTGCCGACTAATGCTACAGGCCACCCCGCAGTCTTACTATACTAATGCTACGGGCCACACCGCAATCTAACTATACTAACATATGAATGCTACGGGACACACTGCAGTCTTACAACGCCCTTACTCTATCTTCTAACTAGTGAATGCTACGGGCCACCCCATAGTCTTACAACACTCCTACGCTATCTGCTAACCATTGTTACGGGCCACCCTACAGTCTTACCACACTTCTCATACTATCTGACCACTGGTGAATGCTACGACTATCTGGTAGTCTGACAACACCTTCCACACCAACCGGCTGCTAGTGGATGCTACGGCTAACCCGTAGTCTTACAACACCTTCCACACTGACTCGACCGCTGACCATGGTCTTTTGCTGACTACTAGTCCGAACATACTCATAATCGAGCATACAAGCACAATCTAGTACCCCAAGTTGTACACATGTCCGAACTGAAACTCCCAACCGATTCTTCTGCAACCTGCTATCAGACATTCCGAGATTACGATCTCACCATTGTCAAGTTTTCCGAACTTCCAATTCACACTATCCTCAATTCATACAGCCGTCTGGGCCGTCTTTCTCCCTGACAAGAGAGCGAAACTTATCCCAGTTTCAAAACCGCTCCTGCTCCCGTAATATGATTGTTTCTCCCCCACTTAGCTTCGACTAAGTCTTTACGGCACGCGAAAATCCGAGGATTTACATTCCTTCCTCCCTTACACGATAGGCATGATAACTACTATCGCCTTAATCTTGCTAGCGATCCGTCACTAGCCCACTCCAAATACCGTACGATTACGGAATATTAGATGAACACTTTCTGCATCTTCGATGCTGATAATCCCCTGAGCTCAAACTGACGTCCTTAAGGTCTGAATAACTAATGCTCAGAGCAACCTCTTCAGTGATAGACCACTTCCCTTGATGCTTCCAAAAGCTATCCCAAACACCAAGACTAGGACCGCCGAATCCTGATGATGGTGGATGACCACTCCATGGACCCTGCCCACCGACCTCCACGTGACACTCCTGAACCGTTTTCGGCCGTAACCGAGATAATACGGGACACTTCAAACCCGAAGTGAGAGATGACCTTACACTAGCTACTAATAGTTCCTGGTATGCAATCGGCATATGACAATTCCGAAATACAATCCGAATACGAGTAGAGAGATAACTCATACATGCTATCACCTGAGACTTTCTTTATAATCAAATGCAACATTTATGAAAAGTTTGTATCTAAAGGGTCGCATTAGACCCATTTTTAGTAGTGCAATAACCGCCACTACCACCGCCACCACAACACGTCACCACCACCCACCACCATCGCCACACCCATCACCCACCACCACCACCACTTGTCACCCCCACTACCACCACCCACGACTAACACCACCCATCACCTCCACTACCACTACCCGCCTTAACCACCACTCATCCCCATCACCCCACTAACCATCCACTACCATCACCATCATCCGCCACCACCATCTCTTCCACAAACTAACACCATCTACCACCACCCACCAACATCATCCCCACCTACCATAATCACCACCCATCACCTACCACCGTCACCACCAAGAATCATTGTATGCCATCACCACCACCCATTATCACATATCCATAAACACTACCATCACCAACCCACCCACCACCAACCACCACCCCACCTGTCACCCCCACCACCTATCACCGCCCACAACCACCACAAACCAACTATCACCCATGACCCTCATCACCCATGACCCACAACCACCACCATCCTCCCACCACCACTACCACCCATCACCACCACACCCTACCTTCACCACTCATCGCCACCACATGACCACCACCCACTACCTACAACCATTAACATTGTATGTGATTAAATACATATAATGGCATCAATCATGTGTGATTATATGTACTTTTTTATTTGTATTTAATCACATAAATCACATGTGATTAGATACATATAATCACATATGATTATATGTATATACTCACATATGATTTATAGAAATAAGATTCATTAAATTAAATATTTTCCAAATAAATCACATATAAATAAATACATATTAGATACATATAATCACATGCGATTAGATTTTTTTAATCACATATAATTAAATTTAACAAAGAACAATTATTGAATCGAGAACGTGACAGTGAATCTTCTTCACAAAAATCACATGTGATTAGATATATATAATCACATGTGATTATATATATTTAATCAAACATGTGGACTATTTATTTTCGTGGTTTCGATTCAATAATTAGTCTTATGTATTTTATCACAAGTGATTATATATATTTAATCACATATGATTTATGTGGATAAGATTTGTTTTTGCATCCTTGATTCAATTGTTGTTCGAGTGTACATAATCACATGTGATTATATGTATCTAATCAAATATGATTTGTATATACAAGATTCTTTTTTCTAAATAAAATCATATGTGATTAGATACATATAATCACATGTGATTAAATGTATTTAACCACATATTATTAAAATAGACAAAGAACAATTATTGAATCGAGAACGCGAAAATAAATCTTATTCAGATAAATCATATGTGGTTAGATATATATAATCACATGTGATAATATGTATCCAATCACATATGATTAAAATGAACAAGATTCAATTTTATTTTCTACATTCAATAATTATTCTCGTGTTTATAATCAAATGGGCTCAAATGTATTTAATCATATATGATTTATGTGGACAAAATTTATTTTTGTGTTCTCAATTTAATAACGTTCTCAAGTATTCAATCATATGTGATTATATGTAGTTAATCATATGATTTATGTGGACAATATTTGTTTTCGCATTTTCGGTTCAATAATATTCTCGTCTATTTAATGATATGTGATTATATATATTAAATCACATATGATTTATGTGGATGTAAATGAAAAAGAGAATACGGAACAAAAGATCTAAAAAAATAACTCGCCTGAACCAAAGCTTGTAACGCTCTGTTCCGAATTGACTTCCAGTCTGAGTATGTGGGCCGAAGGTTGGTCATCATAAGGAGTATGGCTCTAGATAAGGTAAGATCTAGGCCTATTTGGGTGCGGGTGATGTATTAGAAGTGATTTGGGTGTTCGGTTTGTGTTTTGGAGCTTAGGGGTATTTCGGTAAAGTGTCTATTCGGGCTTTTGTTGAAAATGGATTTTTGTTTGGAAGGTCTAAAGGAATATATGAGTTGATAGATGTGTAGAGCTTCTCGTCACCTTTCCGTGGATATAAGAATCGTCGGAAACGGGCTTGTAACGAAGAAGTTATGGCCTTCGGAAGTTTCGTGGTTTTCAGGATTAGCCGAGTACGCGGGGCGTACACAAATGTACGCGAGGCGTACTAGTAAAGAGGGTAGTACGCTGGGCGTACCCTGGAGTACGTTGGGCGTACTGAACAGGAGGATAGCGAATGTTCCCCAGACTATGCTGGGCGTACTCCAGTCAGATCAGAACCCTATTTTAGGGTCTTGGACCTTATTTAAACTCCTTATCTCATAACCAAACCCTAACATCTTCAGCCTCCACCCCTCTAAACCCTAGAACTCATATTATATCATCCATGGTGGCATTTTAAGCTTATGGAGTCCATTTTTGGGGTGTTTGACCCATTTTCAAGAAGATGAAGTTTGATGCAAAGATGGGAATCAAGAAGGAGCTTATGGATCTGGCTTTTAGGACTCATTCTCAGCTTGATGAAGGTATAAAGCTTTGAACTTGACCATTGAATGCTTAGATCTATTATGTTGAGTTTTTGGATCTTTTGGTCCCAAGAATGGAGCTTTATGGTTCCAAATCCATTTTTAGGCTTGGGGTTGCCACCCTTGATGCTATTTGAGTCCCTAAGGCAGAAAGTTGCCATCTTGATGGTCTTAATGGGTTCATGCTTGAGTTAGGGTCACTTTTATGGAAGTAGAATGCCATTTTTGGAATTTGGGTTTGTTTGGGGCATGCAAAGTCACCAAGTCGGTGACTTTATGGGTTTAGACGTTAAGTATAGCTCAGATCTGTGATTTGGACTTGTTGGACCAAGTATTAAGCACTTAATGGATGTTGTGCATGAGCTGTTTGTACGTTGGGCGTACTATGTAGTACGTTGCGCGTACAGTCCATTTGCTCAGTACGCTAAGTGTACAGAAGAGGTACGATGGGCGTACGCTCTCAGGAGGAATTGGGCCTTTGTGGACTTTGGACCTTTAGGCCCTAATGGTTTTGGGCCTGGATGCATCTTTGGGCCAATAATGGAATAGTTGGGCCTATTGGGCCTTGTGGCCCAATATACAAATGAACTTCGCATTATGGGCCTCGGTTTAGGCCAATTCTTGGACTAGGTTGTTGTGGGCCTTCGTGGGCTAATTGGGTCAGGATTATTGACTAAGGAGAATATTGGGCTTTAGTATAGGGTCCATTAGGAAGGTCTGGGCCCAATTTGGAAAATTGGGCCATTGATGATTTATGGACATTATAATGTTGGGCTTTTATTTTTGGTTTGGGCCTTAGTGTTGGACCATACTGGGCCAGGGGTAGAATGGTCATTTTACCCCATGCATGGATTAAGGATTATGGTATGGGACCCAATTGCTAATTGGGTATATTGATTGGTAGCGACAGCTCGGGAAGCTGGTAGGGCAGCAGCTAAAGAATTCATGCGGGAAGCTTCTGCAGTGCGAGGTGAGTCTTCTCACCATACCAATGGGTCTAAGGCACCAAGGCCGGCCCATTATGTGATTATGGTTTATGTGTTAGCCATCTGTGATTTGATATGCTATGTGATTATGTGTTATTGCATGGAAGACCCCGGGGGAGCCCGTGGCATTGGATGTAAGACCATGTGGGGTAGCCCATGGCATTCCTAGGTAAAGACCATGTGGGGTAGCCCATGGCACAATGGTGTAAGACCCTGGGGGAGCCCACGACATCCTTACAGGTTTATTTGTGTTATGTGTAGATATTTCTGTGATATATGATATGTTTATGTGATATGTGTTATGCTAGTTGTCTTTGTGATACTTGCATGGAAGACCTCGGGGGGAGCCCGTGGCATTGGGTATAAGACCATGTGGGGTAGCCCATGGCATTCCTAGGTTAAGACCATGTGGGGTAGCCCATGGCACAATGGTGTAAGACCCTGGGGGTAGCCCACGGCATCCTTACAGGTTTTTGTATACATGGCTTATGTGTTATATGTAGCTTTTATAGCTAGCAGGAAATGTGATACAGGTAGCTTTTATAGCTAACAGGATATGTGTTATGTGGATTGTGTATGTGGGGTATGCTCTGGAGGACTCACTAAGCTTTGTGCTTATGGTTTACAGTTTTGGTTTCAGGTTTCATCAATTTGGAAATGAAGGGCTCAGATTGATCGCAGTGCACGCACCTATGATTTCCGCAATGATTGATTTTGGGATGAACTCTGATAAATGTTTTACTTAATGAGGATTTGACATGTCTGAAATAAATGGTATCAATGTTTTAGCTGTAACAAAAATGAAATTTTTACCCCTGATTTTTTTTGGGTCATTACAAGTTGGTATCAGAGCCTTGGTTTGAGTGATTCGGACATACTTCCGGGTGTGTCTGAACTCAAACTGAGGATCTGTTAAGGAAAATGCTTTAAGTAAAGAATTTCTAAGACAAGAAAGGGTGTGGTGCATGCAATCAGCCGAGCTCGAGTAAGTTTCCCCAGAATACCCACATTTGTTATATGTTATGATCTGATTATGAATCTGTGAATCGCATGCTAGTTAGGGCTAGGGGAGATGCATGTATATGTTGTATGAACTGATAGACTTGCATAGTGGTCAGCAATAGGTTGGCCTGATATGTGGTGCTTGTAGCCATGAGGATATTGGATGTCATGCTGGAATGAGAATGATAATTGGTATTTGTAACTGCAATGTGTATGTTTTGAAAATTGTATACGGTTAGGATCTTATAGCCTTAGAATTATTGACGTGGCTTTATTTCTTGTTCCTTGTCTGGTTGTGGTCCTAGGGTAGAGTCTATTATTCGACAGTCTATTAGATCCTGTTCTCTGTATAATTTGCATGCATAAGGCAGCCGACAGTGAGAATGGATGGATGTGGACAGCACAAGTCGTGACATGTGGACGAAAAGTTCTATGATAGTTCTTTGGATCGGAGTGCTACTGCACGAATGCTTCTTGCTTTGTGCTTTGTGGAACTCTGGAATGATGGGAGTCAGCTACTAAGTGGATATGCTGATAACCAGGAGGTGGATGGCTGGCATCATGGGGAGTTCCTCAACAGCTGATGGCAGGGCGAGGTTGAGAACCTAGGAAAGCCTAGGATATGCTCCAATGAGTTAGTTGGGACGGTTCAGTGAGGTTGGGAGCCTAGGGGGAAGCCTAGTAGGTTCTTCAGTGGATATTGTGTTGTTGTTTGGCAGATATTCGGCGCATCAGTGGGATAGGTGACTTAGAGGATTCGGGAGGATTGCTAAGGAAAGTATGGATAGGTGTGGAAGGTAGTATGGGCCCGTACTACTGAAAGCACAGGATCCATACTCGAATTAGTGAGAGTCTTGGAGAATCTAAGAAGCTGATGGGAAGGGGAATTCTTGGTTATGTTCTGCTAGTGGGGATAGCTGCGGTGCAGAATGCGGATGAGCACGCGAGGGGAAGGACCAGGGTTTGGTCCTGGTTCTTGTGGTGAGCCAGTTAGCGGAAGGACTGCCAAGAGTTCGAGTTCGCCTTGGATCTCTTGTATCAGGCGGCAAGGGTTGACTGTGCGATATTTTTCTTTGCGCTTTGGGATTTGAAACTATGTCATGGGAATAGTTTATAGTCGGTTTAGAGCAGAGGATGCTCCAGCTATTATAGTTCAGCCATTGGAAATTGAGCTGGGTGAGTGTCAGGGTGCGATACCCTGAATGATATGGATCACAGAGCCGAGGACAGAAGATTGATTAGGAGTACCTCAATGAGAGAGGTTCAGGTCAGGTGAATTTATTGGAGGGTCTTGGGTGGAGACCCAAGAGTTTGGATCAGCTTTTGAGAGGTCAGCAGGGTCGGATCCAGTTTGGATCGGAATGAGGTATTACATCATGTTCTCAGGGTGGTCGAGGTATCACAGGAGAAGGTAGTCAGGATTCCTTCAGATGTTTGCGGGTATGCTACCTTCTGCCGGTTCAAGTGGACGTCGAGAATTTGCATCAGTTTGGAATTATGATAGGTTAGATCTCGGGTCGACTTTCTACTATTGTCTGGGTTAGCAAGGGTTTACAGATGCCATTCAGCATGTCGAGGAATCTTTGAGAGATCTTCATACGGACGTATCTTGCGGAACGGATTCCGCGTGTACCGTGATTGCTTTGAGTCGTTGTCGGAATCTGCTCAGTGATCTGGGTTGCTATGGGTGTAGCAGGTTTGGCCCCGTCATCAAGGATTGCCCATAGGGAGCAAGTCCGTTATATTTTCGTTGTGTTCAGGTGAACGACAAGGAGGTCGACTGTCTGACGATCAGGGATGAGCAGTGAGTGCACCTGCTCCAGTCATTTTCGGGGTTGGTTCAAGGGCTTAAACGAGGGAATTATAACTAGGTTCCAGTAACCTTAGCAATTATGTTTGGAAAGGTTTTTGGGGTTGTCAAAGGAAGAGAGAAGTGGCCGCCAAAAGTGTTGTGGGAGCATCCGACTTTTGGACTCTGAGATCTGAGTGTGATATCAGTTTGAACAGCTAGAGTCATTGGCATTGTTGGGATTCAAGAAGTGTTAGTTGGTTTTCAGGAATCGTGTTGTTTTGGAAGGATTATTCATGGTGTTAAAGCTTTGTTAAGCACCGGCCGTCAGCAGATTGATCATTGGAACAAGAGAGGGTTTGGGAATCCTTCAATTCTCATATGTTGAGCGGACTTAGTTGAATCTAAGTGGGGGAGAGTTATTCAGATATCCAGGATAGAAGCGAGTGTAAGACGAGGATGCGTCTCACATTCTCCTTTAGGGGAGGAAAGTCGGACTTAGGGGCTAACTGAATATAGGATATCGTAGATGGGAGTTCGGGAAACTCCCAAACATTTGAATCGTGTCATCTGATGTCATATAGCAGGCTTTGGGGGAGGGAACCAGGTAGTGGTCCAGCCAGTATTTGAGTTCAGTTGGGAGAATAGACCGCGTGGGTGCTCAACATTGAGATATATTCAGATTGATAGGTGAGCAATAGGGTCATGGGTAGCGATCATGTAGTATGAAAGTGTTGTAAGACTACGGGAGAGCCGTAGCATTCACTAATAGACTGTTAGGGTGTAGGTGTTCTAAGACTACGGGGGAGCCGTAGCATTCACTGTGAAAGTGTTGTAAGACTACTGGGGAGCCGTAGCGTTCACTAATGGACAGTCAGGGTGAAAGTGTTGTAAGACTACGGGGGAGCCGTAGCACTCACTAGCAGTAGAGAGTATTGTAAGACTGCGGGGGTGCCGTAGCATTCACGGATTCTTCCAGGTGATTTGGACTAGGGCAGGCTAGTTCGCAGGGTTGTGGGGGAGCCACAGCGTAGTTAGGATCAGGACCATAGGTGATTGACCGATCAGTTATACGGGGGTGAGCCCGGATGGTTATGGGAATTTAGGACGGAACTGGTAGAGGCTGTTGAGTCGCAGGATCTTGTGGATAAGTGGTATGTGAGGCAGGAGGGCTACGGCTGGGTAGTCCTGATATTTGATCTCTCGGGGACCTGGTGGTTGGACCGGGTGCGAGACTGGTAGTCTCGGGGATCGGCTAAGGGTATCTAGTTACTGATAAGGTAAGGGATGTCGGAAGTTATGGTGCATTATGGATCTCGAGGTAGTAGCGGGGGTATCGACTCGTTTCGGAAAATATTTTGAATCGGGGTTTACGCATATTCAGTGCAGGGTTTTATTGCAGTGAGATGGGATTTGGGAGCATCAGGATGCCAAGGGCATCAAATGCAGGATACCACAGTAATGAATGGGTTGGTTCGATGGTCGCTTAAGCCATCATGATATGTCTCGGGCTGGTTTCATCAGCAATGGGGCCACAACACGATGGGATCAGGAAATGGCAGGACGAGGGAGACTGGGAATGAAGAAAGACTACCGTATTCGGGTAGCGCGCACTATTGTACTGAATTCAGTGGCGACGGGTTGTCAGGGTACGATGGTTGGATGTGTCAGTAGGATTGACAGAGTCAAGAGTGGCGGTATGGCAACTACGACTAGACGAGGTCGCTTCGGAGGTCGTGTGGGGCGAGTGTGTGGTTGCTAGTCGGTTCAACAATCGGAAAGCCGTCCGGTGTTCCGGACAGATGGCAGACAGGTTGGGACCAGAGAGTTCCCCGGGTGTTCTCTAGGAAAGCAGCCATGTTGCAGCAAGAGGAGTAGGAGCGACTTCAGTGATTTGGGGTCTGTATGTGGAATTGCTTGTTATTCGGTAGACGCAGTTGATTGGTGATTTTGTTCTTTAGGAATCCTCAAGGTATTATAAGTGGGAAGTATTCTATCTAGGCTGGTTTCTTGTGAAATCAGTTCGATGTGGGCAGTCTGTCAGGGAGACACACCATCTCGAACTTCAGAGTTCGGATGAAGTAGATGCGATCAGGTTGCAAGGAATTCGTCCATCTTTGGGTTCTAGAACCCTGCGAGAGTTGGTTTCAGTTGCCTTGGGAAGGTTGTGGCGGTGTTGCTCAGGTTGTCTGGTATGACGGGGATAGTAATGCATGATTTCGAGGACAAAATCTAATTTAAGTGGGGGAGAGTTGTAACGTACTGTTCCGAATTGACTTCTAGTCTGAGGCTGTGGGTTGAAGGTTGGTCATCATAAGGAGTATGGCTCTAGAAAAGGTAAGATCTAGGCCCATTTGGGTGCGGGTGATGTATTAGAAATGATTTGGGTGTTCAGTTTGTGTTTTGGAGCTTAGGGGTATTTCGGTAAAGTATAAGTTCGGGCTTTTGTGGAAAATGGATTTTTTTCAGAAGGTCTAAAGGAATATATGAGTTGATAGATGTGTAGAGCTTCTCGTCACCTTTCCGTGGATATAAGGATCGTCGGAAACGGGCTTGTAACGAAGAAGTTATGGCCTTCGGAAGTTTCGTGGTTTTCAGGCTTAGCCGAGTACGCGGGGCGTATTAGTAAAGAGGGTAGTACGCTGGGTGTACCCTGGAGTACGCTGGGCGTACTGACCAGGAGGATCACGAATGTTCCCCGGAGTACGTTGGGCGTACCATATGTACGCTGGGTGTGCTCCAGTCAGATCAGAACCCTATTTTAGGGTCTTGGACCCTATTTAAACTCCTTATCTCATAACCAAACCCTAACATCTTCAACCTCCACCCCTCTAAACCCTAGAACTCGTATTATATCATCCATGGTGGCATTTTAAGCTTATGAAGTCCATTTTTGGGGTGTTTGACTCATTTTCAAGAAGATGAAGTTTGATGCAAAGATGGGAATCAAGAAGGAGCTTATGGATCTGGCTTTTAGGACTCATTCTCAGCTTGATGAAGGTATAAAGCTTTGAACTTGACCATTGAATGCTTAGATCTATTATGTTGAGTTTTTGGATCTTTTGGTCCCAAGAATGGAGCTTTATGGTTCCAAATCCGCTTTTAGGCTTGGGGTTGCCACCCTTGATGCTATTTGAGTCCCTAAGGCAGAAAGTTGCCATCTTGATGGTCTTAATGGGTTCAAGCTTGAGTTAGGGTCACTTTTATGGAAGTAGAATGCCATTTTTGGAATTTGGGTTTGTTTGGGGCATGCAAAGTCACAAAGTCAGTGACTTTATGGGTTTAGACGTTAAGTATAGCTCATATCTGTGAATTGGACTTGTTGGACCAAGTATTAAGCACTTAATGGATGTTGTGCATGAGCTGTTTGTACGCTGGGCGTACTATGTAGTCCGTTGCGCGTACAGTCCATTTGCTCAGTACGCTAAGCGTACAGAAGAGGTACGATGGGCGTACGCTCTCAGGAGGACTTGGGCCTTTGTGGACTTTGGACCTTTAGGCCCTAATGGTTTTGGGCCTGGATGCATCTTTGGGCCAATAATGGAATAGTTGGGCCTATAGGGCCTTGTGGCCCAATATACAAATGAACTTCGCATTATGGGCCTCGGTTTGGGCCAATTCTTGGACTAGGTTGTTGTGGGCCTTCGTGGGCTAATTGGGTCAGGATTATTGACTAAGGAGAATATTGGGCTTTAGTATAGGGTCCATTAGGTAGGTCTGGGCCCAATTTGGAAAATTGGGCCATTGATGATTAATGGACATTATAATGTTGGGCTTTTGTCTTTGGTTTGGGCCTTAGTGTTGGACCATACTGGGCCAGGGGTAGAATGGTCATTTTACCCCATGTATGGATTAAGGATTATGGTATGGGACCCAATTGCTAATTGGGTATATTGATTGGTAGCGACAACTCGGGAAGCTGGTAGGGCAGCAGCTAAAGAATTCATGCGGGAAGCTTCTGCAGTGCGAGGTGAGTCTTCTCACCATACCAATGGGTCTAAGGCATCAAGGCCGGCCCATTATGTGATTATGGTTTATGTGTTAGCCATCTGTGATTTGATATGCTATGTGATTATGTGTTATTGCATGGAAGACCCCGGGGGAGCCCGTGGCATTGGATGTAAGACCATGTGGGGTAGCCCATGGCATTCCTAGGTAAAGACCATGTGGGGTAGCCCATGGCACAATGGTGTAAGACCCTGGGGGGAGCCCACGACATCCTTACAGGTTTATTTGTGTTATGTGTAGATATTTCTGTGATATATGATATGTTTATGTGATATGTGTTATGCTAGTTGTCTTTGTGATACTTGCATGGAAGACCTCGGGGGGAGCCCGTGGCATTGGATATAAGACCATGTAGGGTATCCCATGGCATTCCTAGGTTAAGACCATGTGGGGTAGCCCATGGCACAATTGTGTAAGACCCTGGGGGAGCCCACAACATCCTTACAGGTTTTTGTATGCATGGCTTATGTGTTATATGTAGCTTTTATAGCTAGCAGGAAATGTGATACATGTAGCTTTTATAGCTAACAGGATATGTGTTATGCGGATTGTATGTGTGGGGTATGCTCTGGGGGACTCACTAAGCTTTGTACTTACGGTTTACAGTTTTGGTTTCAGGTTTCATCAATTTGGAAATGAAGGGCTCGGATTGATCGCAGTGCACACACCTATGATTTCCGCAATGATTGATTTTGGGATGAACTCTGATAAATGTTTTACTTAATGACGATTTGACATGTCTGAAATAAATGGTATCAATGTTTTAGCTGTAACAAAAATGAAATTTTTACCCCTGATTTTTTTTGGGTCGTTACAAAGCTTCTCTCATCCATTCTTCTCCCCCTCCTCCTACACCAACATATTGAATCACTTGTGAGTCTTGTACACCTTTACTGCTTGGATCCTCTTCTACACAACTTCTTTCGGATGAACCACTAGTAGATTCTCATCGATGTTGACTTTGGTCAGCTTTTTAAGGCGATCGGAGGTCAATTTAAGCTCCTGGAGCTGATTGGTGTTGAGAACCATGAAACCTAACTGTGAGTGAGTGAAAATGATGACGGGCGAAGAAACCATATTTGGTGGCTGGAGAAACGACGATTAACTCTGATTTTTTGTATGAGTTTAAACCTAATAGTGTCATCGGTTGATAGCGTTGGCGGTAGATTCGATGGTGAAATTCGTGGTGGCCGGTGAAACCAGATATTGTGGTCTTCTTCAGATCCGGTGAAACAAGATCGTGAAATCGTGACCTTCTACTTCAGATCTAATAGAGACTAGCTCTAGTGGTTAGATAAATAGTATCGAGAAAGCTTTTTGGTTGGAATGAGATCCAAAGGGAGTTAGGTCAGTGAGATTTGAGACTGAGAGAGGTTGTTTTTGGCTGTGGGAGGAGTAGATGCGGAGGTACCAGATCTGAAGAGTGAGAAGGCAACTGTCTGGTAGCTCCGGCGTTTCCAGCTTTCCGGCGGCGATCCAACAGTGATACGACGGCGATATGACAGCAATCCGATGATTCTGACGGTTTTCCGGTGGTTTCAATGGTTGTCTAGATAAGAAGAAAGTGACAACTAGTATATCAGTGAAGTGGTTGGGGTGGGTTTGGGTAGGGTAGGTGGTGTATGATATCTTTAAATTTCCAACATTTGAAATTTGTGGCTGAGAATTGTTCAATTGTTCTCGAAATAAGAATTGTTCTCATTTGAACATATATATATATATATATATATATATATATATATATATATATATATATATGAAGTCACAGCAAATTAGCAAATTAGGTGGGTAATCGGAACTTAAACATGGTTAATCAACCAGAAAGTATCACGAATTAACTGTTACATGATAGGATATCAATCTTTTGTACCAAATTCAAGTTGTACATTTCATTCTTAAACCATCCAAAATGTAATAAAAAAACATAGATTTCAACAGTTATAACACTAATCCACTTTGTACACCTCCTGCATTCAACTTGTTCAAACTAGTTTCAGTTTCTGCACGCACTGCACAGGCACAAAAAAAAGAAAGAAAAAATAATAAAAATTAAACTTTTTTATCAAAGGAAATAATAGATGTGAGTATAAAGGCAACACTAACCCACTTTGTACACCTCCTACATTCAACTTGTTCAAACTAGGTTCAATTCTGCACGCACTGCACATACACAAAAAAAAGAAAGAAAAAATAATAAAAATTTAACTTTTTTTTTTATCAAAGCAAACAATAGATGCGAGTATAAAGGCATTCATGTCTTTTGCACAGACAAGAAGTCAAATCCCTGTCCCGTCTCTTTCTGTGGGGGACAAAAGGTTTAAAGCTTTGTCCCATTAACATCAGTCAAGGTCTAACACACTACATTATTCATAGTCACATGTATGCTATCACTTAATAACAGCATATTGTAACACCCGGAATCTAGAAGGTTAAATCGTTGAAATTAAGCCAAATTCAAGTTGAACTCGGCGAGTTAGAGGAACCGACTCGACATGTTGAAGATGGAAGAATCGTGGGGATTTAATGATCCAACTCGACGATTCGAGGTTCCTCAACTCTGCGAGTTGGGTGTTGTTTGAGAAACCCTAATTTTAGGGTTTACGCCATATAATATGTCATTATGTCTTTGACCAAGTTTGTCCCAATGGGTATTTGAGGTAATCTGAATTGTATTTAAGGAAAATATGGGCTTAGGATAAGGCCCATATGGGATTGGTCCCAATTTGGCAAATTTGGCCATTAATGGGCTTTTATGGATCTAGTAGTTTCTGGTATTTTTGGGCTTGAGTGTTTGTGATCTTTTTGGGCCATCGAGTTATAAGTGTTGGACTAGAAAGATTGGTTGGGTCTTAAGGCAAGGCTATGTATGGAGTTTGGGCCCAATTTGGAAATTGGGTCATTGGTTGATTTTTGGGCCTTTGGACCTTTCATATTGTAGTTTGGGTCATAGATTTGGACAAGGCTAGGTTGGGAGTAAAATGGTCCTTTTACCCCACTTATGGAATTGTGGATATGGATTGGAGCCCAATTGCTAATTGGGTATATTGTTGGTATTGATAGTTCTAGAAGTTGTCAGGGCAGCAGCTAGGGATTCTTTCAGTGAGCTTCTACAGTGCGAGGTAAGTCTTCTCACTCAAGGTTGTCAAGATCGGGATCCTACGTAGGATCTTTTTTGGGTTTGCAAGATCGGGGTCGTAAGATCGGGATCGTAAGATCGGTATCGGGATCCTAAGATCCCACAAAATAAAACATAATTTTAATTTAGAATTTTTAAATATGAAAAATATTTCAAACATTTAATTTTTCGTTCAAAAGTTATAAAAACTTCAAAATATTAGTCATAAGTCACAACACAAAATGATTAACGGTAAATTGGTAAAGGGTAAAAGCTATTAGGTGGTAAAAATAATTTTCATTTGCAAAAAAAAAAAAAAAAAAAAAAAAAAAATCAAGGGAAGGTAGGATCGGATCGGATCTCGATCCTACCCCAAATACGATACGTTTACGATCTGGATCGTTTTTCATACCTAGGATCGTACGATCTTATGATCAGGATCGCAATTTTGACAACCATGTTCTCACTATATCCATGGGTCGAAGGCACCAATGTCGGCCAATTATATGTTATGTGGTATGTTAGTTGTTTATGTGATATGTGGTATGATAGTTGTCTCTGTGATGCTTGCATGGAAGACCCAGGGGGAGCCCGTGGCAGTTGGATAGCGTTCCAGGTAAATACCATGGTGGGAGCCCATGGCATACTAGTTAAAGACCATAGGGGAGCCCATTGCAACTATATGTATGTTGCATGATTATCTGTATTGCTATGTTGTGGGATATTTTGGGGAACTCTCTAAGCTTTGTGCTTACGGTTTTCAGTTTATGTTTCAGGTACTCTGGTTTTCATATGGAAGGGCTCGGGATGATTGCAGAGCACACACCGCATGTTTCCGTTTTCTATGAAATATTTTGATTGTCAATGTTGTGTTAAAAATTAAATTACCATGTTTTTTATGGGAAAGACGTGTGCTAACGATTTATTAATCTAAAAATAAAAACTTTTAAGTCATGATTTTTGGGGTATTACACATACTTTGGTACTTGTCCCCACTTTTGTTAGGTGGGTGACTTCAGCCTTTCGATGGCTTCCAGACAAATCACAAATTAAGATTAGGTTCAAAGTCCTCTAAAAAACAATGTGATCTTTGATCGAAAACTTTCTCCGCCCTATCGTGATTGTATCTGGTAAATGTGAAAATACCCTCGTCGGGTTAGTATTGCATTCCCACTATATAAATACACCAATATACATATTTACAAAAAATGACCTTATACTATGAGTATACATAATAAACCTACACTATACATTAAACGACATGTGCTAACACTCCCCCTCAGTTTGAACGGGAGGATCACGAATATTTAAACTGTTACGAAAATGAATAAATAATTGTGTAGGTAGTCCTTTGGTGAAGATGTCTACAAACTGGTGAGCAGAGGGAACATGTAGAACGCGAACTTGACCAATGGCAACACGTTCTCTAACAAAAAGTAAATCTATTTCCACATGTTTGGTTCTTTGGTGTTGAACTGGGTTGGAAGCTAAATACATAGCACTCACATTTTCATAAAACACAACATTAGTACGATTTAGAGGACATGAGAGTTTAAGAAGCAGATTACGAAGCCATGCAGCTTCATCAACAATATTAGGTACCCCCCGATACTCTGCTTCTGCACTAGATCAAGAGACGACATGTTAACGTTTTGGGGACCATGAGATAAGATTATCACCAAGATAAACACAAAACCCAGAAAGTCGACTGGCGTGTCTGAGGACAGTCGGCCCAATCGGCATCAGAATAAGAGACCAAACGATCGACATAAGATGGACGTAAATTAAGACCAAGATGAAGAGTGCCTTGAATGTAGTGCAAAGTGTGTTTCAAAGCAAGGAAGTGGGGTTCACGTGGTTCATGCATGTAGAGGCAAACCTGTTGAACAGCATATGCAATATTTGGACGAGTGAAGGTTAAATACTGCAATGCTCCAGCTAGACTTCGATACAAGGTCGAATCGGACATCGGAGGCCCAGAGGAAGAGAGCTTCGGTTTGGAGTCCGTCGGAGTGTTAAAGGGGTTGCACGAGGTCATATCTGCTGGAGTGAGAATCTCCTTGGAAAATGCAGTCTGCGAAAGAAACAGGCTGTTAGCGGTACGAGTAGTAGCAATGCCGAGAAAAAAAGAGGGGACCTAAATCTGTTATATCAAACTCATAAGAGAGACATAAGATGACTTTATTGATAAAAGAGGGAATGGAGGCCGCAAGAATAATGTCATCGACGTAAAGAAGGAGATAAATTGTCTCCGAGCCGCGATAAAAGGTGAAGAGAGAACTGTCAGATCGACTGCTCTTAAAACATGTGGAGGAGATGTAAATAGCAAATCGTTGGTACCATGCACGAGGAGCTTATTTGAGTCCATACAAAGCTTTTCGTAGATGACACACATGATTGGGATGTTGTGGGTGAACATAGCCTGGGGGTTGCTTCATATAGACCTCTTCAGTAATGTCTCCATGTAAAAAAGCATTCTTAACATCAAGCTGATGAATTGGCCACTAACGGGAGACAACACTGCTAAGAACAGTATGGATGGCGGCGGGTTTGACAACCGGGCTAAATGTATCATCAAAATCTAAACCCGGTTGTTGAGAAAAACCCCGAGCAACCAATCTGCCATTGTAACGATCGAGGTTGCCTTTGGAATCAAAGTTGTGTCGATAGAGCCAACGACAACCGATAATGTTGGCACTTGGAGGGCGAGGAACAAGTTCCCAAGTATGATTGGAGTTGAGGGCGGCCATTTCAGCATCCATGGCGGATTTCCAGTTAGGATCACACATGGCATGAGCTGTAGATCTTGGAATCAGAGATATGTCAGAAGAAGCGGAAAGGTTTAGAATAATATGTGGTTTTAGGGAACCGGTTTGAGAGCGGGTAGTCATATGGTGACCAGTAGCGCGAGAAGAGGGGACACTCGAAGAAGAGGGAACATCCGTTGAGTCATACACGTCGATAGAATCAGAGGCGGATGGGTGTTGTGTGTGAGACAAAGAAGAAGAAGAAGAAGAAGCGCCACGAGGTTGAGATGTTGTGGTTGGAGTGGAGGAGGTGTGTGGGGAAATATCATCATCTAGAGTTAAAGAATCATAGTCCAAGTCTGGAGGAGTGTGAAAATTAGAGTAGGGAAAATGATCTTCACCAAAAATAACATGACGAGAAATAATGAGTCGTTGAGTGACAAGGTCAAGACACTTATGTCCTTTATGATCGGGAGCTGGTCCAAGGTACACACAAGCTGTTGATATGGGAAAGAGCTTGTGAGGGGCAGTAGAGGTGAGATTTGGGTAACAAAGGCACCCATAGACACGAAGGTGATCATAAGTCATAAAGAAACCGAATAAAACCTCAAATGGAGTTTTATAGGACAAGGTGGTGGTAGGAAGAAGGTTAAGAGTATGAACAGCGGTGAGAAGAGCTTCCATCCAGAATGCAGTTGATAAAGAAGCTTGAAAGAGAAACGTATGTATGATGTTATTTATAGTGTGAATGGAACGTTCAGCTTTGCCATTTTGTTGTGATGTATATGGACATGAAAAATGAACGGTAATACCGTTGGATTGAAGATAAGTGAGAAGAAGACGATTATTAAATTCACGACCATTATCACATTGAAAAGATTGAATGTCAGTTTTAAATTGATTTTTGACATATATTCGAAAATTACAAAAAACACTATAAACTTCAGATTTCGCACGTAAAGGAAAGACCCACAAAAAATGTGAAAAATCATCAAGGAACAATATGTAATATTTAAATCCACTCAAACTAGTAACCGAAGATGTCCATAAATCAGAATGAATAAGTTCAAACACACGATATGTTTTAGTTGTGGAAGACGTAAAATGTAAACGACAATGTTTTCCAACTTGACAAGCATGACAAGTTGGGATTTTATTTGAGTTGCTAGAAATAAAATTTTGAGAATGCAGAAAACGAAGAACGGAGGAACCAGGATGTCCTAGACGACGATGCCACGTAGGAAGAGACACCGCAACAAGAGCTTTAGCCGGGACCGAAGAGACGCGAGTAGGAAGAAATGGATATAAATCACCAACATTGTCGCATCGTTGGAGAAGAGTACCTGAATTAAGATCCTTGACAGAGAAACCAAATGGGTCAAGTGAAACAGAAACACAATTATCAATTGTGAATTTGCTAACAAAAATTAAATTTTTGACTATATGATTTGACACAAGGACATTTAAAAAAAATTATTTTGATAGGAAGAAGAAAAGTGTGACCCATGTGAGAAACCGGTAATATTGCACTGTTACTAACCATAATAGATTTAGAATTACATGGTGAGAGGGAAGACATGTTACCTTGGTTAAACGACATGTGAGAAGATGTACCTGTGTCCATGTAAAATTGGTTATCTTGTGGTTGAAGCGACATCGCTTGAAAAATGGACACTAGATCAGTCCGTTGTTGCGGAGCGGGAACCTGTGTACCAAAAAAAATTGCAGTGGGCTGATTTGAAAATCCAGCGCTAGTGGGCATGGACTGTGAAACAGTGGGTTGTCCAAAAATAGGAGATGGGTGCACTGTAGGCCCAAAGGCGGCGATGGGCTGCTGATTCAACACTTGTTGTAGTTGATGGACTTGTTAGGCTTGGAGAGGTACATGTGGGCTTTGAATTTGTCGTTGTGGAGTAATTGGGATTGTGTTGTACGCATAATATGGATGCACAAAAGAGTTGCTGGCGATTCCAGGAGCACCATAAAAAAAATGTTTGAGATTGATTTTGTAAAGCTTGATTATTTGCATTCGGATTTTCCGGATTGTTGAGAAATGGAATAAAGAGTCGTATTAGCCGGGATGGATTGATCAATCAGTTGATCTTCATTCGCTTTGCGGGTTTCATGTAGTAAAAGCATATTCTTAGCTTCCAAGAATGACGGAAACAGCTTAGTATTAGTGACAACATCCACGATGCTATGATATGACGCAGAGAGACCAAGTAAGATTTGCATGACAAGTTCTAATTCAGTAATTAATTTCTGAGTCAACATCAGCTAAGGCGTCGGAAAGATGTTTGAGATTGTGACAATATTTTGTAATTAATGAGGCGCCTTTTTTTGTATTGAGGAATTGTTCTTGAAATTGGAGCATCCGTGGCATTTTGTTATTGAGAAAAAACTCATGTAAGTTGTCCCATAAGTCCTTAGCAGTGCAATTGTCGCTAGAAATAATCTGCAAAACAGTTGGATCATAAGTGGAATAGAACCACGACTTCACACGTGAGTCGATTGACTCCCAATCTTCATCATCTTCTCCCGAGGGCTTGGATTTGCCATTGATGTGCCCTAGAGCCTTAGCACCTTTACATATATCTTGAAAAATGCGACACCATAATTTGTACTTCGATCCATCAACAGTTATTTGAAACTGAATTGATTATAGACATTTGTAACCGCATATACAAGTTGTTAGGCAGGAGGTGACATGGTAGAGTTGTTCGCGGGTAGAAGGATTGTAGCAATATGTACCGTACTAGAACCCTTTCAACGAACGGCTTATGCTTGTTAATGCAGCGGAATCGATTTTGGACAGAGGGTACGAGTCGATGGAGAGAAAAACAGGAAGCATGCATGATTAATTTTATTGAGAAGTGTGAAACCTTCTTACTTGAATGGCAGCATAAACACAATCTTTTAAGTCATAATCGACAAGGAGGAATGAGGGAATCGTAACAGCGGCTAGAAAAAAAATCACATACAGCTCTTGATACCATGATACATGTGAAAATACCCTCGTCGGGTTAGTATTGCATTCCCACTATATAAATACACCAATATACATATTTACCAAAAAGGACCTTATACTATGAGTATACATAATAAACCTACACATTAAACGACATGTGCTAACAGTATCGAATGATAAATGATTGATGGGTGATGAAAACATTGAGGGATGTATCCATGTCCATAATGACACTTTCCCCCTACAGAGGTCAGTCGTTGATTTTCCTCCATCAGTTTTACAACTTAGAAGTATAACGGTAATTGGTAGCGCTAATGGCTTGTTGGGATTATGTGGATTTCTTCTTGACTCTAATCCCCCGACTCAGATTATTGCTCTCTTGAATTCTCTTACTAGAAAATCGTTTTTGTTGGATCTAATAATCAAGTTATGATTTACAAGTTAAGCTCTGGAAATTGGATAACACTTCCCACCAATCTCCCCATTGACGGATTTCTATGTACATGGTATAACCCTCTGGTTACCAATAGCTTTATCTATTGGCTTTCGCTTTCTAGTGAAATTCATTGTAATCGGATTATCTCATTTGATGTGACAAATGAAACCTTTCAAGTGATAGGACACCCTCATCATTTAGCAAGCGGTTATTTACGAATCTTTAAGGTAAATGAGTCTTTTACCCTGCTTCAACCTAACAATGAACGCAAGAAAACTTTATGGATGATGGAGCATGGAGCATGGCATTGAATATCAATCACAAAGCTCTATACCATATAGACTGAACATTGTTATATCAGGCTTTAGGATGAATGATGTTCCTATAATGGCACTGATATCTACCCGATGATGAACAGTTTGAGCTTGTTGTTTATGAACCACTTGAAACAAAAAACAGTGTTCTTGCGATTTCTGGATTTGTTGCGGACTTCAAACTGAATTCTTACATGCAAACACATTGTTTGTTTGATCGTTCTTAATGTACCACTTATTAAAGAAAATGACCACAGTGCAATTTGGAGCAGGCGTGTGATGGATGATACATTTACACCAATTTCTCATCTTGGTTAAAATGAATCTTTTGAGTTTTTATTCTGCTCAGTAATAAGTGTAAACACACCATCCATCACACGCCTGCTCCAAAATGCAATGTCATCATTTTCTATAATAAGTGGTACATTCAAAACGATCAAACAAACAGTGTGTTTGCATGTAAGAATTCAGTTTGAAGTCCGCAGCAAATCCAAAAATCGCAAGAACGCTGTTTTTTGTTTCAAATGGTTCATAAACAACAAACTCCGACTGCTCATTATCAGGTATTAGTGTCACTATAGGAATAACATTCATCCTAAAGCCTGATATACAATATTCATATGATATAAAGTTGTGTGATTGATATTTAGATGTCATGCTCCATCATCCATAAAGTTTCCCCGCGTTCATTGTTAGGTTGAAGCAGGGAAAAAGACTCATTTACCTTAAAGATTCGTCAATAACCGCTTGTTAAATGATGAGGGAGTCCTATCACTTGAAAAGTTTCATTGGTCACATCAAATGAGATAATCCGATTACAATGAATTTCAATAGAAAACGAAAGCCAATAGATAAACCAGACGGTTGTACCATGTACCTAGAAATCCTTCAATCGGAAGATTGATGGAAAGTGTTATCCAATTCACTGAGCTTAACTTGTAAATCATAACTTGATTATTAGATCATGTGATTGCTATGATCTTAGGTTCCTTAGTGACGGGACAAACCCTAAAACTAACATGATTATGGATAGGTGGCTTAGGCACAACAGCAACAAACGATTTTCTAATAAGAGGATTCGAGAGAGCAACAATCTGAGTTTGGGGATTAGAGTCACGAAGAAATCCACACAATCCCAACAAGCCATTAGCGCTACCAATTACTGTTATACTCCTAACTAGTAAAACTAATGGAGGAAAATCTACGACTGACCTCTGTAGGGGAAAGTGTCATTATCAACATAGATACATTCATCAATGTTTTCATCACCCATCAAACAGTTATCATTCGATACAATCATGATAGGACGGAGAAAGTTGCCGGCATTGTTTTTTAGAGGACTCTGAACCTAATCCGCGATTTGTCTAGAAGCCTTCGAAAGATTCCCCATGCTTCGTCGATGTTGATTTTCATTTTCATGTTTGTTGCGGCTAGAAGACTCCGTTAGCTGTCAAATCAACAAACTAAATTACAAAATCAAAAATTAAGATAGATATGAATATAGTAATCTCGAGTGATGATATCCAAAAACCAGCAATCCAATAATCCATCTACTTATCAATATAAACGTACATCGTCATTACCCTAACCAGTGATCCAAGAAATCGAAGAACTTACAAACAACGAGTAGACTAGTACGGCAACAGCTAGCGGTGGAAAAAAAAGCACCGACGTTGGTTGCTTGGAATCCGAGAGTATTGATGAAATCAAAAACTTTCTTGCCTTACATGCTCCCGCCTGCCACTTAGGTTTCTAAACATTATGGGCCTCTTTGGTCTATCTTTATGTAGCTCATTTAATATAAAGTATTGTAGCTGTTCTTATATGCTTATTGAACCCAACCCGTTATTATTGAAATGTGTCTTGCTTTATTCACAAATGATGACGATGACAAAACGAAGCCCAAAACGGAAGCACAGATCGGTAGATGGAAAAGGGACAAAAGGAAGGTCAAAATGGTCAAAGGGACTTAAAGTGGAAGATATTAAAAGACATGTGACTAATCTCTAATGGTAAAAAGTTGAGGAGGGACAAAAAGTGGAAAAGTGTTGAAACTTTTGTGGGCAAAACTTTGAAAAAGTTGAGGAGGGACCAAAAGTGGCAACATGTTGAAACTTTTGTGGCAAAACTTAAAACATCAAAAAGGTCACTATTCCTAAGTGAAAAAAAGGGACAAAAGGAATACAAATATGGTCAAAGGAACTTAAATTGGCAAATATTAAAAGACATAGGATCAAAATCTCTAAAGGTAAAAAGTTAAGAAGTGACCAAAAATGGCAAAGTGTTGAAACATTTGTGGACAAAACTTTGAAAAAGTTGAGGAGTGACCAAAAGTGGCAAAATGTTTGAAACTTTTGTGGCAAAATTTAAAACATCAAAAAAGTCGCTATTCCTAAGTGCCATGGGAATTAATATAGTACTAGTAAAGCGTTGCACGGGTGAGATTTTTTTTATTATGTTTGGTGGTCAACATCACTAAATTGCCTACAACCTCAAACCTCAAGAGCCAAGCAATTCTCTTTAATGGAATCCCTTTTGAAAGATTTCAAGCAGTGCTAAAGTAACTCAAAGAAGTTGCAAAAACAAAAGAAAAGTTTTCTCTCAATTTAAGAACGCCAATTTCCTTTTAAAGTAACTACAAATTGTCATATAGATAGAAGAAGGGCTAACCTTTTTTTTCTTCAGAAAATTGAGCATTGATAGCCAACATTATAACTCAGGATTATTGAAGAAAGTGCAACCTCCTTTACAAACCCCCTAATCAGTCAGATATGTAATTAAATGTTAGATTCATGAACATAAACATTTAAATGAGTAAATTAGTCATGAAAAAAACAGAAGGCAATACTTCAAAACTTCCAGTCAACCCATAATCTTTAAATTGGAATCGTTTAATACATACCTCAAACTATATGAATCTTTGAGGGTCGCAATCCCCACCGAATCCTTACATGACCTCGTCAATACCCCATCTGTTATCCCACTTCTCTCTTCTTCGACATGGTACAGTATGCAACACCCACACCCTGGGAAACACTCTTTACAACATAATCATTAATCAACCACATTCTTGACATGATACATAATTGTTCAGTTTTTAATTGATAAAAAAAGAGAATCTAGCCAATAAGGAGAAATGAACGAATACGAAACCAAAATTTGCAAATTTTCAAGTAACCAACACCAGCAAGATTAGGAAAAAAAAATTAATAAAAATATGTACCAGGAGTCATTGTTATTGCAAGACTTATAGAAATAGGCTACAGAGCAGATTCCAAGAAAGCGCCATAAAATCACATCAAATAGCATCTTTTTACCAAGTACATACATACATACATACTACTCATTCAAGAACATGAGACAATCTACTTTAAGTACGTTGTTATGGTTTAACCATTTTAGTCGGTTTCGTTAGTGAAAGTCATGACCATTTTTTTTCAAGTCGGCCATTTCACTTTCCTATAACAACTTAAAGTGATCATAATTGAAACTAATCAATATTATGTTTATTTATATTTTATGTAATGAAAAAAAACAACAATTAATTGGAAAAAAAATTATGAGATCAAAATTTTTATGTAATATAAGTATAGTTATTTAAAATTTTGTGTAATACATAATTTTATCATCGTATGTGAATAATATAAGACACAATTATTAGTTAACGAATCCAATTTCATGGTCACATATTAAAGTGTTGTTTCTTTGGTTAATAAATAATAATATCAAATCTTAATCTTTTATAAAAAATGAACAAGTAGTCTCACCCAAAAGACATCATGATTACCAATAGCCATGCCATTTTGTCCTATCATTCACCAGTGCCATCGTTCCAAATCATGGCGAATATCAAGATCCCCCACTAAAACAACCATTATAACTAACAATCAGAATAAATACAATAATTGGTGTAAATTGCAAGTAAAGTTAGGGAGTACAAAAGACCATGTTTTTTTATATCACTATGAATTCATATCACAACAACATTTAAAATGATTATAACATGTCAACCATAATTGCTTTTAAACCCCATCAAATAGGCAATCAAAGACAACTTACTTTTCTTACTTTAAAAGAAGAAGCTACTTTACAGTTTAGCCCATTTTAAAACATTAGTACAAAATAAGAAGTTAATTCATACTTTTTTTTAGCACGTATATATAATATAATAGAATATAATCACTAACACCCCAGTCTTTGCTCTTACTCTTACAAAGATAAAGAGATACACATACAGAAAAACAGTGACAAAAGTTGTTTAGCACAGGCTTTAATGGCAGGGATACCTTCTCTTATGCTGGCGCTTCATTTCCTTCAGGTAAAAACAATGTTTTCATTTATTAAACATTCAATAAACTAAAGCAGGTGATCGATCAGTGTAATGATAAATTAAACGCATACTTTGTCCAAAGATTCTCCTCTTTGAATGCTTCCATCGTTAAATAGTAATTTCAGAAAATTCCTTCACAAAGTTATCAAATTAAAAAAAGTAGATAGCATTTTGTTTTATAATTGGTACCCCTAGAAGAAATTATAATTATTGATTCGTTTCAAAGGCTATTTATAGTTGTTTAAGCTTAACCCAAACTATCGATTTCTTTCTTTTTCGTGGATGAAACCAAGTCTTTATTTTCTTCAGAATCTTTGCTCTAAAAATTTGATGACTGAAATATAAACTCATTAAAGCCATGTCAACAAAGGGATGTTGACTGATTTGAGGATCATGAAACACACGAAGAATCAGGAGATTTGATTTTCTTTGGTGTTGAACTCATTCCTGGATACAAAAGCATCCATTTTTATACTTTGAAGCCCCTCTGGTGGATGATGAAGGCCTCTGTAACATTACCTCCATAACCATTTTCAGGTAATTTAGTTATGCATGCCTTTAGTGGGACATACCTACATGATACAACATTGTAAAACACTTGAACATAATATTAATGACGATGATAATAATAATAATAAAACAAGGACTCACCAAACATTATCAGGCTCATCTTTTTCTTCACATATTGGAGGTTGTGTGTTTTGATTATGTGTAAAGTAACAGGTGTTGTTGAGAGGCTTGCGCCATGTGGTAATATATCCTTTTGCTATCGGTTCCCAACATATGCGTCCAGTAAGATCCTCCGTTTCTGTATTTTATTTACTACATTATTCAACAATGATGATGACATATACAACCAATATCTCTATATAATATATATATATATATATATATATATATATATATATATATATATATATATATATATATATATATATATATGTAATTGAATTTTGTAAATAGAGATGTCATATTGTCATGTCACCTTTCCATTGTTTTTGAAGCTTATCTTCATATTTATAAACAGGTTGTGCTGCCCACACAAAGTATTAAGTATCCTCCTGCCCTTGACATCATGTTCACCTCCAGAAGCAAAATTCCATCTTAAACAGAAACCAACAAAAGGTAAAGAGACAGTTAATATCAGTAAATACTAAATACTAAGAAAACCTAAACACAATTGAAAGGGGAATATCAGGAACCATCTATACATTTGGTAAAAAGATTGAACCATCTATACATTTGGTAAAAATATTGAACCAAAGGCATGGATACTTAATTTGTGATCTGTAATAATTGAAGATAGAAAACCTTAGAGATTTGATCCAAGTACTGATTTGCGCCATGTATGAACTGTGTTCCACCTCCTGGAAATATGAACTTGTCTTTATTTCTCGATATCCAGTTTTATCCTCCTTTATCTTCAACAAGACGTGTATGAGATGGAGCCTAAGCCGTCGGAGCTTAGTGTTAAGATTTATAGAGTCTTGAACAAATTGACAAGTTCCTAAGAGTTCAAGGGCCATAAATGAAACTTGGAAATTAAAACAATTGAATTGTTTTATGGACGAGTGGAATCAATTGTTTAATATTTATTGTCACTATCTCTAATGTGAACGCAACAATTGAACATTTGAATTGGACGCGAACTTTCGGTGGAATAATCAATGGACGGCTAAAGAAAAATCTACGCATTTTTCAATCTTTGCGGCAATCTTGTGCATATTGCGGCTCACAAATATACCTATATATATGCATGTATGTTTTGCATATTTTGTGTGCAAAAACTTGAGAGAACATCAAGTGTAGAGTGTCAAGCCAATTGTAATCTTGTGAGTTTTAATAAAATTCTCTAGTTGCAGCCCGTGGACGTAGGATTTGCACCGAATCCGAACCACGTAAAATCCTTGTGTTCTTTATTGCTTTATTTTCTCGTTTCGTTTGTGAGTGTGTGATAGTGTTTCCGCTGCGTGTACCCTGTCTCAATTCCTAACAACTGGTATCAGAGCCTGGTTAGCGAGGTTTTGGAGGGTACGATCGTTTTTTTTATCACGCACGAGTGTACCTGATTTGTATCTTGTTTGTCGTAATGGCTTAAGACAAGATTATAATCGAAAGGTTCAATGGTTCTGATTTTAGCTGGTGGAAAATGCAATTAGAAGCATTGCTATGTCAGAAAGACTTGGACATGGTACTCGGAGACAAACCGGAGAAAATGGAAAAAGCTGCTGAAGATGTGTGGAACTCAAAGGACAAGAAAGCCAAGGCGGTTATTACATTGTCGTTGACGAAGAGCGTTGCTTTCAACATCATGAATGAAACCACGGCGCATGGTATGATGGAGGCTCTGTCAAATATGTATGAGAAACCATCGGCGGCTAACAAGGTGTTCTTGATGAAGGAGTTGTTCACTACAAGGATGAATGAGGAAGGCTCAGTTACGGTTCACATTAACAATCTAAATTCAATTCTGTCCAGATTATCATCTGTGGGAATTAAATTTGATAACGAGACTCAAGCATCACTGCTACTAGCTTCTCTACCTGATAGCTGGTCCGGAACAGTTACTGCTGTTACGAGTTCCGTGGGGACCAGTGGTATGACTTTTGAAGGGGTTAGAGATTTGGTTCTTGGCGAAGATATCAGACGCAAGAATCAAGGTGGATCTTCTTCTTCTGATTTATTAAATATCGGAAGAGGTAGAGGGAATAGCAGGAGCAGTGGGAGTAGGGGAAAAAGTTCTTCTAGAACTTTGAAGAATGTGAAATGCTGGAACTGCCAAGAGGTGGGACATGTTAAGAGTCAATGTCCAAAGAAAGAATTAAACATTGCTGGTGCTGAGAGTGTGTCTGAGGATGATGCACTGATACTCAATATGGAAAGTTCTGTGGACTCTTGGGTCATGGATTCAGGGGCTTCGTTTCACGCCATGGACAACGGGGAAACGATGGTGAATCTAAAAAAAGGAGATTTTGGAAAGGTACGGTTAGCAAATGACGAGATGCTTCAGGTAACGGGCATGGGAGATATTGATTTGGTTACTTCATTAGGAACTACATGGAGCCTGAAGAATGTCAGGGTTATTCCGGAGCTGAAGAAAAAATTGATTTATGTTGGTCAGCTGGATAAACAAGGACTGGAAGTAAGGTTTGGTAGTGGTAAATGGAGGGTGGTCAATGGTGATCTGGTGATTGCTCGTGGTATGAAGTGTGGGTCATTGTATATGGTTGAGGTACCTGCTGAGGGAAGTATGACCGTCCCTGTTAAGCAAGACAAAATCTGGTTCGCTAAATCTACGGCTAAGAGAGTTCATTTTGCAAACATGAATTCTGGAGCCAAAGAGATGTTAGCTGAATGAGTTCGAAAGTCTAAACCATTCAGGGGATTCTGTGACAGTGGGAGCACGGGACGTGTTTCGGGTACAGTTACAAAGAGCCGTTGGGTTTTGAAGACTAAGACTGAAATATTCTCTCCTGTTGGAAGTTTGCAAAGATTGTAGAGTGTTAGTGGTCCTCGGTGTATCTCTGGATCCGATGGAGTGTCCAAACCAGTTGAGACAGAGGATGAGTTGGTGGCGGGATTAGCCACGACTGAGTTGGAGCTAGTGGGAGCTTCAACTGGCCCTTCTAGTAATTAATGATGAGGGGCGGCTGCAACTAGATAAATCAGACTAAGTTTTAGCTTGTTCTTTGGAACTGGAAGCCTAAAAGGACTTGGTTGTTTTTTAAGATTACTGGAGTAATTGAGAGTTGAATGGCGGAGAAAAGCTAAAGTTGTTCAAGCCTCCAAGTGGGAGATTGTTAAGATTTATGGAGTCTTGAACAAATTGACAAGTTCCTAAGAGTTCAAGGGCCATAAATGAAACTTGGAAATTAAAACAATTGAATTGTTTTATGGACGAGTGGAATCAATTGTTTAATATTTATTGTCACTATCTCTAATGTGAACGCAACAATTGAACATTTGAATTGGACGCGAACTTTCGGTGGAATAATCAATGGACGGCTAAAGAAAAATCTACGCATTTTTCAATCTTTGCGGCAATCTTGTGCATATTGCGGCTCACAAATATACCTATATATATGCATGTATGTTTTGCATATTTTGTGTGCAAAAACTTGAGAGAACATCAAGTGTAGAGTGTCAAGCCAATTGTAATCTTGTGAGTTTTAATAAAATTCTCTAGTTGCAGCCCGTGGACGTAGGATTTGCACCGAATCCGAACCACGTAAAATCCTTGTGTTCTTTATTGCTTTATTTTCTCGTTTCGTTTGTGAGTGTGTGATAGTGTTTCCGCTGCGTGTACCCTGTCTCAATTCCTAACACTTAGCTATGTTTGGAAGCTGGAAACGATAAGCTGATGTCGGAGCTTAGCTATGTTTGGAAGCGGAGCTGGAGGCTGAAGAAAAACCGCAGTTGAGTCACGATTTTGAGTCTGAAGAATAACCACAGCTGGAAGAGGAAGCAGGAGCTGGAGACGTGACCTGCTTTGCGATTTTGAGTCACTCGTATTAGCTTTATTTACACTACATTACACAGAAAGAAAATATTGGAAGTTTGGCTAATTAAATATGGTTTTAAATTTTATTATTTAAAAATATATAATACAATAAAATACAATTACATATAAAATAAATTTATATATATATATATATATATATATATATATATATATATATATATAAATCTTACGGTCGGTCCGGTTTTTATACGGTTTGAAATCTCAAAAACTATAAGCCAAACCGTTTATTACGGTTTGGAAAGTTCGAAACCGCAAGTCAAACCGTAAGTAAAAATACAAACCATAAAATCAAACCAATGACCGGTTTGGCCGGTTTCAAACCGAACCGCGATCACCTCTAGTTTCAAGCTTACCCGAGGAGAAGGTTTTGCAAATGAAAGGCAATGATCGATTTTGGTGGGATAAATTTTCGGTGAGGTGGATTTTAGTTAAATATTTTTTTTATAAAAAACCCACATCATTAAGGAAATACATGTTAAAGTCCTGTTTTAGAAAAACTTGTTTTACTTTTGGGAAATGCTTGATAGCTTTCATATATGGTAACCTAAATAAACAATTTTGAGCAACAATGGAATAAAGTTTGACGTTCAATTTTAAGATTTACTTTTTCAACTTCTTCTAAGTTCTCATGGATTAGATAGAGCAATTGATAGTGCATGTCTGCAAAGATTTTCCGTCTGTGATCTTTGGATGGACCATACTCTATAGCTCATTATATTAATTAAGAACGGGAATTTTGAAAATTCGACACCCTGAAAACAAAAAACTAAAAAATGAAAACATACTAATCAGTTATAGGTTAAACATTCCAAATACCACAAAGTGATTTTACAAATCAAACCTCATGCAGACGATATCAACAACTAAAAACTTTCTTAAAAGTAATACATGATTCCCACGTATCAAATGGACATTCTGAGGATACTTAATCTGAATAAACAAATAAATAGATAAATAATCATATTTTGGTTGTAACATATTGTAAGCATATATATAATATACCTTTAAGGCAAGAAGCAATGTGATAGTCTCCAAGCTATGTTGACATAATCGCCAACGAATATTTAGTCAATATATCTGAAATGGAATGCTCAATGGTCAATACTCAATAGATTCTAAAAAAATTTGGAAAAATGGCAATCAAAAGCAAAGCATATGTACGTTGTCTCTAGAAGTAGAAGGAAATACGTATTCATCAAAGAGGCGCATGAGATCACCAAACTGTCCATGTAAATCACCAAACACTTTCATTGGAGCTTTCAACTGACATATTAATCGACATCATAAAATTCACAAAGCATTCAAACTACACACATTTATAATCGTTTCCTTTTTCACAATGCCAACTACAAAACCGCTAAAGATGGTATTCACCTTCTGCATAAAATTTTGGCATTTTTGCAGTCTGAAAGAAAAAAAAAAGTCAACAACAAAAGTCAAACCTTAGGAAAAGTAGGTTTCTTTTATTGTACTACCTCCCCACCAAAAGAGCACAGTCAAATTGTTGGCAGCCATCAACAATTCCTTTTATATCCAACAAGATCAACATGAAGGCGACTTGTTGCATAGTAATCGAGAAAGAATAAAGGCTTTGCTCTAGACGTGATGATGTCATTTACACTCATTCCCACCTAAATGTAAAAAAAACTAGTGATAACAAAAAATACTACGATAATAATAATAATGTTGGAGAGTTAGTGAATTTTATTATTACCAAATCAATTCCAATGGAATCATGGATTCCAGTCTCCAATGCCAACTTAAGTTTGGTTCCTACACCATCTGTACACGATATGAATCCCCTAAAAACAGAAATTAATTAAAATGAGAAAAGTGTACGTAAGAAATAGATTTTAATTTTTAATACTAATAAAAAGAAATAGTAAGTGGAAAAAGGCGACCAAAGAATGTTGTTAACATTTTAATTACATAATACATAATATAGCACACTACACCATCTCATTGTGCGACTATAAGGAAGTTCTGCACGCAACCCAGACAGTTTTATATTAGAATCTTCAGTTTTTGACATGAAAAGGAAGTTCTGCACGCAACCCAGACAGTTTTAAAAAACAGAGTCAATAACATTATATTATATATAGTTTGTCAAATATGAAAAAAAAACACATACACATACAATTTAGATTTTATAACCTCAACTTTTTGAAGGAGAAGCCTTTGGCCGATCCAAAGTTATGTGGTTTACATTTGTGCATCATGAATAAGCAAATAAAAAAAACATCTTCACAGAAATGTCAGTCTCTATGTGACGATCACCATCTGCGAAGAGAAGTTGTTGGATAATACTTTTCTGGCTGGTTCTGTATCTGCACTACTTTTATATTTCTTCCTTCTATCCTCCCTCTGTTCCTTAAATGTGTTTGTATGAGTAGCACAATCATTGATCCAACAAAATATAATTAAATTGATGACATCATTAGGAACAAAACAATAAAATAATGGTCTACTGATGGTTACTCCTCTTTCACAGGAACAATTTTCTGTTTTGCTGGCATAACGTGCAAAAGCCTTCATTGAAAGATAGAATTGTCATGATCTTCTAGTGCCCTTTATAGATCAATAATAAGATCACAACAAAGAAAACTCAAAAGTAAAGAAAGCATGATAAACAAAATATAAACCTAGGTACAGATTCTTGTAGCTTATAGAGAATATAAGCATTCCCCTTTGATCGTTTTGTGTCTTTATCAACCACCAAAGGGATTCAGATACTGTGAAACTTGTTGAAGTGGTCTCTCAGATCATCTTCTCTATTTTTTTCATAACAAATCATTAACATAGTTCGATACATAATCTCATAATCTTTAAATATAAGAATTTGAATAAGATAAAACACATACATAGCACTGTATAGAAGATTATGAACAAAAAGACGACCAGTTTGACCCTTACAATTTAGGTAAACACGAACCCAACTTGGAGAACATATGAAAACCAAACCAAACAAAGAGAAAAGGATGCACCTTTGCATATAATTTACTCTTTCAATCTGCAGAGGGATATCATAAAAGATCTTCAGAATTGCATACAAAAAACAAAACGGAAAAATACGTCTAAGTGTTTATTGAACACGACTCTTTATATGGGAAACAACAATACTTTTATTAAGGCACTTAATAAGAACTTACACTTTGAGAGACTACTACACACTTTGCTTTCTTTGAGGCTTTTCTTGGATGGTTTGGAGCAAATGAGCTCCACACCTATTTATAGGCCTCTTAGGAAGCTTCTAGATACTACAATACACTTACTACTTACTAGATAAGTCTAGAACTATCTAACATACTCTATAAGCTTTCATATGTTTCTAGAATGTTCTATCATGGTCTGGAGACGTCTAGGTTGCTCCAGTGTCTTCTAGAATGATCCATAACCTTCCAGGTTCTTCCATATCGTTCTAGAGTATACTAGACTCTTCCGGTATATTTCGGAGTCTTCCATAGTCTTCCATAATGTTCTAGAATCTTCTAGAGCATTCTAGAACAGGCTAAAGTCTTCTAGATAATATTTGTTCTATTGGGCTAGTGATGATATTTAACACTCCCCCTGAGCACTAACCCCCATTCTTCGCGATACCACCGAGAAGATCGTGCAAATCAAGGAACGGTCGAGAACGGCTCGTGACCGTTAAAGAAATATGTCGACTTTCGATGGAAGCCACTTGAATTTCAAGTTGGTGATAGATTCATGCTAAGAGTCTCTCCTAGGAAAGGAGTTATAAGATTCAGAAAAAAGGGAAAACTTAACCCGAAATGCATAGGACCTTTTGAGATCATTGCAAAGATAGGCCCGATAGCCTACCGACTCGCATTGCCCCAAGAGCTTTGCAACATGCATGACGTCTTCCCTGTGTCGAATCTTAAGAAAAGTCTCTTTGAGAACACACCAGTTATACCTCTCGACGAAATCTAGATAAACAACAAACTTAACTTCGTTTGGGAACCGATCGAGATCATGGATCGTGAGGTCAAGAGACTCACACAGAGCATCATCCCTATAGTCAAAGTACAATGGAACTCTAAGCAAGGACCGGAGTAAACATGGGAACGTGAAGATCAAATGAAGAGCAAGTACCCTCACTTGTTCAAAAACACCCCAACTACAAGTTAAATTTCGAGACGAAATTCCTTTAACGGGGGAAGGATGTGACAACCCGTAAAATACGTCATCAACCACCGTCAGAAGTTAACGACAATATAAAAGGACAATCTTGTAAATAATCGATATATATATATATATATATATATAATCGGTTTTTTGTCCTTATATATGTCAAATAATTAGGCTCACAAATAAGTGCACGAAACGATACGTCACTTAGAGAGCAGGTTAACACTTTTAAGATATACATATTACCGCGATCTAAAAAATATAAGTTTCATAAAAACCTGACTTAGCATTAGGACATATGGCATTGGTAGTAAATGAATATCTACCGTTCGTAAGGAGTTACAACGACGAAAACTACGAGGAGAACGGTTGACGTTTGGAGAAAGTTACCAACATGAAAATCATAGTACTACTTAAAGTACAATTTTTGAGATAAATAACGCTTAAAATAAAATCTGTATGAGAAAGTTATGATTTTTATAAAATCACAACGGTAATAAAAACTAGTTGAAAAAACGAAAGTTAAAATTAGCTAAAACGACCAAAAGGAAAGTTGTAGGGCATGACGAGACCTACACGGATATATAAGAGTCGTTGAAAACGGAGCTCGTATGCGATAGTTTTGGAATTTCAAAGTTGGATTTTTACCCTCGCATATACTGACATGCAGTACGGCCCACGCATCTGACGGATGGATCCATCCAGATATGGGATGACGTGGCATGAGGAGAGGGCGACACGTGGCAGGATCTATGACACGCATACAATTTCCCAACACGCATTGCACGACGTGCACCTCCAGACTAGCTATAAATAGCAAGCTCCAGACAATTGCAGCTTAAACCTCCCACGCATCTCTCTCTCAACCTCGAAGTTCGTGCCCTCCACCCGTACGTCTCTCGAAGTTCCGGATCCCGCTAGTCCACCCTACATCAACAGTTTCAACTCTCAATGTGAGTTCACAGCCCCATTTTCAAACCCTCTATGGGGGAATACATGTTAAATGCAACTAGCTTTTATAATTATATTGATATATTAATATTAGTTAGATAATTATACTATTAACATTAGGATGATATTATGCTTGGTAGATGCTGCCCAACTATTTTTCATAATATTATGCTTAGTTGTTACGTTGACTTACAACATGAATAGAAACATACACAATCGTTATGTTGGCCAATTCCCTAGGAAAATCATTTTAGTTTATAATAAATTACCAGCATCTATATCATTATCATTATCATTATCATCATTATCATTATCATTATCATCATATCATATCATATTATATCATCATACATACTTATAAAGCTAATATTTTTTCTTGAATCTCATGCATTTGAAACCCCCTTTTTTAACTTCCTCAAACCACATTCATTTGAAACCCCATTTTTTAACTAATGCAACTCAAAAGTTTGCTTAATTATGATTTAACACTCAAAAGTTTTATAACTTATATTATGTTTAATTAGCATTTAGTGAAAAGTTTACTATAAAAAGGCCAACCTTTTGTGTCTTTTGTGTTATATAAAATCTTACATGTAAGAAAGATTTTAAGATATTGTGATTCAAAAGTTTTCATATAGTTGAAGCATTCACGATCCAAATATGATGATTTGAAGAAATGGGTTATGTCGCATCGATTGTAATTGTAATATGATTTTTTTCTTTCAACCAAAACAAATGAAGCTTTTCTATTCTTTCTTTATATTCAGTTTCTCATTTAATCTTTATATGTGATTTGTGTGTATTACTCAATCTTGAATGTGACTCTCCAAACATCAATGTTTTGATTGGAATATCTTTCTGATTCTTCTTTTTCAAGAAAAATATTTTGATTGCAGGTTAGTGAAGAATTGTCATCAAGTTTCTATGGTTGAATGGTGTTAAATGAAGAAAGAAGATTCATAAAATGGATATAGGTTTTTTTGTTTGAGCAAAGTTGACGAATGTTAGTTTTTTCTTTTGAGTTAAATATATGTTTATGTAACATCTTTATTTATGTATTCAACCACCCAATGCTCTTATTTATTTGATTGTAGTTTTTCTATTTTGATTATGTTTATTTTTTATTATTTTTTTGTTGGGTTATCCTACATGTTGAGAGAAAAACTTGGAGACATACTTGAACAAAAGTTAGAACAAGTATATTGCGGAATAGTTAATCTCAAAGGATCTAAAAGCTCAACAATAATATAGTTAGATGGTTAGAGAGTTAGTTGCGGAAAAGTAAAGAAATAGAAATGACAGCAATTGTTATATCAAGAATACACTTAAGCTGATTCATAACAAGGAATGCATTCACTCCAAGTTAATAAGGAAGATCAAGCTTAGTGATTAAGTCAAATATGACTTGCTCCGAAGAGAGATTATGATCAGCAGAATTATGATAAGATTTAAGTAAGAAGCGATGAGTGAAGAAAGATAGAGAGATAACTTCAGAATGTATATTCAGATAGAATGCATAAGTTATCGGTATAGAATACAAGAGAATAAGTCTCTATTTATAGAGACTTAGAACTACACTAGATTACATCTCTATAAATAGCCGTGCAAGGCATACTGGACAATAGAGTGTATTACAAAAAAGACAAGTAAAGTAATATAGCTAAGTTGACTGTGGTAGCTGACTCCGGTTGTTGATGCTGATAAAGAGACTGACTGCGGGTGCTGAAGTGGCTGCGGTAGCAAAGTTCAAGAGGGTCACTTTTATGATTCAACAATTTCCCCCTAAGTGACCTCTTTAACTTCGGTTCAGCTATCAAGCTTGAGGAACTTGATCAGAATCCACCAAAATTTCCTGACGTTTTCTAGCCATGTGATTCTTCTTGTGATCTCAAACTTGACTTCTGCAGTAGTATGCTTCGATCTTTCAACTGCGGTCCGGCAGATGTCAAGTTGTTTTCTGGTGAGGCGATGCATGGCAGTCATAGGAATGAAATATTTGACATTGTCAGTCTTCCTTTTGAATATGACTCCAAGTTCAGGAAAGTTTGTTGCGCCTAGAGATCTTTCTTGAAAGCCTTCAGTAGGCATTGGCACAGGTTCAAGAGGTGGGAGATCAAACTTCTTGAGGATGGTGGGGTAGATATCCGCATCTATTTTGGCGAAATCGCAGACAGTTTCCTTGAGAAAGGTGTTGGCCCTTTCCAGCGTAATTTTCATCTTGGGGTGCTTCTCAGACTTATTTTGAAATACCTTGGCAATGAGGAAGATTTCTTCCGGATTCATGCAAGGGAAGTCTGCTTGGCTGCGGATGTAGTCATGTTCCCTTCTTGTGAGGGTGTACTGGATGTATTCAGCCTTCATAAATTTCCGGACTTTATAGTTCTTGACTGCGGATGGTCTGTCGTTAGACCATATGTTTTCGATGGAAGAGGCATGCTTAGCATAAAAACAATTTAGTCTCTCAAACTCCATCGGCAGTCGTTTGTGATCTGGAAGGCTCCGGTCAAACTGCTCAAATACAGTGAAGTACTTGGCATTTGGAGAAATTGGTACATCCCAGTACCCGTATGATGGGGGTTCAACGTATGTGAGGTGGGGTCGGTAGTCTTCATCCAGCAGCCTGCGGTGAGGATTAATCCAAGAATTGATCAAGGACTCATCCATCATGGTGTCAAACCCGCATTCTCTCCAAATTAACTCTTCCAGCTTGGCTGCTTTCCAATCATGCTTTCTTTGGGCGGTGGCAGGGGAGTCTGTGGTGCTTAGAGAAGACATATTTTCAGCCAAGTTCTTGAAGTGCGGAGGAGTCTCTGGCATTTTGGGAGTATCCTTTGGAGGTGAAGTGTGAGGAGATGGAGTATGTTGAGATGGTTGCGGTGAAGGCTGCGGTGTGGGAATTTTTTCAGTGATGATGGGGGGACTCTGATGAATAGATGGATCAGAGTGATGGACTTCTTCTTCTTCTTCACTTCCCCCTCTTGAGGGATGCAACGGAGGAGCTTCCTCAAGCCATTGCTTAAGTCCATCAATCTTGGCAAAAACTTCTTGGAATTGAGCTTTTAGTGTTTCTGCCAATTGTTGATTGTTTGTAGTGGAGGATCTGAAGAGTAGTTTGTGGATTTCCTTAGTGAGTTGGAGGATCTCTGGACCGTGAAAGTTGGAGGACAGGGATTTCTGCAGTCTGCTGATGGTGGCGTGAAGAACAGAGATAGTGGACTCATAAGCAGTATGAGTCTCATCTATCAATTTCTGAGACTGAGAGGCTTGATCCGCGATGGCCGCTTGGAGATCCGTTTTGATTGCGGTCACCTCAGAGATGAGGCGTTCCGCTGCAGCCATGAATTCCTTATGGTCAGCCTTGCGGTTGTTGTCAAGGGACCGGATCCCCATCTCTACTTTGAGAGAGATTCGTTCAGCAGCCATGCGTTCCCTTGTTTCCAGACGTTCTATTCTTTCAATCAGTGACTGTGGTCCTGGGGTGTCTTCAGGTTGCGGTTGAGTAGGCTTGACCGCAGCCAAGATCTGATCGACTTTGGCTTGAAGGCTTAGGAACTCTTTTCTGGAGACAACATTCTTCTTCTTTTTCTTCTTCTCTTTAGGCTTGGAAGTCGAATGATGAGAACCGTTGGACTCCTCTTCTTCTTCAAACATCATAAGGTCATCTTCTGAAGGGTTTGGCTTGTTGACCTCTTGGATATCGTCATCATCAAGACCGAAGGTTGGAGCAGAGCTGATTTCAACTGCGAATCCTTCCTCTTGTGATGGATTGACTGTAGGAGTGGGAATTGGATTGGGAGTTGGAGTAGGAGGGACTTTGGAGGTGCCTGCGGCTGCACCTGAAGCTTGAGCTTTTAACATTGTCTCAGCCATCTCATCCATCCAGTTCTGAACTTTTTGAATGGTGGCTACGGTATTGGCATTACTGATGGCATTTGCCCAATACCTAACCACGAGCTGGATTTCCTGCTCCTTTTGCTGCTGCTGCTTGATCTGTTGTTCCTTGCGGGCTTGGAATGCCCTTCTGAATGCATCATACTTCTTTTTCTCTGACTCGGTAACAGGTGTGTACCGTAACCATGAGTCATTTGAATCGTCTCCGTCAAATCCTGAAAAGCGCACCGAAGTGTCCTTCGGGTCCACGGATCCTTGCACATTTGTGCTCACCGTGCCTAAACCACCTGTAAAGGATGTAAGCAGATTAGGATTTCCTGAGCTTCCTCGGTCTCCTTGACCCGTGGTCAAGTGTGGCCTCGGCTCAGTTCTGGCATGGGAGGAAGAAGTGCCCTGCAGGTGGGAAGGTGTTTGTATTGTATGGGTGACGTTCAAAAGGATTGAGCTCAACTCCTCGGGTGAAAAGAAATGCAGTCGGGAAGCCCTGGAGACCTTAGGGCGTGCACCAGTATCATCCCCTTGGGAGTGAACTGGGGGGGAGTCTCCATGATGTTGTGAATCAGACTCAGTTTCTGAGTCTGACTGGAAAATGATGGTGGTGTTGAATGGGTCTGCGGCCACCCCAAGGACTACTGGAGCCTTTTGAGAGGCTTCAGTATAGGTCCGGTCACGCATTTGGTCAGTGGTGGTGGTTTTCCGTTTCTTAAGGATGGCAATCGGTTGCGCATCCTCAGAGTCACTATCAGATGGAGGTGTGACTGGTTTGGTTTTTCTTTTCTTGGAGGGTGCGGTTGGTTTTGGAGCGTTTTTCTTTGGGGTTCTCTGCTTCTTGGTTGCCAACTGCTTTCTTCTTTGAGAAAGATTGGATAGTGTAGTGGAAGAGGGGACTGCGGTACCCTCAGGGATAATAGCTGCGGATGGAAGAGGCGGGGTAGAAGGGTATGGGGCAATACCCTCCGTAGCCTCAATGTGGTCTGAGACATCAGCAGTCCCAAGACCAAGAGAAGAAAGAATATGAGTAGGGAGTCTGCGTATCGGTCCAAATACAGTTTGATCAAAAGAAGGGTTGTACCTTTTAAGATCCTTAGTGATGAAGAAGTTGATGTCACTACCTATGTCTATTCCAGCGTCCGCATGTAGGTCTGATATGCATGTAGGTCTGATATGCAGAGAGACCAGAATCTTGCAAATGTGAGCTCGGTTGGGTTCTCCTTCGGGTTCTCCTTGGGAATGTATTGAAGGAAATCGTCCCATAGGATCTGCCCGTAGTTGACGTCGTGTCCGGTGAAAATGCTCCATACTAATTCCAAAAGCTTTAGTCCCATGTTGCCAATGCCTCCGGTTCTGCCGGATAGACAGCGGATGACAAAGTGACACACGAATTGCCATACCGCATGCAGTTGGTTCTTCTTGAACTCACCAATCCCTCGAATTGGTTTTTGATACCCCATCTGGTAGAGGGCAGATGTGACGTCAGCCATTGATGGTGAGAAGATTTTGATGGAGGGATGAACCAGAAGGTTAATGGATGAGAGGAACTTTTCTTTGGACAAGATGACCAAAGAATCGTTAATGAGGTTGAGGTGAACTTCTTGGGGGTTTTCCAGTGGGCGATAAGCAGAAAAAGCACATTTGAAGAGAGTAGAAACTGGAACAACGTTTGTAAATGCATCGAATGGGCCAAACAGAGGGTGGTTCTTGAGAAACTTGATCATAAGCTTGATGGGAGCATTATATGAAGGATGATCTTCAAATATTGCTCGAAAATTGCTTGATGCGATTGTTGGAGAGTCGGAACCGGTGGGATTCGCTGAGCCTGAAGCCTTAGATTGCTTCTTTGATGCACCTGATTTCACCATTGTAGGAGCTTGAAGGTTTTAAGAAGAAGTAGAAAACAGAGTGCTTGAAGGTTTTTGAGAGAGAATGATCGATATTCAGAAAGCGTAAAGTGAATTTGGGGAAGAAGATAGGTTTATAAAGGAGGGGGTGAAAAGTTTTTAACCCTAGGTAAATGGTAAAGATAGGGTAAAACGTCGTTTGATATTTGGGGGGAAACTCTGAATTGGGATTAAATCTCAGCCACACAAAAAAACGGTTTGAAAAAGATTTGGGAGATTTACTAAAAGAGGGCTGCATTTAATGAAAAGTCAGACATCTATCAATGTGTCAGGTGGACGTGGGGTGAGGGGAAAGGAAGTTGTAACGGATGGGACGTGCTGGGGAAGGGAAAAGACAGATTAAGGATGAGTTTATGGAAACACGTTCTTTTTGTCATTATCCCTAAAATAGGTCTGACACAGGTTTATTCAGAAGGGGAATGAGACAGTTTCTAAAGAGAATGTTTTTTGTCTTTAATGTTTTATTTAATGAAGGATCATTAAATAGCACACAAAAGATTTAGGAGTTGATGAAACAGTTGAGAAATGAGTAACGTGATCGCGGATGGAAGCTGCATTGCGGTTGGAAACGTCATCGCGGATGGAAATTTCATTGCGGTTGGAAAGTCATTGCGGATGGAAATTTCATTGCGGTTGAAAAGTCATCGCGGATTGACAAGGAAAAGACTGCAGTGAGGAACTGAGGAGAAACACTTGTACAAAGATTAGTAATAACAGACAATAAAGACCCATGAGAGATAAGTATAATATATGGTTGCGGTACCTAGACTGCGGTACCATAACCATCTATCATAGATAACTCTTAATTAGAACCGCAACAGAGACCAAGGATGGTCTGCGGTAGCTAACAACTCAATAAGAATTACGGGTCTGGATTCATCATTCCTAACATTTGCAGGAAGGTGTTAAGCTTTGTGGAATTGAGCGCTTTTGTGAACACATCAGCAATCTCTTCATGAGAAGGGACAAAGATGAGTTCAATGTTACCTTTTAAGATGTGGTCTTTGATGAAGTGATACCGTAGTTCAATATGTTTAGTCTTGGAGTGCTGAATTGGATTGTGAGAGATAGCAATAGCACTTTCTGAGTCACAATAGATCGGTATCCGCAGCATTCTATACCCATAGTCCATTAGTTGAGTTTTCATCCAAAGGACTTGAGAGCAACAACTGGCTGCGGCCACATACTCAGCTTCTGCAGTAGAAAGAGAAACACAGCTTTGTTTTCTTGAAGACCAGCTGACAAGTCTTCCACCCAAAAATTGACATCCTCCTGAAGTACTTTTGCGGTCTAATCTGCATCCGGCATGATCCGCATCTGTGAAAGCTTGCAGGCTGAAGTCATTGCCTGCAGGGTACCATAGACCAAGTGATTTGCTTCCTTTCAGGTACGGTAGTATCTGTTTGGCTGCGGTCATATGTGACACTTTTGGGTCCGCCTGATATCTTGCACATACACCAGTTGCAAAAACAATGACTGGCCTGCTTGCGGTGAGGTACATCAAAGAACCAATGATACCTCGATAAGTCTTGTGATCCACAGATTTGCCTGCGGGATCAGCAGAGATCTTATAACCGAAGGCCATGGGGACCTTAGCAAAAGAACAGTTGTCCATGGAATATTTCTTTAAAAGTTTAGTGGTGTATTTCTCTTGATGAATGAATATCCCTTGCGGAATTTGTTTCACTTGAAGTCCTAGAAAGAAATTGATCTCTCTATTCATGCTCATTTTGAACTTGTTGGTCATGAGCTTAGCAAATTCATCCACCATGCCTTGATCAGTCGAACCGAAGATGATATCATCCACATATATTTGTACAAGCATAAGGTGGTCACCATTAGCTTTTCTAAATAACATGGGGTCAATCACTCCTCTCTTGTACCCGGATGAGACGAGAAATTCAGAAAGAGTCTCATACCATGCTCTTGGGGCTTGCTTCAGACCGTAGACTGCTTTTTCAAGCTCGTAGCAGTGGTCTGGGAATTCAACGTTTTCAAACCCTGGAGGTTGTTGAAGATAGACCTCTTCTTTTAGTTCCCCATTGAGAAAGTCACTCTTAACGTCCATTTGGTGTACCTTGACGTTCTTGTGGGCTGCGTATGCAAGGAAGATCCGGATAGCTTCCATGCGTGCTACCGGAGCATACGTTTCATCGTAGTCAATGCCTTCAAGTTGACTATACCCCTTTGCAACTAGCCTTACCTTGTTTCTGACTACCGCACCAGATTCATCCAGCTTGTTTTTGAATACCCATCTAGTGCCAACAGTGGAGTGACCACGTGGCTTTGGAACGAGCTGCCAAACTTTGTTCCTTTGAAATTCTTCTAGCTCTTCTTGCATTGCAGCTATCCAGTCAGGTTCAAGCAATGCTTCTTTGATCGTTCTAGGCTCTACCGAGGACATGAATGCTGCATAGTGACAGTGATCAGATAGGTCCTTGGAAGATCGAGTATGGATGCCTGCGGATGGGTTCCCAATGATTTGACCTGGTGGGTGGTCTTTCGTCCATACATGAAGACGGGGTTGCAGATGATCAGCAGCTGCAGTAGAGGGAATATCTTGAATATCAGAAGAAGCTGCGATGGAGGATGGCAGTTCCCCCTGGATTTAAGAACATCCTGGTGAGTCATCTTGGTTTGTTGGAACGAGAGTGGAGTTTTCTTGAATGGTTGGGAGAGGTTCCCCCTGGATTGCTGATGGGAGTTCCTCTGGAACCTGAGAAGGTTCCCCCTGGACTGCGGATGGGAGAGTGATAATCCTTGGATCGGTGCTGGTGTCAATGTTTTCTATGATTTCATCATCCGAATCCGAAGATACGTTTGATGGTATTGCTTCTCTGTGGGTGGGACTTTGAACAGCATCAGGTACTGGAACCTCGACGGTTGTTGCTTGATCCGAAGTAGAGATTTCCCCCTCAACCGGAGAGGTGAAAGTATTGAGAGATGCTACTTCAGATAGAGATGGTCCAGAGACATCAGCGTGTTGTTGTTGAGCTGCGGGTGACACAAGAACCTCGGATAGTTTCTCCGTCTCAACAGGATTGAAAAGATCATCATAATTGACTTCAACTACATTCAAGGGTCCTGAAGAAGCAGGAATGTCACTCTCCATGATTGCAGTGGTTTCGGTGGATGGAGGGGCGTTGCGGATGTGAGAATCATCAAATTTCACATCGAAGCTTTCAATGATCAGCCTTGTACGCCTGATGAGCACTCGATAAGCAACCTTGTTAGTGGAATAACCAAGGAATATGCCTTCATCAGACTTCGGTGCAAATTTGTTAAGCTGATCGCGGTTGTTGATCACGAAACATCTACAACCAAAGATATGAAAGAAGCGAACATTTGGCTTGCGGTTGTTAAGGCCCTCATATGGTGTTTTATTGAGGCGTTTGCACACAATACTTCGGTTTTGGACAAAGCATGCGGTTGCTACAGCTTCAGCCCAGAAGTAGAGAGGAAGGTGGGCGAAGTTAAGCATGGATCTGGCTGCTTCTACTAGAGTGCGGTTCCTTCTTTCAACTACTCCATTTTGTTGCGGTGTATATGGGGCTGAGAAGTTGTGAGTGATGCCCTTTGACACCAAGAAACTGTTGAGAAGATGATTAGTGAACTCAGTTCCATTATCACTGTGGATGCGTCAAACTGGAAGCTTGATCTGAAGTTCGATTTCTTTGATGAAGTTGATGAAAATCTGTGGTGTCTCTGATTTGAGTCTGAGAAAGAAGACCCATGTGAAGCGTGTATAGTCATCAACAATAACTAGTATGTATTTCTTGTGGTGGAGACTGACTACGGTTGATGGACCGCAAAGATCAATGTGCAATAGCTCCAGAGGTTCAGAAATAGAAGAGTCCATTATCAGAGGGTGACTTGCTTTGGATTGTTTACCACATTCACAAGCCGGACAGAGAGTATCGTTGCTGAATTTGAGAATAGGGAGACCGCGGACTAGTTCTCCGGTGACTAGATTGTTGATGTACCTGAAGTTGAGGTGAGCTAGCTTGCGGTGCCATAGCCAGCTGACTTCGGATACAGCTTTGGATAGGAAGCACAACTGCGGTCTACCAATGATCAGAGAGACATCCAAAGGGTACATGGTACCTTCGGATCGGGATTTGATCAGGCATGTGTTTCTGTCACTTGTCATTACATAGCAAAATTGATCATCAAATTCAACACGATGTCCTGCTTTACGTAGTTGGCCAACACTGATGAGATTGTGTTTAAGGCTTTCTACATAAGCAACCTTCTGAATGGAAAAGTTCCCCGTAGTAAGAACACCGTAACCGCGGATGACACCATTCACATTGTTGCCGAATGTGACATTTCCACCATTGCATATTGGCCTGAAATCCCGAAGGTACTCTAACCTTCCGGTCATGTGCAAGGAGCAGGCACTGTCAATTAACCATTCATCTTCTTGTTCCTCCTTGCACAAAGCCTGAGAATTACACGGTTAGTTTAGGCATCCAAACTAGTTTGGAGCCTGGGGCAACTCATGTGTTTCTGAATGATGCATGGACCGAGGTTGCAGGGACAGGTCTCTTGTCAACTTCTAGTCCTAGTCCTGGGTGTTTGATCAGATCTGGAGTGTTGTGAGTTTTGGAAAAAGTACTAGGTTTCTGACTCTGATTGGATTTGACATAAGATAAATTCTTCTGACAACTGAACTGACATTTACAAAAGGAGGTTTTGTTTTTTGTTCTGACATTATGTTTGGTCAGTGGTTTAAAGGATGAATTGGACTTGTTACCAGTCCGAGGTGGGTAATTCCTGACATGAGTGTTGTTGGATTTCGAAAAAGTACATTATTGAAAAGATTTTGCACATGTAGATTTCTGAGTTCCTTTTGGTGGAGTTGGTAGAATACCCTTCCATTTGTTGAAATTTTGACGTGACTTTAAAAGTGTTGGTGTGGGTAAAATACCTTTCCATTTAGGATCATTTGAGGAATAGACCTGAAAACCATTGTTTTGAAAAGACTGAACACCCCTTTTTGTTTTGACAGAGGAAGCAGGAGTGACTTTTGAAGCTGGACTTTCCTTTTTGTTTGTTTTCTTGATAGGAGAGTTTTTTGACATGTAGTGTGAGAAAACAAATTTTTCTGGACTCTTGGACTTAGGAATTCTGACATGCTTCTTATTTTTTGAAAAACTTTGTCTGTTTGTGCCTCGAGATCTAATTTCCTCTTTGAAGGCCTTTTTGGCCAAGGATTTTGGTGAACCGCAGTCATTGATGTTCAACTGCGGTTTCCTGGAATTCTTAGGATAATTTTGAAAACGTGGGCTTGAGTCATCCGAACTTGAAGATTCTGGGATCTGAGAGCATTGTCCCACTTCAAAGTTCTCTATAGGTAATTCATGATGAATCGCCTGAAGAGTCACAGTTCCTTTTGCAGAGGACTGCGGTAGTGATGTTTTAACTACTGCAGAGTAAGTCTGAGTTGAGACTGTGGTGGGACTTTTTGAGATTTTTGACTGCAGTGTGATGAATTGCGGTCTGAGGACAGAGGTGGAATTAGATCACATGTGTGACCTTCAACAATGATTTCTTCATCAACTACGGATGAAGTTTGAGAATTTGGATAAACGGTGCCACAGATAGGAATTAGATCACATGTGTAACCCGAAACCTCAGGCACTATTTCCTCAATGACACAGTTATTGCTTAGACTATGCAGTCTACCGAAGTGAGTTTTGATATCTTCGGGAAAGGTTTTGTCATTGACAGGGAAATGAAATTCTCGGTCCGGAGGGACATACAGTCTGTCTTTGTTGAACCGGGGTGAGGAATCCATTGCGGTAGGATATCCATTGGACCAACCCCAATTGTATGTATTGTCCACGATTCCATTGTTCACCAAATTTTCAATAGCTTCACTTTCATTAAACAATTTTTCAATTAAGAGATTTAAGCGTACAATTTCACTCTGAGCTAAATCTCTCTGATTCAAAGCTATCTCTAATTGGGTTTCACTTAACATTCTTGCATCTTTTTCTAACTCTAGGTCCTTCTCTAACATAGCCATCTTGAGTCTTTTGTTATCTAGTCGTCCTCTTACGTGGAACATCTCTTGGGACGCAATGTTCTTTTCATCTAAGGCTTTGTTATAGTCTGAAAGGACGGCAGCACACGTGTCATTAAGATCATCTATGTAGGGTTGACAGTCATGCATGCTATAATTTAGAGTTTGGATCATGAGTTTTACCTGTTCGACGATGCTTAGAGTTCCATCTTTTGCCATGTAGCAGTAGTTCTTGTTCAGTGTTGTAGACCCATCATCATCCGCAGTGGCCAGCATGTAGATTTTCCCTTTTCCTTTGACATTGCTGATGGCTTCATCTTCGTCTCCGGATGACCAAACTTGATGGTCTCTTTTGACATGGGCCACGTATGCCCTTGCCTTTTCCGCCTTTTCTTTGTCTTCCAGTTCTTGAGCCATTCTAAGGTAGAAGGCTCGGTCTTTTACTACATTGGCCTTACAATCTCTTGCAAAGTGATTCTCTTTGTTGCATTTGTGACAAATTACAACATCAGTCTTGTCTTCTGAAGGAGTACCGGAGTCAGTGATTTGAGGAGACTGCGGTACCTCCTTTGGTTGATTATTCTGAGATTGTGGTGGATGAGAATTTTTGGGATATCGAGGATGGTTATTCTGGGAACCGAAGTTACGGTTGAATGGAGGTTTGTTGAACTGTTGATTCTTGCGGAAGGAAGGAGGGGGTAGACGGTTGAACTGTTGGCTAACCAGAGCAATAGCCTTCTGAAATTCTTCTTCATCATCATACTCTGAATCAGCTTCGTATGACTGCGGTGGAGTGTCATACGATGAAGAGTAGGGTGATTGCGGTGGAGCTTGTGCTATGAGAGCAAGTGGTCCTCCGAAGTCAGCACAATCCTTGAGTACGGTGGATTCTTGTGCTTGCAGCTCTCCATAGAGCTTGTAGAGTGACAAAGAGTGAATCTTTCTATCGCCTTGGACTATCATCTTAGCAGTCGTCCAATGTCTTCCCAAACCATTAAGAAACTGAAGATTAGTTTCATGGTTACTGCGGATGGTGCCCGCATTGGATAACTTGGTGACTATCAGGTTGAATCTTTTGAAGGAGTCTTCCAAACTTTCACCAGTATGAGCTTTGAAGTTGTTGAACTCATTGAGTGCGGTAGTAAGCTTCTTGTCTTGTGCTTGTTCTGAGCCTTCGTACAAATTCTTGAGAACTTCCCAGATCTCTTTTGCTGATTTGCAATTTATGATAATATCGAAGTTGTCAGGAGCAACTCCACAGGAGATTTCATAAAAAGCAACAGCATCATTTTCCATTTTATCGAGATCATCCTTGGTGGGACGGCTCATGACTGGTTGACCTCCTCCTAATCTGGTTGTAGCGCCGTCGGTTTGAACAGGTGTAAGTACTGGGACATGTGGTCCTTCTTCTATGGATCGCCATACATCTCTACCAAGTCTTCTTAAGTATCTTTCCATTCTTTGTGACCAGTGATGATATTCATTTGCTACCAGTATTGGGGCTCGGTTAGAACCACCAACACTGTTGGAAACATTCAGAGATAACGATTGTGCCATTTGAGTTTTTTTTTTGTGAGAAATGAGCTTTAGTGGTATAGAAGGCCCTTTGAAAAAATCAGAGTTCCATTTTAAAAAAGCAACCACTTTGGCTCTGATACCAATTGTTGAGAGAAAAACTTGGAGACACACCTGAACAAAAGTTAGAACAAGTATATTGCGGAATAGTTAATCTCAAAGGATCTAAAAGCTCAACAATAATATAGTTAGATGGTTAGAGAGTTAGTTGCGGAAAAGTAAAGAAATAGAAATGACAGCAATTGTTATATCAAGAATACACTTAAGCTGATTCATAACAAGGAATGCATTCACTCCAAGTTAATAAGGAAGATCAAGCTTAGTGATTAAGTCAAAGATGACTTGCTCCGAAGAGAGATTATGATCAGCAGAATTATGATAAGATTTAAGTAAGAAGCGATGAGTGAAGAAAGATAGAGAGATAACTTCAGAATGTATATTCAGATAGAATGCATAAGTTATCGGTATAGAATACAAGAGAATAAGTCTCTATTTATAGAGACTTAGAACTACACTAGATTACATCTCTATAAACAGCCGTGCAAGGCATACTGGACAATAGAGTGTATTACAAAAAAGACAAGTAAAGTAATCTAGCTAAGTTGACTGCGGTAGCTGACTCCGGTTGCTGATGCTGATAAAGAGACTGACTGCGGGTGCTGAAGTGGCTGCGGTAGCAAAGTTCAAGAGGGTCACTTTTATGATTCAACACTACACAACATATTTAAAAGACAATATTTAAAAGATAACATAATTTTGAACATTTGATATGTAATTATGATAGACTTATCATGATATGTTCTTCATATGAAAGTAATTTATCAATATTACTATGACAAGAATTACATATGACATTTACGAAAATATATATATTATATGTGATTTGTTTAACATGTATATGCACCTATGTATGTTATAAATTTATAATTAAATATCTTTATGTTAATAATTTAAGGGATTAAAATGATGCATCAAAACCAATTATTTAGACGAATATAATAATAATAATAATAATAATAATAATAATAATAATAATAATAATAATAATAAATATACATTTCCAAGTACCACATTCATTTGAAACTCACACTACAACTCAAGAGTTTTCTAATTTATGTATATTTATTAGTTACAACTCAAGAGTTTTTAACTTATGATTATTAATTAGTAATCACTAATAACTTTTTATTTTCCTTTCTTTTATAAGGTTGTAAAGTTTTTCTCATTAAAAACATTAATTTATTTGAAGAGATTTGTGATTTAAATATGAAGAGTTAATATAAATGTTATAATAGATGTTTTAGTGTTTTTATGTTATTAAAAGTTATAGTGTTTATTTTTCATATTTTTTATTATTCGTTGTATATATATCTTTTTTAATACAAATGTTATAATAGATGTTTTTCTATTTTTATGTTACTAAAAGTTGCAGTTCATATTTTTGTTCATTCGTTTTGTTACCAGTTATATTATCATTCATTTGATATATAATTTACACAATTTTAAACGGTTTATAAAATTATCTAATAATTGTATATATCACAATGACTTAAAAATTAAACTACAATGTTTAATAAAACTAATATGTTAACTATACGTTTGTTTTACTACTAGCATTTTGTTTCAAAGTAGAAATATTAAATAATAATTTGGTAAAAGTTATTATTTTAACTATATAATTCTATTCTCGTGCAACGCGCGGGGATTCGCCTAGTACTATACTATAAAGGAAGCATTTTTCCTTTCACCACATTCATTTGAAACTCTCATGCATTTTTCCTTTCACCACATTCATTTGAAACTCACATGACTTTTCAATTTCTTTCTAATAATGATTATAAGTTGGTTCATAATGTTAAATAAATATCAAACCTAAAGTGTAATCATATATAAACTATATTTCAATACTAAAAAATATCTTTACTTCTACATATAAAGTTATGTTTTTAACTTTTAACATATTATACTTAATTTATTAATATTAATATATTGTTGGATGTATTTTAAAGCTATAAATTTTGAACAATTTATATAAAATACTTAAATTATTAATTTAAATATCATATTACATGGTCAACTTAAATATAAATTTTAGTTTAACTTAAACAACTAAAAAAATATTTTGTAAATAATTAAAAGTGATAAATTGTAATGTCTTTCTAATAATGATTATAATTTGGTTAATAAGGTTAAACAAATATCAAACCTAAAGTGTAACCATAAATAAACTAAATTTCAATATTAAAATAATATCTTTACTTCTACTTATAAAGTTATGAGTTTAACTTTTAACATATTATACTTGATTTATTAAATTTAATATGTTATTGTATGTAAACCATTATCAGTTTAAAGCTATAACTTTTGAACAGTTTGGACAAAATACTTAAATTATTAATTTAAATATAACATTACAGTGTCAACTTAAATATAAAATTCAGTTCCACTTAAAAAACCCAAAAAATATTTTGTGAATAGTTAAAAGTGATAAATTGCAGTGTTAAATGGAAAAACTAAATTGTAATCTTAATTTAACTAAAATATTTCCTAAAGATATTTTTATAATAGTTAAAAGTTTTCAAATAAGTAGCTTAAAATAACTTATAATAACAATAGTTAAAAATAACTCTATATAAATGATTATATTGTTACCTTTAAAATCAAAAAACAATGTTTGATGTTTTAAATAATTATAATGATAGAAATTAACACGTTAAACAAATAATTTTAAAAAACTAATTGACAATAGCAACAACTATAAATAACATTAAACCATATATTATATTTAATTTTATTCATGAGTAACTCGCAGGTAGAAGTCATTCAAACGATTGAGATTATACAGTTATAATAGATGTATATATTATCATATAATTCAAAATAGTCATTATATCAATTTAGTATACAAATTATTATATCAAATTTAACAACAATGTTATTGTTATATTTAAAAAAACATATATTTATAAAGATTTCAACTACATAGGTCTTTCTGTGCAACGCGCGGGCATTTGCCTAGTCATTATCATTATATACTTATAAATGAAGCATTTTTCCTTTCACCACATTCATTTGAAACTCTCACTCATTTGTCCTTTCACCACATTCATTTGAAACTCCTATGAATTTTCAATTTCTTTTGAATAATGATTATAAGTTGGTTGATAAGGTTAAATAAGTATCAAACCTAAAGTGTACTCATACATAAACTAAATTTTAATTTACAATGAGATTTTTACTTCTACTTATAATGTTATGTCTTTAACATCTAACATATTATACTTAATTTATTAGATTTAATATGTTGTTGTATGTAAACCATTATCAGTCTAAAGCTACAACTTTTGAATAGTTTGAACAAAATACTTAAATTGTTAATTTAAATATAACATTAGAAGGTCAACTTCAATATAAATTTCAGTTCCACTTAAAAACCCAAAGAATATTTTGTGAATAGTTAAAAGTGATAAATTGTAGTGTTAAATTCAAAAACTAAATTGTAATATCAATTTAATTAAAATATTTCCTAAAGATATTTTTATAATCGTTAAAAGTTTTCAAATAAGTAGCTTAAAATAACCTATAATAATAATAATAATAGTTAAAAATAACTCTATATAAATGATTATATTGTTACCTTTAAAATAAAAAAAAATATTTGATGTTTTAAATAATTACAATGATAAAAATTAAAATGTTAAGCAAATAAATTTTAAAAAATTAATTAACAATAACAACAACTATATATAACATTAAACAATTTATTATATTTAATTTTATTCATGAGTAACCCTTGGGTAGAGGTCATTTAAAAGGTTGAGATTATGTAGTTTTAATAGATGTATATATTATCATATAATTCAAAATAATCAATATATTATATCAACTTAGTATACGAATTATTATATCAAATTTAAAAACAACATTATTGTTATATTTACAAAAACATATATTTGTAAAGATGTCGGCTATATAGATGCTTTTGTGCAACGCGCGGGCATTCGCCTAGTATACTTATAAATGAAACATTTTCCTTTTCACCACATTCATTTGAAACTCACATGCATTTTTTTCTTTCACCACATTCATTTGAAACTCCCATGACTTTTCAATTTCTTTCTAATTATAATTATAATTTGGTTAATTAGCTTAAATAAATATCAAACCTAAAGTGTAATCATATATAAACTAAATTTCAATATTAAAATTATATCTTTACTTCTACTTATAAAGTTATGTTTTTTAACTTTTAACATATTATACTTAATTTGTTAGTTTAAATATATTGTTGGATGTTAACCATTATCATTTTAAAGATACAATTTTGGAACAATTTGTATAAAATATTTAAATTATTAATTTAAATATAACATTACAGAGTCAACTTAAATATAAATTTTAGTTTAACTTAAACAACCCAAAAAATATTTTGTAAATAGTCAAAAGTGATAAATTGTAGGGTCTTTCTAATAACGATTATAAGTTGGTTAATAAGGTTAAATAAATATCAAACCTAAAGTGTAATTATAAATAAACTAAATTTCAATTTTAAAATAATATATTTACTTCTACTTATAAAGTTATGTCTTTAACTTTAAATATATTGTACTTAGTTTTGTTAGATTTAATATGTTGTTATATGTAAACCATTATCAGTTTAAAGCTACAACTTTTGAACAGTTTGGACAAAATACTTAAATTGTTAATTTAAATATAACATTACAATGTCAACTTAAATATAATTTCAGTACCACTTAAAAAACCAAAGAATATTCTGTAAATAGTTAAAAGTGATAAATTGTAGTGATAAATGCAAAAACTAAATTGTAATCTAAATTTAACTAAAATATTTCCTAAATATATTTTTATAACCGTTAAGAGTTTTCAAATAAGTAGCTTAAAATAACTTACAATAACAATACTTAAAATTAATTTTATATAAATAATTATATTGTTACCTTTAAAAACAAAAAACAATGTTTGATGTTTTAAATAATTATTATGATAGAAATTAAAACATTAAGCAAATAAATTTTAAAAAATTAATTAACAATAACAACAATTATAAATAACGTTAAACCATATATTATATTTAAGTTTATTATGTGTAACTTGTTGGATTAGTGTCTAAGCCCGTAACTATTTTGGTATGTACTTGACCCGGTTGTGTATGGTCCTTTTGGGTTGACTTCACCAAACCAACTTGATAGGATGATTTATGAAGAGAAAGGTTATTATGATTTATTAATATATTATAAGAATAATATATTAAAGGAGAAATCATATTGTTTAATTAATATTAGACAATAATTAATTAAGAATTAATTATGTGGCTAAAAGAGATTTATTAAATAAAGGGGACTGATATTGCAATTATATGATAGTTGTAAATTGGGCTATGGATTCCTAATGGAAAGGGGATTGGACGAAATCTATGGGAAGCCCATATGATTTTCGTCCAAGGGATTTCCAAGGGAACTTCATGGGTTGCTTAAGGCCTAAGCAGAGAATTAGGGTTTCTCCTGAAACCCTAGCAGCCCACACAAGTATATATAGACCCCTAAGGCTCCCAAAAATGTGTGGAAGTAATCCATAAGGGTTCTTAGACGTTTTGGTGTCTCTCATCCTCTCTCCTATTCATCATTCTCTTGCTCTTGGTGTTTGTGAGCCATAAGAGGTGTGACACATGTGACACTAAGCTTCTTGAAGATCAAAGAACTCTTGTAACCATTGAAAGGTAAGATCTAAACCCTAATTCATATGTTAATTCGATTATTGTATGCTAGATCTAGGGTTTATAAGCTTTGGATGATTATTGCATGTTCATTAAACAAACTAGATCCAAAAGCTTTAGGGTTTTGCATGTACACCATAGGATTGTTGTAGTGCTCAAAACCCATCAGTGCTCAAAACCCATCATAACTCGCTGGTAGAATTCATTCAAACGATTGAGATTATGAAGTTATGATAGATGTATATATTATCATATAATTCAAAATAATCAATATATTATATCAATTTAGTATACGAATTATTATATCAAATTTAACAACAACGTTATTGTTATATTGAAAAATATATATATTTGTAAAGACTTCAACTATATATGTGTTACTGCGCATTACAATGTCAACTTAAATATAAATTTCATTTCACTTAAAAAAACCAAAGAATATTTCGTGTATAGTTAAAAGTGATAAATTGTAATGATAAATACAAAAACTAAATTGTAATCTCAATTTAACTAAAATATTTCCTAAAGATATTTTTATAATCGTTAAAAATTTCCAAATAAGTAGCTTAAAATATCTTACAATAACAATTGTTAAAAATAACTCTATATAAATGATTATATTATTACCTGTAAAATCAAAAAATAATGTTTGATGTTTTAAATAATTACAATGATAGAAATTAAAATATTAAGCAAATAAATTTTAAAAAATTAATTAATAATAACAACAACTATAAATAACATTAAACCATATATTATATTTAATTTTATTCATGTGTAACTCGTGTGTAGAAGTCATTCAAACGATTGAGATTATGAATTTATAATAGATGTATATATTATCATATAATTCAAAATAATCAATATATTATATCAATTTAGTATATAAATTATTATATCAAATTTAACAACAACGTTATTGTTATATTTAAAAAAACATATATTTGTAAAGACTTCAGTTATATAGGTGTTTCTGCGCAACTTATATGATAATATATACATCTATTATAACTGCATAATCTCAATCGTTTAAATGACTTCTACCTATAAGTTACACATGAATAAAATTAAATATAATATATGGTTTAATGTTATTTATAGTTGTTGTTATTGTTTATTAAATTTTTAAAATTTATTTCTATCATTATAATTATTTAAAACATCAAACTTTGTTTTTTGATTTTAAAGGTAAGTGTTTCTTAAAAGTCTTCTTTAACTTATTATAATAATAAGTTGTTTAAAACTAAAGAACAATAATTTTAAATGATAATAACATCAATTTATAAATTACATAACGTTAACAACAAATAAATTGTATTTTAAATGAACATCATTATTGAAATTAGAAAATAATCGCATAAGTAAAATTTTAAATTAATCAATCATAACAATTCTTCAAAATAATATTAAATAGATAATTATATTTAGTTTTATTAATGAGGAAGGTGGGTTGATGTCAATAAATAATATTGTTTAAAATATTTTGTCAAAGTTAATATCAATAACATAACCATTTTAAACATATATTTTTCAACATTTTAACAATATATTTTTAACCTACACTACGCAACGCGCAGGAAGTCGTCTAGTATCATATCATCATATCATATTATATTATAAAGAAAACATTTTTTCTTTCACCACATTCATTTGAAACTCTCATGCATTTTTCCTTTCACCACATTCATTTGAAACTCCCATGACTTTTCAATTTCTTTCTAATAATGATTATAATTTGGTTAATAAGATTAAATAAATATCAAACCTAAAGTGTAATCTTATATAAATTAAATTTCAATATTAAAAGAATATCTTTACTACTACTTATAAAGTTATGTTTTTTAATTTTTTACATATTATACTTAATTTATTAGTTTTAATATATTGTTGGATGTACACCATTATCATTTTAAAGCTACAACTTTTGAACAATTTGTATAGAATATTTAAATTATAAACTTAAATATAACATTACAGGACCAACTTAAATATAATTTTTAGTTTAACTTAAACAACCCAAATAATATTTTGTAAATAGTTAAAAGTGATAAATTGTAGTGTCTTTCTAATAATGATTATAATTTGGTTAATAAAGCTAAATAAATATCAAACCTAAAGTGTAATCATAAATAAACTAAATTTCAATATTAAAATAATATCTTTATTTCTACTTATAAAGTTATGTCTTTAACTTTTAACATATTATACTTAATTTATTAGATTTAATATGTCGTTGTATGTAAACCATTATCAATTTAAAGCTAAATGCAAAAACTAAATTATAATATCAATTTAACTAAAATATTTTCAAAAGATATTTGTATAATCGTTAAAAGTTTTCAAATAAGTAGCTTAAAATAACTTACAATAACAATAGTTAAAAATAACTCTATATAAATGATTATTTTGTTACCTTTAAAATCAAAAAACAATGTTTGATGTTTTAAATAATTATAATGATAGAAATTAAAACGTTAAACAAATAAATTTTAAAAATTAATTAACAATAACAACAATTATAAATAACATTAAACTATATAATTATATTTAATTTTATTCAAGAGTAACTCGCAGTTAGAAGTCATTCAAACGATTGAGATTAGGTTGTTATAATAGATGTATATATTATCATATAATTTAGAATAATCAATATATTATATCAATTTAGTATACGAGTTATTATATCAATTTAACAACAACGTTATTGTTGTATTTAAAAAAAACCTATATTTGTAAAGATTTCAACTATATAGGTGTTTATGCGCAACGCATGGACATTCGTCTAGTTAATATATGTACAACGCACAAAATATAACTTTCCAAATTTTAAAAGTGGGCTTCCATTCTTATCTTTTAAATGGATTTTTAGGTTTTAATAATTTAACGGACTTAATTTTTTAATATTTATAGAAAGTTATCTGAAAAAATATAGGAGTTACAATATAATAATATAAATATTAAGTAATTTAATAATTAAAAATAAAACTAATAATAAATAATAACATAAGTTGTAACGACCCAAAAATCAAGGGTAAAAATTTCATTTTTAATATAGCTAAAACATTGATACCATTTGTTTCGAACATTTCAAATCATCATTAAGTAAAACATTTATCAGAGTTTATCCCAAAATTATTCATTGTGGAAATCATAGGTGTGTGCACTGCGATCAATCTGAGCCCTCCTTTTTCCAAATCGATGATACCTGAAACCAAAACTGTAAACCGTAAGCACAAAGCTTAGTGAGCTCCCCAGAGCATACCCCACACACAATCAACATATCATATTAGCTATAAAAAGCTATATCTACCACATAACACATATCATATTAGCTATACAAGCTATCTCTACCACATACCACATATCCTGTTAGCTATAAAAGCTATCCCTACCACATAACATTAGCTATAAAAGTTATCTCTACCACATATCACATATCATATTAGCTGTAAAAGTTGTCTCTATCACATAACATTAGCTATAAAAGTTATCTCTATCATATATCCATGCATAAGGATGCCTTGGGCTCCCCCAAATGGTCTTACACCTAAGTGTCATGGGCTCCCTCATGGTCTTTCCCTGCTGGACAGCCATGGGTTCCCCCACATGGTCTTACATCCAAGTGTCATGGGCTCCCCACATGGTCTTTCCCTGCTGGACAGCCATGGGCTCCCCCACATGGTCTTACATCCAAGTGTCATGGGCTCCCCTCATGGTCTTTCATGCAAATATCACATAGACAAACAACATAGCATATAGCAAATAACCAACTGGCATACCACATATCTCTACATCAACTAATGTACCACATAATACAAAATGGGCCGGCCTTGGTGCCTTCGACCCATTGGTATGGTGAGGAGACGCACCTCGCATTGCTGAAGTCCCGCAGACAAACTCTAGCTGATGAATAACAGATTCCCGAACTGTCAATCATCAAAATAACACCCAATCATTAATTGGGTTCCAATGCATAACCACAACTCCATACTTGGGGTAAAAAGACTACTTTACCCCTAACTTAACTTTATTCAGTCCAAGGCCCAATCCAAAGGCCTAAAAGTCAAACCATGGACCAAAGCCCAATATATGGCCCAATTTTCCAAATTGTGTCACAACTAGCATTTTAGCTAGGAAATTCTATTACTGTGTAACCATTCAACTATTGTAAAACATATACTCCAAGTAAATCTCACTCAATGCTCATTTAGATTCACCATTCATGTTCATCAAAGAGTATGAAGCCCTAAGATCCATGGTTTAAGTCCATATTGGACTAGAATTTCCTTATTGGGCTTAATGGGCCAATGAGCACCCAATTCAACTTTATTGGACTTAGAAGCCCTAATTGGATCCTAATTGGACCCAATTCATAAATCTAAAACATTTTGGACCATTTGGGTCTAGAATGGTTCATTCTAACCCTAATGGGCCTTATTGGGCCATAACTAATCCAATTAACCTTAGTGAGCCATAAGCCCATTCTTTTATTTTATTTGGGCCATGAATGCTTCCAAGGGTCCAATGGGCCGAAAAACTTTATGTTTAGGATCCAAAGATCCTAACTAAAGTTAATGGGCCCAAACCACTCCACCTTTTCTTCTTGGCCCAAAATCTCGGCCCATGTAAACAAAAAAAGAGAGAAGTGAAATGGGGGGGGGGTTGACTTTGGAGGTGCCACCTCCATTTTGTCCACCATGTATCCATGTTAGATCCCCCATACTTCCATGCATCTCACCTCACTACCTCTCTCCCCTCTCTTCTTCTACCCTTGACCGAGAGCCAAAACATACACACACACACTTGAAAAACTCTCTCCAAACTTCTCTACAATCATCCTCTTCCTTCCTCCAAGATCTCAAAAATTTGCTAGGGTTCTAAGGATCTTCATCAAGTCATTCAAATCATTGGTAAGTTATTGTCAAGCACAAGTATCTTCTTTCATCTTAACATGAAAAACTCCTTCTTACATGGTTTTTATTCCATGATCACACCTTAGAAGCTTCATAAACTCGAGATTCACAACAAATGTGTGCTAAGACCAAAAATCCTTTCCACTTCTTCTTCAAAAACCGAAACATCAAGCTAAGGTGAGTTCATACCCCCTTGTTTTCGGTTTTCATATGATTTTTGGGGGAGAATGCAAGTAAAATGTGTAGATCTATGTGTTATATGCATGTTTTGTGTGAATTCTTAGTTTATTTGGTAAAAATGTGTTAGATCTTAGCAAATCTCGAAATTTTAAGTATTATTTAACAAAGATCTATGAACTATGACATTATATACATCATATTATCAAGCCAAAAGTGATTACATGTTTAAGATACAAAAGATTTCAACAAAAACCTTGTTAAAGGTCAAAATTGTCAAGAAAATAAAAGATAAGGGCAAAAAGTGACATTTATGTTTTTATAAGGGCCAAACAGGTCCTACATATATAAAAAGGTATTTTTTTTATGTTAAACATACTTTAAAAAGGGGCCAAAATGCAAATTTAAGCTTAATGGGCTAAAACTTTTGGGCCTCACGGTTTTGGGCCCAAATTGAAAAAAATGAAGTTTTGGGGTTAAAAATGTTATTTGGCCAAAGTTTGAGTGATAAATGTAAATAAACCAAATTTAGGGGTGAAAATAACATTTATTTTCAAATTGGACCAAAAATGTAAAATTTTCCAAAATTGGGCCGGAAGCGTAAATATTTACAAACAAGGGGCTGAAAATGTACTTTTCTGCAAAACAGGGTTCTAAATGTGAAAATATAACTTTTTGGGCTAAATCCGTGAAATTCCAAACATTTGGGACAAAATTACAAAGTTTTATAAATTATGGACTAAAGTGTCATTTTTACAAAACTTTGGGCCTTAATTAAAAATTGGAGGATTATTGGCCAAAAATGTCACTTTTACAAAAAGAAAGCTTCTTATCATCAATCTAGTAAACCTTGAGCTAAAACAAACAACGGAACAAAACAAATGAACGAAATACGTCGATAACTATTTATTGGGCCTAATATTCACGTTACTTGGCCATTGGGCCCTAAGTGCCCAATTAAGTGTATATTGAGCCCAATGTTTTCCATGACGTGTTTATTGGGTCTTGCGACCCACTTACATGTTAATTTGGGCCTAAGTTATGGATTACATGTTTATTGAGCTTTTGTGGTCCATTTACATGCCTATTGGGCCTAAATTACCCTTTTACATGTTATTGGGCCTTTGTGGTCTAATTACATGCTAATATGGCTTGGAATGGAAATTTCACATATTAGTAGGCCGTAACTATACCTTTGTGTAATCATTAAACGTCGTATACTTATATATGTACCTTTCGAATGCAAAAACATACCACATATACGTAAACATTAAACATAGTACAAAAAGGGGTTGAGAATCTAGTGAGACATGTCAGTTGGCACCTCTGAGTGTACAATCGTAGCCTGTAGTTATAATTATAGTTTCCTGGTAGGAAAGTGGGAGTTTGTGTATAGATCTATACGGGGTGACCCCCCACGCCTTAGCTGTTCGCTACAGCTAGACTAGCCCAGTCTTGTGACATCCCCAAATTCACGGCCAGAAAAGACCGGTTTAATTTATGTTTTTAAAATAATTTCAGAGTAATCCTTTGATTAAAAGAGTTGCGGAATTTGTTCCCAAAACGAAATATGATAAAATAAGATTTACCAAAGCATTTCTTAAGGAAATGTATTTTCATTATATAACAAAACTCAGGATGTCATGTTCCGATACAGACCAAAAACATAAACGACACATTATAAGCCTTACAACAGTTATATTCACTACATGCCTATAATCAAAATATCTTGATAAGTCGTTCAACTTATGCTCCCGCGCCATTACCTGTAATACAAGAAAACTGAGTGGGTCAGGCTTGGGAGTCTGGTGAGCATATAGGGTTTTCAACCCACAATAAATAAATTTATTAATTTCATCAAACAACAATAACCCGATTACCCATTCCCGTTATCCTCACTTTACGTCCCTAAAACAACTATCACAAGGGACCTAGTATAAGGATTTTCATCGGGGCGACAACACTGCTTTGGGGGTTTCCCGGCAATTTATGTCAAATAAGGCAACCATGTGGGGGATGGAGTACAACAAATGAACACCCAAGCTCATTAACACCTACAGGTTGCGAGCCTGCCAACGTTCCACTTGACTGTCTAGAAAAGTCTGTGGTCGTCATCCATACTCCGCTAGATGACTGGATCACAATAACATCGAGGCCTCTCATCATTTTATTTTATCACACATCAACTATCTACCCATGTTATACCCAACATATTTGTAGATAAAAATAAATATACAGTTTAAATAATTTAAAACATGTATAAAATTCTTCATCTAGCATAGATAGCAAGTATACAGATAATATGCACATATAGCACGTAATTTATATAAAATACTTCATATCTATGTGTAAGATGAAAGTAACTACACACTCACTTGATTTAACGATAATCGGGCAACACTTTGTTTCTTAAAACGATCGTTTCCAATAAAACTGGGGGCTTTAATGAAAAATCGGGCCCTGTGAGGGTGGAGCTTCAAAACCGAAAAGATAAATTTTTCCGGGACTTCGGGCACTTCGGGACGTGTTTCGGGTGTTGAAAATGATACCGGGGCTTTGGGGAAAGTCAAAATGATAAAAATATTGTTTAAGGAGTAAAAAGTGGCAATTTTCCAAATCTAGCCGGGAGATCTCGCAACCCCCTATTTATAGGGTGCGAGACCGAAGTTTAGTGGCTAAGAAGGCTCCACGCGACAGCTGCGAGGCTCGGAGGTGGCTCGAATGCGAAGGGCTCGTCGGAAGCTTGTAGGCGAGACGTGGCTCGCTTCGGACATGCCACGTATGCGACACGCGTCGGTCTCTGACTGGGCCACGCTTCGGACTCGTCATCAGCATCGGACACGGGTCAGCAGTGAGGCGAGGGTGACGTGGCCGAACACCAGCCATGCGAAATTCCTCGGATTTCAGACTTTTCTTGATTTTTGTGCCCCGAACTTCTAAAATCCATAACTTTTGCATACGGGCTCCGTTTTTGACGTTCTTTATATGCACGTATAGGCGAAATTATGCTCTACAACTTTCGTTTAGACTCCGTCAGCTAATTTTGACTTTATTTTTAATATTGTTACTTTTAACAGAGCGGGACAGGAAAATCCGTTAAAAATTCATAACTTCTTCATTCGACATCCGTTTTCGTCTGTCTTTTTATCGTTATGCTACTATTAACGAGATCTTCGATTCTCGTTTAGGTTGTGTCGGCTAAAAATCACTCGATCTAAAATTCGAGTTTTTAGCTGTCAACTGCTAAGTTGAAACTTAGAAAAATCATAACTTCCTCATACGAAGTCAGATTTGGACATTCTTTTTTATCAAAATTCTCTGTTTAACGAATACTACGACTTTCGTTTAGATCGCTAAGGCTAAAAAGAATTTTATCCTAAATTCACTTTTTACGTCACACAGCGTCGTGCCGGTTCTGTCGCGAAACTTCGACAGGTCATAACTTATTCGTTATAACTCGGATTTCGGTATTCTTTATATCTCCGAAATCCTTGTTTTGGCCACTACAACTTTCTTAACAAATATCGGCTTTATCTAATATTTATTTTCGACGCTCATTTTTATTCTTAATTAATTAAACCCTAATAATTAAGCATAAAACACATAATTTTCACATAATTCCTTTTCATTTCTTCAAAATGACTTACAAAGGTTAACCTAGACTATTACGTCAATATTAATGCCTAGCCTAGAAACACAGGCGTTACAAGTCTAGGGCGACAAAATCCTTAGCAAGACCGGCATTTGGAAAAATACCAAGACGGGCGACCTAGTCATTATCATGCATGGTTATAACGGATCATATAGGGATTCAATACCAAAAGTAAACTTTTGAAGATAAACTCTTCGATTGTGTCAATGCAAAACGACTTATTTAACGATACAAGAATCTAGACGTTGTTATAAAACAGAAAATATCAGATTTTTTGGGGGAAATTATTCATATACATTTATCATTTATTCACAATACAATGAATCTAAACTACACTCTTATAAGCTATAACTATGAAATTCATACATGCATTTATACTTGATTTTCACAACATTTTCAGACATTTTACAGAAAATATCGGATTTTCTGGGTTTTTATGAAAGATACAAAGACTTTTACTCAAACATACTTATGAACTCACCAACATTATATATGTTGACCATTTTCAAAATAACTTGTATTCTCAAGTAATTGTTAAGCTGGAAGATTTGCAAGTGTGTATGGTTTTGTTTTATGTAACAACACTTATCGTATTTTTAACAATTTGAACTTATGTATTTTAACAATGTACTTGATGTAAACAATGCTAGTTGTATTATGTGATGTTGGTGATGATCGTGTTATGATTCATGTATATTCATTGTGATGATTATTCAATTGTTAGTCACACGAGCCCCCGGACGTTTCCGCCGTCTGGTTCGGGGGTGTGACAAATTGGGCCCAAGGCTCTACACGGGCTTATCTTAAGGCCCAACCATTTAGTCCAGTCCAAACATTTGGCATTCCACTGGTCCAACCTCTCATAATCCTCAAGGCCCAATTATGGCCCAATTTTCCAAATTGGGCCCAAGTCCTTCACATGGGCCTTATCCTAAAGCTCATCTAAATATTTTAGTCCATTTACTTGTCCTTGGATAGCCCATTCGTAACCCAATTACCAAAGTCCAAAATAAAGGCCCAACTCAAGGCCCAAGTGAAATTAGAGTTTTCACATGAAATGACGATTAGTGGTTAAGTGTTTCTTACTTAACCCATTAAGGACTTAATCCATTAAGTCCAATATTGCCTTAGGTTAATTGTAGGTGATTATTAATTAATATTTTAGGTTTATTAAATAATTCCAGTGCGTGTCCCGATCAACCCTAAAATTAGGGTTTCATGACATTAGGGTTTTCCAAACCCTAATTAGGGTTTCCAACCCAATACTAGCCCATTAGTCATATGTTTGGGCTTTTATGTCAATTAGGGCTTCATTGGGCCCATTAGGGTCTCATTGGGCCCACTACGGTTTCATTAGGCCCATTATGTCCAAGCATCCCAAACGAGTTAAAACGCAAACGAGGCACACCGCCACCCAACACGGCGACTGGTGGTGGCAGGAGGCGGCAGCCACCACCTCACGGTGGTAGTTAGAGTTTCTTTTCATTATTCTTTTTGTTAAATACACTTACAATGCTTTAATCCAAAATAAACATACACACACTAACTAACATAAACACACACACATCCACCCTTGTGGTGGCCGGTGGTGGTAGAAGGTGGCATAACCGAAATAGAGGCGGCAACCACCATGGTTGGCAGCCATGGTGGTTTTCTCGGGGTTTTATGGCCAACCGCAAACACACATCCTGACTCACAACAACAACAAACACCCACCCTCGATGTCAAGACTCGAACTCAGTCGTCCTTCACGGCGGCATGCGGCGGTGGCACAACATGTATAACTAAAAACGAAGATAGAGGGGCGTTTATGGTGGGGAAACGGTGGCAATCCACCACCGAAAACAACAACCACAGCAGCAAGGAAAGAAGAAGGGGAATACGGCGGCTGAAACAAGAGAAGAAGGGTGGCAGCGGACGCTTGAAGCTTCGCCAGCGGTCTTCATTGGCTCCTTCCCGATGGCTTTTGTCGTCACCGACAGCAGGAACTTACGGTGGCTTCACGACTCCGACAATGGTGGCGACGTAGGGTGCTCCGGCTTCCACAGGTGAGGAAACAACAACCGGTGGTGGGGGTCATGAGGTTTGCGGCCGCAAACGGGAGAAATAAGGGTGGTGCGGCTGAGGATGATATTAGGTTTAGGGTTTCGTTGGCTTTTATACCCGACGGTGAAACATATTGCCATAATGTCACAAATGGTCCCTCCCTTCACATATTCTTTCAAAAGAAGTCTATAAATTACCATTTAAACCCTGCCCCTGAAAACCTTTACTAATTAAGTCCGAATTTTTACAAAACAGCCCCTTGCTTGACAAATTCTTTTCAACTAAGGTACATAATTTACCCTTTTTCCCCCAGCCATCCAAAATCCTTTCATACCAGGTCCAGATGATATCAAACACACCTTGTCCCCTAAAAATCTCTACAAAACAAGTCCCGAAATTACGCTTTAACCCGCGAATAAACCAGATTATAACATTCGGCTCCCCAAAAAGCAACACTCCACTAAATAATATGGATTTAGGGCGACTATTCGTTCATCAATTTTATCTATTTATTTATTAAATAAACAGAATGTTACATAAGTATTAAGTAATTAAAACGAAAAATATAATTATAAATTGATTGATTTTACAAATTCGTAAAACTAAGTAATTAAAACCGTCTGAAAAAAGATGAGAGAGAGGTATGTTACTGTTGTGAGTGGTATGTGATTTTATTTTTTATTTTATTTTTAATTATTGAAGGGGTGAGATTTTATTTTTTTTATAATTGCTTAAGTATTAAAACAAACAAAAAAATGTAAAAAAAATAATAATAAAAGCAAAACAGTAAAAAAACAAAAAAAGTCATGATTTCATGATTTTAGATATTCCATATAAATCGAAAACCTTTTTAGACAATATCCATAAATTTTAAAAAGATGATATGCCACACCTAAATTATCTATCCGAATTTGTATAATCATCAACATATTAAAGGGAATGAAAGTTAGTTTTCTCAAACAATTAGGGGTGGTAACTGTAAATATGAAACGAAAAGTCCAAAACCTTTTTCTTACATATTCCAAACTAGATCACACATCAGCGGCGGACATTGGCTGTCCGACTTCCAACGCCGGCGTCTGTCACTCTCTCCCACATACACACCCACATCCAGTGAGATATTTCGAATTTTATAAGCGTGTATGTCTACAACTTGCCATAAATAATTTAGATTTTAAGCAGCACCCACAGTGAACTAATAGATTCCTTGCTTGGTTCTTTGAAAAAAAAAGGATTTACAGCTAGGGTTTTCATCGTAAAAGCAAGCTGAAATCATAGCTCCGGGAGTGAACCAGAGGTCGTTCTGTATCTAACAGGAAAATGAAGTCAACTGTTAGCGAACTCATTCGCCGGAAAAGATTATTGAAGCATGTTTTGCTAGGACTAATTGCAGTGCTCGGATTGATTTGTTTGTACAATGGTTCGACATTTGCTCCTGGAGCGGAAGAAGTTATTAGTTTGGACGATGGTACGGATCCGATCACCGGAAGTTTTCGACCTAAACGTGATTATTTCGATGAATTGTTTGAAGATCAAGAACAAAACCCCGAGGTTCCCAAAAGCTTACCTGTAAGTTGTTTATGAGGATTGTTATAGATTTCTAGAATCAGTACATTTTGATTTGATTAACATTGATTTTTTGTTCGTTTGGTTTGAAGGTTTGTGATACTCGACACTCGGAGTTGATACCTTGTTTGGATAGACATCTTATCTACCAATTGAAGTTGAAGCTTAATTTGACTCTAATGGAGCATTATGAACGACATTGTCCGCCTGCAGAACGACGATACAATTGTCTAATTCCGCCTCCATCTGGATACAAGGTTAGTTATGATTCTTCTCTGTTTCCTTCCAGTTCAGATCTCCAAAGCGTTCAATGTGATTAGCGTTATAATTCCAGATCCCAATCAGGTGGCCGGAAAGTAGAGATGAGGTTTGGAAGGCAAACATACCCCATACACATCTTGCGCAGGAGAAATCCGATCAAAATTGGATGATAGTGATGGGAGAAAAAATCAGGTTTCCTGGTGGAGGAACTCATTTTCATTCTGGTGCTGATAAGTACATAGCTTCCATTGCATCGGTAAGTCACCTTTATCAATGTCTTTTTGTCAAATTAGGGCACCCTTTAACTTGCATAATCATGATTCATTGTATAGATGCTCAAGTTTCCTGGTGACAAGCTCAACAATGGAGGAAACATCCGAACTGTTCTTGATGTGGGATGTGGGGTAGCAAGTTTTGGAGCTTATCTTTTACCCCTTGGAATCATAGCCATGTCTTTAGCACCAAATGATGTACATCAAAATCAAATCCAATTTGCACTAGAACGTGGGATTCCATCAACATTAGGAGTCTTGGGTACCAAAAGACTTCCATACCCAAGCAGATCATTTGAAATGGCTCATTGTTCACGTTGTAGGATTGATTGGCTTCAAAGAGATGGGATTCTACTCCTGGAATTGGACAGACTACTTAGACCAGGAGGCTATTTTGTGTACTCTTCTCCAGAAGCATACGCACATGATCCTGAAAATAGAAGGATTTGGAATTCTATGCATGATCTATTAAGAAGAATGTGTTGGAGAGTTGTTTCAAGAAGAGATCAAACTGTTATTTGGGCCAAATCTTTAAGTAATAGCTGTTACCTTAAAAGACCATTAGGAACCAATCCTCCTCTATGCAGCTCAGATAATGATCCTGATGTGAGTTGGAATGTGCATATGAAGGCATGCATTACCCAATACTCTACAAGTAAGTTCACTTTATTATAACATTGTTTCTTTGAATACAAATTCACATTTTGGATGCATTTTTTTTATTTTTTTTTTTGTAATGTAGAGATGCATAAAGGAAAAGGGAGTGGGCTTGAACCATGGCCAAGTAGGCTTACGGGCCCACCACCTCGCCTTGATGAAATCGGTGTTAGTGTTGACCAGTATCAAGAAGACAGTGTAAGTATCTAAAATAAATGAAAAAGAAGTAAACTTTTTTGTTGATAATTGGTTTATAATTAATGTTATATGATGCAGGATACATGGCATCATAGAGTGATGGAGTATTGGAAGCAGATGAGATCAGTGATACAGAAAAGTTCCATTAGAAATGTGATGGATATGAACTCAAATCTTGGTGGATTTGCTGCTGCTCTTAAGGAGAAAGATGTTTGGGTGATGAATGTGGCTCCAGTAAACATGTCTTCAAGGTTAAAGATTGTTTATGACAGAGGATTAATAGGAACTGTTCATGATTGGTATGCACTTTTTACATTTAACTCCCTCAAAATCTTTTTTCTTTTTCCATACCCATTAACCCTTTAATGATAAATATGTTGAAATTTTAACAATGGGTATTTCATGTGTGAATCTTTTTCAACATATCCACATCCAAATGGGTGGGTTGACTAATGGGTCAAAATGAGTATTTTCACTAAAGTCAAAACGGGTCGTCGATCCGAGTTGACCTATTTCTTTTTTAAACATACCCATTAATCTTTTTCAGATAAAGATGGTAAATTTGTTAAAATTAGAATAATGGGTGTTGCATATGTGAATCTTTTATATCGTATCCACATACAAATGGGTGGGTTGACTAATGGGTCAAAGTGGGTCTATCCATGTTGACCCATTAACCTTTTTGAAGATAAAGATGACAAATTTGTTAAAATTAGAATAATGGGTGTTGCAGGTGTGAATCTTTTTCAACATATCCAAGAACTTATGATCTACTTCATGCATGGAGAGTTTTTTCAGAAATTCAAGATCGAGGTTGTAGTGTTGAAGATTTATTAATTGAAATGGATCGAATGTTAAGGCCAGAAGGATTTGTGATCATAAGAGACAAATCATCTATAGTTGACCATATAAGAAAGTTCTTGACAGCTTTAAAATGGGATGGATATTCATTAGAGGTTGAACCAAAAATTGATCCTCTTTCTTTAAACGACGAGCGCGTTGTAATTGCCAGAAAACAACTATGGGGAGATGATGATGATGAAATTTTATAAAAATGGATTTCTTTTAAGAATGTTTAAAATGAATTTAGGGAGATGATGTGATTGGATATATGTTGAAAATTTTGGTTGTAAATCTTTGGGATTTGAGTAAAGAAGGAATTAGATAAAAAAAAAAAATTAAGTAACTAGTTTTTTAGTTTAATTCTTCTTAATGTATCTCAACATTTTTCATATCTATGGAAATCTTGTTTAGTGTATCTTTAACATCTAATTTTATTAAGTTCACTTGTATATCATGTATAGTACAATAGGAAAATGGTAAAATTGTATGACACGGTTTGATGCACACCATTAGATTCTATCTCTATGATGTGCTTTTTTGCTACGATTCAACCAATTACATTAGACTAACCCTTAAAAAAAAAATTACATTTTTTTCTATATGCGTATTGATGGAACATCGAGACCCAAAGGGGAAACTGAAGAGGAGATGAAGTGCAAAGATAAGCCTTTCAGGCAGTGGTAAGGTTGTATATTATCATGGTGGGTCACTTGACCCACTTTTTTTTTTCTTTTGTTAAGAAGTTATATAGAACAAAAATATGTGACCTACCTTATAAAAATTAAATGAACCACCTTGGCAAAAAAATATACTTATAAATCAGATTTTTAAAACCCATATCCCATATCTTACTAACCCAATAATTTTTTAGGGTATAATCTATAGCTCAACACAAATTAAATTAAAACAAAACATGAATTAAGAATAGGCGTTTTACAATTCACAACACACAAAGTTGGGAACCCACATAATCAACGATCGCTGCCGGTAAATATTCAAGTTTGTAAGCTAAATAAAATAGGACTATATAAGGAAATTCTATTTCCAAATTCCATTGGCATGAAAGACCTTAATAATGGATTGGTGATTCAAAATTCACACTTTCGCACTTTCGTTCACGGTTAATTACATTTGTCTTTTTTTTTTTTTTTTTTTTTTAAATATTGTTTCATAATTTATTTGTTCTAAAAAATCTAACTTCTAAGATTGTTAATTGTCAATGGACAAAATTTTATCGATATTGAATGTTAACAGTGATTTTTTCGCTTTTTAATTGTTTCATGCTTTTACAATAAGTTTTTTTTTATGTTTCAAACTTCTAATGTGAATCGCTTATTTGAATGTTATTCAACAATAAAGTTGGTAAAGACCGATGTACAAAAAAAGATGATCTTTTTAAATAATAGTTTGGTGTCATATATTGAAAAAAAATGTTTTAGAAAGTATTAGTATCAAGGTATAAAGATCTCGTCGCGTATAATTATAAAAACTTTAAATATTTTTTTTACTTATACAACTCGACCCGATCCGAACTCGCAATAGTTTTCTTTTTTTATATTTTTCTTTTTTATCGACTTCATTTAAATAGTGACCTATGTATTTTCACATTCTAGACTCGCCACTGTTCGCAGGAATGTTCATATCTTTATTTGGCCGACTCTCGAGCACACATGTATTCTACGTAATAATTCTCAGATTGCTTAAATTCCAGGCTATTTATTATTTTCCTTAAAAACAAAGTTAACCGGGTAAAATTGCATAAACCTACTATTTACTAATGTGGGTGATCAAAATGTGGGTTTTGAACAAATGAGTAACTTCAATGGTCATGTGTGTAAATGGTATAGTTTGATGAGTTTTTTTATACAATTCAAACTTGAAAGGTGTTTTTTATACATTTCTGAAACTTTATTACCTCTTTAAGTCATTTTCCGAAAAAAGAACTCATTAAAAATCAAAAAATCTAAAATTTATTTATTTAAATAAATAGTTCCTTCCATACGATAACACGAACAAATATCTTTCTCCTTGACTCTGTGTTCTCCCCCAAAATATAAATGTTTTCATCTTCTTTCTGTTGAGATTCTTCGTCACATGTATTATAACGACTCTCAGTGTCCTCAAATTCCATTTTAAGCACTATCTAAGAAGCAATCATTATATTTTGGAGTACTTTATTTAGATTGTAACTTTGAATTGGTATTTTTTAGAATTTTTGTTGTTCAAACACATTTAATTTGAAACGATAACCGATGTTGATTTGGAACATACATTTGATTGTTTAATATAGCTTTGACTTGTTCGAAGTGTGCTTAAACTGACGTAGATTGTAGATGGTTATTATTATTATTATTATTATTATTTGCATCGGTACTGTTTATTCTTGATTTCAACATGAGGACGATTGAATGAAGTTTGTTTACGAAGATCGAATCATTTACGAAAATATCTGAGATATTTACATAACTAGGCCCAAGGGTTTAATGGTTGGGGGGGGGGGGGGGGAATTCATGTTGTTTTTTCTATGGAATGCTTGATCAAGAAGTTCTGATAAACTTTGTTAAGAATTCCACTAGTAAACATTTGTTTTCATTTCACATTAATAACACTAAGTGATTTATGAAATCCTTGTTTTATGAATGCCCCTTGCATCCATCTGTATTCTGTCAATTTAGTACCAATGAAGTTTCTGAAAGTGTGATTGGTGCTATATGATAAATACAACTTCTTTCAAACCCTAGCTGACTTTCAAGCTTTTGCAATAGAGATGGTGATACATAATGATGGCAGAGACACCCTTGAGTTTAAAGATGATGTTAGGAAAATGGTCTTAAAGATCCCTAACAATCCTAAAAAAACAATAATAGAGAAAATAACAAGACACAAGAATATACGTGGAATCTCCAAAACGAAGAAAAACCACGGGCCTCCAGAGAGAAAAATATCCACTATATGATAAATTGTTACAATCAAATAGACTAATCTGTCAGGCCTCCCCAAAAACAGCTACACTCTCCCAAAGTGTTAACTAACAATTTCTACACTCTAAAACAAGAGATGAAACTCTAAAATAAGAGAATAAAGAAAGAACCCAACACTTAAGTGTATTTTGGAGGGGTGCCTTAAAAACTAAAGCATTAGAATCCTTTATCAACTTGGAGCCCACCCAAAGTTTCATCCTTCTAACAATGTTGGATGGGGATACTTTCCATTCTTTAGCCAAGAAACTTCAACAATCTACATTTAACATCCTGAAATTTAAGAACATGTTCTTAAATTAACAAAGTAAATAAATGAAATATGATTGATATAGATAAATCACCAATGAGTAATTATATCAGAAATTGATATGAAGTTTAGAAAGTTAGAAATGAAAATAATAACATTTTAAAGTTAAAGGGTCAAAAATGTCAAGTTGGCAAAGTGAGTTGACCAAAGGGTTGACTCAATTATTGTAAAGGACTAGAAAAGTTATATAATGGATGGATGAGGACTTATTATGTCAAAACTTAAGTTAAAATCACAAAATATGAGTTTATGGTGGAAATTGGCAAAATGAGCAAACTTGAGGGACCGAATGGTAAACTTTTAGAAAATAAGATGCACCATTCTTCTGTTATGGAGGATGAACGTGTTTGAACTCCACCATCCCTCTTATAATGGCGATTTTTGATCTCAAGAGCTCTAGTGTTTCACTCAAGTGGAGATTGGAGCATTGAAGCAAAAGGAAGATGAATAAAAGGCTTTCTAGGTATAATTTATTCTCCTTCTAACCTTGAAATTCGAATTTATGAAGTGGGTTAGCCCCAATGTCGAGTTTGGTGTGATTCAGTGATTATAATTTAGTTTTCTAACTTCCCTTGAGTGGTTTACATGGTTATAATCTCAATCCAATCATCCTATTGATGAATTTGATGATTTAGGTAAAAAGCTCCATGAACCCTAAACAACCCAAATTGGGGATATTGCAATTGATGATGAAATTGGATTGGATTCTATGCCCTAGTTGATATTTGAAAGAAAAAAAATCCAATTGGAATGCTCAAATTCATCCATGATGGTAGAACCAAGTATAAGCATAGATTTGTATTGATTTTTGGGGGAATTTGGAATGAAAACAATGGAATCCTTTGTATATGATCATTTGATGAGTATATGATACTCATAAACATGTGTTGATACTAAAAACATGATTTGACTGCAAAACATGAATACTTGAATGATCATTGGTTGAATTTATGGAATAATTGGTCATAAGGGCATTTTGGGAAACCTATGGATAACTATATGATGATTGACATATTAGAAGTGAATGACATTCATGAACATGAATTGACACTCTAGAAATGATATTGGAACACAAACATGAAAGGATGCTAGTAAGGTTCTAGCTCTAGTAATTGTTTTGGAAAAAAGGGCAATTTAGGAAACATTGAATGAAATTGAGGATTCCATAGTTGGATTAAATACTTGCAATGCGATTAATGGTGGTTTTATGTACTTGACAATACCTAATGATGTATTAAATGATTTAGGAATAAGTCATATTGGTTAAAGAGTGTTTTTGAGCAATTTGAGCTCTTAACCCTTTCATTTGAGTGTTTGTAAGCATTATGAACTTAGCATTTTGATTGAGGACTTAATGAATTAAGTTGAATGTTTTCGCATGATAAAACGTCCTCTAGTAGTGCTTGGAAACCTTTAAAAGTGTTACAATTGGTTACCTAAAACACCAAAACCATCCAAACAAGTTTAAGACTCAAAAAGTGAGTTTTTGGGGGTGTTTGGGCTGCCTCGGGACGCGACCCGCATGGTCAAGCACGCGACCCGCGCTCAGGCATCAGAGTGCCCAACTCGACCAAAATCGGATTTTAGTATTTTCCTCATAACTTTTGCACACAGGCTCGGATTTACGTGTGGTTTTTTCCTACGTTCATAATTTTTCATAAGAAACGAGTTGAAGCAATAAAATTTAGTAATGGAACATTTGAGGGGTATTTTGGTCATTTTGATTGACATTCACTTACATGTTATATAGGTGGTGTTTGAGAGTGTTGATCAAAGAAAAAGAACTAGAAAAGAACTAGCTAACCTTCGTGTGATTGAGGTGAGTATATGTTGACATTTTTCCACTTTGGGGTACATAGCAAAATGATTGTATGATAATGAAATGAAATGCTTTGATATATGAAATGTTTTGAAATGAAAGTGTTAAATGCTTTTGAAAATAATGTTTTGAAAATATGCTTTGAAAGTTAGAATGTTTTGGAAGCAAAGAATATTTCGAAAGAATGAATGTTTGATATGTGAAATGTGTTTTTTCAAAGTGTATCTTCCTAATAACCTATGATATTATAAATGATTATATAAGTATTGCTAATGTGGAAAGTGAAAGCTAAAAAGAAAGTAAAAAGGAAAGAAAGTAAAGAAACAATAAAAATTGTCAGGCCATGATACCTCATAAGAGGCACTAGAGGAATCTACTGTGGTGGAACCTTCCCTTCGCAAAGTATATGACTTGATCTACGTGATACCTTGGTGAATCAATTTGTTCTTTTCACCATGGCACTGGACTTGGATAGAAATCGAATGGAATGATACCTTGGTGATTTGATTTTGTTCTTTTCACATTGGCATTTGAAAGCATGATGCCTTGGTAGATTGATTTGTTCTTTCCACCTTGGTCTTGGAAATGGAAATGCAAATGAAAATGGAAAAGAAGTTAATGAAATGATAAGATAAGAAATGATACTTATGATATGATATGTATGTTATATATGAAATATTTTTCATGTAAATGATTGAAAATGTTTTATGGTGTGCATGAAAAGAGTTTTCCTTGAATATGCTTGAAAATGTTTTATGGTCTATGTTGAATCTTAGATTTTCCTGGTCTCAATGAAGGTCTCAAACCCGATGATGCTAAGGAGATCTGGAAACTTCGTACTTGAAATATAGCACAACCAATCAGGAGTTCTCCAGGAACAGGTACCGGGAGAACCCTCTGATGGTTAAATTAGTCGATGATTATAATTTGAGTTCGATAAGTATCAGAGAGGGAGAAAGTTTAGCTTACCTTGAGGTGTATGTTTGTTCGATGTATATATAATGTGAAGTGTTTACCTTAGGAAAGAAGGAATGAATTACGGTTCTTCTTTTCTTGGGATGGAGCAACTTAACTGAGAATTGTTTATTGGGAAGGAGCAAAAAGTTGTACCTCTTGTCTTGGGAAGGAGCAATCTGATTGGCCGAGGCCAAACCTCTTTGGCCAAGGTCGAACCTCTTTAGCCGAGGCCATACCTGATTGGTCGAGGCCGAAACTCTTTGGCCGAGTTGAACCACATGTCAGAAGACCGAACTGAACCATCATCAGAAGGTTGAACCGAACCATCAACAGAAGACCGAACTGAACCATACGGTAGAAGGACGAACCGAACCATACGGTAGAACCGAACCATCCGCAGAAGACCGAACTGAACCATATGGCAGAGACCGAATCGAACCGTTCGGTAGAACCGTATTTGACCGAACAACATATGCCTGAATTCCAAAAAAGGGTCTGATAAGATATATACATCATTAAGTCCCCCAAGTCTAAAGTAGGAGCGAGTCGACATCTAGTCATTCTTTGGACTTATACTAGTCGTGTATGCAATTACATGTCCTCATGCGCACGTGAACAAGATCAGAGTTATGATATAATATGTTCATGAATTTGTGTGATCATAAAGTTAAAATAAATCAAATGTTTCGAATATAATCGGTTGTATCAAAAAACTAATCATTGATCGCATTGCCTTGAGAAGGGAACTACCCATTATGTTCCCCAATTCTGAAGTAGGAATGGATCAACATCTAGTCCTGCTTCGGACTTATACTATGTCTAATTATATCAAAATGGTGTACAAACCAAATTGACCGATTTTAGCTGAACCACGGTGTGAAAGCCATGGTGGCTTGTATTTGGTCGAACCATGGTGTAAGAACCAATGACTTTATTATGTCGAACCATGGCATTGAGCTGATGGTGACTTACTATGCCAAACCATGGTGATGAGCCATTGTGGCTTTATAGGTCGTACCATGGCATCACCGATGGTGACACTAAATGATGTCGGACCATGGTTGTGAATCATGGTGGCTTTATTATGTCAAACCACGACACTGAGCCGATGGTGGCTCGTTATGCCAAACCATGGTGATGAGCCATGGTGGCTTTATAGGTCGAACCATGGCATCGTCCGATGGTGACAGTAAATGGTGCCGTACCATGGTGGCAAACCATGGTGTCTTTATTATATCGAACCATGACACTAAGCTGACGGTGACTCAATATGCCAAACCATAGTGATGAGCCATGTTGGCTTTATAGATCGAACCATGGCATCAGCCAATGGTGACACTAAATGGTGTCGGACCATGGTGTCTTTATTATGCCGAACCATGAAACTGAGCTAATGGTGACTCAATATGCCAAACCATGATAATTAACCATGGTGGCTTTATCGTGCCGAACCATGGTGGCTTTATTATAAATTGAGGGAAAAAATGGCATTCAATCAATGTAACATATTGTCAAGTCAGATAAAAGTGCTCCGTTCATGACAAGTATGCAGTACAATTTAAAGTGTGTTCGTATTCTTTTATTATAAGCTAACTAAAAAATATGTAAATTGTATACATGGTTTTAAGTGTGGAGCGTTTTGCCAGAGAGTAACTTAGCTACCATGCGGTTTTATAAAACATCAGTGCAATATATAACCAATGGTTTGAAAAGACTAGTGTTGATCATGCTACCAAAAGAAGGATAACACAATCAATCAGGAGTTCTCCGGGAACGGGTCCCAGGAGAACCCTCTGTTGGTTAAATTAGTTGATGATCATAATTCGAGTTCAATTAGTATGAGAGAGGGAGAGAGTTTCACTTACCTTAATGTGTATGTTTGTTCGATGTATATATAGTGTGAAGTGTTTACCTTGTGGAAGAAGGCATGAGTTAAGGTTCTTCTTTTCTTGGTATACCGAGCGGGGCCTAATGTCGGGCGGGGCCCATTATGTGTTCATTATGTATGGTATGTGGTATTTTGGAGAACTCACTAAGCTTTGTGCTTACAGTCTTCAGTTTATGTTTCAGGTACTTCTGGTTCGAAAGGGAAGAGCCCAGGATGATTGCAGTGCACACACCACCTCATTCTGCATTGTTTGATTACTCTGATGTTTTATGATGTATTGATACACTTTTTTCCACTTTAGTTTTATGATGCTATTTTGGATTACAATTTTTATTTAATTTAAAAATGAAACTTTTTGGTCTTAATTTTTGGGACGTTACAAATCTCTTGTAGTTCCCTATTAACCCAAGAAAACTTTGGATCTCAAAGGGAGACTTCAGGACCTCCCACTGCATCACTGCTTTAATTTTGACCGGATCGACCAAAAATCCATCCTGATTCACAAGGTGTCCCAAAAATTAAACCTCGCGCAACCAAAACTCACACTTGGAGAACTTAGCATAAAGTCTCTCTTCAAAACCCCAAGAATCTCCTGCAAGTGCTCCACATGCTGCTCTTTGGTCTTGGAATAGAACAAAATATCATCGATGAACATAGTGATTGACCGATCGAGCATCAATCTGCACACCCGGTTGTTCAGGTCAATGAACGCTGACAGTGCATTGGTGAGCCCAAATGGCATCAACGCGAACTCATAATGACCATAACGAGTCCGAAAATTCTTATTCTTAATGTCCTCATCTCTGAACCTCATTTGATGGTACCCTGACCTCAAATCAATCTTGGAAAACCAAGATGCACCCTGTAGCTTATCAAAGAGGTCATCAATCCTCAAGAGTGGGTAATGTTTCTTCAGTGTCAGCTTGTTTAACTCCCGGTAATCAATGCACATACTGTGTGAACCGTCCTTCTTCACAAACAAGATAGGCGCTCCCCAAGGCGAACTGCTTGGCCGAATGAATTGTTTGCCTAACAGTTCCTGAAGCTGAGAATACAACTCTTGCATCTCAGGTGGTGCAAGGTAATATGGTTCCTTAGAAATTGGGGTTGCACCGGGGATTAGATCAATCATGAACTCAACCTACCTCTCCGGAGGTACACCAGGTAAATCCTTCGGGAATACATCTGGAAAATCATGAACTATCGGAACATCTGCAATTGAGTGCTTCTGCTCATCTCGAGTGTCCTCCGCATAAGCGATAGATCATGAAAAACCATGTTGAATGTGCATCCTATCCCTCACGAGAAAACAAAAAGCGAAACCAACCCTGGTACCCTTGTCGTAAATGATCAGCTCTCCCCCACTTGGGGTATAAACTACCACCAACTGTCTCTCACAATCAATCAGATCCCCAAAGCGGCTTAACCAGTCCATCCTCACAATCATGCTAACGTCCTCCATAGGGATAGGAATCAGATCAATTGGGTAAGGCACTCTAAATATCTCAAAAACGCGGCCATGAAAAACACTCGAAGCGGGAACCTTGTGCTCATCGGCAATGGAAACTCGTAATAGGTACTCTAGTTCTCCGAGAGCCACATCAAAACTCCTAATGAAGGACGAAGATACAAAGGACCAACTCGCACCGAGTCAAAAAGTACTAATGCAGGCAAAGAGTTCACTAACAAAGTACCTAACAGAAACATACATACGAGCATACAAGAAATAACTTGACATAAATATAAATGAATACATACGAGTAACGATGTCGGGCACCGTCCTGGCCTCCTCTGCATTCAACTGGAAAGAACGTCCTCTGGTCTTCGGGGCCTCATCCATCCCCTGGCGGCCATCTGTGATCCGAAGAGTCGTCGAGGCTGGTGCCTATATTGGCCTAGCAAGCAATGGAAATTTGGCTTCACATGGCCAACCTGATCATAATGATAACAAACGCTTGCACCCAGCAACGGGGCCTACTGCTGCTGACGGAACTCTCTCGCATAGTGGCCCTCATTGCCACATTTGTGGCATCCAATCGTTAAATGACATACACCCTCGTACATATTCCCGCACTTTCCACAAGTGCGACCCCTCTGGCCTCCAGATCGGGAATCAGTGGGTTTGAACCACTTAGCTGCAGGTTGGATCTGAACTGGGGTCTACCTCTTCTCCTTCGCCTGCGTCTCAAGCCCAATCTCCCTCCTTCGTGTAAATGATTGCAGCTCAGTCAGGGTCTGGTACTACTGCGTCGATACAAACTCTCGAATCTCGGTCTTTAGCATGCTCAAGTATCGCAACATCTGGACCTACTTAGAAGAAGCATACTCCGAGCAAAAAAGGGCTCTCTCTGTGAACATCTTGGTGATCTCCTTCACTGACTATGTCGTCTTCTTGAGTGATAGATACTCCTGGGCAAACCTCTCTCTACCAGTGGAACATACTCAATCTGGAACATCTCTGATAACTTCTCCCAAGTCACCGCGACCTTCTCCATATGAGAATAAGCCTGAGTCGCCAACTTTCACCGGTCCTTCGCTCACCAACGTAGAAGGTTCAATGCAAAATTGACCTTCTGGTTCTTCGGACATAAACATGTGAAGAAACAGCCCTCAACATCAGATATCCACATCATTGAGACAATTGGGTCCTTAATCCCATCAAATTCTAGAGGATTCGTGTTAATGAAGTCTCGGTACTGCATCGACCCTCCTCCCTGTAGTCCCACAGCAGCAACGATTGCAGCAGCCTCAGTGACAACAACATAGCGCTCATCGAACATCTCGATCAGAGTGGTCTTGACAAACCCAAACATCTCTAAGATCTCCTCCCTAACTTCTAACGTCACCTGAGTGGTGATCAACTCCATGATCTCATCATCGCTCAAACCTGGCCTCTCCGGTCCATCAACACCTAATCCTGAACCTCTCGTCACTACCATACTAAAAATAAACAGGGAACACGTCAAAATCACATCATAGCGTATCACACTACAACTCAACCACTCACTCCTCGGGATTTGTGACTTCCTTGACACGTGTACGGGTCCTGTGCTTTTAGTAGTATGGGCCCATATTACCTTCCACACCTACCCGTATTTGTTTTAAGAGTCGTCACAGGATCCCTAGGCCATTGGGCCCCACTACAATTAGGTGTACTCATACACCCAACACATACACTCCTAAGAGTGACCACTAACTCCTAGTTCCTGCTAGAACTCTACCAATCCCGCTCTCATCTTATGAAATTTCCACTAATATTATAGTCGCTTCGCGTATGCTAATCGTACATAATGTCGGATCCGATAAACAGTCGAATAAATGATTCTACCCTAAGCCTACAACCAAACAAGGAACATGAAGTAAGGCTAAATCAAGCATTCTAAGGCTATAAAATCCTAATTATGCACATTTATGGTGCATACACTTAGTTACTAACAACAATAATGTCAGTTTCATAAATCATAACAAAGCAATCTCCTAGGCTACCAGGCATCATAATCAGACAATTATATCATGCAATCTCCTATGCAGTTCTAACATATCAACAAATATTCAGATAACAAGTGTAGGTATTTTGGGGAATAACTTCCTCTTGAGCTCCGGGTCATTGTACACATGCATCCTCCTTTTTGAGTTATTTGAAAGTAGTTTTGAAAAAACTTTTGCAGATCCTTAGTTTGAGTTTGGAATCACACGAGTGTTCATCCAAATCTCTCAAACTAGGGTTCTGATACCAACTTGTAACGTCCCAAAAAACCATAGTAAAATTTTTTTATTTTTAAAAGTGATAAAAGTTGTATTTCCATCAACCCAAGTCACCAAAAACATAGTTTCACAAACATATCAAAATCAGAGTAATAAAATCAGAGTATCTATCAAAACAATGACAACAACTGGATGATGTGTACAATCACACATTCGCCTTCCCCCGGTCATCTAAAGTACCTGAAACATTTAAACCACAACTGTAAGCCAAAGCTCAGTGAGTTCCCTAAAATACCTCACACAACAATATAAATACAAAGCATGCACAAACACGAGCCTTCAGTCTGACTAGACCGCCTTGCAAGGCCTACAATACATTTGGACCGCCTCACAAGGCTTACATTATATCTGGACCGCCCAGGTATCTTGACCTATTACACACCACAAGACCACCTCAACCCAACCACAACATGTCGACATATACACATAACAATACAAGCAAGCAAAGCTAATCATAAAAACTACCTGCCTAACAGAACACTGCAACATAAATCATCCTATCCACAAGGATATATAGATCACTACATCATAACACATCCTACACATAAGGATACATATTATAGTACAAAGTATAGTGATAAAACTCACCTTGCAAACTAGTAGATAACCAACACAGCTCACACAAATACAGAACTGGTACTACGAGTCACCTATACAACAAACAGAGACCAATTCCCATTCTATAGCCCAAAACCCCTCAAGTTGACTAAAAGTCAACTTGGTCAAAAAGTCAACTCAACTGGCCACCACATCGTGACCAAGCACCTGCCACGACGTGGCAATCTCTCGACAAAACAGTCGTGAGAAACCCCATTACCATGATGTAGTAAGCATGTTGCCACGTTGTGGGAACTGTTCTAGAACAGTTTAATGGATTAAGCCCTTAATCCATTAAGTCACACGCTTATCTCTTCCAGAAGGCTTCCTAACATCCATAAGCTTCATAAAAACCGTTTCTTTATGGACATGCATGTCCAATACATGTCTTGAATTCTAGTTAGTTCAAAATGGTGAAAATAAGGTCAAAACCTCATGCATGGAACCAAAACTCTACCAAAATTCAAATCTGGAACACTAAGCCTCAAAGGGACTTCAAGGATCTATAGAGTTGCCAACTTTATGGAATCCATCCACTCAAAAGATAAGAACCAGAGGACTTACAATGGTCCAAAATGTGTGCAATAAGGTGGTATGGGAACTTGCTTGTTGGATCTTTGCTCAAAGGACACCTTCTTCTCCTTCAATATCACCAAAAACCACAAAAAAAGCTTCAAGAACTCAAAGATAGAGGCTAGGGTTTGTTTAGGTCGAAAGAGAGGTGATGGAGGCTGAGGGTGAGCAAACCGTAGCCATCACATCCCTTAAATAGGACCCCAAGCCCGAAAAATTAGGGTTTCGCATACTGGCCGCCACCACGTCGTGGCCAACACCATGTCACGTAGTGGTGTCCAAAATGAAAGAAGTGTTTCATTGGGTGTCGTCACGTCGTGGTGCTATCACCACCACGTCGTAGCCACCAAAAACCCTATATTTTGAGTCTTGAATGCCATAACCACAAAAGAAGTATATATCCAAAACTTGGTGTTACAATAATTTTTCATTTGATCATTCATAAGAGACAAATCATTTATAGGTGACCATATAAGAAAGTTCTTGACCGCATTAAAATGGGATGGATATTCATTAGAGGTTGTACATCTTTGGGATTTGAGTAAAGAATGATTTAGATAAAAATTTAAGCAACTAGTTTTTGAGTTTAATTCTTGTCCATGTATCTCTAACATATTTCATATCTATGGAAATCTTGTGTAGTGTATCATTGACATCTAACTTTATTAAGTCAGACTTGACTTGTATATCATGTATAGTACAATGACAAAATGGTAAACTTGTATAACATGTTAAAATAGAATGAGGATATTGTTGGATTTGTTTTGTCATCATAATTCATAAAACACAAAATGGTTGGTCTTGAATTTTCTTTTCAAGTGGAAGCATGTGATGTGCACTAAAGTAAAGTTTCAACGGATTTTGTTTGTAGTCATTAAGCACTTTATTTGGAATTGGAAACACACCCAACAAACTCATTCGATTCGATTTGGTTTTATAGTTTAGTATGGCAACGTTGTGTTCTAATCCACCAAAAAGAGCATGTGCAATGCATAATCAGAAAAAGAAGAGCCACATACGTACTAAATGACCAAAACTGGACCACTAACCCAACAACCAAACCTAATACCATCATAGGCATTTTTTACTTTGATAAATAAAAAATAAAAACATAAAGAAAGTGTGTTTCAAGTTTCAAATCCAATGCAACCAGTCAAACACATTAATTATATTTTGTGTACCAAATGGGGCCTAGTAATGTCTAGATTGATTGATGAGTTTCTCACTTTACATGCATGCTATTTCACTCTAACTTACCAACTAAAAAAATCCAAATAACCCCCGATAAATACTTATATTACAAAACACACCAGAAAGAAGAGAAAAAAAAAAGTTCAATTTTAACCTTAAAGTAGGTTCATGATGAGAAGTTTTATGTGTTGATAATCACACTCTCATTGGCGATGGCCTTCAGGAAGAGTAACAACCTTATGAAAGGGCACATGCCTCTGAGGCAAAGATCCATCTTCCTCATCATCATCAAACTCCAAAACATAACTACCAATTAAAAACCCACCAATATTTTAATCATTTTTTATACCAAGAAAAATAATAATAACAATAAAATCTAAAACTTACTCGTCTGTTTTCCTCTGTTGTAGGTTTTCACATTGCAGCCAAAAACAACAAGGTGTAAATGTTATTGGCATAAAGAAAAACATATAAAAATAAATAAATAATACCTTGCGGGTATTGACGACAGTTGCTTTGTAAAGCGCGGTGGTTCCAGGGTAAACAGCCAATACGTGTTTGCCAGGTGGAAAGTCTTGAGCGGTGGATGGATCGTTTCTCTTTGGGAATGGTATAATATGTGACATAGGAAGTTTGTACTTCCTGATAAAATAAAAACATTTTCTAATTTTTTTAATTCCAAAATTCAAGTATAGGAGTATTATTTTTAAAAGTAAAACAAATTCAAGTATGTATATATACCTCTGACCAGCTGGTTCTTCATCATCACCTGGTTCTTCATCAAGAACTTCAAATCTGCATAAATAAAGTAACTAATCAAATAAATAAAAAAGCAAAATATAAAATGAAATGACAAATATGTCCTCAAGTCTTTCAACACATAAATAAGATAACCTACAATGAATTATAAAGATTGCATACAATTAAGTGTACTTACTCTCTTGTTTCCCTATCAAAGTGAATTACTTTAACAATAAACCACTCATCCTTGTCAGCATCCTCTTGTGTGACCCTAGCAGCCACCTGGCAAAAGTTACATTTGACTTTCAGAAAAAGGTTTTCTTTAAAAAGAAATAAATAAAATAAATTGGTATTTTTTGGGCATAATACTTGTTCCCCCTTCAAGCTTGCAAGGTGTTCAAGGTGATTACGAAGAGAAGGAGAAAGCCTTGGGACATCTGGATCAGCTTTCAGTCTTTTCTTCTTTTGTTCATTACCTTCTGAAATATAATAAATTAAAAAAATTAAATATTTTCGTTTATTTATTTATTCTTGCATTATCAGATATAATAAATAATATAACCAAATCAGCTAAATGCAAAAAATAGCAATGTATTTTCATTTATTTGTTTATTCTAGCATCCTACTTTCAAAATTTTTTTTTTTCTGAGTAAAAGATTTACTTTGAAAAATCTACTCAATTATAGCATTATACTTCCAAATTTGTTCTTGTTAAGACATTATAATTTTTTTTAAAATCTATAATAAACAAATCAATCAAAGTAGATTGCTATTTCTTGCATTTAACTTCAGCCCAAAATAGCAATAAGGATTATAAACCCACCCATCCTTCTTCTTTGTTGCCCAGGGGGCCCAGAAGGTATCAGAGCATCCAACTGAACTAACAACTGAGTCGAAACACTGCACATAATAATAGAAATTTAAAAAAAAAAAACTAAAAACTAAAAAAGATTGATTGTAATTTAGAGAAATGAAATAGACATACGCCACTTCACTTTCTGAAAGTTCTTTTGCTTGAATGTAAAGCATCTTAAGCCTTGAAAGTGAATTATCACCAGGCTTCTCAACCACCTCAGGAGCTGCATAATTATATTATCTCATCAACAACATAATTCAACAACAGAAATTAGTGCTAAATTAATTGTTTAAGCCATATGATATGCAAGTTTGTGAACAGATAGCTTTAGATGTCTTATTTATAAGACTTTAGAATCCAGATTTGTGCATCTTAAAGAATTAAATTTCAAAACCTAATTTAAGCTTTCCCCTAGATTAGGAAACTTAATAATTTCTTAACACCTCAAAATCGAATAGTAAATATTTTGGGTAAATTCGTACAACATCGTTAAAGTAAACAACGGTTACTATCTAATCATAGATATCAAAACCCTAGTGAACCTAATTAGAAATGAAGAATAATTTTATTTCCCCCAAAATCTTGAATTCCCAAACAAGAATAAGAATATAAAACATGAGATGAGAGTGAGACTCACTTGATTGTAGCTTTTTGTGAAGCTTGTTGATCTCAATTAGTATTTCCTCTTGGTCTTTCCTTAAACGATCAAGCTCCTTTGATTGATCTAACATTCCTGCAACATCTGGCGAGGACATTTTTGGTATTTCTCCTCCAACTTCAACAAATCACTGATCCCTTTCTTTTCAAGATCCTAAATTGGGTTGAAAAAATTGAGGGTTATGAAATTCATGAAAAGGTAATTTATTTGATCAAATCATAGTAAAGGAGGGAATTTTAGATTCCGAAGGATTACAGTGAAAATGGAAAGAGAGCTGTTATAATAATAGTTGGAAAATAAATTTGGGGCCAATTAAATATTTTTGGCCCATTTCAGTTAGCATGATTGACAAATGGCGAATAAGATCCACGACTGAAGTCGTCATAAAAGAGTCAACTATTAAAAAACATTGAGCAAATAAGAACCCTATAGTGCTTAAAGTCATTAGAAGTAGCAACATCAGTAAGAGCAAATAAGAACCCTAACTTCATTTATATCCATAAGCTGAAACCCTAACTTATGTCCAATCACATAATAAAAGCATTATTTTTCACATTCTCTTCAACAAAAAACAACCCTAAATCAAGCAACAAACTCAGGATAGTAATACATAGTAATTTCATTGATAATGACATTATCGTAAACAAATCACATGATCAACATGCCTATTGCATATAATTGATCCTCCTGATATAAAACATCAATCCTTCGGAAACAAGTATACGATCAGTAAGTGTAAGGATGTGGATGTGCAAATACACATAAATATATATATATATATAGGAAGAGTACAGCACACTCACGTGTCGTAGATAGAATCATCTGCTTTCGTGAAAAATTCTTCAACTTTTCGAAGAAATGCAAGTGGATCTTAGTGGAAAGAATTCTTTCTTCGAAAAAGATGACGACGACTTACAGAAATTGAGACGTTTCGCGGGGGAGGGAGACGAGAGTCAGAGAAGACACAAAAACCCAAATCCCTTTTTCAAACGAATTTACTTCATAATTCCCCTTTTCCTCATAACTTGGAATGGGTTTTGGTAAAGAATATGAGATTATCGGTGTTTAATTGTATTTATTCATTAAAATAAGAGGGGACTTGTCACAAAATATCATTTTAATATCCATCACAATTTTAAAAACTATGTTATAAAATTGATCTTGCCAAATATTTTATCTTAAATTGTTTAATAATGTCTTCATTAAAAAATTCATAATTTTTTTTAACTCTCTGAAATTTATTTATAAGATAAATAATTATGCTTAATGACATGTAACTTATAAGGGTGCACGGTGTAGGTGGAAAGGTAGGGAGCAGTTCCAAAGGTACCGCAAGGACCTCCATGCTCACGGTTCCGTGGAGGGAGGGTTCAGAATTGTTGCGGGTTCCGTTGGTTTATCAAAGTTTGAACTTGCTCTCTTTCTTTCTCTATGTATGCTTCAGAAGTTGTACCTCCATATATTTTAGTACTTGTACATTAATAATCGGTATGGAGGGTTTAGAAAGATGGATTATTTGTGTTGTTGGTTGGAAAAATATAGAAGAGATAGGAGAGAAAAAAAATTGATGTGACGTCTATGTAGCAAGAGGGTTAGGAGTGAATGAACCCCCTACACCCTAAAAGGGTAATGAATGTTGTCTCGTATACACATTTAATCATTAAAGTTTTTTTGTACACTTTAATTAGGCTAAATCTACCACCAAAAGATAATGGTTTCGCCTTCAAAGATATGGCTTTGATTGAAGTTTGTCAATCACAGGTTTCCAATTTTGTTTAGCAACATGTTTGCACCCACGGGAAGTCCTAGTTTTATAAAAGGGAAGGAGGTGGGTTGAGAATGTAAAATGTTAGTCTTTTCGAAAATATTAGATAGGTCCATACCAATACTGATGCTTTACTTTTTAGAAGCTCACTTTTAGGTCGGATTTCAATTTAAAGGATCTTAAGATTCTCGCAAGGTTATGGACATTTGATGATATCCACTTACCTAATAGTAACATCGTTTGCATAAAATAGGTGTGACAACAAGAGTTGTTATTTGGCGTTTGGGTGGCATGATATGTACCCAAATCACAATATTTTTTCATAACCATGTATAAGGCCTCCATTGGTAGTATAAAAAGAAATTGAACAACAGGTCTACTTGCCCACAATTCATTGAAAGTTTATCCATTTTGAAAATCTATTTTGAAAAATATTGTTTTTTTTTTGGATTTTCTTTTATCCATGAGCACAATTTATTAATGGGTAGCGGTAAAGTTGTCAAAATCGCGATCTTGATCATAGGACCGTACAATCTTACGACCCTAAGTATGAAAAACGATCTGGATCGTATACAGATCGTATTTGGGGTAGGATCGCAAGTAAGATCGTACGATCGTAGGATCGGGATCCGATCCCACCTTTCCTTATTTTTTATTTTATTTTATTTTATTATTTTTTTTGCAAATGAAAAAAATAAATTTACCAATGTCTTTTACCCTTTTATCAATTTATTGTTTATCATTTTGTATTGTGACTAAAGTTTTGAAGTTTTTATAATTTTTGAACGGAAAACTGAATGTTTGAGATATTTTTTATATTTTAAAATAATTAGTTAAAATTATGTTTTATTTCGTGGGATAATAGGATCCCGATCCCAATCCCAATCTTGCAAACTCAAAAACGATCATACCTAAGATCTCGATCTTGACAACTTTTGATAGTGGACAGTTGATGATATTTCAAGTTTTCAACCCGTAATGAAGGCAGATTGAACATCACTAATCAAAGTCGGTTGGCGAGCGCCTTTGTCATGTAGATGGTCTTAGTTTAAAAAAAGTTATATATAATTTTTTTTGAAAAAATATATTTGTAAACTTGTAACTATAGATAGTATTTTTTTTAGATTTATTGATAGATAACTTTTTGTGAAAAAAAAAATACTATTACAAGTCAAGAAAATAAACTATTATATGTTAAATTTAAATAATTCATCAATATATAAGAATGTTTTTTTAATCATTTTATCAGTTACGTTATTAAATAATTAATAAGTTTAAATTACAACAGAAACCAAAACAAAACTAGTCTGATAGGGTGTGTTTGGTTCACAAATTACAACATAAACCACATGAACTGAAATTGGAATTCAAGATTCCATTCTATAGCATATATGTTGCCAAATATTTGGAGTTCAATTTCTTCGACTTCTTTCAGATATCCTTCAAGGATTTGTCCATTCCCGAGGTTCGGAAGAAACTGAATTCCATTCATTCTCTTGTTAAAATATCAAAGGAATGGAGTTGAATTCCATTCCATTTTTCTGACAACCAAACACATGACATAGATTACAAGAAATTTAACTACCAAGAATAATCATACAAAATCTACATATAATTTTTGGGAATTTCTTTCTCTAACTCCTCAAAATCCCAAGCATCATCTACCGAATATTCCCCTGAAAAAAATAACGTTGATAATAACATCATCATCATCTCTATGTAGAGAATTTGCAAAATGAAGATTATATATCAAGGTAACTTTCCAAAAAAAACATGGCAATTTCAATCCATTTACTTATAAAATGTTAATTTGGTTATATTTTAAGTCAAATAAGTAGAATTTAATATGTCTTACCAATGGAATCTCTTCGTAGAGCAGTCATATGAGCACAACTGCAACAACAACAAAAAAATCACTATACATCGACTTAATCTAATTGTAACCATTTATTTAATGTATGAATGAATATTTTATTATTTTATGGTTATGAATTATGATTATTAATTTTTTATTCTACCTGTTGAGAGCCTTTGCAAAATCTGCACATAGGGATCGAATATATGTCCCTTTTGAGCATGTCACCCTAAAAATCACATTTTGTCTGCAAAACAAAATCTTGTAGTTATGTTTAATAATCTATATATTAGTCAATAGTCAACCCAACCGTTTTAACATCCCCAATAATTTGACCCGTTTAGCTAACCTGTCTTCTAGACTTCGTTCAACATCAAACTGGAAAATTGATATTCTTCTTGGTGAAAGTTCAATGCTTTCTCCTCTTCTTGCTTTCTCATATAACCTCTCACCTCCAACCTATTAACACATGAAATCAATTATAACTTATATATATATTATATTTACCATTTTGCCACCTGTATCAGCATAACTTACTTTAATGGCTGAAAACATTGGAGGGACTTGCCATATTTCCCCACAAAATGATGCTGCACTTTTCTTTATATCATCATCCTTTATGTGCTCCCATGGCTCACGTTGTATCACCTAAAGAATCCAAAAATAATGGTAAAATAAAGGACAAACATGCCCTTAAACTTTGGTTCCATGCATTGCCCCCAAAAAAGAACAAATTTTGCAATGGGCATTTCAGTCTTTTAAATCTAGAATTTGTGAGCATCAACAATTTCAATCTTTAAAGAATACACACACCGGTGAGTCAGCATCAAGGGTTGAGGTAGCTTCCCCTAAACGAAGAACTCCACTATAAACTTTAACCATACCCTGAAATCTGCCAAAAAAAAAACTAAATTACTTGGTTGAAAGTTTGATTTGAAATACTAAAGGGGTGTTTTGACCCTAAACAATCAGAAATTCATAATCATAATCACTTTTACCTAAAAACTCAAGTTGCAATACTCAATTTAATCACATATACAAGCACCCTTTAAGCTATTAAAAACAACAAAACTCCTACCTATCAACCAACTTTGTTGCTTTGCCAATACATACAATAAGTAAACCAGTTGCCATAGGATCAAGGGTCCCCGCATGCCCAACCTATAACAAGCAACTTTTATAAAGTAAAATCAAATATAATTGTTGCATCAAGCACTATAAATGCTAAAACGATAGAAAAGATACCTTTTTTACATTGACAAGTCGCCTCAACTTCCCACAAACTGTAAATGAAGTCCATCCTGTAAAGTGAGATTATCTTTCAGAAAACTGTAATGAAAAGTAGTAATCTAATGAACATTTTAAATTCAACAACTGAACACATTAATGCTAACCTTTAGGTTTGTTGACCAAAAGAACAGCTCCAGTTGGACCATCCCATTTAGGAGGAAGCCCTGAACTTCGACCTGAGATGAAGGGTAGTGTGTTATCAACTTCATTGGGGACTTTCTTCAAACACTTGAAGAACTCCTCAACTTTCTTCTCTGTAATATCCATTTTCACATCTTTGTTCACTTTCTCCTCCTCAAAGAATACCAATCCCTTCTCATCTCTCTTCTCCCCAACACCCTTAACCGCAACCCTCTTCTTCTTCTCCTCATTCGATTGACCTGGTTCAAGAAACGCCTTGTCAAAACATTGATCAGGGAAAAATTTCTTCTCCAACTGATACACCATCTTATAATGCTTATCTTTTTCCCATGGATATGCGAAAGTATCGTAGAAATACAATTCCTCTTCTCTTTTATGCAATGTGCGTAACTTAACAACTTCTTGATTTAACTCAATGTACTTATTCTCATGCTTACCATCGTCATCTTCTGAATCCGAACCATACATTCTCTTTTGTCTCTTGTTGTAATACTTCCTTTTAGATTTGTCCATCTCATCATTCAACAAGACGGGTTGCTTTTGATCTTGATTTGGTGTGGGTAACGAGGGTGCTGATTCTGAAGTTAATTTCATATCAACCCAGTCATCAAAACCCAAGTCGGTATCTGGAGGTTTGGAATTCGGGAGCGGTGGTGCTCGGCGGCGGCGAGGGTGGTGGAGGGGTGTAGTTTGAGGTGGGCGGGTGATTATCATTTCGTATTGGAGTGGGAATGGAGTTTTGGTGGTGGAATATGAATGTAAGGATTGCGATATGAAAGGCTTGCAGAATAGTGTTGTACGAAAAGTGAAGTTGGGTCGAGGGAGGAAGAAGATAAGAGATGATGCGCGGCTTATGCAACTCAATTTCGCCATTTTTTGTGTAACTGATTTGCAGTGGGTATGCAGAGGTTGAAAAGAGGGTTTTAGGTTTAGGCGGTGTTTAGTCCTATTAGCTTCAAGAAGCGAGGGGAAATTTCTAAAACAAAATACTATTTTGGATACAAAAATTATATAAATTATTTTGAGGACTAAATTACATAAATGGTTTATGTGTTTTAGGTCTCTTAACATTTTTTTTATTTGAATAATCCTCTAGTTTCAAACGCCTATTGATTGAGACTTGAGTTAGCACTCCCTAAACTAGCATTGATCTTCATCCCTCCTAGGAAACCTCCATTCGCATTTCACTCATCAACGTTTAACAAAAACCCCAATTTTGATATTGTTCTTCTTCAAACTAAGGTTTAAGTGCAATTGTACTTACTATATGAAATGTTCATTCGTATTTTCCATTCATCAACGTTTAACAAAAACCCCAATTTCGATATTGTTGTTCTTCAAACTAAGGTTTAAATGCAATTGTACTTACTATATGAAATGTATTGAAAGACTTATGCAGTCACCGAACTTAGCTAAAGGATATGGTATGTTCTTGATTTTTTTTTCATGTGTATGTATTTCTGAAAGAATTAGTTTCATCTCTCATAATAAATTTATTTTTTGTTTTTATTTGTTTACAAGGTTTTGCTAACTATTTCACTCAAAATATACACCATGGTGGAATCTTTACGAAGTATCCAAAAAGAAAGTACATTGATGAAAGTGTGTCCTACATATTCTACATATATGGACCTTTTCTTTGTTCATGAACTTGATAATATGATTCGAGAAATAGGGTTTAGGGTATCGCGATGGTTAGAGTAGTTACTATCATTTTATAATATTTGGTGTAGACTTAGATTATGGATTGTTGCATCTAGGAAATGATTAAGATGTGTTCAAAGTCACTAAGTATGTACACAAACATAAAGAACTATGTGTGTAAAGTGGGCATGGACAAACATGAGTGCACATGTATTTCATGTCCCCATGTAAGGTTGTGATTAAGGAATTGGAGGATGTTGTTTCCCCTAAACTTATTAGGATTAAGCCTAAAAGGGACGTTGGATCTTATAGTATGAAACTGAACTTAAATATATTAATTAAGAGGAGTCTTTTCAGCCACAGTCTGTCCATGATTGTCTGTGATTTTTTTTCAAATCACTTGTACCTTTTGGACAGTGCCAAGTAGAAGATGTAGTTTTAGAGACAAAGTAACCAATGCTCAACAAGTAGAAGATGTGCATTATGTGCTATAGCACAACATGTTCCAACTATAGAAGATTCTCTAGTTCATGTAAATTTTGAAGAAGGTCCAACTCAATTCAGTATGCATAATTTTGATTTTTTTCTTGATCTTGGTCAAAGTGATTATCAACATATGAAAGATCTTTATTCCCAAAAGTCATTATAGAATCATATTGCTAATGAAATATGATCATATAGGCTCACACCTTATCAAGTTACTACTAATTGATTATTTGTTAGAGTAATTTGATTATTAATAAATAACAACACTTGTATTTAATTGAAAATTTATTATTTTATAAAAATAATATTTTAGCTAATTGAGAATTTATTATTTATGGAAGTAATATTTTCTAAGAGAGAAAAAACAATTAGTAACTCATATAGTATGATTTATATGTTGTGCGTAACTTTTTGGACTTATAGAAGTTTATATATATAAAAAACTAGCTTATATAATAAAAGAGTACACATGCTAGTAATAAGTTGGAGTAAAATACACACTACCATCACTTCTTAGAGGAAATGGTCGAAGATCTCTTCCTAGTGGAAGAGATTGCGTGTTGTTCTTTGTCTTTGCATCCCACGCTTGTAAGAAGAGACCATGTTTTCATTTATTACTAGCTTTGAATCTTTTCATATCACTTAGTATATAAAGAAAATTTGGTTGCAAAAGCAAGTTAGTTTTTCCATAAGAATTCTTCCTTCTTTCACCCCAAAAAACCGAGAGCACCTGCTGCTTGTCCTTTCTCCTCTTTTTCCTTGTGTAGTATGGAGTTTAAGGTCTTAGTTTCTTCTCCTTTGAATATATATTTGGTATATGCTTCTAAGGATTAAGAACAACTAATATACAAGTGAAGACTAGCATCTTTGGTGGTTGATTCTTACTTGGTGGATACATTATAGAGAGCTTCTTTTTTGGAATTTAATCTCATCTTCATCAACTTTCTAATTGTCAAAGTAACCAAAGTCTTCAAAAGGTTGTAAACTTTTTCCTTTCTATGGTTGTTTTAATCTTCCTAAGCTTTGCAAAATGATCGTCGGTGGGTAAAATGGTTTTAGTTTATTCAAATCTAAAATTGCTTATGTTGCTAACAGCATCATTTTTGACACTATAATTAGACTATTTTTGAACAAAACCCAACAATTGGTATCATAACCATTTTTGCAAGCTTGGTTAGATTATTTGATAATATGTTGTTATCTTTATTTTTGGAAAACATGGATGGTTTTCTTTTTGTAAGAAAATCCATAAATATTTTATATGACAACTTTATAATTGTTATTTTTTAGTGACAAAAGTTTATATGCATTTTTTGTCACCAAAGTTGTATTAGAAAAATAAAGTGTTGTTTTATATAATTTTGAATATATATATATATATATATATATATATATATGTGTGTGTGTGTGTGTGTGTGTGTATGTGATATACATAAACTAGTCATGGACCTCTTGTGAATGTATTTGTGTTGATTTGTTAAAATTGTTGTAATATTTATTTATTCATATGGTATGTAATAATTAAATAGATTGTTTTCATTTTATTTATTTTTATAAGTAATATATTAGTTTTAAAAATAGTTTATTTTTATAAAATGTATCAAGAATGAAGATGGTGGCTATTTTGAAGATCAAAAGTTTATAAACTTGATTTTATTAAAGTTTCTCAAACTTCATAAAATTATTTTATAAATTTGTTACAAAGTGTTCAAGCAAGTGGGAGCATGAAGACTTACAAAAATTTTGGTCCCTTACTGTCCTTTTAGGAATGAACTTGACATTTTTTGTGATGGCTCACAAAAATGTCACTAGATGGTTGGTTTATGCACATATGTTTCGCATGCTTGTGTTGTTTAAATTTATGTTGATATTGTGTTATAATTGTTGTATTATATTTCACATGTATAAAATATTTTGTACATAAATAACATCACAAAGAGTTTGATTTTAATAAAATTTACCTTTTAACATAAGACGGTAAAAATAGTTTTAAAAATTAAACAAACTTTATCGTAAAACTAGCTAACGGTAACTAACAACAAATTTTATGATTAAAATTATATAAGTTTAAAATTGAGATTTTATAAACTTATCAAACTCCAAACCTTATTTTATAAAATGAAGTTTATTAAAAACTTTATAATTGTTCTTTAGCGCTCAAACGGTAAATTTTAATACTAGTTATTAACTTTAAATTTTGATTGCATCAATTATATAAAATTTAGATTTATAAAAAAACATTATTTAAATGTGATTTTAAATAAAAGTATATCATGACGTATTGAATTCATGCAATAATCATGATATAATATGTTTTTTTAATTAGAATTATAAAAACATCATAAACCTCTTATTGAAACTTAAATCTATGCAATCCATTTTGAAAACACTCGCACGCCCGTAACGTCCCCAAATTACAAAAGATATTTTTCATTTAAAATAGCTAATCAATTAAAACCTTTTACTTAAAACCATTAAGTGACATTCATTTAGTCGAAAACCATAAGATTTACAGATTTGTATTACAAAACAACGGAAACCAAATATCCGATGCGAGTGTAAAGTCCCTCCAAGCTCTTCACACGAACAACCTGCAAAACATTTAATCTACAACTATAAGCATAAATCTTAGTGAGTTCCCCAATATACCGCATATTCCACCATACATATAATGCATACAAGCAAGGTCCTCAGCTCTGGAGTCGATGGTTAACTCTCCTATCCACATGCATACAACATACATACCAATCATACGTGTCATCTACTGGCACTCCACTACCAGCTCTTGGCTGTCAACTACTACCGACTCTCGGCCGTCATGCAATCATCAGCCTTGCAACGTAACAACATCCATACTAGGGCCAACGCTATAACTGGCAATCGCCTCATGAATACATAGTCATATATAGTCTGGAGCCAGATAGACAGTCAAACAGATGATCCCACCTGAAAGCAATAAATCAAATAAGAACCATTAAATAAGGCTTTAGACCAAGAGTTCTCATGTTATGTAACACCTATTTCAGAATGCTTCTAATTTCGGGATAGAGGTCCGTAAATAGATCAAGTAAAGGTTTTGGGCTTCAATGGAATAGATTTTAGACCCTATCGAATGTTGATAATGTTGGTTAAGTGATTAAATCCTTCGAATTGTGCTTTGAATTAAAAGGGTAAAATGGGAAGAGTAATATTTCGGGCGTCTTGCATGGATTATGGTTTTAATTCGACTTATATTAATTCAAACGTAATTAGATAGGGTTGTGGGGCTCGTCAATACCTTTTTGTGCATATAAAGATCGCCGAAAACGGAGTTGAAATGAAGATGTTATGATTGCTTGAAGTTGGAATGGAATTAGGTGAAAACTCATCGTTACGAGGCGAGGAGCGTATCCTCACGAGGTGAGCGCTGAGTAGCCCAAGCCTATGAATTTTTAGGCTGAGATTTTGTCTACTTATGCGAAGTATCATGTAGTACAAGAACTTGGAGAGCGTTTGTCTCCATGCCACAATAATGAATTCTAGTATAGTGTGCCTTGCAGAATGGACACTACAAAGGAAAGAATTTATACCAAGGATTTGGAAGTGGAATTGTTGTTGAAGATACGCATGGAAGAAATCCTAATGAAGTCTAGAAAATTTGTTGTATATGATTACTTGGATACATCCATATGTGTTAAGTTGCTTTTGTGATTTTTAGGAGTAGTAACTTGGGGACTGCGAGACAATTATTGGGATCAGTATGAATATGTGTGGAAGGTAGTATGGGCTCATATTACCAAAATCATAGGATCCGTACTTGAATCAAGATGAGTCACAAGGTTACTAAGGCAATAGTAGTTGAATTTGTTTTGTATATGTTCATCGTTACCATCGTTTCGGTAATGGATAAGAAGATGAATGTTATCCTGACCCTAGTGGTCATAGCAAATCGAGTCCGACTTAGATAAAAGTTACGATGTGATTTACTCGGTTCAGGGAACCAAGTTCGATGTAGCATCCAAATTTAGTCAAGAGATTAAAGGGAAAGACAATTGAAGCGGTTGATAGAAATATCACAATCGTTGTTAAGACTAAACAACCAGTAGCTAGAAATGTTACCTACAATGATGTGATTGTACCACATTAGAACATGAAGGAAGGTATCATCCATGCTAGAGTCTGACTTAAAGAGATATGAGTCTATCCATTTCATCATGCGATGGAAAGTTATTAGGGTAAGACCATTTAGTATGTACGATAACCAAAGTAAAGACCTCATCATGGATTGATTCTATTCGAGGAGGAGCAGGAGTCTCCAGTAAAGATCAAGTTTGTAATTTAAAGTTTAGAACTTAAGGTCCGACAAAGAATGAAGAGCAGGTGCAAGGTTGAGCACCGCTAGTAGTTAAATAGTCCAAGAGTTAGAAGGCAAATGAGTTATGGTTATTACCTAGGATGGGAAGATGACGTACGGGATCATCATCCAATCATGTTTTGCTGATGATTCTGGGACATAATTGTCCTAAGGGGGAGATAATTGTAACGCCCGCAAGATAGAGCTAGATGATTAAAGAATAATATGATAGTTATTCATCACGACGATAAACAAATGTTTTTGACAGAAGATTATTTAGGACAAATAATCCAAACCAAATTCGTCGGAATTGTAAAACCGAGAGCGTGCATATAAGGAGCGTCCAAATCTGACTGCATCGAGGAAGTTATCACTTTTCAAAGTTTTAGTATAACATTGTGCGACTCAGAAACCAAAATTGAGAATGGTTGATTGTTAAGAAAAACAATATAAATGAGAGTTGAAGATCTCGTCAATACGTATCCGTCGATAAAATACAGTCGAGAACGAATATCATATGAGAGAGTTATGTTTTTTATACGGACTTTAACAGTCTAAACCTATAAAAATATAACTTTAAAAATAAATTGAGAATTAGCCGACAAAGTCTAAACGGAAGTTGTAGATCTAGACGATACCTACGTGTGGATATAAAGAACGTCAAAAACCAAGTTCGTATGAAGAAGTTATGGAATCTACAAGATTCACGTTTTACACAATGCGCACAAAGGCGCGGTGCGCGCTTCTAGAAGGGGGTCATGTCGAACCAGTTTGAGCATGCCACGTGTCACAAGGTGAGAGGAACGTCGTATCAAAAGGGCTTGGCGCGCACCTAAAAAGACGCGACACGCAAACCTAATTTTCGCCTATAAAAAGGGCAGCAACCCCTCATTCATTCCACACACTTTCCATTCTTTCCTCTGGTGAAAAACCAGTTCCTTAGTCCGAAATTTCCTTAGATTTTAATATACTCTAGCAAGGCACTGGAGTATCTGAGAGCCCAATAAGTGGATGCTCTCGAGTCAGAGTTCTGCCAGTGCAATTTCCGGACTTTTGTCGGGAAAATCTCTGTAAGTTAAGTTACACTTATATCACTTTCAGTATAACTTATATTTATAATCGTAATCATTATTATAAACTTATAAATAAGATTTACCAGTGATTCCAAGTCATTATACTGATGGATCGACTTACGGGAGTGATGTCTTGGCTGGATTTAATGAGGTGTTTAGTGGGATTTCCAAATAGTCTACTCTATATACCGAACGGACCCTACCTCTGATATGATCCTAGATGATTATTCCTTACTTGATAGATCCTGATAGGGGTGTTCGCGGTACGGTTTGAAACCGTGAAACCAACCAAACCGGTCATCGGTTTGGTTTTACGGTTTGTATTTTTCTTTACGATTTGGCTTGCGGTTTCGAACTTTTCAAATCGTAGTGAACGGTTTAGCTTACGGTTTTTAAGATTTCAAACGTATAAAAACCGAACCGGACCGTAATATATATATATATATATATATATATATATATATATATTATTTAACTTTTTCATATGTAATTGTATTTTATTGTATTATATATTAATTTTTATATATAAATAATAAAATTTAAAACCCATACCATTTAATTACCACAACCCACACTCCCACAGCCCAATTCTTTCTAAGTTTATCTTACCCTAATCGAAAAATAGGTTGCCTCGGTTTCTCTTACCCTTAATCGACAAATATGCAAGCAGCTCCGCTTGCAATAAGAGTCGAATTCGTTCTTCTTCTTCTCCACTTCTTCGTCGCAAGCAGCTCCGCTTGCAGCAAGAGTCAAAGTCGTTTCCTTTCGTAAAAGACGCAAGCAAGTCTCTTTCTCATTCTTCCATTGATTGGTTGTTTTTATTTAGGTTAACTGATTGCTTAACATCTCGTTCTTCACACACGACCTGTTAGCAAAGCTCTTTCTCTCACTCTGTTTCCGTGTCACTTGGTAGAATTTAGGCATTTGGGTAGCTCAACCCATGAACACTTCGGACCTAGAAGAGAGCATCCCTATCAATCAGAATATCAGGTGAGTAGATCATGATTCTGATGGGTATTATGCAAAACATATCATTCCTATATGTGCATGCAACCCTAATACTCGATCTATGTTTTCTCTAATTGAACATACAACTTTGAACAACAAAAGAAACCCTAGAACAACTAGCATATATTTGAAAAATACCAAATAGGGTTAGGAGAAACATACATTGATTGCTATTTACTAATAACAATGAAAATCCATGTGTTGTTGAAGCCTTGAGAGCAAGCGCCACAAATGTCGCGCCTCTAGTGGTTCATACCCAACACTAGCAAAATGAAGAAGATTGAGAGAGAGGAGTGAGGCTCAAAAATTCGTCTGGCTCTTTAATATAGTGAGTTGGCATAAAATTCTAGGGTTGAGACTCTATTTATAGTGCAGTCAGGAAACCCTAGATAAGCCCAAACCCAAGATTGTCTTAAACCGGGTAATTATCCGCCTTCCAGATTATCCACCAGGGATAATTCTAGAAACCCTAAGGCTTCAAGAAACCGTCCATGCCTTATGAAGGGTTCTAGAATGCCTCTTGCTCAACTATTTAACAATTGCACTTCAGTCCCTGCACTTTTAATTAATTTTTTTAATCCCAAAATTAATTCCAATTAATTTCTGATTAAATATTAATTAAATATTACTATTTCTAATTAATATATTATTCTCATAATATATTAAAAAATTATTTATTTTAATTTATTAATCAAATAATAAATCAACCTCTCTCTCCAAAAATCATCATGTTTAGTTGCTAGTTTTGAGGGCAACCCAAAAGGAATATGCTACTATCAATTCAAGTATATAAAATTTATAGTTATGAGCTTAGACACCTAATCCAACAGATTTAATAATATCTTGGAAACTAGTTTACTTCTTCAATTTTTTCTAAAATTCGTAATTGGCTTTGTTACTTGGGTTGTTTTATAAACTCCATAATTGGTCAAGGATTGCTTCCACATATGAATAATAAAGGGGGAAAGGGGTTCAAAGTTTAGCCTAATTGCTTGCTTTGAGTTGAAGAATTTGTCATGAATTAAACAGTTTGTTAGTGTTCTTGAATTGATATTGTGATAATATTGTTCTTATTCTTGATATAATTCTTTTTAAATATTAATTTGTAGATTGAATTGAGTTCAAATGTTGTCAAGACTTGGTACCCTCCACTGGAAAAAACCGTATACTGTCTTTCAAAATTATATAACTGTCTGGAGCAAGTGGTTTTTACTCGCCTTGCACATGTGTGTGGTAACTGCATCATGTCTTTCTTTGCTTGATGTGATGTGGTAATTGTATTCTACAAAAAATCTTTCTTTTTGCATTAAGTAAAAAAGAAACACACATATAGTAATGTGCTTATGTACTATCAAATTTGTCCTCTAATTTATCTAGTAGTTGTGACAATTGACATATCTACCCTTTTGTAACATGGCAATAAGGCTTCAAGAAACCGTCCATGCCTTATGAAGGGTTCTAGAATGCCTCTTGCTCAACTATTTAACAATTGCACTTCAGTCCCTGCACTTTTAATTAATTTTTTTAATCCAAAAATTAATTCCAATTAATTTCTGATTAAATATTAATTAAATATTACTGTTTCTAATTAATATATTATTCTCATAATATATTAAAAAATTATTTATTTTAATTTATTAATCAAATAATAAATCAACCTCTCTCTCCAAAAATCATCATGTTTAGTTGCTAGTTTTGAGGGCAACCCAAAAGGAATATGCTACTATCAATTCAAGTATATAAAATTTATAGTTATGAGCTTAGACACCTAATCCAACAGATTTAATAATATCTTGGAACTAGTTTACTTCTTCAATTTTTTCTAAAATTCGTAATTGGCTTTGTTACTTGGGTTGTTTTATAAACTCCATAATTGGTCAAGGATTGCTTCCACATATGAATAATAAAGGGGGAAAGGGGTTCAAAGTTTAGCCTAATTGCTTGCTTTGAGTTGAAGAATTTGTCATGAATTAAACAGTTTGTTAGTGTTCTTGAATTGATATTGTGATAATATTGTTCTTATTCTTGATATAATTCTTTTTAAATATTAATTTGTAGATTGAATTGAGTTCAAATGTTGTCAAGACTTGGTACCCTCCACTGGAAAAAACTGTATACTGTCTTTCAAAATTATATAAGTGTCTGGAGCAAGTAGTTTTTACTCGCCTTGCACATGTGTGTGGTAACTGCATCCTGTCTTTCTTTGCTTGATGTGATGTGGTAATTGTATTCTACAAAAAATCTTTCTTTTTGCATTAAGTAAAAAAGAAACACACATATAGTAATGTGCTTAAGTACTATCAAATTTGTCCTCTAATTTATCTAGCAGTTGTGACAATTGACATATCTACCCTTTTGTAACATGGCAGTGGGAAGGAGATTGAATTCCACATTGAACCTGAATTGACTTTGGAATTAATGATGGCTACTAATTGACATGTCTGCACACTTGACAAATCTCCTGATCGGAAGCATCATGTTATTGACCATGGGTATCCTTCCCTTCCTCTACTAAAACTACACTTATGGTGGCTGGAATTTCTTTATGTATTATATCTTAGTATCATCCTACATTTATTTTTCCTATTAAAGCATTATATTTTTAAACTATATTGATGTAATAGTGTAATGCCCGTGTTTCTAGGCTAGACATTTATATTGACATTATAGTCTAGGTTAATCTTTGTAACTCATTTTGAAGAAATGAAAAAGGAATTATGTGAATATTGTGTGAATTATGTGTTTTATGCTTAATTATTAGGGCTTAATTAATTAAGAATAAAAATGAGCGTCAAAAATTAAATTTTAGATAAAGCCGATATCTATTAAGAAACTTGTAGTGGGCGTGACAAGGATTACGGATATATAAAGAATGCCGAAATCCGAGTTATAACGAAGAAGTTATGACCTGTCGAAGTTTCGCGACAAACCGGCACGGGGCCGAATGTCGTAAAAAGTGAGTTTTCGATAAACTACTTTTTGGCCTTAGTGATCTAAACAAAACTTGTAGTGTTCGTTAAACCGAGAAGTTCTATAAAAAGAACGCCCAAATCTGACTTCGTATGAGAAAGTTATGATTTTTCGAAGTTTCAGCTTAGCAGTAGATAGCTAAAAACTCGAATTTTAGATCGAATGATTTTTAGCCGACACGACCTAAACGAGAATCGAAGGTCTCGTCATTAGTAGCACAACGGTAAAAAGTCTGACAAAAACGGACGTCGGATGAAGAAGTTATGAATTTTTAACGGATTTCCTGTCCCGGTCTGTTAAAAATAATAATATAAAAATTAAAGTCAAAATTAGCTGATGAAGTCTAAACAGAAGTTGTAGAGCGTAATTTTACCTACGCGTGCATATAAAGAACGTCAAAAACGGAGCTCGTATGCGAAAGTTATGGATTTTAGAAGTTTTTGCACAAAAACCGAGAACATTCGCATAGTCACAATTTGCCACGTCACCCTCGCTTAGAATGTGACACGTGTCCGAAATCAATGAGTCATGCGAAGCCACGTGGCGAAATCTGCTGAGTCACCCTCGCATGAACAGTAACCGCGGTCCACTAAGAATCCGACGCGTGCCCTTGGTGTGTGTCCGAACCCTCGCCTGCATGCCACGAACCAACCCTACTTCGGACTAGACCTCGGTCCAGTAGGAGACTGCCAGCAAGCCCTCGCATGCGCAGCCATGTGCGAACCCACATGCGAGCCTTCCTGCAAGCCGTCGGATCTGCAGTGCGTGGCCTCTTCTCAGCGGTTGGATCGGGACTTCGGACCCTATAAATAGAAGGGGACCTGCGAGCCTTCTCGGGTACTTTTGGAAATTTGCTATATTTCACCCCTTTCTTCATATTTTCTTCATATTAACATCCCCCAAAGCCCCGGTATCGATTATAAACCCCGGAATACGCCACGAAGACCCCGTAAAGCCCGGAAAATTTATCTTTTCGGTTTCGAAGGCCGACTTTTGCAGAGCCCGGTTTCTCAATAAAACTTCCGGTTTTATTAGAAACGAACGTTTTAGGAAACGAATTGCTGCCCGATTATCATCAAAACTAGTGAGTGTATAGTCACTTTCATTTTACACATAGATATGAAGTATTTACCTTATAATACGTGCTATGTGTAAATATATTAATTGTTTATTTGAGGTGACTGTTGAGTTGATGTTTTATACAAGTTTTAAACTGTATAAGTATTTTTATCTACAAATATGTTGGGTAGAACATGGGTAGATAGCGATGTGTGATAAAATAAAAGTGATGAGAGGCCTCGTTGTGATTTGTGATTCAGTCATCTAGCGGAGTTTGGATGACGACCACGGACTTTCTAGACAGTCCAGTGGGAAACAGGCCAGTAGTGTAAATAACTGTAGTAAGGCTTATAAGGTCTTGTTTATGCTTTTGATCTGTATCGGAACATGACATCCCGAGGTTTTGATATATATGAAAAATATATACCTTCTTAATGAAAGGTTTTGATAAACTTTTATCATATGTTGTTTGGGGACCAATTCCGCAACATCTTTTGAAAAGATTTCTCTGATTTTATTTTAAAAAGCAAAAATTAAATCGGTCTTTTCTGGCCGAGAAATTAGGGGATGTCACAAATAGTAAGCCTTATGATTCTGACATTCACTTGTCAACATATTTTTTAATTATGAGATTACCCTTGTACTTTTTTGGCTATTGTTGTTAGATCAAGAATGGTTGAGGATGGTTTGTGAAAATTAGCATTTGTGTAGTTGGAAGGAGTTATGACCAAAGTTAAAATAAATAAGGAACTGGATTTTTCCCATTTGTTGGTTAGTATCCACTTAAAATAAATAAGTAAATAAAATAATCTCTCAAAAAATTCTCACTCACACACAAGAAGAATCTGAAAGTTTATACTGATTTGTATGTGATCACTTTAAGAGCATCTGAGACAAATTCTTAGAGGTCAAACCTCATTATTTGATTGGTCAAGGTTAACTTCTTTGGCACTGTCATCGGGTGGTCAAAATCCAAAGTTAGAGTCAGCAATGGGAAAATTATGCAGAAGGTATAAATTCATTACTTTATAAACCTTTTTATTATTATTCTTATTATTTTATTTATTTAAAGTTATATTGTTTTGGTACAGGTGAATGAAGGTAGATTATTTGGACAGCTTAGTAGGTTGTGTGTATAAGTCATTTAATCTAATGTTTGATGTAATGTAACAATATTTGATGTTTTCATTTACTGTTTTGGAAAAAATTTTGTTGTTTTAATAGCTTTAACAATGCATTTTTTTTACTAAAATAGTGTAATGGACTAGAATAAAATGGGCCTAAAAAGCCCAAACTATGAAACCAAACCAGAGCCAATCGTTAGTAACGTTTGGTTTGGTTCGATTTTAAATTTTCAACGGTTCGACTTTGATTTTTGCTTGACAAAAACCGTTAGTAACGGTTTGACTTCGGTTTGACCTAAAAACCGAAAAAAGGACCATGAACACTCCTACTATTAACCATGCATCATATTTCACTCACTGAAATAATAACATTCTTAAAAGGGACCTATTCCTAAACCACATGCTTTGAGAAAAAAACCTGAACATGATACATAATACCAACACTGTAATGTTGAATATGTTTCTATCATCATGACTAAGAATAATTATTCTTGAGTTTCAGGAAGTCTTGGATAATTTAGATATATATCAGATGTTCCGACATGTTAAGTGTATATTCCATTAATATAGTGATATTTGGTTTGAGTCAGTTCAAACATTGGAAGAATGCAAAGCTAAAAAGAGTCACCATGTGTGATCAAAGAGGACCATAGTTTATGGAAAGAACACCTTTAGGTCTAAGAAATCCATAAATCCCACAGAGATGAATCTTGTTTCTATTGTCAAGAAACAAAACATTGGAAGAGGACTTGTCCCTCTTATTTGATAAATATTGGTTAAGCCAGTAGTTAAAGTATCTACTAGATATAACTTATACTTTTCATTTAACATTCAAGTAGTTGATATATAATGTTAATCTAATATTTGTAAATGTTTACATATTTTCAGGAAGAATAATCAGTTGAGTACAAGCAAGTTGAAACTGCACTGTCGTAGTTTAGTTTATTAATTATGCTTAAAACATCATGTACTTGTATTGTAAACCAATATATGATTTGGAACAATGTATGTTTTAATTTAGTATGCCTAAGTTAATTGTTTAGATAATTGATTATTTATTTAAATCATTTTTCATAACGATCACCTTTATATTCTGTAATGATTAGAATTCTATTTTAGAGAACTATATCTCTTAATAGAATTATAAAGTAAATATCAATGTTTTATAAATGACAAGTTCTATATGCAAACACCTTTTTGACTTAAACTTGTTTTTACTCAAACTTATCTAAGACATTGTTACTTTTAGTATGTAAATGAATTCACATATTCCAACTTCAAGAAATAGATTTTTGAAGGCAAATATTGCATTTTATTTGACATATGTGAATATTATTTATATATAAAATATTTCTGATGATATTTTCACTAAAGTGTAGATAAAATAATTATTAAAGAACTATATACTGTGATGTATGACTTCCTTTCTAATGAGTGTCTAAAATTTAGCAAAAGATCCCTAATCAACTTTATTAACATTTATAATCATTTTAATTATACTTTACATGTTAAAATATGATTGAGAAACCTTTGTTGAAAATTTTCAAATATAAAAGTTGAGATACAAATCAAGAAGAACCATCTAAAGCCTTAGTGATAATAAATGAGGAATTAAACCTTACTAGATATGGTTTACATGGTAATCGATAGAAATTATCTTCATTTATCTTATGGGTATTATGCCTTAATCACCATAACTTGTACTTTGTATGCAAACACTAACCAGTAAGTAGATACAACACTCTATAATATTTTGTATGTAAAGACTCCATCCTTATCTTACTTAATGTTTTGTAGAGTTGAGGCCTATGTTAGACTAAAGATTTTAGATCTAAAATCTACTAATTACATATCTGTGGAATACTCTAAAAGTTGCATAGATTATTTTATTTAAACCCACCAAGCATAAGTTCTCTTATTCCTTTAAATCTGAGTTATTAGAAAGAAAGCTTCTAATGACAAATCAAGTGGGACACACATGGAACTTGAAGCAAATGAAGAACCGTAGCCTGATGTAGTAACAGTTGGCACTAGTTTCAACAAGGAATTGTTGAACATGAATAATAGTTATTCATACACACAAATTGTTTGCATATATGGTAGAAATCATTTGTAACATGAGAAATATGGAATCTTTCATTGATGAGTTCTTCTTGATGGTTTTTGGAAAATCCATCAATTACCAAAATGTTATATCTGATCTTGATTCTGATAAACGACTTAGAGTCGTGAACACTGAGATGTAATTCATGTATAATAATCAAGTATGAGCTTGATTAATCTTCCTCCCTATAGCAAGGCTATAATGAGTAAATAATTCTTTTTAGAAAGAATACATACATGGAGATCTATACATATTTAGCAAGACTTGATATAAAATGATTTTCTCATACCCATGTCATGGAATATGATTTTTTATCATACACATGTCATTGAGTATGATCAAATATTTTCACAAGTAGCTATATTAGATCAACAAGGATATTATTTATCATAACTACATATTCTGATTATGAGATATGACAAAAATATTTCAAGAAAAAACAATTTCTTAATAGACACCTACTTGAAGATGCCTATATAGCTTGTCCTGGAGTTTTTCTTAATACATGTTATCCTAACGAAATGTGTAAGCCTTTAGATACATTTTTTGATATAAAGCAAACATTTCAAGGTTGGAATATTCATTTTAATATGAAAATATAGGATATGATTTTATATCAAAATGATGAAAACATTTGTGTTTACTAAAAACCAGTGGGAGAAATAGTGATATTCATAATCTTGTATGAATGAGGCGTACTTAATCATGAGAAACCACACTCCGACTATGCAAGGCTCTTTCGCCTTGACTTGGAAAGTATTTCTAAGATGAAATACTTAGGAATGACAAGATACATTCTTGGAATGTAAAATCTATAGGGATAGATAAATATGAATGTTAAAAGTTTTAAATCTTTATGCATAAGTTGACAATATCTTAAAAGAGATCAGAATACAAGATTCCTTTGGATAACTCTTGAAATTGCCACATGACACTAAGTTTGAGCTAGCCTCAAAAGGAACTAGCACAAAAGTTTGAGCTAGATAAAATGATTTATATTCTATTTGCTTGGCAAATGAATCCATCATTTATGTTATATTATGCACAATACTAGGTATGTGATTATGTTGTGAACACATCATAAGATACCAATTGGATGCAGGGGTAAGTCATTGGATGACTATGAGAACATTGTAAGAGTACTTAAGAAGAACTAAGAGAATTATATGATCCTTGATCAAGATCGATTAATAAAAAAGACAAAGAACAATGGTTTATCACAAAGGGTTTTCACTAAGAAAGTTTTCACCAAGAATGACACGAACCTTGAATACATGAATTTATAGTAAAAGCTAATAGACGTGAATCCCTACAAATCAGGTATTTCACCTAATCTATGTAAATATAGAGTATATCCGGTATCCCTAAGATATCAGATTTTCTAACTAATTACGCATATATCTATAAATACAAAACATCATCACACTGACGTTGTCTTTGTAGAATAAGTCTTCATGTTGGCGTTGATGGAAGTCAGTGTGACCTGGTTTTACTTCATCAGATTCTAAGGTCGACCTTACAATATTCCCCTAATATGATGATGCCAAAACCCAAACCCTTCTTCACAGGATTGATTGTAGAACTCGTTAAGTTCTTCTTGAATTTCTGTATTGATCCAGCTGTAATAAGGAATTCCCAGTTCTTCCTTTCTCTTGTTTAATTCTACAAAAATCAAGAAGTGATAATTTTTTTGAGTTTTTCGTGACTCATACACTCGGTTCTTAGATGAAACAAATGCTTAGTGGGTGCCTTGGCAAGATCATTTGAGTGTTGGAAGCACATGCGATGTGATTTATCCATGTAGAATATGCCATGATCGAGTTGATGAATGAATAAGTGTTGAACAAGATCAACATCTACAGGAAAATAATTGTCAATCACTTTAGTGTCATACGAAAGAAAAAAATTGTTGTTGTAGGAGGTTCTCTTCATGGGTACTGAAGCAGACACTGAGGATGGGGAAGGTTTATGAAACATCCTAAAAATACAGTCCAAAAATTTCGTTTAATTTCATTAATAAGAATCATAAATATCATCCATCATATAAAAGTCATAAACCATGTATCTCAAAATATCATAACATCTGTCAAAATATATCATAGTAGAATATCCCAGGCTAAACAAATGGTGTGTGCACTGCAATCATCCCGAGCTCCTCTTTTGAAAACCAAGGTACCTAAAACCAAAACTGAAAACTGTAAACACGAAGCTTAGTGAGTCTCCCCAATCTACCACATACCATACACATGTCACACAAACACATCGTGGGCCCCGCCCAGCATCGAGCAAAGCTCGGGATACACATGATCAATAACCAATTACATAAATATAATCACATAATCATTAACATATAAACATCACATTGGGCCTCGCCCGCTACATCGGGCCCCGCCCAACATCGGCCCCACTCGGCATCTGGCCCCGCCCAGCATATAAACATATACATATAAACATAAACACATAACATAAACATACAAACATTCCTCGGGCCCTGCCCAGCATTGGACCGAAGTCCGAAAACATACAACTGACACATGCAAGAATGAAATCAAGCATACAAACATTCCTCGGGCTTAACCCGACATCAGATCGAAATCCGGAAAAGCATATAAACCTGCATCGGGCCCCGCCCAACATTGGACCGTAGTCCGGAACTACTACTAACTAAACGGGCTGGCCTTGGTGCCTTAGACCCGTTCCTACTGGAAGAGGACTCACCTCACACTGCTGAAGTCTCGCGGACAAAACCCTAGCTGCTAGATGACAAATTCCCGAATCTGTCAACTTCGAAATAACACCCAATTAATAATTGGGTCCCAACACATATCCATAAGTCCATGCTTGGGGTAAAAGACTACTTTACCCCTAACTTAGCTTGATTCAAGCCCAAGGCCCAATCCAAAGGCCCAAAAGTCTAATGATGAACCAAAGCCCAACATATGACCCAATTATCCAAATTGGGCCCAAACCCCTACATGGCCTTACCTTAAGGCCCAACCATTTATTTTGGTCCAAACAATTGGCAATCCAATGGTCCAATATCTCATAATCATTAAGGCCCAGTTATGGCCCATCTATGGCCTAATTTTTCCCAATTGGGCCCAAGCCTGTCCAATGGGCCTTATCCTAAAGCCCAATCTAAATATTATAGTCCATATACTTGTTAATAGTTGGCCCATCAAGAGTCCAGACATCTAGGCCCAACAGAAAGGCCCAACTCTAAACCCAACACAATTAGGGTTTTCACATGAAATGACGATTAGGGTTAAATGTTTCCCACTTAACCCATTAAGGACTTAATCCATTAAGTCCATCAATCTACTAGGTCAATCAAATAGTGTAATTGGGCATAATTCACACTTCAATCCATTGGTCCAAACGAGGGTCCCGACAGTCCAAAACTAACTTAACCCAAAATTAGGGCTTTCTAAACCCTAATTAGGGTTTCCAACCCAATCACAATCCAACGAAATCCAAAGTTAAGCTATTGGGCCTATTAGGGTTCCGCTAGGCCCATTAGGGTTTTATTAGGTCGAACACCACCCATCGCCACCTCGGGCGGTGGTGGTCGTCAGCGGCATACGGTGGCAGCCACCACCTCACGGTGGTGGTGGGCTCTTTTCCTTGATTAATCCATCCAAAGCAATGCATAGCCTTTTTACTTCATAAAATACACTCACACACAAAAAACACACACACACACACAACCACCCTTCACGGTGGCTGGTGGCAGCAGAAAGCGGTGGCAGGGGGCGGTAGTAAGGTAATGGCCACCATGGTGGGCTACCATGGTGGTTCCCATGCTTTCCAGGCCGACAGAAAACACGCACACACACAAACATACACTAGCTGAATACTAGAAACACACCCGATCACAGCCACCCTCACGGTGGTGCGTGGTAGTCGGAGGGGAGGCGTCAACCGCAACCGCTGCTCAGGAAAATGACGAAAGAAAAGAAGGGATTACATTACTGGCGGAAGGAGATGCAGCAACGATCACGACTCGCCGATCTTCACAGCCACCGGCGGCGGCAGTTGAGGTAGCTTGGCAGGTGGCTCGCGACTTCGACCATGGTTAGGAGGTAGTCGATCAGTATTCAGCATGCCTCGGGTTGGTCAGCACTCATCGAAGGGACATCTCCGGTGGCTCACGACTTCGACGACAGGAGGTGTGGAATCCCCAACCTGCTTCCCTAAGGCTTTCTATCAAGCATTCCGAGAACGCGATCTCATTATTGGAAAGTTTTTCGAACTTCCAAATCACACTATCCTCATTCCATACAGCCGCTTGGGCTGTCTTCCTTCCTGAAAAGGATGCGAAACTTATCCCCGTTTCAAAACTGCGCCTGCTTCTGAATCCCTAGACGATTCTCCCCCCACTTTGATTCAACTAAACATCTTACAACACATAATACTGGAAGGATTCCCAATTGTTCTTACCATCCCATGACCAATCTGTTGGAAACCAACGCTTACCATCGCTAGTGTTCCAATACTAGCCAATCCAAAAGATCACACAACTTCTAAGAACCCGATGAATACTTCCCGAATCCACAATTAGGGAAATAACCTTTCGCTACCCACTAATAATTCTCGGTATGCAATTGGCATATGACATCTCTCGAAAACATATTTCAAACACAAACAGAGGATAGCCCAGAGTTACACTTACTCAAACCCTTGGGACGAAAGGCTCCACTGTGCAGTTTCCCGCAAGTGCTGCACCGAATCTGGCCCTGCTGGCCTCTTAAAAGCTAATCCTAAATCTTGGGTCTCCCCCCGAGACCCTTCAGTATAAGCAACTGATCTGATTCCCTCTTACCAATGTGCTCCAAGTCCATATCCCGTTCTCGAGCTCTAGAAGTCATATCATTCAGGGTCTTGCACCCTGAGATACTCACGATCTTCCTACTATCATTCTGCAGTATGTCATGATACCTTACCTTCTTCGTTTCCTCATCTGTTGCATACTACGGTACCAAATAAGCTCCCTCCCGAGACCTAGCAGTGATCTCTGCCATAGTCTCAATACTCTAGCAGAGATCTACTAACTCTTGCGCCAATTGCTGCGCCTCAGTCGTCTGGGCAAACTCTGCCCGAAATCTGGTCGAAAAATCATCCCATGACATAGCATCGACCGCATCATCACCCAACTCACTACCAACCTCTTCCCATCAATCACGTGCCCTGTCCTTCAGGAGGCAAGAAGCAAGTCGATCCTTGTTCCCTTTCGAGACTACGGCTGGTACGAAAATATTGGCGACATCTGCCAATCACCTGCTGCTAACAATGGGGTCCCTAGCCCCATGATAATTTGGAGCTTCTCAAGCTCTGAACTCCCGAATCATCAGTGTACGCATCCCTATCATGGCTTCTATCTCAGTGCAGAATGCTCTCAGCTTCTCATCACAAATCTCTAAAATGCCCTCTTTGATCATACTGAAGATCACAGGAGCCTGGTCAATTATACTGCGCGTAATCACAGATGGAATGAACTCCTTCATCTGATCATCGAGCTGCCCGGCTCCAGAGTCCGAGCCTGATCCCTCGCCGGCACCAGAACTGCCATCTGGTCTACCACGTGGCGTCACTATACTTGGAAATATACCATCACAATCATCATAATACTCATCATAACTCGAGGGATCTCACACACTACAAGTTTCCTGGGTTCATCTCAACCTTCCTTGATTCGAGTACGGATCCTCTGCTTTCAGTAGTACGGGCCCATACCACCTTCCACATCTATCCGTACTTTCCTCAAGAACTGCCTTGACTCCACCAAGTCCCTTCTACCACTACTGCTGATCTCATGATAAACTCATCCTAGGCTTGCCCTAAGGTAATCACCAACCCACTCTCCGCTATCAGTTGTATAAGAAATTTCGGTTATCTTCCCCTAACTAGTTCGTGAATACTATTACCTATCACTAAGACTAGATAATTCTTCGAATGAGAGATCCTACCCTACAATGGTTGGACTCAAACAAGAGTTGCGCAATAGAGCTAGACCTAACCTTCTGAAATTATTCAGTCCTCACAATATCTAACTTAACATATTCATTTACTAGTTAGTAAAAGATAACTAGAACTCCTAAAAGCACAAAGCAAGCAGCATCCGAGCATCGAGTAAACATAATCAAGCATATCTCTCTCTCAGGCTATCCCTGACTAATCTGTACTAGCATGCAATTCATAAAGCTGAGATACATATAACAGGCACATAAGGCATCCTTCCTAGATCCTTATCCCTAAACTAGCATGCAATTCTCATGAAGCTGATACACATATAATAGGCACATAAGGCATCCTTCCTAGATCCTTAGTCCAAATCTAGCATGAAATTCTCATAAACATATCATAACATAACTTGTATGGGTAGTTTGGGAGTACTTACTTGAGCTCGGATGATTGCATGCACCACATCCTTTTTCTCTTTTCAAATTTCTTTTCTCTTTTAAAAATTCTTTTTGTAAAAATGATTTTCTTTTGAAATTTACATACCATGTCCTTAGTTTGAGTTCAGACACACCCGAGAGTGTGCCCGAATCCCTCAAACCAAGGCTCTGATACCAACTTGAAACATCCGAAAAATACAGTAAAAAATTTTCATTTAATTTCATTAATAAGAATCATAAATATCATCCATCATATAAAAGTCATAATCCATGTATCTCAAAATATCATAACATCTGTCAAAATATATCAGAGTATAACATCCCAGGCTAAACAAATGGTGTGTGCTGTGACAACCCAAGAATTTTTGTTTTGTCCAGCCAATCAATCGAGAGTCAGACTCGTTTCTGCTATCTTTTAGCATTGTTAAGGATCGTTTTATGAGTTCTAAGCCTAGTACACTTAAGGATTGGGTGTAGGGATATGTTATCTTCAGTTCATCGAGTTGTATTCAATCCATACACTCCTTCAAGAGGAGTATACGACCGTACACTCAATGTGGCCGTACACCACCTCCCAAATATAAGCCATCCCTTCATTTTTATTCATTTCTTCAACTTCCAAGTCAAGAACTCGAGTTCTATCTCAACTATCATCAAACTTTCACCTAGATCTTCAAAGAAAGTAAGCATTCCTTCCATTGTTTAGTTGATTCATTTCATTATCTAGTAAGGATCTATGATTTCATCCATGAAACATCATCAAAACTCAAGAACATCAAGAGTGTACGGTCGTACACTCTATCTATGGCCGTACACCCTTGTTAAGACCATAACCTAAGGTCTTAAACACTTGCTAGTCACTTGTTACCCCTTAGAACTCTTGAACCCTTGAACCCCTTTGAATCAAGACCCAAAAATGCATCCATCTTGGAGAGTGTACGGCCGTACACACTTGGTGTCGCCGTACACACCTCAAAACCCTCCAAAATGAAAGCCTTATTCATCCTTTTGTTGTGCATTTGCCACACTAGCTTCCCCATGGATCAAACACCCTTCTTATTGCATATTTTCCATGAGTGTACGACCGTACACTCCATGGCCGTATACACCTTGGCCGTACACTCCATGGTGTAGCCATAAATCCCTTTTAGTCAATCACATGTGATTGTAACACTTAGTCCAAGTGTTTCCTAGTCCCGAAGGGTGTTTCCTTGCATGTTAGTTGTTTAAAACACTAATTACATACCAATATATGCCTTTATATGTCATTTAGGACTTGTTTGTGTCTCGGGAATTCATTCGTAGAACTTCTCATCCTTACACGAATCTGCAGTTGAATCACCCACATAAGGTGAGTTCATACCCCTATAATCAATCTTTTAAATGTTTTAAATGCTTTTAAGGGGGGAATACAAGTTGAACACAATGATAATTGTCTAAATGTTATTTGTGATAACCATCACGTTAAAGGATTTCTTATGCTTTTATAAGTGATCAAATCATTTCAAAAACTCTTCTAAAGATATATTACTTTATTGTTTATAAAACACCGTTTTTAAAGTACAATCATGACTCAGTAGATAAATGAGTCTTTTATTCAAGTCAGTATCAGTTCAAGTAAACATACTAGTAAACTATAATAGGTATAGTTTAGGGGTTCAGTACATACTATAACTAGGACAGTGAGGAACATACTATAAAGAGAAACAGGGAGGAACATACAATGTACTATAAACAGAAGAACAAATTGTGATTAACACATTTATACTAATAATTCCCAGTAACCTAGGAAGGGAAGGTATCATTAACTTATTGTTCTAAACAAAAGATGATAATAAAAGTGGTATAAGGATATATATATATATATATATATATATATATATATATATATATATATATATATATGGTGCATCTATAATATGCCATGATTTATATATATGGGGTACATCTACAAAGTACCGGAGTTATATATGGGGTACATCTACAAAGTACTGGATTTATTTATAAAGGGGTACATCTTCAAAGTACCGGACAATAATAAATAAAACACATAACTTCCTAGTAACATGAACATCCATTTAGAAAAGGGCCTATAATGCTAACTTTATGATTCCTTAGTGTATACATCAGGGATATATATTAATCGGGTCTGATAGACAGTAGAGTGTATGTTTTCCGCTTCATTTCCTGTTCCTTGTTTGGTTGTGGGCTTAGAGCAGATGCACCCAGTCTACTATCTATCCGATCTTAGTTATATATATATATATATATATATATATATATATATATATATATATATATATATATATATATATATATATATTCTGTATACACCAAGTAATCATAAGGAGTACCAGGTATGGGTCAGGTCATAGTATACAAATTCAATACACCGTTTTCTAGTACAAAAACATACTTTTCAGATAGAACATGTAGTAGAATAAACTAGAAACTTATCAGTAAAAGGGTTTAATCCATTTTATTAAACCAGTATAACTTAAAGGACCTTTGATGGTTAATTATATAATACCTTAGTTTATACATCAGGGTTATATACAATTAATATCCGATAGGTAGTTGGATGTGTGCTTTCCGCTTTACTTCCTGTTCCTTGTTTGGTTGTGGGCTTAGGGCAGATTCACACAACTAACTATCCGTCCGATATTAGATTATATATAGCCAGTATAAACTAAGTGATTATAGAAGGAACTATTGTGGTTACCATTTTTACTAAAGGAAATAAGCGTTTTTTCTTAAAGAATGTTTCATCAAAAATAAGGGAACTATTACAGTTAACTCCGTGAGTACCAAGTGAATACACCAGGGTTATATAAAACGAAGACCTAACAAACAATGGGATGTGTGACTTCAGCCTCATTTCCTGTTCCTTGTTTGGTTGTGGGCTTAGGGAAGATTCACACAACCGATTGTTTGTTTACTCTGGGTTTTATATAACTTGTATCCATTTAGTACTCATAGAAAGGATTGTAGAGCCATTTTTACTTATCTATCATCATATCAGAAGATATAGGATCTTCTGGAGGAACAGGAGAACTTTTCTAAAAGAACTTACAACTTACTTTACATCACTAAAATCTTATGAACTCACCAGCTTAAATGCTGATCTACTCTTTCAAAATAACTTGTATTCTCAGGAAACTAGTAGACAGGTACGCAAACTGGGATTCAGAATATGAAGTATAATAGCTTCATGTCTCGTTTTGTTATTTACTTTTGGATTTAATCTTTTGTGAATCACTACTTGTAAACACTTTAATATTAATACAATGGTTGTTTGTTACTTTGATTGTTATGATACATGTGTTGTGATAGTAAACATGACGTCCTCCGCCCCCGAACGTTTATGTCGTTCCGGTTTGGGGGTGTGACATGTGCACTGCAATCATCCCGAGTTCCTCTTTTGAAAACCAAGGTACTGTTGGATTAATGTCTAAGTCCATAACTATAATTGGTAAGACTTGACCCGACCCGACATGGTCCATTTGGGTTGCATGGCATCATGCATTTGGATAGACTATAATGAGAGAAATAACACTTAAGGTTGGTTAATATATTATAAGTTCTAATATATTAATAAGGTTATTTAATTAGTATTGATCAAGAATTAATTTGGAATTAATTAAGTGATCAAAAGGAGACTAATTAAATATATGGGTTGATTGTGTAAATCATTCATTCTTATATATGTGGGCTTGTGATCCAAGATTCCTTATGTTGGACTAAGTCCATGGGGTGACCCATGGATACTCCATGGAGGTTAAAATCCATGGAGCATAAGGAATGGGTAAAGTTATGAGTTACATGGTGTAACCCTAATAGCCACCATATAAAAGAATCCCATGGCTCAAGAAATCGTGCACTAATGTGTGAGTGTGAGGGCTAGACGATTTCAAGGAGTGTTCAAGTTTCTCTCAAGTTATTCCAAGTGTATTTGGTGTTGTGTGAACCATTTAAGGTGTCACACTTGGGGCACTAGGCACTCAAGCTTCATGAAGACATTCTACATCAAAGAGGTATGTATTCTATCTTGTTATATTTATTATTTTGTATGCTAGATTAGGATAATACCTTGGATGTTCATAATTGTATGTATAATAGAGAAAACATAGATCCAAGGTATTTAGGGTTGCATGTACACTTAGGAGTGTTAGAATGCTCATAACCCAACAGGTACCTGAAACCAAAACTGAAAATGGTAAGCACGAAGCTTAGTGAGTCTCCCCAATCTACCACATATCATACACATGTCACACAAACACATCGTGGGCCCCGCCCGGCATCGAGCAAAGCTTGGTATACACATGATCAATCAACAATTACATAAACATAATCACATAATCATAAACATATAAACATCACATTGGGCCTCGCCCGCTACATCGGGCCCCGCCCGGCATCAGCTTGCCCGACATCGGCCCCACCCGGCATCGAGCCCCGCCCGACATCCGGCCGCATCGGGCATCGGGCCCCGCCCGAAATCGGACCCAAGTCTGGTATACATACAACATATCATCAATCATATAACATACACATAACATAAACATAACTTGGGCCTAGGCCACTACATCGGGCCCCGCCCGGCATCGAATCGAAGTCCAGCATCGGGCCCCGCCCGACATCGACCAAATCTCGGTATACATAGCATATCAACATATACATATAAACATAAACATACAAATATTCATTGGGCCCCGCCCGACATTGGACCAAAGACACATGCAAGAATCACGAAGAAATCAAGCATACAAACATTCCTCGGGCTTAACCCGACATCAGATCGAAATCCGGAAAAGCATATAAACCTGCATCGGGCCCCGCCTGACATTGGACCGTAGTCAGGAACTACTACTAACTAAACGGGCTGGCCTTGCTGCCTTAGACCCGTTCCTACTGGAAGAGGACTCACCTCACACTGCTAAAGTCTCGCGGACAAAACCCTAGCTGCTAGATGACAGATTCCCGAATCTGTCAACTTCAAAACAACTGTTGGGGTTTGAGCATTCTAACATTCGTATGGTGTACATGCAACCCTAGAAACCTTGGATCTATGTTTTCTCTAAAATACATGCAAATTTGATTTCCAAGGTTTACAACCTAACTAGCACGTTATAGGGTACTTGTAATACAAAACTTTAAGTAGAATAACATACCTTTCTTTTGTGGTTGAATGCTTGGAGTTTTAGAGCCTAGCACCAATAGTGTGGATGCCTCAAGTGGTGTCACAAATCACCCAAAACAACTTGGAAATACTTGAGAGAGAATCTAATGCTTGCTAGAATCGGCCCACCCTTGTTTCTCCCACATACTAGTGCCAATTCTAGAACCAAGGACCTCTTTATATACTATGGAGGATTAGGGTTACACCCTAATACCCATGACTCTTCATTTACCTAGGATCCATGGGTTAAAAGCTCCATGGACTATCCATGGACTTCCATATACTCTTAGCCCGTCCTAAATAAATCTTAGCCCATTCCATATATATGCAAGTGTCCATATTTAATTAGTTCCATTTGATCATTAAATTAATTCCAAAAATCAATTCTTGATCAACACTAATTAAATAATATTAATATATTATAACAAATAATATATTAATGGATCATAAACATCTTATTCTCAAAAATATATCCATACAAATTGTTAGGTGAAGTGCAACCCAAAGGACCATGCCGGGTCGGGTCAAATTATACCAAATATAGTTACAGACTTAGACACCTTATCCAACAGTCTCCCACTTGGATAAGCCTGATAACTATAGCTGCAAGTATAACTTCAGGAACCAACCAGCAATCGTAGCTCTTTTAAAACTCTGTTGAACTATGAAGCGCCATTTTAGATAAGTGATCATATAATCCTCTGTTCTCAAGATATCAGTCGGACAAATACATGGAACAATGTCGTACTTATTGTCCAACAGTTGTTTCTCGATCTCTGATTTGTTTGACATAGAACTAAATTGAACAAATTAATTAGGTTCTGACCGGGCCCGACACATAAGTCAAAACCAAATCATCGAGGAGCCCAGATATCGCTTCTATTGCTAGAAGGAACAGATAAACTTCGACTCAAATGCTTGTACTAACTACCAGTTGAATTTTGCACAAAAGCGCGTTTTATGACATCAAGTTACTGATGCGTTTTTGTACAATCAATGGATAACCAACTCATAGTCACTGACTCATATCTCTAGGTTTGAAGATATATACGATATTATCGTCTCACGATCACTCGAGATAAATTCCATGAAGTGATACAAGTGAGCGTGGGTTTAATCCAATACTCAGAACTTATGAGCACTCATGAATGCTGTAGCAACCATTGCTATGTCTAATGCACCTTAGACAAATCTTACAAGCCAGATTCATGACAGTCTTAATTCAATACCTACTTCCAACGTATGATCGACTGTGGAGAGTTTGATTAAAATAATTATTCTGGAAGTCAAAACATGCAAAATTGAAACAATAGTAAACAATCAACATTGGATAGTAACACTTTACTCATAAATAAATAACAACTTTTATTTAATCATCAAATGTTAATCACATTTTACAAGTTTCAGAAAACTATCTAATTATTAAAACTAATATCGTCTCTCAGCCCGATGCTTCTTGCATGCTGCAAATGCCTAACCCTAGTCAGTCCCTTCGTGAGGGGATCTATAGGATTCTCTTCTGACGATACCCTTTTTGCCACGAGGAGTCCTTCTTCTATTTTGTGTCTTATGAAGTGATATTTTATGTCAATGTGTATGGATCTACCATGATCTCTTGGTTCCTTGGCTAAGGAAACCGCACTATTGCTGTCACAGAAAATTTCCATAGGCTGCTGTATAGCTGGTACAACTCCAAGGTCTCCAATGAAGTACTTCAGCCATATCGCCTCCTTTGCCGCTTCACTTGCTGCTATGTACTCTGATTCACAAGTAGAATCAGCTGCTGTCTCCTTCTTCGAACTTTTCCAAGTCATTGCTCCTCCATTTAGGGTAAAGACCCAGCCTGACTGAGAGCGGAAATTATCCCTATCAGTCTGAAAGCTAGCATCACTATACCCTGCTACTCTCAAGTCATCACTCCCACCAAGGGTAAGAACCCAGTCCTTAGTCCTTCGTAGGTACTTGAGAATGTTCTTTACCGCAGTCCAGTGAGCCTTGCCAGGGTTTCCCTGATATCTGCAGACCATTCTCAAAGCAAAGGCCACATCAGGGCGAGTACAAGTCATAACATACATGATTGAGCCAACAGCGGAAGCATAAGGTAATCGACTCATCTCTGCTATCTCAGCCTCTGTACTCGGACTCTAAGTTTTACTCAGTCTGGCATTGTGCTGGATCGGTAAGTCTCCTTTCTTGGAATTCTCCATGTTGAACCTTTTCAACACCTTATCCAAGTAGGTACTCTGACTAAGTCCAATTAGTCTTTTACTCCTATCTCTCAGTGTAACGACGTAAATTTTAAAATAATTTTTCATTTTCAAACATAATAAACTCATATAATATTCTCAAAATCTCATGTATCAATGTCATCACAATAAAACATATCCCAGAATCTCAACACATAATCTTCTGCCAGTGTGTACAAATCATGTCGGCGCCTTCCCGCGACCCTCGCTGGTACCTGAAACACATATCACATAACACGGTAAGCATAAATTCTTAGTGAGTTCCCTAAAATACCACACACAGCACATAAGCCACCCGAGGCTATAACTCGGTATGACCCTCCGGTCAATGTGTCTCAGCGGGACCCTCCAGTCCCGTAGCTCGTTGGACCCTCCAGTCCGATCTAGCTCGTTGGACCCTCCTGTCCGGTCTAAATCGTTGGACCCTCTGGTCCGGTCTAAATCGTTGGACCCTCTGGTCCGGTCTAAATCGTTGGACCCTCCGGTCCGGTCTATATAACACATAGCATACATATATCACAATGTACATAAACTCAAACATACACATAACACATAAGACCCTCCGGTCTGCACATAGTTACCACTCTAGGTAATGTATAGTGAGAAGACTCACCTCGATGATGTCTAGTAAACTCTCGTGCTCAATATCCCCGATCTAGCACCCGCCTATCAAAATGATAATATCTCTAATCAATACTCTCTTTGTATCCTCATCTCTAAAGAATGGGTAGAAGACCATTCTACCCCTCCATAGCCTCTCTTGAATCAGTTTGACCAAACCCTAAGGTCAACTGAAATCAATTCCAGTCAACGGTCTAACTTTGACCAGACTCGCCGAGTGCACTCAGGTGACTCGGCGAGTCCATGCGTGTCCTCAGACTCCTCCTAAGGCCCCACTCTACTCGTCGAGTTAACCTCTCACTCGACGAGTTTCCACTGATCACGAATCGCAGGGCAACACGATCCGACTCGTCGAGTCCTCTCATGGACTCGGCGAGTTTCCTCCATGGCAACACTCATTTGACCTTCTGAGGTCAGATCTGTTTCTCTAACTTATAGATCTGGCCTTCTAGCACCCAAAAGTCACGTAAAGGTCCGATCTTGATGTCCATGCATGGCATATTTTGCTCAATATGCCATTTAGACTCCATTAAAGCTTCCTAACCTCCAAACCCCATGGTTGCACAACAATGGCTTTCTACTTTCTGACTTTCTGGACCTTACAAGGTCCAGATCTATGGTACCAGCTCACAAGAGGGGTTTGATGCAATCAAGACCCCACCAATAAGATAATACAAGCCCTAATCCTCAGAAGGAAGATCTACACAATTAGGGAAGAAAAAGGGTCCGGATTGATACCTCCAACTGATGCTCCTAGGTTATAAATCACGGATCTACAACCTCCTCTGCCCCCTTTAGCTTGAAACCGCCTTCTTCCTTGCAAACCATCCACCAAGAAGCTCAAAATGGCTCTCTCTCTCTCTTGCCCAAAACACTAAGGACTCGTTTGGGGTTCTCTCTTCTGAAAGGTAGCCGTAATAGGAGGCCTTAAGAGCCTTTAAATAGGCCCAGGCCCGAGAGAATTAGGGTTTCTGTCAACAGCGCTGACTCGGCGAGTCATCTCTCCGACTCGTCGAGTCCATTCATTAACCACGTCACCAAGTCGCGACCCTACTCGACGAGTTGAGGCACCGACTCGTCGAGTCCCTCTAAAGTCCTTGAATTAAATACTCAAAACAATATACCTGGTAAACCGGATGTTACACTCAGTATCCTTATCCCTAGGATATAGGTAGCTTCTCCAAGGTCCTTCATAGGGAAGTACTTCCCAAGATAGGACTTAACCTCCTGCAAAGTTGGGATGTTATTTCCTATGAGTAGTATGTCATCCACATACAGTACCAAAAAGTTGACTATACTCCCACTAGCCCTAACATATACACAAGACTCATCCTCGCTCCTTGAAAAGCCAAACTCCTTGACTTTCTCATCGAAGAAAAGATTCCATCTGCGAGATGCTTGTTTCAATCCATAAATGGATTTCTCAAGCTTACACACTCTATTAGGATACTTTGCATCGACAAAACCCTCTGGCTGAGCCATGTAAACATCCTCAGCCAACTTTCCATTAAGGAAAGCGGTTTTGACATCCATTTGCCATATTTCATAATCATGAAATGCAGCTATGGCTAGCAGAACCCTAATAGACTTAATCTTCGCTACTAGTGAGAAGGTCTCATCATAGTCAACTCCCGGAGTTTGAGTAAAGCCCTTCGCTACTAGTCGCGCTTTGTAAGTGTGCACCTTCCCATCCATGCCGGTTTTCTTCTTGAAGATCTATTTGCACCCAACTGTATTACGACCTGGTACATTGTCAACCAAGTTCCAAACTTGATTGTCATACATGGATTAAATCTCGTTATCCATAGCCTCCTTCCATTTAGCAGACTCGGGGCCTGCCATGGCTTCCTTGTAATTATTAGGTTCATCCAAATCTATCAGTGTACTATCACTGATAAATGTATCACCTTCAGTAGTGATGTGATAACCATGATAAAAATTAGGTGTATTCCTAACTCTAGTGGAACGCCTCGGAGGTACGAACTCATCTATCGGCTCAACAGGAATTTCCTCCTCAGGTTGGTCGCTAGTGTTTGAGGTTCCTTCACCGCTTGACTCTTGAAGCTCTTCAAGGTCAATTTGCCTCCCACTGTCTCCTTGGCTTATAAATTCTCTCTCACGAAAGACTCCTCTCCTTTCCACAAAGACCACATTCTCACTGGGTCTGTAGAAGAGGTAACCAAAGGATTTCTGTGGGTAGCCGATGAAAATACACCTCTTGCTTCGAGGTTCTAGCTTGTCGTGAGACTCGCGTCTCACGAAAGCCTCACAACCCCAAATCTTGATGTGGTCCAGATTGGGAACTTTTCCGGTCCACATCTCATGAGGTGTTTTGTCGACCTTCTTTGTAGGGACTAGATTAAGGATATGGGCGGCAGTCTCTAAGGCATACCCCCAGAATGAGATTGGTAACGAAGCTCGACTCATCATGGAACGAACCATGTCCAACTAGTTTCGATTGCGCCTCTCATCCACACCACTTCAGCTGTGGTATCCTAGGAGGTGTCAATTGTGAGACAATCCCACATTCCTTAAGATAGTCAAGGAACTCGATACTAAGACACTTTCCTCCCCGATCGGATCGGAGCATCTTGATGTTCCTGACCAGTTGATTCTCCACTTCCTGCTTGAACTCTTTGAACTTTTCAAAGTTTTCTGACTTATGCTTGATTAAGTAGATATATCCATATCTACTATAATCATCAGTAAAAGTCACATAATAGCGATTAGCATCCCTTGTGGCAGTTTTTGAAGGGTCCACACACATCAGTGTGTATGAGGTCCAACAAACCCTCACCCCTCTCACAAGTACCAGTGAAGAGTGACTTTGTCATTTTTCCAAGTAAACAAGATTCGCAACTATCATCCAACTTTAGGTCAAATGATTCCAAAACTCCAGCCTTTTGGAGTTGGCCTATGTGCTTCTTGTTGACATGTCCAAGACGACAATGCCACAAGGATGCTTTATCCAAAGTAATATAAGAATCAATATGAAATACATTATTTCCTAAGTTGTCTACAATCGACACAGTTTCATATACACCATCACAAGGTAATTCTTTAAAATAAAACACATCATTATAAAAAGCATCAATAGCACCAATTTTATTATCAAATGAAAAGGTGAATCCTTGCTTGTACAAACTATGAAAGGAAATAATATTTATCGCCATTTCTGATGAGTAACAACAATTATTCAAATCTAAAGTTAACCGATTATTAAGCAATAAAGAATAAACTCCAATCTTGGTCACAGGTGATGCTTTCCTATTGCCCATGATTAAGTTTATCTTCCCGTGCTCCACTTCTTCACTACTTCTTAGGCCCTGCAAATCAGTACAAATGTGAATACCACAACCTGTATCAAGCACCTAAGAGTTAGTATGCAATGAGTTATTAGACAATATGGTATAAATACCTGCATGGGTGGGTTTAACCTTCCCATCCTTTACATCCTGCAAGTATTTGGGGCAGCTTCGCTTCCAGTGCCCCTTTTCCTGGCAGTAAAAGCATTGTGCTTCCTTTGGGTTTGAAGGAGGAATGGAACCTTTCTTGGTTCCACTTGAAGAGGAGCCATCAAGAGACTTTCCCTTGGTACCCTTCAAAGGGGTCTTTCTCTTCTTCCCCTTTCCCTGCCCAATTGCCAAGACAGGAGCAGTAGTAGGAGTAGGAGTAACAACTGATTTACTTTTAAGGCGACTTTCAGCGGTCCTTAAAAGTCCTTGAAGCTTACTCAGTGTGACTTCCTCCTTGTTCATATGATAAGTCATACGAAACTGATCATAACTTGGAGGTAAGGAATGGAGAATGATGTCAATCTCCATGTCCTCAGGAAAGTCCACATTAAGCTTCAATAACGGGTCCACGAACCTTTGCATTTTCTGCAAGTGACCGGTGAGGGTTCTCCCTCTTTCATCCTAGTTGTTATCATGGAGGAAATGATTTCATACCTCTCCTGATGAGCACTCTGATGGTACCTATCCATCAGATCCTGGTGCATCTCAAAAGGGTAGAAATCTTCATAGGAGTTCTGCTGTCATTGTGGCCAGCATGATGCAAGACATCTTAGTGGCATCTTTCTCATGGGTAGTGTACTCAGCAATCTCCTCAGGAGTAGCAGTTGACTCATCGATAACCTTTAGCTCCTTATCGAGGACATACTCTTTGCCCTCGTAGCGAGTAATCATTCTGATGTTCCTAATCCATTCATAGAAATTGGAACCATCAAAAGTGACTTTCCCACACAAGTTCATTAGGGAAAAGGAGCCTGTAGCGTTTGAGCCAGTAGTAGTGTTGGAAGACATCTGAAAGAAAGAAGGACAAGTTTTAATTAGATAAGAAGTCCTTAATAAGTCACCCAAATGAAATATTAAGGCTAGGATCCTACAAACTATTTATAGTTGGAAGAGGGATGCCGCAATCCAAGCTATAAAATATTTGAAGGTAGGTAAATGACGATTTACCAATTTCCACCACGAAAATGAAATAGATTATTAAGTTTTATTGGATTTGAAATTCCTAGATCTTTTGAGATACATTGAACTTTCAATGGCATGTTTGAATCTCGATTGTGCCTTCTCAAATTTGTGACTGGGATGCCGAGGATCACAAACAAGGTGTGAATAATCATGCAAATTGACTTGGTACCCTTAACTTTTATCACCTAATCGATGTGCCGGTTAACCACACGCGCTCCACCGATCTATGATAAAATTAAGTTACCCTTTGCCACTCTTACTAGTCCTTTTTAGTGTGTCGGTTAACCACACGCGCTCCACTAACGACTTGGTAAGGTACAAAGTGTAATTTCATGGGTTAGCACCTATTTCACATTTTCCTAAAGTAACTAAGATTGGGAATTAATAAAGGTTTAGTTACTTTATAATTTCATTATACTTTTAATGAGTATTAAGGTCCTATCCTACCCGTTCGGCTAACGACCCTCCACCAGTGAAGGAAGCGGTGGGTGAGAGTGGACACCCCTTAAGCTGCCATTTTATAGGCAACAACCTTATACCCCCTTATAGACCGGCTTCGTGAATAAGGCCTACAAACAGTAAGACTGACTTATTCTTATACATATATATAATAATTAAAATTTTAATATTATAGAAGTATAAGGGTTGAATTTAAAATTTTTAAAATTCTAAGGTTCAATTTGGAATTTAAAGTATTAATGTGTGAGACTTTACAAATTCCAAACTTGAGGGCAAGTATTGAAACTATTTAAGACTTTTCATTTCATAACTTATGAGTTTAATGGTCCATTAAAGTGAAGACTCTTCACTTTATGTAACCTCTTATTCTTTAATGACACTTTTAAAGAAGTGAATTTTGGTTATCCATAACTTGATGATAAGTTATGGACTCCATCATTAGGCATTAAGATCAAGAATCATTTATCAAACAATTCAGCAAATAATTCCTATGATCTAACCATAACTCATAAGAACATGAACATTCATATCAAAATTTCAAGAATCATATTAACACATATAAAACATGGAATTTTGATATTAGCCATTGTAAATGGATTAGCATAAGCATTACACCATCTAAAACAAGTTTTAAAACACCAAAACAGTTTAGGGTAATGTTTCTAGTCCATTTCCAGTAGCAAAACTCGAAAATCTCCATTCAGGGGATCCTAATCGTCGAGTGCAAGAACCTACTCAACGAGTAGGATGAATTTACACATGGACTCGTCGAGTCCCCCCATGGACTCGGCGAGTTCATGCTGCAGAGTGCAGATTTTTGAGCTTTTTCAACAAGTTTGCATCAAGTATCAAGAAAACAAGCCTAGACTATGATACCACTGCTGGGTTTTGAGCATTCTAACATTCCTATGGTGTACATGCAACCCTAGAAACCTTGGAACTATGTTTTCTCTAAAATACATGCAAATTTGATTTCCAAGGTTTACAACCTAACTAGCATGTTATGGGGTACTTGTAATACAAAACTTTAAGTAGAATAACATACTTTTCTTTTGTGGTTGAATGCTTGGAGTTTTAGAGCCTATCACCAATAGTGTGGATGCCTCAAGTGGTGTCACAAATCACCCAAAACAACTTGGAAATACTTGAGAGAATCTAATGCTTGCTAGAATCGGCCCACCCTTGTTTCTCACACATACCAGTGCCAGTTCTAGAACCAAGGACCTCTTTATATACTATGGAGGATTAGGGTTACACCCTAATACCCATGACTCTTTATTTACCTAGGATCCATGGGTTAAAAGCTCCATGGACTATCCATGGACTTCCATATACTCTTAGCCCATCCTAAATAAATCTTAGCCCATTCCATATATATATGCAAGAGTCCATATTTAATTAGTTCCATTTGATCATTAAATTAATTCCAAAAATCAATTCTTGATCAACACTAATTAAATAATATTAATATATTATAACAAATAATATATTAATGGATCATAAACATCTTATTCTCAAAAATATATCCATACAAATTGTTAGGTGAAGTGCAACCCAAATGGACCATGCCGGGTCGGGTCAAATTATACCAAATATAGTTACGGACTTAGACACCTTATCCAACAATAACATGCAATTAATAATTGGGTCCCAACACATATCCATAAGTCCATGCTTGGGGTAAAAGACTACTTTACCCCTAACTTTGCTTGATTCAAGCCCAAGGCCCAAAAGTCTAATGATGAACCAAAGCCCAACATATGGCCTAATTTTCCAAATTGGGCCCAAACCCCTACATGGCCTTACCTTAAGGCCCAACCATTTATTTTGGTCCAAACACTTGGCAATCCAATGGTCCAATATCTCATAATCATCAAGGCCCAGTTATGGCCCATCTATGGCCCAATTTTTCCTAATTGGGCCCAAGCCTGTCCAATGGGCCTTATCCTAAAGCCCAATCCAAAATATTCTAGTCCATATACTTGTTAATAGTTGGCCCATCAGGAGTCCAAACATTTAGGACCAATAGAAAGGCCCAACTCTAAACCCAACACAATTAGGGTTTTCACATGAAATGACGATTAGGGTTAAGTGTTTCCCACTTAACCCATTAAGGACTTAATCCATTAAGTCCATCAATCTACTAGGTCAATAAAATAGTGTAATTGGGCATAATTCACACTTTAATTCACTGGTCCAAACGCGGGTCCCGGCAGTCCAAAACTAACATAACCCAAAATTAGGGTTTTCTAAACCCTAATTAGGGTTTCCAACCCAATCACAATCCAACTAAATACAAAGTTAAGCTATTGGGCCGATTAGGGTTTTATTAGGTCAAACACCACCCATCGTCACCTCGGGCGGTGGTGGACGACGGCGGCAGCCACCACCTCACGGTGGTGGTGGGTTCTTTTCCTTGATTAATCCATCCAAAGCAATACATTCCCTTTTTACTTCATAAAATACACTCACACACAAAACACACACACACACACATACACAAACACCCTTCACGGTGGCTGGTGGCAGCAGAAAGCGGTGGCAGGGGGCGGTAGTAAGGTAATGGCCACCATGGTGGGCTACCATGGTGGTTCCCATGATTTTCCGACCGACAGAAAACACGCACACACACAAACGTACACTAGCTGAGCACTAGAAACACACCCGATCACAGCCACCCTTGCAGTGGTGCATGACAGTCGGAGGGGAGGCGTCAACCGCAACTGCTGCTCGGGAAAATGAAGAAAGAAAAGAAGGGATTACATTACTGGGAGAAGGAGATGCAATAACGATCACGACTCGCCGATCTTCACAACCACCGGCGGCAACATTTGAGGTAGCTTGGCAGGTGGCTCGCTACTTCGACTATGGCTAGGAGGCAGTCGATCGGTCTTCAGCATTCCTCGGGTTCGTCGACACTCATTGAGGGGACATCTCTGGTGGCTCACGACTTCGACGACGAGAGGTGTGGCGGCGCCGGCTGGAGGGGTCATAAGGGCGGCGGCTGGTGATGAGCTAGGGTTAGGGTTTGGGGGTAACGTCCTTAAGACGGGAAGGATAGGTCACCGGGTTCAAATCTCGTGTTCATGCACACTTTCACTCATTATTCATTATTAGTCCCTCCCTACAATATCTTCTTCAACTTAAATCCAACATTTACCCTTTATCCCCTAATTCCATAAATTCCTTTCATTTTAGGTCCAAAACTTACCAAATAGCCCCTGCCCTTAGAAATCTTTACAAATTGAATCCGAAATTTACCATTTAGCCCTTGTTTCCCAAAATCTATTCAAATTAAGTCCTAATAATTTATCAAGCAGTCCATGCTTTCATAAATATTTACAAACCACTCCGGAACTTACACTTTTAACCCCCAACTTCTATAATTGTAATAATTAACTCCTCGAGACCAACACCTTGCTATATTACTATTGATTTTAGGGCTACTATTCATTCATTAATTCGTCTATTTATTTATTTAATAAACGGGGTGTTACAGTTTAGTGGAAGTCTTTGGAACTAAGTAAAGACCTTTAACCTTTGTGATGAGTCTCTATAGTACAAGTCTTAGCTCCTCGACATATTTTCCTTTTTGCTTGTTGACTGACTCTAAGAGCTAGAGCCAATCGTTTCACTTAAATTTTACTAACTTCTAGGCAAACAATACTTTATTTTATTGGCCTGCAACTTGACCCTTATCCCTACACCTTGCAAGATACACTCTAAGCACTTTTTCATCTTTTGGTTTAGTGCACCTCACTTTGATGATTAGACCAAAGTCTTTTCTTCTTGTAAGCAAATCTTTAAACCTGGTCCGCTCAAGTCTAATAATTGAGCTTTCTTGAACAACTTTTTCTTTTTGTATTAGTGTGTTGAACCTGTTCATGTGCTCAATCTGGTCATTCATCATTCCAGTGGCGACCAACTTTTCCTGGATCTTCTTCGAGTCTTTCCTGGCAATTTTTTTATTCTAAGTCCGGATGTTATATTTCCCGGCAAACTCCCTAGCCTCTTGAATAGGAACTCCCCATACTTTTTCCATTTCAGTTACTGTATGAGCTTTTCAATTATTTTTGGAAGGACCAACGTCAGTAGCAGCTTTGGCCTTTCGTTTCTTGCTCAGAGGAGCATCTTCATCAGACTCGATGTCATTGGGCTTCCCCTAAGGGTTTTGCTCCCCCTTAGCATCAACATCGATGTCTGGGAACACCGTCTGAAGTGTCTTTGTGTCAATAAATGACAAGTCCACGAGATAGACTTCATCATCTACATCAGACTGATCAAGAATGTCCTTAACATTCACTTCGGTCTCATCAACATCATTTTCAATGTAAGCATGAGTGGTAGACTCCTTAGTGAAATTCTCCCGCTTTTTGGTATCATCAACCTTGGAGGAGTACTCAATGGTGATGTAACGCTTGGTTTAGGTATTATTTATTTCTCAACATTATAGGGTTTTGGGCTGGAACTCGACGAGTTGGGGAGCTCCAACTCGTCGTGTAGGGATCTAGTTGGACACGGATTAGGGACTTAACTCGACGAGTTGGGGAGCCCCAACTTGACGAGTAGACGCTGGAAAGGAAAACCCTAATTTTTAGGGTTTGCACCCTATTTAAAGGCCTTAAGAGTCATTGCTAGCCTCCCTTATCGCCCTTTTGTCCATAGAAACCCTAGTTCGTGCTTTTCCTACCATTTTGAGTGTGTGAGAGCTTAAAGATTGCATTTTTTGTGTTTGTTTGAAGAGGCTTGAAGTAGGAGGTGCATAGTTGAAGGGAGAGGCTGTAGATCAGGTGTCTTCTCTGTTGTGGCAGCCATATTGAGGTATAAATTTGATACCTTGATCATTTATTTGCTAGATCTCTTCACGTGGGAGTTTATGGTCATTATTAGCTCATTTATGGATCCTTCTTGGATCTGAGCATGTCATGAAGCTATGACTTCAGATCTGGACATCTCATGGCCTCTTTTGACTTAAAGTTGCCATCTTTATCAAGTCTTGGCCTTCCTTCATGCCCTAAATCCCTTAAGAAGCTATGATTGAGTGTTTTAGCCCCCTTAATGTCATGCATGGACGTAAAGTCAGCAAATTTATGTGGTATCTCAGCCCTAGGGGATCATATATATAGTTTGGAGCTTTAGACTCGCTTAGAAAGTGTCTGAATGAGTTAAGACTAGGCAAACTCGATGGGTTACCTTTCCAACTCGATGAGTTGGCCTGGGGTTTCCCCGATCTTCTGGATACTATTTAAACTCGACGAGTTGTTGTGATAACTCGGCGAGTCGACTAGGGTTTTCCTCGGTTTTTTGAGAACTGAAGGAACTCGACGATTCGGTAGGTGCACTCGACGAGTTGGGTCAACATGGACTGTTGACCTTGACTGTTGACTTTGAATTTGACCATGGTTGTCCAAGTTTGACTTTAAGGATATCTTTGGTATTTTGGGATTTTGATGAAGTTAGTCGAATGGTGGTTGTAGGCAGTTGAGTTTAGAGCTGTGAGTTGGGATTTGATCTTACCAGTTCATCATTTCTTGAGAGGTGAGCCTCCTCACCATACCAATGTGATAATCGGATGGATTTTTGCTAGTTGTATGCTTTAAAAATTGTATACAGTTAGGATCTTATAGCCTTAGAATAATTGATTTGGCCTTATTTCCTATTCCTTGTTTGATTGTGGTCCTAGGGTAGAGTCTGTTATTCGACAGTCTATTTGATCATGTTCTGTGTATAATTTGCATGCATAAGGCAACCTGTTATTAGTGATTTGAGTTCTGGTTTGATGGGAATGGAGCAAATCATAGGATAGCCTTGGATTTGAGTTATGCGGTAGTTTGTGAGATATGTTTTGTTCGGGGATGAATTAGAGTTATCAGATAGAGGCTTGGGGAAGGTACAGGTAGGTATGGAAGGTAGTATTAGGCACGTACTACTGAAAGCACAGGACCTGTACCCGAACTAATGTTAAATCTGGAAGCTCTAAGGAGAAACGGTGTGGAAGGATTCCACTTTTGAATATCTTGATCATTCTGTCTTATGGTATTTCAGATTAGAATGGTGGTGACACGTCATGGAGCAAGGGGACCAGGATCAGGATCAGGATTCGGATCGGGGTCGGGCTACGCTACAGAGCCCATTCACAATAGGCTGCGCGAGCTTATCGCAGCCAAAGTTACGGGGGGCATTCTTGACCCTACCCCAGTGATTTTTGGGACCGTCAAGGAGGGGATGATGGAGATTATAGAGGAGTAGCTCAGGTCTTTCCGAGCCGAGATTGCGGCGGGCCAGGTCAGGGCCTAAACTCCCTCGTTCCGGGAGTTCAAGACGTACGGGGTACCTAAGTTCTTTGGGGTCAGGGACCCCATAGTTAGTCGACACTGGTTGGCAGACATGGAGAATGCCCAGCGCACGAGCTCTTGCCCCGAGGCGACAAAAGTGGAGTTTGCTTCGTGCATGTTGAGGGATCGAGACAGGGACTGGTGGGAGGAGGTGACCCACCAGGTGGGATCAGCTGGAGTGGCTGAGATGTCATGGGAGAAGTTTGTCAAGCGTTTTGACTCTGAGTTTGCACCATCCATTGAGGTGCAACGTTTAGTGAGGGAGTTTCAGGAGCTACAACAGACCATCGAGACTGTGGCAGAGATCACTGCCATGTTTCAGGAACGAGCACTATTGATTCCGTAGTATGCTGTGGATGAGGATATAAGGAGGACGAGGTATCATTCCATGCTGAAGGATGATATCCATGAGTTTGTGAGCTTTTCAGGGTGCAAAACCATGAATGAGATGGTGGAGAAGGCCTGGGAGCGGGAGATGGAATTGGAGCTCTGCACCAAGCGGAAGCCAGAGCAGGCTCAGACAACTGTAGGTCTGGCTAAAAAGCCTAAGACCTCTAATTCTTCTGGTAGGGGCCAGCAGGGCCGTGGCCGGTGTGTTAAATGTGGGAGGTCGCATAGTGGAGTTTGTTGGGTGACGGGCCCGATATGTTATACATATGGTCAGCCAGGTCACGTGAGCAGGGACTGCCCCAAGAAGGGCTTGATTTGTTTCCACTGTAACCAGACCGGCCATAAATAGGTCGATTGTCCGAGGTTGCAGGGAGGAGGAGGAGCAGTGGTGGCGCCTGCGCCCGCCACTATGAGGATCACTGATGGCCGCCCTGCCAAGGCGGAAGCTCCTGCGGTGAAGAGTCGCGCATTTCAGCTGACTACCGAGGATGCTCGGGCAGCACTAGACGTCGTGGCTGGTATGTAATCTATTTTTCCTGTTGATATTATTTGTTATGCTTATATGTATATATGTGCGCTTGTATAGGGACCTCTTTGGTCAACAATATGTCGGCTCATGTTCTTTTCGATTCGGGAGCTACCCGATCGTTTGTATCTGTTGTGCTCAGAAAGAAGTTCTGGGATGCTTCGGGGACTTTGGATTCCCCGCTTGAGGTTGAGATTGCAGATTACCGCGCTGTGAGTGCTGCGAGGGTATATCGGGGTTGTGTACTGAATGTGTTTGTGGAGAGGTTTCGTGTCGATCTGGTTTCGATACCGTTGCGAGGGCTGAAGGCGATCGTCGGAATGGACTGGTTGGGGGCCAATGGGGCCATGATAGACTACGAGTGCCTGCTAGTGAGAGTTTGAACCCCAAGTGGGAGAGAACTGGATATTCATGGGAAGAGGGCCTCGCAGGGGCCAACCCTCTGTTCGGCTGCGAGGGCGAAGAGACTTCTCCATTAGGGTTGTTCGAAAATTTTGGCATATGTTTTGGATACGAGGATTGAGACCACGATAAATTTGGATAGTGTACACGTTGTACGGGATTTTCGGGATGTCTTTCCTGAAGAGTTGCATGTGGTGCCTCCGGAGAGGCAAGTAGAGTTTCACATTGATTTGGTGTCGGGTGCCGCTCTGATAGCTAAGGCACCGTATTGGCTAGCTCCTCCTGAGATGCAGGAGCTGTCTACGCAGCTTTAGGAGCTGCTAGACCGAGGGTTTATTCGTCCGAGCAATTCCCCGTGGGAGCACCGATCCTGTTCGTGAAGAAGAAGGACGGGTCACACAGGATGTGCATCGATTATCGAGAGCTTAACAAGCTAACGGTGAAAATCCGTTATCCGCTTCTGAGGTTCGATGATTTGTTCGATCAGCTGCAGGGTGCATCTTGGTTTTCCAAGATTGATCTTCGGTCGGGGTACCATCAGATGAGGATATACCGAAGACAACTTTCAGGACTCGGTACGGTCACTACGAGTTTGTGGTGATGTCATGGCTCACCAATTCCCCAACAACATTCATGGACCTCATGAACAGGGTGTGTAGGCCGATGTTGGATCGGTCTGTGATTGTTTTTATCGATGATATGTTGGTCTATTCTAAGACCAAGGAGTAGCATGAGCAGCACTTGAGGGAGGCATTGGAGACACTGAGGACGGAAAGGCTTTATTCCAAGTTCTTAAAGTATGATTTCTGGTTGCGAGAGGTGCAGTTTTTGGGGCACATTATCAACCAAGATGGTATTTTGGTTGATCCAGCCAAGATTGAGGCAGTGATGCGGTGGGAAGTACCGAAGAATGCATCTAAGATTCGTAGCTTCTTGGGTCTAGTGGGGTACTATTGGAGATGTTGGATTATGTGTCTATGCCCATAACTATATTTGGTTTGTACTTGATTTGATTATGAGCATGGTCCTTTTGGGTTGCCTTCACTCATGCAACTTGATAGGATGACAAGTGGAGAGAGAGTATGATTTATTATATGAATAATAAATTGGTACTCAAAATGATTTTATTAATATATTATTTGGAAATCATATTATTAATTAGTAATTAATCAGAAATAAATTTGATATTATTTTTGTGATTAAAGGAACTGATTAATAATTGAGGGACTGGTTTTCCAAATCACTGATAGTTGCAAAGTTGGGCTGATGGACTCCTTATGGGAGGACTGGACGAAATCTATAGGAAGCCCTATAGAATTCGTCCAAGGCTTCTATTATGGAGTTCCATGGACTGCTTAAGGCCTAAGCAAGGAAATTAAGGTTTCCACCTGAAAACCCTAATAGCCCCAACCATATAAACCCCCTTAACCTAAGGATTTCGGCCCTATGCACTCTAGACAGAAACCGTGGCCGATTTCCTCATCTCTCATTCTTCATCCTTTGTATTGAGTGTTTGTGACTCCATTAGAGGTGCAACACTTAGGGCATTAAGCTTTCAAGAGTCAAGGATCTTCAAGGATTGTTCTTGTTATTACAACATAACAAGTGAGGTAATCATCAAACCCTAATATATATGTGAATTTCGAAACTGTATATACTAGATCTAGGGTTCATTGCTTTGGTATTCAATTTGCATGTTCAGTAGATAAAAACTTATATCCAAGGCAATTAGGGTTGCATGATCACATAGGAATGTAGATACGCTCAAAACCCATCAGTGGTATCAGAGATTAGGATGTTTTTCAATTGAACTGTTGCAATAGTGAATTGTTCAAAGCTGAAGAAAATCAAAATATGTTGTCTGATGCTGGAACTCGACGAGTTCAATGTAGAACTCGACGAGTTGACTCGTCTGTTCCCTAAAATTTCGATTTTCATAGCTGATTTTTATTTGGATAATTACCATAACTTGTTTTGATTGCCTAAAATCGATTTTTATGATTGGTAACTTGATATCCATATCAAAAATGAAGATATGGTTAAATTTGGATAATATAAGATTATTTTGATGCATAGATTTAGCCTAGTATTTTTGAATAGTTTCAAATTGCACCCTTTTGGTTTTATAGTTTAAATTTGAAATTAAAAGTCTTGATTTTAGAAATTTAAATAGTTAAAACCTTGCATTTTGAATAGTTTATAAACACACCCTCATGGTTTTATTAATAATTTAATTGAAAGATTAATTAAGAGACAATTAATAATTCCTTAGCATGGTTTAAAATTAATTAAATTAAAAGCTTAATTTATTAAAAGATTAAACCACCTAGTATTTTAAAAGTTTAAAATACACCCTTATACTATATAAAATTAAAAGTCTAATATATTATATATTTATAAGAAAAGTCAGTCTTACCGTTAGTAGGTCTCATTCATGAAGTTGGTCTATAAGGGGTGTTTAAGGAAGCGACCTGTAAAATGACCGCCACTGGGTATCCATTCTTACCCACCGCACCCTTAACTAGTGGAGGGTCGTTAGCCGAACGAGTAGGATAGGACACTAAACTCTCATTAAAAGTATAATGAATTATAAATTAACTAAATGATTTTATAAATTCCCAAATCTTAGTTACTTTAGGAAAATGTGAATTTAATGCTAATCCATGAAATTGCACATTGCACCTTATTGGTCAGTTAGTGGAGCATGTGTGGTTAACCGACACACTAATGTGGACTGATAAAGGATGGCAATGGGTAGCTCGTAAATTATCATAGATCGATGGAGCGTGTATGGCTAACCGGCACATTGATTAGATGATAAATGACATCGAGAGTACCAAGCTAATTTGCATGGTTATTCACACCTTGTTTGTGATCCTCGGTATCCCAGTCATAAACTTGAAGGGCATAATCGAGATTAAACATGCCATTGAAAGGTTCAATGAATCTCAAAAGATCTAGGAATTTCATTTAAAACCTAGTTCGTTTAAAATTTCGTTTTCATGGTGAAATTGGTAAATCGTCATTTACCTACCTTCAAATAATTTATAATTGGATTACATCATCCCTATTCCGAATTGTGAATTATTGTGTTGGGTCCTAGCCTTAATATTTCATTTTGGGTGTTATATTAAGGATTAAATTAACTAACTTGAATTTTCTCCCTTGTAGATGTCTAGTTCTGACAACTATGGTCTTCCTTATCCTTTTGGAAAAGGCTTTCCTCATGAAGATGATATTCCACGTGTCGATCGAGGTGAAAGATCAATCCCTTCTTCGAGCATTGGTGGAACTGGAGATCATACTTCTCTTCCTCCACCTCCTCTAGTGATTCTCTCTGACCCACGTTTTCGTTGACTTGAAAAGTTCAAGGTCACTCACGCCCTATTGGCAAGGAAACACCAAGATGGAAGGTCAGGTTTGTGTGTGCACGCGTCTTGAAGATGAAGTGATACATTGATAGACTAGGGATGTTGGGTGTCGTTTTCCCAAGGAAGCTAGCTATTGACTTGGTTCTTCAGTCACTCCCCGAGTCATATAGTCAGTTTGTTAAAGACCACTATGTGACTGACAACGACGTGACCCTTTTTGATCTAACATATTTGCTAATTACTGCTGAAGCGGCAATGCTTTGGCGTACTGGTCAAGCAAATTTGATTGGAAGATCTACATCCCAAATTTCCATGGACATTGGTGATGACGAAGGTGATAGTCCAGAATTGGTTTCTCCTCCTAAGAGAGAGAAATCGGCCATGGTCGAAAAGTTTGATCATAAGAGAAAGGAAAATTATGAGATAGTCGCATGTGTCATTTCCAAAGAGTCCATATGTTTCTATTGCCAAGAGAAGGGGCATTGGATGTGAAGCTGTCGTATCTACCTGAAAGATCGCAAGGATAGTAAAGTCAAACTGTATGACTCTACTTCAGGTAAATCCACTATCTAACTCTATTAAGTTCCTATTTATAGATTCTTAATACATGATGTGATAAGATTGCATTTTGATGTTTTGTAGGATCAAAAAAGGAAGGAAGCTTAAAAAACGAGTAAGTTGAGTCTGATCGTGAAGAGATGGATTTTAATCACATGGTTCGATGATCAGATTTTTGAGCTGCTACTTAGGAGTTATGATAGATTGCTTAGGAATTTTGGAAACATAGTTTTCATATTGTAAGGACAAGTTTTCCGCATTTTATCAATAAAATAAAATTTGATTTTATCTTATTTTACATTTCCTTGCAATGGCATTTATGAAAATTGGTGTTTATATTTCTATTGTTAGCAAAGTTGAAATGGATTTGATTCTCAGATATATCATTTGTGTTAATGTCATAATTTACCACATAAGGAAAGATTCTCATCACCCAAGTTTCAATTGGACAGAAACTTGGAATCATGCGGTTTGAATTGTGTGATGTATGAGAATCTTAATTTTTGGGAAATTAGGATTGATTCCTTGTTCACATATGTATGTGAGTCAAGTGAAGGACTAAAGGATCTAGTACACATTGATGTGAACTGGTCAGATCCACCACAAAGGATGATAAGTCTGTTCGTCATGATTTACTGTTGGTTCAGTAAATATGGTTATGCTTACAAGATTAAGTGTAATTCTGATACCTTGAAAAGTTTCAAAGTATAGCAGAGCGAATAAGAAGAATCAAATTGGACAGAAAGATAAAAGTTTCTCCAATCCGAAAGGAAAGGAGAAGTACTTTAGTATTGTGTTTTATGATCATCCTCATGATTATGGAACCATGTCACAATTGATCCTCTAAGGACACCTTAGTGTATTTGCATGACTAAGAAGAGGTATCAGGAATTGTTGAAACGGTTAAATCAAGAAGATGAGTCATACTTCGTTCCAAAATCGAGTCTTAGAGTCATACTCTAGTTACTCCAAGTTGTACCTTGAGTGACATGTTCTAAGTAGGTTTATAACACCTCGTGAAATGTGGAGTAGAAATGTTTTCTTACTCTTGCACATTTGAAATTGGTAGTTGTGATGTTTTGGTTAAAACAAAGACCAACTAAGACCAATTATATGAAGTGTTTTTTGATAAGAACCTGCACTAACTCTTGAATATTTGTTTGTCATGGAATGTTCCTTGACACAAAATCTTATATGTCAAGAGATCAGTGGGAAATGGTCTTCAATAGTTTCAAGAACTAATCAAGATTAAACCTTATAGTTATCACTAGCACACGACCTGAGGTTGATAACCTGTCGTGTTGACATATTCTTGTTTCTATGCCTATTCCAGTTAAGTTGACTATGCATGTGAGTTCTATGTTTTCTCATTTGATTGCATAAAGCATATCACCTGTGTGGGTGAGCTGCTCAATGACCTTGAAGCACTGGTAGGCCCTTGTGCTGCCGGATGGCAAGAAATTAACAATAAGCAGGTTCAGTCCATATGAGTTTGAATTTGTCATAAACCTTGTCTTGTGATTGTGGTTCGAAATGAAAAGTTCACATGGATAGGAACACATGCACCATAAAATCTAAGTGGCAAGTGGTTTCTCTCTACTTCCTGAAAATGATTGTGAGGAAACGCTTTCACTTGTAGATTTTATAGGATTAGAGTTATCAGTTGTGATAATTGCGTTCTAAAATTCGAGTATGATTACGACATCCCTTTTCATAGTTTGAATTGTGAGAAATGGCAAATAGTTTGAACATTTGGGACTTATAGCTATAAGTTCTGAAAAGGTTTAGACACACACACATAAGCTATCTATTGAAGGTGTATGAGCTTGAGAATTCTAGGAAAAGACTTATCAAAGCACCACGTATCAAAAATCTGAACTTTGGTAAGAAAGTCAATAAGTATTGATTTCTAGAAGTACAGCTGATTTCTGGGTACATGTCAAAGCTAGTGGGAGCATAATTGTTATGCTAGTAAGAATGTAATTATTATGCTAGTGGGAGCATAATTATTATGTCAAGTGTTGCAAGTTAGCAATGCCATTTATAGGAAACAAAATTCTAAATTTGCAAAGTTGCAGAATTTGAAAGTTGTTTCGCTATAAAAAGATTTAAGGGAGAGAATATTTATACTTCATTTCGAATCTAAAAGTTTAGATTGAAGTTTTAATCAAACTTAGTCATGGTCATATATGAATATCATGTTGAAATGTTTCAACATAGGAAATTATATATATGGAAATATTTTAGCAAGAGACTGGTTAAGTATCATGTCCTTATGTAATACATTATGAATCGTATCCCATATGCTTCAGGTATAGGATCAATTGCATATGCTATAATATTTGGCTGTTCTGACATTTCCAAATGCCTAGAGCATTAAGAGGGAAAAGGAATAGAACCTAATATGACTAAAGTTGTTAAACAACTGTCAAAGGACAATATAAGGTTTGCCAAAGATTGGTTTCTTGTAGACAGTTGGAAGTATAGTAATGGATGGACGATGTTGATATGATTCTGAATAGATAGGATTCTATTGATAATGGATAGTCATAGGGCAATTATGGAAATATTTCCATAATGTGAGTTTGATGTTAAGGATCTATGTGTAAGTTAGAAACTTTTATGCAAGAAGGATGTTCAAGGAATGTACCTTGATTGTGAGACTTCATTTCCATGGAATTGTTTTTGTAACCAATCTCCAATGGAATGTTTTGTAATATCATTGGCCAAGTCTCTATTACTTTGGTGCGTAGACATTACAAAAGGATCATTGCATGTAAGTTTAGACTATAACAGATTCTAGTAGTGGCAAGCATTTGGTATTCTTACACTTATAAGGATTAGGGAATTATGAAATGAGCATCATTGGAAATGTGTTCAATTAATTTCACAAAGGAAGGACCATATATAAACATAGTGTGCATGCTTGGAGCATGGGATTACTATTGTTTTAATTCAAGTATTGAGTTGATTAGTCGAAACAGTAAACAATGAATAAGGTCTAATTAATACGGTGATTAAATAATAAGAGTTTTATTTATATTCAAAAGTTTTGAGACCATATTGGATTAGATTATTCTTGTGTTTCACTTTACATGTTTTACTTCCCGAATAATAAGATTATTCAAACATCCACAGTCGATCATACTTTGGAAGTAAGTAATGAGGTAAGACTGTCATGAATCTAACTGTAGATTGTCTAAGTGCTTAGACATAGCAAATATTTGCTGCAGTGTTCGTGAGTACTCCTGAAATAAGAATTTGAGTATTGGATTAAACCCATGCTCATTTGAATCACTTCATGGATTTTATCACGAGTGATTGTGAGACGATAATATCTTATATTCTTGAAACGGAGACATATAGTTGTTGTTTACAAGTAGGTTGCGCATTGATAATACGTAAATGCATCAGTAACTTGGTGTTATAAAATGTATTGTTGTTTGTGATTTGATGAGTAAATAGTACAAGCATATGAGTCGAAGTTTATCCGTCCCTTTTACCCTAAATGGGATAATAGCGATATAAATGATGACACTTGAAGCGCTTGGACAAGCCTGGACTAAGTTGATGTGTTCAATTATAGTCTGAGTCAGTCATCATAAATCGGAAGTCGGGAAACAAACCTTGGACAGAGAGAATGATTATTATCCATGTCTCATGTCCATACGATATCTTGTAGAACGGAGGAATATTTGATCACTTATCTAAAGGACGTGTTGCTGATATAATCAGAGTTCGACAGCGGCTTTGAAAGCTACGATTGCTAATCAGATTCAGAAGTCATACTTACAATAATAGTTATTAGACTTATCCAAGTGGGAAACTGTTGGATTAGGTGTCTAATCCCCTAACTATATTTTGTATGTACTTGATTTGATTATGAGCATGGTCCTTTTGGGTTGCCTTCATTCATGCAACTTGATAGGATGACATGTGGAGAGAGAGTATGATTTATTATATGAATAATAAATTGGTACTCAAAATGATTTTATTAATATATTACAAGATTAATATATTATTTGGAAATCATATTATTAATTAGTAATTAATTTGATGTTAATTTTGGGATTAAAGGAAGTGATTAATAATTGAGGGACTGGTTTTGCAAATCACTGATAGTTGCAAAGTTGGGCTGGTGGACTTCTTATGGAGGACTGGACAAAATCTATAGGAAGCCCTATAGAATTCGTCCAAGGCTTCTATTATGAAGGTCCATAGACTGCTTAAGGCCTAAGCAAGGAAATTAGGGTTTCCACCTGAAAACCCTAATAGCCCCAACTATATAAACCCCCTTAACCTAAGGATTTCAGCCCTATGCACTCTAGACAGAAACCCTGGCCGATTTCCTCATCTCTCCTTCTTCATCCTTTGCATTGAGTGTGTGTGACTCCATTAGAGGTGAAACACTTGGGGTGCTAAGCTTTCAAGAGTCAAGGATCTTCATGGATTGTTCTTGTTATTACAACATAACAAGTGAGGTAATCATCAAACCCTAATATATATGTGAATTTCGAAATTGTATATACTAGATCTAGGGTTCATTGCTTTGGTATTCAATTTGCATGTTCAATAGAGAAAAACTTAGATCCAAAGCAATTAGGGTTGCATGATCACATAGGAATGTAGATATGCTCAAAACCCATCAGGATATTCATCCAGGATTTCTCCAAGATCGTCGTACCTTTGACTCGTTCGACCAAGAAGAATGAGACTTTTCGGTGGGGCCCGGACCAACAGTTGGCTTTCGAGACCTTGAGATAGAGGTTATGTGAGGCCCCGATTTTAGCGCTACCCGAAGGATTGGATGATTTGGTGGTGTATTGTGATGCGTCTATCTTGGGGTTAGGGGCAGTTTTGATGCAGAGGTTGATAGGTTTTGAGCACTATAACAACCTTATGGTGCACATGCAACCCTAACGCTTTGGATCTAAGTTTTCTCTAGTTATAAATGCAATATTGGTTTCAGAGCATAAAGCCTAAACTAGCATACAAAAATTTGGTACATGAATCATAAAACTAGTTAGAAGAATAGCTCTTGTTGTAGCTTGTTGTGTTTGGCCTTTAAGAACTTAGCACCTCAAGTGTGATGCCTCAGATGGTTCACAAAACACCACCAACAATTGGAGAGCTTGAGAGAGAGGATACGAGGCACTCAAAATCGGCTATAGTATCTCTAAGATTACTAGTGTCTCCAATTTTAGGCCAAAGGGTTACATATATATATATATATATATATATATATATATATATATAGTGTAGAATTCCAAGGGTTATGTGTAAACCATAATTCTAACACTTGGGCTTGTAATGGACTAACACTATATGAAACCTTACATAAGCTTAGCCCATCATTAATCCACCATGGATTATTAGCCCAACCTATATGTATCATTGATTTACACAATCAGCCCCTATATATTTAATTAGTCTCTTTTGATCACTAAATTAATTCCAAATTAATTCTTGATCAATACTAATTTAATAATAAACCTCTTTCTCAACCATCCATCCTATCAAATTGTTCTGGTGAATGCAACCCAAAATGGACCATGCTACTCGTGGGTCAAGTACATACCAATTATAGTTATGGGCTTAGACACCTAATCCAATAGTCTCCCACTTTGATAAGTATAATAACTATAACTGCAAGTACAACTTAAAACTGACTATCAATCGCAGCTCTTAAACGTTGTTGTCGAACTCTGACGTTCGATTTTAGATAAGGGATCATATAATCCTCTGTTCTTCACGATATCGTGCGGACAAATACATGGAACATAGTCATACTTATTGTCCAGCACTTTGTTTCCTGAATTCCGATTTGTTTGACATAGAACTTAATTGAACACATCAATTGAGTTCTGACCAGGCCCGACACATAAGTCAAAACAAAATCATCGAGGGGCCCAAGATATCGCTTTTAATCCTCCAAGGATAAAAGGAACAGATAAACTTCGACTTATATGCTTGTACTAAGTACTCGCTAAATCATACACAATAAAACATTTTATAACATCAAGTTACTGATGCGTTTTCGCACTATCAATGTACAACCAACTCATAGTCAACAACTCATACATCTCGGTTTGAAGACTATATGATATTATCGTCTCACAATCACTCGTGATAAATTCCATGAAGCGATTCATGTGAGGATGGGTTTAATCCAATACTCAGACCTTATGAGCACTCATGAATGTTGTAGCAAACTTTGTCCATGTCTAAACATTCTAGGCAATCTACAAGCCAAATTCATGACAGTCTTGCCTCAATACCTACTTTCGAAGTATGATCGACTGTGGATAGTTTGAATAATTTTATTATTCTGGAAGTCAAAACATGCAAAATGAAACAATAGTAAACAATTGACACAAGATAGTAAATTTACTCATAAATAAAAATCCTTTTATTTAATCATCAAATGTCAAATACATTTATCTATTACAAGTTTCAAAATAGCTATCTAATCATTAAAACTAATATCGTCCTTCGGAACAATGCTCCTCGCATGCTGCAAGTGCTTAACCCTACTCAGTCCCTTTGTAAGGGAATCTGTTGGGTTCTCCTCCGACGATACCCTCTTTGCTACGAGGAGTCCTTCTTCTATCCAATGTCTTATGATGTGATATTTTCTGTCGATGTGTCTGGATCTTCCATGATCCCTTGGTTCCTTGGCTAAGGCGACCGCACTCTCGTTGTCACAGAAAATCTCCATAGGCTCCTTTATAGCTGGTACAACTCCAAGGTCTCCGATGAAGTTCTTCAGCCATATCGCCTCCTTCGATGCTTCGCTTGCTGCTATGTACTCTGATTCGCATGTTGAATTAGCTATAGTCTCCTGTTTGGAACTTTTCCAAGTTATTGCTCCTCCATTCAAAGTAAACACCCAGCCCGACTGAGAGCGGAAATTATCTCTGTCATTCTGAAAGTTGGCGTCACTATACCCTGTCACTCTCAAGTCATCACTGCCACCGAGGGTAAGGACCCAGTCCTTAGTCCTCCACAGGTACTTAAGAATGTTCTTTACCGCAGTCCAATGAGCTTTACCAGGATTCCCTTGATATCCGCTGACCATGCTCAAAGCAAAGGCCACATCAGGGCGAGTTCAAGTCATAACATATATGATCGAGCCAACCGCAGAAGCATATGGTACTCGACTCATCTCTGCTATCTCGGTCTCTATACTCGGACTCTGAGTCTTACTCAACTTGGTATTGCTTTGGATAGGTAAGTCACCTTTCTTGGAATTCTGCATGTTGAAATGCTTCAACACCTTGTCCAAGTAGGTACTTTGACTAAGTCCAATTAGTCTTTTACTCCTGTTTCTCAATATCCTTATCTGTAGAATATAGGCAGCTTCCCCAAGGTCCTTCATAGCGAAACACTTCCCAAGCCAGGACTTAACCTCCTGCAAGGTTGGGATGTCATTTCCTATGAGAAGCATGTCATCCACATACAACACCAGAAAGCTAACTATACTCCCACTAGCTTTGACATATACACATGACTCATCCTCGCTTCTCGAAAAATCAAACTCTTTGACTTTCTCATCGAAACAAAGATTCCATCTACAAGATGCTTGTTTCAATCCATAAATGGATTTCTCAAGCTTACACACTCTATTAGGGTACTCTGCACTGACAAAACCCTCTGGCTGACTCATGTAAAATCTTCAACCAACTCCCCATTAAGGAAAGCGGTTTTGACATCCATTTGCCATATTTCATAATCATGAAATGCAGCTATGGCAAGCATAACCCTTATAGATTTAATCTTCGTTACTGGTGAGAAGGTCTCGTCATAGTCAACTCCAGGAATTTGAGTAAATCCCTTCACAACCAATCGCGCCTTATATGTGTGTAGTTTCCCATTCATGTCGTTCTTCTTCTTGATGATCCATTTTCACCCAACTGTCTTACGATCTGGTACATTGTCAACCAAGTTCCAAACTTGATTGTCATACATGGACTGAATCTCGTTGTCCATTGCCTCTTTCCATTTAGCAGACTTGGGGCCTGCCATGGCTTCTTTGCAGTTGTTAGGTTCATCCAAATTTATCAGTGTGCTATCATTGATAAATGTATCACCATTTGTAGTAATATGGAAGCCATATAACACAGGTGGAACACTAACTCTACTGGAACGCTTGAGAGGTACGGACTCGTCAACTGGTCCAATAGGAGTTTCCTCCTCAGGTTGAGCGCTAGTGATTGAGGTTCCTTCATCACTTAACTCTTGAAGCTCTTCAAGGTCAATTTGCCTCCCACTGTCTTCTTGGAATATAAGTTATATCTCTCGGAAAACCCCTCTCCTCGCAACGAAGATAACATTGTGTTGGATAAGGTGTCTAAGTCCATAACTATTTCTGGTATGTACTTGACCCGACCCGGCATGGTCCATTTGGGTTGCATGGCACCATGCAATTGGATAAACTAAAATGAGAGAAATAACACTTATGGTTTATTAATATATTATAAGTTCTAATATATTAATAATATTATTTAATTAGTTTGATCAAGAATTAATTTAGAATTGATTAAGTGATCAAAAGATAACTAATTAAATATATAGGTAGATTATGTAAATCTTCCATATCTTATATAGTGGGCTAAGAGGCACCATGGATTATCAAGTTGGGTTCCACCCATAGGATGCTCCATGGATGCTCCATGGGAGTTACAAACCCATGGGTCATGGAAATGAAGAGTCATGACACATTAGGGTTTACATGGTGTAACCCTAGATGTGTCAACACTATATAAGAAACCCATTCTCCACCAAAATCGGCTACACATAAGAAACAAGAGGGCTAGGCCGATTTTAGAAGTGTGTATTCTCTCTAAAGTCATTCCAAAAGCATTTGGTGTTGTGTGAAGCATTTGAGGCATCACACTTGGGGTGCTAGGCTCACAAGGTTTCAAGGATCATAAGCAACAACAAGGTAAGTTATTATATCTTTCATGCAAGTTAAAATTTGTTCCCCATGTATGCTAGATAGGAATATAACCTTGGAATTCAACTTTGCATGATAATTAGACAAACATAGATCCAAGGTTATTAGGGTTGCATGTACACTTAGGAAGTGTTAGAATGCTCAAAACCCATCAGTGGTATCAGAGCCAGGTTCGTTTGTTGTTGTTTTTTTTGTGTGCAAACAGCTTGAAAAAAAAACGTTTTTCTGTTTTCTGCTTGTATGAAAGTTTGCACATTTGTTGCTGGAAATGGACTAGAAACATTACCCTAAACTGTTTTGATGTTTTAAAGCTTGTTTTAGATGGTGTAATGTTTATGCTAATCCATTTACAATGGCAATTATTAAAATTACAAGTTTTTTTTTAAGTGTAATTTTTTATTCTTGAAAGTGTTCATATTCATGTTCTTGAACTTATGAAGATTAGATGATCATAGGAATTGTTTGTAACCTTCATGGTAGTTTAATTCATGATCATAATGTGTTTTAATGGAGTCCATAACTTGTCCTCAAGTTATGGAAAACCAAAAGTCTTACTTTTATTAAAGCCATTAAAAGAACACAAGAGTTATAAAAATGAAGAGTCTTCATTTTTATTACTCAATTAATTCATAAGTTATAAGAAATGAAAAGTTTTGGAAGTTTACAAAACTTGCCCTCAAGTTTTGGAACATGTAAAGTCTTGATTAAAACTTTAGTTCCAACCCTTAGAATTTTAAAAGTTAAAATTCAACCCTTATACTTTATAATATTATAAGTTACTAATATATATATGTATAACGTCAAGTCGTCTTACCGCTAGTACGCCTCATTCACGAAGCCGGTCTATAAGGGGGGTATAAGGTTGTTACCTATAAAATGGCAACTTAATGGGTGTCCACTCTCACCCACCGCTTCCTTGATCGGTGGAGGGTCGTTAGCCGAATGGGTAAGACAAGGACTTATAAATTCTCATTAAAAGTATGATGACTATTATAAAGTAACTAAATGCTTTTATTAAATTCCCAATCTTAGTTACTTTAGGAAAATGTGAATAAGGTGCTAATCCATGAAATTACACTTTACACTTTGTTTAAGTCGTTGGTGGAGCGTGTGTGGTTAACCGGCACACTAACTTGGACTTAACAAGGTAGGTAAAGGGTGACTTAAGGTTTACCATAGCATCGGTGGAGCGTGTGTGGTTTACCGGCACATCGATTGAGTGATAAACCTTGAGGGTACCAAGTGATTTGCATGGTTACTTCACACCTTGTTTTGTGATCCTCGGTATCCCAGTCACAAAACTTGGAGGGCACACTCGAGATTGAAACATGCCTTTGAAAAGTTCATTGAATCTCAAAAGAATCTAGGAATTTCTAAGAACCAATTAAAAACCTAATATTTATATTTCGTTTTTCATGGTGGAAATTGGTGAATCGTCATTCACCTACCTTTCAAATATGTTATAGCTTGGATTACGGCATACCTCTTCTAAGTTATAATATATTGTGATTGGATCCTAGCCTTAATATTACATTTGGGTGTTTTATTAAGGTCTCTCTTAATATCTAAACTAATCTTGTTCTCTTCTTTCAGATGTCTTCAAACAATGCTGCTTCTGGCTCTAATCCTAATGGCTCCTTTACCCTTATGAACTTGTGTGGGAAAGTCACTTTTGATGGATCCAACTTCAATGAATGGATCAGAAACATCAGGATGATTACCCGCTACGAGGACAAAGAATATGTCCTTGACAAGGAGCTTAAGGAGATTGATGAGACCACTGCAACTCCCCAGGAGATCGCCGACTTCCGAGCACATGAAAGGGATGCTACAAAAGTGGCATGCATCATGTTGGCCACCATGACATCGGAACTCCAAAAGTCCTATGAGGTCTTCTACCCTTTTGAAATGCACCAAGATCTGATGGAAAGATACCATCAAAGTGCACGACAAGAGAGGTATGAAATCATATGCTCTATCATAACAACCATGATGAAGGACGGGGAATCCATCACGAGCCACATGCAGAAAATGCAAAGGTATGTGGATAAGTTGCTGAAGCTTAATGTGAACTTCCCTGAGGAGCTTGCAATAGATATCATTTTGCACTCCTTACCATCGTGCTATGATTAATTCCGCATGACATATCACATGAATAAGGAAGAGGTCACACTCAGCAAACTTCAGGGACTCCTCAAGACCGCAGAAACAGGTCTTAAGGGTAAGTCGGTTGTTAACACTCCTACTCCAAACTCCGCCCCGGTTTTGGCAATCGGGAAAGGTAGAGGGAAGAAGAGGAAGAGCTCTTCGAAGGGTACCAAGGCTAGGACCCTTGATGGCTGTTCTTCAAGTGGAACCAAGAAAGGTTTTGTCACTCCTTCTTCTGACCCTAAAGAGGCTGAATGCTTCTATTGCCATGAAAAGTCACATTGGAAGTGGAACTGCCCAAAGTACCAGCAAGATGTGAAGGATGGGAAAGTTAAACCCAACCATGCAGGTATTTACACTATCTTATCTAATAACTCACCCCATTCTAACTCTTGGGTCCTTGATACCGGTTGTGGTATTCATATCTGTTCTGATTTGCAGGGACTAAGAAGAAGTGAGAATGTGGAGCATGGAAGAATAAACTTAATCATGGGGAATAGGAAAGCTTTACCTGTCACCAAGATTGGAGTTTATACTTTATCGCTAAGTAGTGGGTTTAGTTTAGATTTGAATAAATGTTGTTATTCGCCAGAAATGGCAAGAAATATTATTTCTTTTCGTGCATTGTATAAACAAGGTTTCACCTTTTCATTTGATAATGAAGTTGGTTCGGTTAATGCTTTCTTTAATAATGTTCTTTATTTTAAAGCATTACCTTGTGATGGTGTGTATGAAACTGTATCTGTGGTTGATAAATTAGGAAATAATGTATTGTGTATTGATTCTGTTAATGATAATAGTTGGACAAAGCATCATTATGGCATTGTCGTCTTGGACATATAAGCAAGAAACGCATAGGCCAACTCCAAAAGGATGGAGTATTGAAGTCATTTGACCTAAAGTCAGATGATAGTTGCGAATCATGCTTACTTGGAAAAATGACAAAGTCACCCTTCACAGGTTCTTGTGAGAGGGGTGAAGGTTTGTTGGATCTTATACACACAGATGTGTGTGGGCCCTTCAAACATGCCATAAGGGATGCTAATCGTTATTATTTGACTTTTACTGATGATTACAGTAGATATGGATATGTCTACTTAATCAAGCATAAGTCAGAGACTTTTGAGAGGTTTAAAGAGTTTAAACAGGAAGTCGAGAATCAATTGGGCAGGAACATTAAGATGCTTCGATCCGATCGAGGTGGTGAGTATCTTAGTTCAGAGTTCCTCGACTATCTTAGGGAATGTGGGATTGTCTCACAATTGACACCTCCCAGGACACCGCAGTTGAATGGTGTAGCTGAGAGGCGTAATCGAACCTTGTTGGATATGGTTCGTTCCATGATGAGTCGAGCTTCGCTACCAATCTCATTTTGGGGGTATGCCTTAGAGACTGCCGCCCATATCCTTAATCTAGTTCCCACAAAGAAAGTTGCCAAAACTCCTCATGAGATGTGGACTGGTAAAGTACCCAAACTAGACCACATTAAGATTTGGGGTTGCGAGGCTTTCGTGAGACGCGAGACTCATGATAAGATCGAACCTCGAAGTGAGAGGTGTATTTTCATCGGCTACCCATAGAAATTCTTTGGTTACCTCTTCTACAGACCTATTGAGAATGTGGTCTTTGTAGCTAGGAGGGCTTTCTTTCGAGAGAGAGAGTTCATAAGCCAAGGAGACAGTGGGAGGCAAGTTGACCTTGAAGAAATTCAAGAGTCAAGTGGTGAAGGAACTTCAAACTCTAGCACTCAACTTGAGGAGGAAACTCCTGTTGAGCCAATTGACAAGTCTGTACCTCTGAGGCGTTCCACAAGGGTTAGGAATGCACCTGAGCATTACTATGGATTCCATATTACTGCGGAAGGTGATACACTTATCAGTGATGAGACACTGATAGGTCTGGATGAACCTAACAGTTACGCGGAAGCCATGGCAGGCCCTGAGTCAGCCAAGTGGAAAGAGGCAATGGACAGCGAGATACAGTCCATGTATGACAATCAAGTTTGGAACTTGGTTGAGAATGTACCAGGTCGTAAGACTATAGGGTGCAAATGGATCTTCAAGAAGAAGACCGACATGGATGGTAATGTACACACTTAGAAGGCACGACTGGTTGCAAAGGGTTTCTCACAAACTCCGGGAGTTGATTATGATGAGACCTTTTCTCCAGTGGCCAAGATTAAGTCTATTAGGGTTCTGTTAGCCATAGCTGCATTTCATGACTATGAAATATGGCAAATGGATGTCAAAACCGCTTTCCTTAATGGAAAGTTGGCTGAGGATGTTTACATGAGTTAGCCAAAGGGTTTTGTCAATACAGAGTACCCTAATAAAGTGTGTAAGCTTGAGAAATCCATTTATGGGTTAAAGCAAGCACCTCGCAAATGGAATCTTTGCTTTGATGAGAAAGTCAAAGAATTTGGCTTTTCTAGGAGTGAAGATGAATCTTGTGTATATGTCAAGGCTAGTGGGAGTATAGTTAGCTTTTTGGTATTATATGTGGATGACATACTACTCATAGGAAATGACATCCCAACTCTGCAGGAAGTTAAGTACTGGCTTGGGAAGTGTTTCTCTATGAAGGACCTAGGAGAAGCTGCCTATATTCTAGGGATAAGGATCTTGAGAGACCGGAGTAAAAGACTAATTGGACTTAGTCAGAGTACCTACTTGGATAAGGTGCTGAAGAGATTCGGCATGCAGGACTCCAAGAAAGGAGAGTTACCCATCCAGAGTAACGCCAGATTGAGTAAGACACAAAGCCCTAGTACTGAGGCTGAGATAGCAGAAATGAGTCGAATACCTTATGCTTCGGCTGTAGGATCGATCATGTATGCTATGACGTGTACTCGACCTGATGTAGCCTTTTCTTTTAGCATGGTTAGCAGGTATCAGGGGAACCCTGGCAAGGCACACTGGACTGCGGTAAAGAATATCCTCAAGTGCCTACGGAGGACTAAGGACTGGGTCCTTACCCTCGGTGGGAGTGAAGACTTGAGATTTGTAGGGTATAGTGATGCTAGCTTTCAGACTGATAGGGATAATTTCCGCTCTTAGTCAGGCTGGGTCTTTACGTTAAACGGAGGATCAATTTCTTGGAAGAGTTCCAAGCAAGAGACAGTGGCTGATTCAACTTGCGAATCAGAGTATATAGCAGCTAGCGAGGCAGCAAAGGAGGCGATATGGCTGAAGAACTTCATTGGAGACCTTGGAGTTGTACCAGCTATTAAAGAGCCAATGGAATTTTTCTGTGATAGTGAAAGTGCAGTTGCCTTAGCCAAGGAACCAAGGGATCACGGGAGATCCATACACATCGACAGAAAATACCATTTCATCAGACATCGAATAGAAGAAGGACTCCTCGTGGCAAATAGGGTATCATCTGATGAGAATCCAGCAGATCCCCTCACGAAGGGACTGACTCGGGTTAAGCATCTCCAGCATGCTCGGAGCATAGGGCTGAAGGATGATATTAGATTTAGTAGTTAGATAACCTTGAAATTTGTAAAGTGTAATTGACATTAGATGATGAATAAAAGGTGTTTTATTTATGAGTAAAGTGTTGCTATCTCTTGTCGATCGTTTACTATATTTCTTTTGCATGTTTTGACTTCCAGAATAATTATGTTTGGTATATCATATTATTCGAACCTCCACAGTCGGTCATATGTCGGAAGTAGGTATGAATCAAGACTGTCATGATTGGTTGCAGAGGTCTAAGTTTTTGGACATGGCTACAACACTCATGAGTGCTCATAAGTTCTGAGCATTGGACTCAACCCACGCTCACTGGAATCACTTCATGGAATTTATCTCGAGTGATTGTGAGATGGTAATATCATTTAAGTCTTCAAACCTAGATATATGATTTGTTACTTATGAGTTGGTTATGCATTGATTGTACGAAAACGCATTGGTAACTCGATGTTATAAAACGTGCTCTTGTGTATAATTCAATGAGTAGTAGAACAAACATATGAGTCGAAGTTTATCTGTTCCTTCTTGGATTAGAAGCTGATATCTGGGCCCCTCGATGATTTTGTTTTGACCTATGTACCGGGCCCGGTCAGAACTAAGTTGATGTGTTCAATTAAGTTCTTTGTCAAACAAATCGGAAATCGGGAAACAAACTGCTGGACAATAAGTAAGACATTGTTCCATGTATTTGTCCGGCTGATATCTAGAACAAAGGATTATATGATCACTTATCTTAAATGGCATATCATCATCTTCTCAGTTCCGAGAGACCTTGAAAGAGCTACGATTGCCGATCGGTTCCTGAAGTATTGCAGTTATAGTTATTAGACTTATCCAAGTGGGAGACTGTTGGATAAGGTGTCTAAGTCCATAACTATTTCTGGTATGTACTTGACCCGACCCGGCATGGTCCATTTGGGTTGCATGGCACCATGCAATTGGATAAACTAAAATGAGAGAAATAACACTTATGGTTTATTAATATATTATAAGTTCTAATATATTAATAATATTATTTAATTAGTTTGATCAAGAATTAATTTAGAATTGATTAAGTGATCAAAAGATAACTAATTAAATATATGGGTAGATTATGTAAATCTTCCATATCTTATATAGTGGGCTAAGAGGCTCCATGGATTATCAAGTTGGGTTCCACCCATAGGATGCTCCATGGATGCTCCATGGGAGTTACAAACCCATGGGTCATGGAAATGAAGAGTCATGACACATTAGGGTTTACATGGTGTAACCCTAGATGTGTCAACACTATATAAGAAACCCATTCTCCACCAAAATCGGCTACACATAAGAAAAAAGAGGGCTAGGCCGATTTTAGAAGTGTGTATTCTCTCTAAAGTCATTCCAAAAGCATTTGGTGTTGTGTGAAGCATTTGAGGCATCACACTTGGGGTGCTAGGCTCACAAGGTTTCAAGGATCATAAGCAACAACAAGGTAAGTTATTATATCTTTCATGCAAGTTAAAATTTGTTCCCCATGTATGCTAGATAGGAATATAACCTTGGAATTCAACTTTGCATGATAATTAGACAAACATAGATCCAAGGTTATTAGGGTTGCATGTACACTTAGGAAGTGTTAGAATGCTCAAAACCCATCACATTGTCACTCGGTCTGTAGAAGAGATATCCAAAAGACTTATGTGGGTAGCCGATGAAAATACAACGCTCACTCCGAGGTTCGAGCTTGTCGTGAGTCTCACGCCTCATGAAAGCCTCGCAACCCCAAACCTTGATGTGTGCTAACGAAGGAACCTTCCCTGTCCACATTTCGTGTGGTGTTTTGGCAACCTTTTTAGTAGGGACTAGATTAAGGATATGGGTGGCAGTCTCTAAGGCATACCCTCAGAATGAGATAGGTAACGAAGCTCGACTCATCATGGAACGAACCATGTCCAACAAGGTTCGATTGCGCCTCTCATCCACACCATTAAGTTGTGGTGTCCTAGGTGGACTCAATTGTGAAATAATTCCACATTCCTTAAGATAGTCTAGGAACTTGATACTAAGATACTCACCACCTCGATCGGATCGGAGCATCTTTATCTTCCTGCCCACCTGATTCTCCGCTTTTTGTTTAAACTCTTTAAACTTTTCAAAGGTTTCTGACTTATGCTTGATTAAGTAGATATAGCCATATCTGCTGTAATCATTAGTAAAAGTCACATAGAAGCGGTTAGCCTCCCTTGTGGCGGATCTGAAGGGTCCACACACATCGGTGTGTATGAGATCCAACAAACCCTCACCGCTTTCACAAGTACCAGTGAAGGGTGACTTGGTCATCTTTCCAAGCAAACAAGATTCGCAAGTGTCATCCGAAATTTAAGTCGAATGACTCCAACACACCCGCCTTTTGGAGTTGGCCTTTGCGCTTCTTGTTGACATGTCCAAGATGACAATGCCACAAGCATGCCTTGTCCAAATTATTGGACGAATCAATATGCAATACATTATTTCCTAAATTGTCTACAACCATCACAGTTTCATATACACCACTACAAGGTAATGCTTTAAAATAAAATACACCATTATAAAAAGCATTAATAGAACCAATTTCATTATCAAATGAAAATCTAAAACCTTGTTTGTACAAACCATGAAAGGAAATAATGTTTCTCGCCATATCGGACGAGTAGCAACAATTATTCAAATCTAATTCTAACCCATTACTAATCAATAAAGAATAAACTCTAATCTTGGTGACAGACGACATTTTCCTATTCCCCACGATCAAGTTCATCTTCCCGTGCTCCACATCCCTGCTTCTTCTTAGACCCTGCAAATCAGAACAAATGTGGAAACCACAACCTGTATCAAGGACCCAAGAACTAGAATGTTATGAGTTATTAGATAGAATAGTCTAAATACCTGCATGGGTGGGCTTTATCTTCCTATCTTTAACATCCTGCAAGTATTTGGGGCAGCTTCGCTTCCAGTGCCCTTTATCATGACAATAGAAGTACTCTGCTTCTTTTGGATTGGTAGAGGGATTAGCAGAACCAACCTTGGTCCACTAGAAGAGGATCCATCATGAGACTTTCCATTGCGACTCTTAGAATGAGCCTTCCTATTCTTCCCTTTCCCATGTCCAATTGCCAGGACTGGGGCAGCAGCAGTAGGAGTAGGAGTACATACAACAAATTTTCCTTTTAGACTACTTTCAGCAGTTCTCAAAAAGGCCTTGAAGCTTGATAAGAGTGACCTCCTCCTTGTTCATATGATAATTCATACGAAACTGATCATAACAAGGAGGCAAAGAGTGTAGGATAATATCATTGGCCAACTCTTCATCGAAGTTCACATTCAACTTCAGCAAGCAGTCCACAAACCTTTGCATTTTCTGCAAGTGGGCCATGATGGACTCTCCATCCTTCATCTTTGTTGTAATCATGGAGGCAATGATTTCATACCTTTCCTGACGAGCACTTTGATGGTATCTTTCCATTAAGTCTTGGTGCATCTCGACAGGGTAGTAGTCCTCATAGGACTTTTGAAGTTCAGCTGTCGTAGTGGGAAGCATGATACAAGACACCTTCGTGACATCCTTCTCGTTTGCCCTATACTCAACAACCTCTTCAGGAGTAGAAGTGACTTCATCAATATCCTTGAGCTATTTATCGAGGACATATTCCTTGTCCTCGTAGCAAGTAACCATCCTAATGTTCCGAATCCAATCATTGAAGTTCGAACCATCAAAGATGACCCTCCCACACAAGTTTATGAGGGAGAAAGAGCCCGAAGGGTTTGAGCCAGAAGCGCTGTTGGAAGACATCTGAAAAAAAGAAAGATAAAGTTTAGATTAGATAAGAATCCTTAATATAACACCCCAAATGAAATATTAAGGCTAGGACCCAACACAATATTTTACAATTCAGAAGAGGGATGCCGTAATCCAATTGCAAAATATTTGAAGGTAGGTAAATGACGATTTACCAATTTCCACCATGAAAAACGAAATTGATTATTAGATTTTAAATTGGATTGAAATTCCTAAATTCTTTTGAGATTCATATAAATTTTCAATGGCAAGTTTAAATCTCGATTATGTTATTCAGGTTTGTGACTGGGATACCGAGGATCACAAACAAGGTGTGAATAACCATGCAAATATACTTGGTACACTCGATATCTTTTATCACCTAATCAATGTGCCGGTTAACCACACATGCTCCATTGATCTATGACAAACATCAATCTACCATTTGCCACCCTTGTTAGTCCAAGTTAGTGGTTAACCACACACGCTCCACTAACGACTTGACAATGTGTAAAGTGCAATTTCATGGAATATCATCATTTTCACATTTTTCCTAAAGTAACTAAGATTGAGAATTTAATAAAACATTTAGTTACTTTATAATTATCATTATACTTTTAACGATAATTAATGTCATATCCTACCCGTTCGGCTAACGACCCTCCACCAGTCAAGGAAGCGGTGGGTGAGAGTGGACACCCAATAAACCACCATTTAATAGGCAGTAACCTTATACCCCCTTATAGACCGGCTTCGTGAATGAGGCCTACTAACGGTAACACTGAATTTTCTTATACATATATATATATAATTATTAAACTTATAATAGTATAATAGTATAAGCGTTGAATTTTAAACTTTTAAAATTCTAAGGTTTGGAATTAAATGTTTCATAAGTGAGACTTTACAAATTCCAAAACTTGAGGGCAAGTTTTGAAACTCTTCAAAACTATTGGGTTTCCATAACTTATGAGTTAATATATTTTAATGAATGAGACTCTTGATGTTCCATAACTTGAGGACAAGTTATGAAGTTCATTAAAACATTTAGATCAATTTTTAATTAATAACATTATCATATAATTTACCATTGATCTAATATAACTCATATAGCAAGACAATTCATATCAAATAATACAAATAATCATCTTATTATCTTAAAATTTGACAATTGTCCTTTAATTGGATGAGGATAATCATTATCATATCAAGAAAAACACACTTTATGATACAAAACAGTTTGTGGTAATGATCCTAATCCAATTCTGGCCAAAAGGCTCGAAAATCTGCAAACATAATATTCTACTCGACGAGTGCATGAACTGGACTCGTCGAGTTGCCTTTTTGTGAGTGAACTTGTCGATTCTGATCTTTGGACTCATCGAGTTCATCAGTGAGAGGCCAGAAATTCGATTTTTTCAGCTTTGAAAAAATAACCAAGCATCAATATAACAGAAAACAATCCTAGGCTATGATACCACTGATGGGTTTTGAGCACTATAACAACCTTATGAAGCACATGCAACCCTAATGCTTTGGATCTAAGTTTTATCTAGTTATACATGTTGGGTTTTCAGCACTATAACACTCCTATGGTGCACATGTAACCCTAAATGCTTTGGATCTATGTTTTCTCTATTATACATGCATATTTTCAATTTTTCCAAAGCATTGTCCTAACTAGCATACAAATTGCCAATTGAATAAAACATCTAGATAGATGACATACATTTTGAAGGACTTGTAGTTCTTGACCATTGAAAGCTTGAGCACCTCAAGTGTGATGCCTCTAATGGTTCACAAACACCAATATGCAAGAGGATGATTTAAGAGAATAATCTATTTATCTCCAAGAGAAGAGGCAACCGATTTTGGTATATGGAGGGTTCTATTTATAGTGTTGGACATGCTAGGGTTACACTTGGTAAACCCTAATAACCCATGACTTTCCACTCATGCACCATGGGTTTAACCTCCATGGACTATCCATGGATTAGTTTAGCCCATAATCATGGATCATTAGACCACACTACAAGAATGATTGATTTACATAATCAACACCCTTATATTTAATTAGTCTCTTTTGATCGCAAAATTAATAAATTAATTCTTGATGAATACTAATTAAATAATTTCGTATTAATATATTATACTTGTAATATATTAATAAACCATAAATAACCTTATTCTCAAAATTCATCCTATCAAATTGCACTGGTGAAGGCAATCTAAAAGGACCATGCTACAATCGGGTCAAGTACATACCAATTATAGTTATGGGCTTAGACACCAAATCCAACAATCTCCCACTTGGATAAGTCTAATAACTATTACTGCTTATGCACTTCAGGATCTGACTTAGCAATCGTAAGCTTTCAAAAGCCGTTGTCGAACTCTGACCTAGTCAGTGACACGTCCTTCAGATAAGTGACCATATACTCCTATGTTCTCAAGATATCTATGCGGACAAACACATGGAACATAGTCATACTTATTGTCCTGCACTTTGTTTCCCGATTTCTGATTCGTCTGACATAGAACATAACTGAACACATAAATTTAGTTCTGACCGGGCCAAACACATAAGTCAAAACAGAATCATCGAGGGGCCCAAGATATCGCTTTTAATCCTCTTAGGATAAAATGAACAAATAAACTTCGACATTATATGCTTGTACTAACTACTCATCAAATCATGCACAACGACACGTTTTATAACATCAAGTTACTGATGCGTTTTCATGCCATCAATGCACAACCAAATTGTAGTCAATAACTAATATATCTTGGTTTGAAGATTATATGATATTATCATCTCACAATTACTCGTGATAAATTCCATGAAGTAATTCAGGTGAGCGCGGGTTGAATCAAATACTCAAATCTTATTTCAGGAGCACTCATGAATGGTGTAGCAAACCTGTTGTTATGCCTAACTCCTTAGACAATCTTACAAGCCAACTCATGACAATCTTATTTCTGATGGGTTTTGAGCATTCTAACACTCCTAAGTGTACATGCAACCCTAGAAAACCTTGGATCTATGTTTGTCTAAAATACATGCAAAATACTTTTTCCAAGGTTCATAATCCTATCTAGCATACATGGGGAACTTTAATTATAAAAGATGGCTAGAATTACATACCTTGTAGTTGATTTGATTCCTTGAAAACCTTGAGAGCCTAGCACCCCAAGTGTGATGCCTCAAATGTTTTACACAACACCAAATGCTCTTGGAATAAACTTTGAGAGAATTGTATAACACTTGAAATCGGCCTTGCCCTCTTGTCTCACTAGTGTAGCCGATTTTGGTTGCTATAAGTATGCTTATATAGTATGTTGCATTAGGGTTACACCATGTAAACCCGAATGTAACATGGCTCTTCATTTCCATGACCCATGGGTTTGTAACTCCCATGGAGCATCCATGGAGCATCCTATGGACCTTAGCCCAACTAGATAATCCATGGAGCATCTAGCCCACTATACAAGTATGGATGATTTACACAATCAACCCATATATTTAATTAGTCTCCTTTTTGATCACTTAATTAATTCTAGATTAATTCTTGATCAATACTAATTAAATAATATTATTAATATATTAGAACTTATAATATATTAATAAACCATAAGTGTTATTTCTCTCATTTTAGTCTATCCAATTGCATGATGCCATGCAACCCAAATGGGTCAAGTACATACCATAAATAGTTATGGACTTAGACACCTTATCCAACAATTTCATACTTACTTCCAATGTATGATCGACTGTGGATAGTTTGAATAATAATAATAATAATAATAATTTTATTATTCTAGAAGTCAAAACATGCAAAGTGAAACAATAGTAAATAATTAACACAAGACAGTAACTTTACTTATAAATAAAACTCCTTTTACTCATCATCAACTGTCAATTACAATTTTGCTATTACAAGTTTCGATTTATCTAATTACTAAAACTAATATCGTCCTTTAGCCCAATGCTCCTCGTATACTGCAAGTGCTTAACCTTAGTCAGTCCTTTTGTAAGAGGATCTGCTTGGTTGTCCTTCTGTAAGAGGATCCAGCAGTTTGTTTCCCTATTTCCGATTTGTTTGACATAGAACTTAATTGAACACATCAACTTAGTTCTGACCGGGCCCGGTACACAGGTCAAAACAAAATCATTGAGGGGCCCAAATATTGCTTCTAATACAAGAAGGAACAGATAAACTTCGACTCATATGCTTGTTCAACTACTTGTTAAATCACACACAAAGGCACGTTTTATAACATCGAGTTACCAATGCGTTTTCGCACGATCAATGCATAATCAACTCATAGACAACAAGTCATATATCTAGGTTTGAAGACTTATATGATATTACCGTCTCGCGATCACTCGAGATAAATTCCATGAAGTGATACCAGCGAGTGTGGGTTGAATCCAATACTCAGAACTTATGAGCACTCATGAGTGTTGAGGCCATGTCCAACATCTTAGACCTCTACAACCAACTCATGATAGTCTTAATTCATATCTACTTCCAACATATGACCGACTGTGGATAATTTGAATAATATGTAAAACATAACATAAATATTCTGGACCTGGTACATTGTTACCCATTTGCACCCAACTGTCTTACAACCTGGTACATTGTCAACCAAGTTCCAAACTTGATTGTCATACATGGACTGTATCTCGCTGTCCATTGCCTCTTTCCATTTAACAGACTCGGGGCCTGCCATGGCTTCCGCAGAGCTGTTAGGTTCATCCACACTTACCAGTGTCTCATCACTGATAAGTGTCTCACCTTCCGCAGTAATATGAAAACCATAGTAGTGCTCAGGTGCATTCCTAACCCTTGTGGAACGCCTCAGAGGTACAAACTTGTCAATTGGACCAACAGGAGTTTCCTCCTCAAGTTGACTGCTAGGGTTTGAGGTTCCTTCACCACTTGACTCTTGAATTTCTTCAAGGTCAATTTGCCTCCCACTGTTTCCTTGGCTTATGAACTCTCTCTCTCGAAAGACACCCCTCCTTGCTACAAAGACCACATTCTCACTAGGTCTGTAGAAGAGGTAACCAAAGGATTTCTGTGGGTAGCCGATGAAAATACACCTCTCACTTCGAGGTTCGAACTTATCGTGAGTCTCGCGTCTCACGAAAGCTTCGCAACCCCAAATCTTGATGTGGGCTAGATTAGGAACTTTTCCAGTCCACATCTCGTGAGGTGTTTTGGCAACCTTCTTTGTAGGGACCATATTAAGGATATGGGCGGCAGTCTCTAAGGCATACCCCCATAATGAGATTGGTAGCGAAGCTCGACTCATCATGGAACGAACCATGTCCAACAAGGTTCGATTACGCCTCTCAGCCACACCATTCAACTGTGGTGTCTTGGGAGGTGTCAATGGTGAGACAATCCCACATTCCCTAAGATAGTCGAGGAACTCTGTACTAAGATACTCACCACCACGATCGGATCGAAGCATCTTAATGTTCCTGCCCAATTGATTCTCGACTTCCTGTTTAAACTCTTTAAACCTTTAGAAAGTCTCTGACTTATGCTTAATTAAGTAGACATATCCATATCTACTATAATCATCTGTAAAAGTCACATAATAACGATTAGCATTCCTTGTGGCAGTTTTGAAGGGTCCAGCACATCTGTGTGTACTAGATCCAACAAACCTTCACCCCTAGCACACGAACCTGTGAAGGGTGACTTTGTCATTTTTCCAAGTACGCATGATTCACAACTATCATCTGACTTTAGGTCAAATGACTCCAAGACTCCATCCTTTTGGAGTTAGCCTATGAGTTTCTTGCTTACATGTCCAAGATAAAAATGTCATAATCATGCTTTATCCAAGTTATTATCATTAGTAGAATCAATACACAACACATTATTTCCTAAGTTATCTACAATAAACACAACTTCATACACACCATCACAAGGTAATGCTTTAAAATAAAACACATTATTAAAGAAAGCATTTATTCCACCAACTTCATTATCAAAAGAAAAGGTAAACCCTTGTTTGTACAAAGCATGAAAGGAAATAATATTTCTTGCCATTTCAGGCGAGTAACAACATTTATTCAAATCTAAAGTAAACCCACTACTTAGCAATAAAGAATAAACTCTAATCTTGGTGACAGGTGTAACTTTCCTATTTCCCATGATCAAGTTTATCTTTCCATGCTCCACATTCTCACTTTTTCTTAGTCCCTGCAAATCAGAACAAATATGAGTACCACAGCCGGTATCAAGGACCCAAGAGTTAGAATAGGGTGAGTTATTAGATAATATAGTGTAAATACATGCATGGTTGGGTTTTACTTTCCCATCCTTCAAATCTTGCTGGTACTTTGGGCAGTTCCGCTTCCAGTGCACCTTTTCATGGCAATAGAAGCATTCAGCCTCTTTTGCATCAGAAGAAGGAGTGACGAAACCTTTCTTGGTTCCACTTGAAGAGGAGCCATCAAGGGTCTTACCCTTGGTACCCTTCGAAGGGTTCTTCCTCTTTTTCCCTCTACCTTTCCCGATTGCCAGGACATGTGTGGAGTTTGGAGTAGGAGTAGGAGTGGTAACAACCGACTTACCTTTAAGACCACTTTCGACGGTCTTCAAGAGTCCTTGAAGTTTGCTGAGGGTGACTTCTTCCTTGTTCATGTAGTATGTCATGCGGAATTGATCATAACACGATGGTAAGGAGTGCAAAATGATATCTATTGCTAACTCCTCGGGGAAGTTCACATTCAGCTTCATCAAATGGTCCACATACCTTTGTATTTTCTGCATGTGGCCCGTGATGGGTTCACCATCTTTCATTCGGGTTTTTATCATGGAGGAGATGATTTCATATCGCTCTTGACGAGCACTCTGATGGTAGCGGTCCATCAAATCCTGGTGCATCTCAAAAGGATAGTAGTCCTCATAGGACTTTTGGAGCTCGGCTGCCATAGTGGCCATCATGATGCATGCCACTTTGGTAACATCTCTTTCATGTGCCTCATATTCAGCAAACTCCTCAGGAGTAGCAGTCGGCTTGGGTACCTTAAGCTCCTTGTTGAGAACATATTCTTTGTTCTCATACCGAGTGACCATCCCGATGTTCCTAATCCAATCTGTAAAGTTGGATCCATCAAAGATGACTCTCCCACAAAGGTTCATGAGAGAGAAGGAGCTGGTAGGGTTTGAGCCTGAAGCAGCATTGTTGGAAGACATCTGAAAAGAAGAAAAGACAAGTTTAGTTTAGATATAAAGATAGTCCTTAATAAAACACCCAAATGTAATATTAAGGCTAGGATCCAATCACAATATATTATAATTTAGAAGAGGGATGTCGTAATCTAAGCTAAAACATATTTTAAAGGTAGGTGAATGACGATTCACCAATTTCCACCATGAAAACGAAATATATAAATTATTAGGTTTTATTTGGTTTTTAGAAACTCCTAGATTCTTTTGAGATTCATTGAACTTTTCAACGGCATGTTTCAATCTCGAGTGTGCCCTTCATGTTTTGTGACTGGGATACCGAGGATCACAAAACAAGGTGTGAAGTAACCATGCAAATTACTTGGTACCCTTAATGTTTTTTCACTTAATCGATGTGCCGGTTAACCACACGCGCTCCACCGACCTATGAAAAACCTTAAGTCACCCTTTGCCTACCTTGTTAAGTCCAAGTTAGTGTGCTGGTTAACCACACATGCTCCACTAACGACTTAATCAAAGTGCAAAGTGTAATTTCATGGGTTAGCACCTTATTCACATTTTCCTAAAGTAACTAAGATTGGGAATTTATAAAAAACATTTAGTTAATTTATAATAATCATTATACTTTTAATGAGAATTTTAAGTCATTGTCCTACCCGTTCGGCTAACGACCCTCCACCAGTCAAGGAAGCGGTGGGTGAGAGTGGACACCCATTAAACTGCTATTTTATAGGCAACAACCTTATACCCCCCTTATAGACCGGCTTCGTGAATGAGGCCTACTAACGGTAAAACGACTTGATCTTATACATACACATATATATATATATATATATATATATATATATATATTATTAAACTTATAATATTATAAAGTATAAGGGTTGAATTTTAACTTTTAAAATTCTAGGGGTTGGAACTAAAGTTTACTAGATGACTTTACATGTTCCAAAACTTGAGGGCAAGTTTTGTAACTTTACAAAACCTTTCAGTTCATAACTTATGAGTTATTAAAATGAAGACTCTTCATTTTTGTAACTTATGAGTTCTTTTAATGGATTTAATACAAAGTGACTTTTGGTTATCCATAACTTGAGGACAAGTTATGGACTCCATTAAAACACATAAAGATCATGAATTATGCATTAAACAAGTAATTCCTATGATCTATCAAGAACTCATAAGAACATGAATAATCATATCAAAATTTCAAGAACATATAATCATGTAATTTTGATATTAGCCATTGTAAATGGATTAGAACAATCATTACACCATCTAAAACAAGTTTTAAAACACCAAAACAGGTTAGGATAATGTTTCTAGTCCATTTACAGCAGCAAAACTCGAAAAACTGCACTCAGGGGCTCCTACTCGTCCAGTGCATGGTCCTACTCGACGAGTAGGATGATTTTACTCATGGACTCGTAAAGTCCCCCCATAGACTTGGCGAGTTCATGCTTCAGAATGCATAAAAACAAGTTTTCTCACAATTTTGCATCAAGTATCAAACAAACAAGCCTAGGCTCTGATACCACTGATGGGTTTTGAGCATTCTAACACTCCTAAGTGTACATGCAACCCTAGAAAACCTTGGATCTATGTTTGTCTAAAATACATGAAAAATACTTTTTCCAAGGTTCATAACCCTTATAGATTTAATCTTCGATACTGGTGAAAAGGTATCATCATAGTCAACTCCCGGAGTTTGAGTAAAGCGTTTCGCAACCAGTCGCGCCTTATATGTGTGTACATTCCCATCCATGTCGATCTTCTTCTTGAAGATCCATTTGCATTCGACTGTCTTTCGATCCGGTACATTGTCAACCAAGTTCCAAACTTGATTGTCATACATGGACTGAATCTCGTTGTCCATAGCCTCTTTCCATTTTGCAGACTCGGGGCCTGCCATGGCTTCCTTGTAGTTGTTAGGTTCATCCAAATTTACAAGTGTGCTATCACTGATAAATGTATCACCTTCAATAGTAATATTGAAACCATAAAAATCAGGTGTATTTCTAACTCTACTTGAACGCCTCAGAGGTAGGGACTCGTCAATTGGATCAACCGGAGTTTCCTCCTCAGGTTGATTGCTAGTGTTTGAGGTTCCTTGACCGCTTGACTCTTGAAGCTCTTCAAGGTCAATTTGCCTCCCACTGTTTCCTTGGCCTATGAGTTCCCTCTCGCGAAAGACTCCTCTCCTCGCAACAAAGACAACATTGTCACTCGGTTTGTAGAAGAGATATCCAAAGGATTTCTATAGGTAGCCGATGAAAATACATCGTTCACTCCGAGGTTCGAGCTTGTCATGAGTTTCTTTACTCACAAAAGCCTCGCAACCCCAAACTTTGATGTGATCTAATGTGGGAACTTTCCCATTCCACATCTCGTGTGGTGTTTTGGAAACCTTTTTGGTAGGGACTAGATTAAGGATATGGGCCGCAGTCTCTAAGGCATACCCCCAGAATGAGATAGGTAATGAAGCTCGACTTATCATGGAACGAACCATGTATAGCAAGGTTATATTGCGCCTTTCAGCTACACCATTAAGCTGTGGTGTCCTAGGTGGCGTCAATTGTGAAACAATTCCACATTCCTTAAGATAGTCAAGGAACTCGATACTAAGATACTCTCCTCCACGATCGGATCGCAGCATCTTTATCTTCCTGCCCAATTGATTCTCCACTTCTTGCTTAAACTCTTTGAACTTTTCAAAGGTTTCTGACTTATTCTTGATTAAGTAAACATACCCATATCTACTATAATCATCAGTAAAAGTCACATAGAAGCGGTTAGCATCCCTTGTGGCGGTTCTGAATGGTCCACACACATCAGTATGTATGAGATCCAACAGTCCTTCACCCCTCTCACAAGTACCAGTGAAAGGTGACTTGGTCATCTTTCCAAGTAAACAAGATTTGTAAGTGTCATCCGAATTTAAGTCGAATGACTCCAAAACTCCATCCTTTTGGAGTTGGGATATGCGCTTCTTGTTGACATGTCCAAGATAACAATGCCACAAGCATGCTTTATCCAACTCATTGGAAGAATCAATATTTAACACATTATTTCCTAAGTTATCTACAATCATCACAGTTTCATATATACCATTGCAAGGTAATGCTTCAAAATAAAATACACCATTACAATAAGCATAAATACCGCTATTTTCATTATTAAAGGAAAAGGTAAAACCTTGTTTATACAAACTGTGAAAGGAAATAACATTTCTTGCCATATCGGCCGAGTAACAACAATTATTCAAATCTAAATTTAAACCATTACTAAGCAATAAAGAAAAAACTCCAATCTTGGTCACAGGCGACACTTTCCTATTTCCCATGATTAAGTTTATCTTCCCGTGCTCCACTTCCCTACTTCTTTTTAGTCCCCGCAAATCAGAACAAATGTGAATACCACAACCTGTATCAAGGACCCAAGAATTAGCATGTGATGAGTTATTATATTGAATAGTGTAAATACCTGCAAAGGAGGGCTTGATCTTGCCATCCTTTATGTCTTGCAAGTACTTGGGGTAGCTTCGTTTCCAGTGCCCTTTTTCATGACTGTGGAAGCACTCTGCTTCCTTTGGATTGGAAGACGGAATAGCAGATTCGACTTTGGTCCCACTTGAAGAGGATCCATCAAGAGACTTTCCCTTGCGGCTCTTGGAGGAAGCCTTCCTCTTCTTTCCCTTCCCATGTCCGATTGCCAGAACAGGGGAAGAAGTAGTAGTAGGAGTAGACACAACCAACTTGCCTTTAAGGTTGCTCTCTACCGTCCTAAGAAGGCCTTGAAGCTTGCTAAGAGTGACCTCATCCTTGTTCATATGATAAGTCATACGAAACTGATCATAACAAGGAGGTAAAGAGTATAGATTTATATATATGGCCAACTCTATCAAAATTGACATTCAATTTAAGCAAGCGGTTAACCACACACACTCCATTGATCTATGATTAACACCAAGTTACCCTTTGCCACACATTGTCAGTCCCAAATTAGTGTGCCGGTTAACCACACACGCTCCACTAACGACTTAACAAGGTGCAAAGTGTAATTTCATGGATTAGTACCATTTCACATTTTTCCTAAAGTAACTAAGATTGGGAATTTAATAAAAGTTTAGTTACTTTATATTTTTATCATTATACTTTTAATGAGGGAGAATTAATGTCCTATCCTACCCGTTCGGTTAACGACCCTCCACGAGTCAAGGAAGCGGTGAGTGAGAGTGGACACCCATTAAACTACCATTTTATAGGCAGTAACCTTATACCCCCCTTATAGACCGACTTCGTGAATGAGGCCTACTAACGGTAAGACCGAATTTGTCTTATACATATATATTATTAAACTTGTAATATTATAAAGGATAAGGGTTAAATTTTAACTTTTAAAACTCTAGGGTTTGGAATTAAAGTTTCATTTAATGAGACTTTGCAAATTCCAAAACTTGAGGGCAAGTTTTGAAACTTATCAAAACTCCTCACATTCATAACCTATGAGTTTAATTTGATTTTAATGAAGATACCTTTCATTTTCCATAACTTGAGGACATGTTATGGAGGTCATTAAAATGCATTTAGATGATTATTCTAACAACTAAAATTATCACATAATTTATGATCTAACTAAACTCATAATCAAGATAATTTCTAGTCAACAATTTGAAAGCAATTTTGTTTATCATATAAAAATAACAATTATTTTTAAACTTTGACAATTATCTTGTGGTTGGATGAGTACAAGCACTACCATATCATAAAAAACATTTCCAATGATCCAAAATAGTTTGTGGTAGTGTTCCAAATCCAAACCAGGCCAAGAAACTCGAAATTCTAGACACGGAGCCTTCAACTCGTCGAGTACATGAACTGGAATCGGCGAGTTGCTCTGTTACTGAGTGGACTCATCGAGTCTGTTATGTACTCGGCGAGTTCACCAGTCAGAGGCAAAAATTTCGACTTTTTCAACTTTGAAAAACTAGTAAGCATCAAATATAATAGAAAACAAACCTGAATCTGATACCACTGTTGGGTTTTCAGCACTATAACACTCCTATTGTGCACATGCAACCCAAAATGATTTGGATCTATGTTTTCTCTATTATACATGCATATTTTCAATTTTTCCAAAGCATTGTCCTAACTAGCATACAAATTTCCAATTGAATAAAACATATAGATAGATGACATACATTTTGAAGGACTTGTAGTTCTTGACCCTTGAAAGCTTGAGCACCTCAAGTGTGATGCCTCTAATGGTTCACAAACACCAATATGCAAGAGGATGATTTAAGAGAATAATCTATTTATCTCCAAGAGAAGAGGCAACCAATTTTGGTCTATGGAGGGTTCTATTTATAGTGTTGGACATGCTAGGGTTACACTTGGTAAACCCTAATAACCCATGACTTTCCACATTCTCATGCTCCATGGGTTTAACCTCCATGGACTATCCATGGATTAGTTTAGCCCATAATCATGGATCATTAGCCCACACTACAAGAATGATTGATTTACATAATCAATCCCCTTATATTTAATTAGTCTCTTTTGATCACAAAATTAATAAATTAATTCTTGATCAATACTAATTAAATAATTATGTATTAATATATTATACTTGTAATATATTAATAAACCATAAATAACCTTATTCTCAAAATTCATCCTATCAAATTGCACTGGTGAAAGCAACCCAAAAGGACCATGCTACAATCAGGTCAAGTACATACCAATTATAGTTATGGGAGTTACAAAAAAAATGATACCCATAACATCTATGTCAGCTTTTTGTTTGAATATATTCAATTCAAAACGACTCGCTTCATAGATGATCCCTCTAGAAGAAGGCAATTCTAACAATCTTTCTAGTTACTTCGTTCTTTATTTCTATTTGAGAGGGTCCTAAGGAAAAGGATTTTATTTCCACCGAGCTAAAATAATATGTCGATGTCTCTAGTAAACTAAAGATATTCTTTAATAGCTATTTTGCTTCAATTTATTCGCTACAAATGCAAAAAAAAAATTATAGATTTAGTTACGATTAGAAATTAGAAACCTACTTTTGGGCTTAGAGACAAAAATACATGCAATATTGTTTCCAAAGCATAAAGCATAAACCAACATACATGAATCATAAAACTAGTTAGAAGAATACCTCTTGTTGTAGCTTGTTATGTTTGGCCTTTAAGAACTTAGCACCACCAGTGTGATGCCTCAAATGGTTCACAAAACACCACCAAGAATTGGAGAGATTGAGAGAGAGGATATGAGGCACTCAAAATCGGTTATAATTGATGGGTTTTTGAGCATTCTAACACTTCCTAAGTGTACATGCAACCCTAATAACCTTGAATCTATGTTTTTTCTATATACATGCAAATTTCTTGTCAAGGTTATTTCCTAACTAGCATGGCATGGGGATTACATAGAACATAAAACTAGTAGAAATACATACCTTGTTGTTGCTTGGATTCCTTCGAGACTTTGTGAGCCTAGCACCCCCAAATGTTGTGCCTCAAATGCTTCACACAACACCACAAGACTTGAAATAACTTGAGAGAATACTTTTAGCACTCAAAATCGGTTATGCCCTCTCTAGTAACACTAGGTCACGATTTTGCTAGTCATAGGGTTCCTTTTATAGTGTTGTCACAATTAGGGTTTACACATGAATGCCCTTAATTGTCATGACTCTTGATTTCTCATGACCCATGGGTTTGTAACTCCCATGGACTATCCATGGAGCTCCATATGGTTATAACCAAACCCATAAACCATGGATCATTAATCCACCATAAAAGAATTGATGATTGTCATAATCAACCCTATATATTTAATTAGTCTCACTTTGATCACCAAATTAATACTAGATTAATACTTGATCAATACTAATTAAATAATAGTATTATTAATATATTAGAACTTATAATATATTAATAATCATAAGTGCCTTATTCTCTCATCTAGTCTATCCAAGTATTGCAATGCCATGCAACCCAAATGGACCATGCCAGGTCGGGTCAAGTACATACCAAATAAAGTTATGGACTTAGACACTATATCCAACAGTCTCCCACTTGGATAAGTCTAATAACTATATTTGCAAATATGACTTCAAAATCCGACTAGCAATCGTAGCTCTTTCAAAGTCTCTCGGAACTGAGATGATGATGATACGCCATTTAAGATAAGTGATCATATAATCCTCTGTTCTCATGATATCAGCCGGACAAACACATGGAACATGGTCTTACTTATTGTCCAGCATTTGTTTCTCGATCTCTGATTTGTTTCGACATAGAACTAAATTGAACACATCAATTAGGTTCTGACCGGGCCCGGTACATAGGTCAAAACCAAATCATCGAGGGGCCCAGATATCGCTTCTATTTCTAGAAGGAACAGATAAACTTCGACTGATATGCTTGTACTAACTACTTGTTGAATTATTCACAAAGGCACGTTTTATGACATCGAGTTACCAATGCATTTTCGTGCAATCAATGAATAACCAACTCATAGTCAACAACTCATATCTCTAGGTTTGAAGATTTATATGATATTACCGTCTCACGATCACTCGAGATAAATTCCATGAAGTGATGCAAGTGAGCGTGGGTTGGATCCAATACTCAGCCCTTATGAGTACTCATGAATGTTGTAGCAACCATTGCATTGTCCAAAGCACTTTCAGACAAATCATACATGCCAAATTCATGACAGTCTTAAATCAATACTTACTTCCAAAGTTTGACTGACTGTGGATGGTTTGAATAATAACATAATTATTCTGGAAGTAAAAACATGCAAAATTGAAAGATAGTAAACAATCAACACAAGATAGTAACACCTTACTCATAAATAAAAAACAACTTTTATTTATCATCAAATGTCAATTACATTTTACAACTTTCAGGAATCTAATTATTGAAACTAATATCATCCTTCAGCCCAATGCGCCTCGCATGCTGTAAATGCTTAACCCTGCTCAGTCCCTTCGTGAGGGGATCTACCGGGTTCTCATCTGATGATACCCTCTTAGCCACGAGGAGTCCTTCTTCTATTCGATGTCTGATGAAATGGTATTTTCTGTCAATGTGCCTAGATCTCCCGTGATTTCTTGGTTCCTTAGCCAAAGCAACCGCACTTTCGCTGTCACAGAAAATTTCCATTGGCTCCTTTATAGCTGGTACAACTCCAAGGTCTCCGATGAAGTTCTTTAGTCATATCGCCTCCTTAGCTGCTTCACTTGCTGCTATGTACTCTGATTCACAAGTAGAATCAGCTACTGTCTCCTGCTTGGAACTTTTCCAAGTAATTGCCCCTCCATTTAGGATAAAGACCCAGCCTGACTGAGAGCGGAAATTATCCCTATCAGTCTGGAAGCTAGCATCGCTATATCCTTCCACTCTCAAGTCATCACTGCCTCCGAGGGTAAGGACCCAATCCTTAGTCCTCCGCAGATACTTGAGAATGTTCTTTACCGCTGTCCAGTGTGCCTTGCCAGGGTTCCCTTGATATCTACTGACCATGCTCAAAGCAAAGGCCACATCAGGGCGAGTACAAGTCATAGCATACATGATCAAGCCCACAGCGGAAGCATATGGTATATGACTCATCTCAGCTATCTCAACCTCTGTACTCGGACTCTGAGTCTTACTCAGCTTGGCATTACTCTGGACGGGTAATTCCCCTTTCTTGGATTCTTGCATGCTGAACCTCTTCAGCACCTTATCCAAGTAAGTACTTTGACTAAGTCCAATTAGTCTCTTACTCCTATCTCTCAATATCCTTATCCCTAGGATATAGGTAGCTTCCCCAAGGTCCTTCATAGCGAAACACTTCCCAAGCCAGGACTTAACCTCCTGCAAGGTTGGGACGTCGTTTCCTATGAGAAGTATGTCATCCACATACAACACCAAGAAGCTAACTATGCTCCCACTAGCCCTGACATACACACAAGACTCATCCTCACTCCTAGAAAAGCCAAACTCTTTGACTTTCTCATCAAAGCAAAGATTCCATCTACGAGATGCTTGTTTCAATCCATAAATGGATTTATCAAGCTTACACACTCTATTAGGGTATCTTGTATCGACAAACCCCTCTGGTTAAGCCATGTAAACATCCTCAGCCAACTTTCCATTAAGGAAAGCGGTTTTGACATCCATTTGCCATATTTCATAATCATGAAATGCAGCTATGGCTAACAATACTCTAATAGACTTAATCTTAGCTACTGGTGAGAAGGTCTCATCATAGTCAACTCCCGGAGTTTGAGTAAAGCCCTTCGCAACCAGTCGCGCTTTGTAAGTATGTACCTTCCCATCCATGTCGGTCTTCTTCTTGAAGATCCATTTGCACCCAACTGTCTTACGACCTGGTACATTGTCAACCAAGTTCCAAACTTGATTGTCATACATGGACTGAATCTCGCTGTCCATAGCCTCCTTCCATTTAGCAGACTCAGGGCCTGCCATGGCTTCCCTGTAATTATTAGGTTCATCCAAATCTATTAGTGTACTATCACTAATAAATGTATCACCTTCAGTGGTGATGTGATAACCATAATAAAAATCAGGTGTGTTCCTCACCCTAGTGGAACGTCTTGGAGGTACAGACTCATCTATCGGATCAACAGGAGTTTCCTCCTCAGGTTGGTCGATAGCATTTGAGGTTCCTTCACCACTTGACTCTTGAAGCTCTTCAAGGTCAATTTGCCTCCCACTGTCCCCTTGGCTTATGAATTCTCTCTCACGAAAGACTCCTCTTCTTGCTACAAAAACCACATTATCACTGGGTCTGTAGAAGAGGTAACCAAAGGATCTCTGTGGGTAGCCGATGAAAATACACCTCTCACTTCGAGGTTCAAGCTTATCATGAGTCTCACGCCTCACGAAAGCTTCACAACCCCAAATCTTGATGTGGTCCAAATTGGGAACTTTCCCAGTCCACATCTCGTGAGGTGTTTTGGCAACCTTTTTAGTAGGGAATAGATTAAGGATATGGGTGGCAGTCTCTAAGGCATACCCCCAGAAAGAGATTGGTAACGAAGCTCGACTCATCATGGAACGAACCATATCCAACAAGGTTCGATTGCGCCTCTCAGCTACACCATTCAACTGTGCTGTTATGGGAGGTGTCAATTGTGAGACAATCCTACATTCCTTAAGATAGTCAAGGAACTCAATGCTAAGATACTCTCCTCCCCGATCGGATCGGAGCATCTTGATGTTCCTGGCCAATTGATTCTCCACTTCCTGCTTAAATTCTTTGAACTTTTCAAAGGTTTCTGACTTATGCTTGATTAAGTAAATATATCCATATCTACTGTAATCATCAGTAAAAGTCACATAATAGCGATTAGCATCCCTTGTAGCAACTCTGAAGGGCCCACACACATCCGTGTGTACAAGGTCCAACAAACCTTCACCCCTATCACAAGTACCTGTGAAGGGTGACTTTGTCATTTTTCCAAGTAAACAAGACTCGCAACTATCATCTGACTTGAGGTCAAATGATTCCAAGACTCCAGCCTTTTGGAGTTGGCCTATGCGCTTCTTGTTAACATGTCCAAGACGACAATGCCACAAGGATGCTTTATCCAAGCTATCTGAAGAATCAATATACAACACATTATTTCCTAGATTGTCTACAACATTCACGACTTCATATACACCATCACAAGGTAATGCTTTAAAATAAAATACATCATTGTAATAAACATTAACAGCACCATTTTTATTATCAAATGAAAATGAAAAACCTTGTTTGTACAAGCCATGAAAAGAAATAATATTTCTCGCCATTTCGGGCGAGTAACAACACTTATTCAAATCTAACATTAACCCATTATTAAGCAATAAAGAATAAACTCCTATCTTGGTAACAGGTGGTGCTTTCCGGTTGCCCATGACTAAGTTTATCTTCCCGTGCTCCACTTGCTCACTTCTTCTTAGTGCCTGCAAATCAGTACAAATGTGAATACCACAATCTGTATCAAGCACCCAAGAATTAGCATTAGATGAGTTATTAGACAATATTGTGTAAATACCTGCATGGGTGGGTTTAACCTTCCCATCCTTTACATCTTGCAGATATTTAGGGCAGCTTCGCTTGAAGTGTCCCTTATCCTGGCAATAGAAGCATTGTGCTTCCTTTGGGTTTGAAGAAGGAGTAATGGGACCTTTCTTTGTCCCACTTGAAGAGGAACCATCAAGAGTCTTACCCTTGGTACCCTTCGAAGGACTTTTCCTCTTCTTACCCTTTCCCTGCCCAATAGCCAGAACAGGGGCTGTTGAAGGAGTAGAAGTAGCAACCGCTTTACCCTTAAGGCCATTTTCAGGTGTCCTTAAGAGTCCTTGAAGTTTGCTAAGTGTGACTTCCTCCTTGTTCATATGATAAGTCATACGAAACTGATCATAACTTGGAGGTAAGGAATGGAGAATGATGTCAATCGCCATTTCCTCAGGAAAGTCAACATTTAGCTTCAGCAACCGGTCAACGAACCTTTGCATCTTCTGCAAGTGACCGGTGATGGGTTCACCATCCTTCATCCTTGCGGTTATCATGGAGGAGATGATTTCATACCTCTCCTGACGCGCGCTCTGATGGTACCTTTCCATCAGATCCAGGTGCATCTCATAGGGGTAGAAATCTTCATAGGATTTTTGAAGTTCAGGAGTCATGGTTTCCATCATGATGCATGCTACTTTAGTAGCATCCTTTTCATGTGCAACAAAATCTGCAAACTCTTCAGGAGTAGCAGTGGCTTCACTCACAACCTTAAGCTCCCTATCGAGGACATATTCTTTGTCCTCATAGCGGGTAATCATTCTGATGTTTCTGATCCACTCATTGAAATTGGATCCATCAAAGATGACCTTACCACACAAGTTCATAAGGGAAAAGGAGCCTGTTGGGTTTGAGCCAGAAACATTGTTGGAAGACATCTGAAAGGAAAGAAAGACAAGTTTCATTAGATTAGGAATCCTTAATAATTCACCCAAATGAAATATTAAGGCTAGGATCCAACAAACTATTTATAGTTGGAAGAGGGATGCCGTAATCCATACTATAAAATATTTGAAGGTAGGTAAATGACGATTTACCAATTTCCACCATAAGAACGAAATATTTTATTATTAGGTTTTATTGGTTTTGAAACTCCTAGATCTTTTGAGATACATTGAACTTTTCAATGGCATGTTTGAATCTCGATTGTGCCCTCTCAAGTTTGTGACTGGGATGCCGAGGATCACAAACAAGGTGTGAATAACCATACAAATTGGCTTGGTACCCTCAACAATATTACCTAATCGATGTGCCGGTTAACCACACACGCTCCACCGATCTATAATAAAGTTAAGTTACCCTTTGCCACTCTTACTAGTCCATGTTAGTGTGCCGGTTAACCACACACGCTCCACTAACGACTTGGTAAGGTACAAAGTGTAATTTTATGGGCTAGCACCAATTTCACATTTTCCTAAAGTAACTAAGATTGGGAATTTATAATGTATAGTTACTTTATAATTCATTATACTTTTAACGAGTATTTAAGGTCGTATTCTACCCGTTCGGCTAACGACCCTCCACCGATCAAGGAAGCGGTGGGTGAGAGTGGACACCCATTAAGTCACCATTTTATAGGCAACAACCTTATACCCCCCCTTATAGACCGGCTTCGTGAACGAGGCCTACTAACGGTAAGAATGACATATTCTTATACATATCTATATAATAAAATTATAATAATAGTATAAGTGTTGATTTTTAAACCTTTTAAAAATCTAAGGTTTAATTTGGAATTAAAGTATTAAAGTGTAAGACTTTTCAAATTCCAAAACATGAGGGCAAGATTTGAAACTATTCCAAGTCTCTTCAATCTCTTCAATTTGTAACTTATGAGTTTTAATGGTTCATAAAAAGAAGACTCTTCATTTTATGAAACCTCTTTAGTTCTTTAATCATAATTAAAAGAAGTGACTTTTGGTTATCCATAACTTGAGGACAAGTTATGGACACCATCATAGCCATTAAGATCATGAATTAAACACACATGGAGGTTACACATAATTCCTATGATCTTCTAAACTCATATGAACACAAATTCATGTCAAGCAATTTCAAGAAAATCATATAAACATATACAATACTTGAAAATTGATAAAAGTCATGTGAAATGGGTTAACATAATCATTATCATTTTGAAAAACAGATTTTACAAGTCCAAAACAGATTGGGATAATGATCTTAATCCATTTCCAGCAACAAAACTCGAAAAAACTGCCCAGCACGCTCCTACTCGCCGAGTGCATTATTCTACTCGTCGAGTAGGATGAATTTGTTCATGGACTCGGCGAGTCCTCCCCATGGACTCGGCGAGTCCAGTCGTCAGAGTGCAGAATTTTCGATTTTTAAGCAGTTTTGCAACAAGTATACAGAAAACAAACCTGGCTCTGATACCACTGATGGGTTTTTGAGCATTCTAACACTTCCTAAGTGTACATGCAACCCTAATAACCTTGAATCTATGTTTTCTCTATATACATGCAAATTTCTTTTCAAGGTTATTTCCTAACTAGCATGGCATGGGGATTACATAGAACATAAAACTAGTAGAAATACATACCTTGTTGTTGCTTGGATTCCTTCGAGACTTTGTGAGCCTAGCACCCCAAATGTTGTGCCTCAAATGCTTCACACAACACCACAAGACTTGGAATAACTTGAGATAATACTTCTAGCACTCAAAATCGGTTATGCCCTCTCTAGTAACACTAGGTCACGATTTTGCTAGCCATAGGGTTCCTTTTATAGTGTTGTCACAATTAGGGTTTACACATGAATGCCCTTAATTGTCATGACTCTTGATTTCTCATGACCCATGGGTTTGTAACTCCCATGGACTATCCATGGAGCTCCATATGGTTATAACCAAACCCATAAACCATGGATCATTAATCCACCATAAAAGAATTGATGATTGTCATAATCAACCCTATATATTTAATTAGTCTCACTTTGATCACCAAATTAATACTAGATTAATACTTGATCAATACTAATTAAATAATAGTATTATTAATATATTAGAACTTATAATATATTAATAATCATAAGTGCCTTATTCTCTCATCTAGTCTATCCAAGTATTGCAATGCCATGCAACCCAAATGGACCATGCCGGGTCGGGTCAAGTACATACCAAATAAAGTTATGGACTTAGACACTATATCCAACAGTCTCCCACTTGGATAAGTCTAATAACTATATTTGCAAATATGACTTCAAAATCCGACTAGCAATCGTAGCTCTTTCAAAGTCTCTCGGAACTGAGATGATGATGATACGCCATTTAAGATAAGTGATCATATAATCCTCTGTTCTCATGATATCAGCCGGACAAACACATGGAACATGGTCTTACTTATTGTCCAGCATTTGTTTCTCGATCTCTGATTTGTTTCGACATAGAACTAAATTGAACACATCAATTAGGTTCTGACCGGGCCCGGTACATAGGTCAAAACCAAATCATCGAGGGGCCCAAATATCGCTTCTATTTCTAGAAGGAACAGATAAACTTCGACTGATATGCTTGTACTAACTACTTGTTGAATTATTCACAAAGGCACCGAGGTGGTGCTTAAGACTACCGTGCTGATCCAGCAAGTGCACGACAGGCTGCGGGCCGCGCATAGCCGTCAGAAGAGCTATGTTGACCGACGTCGCTAGGATCTCGAGTTTCAGGTGGGAGACTTCATTTTGCTGAAAGTGTCACCATGGAAGGGTGTCATTAGGTTTCAGAAGAAGGGCAAGTTAGGGCTCCGATTTATTGGTCCGTTTTGGATTTTTGCCCAGGTGGGCAAGGTGGCTTACCGTTTGGATCTACTGGTCGAGCTTAGCCAGATCCACAACACCTTCCACGTGTCCCGGCTTCGGAAGTGTGTAGCTGATGAAGCCACAATCATTTCCTTGGATGATATTCAAGTTGATGAGAGTCTCAATTATGTGGAGAAACCAATAGCGATTTTAGACCGGAAAACGAAAGCCCTACGGAACAAGGAAGTGAGACTAGTTAAGGTGCAATGGCAGCGCCGAAGAGGTTGTGAATGGACCTGGGAGCTGGAGGATGAGATGAGGAAGCATTATCCGGACCTTTTTGCATCAACAGACTTCGAGGACGAAGTCTAGTTCAAGCGGGGGAGATTTATAACGCTTGGTTTAGGTATTATTTATTTCTCAACATTATAGGGTTTTGGGCTGGAACTCGACGAGTTGGGGAGCTCCAACTCGTTGTGTAAGGATCTAGTTGGATGCGGATTAAGGACTCAACTCGACGAGTTGGGGAGCCCTAACTCGACGAGTAGACGTTGGAAAGGAAAACCCTAATTTTTAGGGTTTGCACCCTATTTAAAGGCTTTAACCCTCATTGCTAGTCTCCCTTATCGCCCCTTTGTCCAGAGAAATCCTAGTTCATGATTATCCTACCATTTTGAGTGTGTGAGAGCTTAAAGAGTGCATTTTTGGTGTTTGTTTGAAGAGGCTTGAAGTAGGAGGTCCATAGCTGAAGGGAGAGGCTGTAGATCCGGTGTCTTCTTTGTTGTGGCAGCCATATTGAGGTATAAAGTTGATACCTTGATCATTTATTTGCTAGATCTCTTCATGTGGGAGTTCATGGTCATTATTAGCTCATTTTGGAATCATTCTTGGATTTGAGCATGTCATGAAGCTATGACTTCAGATCTGGAAATCTCATGTCCTCTTTTGAGTTAAAGTTGCCATCTTTATCAAGTCTTGGCCTTTTCATGCCCTAAATCTCTTAAGAAGTTATTATTGAGTGTTTTAGCCCCTTAATGCCATGCATGGACGTAAAGTCAGCAACTTTACGTGGTATCTCAGTCCTAGGGGATCAGATCTATAGTTTGGAGCTTTAGACTCGCTTAGAAAGTGGCTAAATGAGTTAAGACTGGGAAAACTCGACGAGTTGCCTTTCCAACTCAGCGAGTTGGCCCGGGGTTTCCCCGATCTTCTGGACACTGTTTGAACTCAACGAGTTGCTGCGATAACTCGACTAGTTGACTAGGGTTTTCCCTGGTTTTCTAAGAACTGAAGGAACTCGACAAGTCGGTAGGTGCACTCGACGAGTTGGGTCAACATGGACTGTTGGTCTTGACTGTTGACTTTGAATTTGACCATGGTTGACCAATTTTGACTTTAATGGTATCTTTGGTATTTTGGGATTTTGATGAATTTAGTCGCATGGTGGTTGTAGGCAGTTGAGTTGGGAGTTGTGAGTTGGGATTTGATCTTACCAGTTCAGCATTTCTTGAGAGGTGAGTCTCCTCACCATACCAATGGGTCGAAGCACCAAGGTCGGCCCATTATGTGATATGTGATATGTGATATACTAGTTGTTATGTGATATGTGATATGCTAGCAGTCTCTGTGATATTTGCATGGAAGACCTCGGGGGGTTCCCGAGGCAGTTGGATATCAGACCATGTGGGGGTTCCCATGGCACCGGTGTAAGACCTTGGAGGGTTTCCATGGCATCCTTATATGTTTTTAAGACCATGTGGGGGTTCCCATGGCAATGGACTAAGACCATGTGGGGGTTCCCATGACACCCGGTGTAAGACCTTTGAGGGTTTCCATGACATCCTTATATGATTGTATGCATGGCTTATGTGGTATATGTAGCTGATATAGCTAATATGGTTTATGTGATTATGTGGATTGTGTGGGGTATGCTCTGGGGAACTTACTAAGCATTAGCTTACAGTTTGTTGGTTGTTTCAGGTACTTCAGGATCTAAGGGCAAGAGCCCGATATGATGACGCGGCATGCACTCTCTGGCGTTTCATTTGGGACACTCTGATATTATGAATAATTTATCTGATGTTATGGATTTTGAAAACAAATGTGTTTGGAATTTTATATCTTGTGGAAATGTTTTGGTCATTTAAAATGGAAAATTTTATTGGAAATTTGGGCTGTTATAGGTGAGCACCCGAGTCTGGTTATGCGGAGGCGGAGAAGCTAGAAGAGTATCATAAGGAGGAGGTGGATTTTGTGGTGGAGGACATGAAAGAATAGGAGGATGAGAAATATTTGTGTTATTTCCTCCTAGAGGAGAGACACCAGTAGGACCAAGTAGAGGATTTTGGTCATTATCTAGTGGTGATTGAGGCCCATTTCCCGCAAATTCAGTGTCAGTGTCTGAAAGTAATCGCTTGATGTCAGCAACATCGATTTCTATTGTGGTCAGATGCTGACTCATATGCATAGTAAGTTGTAGCAAAGAATCCGATGTTGTGAGAACATTTACTTGGAAATTTTTGAACAACACAAAAGGTTGCCTTGGTTGAGATTCTCCTCCTGAATAGTTGCTGACCTTGCAAGAATTTGTTGAAAAGAGGAACGTTGTTCAGGTTGAGGAGTAGGTGTGGGAGCACACTGCATTTGTTGAGATTGAGGAGTTTCAAACAGATGTGTTCTAACATGACAGAGAATAGAAGATGTTGGTGAAGGAGTGAGATCTGGTGGTGAATTACATCGGTTCCGTAGAGGAGTCTTGGAGACATGTTCAGTGTCAATATCATCAATGTTATGTATTCGAGAGGGAGTTAGAGAAACATGATCTTCTTCTTCAGGGGATGGAGTAGACTTGAATGTGCATTTTTGGGTGACTGGATTCTATCTCATTATAATCGTGCATATGAACTTCAGTTTCTTGACCCTGATCAACATGGACCATCTCCATATCCTCATTGTTATACACATAATCACTGCCAACATGAACATTTTTTTGGAAGCGTCAGCATCTTTGTCTGACTCAGAAGTACGCTCAACGTCATCATGTGGATCTTCATTTTCTTGTTGCTTTGACACGTTGTCCTCATCATCTATTCTTCATCCTCCTGAGGAACTCCAAGAGCAAAATATTTTCATCTTTCACACTCATAGGGGGTGTTGATCCACTTCTGCATTCCCCTTGTGATGTTGTTGAAATCTTGTGGATCCTTGTTGTACAATTTCGGAGAGGTGAAAGAGTGGACCCATACTTCATCAGGTTCACCATCATACCCGATACCAATATATTAAAGAATCAGTGCAAACCATTGGGGATAAAGAACATAAGTAGGGAGTAGCTTGAGGCGCCATCAAGTTCGAGATTAGGGTTCTTGAGAGTAGAAACGGACGAGGGAATTTTTTTTGAAGACTACTTAATTGCGTAAGAGGCTTGTGATGTAATTTCTATGCTTTACACTCCAATAAGCATCGTTAAAAAGTAATCATTTGGAGAGAGAAGGATCTGCCCCAAATCTCGCAGTTCCCAAATGACGGCTCTTATCCCAAAATTTAAATAAGTTATCATTTAAGGGTTTCTCCAAAGATAACGGTAATCATACCAAATAAGCATCCAGTGAGTGAGAGTCTCCAGCATGGCAAAATTAATAGAGTGAGTACCAACGTCAATGCAGCAGAACAGTGGGTTCGATTTTGGTGTATCACTTATTTTGTTTTTGCAATAAAGAACATTTACATAGTGTTGCGAAGTCTCATCAGTGTATGGTTTGATACACTGTATCATTTACTACTTTTACTAGAAGAAAATATTGGGTGAGAGAGGTAAGTTGCGTGTAACATATTTCAGTATGAAATATACCTATCAACATAGAATGTAAAATTTTCATTAGTGTTTGGCCTATACAGCGAGTCATCAAATTCTTTGTTAGAAGAATTGTAGGGTAATGATGGGTTGGTGTGTGTAATATATCACGGTACACGATATACCCATCAACACAGAATTTTGAAATTTTATCAGTTCATCGTATACAATGAATCATTAAGTTCTATAATAGAAGACTTGTAATGTAAGAGAGGTTGTTGCATGTATCAATCACACTATGGTTTAATAGTGTGAATCATAAACATAGAATTTCTAACTCATCAGCAGGGAGTGGCTCATCTCCCATCATCATCGAGTTAAGAATAGAGAGAAAATGTGTTAGTGAATAGTCACACACTATAAAAAGAAGGAACACTCAAGCCTTATTAGAATTTTTCTTGAAAGGACCAGGCAATATCATTCTGAAGATATGAATAGTGTCACATAATCAGTGTGAGTGAGTTACTCAATGATATCTCAATAGTTGGTCTCACTGATGAGATACTTAGAGAAATTTTGACACATTCAATATAATGCTTATGGGGACATTTTAGGTGTCAAAGTTTCAGTCTAGAATCAAGGATTCACCATCAATTCCTTTGAGATGGTACAAGACAAAACAAAAAAAGAATAATAAAAAAAGAAACAATCAACAGGAAATAGTTAAAAAGAGAATTATGCAGATTTTTCAGAAAGATTATAAAGTTCGGATTTGGTGTATATTTTGAATTGAATTCTCATAAAGTACTTCCTCTTTTCAAGATACTTGCCACATAAATTTTTTCTTAAAAGAGAGACGGATTAGCAAGCATTTCACACATTCAAACTCAATGAAATATAGAACTAAACACAAAAATGAGGAGAGAGATGTTCTTATTCTTTGTAGAAGCCACTATTCTGATGGATTCCAAGCTTCATATTCATCACCATGAAGAACATATCTGAAGGAAAACAATCTTTGTAACCAACGAGTTATATGATTCTAATCTTTGTAACCTTCGAGTTATGAAATCAACAGGAAGATACTCGAAGGAGCAAAGGATTATGAACCATAAGATGAGAGACAATAATCATTGTCTTGACAATAAGTTCTTGCATCCATGACGGGGGATGGTGGGGCGGTAAGTGGAGTCTATGGAAATTAGACATGCCACCATCAGTGTTATCATCTAACTTTGTAGCAAATGTGATGGGTTTAGAGGAGGTAAGGAGAGTGTAACACGCCAAAAATTTCAAACTTTTTAAAACTTTTTCAAAGCTATGGTTATAAAATCATTTTGGGAATTCACTCGCATTTTACAAAACTCAGTCCCACAAAAATATTTACATTTAAAACATTGGGTGTTACCATTAAGCATCAATACAACCATAGCAAGCCAATAAAATTACATCGATACCAACACGACAAGTTCCACTACATCTATCATGTCACATCATCTAGCTTCTATCGATTAGCACTCTATCCTTGTGTATAACCTGGGATACATGACATTAAAAAAAGATACGTACGACAATAATGTCTCGTGAGATACGTGGGTTTGCGACCCAAAACATTTGTCACATTTTTATCAAAAATATTTCAAAAACATTTTCATGAAAATCATTTCATACATAACATAAAAAAACATATCATATAATTTCATACGCCATTTTTCCTTATTCTATTCCATATCAAAACATTTCATTAGACTTAACATAATCAAAACACCCCAAAATTTTCAAACTTTTTAAAACTTTTTCAAAGATATGGTTATAAAAGCTTTTTGGGAATTAACCCTCATTTAACAAAACTCGCTCCCACAAAAATGTTTACATTTAAAAAATTGGTTGTTACCATTAAGCATTACAACCATAACAAGCAAATATAAATTACATTGATACCAATTTTAAGGAACTCAACAAGTTTCACTCCATCTATCATGTCACATCATGTACCTTCGATCAATTAGTACTCTATCCTTGTGTATAACCTAGGATACATGACATTAAAAAGATGTATGAAAATAATGTCTCATGAGATACGTGGGTTTGCAACCCAAAATCTTTGTCACATTTTTATCAAAAATATTTCAAAAATATTTTCATGAAAATCATTTCATACATAAAATAACATATCATATCATATCATATCATTTCATAAGACATTTTTCCGTATTCCATTCATATCATACATTCCATTTCACATTACATTTCATTCTTTCATTAAGGGCTAATTCCGGTATTAAACTGTTGCCATTTTTATACGTAGGGTCTACGTCTAATAAAGGAACCACTCCGAAGTCTAGACCAAGGGGGAAAGAACAAATCAATCTATCAAGGCATCATTTTCATTATGACATCTATCCCTCGAAGTCTAGATCATGTTACAGGGACATCATGGCTCGACCAATATATGATGGGTTATTTAGGTTACAACAAAAATGCTCAAAGCGGAAAATACTTAACAATTAAGAATTTGGGCACATGCAACCTAAATGGATCTATGTCTTTCACATAAAGGCAACATACTTTGAATTACACAAAACTACTATAACCCTAATGATATCAAAATTCATAAGGGAAAGTTACATACCTTTTGATTTTTTGTAGCTAAAAAATCAAACCAATCTTTCTTCAAAAAACTCTTGGAAGCAAGCACTAGAAATCTTGTGGCTCTGATGGTTCACACCCGCACCCTAGCAACTAGGAAACCTGGAGAGAGAGGATAGGGGAGGTAAACCTTTTGCTATCCTTTTAGGAGAAGTGATGGCTGAAATATGAAGGTTAATGGCCTATTTATAGTTGCACTATGGAAACCCTAAAAACCCTAATTTGAATATAATACTATTATTTTAAATTAGGTAATTATCCTTATTCCCTAATTATCTTCAAGGGATATTCTAGAAACCCTAGAATACTCCTCAAAACCAGGAACCCCTTTTGTTCAACTATTGAACAATTACAACTTTGGTCCTTACACTTTTAATTAATTCATTTAATCCCAAAATTAATTCTAATTAATTCTTACTTAAATAGTATTATTTCTAATTAATATATTATTCTCATAATACATCAGTGAATCATTTATTGATATTTATTAATCATATAATAAATCAATACATCACTCTCTCTCTCTCACTCTCTCTTTCTCTCTCTCTCTCCCTCTCTTTCTTTCTTTCTCTCTTTCTCTCTCTCTCTCTCTCTCTCTCTCTCTCTAAAAGTCAGCATATTCAATTACTAGGTTTGAGGGCAACCCACAAGGACTTTGCTAATAATTCAAGTATATAACAATTTAGTTATTGGGTTAGACACCTAATCCAACACTATATTATTTTCCTTAGTTTCTAGTTCTTTTCATTACTTTCCATTTATTTTCATCATTTTTCATTTATTTTCATTACTTTCCATGGTTTACACATTTTATACGTTAGTATCAAAATACTCATTTCAAAAGTAAAGCATCTATATTTCAAAAACATTATCAAAATATTCATTCTTCCAAAACGTTCTCTGCTTTAAAAATATTATTTCCTTCAAGGCATTCTTTCAAAACATTCTTTCCAAAAGCATTTAACACTTTCATTTCAAAACGTTTCATATGTCAAAGCATTAGTATTTAATTATCATAAAATAATTTTAAGTGGGAAAAAATGACAACACATATTCACCTCAATCACACGAAGTTTAGCTAGTCCTCTTATAGTTCATTTTCTTAGAGTAACACTCTCAAACACCGCCTATATAGCAAGTATGTGAATGTCAAAAAATGACCAAAATACCCCTAAAAGGGTTCTCAATTTTTCCTAAGATTTAATATGATAAAATATTCCTTCGTTCTACAAGATATCGTATGGACATGAGACATGGATTAGAATCAATCTCATTGTCCAAAATTATGTTTCCCGGTTTCCTAATTTGTGATGACCTCATAAGACTTACTAATTAGACACAATGATTTAGTCCTGGTTTGGCCCATCATTATAAGTCAACATCAAATCACCGAGGGGCCCAAAGATATCACTTTTCTTGTTAGGGAAAAAGGAACAAATAAACTTTGACTCGTATGGTTGTATCATTTACTCACCAAATCATACATGACACTAAGTTTTATAACATCAAGTTACTGATGCGTTTTCGCAGTACCAATGTACAACCGACTTGTAAATTACAACTCATATATCTCCATTTTAAGAATATAAGATATTATCATCTCATAATTACTCGTGATAAAATCCATGAAGTAGTTCTCTGAGCGTGGGTTTATCCAATACTCAAATCTCCATTTTCTAAGTACTCATGAACGTTGCAGCAACACAATTGCTATTTCTAATCTCCTTAGACTATCTACAATCCAATGCATGACAGTCTTTATTCACTACTTACTTCCTAAAGTATGAGAGACTGTTGAGTTTCGAATAATTAAATTATTCAGGAAGTAAAACATGCAAATCAAAACACAAGAATAAATAATTGACATAGGCAGCAAACAAACTCATAAATAATCTTTATTATTTAATCTTTAAAATCAATCACATTTATTTTGTTACAAGTTTCAAACTAATCATCTAACTACCAAAACTAACATCATCTCTCAAACCAATGCTCCTAGCATGATGACTATCTTTAACCCTACTCAGATCCTTCGTGAAAGGATCTGCAGGATTGTCTTCTAATGACACTCTCTTTATCATGAGATGACCTTCTTCAAATCTATGTTTGATGTAATGGTACTTTCTGTCGATATATCTGAATTTACCATGATCTCTCGGTTCTTTGGTCAAAGCAACCGCTCCTTCATTATCACATAAAAGTTACATTGGCTCCTGAATGGTCAAAACTACTCCGAGACCGCCAATGAATTTCTTTAGCAAGCCACTTCCTTTGATGCTTCACTTGTTTCTATGTACTCTGATTCACAAGTAGAACCAGCCACAGTTTCCTGCTTGGAACTTTTCCATGTAACTGCTCCACCATTTAATAGGAACACCCAACCATATTGAGAACGAAGGTTGTCTATACCCACTTACTCTCAACGTATCACTGCCACCAAGGATTAGAACCAAGTCCTTTGTCCTTCGCAGATACTTGAGTATGTTCTTTACTACTGTCCAATGAGCTCTACTAGGATTTCCTCGAAAGCGACTAACCATGCTCAAGGAAAAAGACACATCAGGGCGAGTACATGTCATAGCGTACATGATCGATCCTACAACCGAAGCATATGGGACTTGACTCATTTATGCTATCTCTTCCTTTGTACTAGGGCTTTGATTCCTACTCAACTTGGCATTGCTCTGAATAGGTAGCTCTCCTTTCATGGAATTTTCCATAATAAAACGTTTTAGAACCTTATCTAGGTATGTACTCTGGATAAGACCAATTAGTCTTTTCTTTCCATCCCTTAAAATTCTTATCCCAAGAATATAGGCTGCTTCCCTTAGATCCTTCATTGTGAAACACTTCCAGATACAAGATTTCACTTTTTGCAAGGTTGGAATGAGGTTTCCTATAAGGAGTATGTCATAAATATACAATAGTAGGAAAGTTACTATACTCCCACTAACCTTGACATACATACATTACTCATCCTCACTCCTAGAGAAACCAAATTCTTTGAATTTCTCATGGAAGCAAAGATTCTAGTTGTGAGACACTTGTTTCAACCCATAAATGATTTTTTTAAGCTTACACACTCTATTAGGAAACTTTGCATCTACAAAAACCTCTGGCTGACTCATGTAAACATCCTCAGCCAACTTCCCATTAAGGAAAGAGGTTTTGACATCCATCTACCATATTTCATAATCATGAAAAGCAACTATGGCGAGCATTATCCTAATAGACTTTATCTTGGCCACTGGTAAGAAGGTCTCACCATAGTCAATCCATGGGGTTTGATCAAAGCCCTTTGTAACCAGTCGTGCCTTGAAAGTGTGTACCTTTCCATCCATGTCGATTTTCTTCTTGAAGATCCATTTGCAACTCACTGTCTCTCAACCAGGTTCTCGATCAACCAAATTCGAAACTTGGTTATCATACATGGACTTGATCTCGTTGTTCGTTGCCTCTTTCCAATCGGTAGCCTCAGGGCCTTCTATCGCTTCCTTGTAGATAGATGGCTCATCCAAATTTACCAGTGTACGATCACTGATAAATCTGTCACCATCTGTAGTTATATGGAAACCATAGAATTTAGGTGGCATGATAACTCTACTAGAATGGTAGAGAGGTAATGAATTGTCAGTGGGCTCAATAGGAGTCTCATCCTCTGATTAAGAGCTAGTGTCTTCTAAGGTTCCTTCATTGGTTGACTCTTGAATATCTTCAAGGTCAATTGTACTCCCACTGTCCTCTTTGCATATAAGCTCTCTCTCTCTCTCTCCCTCTCTCTCTCTCTCTCTCTCTCTCTCTCGCGAAAGACTCCTCTTCGTGCTAAAAAGACCACGTTCTCACAAGGTATGTAGAACAAATATCTAAAAGACTTCTTTGGGTAATCAATGAAAATACATCTCTCACTTCTAGGTTCTAGATTGTCATGAGTCTCTCGTCTAAAAAAAGCTTCACAACCCCAGACCTTGATATATGCTAACGAGGGAACTTTTCCTGTCCACATTTCGTGAGGTATTTTGGTAACCTTCTTGGTAAGGACAAGATTGAGTATATGGGCGGTTGTCTCCAAGGCATATCCCCAGGAAGAAATGGGAAGAGAAGCTCGACTCATCATGGAACGAACCATGTCTAACAAGGTCTGATTATGCCTCTCAACCACACCATTAAGTTGTGGTGTCCCAGGAGGAGTCAATTGTGAAACTATTCCACATTCTTTGATATAGTCGTTAAACTCAATACTAAGATACTCTCCGCCTCTGGCATATCGGAGCATCTTTATCTTCCTTCCTAATTGTTCTCGACTTCATGTTTAAACTTTTTGAACTTTTCAAAGGTTTATGACTTATGCTTGATCAAGTATATATAACATATATACTATAATCATCTGTAAATGTCACATAAAATGGATTAGCATCCCTTGTGGTGGATCTGAAGGACCCAAACACATCTATGTGTATGAGATCCAACAAACATTCACCTCTTTCACAAGATCCATTGAAAGGTGATTTTCTCATCTTCCCCAAAATTCAATATTCACATTCATCAACTGACCTTAATTCAAATGATTCCAATACTCCATCCTTTTGGAGTTGGGTGATGCGTTTCTTGTTAATGTGGCCAAGACGAAAATGCTACAAGCATGCCTTGTCCAAACCATTAGATGAATCAATATGGAATACACTATTACCTAAGCTATCAACATAAATCACAGTTTCATACACACCATTACAAGGTAAAGCTTCAAACAAAAAAAATACCATTTTTATAAACCAAAATCGAACCATTCACATCATTAAATGAATATCGAAAACCTTGTCTAAATAGTGCATGAAAAGAAATAATGTTCCGCGTCATCTCTGACAACTAACAACAATTAACTAAATCTAATCTAACATTACCACCACGTACAAGACTATAAGTTCCAATCTTGGTAATAGGAGAAGATCGTCTATTTCCCATGATCATATTCATCCTTCCATGCTTCACCTCCTCACTTTCTCTTAGCCCCTGCAAATCAGAACAAATGTGAAATCCACATCTTGTATCAAGGACCCAAGAACGAGTAGGTAGTGAGTTATTAGTTTGACTAGTGTAAATACCTATTGACAATGACTTCACTTTGCCATCTTTGATGTCTTGCAAGTACTTGGGGCAGCTTCATTTCCAATGGCCATTATCATTGAAATATAAGCAAATGGCCTCTTTGGGATCATTAAGAGAAGGAATTTCAGTATTAGGCTTCACCTTTAGGCCATAGCTAGATGACCCTACATGAGCCTTGCCCTTCCAGTTCTGGTTTGGAGCACCTTTCCTCTTATTTCCTTTGTTTTGCCCAATGGCAAATACAGGAGCATTAGTAGAGGTAGGGTTTTGATTCTTCTTCATTCCCGACTCAGCTTTCCGCATTAGGTTGTGGTGTTAGGCCAATGTGATTTTTGTATTGTTCAAATGATAAGCCAAAATGAACTAATCATAACAAGATGACAAGGAATTAAGGACCATGTCAATGGCCAACTCCTCATCAAAATTCATATTTAGACTTTCAAGGCGCTCCACATATCTTTGCATCCTTTTCATGTGGTTGCATACCGACTCTCCTTCCTTCAATTTGCAAGCCATTAGAGCTTTGACGACTTCATACTTTTCTTGACAAGCTCTCTTGTGAAACTTTTCCACAAGATCCATGTTCATCTCGTATGTCCATTAGTCCTCATAGAACTTTTAAAACTCATGAATCATGGTGGCAACCATGATTCAAGCAACCTTAGTCGCGTCGTCATAATGTTTCTTGTAGGAGGTTATTTCTTCAGGAGTAGCAGTGGCCTCATCGATCTCAATGAGTTGTTTCTTAAGGACATACTCTTTGCCCTCGTTTCAAAGAGAAATCTTGATCTTGTGCATCCAATCATTGTAGTTGGTACCATCCCACGTCACCTTGGACACGATCGATAGAAGCGAGAAGTTGTGGGTAGCGTTTTGAGAAGCAGAAACATCACCAGACATAGACATCTATAAAGAAAAAGAAGTTTTAGTTAGATGAAAATAAATTCTTAATATTTTAATCCATAATAAATGTTTAAGGCTAGGATCCAATATAACAATTCACAACTAAGAAGAGGGATGTCGTAATCTTATTGCGAATTTATGAAGGTAGGTATAGGCAATTCACCAATTTCAATCCAAATGAAATTCCTAGATCTTTTGAGATTCATTGAATCTTATCGATGGCATGTTTACACATAGCACTTATTTTATAACAAATACTTCATATCTATGTATAAGGTGAAAGTAACTACACACTCACTTGATAAGACGATTATCAGATAACACTACGGCTCTTCAAGTAGTATTCTTTGATGAAACTGGGATATCTTCACAAACCGGGCTTCTTGCGGGCAGAGCTTCGTCTAAAAACTCTTTTCTTCTCGGGATCTTCGGGGCTTCGGGACTTGCTTCGGGTGTCGGGATGATACAGGGGCTTCGGGGGTACTTCAAGAGGGCTAGATATGGTATCGGGAGTGAGAGAGTGAAGGAATTAGCAACTATGGCCGACTGCCCTTCGGTTTCTATTTATAGGGCCATTTTTCTGGATTCACGTCGTGAATCTCAAAATTCACGTCGTGAGTTCAGTAGTCATAAGGTGCGTCATCGCAACTTGGGTATGTCAGACTCCAAAAGACATTAATACTGAGTTCACGTCGTGAACACTGTGTTCACGTCGTGAACACTGTGTTCACGTCGTGAACTCTGACACAGTGTCGGGGTTCGCGCCCCGAACTTCAGAAATTCATATCTTTCGCATACGAGCTCCGTTTTCGACGTTCTTTATATGCACGCGTGGGTGAGATTATGCTATACAACTCTTGTTTAGACTCCGTTGGCTAATTTTGATTTTAACTTTTATTATATTATTTTTAGTAGGCCGGGACATGAAAACTCCGTTAGGAATTCACAACTCCTTCATCTGACGTCCGTTTTCGTCTGTCTTTTTACCGTTGGACTACTATCGATGAGATCTTCGATTCTCCTTTAGATTGTTTTGGCTAGAAACCACTCGATCTCATATTCGTACTTTGGGCTGCGTACCGCTAAGCTGAAACTTAGAAAAATCATAACTTCCTCATACGAAGTCAGATTTAGACGTTCTTTTTATGCACGCTCTCGGTTTAACGTATTCTACGACTTTCGTTTAGATCACTAAGGCTATATATCGCTTTATCGTAAATTCACTATTTACGTCCTACAGCGTCGTGTCGAATCTGTCGCGAAACTTCGACAGGTCATAACTTCTTCGTTATAACTCGGATTTCAGCATTCTTTATATGTACGGAAACCTTGTGACATATACTACAACTTGGTTAAGATTTTTTATTCTAAACACTCTTCTATCAAAAGTCATTTTTTGATTCTTATCGTCTCTAAATTGACTAGCCCGGATCTACGGGCGTTACAATTATCTCCCCCTTAGGATGATTACGTCCCGGAATCATCAACGAGAATAGGGCTTGTATAATGATTCCATACATTATCTTTCCATCCTAAGTAATAATCGTAATTTCTATGTTCCTTCGAATGAGTATCTAACTCTTGGACTTCTTAACCGCAGGCGATGCTCAATCTTGCACCTGCTCTTCGTACTATGTTGGACTTTCAATGGTAACCTTCGAGTTACAAAATAAATCCTTATTAAGGACTCCTTCTTCTTCTTAGAATAAGTACTTTCCTTCATTTATTATAACAGACTGATGGGTCATGCTCTAATGATCTCTCATCGTATGATGCAACGCTTAGACTCAAGTCTCTTAGAGTCAAATTCCAGAATGGAATATACCTTCCTTCATATTCTATTGTGATATAATCACATTTTAGCATGTAGCATTTCTAGCTACAAGCTTCTTTAACAACGAGCGCGATGCTATCGATCGCATTGATTTCAATCTTCTGACTTAAGTCAGATGTTACATCGAACTTTGTTCTCCGAACCACGTAACAAACTCCTCGTAGTCGGAATCAATTTGATATGACCACTAGGGTCGAAATAACAATCATCTCATTAGTCATTACCGAAACAATGGTAACGACATACTTGAATAAAACGAGACCAATCACTAGCTTCTTGGTAACCTTGTGACTTTCCCTGATCCAAGCGTGAGTCATGTGCTTCTAGTAATATAGATCTCTACTACTATTCACACCTACTCATACTCGTCCCAAGTATTGTCTCACAGTCAACCAAGTCACCATACAAAATCACACAATCGTTCAACACATTAGATAACAAAACCAGGTTTTATATTATTTCTTGAAACGATTACACAAAGGTTCAGGTTCACCCTATACTATGTTTCTATTAGGCTACACCACATGTTACTATTCACATTGCTACTTCATAACTTGATCTTTGGATATGAAATCCTTATTCCTGATTCCTCGCGTTATTGTCCGCTTCGTCGAGGATCACGTGGAATGCCCTTGGCTTTGGCGGTGCCTCTAGCCTTGCGGCTCCATTTTTCTTTGGGCAGTCTCTAGACATGTGCCCCTTGCCCCGCATCCGTAGCATACCTTATCATTTTCTGTACAATTCGTGGAATAGTGGCCGATCCTTCCACATTTGTAACAGGTTACTTCTTCGTTGCATGTTCCAAAGTGCTTCTTCCTGCACTTTTCGCACCACTTGGCTCCATACCTTTGGTCATCCAGGTTAGACTTTGCGAACTTTCCCTTATTATCAGGTCTTGAGGATCCTTCAAGCTTCCTCTTCTCGCCAACTTCAACTTTCTCCAAACCCTTTTCCCTTATTTGGGTCTCAACATTCTTGGCTGCCCAGATGGCGGCTTTCAAAGTGGTTGCTTGCTTGACAATTGGGCCAAAGTACGCTGGTAATCCATTGGCAAACTTGTTGACCTTGGAAAGTTCCGTTGGAATTAGGTAGGGAACAAGCTTCATCTTCTCCGTAAAACTAGTAGTGTTCTCGGTGACGCTTAATCTTCCTTTCTTCAGATTCTAGAACTCATTGTTGATTTCCAGAAGATCCTGCTCAGAGCAGTATTGCATCTTTAGTTGTACCACAAAATCTTCCCAAGACATCTTGCTAGCTTCTCCCTTGGGCATCGAACCAGCTAGTAGCTTCCACCAGTTCAGCACTCTAGACTTTAACAGAGGGATCGCGAGAGCGGTCTTCTGTCTGTTGCTGCATTCGCAACTCTCAAACATTTTCTCCATTTCGGAGATCCAGTTTAACACTTCCACCGGCGTCGGGTTTCCGGATAGACACGGTGGTTTGGATGCCATGAAATCCTTGTACTTGCACCCACACCCATCATTTCCTCCATCCTGGTTGTTATGTCGAACTAACGGTGGGTCGGCTTGACCAATAATCCCACTTAAGTTTCCTCCTTCTGACTGCTCTCCATTCACTTTGGGCTCTTCAACTTGTATTGAAAGTTCTTCACGATTCTGCCGAAGCAGACGTCTTGTTTCTTCCATCTGACGATCCAACATCGTTTGAATCATCAATTCTACTCCAGCCATTGTCATCGGCTTAGGTGCTGCTGCTGCAACAACTACTTGCTCAATCACATGTGGTTGATTCCTGTTTTCGTTCACGTTTCCAGCTCCACTCCCGGTTCTTGCCATTTTTGATCTATACACCGAATAAGGCGATTTTAGATCCTCATTCACGGTAGATATTGAAATCATCCATATGTCTTCGAAACGTTTACATGCTAGTTCTAATTCCGTAGTCATAAGCTTAGAATCCTAAACACATAAGGTTTCCAGATCTGGTCGGCAACAGACCATAGATCCGAACAAACAATATCATATATGGCAAACATATAGCATTTAGCACATAAATGCATTTTAGGCATCTTTCCTAAAATATACTAGTGCTCATGTCTAAAATATGGTAGACACTCATCTCACAATCTTCACTTAGCATTCTAAGTTTAAGTCTAGAAATCCTACAAATTCCTAGTTCACTTAAACTAATGCTCTAATACCAACTATAACATCCCCATTTTCACGGCCAGAAAAGACTGATTTAATTTACGCTTTTAAAATAAAATCAGAGTAATCCTTTAATTAAAAGAGTTGCGGAATTTGTTCCCAAAACAAAATATGATAAAATAAAATTTATCAAAGCATTTCTTAAAGAAATGTATTTTCATATATAACAAAACTCGGGATGTCATGTTCCGATACAGACCAAAAGCATAAACGACACACTATAAGCGTTACAACAGATATATACAACTACAGGCCTATAAACAAAATAGCTTGATGATTCATCCAACTTATGCTATCGCGCCACTACCTGTAATACAAATAAAACTGAGTGGGTCAGGCTTGGGAGCCTGGTGAGCATATAGGGTTTTCAACCCACAATAAATAATTATATTAATTTCAATCATCAAACAATCAACCCAATTACCCACCCCTATTATCTCCTTTTATTTCTTAGAGATTTACCCTAAGAATCAGCTATTCCTTGTTCATTTATTCCTAAGGATTATCCCAAGGAATCGGCACGAAATCCATCGTTGCCAGGGTTTTCTCAACATGCACTAAATCCATAGTTACCAAGGTTTGCTCAACAGGCACTAAATCCATAGTTACCAAGGTTTTCTCAACAGACACTAAATCCATAGTTACCAAGGTTCATCTACACAGTACTAAATCCATAGCTACCATCGTATTTATATAAGGCACTAAATCTATAGTTGACAAGGTTTTTAGAGTACACCGGTGAACATCAAGTCCACAACACCTACAAGTTGCGAGCCTGCTAGTGTTCCACTGGACTGTCTAGAATCATCCGTGGTTGTCATCCCTACTCTGCTGAATGACGGGGCCATCGTTTGGGTAAAGGTTTCACTCATTTTTCACCTGTCACCCTCATCTCATGATCTATATCATCTTTCGTCTCATCCTCAAACTCATCTTTCCTCACACACCAACTATTTCATCTACCCATGTTCTACCCAACATATTTGTAGATATAAATTACATATATAGTTTAAATCATTTAAAAACCTGTATAAAACATTCATTCAACATCCATCTCAAGTAAACAAACAATATATATATATATATATATATATATATATATATATATACACATAGAACGTATGTTATGACAAATACTTCATATCTATGTGTAAGGTGAAAGTAACTACACACTCACTTGATAAAACGATTATCGGACAGCACTACAGCTCTTCAAGTAGTATTCTTTGATGAAACTGGGATATCTTCACAGACCGGGCTTCTTGCGGGCAGAGCTTCGACTTAAAACTCTTTTCTTCTCGGGGTCTTCGGGGCTTCGGGACTCGCTTCGGGTGTCGGGATGATACTGGGGCTTCGGGGGTACTTCAAGAGGGCTAGATAGGGTATCGGGAGTGAGAGAGTGAAAGAATTAGCAACTATGGCCGGCTGCCCTTCGGTTTCTATTTATAGGGCCATTTTTCTGGATTCACGTCGTGAATCTCAAAATTCACGTCGTGAGTTCAGTAGTCATCAGGTGTGTCATCGCAACTTGGGTCTGTCAGGCTCCAGAAGACATTAATACTGAGTTCACGTCGTGAACACTGTGTTCACGTCGTGAACTCTGACATAGTGTCGGGGTTCACGCCCGAACTTCAGAAATTCATATCTTTCGCATACGAGCTCCGTTTTCGACGTTCTTTATATGCACGCGTAGGTGAGATTATGCTATACAACTCTCGTTTAGACTCCTTCGGCTAATTTTGACTTTAACTTTTATTATATTATTTTTAGTAGGCCGGGACAGGAAAACTCCGTTAGGAATTCACAACTCCTTCATCTGACGTCCGTTTTCGTCTGTCTTTTTACCGTTGGACTACTATCGACGAGATCTTCGATTCTCGTTTAGATTGTTTCGGCTAGAAACCACTCGATCTCATATTCGAACTTTGGGCTGCGTACTGCTAAGCTGAAACTTAGAAAAATCATAACTTCCTCATACGAAGTCAGATTTAGACGTTCTTTTTATGCACGCTCTCGGTTTAACGTATTCTACGACTTTGGTTTAGATCACTAAGGCTAGATATCGATTTATCGTAAATTCACTATTTACGTCCTACAGCGTCGTGCCGAATCTGTCGCGAAACTTCGACAGGTCATAACTTCTTCGTTATAACTCGGAGTTCAGCGTTCTTTATATGTATGGAAACCTTGTGACATATACTACAACTTGGTTAAGATTATTTATTCTAAACAATCTTCTATCAAAAGTCATTTCTTGACGCTTATCGTCTCTAAATTGACTAGCCCGGATCTACGGGCGTTACATTAATCCCAAATTATGCTCTTCTATTTGTGACTGGGATGTCGAGGATGACAAACAAGATGTGAATAACCATGTAAATATGCTTGGAAACCTCGATGTCATTTATCATCTCTAGTTAATGTGTCAGTTAACCACGCACGCTCCATTAAGAATGATAATTTTCGAGATGCCCATTACTACTCTTTATAGTCACTATTAGTGTGTCTATTAACCACACACGCACCACTAACTACATATAAAGCATAATGTGCAATTTCATGGATTAGCATACTTTTCATATTTTTCCTAAAGTAACTAAGAGTGAGATTTTATAAAAGGTTTAGTTACTTTTTATAATTTTACTTATTAATGAAATTATGTCTTATCAGATTCGTTTGGCTAACGACCATCCACCGTACAAGAGAGCGGTGGGTGAGAATGGACACCCAATGGCGGCCATTTTATAGGCCGCTTCTTTAAATTCCCCTTATAGTATGGCTTCGTGAATGAGACGTACTAGCGATTTGACTAACTTATTCTTATACATATAATAATTAACCTTTAATGATATATATAAGGTGTATTTTAAAACATTAAAAAAAATACAAGGATTAATCTTTTAATTATCTAAATTAAAACTTTTAATTTAATTAAATTTAAACCATTCATGGATTTTATAAATTTTCTTTTAATTAAAACATTTAATCAAATTAATAATAAGATCCATAAGGATAATATTAATTAATCTTATAATTAATCTATATCAAGTCTAAGGATATCTCCTTACATTTAGGGTTTCAACTGATTATCTAATATAGGCAAAAATCAGATTTTGGCAGATATGGAAATAGATAACTACCAATTAACAAGCACATAAATCATATTAGGCAAGCTAATCCAAAAATCTGGATCTGAGCTATGCTTACGACGTGACAGTGAACACGTCATGATAGATACACTGTCACGTCGTGAGCATCGATTTTACGAAAAATTTTGTTTATTTGACAAATGTGCGATTAATGCAAGACACACCAATAGCTTTGATACCACTGATGGGTTATTTAGGTTACAAAAATAATGCACAAAGTGGAAAATACTTAACAATTAAGAATTTGGGCACATGCAACCTAAATGAATCTATGTCTTTCATATAAAGGCAACATACTTTAAATTACACAAAACTACTATAACCATAATGAAATCAAAATTCATAAGGGAAAATTACGTACCTTTTGATTTGTTGTATCTAACAAATCAAACCAATATTTCTTCAAAAAACTCTTGGAAGCAAGCACCATAAATCTCATGCCTCTGATGGTCCACACCCAAACCCTAGCAACTAGGAAACTTGAAGAGAGAGGAGAGGGGAGGTAAATTTCTGGCTATCCTTTTATGAGAAGTGATAGCCGAAATATGAAGGCTAATGGCCTATTTATTGTTGCACTATGGAAACCCTAATTTGAATATAATACTATTATTTCAAATTAGGTAATTATCCTTATTCACTAATTACCTTCAAGGGATATTCTAGAAACCCTAGAATACTCCTCAAAACCGTCCACCACCTGTGGCAGGTTCTGAAATCCCTTTTGTTCAACTATTGAATAATTACAACTTAGGTCCTTATATTTTTAATTAATACAATTAATCCCAAAATTAATTCTAGTTAATTTCTGATTAACTCTTAATTATATAATACTATTTCTAATAAATATATTATTCTCATAATACATCAATAAATCATTGATTATTTATTAATCATATAATAAATTAATAAATAAGTCTCTCTCTCTGAAAGTCATCCTATCCAATTACTAGGTTTGAGGGCAACCCAAAAGGACTTTGCTAATAATTCAAGTATATACCAATTTAGTTATTTTCTTAAACACCTAATCCAACAATATATTATTTTCATTACTTTCTAGTTCTTTCATTACTTTCCATTTCTTTTCATTATTTTCCATTTCTTGTCATTACTTTCCATGCTTTACACATTTCATACGTTAATATCAAAATACTCATTTCAAAAGTAAAGCATCTATATTTCAAAACATTTCAAACACATTATCAAAATATTCATTATTCCAAAACATTCTTTGCTTTCAAAAACATTCTTTCCTTCAAGGCATTCTTTCAAAATATTATTTCCAAAAGCATTTAACATTTTCATTTCAAAACAATTCATATATTAAAGCATTAGTATTTAATTCTCATAAAATCATTTTAAGTGGGAAAAAAATGACAACACATACTCACCTCAATCACATAAAGGTTAGCTAGTCCTCTTCTAGTTCATTTCCTTAGAGTAACACTCTCAAACACCACCTATATAGCAAGTATGTGAAAGTGAAACAAATAACCAAAAAACCCATACAAGGGTTTTCAATTTTTCCTAAGCTTTAATATGATAAAGATATATGTTTAAAAGATTTCAGGAAGGTTTCAGAACATATAGGTGAAGAACAAGGATTTTTAGAACAAGTTTCACCGTAATAATAATAGAGTTCACCGTAATGGTGAAATGTTTTACCATAACCCTATGATGAAACTTTGTATGCTCCTAAAAATGCAATTTTTTTCTCATTAAGGCACTCTACTTTGCATAGTTCTTGAAGGCCGTTTCCAATTCACCTTGTACCATTTATAAAGGTTCTCACACATGATTAAGAGGTGTTTTATCATCCAAATAGATGCCACTTAATCCATTAAGTGGTCATTGAACCCTTTTAAGATCATATTAATCCCCAAATTCCACAAGAATGGTTAACTTCTCTATTGTTCAATTGAGCATTCTAAAACTTACAAAGATGGTTCCCAACTTATTGAACACTCAAATAAATGTTTTTAAGTACATAAAACCACCATTAATCTCATTGTACATACTTAATCCAACTATGGAATCCTCAATTCCATTCCATGTTTCCCAAATTACCCTGTGGGCCAACAAAATCACTAGAGCTAGAACTTCACTATAATCTCTTTATGTTTATGTTCCGATATCATCTATAGAGTGTCAATTCATATTCATTAATGTCATTCATTTCTTAGATGTTAATATTCATGTAATTATCAATACATTTCCCAAAATGCCCTTATAACCAATAACTCCATTTATCAATCTATGAATCAAGCAACATCTTATGTTTTGAATTCAAATTAGTCCAAGAGTATCCATTCATGATTATGAACTTCATTTACTCATAAATATATCAACAACAAAGGATTCCATTGGTTTCATTATATTGTCCCAAATCCATTTTAATCCTACTTATACACGATTCTACCATCATGGATGTGTTTGGGTATTCTAATTGGATTCATTATCATCAAACAACATCTAGGTCATAAAATACAATTCAATTTCATCATCAATTGCAATATCCCAAATTAAGTTTCTAGGGTTTATGTGGGTTTTCCTCCAAATCCTCAATCCATCAATGAGATGATTGGATTGAGGTTGGAATCATCAAACCAACCCAATAGAGGTTAGAAAACCAAATCCTAAACCATAGATGAAGCTAATTTCGAATTTGGGGGTTTTCCCCATTGATGAACTTGAAAATAGAGCTAAGAGAAGAAGATTTTATACCTAGCAAGCATTTGATTCTTCCATTTTTTTCTCCATCTTGCTAAATCTTGAGGAGGTTAAACCCCTAACTTTATAGATTCATAAGACACCATGGGAGGGTCTCCAATCAAGAAAAATCATCAAATGAGGAGATCTAGATCCTTCCACACGTTACGTTATGGTTAAAACATGCCAATTCCCATTAGTTTCTATTTAAATTAAGGTTTGACATAATGAGTCCTTGACCATCACATTCTTAACTTTCCTCATCAATTTGACCATGGTGAGTCAACCATTGGTCAAACATACTTTGCCTCATGGACACTCAGTGTCGAACTCGCCAAACATCACCTTCAAACTAAAAGGTTGCAGCCGCTGAAGAAAAGATGCAGAGCCATCGAGATTGGTTTAAGCAACCAAGCTCAATGATAAGATCTTGCAACAAAGGATAAACAAGATTAGGCGAGCTGGTATTTTCTTTGGATGAGAAAGTTACATATCCATCTTTGAAGATGAAAGTGGGATGATCCTAAACCTTGTGCTAGAAAGAAAAAACATGGGGATTAAATATTAGAAAGATAAAGACATGCGGTGTGTACTCCTCTTGTAAAAGAAATTAAAGACTTGGATTTTTGTGTTTTTATGATGAAAACAGAAGATTATTTTTTTTGTAGTTTTTGAAATCAAGGCAATAAAGTATTAGATCTAATGTTGAGAGAAGAACTTTGAGGAACACTTAAACAAACGTTAGTACAAGATAATAAGTTGCAGAATAAGTTAATCTCGATGATCTTGTTAGCTCTATAATAATAAGTTAGAAATGTTAGATTACGGAAATATAAATGACAACAAGTTATATCAAGTAGACACCAAGTTGATTCATAACAAGGATTGCATGCAAACACAAGTTAATAAATTTAATCAACTTAAAGTGAAGAGGAACTCAGAATATCAGTTAAGATAGAATAGAGATGAATGATCTTTGTATTTCGATAATAGTTCAGAAAGATCGTGAAAGTGTGTTTGTTACATGAAGTGGGATCCACTATTTATAGAGTTCCGAAAAGTTACTTTTGAAATAAACAAATACTATTCTACCGACTTCAGTGATCATGCAAGGTTCACTAGACAAAACTAAGCAAACACGCTAAGTCAGTAAAGTAACTTGAAAGTTTTCATCATTCATCTTTGCGGTAGCTGTTGCGGTTGCGGTTCATAAAAGATTTTCTTCAACTTCGGTAGTCAGATCCTATTGCGGTATCACCAACACTTTTAGGTTACGGTTCCTTTAGCCAAAGAGGGTCACTTTTCGTATCAACAATTACAATGAAGGAAAATATTTTAAGGTACAAAGCATATCCAACACATAAATGTCATTTTTCCTATTGGTAGTGAGTATAGTTGATTTCTTTAAATAAAAAATGTTCGTGTTGGATCTATATGCTCAAGAATCATTATTGAGTGATATTACTAATGACACATGATCCTATAAGGTCACACCTTAATCAAGTTGGTACTAACTGAATATTTATTAAGTAATTTATTATTAATAAATAAAGTCAACTATCGTATTTAATTATAAAAAATTATTGTTTTATGAAAATAATATTATAAGAAGCAGAAAACTAGTCATTATATGACATGGTATCATATAATAAGTCATGTACAAAGTTTTGGACACCTTGGTTAACCATGATTAAATCAATGACTTACTCTACCGTAGTTAAAATACTTGTAAGCAATTTTTATCCTCTTTAGGGACTTATGGCCGTTACTTTAATAGAGGGATGGAGTTTGCTTGTCAACCTTCACCGTCTTGCTCCCCATGAATCTCTTAGTAGTCAATACTTTAGAGTATTTTATTCAAATGGATTTACCTTGCGTGGGATATATAAAGGGGCTCTTATGCATGAAAAAGTTGCTAGTTTTTTGGTCTCTAACTTCTTCCCATTCTCTCCCAAAATCGTAACTTGCAAGAGCTTTGCAATCTCACCTTTTTGAAGTTGTTACTTGGCTTTTGGTGTTCACTTTGTGTCTTCCTTTTAGTGCCTAATTGTTTAAGCACTTAAGGCTAAAAGAAAAAAGTCACACAAGAAGAAAACTAGCATTTTTGGGTACCTTACTCTTTGTGGTGGATTACTTATAGAGAAGTTCAAGCTACTTGTTCTTGATATCTACACCAACACCCCAAATCCAAGAGGGTACAAAGGATTCAAAGGTTGTCATACTTATACACCCTATGGTTGTTGTATATCACTCGAACATCTTTAAAAGGACCCTTGATGGTTTTTGTTTTGTTATATACTTGAAATTAGTAGAAAATTTTAAAGTCTCCGTTGTCGGTTTTTGTGAAAAACTCTTTATTTTATGTATCAAAACCCATCACTTCACTTCCTCCTTGTTGAAGTGAACCTTGTAGCCATCATCCCACGGTTGATTGATCAAGATGAGATTTTGTATGAGTCCCTTTACATATGAAACATTCTTGAATTCCATGGTCTTGCACTAATTCGTTCGAAATCCTTTAGTTTTACCCTTATTGTTGTCTCCAAAAGTCACCACATGGCCATTCTTTTTAAAAAACCCATCCAGGAGAGACTTAAACAATTTCATATGCATGGAGCACCCACTATCAAGATACCAAACATGTTCCTAACCCTGCAGGGCTAAGAAAACAAATTAGAACACACTGACCTATTTTTCAATGGATCTTTTCACTAAGGATTTAACATTAAAAATATTATAACAAGCAGTCGGGAGACAATTTAAGGAGTTACCCTTTTTAATCTACTTATCATGTCTTATGCAAATATTGTCAACTCTCTTAGTGTTTTTTCCACATGTACAGTCACTGATTTTATGAGATGTATCTCCACATAGATGGCAAACCTTTATACCATGATTTTTATTTTTATTACATGAGTTGGTATTTTTAGATTTCTAGGGAGATGAAACTTTTTCATGTATCTTATGAACCCTTTGAAATGGCTATAGAAACAAAGGATCTATGAGTGTGACAGGTTATAAAGACACATGACTCATGCTGATTAGTATCGGAAGAAATAAAGTTATCAGTGTCAAAATTGCTAACAGTTCAATTTGGGTATTTCAAATGTGGAGTGAAATTCACCATTTGATATAGCAAATTTAAGATACATCTCAGTGGTAAAAGTTGGAATATCAAAAGTAGGATTTCTAACAGTAGGGTCTAAGGCAGTTAAGTGGGTAGTACATGTAGTGAGACCATCAGGGTTTTTTATGTAGTGTTTATCTATGAGAGTTTGATTTATGTACGTATTACTAACAAAACAAGATTTAAAAACCTCTTCAAGATTACTAAGAGTAGGGAAATTTTGTTCGGTTTCAACCTGTTTATAAACTTCTTCGACCTTATCTATATTTCCACCAAGAATTTTTTCACACTGATCAGGTATCTGGGCATCAATTATTTTCTTTAGCTTATGATAAGAGTGTGCCCAATTATTAACTATACCTTGCAGTTTACTTGCATGCAATTTAGCGTTATCCTTTTTTGTGTGAAGATCAACATTTTTAAGAGATAGATTCATGACATTAATGTTTGTTGAGCAAAAATTTTCTCACTGTCTATCAATTTATTTAGTAGTGTTTCAATTTCAAACCTAAGAGATTGATTTTCTTGATTAACATTTGAAAGTTGAAGAGACAAGTAATCAAACATCATGCATTTTACGTTATCATAATAGTTGAAAATTTTGTTTACCTGATATAAAGATGATGAGTCCCAGTCCAACATTTTTTAATCCTTAACAACTTTAGCTAGATCAGCTTCAAAAGTGCATGAGCCACTACTTCATTCATTAATGATAAACGCATCAGTGCATGCCATAAAGCACTTGTCTTTTCCTTTATCTTCATCAGATGATTCTTCATCATCTACCCAACTTTCCACTTCTGCTACCATAACTTTCACATCAATGTTTTTCCTTTTCAAAGATGCCAAAAGCTTCTTATATTTCACCTCATAATCTTCATTCGTGTCCACCTTCTTGGACTTGCACTCCCTGGCGAAGTGACCGGTGCCTCCATAGTTGGAGCACTTTAGTCCTTCATTTTTCTCAGCAACAATCTTCCTACGAGCGTCATATCCCTTAGACGTTGATGAGTCAGACTTTGATGGAAATCTTCTGGGTCCAGAAGGTTTCTTTTTGCTTCGCCTAATGTAGCGTTTGACTACCACGGCTTCACCTTCAGATTCATCAGATAATTCATTGTCATTATTTGGGGGTGGCGTTTTTGAATAGAGGGCCACATATCTATCCATGTGAGTGTCTCACATAATTTCCTTGCGCAAAATCTTTGTTTCTTCATGATTACGAAGATTACCACATAATGAAGAGATATCCATGGTTGCGATTATCTCACTGTTCTTTAGAACATCAACGTGATGTTCCCAACTATCATTCAACAAGTCAAGAAACTTGAGAACCAATGAGTTTCTCCTATTGTTCATGTTGAGATAACGCATAGCGTTCACCAAGCAATTAAATCGATTGAATACTTGAGTAAGAGATTTGTTTTTCTGCTGGAGAAAGTGCTCATACCATCGATTTAGACTGTTCTTGTTGACAACCTTAACTTCATCTGTTCCTTCATATGCTACGATCAGTGTATCCATCATCTCATTGGCAGATCTATTATTTTGAACAAAATGGTAGATGTCATAATGGAGATCGTTTCCTATGGCCACATGATCTTTGACATCAAGAGCACCTAGATGCTTCTCGTCTTCAGTTAACTCATGAGTAGGTTTTTCAATCTCATCATCGTCCTTAATGTTATCCTTCATGGGCTGCTACATAAGAACATGAGGACCATGCTTGATGATATCCAACATGGAATAGTCCATGGTTTCTAGGACCATCATGGCTTTTGAATTCCACATGGAGAAGTTATTCTCATCAAACTGTGGAATTTTGTGACCAGAGGTGGTTTTATAGTGACTGGATGAAGAAGAAGAAGACATTGTTAATCGATATCAGTGACCTGCTTTGATACCAGTTATAAGATACCTGATCAAAGATCGATTAACAAAAAGACAAAGAACAATGATTTATCACAAAGGTTTTTCACTAAGAAAGTTCTCACTAAGAGAACAAGCATAAAGCTAGGGTTCGTAAATCAACGAATGACACGAACCCTGAATACATGAATTTATAGTAAAAGCTAAGATATATGAATCCTTAAAAATCAGGTATTTCACCTAATCTATGTAAATACAAAGTATATTCGATATCCCTAAGATATCAGATATGCTAACTAATTACACGTATATCTATAAATACAAAATATTATCACGTTGACGCTGGCTTTGTAAAATAAGTCTTCAAACTGGCGCTTAGGGTTGTTCATTATTTGGATAAAACCGAATTGTCCAAATAGACAATTTAGATTGTACTGTTTTGTTGGAATATTCGAATTTTGGATTGATTTTCAACAAAACCGAATTATTATTTTGGATTTCGGATTGGTTTAGTTTATAAAATAAGAGCTGAATAGTCCAAAAAAACCAAATAACAATTATTTATATATTTAATTATTTCTAATATATATCTATAACTATTTATTAATCTAGTAAATTATTTTTCAAATAGATTAAAAAAATTTCACCCAATAAAAAACATTAATATGTATTTTTTCTCAAAAGTTATTATCTATAAAATATTAACTATAATATATTTTCTTAGTAGTTGTTTATAAATTTTAATCCGCAATTAAATAATTTGTTTGTGTTTATTCTATGAAGTTGGCTAATATTTTAGTTATATGTGTTTTTAATGTGTTCCGACTCTTGAAAACTAAATTGTAAAAACCAATCCAAATGAATTGTGATTTGGTTGGATTAGATCGGATTTGAATTTAGTGTGGACTATTCGGATCCATGTTTTGAAAACCAAAATCTATTTTGGATTCACCTGATTGGATCGGATCGAACCGATCCCTCCAAATGACCACCCCTACTGGCGCTGATGTAAGTCAGTGTGACCTGGTTTTACTTCATCAGATTCCAAGGTTCAACCTTACACGAATGTATATGAGATAATCAGTTTAGAAGTTAGAATATCTTTATGTAAAGGAGCTACATAAGACGCTAACTTCAAAACAAATATATAATTATGAATTATAATTAGATTATGACTTCATTATAGAATGAAGAGTAAGTTTTGTTGGAATGAGGCCCAAGAAAAGCATAATATCACAGTCTACTACAAAATAAGAATACACTACTTTAGAAGCTGTAATCAAATAAGATTGGATGAATAAGTTCATTGAAAAACTATGTTGAGTCTTACTATGTGAGGATCACATTGAAATAATTTAAAAGATTATAAGTTTCTTTATTCCTTATATTGGGTACAATATTGTTTTACATGTAACATGCTAGCTTGTCTAGGTAGATTTTGGAATTACATAGTTTATGCTACTTCTGAATATCTTTCCTCAAGCATTTCTTTATTGATTTTACGGGCAGTCACTTTTGAAGTGTTATTGTTTTCCACACTAAAAACAGTTGTGGTGACTATTAGAACTAGCTTATTGGTTCTTGGTGCGAGTCGGGCTTCTGCAAGACTTGGTGATATGCTTCATTTTCTTGCAGTTTTTACATACTAGTTCTCTACATTCTCCTACATGGTGGTACTGGCACTTATTGCATCGTGGAAGACTTCCGACGTAAGGTCTGTCATCGCAGTAAGGGGTTTATTGATGGCTTGTTTATTCTTTGAGGATTTACTTGAATAGTCGTTATATTTCCTCTTATTAGCCTTGACTCTCTTTGTATCCATTCATCCGTCCGGTGCTTTTCCATGGGTTGCTTATTCTATTAGGCTGAAGGCTAATTCCTTAGTCTTGTGGAAGGTGTCAGGTTAGGCGTTGGTTATTGTTCCTTGAAACAATGGAATTAGCCCTTTGATGTATTTCTTGATCTTCTTGTTCTCTGAATTTAACAGTTCCAGACATATCGTGGCTAGGTCCTTTAAACATCTGGTATATGATAACAAATTTGTTCCCTCTGCAGTTAGATATCAAAGCTCTTGCCCCATTCTTGATATTTCTCCCCTGGGGCAGAATTATGTTATTATCATCCTTTTAATTTCCTCCCAAGGGATTGAGTAGGCTGTATCCACTCCTAAGGTCTTGACGTTGGTATTCCACCAATTAAGAGTTGCATCCATGAATGTATAGGTGGTGAATTTAACCCAACAGCTTTTGGCATAGTCGTGGGCTTCTAGGATCGGTTCCATCACCTTGATCTAGTAGGTTAGGCCAGTTATTCCTTCATCTCCATAGACGGGTCTAGGCTTGTTGTTTATGTATTCCTTATAAGTGTATGCTTCTTGATTTCTCTCGTAGATGTTCTACTCGTCATCCCCTTCCTTTAGTCTTGGGGTGTTGTTTCAGGTGACTTCATAGGCTATTAGGGTGTCGGAAATTTGTTATTCTCCTATTGTCTTGATGGTGGTTGGGTCTACCAGTGTTAGTATTGGTGTTGGCGTGGTTTCATCCTATATATTATGATTACTTTTTATTACTTTGATTGATTTATCGCAAACCTCGAATGACTTTGCTAAATTCAATTAGGTTGATCATGATTGTTATACTACTTTACTCATTGGGTGCTCTAGGTACGTTCTTGCTATGGAGGTGGATTGTGTTTAGTTGATAATTTTTCTAGCAATCTTTTTCCGTTTTACAAAATACTTAAATGATTCCCTTACATGATTAGTCTAATTTGAAGCTTCATGTTTTTAACGGGGATTATTTTGTATCATATTGTCCTTTTCCTTGTCTTGTGTGATATGCCAGATTCTATATACTCATAGGGTGGATATTTTAAGCAGAGATTTGGCTCCTTGGGTTCTAAAAGGAATAGGTGAAACAAAGTAGGGGTCAAAAGTGTCAAAACCTGAAACATGAGAGCGCGTGTCACGCGTGCATTCACCGGTTCAGAGATAAAATGCATGTATGGGCTCCTTTTGACGCCTTGCACTTCCTAAAACGTCCCTTTATTTCTCAACTCTCTCTCAGCTGGTACCCACACACAACATGCATGCAACTCTTTTGGTGTTTTTGCCTTCGATTTCTTGATCTTTCTACTTCTAAGGTACACATTCATTCTAATCTTAATATCTCTTGGCTCATAACGGTTTAGAGATTCTCGTTTTCAAGTTTTTGAAGCTTTTTAGGATTATCGATTTTGTTCATAATAATTAAAATTGACTTGTTAAATCCCTCGTATATAATCCTGTTAAGAAAATCCCTATGCTTAGTTTCCTGTAAATCGATTTACCTTGGTTCAATTTAAGGTTGTAGGGTTTGGGCAGAAATTTTAGGGTTTCGCTCAAATCTGTTGTTTGGTTGTCTGTTTGCCTAAATTGTTCATGTATTTGGCCTATATAAGTACCGATCATCAAACCCTTACGTTTTTAGGTTGAAAAATGGACGAAATCTGGATTTGGAAGCAAACAGTCGCCATTGTTTTGTGGCGCACGAGGTGCATCTTCAAACTGTGCACAACGCTTCTTTATGGCGCTCACAAAAGGTTCCTTTTCTCTCTTGTTGTTTCAATCTTGTTTGTTATATCTTTTCCAGGTATTATGTTTCGACAGGGTTTTAATCTTGTTTGTTACATCCTTTCCACCAGTTTCCTGCTAGTATTCCTACGACTAATCGGAACACTTACATCAATCAAATGGTTCAGCTACTTCCCAAACAAATCAGTATCCTGAAGGTGAGTTCATGGCATGATGTGAATGATTTGGGTTTAACAGAGCGTTTAGAGTCGGATCTCACCCGCATATATGGTTGTGGCCTCTTTACTTTACATGGACGACGACGTCTTTTTGGGATACAAGAGACTATCTATCGGGAGCTTTATTGGGAGTTCTTTTCCTTTGTAAGCTTCAACAAGGACAACCATTACTAGCATGATCAGCCAGTTTTTACTTTTATACTTGGACGGGTGACTCGATCCTACAGTCTTGCAGAGTTGGGGCGACGGTTGGAGATTTTGTTCTCCCGACGAGGTGGATATCCCTCACATTGTTCCCTATCTCGATAAATGTATTCATTTACAACCATAGGGATACAATTCTATGGATGTTTCGGCGCATGCCTGTGGGTTATATGTGGCCAGGTCTCCTATCATGCGGTTAATCCATCATTTTGTCGCTTATTCTCTCTATCACCGTGAGGAGAGTGATAAGGTTCGCATTGGCGACCTTTTCTCTATGTGGTGCTTGATTTGTTCGGATGTTTGCCTAAACATCCCTATACTTTGGTTGTTACTTATCCAGTCTTGCGGTGGATCCCTTGCCACAGAGCAAGATATGTGGTGGTCATTTTGTTAATCGTCTGGCCCGTTCTTATGGTATAGCCACTCGGGGATGTCCCAACTTGATTCTAGGGGCATTGATCATAGATTTATGCGCCAAATGCGCGTGACTGAGCTTGGGGATGATGGGATCGTGAGGATTCCTACTAATGACATTGTGGTACCTATTCATCAGGTGGAGCCTGGCTGGATCCTGAGCAAGAGTTTAAGCATGCACCTGGTCCTCGTAGGAAGCGAGCTTGGAATGCACCAGCTACTGCTCAGCGGGGTCCTGAGCCTAAGGTTGACTTGTGTTATCTAGCTCGGCATATGGACACGATGAGTAAGGAGCAATGTGAGTTGCAGATGGATCAACATGAGATTTGACGAGAGTTATAGCGAGATCACCAGTGGATGATAGGAGCACTGAGTGGTTTTCTTGCTCATCAAGGGCTTGATTATCCACTTCATCCACGATGATGATGATGGTGATGAGAAGGATTGACTGGTGGTATATTTGCGTTTGATGTATTTTGACTTGTTTCTAGATATTTTGTATGGTTTATGATATAGGATTTATGTATTTTGATATGTATTTATTTATCTTAGGTTATTTATCAGTTATCGAATCTAATCCTTGTTTGTGCATTAGTCCAACCAAGATTACACATAGGTGGTCAGTCTATGTTTAGTCGTGGTTCGACCCATGTACAATAACTTAGCTAAGATAATTGCTTCATATTCCTAAATTTTGTTTTGTATGCACGCTCTTTTATTTGTGTGCTTTAAATTCTGGTTTTATACCTCTAGACTATCAAATAAGGATCAACCAGGTAGGAAGAGTCGGAGGGCAAGACCATTTTAGCGTATAGCCATTCTGAAATCCAGCAACCCAAAACGACAAATTCCATTCTAGACATATTTCCCGTAAGTAGTATATTAGTAGTGTAGTTAATAATAATACTTTTAAGTGTAAGTTTGAGGACAAACCTAATCGGAGTTTAAGTCCTTAAACTATAATCGTAATTTACTAAGGAAGTACTAGTTCGCTATAGCCAATAGCTCTGATACCAATATGTTACACCCCCGGACGATGGCAGAATCGCCAGGCTGTGCGACGTTAGAATGTTGGATCACAGACATTGAACATACATTAAATAGTACAAAACAATATGTAACATTAATATCACTTCCTTTATGTATTAAAATTTATATCAAGGTGGTGCCTTGATAGCTAGGTATAAATGATAATAACTTTCGGTGGCTCCCAAATCAAAAGCAATAAAAGCCCATTATGGCCTAATAACCCAATTGGGCCCCAAAACTATCATGGACCTACTTCCAAGAAAACCCTAAGTCTATCCATGGCCCAAAGTCAGAAGCCCAATGGCCCAACAAGGCTCAAACCTCAAAAAGCCCAAAATGACCAGTTGGGGAGTACGCTCCACGCACCAGAATGGTACGCCCCATGTACTCACCCTCTAAGCATAGAGTACAAGTCCCTAATGCACAAAATCAACATTACGTTGAGCGTACACTTGCGTACGCCCAACGTACTCCTCCAGGGTCCTAAAATCCAAAATAAGCTCTTAATGGTTATGACAATGACTTCTAAACTTGGATATGATCCTAATGAGATGTCTTAACATGTAAACTTGGCAACTTTACTCCTTTGCAAGGATTAATGGGACCAAAACCTTAATAAAATCCATAATAATCACCCAAACTCATGCATGCACCACAATAACTCATCAAGATGACATTTTTATGAACAAGGGACATCCCAAAGGCCAAGATCTATCATTCTAAGCTCTTGGAATAGCTCATACTCACAATGATGACTATTAGGGCCAAAAAGAACACAAATTACTCCTTAAACTAGATCTAATACCTAGAGTCATCAAGATAGAAACTTTATACCTCCAATATGTAGATCAAGATGCAACAAGTCTGGATCCAAAAGCTTCAAGCAATCCCACAATTCTCCAAGAAGTTCCTTCTTCTTCTATGAACACCAAAAAGCATGAAATATCACCAAAATCTCAAAAACCACTCAAATGGGGGCTAGAGTGTGTCATCCATAAAATTCATGAAAACATTTAAACTTTTAAAACAACCCATAAATCATCATTTTTACAAATAGTTTTCAAAGTAGGTTTAATATTAGAGTTTTCCCAAAATCATAAAATCAAAACTCGAGGAGGTGCACGATCACGCCTTCGCCTTCCCGCGATCCTCTGAGGTACCTGGAACATAATCCAAAACTGTAAGCTTAAAGCTTAGTGAGTTCCCCCAAAATACCAATACACAAACAAATAGCATAAATATAATAACAGCATGCAATGGGTCCACAGCTAACAGACTGGATTACCCCTGAGCCCACAGCATAAGTCTGGCTTGCCCTTGGCCCACAACTTATGTCTGGCTTGCTCCCCGGCCTGATCAGTCCTCGGACTGAATACTACTAAGCCCTCATTACGAGTCTAGCATGCCCTTCCCGGCCCTCAGCTCGTATCTGGAATGCTCATGAGCCCTCAGTATGAGTCTGACATGACCTCCCGTACCCTCAGCTCATATGTGGTTTGCTCCAGGGTTTGTTGGCTACAGCACGGAGCAGTACAACCTTAACGCAACCCATATAATATATCGACATATAACAACTAACAACATAAACAGATAAATAGACAGTATCACAGGTAGTCCTACAGATCTACCAAACAAGCATATCAAGACTAGCATGCATATTTATTCCCTACTCAACATATCAGGTTATCAACCAATGAGCCGACCTTGGTGCCTTCAACCCGAAAGTATAGTGAGGACAACTCACCCCACAAGCTGCACAGAACTGATAAGGCCCGATTCCGAATCTCAGCTCTCTACTCAATGCCTACACCCACCAAATGACCAATACCATCAAAATCCAAACAATACCCAAAATACCCTTAAAATTCAAACTTGGTCAAACTCAAAGTCAACTGGTCAAAGTCCATAAACCCAATGAGTCAACCCAATCGAGTTAACTCAACATAGGCTGACCCATGAGAGTACGCGGGGCGTACTCCGGTGGTACGCTTAGCGTACGTAAGGCTTCGCAGAGAACCACCATTGGGGTGGCTGATCGGGTATGTGGGGAATACACCAGGCTACACGGAGCGTACCCTCGCAGATCCAACTTCTTCATTAAGTACTTAATGGCTTTAGCACGTGAGCTCATACTTCAGATCCAAGGTCGAGAGGCATACTAGGGTCATAATGTTCCCAACTTTATGACTTTTCATGTCCAAAAATTCCTTAATGCGAGGTCTTAATCCATTAAGACCTTCTACAAGAAGCATAAAGCCAAACTAGCTAAAGGGACCTCATTTTTATGGCTTAGGACCCTTCCTAGGATATGAAAGGACAACCTAAAACGTCCAAAACCAAACATGCATATAAATGGGACTTTGAGACAAGAAGAATCACATAAAGCTATCAAAATGAGATCCAAGCAAACAAAGCATCAAGGTTAAGACTTTTTACCTTCTGGAGCTTCCCAAGAAGGTGATGATCCAAGATCCACAAGCTTGCTTCAACTTCTAAGCTCCTTGATGCAACTATTTCTTCCTTAAGCACACAAAGGACACACTTTTAGCTCAAAATACACTCTTATGGGTTAGGGTTTGCCAAAATCGACTCAAGGGATTGGAGGCTGAAAAGATGGGGGTATATGATCCATAAAGATGCTTAAATATCCCATAAACCCAAAATATTAGGGTTTCACTCGGACATGAGTACGCCCATCGTACATATATGTACGCCCTGTGTACTAGGGTACGCCCTAGTACACTTAGCGTACCCACATGTACGCTTAGCGTACTCCTCCCACATCCAAATTACAAACTTCCCACTAGGGCTTCCCATGGCCACTTCCTTCCAATCTAAGGACCAAAAATGACATAATTTAAAACCAATGGATGAATTTGAAAATACCTGAAAACCATAGTGTTACATAGTCTTTCATTTATAGGTTTTAGGGGGATGGAGGCTAAAGATAATAGGGTTTGGTGGTGAGTTAAGGAGCTTAAATAGGGTCGAAGACCCTAATTTAGGGTTTGGGTCTAACTGGGGTATGTCCATAGTACTTATGGTACGCCCCACATATTCCCTAGAGTACCCGCGATCATACTACTTAGTACGCCCAACGTACACCATTGTACGCCCAACATACTGGCCTCCTCACTAGTACGCCATGCGTACACATGTGTACGTCCCACGTACTCGATTAAACCCTAAAATCACCAAACTTTCGAAGGCCATAACTTCTTCATTATAAGTCTATTTCTGATGATCCTTATATCCATGAAGAGGTAATGAGAAGCTCTACACTTCTATCAACTCATACTCGCCTTAAAACTTCCCGAACAAAAATCCGATTTCCATAAAAGTCTGAACCGACACTTAACTAAAATACCCTTTGGCTCCAAAACACAAACTGAACTCCCAAATCATTCAAATTACATTACCCACACCCAAATGGGTCTAAATCTCTTTCCCTCAAAGGCACTAAGCCTGATGATACTCAGTCCTTGGGTCACCACCCCGCATTAGGAAATGATTCGGAACAGGGCGTTACAAAGTCCATAGGTTTTGATATAGAAGATAATTAGCTGCTTTGAAGTAGGATCTTTGTTTATGAATGTAGTGATCCATTTTCCTATGTACCCTTATTCCTATTTTTCTTTATTTGTGTACGAGTAACTATGTGCTTAACTCTTGATTTCTTGTTTTTTTTAAATCTTACTGTATACTAAAGGTACTTGAATGATGTTAGGATCTTATGTATACTATAGTTACTAGGATTGTACCTTCCTAACATTCTTTTTATTGTTTGGGTACTTGTTTTGTTGCTAACTTAAGGTTTTCCAGTATGATAGTTTATAAATACTATTGTTTTCCTTGACTTGCTTCCTTGAGTTTATGTATAATATTACCACTTCTTAGGTTTTACCCTTTCAACTACGTTTATTAGTTAAGGATGAACAATGTTACAATGAGTTCCTAAAATCGTGCTCATGACTGTTGAATCTCCCCGAGACGACGCTTCATCGGACGTCGCCATAGTTTAGAAAGTTAATACCCTTTCTGACTCGACCATCAAGGTTGTAGCTAGCAACCGCATGTGGGGGTGTCAGCCCCGTATAGATCTATAGATATCTCTCCCGCTCACTTAAGATTTAACGATTATAGGTCGGGGTTAGCTAAAGGTTATTTAGCTAAAGGATGAATAATTTCTCATTTAACAACTGTTTCTGTGTGGTTGCTGTAACACCGTAATTTTTCAAACAAAATTTTCATTTAAAAATCGCATACTTTTCATAACATATTGTATAGAAATCTCGTTTATTCAAATTACAAAACACAACTCCATTAACAATCCAGGATCCCCAAGACATAACTCTTTCTCTGGTGTGTACAATCAAGTCGGTGCCTTCCCGCGATCCTCTGAGATACCTGAAACACATAGCACATAACACGGTAAGAACGAAGCTTAGTGAGTTCCCCAAAATACTACATACAGCACATAAGCCACTCGAGGCTGTAGCTCTACGAGACCTTTCGGTAAATGTGTCTCCGGGGCCTTCCGGTCTTACAATCTGAGTAGACCTTCCGGTCCTACTCTGTCGACCTTCTGGTCTATACCATATTGACCTTCCGGTCCATCCACTGCTGACCTTCCGGTCCATACCCTGTTGACCTTCCGATCCATACCATACTACTCATAACATACATAACACATACATATCACATAGAAACATATATCGCATACTCGTCATAGCACATAAGACCTTCCGGTCACACATAATTACCACTCTAGGTAAGGTATAGTGAGAAGACTCACCTCGTATGATGTCTAGTAAACTCTCGTGCTCGATATCCTCGATCTAGCCTCCGCCTAGCACAATGATAATAATTCTAATCAATACTCTCTTTACATCCTCTTCTCTAGAGAATGGGTAGAAGACCATCCTACCCCCCTTGACCCCTCTTAATCAGTTTGACCAAACCCTAAGGTCAACTGAAGTCAACTCCAGTCAACGGTCCATGTTTGACCCGACTCGCCGAGTGCACCCTTGCGACTCGTCGAGTCCACTTATTTTCCTCAGAAGTCTCGTGACAGTCCAGCTCAGCTCGTCGAGTTGGCCCCCAACTCGTCGAGTTGTCGCATGATTCAGTTCTTCGGGACAAACCCTAACCAACTCGTCGAGTCAGCTCATTGACTCGGCGAGTTCATTCAGGCCAAATGTTCAATCAGACGATTTCAATCAGATCTATTACTCCAAACACTAGATCTATCATCCCAAGGCTCAATAATCACGTAAAGCTTCGATCTTTACGTTCATACATGAGATTATTGCTCCAAAATGCTAATACATGCCTTTCATGAAGGATTTAGCTCATCAACCCTCATTTGAACGACTAAAGCTGGGACATCTAGACTCTAAGGACCTTAGGAGGTCCAGATCTGAGTTTTCCAACCACAACCATGTCTCATTCAACTCATAGATTCAAAAGGATGGAAGCAAGGCCCTAAAACTCCCAAAATGAGATCTAGTACAAGGAATGAACAAGATGAGGACTTTGTACCTTCTCTTAGCAGCTGGAACACTCAATACCACATATCCACTGCCTTCCTTTGTTCCCCATCATGAAGCTCTTCATTCTTCTTCATAGAAATGCACCAAGAACCACAATATGAGCTTCTCTCTCACTCTCTAGCTCCAATAGCAATTAGGGTTTGCTCTCAGGGGAAGTTAGCCGCAAATGAGGCTATAAATGCCTTTAAATAGGTCCCAAACCCGGGAAATTAGGGTTTCTCTGCCCAGCACCTACTCGGCGAGTCCCTCCTCTGACTCGTCGAGTCCATTCATTAAATCCACGCGGCAATCTCGACTCGACTCGGCGAGTTGGTCCCTCAACTCGTCGAGTCCCTCCTTAAATCTCAAGATTAACATACACAATAATGTCCCTGAAAATCCGGATGTTACAGTTGCATCAGGTACTTTGCTTTCTCTTGTTATGTTAGTTGTTTTATTATATATATTCATATATAATTATGATAGTTTTGTTTATTCCAAAAGGATATTCGGGCATAATAACAATGTTATCCCATAGGTGGCCAGGGTAACGACTAGGTATAATAAATTTTCTAGAGTTGGCCAGTATAATGACTAGGTACGATGTTGTATCAAAAGTTTGCCATGGTAATTACTAGGTACGATGTTTTATCAAAAGTTGGCCAATTTAACGACTAGGTATGATGTTGTATCAAAAGTTGGTCAATATAACGACTAGGTACGATGTTGTATCAAAAGTTGGCCAATATAACGACTAGGTGTGATGTTGTATCAAAATTTGGTCAGTATAACGACTAGGTACGATGTTATATCAAAAGTTGGCTAGTATAACGGCTAGGAAAAATATTATCCCTATAAGTTTGGCAGGATATCTACCAGACATAATATCATCTTAACGTTTCTAGGTATAATTAAATCACTAATACTATGTTAAAGTTAGCGATAATGTGTATCCACCCCCCTCCTCGCGAAAACATTTCAAAATCATAAAAGTGGCGTCGTGAACTCACCCTTGAAGCATGATTTGATTGACTCGGGAATCCGCATCGGGAGGCTCGAGCAATTCGGGAGAATATAATTTCTTCAGGCTGGATACGAGAGATACGAGAGAGGAGAGGGTGTTTTGAGGTGTGAAGAAGTGAAGAGGAAATGACCTCTATTTATAATGGACGTTTTGGGTGTTCGTGACTCACCTTTATGTGCGTGTGTGTTGACACTATTTAGAGTTTGACACATGTCATCTTGTGTGGGCCACATCATCCAAATATTTACGAATCGGATGTCAGTACGCACGTCGCGTGTGGCGCACGAGCGTGCGCGCTTAGTCTTGTAAATTGCCTATTTTCTGCATACATGCTCCGTTTTCGACGACCTTTATACCCATGCGAAGGTCTTGACGTGTACTATAACTTTTTTTAGGTTGTTTTGGCTAATTTTAACTTTTATTTTTAGCCTAAATTTTTACACCCTTAATGATTTTACAAAAATCATAATTTTATCATACGGATTCCGTTTTTGGCATTCTTCATTTCAAAATTTGTATCTTGATGTGCACTACGATCTTCCTATTGGTGACTTTGGTTAATATTCAACCGCTCTCTTAGTAGCCTTTTACGTTGTAACTTTTTATAAGCGGTTGATTTTTACGTCTAATAAAAATTGTATCTCTTCCTACAACGTCAAAATTTTACAAAATTTTTATTTTGCGATTGCGTTGACACATATTTTCCAACTATGTTATCCAACTTATGGGATATTACGACCTTTTTCACTATAATTTCTTGGCTTCACTGTCTAGTTGTGACGTATTTTCGAGTATGAGATTTCGAAATTGTTTAATGTTACTAAATGTTATAACCTTATTATAGTATATTTATGTGTATCACTATTCCTATCGGCGGTTGGAGGCACATTTTCCTTGGTTGTCATAGATATGATCTTCATAATAATACTTGTTGTTTTCTATATTAACATATTTAATCCATGATTACTCTTATTATTCTAAAAGTTCATGGTCGGTTATAATTGTGGGAGAAATTATGAAATAAGACTAATATGAATTGGATTGGTTGGCTCTCAGCCAAAATTCATTGGTACCTGTCAGAGAACTAGTACTGAACAGACCCGCATCATGATCACCTCATAGATTGCTTTCGTGAGTGATACTTGATTAAAATGTACTATCTTTGTACCCTTAATACATGGGATACATAGTGAGACTTAAGTATAGGGAGTGTTATGCTTTGATGTGTTCAAACGTTGATCCTTAACCATGTAGATAAAAAATCCATTATTAGGTGTGGTGTGAATTATGAAAGAGGATTTATGTAGTTAAGATGTGATTTGTTCCTCTTATGTGTTGAGAGCTAGACATCTAATGTGTGTTACCCAAAGTTGAAAAAACAAATGAGACTAATTGTGATCCAAGTCTCATATTCAATAGGATGTTTGTAACAAAGGGACAATTGATAAACTTACGTTATACATGAAATGCATCATTGAGCATCTAGGAATTGGATGGTGATGAATGACATTCTTTGTCATGTGTTATTGGGGGCAGTGAAATGTTGCTAGACGTTCACCACTGTCTATATCAATCTATGACGAGTCTTGTGCAACTGGGAGATTGAAAAATATCTATGCCCAAGAGTTATTATGGAATACCATTGCTAATGACATATAATCTTATAGGGTCACACCTTATAGCAAGTTACTACTAACTAATTATTTATTAGAGTAATTTGATTATTAATAAATAACAACACTTGTATTTAATTGAAAAAATTATTATTTTATGAAAATAATATTTTAACTAACTGGAAATTTATTATTTATGGAAATAATATTTTCTAAGAGAGAAAAAAACTAGTAACTCATATAGTATCATATATATGTTGTGCGGAACTTTTTGGACTTATAGAAGTTCATTTATATAAACTAGCTTATATAATAAAAGGGTGCACATGCTAATAAATAAGTTGGAGTAAAATACACACCATCATCACTTCTCGGAGGTGATGGTCGAAGATATCTTGCTAGTGGAAGAGATTGTGTATTGGTCTTTGTCTTTGCATCCCATGCATATAAGAAGAGGCCATGCTTTCATTTATTACTAGCTTTGACTATTTTCATATCTCTTAGTATATAAAGAAGATTTGGTTGCAAAAACTAACTAGATTTTCCATAATAATTATTCATCTTTCACCGCCCAAAACCGATAGCACGTTATGCTTCTCCCTTCTCCTCCTTTACCTTGTGTAGTACGGAGCTTAAGGTCTTAGTTACTTCTCTTTTGAAGTTATATTTGGTATATACTTCTAAGTCTTAAGAACAACTAATATACAGGTGAAGACTAGCATATTTGGTGGTTGATTCTTGCTTGGTGGATACATCATAGAGAGCTTCTTCTATGGAGTTTAATGTCATCTTCATCAACTTCCTAATTGCCAAAAGGAATCAAGGTCTTCAAAGTTTGTAAAGTCTTTCCTTTCTATGGTTGTTTTAATCTTCATAGGCTTTGCAAAATGATCATTTGTGGGTAATATGATTTTAGTTTATTCAAATCTAAAATTGCTTCACGTCATTTTTGACACTATAATTAGACTATTTTTTAATAAAGCCAAACACATATATACAACATAAATGAGGAGTATGGGGTTAATGTCATTACATATGTAAAGTAATAGAGGAAGAAGTACATGTCGAAAATGGGAGTAAAGTGGTGATGGAAGCATTAACAGTGATGATAATGGCTTCATAATGAGTCATGATAACATCGTGGTTTTTCAATACAATTTAAGAGTGTATTTAAGTTGAATTAGTAACGTTAGGTTTAATCAAAGAACGTGTTTTGATTAGATAACTTGGCAAGTGAGATGCATTAGAACATATTAATATCTTTCAATACCAACATAAAATGGTAATTATGAATTGCATCAAGGCATAATCAAGTTAAATGACAATATTGAAATCTCGAACTAGAACCGTTTAATCTGTTGTTTACAAATACTTCATTTTCTGCATGCTTTCGTGTCTGATTGTTCTTTTATATTTTTAAAACACCCCGCCCTCTTGTGACCAAAGTACATTACGCAAAAAGGTATAGATTGTCACATGTCTCTGTGGTTTAACCATTTTGCATTGTATTTCATTTTAATGCAGTTGAGTAGTGGATTATAGGATACTTTTGTACCATTTTATTTGTTAGGTTGGACACCCTAAAATCTCCGGACTTGGACCCAGACCCTATAACATAATATCGATAAACAATTAGTTCGTTTAAAATAGCAAAAAATATAAAAAACAATTCAAACTTAAGTTCTTTTTCCTTTTACCTTCTAGGAATTATGATACGTTTTATATGCCGCTAAAAATAGAAAACAATTCAAAGTTAAGTTTTTCTCGCTTTCTATCATTTGTAGTATGCTTTATATGTCGTTAATTATGTTGGTTGTTTAAAGAGAATGATATTTAACATTTTAGAACCCTAAATCACTCATAATACATATCTTGTGTTTCCTCCATTTTTGGCAAATGTCCAATTACGAATACGTTTATGTGGTACAAGCTAGATGAAAGCTTAACTTTAAATTACATGTTTGTAGAAACGTACGAAATTTAAGTTTCTCTTACAATTAGTTTAGACGTTCTATTTCCAAGATTGTCTAAAATAGAAAATCTAGGGTGAAAGAACTTTTTCTTGTTATAACTATTCTTTTCCATTTTCCATTGTTAAACTAAACATTTATAGCATACCCCTATCTATATTTAATTAAACAAATTTTTTACTCAATTATGAACCGAGTTCATGTTTCTTGATGTTGACATGAGATGACATTCTACATGCAAACGAATAAACTTTTTATTAAATTTTAAGAACATACAAGTTGCAAAGAGTTTTTAGTGTTTAAGAAAACAAAGAATTTAAAAAAAAGCTTTGTTTTAGTGTACGGATCTAAACCTTTTAATATAAACAAAAAACTTTAAACCTAAAAGTTACTCCAAATAATTTTTAAAAGCTTTTAAGACCTTTTAATTTTTAGTTTTTATATTTTATTTTACTTTATATTTTTCAAAAGCTAAAAATTATTTTTACCGACATTTCCATACGAATTGAAACTATATCTTCAAACTATCAACTAGTTTTATCAAACAAGCGTAGATTAACATTTATAAAAATATCATATAAATTAGTATGCCAAAGCCCAAAAAAAACATTCAAGGAATATGAATTAGATTGAATATGAAAGCATTACATCTAAAACAAGTATCATACAACTAAGAAAACCATGACAATGGAAAAAACAAACAAAATAGATATTGAAAAACTCAAACAAACATCAACACAATGACATACTAAAAAATGTGACACTCTAATAAGTAAGCACCATATATACATCTTTTGTGTGTCACCCCATCAACCATATTTCATCATCGACATTGCCGCTTAGGCAAGGTGTTAGGCTGGGCGGAGTCATGGCAACATCTGTCGAACGCCACATCAGAAAAATGGGGGGAAGAAGATCGGAAGAAAAAGAAAAGGAGAATAGGAGGGATGTTGTAACGTCCCAAAAATACCAAGTAAAATTTTCATTTTTAATCAATCAAACTGTTTATTCTTTTGTTCTAAAAGATAATAAGAGTAATAGTATTCTCCAAACATCATAGTAAAATCACAAATAGCCAAAGAAAAACAAACTCTGGGGGATGCAGTGCGATCACACCGAGCCTTTCCTTCTGAGACTGGAAGTAGGTGAAAAATGTTTAAACTACAAACCGTAAGCACAAAGCTTAGTGAGTTCCCCAAAATGCCACATACCATACATACATTGCCATGGGCTAACCCGATGGTCTTGCATACAAGTGTCATCGCCTACCTCCATGGTCTTTCATACCATTGTCATGGGCTACCCCCATGATCTTCCCTTATAGTGCCTTGGCTACCCCAAGGTCTTACTCACAAGTGCCATGGGCTACCCCCATGGTCTTTTATACAAATGTCATGGGCTACCCTTGCGGTCTTCCATGCAAGTATGACGAAGATAACTAGCATCTTACATAACACAATCCAGTGGGTCGATATTGATGTCATCAACCCACGAGTACAGTGAGAAGACTCACCTAACTCCAAAAATTAGCTAAACCACAACCCAATGCCCCACAAAAAAAGCTATAACTCCCCTATTAAAACATGCAAGGTCCAACCTTATTCTACACACTAGAACCAACAATTTTGTCCAAAAGTCAACCCATGTTAACAAGTCAACGGTCCAAAAATCACCTTATCGAATGGCCACATTGTGCTCTTCCATTAGCCACATCATGGCAGCGTAATGACAAAACAATCGAGTTCCTCCCTAGTGTCACGTCGTAGCGGCTAGATGCCACGTCGTGGAAACTGGGTTTCAGCAACTTAATGCATTAAGCTGTTTTCTAACTATTCCAAGAGCTCCAAAGCTCAGATTTGGTACAACCAAAGGTCTTACTGGATAAAGTTTCCAACTTTATCCCTTAATTCATTCCAAAAAGCCAAAACTTCTAACCCTAAGTCCTTAATGACATTATAAGACATGAGCTCATCATTTCAGCTCTTAATCACTAAAGCCATCCAATCAAACTTTCCAGAAGGCTTTTATACTCCATAAGCATCATAAAGATCATTGTTTTATGGAATGCATGTCTCTCCCAAACTAGGTCAAAACCCTGGAAGAAATGAACTCAAACTTGTGCATGAGGCCAAATACACCACGAAACACCAGATCTGGAACATATAACCTCAAATGGACCTCAAGGATCCATAAAGTTTCCAACTTTATGGAATCCATTCCTTCAAATCCTCATGATATGAAGAAAAGGGACGAGAGCTCTAGATCTAAAAGCACAAACTAGAAAGCTTGGAACTTGAATACTTACAAGGGTCCAAAATATGCTCAGCGGTGATGATGAAGTTTGCTTGCTGGATCAATGCACCAAAACACCTTGTTCTTCTTCTTCAAGGCCCCAAGAATACCAAAATAAACCAAAACTCTCTAAGGGAGGCTAGGGTTTGAGGTAGAGGGTTGGAGGCTGAAGAGGATGCCTTAATCCTTTAGAAATGTTGCTTAAATATGGAAGGAAACCCTAAAATTAGGGGCTTGGGCCATAATAGTTGCCACACCGTAGCCAACCTACTGTCACGCCGTGATACTCATTAAAATACACGTTCCATTTAATCCATGTCACTTCATGGGCATCCTTACACCACATCCTGGCACAAAGTTTTTCCCAAAACTCCTTCTTTGGTCCTTGATAAATGGTAAGCTAAACCAATCTAGAACATAGGTTTTACAACTCTCCCCCACTTAAATTAGATTTTGTCCTCGAAATCATTCCTTACTTCTTCCTTGCCACACCAGTCGATCCAAAAAAACTTCATGAATTCTAACTAAGACCGAGAAGTCATCTCATACCAACAACCGCTTACCAACATTGTGTTGGGTTATGAGCATTCTAACACTCCTAAGTGTACATGCAACCCTAAATACCTTGGATCTATGTTTTCTCTATTATACATACAATTATGAACATCCAAGGTATTATCCTAATCTAGCATACAAAATAATAAATATAACAAGATAGAATACATACCTCTTTGATGTAGAATGTCTTCATGAAGCTTGAGTGCCTAGTGCCCCAAGTGTGACACCTCAAATGGTTCACACAACACCAAATACACTTGGAATAACTTGAGAGAAACTTGAACACTCCTTGAAATCGTCTAGCCCTCACACTCACACATTTGTGCACGATTTCTTGAGCCATGGGATTCTTTTATACGGTGGCTATTAGGGTTACACCATGTAACTCATAACTTTACCCATTCCTTATGCTCCATGGACTTTAACCTCCATGTAGTATCCATGGGTCACCCCATGGACTTAGTCCAACATAAGGAATCTTGGATCACAAGCCCACATATATAAGAATGAATGATTTACACAATCAACCCATATATTTAATTAGTCTCCTTTTGATCACTTAATTAATTCTTGATCAATACTAATTAAATAACCTTATTAATATATTAGAACTTATAATATATTAACCAACCTTAAGTGTTATTTCTCTCATTATAGTCTATCCAAATGCATGATGCCATGCAACCCAAATGGACCATGCCGGGTCGGGTCAAGTCTTACCAATTATAGTTATGGACTTAGACATTAATCCAAGAGTCTCCCACTTGGATAAGACTAAAACTATTATTGCGTATGACTTCAGGAACCGATCAGCAATCGTAGCTCTCAAAAGCTTCTGTCGAACTCTGACCTTGTCGATGAACTCTGACCTTTGTCAATGACTTGTCCATTAGATAAGGGATCATATATTCCTCCATTCTAGATATCATATGGACTGAGACATGGATTATCAATCATTCTCTCTGTCCATTTGTTGTTTCCCGATTTCCGATTCATGATGACTGACTGATTGAACAAATCAAATCAGTCTTGGCTTGGCCAAGCACTCACATGTATCATCTTTAAATCATCGAGGGGCCCACAGATATCGCTTTTATCCCGAAGGTAAAAGGAATGGATAAACTTCGACTCATATGGCTTGTTCTACTACTTGTTGAATCATACACAAAGGCACGTTTTATAACATCGAGTTACCAATGCGTTTTCGTGCAATCAATGTATAACCAACTCATACTAACAACTCATATCTCTAGGTTTGAAGAATATAAGATATTATCGTCTCATGATCACTCGTGATAAAATCCATGAAGTGATTCAAATGAGCGTGGGTTGAATCCAATACTCAGAACTTATGAGCACTCATGAGTGTTGTAACACCACTTTGTCCACCAACTTGTACCTCTACAAACCAACCCATGACAGTCTTGATTCATATCTACTTCCAACATATGATCGACTGTGGATGGTTTGAATAACTTAATCATTCAGGAAGAGCGACTTAGTTATTCTGGAAGTCAAAACATGCAAAGTGAAACACAAGAATAAATGAATCAAATATGGTATCAACCCCTATGAATATAAATAAACACTTTTATTTATCACCATACTGATTACTCATTATTCATTGTTTCGGTTTTATCAACTTTATACTTGAATTAAAAACACTAGTTGTCCCAGGCTCCAAGCATGTACACTATGTTTTTCTTAAACAATAGATTTGCCATACACCAAGTATGCACTCTATGTTTGTCTATGATCCTTACTTTGAGAAATAAACCAATTGAACATAATTTCAATGATTCTAATTTCACACTCCTAAATCCTTATCGAAAAATGTGAGAATTTCAAATTCCTATCATTTATCGAAATCTGTTTAGATTTTAAACTTATATGCACTGACCCTCCTGTAATGAATATGTACAAAGTCACAAAGACTTGTCAACAGTCATTATAAGGTATTCCAATGGAGATCAACTCCATGGAAACTAAGTCTCATATTCAAAGTACATTGCTTTGGACATGCTTCTTGCATTAAGTTTTCTAATCTTACACAGATAACTTCCACCTATGGAGACAACTCCATATTCTCATTTTGACTATCACTTCTGAATAAGAGATGTCTCTTTTCAGAATATGCAATATGGTCCTTATAAAATTAGCACTATACTTCCAACTGTCCCTGAGCAACCAATCTTTGGTAAACCTTATGTTTTCCTCGACAATTGCTTAATCATTTTAGTCATATCCAATTGTAGACCTTTTCCCTTCTTAATGCCTCTGGGCATTTGGAAAAATTTAGAAATGACAAATATTATAGCACATGCAATCGATCCTGTACCCAAAGCAAATGGTACATGATTCATGATGTCTCACATAAAGACATGATTCTAGACCAGTCTTTTGCTACAATATTTTTATTTGCCATGTTTTCAAAATTTGACTATGAAGAGGGATGCCGTAATCATAATCGAATTTTGAGAACGCAATATATAGAATTTCCTTAAGTTGAACCAATCCAACATGAAATTCATATATATATTCTTGACTAAAGATGATTAAGGTCTCAATCTAAGCCTTTAGAACTGAAATAAAGTATATCCTCTCCCTTAATTATAGCAAAACAACTTTTTCAATCCCTGCAGCCTAACGAATTGAAACTTTTGTTTTCTATAATTAACATTGCTAACTTGCAACACTAACAATAATTATCATGCTCCCACTAACATGATGATTATTAGCATAACACTTATGCTCCCACTAGCTTTGACATATACTCAGAAATCAGCTGGACTTCTAGAAATCAATACTTTATTGACTTCCTTACCAAAGTTCAGATTTCTGATACGAGATGCTTTGATAAAACTTTATCAAAATCATACACCTTTCCTTAGATAGCATGCATGTGTGTCTAAACAATTTCAGAACTATGAAAAGGGATGCCGTAATCATAGTCTCAATTGTTTAGACCTTTTGCCATCTGCTTCAAATCTACTTGGTGGAAGTGTTTCCTCACCATCATTTTCATGAATCGGAGAGAAACCTTATGACCCTTAGATTTTATGGTGTATGTGTTCTTATCCATGTGAATCGTCAAAACGATAGTCACAAGACAAGGATAATGACAAATCCAAACTCATATGGACTGAACTTATGCAATCTTAACTTCTTGCCACCTGGCAGTACAGGGCCTGCCATTGCTTCCAAGTTGTTATGCAACCAATTGAGAACTTTCAAAACTCCTATGCAAAGCCAACTTTAACTGGAATGGGCACAGAATATCTCAACATGATAGGTTATAAACCTCAAGTCGTGTGCTAGTGAAGAACCTCAGGTTTTATTCTTGATTAGTTCTTGAAATTCTTTTTAGGATCTTTAAGACTCCCACTGTCCTCTTGACATATAAGACTATCTTGCCAAATATTCAAGAGATAGTGCGGATTATTTATCAAGACAAACACTTCACACAATTGGCCTTAGTTGGTCTTTGTTTAATCCAAAACATCACAACTTACCAACTTCAAATGTACAAGAGTAGGACACTTTTACTCTTACATTTGACAAGTGTTATAAACCTTTCTTTAAGATATGTCACTCAACTTATAGTCTTGGAGTATGACTCTAAGACTTGTTTTGAAACGAAGTATGACTCATCTTCTTGATTTAACCATTTCAACAATTCATGACTCCTCTTCTTAGTCATAAGAATGCACTAAGATGTCCTTAGAAGACCAATTGTGATGTGGTTCTTTAATCATTAAGATGATCACAAAACATGATACTAAAGTACTCTCCCATCTTTTCAGATTTGAGAAACTTTTATCTGTCTGCCTAATTTGATTCTTCCCATTCGTTTTGCCATACATTGAGACTTTTCCAATGTTTCAGAATTATACTTAAACTTGTAAGTATAACCATATTTACTAAAATTTAGTAAATCATGACGAATAGTCTTAACGAGCTTTGTGGTGGACTTGACCAGTGCACAAGAATGTGTACTCGATCCCTTTAGTCCTTAACTTGACTCACACATCCATGTGAACAAGTCTTAATTTTCCAATGCTTGAAAGTTCTCATTCATCATACTATTCAACTTGCATGATTCCAAGTTTCTATCCAACTGAAGCCTTGGGAATGAGAATCTTTCCTTATTTGGTAAATTATGACACTGCCACAAACGAAAGAATCAAGTCCATTTTTTTTTTCAAATATTGCTATCAATGGAATCATATAAACAACCATTTTCCACAAATGCCACTTGTAAGGAAATTTAAAATAAATATAAAATTAAAAACTTTTATTTTATTTCAAAACTTTGCGGAAAAAACTTATCCTTATAGTGCAAATGCATACGGAAAAACTTGTTGTTATCTATTCCTAAGCAATATATCATAACTCCTAAGTAACAGCTTCAAAATTCTGATGCGATCGAAATCCACCTACGCGATCAGAATCAACATATACTTCCTTTAAGCTTTCTCTTTATTCTTTGATTCTTAAAACATCAACATGTGACCCAGTCACATCATGTAATGAGGATCTTAGAATAGAAACTTAACAGAGTTAGATAATGGGCTCTACCTGAAGTAGAGTCAGACTTATTGACTTTAACATCCTTATGTAAACTTGGCAGCTTTGCAATCAACGCCCCTTCCTTTGGCGAAATAAACATATGGACCCTTTGGTAATGGGACTATCTCAGACTTAGCCTTTCTCTTTACCATTTGGTCAACCGGGTTGACTATGGCCAATCCCTTTCCATTGGGAAGAGAATGCTTTTTCTGGATTTCCAGTGTCACCATTGTCACTGTCCATAAAGTTTTTGGGAAGTTGATCTTCTAATCAAATTTGCTTTACTATCGTTCCAAATCATTGCTGATTCAGCAGCACCAAGCAAATAGATATGATCATTAAGGTTCATCTCATAGTCTGTTTCATAGTAGTCCCACAGAAACTCACTATGTGACTTAGAAAGTGATTGAACATCCAACTTTCTCAAGACTTTGACACCCAACTCTCCCAGCTTGTCAATATGTGACTTCATCTTTAAGATGTGATCACACATAGACCTTGCTTGCCATTAGGGCTTGAGTGACCTTGAACTTGTGGGTTAGGGAGAATAATTGGAGGAGGTGGAGGAAGTAAAGTTCCAAGAGATTTGGGAAGATCATAGATGTCTGAACTAGACATCTTTTGGGAGATATTCAAGATAGTTGATCTAAAGTCCTTAATATAACACCCAATATGAAATATTAAGGCTAGGATCCAACAACCTATTTATAACTGGAAGAGGGATGCCGTAATCCGAGTTATAAAATAGTTGAAGGTAGGTAAATGACGATTTACCAATTTCCACCATGAAAAACGAAATAATGTAATTAGGTTTTTAATTGGATTTGAAACTCCTAGATCTTTTGAGATTCATTGAACTTTTCAATGGCATGTTTCACTCTCGAGTGTGCCCTTCAGGTTTTGTGACTGGGATGCCGAGGATCACAAAACAAGGTGTGAAGTAACCATGCACATATACTTGGTACCCTTAATATTTACCCCTCAATCGATGTGCCGGTTAACCACACGAGCTCCACCGATACTATGATAAATATTAAGTTACCCTTTGCCTACTTTGTTAAATTCAGGTTAGTGTGCCGGTTAACCACACACGCTCCACTAACGGTTTAAACAAAGTGCAAAGTGTAATTTCATGGATTAGCACCTTATTCACATTTTCCTAAGTAACTAAGATTGGGAATTTATAAGTGTTTAGTTACTTAGTATTTATCATTAATACTTTTAATGAAGGGAGAATTATAGTCCTTGTCCTACCCGTTCGGCTAACGACCCTCCACCAGTCAAGGAAGCGGTGGGTGAGAGTGGACACCCATTAAACTGCCATTTTATAGGCAGTAACCTTATACCCCCCTTATAGACCGGCTTCGTGAATGAGGCCTACTAACGGTAAGACTGACTTTACTCTTATACATATATATATATATATATATATATATATATATATATATATATATATATATATATATATATATATATATTATTAACTTATAATATTATAAAGTATAAGGGTTGAATTTTAACTTTTAAAATTCTAAGGGCTAACTTGGAATTAAAGTATTCATAAGTGAAAACTTTTCAAATTCCAAAACTTGAGGGCAAGTTTTGAAACTATTCAAAACTAATTAATTCCATAACTTATAAGTTTAAAGTAGTTTTAATTAAAAAAAAAAAAAAAAACTCTTCAAGTTCCATAACTTGAGGACAAGTTATGGAAGACTTTAAACTAATCAATAAAAAAAATAACTTTTTTTATTGTAACTTATGGAACTAATTAAGGTTACACTTTTTTTTTTAATTTAATGAAGAGACTCTTGAACCTCCATAACTTGAGGACAAGTTATGGAGTCATAAAACCATTTAATTAGAACTAGACTCTTCATTTTGTAACCTTTGCCAACTTTTATGAGTTTTATGATTCTTAAATGTGACTTTTCATATAACTTGAGGACAAGTTACAAAAACACACTTTGGAATCAACTCTTAGATTAAAATGGATTGAAAACAACTATTTCACACAACTTTTCTATTAATCTAAGAACCTCATAAGAACAAGATAATTCAAATCATCAATCTTCAAGAAATTAGCATGAACATACAAACTAATACAAATCTTGAAATTATGACAATTATCTTAGAAATTGGATTAGCATGAACATTACCACATCAAAAACAAGTTTATAAGTCCAAAAACATCTTAGGGTAATGTTCCTAGTCCAATTCCAGCCAAAACAATCGAATATATGCATCCAACTCGATTTTTCAGCTACTTTTGCAAGTATAACAAGAAAACAAGCCTAGGCTCTGATACCACTGTTGGGTTTTGAGCATTCTAACACTCCTAAGTGTACATGCAACCCTAAATACCTTGGATCTATGTTTTCTCTATTATACATACAATTATGAACATCCAAGGTATTATCCTAATCTAGCATACAAAATAATAAATATAACAAGATAGAATACATACCTCTTTGATGTAGAATGTCTTCATGAAGCTTGAGTGCCTAGTGCCCCAAGTGTGACACCTCAAATGGTTCACACAACACCAGATACACTTGGAATAACTTGAGAGAAACTTGAACACTCCTTGAAATCGTCTAGCCCTCACACTCACACATTTGTGCACGATTTCTTGAGCCATGTGATTCTTTTATATGGTGGCTATTAGGGTTACACCATGTAACTCATAACTTTACCCATTCCTTATGCTCCATGGATTTTAACCTCCATGGAGTATCCATGGGTCACCCCATGGACTTAGTCCAACATAAGGAATCTTGGATCACAAGCCCACATATATAAGAATGAATGATTTACACAATCAACTCATATATTTAATTAGTCTCCTTTTGATCACTTAATTAATTCCAAATTAATTCTTGATCAATACTAATTAAATAACCTTATTAATATATTAGAACTTATAATATATTAACCAACCTTAAGTGTTATTTCTCTCATTATAGTCTATCCAAATGCATGATGCAATGCAACCCAAATGGACCATGCCGGGTCGGGTCAAGTCTTACCAATTATAGTTATGGACTTAGACATTAATCCAACACATTGCTATCGAAGCCCAGTCCTAGCAGAAATCACATACCATGACGAAGAACGAACCTTAACACTTTGTCATTCACCAACAAAAGAAGATCCAACTGCTCTGATCGAAAACTGAAAACCCTATGCTACGTCTGACTTCCAGACAGGCTGAACCATTATATATCACATCCATAAGGACTCCATTTCACAACCCTGACCAAACAAAACCGTCCGACCGTAAATTATCACGCTGCTAACTGGAAACCCGATATGCTGACCATCCACCGGTAACCTTGATCCTTAAAACAAAGGCGAATCCCACCACAAGTCTCAACCGTTTTTGCCAAACCAATACATAGACCACATCCTGATAACCAAAAGTTCGTATATCCGATCTGTACGAAATTCCATGATTCCATGCTGACCTTCAAATAAACCGGGGCAAAGAATCCTTGACCGTTTGCTGAAACTAATAACCCCACACACGGTCGCACAACGAGACTCCTACCAAGAGTCCAACTGACAAAGGCTACACTAGCCCACTGCTATACAAATCCAACTCGTTGACCACTAAACTTCCCCACCCCAAACTTGTTCTAATGCCCTAAACCTGCCATTCATTACCAGGTCCCACCCTCATGAGTCATACACTTACTGATTTGCAAGTCCTTGTGACATCATTTAATCTACTCGAACATTAAGATCAAAGAGCGTCCTGATCTTACCAACGTTCCAATATTGGCCTGGGGAGTCACCATCAATACTACATGTCCTAAGCATAATCTCAGACGTCAAAATAGTCTACTCATACAAGATAACATAACCAAACGGGCCTCTCCCACGGGTCTCACCCAAGCTAACATAACCAAACGGTCCTTGCCTACGGGTCTCACCTAAGCTAGCATAGTCAAACGGGCCTCGCCCTCAACCGCGAGCTATACTAGTCTACCCACTGATAAACTCTAATAGTCCTCCTGCCTTGACAAGGAGCGGGTAAATAACAATAACGAGTCCGACTCAACCCGAACGAAGGTTGTGATCCCCTCACAGTATTACAACCATTTCCAATATGACCAAACTCATCCTAGTAAATACTACGGTCCAGCCCGTAGTCTTTCCATACATCCACTATAGCCATGGACCCAACCCATGGTCTTTCCAACTATTCCCAAAACCAAGCCAAAAACATGAAGCAAATCCCTAGCCTGCTAAACCCAAACATGTGTTCGGTCGTGTTTCGAACTATAGAGCCTTCATCGGACAAGAACATCCAGAGATGCTCTAACACAACCCTCAACCTGAACCTAGTCATGAACCCATAATGTGTCACTACCGATGCTTCACTCTTCAGACAAGATAACCTTAATCCTCAACATATTTCTCCCTGATAAAAACCGATCAATGAACATTCTTCCTGGCATAAACCTCAACTAATACGACAACTAGAGCTGACTCTCCACTTGCCCTAGAATATGAAACTCGTCCTTGATCCATATCTAGAAATATTCCCATTAATTCAAATGGTTCACCCCCACTTGGATTCAGATGCACTCTGCCAACATCATAAAGTGTGGATCTGAACCATTTCACAACCCTACTACTCCACCATTATTACCCTGGGCTTACAGAAACTAAGATTCCAAGACCTAAAAAGTTAGGGTACCCACACTCCACACCATATTAAACACTTCACTGCTCCTTAAGAAAGATTCTCGCGTCCAAAGCACTTTCCCCTGATACAATTCCAAATCCTTGAACAACCTCAATTGATGACAAGGAACGAACAAACCCACTATCGGAACAGACGGATCACCAATCCTACAACTCACTTGCCGAAAGATCGATGCACCCAAAACATTGTCAGCTAATACAAATTGAACATTCTCAAACAATCTCAACAACTGATCAAATCCATGCGAAAATGCATCACCCATACCCAGAAGTTGATAGGTCACAACCGCTCTTAGCCTACTAACGATAGAGATCATTTCAACGAGATAATTAACCATCAACTGACATCCAACCTTAGTGACACAAGTACCTCATAACTCTGTCTCCGTTGTCCCAGAAGGGACAACCAACTACCACAAGATCATTGACTAAAAGCTCCCGGTGTGAGGGCCATACCCAGATCCCTAAAACATGAACTTGGATGCAACTCACCCCGCGCTCGCATTCTGACCAACCCCTTACACCTCTCAACCATGAAAAATCTAAACCATCTCAAATTCCAATAATCCAGTGAACTTACACTGCGACTTCCTCTGACCCATTGCATTGGAATCATCCAAATCAATCCGACTTTTGATCCTCCAAGCAAAACACTCAGCTTACTCCCACCTAGGTCTCCCGCCCTCACTGGCCGCCACTTCCTGAACTGACATCTACAACTGGCTCACCTAGATATCCTTCATCCATTATCCTTGGTATGCAAAATGACATATGATAAACCCCCAATAAATTTAACCAGACAATCATAAAGAGACTTTAATTCTTAGTTGAAGACTTAAATATACTGAACATAACGTCTCAAACACAATCTAATAAGCAAAAACAATAAAAGCATGAAGGAATACGTACCCACGAGGTCTTGAGGTCTTGACTCTGCTTCCTGAAAACCGTAGATAATTGGGTATGAGCCGCCCCAATCGACAAAAGTGGGAAATTTGCCCTAATGTTATCATGCTGATGACAACGATGACATAATTCTACCCCTACTGTGCAATCTTGACGAACATGTCCTCTCTGTCTGCACCTACCGCATTTGAACTTGCAGCGCACAAGCTCGTGGGTTCCTTCACCCTTAGAGACATTGTCATGGCCCTTCTAGCCTCCACTACTGGGGATTGAAACATCAAGCTTATTAGATGTTATTAGTATAGTCGGTTCATGAGTCCACTTCCTTTTCCACATTGCATCTCCAAACCAAGCTCCCGCTCCTGAGTCACCTCAACAATCCCATCAGTTGTCTGAATGGCTGAAATTTGTTCATCGAACTTAACGACCAACATGTCAATGATATGACCAATAATGCCAACAATTCCTTTTATAGGGTTTATGAAATCTCAACGACAATCCAATCACGAGTTCGATCCCTCTAAAGGCCGGATGTAAATCCTACCTTCTATCCATAAGAGCAAGAACTAGTCTACTGAGCATTCTCTATGTCAACAGTACGCTGCTTACTAGTAATGGCGTCCTTCTCCCCGAAGTACTTTGGGGTTCCGTAAGCCTTGAACTCCCAAAAAGAGAGTGTTCGTGCTCAAATATGACCAACCACAAACTATGCATAAAAATTCCCAAGCCGCTCATCCATCAGCTCCATGATCCCCTCCTTGATGGTACCAATCATCATAGGTGTCGCATCCAAAATACAACGAGTGATCTCCGACATAACGAACTCGCATATCCTCTCATCAATCATCTCAGCACCAGAGCCTGAACCTAGATCATAACCTCCTTCATGAGTGCTCATCCACCATACTGAAAAGCAACCACAAAAATGATTAGAACATACCCACATATCCTCATCCGTCAGACTTCTTAGAATCCTCGTGACTTTCCTTGATTTGAGTATGGATCCTATGCTTTCAGCAGTACAGGCCTAATACTACCTTCCACACCTATCCATTATTTCCTCAAGAATCATCACAGATTCTCCAAGTCACCTTCTCAAACTGGTATTCCTAAAACCCGCTAAACAACACACCATTCCCACTAAAGCACTTCCTAGGCTCTCCTAAGAATCCCACATCACCCTACCACCAGCTGCTGAAGAACTACTACTAATGTTAGTGTTAGATGCATTTTATATGCATCTTCTAGCACGTTTTTTCTCGGTATTTTTCTATAAAAAGATAATTATCTCCCAAATGTTATCATAAATTGCGTGTTTCTCCTTATATTTGTAGAATGCCCGTACTACTCACTTTTATTATGATTTTTAGGGCAAATTGGAGCACATTAACAAATACGACATCTCGGGATACATTCTAGGAAGCATTAGAGCTTGATTGGAGATGGAAATAAGGAAGGATGCTGATGAATGATATGGAGTAGCTTGAAAGGAAGAATTGCAACCGAAACGAGGCAGAAATGAAGAAATGTGATCGCAATTCCCATATATGTGATCGCAGAAAACGATCGTATACTTACTTCGAGGTTTCTACGTGCCAAAATTCGGGCTGAGGAAAAAAATACCATTTATGCAATCGCAGATTCCATATATGCGATCGCAGATTCCATATATGCGGTCGCAGATTCCATTTATGCGGTCGCAAATTTGCTTCGAAATCTTGAAAAGTTCCAAAATGGAATCATATTTCATTAAGTCACTTCGAGACACGTTTTCACGAAAAATGCGATCTCATTTATCATATATGCGATCACAGAAATCTCTGCATTTTGACTGGACGTATAAAAAGGCTTCTAAAAACACCCCAATGACCCATTTCGTGATTCCAAAGGATTGAGAGGCGATTTTCAGAGGTTTTCGAGTGCCAAACACAGATCTGAAGAACACGATTCGATTCTTATTTTTGTTTAGTAAGATTTGTAAATTATGTTTTGTTTTTACTTCTTGTAATTCTTTTTTAGCCATGTCAGGCTAAAATCCCTAGACTTCAGTTTCTCAAACAACTCGAATTTTTGTGCAAGTAATCATTAGGCACGATTTTTTATGGTGTTTACTGTTTAGTTTGATAAGGTTTATGCTTAATTAAAAGTTTGATTTTGCTTCAGTTTTTGTTAGCCACTTTAATTGTTAATGAATCATTCCAGTTATATGATTTGTTTAAATCCGTAATTGTCTTTATTAATCACTAAAAGTAACGAATATTAGATTAATTCTATGTTTAGGGTTAACTCTAATATAAACTAATCAAACAACTCTTTACGATTCCAAGCTTGTGAGACATATCAGACTTTACTGGGAATTTTACACTGTATCTAATACTGCTTTTCTAAATTAATTAAAAACTTATTTGGTTAATTCAGTAAAAAGTAAGGTTAAATTCAAAGAGCTTGTTTTGATTAAACATTTTAGTAAAAGAAAGTTGATAGAGCTTATTAATAATTTCCAGTATCAGTTTAAACAGTACACAATTCAATAAGCGTGTTGAAGGTTATTTGCATGACTAGGAGAGTCACCGTGAAACTGAAATTGCTTTTACTTTCTGAATTTTATTATAGTATTTAAATTTCATTTTTCTTTTATAAAATTATGTCCAAGTTAGTTTTAATATTAAACAAATCCCCCCCCCCCCCAATTTTAATTATTGTTAATTTAGTGTGTGTCTTACGCAAGAGAGGTATAGACTTTAGGACATGTCCCTGTGGAATCGATCCTGCTTTCCTGTACTATCCCCTAGTGCATTAGAGCAGTAATTTTACTTATATAATTTGTTTGTTAGACGTTGCGACACGCTGTTAACAAATTGGCGCCATTGTTAGGGACACGGCAAACACTAATCGTTTTATGCCAAGGTCTACACGTACATGTACTCCACTACAACTTGATCCAAAGATAGAGAAGACAAGAATAAAACTCAGAAAAGAAGTACTTCCGCATAAAAAGTTACAAGTTTTTTTTCGCATCAACGTCTTCTTCAGCTTCAGAGCAAACAAATCCACAACGCACTCCCTTGTGGAACGAGCCTGAAACAACCTTCTCATATTTTCCCAAAGCACCCCCATCCTCACCTACCCATAATCTGTTCTAAACCTACTCACCAGCACCCTCTGTCAAATCCGAAAACACTGAACCATCTAAATCAGATACTAAAACAGAACTAGCCAAGAGTGTTCATGGAGACGAAGATGAGAAGACTCTTCGAGAGTGTGTGACATAAGATGTTACACAACAGCCCTTGTGCGACACAAGATGTTACACAATAGGCCTTGAGAACGAATATTCGTATAACTTTCTCAAGGAGTTTCACCTAGTATGCTCTGGGATGAAGCCACATGCTATCACGGAAGACCATATCAAGTTAAGGGCATTACCCTTTTATGTCCAAGACGTAGTAAAAGAGTGGTTGTATGACCTTCCATCTGGATCAATAACTACATGGAACGAGCTAGCTAAACTTTTTATGGAAAAATATTTTACAGAAGCAAAAGTGTCCAACCTCCACAGAGAAATCCTTGCCATAAAGAAAGGAAAAAGAAAAGCCCTTCACACTTATTGGGAGCGTTTCAAGAAGCTGTTGGTTCGGTGCCCACAACATGGGATCAGTGACTATCAGTTATATCAATGTTTTTGTGAAAGCCTGAATCCAATGGAAAAGCGACTGATCAGCGTTTCAATTGGTGATTTGCTTGCAGATATGACGTCGATCGAGATCTGAGCATTAATGGAGAAGCTGGCAACTGAATCAAAACACTCAACAAATGAAATATAATGGTATCCAGATCAGCCACGAGGTGTGAAGTAAATCAGCAATGCCTAATTTTCAGCAACCACCTGCTCAACAACAAGCTAGCAGTTCCAGCATGTCTCTAGAAGACATTGTCAAAAAGCCTTGCTACCAGCACCCAAGATTTTCAGAATGAGACCAAGTCTATTATCAAAAATCTTGAGCAGCAGGTATCACAACTCGCGAACTCTATGAGCAAGCTGGAAGCACAAGCATAAGGAAAGTTCCTATCGCATACTGAGACAAACCCAAAGCACAACACTTATCATGTGACTCTCAGAAGCGGTAAAAACTACAAGGGACCAAATCAACAAGAAGATGAGGAAGAAGAGATCGTAGTTGAACAAGAATCTGAGGCAACTGAAGAGGTGTAGAAAAAAGACAAGCCAGTTGAAGCTGAGGTAAAAATTACTCCTCCTCCTTTTCCCTCAAGACTGAAAAATACAAAAAAAAAAAGAGAAGGAGGACAGAGAGATTATGGAATTCTTCAGAAAAGTTGAGGCAAACATCCTACTTCTTGATGCTATAAAACAACTACCCCGATATGCGAAATTCCTGAAAGAACTATGTACTTCAAAAAGAAAACTAATAGGTAACGAAATAGCTAAGGTTAGTGAAAATGTTTCAGCTATTTTCCAAAAAAGGTTACCCCCAAAATGCAAAGATCCAGGGGTATTCACTGTTCCTTGCAAGTTGGGGAACCTTTCAGTTCCGCGTTCCACACTGGACTTAGGAGCCTCAATAAATGTTTTACCATATTCAGTTTTTAAAACTATCGGTGTAGGGCCACTAAAAAGAAACAGGTGGTATCATTCAGTTGGTTGATCCTTCATTGGTATACCTAAAAGGTGTGCTAGAGTACGTTTTGGTCCAAATGAATGAGTTGATATTCCCAACTGAGTTTTACATTCTATATATGGGAGATGACGACTTACTGAATTCCAGTTCTATTCTTTTGGGGAGACCATTTTTGAAAACTGCCAGAACAAAAATACATGTTTATGATGGTACCCTTTTTATGGAATTCGATGGTGAAGTTATCAACTTCAATATTTATGATGCCATGTGTTATCCAGCCGATGTTTCAGCTCTTAATTTCATAGATGTAATTGAACCATTAACTGCTGAATATTTTGAGATTACTAACGGAGAGTCACTAGATTTAGTACTCCACAAAAATTTGTCTGTTCATGCAGCTCGGTTTTTATCAGAAAAATATGTTCTTGACAAGCAAGTGAAAGAAATGGACGATCACATGGACCAACAAAGGAAACTCAGGTATGACAATCATATTATGAAGTTACATGATTCTAACTCCAAACCTTTTCCTTCTGTAGTGAAAGCACCCATCTTGGAGCAGAAGACTCTATCAGAACATCTGAAATATGCGTTCCTTGGAGAAGAAGAAACACTCCCAGCTATTATATCCAACAAGCTTTAAGAAAAGGAAGAATCTAAACTGATTGGGATTCTGAAGCAGTAGAAGAACGTGATTGGGTGGACCATAGCTGATATAAAAGGACTCAGCCCATATTTATGCATGCATAAAATAATGATGGAAGAAGATTTTAAGCCTTTATGAGAAGCCCAACAAAGACTGAACCCATCAATGATGGAAGTAGTTAAGAAGGAAATTATGAAACTTTTGGATTCTGGAATGATATAACCGATATCTGACAGTAAATGGGTCAGCCCAGTTTAAGTAGTTCTGAAGTAAGCTGGAGTGACAATTATGGAAAATAAAGAAGGAGAGTTAGTCCCGACTCGAGTTCAAAGTGGATGGCGCGTCTGCATCGACTATAGGAAATTAAACGTTGCCACCTGAAAATATCACTTTCCACTTTTGTTCATTGATCAGATGTTAGAAAGGCTTGCTTGAAAGTCACATTACTACTGTCTGGATGGATTCTCAGGCTTTCACCAGATTCCAGTTATCCTAGAAGATCAAGAGAAAACAACTTTCACCTGACTATTCGGAACTTTTGCTTACAGACGCATGCCCTTTGGACTCTACAACGCACATGCCACCTTCAAAAGGTGTATGGTAAGTATTTTTTATGATTATGTAGAAAATACAATAGAAGTATTTATGGATGATTTTATTGTATATGGAGATTCCTTTGATACTTGTCTTAAAAACCTCATCAAAATTCTTCAAAGATGCATTGAAACTAACTAGTCCTAAATTTTGAAAAATGTCACTTTATGGTTGACCAAGGTCTGATTTTGGGTCATATTGTTTCAAAAAGAGGTTTAGAAGTAGACAAGGCCAAAATAGATATTATAAAAAGCTTACCCTATCTGAAGAGGATTCGGGAAGTGCGTTCTTTTCTTAGCCATGCAGGTTTTTGCAGGAGGTTTATTAAAGACTTCTCAAAGATTATGGTGCCCATGTTCCAGCTACTACAAAAAGACGTAGAGTTCGCTTTTAATGAAGATTTCAAAAAGGATTTCGATTTGTTGAAAAACCTACTCACTTTAGCTCCTATTATTCAGCCACCATATTAGAGCTTGCCTTTCAAGATTATATGTGACGCGAGTAATTCTGCTATTGGAGTTGTGTTGGGACAAAGGAAAGATCGGGTCCCCCATGTTATTTACTATGACTCAAAAACCTTGGACAACGTGCAAGCAAAATATTCAACCACAAAAAAACTGTTGCTGTCAATTGTTTTCGCGCTGGAGAAATTCAGAAAATACTTGATGGGGACGAAAGTCATAATTTTTTCTGACCACGTAGCAATTCGATATCTTCTTGCCAAGAAAGATTCAAATCCAAGGATTATCAGATGGATTCTACTGCTATAGGAATTCGAAATAGAGATCAGATACATGACTGGGAAATAAAACATGGTATCTGATAATCTGAGCCAACTGATCCCACCAGAATACCCAACACCGATCCGTGAAACCTTTCCTGATGAGCATCCTTTTGCTATTCAGAATCCACCATGGTTTGTTGATATAGTGAATTACTTGGTCTCCAGAGAACTCCCTTCAGATCTCACTCGAGATTAGAAATATAAAATAAAGAAGAAAAGATATATTTGGGATGAGCTCTATTTATGGAAATATTGCATTGATCAAGAAATTAGAAGATGTGTGACCCAAGACGAAGTTAAATCGGTTCTGAACTTCTGTCATTATGAAGCTTGTGGAGGGCATTATGGTCCATAATAAACCACGCACAACGTTTTGGACAACGATCTTTATTGGCCCCATATTTTTTGCAATTCATTCCTATTTTGAAAAACCTATGACCGGTGCCAGATGAACGGGTCTTTAACTTCTCGGAATCAGATGTCACTCAATCCAATCTGAGTATGTGAAATCTTTGATGTTTGGGGCATAGACTTTATCGGTCCATTCCCACCATCATTTGGGTTTGGGTACATCTTGCTAGCAGTAGATTATGTGTAAAAATGGGTTGAGGAGAAATCTACCCGTACAGATGACGCGAAGGGTGTGGTTGATTTTTGTAAAAATAATATTTTTGCTACGTTTGGGACACCAAAGGCCATCATTAGTGACCGGGGTATGCATTTCTGTAACCACACCCTCGAGGTCATTATGAAGAAGTACGGTGTTACGCATCGGGTGTCAATTTCTTATCACCTACAAAACAACGGGCAGGTTGAATGTAACATCCTGTTTCGGGTCGTCAGTGGTTAGAGTTTGTGGGCTGCAACCCGAACATGAGGAAGTCTCGGGGTTGCGACGAGTTACTAGAATCGTAAGGCATCTCGTCACCTTTCTGTTGGTATGAGGTTCTTTAGAAACGGAGTCATATCGAGGAAGCATTGGTAGTTTGAAGTGTTGGCAGGATAAGTCCCTTAATTTGAGAAAGGTGGCATCTGAGTACAATGGGCGTACGTTTGTGTACGCTTAGCGTACTCATGTGCGTGGTTTTTAAGCAGAGCCACCTAGTACGTTGGGCGTACTAGGCACATAGTGAAAACCCTATTTTTGGGTGTGTCCCTATATAAAGAATGAGATGGCCTCATTCTTGGCCACCACCCTCAGATTTCAAACCCTCCTAAACACCAAACCTTCGTTCATGGAGTTTGTGGATGCATTTGAGAGCCTTTGATTGTTTTAAGTGTTCTTGTGAGATTTTTGGAGTGGAGAAGGAGCATGGAAGAGAATAGAGTTGGAGTCCAGGCTTTCGATCTGAGATTTTATGTGGATGGAGCATCATTTGAAGGTATAAAGCTCAAAGCTTTCCCATCCTTTTGATTTGTGCATGTTATGGTCCATTTGAGGGTTTTTGGTCCCAAAGCTTGAAGCTTTATGAGTTGTTGCACTCCAGAGTCTAATGTTTGTCCTTTAAAGTGTTTCTAGTGGAGAGGATCCATAAAAATGAGGTCTTGGACGTTGGAATCAAACCATGCATGAGTTATGAGCCTTTTGAGATAAGAGAGTGATTGATTTGGGTGTTGTGACCTCCTCATCCCTGCAAAGGCTTAAAGTCACTGACTTTATGGAGTAAGAGCCATTAGGGAGTCCAGATCTGGGATTTGAGTTAATGTTTTATCTGATTAAGACCAAATGAGTAGAAAGAGTAAATCATGGAAGTACGCTGAGCGTAATTCCTGTACGCCCCGCGTACTGCCCCAGTGTCACTGATGGCCAATTTGGATTCGTTAGTACGTTGAGCGTACCAAGAGAGGTATGCCCTGTGTAACCTCACTGTGGACTTATGGGCTAAGTCTCATTTTGGGCCTTGAGTGTTGGGCCTGGAGTTTGGGCTTGTTGAAATAGAGTTTCGGACCAGAGGATTATGTATAGGTGCTTTGGGCCCTTGAGTTGGGCTTGCCTTTTAGACTTGAGAGTTGGGCCTCAGGAGAGCCCATTTATTATTGGGCCTTGGTGGGCCCAATGGGTTTTAGGTTATTGATGGGCTAGTTAGTGGACTACCTTTAGACCTAATGAGTGAGAGTTTGGACGTAGTTCCTAATTGGGTTAATTGTGGATTGGCTCAGAGTTAGAGGTCGGTGCGTAGCAGTGTTATAGGGATTGTTCATCATCCGAGGTGAGTCTTCTCACTATACTTACCATGAGTGGTATCCTTGTGTGACTGAGATGTCTTATGTGCTTATTTGTGTACTGTGATATTCTGCATTATGTCTCTGTGATTTACGCTGAGTATTGTTATTATGAGCTTATTGAGTTAGGACTGGAGGGTCCACCTGAGTTTTGGGACCAGAGGGTCCCACTGAGACACATTGACCGGAGGGTCTTATCTAAGTATAGCCATGAGAGGCTACTGAGATATGTGTGGTATTTTGGGGAACTCACTAAGCTTCGTGCTTACCGTGTTATGTGATATGTGTTTCAGGTTTTTCTCAGAATCACGGGAAGGCACTGGCTCGATTGTACACACCAGAGAAAGAGTTATGTTTTAAGGATCCTGGATTATTAATCAAACGATTATGGAGATGCGTTTTTTAAATTAAATAAATGAGATTTTGTGAAATGCGTTATGAGAATTATATGATTTTAAAATGAAAATTTTGTTTGGAAATTTATGGTGTTACAAGTTGGTTCAGAGCCTTGGTTTGAGGGATTCGGATGCACCTTCGGGTAAATCTGGACTCAAACTGGGGATTTGAGAAAATTTTCAAAAGAAATGATTTTCTAAAACGAGCAAGAGTTTCTAAGAGTAAAACGAGAAGGAGCAGTGTGTACAATTAGCCAGAGCCCGAACGGTGATTTCCCAAAAATACCCTTACTTATTTGTGTTATGAGTTATTATTGAGATATTAGTGATGCATGCTAGAAGATAGGCTAGGTATTTCATACTCTAGGGCTACAGTTGCCTAATTTGTGATGCCTTAGCCTAGGAATTTTGCTATCTGTGATGTGCTTTGAATATGTGTTGAGTAAGAGTATCCAACAGGAATATTTTAGAGAGAACTTTGAGTAGAGGAGTAATCTAGGTGAGATACCTAGATGAGTATTGGATGAGCCTACTGAGAGAGTAGTTAGATATCCACGAGGGGGTAGAGTTGCTTGAGTTCGGTGATACCTTTTGAGTGTAAGTGGAGTGGTAACCTAGAGTGGTTTTATGTGTTTGTAGAGATTATTCTATGCCCGAATGTTGCTCGCTTCGTGCTTTGTGGAACTCTTGATGATGGGAGTCAGCTACTAAGTGAATATGAAGATATTCAGGAGGTAGATGGTTGACATCATAAGGGGTTCTGCAGCAGCTGATGGCAGAGAAGTGAGGGAACCTAGGAAGAGCCTAGGGAGTGGCCTTAGTCAGATGAGTACGCTGATAGAGGAGAGTATTCGCTGGGAAGCGACCAGGTTTAACGGGATTGGTGATCGAGAAGGTTGATAAGCTACTTAGGAATTCTGGGACGATCCGTGTGGAAAGTATGGGTAGATGTGGCAGGTAGTATGGTCCCGTACTACTGAAAGCAGAGGACCCGTACTCGAAACAGGGAGAATACCATAGGTTCTAAGTAGCAGATTGAGAGGAGATAACATGGTTCGGGTACCATGATTCATAGCAGATTGAGGGGTGATCACATGGTTCGAGTACCATGATTCGTGGCGGTTAGTGATTTTGGTTTTACCAGTTGTCCCATGATGGTTGATTAGTCTAATATCAGATGATAGAGTGTGGGGCCAGAGGGCCATGTCGAGTAAGTTTTAATGGAGTATACCTTGAAAGGGAAATTGAGTTCATTTCCGAGAGATTTTATTGGTGAGATGCCAGTTGGAGTCGCGAGGCTCAGGGATGAGTAGAGATGATGCTTATTGGAGGAACGAGGTCTGAATCGAGCCATCGGCTGACGGATGAGACGACACCTTCTGTGGCAAGAGTGCGCTATCCCTGTTTCCTGGGAGAAGCAAAAAGGATAACGAGTTTCTGGTTTCAGAGTTTGGAGGTAAACCCCATGGGGGTAGCTTATGGTGGTGACCTTTTCACCAGAGTATTTGGGCAATATGTCTGCTGTGAGGTATTTCTTGTATCATGGAGTCATTGTGGAAACTGAGATGGAAGAGACCCAGGAAGGTGCCTTTTTGAGTGTGGCATGCTTTTAGCAGCAGTTTCAGGTGGTTAAGAGGAATATATCGGGGCGGTGGTCCTCGTTGTTATGTTGTGTATCGACTGTGAGAGTGAGGTATCGTGCTTTAATGATGATTCCCATGTTGGGAGGCTGGTCGAGGAGTCAGAGACGAGGTGTGTGATAGTGCATTATTTCCGGAGCGAGGGTCAGGGTTATTTCAGAATAGTTGAGGTATCTGGCGGTGTGTTAGTCTGAGGTTTCGAGATGACCAGAGACAGTCACGTTGGGAGGATTCTGAGATTCTTGTCTGAGTTACGGGATATTTGGAGTTGCTTGATCATTGAATGTTTGTGTGGTACGTTCCAAGAGTCAAGTGTGATGTACCTGGTGAAACAGTTTACAGAGTAAATTGTTGGTATGCCGACTGGTGATGGTTCGAACCCTGAGTGAGGGAGAACTGGGTATTCAACTGAGAGGGTCAGCAATTCGTTCAAGTGCGGTTAGAGAACTGATTGGAGATCTGCGGTGCGGACACATGAAACCTGGATATTGGTGGATGCGGCGAGGTGCGAGGCGGGATGATGTATGAGTATGTGCTTAAGGATGTATGAGTGAATCCACGACAGGTGGCCGTTGGTCAGAGGATTTATTATGGCTAGAGATTTTTTGGGTTTGCAAATGTTGAGTTCGAGGTGGTTGGGTCACTGAGTTCAGGGTGCAATAGCTGAGATTTGCGGGTATAGGTATAGATTCTGATCTATACTCCAGAAGGGCAGCAATTGAATTGTCAACCAATTTCAGAGTCGGTATGTATAGTTCGTATGAGCGGTGATCAGTAGAGGGTGGAGCTTCGGATTTCATCAACGTGTATTCATTCGTTGACGTTTCCTCCGTGTTTCAATTGGAGATGAGAGTATTTCAAGGTTTCGAGTTGTGTAGGTGGAAGATCAGTGGTTAAGGCAAGACCGCGTGAGACGCTGTGATGGTGTACCTAGGTACCCGAGTATGATGTCCTAATGTTTGGTCATGTTAAGACTCGAGTTGTGAGATGTCGATGTTGGATAAGGTGTCTAAGTCCATAACTATTTCTGGTATGTACTTGACCCGACCCGACATGGTCCATTTGGGTTGCATGGCATCATGCAGTTGGATAGACTAAATGAGAGAAATAACAATTGTGGTTTATTAATTAATTATAAGTTCTAATATGTTAATAGTATTATTTAATTAGTATTGATCAAGAATTAATCTAGAATTAATTAAGTGATCAAAAAGGAGACTAATTAAATATATGGGTTGATTGTGTAAATCATCCATACTTGTATAGTGGGCTAAATGCTCCATGGATTATCTAGTTGGGCTAAGGTCCATAGGATGCTCCATGGATGCTCCATGGGAGTTACAAACCCATGGGTCATGGAAATGAAGAGCCATGTTACATTAGGGTTTACATGGTGTAACCCTAATGCAACATACTATATAAGCATACTTACATCCACCAAAATCGGTAGACTAGTGAGACAAGAGGCCAAGGCCGATTTCAAGTGTTATATAATTCTCTCAAAGTTTATTCCAAGAGAATTTGGTGTTGTGTGAAACATTTGAGGCATCACACTTGGGGTGCTAGGCTCTCAAGGTTTTCAAGGAATCAAAACAACAACAAGGTATGTAATTTTAGCCATCTTTTATGATTAAAGTTCCCCATGTATGCTAGATAGGATTATGAACCTTGGAAAAAGTATTTTGCATGTATTTTAGACAAACATAGATCCAAGGTTTTTCTAGGGTTGCATGTACACTTAGGAGTGTTAGAATGCTCAAAACCGTCAGTGGTATCAGAGCCTAGGCTTGTTTATTTTAATACTTGATGCAAAATTGTGAAAAAAAACTCGTTTTTATGCATTCTGAAGCATGAACTCACCGAGTCCATGGGGGACTCGACGAGTACATGAGTAAACTCATCCTACTCGTCGAGTAGGTTCTTGCACTCGACGAGTAGGAGCCCCTGAGTGCAGTTTTTCGAGTTTTGCTGCTGGAAATGGACTAGAAACATTACCCTAAATTGTTTTTTTGTGTTTTAAAACTTGTTTTAGATGGTGTAATGGTTGTTCTAATCCATTTACAAAGGCTAATATCAAAATTACATGATTATATGTGTTCATATGTTCTTGAAATTTTGATATGATAATTCATGTTCTTATGAGTTCTTGATAGATCATAGGAATTACTTGTTTAATGCTGAATTCATGATCTTTATGTGTTTTAATGGAGTCCATAACTTGTCCTCAAGTTATGGATAACCAAAAGTCTCTTTGTATTAAAGCCATTAAAAGAACACATAAGTTACAAAAATAAAGAGTCTTCATTTTAATAACTCATAAGTTATGAATCGAAAGGTTTTGTAAAGTTACAAAACTTGCCCTCAAGTTTTGGAACATGTAAAGTCATCTTAATAAACTTTAGTTCCAACCCCTAGAATTTTAAAAGTTAAAATTCAACCCTTATACTTTATAATATTATAAGTTTAATAATATATATATATATATATATATATATATATATATATATATATATATATATATAAGATCAATTCGTTTTACCGTTAGTAGGCCTCATTCACGAAGTCGGTCTATAAGGGGGGTATAAGGTTGTTGTCTATAAAATGGCAGCTTAATGGGTGTCCACTCTCACCCACCACTTCCTTGACTGGTGGAGGGTCGTTAGCCGAACAGGTAGGACAATGACTTAAAATTCTCATTAAAAGTATAATGATTATTATAAAGTAACTAAATGTTTTATAAATTCTCAATCTTAGTTACTTTAGGAAAATGTGAATAAGGTGCTAACCCATGAAATTACACTTTGTACTTTGATTAAGTCGTTGGTGGAGCGTGTGTGGTTAACCAGCACACTAACTTGGACTTAACAAGGTAGGCAAAGGGTGACTTAAGGTTTTTCATAGGTCGTTGGAGCGCGTGTGGTTTACCGGCACATCGATTAAGTGAAAAACATTAAGGGTACCAAGTAATTTGCATGGTTACTTCACACCCTGTTTTGTGATCCTCGGTATCCCAGTCACAAAACATGAAGGGCACACTCGAGATTGAAACATGCCATTGAAAAGTTCAATGAATCTCAAAAGAATCTAGGAGTTTCTAAAACCAAATAAACCTAATAATTTATATATATTTCGTTTTCATGGCGGAAATTTGTGAATCGTCATTCACCTACCTTTCAAATATGTTTTAGCTTAGATTACGGCATCCCTCTTCTAAGTTATAATATATTCTGATTGGATCCTAGCCTTAATATTACATTTGGGTGTTTTATTAAGGACTATCTTTATATCTAAACTAAACTTGTATTTTCTTCTTTTCAGATGTCTACCAACAATGCTGCTCCTGGCTCAAACCCTACCGGCTCCTTCTCTCTCATGAACCTTTGTGGGAGAGTCATCTTTGATGGATCCAACTTTACAGATTGGATCAGGAATATCAGGATGGTCACTCGGTATGAGAACAAAGAATATGTTCTCAACAAGGAGCTTAAGGTACCTGAGCCAACTGCTACTCCTGAGGAGTTTGCTGAATATGAGGCACATGAAAGAGATGCTACCAAAGTGGCATGCATCATGATGGCCACTATGACAGCCGAGCTCCAAAAGTCCTATGAGGACTACTATCCTTTTGAGATGCACCAGGATTTGATGGACCGCTACCACCAGAGTGCTCGTCAAGAGCGATATGAAATCATCTCCTCCATGAAAACAACCCGAATAAAAGATGGTGAACCCATCACGGGCCACATGCAGAAAATGCAAAGGTATGTGGACCGTCTAATGAAGCTGAATGTGAACTTCCCCGAGGAGTTAGCAATAGATATCATTTTGCACTCCTTACCATCATGTTATTATCACTTCCGCATGACATACCACATGAACAAGGAAGAAGTCACTCTCAGCAAACTTCAAGGACTCCTAAAGACCGCAGAATCAGGTCTTAAAGGTAAGTCGATTGTTACCACTCCTACTCCTACTCCAAACTCCGCACCTGTCCTGGCAATCGGGAAAGGTAGAGGGAAGAAGAGGAAGAACCCTTCGAAGGGTACCAAGGGTAAGACCCTTGATGGCTCCTCTTCAAGCGGAACCAAGAAAGGTTTCGTCACTCCTTCTTCTGATCTAAAAGAGGCTGAATGCTTCTATTGCCATGAAAATGCGCACTGGAAGCGGAACTGCCCAAAGTACCAGCAAGATTTGAAGGATGGGAAAGTGAAACCCAACCATGCATGTATTTACACTATATTATCTAATAACTCATCCTATTCTAACTCTTGGGTCCTTGATACCGGCTGTGGTATTCATATTTGTTCTGATTTGCAGGGACTAAGAAGAAGTGAGAATGTGGAGCATGGAAAGATAAACTTGATCACGGGGAATATGAAAGTTTCACCTGTCACCAAGATTGGAGTTTATACTTTGTTGATAAGTAGTGGGTTTACTTTAGATTTGAATAAATGTTGTTATTTGCCTAAAATGGCAAGAAATGTTATTTCCTTTCATGCTTTGTACAAACAAGGGTTTACCTTTTCTTTTGATAATGAAGTTGGTGGAATAAATGCTTTCTTTAATAATGTGTTTTCTTTTAAAGCATTACCTTGTGATGGTGTGTATGAAGCTGTGTCCGTTGTAGATAATTTAGAAAATAATGTGTTGTGTATTGATTCTACTAATGATAATAACTTGGATAAAGCATCATTATGGCATTGTCGTCTTGGACATGTAAGCAAGAAACGCATAGGCCAACTCCAAAAGGATGGAGTCTTGGAGTCATTTGACCTAAAGTCATATGATAGTTGTGAATCATGCTTACTTGGAAAAATGACAAAGTCACCCTTCACAGGTTCTTGTGCTACGGGTGAAGGTTTGTTGGATCTAGTGCACATGGATGTGTGTGGACCCTTCAAAACTGCCACAAGGGATGCTAATCATTATTATGTGACTTTTACGGATGATTATAGTAGATATGGATATGTCTACTTAATCAAGCACAAGTCAGAGACTTTCGATAGGTTTAAAGAGTTTAAACAGGAAGTAGAGAATCAATTGGGCAGGAACATTAAGATGCTTCGATCCGATCGTGGTGGTGAGTATCTTAGTACAGAGTTCCTCGACTATCTTAGGGAATGTGGGGTTGTCTCACAATTGACACCTCCCAGGACACCACAGTTGAATGGTGTAGCGGAGAGGTGTAATCGAACCTTGTTGGACATGGTTCGTTCCATGATGAGTCGAGCTTTGCTACCAATCTCATTCTGGGGGTATGCCTTAGAGACTGCCGCCCATATCCTTAATCTGGTCCCTACAAAGAAGGTTGCCAAAATACCTCACGAGATGTGGACTGGAAAAGTTCCTAGTCTAGCCCACATCAAGATTTGGGGTTGCGAAGCTTTCGTGAGACACGAGACTCATAATAAGCTCGAACCTCGAAGTGAGAGGTGTATTTTCATCGGCTATCCACAGAAATCCTTTGGTTACCTTTTCTACAGACCCAGTGAGAATGTGGTCTTTGTAGCAAGAAGGGGTGTCTTGAGAGAGAGAGAGAGAGAGAGAGTTCATAAGCCAAGGAAACAGTGGGAGGCAAATTGACCTTGAAGAAATTCAAGAGTCAAGTGGTGAAGGAACCTCAAACCCTAGCAGTCAACTTGAGGAGGAAACTCCTGTTGATCCAATTGACAAGTCTGTACCTCTGAGGCGATCCACGAGGGTTAGGAATGCACCTGAGCACTACTATGGTTTCCATATTATTGCGGAAGGTGAGACACTTATCAGTGATGAGACACTGGTAAGTCTGGATGAACCTAACAGCTATGCGGAAGCCATGGCAGGCCCCGAGTCTGCTAAATGGAAAGAGGCAATGGACAGCGAGATACAGTCCATGTATAACAATCAAGTTTGGAACTTGGTTGACAATGTACCAGGTCGTAAGACAGTTGGGTGCAAATGGATCTTCAAGAAGAATACCGACATGGATGGTAATGTACACGCTTATAAGGCACGACTGGTTGCAAAGGGCTTTTCTCAAACTCCAGGAGTTGATTATGATGAGACCTTTTCGCCAGTAGCCAAGATTAAGTCTATTAGGATATTGTTAGCCATTGCTGCATTTCATGACTATGAAATATGGCAAATGGATGTCAAAACCACTTTCCTTAATGGAAACTTGGCTAAGGATGTTTACATGAGTCAGCCTGAGGGTTTTGTCAGTACAAAGAACCCTAATAGAGTGTGTAAGCTTGAGAAATCCATCTATGGATTGAAACAAGCACCTCGCAGATGGAATCTTTGCTTCGGTGAGAAAGTCAAAGAGTTTGGCTTTTCGAGGAGTGAAGATAAATCTTGTGTATATGTCAAGGCTAGTGGGAGTATAGTTAGCTTTTTGGTTCTGTATGTGGATGACATACTACTCACAGGAAATGACATCCCAACCTTGCAGGAAGTGAAGTCCTGGCTTGGGAAGTGTTTCGCTATGAAAGACCTAGGAGAAGCTGCCTATATTCTAGGGATAAGGATTCTGAGAGACCGGAGTAAAAGACTAACTGGACTTAGTCAAAGTACATACTTGTATAAGGTACTGAAGAGGTTCAGCATGCAAGATTCCAAGAAAGGAGAGTTACCCATCCAGAGTAACGCTAGATTAAGTAAGACTCATAGCCCGAGTACCGAAGTTGAGATAGCAGAAATGAGTCGAGTACCTTATGCTTCCGCTGTAGGATCGATCATGTATGCTATGAATTGTACTCGTCCTGATGTGGCCTTTGCCTTGAGCATGGTCAGCAGATATCAGGGGAACCCTGGCAAGGCTCACTGGACTACGGTAAAGAACATTCTCAAGTACCTGCGGAGGACTAAGGACTGGGTCCTTACCCTTGGTGGGAGTGATGACTTGAGAGTTGTAGGGTATAATGATGCTAGCTTCTAGACTGATAGGGATAATTTCCGCTCTCAGTCAGGCTGGGTCTTTACCTTAAACGGAGGAGCAATTTCTTGGAAAAGTTCCAAGCAGGTGACAGTGGCTGATTCAACTTGCGAATCAGAGTATATAGCGGCAAGCGAAGCAGCAAAGGAGGCTATATGGCTGAAGAACTTCATTGGAGACCTTGGAGTTGTACCATCTATAAAGGAGCCTATAAAGATTTTCTTTGATAGTGAAAGCGCAGTTGCCTTAGCAAAAGAACCAAGGGATCACGGGAGATCCAGACACATTGACAGAAAATACCATTTCATCAGACATCGTATAGAAGAAGGAATCCTCGTGGAAAAGAGGGTATCATCGGATGAGAACCCAGCAGATCCCCTCACGAAGGGACTGAGTAGGGCTAAACATCTCTAGCACGCAAGGATCATAGGGATGAAGGATGATATTAGTTTTAGTAGTTAGATAGTTTTGAAATTTGTAAAGTGTAATTGACATTTGATGATGAATAAAAGTTGTGTTTATTTATGAGTAAAGTGTTGCTATCTTTTTTCAATCGTTTACTATTATTTCTTTTGCATGTTTTGACTTCCAGAATATTTATGTTGTGTTTTACATATTATTCAAATTATCCACAGTCGGTCATATGTTGGAAGTAGATATGAATTAAGACTGTCATGAGTTGGTTGTAGAGGTCTAAGATGTTGGACATGGCCTCAACACTCATGGGTGCTCATAAGTTCTGAGTATTGGATTCAACCCACGCTCGCTGGTATCACTTCATGGAATTTATCTCGAGTGATCGCGAGATGGTAATATCATATAAGTCTTCAAACCTAGAGATATGACTTGTTGTCTATGAGTTGGTTATACATTGATCGTACGAAAACGCATTGGTAACTCGATGGTATAAAACGTGCGTTTGTGTGTGATTTAACAAGTAGTAGAATAAGCATATGAGTCGAAGTTTATCTGTTCCTTCTTGGATTAGAAGCGATATCTGGGCCCCTCGATGATTTTGTTTTGACCTATGTACCGGGCCCGGTCAGAACTAAGTTGATGTGTTCAATTAAGTTCTATGTCAAGCAAATCGGAAATCGGGAAACAAACTGCAGGACAAAAGTAAGACATTGTTCCATGTATTTGTCCGGCTGATATCTAGAACAGAGGATTATATGATCACTTATCTTAAATGGCGTAACATCATCTTCTCAGTTCCGAGAGACCTTGAAAAGAGCTACGATTGATGATCGGTTCCTGAAGTCATACTTGCAGTTATAGTTATTAGACTTATCCAAGTGGGAGACTGTTGGATAAGGTGTCTAAGTCCATAACTATTTCAGGTATGTACTTGACCCGACCCGGCATGGTCCATTTGGGTTGCATGGCATCATGCAATTGGATAGACTAAATGAGAGAAATAACAATTGTGGTTTATTAATATATTATAAGTTCTAATATATTAATAGTATTATTTAATTAGTATTGATCAAGAATTAATCTAGAATTAATTAAGTGATAAAAAAGGAGACTAATTAAATATATGGGTTTATTGTGTAAATCATCCATACTTTTATAGTGGGCTAAATGCTCCATGGATTATCTAGTTGGGCTAAGGTCCATAGGATGCTCCATGGGAGTTACTGTTGGGTTTTGTGCATTCTAACACTTCCTAAGTGTACATGCAACCCTATTAAACCTTGGATCTATGTTTGTCTAAGATACATGCAAAATATTATTTTCCAAGGTTTATATCCTATCTAGCATGGCATGGGGTACTTTTAAACATAAAAGAACTAGATGAGTTACATACCTTTTGTTGATTGTTGATTCCTTGGAGTTTGAGAGCCAAGCACCAATAATGTGAATGCCTCAAATGGAAATCACAAATCACCACAAACTTGGAAAATGTATGAGAGAGTATACTAACTCTTGATTTTGGCCACCACACTTACACACACCCTTAGTGTCTTTTTCATGCAACATAAGCTTGTTTATATAGTGTGCATGGTTAGGGTGAAACCCTAATAACCCATGTCTTTTCCTCTTCCAAGGATCCATGGGTTAAAAGCTCCATGGATCATCCATGGACTTCCATATAAGCTTAACCCATTAACAAATGAGCATTAGCCCACACCATATAAATACAATAGCCCATGATTTAATTAGTCTTCCTTTTAATCACTAAATCAATTCATAATTAATTCAAGATTAAAACTAATTAAATAACATGACTTTATATTAATATATTATAACTTATAATATATTAATAAATCGTAAGTATACAATTCTCATAAAATTATCCATAAACAGTTTGGGTGAAGTGCAACCCAAATGGACCATGCCGGGTCGGGTCAAGTATATACCAAATAAGTTATGGACTTAGACACCTTATCCAACAGTCTCCCACTTGGATAAGTCTAATAAATGTATTTGCGTATGTTACTTCAGGAACCAACCAGCAATCGTAGCTCTCGAAAACTCTGTTGAACTATGAAGCGCCATTTTAGATAAGTGATCATATAATCCTCTGTTCTCATGATATCAGCCGGACAAATACATGGAACAACGTCGTACTTATTGTCCAGCAGTTTGTTTCCCGATTTCCGATTTGTTTGACAAAGAACTAAATTGAACACATCAATTAGGTTCTGACCGGGCCCGGTACATAGGTCAAAACAAAATCATCGAGGGGCCCAGATATCGCTTCTAATCCTCCAAGGACTAGAAGGAACAGATAAACTTCGACTCATATACTTGTTTCTACTACTTGTTGAATTATACACAAATGCACGTTTTATAACATCAAGTTACTGATGCGTTTACGTGCAATCAATGGACAACCAACTCATAGGTAACAACTCATATCTCTAGGTTTGAAGACTTATATGATATTACCGTCTCACGATCACTCGAGATAAATTCCATGAAGTGATGCAAGTGAGCGTGGGTTGAATCCAATACTCATAACTTATGAGCACTCATGAGTGTTGTAGCCATGTCCAACATCTTAGACCTCTACAACCAACTCATGACAGTCTTGATTCATATCTACTTCCAACATATGACCGACTGTGGATGGTTTGAATAACTTAATCATTCGGAAAGAATAACCTAGTTATTATGGAAGTCAAAACATGCAAAGTGAAACACAATAATAATCGAATCCAATATGGTCTCAAAACCCTTTTGAATATAAATAAAACCACCTTTTATTTATCACCATATTAATTACACATTATTCATTGTATAATGTTTCAAATAATCAACTTAATACTTGAACAAAAACAACAGTCGTCCCATGCTCCTAGCATGTACACTTTGTTTTTCTAAACAATAGTTATGGCATACTCCAAGTATGCACACTATGTTTGTCTATGATCTTTACTTTGTGAAATAGATCAATTGAACATGATTCCAATGATGCTCATTTCACAATCCCAAATCCTTATTGTAAATGTAAGAATTCCTAATTCCTACCATTTACCAAAAAACTGTTAGATTTTAAACTTATATGCACTGATCCTCTCGTAATGATTATGCACAAGGTCACCAAAACCTTGTCATCAGTCATTACAGAGGATTCCAAAGGAGATCAACTCTATGGAAACGAACTCTCATATTCAAAGTACATTGCTTTGAACATCCTTCTTGCACTAAGGTTTTCTAATCTTACACAGTTTGAACAACTTCCACCTATGGAGACATTTCCATAGTCCCATTTCGACTATCACTTCCGAACAAGAGTTACCTCTTTTTTTCAGAATATGTCAATATGGTCCTTTCCAACAATTTACATCATACTTCCAACTGTCCCTGAGCAACCAATCTTTGGTGAACCTTAGATTGTCCTCGACAATTGCTTAATCATTTTAGTCATATCCGGTTCTATTCCTTTTTCCCTCTTAATGCTCTAAGCATTTTGAAAAATTTAGAACGGATGAATATTATAGCACATGTGACCGATCCTATACCCGAAGCATATGGGACACGATTCATGATGTCTCACATAAAGACCTGATACTAGATCAGTCTTTTGCTACAATATTTTTTTTTTATTTGCCATGTTTTCAAAAATCGACTATGAAGAGGGATGCCGTAATCATAATCGAATTTGAGAACGCAATATATATAGAATTTCCTTATGTTGAACCATTCCAACATAAAATTCATATATATATCCTTGACTAAAGATGATTAAAACTCAATCTAAGCTTTTAGAATTGAAATGAAGTATAATTTCCTCTCCCTTAATTATAGCAAAACAACTTTTTCAACCCCTACAACTTTACGAATTGAAACTTTTGTTTTTCTATAATTAACATTGCTAACTTGCAACACTAAACATAATAATCATGCTCCCACTAACATGATGATTATTAGCATAACACTTATGCTCCCACTAGCTCTGACATATTTCCAGAAATCAGCTGGACTTCTGAAATTTAGATTCGTACACCCTTTCTTAGATAGCTCACATGTGTGTCTAAACAATTTCCAGAACTATGAAAAGGGATGTCGTAATCATAGTCTTAATTGTTTAGACCTTTGCCATTTCTCACAAGTCCATGTTAGTGTGCCGGTTAACCACACACGCTCCACTAACGACTTTGAGAATGCAAACATCACAATTGCTATCTACTTAAAATCTTCTTAGTGAAAGCATTTCCTCACCATCATTTTCATGAATCGGAGAGAAACCTTATGACACTTAGATTTTATGGTGTATGAGTTCCTATCCATGTGAATTTGTCAAAACCATAATCACAAGACAAGGTTAGTAACAAATTCAGCCTTACATGGATTGAACTTGTTCAATCTTAATTTCTTGTCATCTGGTAGCACAAGGCCCACCAATGCTTCCAAGCTGTTATGCACACAGTTTAGAACTAACAGAACTCATATGCATAGTCAACTTAATAGGAACAGACATAGAAACAAGAATTATGTCAACTTAATAGGTTTCAAACCTTAAGTCGTGTGCTAGTGATAAAACTCAGGTTTTACTCTTGATTAAATCTTGAAATCCTTTCAGGATCTTTAAGACTCCCACTGTCCTCTTGACATATAAGTTTCCCTAGTCAAGAACCATTCCTTGACAAAACAAATATTCAAGGGATAGTGCAGATTCTTATCAAGATAAACACTTCACACAATTGGTCTTAGTTGGTCTTTGTCTTATCCAAGACATCACAACTTACCAATTTCAAATGTACAGGAGTAGAAAACATTTTACACTACATTTGATAAGTGTTTTAAACCTTACTTTATGTCACTCAATGTTATAATCTTGGATTATGACTCTAAGAGTTGTTTTGGAACGAAGTATGATCCATCTTCTTGATTTTAACCATTCCAACAATTCATGACCCCTCATCTTAGTCATAACAATGCACTAAGATGTCCTTAGAGTATGAATTTGTGATATGGTTTCATAATCATTAAGATGATCATAAAAACATGTATGATCCATCTTTTTGATTTTAACCATTCCTATAATTCATGACCCCTCATCTTAGTCATAACAATGCACTAAGATGTCCTTAGAGTATGAATTTGTGATATGGTTTCATAATCATTAAGATGATCATAAAAACATGATACTAAAGTACTCTCCCATCTTTTCAGATTTGAGAAACTTTTATCTTTCTGTCATATTTGATTCTTCTCATCCGTTCTGCCATACATTGAAACTTTTCCAATGTTACAGAATTATACTTAACCTTATAAGTATAACCATATTTACTAATCTCTAGTAAATCATGACGAATTGATCTTTGTGGTGGACCTTGACCAGCACACACCCAGTGTTAGTCCTTCAATTGACTCACATATGCATGTGATCAATGAATTAGTCTCAATTTTACAAAGATGAAAATTCTCATTCATCATACAATACAACTTGTATGATTCCAAGTTTCTGTCTAACTAAAGCTTGGATGATGAGAACCTTTCCTCATTTGGAAAATTCAGACACTACCACATATGAGAGAATCAAACTCATATTTCTAATATTGCTAGAAACATACAAACATCAATTTCCATAAATGCCATTGTAAGGGGATATAATATAAAATAAACTAAACAAAACTTTTATTTCTTTATTAAAATGCGGAAAAATATTCCTTACAATGCATCTTCAAATGAAAACTATGATATTACATATTTCCTACCAGTCTATCATAACTTTTAAGTAGTAGCTCAAAAATCCAATCCTCGAACCATGCGATAGAAATCCATCTTCGTGATCAGATTCAGCACACTCTTATTTTAACCTTCCTTTTGCTTGATCCTGCTAAACATCAAGATGCAACCTAGTCACATCATGTAATAAGAATCAACAATTAGGAACTTTAACAAAGTTAGATAGTGGACTTACCTGAAGCCGAGTCAAACATTTTGTCTCTACTTGCTTTCAAATATTTCAGGTATTCAGGGCAGCTTCGCTTCCAATGTCCCTTCTCATGACAATAAAAACATATAGACTCTTTGGGAATGGTACACGAGACAATCACAGACTTAGCCTTTCCCTTTACCTTTTGGTCAACCGGGTTGACCAAGGCCGATCCCCTTCTATTGGGACGAGAAAGCTTTTCTGGACTTCCAATGTTACCATTGTCCATGTCCATGGAAGTTTGAGAATTAGACCTTCCATCAATATTTGCTTGACCATTGCGCCAAATCATTGCTGATTCAGCAGCAACAATCAAATAAGAAAGATCTATTAGGGTTATGTCAGGATCTGTCATATGGTATTCTTTAATAAACTCACCATACGACTCAGGAAGCGACTGAAGAACCCAGTCAACAGCGAACTTCCTTGAAATAACAGCACCCAACATTCTCAACCTGTCTATGTGTGACTTCATTCCTAAGACATGAGAGCACACAGGTCTTCCATCTTTATGTTTCATTTCTAGTAGAGCTTGAGTGATCTTGAACCTTTCAAGTCTTTGGGCTTGTGGGTCAGGGAGAATAAATGGAGGAGGTGGGGGGAGTGAAGCATGATGTTGAGGGACATCATCTTCAAGAGGAAAGCTTGTTTCAAGCGATTTGGGAAGATCATAGTTGTCTGAACCAGACATCTACAATGGGAGAAAATCAAGTTAGTTGATTCAAGTCCTTAATATAACACCCAATATGAAATATTAAGGCTAGGACCCAACACAATATTTTATAACTTGGAAGAGGGATGCCGTAATCCAAGCTATAAAATATTTGAAGGTAGGTGAATGACGATTCACCAATTTCCACCATGAAAAACGAAATAATTTATTAGGTTTTAATTGGATTTGAAACTCCTAGATCTTTTGAGATTCATTGAACTTTTCAATGGCATGTTTCAATCTCGATTGTGCCCTTCAGGTTTTGTGACTGGGATGCCGAGGATCACAAAACAAGGTGTGAATAACCATGCAAACTCACTTGGTACCCTTAATATTATCACCTAATCGATGTGCCGGTTAACCACACACGCTCCACCGATCTATGATAAACATTAAGTCACCCTTCGTGATCCTTACTAGTCCAAGTTAGTGTGCCGGTTAACCACACACGCTCCACCAACGACTTGGTAAGGTACAAAGTGTGAATTTCATGGGTTAGCACCATATTCACATTTTCCTAAAGTAACTAAGATTGGGAATTTATAAGAGGTTTAGTTACTTTATAATATTCATTATACTTTTAATGAGAATTTAAAGTCATTGTCCTACCCGTTCGGCTAACGACCCTCCACCGATCAAGGAAGCGGTGGGTGAGAATGGACACCCATTAAGTTGCCATTTTATAGGCAACAACCTTATACCCCCCTTATAGATCGGCTTCGTGAATGAGGCCTACTAACGGTAAAACGACTTGATCTTATACATATATATAATAATTAACCATTAATGTTATAAATAGTATAAGGGTTGAATTTTAACTTTTAAAACTCTAAGGGTTTGGAATTAAAGTTTATTAAAGTGTGTGAAACTTTACAAATTCCAAAATTTGAGGGCAAGTTTTGTAACTATCCAAAACTTTTCATTTCATAACTTATGAATTAAAGGTTCATAAAAATGAAGACTCTTCATTTTATGTAACTTATGTGTTTTAAGTGTGTGTTTAAAAGAAGTGACCTTTGGATATCCATAACTTGAGGACAAAATATGGACTCCATTAAAACACATAAATGATCAAGAATTAATCCTAAACAATTCAGCAAATAATTCCTATCATCTTCTAAATTCATAAGAACATGAACATGATCATCAAAGTTTCAAGAATTATATGAACACATACAAAGCATGAAATTTTGATATAAGCTATTGTAAATGGATTAGAACTACCATTACACCAACTAAAACAAGTTTTAAAACACCAAAACAGTTTAGGGTAATGTTTCTAGTCCATTTCCAGCAGCAAAAGTCGAAAATCTGCATTCTGAGGCTCCTACTCGCCGAGTGCACGAACCTACTCGGCGAGTAGGATGAGTTTACACATGAACTCGGCGAGTCCCCCCATGGACTCGGCGAGTTCATCAGTCAGACAGCAAAAAATCGACTTTTTATCACTATTTTGCATCAAGTATCAAACAAACAAGCCTAGGCTCTGATACCACTGTTGGGTTTTGTGCATTCTAACACTTCCTAAGTGTACATGCAACCCTATTAAACCTTGGATCTATGTTTGTCTAAGATACATGCAAAATATTATTTTCCAAGGTTTATATCCTATCTAGCATGGCATGGGGTACTTTTAAACATAAAAGAACTAGATGAGTTACATACCTTTTGTTGATTGTTGATTCCTTGGAGTTTGAGAGCCAAGCACCAATAATGTGAATGCCTCAAATGGAAATCACAAATCACCACAAACTTGGAAAATGTATGAGAGAGTATACTAACTCTTGATTTTGGCCACCACACTTACACACACCCTTAGTGTCTTTTTCATGCAACATAAGCTTGTTTATATAGTGTGCATGGTTAGGGTGAAACCCTAATAACCCATGTCTTTTCCTCTTCCAAGGATCCATGGGTTAAAAGCTCCATGGATCATCCATGGACTTCCATATAAGCTTAGCCCATTAACAAATAAGCATTAGCACACACCATATAAATACAATAGCCCATGATTTAATTAGTCTTCCTTTTAATCACTAAATCAATTCATAATTAATTCAAGATTAAAACTAATTAAATAACATGACTTTATATTAATATATTATAACTTATAATATATTAATAAATCGTAAGTATACAATTCTCATAAAATTATCCATAAACAGTTTGGGTGAAGTGCAACCCAAATGGACCATGCCGGGTCGGGTCAAGTATATACCAAATAAGTTATGGACTTAGACACCTTATCCAACAGTTACAAACCCATGGGTCATGGAAATGAAGAGCCATGTTACATTAGGGTTTACATGGTGTAACCCTAATGCAACATACTATATAAGCATACTTACATCCACCAAAATCGGTAGACTAGTGAGACAAGAGGGCAAGGCCGATTTCAAGTGTTAGATAATTCTCTCAAAGTTTATTCCAAAAGCATTTGGTGTTGTGTGAAACATTTGAGGCATCACACTTGGGGTGCTAGGCTCTCAAGGTATTCAAGGAATCAAAACAACAACAAGGTATGTAATTCTAGCCATCTTTTATGATTAAAGTTCCCCATGTATGCTAGATATGATTATGAACCTTGGAAAAAGTATTTTGCATGTATTTTAGACAAACATAGATCCAAGGTTTTTCGAGGGTTGCATGTACACTTAGGAGTGTTAGAATGCTCAAAACCCATCAGTCGAGTGGAGTACCGAGTGATTCTGTTCCGGTGGGAACCCATCAGTTAATTGTCGCCGGAGTGAGACTGTCTAAGGGTGTATCTGTGCTGAGACTAGTGCCTTTCCTGCAAGAACTTACATCAGAAGTGGTGGTGCATAAGCTGGGTGGGTGTAAGCACCTATCTATGTTGAGCTGCGGAGCATGAGTTGGTGAACTCAGTGTGGTGATGACTTGATGATGAGAATATGGGGGATAAGAGAGCAAGTGATCTGAGTGGGGGTATTCTCTTAGGATTATTAGGAGAAACTGTGGAGTGAGCCCATGGTGAGTCAGTGAGTGAGAGAGTGTTGTAAGACTACGGAGAGCCGTAGCATCCATGAGTCAGTGGGAGAGAGTGTCGTGATACTACGGGGAACCGTAGTGTTCACTGGATGGTGGGAGAGTGCTGTGATACTGCGGGGAGTCATGGTATTCACTAGTCAGCTAGAGAGTGTCGTGATACTGCGGGGAGCCGTAGTATTCACTGGTTAGAGAGAGAGTGTGTCGTGATACTGCGGGGAGCCGTAGTATTCACTGGTTAGAGAGAGAGAGTGTTGTGATACTACAGGGAGCCATAGCATTCACGAGTCAGTGAGAGAGTGTCGTAAGTCTATGGGGGAGACCGTAGCGCTCAGTAGTCGACAAGGGTGAATACTCTTCAACAGAGAGTTGTAGTATTCACTACTCAGAGTATGGCGTAGAGGAGTTCTTAGGCTTAGGTAGCCTTACCGCTTGAGTCTTCGGGAGCCTAGTTGCCGAACCAGGGGCGAGACGGGGGTCTCCATATCGGTTGGGAATCGTTGTATCCCTGGGATGAGGAGGGATTATCGCAATCGGAAGGAATTGAAGAGATGGTGTGTGCATAAATCTGCGAATCTTGGGTCATGATTTGAGTACCAGATTGGAAATGAGTGGTTCCAATTCTGCTGTTGAATCAGACTCTCGAGCTCGAGTATGGATCCATTTGTGTATTGAATAGGCGATATGAGGTTTCGGATTCGTGGATGGGTTTCATTTTGAGGGGGGAGGGGGTATTGACCTCCATCTAATATCTTACGCTGGAGTGGGTCAGTTTCGTTGGTATGAGAAGTACCGCGAGATGTAGGGAACCAGTAGGTGGTAAACGACAGTGGTTGGAAGTGAGACGATTTCAGGTGGGGTTGTAGTATTCGCTTGGGGTAAAGCGAACTTCGTGACTTGTGTGTCACTATGAGCCGAGGTAGTTATCGAGAGGTGAAAGTCGGTAAGTCATTTTTTTTGGGCGTGCAGTGGGTAACCTTTGGAGGTTCAACTTGTTGGTTCGGAGTCGACCTGGTGCTCAGTGTTGGAAGGGACAATTGAGAGAAGTTGGGGCTTATGTTTAAGAGTATCAAAGGATCGTTTCGAGCTGACTTGACCGTTTTCTTGTGCCTGAGGACAGAGTTTTGAGGATCTTCCCTTCAGAAAAGTTCTGATAGTTGTTCAGGCGGTGGGTCCTAAGTGGGATATGACCTTTCTATTCCTCCTGAGTTCGACTGGGATCGATTATAGAATCTGAGTTGGTAGAGTGTTCTTAAAGTCTGTTATTCGATGAGCGGTTATCATGATGATATTTTGCGAGGGTGGTCTGACAGGGAGACAGACCACTAGAGTTTTCAAGTTCTGGGGAGTCAGACCGAGTACTGCAGCGACAGAAGGGTTTGTTATTTCTTCGGGGTCGGGAGTTCCCGTTGGGTCCAGGTGTCTTTGGAGGAGATTGTTGAACGATTTGAGGCCCTTTCGGTGGTGCTTCGCGGGTTTTGGGTTCGATCTTTGTGAGGATAAGGAGCGATTTCGAGGGCGAAATCTAATTCAAGTGGGGGAGAATTGTAACATCCTGTTTAGGGTCGTCAGTGGTTAGGGTTCGTGGGCTGCAACCCGTACATGAGGAAGTCCAGGGGTTGCGACGAGTTACTAGAAGCGTAAGGCATCTCGTCACCTTTCTGTGGGTATGAGGTTCTTTAGAAACGGAGTCATATGGAGGAAGCATTGGAAGTTTAAAGTGTTGGCAAGATAAGTCCCTTAATTTGAGAAAGGTGGCAGTTGAGTACGTTGGGCGTACGTGTGTGTACGCTTAGCGTACTCATGTGCGTGGTTTTTAAGCGGAGCCACCTAGTACGCTGGGCGTACTACGCATAAAGTGAAAACCCTAATTTTGGGTGTGTCCCTATATAAAGAATGAGATGGCCTCATTCCTGGCCACCACCCTCAGATTTCAAACCCTCCTAAACCCTAAACCTTCGTTCATGGCGTTTGTGGATGCATTTGAGAGCCTTTGAGTGTTTTAAGTGTTCTTGTGAGATTTTTGGAGTGGAGAAGGAGCATGGAAGAGAATATAGTTGGAGTCCAGGCTTTGGATCTGAGCTTTTCTGTGGATGGAGCATCATTTGAAGGTATAAAGCTCAAAGCTTTCCCATCCTTTTGATTTGTGCATGTTATGGTCCATTTTAGGGTTTTTGGTCCCAAAGCTTGAAGCTTTATGAGTTGTTGCACTCCAGAGCCTAATGTTTGTCCTTTAAAGTGTTTCTAGTGGAGAGGATCCATAAAAATGAGGTCTTGGACGTTGGAATCAAACCATGCATGAGTTATGAGCCTTTTGAGATAAGAGAGTGAGTGATTTAGGTGTTGTGACCTCCTTAGCCATGCAAAGGCTTAAAGTCACTGACTTTATGGAGAAAGAGCCATTAGGGAGTCCAAATATGGGATTTGAGTTGATGTCTTATCTGATTAAGACCAAATGAGTAGAAAGAGTAAATCTGGGAAGTACGCTGAGTGTAATTCCTGTACGCCCCGCGTACTGCCCCAGTGTCCCCGATGGCCAATCTGGATTCGTGAGTACGTTGAGCGTACCAAGAGAGGTACGCCCCGCGTAACCTCATTGTGGACTTATGTGCTAAGTCTCATTTTGGGCCTTGAGTGTTGGGCCTGGAGTTTGCGCTTGTTGAAATAGAGTTTCAGACCAGAGGATTATGTATAGGTGCTTTGGGCCCTTGAGTTGGGCTTGCTTTTTAGACTTGAGAGTTGGGCCTCTGGAGAGCCTATTTATTATTGGGCCTTGGTGGGCCCAATGGGTTTTAGGTTATTGATGGGCTGGTTAGTGGACTACCTTTAGACCTAATGAGTGAGAGTTTGGACTTAGTTCCTAATTGGGTTAATTGTGGATTGGCTCAGAGTTAGAGGTCGGTGCGTAGCAGCAGTGTTATAGGGGTTGTTCATCATCCGAGGTGAGTCTTCTCATTATACTTACCAGAAAGTGGTATCCTTGTGTGACTGAGATGTCTTATGTGCTTATTTGTGTACTGTGATATTCTTCATTAGGTCTCTATGATTTATGCTGAGTATTGTTATTATGAGCTTATTGAGTTAGGACCGGAGGGTCCACCTGAGTTTTGGGACCGGAGGGTCCCACTGAGACACATTGATCGGAGGGTCTTATCTGAGTATAGCCATGAGAGGCTACTGAGATATATGTGTTATTTTGGGGAACTCACTAAGCTTCGTGCTTACCGTGTTATGTGATATGTGTTGCTGGTTTTTCTCAGGATCGCGGGAAGGCACCGACTCAATTGTACACACCAGAGAAAGAGTTATGTTTTGAGAATCGTGGATTATTAATCAAACAGTTATGGAGATGCGTTTTGTAAATTAAATAAATGAGATTTTGTGAAATGCGTTATGAAAATTATATGATTTTAAAATGAAAAATTTGTTTGGAAATTTACGGTGTTACATTGAAGCTTCTAACCAGCAGATTAAGTGTATCATTGAAAAAACGATCAACCCAATTAAGAAAGATTGGAGTATTCAGTTGGATGATGCATTATGGGCTCATAGGACAACATATAAAACTTCAATCAGAATGTCTCCTTATCGAATCGTTTTTGGGAAACCATGTCAGCTTCTTGTGGAGTTAGAGCACCGAGCGTACTGGGTTGTTAAGAAGCTTAATATGAGCATGGATGAAGCTGGTAAGAAAACAAGGTTGGATATTCATGATTTGGAAGAAATCTGGAACGATGCTTACGATAATGAAGCGATTTATAAGGAGAAAATGAAAGCTTTTCACGACAAGATAATCTTGTGGAAGGTATTTACTACCGTTCAAAATGTACTCGTGTATCACTCTCTTTTTAAACTTATTTCCGGTAAATTAAGGTCTCGTTGGGTGGGACCTTTTGTTGTTACTAATGTATTTGATCATGGTGCCATAGAAATCAAAAGCGAACAAACAGGAAAAAATTTGAAGGTTAATGGTCACCGACTCAAACCTTTTTATGAAGGGTTCCAAGTCATGAACGAAGAAGTGGAGGTAGTCGAGATCCCGACATACCAAAATTGAAGGAACCAAGTAACAACGTCGAGCCAACAACAGTAAAAACGAACAGCTTACCGGGAAGCAACCCGGGTGTTTGAAGTTTTTATTTCTTTTTTTCAAATTTTTCTTTGTTTTTGGTGTGTTTTCTTTTAGAAGTTCATTAGGTGGTTTTTAAAATTGAATAATGCTTGCCAAACGAGGAAAATACAGAGAGTTTGTTTGTCAAAGATTTTGAAAAGGAACTGAAAAGAAAAATGCCATTTTTTATACGATCGCAGATGGAGTTCAAGGTTTTTAATACTGATTATCGAGAAAAACCGAAAAATGTGAATGGGGAACTGATTTATGTGATCGTAGAAATATATAAGTGATCACAGATTTTGATTTTCCGCTCGCATTTGCTGTTCGAGGATTTTTAAAACCATTTTTAAGAAAAAATAAAAAACTGCGATCACATAACCATATCTGAGATCGCAGATTTTAAAATTTTGTTCACATTATGTTTTCGAGGTGCTTGTAATCACCGAAAAACAGTCGAGTTCTTCCTTAGTCACCACATCGTGGCGGCTAGATGCCACGCCGTGGAAAATAGGTTTCAGTAGCTTAATGCGTTAAGTTGTTTTCCAACTATTCTAAGAGCTCCAAAGCTCAAATCTGGTACACCCAAAGGTCTTGATGGATAAAGTTTCCAACTTTATCCCGTAATTCATTCCAAAAAGCCAAAACTTCTAACCCTAAGTCCTTAATGACATTATAAGATATGATGTCATCATTTAAGCTCTTAATTACTAAATCCATCCAATCAAACTTTCCAGAAGACTTTTATACTCCATAAGCATCACAAAGACGAGTGCTTTATGCAATGCATGTCTCTCCCAAACTAGGTCAAAACCATGGAAGAAATAAACTCAAACTTGTGCATGAGGCCAAATACACCAAGGAACACTAGATTTGGAACATATAACCTCAAATGGACCTCAAGGATCCATAAATTTGCCAACTTTATCGAATCCATTCCTTCAAACTCTCACAATATGTAGAAAATGGACAAGAACCCTAGATCTAGAAGCACAAACTAGAAAACTTGGAACTTGAATACTCACAAGGGTCTAAAACATGCTCAAGATAGTGATGATGAAGTTTGCTTGCTAGATCAATGCACCAAAACACCTTCTTCTTCCTCTACAAGGCACCAAGAATACCAAAATGAACCAAAACTTTCTAAGGGAGGCTAGGGTTTGAGGTAGAGGGTTGGAGGCTGAAGAGAATGCCCTAATCCTCTAGAAATGTTGCTTAAATATGGGAGGAAACCCTAAAATTACGGGCTTGGGCCAGAACAGCAGCCACGTCGTGGCCAGCCTACTGTCACGCCATGACACTCTCAAAACATGTGTTCCATTTAATCCATGTCTCATCGTGGGCATCCTTGCACCACGTCGTGGCACAAAGTTTTTCCCAAAACTCCCTCTTTGGTCTCTGATAAATGGTAAGTTAAACCAATCTGGAACACATGTGTTACAGCTGGTCTGCCGAGTGAGGATGAAGGAATGAGGAAGAGGGGATGAAGAAGAAAGAAACTCAACACATTTCTACCGAGTTTGGCCACCGAACTCGGCATGCCAAGTTGGTGGGTCGGTGTTCACCAAGCCCACGTCAGCTTTTTCCGAGGAAGGTCGTAGCTACTCCGCCAAGCCTTATATCTCGTTTTATTCTTTTCAAATTTCAACCTATATTATACTCTTAGAGTATATTCAATTGTTATATTGCATTATGACTCGAGATAAGTTTCACCATTTCATTAATTTTAATTTCTAAATAAATAATCACTTTAATGGTTAATCTTGTTTAAATAATTGTTTTTTATATAAATTTAACTAACTTATCCTCATCTATCTAAAATATTCTATAAAATCCTTTTATTTAATTAATCAAATTTTAAACACAAATCAGATTTCAACACACATATAAATACAACTATATTAGGTCGTTATATATATATATATATATATATATATATATATATATATATATATATATATAATAAAAATATTATATTATCGTTATAAAGTTTATATTTTATAAATAAGTTGTAATTAAATGTCTTATAGAAATAATGAATTAGTAAAAAAATAAAATATATTTAAAAGTAAATTGATATTAAATGGTTACAATAAAATATGATTAAAATAGAAGAGGTTAGTTATACAAGTTATGAAAATATATTGATCATTCGATATATATTTAATGGTCAAAATAAAAAAAATTATAAAAAATAAAAACAAACGAATGTAGGTAGACAAAATCTCCTATGATATTAAGTGATCAATAATATATATATATATATATATATATATATATATATATATATATATATATATATATATATCCCCCTAGGAACAGTAGTTTGTTCCTATTGTTCTTTTCTTGTGGACTGCTCTAGATCCTTGACTGTTTGACATTGGCATCGTCATCACATCCTTTCACCGTTTTCTGGCACGTCCCCATTCACCGCTTCATCTACTTTTTCACCAACACCGACCCATCTGAACCTCTTTGCTCGCCTTTCCTACTGCCCATTTACCTCCTTCCTTCACCGTTTTGGTTTTGCTTCCCGCTTGCATCTCCTATTACCGCACATATTACCCCCTTCACAATACCAGAGGCAGAATTCGACGTTCATCGCCACCGCCACCATTTCGATTTTTCTGGTCTAAATTGATGGTGCATGTCGAACGATTGATGTGGTTCTCGGTTCTCAAACCTTTTCATAAGCTAGATCAAAAGCTCTCTAGCACCACTCTTCTACCTTGCTCTACAACCTCTTCTCCACCATACAACGCCCCCACCGTATTGGGTGGGTTGCGGTGTATCTTTTCCCTCTAAACCCCGTCGTCTTCTTCATGTATATGATTTTGATATTTTTTTTGATGTTTTGATTTCCTGTCTTCTTCGTCTTTTGTCTTCTGTGTTTTTTAGGGTTTGTTGTATTATGTTGTTCTAAGATTGGAATTTCTGTTATGAGATTGTTATTCGGTTTGCTATAATTTCCAATTTTTTTTTCTTCTATAAAATACATATCTGATTTAGGATTCGTTTTGATTGATTTCATTTGGATCCTATCAATCGACAATAATAACATGTTATTCGTTTTGGTTGATTTCATTTGGATCCTATCAATCGACAATAATAACTTTTTTATTGGTCAAGGAGGTTATTTTTCTACCAAATGCAGGATTATTTGCCGGATTTCATAAGAGGAATAAGGCATGAACAAGTTGGTGAGAATAAGGCATGATTCCTATGGCGGGGTATGTGTTCTTTTGGTTTTTATTGAATACCCTTTTGCATTTTTAGTGTTCAGAAATCAATTTTATCGACTTTTGTGTAGATTTAAGTGATTTAACAATAGGCTATTTGTTTAATCCAAGTTTGTTGATTTTGTTACGAATAGGATCAACCATAAAAGTTAGTGCCTTGATGCTTCAAAAAATTGACTCGCATCTCAAGAAGACTTCATGAAAGAAACCTGTTATAAGAATACAAACCGAACCAATTTCCATATCTTATATGGCAGAGTCTACAAGGCGGTTCCGACGGATGGTGGTGGTAACTCATGGCACTTCGAGCAATGGCCACCATCAGGTTAAGCCCGAAAAGAAAAAACCACCCTCAAGATTCCTATGGTTGATTCTGAAGTTTTGTGGATTCATAAAACCCCAATCTGAGGCAAAGCACGCAAGAAATTCACACAAAGAATTGTATAAAAGTGGTTTTAAAGTGTGGGAAGAATAATGGAGATTGATCGACCCTGTGAAAATATTATAAAAAAAAATTTCATATAAGATGCTATTATTTCAACTTTCATTCCCTTTTTAAATAAAAACAATAAAAATAATGTTAAGAAAAGATTTAACATAATCAAAATACTCATTAATTAAACAATAATACAATAAATTAAATTAAAAAAAGAGTTTACATTAAATTAAACTAAAAAATAACATAATGATAACATTAAAAAAGGCTTCAATTACGATTTTTAAATACATTCTCGTTTTTTGCATGAATTTTTTCATTGAACGTCTTTAAAGTGAAAAAGTCTCCAATCCAAAATTTGAACATATTTAGAAGTGAAAGTGAAAAAGTTGTAAGCAAAATCATCTATTTTTTCTTCCATATTTTCTATCCATACACTTGCTTGCAAATTCCTTTTCATTTTATCCCTCCCCATTGGTCGTGAAAGTTCTCACGGCTCTGTGTTATCGTCCTTTTCGTTGAAAAATTTTGTAACATGTTTCCAAAATGTGTCTCTAGTTTGTGAATTACCGACAACACTATCCTCTGATATATCGACCCAGACAATAGCCAAAACGACATTCTCGGTCGGAGTCTAGTGTCAAGAGATAGCAGAACCGATACGAGTTGTAAGTGCCTTGTATTTTGTTTTGGATCTCTTTTTTTCGGGTTGGGTTTAGGTTGAGTTTCAGGTAAAAATCCGGGTGTCGGTTGGGTTTCATGTATGGAGATGGAAGTCGGTTAGTATTGAGATGAATGATATTGGTTGCTTTCACCAAGAAAATATGAAAGGTTTCTGTGAGAATATGGGGGTGATTACACCCGATTAATGTTAATTGAGCGGGTGAAAACATTACATATTGTGTGATGTATGGTTATGGTGAAGATTCGAGACAAAATGGATTATCAGATGTAGGTGTAGTTGGGATAGGGAAATGAAATCGGTTATCGGCCGATGTTGGTGTTGTGATTTCTTTGTGAGAATCTATTATAGAGGTTAATAAAATACAAAATAAAATAGAGTTGAATGGATGGTGTGAAAAAAGTTGTTAATGTAGCAATCCAAATTTTGAACATCTAGTTAACTAGGGAATTATCCGAGTTATCTACTAAAATACGAAATTCTATTAAACTCATAACAATTTACATCGTAGGGTATATCCAGGTTTAGAATAAAATCATACATATAAATTAAGCTACAAAGAAAAATACAAATAAATAAAAATTATTCTTTTATTCTAACTCCTTGTGTTCATATCTTCTCACGTACCACGACTGCTACCTGAACTTGCAAAACATTAAAATATCTACATACATCAGACCACAACTCTAGTGAGTTATATTCTATTCTATTTTCATGTTAATATATTATTCTTCTAATCTTTCCATCTTTATGTACTATATTTTTTTCCTTTTATCTTTCTTAAACTCTACAATCTAATCTCTCTTTCTAATAGCATACACTACTATTCCTTCTCATTTAAATATCTCTTCTACTCTTTTTCTCAATATCTCTTGTCTCATCTATCTCATACTCTATTTCTGCTCTGATTCTCTACTCTTTTCTTCTTTTCGCATACTCTTTCTTAGCCTCTTCTTAGGCTCATCTCATACTTTATACATTTTATATCTTCTCTTTCTTCATCTCCCATGTAATCTTCTTTTTCCGTCTATTTTCTTGTCCTCTACTCTTATCTTATCTCATACTCTATTTGTTCTGCTCATACTTTATGCATGCTATTCTCACATTCTTACTCTGCTTTTCACACTTCTCTTACTCTTAGCATGCATGTCTCATACTCTGCATATTTTCATCTTTCTATTCTTATGTCCTCATGCCTCAACATTCTATTCTCTACTACACCGAACGGTTCCATCTCATACCATAATCTCATCCACTTCTAAGCGAAACTACATTCCACTAACATTACCGAGTACACTCATCCAGACTTATTCCCCTCTCTTATGATCCATCGTGGATCCTTAATCATTCTTCTTCTCTTGAATTACTCATGGATTCCTTACTCTTAATCCTCCACCGATTACATATAATTTCTTTCAATAACTCCCTTATCTTGTTCCACTCATGGAACCTTTCTCGATGTTATCTAACCACACATAATCCTATTCCCGCATGAATCATCTATCTATATTCCCAGAGGAATCATCATCTCTTTCCGCATAGGGAACATAATCTCATTCCCGAAGGAATCATCTTTATACAATTATATTAATCATTCATGTGACTCATCACATGACACTTGTCCCATGGATAACATATCTCTTTATCTCATCAATAAATTATCTACTCTTATCTAGTACTTAACTCGTTAAGTACTTAATATTTATCTCCATCTCATGCACATAGGTATTCTACACACTACCACTGTTCTATCTTCTCTTAGGTATTTCACAAATACCTTTCACATCTAACCTTACAACTCTAGGTATATATACATGATCTGATACATATTTGTAAATGTATACCCCATACATACTCCACATATACATAGATGCTCTGATACATGCTTTTAAACGTATATTCTTAAGTTGTCTTCATCTAATAACTTGAGAGCATTCACTTCGTCCTCAAGATCCAACATACCTGCATATATATATATATATATATATATATATATATATATATATATATATATATATATATATATATATATATATACATATATATATATAATATTAAATAAAAAGATTATAAACATATAATCAATATCTAATGAGAGAGTAAGAGCTATAACTCACCTTGTTAGTTAATGAATACTAACTACCCTTGGCTACATTCTTCCATTAATGCATTCTTGATCCATCCTCTTTACTCAAGGCATATTCATACAACATATCAAGTTACTTAAAACTTGTCTTATCCTATTAAGAGCTTAATGAATCTCTTTGTCAAAATGACCAGTTAATGGATCCATATTCCATCTTCTTAATCTACTCCAACTAATTAATTAAGCATCCAATACTACCTAATTAATTATAATCTAACCTCTAATGCATCAATCATAAACCCAGTAGTTAGGGTTTCAAACCCTAACTCTCATTAGGTTAATTTCACCATGAAAATCACTTCACGAGCTTGATTAAAGCTTCTAAACACAAACATCTACATCATAACAAAGATATATGTTAATCAATTCAACCAATCATAGCAAAAATAACAATTTCACCATAATGGATATATCTTACCTTAATGGAGAGAGGATGAAAATCCTTGTTGGACTTTATCTCTATCTTCTCTTAGCATTCTTTCAGCTCTAAAATTGCCCTTCATCAGCTCCCAATCGAGTTTGGTGAATAGGTTTGATAATAGAGGTTTAACAGATTAAATATATGTTTTGGCAGCGTCACTGCCCCGTGGCAAACTTCTTGCCATGCGGTGGTGACAATATTTCACAGATTCCAACTTTGGGACATTTTCTTCCAATATTGAAACGTGCATAACTTCTTCGTTTCAAACTCATTTTTCGTGATCTTTATATCCACGCGAATGTATTAACAAGCTGTACAATTCTATCTAGTTACTTTTGGCTTAATTAATACAAAACTTAATCCATTAAGCTATGCAAAAAACTTAAAATACAAATTTTGTCCCATTTTCTAATGCGTCTTCAAAGATGTATATCTTCTTTATCTTATCTCCGTTTTCCATAAATCTTATACCCACACGAAGGTGGGGATGAGTTCTACAACTCAATCAAGTCACTTATGGATTAATTGTAACAGCCCAAAAATTCAGATAAAAATTTTCATTTAATAATTAGAAATCTCAACCACCTTTGTTTTTCCAAAATTCCATTACATAAACATATTGTTCAAAAGATCAGAGTATCCAAACAATAAGTGTGGAAATACTGGAGAGTATCTGTTGCGCCATCAATCCGGACCCTTGCCCTTCGAACCAGAAGTACCTGAAACACCCAACAAAACTATAAGCACATGCTTAGTGAGTTTCCCAAAATACACAAAACAGATATCCACATAATGTCATACACATATACATATAAATTTGCCATCGACTCCCTCTATGGTCTTCAACTGGGATGACATGAGCTACCCCCATGGTCTTACATCCAAGGGTCATGGGCTCCCTCTCATGTAGGGCCGGCCCAAGGCAAGTTCATGATGTGCCCATGAACAGGGCCCATCCTCCACTAGGGGCCCATTTTTTTAGCCTTATGTAGTTGTGTATATGTCCGTTTGGATCCCAGTTTCTCGTTTAGGTCAAAGCGTGTGAAAATCAAAACTGAAAGCGGGTATATGATTGAAATCTTTTGTTCTCCCGCCTCGTTTTCAATCATAGGCGTGAGGTAAAATCATTGATGGGCAGGCAACGATTCAAGTCTTGGTAACTATCTCATAATCCCCGGGATATCTCCGGATTTAAAAGATTACATTCTTCAAGGCTTCAACAACTCAACAACACAACAACAATTTATTCCATCTGGTTATTCTGTCCTCAAAAAATCACAGACTTCAACACCCTTCTTTTTCTTTGTCACACCCCAAAACCAGAATGGCGGAAACGTTCTGGGGTGGAGGACGTCATGTGTAGCATCACCACCAATGAATAATAGCAATCATAGCAACACAACCATTATAGTGAATACTTAAAGGAAAAATGTTTACATCAGTTTGAAACTTTGTCTGAAACTTGTTTAAATTACATGAAATAGTTTGTAAAATATAAATATAAAACTCTTATTGCTCCAGCTTCTCAAAAACCAGCAAGTACCTGTCTACTGATTTCCTGAGAATACAAGCAGTTTGAAAGAATATCAGCATAAAGCTGGTGAGTTCATAAGCGGTAGTTTGTAATGAAAACTTGTTGATGAGCTTGTAAAAGTGTTTGTATAGTTTCAAGAAAATCCGATATTTTCTTAAATGAGAATGTAGTGTTTTCAATTCTGTATAAAACCATGAATGTTTGTTACTGAAAGCTGTAGTGATGTGCGAAAATAATACTTCATGTGACTAGCTAATGCTAATCATGATGTATAAGTATTTCTTACGTGAAACTATTGTATGTTTAGTTCTGTTTGAAAACCCTGAAAGTTCTCCAGTTGTAGTGTGTATTAGTTTTATTTAGTATAAATAAAACTGTTGAAGAGTGTCAGGTTGTAAACTAAAGGTGATTTACACATAATGTGAGTCGTATAACCATACTTGATATGACTAGAGACCTTTATAACGTTCTTCAGGCGTCGAGTTAAATGACATTTGTACACCCCAGGCGTGCCCGCCTAACTGTAGCTAGCGGTTCCGGTGTGGGATTATCAATCCCGAATAGATCTATTCACAAATCTCACGCTCTCCCTCCAGGAGACTCTGGTTATACTATGATAGGATTTATCCCTGTACACCTAAGGGTACAGTATTGAAGTAGCACCTCACAGTATCGTACAATCTAGTTTACATGTAGTGTAGTAGCGTTCTACCATAGTGATAATTCGTATGTATACCGTATGTAGTGATAATTACAGTTATGAATACCATGATAAAGTAGTGATGTAAACTGTAAACAATTTCTGTCTTAGTGCATATGTTTAGTAGTGAAAGTTTCTGTACTTGTTATGTTTAGAAAATCCCAAACTATACCTATTATAGTTTGCATGTATAATGTAGTGAATAGCGTGTCCGGAAAACTATGCAATTTTAGTGAAAACGTCCCTTATGCTCAACATAGTACAAAAGGGTTAAAGTATGAGAATTGCATAAGTTTTATATTATTGAAAGCATTTATGTTTAACTTGTATTCCCCCCCCCCCCCGCCCTGAAAACATTAAAAACATGGGAAAATGTAGGGGTATGAACTCACCGTTTGACGTAAGACCCGAGCGTAAGATCGGTGTGGATGCTGAGTGTCAACTGATGTTTTGTATGCAAGCGGATCCTATTAACATATGGTAACACATATATGTATTAAATGAGGGCATAACACTATTTGTTATGGAAGGAAACCACCTTAGGGACTAGGAAACACTTGAACTAAGTGTTAGAATCACACGCGATTGAAGATGGGGAGTTTGCGGCCGTAATCAGGAGTGTACGGTCAGGGTTTGCGGCCCAACAGGGTTTACGGCCCACGAGTTTGCGGCTCAAGTGTTTGCGGTCCATGGGTTTACGGCCCATGAGTTTACGGCCGTAAACACTTGGTGAAAGGTGCGATTCTCGGTGTTTCAAGGTCCTTTCTAGCCTCTTGGAGGTGTTCTAAGCCTTGTGCCCAGCTCAAGGAAGAGTTCAAAGGCCCATAATCGACCAAAAATGGAGTTTACGGCCATTGAAGGGATTACGGCCGTAAACCCATTTCATGTTCATGATTTCGGGTCGATTTCTAGGTGAAAACAAGTGATTCTTAGTAGATAACAAGCATAGGGAGTAGTTACTTACTGTAAGAGGCTTGGAATGAGGTTTTTAGTCACCAAGAACTAGTGTGTATTCTTGGTGTTCTTGGTGAGAGAGAAGATCTAGAAAAAGATGAAATTTATGAGATGAAACATGGATTCATCACTAGAAAAGGGGTTTGAAACACCATAGAAGTGAAGAATCACTTACATTTTGAAGATCCTTGAGCAAAACTCGAAAATTATAGAGAGAGAGTAGAGAGAGAAAGTCCTTTGAGTGCTTAAAACTTGAAATGAAGGCCACTCATCCTTTATATAGGGGTGAGTTTTCAGCCAAGGGGTGGAGTGGGGGGGTTTTACGGCCGTAAACTCGAGTTTGCGGCCGTAAACTCCTATCGAAGGGGTGTTTGGCCCGGATGCTACGCTTTGACTTGGAAAAACTCATTCTTGGACCCAAACTTCGATTGTACTGAGTTCGAAGTATTTAATTAGACCCGAGGTATAGCTGACAAGAGCAGAAATAAATTCTGAATTGATTTATTTTTAACGTTTTGCCCGAAAGAAGTTTCGGGTTGTCACATTCTTGAATCACATCGTTCAACCACGACAACACCCTTCTGTTCAAAAATTGCTCTCTTCGGCCTTAAATCACAAGTTTTTTTTTAAACAAGTCAACAACATTGTTTGTTGCTTTTTTCACTTCTTGAGTCTGACATCTTGTAAGTTGTAAATAACCCATTATACTTTGTATCTTTGAATGATTTTCACTTGTTTAGAGTATGTTTCCGATTCGGGTTTGGACAGGTTTTTAGAGTGATACATTTGGTTTGTTAACAGTTCAAGAGTTTCTGATTTCATTTTTTTTAAATAATTGCAGGTATTATATGTTTCTTCTTTTTGGTCCTTGATCCTTATGATTTTATTTTTTAAGAGATAAATATTAGAAATAATTTTGATTTTAACATTTCTTCTAATTTTGAATTTTACCGAATTTTAGTTTTAGTTGAACAGTCGTCCAGAATCCAGTTTTACCTATTTCTAAAGAGGTAAACTATGAATAAGGTTATTAGTTCTAGATTTTATAGATTTTGAAACGGTAATTTACAGTTCTAATTATTTTTTTGAAACGGTAATTATTTTTTGAAACTGTAATTTACAGTTCGAATTTAGTTTTTTGGATTTATATTCTGTAATCTATTTTTTTTTTTTGTCTTTTTGATTAATATTTGGACATTTTAGTTTTTCAGAATTTGATGTGATTTCACAAGAAGCAAATAAAAAATTGCAAATAAGTTGTTTTCCTGGTATATCTATTATAGAAAAGTTGGATTCAAATACTCAATGGATCATATTTTTAAGAAGAAATTAACAAGTTTACTTTTTGTGTACTATTTGGAATGAAATCTTGTCTTTTACAAGTTTGAGGGCTCTTTTTTCTCAGTTGCACAGGGCCTCTAAATTCTCAGGGTCGGCCCTGCTCTCATGGTCTTACCAAATGGCATGGGCTCCCCCCATGACATTCACATAAGTCAATACATACCAAATAACAAAACCATTAAATATTCAACTATTGAAATCTCATATCAGGTAATAGGCCGACATTGGTGCCTTCGACCCATTGGTATAGTGAGAAGACTCACATCAGTCTGCTGAAAACAATAGCTGCTTGACTACCAGCCCAAAATCTCACACTGAACAAATATATAAATAACCCTAATTAGGATTATAACTCAACCTAATCAAAGAGCCCAGAATTCTAAGTCCAAGTCCCTCCATAATGACCCAAAGGTCATTCCTTCACTAATGGGCCTAGCATCAAAGTCCAATTCTATATTGGTCCATAAGGCCCAATAGGCCCAAACATACCAACATTGACCCAAAGATAAATTTAGGCCCAAACACCAGCAAGTCCAGGCCTAAAACCATTAGTGCCCAAAGGTCCGAAGTCCTCCGAAGGCCCAAAGTTACTTGAGAGTGTACGCCTAACGTACTTCTTCTGTACGCTTAGCGTACTGGGCTAAGGGGTTGTACGCACAACGTACAACATAGTACGCCCAATGTACAAACTGTATTGCATCCAACCCCATTAAGTCCTTAATGCATGCAAACTTTTAGCTCAAATTCCAGATCTTAACCGATTTAAGGGTCCTATGGCATAAAATTTGGCAACTTTATGCCTTTGCATGCCATATATACTCCCAACAACTCTTTCTATCTCATTAAGACCTTTCCAAGGGTCTTACCTCATGCATGGAGCCATAAAGGCCATCAAGTTTGCATTTTTATGATATAATCAAGCTAAAGGATCTTAGATCTATCCTTCCTAACCTCTGGAGCTGCTCAAACTCCCAAGAGAGGATTTATGGACTCAAAAGAGGACTTCTAGAAACCCTAACTCAATAAGCAAGGTGAAAGCATTTTACCTCCACAAGCTTCCCAAGCTGCTCCAAATACAAGATCTAAAAGCTTTCCTCATGTTCAAAGCTTGTTTCCAATTCCTTCTCTTTGCTAACACACCAAAAATGAGGTATTTGAGGCACTTCCAAGCTCAATAGTTGCTCACAAAGGATTTAGGGTTTGGGGGACGTTTGAAAGTAATGGAGGCTGGTTAGGGTAAGTTCCCAATGATATAAGTGAATTTAAATAGTGTCCAAGCCAAGAAAATAGGGTTTGGTTATTAGCCTCGTACGCCCTGCGTACATGCTCGTACACCCAGCGTACGAGCATCATCCCACCCGTTGCATGCACACGCGTACGCTAAGCCTACGCATACGTACACCCAATGTACGGAGGGTCTATTTTTCCAAAATGAATTACTTCGAGGGTTAAAGATGGAATACTTGGATTTGAGTGTTACAACTCTCCCCCACTTGAATAGACTTCGTCCTCGGAGTCTACTGTCGCAAATAAATCTGGGTAATGCTCTCGCATCTCGTCTTCCGGCTCCTAAATCCATTCGGAGCCCTTCCGGTGCTGCCATTGCACCTTCACTAGCTTCACCACCTTGTTACGAAGAGCTTTAGTTTTTCTATCCAAGACTGCAATGGGCTTCTCCACATAGTTCAGGCTCCTATCCACCTGAATATCATCCAAAGAAATAACTACAGCCTCATCTGCTACACACTTCCGGAGTTGAGACACATGGAAGGTGTTATGGATCTAACTGAGTTCATCAGGATGATATAACCAATAAGAAACCCTGCCACCTCAGGCAGAAATCCTGAACGGACCGGTCATCATAGCTTTTCTAACGACTTTGTGCGACTCGCAGCCTGTCACGCACCTGCTGAATCAACTCGGTGGTCTTAAGCACCACTTTGGTGCTTCCCATGACTCGATGGCCAACCTCCCCCCAACAAACCGGAGTCCTACACCTCCGACCATACAACATCTCGAACAGGGGTCGGTCAATACTAGCATGATAACTGTTTCTATATGAGAACTCTGCTAGTGGAAGGTAAGTATCCCAACTCCCTCCAAAGTCTAAAATACATGCCCGAAGCATATCCTCAAGCATCTGGATCATCCGCTCGCACTGCCCATCAGTCTGGGGGTGGTAAGCTGTGTTGAAAAGCAGCTCAGTACCCAACTCCTCATGAAACTTCCTCTAGAACCTGGAAGTGAATCGAACATCATGGTCAGAGACCACAGATACCGGCACTCCGTGCCTGACCACCACCTCCCGCACATAGATATCCGCTAATTTATCGGCGGAGATACTCTCGAAAATCTGAATAAAATGAGCACTCTTGGTCAACCTGTCCACAATAACTCAAATGGAATCAACACCTTGCGCCGTCCTGGGTAACTTTGTGATAAAGTCCATGGTGATCTCCTCCCATTTCCACATGGGGATGGGTAATGGTTGAACCTTGTCGTGAGGCCTCTGATGCTCGGCTTTGACCTTCCTGTAGGTCAAACACCGCTCAACAAAGCAAGCAACTTCCTGCTTCATGCAGGGCCACCAGTAACTCAATCTCAGGTATCGACACATCTTCGTGGCCCCCGGATGGATAGAAAACTTGGACTTATGCGCATCATCCAAAATCTTTTGCCTCACTCCCCCAAATGCCGGAACCCAAACCCTGCCACACCGAGTCAATAATCCCCGACTGTCTCGAACAAACAAAGGAATCTGACCCCTAATCCGCTCGGTCTTCCAATTCTCCTTCTTCAATCCCTCCACATGTTCCCCCTTGATCACATCCATCAAAGGTGAGGTAACCGTCATCCTCAAGCAAACATCTCAAATCGGAGCACTTGCTGCCTTACGACTCAAAGCATCGGCCACCACATTGGCATTCCTGGGATGATACAAAATCTCGCAGTCATAATCTTTCACCACATCTAACCATCTCCTCTGCTGCATATTCAGGTTCGACTGATCCATCAAATATTTCAAACTCTTGTGATCGGTGAAAATGGTGCATCGAACCTCATATAAATAATGCCTTCAATTCTTAAGGGAAAACACCACCACCCCCAATTCCAAGTCATGAGTGGGGTAATTCGCCTCATGAGGCTTCAACTGCCTCGAGGCGTAAGCAATCTCATGTTTTCTCTGCATCAGAACAGCTCCCAAACCTGAAATAGAAGCGTTACAATACAATGCAAAATCATCCAATCCCTCGGGTAGCGCCAAAATCAGGGTCTCGCATAATTTTTGTCTTAATGTCTCAAATGCCAATTGCTAATCTGGACCCCACCGAAAAGTCACACTATTCTTGGTTAAGCGGGTCAAAGGTACTGCAATCTCGGAGAAATCCTGGATAAATCTCCAATAGTATCCCGTCAGACCCAAGAAACTTCGGATCTCGGATGCGTTCTTCGGAACCTCCCAACGCATCACCGCCTCATTGTTGGCCGGATCCACCAAGATACCTTATTGGTTGATGATGTGCCCCAGAAACTACACCTCACGCAACCAAAACTCGCATTTGGAGAATTTGTCATATAACCTCTCCCTCATGAAGGTCTCCAACACCTCCCTCAAATGTTGCTCATGTTGCTCCTTGGTCTTAGAGTAGACCAAGATATTATCAATGAAAACGATCACAGACCAATCCAGCATCGGCCTGCAAACCCGATTCATGAGATCCATGAACGTTGCTGGAGCATTGGTGAGCCCAAATGGCATTACCACAAACTCGTAATGACCATAACGAATTCTGAAAGCCGTCTTCGGTATATCCTCATCCCTGATCCTCATCTGATGATACTCCGACCGAAAATCAATCTTGGAAAACCAATATGCACCTTGAAGCTGATCAAATAAGCATATTCTCATTAATACTTATGGTTCTTAATATATTAAGTCATAATTTTGGCTAAAAAAAATAAAATTTCTCATTTTACCCTTTTGGCCTAAATGCATCTTCTCTTGCATTTTTTTTCTTGGACTTACTTATCTAATCTCATACAAGTGACTTAAACTTATCTTGGTCATTTTCATGAAGTCACAACTTCATAAGCTTATGAAATTCTTCTTAATGGTCAAATTACCTTTTTTTTAAATCTCTCTAAATTTTTTATTCTTACAATTAAGATTAATAGATATTTATAGAAGGTAAAAACAAATAGAGGAGTTGTTTTTACACACATTTTTTAGTCATACACAATAACTTATCATACATACTTATAAAGCTAGCATTTTTTCTTGAATCTCATGCATTTGAAACCCCCTTTTTTAACTTCCTCAAACCACATTCATTTGAAACCCCATTTTTTAATTAATGCAACTCAAAAGTTTTCTTAATTATGATTTAACACTCAAAAGTTTTATAACTTATATTATTTTTAATTAGCATTTAGTGAAAAGTTTACTATAAAAATGCCAATCTTTTGTGTCTTTTGTGTTATATAAAATCTTACATGTAAGAAGGATTTGAAGATATTGTGATTCAAAAGTTTTCATATAGTTGAAGCATTCACGATCCAAATATGATGATTTGAAGAAATGGGTTATGTCACATCGATGGTAATTGTAATATGATTTTTTATTTCAACCAAAACAAATGAAGCTTTTCTATTTTTTCTTTATATTCAGTTTCTCATTTAATCTTTATATGTGATTTGTGTGTATTACTCAATCTTGAATGTGACTCTCCAAACATCAATGTTTTGCTTGGAATATCTTTCTGATTCTTCTTTTTCAAGAAAATTATTTTGATTGCAGGTTAGTGAAGAATTGTCATCAAGTTTCTATGGTTGAATGGTGTTAAATGAAGAAAGAAGATTCATAAAATGGATATATGTTTTTTTGTTTGAGCAAAGTTGACGAATGTTAGTTTTTTCTTTTGATTTAAATGTATGTTTATTTAACATCTTTATTTATATATTCAACCACCCAATGCTCTTATTTATTTGATTGTAGTTTTTCTATTTTGATTATGTTTATTTTCTATTATTTTTTTGTTGGGTTATCCTACAAAAAACATATTTAAAAGATAATATTTAAAAGATAACATAATTTTGAACATTTGATATGTAATTATGATAGACTTATCATGATATGTTCTTCATATGAAAGTAATTTATCCATACTACTACGACAAGAATTACATATGACATTTACGAAAATATATATATTATATGTGATTTGTTTAATATGTATATGCACCTATGTATGTTATAAATTTATAATTAAATATCTTTATGTTTAATAATTGAAGGGATTAAAATGATGCATCAAAACCAATTATTTAGACGAATATAATAATAAAAATAATAATAATAATAATAATAATAATAATAATAATAATAATAATAATACATTTCAAGTACTGCATTCATTTGAAACTCACACTACAACTCAAAAGTTTTCTAATTTATGTATATTTATTAGTTACAACTCAAGAGTTTTTAACTTATGATTATTAATTAGTAATCACTAATAACTTTTTATTTTCCTTTCTTTTATAAGGTTGTAAAATTTTGCTCATTAAAAACATTAGTGTATTTGAAGAGATTTGTTATTTAAATATGAAGAGTTAATATAAATGTTATAATAGATGTTTTAGTGTTTTTATGTTATTAAAAGTTATAGTGTTTATTTTTCTTATTTTTTATTATTCGTTGTATATATATATTTTTTAATACAAATGTTATAATAGATGTTTTTCTATTTTTATGTTACTAAAAGTTGCAGTTCATATTTTTGTTCATACGTTTTGTTACCCGTTATATTATCATTCATTTGATATATAATTTACACAATTTTAAAAGGTTTATAAAATTATCAAATAGTTGTATATATCACAATGACTTAAAAATTAAACTATAATGTTTAATAAAACTAATATGTTAACTATATGTTTTCTTTACTACTAACATTTTGTTTCGAAGTAGAAATATTAAATAATAATTTGGTAAACGTTATTATTTTAACTATATAATTCTATTCTCGCGCAACGCACGGGAATTCGCCTAGTATTTTATATAGTTGTACAATACAACCTTCTAAACATAAATTATTATCTATAACTAAAAAATGTAGGGTACAAATTATCATCCAAAAAGATAAAATAAAATCAGACCGTTCAACGGTCAAAAGAGAAAGCGAAGAAAGAGACTTTGGAGTGGTTCTATTTATAACTGAATCTTAAACAAGGTCATCACCCTTGCCGACGCGATGCTTGTTCCCGTTCGACATCGTCTTTCCAAGTCGTCGTTGTCGGTTGCAGCCCTTGTATAAGACATTGTCAGATATTCTTACCGCTTACCACAAAATTATTTGTGATTTGGAAATGATTATATAATATTAATAAATTAAAATATAGTAACTAAAAATAATTAGATAATAAATTTGTATTTATTTTTTATTACAACAATTTTGCCAATTTATTTTTAGCTATGGAGTATAAAAATCAAAGTAATACTAAATTACTAATCAAACTTTGCCACACATCCAAAAGGACAAAAACCTTTTAAACCCCAATTAGATATATTTAACCTTAAAAAAATATGATATTTTGGGTGCATTCTATGGATTGCTAATGTGTTCCACAAAGGCTAACACGTGGCTTTTCTTCCGGGAAGAAAAACCTCCTCTTTTAGATTCTTGAATATCTTATATAATTAAAAACTTATTTATTTATTTATTTATTTTTAATTTTTTTATGATAAAAGGAGATGGAAAATTTGAAGGGTTATGGTTTACTTCGGAAGGGCTTTTCGATTTCTCTCAAATTTTACGAAGAGAGAAAGAGAGTGTAGGACTCTGCATGTATATATAGAGACAGAATCTGTATCTATACACCCCATTTATCTAATTCAGACAGTAAGCCATTGATACTACTAAACGGCTATAATTTTCAGGGCTAAAGTGATTCTACAAGTGATTTCTATTGTTTTATGTAATCCGACGTTTTTTGTTGGGTTTTTCATCTATGAATTTCGTATGTTCGGTCATAAACAAAAGGGTTTAATCAGGGTTTCTGCTAGATTTAGAGGAAGACAATTAGCCCTCTGGATATCGGGGGCTTCCAATCTGCATTACAGTTTCAAATAAGGTTCGATTGTTCTTCAATCGTTATTTTAGCCCTAATAATGCCTGATGTTTATTCAACTTACAAGAAGCGAGATGATATCTGCGATGATGTTTGTGGTCAGGTATGTTTGTCTATAACTGTATCCTTTTAGGGCTCTTAGTTTTTTCACTGACAGTTATGATTCAGAAGACTAATCCTTCTGGGGTTTCGTTTTTTCGCGGATTGTGATGAATAGGTACTGTTTGATTTTGGGAATTTCGATGATTTGATGGGAATGGAATATAAATTTGCTCTTCAAATTGTTTAGGAAAAAATCCATTGATGTTAGATGAACCCTAGAACTATTGGGCTCACTCTATTCGATAATTGTGCTTTAATCTTTGTGGGTATTGCTCAATTGTGCTTATTCTATATTATCACCATAATTATTAAGAAACTAGATGGATTTAAACTATATTAAAAGTTGGAGATGGTTGCATTTTGGTGGTGATTGCAAGTGTTATGCTTATTTTATTAGGGTTTAAAAACTTACGCACACTGCACAATGGGTGTTTGCCTGTTTGAATGTACTTTTCAAACTGATAATCATGACAATAGTCAGTTTAAGAATCAGATAATAAGATGATTAAAGCTACTAATTTTTCATTTATCTCAATAATCTACACTATTATTGTAACTTCTTACATGCTCCTTCAAATCTTGAAAGTCTTTGCAAGAATCATATCAGTTTTTAGGCTTTCTGTCATTAAATGTTGTCCTATTTATGTATCAAAATGCTCAAATTTTAACCATTTTATGTTTTGCAGGAGGTTAGCAGAATGTCAAGAATCAAATGCATGATGCAGAGTCTTGATTTGAGAAGTTTTATAATATTATTTTTATTAATCCCAATTGGGTTTGTGGGTATTTATTTTCATGGACAAAAAGTAACATACTTTCTTCGGCCACTATGGCAATCTCCCCCTAAACCCTTCATTCAAATCCCCCATTACTATCACCAAAACGTCTCAATGACAACCCTCTGCAGACTCCATGGGTGGAAATTACGAGAATACCCTCGAAGAGTATACGATGCAGTCCTGTTCAACAATGAAATCGACATGCTCATGATCAGATGGAAAGAACTTTACCCGTACATAACCCAATTCGTTCTCTTAGAATCCAATTCAACTTTCACATCGATCCCAAAACCCCATTTTTTCGCAATAAATCAAGAAAAGTTTGACTTTGTAAAACCCCGTTTGACTTATGCCACAATCCCGGGTGGATCAAGAAAAGGGATTAATCCGTTTTATGAAGAGGCGTATCAGAGAGTTGCGGTTGACCGGCTTTTGAGAATTGCAGGTAGGGTTAATTTCATTAATGGGTAAATGAAATTTATACTTTTTTACAAAACACCATTGTTGTAATTTGTTTATGACAATTTTACCCTTTTGCAGGTATTGAAGATGATGATTTGTTGATAATGTCAGATGTGGATGAGATCCCGAGTGCACACACAATCGATTTATTAAGATGGTGTGATGGGTCCCCCGACATCATGCATTTAAATTTAAGAAACTTTTTATACTCTTTTGAGTTCAATATCGATCATAAAAGCTGGAGGGCTTCAGTCCATAAATATAAAAAAGGGAAAACCAGGTATGCCCACTACAGACAAACGGATTATTTATTTGCAGAGTCTGGATGGCATTGCAGTTTTTGTTTTAGAAAAATAAGTGATTTTGTGTTCAAGATGAAAGCTTATAGCCATTCAGACAGAATAAGGTTTCGACATCATCTTGATCCCAAAAGGATTCAGACAGTGATTTGTAATGGGGATGACTTGTACGATATGCTTCCTGAGGAGTACACTTTTAAGGACATAATTGGGAAAATGGGTCCCATTCCTCATTCGTATTCTGCTGTTCATCTTCCGGAATATTTGTTGAAAAATGGTGATGAGTTTAAGTATCTTTTACCTGGGAATTGTGTTCGTGAAGCTGGGTAGGTTGTAAGGTACAAGTAGGCAATGCAGGGGAGAAAGTGGGTATTTTGATATGTAACGTACAAGTAGGAAATGCATAGATGATGTTGATGCTGCTTTTTTTTTTTTTTTTTTTTTTTTTCTGTTTTTGTTTATTATGCAACAAATATGCCTTCCAACTTGAATTTTTGAAATATGCTTTATGGTCAGGTTTTTAGTACTACTCTCACTTCTTTGCATTGTCTTTTCTGTCCTTCCATTTTTATTATAGATAACCAAATTTTTGGTTAAAGGACAAGGTTGTTATGGTAATTCTTTTTTGATATTATTACTTTTTGTTGTGGGTTCCATCTCATTTTTTTTGAAAGTGATATGTTTGTCTCATAACAATGACAGAATTCAGTTACATTTTGTCTGTGTTTTTCTATCAAGTTTTATTTAAAATAAATCATGTTTAAATGATAGAATTTAGTTGAAGTTGTCTTTGTTGTTTATTTTACAAATCAAGTCATTTGGATAAACAATGTTTGGGAAGATGTTAATATTTTTGGAAAAAACTAAGACAAATTTATAAAGAAAATGGGATTTAATGGTGTTGTTTTGTAACTTCCATTCGTATTAAATGAAAAGAACATTTATAGTTATATAACTTATTGTATTAATAAGTAAAACTGCATATAACTTGTATATAATACTGAAGGATTTATCAGGGTAAATGTTGAAGAAACAAACAATAAAGTCGTTGTAGTATAGTGGTAAGTATTCCCGCCTGTCACGCGGGTGACCCGGGTTCGATCCCCGGCAACGGCGAATTTTGTTTTTTGCGTCTCATTCTTTATGTATGTAAGTGCATCATTTTGAGAATTTACAAATTAATAAAACTTACAATTCTCCCCATTCTTCTTAGCTGGTATTAACGTGATCCTTTTCAATTTTCAGGAAATTCTTCTTCTTCTTCATTAATTCAATCATGTCTGAATCTGAAGATGATCATTCCAATGAATCTACAGTGTTCAATCTTTCTAGCCCCTTTTACATAATTACATTGGATCTTCTCGCTCAATAATGATCTCTGACATCTTCAATGGCATTGGATATAGTGTAACCATGTTAGCCTAAACAAGCTCTATACCAAAACAAAAGACCTTCTATATGCTCGAGTTTGGGATTCAAATAATCAGATGATATTTTGATAAGTTGGACTTCAACATATCAACGATTACTGAAATTATCACGTTAAAAAATCGGTGTTTTCTATATTAGAATAAAAAGATGATATTAAGATGCTGTAGTACAATCAGGTGTTTTATATTTTATGCTGACCATTCAATCAAAAGTCGTTGTAGTATAGTGGTAAGTATTCCCGCCTGTCACGCGGGTGACCCGGGTTCGATCCCCGGCAACGGCGTTTTTCCAATTTTTTAAAATGCACTCACTCTCCTTTTATTTTTGATATAGACACCTAAATTTTATTACATTATCATTTATTTTTTTTAAATAAACCTCTTCATGATAGAAACGTGTTTAGATAAAATAAAGAAAGTAAGAAACATCTAGAATAAAAAAAACTTAAAAACATTAAAGGTTTTATGTATGAATATCGCCTCTGCATAGTCAAAGTCAAATCACGGCTTGTTACAAGTATATAGTGTTGAACATAAAATAAGTTTCTGGAGACCAAGTACATGACATAAAAGTCTTTATTATAAAACGTTTCACACATCTTTCGTATCATGACATATTATATATATATATATATATATATATATATATATATATATATATATATATATATATATATATATATATATTAATTAAAGTTATGAAGAAAAGTAACAGTAAATATGCAGCATATTTGTCTCTTTTGGTCCCTTTACGTTCCAGTTTTGGCATGATTTTTGTAAGGGGCATTTTATGGAAGTTTGTATATTCTTTGGACACGTATCCGGAAACCCACCGCCTTATCTTTTGTCGGTCTGTTTTTTCATTTTTAATCTTCACCGGTTGAGATCGATATCTTCTCGATTCTTCTGATTTTTCTGCTTCATTCTTTTCTCGCTCCCCTCAAGCGCACCGGTGGAGACGAAGCTGACGATCACCCCACCCCCACACTATCGTCTAGCGATTGGATCGTCTCTCTTCCGCCACCATCAGAATCTACCACCGCCTCCATGATCGAAACTCCACCGACCTTTGGTAGGATGAGTCACCTCCAACTTCTTCGGCATGTCGATGTTCCTCAAAAGCATCGATCGTCTGGATTTGGGTCATCGGTGCCTCCACCAACATCTCACGTCCCGATTCTTCGCTGTCACGTCACCCCCAAATCTGAATTCGCTAGGTTTAGTTCCCTCTTTCGAATATTGTTGGTCTCTCGCATACTCCCATGCCTCTACTTCCCCCATCTCGGACGTCGCCTCCCGCTCTGTGCTATCACCATCCTCGATTGAGCTTCCAATACCGGTGCACCTCACCGTCATCGCTCCACCAAGGCTGTGTGTCATCGCCGCTTCTGCCACCGGTCCACCTCGGACTCTTCTGATTTCGACTTCTACATCTGAATCTCCTTCTGTGACCTTCCTTTGTCACATATACCAATGAGCACCAACGGCAGCAGATGCTTTGTACTCTTCAGGAGATTGAACCTTAATTTCAACTCTTAAACTTACTAGCCCTAGAACCATTCTTAGGTATGTATACGTATAATCACACGCACAAAATTTCTTTTATTTGTTTCTCGAAAACGATTACGCTAGCAATGTCTGAATTAATCTGGTCCTAAATTTTTAATCGATGGGTCTGAAACCGATTTTTGTTTCTTTTGCGTTCATAGATCTTATTTGGGTTCCAGCCGTCTCCCTTTTATCGATCGGAGCTTCACAAATTGAACGTTTCGGAATTCAGATAGGTTTGATCCCTAAAATTTTCTGATTCCATGCTCTGACCATTTAAAAGTTTGGATTAATCACTTAATTGGTAATCGACATGCCCTCCTTACTGTGTGGGAAAGCAAAGAAAAGGACCCTTGTCAGCGACTCCTACTGATTACGTGAGTTCCTTACCAGTTTTAATCAGGTATATTAGATAAGATTATTTCTCCAACTTTGTTTGTTCATAGGTGACCCCTCTAACAGTCGCCAAATCAATAATACGTGATCAACGTCTCATCGTACTTTCAAACATTTTTCAGGATCAGGTGCTTTTGGGCATGCAACAAAAACTTGACAAATTATGTCAACAGGTGACTTACTTGAAGGACCAGCCTAAATGATTCTACACATGCCTTTCAGTAGGTAATGTGTAAACTATCTCATAAACAACAATTTTATCCGGTACAACTCGAAAATCGAATGGTAATTGCACATTTATACTGCCCGATATTTGTTAAAGTAATACTTTTTTCCTTATGGGATGATTGTTTAAATCTATTTTCAACTCATGAATATGGGACTGATATTGTTGTGTGGCTTTCATCTACGGTTCTCGATTTAGATGTGGGTAAAGACGGTAAATGTTTTGCACATGTAAGGTTTAACCGGTCAAATTGGGTATTGGGTCAACCGGAAGACTGTCAGTTGACTGCTCAACGGTTCGACCTTGGGTGTGTATTTTGCGTAGTTCTATGCAACCTAATTATTTATTATTTCTAATAGTTAATTAATTTTTTATTTTCATTACAGATTCCAACTTTTTATGTTCAGGTAACCAGTCATGACTCCACCCTTTTAGGTAGATGTAGAAGAACATATGCGCATGCTCATGACTATCATATTAATTCCATTTCTAATAATAGGTGTGCTTCAATGCTTTTGCTTTATTTCATATACATTCAAAATGTTATCTGATTAATTATTAATTATTTCCATTTTTTAGTGATGGTGAAACATTGATCTCAGCTGATGATTTACGCATAAACCTTTGGAACTTTGAAATCAACAGTTAGAGTTTTAATATTGTTGACATGAAGCCTGCAAACATGGACGACTTAATCGGTAATAGTATTTTTTTCTTCAAATTAAAAACTAAATTATAATATTTTCAAAATTGCTAACAATTGTTTAAATTTGTTTGTTTCAGAGGTTATAACTTCATGTGAATGTCCTGAATATGCGCATGTGAATGTGAATGTACTGAATATGGAAGTAGCATCGTACTTTCATATTGTTCCATTTTCTTAAAAGTATGATGTTGTAACAAGAAAAAATCAGAAGTACGATGCTATTCTTGGTTCACTTTTCAAAATATAACAATATAATTGGTTTATTTTTGAAACTAGGATGCTATAAAAAGCTTATACTCTGACTTTGCATTGTTTTACTAGGTGTACGAAGGCTTTGCCATATGTCTGCTATAATAGAAAAAATTGAGAAGTGTCATATGCCTGCTATAATAGAAAAAAATTGGGAATTCATAAGAAGTATATGAAGTGCTACATACATAAAGCATAAATTTCTTGAGTTGATTAACCATCCTGGTGACAACTCTTTTACAAATGTATGCAGTTGATAAGGTTATTTTTTTTATTTAAAAAGTTCAAAACTTCATACACCTTGCCAAAACCTTTATTTTTGTACAATGTTTTTTTAGGAATAGAAAGAAATAGGGAGGTGGAATACGGGAAACATAATTTGTTATGGCTTTTGTTGGCTGGAAATAGACTGAAAAGGAGCTGCAACCAATCAAGCATCTTTCTCTGTTTAGTGTCGTGCCGACTCTAATTTATTTTTAGCTAGATGGGATTGAGATTCTGCCCCCCGCGGAGCGGGGGTAACCCTCTAGTTAATATTAATGTTAGTGTTTACCAAATATTATGATTGTGATTTTGATGTCAACAGAAGGAATTTTATTACCCTTGAAATAAATAGCTTTTATATTTTACAACCACAACAACTATCATCTCATCTAACTCACTTCATAATTTACACCTTCTCCATCAACAATACTTGTCCTATTTTTACTTGATAAGTATGTTCCAAAACTACCCTTTTGTCATATCACCAACAACACTGATAAAAGCACGAAAACGGACCACCTTTCGGGGTGTCATGCAGGGGCGTTGTCGGTATTTCATCTTCTTTCGAGATCAACGTGCTTGTTCCAGGGGAATCCGGCAGAAACACGTTGAACATCCGTGGCGGCACCGCGGTGGCTTCCGGTGGCGGCGGCACCGCGGTGGTTGACAGGTAATGGTGAAGCATTTGTATAATTTGACTGAAATTTGGCCGACCATTCGGATCTTCCTTCCAACAAGATGTCACAATTAAAGCCAAATCCTCAGGCAGTTCATCAGCACTCGGCCTCACATTCTGCAAAACATTAAATACACTGTCAGTATAGCCAGTAACCAGTACACAGTAGACAGTAGACAGATACCTTAAAGGCGGCTGCATAGGCGGCTTGAAGATTTGACATGCCTTCAAAAGGCAACTTATTGTGTATAAGCTCCCACAAGACAATTGCAAAGCTGTATGCATCTACCTTGTGGTTATAATGTTTCTTTTCTCCATGTCTTAATGTTACAGTGCTATAAAGCTATAAAAAAAACACAAGAAAACAAAGTTTCATAAATATCGAATTTAACCCCGAATAACGAAAAACATTACAAAAGGAGTACATTAACATACCTCTGGAGCCATCCAGCGATAAGTTCCTGTTTCTGCAGTCATCATCTCTGTTAACGATTCTTCTCTTGCCAAACCAAAATCAGCGAGTTTTATAGATTTGTGATCGAATGTCAACAACAAGTTTTCTGAAACAATTTGCTAAGAATTTAACAAAGGAAATATATATTAAAAAAACATAAAAATAAAGAGAAATGGGAAATCTAATTTACCAGGTTTTAAATCACGATGAATGATTCCATGTGAGTGTAAGCATTCCATTGCTCGAGCTATATCAAGTGCAAACCCAATAGCGACACGTGTATCCAACAATCCCCTTGGTCGCATATTTAATAAATATTTACGTAATGTGCCACCAGTAAGAAGCTCGGTTACAATCACCATGATTGGTTTCTTACAAGCTCCAATAAACTGTAGTGCGATCATATGAATATTCATACAGAATGTTTCTAATTGTTGTAAGATCTGATATAATATTCGATCAAGATTACCTTTACTAAGTTCTTGTGTTGGACTTTAGACAACATGGCGATTTCTCGAGCAAAACGACCTTCGATCTTTGAAATTTCTTCTGGGGTGTCGCCTTTGTTTATTATCTTAATCGCAACATTCTGGTTTTTATATCTGGAAAATAATGATATGAGATCCCATCTTCCTAATTAGTACAATTTGTTTACTGAATTAACATGGCATTTTGGTTAACAAAGTTGACTTACTTGCCCTCATAGACTTTTGAATGTGCACCTTCTCCGATCTTTGGACCAACAAAAAGAAGCTTCGGATCAATCGACCACGTTGCTTCCAAATTAAACTCCCCTGTTGAGTAAAACCCATTCCCGGATCCCATTTTCTTCAACTTTTTATCTCCGAACACTCGTTGGGGACTTTTCACAAACACTTAACAGGCAAAAAATTTAACACCGCATTCTGAAGGCATAGGGTATATACCCACGATATAAAACAGATACATACAAGATCAGCAACAGAAATAAGCAGAAATAAGTCGAAACGCACTTTATTATCGAAAAGTTGGAATCGGGTTAACTTTATTTGGGAAATAAAATCAAAATATACGTGTTTAAACTCCAATTTACACCACAAATCATACAAACAGAACTTAGAAACCGATTACAAAGCTTCAGTTCAAGAATCAACGCAGACAAATGCAAATTGGACTTGAAAGAGAGGCAGATGTTGGAGGTTATAGTATAGGGTAGAGATAAAAAAGAGAAGAGTATTGTAAAAGTTTTAGGCTTTATGTGGGGATTGTGTTGTTGCGTTCTTGATCGGCAAAGATAAGGGAGAGGAATTGCGAGTCGTTCTGACAAAAACTGTGCGAGTCGTATTATTTAATTCATTATAAAATTTAGGTGAGAGAAAGGGAAAAGAGATGGAAAGAAAGAATGGGTTGAGTTTGATAAACAGAATAAATTTTAATATTCGACTATATCTTATATAAACGACAATTTATAGATTCTTATAGGCTTGTCACTTGTCTCAAATATATAAATATGTTTATTTTCTTTCATAATATTTAAAAATAGGTAAATATTCATTCAGACCATTATCAAATCCGATCAAACATTAGAAAATAAAATAATTATAGAAATGATCGCATGGCAGAGAAAATTGTAAACTTGTTTTTATTTGTTTTTTAATTTCAAGTTGCATCACATGTTGAGAATAATTTTTTTTTTAACGTTTTGGTCTCTCAGACTAACGACTTTTTAATTTACTGTTAAGTTTAAGTTGTCCACATGAATAACACATGTAATATCCTAATTTCGGGCCTAAAAGTTTCACCTTCTTTGATGATAAAAATAAATAATAAATAAAATAATAAATGTATTATAACATAGTTTAATGAAGTTTTGTAAAATAAATAATATGACTTTAAATAAAATAAGTGTTTGGACCTAATGAGTCGAAGATGTAAGTAGAATGACTAGTTTTGCCAAATAGAAAACTTAAAACCAAGGGTTGACTAGTCAATGACCATTTGACTAAGGAAAGTCATTCTTGTGATCAATGTATAAAATATGGAACTTCATTTAAATCTTTGGTCAAAATGTGTCAATTATGAGAAAAAAATGAAAAGGAAGGGGGTAATTGCTCTGGATGATCGTATACCCCAAATTACCACACTGTTATTTTTTATGATATGATAGCACTGCATGCTAGTGATAGGTTAGAGATCTTCAAGGATTGCATGATAGAATTGTCTGATGTATGATGTCTGATAGCCTAGGAGGACTTCTTGTATGAAATTGATATCATTATTGTAGTTACTTAGTGTATGCACCATAACATAACTAAGATTTTATAACTTGAGAATGTTTGATTTAGCCTTATTTCTCGTTCCTTGTTTGGTTGTGAGCTTAAGGTGGAATCAAGTATCCGACTGTCTATATGATCCAGTGTTATGTATGATTAGAATGCACGAGTGACTGCAGGGTTAGTGGATGTTTCATGGATGAGTATATGTGTAAGCAGCCGGCCATATGAGCAATGTTTAGCCACTCTCGATAGAGTGAAGATAGGATGTATGCGTATCCCGGTTGTTGTATTTGTTTCGGGTGTTTGTGATGATCCTTGAGACAAACACGGGTAAGTGTGGAAGGTAGTATGGGCCCGTACTACTGAAAGCACAGGACACGCATGCGTAGCAAGGAAGTCACGGGCTCCAAGGGTTTGGTCCCGCCATGTGATTGTAGCAATGTGTATTGTGGCCTTTTTGATGTATATATTGGTTTATTTTCAATATGGTGTTCACGAGAGGATCTGGTTCCGGATCTGAAATGAGTGGCCAGGATAGGCTAGGGTTGACTGATGATCAAATACGAGAGATGATTGTCGTTAAGGTGGCTACTGCTGTCCGGGGATCTATTCCGGAGTTGTTTGGGTCTATCAAGACCGCCATGATTGAGCTCTTTGATGATCGATATGTTGCTCTTTCTAATGTTGTTGTTGCTGGAGCTACCACAACTGTTTCTACTGTAGGGATTCGAGGGAAGAGATCCTTCCAGTATCGGAACTTCGACTATACGAAGCCCTCGGAGTTTGATGGGGTCAAGGACCTGATTGTGGCAATGAGGTAGTTGTCTGATGTGGAGGGTTGTTTCTTCGCATGTTCTTGCCCTACTGACCAGAAGGTCAAGTGTGCCCTGTGCCTTCTCCGGTTGGGGGTGAAGGATTAGTGGAAATTGGTGACTAGTACTTACACTCCAGCGCAGATAGATGGTGTTACTTGGGAGCAGTTCTCAGAGATATTATGTGCGACATACGTTCCCTTGGTGGAGAGGGAGAGGTTGGCTCAGGAGTACTTGGATCTGAGACAGACGACAGAGACGGTGACAAAGATCACCAAGATGTTTACTGAGAGGGCTCTTTTTTGCCATGATTTTACTGCTTCGGAACAGGCTCAGATGACTAGGTACTTATGCATGCTAAAGAGGGATATACGACAGTTCGTTTCCACCCAATGTTATCGTACCCTCACTGAGCTTCAGGATGCCGTGAGGAGACAAGAGATTAAGATCTAGATTCCGACGAGGGAGTTGAGGTAGGCTCCTATTCGGTCACAACTTGCAGGGAAGCGGTTCAAGCCCGCTGATTCGAGATCTGGGGGACAGAGGGGACGCACTTGTGGTGAGTGCGGCAAGGTTCATGACGGTTCTTTCTGATCATCATGTGGATGCCACAAATGTGGCAAGGAGGGGCATTATGCCAAGGATTGTCGTCAACAAGCCCCAATACCGAGTGCCATGATTTTGTTATCACTGTGATCCGGTGGGCCATGTGAAGGCCCATTGTCCATTGCCCGCGGCTAGTCTGGCACAGGCTCCAACGCCAACTACTCTGAGGATTATAGATGGACGCTAGGGTAGGGCGGAGCCCCCAAGGGCTCGAGGTCGTGCTTTCCATCTCACTGTAGAGGAGGCCAGGGCGGCGCCGGACATCGTTACTGGTATGTTTCCATTTATTATTGTTGTCAGTTATTTTATGGTATGCTTATGTTTATGATTTTGCTAGGTACCTTCTTAGTGAATTCCTTGCCCGCTCTTGTGCTTTTTGACTCGGGTGCGAGTCGGTCTTTCGTGTCCCACTCTTTCAGTAGGAATTTTGATAAGATTGTTGGAGAGTTGGAGTGTCCGTTGCGGGTTTCTATCGCCAAGGAACACAAGTTTCTGCATCGAGCGTTTGTCAGGGTTGTGTCTTAGAGATTTTTGGGGTGCCTTATGCAATTGATCAAATTCCTATCCCCATGGGGGATGTATGCATGATAGTAGGGATGGATTAGTTGAGTAGGTTTGTGGCTATGATTGATTGCGAGGGTCAATGGGTGGTGGTTCGAACCCCAAGTGGGGAAGAACTAGTTATTTATGGAGAGGGTACCAAGATTGAATAAGCCTTTTGTTCTGCTGCCATGGCTCGACAATATATTCAACATGGTTGTACGGGTTATCTTGTGTATGTGGACGATACTCGAGCTGGGAAGCAGGTTTCGATTTCGGATGTGCATATTGTTAGAGAGTTTGTTGATGTGTTCACGGAGGAATTACCTGGTGTGCCTCCTGAGAGGCACGTTGAGTTCAGGATCGATTTTGGTTCTAGGTGCGACTCTGATTGCTAAGGCATCGTACCGATTGGCACCACCTGAGATGCAAGAGTTGTCCTCACAACTTTAGGAGCTGTTGGGCAAGCAGTTTATTAGGCCGAGTAGTTCGTCGTGGAGAGCACCGATTTTGTTTGTAAAAAAGAAGGATGGTTCACACCGGATGTGCATTGATTACTGAGAGTTAAACAAGTTGACGGTGAAGAACCGTTACCCAATTCTACGGATTGATGACCTCTTCGATCAGTTGCAGGGTGCATCTTGGTTTTCCAAGATCGATTTGAGGTTGGGGTACCATCAGATGAGGGTTAGAGATGAGGACGTGGAGAAGATTGCATTTCAGAATCGTTATGGTCATTACGAGTTCGTGGTGATGTCATTTGGGCTCACCAATGCGCATGCGACATTTATGACCTTAATGAATTGGGTATGCAGGCCGGTGATCGATCGATTGGTCATTGTTTTTATTGATGATATATTGGTGTATTCCAAGACCAGGGAGCAGCATGAGGATCACCTTTGAGAGCTTCAGGGTGTTTTGAGGCGAGAATGGTTGTATGCCAAGTTCTCGAAGTGTGAGTTTTGGTTACGAGAGGTCCAGTTCTTGGGTAATCTATAACATCCCGACTCCCAGGTATAACATTTATATATTTATATCTTTAGGGTTGACTGAGTGACTCGCCGAGTTGGTTGACCAACTCGTCGAGTAGAGACAGATTGGCCACATGGATTTAATGACCAACTCGACGACTCAGAGAGCCGACTCGCCGAGTTGGAGCTGTGTGAGAAAACCCTAAATCCCCGGGTTTGTGACCTATTTAAAGGGCCTTAAGCCCTTATTTCCGCCTCACCAGCCGATGTGAATTTTTAATGCACTAGTTTTTTTATTTATAATTCCTAATTTATCGCATCTAAACCACACCTTACAGGCAGTGAACCCGATCGAGTATAATATAGCTTTCATAAGCAAGGGTGTCGAACACAAGGGGAACGGTAGTGAATTAATATTAGAATGTTTGATTATAGGTTATATAAAAATGCACAAAAGTAATAAGAAAAGTTATATTAAATTAAATCTCAACCAAACAATTAAATAGTAAATCTCGATAAACTGACAGAAGACAAATCTCTTTAGGTACATTGGTTTAGACATATTACATCTTAAAATCATAGATAATTGTACACACAGATTTGTTTATTCATGTTCACCGATTTCTAAAATGATTAGATTCATGTTCACTATTACTAATCCTTTAGCAAACAAGTCAATTCAAGCAGTGATCAATTGATTAAACTAACATGTTTCCTAGTGTTCAGTTCGCATCAAGCAAGACTTGTAATAATAGTTAATTAAATTTGTCAATTCAATCAACTTATATGTGGTTGGTCATCACACATGATCACACATTAACTTACTTATTTTCTAGTTAACCCTAGTTTCATGTTCACTATTCCTAGGAATATAATCTTATGTTCACAAAACTATATGATTCAAGCAATTAAGAAGATGTTCATGCAACTCGATAAAGTGATATTTAACAGAAAATAATTATCATCAATACATAAGGATATTTAACAAGCTTAACAAGATAAATTAAACAAGAATAAAACAATACAAATAACAATTAATCCATAAATCAAGGTTTCATATAATCATAAACACAAAGCAAATGGTTTTAACACCAAAATCAGAAAGTAAACACATAGTAGTATCACAGTGGAATGCTAAACATGGTCACGATAACAAACCACATGATTACCGACACGAATCCACTCTCTAATCCTTTAGATCTTCGCTCCTGTCAGCTTAACGGCCTTCCGGCCGCCTTCTAGACCCTCAAAACGGCAGTTATGAAGTTTTCTTGTCGCACAAGTCGAAGTGGAATATCATAGATTATCAAAATGGGTGAATGATATGGGGTTTTTTATAGTTGAATGGAGATGGAATTAATATGGAATATTAGAGTTAGATAGGAATAAGGAAACTAATGTTGGCTTAGGGATTAAGCAAATAAAAATAAGGTAAGTGGTGCTTGGGGAATAAGTAACTTGGAGGGAATTTCCGTCCAGCTTTTATGCTTCATCTTCAAGGCCGATTTTGGATAAGATAAATGCTGAATTAGCAAAAGTCCCTCTCACATAGGTCGTAGGAAATTTCGTCTAGTTTTCATAAAATTTTGAATCTCGTCAATCGGACTTATGAGTCATTAGATATACCCAAAACACTGAAGAGGGGTCAACCTGACAGCAATATCTTTTTTGCATCTTTTCAGCTCCATTCTCTTCCTTTTGTATTCCAACTCCCATTTTAACTATAATTGAATATTTCAAAACATATTAAGTATCTTTTAGTTCTAAATAACATAAAACATAGTATAAAGTAATAAGAAAACATCATAAATATATGCATAAAATAGACGTTATCAAACTACCCCACACTAGCCTTTTGCTTGCCCTCAAGCAAAAATGATTTTATTATCTCACCAATATCGCATAGAATAATCCATTTCAAACCCATCCATTATCCCAAGACCGCAATGCATGTATTTGTGTCTACAATTCCTAAGAACTTCCCACTCCTAAATACTCACAATCTTTATGAACCTTCACCCCTTAGCTTATACGGCATTCATTTTTGCAACCCTCCGAATCAATCCTAAGAAATCTTTTTTAACCTCAAGGTATTTTTGGTTAAACTACCAAGCATACATAAACTTTAAAAAGAATTACACTTTGATACCACAATGAAGCTCTTGGAATTCATCTCTTCTTTGATATTTGCTTTGATTTCTTTGAATTCACCACCTTTTTGTTTGATTTTTGATATCTTCAACTTTTTGATTTCTTTAGAATTTTGATATTTGGATTTCATACTTGACTGGTCCAAAATTCTTTCAACTTTTTGGTAATTTCTCTCTCTCTCACTTTTTTTTTAATATCTCACTTTTTTCGCTCATATCCTACATGCTTAAGCAAAGAGCTTAACTTCAATCTTTATTAGTTAATGTATTAGTCTAAGTGCAATGACTACATAAGCTCTCCTGGATAGATTTCAGGTTTAGGCTGCAGAACATATTATGTCATATAAACTACCATATTACCTTTCATACATCATGATTTTCACTAGGAAATGGGAAGCCACAAATACACTATAACATGTGTTGGCTCAGGTAAACATATGGGTTCTCATCGGATCATCCCATATAATATTAGCAAAAATTTAAATTATCATTAGATTTTCCTAAATTAAACTATTATTTCAAGTTTATAAAATCTTAACTTTTCCTAATCTAGCAATTTTTTATTTTCCAATTTAAATTCCTTTTTCGACCCCCTACCCCACACTTATTTCATACAATGTCCTCATTATATGCATAAAACTAATTAAGCACATAAAAATAGGAAAAAAGGAGAAAAATGAACAGACTCCCCTGGGGTAGTTGTGGCGAGATCGAATGGGGCTGCTAAAAGTTGCTCCATAAATGTGTTGGAAGACAGAAAACTGGAACTGCTGCTTCTGAATGTGTCGGAAAATAAAATCAAGAACACCGACTTCTAAAATGTGGTGCAAAATATTGCAAACTAATGCAATGTATAGTAACCATGACGTGGGAAAGTGTCGACCACGCCTTGTCATCGAACGAGGGAGAATACGAATAATAGTGTGGTCACGACGTGGTAATTGATAACCACTACATGATATCTAGAATGGCAGCTTTCTTTTTGCGATGAAGAACTCCCCCACGACATAGGAAGTGTCAACCATGTCGTGGCAGTCGGGATAATAATTCTGCTTCGCGTCTAAAAAAAAACTCCATGGCATGGGAACAACTCATCCATGTCATATGAATCAATGTATAGTTAGAAACGCCACTCTTTGAAAATAATAATCTCTTACGAAATCGACACGCACCCCACACTTATTGAAACTCGTGGCACTCAATTGTCAACTTCAAATTCTCTCACAATTTTTTTTTGCGTGACAAATCAGCATTAGACCCCAGTTGTTGAAATTTATGAAAGCATCCGAAGGGTAAAAATTCTGCAAAGATCTGAAACCATAAGAGTATCAACATGGAAAACAAAATTTTAAACAAACTAAAAATATAAATATAAATAAAAACTCACTAAAATAACTAAAAAAATAGCAAACCAAAATAACTAAAAAGGATATCACGATCACTCGTCTTCGTCGAAATCAAACTACAATTGTTGATTAAATCCCTTGCATGCAAGAGGTAGTTTGTGAAAACAAAAACTTTCGGGACCCGTTAGACTATTTCCTTTGTTTTCTTTGCACCATTAACTAATAAGTAGAACAAGAGTTGACCCAACTAGTCAAGAGTAGCAAGAGTTCGGTCTTCCACTTAACCACCTCGATACACCTGGCTATACTACGCCTCGTGGATTGAGTTTGACAAATGACCAAAGTAGTAGACTAAACAAGTCAAGAATTCCCTAATCGCTTGCAATCTCGAAACTCATGCAAAAAGTAAAACCAAGCAATGCGTATGATCACAAATTCCTGCAAATAACAACAAAAACCTTCCCGACACGTGACATGATATCAACGAAAATAAAAACAAAAATAAAATAAAACTAAAAATCAAACAAATAACGAATAATCAAACAAATAACGAATAATCAAACAAACTAAATTAATTGAAAACTGTTCCCCGACAACGGTGCCAAAAACTTGATGTGAATTTTTAATGCACTAGTTTTTTATTTATAATTCATAATTTATCGCATCTAAACCACACCTTACAGGCAGTGAACCCGATCGAGTATAGTATAGCTTTCATAAGCAAGGGTGTCGAACACAAGGGGAACGGTAGTGAATTAATATTAGAATGTTTGATTATAGGTTATATAAAAATGCACAAAAGTAATAAGAAAAGTTATATTAAATTAAATCTCAACCAAACAATTAAATAGTAAATCTCGATAAACTGACAGAAGACAAATCTCTTTAGGTACATTGGTTAGACATATTACATCTTAAAATCATAGATAATTGCACACACAGATTTGTTTATTCATGTTCACCGATTTCTAAAATGATTAGATTCATGTTCACTATTACTAATCCTTTAGCAAACAAGTCAATTCAAGCAGTGATCAATTGATTAAACTAACATGTTTCCTAGTGTTCAGTTCGTATCAAGCAAGACTTGTAATAATAGTTAATTAAATTTGTCAATTCAATCAACTTATATGTGGTTGGTCATCACACATGCTCACACATTAAGTTACTTATTTTTTAGTTAACCCTAGTTTCATGTTCACTATTCCTAGGCATATAATCTTATGTTCACAAAACTATATGATTCAAGCAATTAAGAAGATGTTCATGCAACTCAATAACTTGATATTTAACAGAAAATAATTATCATCAATACATAAGGATATTTAACAAGCTTAACAAGATAAATTAAACAAGAATAAAACAATCCAAATAGCAATTAATCCATAAATCAAGGTTTCATATAATCATAAACACAAAGCAAATGGTTTTAACACCAAAATCAGAAAGTAAACACATAGTAGTATCACAGTGGAATGCTAAACATGGTCACGATAACAAACCACATGATTACCGACACGAATCCGCTCTCTAATCCTTTAGATCTTCGCTCCTGTCAGCTTAACGGCCTTCCGGCCGCCTTCTAGACCCTCAAAACGGCAGTTATGAAGTTTTCTTGTTGCACAAGTCGAAGTGGAATATCATAGATTATCAAAATGGGTGAATGATATGGGGTATTTATAGTTGAATGGAGATGGAATTAATATGGAATATTAGAGTTAGATAGGAATAAGGAAACTAATGTTGGCTTAGGGATTAAGCAAATAAAAATAAGGTAAGTGGTGCTTGGGGAATAAGTAGCTTGGAGGGAATTTCCGTCCAGCTTTTATGCTTCATCTTCAAGGCCGATTTTGGATAAGATAAATGCTGAATTAGCAAAAAGTCCCTCTCACATAGGTCGTAGGAAATTTCGTCTAGTTTTCATAACATTTTGAATCTAGTCAATCGGACTTATGAGTCATTAGATATACCCAAAACACTGAAGAGGGGTCAACCTGACAGCAATATCTTTTTTGCATCTTTTCAGCTCCATTCTCTTCCTTTTGTATTCCAACTCCCATTTTAACTATAATTGAATATTTCAAAACATATTAAGTATATTTTAGTTCTAAATAACATAAAACATAGTATAAAGTAATACGAAAACATCATAAATATATGCATAAAATAGACGTTATCACTAGCCACCCTACTCCCCTGTGTGAAACCCTAATCGTTTTAGTGAGCTAAGAGAGAAAGAGAGAGACTAATCTTGTGGTTTTAGTGCAATTTTAGAGGAGAAGTGAGGATCATCAAAGCTTGGATCAATAGGAGGCTTTTGGATCCAGAGATTCTTCATAGAGTTGCTTCAGTTGGAGGTAAAAAGATGCTAACTTGATCATTTCCTTATGAGATCTTGGTTTAGGGAGTTTTTAGGGTTTTCTCCCATCCATCTTGTGTCATTGAGTCATTTGAGCATGGCTGAGGTTGGAACCTCAGATTTGGACTGTACGACGCCTTGTGAGTCCAAATACCCGAGCTTTATTAAGCTAGAGGCAAGCTCTTGTGCATCTAACCCTTGTTGGAGTTTGTATTGGCATTATGAGCCTAATATGCCATGCATGAACGTAAAGCTTGCAACTTTACGTGACATTCGAGCCTTGGGATGCTAGATCTAGAGTTTGGAGTTGTACATCTGCCTTTAAACGTCTGAATGGGAATATAGACTGAATGGACTCTCCGAGTTAATGAGCTGACTTGACGAGTCGACTAGGGTTTTCCCCGATGAGTCTGGACATGAGTTACTCGGCGAGTTGATGAGACAACTCGACGAGTTAGGTTTGGTTTTCGCGACTTTTCTGAAGGAACAAGGGGGCTCGATGAGTCACAGAGGTGCACTCGACGAGTCGGGTCAACATGGACTGTTGACTTCAGTTGACTTTAGGGTTTGGTCAAGACAGGGATTATTGAGACCATGGAGGGGTAGAATGGTCTTTTACCCATTCCAAGAGTTAGAGAGAGAATAACCTTTAGATTATTTAGAGTTGTGATTGGAGTGTTAATTATAGATAATTATCATATGTGTTAGGCAGAGGCTAGATCGGTGATTCGTGTACGAGATTCATTTGCTTGCTTACGAGGTGAGTCTTCTCACTATACTTACCTTGAGTGGTAATTTTTGTGACTGGAGGGTCTTGTATGCTATTATTGATTATTGTGATATCCTGCATTATGTCTTTGTGATTTATGTTGTGTATTATTCTGAGCTTTACTGAGTTAGGACCGGAGGGTCCACCCGAGCTGTAGGACCGGAGGGTCCCACTGAGACACATTGACCGGTGGGTCTTATTGAGTTATAGCCATGAGAGGCTAATGAGATATGTGTGGTATTTTGGGTAACTCACTAAGCTTCGTGCTTATCGTGTTATGTGATATGTGTTTTAGGTACTTCTCAGGATTGCGGGAAGGCGCTGACTTGATTGTACACACACTTGAGATGGAGTTTATGTTTTGTGGATCCTGGATGTTATCAAACGATTTATGATATTGGTGTTTTGACAATTTGACACTTGTGGTTTTTTGAATGTGATAATGAGAATTATGTGTTTTGAAAATGAAAATTTTGTTTGAAAATTTACGATGTTATAAGTTGGTATCAGAGCCTTGGTTTGAGGGATTCGGATGTATCCTCGGGTATGTCTGGACTCAAACTGAGGATTTGAGAAAAAATTTCAAAAGAAATGATTTTCTAAAAAGAGAAAGAGTTTTAAAAGAAAAACGAGTTGGAGCAGTGTGTATAATCAGCCAGAGCCCAAACGGTGATTTCCCAAAATACCCTTACTTATTTGTGTTATGAGATATTTATGAGATGTTAGGGATGCATGCTAGAGGATAGGCTAGGTACTTCAAAATTTAGAGCTAGAGTTGCCTGATTCGTGATGCCTTAGCCTAGGGTATGCTACTGAGTGATCTTATCTGTTATTTGCTCTGTGTGGACGGAGTAGGAGAGACATGGTGGGAATATTTTAGAGAGAGTTGAGTGGTCTAGGGGAGGTACCTAGATAAGCATAGAGGAATCTACCGAGAGAGTAGTTTGATATCCATGAGGGATAGAGTACTGTGAATTAGGATCCTAGGAGGAGGACTTGGGATGACAATAGGTTGGTGTGGAAGGTAGTATTGGGCCCGTACTACTGAAAACACCGGATCTGTATGCAACCCAAGTAAGAATCTTTGGGATACTAAGGAGCATGTAGGGATGGGAAATAGAGTGTGAGTATGCTCGAATGAGTCTCTGATTATTTTGTCTTGTGTTTCAGAGACATTATGGTGGGTACACACCACAACCCCGAGGGCACCAGTGGTACCAGTGACGAGGAGATCCGCAGGATCATCCATGTTGAGGTGGGCGCAACTATCCGAGAGGCGATACCGGAGATGTTTGGGTCTATTAAGACCACGTTGATTGAGACCTTCGATGAGCGCTATGCTGCTGTTACTGAGGTTGCTGCTGCCGCAGCCACCACAACCCTAGCTGCTTCGAGACCACATGGGGGTGACTTGTTGTTGTTTCGGGAGTTCAGCAACACGAAGCCACCAGATTTTGATGGGACACAGGATCCGATTGCTGTTATGAGATGGATATCCGACATTAAGGGATGTTTTTACACGTGTTCGTGCCCTGAGCACCTGAGAGTTCGGTTTTCACTGAACCAACTTTGCTTGGGAGCGAAGGACTGGTGGAAGTTTTTGACTGCCAGCTTTACTCCTGCAGATCATGCTACAGTGACATAGGATAGATTTACACAGCTGTTTCGAGATGAGTATGTTCCCCAGGTGGAGAGGGAACGGTTGGCCCAGGAGTTTCTGTCTCTCAAGCAGAAGACAGAAACTGTGACCGAGATCATGAGGATGTTCCATGAGAGGGCGCTGTTTTGCCCTAAGCACGTGTCTACCGAGCAGGCACGTGTGAGCCGATATCTGAGCATACTAAGGAGAGATATACGAGAGTTCGTGGCGAACTCATCATACCGGACATTGGCTGAGCTTCATACCAATGCCAGGCGCAGGGAGATTGAGCTAGAGTTACAGGCTAGGGAGGAGGGGGAGTCTCAGGGGAGAGACCGGAGACCAGTGCAGTTGCAGCTGGCGACGAAGCGGGCAAAGCCCGCTGATACGAGAGTTGGGGCCAGAAGGGACGCACTTATGGCAAGTACGGCGAGAGTCACGAGGGATCGTGTCGGGCAAGGATTTGCTACAAATGTGGCAAAGAGGGGCACCTGGCGAGGGATTGCCCCAAGGGGTTTGCAGTTTGCTTTCACTGCAACCAGACCGGCCATCGGAAGGCCGAGTGCCCTCAGCTCATTCAGGGATCAGCCCAGGGTTCCGCTCCTGCTGCTTTACGAGTTACTGATAGTCGACCGACGAAGGTCGAGGCACCGAAGGCTCGGGGGAGAGCTTTTCAGCTGACAGCGGAGGAGGTCCGCACATCACCTGATGTCGTGGCTGGTACGTATTTCCTTATTCCTGTTATTTTGAGATTTGTTTTGCTTATACCGTGTTGCATATAGGTACTTTTATTGTGAGTTCTGTACCTTATTTGGTGTTATTTGACTCGGGTGTGAGTCGATCCTTCGTGTCTTTAGTTTTTAGTCGTCATATCAGTGTCAGACGAGAGGTGTTGGGTCGGCCTCTGAGGGTTTCTATAGCCGACGAGCATGCGGTTTTTGCCACTGATCTATTTCAAGGATGTGTACTAAAGATTTTTGGTGTTGAGTTTCTGATAGATCTGGTGCCGATAGCCATGGGTGATGTCTGTGTCATAGTGGACATGGATTGGTTGAGTCGGTTTGGAGCTGTGATCGACTGTGAGTGTCAGATGGTAACCCTAGTGGGGGAGTACTTACGGTGTATGGCGAGGGTACCAGATCCGGATCAGCTTTCTGCTCTGCTGCCAGAGCGAGACAGAGTCTACAGCAGGGTTGTATGGGCTTTTTGGCATATGTGATAGATACGCGGGTTGCTACAGAGAGGCCGAGTTCTATCTACGAGGTTCCGATAGTGTGCGAATTCCCGGATGTTTTCCCCAAGGAGTTGTCGGGTGTGCCTCCCGAGAGGCAAGTAGAGTTTCGGATTGATTTGGTTCCGGGCGTGGCACCTATTGCCAAGGCACCTTATCGCCTTGCGCCACCAGAAATACAGGAGTTATCCTCACAGCTCCAGGAGCTGCTGGGGAAAGGTTTCATAAGATCGAGTAACTCACCGCGGGGAGCACCGATCCTTTTTGTCAAGAAAAAGAATGGTTCACACCGGATGTGTATTGATTACCAGGAGTTGAACAAGCTGACGGTCAAGAACCGTTATCCACTTCCGAGGATCGACGATTTGTTCGATCAGTTGCAGGGGGCGTCTTGGTTCTCCAAGATTGATTTGAGATCTGAATATCATCATATGAGAGTTTGCGAGGAGTATATCCAGAAGACGGCTTTTAGGACTCGTTATGGGCACTACGAGTTTGTGGTGATGCCTTTCGGGCTCACCAACGCACCAGCATCATTCATGGACCTCATGAACCAGGTGTGCAGGCCTATGTTGGATCGATCAGTGATCGTGTTCATCGACGATATTTTGGTGTATTCGAGAACCAGAGAGCAGCACGAGGAGCATCTTAGAGAGATTCGTGGAGTATTGAGGTCGGAGAGGCTTTATGCCAAATTCTCCAAGTGCGATTTCTGGTTACGAGAGGTCCATTACCTGGGACATCACGTTAATCAGAATGGGATATTGGTCGACCTGGCCAAGATTGAGGCAGTTATGAGATGGGAGGTGCCAAGATCCCCGTCAGAGATCAGGAGTTTTCTGGGTTTGGCCGATTACTAGCGGAGATTTATCAGATATTTCTCCAAGATTGTTGTTCCTCTTACCCGATTGACCCGGAAGGGTGTTACTTTTGCCTAGGGGCCCGAGTAGCAGGCCTCATTCGAGACTCTTCGCCATAGATTGTGCGAAGCTCCAATGTTAGCCCTTCCCGAGGGAGTGGAGGACTTCGTAGTTTACTGTAATGCATCTATATCAGGGATGGGAGCTGTGTTGACGCAGAGGGGACACGTGATTGCATATGCATCGAGGCAGTTGAAGCCTCATGAGACGAGGTATCACACCCATGATTTGGAGTTGGGGGCGGTGGTGTTCGCCCTCAAGATCTGGCGCCACTATCTGTATGGAGTCCGGTGCACCATATATACGGACCATAAGAGTCTGAAGTACCTTATGGATCAGCCCAACCTGAATATGAGATAGAGGAGATGGTTGAATGTAGTGAAAGACTACGACTGCGAGATCTTATATCACCCAGGCAAGGCTAATGTGGTAGCCGATGCCTTGAGCCGTAGAGCAAAGAGTGCTCCGATTCGAGATATGTGTATAAGGATGACGGTGATGACTCCAGTCTTAGATACCATCCGAGAGGCCCAGGTAGAGGCCGTGAGACCGGAGAATCGAAAGAGGGAGTGGGTGATCGGACAAGTTTTAGAGTTTGAGACGGATAGTCGGGGGCTTATGACTTTCCGTGGGCGGATTTGGGTGCCGTACACGGGTGGAGCTCGACGTACTCTGATGGCCCTATATGAAGAGAGACGTGGCATGGGTAGTCGAGAGATGCTTGACCTGTCAACAGGTCAAGGCAGAGCACCAGCGACCACATGGTTTGTTGCCGCCCTTAGAGGTTCCCCAGTGGAAGTGGGAACAGATTTCCATGGATTTTATCACCAAGTTACCGAGAATCGCGCGAGGTGTCGACGCGATATGGGTGGTTGTGGACCAGTTGACGAAGAGTGCTCACTTCCTTGCTATCAGTGAGAGCTCTTTTGCAGAGAAATTGCCCGAGATTTATATGAGAGAGGTGGTGGCACGACATGGAGTGCCGACATCGATAGTGTCAGATCGGGATGTGCGTTTTACTTCCAGGTTCTGGAAGAAGTTCCATGAGGAGTTGCGTACCAGATTGCACTTCAGTACCGTATACCACCCACAGATTGAAGGGCAGAGTGAGCGGACGATTCAGATGCTTGAGGACATGCTGCGTGCATGTGTTATGGACTTCGGAGGAAGTTGGGACACCTATTTGCCCTTGGCCGAGTTTTCCTATAACAACAACTATCATTCCAGTATTGACATGCCTCCCTTTGAGCTCTTATATGGGAGGAGGTGTCAGACTCCCAGCTGTTGGGGAGAGGTGGGGTAGAGAGTGATGGGTAGCACTGAGATAGTGCTCAAGACGACCGAGCAGATTCAGCAGGTCAGACAGACGTTACTGACGGCCCAGAGTCGCCAGAAGAGTTATGCAGACCGACGACGATCCGAGCTAGAGTTCCAGGTTGGATATTTTGTCCTCTTGAAGGTATCCCCGTGGAAGGGGGTGATCCGATTCAGGAAGCGGGGAAAGTTGGGTCCGAGATATATCGGTCCTTTCAGAGTGACTGCCAGAGTGGGGAAGGTAGCCTATCTGTTGGAGCTACCTGCAGAGTTGAGCCAGATTTATAACACCTTCCACATGTCTCAGTTGAGGAAGTGTGTAGCCGATGAGATGGCAGTGGTACCCTTAGAGGAAATTCAGGTAGATGCGAGCCTGAATTACATTGAGAGACCGATAACAATTTTGGATAGAAAGGTTAAGACCCTGAGGAACAAGGAGGTGCGACTGGTTAAGGTGCAGTGGGAGCACCACAGGGGATCCGAGTGGACTTGGGAGCCGGAGTCCAAGATGCACGAGTAGTACCTGATAGTTTCGTTTTTATTACTCTTTTTCATAGTTTATTTTTAGTTAAAACCATCTCATTTTAGTTAATCTTCATGCATATTTTCTCTTTTTATTATCCTTTGTCGGGTGCTTTCCAGTCTTTTGAGCTTATTTGCAGGATTTTTCGAAGACTAATTGTTATTGGAGATATGGAAGGAGTGTGAGACCTTTGGAGGCTTGCGATCTGCTTGTGGACTTGAAGTGGTGTGATTGAGCTTGGTGTTAGCATAAACAAGAAATCAAGTTAGACTTAATTTTTGAGAGAGAATGATGATGAAGCGACACATACTCGAGCTATGGAAGATTGAAGGAGCATTGGACCAATTATTGAAGGCTTTGGAATGGCACAATTGGGCTCTCAAGAGTTATGCATGTGGGCTGAAGTGTGAATGAGAAGATTGGGCTAGATTGTATTTTAAATGGCCCAAGTTCCACAATCAGCGAGACCCACGCGATCCGCGTAGACTCATACGCGGTCCGCATAGACCCATACGCGGTCCGCGTGAATTGTGCTGAATTGATCCCGAGTTTTGACTTGTTGACTCTACTTGTGGAAAGTCGGTAGGTAGCTTTTGTGCAACTTTCTGAATCCGGAAATGAGCCTTATTTGCTGGAGTTTTGGGGCATTTTTGATGAGGACTTCTTGGAGAAAACCACTCTTTTGCTCTCAAGAACATTGGAGAAAAAGTTGAAGAATTGAAGATTGGTGTTATTTTCTTTCCATATTGCAACTAGAACAATGTTTGGTATCACTAAACTATATTGCATTTCTTTTACTTTGGCCATGCTTGGCTAAACTTTCATTTGGTTGATTAGGGTTTAATCCCATGGATGATTGGTTGTTTTGAAGACTATTATTATCTTGTGTTTGAAGTTTATGGAAATGTTTTCTAGTTAAACATCTTGTTGTGTTTATTTATCTTTGATCATGAGCTTAGATGAATGAATGCTTATTTTTGTTGACTAATTTCTTGGTTAAGTAATGGACCCTCAAATTAGTAAGCAACAAATGGTTTATATGTTTGTTTTCATTTCATTTAGACCCTGGAAATGTTTCCTCCATAATGATAATGTAAGCATTTGATTATCTTTTGGACTTGGTAACTCTTAGAATTTAAAGCTAATTGATTTTCACAAGATTATATGCTTCATTGATTTTGTGACTTTAATTAAGGAAATGTGTTAAGAGCTCCTCTAACCATTTTGATAACAATGAAGAGTTGAGGTAATTTGTGCTTATGGATTGCTATAGCCAAGTTAAATTAATTCACAAGTGTTATTCTATTTAGTCTAATGATAATTCAACCATGTCATCCATGTGGTATACCCAAAATCAACCAATTTCACTTCATTGAATTTAATCAAATCTTTTACTTGTTTACTTGTCATATTTACATTCTAGCTAGTTTTAATTTTGTCAAACAATCAAAAAGAACTAAACCCCCCCCCCCCATTTTACTTTTACTTTTGTTTTACAAGTACTTGAACAAGTGATTTACATAGAGATTTAAATTGAACCAATCTTCGTGGATACGATCCCTTTACCACTATACACTATTTTAGTGTGTAAAATTTAGGGTATATATTTTGTTGGCCTCGACAACCACCAAATTTTGGCCCCGTTGCCGGGGATTGGTTTATTTTTAATCAATTTGTTTCTCTATGCCCAGATCTCAGCGTACAAGTGACTTGATTTACAACCCAGAAATTGAAAGAGAAGCAAGGCGTTTGGAAAAGGAAAAGCGAGTTGAACGTGGTCAAACTTCCAACCCTCACGGGGACCCGGAAGTTGAAACCACTTCCTCAAGTGATACGGAACCCGATTCTAGTCCCGACCCTCGCCAAGAAATTCCCGAAACACCACCCCTACAACAAAATCCACCCATTATCGAACCAATTGCAATGGAGGACGGAGGAGAAGTTCCCGAAAGAACTTTGAGGCAAATGATGGAAACCGATGTTACACAAACTCCAACCGGTATCAATTAACCGGTTTTGGAAGGAGGCTCGGAATTGAAGTCAAGTTTAGTCCATCACCTCCCAACTTTTCATGGATTGGAGAATGAAGACCCTCATAAGCATTTGAAGATGTTCCACATTATTTGCACTAGTATGAAGCCACAAGGGTCAACCGATGACCAAATCAAGCTAAGGGCATTCCCCTTTTCATTGGCCGATAGAGCAAAGGATTGGTTATTCTATCTTCCCCCGGGGTCGATCAACTCATGGTCCGACATGGCAAGAGCTTTTCTTGATAAGTTCTATCCCGCTTCAAGAGTCTCAAGTCTCAGAAATGAGATTTGTGGAATCCGCCAAGGTCAAAATGAGACTTTTCATGATTATTGGGAGAGGTTCAACAACTTATGCTATAGTTGCCCACAACACCAAATTCCGGAACAACTCCTCATTCAACACTTCTATGAGGGATTGTTACCGATGGAGAGAAGACTAGTTGATGCCTCAAGTGGTGGTGATGTCTTTAGTAAAACTCCACAACAATCAAGACAACTTTTCAACACCATAGCCGCGAATTCTCAACATTTTGTCCCGCGCCAAGATATGAAGAGAGAGACACAACACAAAGTCAATGAAGTGGGAACATCAAACCTTGAGTCTCAAATCAAAGACTTAACCTCCGTTGTTCAAAAGTTAGCCATGGGACAAACTCCACAAGTGATGGTTTGTGGAATATGTGCAACAATGGGACATCCTACGGATATGTGTCCCATTCTTCAAGAAGATGCGGAACATGTAAATGCCACGGGAGAGTTCCAAAATTACCACAACAAGCCATCCGGTTACCAAAATGCATATAATTCAAGTTGGAAGCCAAATCCCAATATGAGCTACAACCCAAGACCATTGCCTCAAAATGCATTGGTTAGAACTTCCTATCCACCACCACAACCTCATTACCAACATCCACAACCACACTATAAATCCAAACCACACCCTCCATATCACCAACAGCCTCCTCAATACCAACCAAGTAGCTCCGAAATGTCTCTCGAAGACATTGTCAAATCCCTAGCCACTAGTACCCAACAATTCCAAAAAGAGACAAGGACTAGTATCTCCAACCTTGAAGCACAAATGGGAGATATAGTTACATCCATAAGCAAGTTGGAGTCCCGTGGAAAGTTGCCTTCTCAAACCGAAAAGAACCCAAATGTCAATGTGGTGACCTTGAGAAATGGTAAACAAGCCGGAGAAAGTAGTTCAAAGAAGAAGCCAAGGGATGAGGAGGAAGAAATAGAGGTCATTCCCATTGAAGATCCCAGTGTCAAGAATGCCACACAAGCCGAAATTCCAAAGAAGACTACTCCTCTAGTGACTCCAATAGCCACTCAACCGCCATTCCCCTCCCGACTTGCAACTTCAAAGAAGAACATGGAGGAGAAAGAGATTTTGGAAACCTTCCGAAAGGTGGAAGTAAACATTCCTTTACTTGAAGGAACTTTGCACCAACAAGAGAAAGTTGAAGGGAAATGAGAAAATCTCAATGAACGAAAATGCATCCGCGGTTTTACAAAGGAAACTTCCACCCAAGTGCAAAGACCCGGGAATGTTTACGGTTCCTTGTAAGATAGGATATGTCACTTTTAGTAGTGCCATGCTTGACCTTGGTGCTTCTATTAATGTCATGCCCTATTCGGTGTATGAATCATTGAATGTTGGTTCTCTAAGTGAAACCGGTGTCATAATCTCTCTTGCGGATAAATCAAGTGTCTTTCCTAGAGGTGTTTTGGAAGATGTCCTAGTGCAAGTGAACCAATTAGTCTTCCCGGCGGATTTCTATGTGATTGATCTAGATGAACAAGTGTCCTCAAAGTCGGGTATAATTTTACTTGGGTGACCATTCTTGAAGACGGCTAGAACAAAGATTGATGTATATGCGAGAAGCTTAACGATGGAGTTTGATGGGGAAAAAATAAGTTTTAATATCTATGATGCTATGAGATATCCTAGTGATGTTTCATCTTTGTACTTTGTAGATGTTGTTGAGCCACTAACCCAAGAATTGTTCGAGTTGTCTAATGGTGATGGGTTGGAAATGATTTTAAGCAAGGGATTTGATTGTGGGAAGCTAGCCGAGCAATTAAAGCTTTATTCTTTGGATCCGGAGGTTGAGAGATTGGTCAATAATTTAGAGGTGAAGAAATCCACAAGATTTGATGTCAAGCAAATTGAGTTGCCCCCAACCCATACGAAGTTGTCTCCATCCCTTGTTCAACCACCCGAATTGGAATTAAAGGTCCTACCTCAACACTTGAAGTATGCCTACTTGGGAAAGAATGAAACTCTTCCGATTATCATTTCAACTCACTTAACTGAATTTGAAGAAGAGCAACTCCTCAAGGTGTTGAAGGAGCACAAAGAAGCCATGGGTTGGACGATTGCAGACATTAAGGGATTGAGTTCCTCCACTTGTATGCACAAGATCTTGATGGAGGATGAATGAAAGCCGAGTCGGGATGCACAAAGAAGATTGAACCCGCCTATGATGGAAGTTGTGAAGAAATAGATTTTGAAGCTCCTAGATACGGGAATGATCTATCCAATCTCGGATAGCAAGTGGGTGAGCCCGGTGCAAGTCGTTCCAAAGAAGACGGGAATCACGGTAGTTGAAAACAACAAAGGTATGATGGTCCCCACCCGCGTGCAAAACGGGTGGAGAGTATGTATTGACTACCACAAACTCAATGCTAGCACACGAAAAGATCATTTCCCATTGCCTTTCATTGATCAAATGTTAGAAAGGTTGGTCGGGAAATCCCATTATTGTTGTCTAGACGGGTACTCCGGTTTTCACCAAATCCCGGTGGCACCGGAAGACCAAGAAAAGACAACATTTACATGTCCATTTGGCACTTTTGCATACCAGAGAATGCCATTCGGATTGTGTAACGCCCCGACTACTTTCCAACGATGTATGGTTAGTATCTTTTCGGAATATGTCGAGAATATAATTGAAGTTTTCATGGATGATTTTACGGTATATGGAAACTCCTTTCAAGAGTGTTTGACCAATCTCACCAAAATTTTGAAAAGATGCATTGAAACAAATTTGGTTTTAAACTTTGAAAAATGTCATTTTATGGTGAGTCAATGTCTTATTTTGGGTCACATTGTGTCAAAGAAAGGAATTGAGGTAGATAAGGCCAAGATTGATGTTATTCAAAGCTTACCTTACCCGACTTGTGTTCGGGAAGTTCGTTCTTTTTTTGGGCCATGCAGGTTTCTACCGGAGATTCATCAAAGATTTTTCAAAGATAACAAGACCAATGTGCCAACTCTTGCAAAAGGATGTTGATTTCGAGTTCAATGAGGCGTGCAAAGAAGCTTTCGACAAGCTCAAAGAGTTGCTTACATCCGCCCCCATCATGCAAGCACCAAATTAGGATCTCCCCTTTGAGATCATGTGTGATGCAATCAACTATGCAATAGGCGCCGTTTTGGGTCAAAAGAATGGACGAGGGCTTTGATTAGTAATCGAGGGACAAGATCGGATGATGCCAAAACCACAAGATCGGATGATGCCAAAACAATTATTGACTTTTTAAAATCTAATGTCTTTGTGAGATTTGGTGTGCCTAGGGCTTTGATTAGTGATCGAGGGACGTATTTCTGCAACAAGACGATGGAGGCCTTGCTAAAAAAGTACAACGTGACCCATCGTGTCTCTACCGCCTACCACCCTCAAACGAATGGTCAAGCAGAGGTTTCGAATCGCGAGGTGAAGAGTATTCTTGAGAAAACTGTGAATCCTTCAAGAAAAGATTGGAGTTCAAGGCTTGATGATGCCTTGTGGGCCTATCGGACCGCGTATAAGACCCCGATAGGAATGTCTCCATTTAGGTTGGTTTTTGGAAAACCATGTCATCTTCCCGTGGAATTGGAACACCGTGCATTTTGGGCGGTCAAGCAATGCAACTTCAACATCGATGAGGCGGGAAGGCATAGGAAGCTTCAACTTCAAGAGTTGGAGGAGTTAAGAAATGACTCCTATGAGAACTCAAGAATTTACAAGGAGAAAACGAAGCTTTTCCATGACAAGTCCATTACCCGCAAGCATTTCGAGCTGGGACATAGAGTTTTGCTTTACCACTCGAGATTGAAATTATTTCCCGGAAAGTTGAGGTCAAGATGGATAGATCCATTTGTTGTGCTAAAAGTCTTTGAGCACAGAGCGGTTGAGATCCAGAGTGAAGAAACGGGGCAAATCTTTAAAGTCAATGGACATCGTTTGAAACCTTTCTATGAAGGTTTTACGCAAATGTCTTAGATGTCATCCAATTGGATGCCCCGGTATACTGAAATCGAAAGGGAAGGACGTCTCGCCAAAGACGTTAAAGAAGGGCATTTTTGGAAAACTTAAAGTTTTCATCGTTTCTAATCCCGAATAAAAGTCGTAGATAGATCCTTTTTGCACTTCACACTTCTTCTTCTTCTTTCTTGCATTAAGAGAGTGTCGGATTTCAAGGCCCGGTTTTCGTTTTGGTCAAGAGCAAAAATTGAGAAAGATTGCAACAGCATTCACGCGGACCGCGTGTACTCGAGGGCCTGTCCGCGTTAATAAACAAATGGTCCGCGTGTGGTTCCCAAAGTGTCCGCGTCCATTATCAGAAAACAAAAGGATTTCAGGCTTACTCACGCGGACCGCGTGTACTCGCAAGTCCGTCCACGTGGGTTATTAAAACGGACCGCGTACCATCTCTGAATTCGACCGCGTGTAAATAATGCAAAGCAGAATAGTTCCAGGTTTATTCACGCGGACCGCATGTACTCGCAAGTCCATCCGCGTGAGATGTTGACTTCCGTTGACCGCGTCTTGACCAGGTTTGACCGCAACTTAACCATCATAACACTCCAGCCAGCCCTTCTTCCTTCCCACTTCTTCTTCTTCCTTTCCCCTTAACCTCCATTAGAGCACCTCCATCTCCACCAATAAAACTCAGTTTCCCATCAAACCACCGGTCGGAATTTCGCGAGACCACCGCCATTCTTCACCATTTTTCATCCTCTACAAACCCCACCCAAAATCCGGTCCGATCTGTGGCTGGAATTCCGGGCGCCACCACCACTCCACCGCCACTTTCCGGCCGTTTTCCGGCCAACTCCGGCCACCTCTCGCGATTCCGACACCACCATTGTGCTCCTCTTGGACAAGGCTACAAACCCCACTAAAAATATCTCTCAAAGCTCGCCGGAAATTTTCACCGGAATTTCAAGCCGTTGCCGGATTTCTTGGGTTTTCGCGGTAAATTGCTTCTCACGGGATATTGAACAAAGCTTTAAGCTTGGGGTGAAGAGTTGCAAGATTTTCAAATCCCGAATTTTCGCGCGCAAAATTTCCAAATTTCAAAGAACGGGTACATTCTTTCCTTGACTTATATGCATGTTTTAGAACAACAATTTGTATGGTATTGCATGTATTGAGTCTAGGAAACGTTTCTTGCATTGATTTTTTTGAATTGTTTTAGAAGTCTATAGGGAGTCGGTTGGGAAATTGAATTGAAAACATCATTTGTTGGGATTGGATTCGTGTGGAAATTGTTCTTCTTGCAGGTAGACCATGTCCACGTCTAGAAAACGCCCGGCTGCCGCCCGAGGCAAAGCCCCAGCTAGAAATCAAAATGATGCACCCGACATTCCAAGATTTCGGGATGCCAAGGCGGCCGAAAACTACATGAAAAGCCTGCCTAGAAAGGTTGCATCTACCAAATTTGTGTGAAAATCCACGCTTATCTCATTAGGGGTTCTTGAGGGGGTCACCCAATTGTTCCGTAACATCGGGTGGGAAAACCTTCTCAATCTCATGGCGCACACTTACGAGCTCCCTACTAGAGAGTTTCTTGCCGATTGCGGGTACGATAGCGAAAAGAAAGAAGCCGCATTCCAACTTCTGGGGGACCGAAGGTATACTGATTTTGCAACAATAAACGACATCTTGGGCTTACCTTCTTCGAACACATCCACGTTTTTCGACATCTTACCTGCCGAGTTCAACCATGAGACCTTTTGGACGGAGATCACCGGGGGTATCTTTTCATGTGCCGGTCGGGATAAAGCAACCTCCATCATTCACCCGTGCCTCCGCATTGCCCATCGCATCTTGGTGTGCACTGTCTTTGCCCGAAAAGAAGCCGGTCAGGTCACAAAAAAGGAGATTTTCTTCCTTTGGTGCATGACACGACGTGAAAACCCACCAATCCCGGACTTTACTTCGTTCTTTTTCCATAAATGCGCACTCATGAGAACCAAAGCGTCCGGTGATATTTGCATTGGTGGATTTGTCACCCTTTTAGCCCGCGGTCTTGACATCGAGCTCCCAGACGAATACCAACCTGTTGACAATAAAACTTTTTTGGATGAGCGTGTTCTCACAAACATGCATCACATCCGTTGTAGGAACAGGAGCAGTTTCACATGGTATTGTCCTCAAGGGCTCGGATATATCATTCTTCCCGACCCTTGAGTCACCAACTTTACCTTCCACGATCGCACTCAGTGGAGACTCGCGAGGACCATCACTCAGTCAGTCAATGAGGATGCACTCTAGGATCAAGATGATGAGGAGATGCATGTGGATGACGAGCCCGACGATGAGCCCACCCATGGTCCATAGCATGCCCAACCCCAAGCACCTCCCGGATATTACCCGCTTCCCCCCAATTTTGCCGAACGGTTCGAGAGTCTTTGCGTCTCCAACCAAATCATGTCCGGGCAGATGCACCATATGTGGGGGTGGCACCAATCCCAAAACCATTTCCAGAATGTCCCACTTCCTCCTCCCTATCCATACCGGAGGTGCTTAAAGTCCGTAGTACCCAAAACCATTTCCAGAACCTCCCGGACAGTAGTACCCATAGTTGTTTCCGGAGTATGACTTCGAGGGCAAATTCTGATTCTAGTGGGGGAGAATTGTAACATCCCGACTTCCAGGTATAACATTTATATATTTGTATCTTTAGGTTTGACTGAGTGACTCTCCGAGTTAATTGCCCAACTCGTCGAGTAGAGACGGATTGGCCACATGGATTTAATGACCAACTCGACGAGTCAGATAGCCGACTTGCCGAGTTGGCGCTGTGTGAGGAAACCCTAAATCCCTAGGTTTGTGACCTATTTAAAGGGCCTTAAGCCCTCATTTCCGCCTCACCAGCCACCCTACTCCCCTTTGTGAAACCCTAATCGTTTTAGTGAGCTAAGAGAGAGAGGCTAATCTTGTGGTTTTAGTGCACTTTTGGAGGAGAAGTGAGGAGCATCAAAGCTTGGATCAAGAAGAGGCTTTTGGATCCAGAGATTCTTCAGAGATTTGCTTCAGTTGGAGGTAAAAAGATGCTAACTTGATCATTTCCTTATGAGATCTTGGTTTAGGGAGTTTTTAGGGTTTTCTCCCATCCATCTTGTGTCATTGAGTCATTTGAGTATGGCTGAGGTTGGAACCTCAGATCTGGACTGTAGGAGGACTTGTGAGTCCAAAGACCTGAGCTTTATTGAGCTAGAGGCAAGCTCTTGTGCATCTAACCCTTTCTAGAGTTTGTATTGGCATTATGAGCCTAATATGCCATGCATGAACGTAAAGCTTGCAGCTTTACGTGGCATTCTAGCCTTGGGATGCTAGATCTAGAGTTTGGAGTTGTAGATCTACCTTTAAACGTCTGAAAGGGAATATAGACTGAATGGACTCGCCGAGTCAATGAGCTGACTCGACGAGTCGGCTAGGGTTTTCCCCGATGAGACTGGACATGAGTAACTCGGCGAGTTGATGAGACAAATCGACGAGTTAGGTTTGGTTTTCGCGACTTTTCTAAAGGAACAAGGGGACTCGACGAGTCACAGAGGTGCACTCGACGAGTCGGGTCAACATTGACTGTTGACTCTAGTGTTGACTTCAGTTGACTTTAGGGTTTAGTCAGGACGGGGATTATTGAGACCATGGAGGGGTAGAATGGTCTTTTACCCATTCCAAGAGTTAGAGAGAAAATAGTCTTTAGATTATTTAGAGTTGTGATTGGAGTGTTAATTAGAGATAATTATCATATGTGTTAGGCAGAGGCTAGATCGGTGATTCGTGTACGAGATTCATTTTCTTGCTTATGGGGTGAGTCTTCTCACTATACTTACCTTGAGTGGTAATTTGTGTGACCGAAGGGTCTTGTATGCTATTATTGAGTATTGTGATATCCTACATTATGTCTTTGTGATTTATGTTGTGTATTATTCTGAGCTTTACTGAGTTAGTACCGAAGGGTCCACCCGAGCTGTGGGACCGGAGGGTCCCACTGATACACATTGACCAGAGGGTCTTATTGAGTTATAGCCATGAGAGGCTAATGAGATATGTGTGGTATTTTGGGGAACTCACTAAGCTTCGTGCTTACCGTGTTATGTGATATGTGTTTCAGGTACTTCTCAGGATCGCGGGAAGGTGTCGGCTTGATTGTTCACACACTTGAGATGGAGTTTTTGTTTTGTGGATCCTGGATGTTATCAAACGATTTATGATATTGGTGTTTTGACAATTTGACACTTGTGGTTTTTGGAATGTGATATTGAGAATTATGTGTTTTGAAAATGATTTTTTTTGAAAATTTACGATGTTACAGAATCTCGTTAACCAGAACAGGATTTTGGTCGATCTGACCAAGAATGAGGTCGTGATGCAGTGGGAGGTTCTGAAGTCCCCCTCGAAGATTAGGAGTTACCTAGGAACCCGAGGCAGAGATGCGGGAGTACTATCCTGAGCTGTTCTCAGCAGTGGACTTTGAGGACGAACTCTGATTCAAGTGGGGGAGAATTGTAACATTCAAAATTCAGGTAAATTAAATTTGTAACCCTTATGTGTGAGAATTGTTTGCAAATTGGCCCGAAATGGCATTTTCGTAATTTTTAGGCGAAGCATGCGTACGCTGGGCATATGTTGCGTACGCTGGGTTTGGTTTCTGCAAAAGCGGACTGTATGTCCGTTCTTTTTGTAGTTTTTACAGTGCATCACCTGACAAGCCCCATTGTGATGGAAGTTACACTTATTACACTTTGGGAGTGTTCCCATATAGGGTCTGACCGGTGCTGGGGTGACAGACCTTGTGGCTAGTGTCGAGGCATGTGTCATGACTGGGGTTGTAATGGCAGGGGCAGCCACGGACTGCTGTCTTCTAGCAAATTTTTGAGGTAGGTTACACTCCTTTTCGTTCCAAAACTCTCGTTTCTTGTTCGTAGGTTTGTGGCCTGAGGCGCCTTCATTGGCAGACACCCGCCGGTGTTCCTGATTGTTACAGCAATTTGTATTGTCGGTAACACTTCCATCTCTGCTGGCGTTGTTAGCATTGAGTTGCGCCATGACTGCAGCTTGAAAAGTAGCAGGATCTATCTGCAGGATTGCTGCCTTCCTTGTCGGCTGGTTACCTTCTTGTGAAGACATAATCCTGTTGCATGAGGAGAAACGATGTCGTGAGTAGGGATGATTATCTCTAGTTATATCCTTACCATTTATACACACATATATAAATTTCTTACTTTACTGAACTATTCTCGGTGTTTCTGCTAACGTCCCTAAGACGGAGTTATGGTAGTGGGTAGAAGTAGGTTTCATACGGGCGTTAAGCTTTACTCATCTTGGGATCATGTTTGTCCAAACACACCTGGCTGAGGAGTTTTGATGGGACCCGATGCATTAGTGCTGGTATGATCGCACCCTCATAGGTCTACGAAAAGGGCACCTTTTAACTATGAGGCTTAAAAAGGTGAGATGATAGTGAGTCTTGAATAAGGGTTTATACGTCGGGAGTTATTTATCTTAGTTCTGAGTGTATCATGTTCCGGTTGTTTATGGTGTTCTGAAAACAGTTCATAACGAGAGTTTATATATAATAAACTTATGAATTTTAGTAGTATTGCTCCCAAAGAAAAATACGCATGCCCCTTTTATTTGTATGATTTTAGCATATTTAGTTTTTAGAGGAAGGTTTTGAGCCTGATGCAGGTCCACACCACATCATTGCAAGAAAAGTTTGGATCGCAAATAAATATCTCGACTAGTGTAATCACTAACTCGTGGGGTCGGGCCTACACATGGAGGGGAGTAACACCAACGCATACTCATAGACCTAATCTACAAGGTCTTGTGAGTAAAATGAACTATGCTTACTATAATACGTCCCCAAATGGCGAATTGTTGTTGCTGATGGCGACTCCATCCCTCGATCAATGCTGCCCAACGGGGCACAGGTTTGATGAAGTCGAGACGGTTCGCGAGAGCCCAGGCTATGTGAGGAGAGTTGTCGACCTCTGACTCTACCTCTGACTCTTATCCTCATCACTCACTAACTCTCCGGGTTTGGAAAGTAGGGGCCTCCTGGTATGTAAGATCTTGTCGTGCTGTCCGTGCGAGAATAGGGGTGGAAGAGATAATTAATAGACGTCTAATCCTATAATTACTTATAGGGGGTGATCCTTATCAGTCACGTCTATAATCACATAGTACATACCAGTTATACATAATCTGAGATAGAAGAGACCTTCGAATAAATGACTCTACTCTAAGTCCACAACCAAACAAGGAACAGGAAGTAGAGCAATAGCCATAGATTCCGAGTCTATAATATCTTTAATTATGTATAAGCTTGGCGTATGCACTCAGTCGTTATAGACCTACTAATAGGGGTCTTTAGTTTTCACATAAGTTGATCATAGTATCACCAAATACTCCTATAGTATTTTAATATTATGTTTGGTTCTTAACGATTTTCTTGTATGAGTGTTGGTAAGTTGATAGACTTGTTGTCCACCATGACTATCCCCCGGCACATGCTAGTCGTTTCTCAGACGAATATAGTTGATCAGGCTATATCCCTCCCAGACTTGATTTCATATCCCAAGGCATATTCACATTGCACAACTCCTCTATTTTTAACTTTTGCGTTTTCCTAAGACATGACACTAAACCGGTATGCATGTATGTACTTTTAACAAGAAACTATTTATTTCTAAAAGTATAGTTATTTGAAAATGTTAAATCAGAGACCTTAGTCCCAATGCATTTATAGTTTGTATATCTTATGTGGTTCGATATACTTAGTTCACTATAAACAATGCTCTGATACCAATCTGTCACACCCCCAAACCAAGGATGGCGGAAACGTCCGGGGGTGGAGGACTTCATGTATAGTATCACAACAACGAGTATAATAGTGCTCAAAGTAAATACAACCATCATAAATATAATTGAAAAGGTTACACCATAGAATAAGTTTACATGTTTCAAAATCAATTACATTATGATGACAAAATGAACTGTTTGACGATTTATCGTCCCATCCTCAAAATGCTGTTGGTTTTCCTGTTTCACTGATTTCCTGAGAATACAAGTAGTTTTGAAAAAGTGTCAACAATTAAGTTGGTGAGTTCATAAGAGTTTTGTTTGAGAAAGAAACCGTTTTCCTTGTAAAAGCGACAAAGTATGTTTCCAAAAAACCCAATATTTTCTTTATTAAGTGTGGAATGAATGCTTCTATGTTATGCGATAATAAACCCTAGAAGGACCCATAGATTCCTTCTATAATCGCCCAACGTATATAAGTTATATAAAATTTAAGTTAAATAAACCGTTGAATATAATGGGTCTGCCCTAGGTCCACAACCAAACAAGGAACAGGAGATGAGGCGGGCCCACCAATTCTAAGTCGATTGTGACTAGATTCTTATATAACTCTATCATATACACTTAGCAATTATAGCTGAAGTCTAACAATTCTAGCTTTATGTAGTTTTAATAGAAATATGTTCCAAAGAAAATCCTATATTTTCCTTATAGAAGTTAGGTGGTCCTAAACCCCAGGACCGAAAATAAACAAGTATTTTTCCATACTTAAAGATATAAAAGTGATTTTAAACCGGCATAAAACCCTTTTTGATTTGAGAAAAATCCTGTAAACTTTATGTGTTATGTGTTGTCTTAAATCCTTAGACCGAAAGTATACAAGAATATCCATACTTATTGATATAAAAAGTGATTTTAAATCGACATAAAACCCTTTTTGATTTGGGAAATATCCCGTAAACTTTATGTGTTATGTGTTGTCTTTAATCCTAAGACCGAAAGTGTACAAGTATTTTTCCATACTTAAAGTAATTCATGTGAGTTAAATCGACATAACTCGCTAATTAAAAAGTAAAACCCGTAAATCTTATGATTTGTTAATACCACATGTGAGCTATTATAACCATGCTAAGACTCAGACGGCCTCGTAATACGACGTTCTTTAGGCGTCGCAAGTTAAATGACACTTGTCACCTCAGACCTGCCGGTCTAGCTGTTGCATGCAGCTCATGTGCGGGCTTGTCAGACCCAATATAGATCTATACACAACTATCACGCTCTCCCTACAAAAGACTGTGGTTACAATTTACAGGACTTTTGACTTTGTTACTACGAAGGTAACACGAAGCGAATATCTCACAAATTTATTCATTAACATATTTACGTGAACTGAACTGAAAACCTTTGGTAAATGGGTTTAAAAATGTAAATGATACATAAACTATACCTATTATAGTTTATCCAAAACGTTGGTAATGTAAAAGAACTCTTTTATGAAAATACATTAGTGCTATGAATCCATAAACTATTACTATTATGTAGTATATGAAAAACCCATTTGTTTTGAGAGTAAAACGTTTCTCATGTAATAAAAATCCATAAACTATGCTTATTATAGCTTATTATATGTGTTCGAAATGAATGAAGAATCTTATCATGAATGACTAAATTTCAGTTTATGATGATAAACTAACAAGAAAATACATTCAATATTTAGAACTTATTGTTATACACTTTGCTCAACATAATACAAAGTGTTATGAAAGTTATAAGCTGTTAACTAGTTTTTAACCTTTTTGCACTGTTTTTGAAAAATCATAGAAAAATCATACGAAGTCGAAAACTGAATCCGTAAATTCTGAGAGTTCATAAAATGTGTCTAGTTTATTCTTAATTTTTATTATGATTTTTAGAAGTCTTTAACTTGTGTTAAAATGTTCATATTCACAGACTGGTCCGAATTCGTTTCTGAAATGATAGGCAGTTTTGTAAAAATCACCATAAATCGTAGAAAAATAGTATGGTGATGTGCAAATAGTCATTTTAAAGGTATGCACCTGAAATATTTGCACCTAATACAGTTTTGAAAACTAAAATGTTTAAGTTGACCAAAACAGTCCGTGAATGGAGTTAAACTTTTCTGATGAAAGCTGTTGAATGAGTTTAGTTGTGTTCTTGGTGTTTTAACTTGTATTCCCCCCCCCCCCCCTCTTAAAACTTAAGAAAAACATGAAAAGATAGGGGTATGAACTCACCTTGTGTGTTCTTAGTGGATGGACGTTGAAGAAAAGAAGTGTTCTACTCAAGAACACTAAGAAGATGCCTTGAAGGTTCGAAGATCTAACATGAATGCGATGATGTTTGTGTAAGATATCTATGATTTGAGTAGAAGGAAGTGAAATAATCATAAGGAGGATAATATCACTTACCAAAAATGAAAGAAAACTTGATGATCAGCCCTTGAATCTCGAATTTGAGAGAGAGAGAGAGAGAAGTGAGAGAGAAAGGTGTTTGTTCTTTGGTGGAAATGAGAGAAATGAGAGAGGAGAGATAATGATTCTACCTTTTGTTCAAGTGTATGGCTGGAAGAAAATGATGGGAAGGATTATGGAAGTGACTAGGTATGGTGGAAGGACAATGGTTGGTCATGGAGTGGGCATGGGGTGGTTGCTTGTGTCATACACTAAGGCAAAGTCAACACTCCACCACAAGATCTTACTTAATAGATTTTTATTCTTAAATAAGGACTTCCCTAAAAATATGCTTAATTTATGAATATATGGGGTCTTATATGTCAAAATATAAGTTTGGGTGAAAATCCCTCGTTAAAATAATTAAAAACGGGTTTAAAACGGAGTCGTGGTCGAAAATCGAGTGGAAAATGGGAAAATCCGCAGTCAGGGCGAGGTTCCGGTCTTAGCAGCCTTAGAACCGGAGGGGGAGGGACTTCGGTCCGAGCAGGTACCGCAGGCGATCTCATCAGAAGGGACCGAAGGCGGGGGTCAGGTCCGGTGCTCCAGTTTCGGGTTCGGTTCAACGCTGCGGTCTTCATCCGCCTCGGTCCTCAGCCATTCCGGTCCTCATCTGTTCCGGTCCGATGGCTGCGGTTCCTTAAGGAGACTTCGGATTTGGTTCTTGGAGCTTCGGCTCAAGGAGGGTTTGGTCCCTATAGGGAGGCTTCGGCCCTAAAAGGCTATTTTTCAAGGTATCATCCCGTTTCGAATGGTTTTTCACCAAGTCAAGTGTCGGGATGCCCCAAATGATTACAAAACTCAAAAGAGGTTTTGAGAGAGATTTTGGAGAGATTTGACATACTTTGAGAGATTTGGCATACTTGGAGAGATTTGGGAGAGATTTGGCATACTTGGAGAGATTTGGGAGAGATTTGACATACTTAGAGAGATTTGGGAGAGATTTCACATTCTTGGAGAAATTTCTCATACGGAGAGAGATTTAGGAGAGATTTCACATTCTTAGAGAGATTTCTCATACAGAGAGAGATTTGGGAGAGATTTCACATTCTTAGAGAGATTTCTCATACAGAGAGAGATTTGGGAGAGATTTCACATTCTTAGAGAGATTTCTCATACAGAGAGAGATTTGGGAGAGATTTCACATTCTTAGAGAGATTTCTCATACAGAGAGAGATTTGGGAGAGTTAGAGTGGAAGAGATCGGGAGAGACTTCTTTTGTGACCTTTTTGAGTGTTTGGCTTTGTAATTCAAGGTTCGTAAACCTCGTTAAGTCTTGTTATGATTGTTATATGCCCCCGAGGGTCAAGGAATAGTGTTTTATCGAGTAGTTTCATCACTTGCCCTGATTAGGGTTTAGAATTTCCGAACACGTGAAAACTCTAAGTGATACTTTGTATTAAGATTGCGAGTTGTTCAATAAGAAACATAATGGAAACCCTAATATACAAGGGTTAGATGAGTTGACCGGTTTGACTTGTTGACTTTAGTTGACTTTGACTTGGCCAAAATTGACGGTTGTCACAATCTTAAATGAGTAGAGCACTTTGGATCCATAATCACATCATTATTTGACACCATTTGAAGGTAAAAAGCTCTAAACTGGATGAAGTATAGATTAGATATTGTTTAGCCATGGATTTGTGTCTTTTGGTCCTATAATCTTCGTATTATGAGTACGGGTTACTCTAATTCATATGAGTTGTCATTTCATACATTTTGGAGTGTTTAGAAGCATAAAAATATAATCTTGGTCATTAGTTTCCGTCCATGCATGAACTAGGATGTCTTAATGAGTTAAGAAGTTAGGGTTTTTGGTATTGAGCACTTAATAGCCATGCAAGACCATAAAGTTGGAAACTTTATGGTTAAGAACAACATTTGAGGACTAAATCTGAAATTTGGACGAAAGAGGTTAAAGAATTAAGCTCTTAATAGAAGGAAAAGAAGCAGCTGAGTACGTTGGACGTACCCCAGGTGCGCTGCATGTACGAGGTCAAAGACCCCGTTTCTGGTCAAGCCCGAGTATGTCATGCATATCAGCTGAGTACGTTGGGCGTACTCAGCTGAGTTGATTCAGATTGACTTTTTGACTTTTTTGAATTGACCTGTTTTGACCAAGTTCGACCTAGTGGTATTTTGATTATAAGTTAAGTTTGGTCATGTTCCATTGAATAGGTGACCGATTGAACTGATATTCAGAGTTGTGTCCTGTTAAACAATCTTTTCAGACTGAGAGGTGATTTTTTATTCACTATACTTATGGGTCGAAGGCATCAATTCCAGGACACTAGATTATATATCCTGCTATAGAGGATGTTGCTATGTTGTAGTGAATTGTTAGATATGTGTCCTGGTATATAGGATGTTGCTATGCAGTAGTGATCTGTAGATCTGCCTGTTTGTCTGATGACTGGTTATATGATTATATGTTGATCCATATCTGTTATTTTTTATGTATATGTCGACATGGTATGGTGGGGTTGAGACTGTACTGCCTTGTGTTGTCAGTCAACAGACCGAGGCATTCCTATCGGAAGGTTGTGGGCCAGGGGTAATCCAACTAGGAGGTTGTGGTGACAACATGTATTGGGCAATCCAACCGGAAGGTTTTGGGGCGGGGCATTCCAACAGTAAGGTTGTGGGCCAGGGATAATCCAACCAGGAGGTTGTGGACCCAGTATCTGTTTGGTTATATGTTTGTGTGGTGGTACTTTGGGGGAACTCACTAAGCTTTGGCTTACAGTTTCCGTTTATTGTTTTAGGTACTTCAGATGATCGTGGCACGACAAAGGCGTGATCATGCACATCCTTCGGATTTTATGTTATTGGGAGTTTGGGATACTCTGATTATTGACTATCACTTTTGAAACAATGTTTTGTAAATAATTATGGTTATTGGGTTGTGTTTGAAAAATGAAAATTTTACTCAGATTTTTGGGATGTTATAACTATGCTCACGACATGACATATAGGTGGTCACGATGTGAGGAAGGCTACAGCCCAAGCCCATGATTTTTGAGGGTTTCCTTCGTACGTAAACCCCATTAGCTCGATTTTAGGGGTCATTATCAAACTCCATCACCCTCAAACCACTGAAAACCCTAACCCTAATCCCTCTTGGTGGTTCTTGGATCATTTTGGTGATTTTGGTAGCTTGAAGAAGAAGAATAAGAAGAGTTATAGAGTTTTGATCCAGTAAAGAAATATTAACATCATCCTCTTGTGCATATTCTGGACCTTTATAAGTGTCCAAGATTCAAGTTTTATGCTTCTAGGTTGCTAGATCTAAGTCCTTGTTCATTTTTCTTCTAGTTTGAGCAAGTTGAAGTGATGGGATTCCATAAAGTTGGCAACTTTATGGATCCTTAAAGCCTTTTGAGTATTACTTGGTTCATATCTGAATTTTGGTTGTGAATTGGGAACCTTGCATGAGTATGGAGTCTTTTTCTTGGCTTTTGACCTAGATTGGGTAGAGGACATGCATGGAGCATGCATGTCCATAAAGTTGTCAATTTTATGGACCTTTGGAGTCCCCTTAAGCTTCTAGAAAAGTTAGAGTTGGTGACTTAATGGTTTAAGGACTCAAACCATAAGGTTGCTGGTTCAGACTACAATCATGATGTGGCAAAGAGGACGTCACGACGTGACCAAGAAAGAATTTGCGACTTTGTTGTTCTGTTGTGCTCATGATGTGGCCAAGGAGGGTTCACGTCATGATGCTTGCTGAGTGGATTGTCCGTGACCGAGTTGGAGCTAGCCGAGTTGGAATTGGACTGAGTGAGTTCTCATGACGTGAATAAGGGCTGGTCACGACGTGAGGATCAATGGTAAATATTGTTGGTTGTTGAATTTGACTTTGACCGTTGACTTTGACCAATGACTTTTGGTCAATTTGTTGGATTCAGGGTTTAGGCTAAGGTTGGACCTTGTATGTTTTGATAGGTGTGTTGTAGCACCCGTTACATAACATTGAGCTGTGGTTTAGCTGACTTCGTGAGTCAGGTGGGTTTTCTAACTTTACTCGTGGGTCTAAGGCACCAAGGCCGATCCACTAGATTGTGTTTTTGTATCCTTGGAAATAGGATTATTGTTATGATTATTTGTATGGTCTTTTATTTGTTATTTGCGTATGTCGACATATTGGCGGCTGGGTTGAGGTGGAAGGCCAACAAACCTGGGATGGTTGGGTTGAGGCGGAAGGCCAACAAACCCGTGATGGTTGGGTTGAGGCGGAAGACCAACAAACCCGGGACGGTTGGGTTGAGGGGGGAAGACAACAAACCCTGGATGGTTGGGTTGAGGTGATATTGCTTTGTGTGGTAGGCCAACAAACCTAAGATGTTTGGGTTGAGGCAATAGGTCAACAAACTCTGTATGTATGCTTTATATTTGTATTGGTATTGTTATGTGGGGTATTTTGGGGAACTCACTAAGATTTGTTATTACGGTTTATGGTTTTTTACATTTTCAGGTACTTCCAGTTCCAAAGGAAAGGGCCCGGCTTGACTGCACCGCATCCCCTGAAGGCTTTTCCGCACTGATTACTTTTGATTTACTCTGATGTTTGAGAAATACATTTTTACTATGTTGGTTTTGGAACAACTTGTTGTATGACTTGATGTTTTAAAATGGAATTTTTTATTAGCATTTTTGGGGTGTTAAAAGTTGGTATCAAAGCTTTGGTTTGAGGGATTCGGGCACACTCTCGGGTGTGACTGAACTCAAACTGAGGAATTGGTAACCTTTTTGAAAGAAAATAAAAATTTCTAAAAGACTTTTAATACGAAAGGGGTGCGATGCGTGTAATCAGCCGAGCTCAAGTAAGTGATTCCTAGAATACCCATACATGTTATTTTATATGTTTCGCATGCTAGAAGTTAGAATAAGGATATGTTCAGGGTTGCATGCTAGAATGCCTATTTAGAGAGATGCCTATTAGGAAGGATGCCTTTTTATGTTTTGTGGTCTATTGGGTGTTACTTCTCGAATGTTGCTTGCTTTGTGTTTTTTGGTACTCACATTGATGTAAGTTAACTATTAAATGAATATATTAAGTTACATGCTACAAATGTTAAATAATTTTAGAATGATTGATTCGACACTATTGAACAAATCTTATCTGAGTCTAACCATTGTAGGGTTGGGTCTTTTAGTCGAAGGGTTAATTAAGTTTTGTTGCATGTAATTGTACTCATAAAGTAGTTAGCTGGCATTAGTAGGAGTTTTTCAGCAGCTGATGGCGGGGTGAAGTGGGAGTCCTAGGAGAGCCTATGAAGTGCTTTAGTGCGATTGGACATTGTTTAGAGGGTTTGGGAGCATCATTTTAAGGATGTGCCTTAGAGGATTCGATATGTTCTCGAGGAAAGTATGGATAGGTGTGGAAGGTAGTATTGGGCCCATACTACTGAAAGCACATGATTTGTACTTGAATCGAGAAGGATCACGGAGATTCCAAGAGGTTGGTAGAGGATTGATGTGAAGGATTCTGATCAGCGGGTAACTTTTATGGCAAAAGCATAATTCTTTGGTTATGTGATGTTAGTTCTATCTTTGTTCAACAGAATGTCAATCGCCCGACATGAAGCAGGGCACTCTGAGATTGATGCGGACAACATAGGGCTACATGATTGGATTTCCACTAAGGTTTCACTTATTTTATTGGAATAGTTGTCTGGTATCATTGGTCGGATCATTGATAGACTGATTGTCAAGTTCGAAGAGAGGACTGCAATCTTTCGGGCTACAGGAGAGATTTCTGAGGTGACTAGAGAATGAGATATTGATGTGGAGGCGCGCAAGGGAAGAGAAGACAGACACATGATTCGACATGGTTGGAGATGGGTGGAGAATTCGACACAACTAACCTGGGTACTAGAAGTCAGGGGGACTTTGATATATGTGGCAAGTGTGGTGGGACTCGTGGGTTTGCTTGTCATAAGTTCAAATGTTTCAAGTGTGGAGAAAGAGGGAATTTGCACCGTTATTGTAAGAAGGGCCATATATGTTTTCATTGTCACCAGTCGGGTAATTTCAAATCTGGTTGTCTTGCATTGATGGTGGAGGGAGTGCAGACCCCAACACCCATCGTCGGGCAGGAGGTCAAGGTCGAGCCTCAAAAAATCACTGGTACGTATTTTGATCTCAAATTATGTCATGATATTTCTATCTAGAATAAGTATGTTCTTGGCCAGTGTTATGTCGGCAGATCAGAAGTCCTTTTGCGCGGTGAGATTGTTAGAACTATATTAGGACCTCTACAAATTTTAATGGATTAGGGTGTAGTCCTCAGGGTGCCTCATAAATCAATGGTGTATAGATCGCTCTTGATAGGCTCAAATGTGTAACATCAAAAAGCTTTTGATTTTCCCATCTAAGGTTCGGGGTTCCTTTATGATTATTTAGTGATCGCCCAAAGGATCGTTATATGCCATTTTGCATACCAAGAGTCATGATTGGAGTACATATGGTTGATATGGTCTTAGGACGTCAACCATTGATGGTTTGAACCCTAAGTGGGGGAGAACTGGAAATTCTATTGAAGGATTAGCAGTCGGTTTATATATTTTTGGTTTCGATGTAATGAGTCTGAAGGAGTTTCAGTGCAAGTAAGTTGGTTCTAGATTCGAGATTTGTTGTAGCATGAAGGAGGATGATGGGCTACCATCCAAGTGCTCTGAGTTGGGAAGGTTCTTGCCGCATCCCCATAGATCCGTCAAAATCTTTTATGATAGCAAAATAACTAATGATTGGTCAGACCATGAGTATAAGGTTAGTTGCTATCAGGTTCATGCCTTCAAAGATGGGAGTGTAGTCATCGCATCAAAGCTGTTAGGAGAAGACCTCATTGTAGATAGTTGTCCCATTCTGGGAGACAAAGGATAGGGTTATCAGGCGCTCGAGCTGCTCAGGTAGATTGCCAGTTGAAGGTTTGGTTGGCTCGCTGAACTGACTGTTATATTTAGAAAGGCGAGGGTTATTATTGATTTACCAACCAACTTCAGGGTAAGGTTAATGCATCTTTGCATGGGCTTTGTTCAGTAGTTGAGACTGTTCGAGGATTTTCGAGGTGTAACAGTTGACGATGTTGTGAGTGCATCAATATTTCTTCAAATAGGGGGCGATATATATTTTGACCTTGGTTAGGGGTCGAAGCGGGGTTGTTCAGTTTTCAGGAAAGGCCCCAGATGTGGGTGGAATCCAATTGCGACAGGTCGCTTCAGTCAAGTTAGTAAGGGAGTTGATTCGATCATGGTACTGTTAACATTCAGGTTAATTTTGGAGTTTTCCTGCAAACATAAAGTTTTTTTCGATAAGTTATGAAATTGTAGGATCTGTTCGGTTATTTAAGATTGGAATATTGATTTGAGTTGAGCAAGTTTTATGGTTGGGATGTTATTGATATGGAATGAGGTTACAAGTTGGAAATCTTGGGGTTTTTTCACGATGGATTGTAGTTATATAGTTGAACTCTTGAAGATTGTTTGAGGAATGCAGGTTCTTTTATGAACAGTTATGAAAGGCGTGGATGTTAAGAACCAGATGGGTGAATTTTTGGGATTGCCTAGAAAACCCGAATAGTTTTGAAGTTGTTAGAGGGTAGCTGAATCCAAGTGAGGGAGAATCGATTGGGATTAATGGGGGATACTTCCAAGTGTGGGTCAACTTAGAATATCATAACCAAAGGCAAGGGGTGGCTAGTTGTGGTCGTGGTATGAGTCGAGGCTTATGCAAGGAATAATGTTCATTGGTTAGTTGTAATTAGAAAGTGATGTTGAGAAATCAGGTTGTCTTGTCTGAAGACATGGATAATTGCCAATGGCATATTTTAGTTCCGTGTCTAGATTCAGGTTGAGGGTAGTGTGAGTACCTCTCTGCTTGTTATTGTTTGATTAAGGCTTGGGGATTCGAAGCACAACCCAAACGCTTATTGGGTTTAGCAGGTTGGGGTTCATATTGTATTGATTTTGGTCATGTATTCTTTTGGATAGTTGGAAAGACCATGGGCTAGGCCCATGATAGTTGTGGAAGTGTTGTAAGACTGCGGGGTAGCCGTAGCATTCACTAGGTTGGTAGGCAGTTTTGGAAGTGTTGTAAGCATGCGAGGTAGCCGTAGCATTCACTAGGTCGGTAGGCGGTTATGGCAGTATTGTAAGTCTACGAATTGGCTTAGAGCATTCACTCGAGGAGTTAGACCGATGCAGGAATGGTTGTAAGACCGTGAGGGGATCACAACCTTCGTTCGGGTTGAGTCGGGCTTGTTATTGTTATTTAGCCGTTGTGTGTTCAGGCAGGAGGACTGTTAGAGTTGTGTCGGTGTTTAGACTAGTATAACTCCCGATTGAGGGCGAGGCATGTTTGGTTATGCTATCTTGGGTGAGACCCATGGGCGATGCCCGGTTGGGTGTGTTATCTTGGGTGAGCGGACCATTAAGTTATTTAAGCTTATGAACAGGTCATGTAGTGTTGGTGGTGAGTCCCCATGCCAGTGATGGAATGTTGGGAAGATCAGGGTGTTATGTGATCTTAACATTCAAGTGGATTAAATGGTGTCACGGTGTGTCATGAATCTGTAAGTGCATGAATCATGAGAGTGGGACCCTGATAGTGAATGGCATGGTTTGGGCGTTAGAACAGGTTTGGACTTAGGGGATCTCAAAAAGATCGAACCTGTGAATTTTTCTTGGTTATCAGGATGCGAGTTAGGTATTGGTTGGGCACCAATGATTGAGACTTGTGGTGAGAGTCGCCTTTGTTTTAGGTTCAAGATTATCATCATCGGTAAGTGGTCAGGGATTCTACTTTTCCAATTATCAGCAAGATAATTCAGTGTCGGAGAGATTCGTTTCAGTTCAGGTTGCGAAGTAAAGTTATTATGGGTGTGGTATAGGAGGGTTCTGACTTCTGTCTGCCTGGGACTCAAGCATAGTATAGGTTGTTCAGTTTTTGGGAAGAGCTGTTGGATTTTCTTGTGATGGTTGAGGGTGGAGTATTAAGGTTCTTTCTTCTTCAAGGTATGTGATCTCTGCTAAGATTGGGATTGATAACAGTGTTGGAAGGCTATGATACGACTTCTAAGTCCTAATCTGGAGGGGTCGTATGGTGTATCAAAGTAAGTTGTATGGAATGATTTTGATTATGAAATATAATTTAAGTGGGGGAGAGTTGTAACACCCGTTTTCCAGGATGGATCGGTTTAGGGCATGAAGGAGTCAAAAGTTTAGTTTTTAGAGAAAATCAGGTGTCACAACGTGACAAGCCAAAAGTGAAGAATGCATATCCGGACTGTGCTCACGATGTGATACATAGGTGGTCACGACGTGATGATGGTTGCAGCCCAACCAATGATATTTTAGGGTTTCCTTCATATTTAAACCCTATTAGCTCGCTTTTAGGGTTCATTATCAGCTTCTATCGCCCTCAAACCTCAGAAAACCATAACCCTAATCCCTCTTGTTAGTTCTTGGCTTATTTTGGTGCTTTTGCTAGCATGAAGAAGAAGAAGAGTTCTAGAGTGCCGATTCATCAAAGAAACATCATCATCATCATCCTCTTATGCATATTCTGGACCTTTATAATGTTGGGTTTCATTTTAAAAATAGTTTCATAAACTAGAAAAATATGGCAACGGAAGACTTTAATTTTGAAATAGCATAAACATTTTATACCCACCAAGGATATTCTTGCAAGTTATAGAAAGATTAAAATACCAACCAAAGAAGAGGTGAAGAAATAACAACCTTTGTAGTTCTTTGGGTCATCTTGCGAGGCTTGGAAGTTGACGAAGAATGTAGAATCCATGAGACACCAAAAATGAGTCAAATTGATGTAGATGTTAGTCCATAAACTTGTAACATCCGGACTTTCAGGTACATCATTGTATGTTTAAATTGTTTGAAGAATTAGGATTGACTCGGCGAGTTGTGAGTCCAACTCGTCGAGTAGAGTCGAGTTGTCCGCGTGGCTTTAATGAATGGACTCGGCGAGTCAGAGAGCCAACTTGCCGAGTAGGTGCTGGGCAGAGAAACCCTAATTTTCCGGGTTTGTGCCCTATTTAAAGGGCCTTAAGCCCTTATTTCCGCCTCCCTTATCTCCAGAGAGCCCTGTGGGAAACCCTAGATCAGTTCCATCCATTGTGAGAGAGAAAGTGGCTAATTTGGGTGTTCTTGTGCAACTTTTAGAGGGGATTTGAAGAGCATCTTGGCTTGGATCAAGAGAAGGCTTTTGGATCCAGAGATTCTTCAAAGTTTTGCTTCAGTTGGAGGTAAAAATATGCTAGCTTGATCATTTCCTTATGAGATCTTGTTTTAGGGAACTTTTAGGGCTTTCTTCCATTTATCTTGTGTCATGGAGTGATTTGTGTATGGTTTGAGGTTGGAACCTCAGCTCTGGACTATGAGTGGCCTTGTGAGTCCAGAGACCCGAGCTTTATTGAGTTGGAAGCAAGCTCTTGTGCATCTAGCCCTTGTTGGAGCATGTTTTGGAATTATGAGCCTTATATGCCATGCATGAACGTAAAGCTTGCAGCTTTACGTGCTATTCGAGCCTTAGGACGATAGATCTGGAGTGTGGGGTTGTAGATCTGCTTAGAATCGTCTGAATGAGGATTGGGTTTGAATGAACTCGCCGAGTCAATGAGACGACTCGACGAGTCGGTGAGGGTTTGTCCCGTTGAATTGATCATGCGATAACTCGGCGAGTTGGGGATCAACTCGACGAGCTGAGCTGGACCTTCACGAGACTTCTGAGGAACGAGTAGACTCGACGAGTCACATGGGTGCACTCGGCGAGTCGGGTCAAACATGGACTGTTGACTCGAGTTTGACTTCTGTTGACTTTAGGGTTTGGTCAACATGAGTAATGGAGACCATGAAGGGGTAAAATGGTCTTTTATCCAATTCAAGAGTTAGAGAGAGAAGAATAACATTTGGTTATTGAGAATCGAGAATCGAGTATTAATTAGAGATATTTACCCTATGTGTTAGGCAGTGGCTAGTTCGAGATTCGAGTTCGAGGATGATTTCTTGCTGCTTTCAAGGTGAGTCTTCTCACTATACTTTACCTAGAGTGGTACTTATGTGTGACCTGAGGGTCTTATGTGCTTACATTGAGTATTATGTTATCCTGCCTTATGTTTGTTGTTGTGCATTATGTCGTTGTGATTTATGCTATGCGGAGCTTTACAGACCGGACCAGAGGGTCCAACGAACCGTGGGACTGGAGGGTCCCACTGAGACACATTGACCGGAGGGTCTTACAGTGATATAGCCTCGAGTGGCTAATGAGTTGTGTGTGTGGTATTTTGGGGAACTCACTAAGCTTCGTGCTTACCGTGTTATGTGTTATGTGTTTCAGGTTTCTCAGGATCGCGGGAAGGCACCGGCCTGATTGTACACACCAGTGAAAGAGTTATGTTTTGAGGATCCTGGATTTGAATCAAACAATTATGGAGTTGTGATTTGTAAATTAAATAAATGAGATTTTCATGAAATGTGTTATGAGAATTATGCGATTTTTAAATGAAAAATTTATTTGAAAATTTACGGTGTTACAAAAACTCTTAAACCCTTAAGCTTTAAGTTCATAACCAATATGAACTTAAAGAGGGCATGAAGATGCAAGTTTTCTTCAAGTCTTTAAAGCAAAACTAGAGAGAATGTGAGAATGGGAACAAGTTTCGACCTTTTCATCAAGGAAGGAATGAGCAACATTTCAAGAATGCAAGCCTCTTATTTATATGCATAAAGTGAAAGTATTAACCATTAGGTCTTAACACTTTAAGCACATATGTCCCCATGTCATAAACATGTCTCCCATGCTTCATTTCTTTTGAATAAACTAATGGAAAAGCCATACCTTTCTTTCTTTTATGCAAATTCCGAAAATTGTATAAAAAAGAAGAAAGTTAGTTTAAATTTTATAAACTCAAGGTTTATAAAATATAAACTTTGTCTTTTGAGTAAAAGACAAAAGGTTTTCAACTAGTCCAAAGCATGACTTATTAATTCATACCATATGAAATAATATAATGTTAGCTAATGAAAAATTATTATTTCCATGAAATAAATAATTTCCAATCTAATTATAAGATTTTTATTGAATATTTATTAAAATCAATTTCTAATAAATAATCAATTGTATCAAGTCTTTGTTAGTGTGAGCCATTAGTATCGTATGTTATTTAGCAATATCAACTCTTGAGCATACCAGAACTTTCAATCTCCCACTTGTGCAAGACTCATATTAGACTGATATAGACAGTGGTGAACATCTAGCAACATTGCACTGCCCCCAAGACCATACGACTTTTTTGTGCCATTCTATCAACGCCCAATTCCCAAAAAGCTCAAAGCTTCAATTGGTGTACAAGGTAAGTTTATCAGTTATCCATTTGCTACAGACATCATGTTGAACATGAGATACGGATCGCGATCAATCTCATTAGTTGTTCAACTTATGGTAAGGCGCCTTAGATGTCTAACTCTCAACACATAAGAGGAACAAATCCCATCTTGACTACATAAGCCTCTTGTATAGTTCACACCATACCTGAAAATGGCTTTTATAACTGCCCAGTTAAGGATCATCATTTGACCATATTGAAGCATAGTACTCCCTACACTCAAGTCTCACTATGTATCTCAGGTGTTAAGGATACAAATATAGTACCTTTTAATCAAGTATCATTCATGACAGCGATCCATGAGATGATCTTGATGCGGGTCAGTTCAATACTAGTTCTCTAACAAGTACCTATGAAACTTGGTTACAACCACTTGCCTACTTTCATCTAGTAAGACTCAACCAATCCAATTCATATTAGTCTTATTTCATAATTGCTCCCACAATTATAAGCGACTATGAACTTTTAGAATAATAACACTATTCATGGATTAAACATGTTAATAGAGAACACAACAAGTATTAATGTGATGACTATATCCCAATATATCATAACATTATATAATAGTTGTTGTTATAATGTTCCAATATCCAAATACTAAATCCAAATCAAAAACCCATTTCTAGAATAATAAAGTCTTATAGCGAAGTGTGACCATTCATACTTAGCTCAAAAGAATGACTTTATCAATGGATCTGACAAAATTTAATTTGTGTGAATTCTGTGAATACTATCATTTCCATACTTAACTTTACTCTAAGTATAGTTAAATATATTGGAGAATATGATTGGTGTTCTTTCGTGACATATAGTCTCTTAGTTTGATTAAGTATATTCTCGAAGACATAAATATTTCTATGTGATCCTTGAATGGCAGAAATCAACATAGTTTTTCAATGATTCCATTCATCCAATCATATTTGAATTCAACTTCTAAAGTCGTGTATTCTTATTTTGTAGTAGATTGTGTCATTATGTTTTGATTGGACCTTATTCCAACAAAACTTACCTTTCATTCCATAATGAATTCAAAATCCAATTATAATTCATAATTATTTATATCTGTTTAGAAATTAACATCTTGTGTAGCTCTTTCTATAAAGATCCTTTCTAAACTAATTGTCTCTTATACATTCTCTTAGTTCTTCTAAAGTACTCTTAGAATGCTCTCTTAGTTATCCATTGACTTAACCATGCATTCAATTGGTATCCTTTGATATGCTCATAGCCTGATCATATACTAGGTCCTATGCATAATATGGCATAAATGATGAATTCATTTGCCAAGCAAATAGAATATAAATCATTTCATCTAGTTCAAGCCTATGAGCTATAAACTTTTGAGGCTAGCTCAAAATGGTGCCATATGACAATGCCAAGAATTCTCCAAAAAAATCTGGTGTCTTGATCCCTTTCAAGATATTGCCAATATATGTATAAGGACATGAAACCTTTAACATTTGTTTTATCTATCCGTTATAGATTTTACATTCCAAGAATGTATCTTCTCCTTCCTAAGTCTTTCATTTTAGAAACACTATCTGAGTCAAGGTGAAAACGACCTTGCTTAGTCAGAATGTGATTTCAAATGATTAAGTATGTCTTAATCATACAAGATTAGGAATGTCACTATACTCCCACTAGTTCTTAGTAAGCACACATGTTCTATTTTGATATAAAAACACACCTTGTTGTTTTACATAAAATGGTGATTATAACATTTAGATGTTTGCTTTATATCCACAAGTAGATCTCAAGCTCTATACATTTTGCTAGGATAACAGTGATCAAGAAAATCTCCAGGCTAATCTATATAGATATCTTCTAGTAGATGTCTATTAAGAAAAAAATCGGTCTTTCTTGAAATCTATTTACTATATCTCATATTAAAAATATGAATTTATAGTAAACAATATCCTTATAGATCTAGTCATAGCTACTCGTGAAAAAGGTTTGATCACAGTCAATTTCATGAGTATGATAGAATCCTTTTACTACAAGTCTTGCTTTAAATGTGTATGGTTATCCATGTAATTTATTCTTTCTAGAAGAATTATTTACTCCTTCTAGCCTTGCTATAAGGATAAATTTTAATCAAGACCATACTTGATTCTCATACATGGATTACATCTCATGCTCATGACTCTAAGTCATTTATTAGATTCGAGATCTGACATAGCATCTTGGTATTTGATGGATTTTCCAGAAACCATCAATAAAAGCTCATCAATGAGAGATTCCACATTTCTCAAGTCATAAATGATTTCTACCATTAATGCGAACAATTTGTGTTTGTGAATAGCTATTATTCAAGTTTAACAATCCTTGTTAAAACTAGTGCCAACTATTACTACATAAGGTTATGGTTCTTGAGCTGCTTCAAGTTCCATGTACCTCCCACTTACTTTGTCATTAGAAGCTTGCTTTCTACTAACTTAGCTTTCAAAAGAATAAGAGGACTTATTCTTGGCGGGTTTGCATATAATAATCTAAGCCACATTTAGAGTATTATACAAATATGTATTTAGTAGATTTTGGGTTTAGAAGCTTTAGTCCAACATCGGCTTCAAATCCATAAAACATTAAGTAAGATGAGGATGGATCCCTTCCATATTAAATCTTAAATTGTTTAATCTACTTATTAGTTGGTACTTGTATTCAAGATACAATTAATAGTGATTGAAGCATTATCCCAGAAAGATTAAAGGAGGATATTTCTACCGATTAGAAAGTTAATCAAACCAAGTAAGATTTAATTCATCCTTTATTATAATTAAGACCTTAGATGGTTCTTACCGGTTTGCATCTCAACTTTTGAAATCGTCAACAAAGATTTCACAATTATGCTTTACCACGTAAAATATAATTAAAACTACTATCGTTGTTAATAATTTTGACTTGGTATCTTGTGCTTAATCTCAAACATTCATTAGAAAGGAAGTCACACACTAAAGTGTGTAGTTCCTTAATTATTTTCTCTACACCTTAGTGAAAATATCATTAGGAATCCTTTACATATAAATAAGGTTCACATATGTCAAATAAACTACATTATTTTCCTTCAAATATCTCTTTCTTGAAGTTGGAATATGTTAATGTCATTTACATAATAAATATAACAATGTCAAAGATGAGTTTGACTTAAAACAAGTTTAAGTCAAAAAATGTTTGCATATAGAACTTAATTTTATTTATAAAATGTTGATATTCACTTTTCATCTATTGAGAGATCTAGTCTCATAAATATAAGTTAATCATTTCAGAATATGAATATTATCGTTATGAAAAACGATTAAGTAAATTATCAAACATTTAAATAAAATAACTGAGACATAAATTTAGACATGCTAAATTAAAACATACATTGTTCCAAAACAAATATTGTTTTACATTACAAGTAATTTATGTTCTAAGCATAATTATTAAACTAAACTCCGAGAGTGTAGTTCCTACTTGATTGTGCTCAGCTGGTACTCTTCAGTAAATATCTGTAAGCCATTTACAAATATTAGATTAACATTTAAGTACCAAGTACCTAAGTGTTATATGAAAAGTATGAGTTCTATCTAGTAGATACAATAAGTACTAGTCTGTTCCAGACTTTCTTTCCAAATAAGAGGAGTAAATCCTCTTCCAGTGTCCAGTTTCTTCACAAAAGAAACAATATCCATCTATATGGGCTTTAATAGATTTCTTGGGCTTAAATGTGTTTAGTCCATAAAACATGGGCCTCTTTGATCACACTAGGTGACTCTTTTAGCCTTACATTATTCCAATGTTTAAACTAGCTTTAAATAAAATATCACTGTATTTATTGGAATATTGCTTGACCTGTTATATCATCAGATATATGTTTAAATTATCCAAGACTTCCTAGAAGTCATGAATAACTATTCCTAGCTTGATGTTAGAAGCATCTTAAGCATCACAATGATGCCTTTACTAGGTATCATGTTCAGGTTTAATTGATCAAAGCAAATAGTTTAGGACTAGGACCTTTAAGTGTATAGAATTTCATATCTCTCATGAGATTGTCTCTTAAGACATGAACCCATTCATTGAAGTTGTATCTATTGAATGTTATTGTTTCATTTAGTCATTAAAGAAAATGACAATTCATGATAATGAGATTGGATTATTTAACTACAAAATCTTAACAAAATTCATTTAGTATTTTCAATATTTAATATTTAATAATTAATACCCTTTTAGTTTCCAAAAACATTAATTATCAAAGTCTAGGATCCAAGTTGCAAAACAAATAATTGGTTAGGTATCCTTTATCCCATCCATTTGAATTCAACCCGGTAGATATCGATTATCAATTATATATTGCTATATAATTCCTAGATTTATGGGATCTCTAATAGCGAATTTAATTAGACATGTTTGAGTTGTAACATCCCGGAATTTGCATGTATTTTCGAATCCTCCCTTCATTGTTATTTTGTCATTTTAGTCCTTGGGGATGGAAGGGTGTAGCCATGAGATGTCGTAATGGCTAGCATTATAATTTTGGATCAAAATGAGTATGCTGCGTGTACATAAGGGTACGCTGAGCATACTAGGCGCGCCCTAGTACGCTGGGCGTACACTTGTGTACGATGGGTGTACTCACGTCAGATGGAAACCCTAATATTTAGGGTTTGGGTGGAATATAAACATCCTTATGAGCTCCTAACCCTCTATCATTTCAGCCTCCATACCTTTGAGCCGTTTTCCCCAAAGCTAACCCCTTTCTTGAGTGTATGAGCTAAAAGTGTGTGTTTTGAGTGGTTGAAGAAGAAAGAGTTGCATCAAGGAGTTGGAGAAGGAAGGCAAGCTTGAAGATATGAGGTTATCTTGTCCACTTGAAGCTCCATGAGGTAAAAAGGTTCTGCCTTTGTGCTTAAATGATGTAGATCTTTCCTTATTAACTTTATGACACTTTTCTTGTCCCAAAAAAGCCCTAATATTGTGTATGTTGTGTTTTGGACGTGTTAAGCTGTCCTTTCAGGCCCTAGGAAGGGTTTCAAGTGATTAAAATGAGGTCCCAATGGCTAGAAGTGTCTCATGCAAGTGGTAGGAAGGTCTTAATGGATTAAGACCTTGCATTAAGGACTTTCTGGACGTCCAAAGCCTTAAAGTTTGAGACTTGATGGTTCTAAGACACATTTGGTCGATGGATCTGGAATATGGACCTAAGTGCTTAAGCCATTAAGCACTTATTAGGGTTTTGGACTCAGCGAGTGTACGCCCCACGTAGAGGGCAGTACGCCCCACGTACGCAGTCAACGTCCTCGCTTTCCAGTAAACACGAGGTTCGTGTACGCCCCGCGTAGCTTCGGAGTACGCCCAACGTACGCCTTCTGTTGGGCCTTTGCAATTTGGGCTCCGGGATTGGGCCATCTTTGGGCCAGTTGGTTTGGACCTTTATTGGACTTTCTGAATAGTGGTGTTTTGGGCCAAATATGGAAATGGACCTTAGAATGAGGCCCAATTAGAGAGTTGGGCCCAATTTGGAAATTGGGCCAATTATGGGCCTTGTATATTGGGCTTTTGGATTAAGGAATTTGAGTTGGGCCTTGGCCCAACTTAAGGAAAAGATAGAATGGAATATTAACATATGTTGGACCCTTAGCCAAGATTTGTATTCAACTGTTGACCTAGTATTCGTTTATTGTGATAGTTTGGGATTCTCGATGAGTCAGCAGTCAGAGTTTTTAGTATAATCCGACATTGTGAGGTGAGTTCTTCTCACTATATCAACAGGGTCTAAGGCACCAAGGCCGACCCTTTTTGGATTGTATCATGGTTATAGGATGATGCTATGTTAGTGATCTGTTAGATCAGTATCCTGGTTATAGGATGATGCTATGTTTAGTGATCTGTTAGATCGATATCCTGGTATATAGGATGATGCTATGATTTGTGATCTGTTAGATCTGTATGACTATCTGTACATGCTAGCTAGCGTATGATATTTATGTGTTTATTGTATGATTGGGGGTGGGTTGAGGAGGTCCTGCTTTGTGCTCTAGGCCAACATACCCAGGGCGGCCCGGATAGACTACAGACCCATTAGGGCGTACTAATCAGGCTGAAGGCCCGGTAGGGCGGACCAGACATGCTGAAGGTTCTGAGAGTGGGCCAGATAGACTGAAGGCCCGGTGAGGGCGGTCCGGTCATACTGTAGACTCCATATGCATGCTTTTTGATATGATTTGTTCTGATTGTATGACGTTGGTATTTTTGGGGAAATCACTAAGCTTCGGGCTTACAGTTGTTGATTTTGTTTCAGGTACTTCGGATGATCATGGGAAGGCGAAGGCTTGATCGTGCACCTCCTCACATTTTATGACTTTGATTTTTGGGATTCTCTGATATGAAACTATTTTGAAAACATTTTGTAATAACCAATGGTTTTTGGATGCTTGAAAAAGTTTTAAGTTGGATTGAATTTTATGGATGTTACAAGTTGGTATCAGAGCCTTGGTTTGAGTGAATTGGAGGAACACTCGTGTGAATCCAGTCTCAAACTAAGGGAAAGATTTTCAAAATGCTTTTCAAAATATTAAAGGAGGATGCAAAGTGTACGATCAGCCGGAGCCAGTAAGTAGACCCCAAAATACCTTACAGTTATTTGATATTGTGATATGTTAGAACATCATGCTAGTGATAGGCTAGGGATCTTTAGGAATTGCATGATAGAATTGCCTGATTATATGATGCCTGATAGCCTAGGGTTTTCCTTATATGAAATTGACATCATTACTGTAGTTGCTTAGTGTATGCATCACAATCGTATATAACTAAGATCTTATAGCATGAGAATGTTTGGTTTGGCCTTATTTCCTGTTCTTGTTTGATGAAGGTCTTAGGGTAGGATCAGGTATTCGAATGTCTATAGGGTCCAGCGTTTTGTATGGCTAGCATACACGAGTGTTGCAGGGTTGGTGGAAGTTTCATGGATGAGTTGTTCAGGGTCAGTCCACCAGTTATGAGATATTTAGCCTTCCTCTAGGAGTGAGGATTGAGTGCTCGCCTATGCTTATGTATATTGTTAGGGCATTGTGATGATACTTGAGACAAATATGGGTAGGTGTGGAAGGTAGTGTCGGCCCGTACTACTGAAAGCACAGGACCCACACGCGTAGCAAGGAAGTCACAACCCCTAGGGCTTTGTTCGGAGTTGGTTCCCCGTTATTATATGGAATGTATGATATCTTCCTGGTATATTTTCAGCATGGTGGTTACGAGGCGATTTGTGACCGGATCCGGATCGGGATCGGGATCAGGGGATGGCAGCCAGGGTGGACCAGCAGTGCCCAAGACCATCGGTCAGATGAGATCAGATGAGCTGGATTCCAGGATTAGGGAGATCCTGCATGATGAGGTTGCTACACTGTTCCGGGATCAGTTGACAGAGATGTTTGGGTCTATTAAGACTGTTATGGTTGAGTACTTCGATGACCGTTATGCAGCCCTTGCTGAGACGGCTGCCGCTGCAGATTCCACAACCATAGCAGCTGCAGGTAGTGGGGCCAGTCGGGCTTTCCAGTACCGGGACTTCGATAACACGAAGCCCCCGAATTTTGATGGGTTTCAGGACCCGATCATTTCCATGAGGTGGCTATCTGACGTGGAGGGATGTTTCTTTACATACTAATGTCCTGCTGACCAGAAGGTCAGGTGTGCTCTGAACCTGCTAAGGTCCAGAGCGAAGGACTAGTAGAGATTGATGACAGGGTCGTATTCTGATGAGCAGAGAGTTGCGGTTACTTGAGATCAATTCAGGGAGATGTTCCGCTCTCGCTATATTCCGCGAGTTGAGCGAGAGCGGCTAGCATAGGAGTTTTTGGATTTGAGATAGGGTACAGAGTCGGTGACGAAAGTCACCAGGATGTTTACTGAGAGGGTGATGTTTTGCCCGAAATTTGCTTCCGAGCAAGCTCAGATGACTCGTTATCAGAGCATGCTCAAGACTGACATTGGACAGTTTGTTGCTACCCAACGCTGTGATACGTTACTGTAGTTACAGGAGGCCGCTAGGCAGCGTGAGCTTGAGATTGAGCTGCAGTTAAGAGAGCAGAGGCAGGCCCCGACGCCGTCACAGCCGGCGCCAAAGCGGTCCAAGATTGCTGATTCTAGGTCTGGGGGTCAGCGCGGCCACACTTGTGGGAAGTGCGGGAAGGTTCGGAGTTTGTCGATCAGGTGGTGGGTGCCGCAAATACGGCAATGAGGGGCACTTTGCGAGGGATTACCGCCAGTTAGCCCCGACTCAGGATATGAGGATCTGTTACCACTGCGATCAGATTGGTCACGTGAAGACCAACTGTCAATTGCTCGTCGCTAAGCCGACGCAGGCTCCCGCGCTGGCTACACTGAGGATTACGGACGTGAGTCAGGGTAGAGCAGTGCCCCCGAGGGCTCGAGGATGCGCCTTCCAGCTCACAACCGAGGAGACCAGGACAGCACCAGATGTGGTTGCTGGTATGTTTCTATCCCTTATCTCATTGATTATATTTATTTATGCTTATATGTTGTACCTATGTTAGGTACGTTCTTAGTGAACTCTCTGCTTGCTCTTTTATTGTTTGATTCTGTATTGAGTTGGTCATTTTTCTCTCGATCTTTTAGTAGGGAGTTCGGTTTGCCCTTAGGAGAGCTAGAGTGTCCGTTGCGAGTCTCCATCACCAACGAACACGGGATTTCTTCTTCTTCAGTCTATCGGGGTAGCGTGCTAGAGATCTTCGGGGTATCCTTCCCGATTGATTTGATTCCGATTCCCATGGGGGAAGTTTGTGTGATAGTGGGTATGGACTGGATGAGTCGATTCGATGCCATGATCGACTGCGAGGGTCAGCGTGTGGTAGTTCGAACCCCAAGTGGGGGAGAACTGGTTATCTACGACGAGGGCACTAGGTTGGGTTCAAGGTTCTGTTCAACCGCCAGGGCTCAGCAGTATATTCAGCACGAGTGTGCGGGTTATCTAGCGTATGTGGTGGATACGCGGGCCAGGGATCAGGTCTCGGTTTTAGAGGTTCCAATCGTCAAGGAGTTTGTTGATGTGTTTCCGGAGGAATTACCCGGAGTGCCTCCGGAGAGGCAGGTCGAGTTCAGGATCGACCTTGCCCCTATCGCCAAGGCGTCATACCGATTGGCACCACCTGAGATGCAGGAGCTGCTAGGCAAGCATTTTATTCGTCCGAGAAGTTCTCCGTGGGGAGCACCGATTCTCTTCGTCAAGAAGAAGGGTGGTTCACACCGGATGTGCATTGATTACCGGGAGCTGAACAAGTTAACGGAGAAGAACCGTTATCCACGACCACGGATTGACGATCTTTTTGATCAGCTACAGGGAGCATCTTGGTTCTCCAAGATAAACTTGAGGTCCGGGTACCATCAGGTTAGGGTGAGGGAGGAGGACGTGGAGAAGACTGCATTCCGGACTCGTTACGGACATTACGAGTTCGTGGTGATGCCGTTTGGGCTCACCAATGCGCCGACGGTGTTTATGGACCTCATGAATCGGCTATGCAGACCGATGCTAGATCGCTCAATTATCATGTTCATAGATGATATCTTGGTGTATTCCAAGACTAGAGAGCAGCATGAGGAGCATCTCCGTGAGCTACTGGGAGTTTTGAGGTGAGAACGACTTTATGCCAAGTTCTCGAAATGTGAGTTTTGGTTGCGAGAGGTTCAGTTCCTTGGACATCTCGTTAACCAGGAGGGGATTTTGGTCGATTCGGCCAAGATCGAGGCGGTTATGCAGTGGGAGGTTCCGAAATCTCCCTCGGATATTAGGAGCTTCTTGGGATTGGCAGGGTACTACCGGAGATTCATACAAAATTTCTCCTAGATTGCAGTACCCCTCACTCGTCTGACGAGGAAGGGGGTGGATTTCCGGTGAGGGCCTGAGCAGCAGAGGGCATTTGACACCCTCAGACAGCGACTTTGCGAGGCTCAAGTCTTGACTCTCCCGGAGGGGGTTGAGGATTTTGTAGTGTTCTGTGATGTATCCATCACAAGACTGGGAGCGGTCCTCATGCAGAGATGACGAGTGATAGCCTATGCGTCGCGGCAATTGAAGCCGCATGAGACGAGATAATGGCATTTTTAGTGAAATTTTCATTGACAATATATTTTCACAGATATCATATTGTGAAAATCAACAATAACACGAAAATATACCAAGAAGCAATAACTTTAAAAAAAAACTTATAATATCTTAGAATGTTATAATTGAAATGGGATCGGTGTTTAGGAGTAATATATATATATATATATATATATATATATATATATATATATATATATATATAATGACCCATTTTCACCAACAAATTTTTCATTTTTAATTAAGGTAAAACATCATTTTCATAAAATCCAAGTTAAGAAAACTCATTTGTTGCAAAATACAATTGTTTGAAAGTCAGAGTAATGTAATAAATGCATAGCTCTATGTAATCGGGTGTGAGATAGACAGTCGAACATGCGATCCCTCTCTAGAGCCACAACCAAATAAGAAATATGCAAGAAAGCTTAAATCAAGAGTTATCAGGCTATCAACAACTTACATATAGCAAATTGGGTTATCAGAAATCCCGAGCTAACAGTAGTTCACATATAACAAATGATATAGGTAACACAGTGAGGAAACTCATCTCAATTGAAGACCCAAGGAACACAACAACACCCTCACTCCCTGCGCCATCCGCACCCGCAAACCAACTAGCACCAAACAAAGATATATCCTTAATCAATAACCTAAGTCCTTCAAGTTTGACCTGAAGTCAAACCAATCAAAAGTCAACGGTCAACAGTTAACAAAAGTCAATGGTCAACTAGGTCAACGCTCACCATGACGCAGAGACCTCTTGGCCACGTCGTGGGCACGTCAGGTTAAAACAGTCGACATACGGGACCTCACGACGTCATGGCAATCCATTTGACATGTCTTGGATCCTGGAAGAATGACATACTATTCGTAAAGTGATTAATCCTTACAAATCTAAACCCATAACTTCTGATCTAGTTCATTTCAATGACTTAATGTATAAAGTTCCCACTTTATCCATTAGGACTCCACCACAAGGCAAGATCTACACTTCTAAATCCTATAAGTCCTTAATGAGGCCAAATCTTGAACATGGACACGAAGTAAATCCAACCAAGACTCCTTTCTCAATTGCCAGAAGCTTAAAGACCACAATAGGACCATAACAATCTCTAGAGTTCCTTAAACTCCAGCAGCATCCATGGATGGGACCAAAACCACTCAAAATGACCCCAAACTTGAAATTATAAAAAGAAATTCCAAGGTATGTACTTTATACCTCAAATAGCTCAAAAATAATAAGAGAATGATGGATCCAAACCAGCTCCTTGCTTACTTACACCAAATTGAACCTCCTCCTTCCTCAAGCTCCACCAAAATCCAAAAACAAGGTCTTTAATCAAGCAAACAAGCTCCTAATCATCCATGGAGGCTAGCGTTTCGTTGTTGAAGGGTTGGAGGCTGGAGAGGATGACATAATCCTTGAGATTAGGTGTGTAAATATGGGGGAAACCCTAAAGATCATGGGTCTGGGATGCATCAGCTACCACGTCATGACCTTCCTCTTGTCACGTTGTTGCGGCCATCCAAAACGTGCGTTTCATGCATTTTCCATGCAACATCGTGTTGCCCCATTCACGACATCGTGACACTAGATTTTTTTCAAAAATCTTACATTTGATCCTTGTACGTCTTCAACTGATCCATCCTGAAAAAACGGGTGTTACAATCCCCCTCCACTTAAATTAGATTTCTTCCTTGATATCGGTACTTACAAATTACATCGTATATATACTACGACCCTCTTGCAGTTCTTTTGATTCCATTTCAATTGCACCGACCGTCAAAACTCTCTTACCATGGTTAAAATTTACCACATCCAGGCCTTCACGAACATATGCAAAGTCTATTCTTGGACGAGAAGCCTCACAATCGATCTCTCAACTGCCGCAACACTGGATCGATGCCCTACCCAGATGACCACTTCCAAAACCAATGTCGATTTTATCTTTTAGCGAACACATGCAACCCATCGGAGAAACAACCATCAAAAAACATTTAGAGAAGCTAACCTTTAGTCATATCTCGAAGACTCCAAAGTCTTGCCCGACAATCTGGCGAACAAATCCATCCTAGAAATCAATCATGTTAACTGAAAATTTACAAACTCAAACCTAACCAAGATCTCTCCGACCTTGCATCATCCTACTGATGAACTAGGGATGGCAAAAAAGCCCAAACCCAACGGGGAAACCCGAAACTCGATCATTTTGGGTCGGGTAATGGCTCGTTATCGGGTTTTTTATCGGGTTCAGGGCAGGGAGTGGGTTATCCTCACCCGACCCGTTCCGCCCCGATTATTTATATATATATATATATATATATATATATATATATATATATATATATAATATGTTCTAATCCTTTTGATGTTAATTGTACGCATTCAAAGATAAAATAATTACTCTGGACAATCTTTTTAGTTATTAACAATCTGGTGTGAATGATCATTTTTTATGTTTTGACATATTACACTAAACTTAAATCAAATAACTTTTAATATAACTGTTGGATTTAGTGTCTAAGCCCATAACTATAACTGGTATGTACTTGACCCGATTGTAGCATGGTCCTTTTGGGTTGCCTTCACCAGTGCAATTTGATAGGATGAATTTTGAGAATAAGGTTATTTATGATTTATTAATATATTACAAGTATAATATATTAATACGAAATTATTTAAATAGTATTGATCAAGAATTAATTTATTAATTTTGTGATCAAAAGAGACTAATTAAATATATGGGGATTGATTATGTAAATCAATCATTCTTGTAGTGTGGGCTAATGATCCATGATTATGGGCTAAGCTAATCCCTGGATAGTCCATAGAGGTTAAACTCATGGAGCATGAGAATTTCGAAAGTCATGGGTTATTAGGGTTTACCAAGTGTAACCCTAGCATGTCCAACACTATAAATAGAACCCTCCATAGACCAAAATCGGTTGCCTCTTCTCTTTTAGATAAATAAATTATTCTCTTAAATCATCCTCTTGCATATTGGTGTTTGTGAACCATTAGAGGCATCACACTTGAGGTGCTCAAGCTTTGAAGGGTCAAGACCTACAAGTCCTTCAAAAGGTATGTCATCTTTCTAGATGTTTTATTCAATTAGCCATTTGTATGATAGTTAGGACAATGCTTTGGAAAAATTGAAAATATGCATGTATAATAGAGAAAACATAGATCCAAAGCATTTAGGGTTGCATGTGCACCATAGGAGTGTTATAGTGCTCAAAACCCAACAGTGGTATCAGAGACTAGGATTGTTTTCTATTATATTTGATGCTTACTAGTTTTTCAAAGCTGAAAAAGTCGAAATTTTGGCCCATGACTGGTTAACTCGCCGAGTACATGAACAGACTCGACGAGTCCACTCAGTAACAAAGCAACTCGCCAAGTCCAATTCATGTACTCAACGAGTTGAAGGCTTTGTGTGCAGAATTTTGAGTTTCTTGGCCTGGTTTGGATTTGGAACACTACCACAAACTGTTTTGGATCATTGGAAATGTTTTTTATGATATGGTAGTGCTTGTACTCATCCAACCACAAGATAATTGTCAAAGTTTTAAAATAATTGTTGTTTTTATATGATAAACAAAATTACTTTCAAATTGTTGACTAGAAATTATCTTGATTATGAGTTTAGTTAGATCATAGATTATGTGATAATTTTAGATGTTAGAAAAAATGATCTAAATGCATTTTAATGACCTCCATAACTTGTCCTCAAGTTATGGAAAATGAAAGGTCTCTTACATTAAAATCCTATTAAACTCATTAGTTATGAATGTTAAGAGTTTTGATAAGTTTCAAAACTTGCCCTCAAGTTTTGGAATTTGTAGAGTCTCACTAATGAAACTTTAATTCCAAACCCTAGAGTTTTAAAAGTTAAAATTCAACCCTTATACTTTATAATATTATAAGTTTAATAATATATATATATATATATATATATATATATATATATATATATATATATATATATATATTTATATATATATGTAGAAGACAAAGTCGGTCTTGCCGTTAGTAGGCCTCATTCACGAAGCCAGTCTATAAATGGGGTATAAGGTTACTGCCTATAAAATGGTAGTTTAATGGGTGTCCACTCTCACCCACCGCTTCCTTGACTGGTGGAGGGTCGTTAGCCGAAAGGGTAGGATATGACATCAATTCTCCCTCATTAAAAGTATAATGATAAAAATATAAAGTAACTAAACTTTTATTAAAATTCCATAGGAAAATATGAAATGGTGCTAATCCATGAAATTACACTTTGCACCTTGTTAAGTCGTTAGTGGAGCGTGTGTGGTTAACCGACACACTAATTTGGGACTGACAATGTGTGGCAAAGGGTAACTTGGTGTTAATCATAGATCAATAGAGCGTGTGTGGTTAACCAACACATTGATTAGGTGATTTGTAACATTGGGTGTACCAAGCTAATTTGCATGGTTATTCACTCTTTGTTTCTGATCCTCGGCATCCCAGTCACAAACTTGAAGGGCACAATCGAGATTTAAACATGCCATTGAAAAAGTTCAATGAATCTCAAAGATCTTAGAATTTCAAATCCAATTAAAACTTAATAATATATTTCGTTTTTCATGGTGGAAGTTGGTAAATCGTTATTTACCTACCTTCAAATATTTTACAATTGAATGACGGCACAATATACAAATATTATTTATGAAATTTTGTGCAGAGTAACGATATACTATGATATTATTAGCGAAAGTTGGGCAGAGTAATGACTATGTACAATGTTATATTTAAATATTTAGTAGAGTAACAAAAGGGTATAACATCTATTATTTGGGCAGAGCGATGATATAGAATAATTATGCTGTGCAAAAATAACTATATTTATAACGCAACGATAATATTGATATAATAATAACCTAACATATACCCCCCCCTAAATTTGAGAATTTTTTTTTGAAAAAGGGGCCGTGAAACTCACCCTCATAGCGTGATTTATCGATTTTTTCTGATTGCCGAAAAGCGGTCAGAGGCTCGGGACTGCTCGAGCTAGAGGGGAAAAGTAGTTAAATAAAATAAAACCAAAGGAAAAATAATAAATTCCGAAGGAAATGTGATTAAAAATCAGTTTGAGAAATTGATGGTGAATAAGGGAATGTACAAAGCCTTGTGCTCCATTTATAAGCCAAAAAAGCAAAAGGTGCATCGTGCCCAGTCAGACGCGCGCCACGTCCTGCCTGGGTGGCTCCATCCAATTGTTACCACGTATCAGAAGCTTGGTCGTCCGCGTCTCCCTTCTAGAAGACGTGTGCGTCATGCACACACTGAAAATGATGATTTTTGTAAAATTCAGAAAGTTCTCATACGAGCTTTGTCTTTTGACATTCTTTATATCTACATGTAGCTATCGAAGAGTACTACAACCTTCCTATTGGTTGCATTGGCTAATTCTGAATTTATTTTTAGCCCATATTTTTAGAATATTAAATGATTTTTCAAAAATCATATATTTCTCGTACGAACTCCATTTATGGTATTCTCCATCTCATCGGTTTTGTATCGAGGAGTACTTCGATTCTCCTTTACAGAGTTTTGGCTAAAACTCAACCGATTTTCCTTTTACTTTTACGACACACATTCCTTGTGCGCAATTGATTTTTAAATTAAAAAAAACATAACTTATCCATATGAAGTCAAATGTTTACGAAATTTATATTTCCGAGATTGGGACGACGTGTACTTTCAGAATATGTTATTATTTATACAAAATAACACAGTTTTTTGCGCACTTAATTTTTAGTTTATAAACGATTTAACTGGTTTTCTTATATATTGGGATACGAAATCTTGTATTTTCCTCATAGATTGATGAATATTACATATTTAATCTATTATACTTGATGTTTTTCACTTTTAGTGATTTACAATTGGTGACTATTTTTCGCAAGTGTCACAATGGGTCTTGATGTGGCCCACCTGGTCGCCATGGAAACAAACTCTCGCACTCTTCCTACAATCCCTGCCAAAATGTCCCTCCTTGCCAAACCTGCTACATGCAAAAGAACCTTCCATCATGAAACTTACCACACTTATCACACCCAGAACTACTCTCCTCTATTGCTCCTAATCTCAAGTCGACAGACTTGAACCGCTGGCTGCGACTACATTGAAACCGACCCTTCCTCCTTTCTCATAGTCACTGTCTCAATCACTCTCTCCTCCTAGCATTTAACTTTACATCCAAGGTCCAATAATGGGTGTTTTCCACGAACTCTCTAATCTCAGTCTTGAACATACTAAAGTAACAGGCCATCTGCACCTGCTCTGAGCATACATACTCAGGGAAAAATAGGGCCCTCTCATGAAACATCCTAGTGATCTCGGTCGTTAAATATGTCGTCTGCTTGAGCGACATGTATTTCTTGGCTAGTTTCTATCTTATTCTCCACAAGTGGAACATAGTCCGGTCGAAACATATCTCAAAATAGCTCCCATGTTGCTGCGGCTTGCTCTGTACGTGAAAAGGTCTGAGTCGCAAACTTCCACTAATCATTTGCTTCACATCGAAAAAGGTTTAGCGTAAATTTCACTTTTTGTTCTGTTGAACATGAACATATGTATAAACATCCCTCCACGTCCGAGATCCACCTTAAATCAACAATCAGGTCCTTGTCCCCACTAAACACTGGAGGCTTCGTGTTAATGAACTCGTGGTACTGCATCGTCTCACCTCCCTGAAGTCTTGCAGCGGCGACAACTACAGTAGTTGCGTTAGCAGCAGCCTGCATGACAACGACATAACACCCGTCAAACTCCTCAATCGGCATGATCTTGTGATGTGTGCATATTTACTCATATGATTTGTGCACTATCTTAATATTTTTAGCTACAACTATGTTTATTTTAGCACAAAAGGTACTTAATATGTTTGAAATCTGCTTTGTAGCAGCGAAGACAAGCTCAGGATGAAAAGGAAGCAAATGAGGAGCTAGAAGCAGGAAAGAATGGGCTAAGTCAATTGAAATCAAAGAATTCAAGATTTCTAAATCCCAGGGCTTGGGGAATTCCTTCTGCACCATGGTGAGTAGAACATTTACGATATGAGAATCTGTCTTGGAGAATACGCGTGGAAAAAGATCGCCAGGCGTGGAGCCTGTTTTCCACAACGTTGGTGGCAGAATTATGGAAACTATAAATTTTGAACATTAGGTCAAATGGAGAGACTTATGGCTGATTTTCTAGAGAAGAGCTGCGATAAATACCCTCTGGAAAACCCTTGGAGGATCAGAATTCGATTGGAGCTTAATAGTGAAGAGATTTAGAAGAAAACAACATTGATTCTTTCTGTTTGCTAGCTTTAATCTTGTCTAGTCTTATTTGCATTAATTTAATGTGTTTTTCTGCTATGATTATGAGATAAAACCCTTTTACTTTCGTTGGTGATGATGAACCCTTTGAATTATGTGTTGATTTCAAACTTATGATTAAATATTGTTGGTTTTTCTTGTGTTGATAAATCAAAACCTTGCATGTTTGAGTTCTTGTATTTGATTGCATTGATATAAGTTTTGTGTAGTACATGATCATTCTATTTGCATAAACTTGATTACCTAGTGATTTATGATCATTAAATTGCTAGAGATAGGGTTAAACAAATCTTAGATTATGTAATTATAACTAGTAACTTTAACTGTGTTAGAGAGAATAATTGATCCATAATTTGTGCTTGGTTGCTTGACTTGATCATAGGAAAGTAACTATTAGATTTATCATACATCTCCAAATTTATCTTAATATCAATTTCGTGTTTACTTGTGTTTGATCATAACATAGTAACTCATAAATTGGTAACTAGTTGCATAATAATTTGGAAACCATTAATAGTAATTTAATAAAAAATCAACAATAGGGAAAAGGGGGGATCCAGACCACACGAAAGTACTCTTTAATATTTGATTCAATTTGTTTTCTTTGCTTAGTTTAAATAGTGATAGTTGGTAATTGTTTAATTTGAGTTCTTCTGATCTTGCAAAATCAGTAAAACTCCCATTTAAAGTTTGTTTCTTAGTTTAACTTTTAGTAATTATTTATTAATTAAGTTCTGTTCCCTGTGTTCGACACTCGACTTACCTAAACTATTCTATAATCCGACTACGCACACTACCTATACTTGCATAAATTAGTTAAGTTAGTTAGATTTATAAATTTAAAAGTTGATAGGTATAATTATGCACATCAAGTTTTTTGGCGCCGTTACCGGGGAACGAATTATTTGATTTTTAATATAATTACTTTTAGTTATTTGATCCTTTTTGTGGGGTAAAAAGCTGCAAAAATTTATTTTCTGCATTGTTTGAATTATTCTGTTTATTCATTACCCACATTGTGGGCACAATTGGCCATGCCGTGGTCAGTGTGAAAACGATTTTTAGTTTATATATTTTTATTCGTTTTACGCATTTTGTTTTTTGTTTCTGTTTCAGTAATATATGACCATGGGATCACAGCTTCCTATCCTACCACCACTCAAAGATCCATAATTTGCTTTCTACAAAAAGAAAGATAAAAAGGTTGGAGAATCAAGCAACACTTTTCAAACCGACAAATTTGAACACTTTGAGAAAACTCCAAGCAAGAAAGTAATCGGAGACGAGGTGGGAACAGAAAGCGAATCAGAGGACATGATAAAGAGCGAAGTAGAAGAAATGGACGATATAGCAGATATGACCATGGAGGAGTACAAGAAAAGAATGTGTGATAACGGGTCGGGTCTTGTGCAACCAAAGATTCCAAAAACCACCAACTTTGAGTTAAAGGGGCACATTTTGGCTATGCTTAAAGATATCCCATTCTACAAGAAAGATCATGAAGATTCCCCTAAGCATATTGATGAGGTGAACGCCATTGCTAACTATTTTAATATTCCCAATGTTCCTCATGGAACGGTGTTGTTGCGGTTGCTTCCGGTGACGTTTGAAGGAACAGAAAAAGATTGGCTCAAAGCACTTCTACCCGGAGCTATTACCAAATAGGCAACACTTCGTGAAGAATTCATCCAACAATTCAGCCCACCATCAAAAGTTGCAAAATTAAAGAAGAACATCACTAAATTCGAACAACAAGGTGGAGAATCCTTATATGAAGCATGGGATAGGTACAAGGGGTTACTTAGAAATTGTCCACAACATGGCCTCAATGTGTAACAAAAAGTTTTAATATTTTATAATGGGGTGAACATGACCACTATACAACTCCTTCACTCTCAAGGACCGCTAATGAAGAAGGCTACGACAACGATTAAAGAGCTAATTGAGGAGTTTTCCAAACATTCGAGGGAGTATCACAACCCTCGAGAATACACGACGAGAGGATACAAAGATGGAAATGGAGCTTCGGAAGATTTGGTCGCGGTTATGGAAAAGTTAGAGTCCATGAACCGAAGAATGACAAAAATAGATCAATCCATCCATGCAATTCGGGTAGGGTGTGATAATTGTGGTGGAACGCATTTAAGTAAGGACTGTGACCCGGTGAGAAAGGAAACCGGAAAGTTCAAGTATGGTATTCAAGTGGGGACAAATATGATGATGATTAGAGAAAAACACAAGAAGGAGTGGTTTCTATACGAAGAATACAAGAAAGCCAAGGAAAAGAAGTTTAGGTAAACCGGTCGAGGCTTTTATCAAAAAGAACAATCACTGGTACAGAACAAATCTAAGTTTGAATCGATGCTTACATTCTTTGTAGACGTTTCTGAGAAAAGACATGACTTAACTGATACCACGATAAGAAACCAACAAGCTACAATAACGAAAATTTGAACTCAATTACTTCAATTGACCAAACTCGTAAACGAGCGCTTACCACTTAAAAATCCCGAACCACAAACATAATCTCATGGTATGGCAATATACATTGAAAAATAGGTTAATTTTGAGCCATTGGTGATCTATGATACAATTACCAGACACCCTGATCCATAGCCAGAAGAAGCAAAGCACGAAGCTAATTCAAAAAAATTATCTGCCCAGCACCCACGCCACTGCGACCAGGCCACGATGTGGTCACTGAAGGATGAAAAAGCTTCATTTTTGAAGTCATATCAGCCTCCACTGCCTTATCCATCTCAAGCCATCAAGAACCCACTGGAGCCGAAGTAGAATAAATTCATGGAACAAGTGTTATCCATCTCAATTAACGCTCCATTCTTAAAATCTATGGCTAAACTTCCTAAATTTGTTAGGGATGTGATGAAGAATCGAAAGGAGTTGGAAAAAGAATCAACCATCGTGCTTAACAAACCATGTTCTGTTGCCATCATTGATGGATTGCCAATAAAAATGAGAGATCTGGGGAGGTTAACTTTGCCTTGCGAATTCGGAAATTCTACTTCGATTAATGTTTTATCCGATCCGGGGGCTAGCATAAATGTCATGCCCTGTTCCTTTTACAAGAAGCTCGTACTACCAAGGTTACAAAACACAAGAATAACAATTCGAATGACGGATCACTTAATCACTCATCCACGCGGAATTGTCGAAGACTTATTGGTGAAGGTTGGAATATTCATTTTTCTAGTAGAATTTGTAGTCTTAGATATGAAGGAAGACGAAGACCTTCCCATAATCTTAGGAAGACCATTATTGAGTACCGAACGAGCTCTCATTGACATTTATGATTCTAAGCTTACACTTCAAGTAGAAGAAGAAAAAATAACTTTTGCAATAAACCAATAAGTGAGTCATGACAGAACTTTAGATGAGGTGTTAAGAGTGAACAATTTGGAAGGTGTATTGGAAAAAAGGAGTAGAAGAAAATCTCAATGAGTTAGAGGAAATAGAAAAAATGATGGAGGAAGAGATCAAGGCATGGGAGCATCCTCAAGGTAAAGAAGTCAAACTTACCAATCCAAGAGCCTCAATCCCAATGACTTTTGAAATATTCGCGTTCACTACACTAAAGGCTTAAGTGGAAGAGGCAAGTGAAGAAGAAAAATTTGATTCAAATGATGATGAGGAGATGAGCGAAAAAGAGAGTGAAAAATATGTAAACAAGCCAAGATTTGGCAAAATGGAAGTGGAAGCAAGAGAACAAAAAAAGAAGGGAGAATTCGACTTGCTGGAAAAAGTAAGGATTTGAAACACAAACACGAGGAGAGCGCCAACAACACAAAAAAAGGAAAACACGAAGAAGGAGTACATAAGGCGGGTACAAGCTTATAAAAGGAAGTGGAAAGAAAAAAAAGGAGAAAAGGGAGATCCCACACCCAATCGCAACAACGTAGAGTGGGAAGGAGTCCGGATCACGACTCCTCGAAAAGAAGCGTTTACCGGGAGGCAACCCGACGTTTTTTAGAGTTCGCATTTTCTTTTTTATTTTTAGTTTTTCATTTTCTTTTATAAATTTTGTTTTTGTTTAATCGAATGATGATGTGTTTCTCTAGTTATCTTATATTATTTTGCAGTGTTGAAATAAAATGGAAGCAGTGAAGAAGCTTAATTGAAGAAACCGAGAGATTTTAGAAGATTACAATCAAGAGCCACGTCTTTGAATAAGTGTGGGGTACCTATGAGATGACGGGATGAGTTTGAAAGAAATTCTATAGAAAAAGAAGAGGTTTGGAATGGTCCTAAGCTATTAAGAAGTAAATATGCATTACATTTTGGTTCAAAAAGACATTTTGTGAAATCTCCACGATGTGGCCATCACCTCCACGTCGTGACGTTTGATTTTATCATGATTAGACTCTGTTAGCTATCACCTCCATGCCGTGGTGTATACATTCCACGTTGTGGCCCTGTTCAACACACTTTTCGAAGATGGTTCTTTGGGTTATTTTTATTCCGACACATTTACATTCACGAGCAAAGGGTCCATAAATATTATTTTCCAGCAAATACACGAGATGTTTTGACCACACTACATTTGATTTTGATCTTGCCACTACTACCCCATGGGAGTATGTTCCATTTTATCCCCCTTTACTTATATGTTCTTTAATTGTTTATGCTTGCAATGGGTACATTGCATCAATTAAGTGTGGGGTAGGGGGACGGATATAGGAATACAAGCATACTAATGAAAAAGATAAAAAAAGTGACTAGGATTTAAAAAAAAATTAGAATATGAAGACTTGAAATAATAGTATAAAATTGAATCTAGTTAAAATATTGTTATATTGTTGTGTTGAGACCTAGGTTGCTAGTGTTGTGTGGGATGATCTGATGCATGCTTTGATGCTTAATCAGTGGCGTAGCTATTCATGCCCAAGGTAGGTCCTAGGACCTACCTTTTTTTTCTTAATACAACAAGTATATATAAAACAACAAGGAACTACCTTATTTTTGTCAAAATACCTACCTTTTCATATTTTTTCAATTTCATTTACATAAGGAACCACGTGGTTTTTGGTTCTAGATTCGCCACTGTGCTTAATTGAGCCAATATATGTTCTAATGTATTTGTGGCTTCCCTATCCTAGTGAAATCATGGGACAAAAACATAATCTTGTTTAGTTTGAGGGTCATAATATGTTTAGCATCATGTACTACAAATGTATCTAGGAAATCTTATGTAGTCATTTCACTTTAGACTAATACCTCTAACCAATAAGGGTTGAAGTTAAGTTCCCTTGCTTAAGCATATGTTTTTCTTTTTAGGATTTTCAGTTTTGAGTGAAAAAAGCGAGTATTATATATATATATATATATATATATATATATATATATATATATATATATATATATATATATATATATATAATGCAAATTTGAGTAAATAAGAGTCTACAAAGCTGTGAAGATCAAATGTTATGAATAGAAGTTCAAAAGTTCCAAATTATTGAAGACTCAAGAAGAAGGCAATTTGCCAAGTTATTATTTATTGTAATTTTTTCTTTCTAGGTTATTTTTTCATATGTATTTTTGGGAGCTTAACAAAAAATTTCTTGAGGTTAAGAAAGATTCATAGGATATATTCGGAGGGATGCATAAAATGAATGTTGTTCAAAATAATTGGGAAGTGTGTATGAGGATTGTGAGTATTTAGGATTGGGGAAGTATTTAGGAATTATTAGACATAAATACATGCATTGCGGTCTTGATGTAATGGATAAGCTCAAAATGGATTGTCTTGTGCGATGTTGGTAGCTAGGGTTTTGATGTAATAATATGATAATAATAGAAATCAGCTTTTCTTGGGGGCAAGAAAAAGTCAAGTGTGGGGTATTTTGATATGTGCATTTTAATCATATACTTTGTGCACTATCTTAAAAATATTTAGCTACAATTGTGCTTATTTTAGGACAAAGTTTACTTAATATGTTTGAAATCTATTTTGTAGCAGCGAAGACATGCTCCGGATGAAAAGGAAGCAAACGAGGAGCTGGAAGCAGGAAAGAGTGGGATAAGTCAATCGAAGTCAAAGAAGTCAAGATTTCTAAAGCCCACAACATAGGGAATTCCTGTCACGCTGTGGTGAGTAGAACATTCGCAATCAAAGAAGCTGCCTTGGAGAATACGCGTGGAAAAATATCACCACTATAACATCCCAAATCAAGGTAAAAATTTCATTTTTAAAATCCAACCAAAAATCATAGTTGTTTACAAAACATAGTTCCCAAAATCAATAATCATGAATCAGAGTATCCCAAAACCAAATATCATAAAATCAGAAGGATGTGCATGATCACGCCTTTTCTTTCATCCGATCATCTGAACTACCTGAAACATAAAACTTAAACTATAAGCCAAAGCTTAGCGACTGTGCCCCAAATAACACATAATATAATATATAAAATTAATACATACCGGGTCCACAACCACCCAGTTGGATTTCCCCTGGCCCACAACCTCACGGTTGGATTGCCACTGGACCAAAATCTTTCGGTTGGATTGTCCGGGTTTGTTGACTAACAACACAAAGAAGTACAGTCTCAACCTAACCACACTATGTCGACGTGTAAAAAAATAAAACACATAACAACAACCAGCTAATCATGCATATATTGACAGATCACATATCACTATAGTATAACAACATTCTAAACCAGAATACACAATCTACTGAGCCAGCATTGGTGTCTTCGACCCACAAGTACAGTGAGGAAAACTCACCTCACAGTTTGAAAAGATAGCAGAAAAGAATGTTGCTCCAACTTTCAACTCTACAGGTCACCTATATAGAAAATAGTGACCTAGACTCAATTCACAACTCAAAATACCAAAAATACCCCTAGGTTAAACTTGGTTAAAATCCTGGTCAAGGTCAAAGGTCAAAAAGTCAACTGAGTCAACTCAGGTTGAGTACACCCTACGTACTCAGCACGTACGCATGGTGTACACACCCATCCAGAAATGGGACTCCAACCGCATACGTGCAGCGTACTCGGAAGTACGTCCAACGTACGCGACCAGATAGCAATCTTCCCACTAAATGCTTATTTTCTTAAGTCCTTTCGTCCAAAGCCCATATTTAGTCCCAAATAACGTTCTAAATCATAAAGTTTCCAACTTTATGACCTTGCATGGCTATAAAGAGCCTAACACCAAAACCCTAACCCTTCATAAGGTTCTAAGCCACCAAAATGCATGCATGGAGGGATGTGAATGATTAAGATCCCATTTTTTATAGCTCTAGACAGTCTAAAACGTCTAAAAGGACAACTCATTTGGTACAAGTAGCTCAAACCCAAAAAGAATAAGATTATGAGACTTATAAGCACAAAACTCTACATATAGCAAGATCTAATGAGATAACCAACAAGTTCAGAGATTTATACCTTCTTGAGGTTGCTTAAGGATTTTAAAACTCAGATCTACAAAGCTTGGAGTTCCTTCCTTGTTTTCTAATGGATTCCTTCCTTCAAAATTTGACACCCAACACCAACAATGAGCTCAAAACACCACAAATGGAGATTAGGGTTTGTAAGGGACGAAGTGGGCAATGGAGGCTGATGAGGGGAGAAGGTCATGGGATTTAATGATGCTTAAATAGGGCTCAAACCCTAAAAATTAGGGTTTAAACCTCGACCAGATACACCCAACATATACTTGGGTATGCCCAACATGTGCACACGGCTCCACATTTTTCGTTGAAGTGCCAAGGGACCAACTTTGCAAATAATTCTCATGCTAAGGGTAAAAAATGTAAATCGCCTGAATAATGAATGTTACAGCCACGTCGTGGAGCCTATGTGCCACGACGTGTGAGGCATAATTATGGAAACTATAAATTTCGAACATTAGGTCAAATGGAGAGACTTTTGGCTGATTTTCTGGAGAAGAGTTGGGACAAATACCCTCTCGAAAACCTTTGGAGGATCTAATTTCGATTGGAGCTTAATAGTTGAAGAGATCTAGAAGAAAACAACATTGATTCTTTCGGTATGCTAGCTTTAATCAAGTTTAGTCTTATTTGCATTGATTTAATGTGTTTTTCTACTATGATTATGTGCTAAAACCCTTTTACTTTCATTGGTGATGATGAACCATTTGAACTATGTGTTGATTTCAAACTTATGATTAATTATTGTTGGTTTTTCTTGTGTTTATCAATCAAAATCGTGCATGTTTGAGTTCTAGTCTTTGATTGCCTTGATATAAGTTTTGTGTAGTTAATGATCATTCTAATTACCTAATTTTTATGATCATTAAATTGCTAGAGCTAGGGTTGGGCAAATATTAGATTAGGTAATTAAAACTAGTAAGTTTAACTGTGTTAGAGAGCATAATTGATCCATAATTTGTGCTTGGTTGCTTGACTTGATCATAGTAAAGTAACTATTAGGTTTATCGTACATAGCCAAATTTATCTTAATATAAATTTCATGTTTACTTGTGTTTGATCATAACATAGTAACTCATAAGTTGGTAATAACTAGGTATTTGATCATAATAACTAGTTGCATAATAATTTGGTAACCATTAATAGTAATTTAATAAAATCAAACATAGGGAAAAAGAGGGATTTAGACCTAACGAAAGTACTCTTTAATATTTGATTCAATTCGTTTTCTTTGCTTAGTTTAAATAGCGATAGTTAGTAATTGTTTAATTTAAGTTCTTCTGATCTTGCAAAATCAGTAAAACCCACATTTAAAGTTTGTTTCTTAGTTTAACGTTTAGTAATTATTTTATTAATCAAATTTTGTTCCATGTGTTCGACACCCGACTTACCTAAAGTATTATATAATCTGACTAGGTACACTGCCTATAGGTGCATAAATTAGTTAAGTTAATTAGGTTTATAAATTTAAAAGTTGATAGGTATAATTATGCACATCATCTTGTCAAACCTAAACAACTCCGGAATCGCCTCTCTGATTGCCACGACCACCTCAACAGTAATGATCTCGCAGATCTCCCCATAACTTGAACCCATCCCCTCTAGGTAACCATCACCTGTTCCTGAACCTCTGATAGACACCATACTAAAATTACACCATTAAAAAAGGTCAAACTTCAAGACATAGTGCTCAAACATACTATGCCTTCACCTATTAGTTCCTTAGTAGCCTCAAGACTCTTTCTGATTCTCATACGGATCTCGTGCTTTCAGTAGTACATGCCCATACTACATTCCATACCTATTCATAGCCGACTCAGAATTCATCTCAAGGTCCAAAGTCAGTACACCAGACCACTCCTATGTGTACTCACACCCACATGCTCCTAAGAGCCGTGACTAAACTTCTAGGTGCTCCTCCTAGGATTTTCCTTAACCACTTTTCCACACTGCTGGTTGCCTCATGAATGTATGTTGTACACAATACAAGATAGAGCTATCAGTACCGAAATAACACTTAGACCAAAATAACACTTAGACCAAAATACCCTCAAAAGTCAAACTAAGTCAACCTTGGTCAAAGTCAAAGTCAAAGTCAACGGTCAAAGTCAACACTCCGAGTTGACTCAACTTGCCGAGATGCTCCATCAACTCGTCGAGTTCTAAAACCCAGATTCCTGAATTCACGATCTAACTCGTCGAGTCAACCCCTGACTCGTCGAGTTCCCGACTCGTCGAGTAGGTCCTTCCTACCCGCGTCCTGATCTTGCTTCTACTCGTCGAGTCACCCCCTTTTGAACTCGGCGAGTAGACCTTCTTTACTTGGGGTTTTCTTCTTTTAATTAGCCTTCTGGATTTCGGGTGTTACAACTCTCCTCCACTTAAACTAGACTTCGTCCTCGAAGTCTTCTGCGGTTACCCATCTCGGATACTCCTCACGCGTCACGCCCTAGGCTTCCGCTATCTATCACCTACCATGCATACATCTCACAACAGTTATATACGGTGCATAACTCTGTCTGCTCGGTCCAATCCTCGAAAGACCGCTTCTATTGGCCTTCTGTCCGGTCTTCCTGAGCGAAAAACTAACCCTTAGAGTTAAACATCTTGAGGGTACTTTAATCACTGTCAATCCTGGATACATCACTCTTACCCAACCGACAATCCTTCTCGTACTCCTCGAGTACTTACACTTGACATCCAAGGGGTTCACCCTTTACCCTGCGCAGTCCACGGCCTTTACAATGCAGCTGTTCATACGCAACAACCTTTCATATCCCTGCAAAGGATAGATCCTTCACTGAACTAAATCTCCAACCACTCCCAGTGCTGGTTACCTCGTTGCGACTTACTGAATGATTCCACTTACTATGTACCGGTGCTGAACACCCAACTCAACATGCGAATCAGATAATCCTTCGAGTAAAAGACTCATCCCTGCAACGGTTAGACTCAGACGAGAGCTGCGCAACAGGGTCATATCAACCACTCTGAGATTATTTAATCCAACTACAAACAACTTAGTGTATATCCAAAATATAAGCGACTCCACACACGAATCCCAAGTCACTGAACCCACCTCGACTCTTCTTGCCACCACTTACTTCTCTCTAAAGGCAGCTGAGACCTCCCTGATCTCACCTTATCTGTCAATTATTCGAAACATTGGACACCTAACCGATTGTTGGGCCAGGACACACGCACAACATTCCCACATGACCTCTGAAGGATACCTCGTCTGACAATAATTGCCCTATCTATACCGCCACTCATGACTCCTTCAATCCTTTGATCCATCCGATCATGATAGGCTGACAACCTGTCGCCACTGAATCTGATGCAAAAGGTGAATGCTACTAGAATAACTGTAGTCTTACATCATACTCGGTCTCCTTCGACCTACCGTTTCCTAACTTCCGTTGTGTTGTGACCCACTCACAACCTTGCGAACTGGCCCATCCTGGCCTAAGTCATCTGAACGAATCCATGAATGCCACGGCTACCCTGCAGTCTTTCTGCACTTCCCGCACTATCTAACCGCTTGTGAATGCTACGGATCCCCCCGCAGTCTTACAACACTCACCACACTATCTGACTACTAGTGAATGCTACGGCTCCCCCGTAGTCTTACAACGCTTTCACCCTACTGACCATGAGTGAATGTTACGGCTCCCCTGTAGTCTTACAACACTTTCACTCCAACTGACCATTAGTGAATGTTATGGCTCCCCCGTAGTCTTACAACACTTTCACTCCCAACTGACCATTAGTGAATGCTACGGCTCCCCCATAGGCTTACAACACTTTTACCCAACTGACCATTAGTGAATGCTATGGATCCCCCGTAGTCTTACAACATTTTAATCCTAACACAAGTGCAGCCCAATGCCTTACCCATAATTTGTCGATTCGAAACGCATACAGAGTCGAGCACGCACTCGACCAATCACCCAAACTGAAATCCATCCACGACTGGAACCCCACCTGGTTCCCTCCCCCAAAGCCTGATATCTAAAGTCCAGAAGACGCGATCCAATGTTGGGGAGTTTCCCGAACTCCCATCCTGCAGAATCCTATATCCAGACAGCCACTAGGGTCGTCTTCCTTTCTCCGATGGGGATGCGAGACGTATCCTAGTTTCACCCTTGCTTCTGTTCTGGCCACCTGGACGGTTCTCCCCCACTTAGATTCAACTAAGTCCGCTCGACACATGAAAATCGAAGGATTTCCAATCCTTCTTACGTTCCAATGGTCAATCTGTTGACGACCGGTGCTTACCAACGCTAGTGCACCTAAGTAACCCTTCCCAAAACAACAGAATTCCTGAAAACCGGCTAATACTTCTTGAATCCTAACAACAACAATGATTCCAAGTGCTTAAACTAATATCACATACAGATTTCGAAGTCCAAAGGACGAATGGTCTAACCAAAACCTCAGCAACAACTCTCCCTTCCCTCGGCAATCCCGATTGCTCTTCCAAGCACAAATACTAAGGCAACTGAAAACCAATCATAATTCCCTCGTACAAGCCCTTGAACTAACCCCGACTACACCCCAGATGACATCCGAACACTGGGAATCCGCTACTTATAAGGGTACGGCCTCGTACCACTCCACCAAAGATTCATGGTATGCATATGGCATGTAACCCTTCTTGAATATAATACCCTTGACCATAAACAGAGATAACAACCTCCCGATGCGCTTACATCACGCTGACGCAAGATGACCTCCACGAATCTAGGTAAAGCTGGAAGGAAGGCGAAAAGGGTACGTACCCCGCACCCTTGCCTGTTGAAGTTACGATCTCCCCTGTCCGGTACTATAAAGTGTGGCCCCTCTCTGTTGGGGCTCCTGCCTTATCCTCTCATCCGTCGGTGATCCTCGAAATATGTGGAGCAGGTGAACTCACTACTCCTCTCTGATCATCGAACAGTCGACCTCCTTGTCGCCTACCTGATCACAATGAGAATATAACGGGCTTGCCCCCTGTGGGCAATTCCTACTGACGTGACCCACCCTGCTACACCTATAGCAATCCATACCCCTGAACAGATTCTGAAAAGGACTCGGAACAATAACGGTACACGCGGGATCTGCTCTTCGAGATACATCCGCCTGAAGATTTCTCAAAGATTCATCGGCATGCTGAATGGCATCTGATAACCCTTGCTAACTCAGACAATAGCGGAGAACCGACTCGAGATCTAACTTATCAAAATTCCAAAGCGATGCACATTCCCTATATTCACCTGAAGTGGCAGATGGTAGCATATCCACAACATCTGAAGGAATCCTGACCATCTCCTCCAATGTTACCTCGACCATCCTGAGAACATGGTGTAACACTTCCTTCCGATCCCAATGACAATCCAAACCCCTGAAATGAAACTCCATTGCACAGTTTCCGCAAGTGTTGCACTGGATCCAACCCTACGGGTCTCTCAAAAGCTTATCCGAACTCTTGGGTCTCCACCCGAGGTCCTCCACTAAATTCACCTGACCTGAACCTCTCTCATCGAGGTACTCCTAATTAATCTTTCGCCCTCGGGCTCTGGGACCCATATCATTCAGGGTCTCGCACCCTGACACACTCACCAGCTCAACTGTCCACGATTGAACTACAATAGCTGGAGAAACCTCCGCTCTAAATCGGCTACAACTACTCCCAAGACATACTCTCCAATCGCAAAGCGCAATAAATCTCACAACCAATCCTTGCCGCCTGATACAAGAGATCTAAGGCGAACTCAAAATCTTGGTTGTCCTTCCGCTAACTGGTTCACCACTGGAGCCGGGACCAAACCCTAGTCCTCCCTCATGTGTGCTCATCCTTATATGGCAAATCAGGTATCCTTACTATCAGAGCATAACCAAGAATTCTCCTTCCCATAAGCTTCTTATATTATCCAAGACTCTCAATGATTCGAGCATGGATCATGTGCTTTCAGTAGTACGGGTCCCATACTACCTTCCACACCTGTCCATACTTTCCTCGGCAATCCTCCCGAATCCTCTAAGTCACCTACTCCACTGGTGCACCAAATATCCGCTAAACAGCAACACAATACCCACCAAAGCAACTTCTAGGCTCCCTCTAGGTTCCCAACCTCACCGAACCACCCCCACTAACTCATTGGAGCATATCTTAGGCTTCCCTAGGTTCCCAACCTCAACGAACCGCCCCACTAACTCACTGGAGCATATCCTAGGCTTTCCTAGGTTCCCAACCTCACCCTGCCATCATCTGCTGAAGAACTCCCCATGATGCCAGCCATCCACCTCCTGGATATCGTCATATCCACTTAGTAGCTGACTCCCATCACTCAATAGTTCCACAAACTACAAAGCAAGCAGCATTTGTGCAGTAGCACTCCGATCCAAAGGACCATCATGGAACATTCAACCCACATATCGCAACTCATGCTATCCATATCCATCCATACTCACTGTCGGCTGCCTGATGCATGCAAATTATACACAAAACATGATCTAATAGACTGTCGAATAATAGACTCTACCCTAGGACCACAACCAGACGAGGAACGGGAAATAAGGCCAAATCAATTATTCTAAGGCTATAAGATCCTAACCGTATACAATTTTAAAAGCATACACTTAGCAGTTACCAATATCAATAATCATTCTCATTCTACTATGGCATACAGTATCTCCAAGGCTACAAGCATCACATATCAGTCCAATCTATCGTTGCCTACTCAGCACTAGCATGCAAGTCTACTAGCTCATACATCATATAAAGGCATCTCCCCTAGCCCTAACTAGCATGCGAAACTCAGATTCATAATCAAATCATAACAAATAACATATGTGGGTATTCTGGGGAAAACTTACTTGAGCTCGGCTGATTGCATGCACCACACCCTTTCTTGTCTTATAAATTCTTTCCTTAAAACATTTTCCTTTGAAAACTTACAGATCCTCAGTTTGAGTTCAGACACACCCGAAAGTATGTCCGAATCCCTCAAACCAAGGCTCTGATACCAACTTGTAACGACCCAAAAATCAAGGGTAAAAATTTCATTTTTAATATAGCTAAAACATTGATACCATTCATTTCAAACATCTCAAATCATCATTAAGTAAAACATTTATCAGAGTTTATCCCAAAATCACTCATTGCGGAAATCATAGGTGTGTGCACTGCGATCAATCCGAGCCCTTCTTTTCCAAATCGATGATACCTGAAACCAAAACTGTAAACCATAAGCACAAAGCTTAGTGAGTCCCCCAGAGCATACCCCACACACAATCCACATAACACATATCATATTAGCTATAAAATCTATCTCTACCACATACCACATGTCATATTAGCTCTACAAGCTATCTCTACCACATAATCCATGCATACCAACATATAAGGATGTCGTGGGCTCCCCCCAGGGTCTTATACCTTCATGTCATGGGCTCCCCCATGGTCTTTACCTAGGAATACCATGGGCTCCCCCACATGGTCTTATATCCAACTGCCACAGGCTCCCCCCGGGGTCTTCCATGCAATAACATACATTGGTATGGTGAGAAGACTCACCTGGCACTGCTGAAGCCCTGCTGATGCTCTTCTGGCTGCTACTTGGCAATTCCCGAACTACTACTCCTTCGGCTCCCCGAGCTGTCAGTACCAAAATAACACTTAGACCAAAATACCCTCAAAAGTCAAAGTAAGTCAACCTTGGTCAAAGTCAAAGTCAACGGTCAAAGTCAACACTCCGAGTTGACTCAACTCGCCGAGATGCTCCATCAACTCGTCGAGTTCTAAAACCCAGATTCCTGAATTCGCGATCCAACTCGTCGAGTCAACCCCTAACTTGCCGAGTTCCCTGACTACTCATGGTCGCGACTTATCACATCAACTCGTCGAGTCATCCCTCGGACTCGTCGAGTTCTACCATACAGAAAACGGGACAACTCACTTCGACTCGTCAAGTTCTTCCCTGGACTCGCCGAGTCCCTCAGTCTGTTTGGGCTATCTTAATGGATTAAGCCCCTACACTTCAGATCTAAGTCCCAAACTCTGTCTACATGCTGGAAATGACCTCTTAAGAGTAAAGTTTCCAACTTTACCCATTACTAGTCCTTCTTAATGGGTTTAGCTCAAACCCTAGTTCCTTAATACATAAGTCTTTGTCCCAAAACTCATATTACTTCAAACCAAAGCATGAAAATCGAGATCCAGATCTTAGACACCATATGAGCACAAAATGTCTCAAGCTTTCCTTCCATATATGGCCTTTTGGGCTTATCAAGGCCAAACTAACACCTTAGAGCTTGCATGGGGACTTCAATGGCATAAAGTTTGCACCTTTATACCTTAACACTCCTCAATGATTCCAGATCTGAATAGATCCTTGCTTGGGACATCCATAACCCAAGAACCAAGTTCCTTGGACCAAAACCCCATAAAGTGACAAAGAAGAGATCTATCAAGCTATTAAGCAAGGTTGAGACTTGCTTACCAGAAACTGAAGAGAATTAGAAGTTATTTCTGGATCTACAAGCCTTTCCTTGAATCCCCCAAGCTTCTCATTCTTCTTCAAGCTTCAAAGCACTCAAGAACACTCAATAATGGCTCACTATAGCATTAGGGTTCGAGATCTAGGGTTTGGACAGTGGGGGATGAGAACGGGGCGGAAAAGTGGAGAATAATATGCTTAAATAGGAGACACAAACCCAAATTTAGGGTCTATCAAACCCTGACCAACTCGTCGAGTAGTTCTTCCCGACTCGTTGAGTCAGTCCTTCCTACCCGCGTCCTGATCTTGCTACTACTCGTCGAGTCACCTCCTTTTGAACTTGGCGAGTAGACCTTCTTTACTTGGGGTTTTCTTCCTTTAATTAGCCTTCTGGATTTTGGGTGTTACAGCCTATCAACTAACATGCATATCTGGCAGCTCATATAACAACAAATCAATCAAAACATATAAAACAAGTATGGATATTTTAAGAAATCACTTTTCTCGAGCTCCAGTTGACTGTACACATCGCATCTTCCCCTTCCTTCTTTAATAATTAATCTTTTCTGGAAAGTTTTTATGAAAATTCTCAGATCCTTAGTTTGAGTCTGGAATCAAACGAGTTTTCATCCAGATCCCTCAACCAAGGCTCTGATACCAACTTGTAACGTCCCATTTTTACCAAAAAAAATTTCATTTTTAATTAAAGTAAAACATCATTTTCATAAAATCCAAATTAAGAAAACTCATTTGTTCCAAAATTAAATTGTTTGAAAATTAAAGTAATGTAATAAATGCGAAATCTCCAATTCTATTGATGAGTGTGTAAATTCACGCCATGGCCTTCCCACAATCGCCAAAGGTACCTGAAAACATTTAATCCGCAACTGTAAGCCAAAGCTTAGTGAGTTTCCCCAAAATATCACATACAACATAACATAATAATCAACAATGGTTTATCAGCAACCTTGGGACTATCATCAGTCCTAAGGACTATCAACATTCCATATACGACATAACAATATAAACAACTATGGGTTAGCATCAACACTGGGACTATTAGCAGTCATGAAGACTATCGAAAATCCTATGGGCTCACAACAACCCTATGGGTTATCAGCAACCCTGTAGACTATCAACAATCCTGGAGTTATCCACAAATCAACAAATCCATATAACAATAATCAGCAAATAAGACTCAACTAGTCTAGCATGCACCCTACTATGACATAGACAATATAGTGAGAAGACTCACTACCACATATCGGGCCTCATACAATACTCTACGCCACCACTAGTGTAACACCCGTTTCCCAGATTGGTTCAGTGGACGATATAAATGAGTCAAAGGCTTGGTTTTTGAGGAAACCCATATGACACAACGTGACATGAAGGGTGTCACGATGTGGAATGACAATTAAATATCGCATATACGAAATGGTTGTCACGACATGATGAATGGTGTGTCACTACATGACAGTAGCTACAGCCTCAACCCATGATTTCTTAGGGAGTTCTCCATATTTAAGCACCTTAACTTAAATTTAGGGCATCCTTTTAAACCTCCAACCTCTGTATTTCGAAAACACTAGCCCCCTTTGAGTATTCTTGGTGTTCTTGGCCATTTGAAGGCTTATTTATCATATTTGGGTGTGGCGCTTGAAGACCAAGTTCTTGCAAAGTGTTTTGGTAAAGATCTTAAGTGTATATCTAGCAAAGGGACTTCATTTATGGTCTACTGTGAGTAAAACGTTTCCATCTTGATCTTTAGATTGCTAGATCTTGTAGTTTGATCATATATGTCCCTTTTGGTCCATGTGAGCTTGTGATTTGGAGTTGAGTGAACTCCAACACCTATTGAGCTTATTTTATTACCTAATAATATTGTTGGACTATGAACGTTTGCATCTTGATCTTGTTCTTGAAGCCATGCATGCTTTGGGAAGGTTGTATGCTAGTAAGGACTTAGGGTTATAGATATAACTTTGGGATGGAGTCCTAATGGATAAAGTTGGAAACTTTATCCATTAAGTGAGTAAAAAGAATTAGATATGAAGTTATGGGCCTTGATATGAAGGAATTAAGCACCTAATGGAGATTTTGGCATTCTTCCAGAAGCCACGACATGGTCTAGGGTTTGCCACGATGTGCCAGTGCTCGAAATCGCGACTGTTTCGCCCTTGCTTTCTCACGACGTGACACAAAGAGTGTCTTCATGTGACATTGACTTTGGATAAGATGACCATTGACTTTGTGGACCTTTTACCATTGAATTTTGACCAGATTAAATTGGGGTCAAACTTGGAGGATTTGGGTTGCTGATTGAGGATTTATCTATCTTAGTGTTAGCCAGTTCGAGGGATTGATCAGTGCAAGAAGTTAGAAGACTGTTGTGCTTCTCCGGTTCTGTAATTCATGTGAGTTTCTCATTATGCCATGTATCCTATTGTATATCCTTTTCATGTTAGGATAGAGGTGTTTTTTGAGTACAAGTATACCAGTGACTAGGAGAAATCATTTCGTATGTATGTGCAGTTTAGGACACTTGGTGTCTTGGTATGCTAGACTGGTAGGGTATTGCCTGTTGATCGTATGGTACTGTTAGGAGTTATGTTTGGTTAGGGTAACTAGGATAGACCAGTTATAAAGACTATGTATGACTGACCAACGAAGGACTTATTTGAGAAGTGGCCAACGACAGGGTAACTAGGGAAGACTAGTTGCTAAGGGTACGGACATACTGGTATTTTGCTATGTGTTTATGTTACATGATTATGTGATAGTGATAGCTTGGGTTCTATGTAGTTTAAGTTGGATAGCCTGAGAACTATTGGCCTTATACCTGATTGTGATGTTCTTGTCTAATTGTTCGCTCTCGGGTGGGTCATCTGTTCGACTGTCTATCTGATCCCTGACTACATATGACTTTATGAATTATATGGAAAGACTGTGGTTGGATCACAACACTGATAGGAAAGACTATGGTTGGATCGTAAAACTGATAGGAAAGACCGTGGTTAGATCACAACACTAATAGGAAAGACTATGGTTGGATCACAACACTGATAGGAAAAACTGTGGTTGGATCACAACACTGATAGGAAAGATTATGGTTAGATCACAACGATGATAGGAAAGACTATGGTTGGATCACAACACTGATAGGAAAGATTATGGTTGGATCGCAGCACAGATAGGAAAGACTGTTGTTGGATTACATAATTGTATGAAAGACCAGGGCTCCACCCTTGGTAATGGAGTCAAGCCTGGGCCCATATACTCCCTAGGGTTGGGACCGTTACGCATGATATATTCATGTGGATAGGAGATTTTATTGCTCGACGCTTGAGCCGAGATCTTGTGTGGATGCATTGTATGTATAATGGAAAATGTGGTATACTGGGGAACTCACTAAGCTTTATGCTTATAGTTGTGGATTAAACATTTTGCAGGTTGTTCGTGAGAAGAGATCGATGGGATTGTACATATACATCAAAGATGTTCGTTTTCGCAACTTTATAAACTTAAATCTAATATTGTATGGTTTTAATCAAATGAATGTTACTTAATGGTTTTTGAAAAAAAAAAGTTTTAACTGGTTATTATATTTTAAAATTTAAAAATCTCTTTGTAATTTTCGAGACGTTACAACTAGCAGATCACTAATGAATGCATAACTGTAATCAGAGGTGAGATAGACAGTCGAACAGATGATCCCACTCTAGAGCCACAACTAAACAAGGAACATGCAAAAAAGTATAGACCAAGAGTTCCCAGGTTATCCTACATGACTGCACACAACCCCTAGGGTACTCACATAAACAATCAACGACCTCCAGTTACTCTAACCGACATGCCACTACTCCTATATCCAAACATACTAGGATTTATCAGCAACGCCGAGCTATCAACAACTTACATATAGAATATTGGGTTATCAGAAACCCGGAGCTAACATCAGCTCACATACAACAAATGATATAGGTAACACAGTGAGGAAACTCACCTCAATCGAAGACCCAAGGAACACAACAACACCCTCACTCCCGGTGCCAACCGCACCCACGAACCAACTAGCACCAAGCAAAGATATATCCTTAATCAATAACCCAAGTCCTTCAGGTTTGACCCAAAGTCAAACCAATCAAAAGTCAATGGTCAACAGTCAACAAAAGTTAATGGTCAACTAGGTCAACACTCACCACGACGTAGAGACCTCTTGGCCATGCCGTGGGCACGTCAGGATAAAATAGTCGACATACAGGACCTCTAAACCCATAACTTCTAATCTAGTTCATTTCAACGACTTAATGTATAAAGTCCCACTTTATCCATTAGGACTCCATCACAAGGCAAGATCTACACTTCTAATTCCTATAAGTCCTTAATGAGGCCAAATCTTGAACAAGGACACAAATTAACTCCAACCAAGACTCCTTTCTCAATTACCAGAAGCTTAAAGACCACAATAGGACCATAACAAGCTCTAGAGCTCCTCAAACTCCAAGAGCATCCATGGATGGGGCCAAAACCACCCAAAATGACCCCAAACTTGAAATTATAAAAATAAATTCCAAGGTATGAACTTTATACCTCAAATAACTTAAAAATCAGAAGAGAATGATGGATCCAAACCAGCTCCTTGCTTCTTTACACCAAATTGAACTTCTTCCTCCCTCAAGCTCCACCAAAATCCAAGAACAAGTTCTCTAATCAAGCAAACAAGATCTTAATCATCCATGAAGGCTAGAGTTTCGTTGTTGAAGTGTTGGAGGTTGAAGAGGATGCCCTAACCCTTGAGATTAGAAGTTTAAATGTGGAGGAAACCCTAAAGATCATGGACTTGGGCTACCTCAGCTGCCACATTGTGGCCTTCCTCTTGCCACGTCGTGGCGACCACCTAAAACGCGCGTTTCATGCATTTGACATGCCACGTCGTGGTGCTCCTATAACGTCCCAAAAATACAACCCAAAAATTTCATTTTTAAAACATTATCGAAACCATCATTTCATCACCATAGTATAAAAATCATAAACAGTGTTTTCAAAAATCTCATAAGATCTATCACATGTCAAATATCATAACAAAATATCAGAGTAAAACTCCCAGGCTGAAGATTGTGGTGTGTGCCATGCGATCATCCCGAGCCCTTCCCTTTGCTAGTGGACGTACCTGAAACCAAAACTGAAAACTGTAAGCACAAAGCTTAGTGAGCTCCCCCAAACTACCACATACCATACAATAACATATAAAGCAACTACTGGGCCTTGCCCACTACATCAGACCGAAGTCCAGAATAACTTGGGCCTTGCCCACTGCATCGGACCGAAGTCCAGAATAACTTGGGCCTCGCCCACTGCATCGGACCGAAGTCCGGAATAACTTGGGCCTCGCCCACTGCATAGGACCGAAGTCCGGAATAACTTGGGCCTCGCCCACTGCATCGGACCGAAGTCCGGAATAAACTGAACATAACATAAACATGAACATAAACATATAACATAATCACATATACTGCATCCGGCTTGCCCGGCATCAGACCGAAGTCCGGAGCATATAACACATAACATACACATGCATAAATCACAAAGACATCAAGCATTCATAACTACTTCTCGGGACCACCCCGACATCGGACCGAAGTCCGGAAACATATAGACTGCTAACCCCGATATACTACCAATATATAAACGGGCCGGCATTGGTGACTTAGACCCGTTCCTACTGGAGGAAAACTCACCTCGCGTAACTGACTGCTGAAATACTAAGCGGAAAATATCTGGCTGCTGCTCCGGCGATTCTCCGGCTATAAATTCGACAATGACACTTAGTCAGAAACTATTAGCTATCCATAGGGTAAAATGACCCTTTTACCCCTGAATAAAGTCCACTTTATGGTCAAAGTCAACTTCCCAGTTGACCGGACTCGCCGAGTTGGCTCGACAACTCGCCGAGTCCCAATCCTCTCATCTACCCCCAACCCGACTCTACTCGTCGAGTCTAGCAAGAACTCGACGAGTTCTCTTTCAATCATAGCATCAAGACAATCTTCATCTGACTCGCCGAGTTCTTCCTGAACTCGTCAAGTTTATCTTCGTCATATTAATGTGTCTAGTCTGTGACTCCCCGAGTTGTATGAACAACTCGTCGAGTCCATCTTCATGAGTTGGGAGATGGCCTTGGACTCGCCGATTACGTTCCTGCACTCGCCGAGTCCCATGGTTTCCAGATCCAAGGCTATGTCTATTTCACTGAGTCCTTTCCCTGGACTCATCCAAATCCCTTTTGAACTAAAATGGGCTCCTCTGAGTCATAACAGTTTTGGGAACCAACTCACGACTCGCCGAGTCCATGCATGTCCAAGTCTAATAATTCGATTTCTGATGCGCAAAACTCTTCCAGAAGGTAGATCTAGGCTCCTAAGATCGATATAGCACGTAAAGCCACGAACTTTACGTTCATGCATGGGACTTTTATGCTCAAAGGACCAAAAATGGGGTTTATTTCATTCTTGGGGTTCTCATGGCCATAAAGATGGCACCTTTATGCCATGAGGACCATCCAAGGTTCCAGATCTGAGTGTAAATCGGCTTGGGACGTCCAAGTCCCAAGGATCAAGCTTCTTGGACACAAAACTTCATAAAAATGGCAACAAGAAGATCAAAGAAACTACAAGTCAAGTTTGAAGCTTGATTACCAGAAAGTGAAGAGAAACTGATGTTGTTCTTGGATCTACTCTTTCTCCCTTGAATCTTCTACCTTCCAACTCTTTCCCTAGCTTCAAAATACACCAAACAACTCTCAAAACCACCAAAGAAGCTCAAGACCACTTATGGAGGATTAGGGTTTCGGGATAAATGTTCTGGAGGTGATGGAGGCTGGACAAGAGGCCCATAATGTTGCTTAAATAGGGTGCAAACCCTAAATATTAGGGTTTCCCCCCAGACTGGCCTACTCGTCGAGTCAAGGCGTGGACTTGCCGAGTAGGTCACTTAAACCCGCTTCCAAACCTGGCATCTACTCGACGAGTTAGGGCTACAACTCGTCGAGTAGGTCTTATAAAATGACATTTAATGAATTAAATACGTACCAGAAACGAGACGTTACAGCTCCATTCACCACCTCATGATACTAGATTTTTTCCAAAAATCTTTAATTTAATCCCTCTAAGTCCTCAACTGATCCATCCTGAAAAACGGGTGTAACAATATATATATATATATATATATATATATATATATATATATATATATATATATATATATATATATATATATATATTGTAGGAAAAATACAATAAAAAAAAGAACATTTTTTTTACTTTCAATCTAAGAGACCCACCATTTTTTGCAAATCATCTGCAAAATGGGTAAGTCATCTGCAAAAGTTGACAAAACGACATAGTTTTGGTAATTTTGCAGATGGTCAATCCATTTCTAAGACCTCATTTACCAGATCTATGACTATTTTGATTATCTGAATAATTTTTAGCTAAATTCTAGAAAATGATAAATGAGATTAGATGTTTTTTTTATGCTTCTTCTTTTAACAATGATAAATGAGATTAGATATCTTTCATTAGGCAATATCAATAAATTTATTATGAATATACATATTTTCTTAGAGCATCATGAACATATAGATTATGTTTTTTTATTCGGGTTTCGGGTACATGGGTTCGGGTTAATCAACTTTTTTGATTTTTAATATATAACCAATAACCGAACCACATTACAATTTGGATGTTCGGGTTTCGGGTCGGATCAGACGTTTTAGTTATACCCAAAAAATGACAAGCTGAGAGATTTTCTACAAAGTAAATCGAAAAAAGAGATGAGCTTATAAAGTAAATGGAAATAAAAGTTCATTGATTATATGTAAATTATGTAATTTCCCTTGCTATAAGTGATCTACTTCGCCTGTTACTTGATATATATTCGTCTTATAAAAGCTTACATATACTCGTCTTATAATTTAGTATGAATCATTAATTATTGAATATAATAACATACGAATTATGACACTTCAGCAAGATTTATGGTCAATATTGTGTAAAGGAATTTGCTATCTTTCAAAAAAGCGATTCTTTTTGGGTTTTAGAAAACGTTTAAGTACCAAACAATGTTAGCTTTAGAATAAATCAGATATACAAGTATACCCGAATTTATATAGATATACCTGAGTTTAAATGCACATATCTTATATCCAACACAAAAATAATACGAGTCAACTGATTACCAAATTTTTTACCCCCGAAAAAAATGATATTTGTTGGACTATTATAAAATACATGTGATATATTTTCGAACAATGTGAAATATGTTTAAATGCAATTTATTTGTTGATACATTTTTATTTAACTAAAACAACTATTATATATATATATATATATATATATATATATATATATATATATATATATATATATATATATATATATAGAGAGAGAGAGAGAGTTAGGATCATATATAACCAATATACATTGTGTGAATGTATAACCAGTTTTGGTCCAATCAATAGTCTGGGGTAATTATGAAATCTTGTAATTAGTTTATTTATTTTTCATTAATTAATAAGCAATATATATGGAATTAATAAAATTACCGTTTGAACAATTGTTTCCAAACATTCATCACATTCATTTTTATATAGCAATCTCACCATAACAATTTAAAAAAAAAAACTAATCAACTATAGAATGGGAAAAGAAATTTTCAACCTCCATGGATTTTGACGTTGATTGTTTAAAAAATTAGAGGAATCAAGGTTTTTTTTAATGTTTACAATTAATGTTGATTCTTTAAAGAATGAATGTTGATTTAATAAAAAAATCATTAAAATATGAATTAAGGTTTCGATTTGGAAGGTTAATCGTACACGACTAAGGTTCCGATGTTGGAGGTTAATTGTAGTGGATTAAATGATTCTTAAAGAATCTATTTATTATAACTACTTATCAGTAGGTTCAATTGATTTTGTGTCTAACCAAACACATTCTGTAAGTATATATTTATTTTTACCACACACTGTATGTTTAATTAATTTTATGTGAAACTGAACACATTCTTTAAAAATATATTTTGTTTTACCACGATTAATTTTGTGTGTATCCAAATTATTTTATATTCCTCAAGAATTCCCATTTGATGTTATTACATTGGCCGTGTAAAAGAATATTGTATTTTCTTCAAGAATATGATATAAAATATTCATGAATCATTCTTAAAGAATGAAATTCTTCAAGAATGAAATCTATTGCATGTATGAAAATAGTTTTATGGACTTTCGTTTTTTTTTTAAAATGATTTTTAATTATCCATGTTTACTTTTGTAAAATAATATAACTAAGTATTTAATAAAAAACTCATTAAATTATGCAAATAATTAGTAATCTTTCCTTTTTAAATATAAGTTAATAGACTAAAATACAATTATAATTAAATAAGTGTAATTATATAGTACATGCTATCTTATGTTAATCATATGTACCCTCAAATCACACTCATTCTTTTTTTTAGTTAAATGGACAAAAAATGGTCATACATTCACCCAATAATTGTAATTCATATTTAATCATATATATATATATATATATATATATATATATATATATACATTATCAGTTTATTTATATCTAATTTTCAATATAATAAATATATTGTTTTGGTTAAAAATAAATTTAATAAGTTTGTAACAAAATTAATATGTGTGGTTTGATGTTTTACGTGAAAAATTAAAGATAATAAATTGTAAACTGTTGAATATGTTAGAAGGTGTTAGAGATCTTGAATATGACTAGATCTTAAGAACACAATATAAATATTATTTTGAATTTGTAGGTTTAATGCATTCAGGATTGATCCCGAATGTATAAAAAAGTATGTTTGTAAAACAAGACGCAAAAATAGTGTTAAGATTGGAAATACGTTGAGATGTTTCATATGTTGAAAGTGCAAGATGCTTGAGATATTTTATATGGATTGTAAAGTACTAAAAATACATGTAAGTAAAAGAACGTTAGAAATATGTTTGAGAGTTGAAGATACCAAAGAAATATCATTGAAATTTCAAAGTTGGAACACGAGATATATGACGAAAGCCTTTAATCTTTCAGGATCCCCTACATAAAACATCGGGATGTGATTAATGTTCACTCTACCTTAGAATTATTATTAAAAATAAAGTGTATGTTTAAAGTTGCAAACTGATTGTGAGCAATGATTCTGAGAGCTAGTGAGGGTGATGAAGTGTTCGTGTGTGCAATGGATAAATCAACTTGTCTTTTATATATTAATAATTTAACAAATTAAGCTAAAAATTCAAGATCTTTCCCTATCTTCGTTTGACCAGGATAGGTATATCGGAAAGACTCAACGTATAGTATTTTTTACCACATGTCCAATTGACTAAATCTTTGTCACGTGCAATAGACCTTTAAACCTGAATGATAGAAATACAAGAAATACAATGGTGATACTAAGATGTTGGTTCTTCGAGATCTTCGACCACTCAAGATTTAGTCGATATTCAAGATGTTGAGCATAATAAAATAAAAGTAAGAAATACCACCCATAACATATACTATGTTTGAATGCCTCGTTACATTTCTCAAAATCGATCAAACATAATAATGAAATATAATAATTCATTATGTTACATAGTTCGTCGATTCCTTTGGAATTTTGTTATGCCCTACCAAATCAAGAAGCTTATGTTATCCTATTTCCAAAATGATATAGGCTTATGGAAACTCCTCCTTGCAACCACAAAACTGATAAGTTGCATCAAGTCCGTATCAAATTGAACCAAAACATTGATTTTTTTTTATTTTTTTTATTTTATTTTTTTGGATTTGATCTAATTTCTACCACTACACAACTTTACGGTGATATTAACAATTTTTCTGAAATTATTGATTAATATCAAATCTTTGAGTAACCGAGAGGCGAGATCAATACACAGATCAATATATCAATATACGTACAAATATTAAATAACATTTATTATAGCTATAATATTATATTTATCTTGAAATTGTCCATATGTAATTATAATAATTGTCAAATCTTACATACAATAGAATTTGCCTTCTATGTTCTCATCTTGATAGTATTTGAATCGATATATAAACGGAACACTTTAAAAAACAATGCCTTTTCTTTTAGAGAAGGGTTAATTTGAAAACTAAGAAATTGACTTTTTAATGTAAGAAAAGTTGATGTATTATTTTATAAAAACTACCTATAATGTTTTTGCCAATATTTGACTTTTTAAACCCTTCACCTTCTAGGAATTTCAAACCCATTTCTAAACGAAATAATATCAATTTTCTTTTGTTTATACAAGTCTTGATGACGGTTTTTTTTTTTTTTTTTTTTTTTTTTTTGGTAGATAGCATTATTCTTTTAATAATTACTCAAAAATATATTTTGCATGAACAACGAGTAACATCCTGGTTAATATTATAACGGTATCTTTGTATTTATGAAAAATTAATTACAAAGTAATGTATTACAGTTTTATTTATTTATAAAAGTCGATCCATTTATACAAAGTTAAAAACATATTTTGCCTGAATAACGAGTCTTTATAATTTATTACTTTTTCTACAGTTTTATTACTTTTTTTTTTCTGGTTATTGGTCTAATAAATTGCACTTTTTGAATATTTGTTCTGAAAGATAATTCAAAACTCGTTTAAACCCTACATCATTTTGTCCACTTTGAAAGGTATACTCCACTCCACACATGAATTACTTTTAGTTATGATATACAAGTTGTGGGTTGTAGACAAAATTAGATGTATAAAGTTGACCTACTTTATGATCATTAGTTTGTTGTGATATAACGGTTTACAATCTCAAAATACGTGCACAAAATTTGGACAGATTATATTTGTTCAAACAAAATTATATAAAATATATTAAAATAATGAATTTCTATGAATAAATGAAAATATACAATCTAGCATACAACATGTTAATGTAGTGTGACATGAGGTGTGCTATTAATCGATCATTTGATTATTAAGATTTTACGTTAAAGATAAAGCAAATGACATCAAAAAAGATTATATTTTTATTTTATTTTATTTTTCAATTTTGAAATTATATTACTTTTTGTGATAAATATATATCGTATTATTCATTTTTGTTAAGTTTTGACCATTTCATCGAAACCCTCTCGGGGAACAGGCCTGCCATGTAGAGTTGAAAAATGTGATGTCAAATAAAAAAAAAACGTGAAAAATATAGTGTCTTTAAAACAAAATTGAGAATGAAGTGTCAAAATCGAAATAAGTAAGAACATAGTGTCTTCTAAAGTTAGGTTGTGTTTGATATGCGTCTCACCGAGTTGGGTCAGATATTTTTGGGTGACTCGGTCAACTAAAGTTGTTTGGTAAATCAATTTTGGTCGTCTGACTCGGAAAACGAAGTCTAACTTGGTAAGAAGACAAAATTGGTTGACTGAGAAAGGAAGAAACGTCTTCCAATTATGCCATTGCCCTACAAACGGACCACATACAAGGAAATATGTATCCTAATATATGTAGCGTCTTCCAATTATACCATTGCCCTACAAACGGACCACATACAAGGAAATATGTATCCTAATATATGTATTAGTCGATCATATAATATATACAAACAAATACACTCACATACAAGTGAAATACATATTATAATCTATGTATCCTAATTATGTGTAATATATGTATCCTATTACATTAAATTTTGTATCGTATCCTAATATATATATATATATATATATATATATATATATATATATATATATATATATATATATATATATATATATATATATATATATCCTATTACATTAAATTTTGTATCATAATATATGTATCCTATTATATTTTGTATGTCAAATTTTATTTGGATTTTTAAATGATTTGTGTGTAATTTACATTTTGTATGACAATTTGTATGTTTTTATAATTATTCAGCAACTTGATCCATCACTATATATAGCAACATGGTAAAATGATCATTTTTCATCAGTCAACACATTCAGTCAGATGTACAATCAAACAATATGGTTTTTTACTCAGTCATAATTTATTAATCTGGCAGATCTTTCTCAGTCAGCACTTTCTCAGTAGCAGCTATCAAACCGAACCTTAATGTTCTTTTTTGGAAGTTGGAGTTGAATAAGATCCCCCATCATAGTCAATCTGGATAGTATAGATATTGATATTGGCTCCGTGATATGTCTCATTTGTGATTTAGATGTTGAAACTGTTAATAATTTTTTTCCATGTGAGATAGCGATGAATTTATGGGGTCTCCTGTCAATATGGTGAGAGTTGGATTTGCCAAATTTCTCTTTTATGTTAGAATGACTATCTTGGATCGAATCTGTTTGAATGCCTGTTAAAACGAGGAGATGTTTGGATAACGTCGATGTAACCATGTTTTGGGCGATATGGACATTTCGTAACAAACAATTGTTTGGCCATGGCAAACCTATGAAGGAGGTGCTTTGAGATTTTTTTTCAATCTCGGTCATTCCTTTAGATTAATGCTAAGAATTCCAAATTTTATTCAATCTCAGTTGTTTCTAATGTTAAATTGTTAGTGTTGTCGTTTAAAAAAAAGAAAATTAAAAACAGTGTTTTTTGTGGCATTGAATAAAAATAAAAATGTCAACATAAATGTGATGTTTAATTTAAAACAAATAATAATGTAATGTTAAAATTGAAAAAAATAAAAACATGATTTTTTTATATCATTTACCCTTAAAGTAATAAGTTTGGATAAATTGGTTTTAAATTTACTTATATAAACATGTACCTATCAAATAAGTAATGTATGACCGGTTACAATAAAACTAATTATCCAAGCATAAAAGAACATTGTTATATCAAATAATTAATATGTACACCACATTTACTTTTTCACACAAAAGTAACAACTATGTCAGACGATTTCAGAATCTTGGGTTCTCGATCATCGGCTATCCATCGGCGGGACCAAACGCCGGTAGATACTTTCAAGGTCGGCGGTCTTTCTGATCAACGAGATGGGCGACAATGAATGTGGTAAACACAGGAACGTGCATGGTGTTTCTAGGGTTCAACATGGTAGTCTTGCTTCAAAAGTAATCATGTGAGTTCTGATGTATCGTCTTTCTTTATTACAAACTTCCCTGAATCGGTACAAGTTAATGATTTGTGGCGTGTATGTGGTCGTTTGGGTAATATGGTTGATGCATTTATTTCGAGAAAATTGTCTCGTATGGGGAAACGATTTGGATTTATCAGATTTTTTAATGTCCGTCACTTTGATCATATGATTAAACAACTATGTGATGTGTGGTTTGGGACTTATAAGTTGTTTTCTTCTTCTCCTCGTTTCCATGAGGAGGGTAGTAAATGACTGAAAAAGCAGATTGTGTCCAAAATTGTTGATAAGCCATTTCATAATTCTCATGTTTCCTCCCCTGTAAACTCTTATGCAAGTGTAGTTAAGGGAACTTCTTTGGAGAATTGTAGTAAAGCACAGATGGATGAGATTATTGATTTATCTTCTGGTTATTTTATTGTGGAAAAAAGTAAACGTGCTTGTTTGGTGAAGGCGAGAGATTTTCCCACTCTCCCTAACTTGCGTATGATTTGCTTAGATGAAGGGTTCAAAGACTTTGTTATGAAATATGTTGGTGGTTTATGGGTTATGATTGAATTCAAATCTAAGCATGCTTGTAAAAATTTTATAAGTTCTGATGTGATAGATCATTTGTTATTGGAGAAATGAGTATGGGATCGCAATTTCGTTCCAATGGAACACATTCTGTGGGTAGATATTGAAGGGTTGCCATTGAGTTCTTGGAGTAAGGATTCATCTAGAATTTTTTTGGCTAAATGGGGATCAAATGCTCAAATGGAAGATGATCTTGGGGAAGACGTGTACAAGAACCGAGTATGTATTTTGACTACAACACAAAATATAATTTATGATATTGTGAAAGTTTGTATGGATGGTGCTTTGTTCACTGTTAGAGTCAAAGAGGCCCCGAGGTGGACCCCTTCTTTTGTTTCTGGTATTCTGAAAGTGGAGCTTGAAGGTTATGAAGGTTGTGATTCTCAAGTTCAAAATGAGAATGATGATGGTAATATTTCTTTGAATGGTAAAGATGAAGAACCTTTGGACCCGTTTGGAATTTATGAAACAATGGAAAGAATGAAAGAAGACGAGGTGAAAAACAAAATGTCTAGAGGCTTTAATGGTTGAGGTAATGGAAAAAATTACAGGAACTTTAAGAAAGATCTAGAGGGGAAAAATGGGAATAAAGCTCTAGAAAATTTTCATTATGCTCATTCTTCAGGATCAGTGTTTGAAAAAGTTTTAGATACGTCTCCTGTTGTCTCAATATCGAAATTTCCTGCTGCTCCGGTTAAGCCTTATGTTCCTGCTGCGATCCCGTTCACCGATGTTGTTCATCATCCACTTGAGTGTCCGACAACAGCTCCTGCTGCGCATCTGCTATCGTCAACTTCTGATGTGAAGTTTCCGGTGCAGGTTCCGATGGTACCTGTTGTTGCTACTTGTACAAAGTCTGTTTCTGATGTTGTTCCGATTGGATTCTCGGGTGGATATGCTCGGATGTCGGGGTTTGAAGTTTCGCATGATTCTTTGTCACATCCCCCAGGTTTTCCTAACAGATTTTATGGTGGTAATGATTTGAATTTAGAATGCTCATTTAATAGAAATTTTATGCTGGAGGAAACAAACAGGACAATGGAAACGGGTTATAAAATTGGTTTTTACATGGATGGTTGTTTTGATCATGTTCAAATTATTATTGAAGGAGAGAGGAATAAAAAAATTAAAGCATGAATTGTTTGTCGTTAAATATCCAAGGAGTCGGGTGTATCGAGAAGCGGGTTTGGGTAAAATTGTTATGTCATAAATTTAAAGTGAATTTTTTAGCTATTCAAGAAACAAAGATGGAATTTATTGATTTGTTGGCGATTCATTCTTTCTGGGGCAATGTTTTGTTTTCTTACGCTTATTCTCCTTCTTGTGGAGCGTCGGGGGTATTCTTGCCTTTTGGGATCCGGATCGGTTTAGTAAAAAATGTGTGTTTTCTTCTGATTGGTATGTGCCAGAGGAGGGGGTTTGGTTATCTTCTGGATTGGAGGTGTTGTTTATTTCAGTTTATGCCCCGCAAGGGAATGACTGTAGAACACAACTTTAAGGAGATATTTTACAGTTGATGGCTTCTTGTTCATGGGAGTGTGTTTTGATGGGAGATTTTAATGAAGTTCAAGATGAGTCGGAACGTTTGGGGTCTCAGTTTTATCCAACTTCTGCTAGGATTTTTAATTAGTTTATTGAGGAGGCTGGTTTATTTGATATTGCTTTGGGTGGTCCCGCTTTACTTGGAGTGATAAGTGGGGGTCAAAGTTTAGCAACTTGGACCATTTTCTGGTTACCAATGGTTTATTGTCAGTCTTTCCTCATCTTTCGGGGTTGGTTTTGGAGAAAAAAATTCCGGATCATCGTCCTATTCTTCTCTCGGAGCATTGTTTTGATTATGGCCCTAAGCCTTTTCGGTTCTTTCATTCTTGGTTTGACTTGGTCGGTCTTGATGATGTGGTTCGGGAATCTTGGTCAATGTTTTCTGATAGGGAGGTTATTCTTAATCCCTGAGTTATTTTTAAAAAGAAACTCCAGCTTCTTAAATCTAATATTAGGGTATGGTATTCTTCTACTTGTGTTGGTATGGATGGAAAAAGATAATTATTATAGGACAATATTGAGTCGATTGATGCTATTCTTATGCTTAGTGATGGTAGTGCTGAGCTACGAGAACAAAGAGTTTCGATTTTGAAGGAGTTGACATATTTAGATCATCTCTCGAGAGTGGACCTTGCTCAGAAGGCGAAAGTTCAGTGGGGTATTGAGGGGGATGAGAATTATGTTTGTTTTCATGGTTCTATTAATAAAAAGAGAAATCAGTTAGCTATCAAGGGCGTTAGGGTTGATGGTGTTTGGGTTGATGAACCGGGGAGGGTCAAAATGAATTTCATAATTTTTACAAAACTCTTTTTTCTAAGAAGATAGGGACTCGTCCTTCTATAGATCCAACTCTTTTTCACACCCTTTCGGAGGCTCAAGTTCATTTCCTCCAGGCTCCTTTTTCTCATGATGAGATTAAAAGGGCTCCCGGTCCAGATGGTTTTACTTTTGGTTTCATTAAGCATTATTAGGATCTTATTCCTTTAGATGTGGTGGCATTTGTTCATCATTTTCATTCTCATTCTTCTATCCCTAAGGGTTGTAAAGCCTCTTTTTTTTCTGTCATCCCTAAGGTTCAGGACCCGAAGGTCATTAGAGACTTTAGACCTATTAGTCTTATTGGTTGCCAATATAAAACAATTTGTAAGATGTTAGCTAATAGGATAACGAAAGTTATTAGTTCTGTTATTAGTTTGGAGCAGTCTGCTTTTATTAAAGGGAGACAAATTTTGGATGGGCCGTTTCTCTTAAATGAGGTGGTTGCTTGGAGTAAGACTTCGAAAAATCCACTTATGATTTTTAAAGTGGATTTTGAGAAGGCTTATGATTTTTTATCTTGGGAGTATCTATTGGAGATCATGCACATTATGGGATTCAACTCTATATGGTGTGACTGGATCAGGGAGCTTTTGAGTACGGCTAGGGCTTCGGTCCTAGTGAATGGTTCTCCTACTGACGAGTTTCAGATTCACAGAGGTCCAAGACAAGGAGACCCATTGTCTCCGTTTTTTTTATTTTGGTGATGGAGGGGTTTCATGTTGCTTTGCTTAAAGCTCAACAAGCAAATGTTTTTCGTGGAATTTGTATTAGTGACATCCATATTTCTCATTTGTTTTATGTTGATGACGTTGTCTTGCTATCTTTTTGGGATCCATATAATGCTAAACGCCTTATTCATATTTTGTGGTGCTTTTATTTGGTTTCAGGCATTAAAATCATCTTACAAAAAATCAAGTTGATTGGAGTGGGGGTTTTTTTTATCCTCAGGTGGATTTGGTCGCTAGTAGTTTGGGTTGTGCTCCATAATCTCTTCCTTTTGTTCATTTAGGTGTGCCAGTTGGCCAAAATATGGCTCGGGTGTCAGCATTGTTGTGGACCGATTCCGTTCTAGATTGTCGGGTTGGAAGGCGAAATGTCTTTCTTCTGGAGGTTGTCTTACTTTGATCAAATCAGTTGTAGGGAGTTTGGGTAGCTATTTGATGTCCATCTTCATGGCCCCGATTTATGTCCTCAATTCGTTGGAGGCTCTTCAGTCTAGATTCTTTTGAGGTGCATATTTGGATGACACACATATGCATTAGGTTCGTTGGAATAGAGTTTTAGCTAACAAAAAAGAGGGTGGACTTGGAGTTGGGAGTTTGTTTTCTTTTAACCGGTCCTTGCTATTTCGCTGGCGTTGGAGATTCTTTCATAACCCTGATTTGATTGGGGTTACGGTTGTGAAAGCCTTGCATGGTGCTCATGGGGGTTGTTCTTCTCTGTCATTGAGAAGAGGGTGGAAAGGCCCTTATAGTGGGATTGTTAGGATGTTAGTGCAGCTCAGAGACCGTGGTATTGATTTGCATTCTTTTTGTCCGAGCATGGTTGGAGATGGAAATGAGACTTCTTTTTGGCATGATGTTTGGAAGGGCGAGCCGCCTCTAGCAGTGACTTTTCCTAGGATTTTTGCGCTGGATGTTCATCGATCTGTCTCAGTTTGGGACAAGGTGGCACTGAGCAGACCCAATGGGAAGCTTTGATTTCTTTGATGCATGATCTTCAGCTCGAGTCTACTCCTGATCTGTTGGGGTGGTCTATTGATGCTTCTGATTCTTTTTTGTCTCTTCGACTAGCTTTTTTAGATTTTTTATTGATAGTGGTATGCTGTATACGGGTGGTTGTGAAACTAGATGGAATAATTGGGTTCCTATCAAGTTAAACATCTTTATTTGGAGGTTAAGGTTACATAGTATTCCAACTAGAGAAATACTTTCTCATCGAGGAGTTACAGTGAATTCCATTATGTGCCCAATTTGTTCCATATCGGTTGAGTCCATTGATCACCTTTTTGCAGGTTGTAATCAACTGATTGATATTTGGTCTCGAGGTTCTATTTGGTGGGGTGTTCAGATTCCTCTTCAGTTATCCATTGATTCCATGCTTTCTTGTTCAGAGTCGATTGATTTTGAGAGGCGGTCAAAGAAAAGATTTTGATGCGGCCGTTATGACCACTTTATGGTGTTTATGTAATTTCTGTAATTCTAGTATTTTTGGAACGGCTTTGCCTAGGAAATCTATTATTTTTGATGAAGTGGTTGAAAGGTCTTTCTTTTGGATTTCCATTAGGTGTAGCAAAGCTAAGATAGGGTGGACTTCTTAGTTAGATAACCCAACGTTTGCTTGTAATTTGTTGTGATGTTTCTTTTTCTAGCTTCTTGCTATGTTTTTAATAAAATTTCCGCCGTTAAATAAAACAACTTTGTCAGACCCAACCTAAGTTTGTGGGGAGTGGGGTGCGGTTTGGCCGCAGTCCTTACCACGGTGGCAGGGAGACACCGCTACCCTATTGTAACGCCTGGTTTCTCGTATGTAAATAACTTATAATTTATTTCATTTTATAGAGCAACTCGAAGAGTTGGGAGCCCCAAACTCGTCGAGTGGAGATCATAAGGGTCGCGCATTTTAAGTAACCTACTCGACGAGTTGGGAGGCCTCAACTCGACGAGTAGGCTGACAGATATGAAACCCAAATTTCCGGGGTTTGCATCATATTTAAACACCTTAAACCTTTTCTCTTGGCCTCATTTCCAGCCTCCACTGTCCTAACCCTAGATCTCGAAACCCTAATGCTATTGTGAGAGTTTGTGAGCCATTTTAAGTGTTCTAGTGTGTGCTTGAAGCCATTGGAAGAAGGAAAAGCTTGAGGACATAAGAAGGAGCATATAAATCCAGAATCCTTGCCTCATCCACGACATTTTGCGGGGATAAAGCTTGAACCTTGCTTTGTAGTTGTTTAGATCTTCTTTTAGGCTTATTTTCATTGGTTTGGTCAAAATATCATGGTCCTTGGGAGTTGGACGTCCCAAATGGTTTAGCACTTCAGATCTAAGGTATTGAGGGGTTTTCGTGGCATAAAGGTGCCAACTTTATGGCCATGGAAGTCACATGCAACCTTTAGACCATCATTTTGGCCTCTTGGAGCTTCTAATGGCCATGCATGTAGAGAAAGCTGGGACTTTACGTGATCTTCTTGTCCCTAGAGCCCAGATCTATTACCTCATGGTCTATGTTGTAGTTTTGGTGGTGTTTGGACTAAGACCTTGGCCTTTTTGGGTTAGGGTTTGAGCTTAATCCATTTAGGAAAGGTATTAATGGGTAAAGTTGGAAAATTTACCATTCTAGAAGCATTTCCAGTCTAGATCTGGAGTATAGAGTGTGGATTTAAAGCATAAGGGCTTAATGCATTAAGAAGGGCTATCAGACTGAAGAACTCGACAGGTTCATAGAGGAACTCGACAACTTGGGTCGAAGAATTCCGACTCTGTTTAAAAGGAAGAACTCGACGAGTTGAGGAAAACTCGATGAGTTGGATCGTGACTCATGGGAACTCGGCGGGTTAAAGGGTAAACTTTGTGATTCATGGGAACTCGACGAGTTAAAGGGTAAACTCGATGAGTTGAGTCAACTCAGAGCGTTGACTTTGAATTTGACCTAGACTTGACTTTGACCATGGTTGACCCTAATGGGTTATGAGTATGAAATGGCAGCTAAAGGATTGTTTGGTTCAGGGATTGAGTAGAGCTGATTTCGGGGCATAGATGTTTTAGCTATTATCTGACATTTGAGGTGAGTTTCCTCCCTGATTGAACGGGTCGAAGGCACCAATGTCGACCCGTGTATAGTATGTGTACTGATTAGTAGCTAAGTGTAGGCAGGGCCCGTATCTTAGCATTACTTGAGTATGGATATGGAATGGATTGATATGTTTTGGTTATAGTTGTTGTTTGTGTGATACTTGTATGTGTCTCTTAGTTAGCTGAGTGTGGGCAGGGGCCCGTATCTCACTATTAGCTGAGTGTGGGCGGGGCCCGTATCTCCTAGTTAGCCGAGTGTGGGTGGGCCCCGTATCTCCAAGATAGCTGAGTGTGGGCGGGGCCCGTATCTCACTAAGCATGGGCGGGGCCCGTATTCCATAGGGAGGGGCCCGTTATTTGAGTGTAGGCGGGGCCCGAATCTCCTTGAGTGTGGGTGAGGCCTGTATCTCCTAGTTGCATGTTATGTGTATGGTATGTTGTAGTTTGGGGAAAATTCACTAAGCTTCGTGCTTACGGTTTTCAGTTTTGGTTTCAGGTACTTCCGGTAGCAAAGGGAAGAGCTCGGGATGACTGCATTGCACACACCATGATGTTTTAGCCTGGGATGTTTACTCTGATATATTTGACATATGTTTTGTTATGATGTTTTGAGATACTATGACTTATGTTTTGATGAGATGATTTTAATAACTATGGTTTAATTATGATTTAAAATTGAAATTTTTGGTCATGAATTTTGGGATGTTTCAAGCTGGTACCAGAGCCTTGGTTTGAGGGATTCGGGCATACTTTCAGGTATGTCTGAACTCAAACTGAGGACTTGGTATGAAAATTTTCAAAAGAAAATCATTTTTATAAAAAGGATTTCAAAAAGAGAAAAGGGTGTGATGCATGCAATCAACCGAGCTCAAGTAAGTCCTCCCAAATTACCCATACATGTTTGTTATGATATGATATGATTATGAGAACTGCACGCTAGATTATGGAAAAGGATCTAGGAAGGATGCCTTGTATACCTACTGTATGTGTATGAGAACTACATGCTAGATTAGGGCTAAGGATCTAGGAAGGATGCCTTGTATGCCTACTGTATGTGCTTATTGAACTACATGCTAGTACTGATTAGTCACTAATATGATAGCCTGATTAGGATATGCTTGGTTTTGATTACTCAATGCACGAATGCTGTTTGCTTTGTGCTTTTAGGAGTTCTAGTTATCTTTAACTAACTAGTAAACAAATATGTTAAGTTACATATTACAAGGACTAAATAATTTCAGAAGGTTAGGTTTAGCCCTATTTCGCAGCTCTCATTTGAGTCTAACCGTTGTAGGGAGAGACCTCTCATTCCAAGAATTATCTGGTTTTAGTAATAAGTAATGGTATTCGCGAGCTAGTTAGGGGGAGATAGCAGGGACTTCTTATGCAGCTGATGGCGGAGAGTGGGTCGGAGATTACCCTAGGGCAAGCCTAGGATGAGATTAGCGCTGAGAGTAGTAGTAGAGAAAGGGACTTGGTGGAGTCAAGGCAATTCTTGAGGAAAGTACGGATAGATGTGGAAGGTAGTATGGGCCCGTACTACTGAAAGCAGAGGGTCCATACTCGAGTCAAGGAGGGCCGAGATGAATCCAAGGAACTTGTGTGTGTGATCCCTCCAGTTATGATGAGTATTCTGATGATTGTTATGGTGTATTTTCAGTATGGTGACGCTAATCACTAGACCAGTTGGCAGTTCTGGCGCAGGCGAGGGATCAAGCTTGGGCTCTGGAGCCGGGTAGCTCGATGATCAGATGAGGGAGTTCATTTCATCTGAGATCACGCGCAGTATCATTGACCAAACTCATGTGATCTTTGGTACGATCAAGGAGGGCATTTTGGAGATTCTTGATGAGAGGTTGGGTGCATTCCGTACCGAGATGGCGGCCATGATGGGGGTGCGTACGATGACATTCAGGGAGTTCCGAGCTTGTGGACCTCCAGACTACCATGGGGCTAGGGACCCCATTGCTAGCGGCAGGTGGTTGGCGGATGTCGCCAACGCCTTTCGCACCAGCCGCTCTCCCGAGGGGGACAAGGTCTGACTTTCTTCCTGTCTCCTGAAGGACAGGGCGCGGGATTGGTGGGAGGAGGTTGCACGAGCTAGTGGAGATGATACCGCTATCGATGCGATGACCTGGAGTGATTTCTCGACCAGGTTCAGGGAAAACTTTGCACCAGTTATTGAGGTGCAGCAGCTTGCACGGGAGTTCTAGGATCTCCAGCAGATGACTGAGACGGTGAAAAAGATCACCGCCAAGTTCAGGGAGAGGGCCCTTCTTGTTCCACAGTATGTGGCGGACAAGGAGATGAAAAAGGCTCGGTACCACGAGATGTTGAGGAGCGACATTCGGCAGTTTGTGAGCCGATCCAGTTGCAAGACGCTGGAGGATATGATAGCGAGGGCTCGGGAGAGGAAGATTGATTTAGAGATGGAAAGGAAGAGGAAACCAGATGCGGCGTCTGGTGTGGAGGGTTCGGGCAAGAAGCCCAAGGTGGATTCCCGAGGGAAGAGCTAGCAGGGCCGAGGCCGCTGCGGCAAGTGTGGTAGGACGTACGAGGGGACGTGCAGGGCGGGTAGTTCGGGCTGCTTTAAGTGCGGCTGAACTGGTCATGTCAGCAGGGATTGTACTGATACTACCACCACCACAATATCTGATCTGATTTGATTTCAGTGCAATCAGAGGGGCCACAAGAGGTCCCAGTGCCCGAGTTTAGCAGCAGCAGGACAGGTGGCGGCACCCGCTCCTGCTACATTGAGGATTACCGATGGCCGTCAGGGCCAGACAGAGGCTCCTGTGGCGAAGAGCAGAGCCTTCCACCTGACCGCAGAGGAGGCACGTGAGGCTCTCGATGTTGTGATGGGATCGTTCTCAGTGAACGACATATCTGCTATGGTATTATTCGATTCGAGGGCTACCCGATCTTTTCTATCGCTCGTGCTTAGCAAGCGATTTGTTGGAGCTCCGGGGGAGCTGGACTGCCCCCTTGATGTAGAGATTGCGGATGATATGACTGTTCGGGTCGCGAGGGTTCACCGGGGATGTACACTGCAGTTGTTCGATGAACAATATTCCGTGGATTTAGTCCCCATTCCCCTGCGAGGGAATAAGGTTATCGTGGGTATGGACTATTTGAGCCCCAATGGGGCAGTGATCGACTGCGAACAACAGCTAGTGCGAGTTCGGACCCCAAGTGGGGGAGGTTTGGTGATTCAGGGCGAGAGGTCGCAGTGCGGACCGACTTTGTGTTCAGCAGCGAGGGCGAGACGCTACCTACGGCAGGGTTGCACAGGTTATGTCGCCTATGTCATGGATACCCGGGATAAGGGTAAGGCGATCGTGGATGATGTATCGATCGTATGAGAGTACCCGGACGTGTTCCCATAGGATTTGCCTGGGGTACCTCCGGAGAGGCAGGTAGAGTTCAGAATTGACCTGGTTCCTGGTGCGGCTCCGATAGCCAAGGCGCCATATCGGTTGGCTCCTCCCGAGATGCAGGAGTTGTCTACATAGCTGCATGAGCTGTTAGACAAGGGATTTATCAGGCCGATCAGTTCGCCATGGGGAGCCCCAATTCTATTTGTGAAGAAGAAGGACGGGTCACATCGGATGTGTTAGATTATCGGGAGTTAAATAAGGTAACGGTGAAGAACTATTATCCCCTCTCGAGGATTGATGACTTATTTGACTAGCTTCAGGGAGCATCTTGGTTTTCCAAGATTGATCTGTGGTCAGGCTACCATCAAATGAGAGACAGAGACGAGGATGTACATAAGACAGCCTTTCGGACTCGATATAGTCATTACGAGTTCGTGGTGATGCCGTTTAGGCTCACCAATGCTCCTGCCGCGTTCATGGACCTCATTAACCGCATATGTAGACCGATGTTGGACCGGTCTGTGATAGTGTTCATCGAAGATATCTTGGTGTATTCCAAGACTCAGGAGCAGCACGAGGAGCACTTGAGGGAGGTGGTGGAGACATTAAGGAGGGAGAGACTTTTCGCAAAGTTCTCCAAGTGTGAGTTCTGGTTGCACGAGGTGAAGTTTCTGGGGAACCTTGTCAACCAGAAGGGTATTCTAGTCGATCCGGCCAAGGTAGAGGTCATGATGTAGTGGGAGGTTCCGAGGTCTCCATCTGAGATTCGGAGCTTTTTTGGTCTGGAAAGTTATTATCGGAGATTCATCCAAGACTTCTCCAAGATTGTTGTTCCCTTGAACCGACTGACCAAGAAGTCGGTGACATTTCGCTGGGGGCCTGAGCAGCAGGCGGCGTTTTAGACTTTGAGTTAGAAGTTGTGCGTGGCACCGATATTGACCCTGCCAGAGGGCGTTGAGGATTTCGTGGTGTATTGTGACGCGTCTATCACGGGTTTAGGCACAGTGTTGATACAGAGAGGGCGCGTCATCGCTTACGCCTCGAGGCAGTTGAAGCCTCATGAGGCGATTTATCCGACGCACGATTTGGAGTTGGCAGCGGTTGTTTTTGCCCTCAAGATTTGGCGACATTACTTCTATGGGGTTCGCTGTACCATTTACACGGACCACAAGAGCCTGAGGTATTTGATGGACCAGCCGAATCTGAACATGAGGCAATGTCGATGGTTAGACGTGGTGAAGGACTACGACTGTGAGATCCTTTATCACCCGGGGAAGGCCAATGTGGTGGCCGATGCTCTCAGCCGCAAGGTGGTCGCGGCTCCGATTTAGGATATATGCTTGAGGATGACAATGATCACTCTATTGCTGGAGCAAATCCAAGAGGCACAGGTAGATGCTATGAAGGAAGAGCACCGAAAGAGTGAGCACATTGTGGGCCAGGTGGCTTCCTTCGATTATGATAGTCGTAGGTTATTGACCCCGCATCGGAGGGTATGGGTGTCATATCTAGGAGGTGTACGACAGGTTCTGATGGAGGAGGCCCACAAGTCTACACCCTTATACTATATATAAAATTAAAAGTTTAATATATTATATATGTATAAGTTAAAAAGTCAGTCTTACTGTTAGTAGGCGTCATTCACGAAGCTGGTCTATAAGGGGTGTTTAAGGAAATTGCCTATAAAATGGCGATTGAATGGATATCCACTCTTACCCACCGCACTATTGACTAGTGGAGGGTCGTTAGCCGAACGGGTAGGATAGGACACTAAATCCTCATTAAAAGTATAATGAATTATAAAGTAACTAAACCCTTATAAATTCCTAATCTTAGTTACTTTAGGAAAATTATGAATTTGATTCTAACCCATAAAATTGCACATTGCACCTTATTAGTTGTTAGTGGAGCATGTGTGGTTAACCGGCACATTAATCTGGGACTAATGTAGGATGGCAATGAGTTTCTTGTAAATTATCATTGATCAATGGAGCGTGTGTGGTTAACCGGCACATTGATTAGGTGATTAATGACATCGAGAGTACCAAACTAATTTGCATTGTTATTCACACGTTTGTGATCCTCGGTATCCCAGTCACAAACTTGAAGGGCATAATCGAGATTAAACATGGCATTGAAAAGTTCAATGAATCTCAAAAGAATCTAGGAATTTCAATTCATTTAAAACCTAATATTTATTTTCGTTTTTCATGGTGGAAATTAGTAAATCGTCATTTACCTACCTTCAAATATTTTTCAATTGGATTACGGAATCCCTCTTCTGAATTGCAAAATAATGTGTTGGGTCCTAGCCTTAATATTTCATTTGGGTGTTATATTAAGGACTTAAATCAAGTAACTTGAATTTCTCCCTTTGTAGATGTCTAGTTCTGACAACTATGGTCTACCTTATCCTTTTGGAAAAAGCTTTCCTTATAAAGATGATATTCCACAAGACGATCGAGGTGAAAGACTAATCCCTTCCTCGTGCTGTAGTGGAACTTCTCTTCCTCCACCTCCTCCAATTATTCTGCCTGACCCACATGTTCGTCGACTTGAAAAGTTCAAGGTCACTCAAACCCTATTGGCTAGCAAACACCAAGATGGAAGGTCTGTGTGTGCACACGTCTTAGAGATGAAGTCGCACATTGACAGGATGAGAATATTGGGTGTCATTGTCTCTAGGAAGAGAATATTGGGTGTCATTGTCTCTAGGAATGGACTCGACGAGTTGACGGCCCAACTCGGCGAGTGGGGTCAACTGAAGGTTGACTTTGGCTTGGACTTGGTTAGGGGTAAAATGGTCATTTTACCCTAAGAGTAGATATCAGTTTCTAACTGAGTGTTTTGTGGGGATTGTAGCCGGAGGATTTCCGGAGCAGCAGCGGATGGAAGTTTCTCGCACAGCTTATCAGCAGTTTCTCATACGAGGTGAGTTACCTTCCAGTAGGGGTGGGTCTAAGGCCACAATGCCGGCCCACCAAAGAGGAGTATTTAGTAGATGATTGTCTATGTGATAATTATCTTGGTCTGGTTACATGCTTTGGTCATGAGTTTTATTTGTATGATATGTTACGTGTATGACAGGGATTGGTTTCCCTGATAGCGGTCCTTCGGACCAAAGGGTAGGTCAGTACCCGGATATGCCTGACTGTATGTTTATAGCTTGTTGTTGTATGCTAGTGGTAGGGGGTGGAATAGTCCCCAGTTACCGGTTGAAAGATACCGATGATAATTACCGGTTGAAAGATACCGATGATGATTACCGGTTGAAAGATACCGATGATGATTACCGGTTGAAAGATACCGATGACCGTTACCGGTTGAAAGATACCGATGATAATTACCGGTTGAAAGATACCGACGATGATTACCGGTTGAAAGATACCGAGGATATTGTATAGTATCTGGTATGATAGGGGAACTCACTAAGCTTTGTGCTTACGGTTTCGGTTTTGGTTTCAGGTACCTCTTCGTCTAAGGGGAAGGAGCCGGCGGCGTAGCATCGCATCACACACACATACATGATTTCCGCATGGAGCTTTCTGGGATTGTACTCTGATATGTTATTATTTTATGACTTGGGTTTTCAGACATGATACATTGTTTATGAGATGATGTGTTTTCACAGTGATTTCTTATGAATGTTTTTATGAGTCAGTTAATTAAAAAGAAATTTTTTGGACCTGAAAATTAGGACGTTACAAGTTGGTATCAGAGCCCTAGTTTGAGGGATTCGGACACACCCTCGGGGGTGTCTGGACTCAAACTGAGGGGCTAAAAGGTTTTTACAAGGAAAAATGGTTTTCTAAAATCTAAATGGAAGGATTTTAAGAAAGACGAAGTGTGTGATGCATGCGACCGGCCGGGCTCAAGTAAGTTTTCCCTAAGATACCCATACTTGATGTGTTATGCTATATGGTTTTGATTCAGAAAACTGCATGCTAGAATAGGACTAAGGATCTAGGAGGATGCCTTGTGTGCCTGATATATGATTATGAGAATTGCATGCTAGTTAGGGCTAAGGATCTAGGAGGATGCCTTATATGCCTGTTGTATGAGCTGTATGCTAGGACTGTTTAGTCAGCAGTAGGATGGCCTGTGTAGGTTATGCCTGATTTGGTTACCCAATGCTCGAATGCTGCTTGCTTTGTGCTATGGGGGTTCTGGCCACCTTCAACTAGCTAAGGAACGGATATGTAACAGTATCCGCAAGTTAGTTAGGGGGAAGTAGTGGGGACTCCTAGTGCAGCTGATGGCGGAGGGTAGGTCGGAGAGTGCCCTAGGAAAACCTAGGATGAGGTCAGTGGAAAGGGGTATCGGTGAAAGGGACTTGGTGAAGTCGAAGCAGTCCTTGAGGAAAGCACGGATAGATGTGGAAGGTAGTATGGGCCCGTACTACTGGAAGCAGAGGATCCGTACTCGAATCAAGGAAGGTTGAGACAGAACCGGGAACCCTGGAGAGTGTGTTAGACCTCTCGAGAGTATGTATGATCCTGACGTTTATGCGTGTATTTTCAGCATGGTGACCACGCGTCATGGAGCAGGAGGTTCCGGATCAGGATCAGGATCAGGCTCGGGTGCAGGATCCGAGCAGGTTGATGACGGGCTGCGCGAGTTCATCGCGTCTGAGATCACGAGAGGCATTCTTGAGTCGACCCCGGTTATTTTCGGGTCGATCAAAGAAGGGATTGTTGAGCTGATGGAGGATCGCCTCCGGGCATTCAGGAGTGATATGGCGTCTAGCCAGACGAGTACGCGCACACTGTCCTTTAAGGACTTCCATGAGAGTGGTGCGCCGGATTTACACGGGGTGAAGGACCCCATTGCTGCTAGGAGGTGGATCGCAGACATCGAATCTGCGCAGCTGACCAAATTCTGCCCCGAGGGGTCGAAGGTGAGATATGCAGCAGGGTGTTTGAGAGACAGAGCTAGAGATTGGTGGGAGTCTGTTGGTGACTCATTGGGAGCATGTCAGTTTCTCAGCTTGCCCTACCCTGGATTCCATGATTGCCAGGGCTAGGGAGAGGGAGATTGATCTGGAGCACATTCGGAAGAGGAAGGCAGCGGAGGGGCTAACGGCGGGGGCTTCGGGGAAGAAGCCCAAGGGATCCGATGGTATGGCGAAAGGCCAGTCAGGGCGGGACCGCTATGGGAAATGCGGTTGGTCACATGAGGGAGCTTGTCGCACTGGGCCGGGTTTAGGCTGCTATAAGTGTGGCAAGGTTGGGCATTTTGGCAGAGATTGCACTGCCCCTACTCCTGCGATTCAGATATCAGACCTGATTTGCTTTCATTGCAATCAGAAGGGCCATAAAAAGGCCAATTGCCCTAGATTGACAGCAGCAGCGGCGCTGGCAGTGGCACCGACTCCAGCGACAGCACGGGTTGTGGATGGCCGGAAGGCCAAGTTGGAGGCTCCAGTGGTTCGGAGCCGAGCGTTTCAGCTGACAGCCGAGGAGGCACGCGCTGCACCCGATGTGGTGACAGGTATGACTTCTTGTTTATGCTTTTATGATATGCTGCTGTGATGTTGATATGTTATGTATGCGCTCTGGTTAGGATCGTTCCATGTGAACGGTATTCCAGTTCAGGTATTGTTTGATTCGGGTGCTACCCGATCGTTTGTCTCTCTTGCGCTTAGCAAGAAGTTTCCGGAGTCTTCGAGAATGTTGAATTGCCCTCTAGAGGTCGAGATTGCGGACGACCGGTCGGTACGAGCGTCAGAGGTCTACCGAGATTGTGTTTTGAGGCTGTTCGAGGAACGTTATCTGGTAGATCTGGTTCCCATACCTTTGCGGGGGAACAAGGTTATTATCGGTATGGACTGGCTAAGCCCCAATGGGGGCAGTGATTGACTGTGCGTAGCAGTTGGTGAGGATCAGGACCCCAAGTGGGGGAGAGCTGGTGATTCAGGGCGAGAGGCCACATCAAGAACCAGCTTTATGTTCGGCAGCGAGAGCTAGGCGCTACGTCCAGCAGGGTTGCGCAGGTTATGTCGCCTATGTTATGGATACCCGGGAGGCGGGTAGGGCGACGGTGGGCGATGTGCCCGTGGTACGAGAGTTTGCGGACGTATTCCCTGAGGAGTTGCCTGGGATACCTCCGGAGCGACAGGTGGAGTTCAGGATCGACCTAATCCCTGGTGCGGCTCCGATAGCCAAGGCACCGTATCGGTTGGCTCCTCCTGAGATGCAGGAGTTGTCTACACAGCTGCGGGAGCTGTTAGACAAGGGATTCATTAGACCGAGTAGTTCTCCCTGGGGAGCCCCGATTCTATTTGTGAAGAAGAAGGACGGGTCGCATCGGATGTGTATAGATTATCGGGAGCTGAATAAGGTAACGGTGAAGAACCGTTACCCACTCCCGAGGATTGATGACCTCTTTGACCAGCTACAGGGAGCGTCTTGGTTCTCCAATATTGATCTGCGTTCAGGGTATCACCAGATGAGGGTCAGAGAGGAGGATGTACAGAAGACTGCGTTTCGGACGCGCTATGGCCACTATGAGTTTGTGGTGATGCCTTTCGGGCTCACCAATGCTCCTGCCGCGTTCATGGACCTCATGAACCGCGTGTGTAGACCGATGTTAGACCAGTCTGTGATAGTGTTTATTGATGATATCTTGGTTTACTCCAAGACGCGAGAGCAGCATGAGGAGCATCTGCGAGAGGTTCTGGAGACTTTGAGAAGGGAGAACTTGTATGCTAAGTTCTCCAAGTGTGAGTTCTGGTTGCGCGAGGTGCAGTTTCTTGGGCACCTTGTCAACCAGAACGGGATTTCGGTAGATCCGGCCAAAGTGGAGGTCGTGATGAGAAGGGAGGTTCCGAGGTCTCCATCTGAGATTCAGAGCTTTCTAGGATTGGCAGGCTACTATCGGAGATTCATTCAGGACTTCTCCAAGATAGTTGTGCCCCTGACCAGGCTGACGAGGAAGGTCGTGGTCTTTCGTTGGGGGCCTGAGCAGCAGGCTGCATTCGAGACATTGAGGCATAGATTGTGCGAGGCGCCAATCTTAGCCCTGCCAGAGGGCATGGAGGATCTCGTCGTGTACTGTGATGCGTCCATCTCGGGTTTGGGCGCAGTATTGATGCAGAGAGGGCATGTCATTGCTTACGCTTCGAGGCAGCTGAAGCCTCACGAGGCGAACTACCCGACGTATGATTTGGAGCTGGGGGCTGTTGTGTTCGTCCTCAAGATTTGGCGTCATTACCTCTATGGGGTTCGTTGTACGATTTACACGGACCACAAGAGCATGAGGTATCTCATGGACCAGCTAAATCTGAATATGAGGCAGCGTCGGTGGCTTGATGTGGTAAATGATTATGACTGTGAGATCCTCTACCACCCGGGGAAGGCCAATGTGGTGGCCGGCGCGCTTAGCCGCAAGGCAGCGCTGATCAGGGATATCTGTCTGAGGATGACAGTGGTGACTCCACTTTTGGAGCAGATTCGGGAGGCCCAGCAGGAGGCCATGAAGGAGGAACATTGGACGAGCGAGCGGATTGTGGGATAGGTTTCCTCCTTCGACTATGATAGCCAAGGGTTATTGACTCTTCACCGTAGGGTGTGGGTCCCTTATCATGGAGGCGTGCGCCAGATCCTGATGGAGGAGGCACACAAATCCAGATTTTCTATCCATCCCGGAGCGACGAAGATGTATAGAGATCTTCGTCCTGACTATTGGTGGCCCTGCATGAAGCGGGATGTAGCATGGTATGTGGAGCGGTGCTTGACCTGCAGGAAGGTCAAGGCCGAGCACCAGAGGGCACACGGCAAGATGCAGCCGTTGGATATTCCGCTGTGGAAATGGGAGGACATTACGATGGATTTTATCACAAAGCTTCCCAGGACCGCGCGGGGAGTGGATTCGATTTGGGTCATCGTTGATCGATTGACCAAGAGCTCCCATTTTATCCCGATTCAGGAAAGTATTTCGGCCGAAAGGTTGGCCGATATCTATATCAGGGAGGTAGTGGCGCGGCACGGGGTGCCAGTATCGGTGATTTCAGACAGGGATGTGCGGTTCACTTCCAGGTTTTGGAAGAAGTTTCATGACGAGCTGGGTACTCGTCTGCATATTAGCACCGCCTTTCACCCGCAGACGGATGGCCAGAGCGAGCGGACCATCCAGACATTAGAGGATATGATGCGGGCATGTGTTTTAGACTTTGGAGGTAGCTGGGATACCTACCTTCCGTTGGTGGAGTTCTCGTATAATAATAGCTATCATGCGAGTATTGACCGTCCTCCCCTCAAGATGTTATACGGGAGGAAGTGCAGAACCCCGATATGTTGGGGTGAGGTTGGCCAGAGGGTCATGGGGAGCACCGAAGTGGTGCTCAAGACGACAGAGAGGATTCAACAGGTTCGGAGCAGACTTCAGACTGCTCAGAGTCGGCAGAAAAGTTATGCCGACAAGCGCCGATCGGACCTGGAGTTTCAGGTCGGGGATATGGTTCTCCTGAAGGTGTCGCCATGGAAGGGCGTCATCCGATTCAGGAAACAGGGCAAGTTGGGTCCCATGTATATTGGACCTTTCAGGGTTATAGCCCGGATGGGCAAGGTGGCATATAGGTTGGATCTGCCAACCGAACTCAGTCAGATTCATAGCACTTTTCACGTGTCCCAGTTACGGAAATGTCTGGTGGACGACTCGGCAGTGGTACATCGAGCGGCCTGTAGCGATTCTCGACCGGAAGTCGAAGGATCTGAGGAACAAGAGGGTTGAGCTGGTAAAGGTGCAATGGCAGCACCGGAAGGGCTCGGAATGGACTTGGGAGCCGGTGGATGAGATGATGGAGCATTTCCCAGAGCTTTTCCAGGATCGAGCAGCAAACTTCGAGGACGAAGTCTAAAATAAGTGGGGGAGATTTGTAGCACCTGGTTCTTGGTATGTATTTTTATTTAAATATTTTGCATTTTTGGCCTTGGACTCGGCGAGTTGAAGGACCGACTCGCCGAGTAGAAGCAGGATGAGACGCGGGATTTAAGTGATGGACTCGTCGAGTCGGGTCCCGGACTCGACGAGTAGGCTCTGACTGGACAAAACACTAATCTGAGGGTTTGTACCATATTTAAACAACCTTATGCAGCCTCCATCGCCCCTTTATGCTCCCAGAAACCCTCCATAGCAAACCCTAAGTGTTTTGGTGCAAGATCTAAGGCTTTTGAGTGATTTTTGTGGGTTTTGACCTCAAGGAAGAAGGAAGAGCATAGAAGGATCAAGAGGAGACTGAAGGATTCAAGTTTGGTTCATCATTTGCAGTCTTAGAGAGGTATAAAGTCTGTACCTTGCTCTTTCATTTGATAGATCCCTTTTTGGGGAGATTTAGGGCTTTTATAAGCCATTTTTGGTAACCAACCATGATTGCAAACATGGTTGGGGGTTGAGGCTTTGGAATCAGGTCTTTATAGGGGTCACAAGGCAGATTTGGGTTGCTTTTGCACCCAAGGAAGGCCCCATGCAACACTAGAGCTTATTTTATGTCCTTTTGAGCTCAAACTCCCATGCATGCACGTAAAGTTTGTAACTTTACATGCTAGAACGATTGAAGGAGCTTAGATCTATCTTTTGGTCAAGTGTTGTACATCAGAAATCGAGGATTTAGGGTGTGGATGTTATCGACTCGGTGAGTCCGTTCTTGGGACTCGACGAGCCCAAGGCTTTGAGTCCCATATCTGTTGAGGGTCAGAAGGACTCAGTTGGGTGTTAGAAGGGTTGTACTAGGACAGAAAGAGTGACCCAACGCATTGGACTTAATTTTAGACCTGGAGTTCATGGGACTCGACGAGTGCTAGAACAGACTCGGCGAGTCTAAGGCAATCTCCTTATGTTTGAAGATGAACTCGACGAGTTGTTCATACAACTCGTCAAGTCAAGGTCAGGACTTGTTCATCAGTTGAAGGTGAACTCGGCGAGTGTTCATCCGACTCGGCGAGTCGGATGAAGGTTTATTGATGTTCGTAAGGAAGGGGAACTCGTCGAGTCATTGCCAAACTCGACGAGTCGAGTCGTGGATAAGGACGAGTAAAGGGAATGGACTCGACGAGTTGACGGCCCAACTCGGCGAGTCGGGTCAACTGAAGGTTGACTTTGGCTTGGACTTGGTTAGGGGTAAAATGGTCATTTTACCCTAAGAGTAGATATCAGTTTCTAACTGAGTGTTTTGTGGGGATTGTAGCCGGAGGATTTCCGGAGCAGCAGCGGACGGAAGTTTCCCGCACAGCTTATCAGCAGTTTCTCGTACGAGGTGAGTTACCTTCCAGTAGGGGTGGGTCTAAGGCCACAATGCCGGCCCACCAAAGAGGAGTATTTAGTAGATGATTGTATATGTGATAATTATCTTGGTTTGGTTACATGCTTTGGTCATGAGTTTTATTTGTATGATATGTTACGTGTATGATAGGGATTGGTTTCCCTGATAGCGGTCCTTCGGACCAAAGGGTAGGTCAGTACCCGGATATGCCTGACTGTATGTTTATATCTTGTTGTTGTATGCTAGTGGTAGGGGGTGGAATAGTCCCCAGTTACCGGTTGAAAGATACCGATGACAGTTACCGGTTGAAAGATACCGATGATAATTACCGGTTGAAAGATACTGATGATGATTACCGGTTGAAAGATACCGATGATGATTACCGGTTGAAAGATACCGATGACAGTTACCGGTTGAAAGATACCGATGATGATTACCGGTTGAAAGATACCGACGATGATTACCGGTTGAAAGATACCGAGGATATTGTATAGTATCTGGTATGATGGGGGAACTCACTAAGCTTTGTGCTTACGGTTTCGGTTTTGGTTTCAGGTACCTCTTCGTCTAAGGGGAAGGAGCCGGCGGCGTAGCATCGCATCACACACACATACATGATTTCCGCATGGAGCTTTCTGGGATTGTACTCTGATATGTTATTATTTTATGACTTGGGTTTTCAAACATGATACATTGTTTATGAGATGATGTGTTTTCACAGTGATTTCTTATGAATGTTTTTATGAGTCAGTTAATTAAAAAGACATTTTTTGGACCTGAAAATTGGGATGTTACACCAGAAAAGATTTATCTTCCCAATGTAAGGGATTGGCCAAACCGTTTGAACAAACGGTAAAGAGAAAGGCTAAGTCTGAGATTGTCCCGTGTGTCATTCCAAAAGAATTTGTTTGCTTCTATTGCCAAGAGAATGGGCATTGGTTGTGAAGCTGCATTATCTACCTGAAGGATCATGAGGATGGTAAAGTCAGAGTGTATAACTCGGCTTCAGGTAAGTCCACTATCTAACTCTATTAAGTTCCTATTTGAAGATTCTTAATACATGATGTGGTAAGATCACATTTTGATGTTTTGTAGGATCGATGAAAAGAAAGGAAGCTTAAAGGAAGCATGCTGAGTCTGATCGCGAAGAGATGGATTTCGATCTCATGGTTCGATGATCAGAATTTTGATTAGCTACTTAGGAGTTATGATAGATTGCTTAGAAATATGTAGTAGCATAGTTTTCATTTGTAATTGCATTGTAAGGACAAGATTTTCCGCATTTTATAAATAAAGAAAATTTTGATTTTATCTTATTTTATATTTCCTTGCAATGGCATTTGTGAAAATTGATGTTTATGTATGTTCTAGCAATGTTTGAAAATGGATTTGATTCTTTCGTTTGTGGTAGTGTCAAAATTTACCAAATAAGGAAAGATTCTCATCAACCAAGTTTCAATTGGATAGAAACTTGGATTCATGTGACTTTTATTATGTGATGTATGAGAACCTTCGTCTTTGGGAAATTAAGACTAATTCCTTGTTCACATGCATATGTGAGTCAAGTGAAGGACTAGGGAATCAGGTACACTTGGTTGTGCACTGGTCAGGTCCACCACAAAGATCGATAAGACTATTCGTCATGATTTACTAAAAGTTTAGTAAATATGGTTATGCTTACAAGCTTAAGTGTAATTCTGAAACATTGAAAAAAGTTTCAAGGTATAGCAGAACGAATAAGAAGAATCAAATTAAGCAGAAAGATAAAAGTTTCTCCATTCTGAAAGGAAATGAGAGCACTTTAGTATTGTGTTTTATGATCATCTTAATGATTATGAAAACCATATCACAATTGATCCTCTAAGGACACCTTAGTGCACTTGTATGGCTAAGAAGAGGAATCGGGAATTGTTGAAATGGTTAAATAAAAAAGGTGAATCATACTTCGTTCCAAAGTCGAGTCTTAGAGTTATACTCCAAGATTGTGTCTTGAGTGACATGTCCTAAGAAGGTTTGTAACCATCATGAAATGTGGAGTAGAAAAGTTTTCTTGCTCTTGCACATTTGAAATTGATAGTTGTGATGTTTAGATAAGACAAAGACCAACTAAGACCAATTGAGTGAAGTGTTAATCTTGATAAGAAACCACACTAACTCTTGAATATTCGTTTGTCAAGGAATGATTCTTGACAGAGAGTCTTATATGTCAAGAGGTCAGTGGGAGTCTTAAAAGATCTTGAATAGCTTCAAGAACTAATCAAGAATACACCTATTGTTTATTACTAGCACATGATTTGAGGTTCATAACCTATCATGTTGACATATTCTTGTTTCTGTGCCCATTCCAGTTAAAGTTGACTATGCATATGAGTTCTATGAGTTCTCAGTTGTTTGCATGAGGCAATGCACCTTGATCAGTGAAAGTTCATTGATCAGTAAGGGTGAGCTGCTAAGCAACTTGGAAAACAAGGTAGGCTCTTGTGCTGCCAAGTGGCAAGAAATTAAGATTGAACAAGTTCAGTCCATATGTGTTTGAATTTGTCATAGACCTTGTCTTATGATAATGGTTGGAAATAACAGATTCACATGGATAGGAACACATACACCATTAAATCTAAGTGGTAAGGTTTCTCTCCAATTCATGAAAATGATTATGAGGAAACACTTTCACTAAGTAGATTTTAAAGAATTAGCAATTGTGATATTTGCATTCTCAAATTCGATTATGATTATGGCATCCCTCTTCATAGTTCGAATTGTGAGAAATGGAAAACAGTTTGAACATTCGGAACTTATTGCTGTAAGTTCTGAAATAGCTTAGATACACATATGGGCTTTCTTATAAAAGGTGTATGAGCTTAGATAAAGGATTATCGAAGCATCTCGTATCAGAAATCTGAACTATGGAAAAAAATTCAATAAATATTGATTTCTGGAAGTCCAGCTGGTTTTGGATACATGTCAAAGCTAGTGGGAGCATAAATGTTATGCTAGTAACAAAATAATTGTTATGCTAGTGGGAGCATAATTATTATGGTAAGTATTGCGAGTTAGCAATACTATTTATAGGAAACAAAGTTCTAATTTGCAAAGTTGCAAAGGTTGAAAAGTTGTTTCGCTATAGTAAGGGAGAGGACACTTATACTTTATTTTGAATCTAAAAAGTTTAGATTAAAGTATTAATCAAACTTAGTCATGGATATATATATGAATACCATGTTAAAATATTTCAACATTGGAAATTCTATCTATGGAAATATTATAGCAAAAGACTGGTCAAGTATCATGTCTTTATGTAAGACATTATGAATCGTGTCCCATATGCTTTGGATATAGGATCGATTGCATATGCTATAATATTCACGTGTTCTAATTTTCCAAATGCCTAGGGCATTAAGAGGGAAAAAGGACTAGAACCGGATATGACTAAAGTGGTTAAACAACTGTCAAGGACAATCTAAGGTTCGCTAAGGATTGGTTGCTTAAGGACAGTTGGAAGTATAGTAATGGATGGACCATATTGACATTATTATTAATAGACAGAATTCTATTAATAATGCATTGTCATATGGCAAATATGGAAATGTTTTCATAATGGGAGTTGGATAGTAAGAATCTATGTGTAGATTAGAAACTTTTATGCAAGAAGGATGTTTAAAGGAATGTACTTTGAATTTGAGACCTCGCTTTATTTGAATTGTTTTGTTATCAATCTCCAGTGGAAAGTTTTGTGATATCATTGGCAAAGTCTCTGTGACTTTGGTACCATGACATTACAAAAGGAATTATTGAATGCTAGTTTAGAATCTAACACTTGTGATAAAGATTTGGAATTGTGAAATGAGCATCATTGAAATGTTTTCAATTGATCTATTTCACAAAGTAAGGACCATATATATAAACATAGTGTGCATGCTTGGAGCATGGGATAACTTTTGTTTTTAATTCAAGTATTAAGTTGATTAATCGAAACATTATACAATGAATAATGTGTAATCAATATGGTGATTAAATAAAAGATGTTTTATTTATATTCAAAAGTTTTTGAGACCATATTGAATTCGATTATTCTTGTGTTTCACTTTGCATGTTTTGACTTCCCGAATAATAAGATTATTCAAACTATCCACAGTCGATCATACTTTGGAAGTAGGTATTGAGGCAAGACTATCATGAATCCATCTGTAGATTGTCTAAGTGTTAGACATAACACAAGTTTGCTACAATATTCATGAATACTCCTGTAATAAGATTTGAGTATTGGATTAAACCCACGCTCACCTGAATCACTTCATGGATTTCATCACGAGTGATTGTGAGACGATAATATCTTATATTCTTGAAACGGAGACATATAGTTGCAGTTTACAAGTCGGTTGTACATTGATGATATGTAAACGCACCAGTAACTTGGTGTTATAAAACATATTGTTGTGTGTGATTTGATGAGTAAATAGAGCAAGCATATGAGTCGAAGTTTATCCGTTCCTTTTACCCTAAGAGGGATAAAATCGATATCTGTGGGCCCCTTGATGATTTAATGATGACAACCCTAAGCGCTTTGCCAAGCCTGGACTGATTTGATTTGTTCAATTAGTCAACTGTCATAAATCGGAAATCAGGAAACAACATATGGACAAAGAGAATGATTATAATCCATGTCTCATGTCCATACAATATCTAGAATGGAGGAATATATGATCCCTTATCTAATGGACGCGTTAGAGTTCGACAGCGGCTTTCTGAGAGCTACGATTGCTAGTCAGTGTTTAAGTCGTACTTGCAGTTATAGTTATTAGACTTATCCAAATGGGAGACTGTTGGATTAGGTGTCTAAGCCCATAACTATAATTGGTATGTACTTGACCCGAGAGTAGCATGGTCCATTACGGGTTGCATTCACCAGAACAATTTGATAGGATGGATATTCGAGAAAGAGGTTATTTGTGATTTATTAATATATTATAAGTATATTATATTAATTGAGGAATCATGTTATTTAATTAGTATTGATCAAGAATTAATTTAGTGATCAAAGAGACTAATTAAATTAACGGGGACTGATTATTTAAATCAGTGATACATATAGTTTGGGCCAATGATCCATGATTGATTAGTGATGGACTAAGTTTATGTGAGAGTCCATGAAGTGTTAGTCCATAAGGCTAATGAGTTATTGGATTAAAATCCCAAGGGAATTAGGGTTTACAAGTTGAAACCCTAGGAATTCCAAACTATATATTGAACCCCTAAGCTTGCAAAATCGGCCCCAAGACTCCTAAGGTGTAAGCATAACTGATTTGAGCTTCATAACTTTTCTCTCATATTCATCTTTTGTTCATGGTGTCTTGTGAACCATTTGAGGCATCACACTTGAGGTGCTAAGCTCTTGAAAGGCCAAATTCTACATGCTACAACTAAGAGGTATTCTTCCAACTAGTTTTTATATTTCAAATATCAAATTGTATGCTAGTTGTAGGCTTCATGCTTTGGATAATTTTATTGCATGTATAACTAGAGAAAACTTAGATCCAAAGCATTAGGGTTGTATGTGCACCATAGGGATGTTAGAGTACATAAAACCCAACACATTTGTGTGAATCAAGACTCAAACTAAGGATCTGCAAAAGTTTTCAAATTATTTTCAATAGTTACCAAGGAAGGATGCGATGTGTACGATTAGCCGGAGCAAGAAAGTATTCTTCAATATACCCACACTGTTAATTGCTTATGATGATTATTATAGTATTGCATGATAGTTTGTAGGCTAAGGATCTTCAGGACTTTCATGATAGAATTACCTAATGTATGATGCCTGATAGCCTAGGAGAATATCTTGTTATGCTATATGGAACTGTCATTTTTACTGTAGCTGCTTAGTGTATGCATCATAGTTGTGCATAACTAAGATTTTATAGCCTAAGAATGTTTGATTTATCCTTACTTCCTGGTCCTTGTTTGGTTGTGGGCTTAGGGTAGAATCTGGTATTCGAATCCAGTGTTATGTATGGCTAACATACACGAGCAGCTGCAGGGTTAGTGAAAGTTTCATGAGTGAGCATAGGTTGTAGTAGGCCAGCTTGAGGAATGAGTAGCCAACCTTGAAAGAGTGAGTATATGTGACAACCCAGAGAATACGTCACCAACCGTCGTTAATATTTAACGATAGGACGTAAAAATGTAATAAGGACACATTGTAACCACCCGATATATTTTAATATATTCAAAATTTTTCGTACTTAATTACGTCAACCATTACGCTAAAAAATAAGTACGCAAAGAGTCGCGTCACGTTGAGATCAGGTTAACATATTTAGACTCCTTAACACTCCGCGATTTTTCGTAAGAATCCAACACAGTATGGGTGAGATATGACATTTATGGTAAATGAATATCTACTGTAATTAAAAAGTTACAACGATGAAAACTACAAGGAGATTGGTTGACTTTTGGAAAAAGTCACCAACGAGGAAATCGTAGTACTACTTAAAGTAGAACTTATGAGGCAAGTAGCGCCTAAAACGAAGGTCATATAGAGAGTTATGATTTTTATAAAATCATAACGGTAATAAAAACTCGTCGAAAAACGAAAGTCAAAATTAGACAAAATTACCAAAAGGAAAGTTGTAGAGAATGACGAGACCTACATGGATATATAAGAGTAGTTGAGAATGGAGTTCATATGCGAGAGTTACAGGAATTTGAAGTTTAATTTTTACCGTCACGCGTGCTTCCGCGCAGTATGCCGTGTGCACCTGACACCCGATACATCTGGATACGGGATGACATGGCACGATGAGTGGGACGACACATGGCAGCATCGTACGGTTCACACGCATTTGTGCGTTGCGCAATACGCAACGCGCACTCCAAAAATTTGCTATAAATAGCAAGTTTTAGCAACTCATTTCCCTCACCTTTTTCTTCAGTTCTCTGTCTATCTCGTTTCGTGTGCCACCGCCCCAAGCGCCTCTCGAAGTGCGAACTTGTGGTTTCTACCCTACATCAACATTTTCATAGCTTACAGGTGAGTTCACGGCCCCATTTTTTCCAAATCTTTTCGGGGGGAATACATGTCTAAAATGCAACTTTACATAGTTATAGCAAATTGTAGTTAGATAATTATGCTCAACATTAGGATGATATTATGCCCGGTAAAAACTCTGCCCAAACTCTTTAGCAAATATTATGCCTAGTTGTTATACTAAACCACAATAATAGATAGTATCATACCTAGTTGTCACGCTGGCCAGTTGCCAGGAAACGTTGAAAGTCATTATTATAGCCACCCTTTGGATAAACGTAGTACGTAGTGTTACTCTGTCCAAATTCTCGGCTACGCAAAACACACACAATATATATATATATATATATATATATATATATATATATATATATATATATATATATATATATATATATATATATATATAATAAGTAAACTCTTATGAATATAACGCGAATAACAACACGACCGACCAGGGGAGGCCCCCACGCCAAGAGTTAGATGAGACACGCTTCATCAACAAGCTGATAGATTTTCAGCTAGCTCCCAAACTATAATAGTTAAATCTTAAGTGAGCGGGAGAGATATGTATATATCTATATGGGATTGACACTCCCACATGTGGTTGCTAGCTACAACCTGATGGCAAGTCGAAGCGGACATAACTTTCTAAACACATAGCGATGTCCGATGAAGCGTCATGGTTTTCGGAATCAACAGTCATAGCTCAATTATAGGAACTCATCGTAACTTTGTCAAACTAAAACTAGCTATCATAAACTACTATTAGGGACTAATCTAATTAAGTAGTGATAGTACCCAAAAACTCAAGGAAGCGAGTTTAGGAAAACCAACATCTAGCTATCTTAAACTACTACCAGGAACCTACCTATGGAAGTAGCGATAGTACTCACAAACTCAAGGAAGTGATTTTAGGATAAATAAAATAATTAAAGTACCCACACACGTTTTATAACGATAGTACTCACATGTATTCTTAGGAGAATGAACCCGTTTGAAGGAGGAGTTAACCCCAGTAATGTAGCCCAGAACTTATGTGATTTAATTTTATACTTTGTTTTCGTAACCTACTTGTATCTAGAACAATTATGGGACATATTTTACTTAATGAATAAATAGTTATGTTTTTAGTACATCATGTGTATTATTCAACGCATATCTTTGGCCTGAATCCTAACATCCTAATGTTGCACAGCCTGACGCTTCCGCCGTCGGCCAGGGGTGTGCCAATATAGGATGTATGCATATCCTAGTATTGGGTTTTGTATCCGGATGGTCTATTAAGATCCCTTGAGACAAATACGGATAGGTGTGGAAGGTAGTATGGGCCCGTACTACTGAAATCACAGGACATGTATACGTATCAAGGAAGTCCAGAACCCTGACGGTTTGGTGGTTTTGAAATGATATGGTAGTTCAGATTATGAATCTTTTTCTGAAGTTTTCTCAGTTTATTTTTCAATATATCGATCACTAGGGGCTCAGGATCAGGAGCGGGCAGCCCGATGAGGCAAGGATTGACAGATGATGATATTCGCGAGTTGATCGCCACTCAGGTGGTTAAGACTGTTTGGGGTGTATCACAGAGGTTTTTGGGTCTATCAAGACCGCCATGATTGAGTTTTTCGATGATAGATACACCGCTGTGTCTAAGGCTGCTGCTGCTGCTGCTGCAGCTACCGCAACTTTTGTTGTTGCGGGGGCTCAGGGGAGAGGTTCATTCTAGTACTGGGATTTTAGCAATACGAAGCCCCTGTAGTTCGACGAGGTTAAGGACCCGATCATGGCCATGATATGGATTTCTGACGTGGAGGGTTGTTTCTTCACCCGTTCCTGTCTGGAGGACTAGAAGGTCAAGTGCACCCTCAACCTTCTTCGACTGGCCGCAAAGGACTGGTGGAACATGGTGACCGATTCTTATACTCTTGAGCAGAGGACTGATGTTACTTGGGAGCAGCTCTGTGAGATGTTTCGCACTAAGTATGTTCCCCAGGTGGAGAGGGAGAGGTTGGCTCAGGAGTATCAGTCGTTGAGGTAGACGACAGAGTCGGTGACGGAGATCACCAAGATATTTACTAAGAGGTCTCTTTTCTGTCCTGAGTATTCTTCTTAAGAGCAGGCTCAAATGTCACGATACTTGTATGCTTAAGACTGGGATTCGGGAGTTTGTGTCTACCGAACAGTACCGTACCCTCTCCAAGCTTCAGGATGCCACTCGGAGGCGGGAGATTGAGATCCAGACCCAGGCGAGGGAGCAGAGACAGGATCCAGTTCAGTCACAGCCTGTGGCAAAGCGGTTCAAGCCTGCTGATTCACGATCTGGAGAACAAAGGGGTCGCACTTATGCCAAGTGCGGGAAGGCGCATGAGGGTGTTTGTCGATCAGGTTCTTGGTGCCACAAATGTGGCAAGGGGGGAGGCATTTTGCGAGGGACTGTCGTCAGCAGGCCCCAATATCAAGCACCAAGATTTAATACAATTGTGATAAGGTGGGCCACGTGAAGGCCCAATGTCCCTTGCTTGCTGGCAGGACCATGCAGGCACCAGCCCTAATTACCTTGAGGATTACAGATAGACGACAAGGGAGAGTTGAGGCCCCGACGTCCAGGGGTCGTGCGTTCCAGCTCACAGCAGAGGAGGAGAGGGCGATGCCTGAAGTCGTTACTAGTATATTCTTATTTATTATTTTGTCAAGTTATTTTATGGTATGCTTATGATTGTATTTTTGTTAGGTACCTTCTTAGTGAACTCCTTTCCTGCTCTCGTACTTTTTTACTCGGGTGCGAGCCGCTCCTTTGTGTCTCAGTCCTTCAGTAGGAGTTTTGACATGACTCTTGGAGAGTTGGAGTGTCCGTTGTGAGTTTCCATCGCGAATGAACACGAGGTTTTTGCTTTGATCATTTTTTCAAGATTGTATTTTAGAGATATTCGGGGTATCTTACCCGATCAATATGATTCCCATCCCTATGGGGGACGTGTGCGTGATAGTAGGGATGGATTGGTTGAGCAAATTTGGTGCCATGATTGACTGTGAGGGATATCGGGTGGTAGTTCGAACACTAAGTGGGGGAGAACTGACTATTTATGGCGAGGGTACCACATTTTTTTAGCTTTTTGTTCTGTTGCCAGGGCTCGGCAGTATCTTTAGCATGGATGCATGGGTTACCTCGCTTATGTGGTAGACACTCGGATAGAGAAGGGGGGGGGGGTTTAGTTTTGGATGTTTATGTTCTTAGAGAGTTTCCAAATGTATTCCCGAAGGATTTACTTGGCTTTCCTCCCTTGAGGCAGGTGGAGTTAAGGATTGATTTGATCCCCGGTGCGGCGCCGATTGCCAAGGCGTCGTATTGCCTCGCACCATTAGAGATGAAGGAGTTGTCCTCTCAGCTTCCGGAGCTGTTGGGCAAGCAGTTTCTCAGACAAAGCAGTTCACCGTAGGGAGCATTGATCATTTTTGTAAAGAAGGACGGGTCTCATCGTATGTGTATAGATTATTGGGAGTTGAACAAATTGACAGTTAAGAACCGTTACCCACTTCCACGGATTGATGATCTCTTCGATCAGTTGCAGGGTGCATCTTGGTTCCCCAAGATCGATTTGATATCAGGGTATCAATAGATGAGATTCAGAGAGGAGGATGTGGAGAATACAACATTCCAAACTCCTTAAGGTCATTACGACTTCATGGTGATGCCTTTTGGGCTCACCAACGAACCGATGACATTTATGGATTTGATGAATCGGGTATGCAGGCTGATACTCAATCGTTCGGTCATTGTTTTTATTGATGATATCATGGTCTATTCCAAGAACAAGGAGCAACATGAAGAGTACCTTAGAGAGCTACTAGGAGTATTGAGGAGGGAAAGGCTTTATGCCAAGTTCTCGAAGTGTGAGTTTTGGTTACGAGATGTCCAGTTCCTGGGACACCTCGTTAACCAGGACGAGATTCTGTTCGACCTGACCAAGATAGATGAAGTTATGCAGCGGGAGGTTCCGAAGACCCCCTCGGAGATCAGGAGTTTTCTGGGTGTGGCTGGTTATTATCGGAGGTTTATTCAAGATTTCTCCAAGGTTCATGTACCTCTCACTCGTTTGACGAGAAAGGGCATGGATTTTCGTTGGGGGCCTGAGCAGCAAGCTGCGTTCGAGAAGCTAAGAAAAAAATTATGTGAGGCCCCAGTGTTGACCCTTCCGTAGGGCATGGAAGATTTTATTGTATCTTGTGATGCCTCTATCACTGGTTTAGGGGAAATACTCATGCAGAGAGGGAGGGTTATCGTGCATGCTTTTAAACAGATGAAGCTACATGAGATTTGGCACGCGGGACATGATCTGGAGTTGGGGGTGGTTGTAGCCTCCAGATTTGGCTGCATTATCTTTATGGGGTCCGATGTACCATCTACATAGATTACAAGAGTTTGAGATATCTCATGGATCAGCCGAATCTGAATATGAGACAACATAGATGGCTTGACGTGGTCAAGGATTATGACTGCGAGATTCTTTATAATCCTGGGAAAGCGGATGTGGTCGCTGATGCTTTGAGTCGCAAGACGGCTAGTACTTCTGATAGGTGTTTATGTATAAGGATTGCTATCGATTCGCCACTTTTGGAGTTGATCAGGGAGGCTCGGACCGAGGGAATAAAGAGTGAGCACTGGAAGAAGGAGAGAATCAGAGGTCAGATTAGTAGGTTCGGCACCAATATCCGTGGATTATTGACTAAGTGTGGTCGAGTTTGGGTTCCATATTTTTGTGGATTCAGGCAGACTGTGATGGAGGAGGCTCATAAGTCCAAATTTTGATACACCGTGGAGCCACAAAAGTGGATTGATATTTAAGACTCAGTTATTGGTGGTCGTGCATGAAGAGAGAAATAGCTTGGTGTGTGGAGATGTGCTTTACCTGTCGGATGGTCAAGGCCGAGCATCAGAGGACGCACGACAAATTACAACCTTTATAGGTTCCCATGTAGAAATGGGAACAGATCGCCATGGATTTTATCACCAGTTACCTAGGACGGCGAAGGGGATTGATGCAATTTGGGTAATTGTGGATCGTCTGACAAAGAGTGCCCATTTTCTAGCTATCCTGGAGAGTTCATCGGCCGATAAATTGGCTAATGTGTATGTGCATTAGATCGTCGCTTAGTATGGTGTTTCGGTCCACATTGTATCTGATCGAGATGTTTGATTCACTTCACAATTTTGGCAGAGGTTCCACAAGGAACTGGGTATGAGATTGCATTTTAGCACTGCTTATCATCCGCAGACTGACGGCTAGAGTGAGCGGATCATCTAGACGCTCGAGGATATGTTGAGAGCCTGTGTCATAGATTTCCATGGGAGTTGGTACTCCTACCTTCCTCTGGCTGAGTTTTCATACAACAACAACTATCATTCTAGTATTGGTGCGTCGCCTTTCGAGCTTCTTTACGAGAGGAAGTGTCGAATGCCAGTCTGTTGGGGGAGGTCGGTCATAGGGCTATGGGGAAGACCGAAGTGGTTCTTCAGACGACAGAGCTTATTTAAAAGATCAAGAAGAGGTTGCAAACAGCTCAAAGTTAGCACAAGAGTTATGCTGACAGATGTCGATCCGAGTTGGAATGCAAGATTGACAATATGATTTTACTGAAACTATCTCCCTAGAGGGGTGTAATACGTTTCAGGAAGAGGAGCTAGTTGTGAATCTGATTTATCGGGCCGTTTCAAGTAGTGGATAGGGTAGGCAGGGTAGCTTATTGTGACATCCTCTAATTTTTAGAACCAATTAGAACTTTTCTTTACGCTTTTAAAATCATTTATTTATTTTTGTAGAAAATCCCAGTACAAAAGATCATTTTGATTACAAATGTTTTTTTCCATAATGTTAAACCCTAGGGATGTCATAATCAATACCGATACATAAGTTACAGTGTAAAGACTTGATGGTCCTGAATACTATCGCAGGTTGTCTCTTAATCACTCAGTGTCCTAATCAAGTTCCAGTAGCTTAAGTCTTGATACCTGTGATGCATATAAACTGAGTGGGTCAGGATGAAGAAACCTGGTAAGATACATAGGGATTCAATCCCACGATATTGATATGATAATATTCTTTAATTATCAGACCCGCAAAACCAACCATTACCATACTAAGTCCATACTGGCTTATATTCCTACCGATCCTCACAGATCCAAGTCCAAGATTATAAGGGGAAAATTATATCGCCTGATGAACCGTTAAAAGATTGACTACACTGCTAGGGGCTTCCTTTGCCGGTGTAAGTCATAAAGGCTTATGGGTCGTCATAGTATTCGATGAATATGGTTTTCCAATTCATCTACGTCTGTGAGTAATGAGCTCACACTAGAAACGTAATTCACAAGACCGTCTCGAATGATCAAGTGTTGTCACATACTATGTGGGGTGACCAAACATACCGCTAACAGTTGCCTGATCGGGAACCACCATTTCTGGTCATCCCGTACAGAGCTAGTGTACATCGACACCTGATAGTGTCATGGAACATAACTTTACTCTCCATTCCTAGGTTACACACATTCTCCTAATGAGACTACCTAATATCAAACTTAATTGAGCTAGGTATCTTCCATGAGTCCAAGTCTATCCTTAGACTAGATTACAATGCCTGTAACCAACTTTTAATACCAACTTTATTCTTGGGTGACACTAACCTATTTCTAGTGTATTTATATTCCCTACAGAGCACTAGGTATTATTATTCTTTTATCTTCTCATAAATGCTACATTTAATACTATTATATGATGTTATCTATTTAATCCTAACATAAAATAGTACCATATCTGGTTCGCACATAACACAATATATACATATATTAACATATAATACCTACAATAAGCATATAATTCACGTACGACTTCCGGCATATATTTAATACTTTAATTATAATTGTATTAAATCATGTTCATGAAAGAGACTATGCACTCACCTGACTTAGGTAGGTGACTGGTGATCTGGGCAGAGTTTCACCTAACACCTTAGATATTCCTTGACGGACCTAAGTATAATTAATACAAAGTTTTAGTCTAATGATCATGGAGACTAATAATAGTCCAGATCCTCATTAATCCCAATGTCTACATCAAGATCTATCAAGTAAGGATCAGCCAGGCAGGACAGTTGGGAGGCATGATCATTTCGACTTAATAGCTTTTCTGAAATCGAACAACCAAGCCAATGTGACCATTCTAGACACCTCTCCCATAAGTAGATCAATCAGTATAACGACATGGAATTACTGATAAATCTTATTTATAGGTTCATAATAACGACTTCTGACTATAAATATAAGTTACACTGAAAGGATTAGAGTGTAACTTAACTTACAGAGGTCTTTCCTGACAAAAGGTAGGAAATTGCATTGGAAGAGCTTATACTCTCTAGCTACTACTACCTTATGAGTCATAGGGCTTCGCCGAAGAGTAAAACTAAGGAAAATGAGGCTAGAACTGAAGGAAATCGAGAGAGAATGATAGAAGAGGTGTAGAGGAATGAATCAAGCTTGACCTCCTATTTGTAGCCGATTTTGGGGTGCGCGACACCCAAAAGGGGTGCACGTCGTGCATTCTAAGGTGATATCTCCCCATTCACGTTGTACCACGTGTCAGGCTCTCCGTGGTCCGCGTTTTCACCTTCTAGAAGCACGCGTCGCGCACCTGGCGTGTACTGCGCGGGGCGCAAAACGCAGATTTTGTAACTTCCATAAATTCTTCATACAGACTCTGTTTTCGACATTCTTTATATCCCCGGAAAACTCTCAATGAGATCTACAACTTTTCTTTAGACTCCATCAGCTAATTTTGACTTTATTTTTCGTCCCTATTTTTATAAGATTAAATGATTTTGCTATAATCATAACTCTCTAATACGAACTCTGATTTTGGTGTTCCTTTTACCAAAATTCCAATCTTAAAGAGTACTACGACTTTCATTTTGGTGATTTTACCCAAAAGTCAACCATTTTCTTCGTACCTTTTTACGTCACACATTCCTTGTGTGCGGCTGACTTTTATATCTTATAAAAATTATATCTAATTCATACAGAGTCGAATTTCTACGAAATTTATTTATTTTTGGGATCAGGACGACGTGTACTTTCAATATATATATATATATATATATATATATATATATATATATATATATATATATATATATGTGTGTGTGTGTGTGTGTGTGTGTGTGTTTTGGCGCACTTATTTTTATGATTTACGGATGATTCGGCTGATTTTTTCTATTTTTCCTCAATACGAAACTTGTATTATATAGTCTGCAGCGTGCATGACTATAGCTTATCCTATTCAAGGATTTTAATTCTAATAATTATTACTTATGTGTATCCTGAATTTGCGGGCGTTACAATTATCTCCCCCTTAAGATGATTATGTCTCAGAATCATCAACAAAACATGGCTTGTATAATGACTCTGCACGTTACCTTTCCATTCTAGGTGCTACCCGTAACTCTTATGTCCTTTCAATTGAGTTCCCAACTCTTATACTTCTTGACTGTTGACGGTGCTCCATCCGGTACCTACTCTTCCTTCTAAATCCGATCTTCATTGGAGACTCATTCTCCTCCTAGAACTGACTTAACCTAAGATAAGGTCTTTACTTTGGCTATCGTAACTGACGAATATGTTATAATGACCTATCATCATATGATGCAACGGCTAAACTTAGGTCTCTTTGCGTCGGTTCCTAACTCGAATGATACCTTCATTCATGTTCTAATGTGATATAATCACATTGTAGTAGGTAGCACTTCTAGCTACATGCTACTTAATCCTAATGGTGGCTGTGATACTTCTATCGATTGCTTTGATTATCTTTTCTTCCAATCAAAAGTCGGACGCTACGTCGTACTTACCTTGTAGATTATTCAGACTCGATTCGATTTGACTACTAGGGTCGGAATAGAAATCATCACCGAAACAAAGGTAATGATGGAAATGAAGAAGAATAAATGCAATCACATCCTATTACTATCTATATAGGACGACTAGTCATATATCGATCAAGCAGTTTCGTACTCTTGATTTCGTGCAATGGCATCCGCTTCATCAAGGATCATTTGGTAGCTTCTTCCCTTGGGATTTGCTGGTAGGATCCTTGGGTTTTGCTTCTCAGCTTTTGGGCACTCCGCCTTCATGTGCCCTTCTTCTTTGCAAGTAAAGCAAGCCTTTCCTTTGTTTGGGTAGTTTGTAGAGATATGCCCCGACTTCTTGCATTTGTAGCAGACAACACAATCGCCAGAATGCCTCTTGTTGCAATGGTCACACCACTTCCCTTCTTGGTTGCTTCCAAACTCGTTGCTTGACTTTGAATACTTCTTCTTCTTGCATTTGTTGTTGTTGCTTCCATAAGATCTCCTCTTCTCACCTTGTAACGTGCGTCATTTGAGGTATTAATTATTAAATATTTCTTAAATTATTGTTGGGCTAAATATGGATATAAAGGACTATTGGAGTGGACTTAAGAAAATGGGCCAAGGATTTGGGTCGTCCATAAGACGTATGTTGGGCATAGCCTTGGTGTACGCGGGGCGTAGAGGCGCATTGGATGCGGGGGACACATGCACGTATGTACAGCATACCAGGAGTACGTGCAGCGTACGTGAGCATATGCCAAAACCCTAATTTTTAGGGTTTAAGACATATAAATACCCCATTATAGCCAACCTTGGCCTCCTTACCAGCCCCTCGCCCTCAGAAACCCTAAATACCCTCTCTTACTCCATTCTTGTGTGTGTTTGGCATTTTGAAGCTTAGTTTGGTGAAGAAGAGCTTGGAAGAAGAGAAGAGAAGTTGGAGAAGAAGAACTTGAGTATCTTGAGCTCAAGGATCTGGGATTATCTCATCTTTTGGCACTCAAAGGAGGTATAAAGCTTCCAACTTTCCTCATAGAAGCTTAGATCTAGGTTTATGGAGCTTTGGACCTTTCTAGGTCCAAAGGACGGATTTTATGATGCAACATTGTTTTTAAGCTTGAGGTTGCCACCCTCAGATCTAAATACATTCCTTTAGCAATAAAGTTTCAATCTTTAAGGTCCATTTGTGGCCATGCATGAGATCTAGCCATTTTCATGGAAGTATGTTGCTATGTTCCAAGTTTGGGTTCATTTGGTGGGGTACAAGCCACCAAGTAACCGACTTTATGGATTAAGACGTTGAAGAGGACTTGGATCTCTAGTTATAGCCTCTGGAGTTGAGTATTAAGTGCTTAATGGGAAAATTGGCTTAACATGGTAGTACACTGGGCGTACCAGCCAGTACGCGCAGCGTACAAGCCACACAGCAGGTACGCGCTGCGTACAGAGGAGTACGCCCCACGTACTCAACAGTATTGGGCTTTACATCTTTGGGCCTCAGATTCGGCCAACCTTTGGACTTGTCAGCTATTGGACCTTAGTGGGCCATCAAGAGTCAGATTTTGGACTAAGGACATGTTTGTGTTGGATAATGTGTCTAAGTCCGTAACTATATTTGGTATGCACTTGACCCGACCCGACATGGTCCATTTGGGTTGCACTTCACCGAACAATTTGTATGGATATATTTTTGAGAATAAGATGTTTATGATGTATTAATATATTATAAGTTATAATATATTAATATGAAATTATATTATTTAACTAGTATTGATCAAGAATTAATTTGGAATTAATTTAGTGATCAAATGAGACTAATTAAATATGGACTCTTATATATATATATGGATTGGGCTAAGATTTATTTAGGATGGGCTAAAAGTATATGAAGTCCATGGATAGTCCATGGAGCTTTTAACCCATGGATCCTATGTAAATGAAAGGTCATGGGTATTAGGGTTTGCATGCATGTAACCCTAATCCTCCATACTATATAAATGGGTCTTTAGCACTTGAAATGGCAACTAGTGTGTGAGCATAAGGTGGGCCGATTTCTATATAGTGTTCTTATTCTCTCAAGAGCTTCCAACTTGTTTTGGTGATTTGTGACACCACTTGAGGCATCCACACTATTGGTGCTAGGCTCATAAACTCCAAGCAAATCACTACAAGAAAAGGTATGTAATTCTATCTAGAATTTTTGTTATTCATGTACCTAGGATTGCATGCTAGATATGATAAGGCTTTAGAAATCAATTTTTCATGTATAATAAAGAAAACATAGTTCCAAAGCTTCTAGGGTTGTATGTGCACCTTAAGGTTGTTAGGATGCTCAAAACCCAACAGTTTGGGCTTAGGGAAGGCCCATTTGAGAAGTTGGGCCCAATTTAGAAAATTGGGCCATTAATGGGCCTTTAGTGTCCCATTAGTGGACTTAGAAATATTAGTTGGATTTGGGCCTTGGATATGGTCCAAAATTAGAGCAGGGGTAAAATGGTCATTTTACCCTTAGAAGGATTCTCAGTTTTCTGACTAAGTATTATTGTATTGAGTTAGCCGGGGAGTCGTGGGAGCAGCCAGCAGAGATTCCTCACACATGAGTTCAACATCCAGTTTGAGAGGTGAGTTTCTCTCCAGTAGGAAAACGGGTCTAAGGCCACAATGCCGACCCGTTTAGATGTTAGTATTTCCGGGCTTCGGTCCGATGTCGGGGCGGTCCCGAGAAGAGTATATGTATGCTTGATGTCTTTGTGATTCATGCATGCTATGTGTTATGTGTTCCGGGGCAAGCCCGATGTATGTTAGTGTATTTGCTATGTGTTATGTGTTCTGGGGTAAGCCCGATGCATGTTAGTTTATATGTTATCTATTATGTGTTCCGGGCTTCGGTCCGATGCCGGGGTAAGCCCGATGAATGTTATATGTTTATGTTATGTGATTATGATAAATAATATGATGTGTATGTGCCAAGGTAAGCCCGATGTCGGGGGAAGCCCGATATCGGGGTGAGCCCGATGCCAGACGTGGTCTGATGTCGGGGGGAGTCCGATGTCAGGTTCATCCCGATGCAGCTGGGCGGTGTCCCAAAGTTTATGTTACATGTTATATGTTATGTGTATGGTATGTGGTAGTTTGGGGGAGCTCACTAAGCTTTGTGCTTACAGTTTTCAGTTTGGTTTCAGGTACTTCAGCTAGCAAAGGAAAGGGCTCGGGATGATCGCATGGCACACACCATAGTTTTCTAGCCTAGGAGATTTACTCTGATATTTGATATGAGATTTTGATATTTTGACAGATATTACGATATTTGGAGACACATGGGTTATGATTTTATATGATGATGATGACATTTATGGTTTTATTAATAACTTAAAAAATGAAATTTTTTTAGATCGTATTGTTGGGATGTTTCACACCTACTTCAGCTTTGTTGGTTGTCCTTTTCTTTATCATCCCTTCGACATGCTTTGCAGCCCAGACAGCCGCCTCAAATGTACGTGCCTGCTTAACCGGCACAATGTACTCCCAAGGTAGCCCCTTGGCATACCTGTCAATCTTGGTCAGTTCGTACGAAACAAATCATAGGGAGAACTTTATTTTATCAGTGAAGGCGTTGGTGTACTCATCCACTGACATGCTTCCCTTTATCAAAGCCAAGAATTGATTCTCCAATTCCAACATTTTCTCAGCTGAACAAAACTTCGTCTTGAAATGGGTCAAGAATTCGTCGCATGTTAGCTGTAGTGGCTTGTTGGGGCTCATAATTTTCATTAATGTGTTCCACCAACGAAGTAATGTCCCTTGAACTGCTTCACATCGTAGGCGGTTTGTAGCTTGCCCGTTCATCCACAGGTTATGAAGGTCGAATCCATCTCTGAGAATTCATGACTCCTACGGCATTTTCATTCCAGTTAAATGATGATGACTTGCAAGTCATGAAATCCTTATATTTGCAATAACCTCTGGGTTCATCATTTCTCTGGACCTCTAGTTGCTCTGGTCCTTGATAACTTTATGAGTCATCATTGTTTCTTTCTTGGACCGCCGTGCCCTGCGAAGGAATCGGTCCATTGTTGACTTGTTCAACAACGACTGGATCATTGATCATAGCTGCTCCTCTTCTAGCATTAGCTAGTATTAAGCTAATAGCTCCCTAAACTCATGTCGTTGTTGATCTAGCATTTCTTGCATCATTGCCCGAGCTTCATTCATCGGGATTTAAACAACAGTTGCTCCGACGTTCTGAGGTGCTGGACCTCCTTTGTTATTGACGAATCTACCGCCCCTTGTGATTGTCATGACGTTCTATATATCGAAGCAGGCATTTAGCATATCAAGACGAGAATATAGGCAGGGAAAATTTAGATGTGAAATCCTCCTTATTACTCTGAAACGTTATATGCCAGTTCTAATACCGTAATTAAATGTTTAGAAATCTGAACACATAAAAATTCCTAATAGTAGGTCGGCAACAGACTTTAACTTCTTGTAGTACTTAGCAATCTCGGTAAAAACCTAAGGCATGCTATACGTATCATTTAGCACATATAAGGCATTTCTAAAGTATGCCAGTGCATAATATAGCAATTAGGTTATTTAACCTTCATTATGCTATATATATATTAATTTCTTATTTTGCACTTAATATTATTTAAGGCCTATACCCTAAAATATCCTAGTGCTTATGTCTATTCAAGTATACAACCTAAACTATCCTAAACACACACCTCGCCATCATGCTTAACCTCTAATTTTAAGTCTTGAAATCCTAAAAATTCCTCGTTCGATTAAACTAATGCTCTGATACCAACTGTGACATCCTCTAATTTTTAAAACCAATTAGAACTTTTCTTTACGCTTTTAAAATCATTTATTTATTTTTGTAGAAAATCCCAGTACAAAAGATCATTTTGATTACAAATGTTTTTTTCCATAATGTTAAACCCTAGGGATGTCATAATCAATACCGATACATAAGTTACAGTGTAAAGACTTGATGGTCCTGAATACTATCGCAGGTTGTCTCTTAATCACTCAGTGTCCTAATCAAGTTCCAGTAGCTTAAGTCTTGATACCTGTGATGCATATAAACTGAGTGGGTCAGGATGAAGAAACCTGGTAAGATACATAGGGATTCAATCCCACGATATTGATATGATAATATTCTTTAATTATCAGACCCGCAAAACCAACCATTACCATACTAAGTCCATACTGGCTTATATTCCTACCGATCCTCACAGATCCAAGTCCAAGATTATAAGGGGAAAATTATATCGCCTGATGAACCGTTAAAAGATTGACTACACTGCTAGGGGCTTCCTTTGCCGGTGTAAGTCATAAAGGCTTATGGGTCGTCATAGTATTCGATGAATATGGTTTTCCAATTCATCTACGTCTGTGAGTAATGAGCTCACACTAGAAACGTAATTCACAAGACCGTCTCGAATGATCAAGTGTTGTCACATACTATGTGGGGTGACCAAACATACCGCTAACAGTTGCCTGATCGGGAACCACCATTTCTGGTCATCCCGTACAGAGCTAGTGTACATCGACACCTGATAGTGTCATGGAACATAACTTTACTCTCCATTCCTAGGTTACACACATTCTCCTAATGAGACTACCTAATATCAAACTTAATTGAGCTAGGTATCTTCCATGAGTCCAAGTTTATCCCTAAACTAGATTACAATGCATGTAACCAACTTTTAATGCCAACTCTCTTCTTGGGTGGCACTAACCTATTTCTAGTGTATGTATATTCCTTATAGAACATTAGGTATTATTATTCTTTTATCTTCTCAGCAATGCTACATTTAATACTATTATATGATGTTATCTATTTAATCCTAACATAAAAAAGAACCATATTTGGTTCGCACATAGTACAATATATACATATATTAACATATAATCCAATCAATAAGCTGTCACACCCCCAAAATGGAACGACGGAAACGTTCGGGGGTGGAGGACGTCATGTGTAGTATCACAATAGTTGCATCATAGTAATCAAAGTAAACACAACCATTACACTGAATATATAAAAGGTATATACATCTGTTTGATTCATATTTATAAACATCAAAAGTAACAAAATATAAAGACGTGACTCTATACTCTCCGTCTTCTCAAAAGTCTGCGGGGGTACCTGTCTACTGATTTCCTGAGAATACAAGCGATTTTGAAAGAGTATCAGCATTAAGCTGGTGAGTTCATAAGCATGTTTTTGTAATGAAAACCTGTTAATAAATCAATGAAAATGTTTGTATGTTTCCAAGGAAATCCAATATTTTCTAACATGTGTGTTTTTGTTACAGTATCCCATAATGTATTAGTTCATATGCCTGGTTATCACTAGATGTGTTGTATATTGTTGTTTTGAATGAAAAACCATTTTACATGAAAACCCTGGCTATCACCAGTATATATAGTAAGTTAGGAAAAACTCTGGAATCCTCCAGTATGTATAGTAGTTCTATTGCTTTAAAATAAAACTAATTGAAGTTATTACCATTCATACATTAATCGTATTATTTAGTACCAAATTTATGAGTTGGTACAACCATACTTGACCATTGAATTGCCTGAACGACGTTCTTCAGGTTTCGGAATCGAGATGACTTTGTCACCCAGGCCTGCCGGCCTAACTGTAGCTAACAGTTATGGTGCGGGATTGTCAATCCCGTATAGATCTATACACAAACTTACGTTCTCCCTCAAAGAGACTCTGCTTATAATATCAGGACTTTTGTTAGTACTTAAGTAAGTACGCGAAGAATGCTCACTCATAAAATTCTATACTAACGATTAAGTGAAGAATAAAATGAATCCATTGAATTTAAATGATTGTTTTCATGACCCATAAACTATACCCTATATATAGCTTATATGATTGTTCGCATTGAATCTATGTTTCGTGCATTGATAAGGTAATTGTTCCATAAATTGTACCTATTATAGTTTATATGTTCGTTAATGTATTCAATTCATGTTTTACACTGAAAACTCTACAATTATGTTGAAAACTTCCCTTATGCTCAACATTTTACAAAAGGGATGAATATCTAAATGATTTATAAAACGTAAAAATCTTTGGTTTGAATCAATCGTATAAGTTTTAATCCTGTTTATATAAGTCACAATATTTATTTATGTCTTGCTTGTATCCTCCCCCTAAAAACGTTAAAAACATTAAAAGTGTAGGGGTATGAACTCACTGTTAGTTGCGTGACAGTGTCAGACAACGAAACTGGAAATGAAGACCATCGGGTTGATGTACGCGGCACTTAACGAGATCCTAATAACAGTTAAATACATATATGTATTTTATTAGCGAAACCATTAATTATAGTGTTGGAAGGGCAATTGCTTTTGGTTTAGGAATGTTACCGGGACTCGACTGAATCGGAAAAGCGGGTTTTCAGCCAAGTTCATGACTTGAGAAGGTTTGTGGCCGTGAATTGTTCTCGGCCGTGAACAGTTTACTGCCCTTGAAGGGTTTACGGCCTTTGAAGGTTTGAAGGGTTCACAACCTGTTCTTGGTGAATATGAAGATTTGAAGGGTTCACGGCCGTGAACTCAAGAACAGCAAAGCTCGATTTGATGAAAAACGGATGTTTTGATGCTCCAAAACGAGTTCCAACGCGGATAGAGTGCCAGATGAAGAGAAATCTGGTGTTTTCCGGTGACAATTTTTAGAGAGAGAGAGAGAGGGTGTTCGCGGCCAGAAAAGTGTAAATGAGGGGTAGGAGCACATATTTATAGGGGGGTTTCATGGTCGGTGAGGGTCCACCAGCCGTGAACGGGTTTACGGCCGTGATTGGGTTCACGGCCGTAAACACTAGTCAGGCCGGTTTTCACTGATTTTCGAAGTAGTTCGGGTTTTCGCGTGATTTTGTTTCCTACTCTTATAAAAACGATCTTCTAAACCATAAGAATTTAACGGAACAAATATAATTTGTAATTTATTTAACGGAAAATGGCTAACTTTAACTGAAAAAGGTTCGGGTTGTCACATCATCCCCCCGATAGAGGGAATTTCATCCCGAAATTCAAACGTAGAATACAATCATGGACTCGGAAAAAGATGCGGGTATTTCTGTTTCATCTGATCTTCACACTCCCAAGTGAATTCAGGTCCCCGCTTGGCATTCCAACGGACCTTCACTATCGGTATGCGACTTTGTTTTGTTCGTTTGACTTCCCGATCCATGATTTCGACTGGTTCTTCCATGAAATTAAGGTTCTCGTTGATCTCGATCTCATCAAGAGAGATCACAAGGGTTTCGTCGGATAGACACTTTTTAAGGTTTGACACGTGGAATACTGGATGAATGTTGCTAATTTCTTGGGGTAAACGAAGTTTGTATGCTACGGGACCGATCCTAGTGAGGATCTCGAATGGTCCTATGTATCTCCGATTTAGCTTTCCACGCTTTCCAAAGCGTATCATCCCCTTCCAGGGTGAGACCTTCAACAGGACGCGGTCACCAACCTGGAACTCCAAAGGTTTTCGTCTCTTATCGGCGTAGCTCTTTTGTCTATCTCTTGAAGCTTTTAGACGTTCTCTGGTTTGTACGATCTTTTATGTGGTTTCTCGGATGATTTCTGGGCCTGTGAGAGTGTTATCGGAGGCTTGACCTTTGGCTAGCTGCGTGTCACCCACCTCAGCCCAACATAGAGGGGATCTGCACTTACAGCCATAGAGGGCTTCAAACGGCGCAACCTTGATGCTAGAATGATAGTTGTTGTTGTAGGAGAACTCGACCAAGGGCAAATGAGTATCCCACGATTTACCAAAGTCGATAATGCATGCTCTCAGCATGTCTTCTAAAGTTTGATTGGTCCTCTCACTCTGCCCATCTGTCTGTGGATGGTAAGCTGTGCTCATATCCAGCTTATTTCCAAGAGCCTTCTGCAAAGACTGCCAAAATCTCGAGGTGAATTTGCTATCTCGATCAGAGATAATGGATACAGGTACACCATGCAGTCGAACTATCTCTTGGATGTAGATTTGGGTCAGTCTCTCCATTTTGTATGTTTCTTTAATTGGCAGGAAGTGGGCAGACTTAGTCAATCTGTCGACGATTACCCAGATACTATCATGACCACTCTGGGTCTTGGGCAATTTGGTGATGAACTCCATCGCAATCCTTTCCCACTTCCACTCAGGTATATCTGGCTGCTGAAGCAAACCTAAGGGCTTTTGATATTCCACCTTCACCTTGGTGCAAGTCAGACACTTGCCCACGAAGGTAGCGATCTTTTCTTTCATGTTTCGCCACCAATATAGCTTTTTGAGATCCAGATACATCTTATCCGAACCTGGGTGAACGGAGTATCGAGTACTGTGAGCTTCGCTCATAACAACCTATCTGTAACCGCCGAACTTTGGGGTCCAGATCCGGTTCATGAAATAATAAACTCCATCTCCCTTGATCTCTAAGTTTTTTTCCATTCCCATCAAGGCTTCATCCACTACGTTCTCTGGTTTTAAGGCTTCCAACTGAGCCTCGCTGATTTGTGCGGGCATATGGGAATGGATGGTCATTGTAAGTGCCTTCACTCTGCGACCTGAATACTCTTTCCGGCTGAGGGCATCTGCTACAACATTGGCCTTCCCTGGATGCTAGCGTATTTCACACTCATAATCACTGAGTAACTCTACCCACCACCGATGCCTCATGTTCAACTCTTTCTGATCAAAAATGTGCTGTAAGCTTTTACGGTCGGTGAAGACAGTGCACTTGGTTCCATAGAGATAATGTCTCCAAATCTTTAGTGCGAAGACCACTGCTCCCAACTCCAGGTCGTGAGTTGTATAATTGACATCGTGTGCTTTCAGCTGTCTCGAGGCATAGGCAATAACCTTTCCTCGTTGCATGAGCACACAGCCTAGGCCCTGATTGGATGCATCGCAGTAGACGACGAAGTCCTCCGTCCCTTCTGGCAGGGATAAGATAGGTGCGCTGCATAAGGACTTCTTCAATGTTTGGAACGCAGTGTCTTGAATTTCTCCCCAACTAAAGGTTACACCTTTCTGAGTCAGGGCGGTTAAGGGCTTAGCAATCCTGGAGAAGTTCTGGATAAATCTGCGATAGTAGCCAGCGAGACCCAAGAATTGACGGATTTCTGTGGGCGTCTTCGGTGCTGACCAATTCTCAATCGCCTTGATCTTGGAAGGGTCCACGTGTATGCCTTCCTCGCTAACCATGTGACCGAGGAAGGTTACTTTTCTGATCCAGAATTCACACTTAGAGAATTTCGCATATAATTTCTCCGCCCTTAGAGTTTCTAGCACAAGCCTCAAATGTTGTCTATGATCTGCCTCACTTCGAGAATAGACAAGTATGTCATCAATGAATACTATTACGAACTTGTCTAGGAAGGGGCGGCACACCCGATTCATCAGATCCATGAATACCGCGGGTGCGTTGGTTAGACCAAAGGGCATCACTACAAACTCATAGTGACCATATCGAGTCCGAAATGCTGTCTTAGGAACATCACTCTCATGGACTCGTAACTGGTGGTACCCTGATCTCAGGTCTATCTTTGAGAAGTAACTGGCTCCCTGAAGTTGATCGAAGAGGTCGTCGATTCGGAGAAGAGGGTAACGATTTTTGATGGTAAGCTTATTCAATTCACGATAATCTATGCACATCCGAAAGGATCCATCCTTCTTTTTCACAAATAAGATCGGAGCTCCCCAGGGTGAGGAACTTGGTCTGATGAATCCCTTGTTGAATAGTTCATTGAGCTAGCTGGATAACTCTTGCATTTCTGCCGGCGCTAGACGGTAAGGGGATTTAGCTATGGTGGTAGCTCTGGGGATTAAGTCGATTCGGAACTCGACTTGGCGCTCGGGAGGAATTCTAGGAAGATCTTCAGGAAAGACATCAGGAACGTTGCAGACTTCGGGGATGCTCTCGAGTTCTTTAACATCCTGTTTCTCGTTAACGACATGGGCTAGGAATGCATAGCACTCCTTTCGCAGATATTTTTGGGCTTTGATGCATGAAATGATGTGAAGGCTTGATCTGAGTTTGTCACCATAGATAATGAGGGTTTCGACTGATGGCAGATTGAGGCGAATGGCTTTTTCATAACAAAGGATATCAGCACGATTGCGGCTCAACCAATCCATGCCAATGATGACATCGAAGCTTTTTATGGAAACTAGCATGAGGTCGATTGGAAAAGAATGGTCGTTTAGGGTAAGGGTACAGCCTATGAATACGTCGTTAATGCTCTCTTTCTTTCCATTAGCCATCTCGAAGGTGAATGTTTCGGTTAAAGGTTGGGATTTATGCTTGAGTAGGTGTTTAAATGCATGACTAACAAAACTTCTCTCCGCACCAGAATCGAAAAGAATGCATGCATAAGAGTTGTCGAGGAGGAACGTACCCGTAACTACGGTGGGATCAGTGGCTGCTTCCTCCTGGCCCATTTCTAGCACCTTTCCTGTGTTGCCAGAAGTTGTTGCTTTGGGATAATTCCTCTTGAAGTGCTCGGTTTCTCCACAACCATAGCAGGCTTGGCTTACTCCACCTCCAGAGGCCTGATTGGTTGGTTGGACTGGTGTCCTGTAGAAACGAGTTGTGTGCCCCTTTCTGCCACACTTGTCACATTGCATTTCTCTACAAACTCCCAAATGATGGAAGTTGCATTTGTTGCACAAGGGCAGGTTTCCAGCATAACGGCTGGGAGTGGTTGGAGTAGTGGGAACAGTAGCAGGAACGGTAGCGGCGTGGACTGCCACTGTTTGTTGCTTTTTGGAGGGCTCCTGCGAAAACTTTCCCTTGTGTTTGTTCCATAACTTTTTCTTCTCACCGCTCCCCTTTGGTGGTTCGGGAACGGCTGCTACTGTTTCATGATCAACTCCGTGATCAATTAGGGTCTGTGCTAGGCACTTGGCGCTGTCAAAAGTGGAAGGTTTAGCATCCAAGACATTCCCTTGAGTTGGGGGTGTCAATCCCCAAATGTATCTCTCAATTTTCTTGCTTTCCGGGGTGACCATCCCGGGACAGAGAAGAGCCAGGTCGTTGAACCTAAGAGTGTATGTAGCAATATCGGAACCTTTCATCTTTAGGTTCTAGAGCTCGTGCTCTAACTTTTGCATCTCGCCCCTTGGGCAGTACTCGGCGAGCATTAGTTCCTTTAGACTTTCCCAACTCATGGCATTGGCCACTGGCAGAGTTAGGGATTTGACTCGGCTATTCCACCAAGTCAGTGCTCTATCGGTGAAGGTGCAGGCGGCAAACTTCACCTTGCTCGCCTCGGAGCACGAACAAATTTCGAAAATTATTTCGATCTTCTCGAACCAACGCGTTAGGGCAATGACACCTCCATTGCCGTCGAAGGATTTGGGTTTCGCATTCATGAAATCTTTGTAGGAACACTCCTTCGGGTGTCCCTGGCCACCATCAAGATTGCGCGGGTTGGGTCCACTTCCCGATCCGCCAGCGCCGCCAGGATTCATCTGCGACATTGCAGCAGCCACAACGGCTGTAACGGCTTCCTGGAACATGACAGGATCGAACTGAGGAGGTGGAGGCGATGGATGATCGTTGTTCTTCTTGTTGGGTCTCTTTCTAGGAGGCATCTTTTCTCTAAAAAGATACAATGGGAAAATAACGATAAGCCTCCTATACAATCATGAATCGAATATTTTCGAGCAAGATATATCTTAATCCTACAACGATAACAGAGACCTACAATAAAATTTTACTAACATAAACAAGGAATTGCAAGTCTTTTATTTGTGAGGGTTAGTACTACTTATAACAATTCTGTGCAGTGTTATAGAACCATAAAATACTCCTATAGTATTTTAACTATGTGCTTCATTAGTATAAGATTTGGTGAGTTTTAGACTTGCCGCACACCACAGTCACTCCCGAACACATGTTGGTCATATCTCGGACAAATATAGTTGATCAGGTTATATTGGCCCCACATATGACTACATAACTATTCAGGTTTAACCGTAGTGTCCAACTCGTCCCAAATACTTTTATGTAGTTCTTACTGTGTTGTAGCTTCTTGTACATATGTATGCTTGTATACTTCTTGTAAAATACTTATATTTTAAAGTATACTTTTAGTTTCAGAGCACTTCGGCCCCTTTAGTGTTTATAGTTGTATACCATGTAAGGTTCGGTATACTTAGTTCACTATAAACAATAGCTCTGATACCAATCTGTCACACCCCCAAACCGGAACGACGGAAACGTTCGGGGGTGGAGGACGTCATGTGTAGTATCACAACAGTTGCATCATAGTAATCAAAGTAAACACAACCATTACATTGAATATTTAAAAGGTATATACATCTGTTTGATTCATATTTATAAACATCAAAAGTAACAAAATATAAAGACGTGACTCTATACTCTCCGTCTTCTCAAAAATCTGCGGGGGTACCTGTCTACTGATTTCCTGAGAATACAAGCGATTTTGAAAGAGTATCAGCATTAAGCTGGTGAGTTCATAAGCATGTTTTTATAATGAAAACCTGTTAATAAATCAATGAAAATCTTTGTATGTTTCCAAGAAAATCCAATATTTTCTAACATGTGTGTTTTTGTTACAGTATCCCATAATGTATTAGTTCATATGCCTGGTTACCACTAGATGTGTTGTATATTGTTGTTTTGAATGAAAAACCATTTTACATGAAAACCCTGGCTATCACCAGTATATATAGTAAGTTAGGAAACTCTGGAATCGTCCAGTATGTATAGTAGTTCTATTGCTATAAAATAAAACTAATTGAAATTATTACCATTCATACATTAATCGTATTATTTAGTACCAAATTTATGAGTTGTTATAACCATACTTGACCATTGAATTGCCTGAACGACGTTCTTCAGATTTCGGAATCGAGATGACTTTGTCACCCAAGCCTGCCGGCCTAATTGTAGCTAACAGTTATGGTGCGGGATTTTCAATCCCGTATAGATCTATACACAAACTCACGTTCTCCCTCAAAGAGACTCTGCTTATAATATCAAGACTTTTGTTAGTACTTAAGTAAGTAAGCGAAGAATGCTCACTCATAAAATGCTATACTAACGATTAAGTGAAGAATAAAATGAATCCATTGAATTTAAATGATTGTTTTCATGACCCATAAACTATACCCTATATATAGCTTATATGATTGTTCGCATTGAATCTATGTTTCGTGTATTGATAAGGTAATTGTTCCATAAATTGTACCTATTATAGTTTATATGTTCGTTAATGTATTCAATTCATGTTTTACACTGAAAACTCTACGATTATGTTGAAAACTTCCCTTATGCTCAACATTTTACAAAAGGGATGAATATCTAAATGATTTATAAAACGTAAAAATCTTTGGTTTGAATCAATCGTATAAGTTTTAATCCTGTTTATATAAGTCACAATATTTATTTATGTCTTGCTTGTATCCTCCCCCTAAAAACGTTAAAAAACATTAAAAGTGTAGGGGTATGAACTCACTGTTAGTTGCGTGACAGTGTCAGACAACGAAACTGGAAATGAAGACCATCGGGTTGATGTACGCGACACTTAACGAGATCCTAATAACAGTTAAATACATATATGTATTTTATTAGCGAAACCATTAATTATAGTGTTGGAAGGGCAATTGCTTTTGGTTTAGGAATGTTACCGGGACTCGATTGAATCGGAAAAGCGGGTTTTCAGCCAAGTTCATGACTTGAGAATGTTTGTGGCTGTGAATTGTTCTCGGCCGTGAACAGTTTACTGCCCTTGAAGGGTTTACGGCCTTTGAAGGTTTGAAGGGTTCACGACCTGTTCTTGGTGAATATGAAGATTTGAAGGGTTCACGGTCGTGAACTCAAGAATAGCAAAGCTCGATTTGATGAAAAACGGATGTTTTGATGCTCCAAAACGAGTTCCAAGGCGGATAGAGTGCTAGATGAAGAGAAATCTGGTGTTTTCGGGTGATGATTTTTAGAGAGAGAGAGAGAGGGGTTGTTCGCGGCCAGAAAAGTGTAAATGAGGGGTAGGAGCACATATTTATAGGGGGTTTTCATGGTCGGTGAGGGTCCACCGGCCGTGAACACTAGTCAGGCCGATTTTCACTGATTTTCGAAGTAGCTCAGGTTTTCGCGTGATTTTGTTTCCGACTCTTATAAAAACAATCTTCTAAACCATAAGAATTTAACAGAACAAATATAATTCATAATTTATTTAATGGAAAACGGCTAACTTTAACGGGAAAAGGTTTGGGTTGTCACATAAGCATATAATGCACGTACGACTTCCAGTAGATATTTAATACATTAATTATACTTGTATTAAATCATGTTCAAGAAAATGACTATGCACTCACCTGAATTAGGTGAGTGATTGGTGATATGGGCAGAGTTTCTCCTAACACCTTATATATTCATTGACAGACCTAAGTATAGTTAATACAGAGTTTTAGTCTAATGAGCATGGTGTAACGCCCCGATTCTCAGGTATTGTTTAAATAAGAATTTAATTGGTGTCAAGGCCTACTCGACGAGTTGGTTGCCCTACTCGTCGAGTAGCAACGGGTTTGTACGCGTGTTTAGTGACCTACTCGCCCAGTCCATGAAGGGACTCGATGAGTAGGAGCTGGCAGAGGAAACCCTAAATCCCGGGGTTTTGTACCCTATTTAAGGAAGCATAAGCCTCCTTTGGCCTCTTTTTCAGTTCTAGAGAGCTCTTAAGAAAACCTAATTCGTGTGGTGCTCTATTGTGTGTGTATTAAGCTTGGGAGGAAGATCTTTGGAGAAGAGGAACTTGGAAGGCAAGGGAATTGGAGCAAGGAAAGTGTGGGAATCAGAATCTACCTCAGTTAGCATCTTCCAGAGGTATCAAGTCGCCACCTTTACTTCTTTTCCCTTCTAGATCTATTTTTGGTTCAGTTTGGGGCTTTTATGGATCTTTGAGTTGATAAGGTGGACTATGGGCTAGATCTGAAGTTGTAACTTCAGATCTGGACCCTTCTTAAGTCCTAGAGTCATAAAGTTTCTGGTTTGGGCGTGAATGAAGCCTTCCTTGGGTAGGAAACCCCATTTCGGGCTTGGATTGGACATTTGGAGCCTTTATAGCTATGCATGCACGTAAAGTTTGCAACTTTACGTGAAAATCATGCCTTAGAAGCTTGGATCTGTAGTTTGGAGCCGCTGCATGGCTCAAATGAGTCTGTATGGCAAAAAGGACTGAAGGGACTCGGCGAGTCGCATGGTCGACTCGGCGAGTCATATGAAGATAGGCATGAACTCGACGAGTTGGAAGAACAACTCGGCGAGTCCAATGAAGATTGTCGTAGACTCGACGAGTGGATGAACAACTCGGCAAGTCGGATGAGGTTGCCCCAACTTATGTATGTGCGGATAACTGTCGAGTTGCAAGAGGGAAGCTCGACGAGTGGCCTTAGGGTCTCGATCGTAAACCAAAGGAACTCGACGAGTCACTCAGGTGACTCGGCGAGTGGGTTAGTACTTCAAGGAACTCGGCGAGTAGCCGGGAGTACTCGGCGAGTCAAGGTCAACATGGACTGTTGACCTTGACTGATGACTTTCACTTTGACCAGGATTGATTAGTTGGCTTATGGGTATGATTATACTATGGTAATAGGTGGTGGAGTTTGTGGCAGTGATCCGAGGGTTGAATTTTATCTACCGAGTCGACATATGCAAGGTGAGTTATCCTCACTATATCGATAGGGTCTAAGGCACCAAGGCCGACCCTTTTAGTTGTTATCGTTATGGTATGCTACATGTGGATATGATCTGTTAGATCAGAATCAGGATAGATAGTATGTTATGCTTTTATGATCCGTAGGGATTGATATGTTAGTGACCTCTTAGGTCAATGCTCTAGTTATGAGAAATTGCTATGTTTGGTAATCAGTGAGATAGATATGTTCGTTGTTTGTATATGCCAGTAAATGTTAGTTATGCGCACATGGTTATTTTCTTGTTGCTTGGGTTGAGGCGGTCCTGCTTTGTGCTGAAGGCCAACACACCCTATGAGCGGTCCGGGAAGAAAGTAGGCCCACATGGCGGTCCAGTCATGCCGAAGGCTCGGTATAGATTCAGTTGGACTGAAGGCCCTGTAGGGCGGTCCAGTCAGGCCGATGGCCCAGTATGCATGATGATTGATTGATTATTACGGATATGGTATTATCAGTGTGGTGTTGGTATTTTGGGGGTAGCTCACTAAGCCCTCGGGCTTACAGTTTTCAGTTTATTGTTTCAGGTACTTCAGGGGGTAATGGCAAGGCGAAGGCGTGACCGTACCGCTCCTCATCCTTATGATCTGGTTATTGGGACACTCTGATGAATAATGATTGAAAACATTTTTGTAAACAATTACTATTTGGTTTTATTTATGATTAAAAAAGTTTAAATTTGGCGTAAAATTTTTGGATGTTACACATGGAGACTAACAATAGTCTAGATCCTCATTAATCCCAATATCTACATTAAGATCTATCAAGTAAGGATCAGCCAGGCAGGACAGTTGGAAGATAGGATCATTTCGGCATAATAGCTTTTCTGAAATCCAACAACCAAGCCAAGGTGATCATTCTAGACACCTCTCCCGTAAGTAGATTGATCTGTATAACGACATGGAATTACGGATAAATTTTATATATAGGTTCATAATAACGACTTATAACTATAAATATAACTTACACTAAAAGGATTAGAGCGTAGCTTAACTTACAAAGGTCCTTCCTGACAAAAGGTAGGAAATTGCATTGGCATAGCTTATACTCGCTAGCTACTACTACTTTAGGGGTCGCAGGGCTTCACCGAAGACTAAAACTAAGGAAAATGAGGCTAGAACTGCAGGAAATCGAGAGAGAATGATAGAAGACGCGTGGAGGAATGAATCGCGCATTCTAAGGTGAAATCTCCCTAGCCACTTTGTGCCACGTGTCAGGCTCTCCGTGGTCCGTGTTTTCACCTTCTAGAAGCACGCGTTGCGCACCTGGTGCACACCGTGCGGGGCGCAAAATGCAGATTTTGTAAATTCCATAAATTCTTCATACGGACTCTGTTTTCGACGTTCTTTATATCCCAGAAAGCTCTCGACAAGATCTACAACTTTCCTTTAGACTTCATCAGCTAATTGTAACGCCCCGAATCTCAGGTATAAGCTTTCAGTCTTGTATTTCCAACTTTTAAGGTCGACTCGACGATTTGGATGCCCTGACTCGTCGAGTAGGCACAATTTTGGTCGCGGGTCTTAAGTGACCGAATCAACGAGTCAGAAGACGGACTCGGCGAGTAGGAGCTGAAGGATGAAACCCTAATTTTCGGGGTTTCACACCCTGTTTAAAGGATCATTAGCCTCCCTTGGCGTCCCCTCACCGTCCCCTTGAGCTCTGAAACCCTAATTCGTGTGTGTGCCCCATTTAGTGTGATTTTTCAAGTTTGGAAGGAAGATCTTGTTGCAAGGAGCTTGAAGATCAAGAATTTTGAAGCAAGGAACGTGTGTAGATCTGAAGTCTACCCCAGTTTAGCATCATTTGAAGGTATCAAGTCATTACCTTGATCTTCTTCTAGCTAGATCTTTCTATATTTGAGTTTTGGGGCCATTTTGAGCATTTGGTGCTACATTTCGAATGATGAACCAAGATCTGAAGTTGCAACTTCAGATCTAGGCTCATCTTGGCCCTTACAATCATAAAGTATCAGTATTTATCATGCTAGTGTAATTCCTTTGCCTAGAACCTCTTCTTTAGCTTGATTTAAGTCATTAGTACCTTGCATGTACGTAAAGTTTGCAACTTTACGTAAGAAGTATGCCTTAAGAGCTTAGATCTACGTTATGGAGCTTTGGAATGGCTTAAAAAGCATCTGAATGGAGGAAAGACTGAAGGGACTCGACGAGTTGCATGGTCAACTCGACGAGTCCGATGAAGATTGACTTGCAAGGACTTCTGCATGGACTCGGCGAGTCAGTAGGGTGACTCGGCGAGTCAGCCAGGGTTTTCCCGACATTTGGACATGCATGAACTCGGCGAGTTGTGGGGAAACTCGATGAGTCAACCCGGGATTTCACGACTTCTCGAGTTCAGGAAGGACTCGACGAGTCGGTAAACTGCACTCGACGATTCGGGTCAACATGGACTGTTGACCTTGACCGTTGACCTTGACTTTGACCAAGGATTGACTAGTTGACTTCTGGGGTATTTGGTAATTTGGAAATTTATGGAAATGGTCTTATGGTAAATATAGGTGGTGGAGTTCGTGTCGGTGATTTGAGAGTTTGAGCTTATCACTTCAGTGCGACAGTTGTGAGGTGAGTTATCCTCACTATACTAAGGGGTCTAAGGCACCAAGGCCGGCCCATTGGATTCGATATCCCAGTAGTTGATTACGTGTTGAATATGAGATGATTATGCATGCTAGTTTGCTATGATGTTTAGGTAGATCTGTAGGACCACCTGTGTTACGGTTCGATTATCCGTATGTGTTATTAGTTGTATATGTAGACCTGTTGTGTGGGTAGGGTTGAGGTTGCACTGTCTCGTGCAGTGACCAACAAACCCTGGAGTATGTCAGATATGAGCTGAGGGCCAAGAAGGCATATCAGACTCATACTGAGGATTCATTAGCATACCAGATACGAGCTCAGGACCAAGTGGTATGCCAGACTCGTACTGAGGGCAAGTCAGATATGTTTCAGTTGTAGGACTTCAGGGGGCAAGCCAGTCATAAGTTGTGGGCTCGAAAGCAAACCAGACTTATGTTGTGGGCTCGGAGGCAAGCCAGATGTGAGTTGTGGGCCCGGAAGGCAAGCCAGACTCACACTGTGGGCTCAGGGGGTAATCCAGTCTGTAGAGCTGTGGACCCATTACATGTTGTTATTATGTGTACTGTTTGTTATGTTTCGGTATTTTGAGGGAACTCACTAAGCTTCGGGCTTACAGTTTCAGTTTTGGTTTCAGGTACCTCAGATGATCGCGAGAAGGCAAAGACGTGATCGTACAGCTCCTCACTTTTTATGACTATGTTTCTGGGATACTCTGATATGGAATTATTCTGAAAACAAATTTGTAATAACTTTTGGTTTCTAAATGTTTTAAAAAGTTAAAATTTGGCTTGATTTTTATGGATGTTACACTAATTCTAACTTTTTTTTCGTCCCTATTTTATGAGATTAAATGATTTTGCTAAAATCATAATTCTTTCGTACGGACAACGATTTTGGTGTTCATTTTACCAAAATTCTTATCTTAAAGAGTACTACGACTTTCATTTTGGTGACTTTACCCAAAAGTCAACCATTTTCTTCGTACCTTTTTACGTCACACATTCCTTGTGCGCGACTGACTTTTATATCTTATAAAAAATATATCTAATTCATACATAGTCGGATTTCTACGATATTTATTTTTTGGGATCGGGACGACGTGTACTTTCAAAATATTATATATATATATATATATATATGTTTTGGCGCACTTATTTTTACGATTTGCCGTCGATTCGGCTGATTCCCTATTTTTCCTTAATACGAAACTTGTATTATATAGTCTGCAGCGCGCACGACTATAGATTATCCTATTCAAAGATTTTAATTCTAATAATTATCACTTATGTGTATCCTGAATTTGCAGGCATTACACCTATCGACTGGATCAATCTGAGGAGCTTAGTTAGATTTACAACACCTTCCATGTTTCTCCGCTATGGAAGTGTGTAGCTGATAATTCAACAGTGGTTCCTTTGGACGATATACATGTTGATGAGCGCATGAACTATGTTGAGAGGCCAGTGACAATTTTGGATAGGAAGAAGAAGGCCTTGCGCAACAAGGTGGTACCATTGGTCAAGGTTCAGCGACAACATCGGTAGGGTTATGAATGGACTTGGGAACCCATGGCAAAGATAAAGGAGCACTACCCAGATTTATTCGTAACATCGGACTTCAAGGACAAAGTCTGATTCAAGTGGGGGAGAATTTTAACACCCAGACATCAGGAATTTTCTTTTTAGACTCAAAGTATAAAATTGTTGCAAAAATGGTCCTTACACCATGCGTACTTGGGGTGTACGCATGACGTAATTCATTAAAAAATAACGCGTATGCATGTGAGTACGCAGTGCGTACTCATAGGGTATACAGGTCGACATGTTATCGTTTTGTTGGGTTGAGGAGAACCTGCTTTGTGCTGAAGTCAAAGATACCCAGGGCGGTCTGGATAGGTTGTTGGCCCTACAAGGCGGTCCAGTCAGGCCGAAGGCCCGAAGAGCGGTCTAGATAGGCTGTAGGCCCTACGAGACGGTCCAGTCAAGCTGAAGGCTCATATATGCATGTTGTTATCTGTTTGGTTGTGTGGGTTACTTTGGGGGAACTCACTAAGCTTTGTCTTACATCATATACACATAGATATCTCATTAGCTAGATAACACTTGTTTATAAAGTTTAATAAATATGCCTTTCATCTCTATTCTCTATATCATCATTAGACGAATACTCGTGCGTTGTGCAGAATATAACTATATAGTTGAAATATTTACAAATATATGTTCTTTAAATATAGTAATGACATTGTTGTTAACTTCGATATAATAATTCTTATACTAAGTTGATATAAAATGTTGATTATTTTTGAATTATATGATAAAGTAGACATCTATTAAAACTATATAATCTCAATTGTCTCAATGACCTTAACCGTTGATTATTCATGAATAAAATTAAATATAATATATATTTTAATGTTATTTATAGTTGTTCTGATTAATTAATTGTAACACTGTAAATTTTCAAACCAAATTTTTCATTTTAAAAACACATAAAACTCATATATTGTATTTCATAAAACCACATGTATCTCAAAATGTCAACATAAATCCACAAATAAAGTCAAATCCCAGAATCCTCAACATAGTCTCAAACAAGTGTGTACAATCATTCCGGTGCCTTCCCGTGGTCCTGAGAGGTACCTGAAACACATAACACATAACACGGTAAGCACAAAGCTTAGTGAGTTCCCCAAAATACCACATACACAAATAATAAGCCTCTCATGGCTATAACTCGGCATGGACCCTACGGTCTCATGCGTCTCGGTGTGGACCCTCCGGTCATGTGTCTCAGTGAGGACCCTCCGGTCTCACAGCTCGGTTTGGACCCTCCAGTCCAGTATCTCAGTGAAGACCCTCCGGTCCCACAACTCGGTTTGGACCCTCAGGTCCTATCTCAGTAAACACATATTATAGCATGTATATCACATAGACAACATGCATAATATCATATAACTCAAGTAAGCACATAGGACCCTCCGGTCGCACAAAGATACCACTCATGGTAAGTATAGTGAGAAGACTCACCTCGTAAGCAAGCAAGAAAACTGAATACCCCTCGAAGAGTCTAACCCCCGCCTACATGTAACAAGCATCTCTAATTAACACTTAAAGATCACAATTCCAAATAAACTCATGATAGTCCCTCTTTAGCTCCTAGGATGGGTAAAAGACCATTTTACCCCTCCATGGTCTCCATAAGTTCTGCCTTGACCTAACCCTAAAGTCAACAGAAGTCAACACTCGAGTCAACTGTCCATGTTGACTTGACTCTCCGAGTGCACCTATGTGACTCACCGAGTCCCCATTGTTCCTGAGAACATCGCGAAAACCCAACTTAACTCGTCGAGTCGTCTCGCCGAGTTAGTCGACTCGCCGAGTTACCCATGTCCAGACTCATCGGGGAAAACCCTAGCCGACTCGTCGAGTCAGCTCATCGACTCGTCGAGTCCCTTAAGTCAACTTCTCATTCAAACGTTTTAAGGTAGATCTGCTACCCCAAACTCTAGATCTATACTCGTAAGGTTCGAATGTCATGTAAAGCTTCGACCTTTACGTGCATTCAAGGCATATTTGCTCCATAATGCCACTACAAGCTCTAACTAAGGTGTTTAAGCACAAGAACTCTTTTCTGGTTGGATAAAGCTGGGACCTTTGGACTCTATGGACCTCACAAGGTCCATATATGATGTCTCAATGCTTAGCAAGCATAAGTCACACAAAATCTCAATGGAAATATGGAAAAAGCCCCAAAAGTTCCTCATTAACAAGATCTAAACAAAATGATGAGCAAGGTGATGACTTTTACCTTCCAACAGAAGCTCCAAGTGAAAGAACACTGGATCCCACAGCCTTTCCTCGTTCCTTGCTTGAATCTCTCTTCTTCTCTTCCAATGGTTCACCAAAAACACTCAATATAAGCTCTCTCGCTCTCTCTTAGCTCCAATGGCCGATTAGGGTTTCACACAGGGGAGTTGGGTGGCTGGTGAGGCGGAAATGAGGACATAAGGTCCTTTAAATAGGTCCCAACCCCGGAGATTTAGGGTTTCATCTCACAGCGCCAACTCGACGAGTCGGCTCTCTGACTCGTCGAGTCGGTTATTGAACCCACGTGTCCAAATCGTCCCTACTCGACGAGTTGAGGCGCCAACTCGTCGAGTCACCCAGTTAACCCATAAATAAACATATATAAATATTATACCTCGGAATCAGGATGTTACATTAATTTTAAAAAATAATATTCTCTTAAAATTCTAATTTATATCATTATAATTACATAAAATATAAAATACTGTTTTTCTAAAGGTAACAATACCATTTATTTTATATAATGTTACTTTTAAGTTTTAACTATTGTTCTTGTATATTATTTTTAAGTTATTTATTTGGAAACTCTTAGTGATTATAAAAATAATTTTAAAAATGTTTTTAGTTAATTTAGGATTATAATTTAGGTTTTGTTAACACTACAATTTATAACTTTTAACTATTTACAAAATAATATTTGGATTTGTTTTAAGTTCAATTGAAATTTGGATTTTTGGGAAAACTGCAATAAAGTCTCTACATATTGGTCTCATAATCAATTTAGCCCTTATATATTTTTTTTATTCAATTAAGTCCCAAATACCGGTAATCGTATTCAATTTAACCCTTTGACCCGGTCAGCAGGTCATCCAACTTTCAAAAATTACATTTTCGGTCTAGATTTCAAAATTGATTACAAATTTGGTCCAAAATTTACACTTTTAGCCCAGATTTTAATTTTTTTTTACAAATTTGGTCCAAAATTTACCCTTTTTGTCCAAATTTTAGAATTTTATTATGAATTCATCCTAACTTTAGTTTTCTTTACAACTTTTTTTCTCAAAAGTTTGTTTCTAATATGTTTTTTTCTTTAAAACTCATATTTATACAAAAAAAAACATATTTTCACATAAAAATCTTATTTTTTCTATATAAAAACTTTTTTTAAAAACTTTTTTGTATATGAAATATCTAATTATAAAAATAGGTTTGGATTATTTGTGTGATTTCTCTTAAAAAATCAATTAAGAAATTAAAAGTAACCCTAAATTATATTATTAAATTATAGTTTGTCAAAAACTAGTTACACTCATTTTAATATTATTTATTTGTTCTTTAATCACATTTATAGGAAAAGTTTAAATAATAGAAGATGCTACATATTGAAAACTTCATATTTTTTGTTTCTTGCTGAATACATGTTCATACATATAGTTCATCATCACTTTGGATTTCTTTATTTAAACTTCTTTGTAAAATCGGATTCATGTGTCAATTTTGTTTGTTGTAATAACAAAAAATAACTATCTAGAATAGAGCAATTGTCATTTGTCGATAAGGAGGTTTTTGGCAGAAAAGGGCATTTAACAAATGTAAAAAAGTATTACAAACGTTGATAATTACAACTCCTGCTGAAATCAATATGGATTGTCATATATGAGATTAGAACAACTTTACATACCTTTTGTCATATATATGTGATCGAAGGTATGATTTAATTTACGAAGATGCAACAGATTGAAAAATACATATAAACAACTATATTAAAATCTCATAGAAAAAAGAATACACACTAAATAGAACACATATTAAAATCTCTATATTAATAGTATAATTTAGGGTTACTTTTTTAATTTAGGGTAACTAGTGTAACTAGTTTTTGACAAACTATAATTTAATAGTATAATTTAGGGTTACTTTTAATTTCTTAATTGATTTTTTAAGAGAAATCACACAAATAATCCAAACCTATTTTTATAATTAGATATTTCATATACAAAAAAGTTTTTAAAAAAAGTTTTTATATAGAAAAAATAAGATTTTTATGTGAAAATATGTTTTTTTTTGTATAAATATGAGTTTTAAAGAAAAAACATATTAGAAACAAACTTTTGAGAAAAAAAGTTGTAAAAAAAACTAAAGTTAGGATGAATTCATAATAAAATTCTAAAATTTGGGCAAAAAGGGTAAATTTTGGACCAAATTTTAAAAAAAAATTTAAAATCTGGGCCAAAAATGTAAATTTTGGACCAAATTTGTAATAAATTTTGAAATCTGGGCCGAAAATATAATTTTTGAAAGTTGGATGACCTGTTGACCGGGTCAAAGGGTTAAATTGAATATGATTACCGGTATTTAGGACTTAATTGAATAAAAAAAAATATAATAGCTAAATCGATTATGAGGCCAATATGTAGGGACTTTATTGTAGTTTTCCCTTTAAGTTAACCCTTTAACGTTATATTTAATTAACAATTTAATTATTTTATACAAACTATCTAAAATTTGTGACTTTTAAATGACAATGATTTACACAAAACAATATGACCAAACTAATAAGTTAAATATAATATTTTAAAAGTTAAAGGCATAATTTTATAAGTAAAAGTAAAATATGATATTTTAATATTAAACTTTACTTTATTCAGGATTATAATTTATATTTTGCATTTAGTTAATATTATTAACTAATTTATAATCATTATTAAAAAGAAATTAAAAGTCATGAGAGTTTAAAATGGTTGTGGTAAAAAGAAAAATATCTTTTTTATAGTAAAGTATATATATAATTAATGAAATACCATAACATTTGGGACATATTTGTTGGGGTGGCAATTTCATTTGGATGTTTTGATACTTAGATTGGTATTTGGTTGTTTATTTCATTTTAGTTTATGTAAAATACTAATTGTTAATTAATTTAAGGACGTGTATAATTCGTATAAATTTAACTTGCAAAAAGTTATTTGAAAAAGACAGTCTACTCTTTGACCCGAAATCGACACACTGACCCGCGAACCTATATACTTAATCATGTTATGTGGGTTGTGTTTGGTTGATGTTTCCAACCCGCCAACCCATATATTATATGAATTGAGTTGGATCAATGTATTCTGACTCATTAACCCGTCAACCCGAACCCACCACAATTGTGAGACCTACATGTTTGGTTCATAAATTCTCTAACAAGATTGGAAATTTAAGATTCCATTCCGTACTATTCTCGCAGGTCACAAGATTCCTTCAAAATCTATGTTTGATGGATTTCACCATTATTAAAAAAGAAGGTGACCGAAAACAATTCCATTCAATTATTCTTTCTTTATTGAAAGACCAAAAATACTCCATTTATATAACTGGAACATGCATAATTTTTTTAGATTATAGGTAATTTTTTTAATAAATTTTCAATTTTTATTATCAAAGATACCACAAATTACAATTCTTTTGACATATTCAATCCGTTCCAAAAGGTGTTCTAGTATCGTTAGATTGATCCAAACAAAACAAAACACACGTATTAAAACTAACACAGCAAATCATAATCCGTTTAACTCAAATTCAACAAGCCACCATAACCTAATAATCCATATCACACAAAAATCATTTGATCATTAGTTTCACGCATCCATCTAGCATTACTGCATTGTATATCATGCATCAATAATTGTACATTCCTTGACATCATCATCTAGACGTGAGAAAAAGGTTTTACCTTCTTAACAGCTCCAAATTTCCGTCTCCAAATCCAACTCATTCCAAACCGTTTCTAACCTACCAATATATAAATAATAAAAGTATATCGATCCTACTTCCTATTTCCTATATCCTACTTTGTCCTAATCCTAACATGAACTTACACACGTCATCAACCACCACAAATGATGAAACTGAAAAAGATGTGAAGAAGGAGATCCCAGTTGAAATTGAACGAATAACGGGTGTTTCGTTTCCGATTAAGTTAACTGATGGAAAAGAGTTGAAAGCTATTGGCTTAAGGAAGAAACATGTGTTCGGGTTGTCGCTAAAAATCTATAGCTTTGGTTGGTATCGGACGGTTGGACATTGTCCTCGGATGCATTGGTGTGTTGTGTACAGTACAACCCACCAATCCATCCAAGTACAAATCCTACATGCACCATTTCTCACTCTTGCTACAACATTTGCTAAGGATATATCCCCAATGGTGTTTGCATGGTTTGTATTTGGATGGAATGGTGGGTTGTACTATACAACCCAATGATGTATTCTAGTACAAATCATGCATTCACCGTTTCTAACTTTTTGCCACTTTTGTTAAGATGCATGTGGATAACCAGAGATGGGTTGTGTGGTTATCTGCATGTATCCCTGCAAAAGCAGTACAGATTCTGTAAGGATTGTTTTTGAGATGTTCTATTTTTGCAGGGATATATACGGATAACCAGAAACTGATGGGTGTTCTGAAATCTTCAAAATCGATTTCAGAACACTCATCGTCAAAGGCTATGAAAAAGATGTATAAGATGGTGGTTGATAGTGCAGTTGGGATTTTTTAACGCTTAAATGCATCAAAATAGCAATTTTTGCTTATTGTAAAGTAGCATTCAATTTTTTTTTTTTTTTGAACCGTCAAATCTAATCTACTTCTAAGTTAACAACACCTATTCCACCTATATCCACGACGAGACTTGAACCCTCGACCTCAAAGAGGGAAGACACCACCTGATACCGCTGGGCTACAAGCCCTTTGGTATTTTCGTAGATTTTCCAAGTACAATTTTGATATTTCTAGCATTTAGCTCATATTTTAATTCTAGGGTAACGTGTGTATATATATATATATATATATATATATATATATATATATATATATATATATATATATATATATATATATATTATTTAGTTTGATATTATTAGTTATAAAGCTTTGAGGCTAATCCATTGTTGTTAATGAAGGATTTTGGGGGAAGCAACAGCTGACATCAAGCTGACTCCTGGTTCTGAAATTGAGATCACATGCCTTCCAGGATATGTTCTAGAAACAAAAGGTATTTAGTTTATTTAATTGTATAATGATATTTTAATTTAGGGAAATATACATAAAAAATCTTATTATTTTGAGAAAACTTTTTATAAAGTCTTAAAATTTATTTTTTAAATGGAAAAATCCCGATTATTTAATATTTTGTCCAAATTAACGAAAAATACATTATTTTTATTTTAATAGGAAATGACAGATTATCATGTAAAATTAAATAATCGAAACTTTTTTGTTCAAAAAAAAAAAATTAAGACTTTTCCCAAAATAATTAGAACTTTTCTGTATATTTCCCTTTTAATTGTAATATTTTTTTACTTATAAAATTATATTTTAAACTAAATTGATATTAATTTGTGATATATATTAAATTTAATTTTTATGTTTCAAACCTATATAAAAAATACGTACTTTAAATAATTTTGAACAGGATAATTTATTGTGTTTAGAACTTATTTAAATGTGTCCTATAAATGTAAACTTTTTATTTAATAATACGTTGTTTTAGTAATAAGATAATTAGTTCGAAATTAAGTATATAAGAATAATTTATTTTGGCTACACTTGTTACTTTAGAGTAAGTTACATTTTGGTCCATGAGTGTAGCCGATTTTTTGCAATTTTGGTCCTGAGAAGTGTTTTTTCTTGCAAATTTGGTCCTTATTTGAGGTTTTTGTAATTTTATTGATCCCATTCCAAGTAAAATGACTATATTACTTGGACAAGGGACCCAAAACGTTACAACAGCCTCAAATAAGGACCAAACTTGCAAGAAAAAACACTTCTCGGGACCAAAATTGCAATAAATCAACTATACTCGAAAGTCGAAACCAAAAAAGTTGTCTATGGTAAAATTTAACAATTCATTGTAATAATAAAGATTTAAATCAAATTTATAAAAAAACTAATAAATATAAGGGTATCATTGAAAATCCATATAACTTAGGGGCTGTTTAATTAAAAAAAAAATGTGTTTTTGATGCATGTAGTATGTGGCAAGGTGGTGAACAAATTTGAAAGTGAGACACTCTGCAAGGCCTATATCTATATGTATCTACGAGATGATCCTTTAGACAAAGAAGCAAAAGAAAATTTTGGGATGTCTCTAATTTCACTCTCCTAATTTGTAAAACAGCAACAGATAAATAAAATCATGTTTTTTACAGTATCTTAAATGCAAAATATTTCATTCAAATGCATGAATACAAGATATCAAGATACATATTGTATAATATATTCTCATGAACCCCATGTAAAAAAAAATGACACCAGGTGGATTGGATCAGATCATGGCTGAGGGCAACATTTTACATTCTCACTGATCAAAGGGAAATATATATATTTTTTATATAACAATGGATCTTGTTTTTTTTTTTGTTGGTAAATATTGAAGAACCCTAAACATGAAATGAATGTGATAACCAGAGCAGCAAAATTGAAGTAAGAAACCTGGAAAATTACTGGAGGGGTAATCTTGGAATTTTGCTGGATGATGGATTATATTAACGTAAACCATTAAGAACTTTTTGAGGATCCAATTGGCCACTGAAATAACTTGAGGAGACTATAGAGAGTTCTTGACGACCTTTCCATTCTTCAAATGGTTTTAAATTTATTGGGTTTTCAACAGCTGCAGCATCCAGACATAACATGGTTTTATAATCTTCATCTCCCAAATCGGGTATTGCTTTTGCCTTTTTGTCCCAAGGATTCCATAAAACTGAAAAAAAGTGGACATAATCGTTAGGGGCGATTTCGTAATTTTGGTTTTAAGGAATTGAAAGATGGTGAAGAGAAAAACCTGCATCCACCATGCCTTCTTTACGTAGGACGATTGTTCTTTTCTTTTCGTGATCTATTATGGCAATCTTGGTAGGTGTACTTAAGTATACTCGATCAATCTTTAAAAGAAAAAAAAAATGAATATGTTATATAATGATTGGATGGAATGAAATGACAGAAGGAATGGAATGGAATGGAATGAGTCATTCCATTCTTACCTCGCCATCGAAAGTAATGGCATCTGCTTGCTCTGTGTACCTTTCTCTCTTCATCAAATTATCAAAATAATCGAGTGTCTCCAACCCCTCAACACGTACTTCACTGCAAATGAAAATGAATTAGAAAGCAAATCAATACAACTCGAAAGGACAATAATGTCTTTTCAAGAGAATTATGAAAATGGAGTAGGCAAATGCAAACGCAAACCTGACATCAGATACAGAAAAATAATTACGGAGAGCAAGGGTAAATGAGAAGGCCTTGTTATCTACATTTCTCACACGAGGGATCAAAGTTAGCTTTCCAGCACTCACAGCAATTCGAAGCCTCAACTCAAATCTGCAAAAGAAAAAAAAAAGTATTTAGAACCCAATTGAGCTCCATATACCAATGAAAAGATCAACAGAAACTAAAAAAAAGTAGTTCAACAAAGTATAAAGTAACCTGTATGGCCATGTTTTGAGGTCATCTTCTGTTGATTTCAGTAAAAGATCTGCACTTGATTGATTGTTAGCTGGAGTTAAAGGAGAAGGATCTTCGTCTAACAACCATAGCCTGTTTCTGGCAAATCCATGTTGCTCAAGTGAACCAAAGTTTGCAAACTGAAATATGCATATCAAAGTTTTTAAGTGCATTCATTGAGAAAAAAGAAGGTTAATAGGAGAATGGATTTTTTAACTCAAACCTGTGGAAAGCAAATGGGTATGCCACCTCTGACAGGTTTAGGTGGTTTGCAAACTGCCTGCAGGGTGAGTAAGTAAGTTCTCATGTCAATATAGTTCTGAATATGTGCAGTTTTCATGGATAATTAAACTAATATCTTATGACAGTTTTACCTTGTTGCTCATGAAAAGTAGTTCTTCTCTACGCTCGTTCTTCCAAGAAATAACTTGAGCCCCATACAGGAGCACCTAATTGGATAGAAAAAGATACAATCAAACAGTAAGAATCCACACATAAACAAAAAGAATCCCAATTCAATTATTCTAAGAAATAGGGGAAGAAGTCAAGAAGATACTTGACAATCAGTTTGTACAAAAAAGCATGCAACAGAAGTATGAAATAAGAAGTAAACAAACTCGGCATTAGAAATTATACACGGTGCCCTAGAACTTTAAGCTGCTATGGTCAATTTAAGGGCTCATCCATACATGTTATTCAAATTTAAAGCATTACTTTAGACAAATTCTTATTATGACTGAAAACCAGTAAATTGGCGATCGTAAAAATGCACTAACCGATTCCATCTTTCTCACTGCTAACCAATTTACAGGTTTGATAATTTACCCAAATAGTTGCGATCACCAATTGGAAAAATTCACAATATTTCTAATGATTACGTTTCGACTTCAAAAAGAAAAACAGAAATTTTGGTGCAGGAAATGTGCCCTAAGGGCATCATACGCAAACGTAAACTAACAGCATCCATCAAGCACTTGATTCTGTAACAATTCCAGCCCAAAAAATTTGTTTATCGAAAAGAATCTCTAGTACAAATTCAAACTTATACATACAAAACACCGAATAGAACATTCAAACCGGATCAAAAACCTGTCATGCACGATTACCGAAAGAATCAAATATAAAAAGCAAAATCATCAAAAAAAAACAACGAACCTCGACCGTTGATCCGGTAGGCTCATGCAATATAATTCGAGGCGATCGATCGCCTTCTTTGATGATGTTATTCGCCATAAATTCGTTCAGAGTAATAACCAAGAGAGCATCACGAAGAAATTGAAAAGGAACGAGAAGAAGAGAATTTGAAATTTGAGGATAGAAACAAAAACAGAGAAAAATGGAATGGAAAAAAAAGCGTAAAAATAGAATCAAAATCAATCAGCTCTAAGAACACCTCTTAGCTTATTTCATTTTCATCCGTCCAATAAACGCAAAAGTCAAGTTACTAAAATATTTCATTACATAAAAGTTAAATAAAAAAGTAATATTGTATTTTAAGGTATAGAATAATGGAATAATAAAAGATAATATATTTAAACCATATATATAATATAGGTCACAGTGTACACAAATTGAACGTTTAGTGAATGCTGTAGTGAATTTATTTATTAAAAAAAAAATACATTAGATTTTTGTCTGTTTAATTAGACGAAAGAACACATGAGAGGTCATTTTGTAATGTATTCATCTATGTCCGTTAACAATCGTTATTTAGATTTTGGTCTTAATTATATATTTGGATAATATTACGTGATCTTTTTAAATTACAATCTTTATTGATGATTCAAAATCTGTTTGTGAATGTATATGGAACAAACTTTGTTAATTTATGTGGTTATGTTTGTTTATTTCTTTCATATGTTTTAGACTAGTTGTGACACCCGTATGTTATACGGGTTTGGTAAAACAAAAAAATATATATATGAAGGTTTAAACAAAAAATTATTTAAATTTGAAATTTTAGATTTGAAATTTAAAATTTAAAATTTGAATTTAAAAGAAAACGTATTAAATACAATATGTAAGTACTAATATTGTAATTTATTGACTATTTTTAATTAAGACAATTATTAATTGATGTGTAAATTTGATTTGTTAATTAATAAAAGATAAAAAAAATGAGAAAATGACATTGGAAAAAAAAAATTTCAAAAATTCCAAAAAATGATATGTGTCCAAGTTAATGTAAGAATAACAAGTGGCAAAAAAAAATCTTTATTTATTAGAGAGGATTATGGAATCTAAATTTTGTTTCAAGTTGTATAAGTTGATGAAAGTATGTTGCCTAAAATTGATGAAAGTTATAGTATAGTATATTGTTATTCTATTTATAAAAAAGTACAACATCATGGTGGGCGTTGAGGGGGACCAGCTCCCAAGGCCTAATTTTTTTTTATTATATATATATTTATTTAAAAATAAAAACTTTTAATAACGATAAGGGCTCTTTTTTTCTGGCTCATCTTAAACCTTTGAAAATATTTTAATTCCTCAGAACCGGCACTGTATAACATCTTTTGTCACTTGTCTCTAAATATCCTATGTCGGTCATTTATTATTTTTTTTTCTATTCATTGTATAAAACCAACTTCATCACGTTTTTCTTCCTTTTATTCTTGGTCGCTTTATATTTATCAAAATCACAATCAAACTTTAATCAAAGATATATTAAATCTAAACAACAAATCATGAATTGCGATCTAATAACGTTTTGTTTAAAAATGCTTTGCATGGTTTAAATGAATGTTACAATGAACAGGAGCACTATGAGAGTGAGTAGTACACCACAAACTTTCCCAAAAGTAGGAAGATGCGACACTTGACCCATTATTTGACATGATAAAATCCATAAAGTCTCAAAATTGATATTGCAGAAAATAATCTTTTGAGTGAAAAAAAAAATCAAGTATAAAATTGTAGGACTAAGAAAAGTTTCTTAAGGGCCATATCAAGTCCTTGAGTACATGATCCGAAGAAAAATAAAATTCATAGCTGTACCTTATCTAAGAAAAGACATGCTTTTGGTTGGACCCGACCCTAACATTTGTAACATGGGTCTTTTGGGTGAAAACTTGAAGAATGGGGGTATATGCTTTTGAATTTCTTTAAATTTTGTTGGGTTCTTTTGATGTAAGCATATATATGCAAAATAATAATATATAAAAACATCAAACACAACATCAAATATATATGCAAAATAATAATATATAAAAATATAACATCCCGATTCCCAGGTATGAAATTTATTTCCTTAAGCATGTTTTTCCATTTGAACTCGGGGTGTTGGTAGCCTCAACACGGCGTGTTGAAGGACTTTTGGGCCATGTATTTTTATGGACCAACACGACGAGTTGGTGAGGGGAAACTCGACGTGTTGGTGGATGGATGAGAAACCCTAAATTTTAGGGTTTTGCACCCTATATAACCTCCTTAAGTCCTTAAGGCTGATCTTTTATCAGCCTCCAAACCCTCATATCGACCCTTGTAAACCCTAATCATCCTTCACTCTCATATTGTGAATTAGTGTGGTATTTTGGAGCAAAAGAAGAAGAAAGTTGGAAGAAGGAAGCAAGGATCTAGCAAGCAAAGCTCTCATCTTCAGTTTGGCACTATTTTGTGAAAGATCTTGTATTCTCAAGAGCCATATTAAAGTGATATTGCTAAATAACATATGATACTAATGGGTCACACTAACAACAACTTGATACAATTGATTATTTATTAGAAATTGATTTTAATAAATATTCAATAAAACTCTTATAATTAAATTGAAAATTATTTATTTCATGGAAATAATAAAATTCATTAGCAAGTAACTTAATATACATCATATGGTATGATTTATACGTCATGTACAAACTTTTGGAGTAGTTGAATCCTTTTGTCTTTTTCCTAAAAGACAAGGTTTATATTTTATAAAAGAGTTTATAAAAGTTTGACTTTCTTTCTTCTTCTTTATGCAATTTTCGAGATATGCATAAAAAGAAGAAGTGTATGACTTGTCTAATCATTCTTTAAAGGCATGAGAGACATGATATGACAATGGGGACAAGATTGCTTAAAGTGCTAAGGACTAATGGTTAATAACTTCACTTTTTGCATATAAATATAAGGCTTGCATATGACTAGAGTGCTCATTCCTTCTTCTCTTCTCCATGACCGAGAGCTCTCTAGGAGACTCTCCCTCTCTTCTTTGCTTTGAGTTATTGAATATTACTTGCATATATTTTGCCCTCTTGAAGTTTATATTGGTTATGAACTTCAAGCTTAAGATTTTAAGAGTTTTGCACTAGGATCTACATCAAGTTGAGTCATTGTTGGTGTCTCAAAGGTTCCACATTATGATGGGTTATGAGCACTACAACATTCCTATGGTGTACATGCAAACCCTAAAGCTTTGGATCTAGTTTGTCTAATGAACATGCAATAATCATCCAAAGCCATAAACCCTAGATCTAGCATGTGATAATCAATATTAACATAAGAATTAGGGTTTAGATCATAACTTGATTGTTATGTAGCAATAACAATCTATTCCTTCTTGTAATTGGCTTCTAAAAGCTTAGAGTCACAAATGTCACTCCTCTAATGGCTCACAAACACCAAGAGCAAGAGGATGAAGAAGGAGAAGAGGAGAGGCACTAAAAAACGTCTAGAACCCCTAAGGAATTAGTTGTCCACGTTTTTGGTGCCCTAGGGGTGCTTAAATAGTGAGGCTATTAGGGTTATCTAACAAGGAAACCCTAATTTGACTGCTTAGACCCTAAGCAACCCATTGACTCCTCCCTTAGAGGCCTTGGACGATTTCTAATGGGTTTCCCCATAGATTTCGTCTACCCCTCTAATAAGAAGTCCATTAACCCAATATTCAACTATCACACAATTGATAGTTCTAGTCCCCTAAGTTTAATTAATCTCTTTTAGCCACAAAATTAATTCTTAATTAATTATTGACTAATATTAATTAAACAATATGATTTCTCCTTTAATATATTATTCTCATAATATATTAATAAATCATAATTAATCCTCTCTCTCCATAATTCATCCTATCAAGTTGCTTTGGTGAAGGCAACCCAAAAGGACCATGCACCATCGGGTCAAGTACATACCAAAATAGTTATGGACTTAGACACTAATCCAACAGTCTCCCACTTGGATAAGTCTAATAACTATTCTGCTTATGACTTCAGATCATGATCCGCAATCGTAGCTTTCAAAAGCCGATGTCAACTCTGATCTCATCAGAAACGCGTCCTTTAGACAAGGGATCATATATTCCTCCATTCTAGATATCATATAGACATGAGACATGGATTGAAATGATTCTCTAAGTCTATGTGTTGTTTCCCGATTTCTGATTTATGATAACTGACTAATTGAACAAATCAAATCAGTCCTGGCCCGGCCGAGCACTTTCCTTTGTCATCACTAAATCATCGAGGGGCCCACAGATATCGCTTTTATCCTACATTGGGTAAAAGGAACGGATAAACTTCGACTCAATGCTCGCTTGTTCTCACTCACCGAATCACACACAACAATACGTTTTATAACACCAAGTTACTGGTGCGTTTACATATTATCAATTAGTCTCAGCCCATCAAGGCCCCCGCAACATCTCCAAGAAACAAAGAACTCCAAAGAAAGATGCTCCCAAACCAACTGAACCCTCAAAGAAACGCAAAATCACCCAAACTGTACCCTCAAATGACGAATCCGATGTAACTGATTCTAATGAGGATGCACTACCCATCTCCATCTTAAAGAAAAGAAAAACCGATCCCACTGGCCAAATACGTGACCGGACAGATGCCACAGCCTCTCAAAAGGCTCCGGTAGTCCTTAGGGTGGCCGCAGACCCATTCAACACCACAATCCTCTTCCAATCAGACACATAAAGTGTGTCTGTTTCACCACATCGTGGAGACTTCCCCCCAGTTCACTCCCAAGAGGATGACACTGGTTCTCGCCCTAAGGTCTCCAGGGCTTCCCGACTTCATTTCTTTTCTCCTGAGGAGTTGAACTCCATCCGCTTGACTGTAACCCAAACACTTCAAACACCTTCCCAACCGCAGGGCAATTCTTCCGCCCTTTCTAGAACTGAGCCGAGGCCAGACTTGACTACGGGTCAAGGAGACCGAGGAAGCTCAGGAAATCCTACTCTGCTTACATCTGTAACAGGTGGTTTAGGCACGGTGAGCACCAATGTGCAAGGATCCGTGAACCCGAAGGACACTTCGGTGCGATTCCAAGGATTTGACGGAGATGAATCGAATGATTCATGGTTACATTACACTCCGGTGTCTGAGTCCGATATCAAGAAGTATGTCGCTTTCCGTAGGGCATTCCAAGCAAGAAAGGATCAGCAAATCAAGCAACTGCAACAAAAGCAACAGGAAATTCAATATGTGGCTAAGTATTGGGCAGACGCAATCAACAACGCCAATATCGTAGCCACCATCCTGAAAGTACAAGAATGGATGTATGAAATGGCTGAAACCATCCGCAAGGCTCAGTCCACTCATGATGGTGAAGGTACCTCCAAAGTCCCTCCAACTCCAATTGTTCAAGAATCTCAAGAAGAAGGAACCGCAATCGAAGTCAGCTCAGCTCCCACATTCGGCTTCGACGACTTTGATATGAATGAGGTAAATCAACCCCCTCCTTCTGATGACGATTTGATGATTTTCGATGAAGATGAAGAATCGAGTGGTTCTCAACACTCAACCTCCAAGCCAAAAGCAAAGAAGAAGAAGAAGAAGAATGCGGTGACCAGAAAAGAATTTTTAAGTCTGCAAGCTACAGTCGATCAGATTCTAGCTCGCGGTTAAACCAACACAACCGTAACCAGAAGATATTCCTGGACCGCAGTCCTTGATCGAAAGAATAGAAAGAATGGAAACCCGTGAAAGATTGGCTGCTGAGCGCATCTCCCTGAAGGTTGAAATGGGAATCCGATCCCTGGACACAAGTAGCCAAGCTGATCACAAGCAATTAATGGCTGCTGCGGAGCGCCTCATTTCTGAGGTGTCTGCAATCACGAAAGACTTACAAGCAGCCATTACGGACCAGTCAACTCATTCTCAAAAGCTGATAGCTGAGACTCACACTGCATATGAGTCCACTATCTCAGTCCTTCAAGCTACAATGAACAGACTGCAACGATCTTTATCATCAAACTTCCATGGCCCCGAAATTCTTCAACTCACAAAGGAGATTCACCGGCTGCTCTTCAACACAGCAATCCCCAACAATCAACAACTGGCAGATTCTCTTAAAGCCCAGTTCCAAGAAGTATATGCCAAAGTCGATGGTCTCAGACAATGGCTTGAGGATGCTCCGGTGTTGCATTCCTCAAGAGGGGGAAGTGAGGAAGAAGACCATCATTCCAATCATTCCAACAACATTTCCCACCATCAAAGTCCCCCCATCATTACTGAAAGAGTTCCCTCACCGCAACCATCTCATCAGATGCCACCACCGCATTTGTCTCCACCGCAAAAGGAGATCATTCAAACAACTCCTCCTAAGCGAGCAGAGACCCCTTCCCACTTTAAAAATCTTGCATCCAACATGTCATCCGAACACTCAGATGACTCCCCCGCAACGCAACAAAAGAAAAAAGACTGGAAAGCAGCCAAGTTCGCGGAGCTCATCTGGAGAGAGAACGGATTCGACATCACTATGGATGAGTCCTTAGTGAATTCCTGGATCAATCCCCACCGCAGACTCCTAGATGATGACTACAAACCATACCTTACCTATGCTGAACCCCCCTCTGATGGTTATTAGGATGTTCCAATCTCTCCCATTGCTAAATACTTTACTGTATTTGAGCCTTTTGACCGCAACCTGCCCGACCACAAGAGACTGCCTATGGAATTCGAAAGACTTAATCGGTTCTATGCCAAACATGCGTCTTCCATAGAGAAAATATGGTCTAACGATAGACCATCCGCAGTCAAAAACTACAAGCCCCGGAAGTTCATGAAGGCTGACCTCATCCAATACACTCTCACAAGAAGGGATCACAACTATGTCCGCACCCAAGCTGACTTCCCATGCATGAACCCTGAAGAAGTCTTTCTTATAGCAAAGGTGTTCCATAACAAGTCGGAGAAGCATCCGAAGATGAAGATAACGCTTGAGAGGGCAAGTACTTTCTTGAAGGAAACTGTCTGCGACTTTGCCAAAATTGATGCAGACATACATCCTGTCCTAGCCACAAAATTTGATCTTCCACCACTTGACCCCGAACCCATGATTACTGAAGGATTCCAAGAAAGATCCTTAGGTGCAACAAACTTCCCAGACCTCGGAGTCATCTTCAAACGGAAACTCAATGATACCAAATACTTCATTCCGTTGACTTCCATGAACCGCCTTACAAGGAAGCAGATTGAAGTTTGTCGAACCGCAGTTGAAAAATCAAAACACACAACTGCCGAAGTCAAGTTCGAGATCTTGAGAAGAATCGCCTGGTTAGAAAATATCAGGAAATTTTGGTACTGATCAAGTTTCTAAAACTTGACAACTGAAGAGAAGTTAAAGAGGTCACTTAGGGGGAAATTGTTGAATCATGAAAAGTGACCCTCTTGAACTTCAGCTACCGCAGCTCACAAGGATCCGCAGTCAAGGTTTCATCAGCAACCTCACCCGAAGTCATCATCAACCGCAGTCACTCTTACCTATTAGATTACTTTACTTTGTCTACTTTTATTGTAATACTCTCTATTGTCCAGTATGCCTTGCATGCCTACTCTTAGAGACGTGATCTAGTTTAATTCTTGAGACTCTATAAATAGAGCTCATTCTCACTTATTCAATACAACTTTGATGCTATCATTTTCTATCTCTCTATCTGATTACGCATCTCTCTTTACTCTCAAGCTTCACTAGAATATAACTGATTACAATCTCTCTTCGGAGCAAGTCTCTTGTGACTTAATCACTAAGTTTGATCTCACTTACTAACTTGGTCTGAATGCATTCCTCGTTATGAATCAACTTATATGTATACTTGATATAACAATTGTTGTCATTTACATTTCTTTACTTTTCCGCAACTAACTTTCTAACTATCTAACTCTAACTTATTAATATTATTGTTGAGCTTTTAGATCCTTCGAGATAAACTATTCCGCAACTATACTTATTCTAACGTTTGTTCAAGTGTGTCTCAAAGTTTTTCTCTCAACAATTGGTATCAGAGCCATAATGGTTGCTTTTTGAAAACAAGACTCTGATTTTCAAAGGGCCTTCTATACCACTGAAGCTCATTTCTTAAAAAAAAAACTTCAAAAAAAAAAACAAAGACAAATGGCACAATCGTTCTCTCTTAATGTTTCCAACAATGTTGATGGTTCCAATCGAGCCCCAATATTGGTATCAAATGAATATCATTATTGGTCTCAAAGAATGGAAAGATACTTAAGGAGACTTGGTAGAGATGTATGGCGATCCGTAGAAGAAGGACCACATGTCCCAGTTCTTACACCAGTCCAAACTGATGGCGCTACAGCCATACTAGGAGGAGGTCAACCAGTCATGAGCCGTCCCACCAAGGATGATCTTGATAAAATGGAAAATGATGTTGTTGCCTTTTATGAAATTTCTTGTGGAGTTGCTCCTGACAACTTCGACATTATCATAAACTGTCAATCCACAAAAGAGATTTGGGAAGTTCTCAAGAATTTGTACGAAGGCTCAGAACAAGCACAAGACAAGAAGCTTACAACCGCACTCAATGAGTTCAATAATTTCAAAGCTCACACTGGCGAAAGCTTAAAAGACTCCTTTAAAAGGTTCAATCTGATAGTCACCAAGTTATCAAATGCTGGCACCATCCGCAGTAACCATGAAACAAATCTTCAGTTTCTTAATGGTTTGGGAAGACATTGGACTATGGCTAAGATGATAGTCCAAGGAGATAGAAAGATTCACTCTTTGTCTCTCTACAAGCTCTACAGAGAACTGCAAGCACAAGAATCCACCGTACTCAAAGACTGTGCTGACTTCGGAGGACCACTCGCTCTCATAGCACAAGCTCCACCCAATCAATCCTACTCTCCCTCGTATGACACTGCACCGCAGTAATACGAAGCTGATTCAGAGTATGATGATGAAGAAGAATTTCAGAAGGCTATTGCTCTGGTTAGCCAACAGTTCAATCGACTACCACCTCCTTCCTTCCGCAAGAATCAACAGTTCAACAAACCTCCATTCAATCGTAACTTCAACCCGCAGAATAACCATCCTCGATATCCCAAAAGTTCTCATCCACCACCTCAATCTCAGAATACTCAACCAAAGAAGGCACCGCAGTCCATCCAAACCAGTGACTCCGGTACTCCATCAGAAGACAAAAGTGATATTGTAATTTGTCATAAGTGCAACAAAGAGAATCACTTTGCAAAGGATTTCAAGGCCAATGTAGTGAAAGACAGAGCATTCTACCTTAGAATGGCTCAAGAATTGGAAGATAAGGAAAATGCAAGGGCATACGTATCCCATGTCAAAAGAGACCATCAAGTTTGGTCATCCGGAGATGAAGAAGAAGCCATCAGCAGTATCAAAGGAAAAGGCAAAATCTGCATGCTGGCAACTGCGGATGATGATGTGTCTACAAAGCTGGAAAAGAACTACTGCTACATGGCAAAGGATGGAACTCTAAGCATCGTCGAATAGGTAAAACTCATGATCCAAACTCTAAACGAAAGCATGCATGACTGTCAACCTTTCATAGATAATCTTAATGACACATGTGCTGCCGTCCTTACAGACTATAACAAAGCCTTAGATGAGAAGAACATTGCGTCCCAAGAGATGTTCCATGTAAGAGGACGAATGGATAACAAAAGACTCAAAATGGCTATGTTACAAAAGGACTTAGAGTTAGAAAAAGATGCAAGAATTTTGAGTGAAACACAATTAGAGATAGCTTTGAACCAGAGAGATTTAGCTCAGAGTGAAATTGTACGCTTAAATCTTTTAATAGAAAATTTGTTCAATGAAAGTGAAGCTATTGAAAATTTGGTAAATAATAGAACCGTGGACAATACATACAATTGGGGTTGGTCAAATGGATATCCTACCGCAATGGATTCCTCACCCCGGTTTAACAAAGATCGACTGTAAAATCCCTTCGGACCGAGAATTTCATTTCCCAGTCAATGACAAGACTTTTCCCGAAGATATCAGAACACACTTCGGTAGACTTCATAATCTAAGAAATAATTGTATCATTGAGGAAATTGTGCCTGAGGTTTCGGGTCACACAAGTGATCAAATTCCTATCTGTGGCACAATTTACCCAAATTCTCAAACCTCATCCGTAGTTGATGAAGAAATTGTTATTGAGGGTCCGGGACTCTCGCAAGACTTCCCATCTCTACCCTCAGACCGCAGTGTCTCTCATTGTAGTCATGAACCACAGAAGTCCCATAAAAGTCCCACTGAAGTCCCAACTAAGACTTACTATGCGGTAGTCAAATCATCCTTACCGCAGTCCTCGAACAAAGGTTCTGCGACTCTTCAACCAATTCATCACGAATTACCCATAGAAAACTTTGAAGTGGGATAATGTTCTCAAATCCCTGAATCTTCAAGTTCGGATGACTCAAGCCCTCGTTTTCATAAATTTTCAAAGCTTTCCAGGAAACCGCAGCTGAACATCAATGACTGCGGTTCCCCAAAAACCTTAGCTAAAAAGGCTTTCAAAGAGGAAATTCGATCCCGAGGCACAAATAGACAAATTTTTTTCGAAAAACAAGAGGCATATCAGATTTCCAAAGTCCAAGAGTCCAGAAAAATTTTCTCACACTATTTTTAAAAAAACTCTCCCATCAAGAAAAGATACAAAAAGGAATGTACAGTTTCAACAGTCATTCCTCACTCTTCTGACACAACCCAAAAGAAAGATAGGTCTTTTCGAAGCAATGGTTTTCAAATCTATTCCTCAGATGATCCGAAATGGAAGGGTATCTTACCCACTCCAACACTTTTAAAATCACATCAAAATTTTAACAAGTGGAAGGGTATTCTACCAAATCCAACAAAAAGGTCCGAAAGATCTACACGTGCTAAACCTTTTTCAAAACAAACTTTTTCAAAGTCCAACAACACTCATGTCAGATATTACCAACCTCGGACCGGTCACAAGCCCAACTCATCCTTTAGACCGCTGACCAAACATGGTGTCAGAACAAAAGACAAAATCTCAACCTGTAAATGTCAGTGTAGTTGCCAAAAAGATTCATCCTATGTTAAATCTAGTTGGTTTCAGAAACCTCGTAATTTTTCAAATAAACACAACACTCCAAAATTGCACAAACACCCAGGACTAGGATTAAAAGTTGACAAGAAACCCGTCCCTGCAACCTCAGTCCATGCATCAATCAGAAATTCACCTATTGTCCCAGGCTCCAAACTAGTTTGGATGCCTAAACTAACCGTGTAATTCTCAGGCTTTGTGCAAGGAGGAACAAGAAGATGAATGGTTAATTGACAGTGCCTGCTCCTTGCACATGACCGGAAGGTTAGAATACCTTCGGGATTTCAGGCCAATTTGCAACGGTGGAAATGTCACATTCGGCAACAATGCGAATGAGATCATCCGAGGTTATGGTGTTCTTACTACGGGAAACTTCTCTATTCAAAAGGTTGCTTATGTAGAAAGCCTTAAACACAATCTCATCAGTGTTGGCCAACTATGTAAGGCAGGCCATCGAGTTGAATTTGATGACCAATATTGCTATAATGACAAGTGATAGGAACACGTGTCTGATCAAGTCCCGATCCGAAGGTACTATATATCCTCTGGACGTCTCTCTGATCATAGGAAAACCGCAGTTATGTTTCCTATCCAAAGCCGTATCCGAAGTCAGCTGGCTATGGCACCGCAAGCTAACTCATCTCAACTTCAGGTACATCAACAATTTGGTTAGCGGAGAACTAGTCAGAGGCCTCCCAATTCTCAAGTTCAGCAATGATACTCTCTGTCCTGCATGTGAATGTGGAAAGCAATCCAAAGCAAGTCACCCCATGGTGATTGACTCTTCAATTTCTGAACCACTGGAGCTCTTGCACATTGATCTCTGCGGTCCATCCACCGTAGCCAGTCTCCATTACAAGAAATACATATTGGTTATAGTAGATGACTTCACACGCTTCACATGGGTTTTCTTTCTTAGACTCAAGTCAGAAACACCGCAGATTCTCATCAATTTCATAAAGGAAATAGAACTTCAGATTAAGTTATCAGTACGACGTATCCGAAGTGATAATGGAACCGAGTTTACTAATCATATCCTAAATAGTTCTTGGTTTCCAAGGGCATCACTCACAACTTCTCCGCTCCCTACACACCGCAACAAAATGGGGTAGTAGAGCGAAGGAACCGCACTCTAGTAGAAGCAGCCAGATCCATGCTCAACTTCGCACACCTTCCTCTCTACTTCTGGGCCGAAGCAGTGGCCACCGCATGCTTTGTACAGAACCGAAGCATTGTGTGCAAACGTCTCAACAAAACACCGTATGAGGGCCTTAATGTCACACCCCCAAACCAAGGATGGCGGAAACGTCCGGGGGTGGAGGACTTCATGTATAGTATCATAACAACAATTGTAATAGTAATTCAAGCAAACACAACCAACATATATATAATTGAAAAAAGTTACATCATTGTATGAATTACATGTTTACGAATCAATTTACAATATGTTGACAAAATATGAAATAGTAGAAGCCTTAGCGTCCCATCCTCAAAAGCACTTGGTTACCTGTTTAATGATTTCCTGAGAATACAAGTTGTTTGGAAAAGTGTCAACACAAAGGTTGGTGAGTTCATAAGCTTTTGTTTGATATTATTAAAAGCCTTTCGTTTGTAAAAGTAGTATTTGTTTTAGAAAATCCAATATTTTCCTTAAAATGTATATGTAGTCTTAAATTCAAAGACCGAAATGTATAAGTAACTTTTCTTACTTATAATAAATAATGTAAGTTTAAATCGACATAAACTCGTTTAATTTTAATGAAGTTCCCGTAAATTCCAATATTTATTAATACTTTGTGTGAGTTTATTATAACCATGCTATGACCAAGGTTGCCTAAAACGACGTTCTTCGGGCGTCGGAAATGTTATGACATTTGTCACCCCAGACCTATCGGTCTAACTGTTGCATGCAGTTTAGGTGTGGGTTTGTCAAACCCAATATAGATCTATACACAACTATCACGCTCTCCCTCAAGGAGACTCTGGTTACAATACATGACTTAATGGTAATTTGAAGTAAATGTCTCACAAAGTCATTAACGGAATTACGTGTTATGAAAACTTGGTACCGTATGGCCGTACCTTGCTTAATGAAAATATCCTTTGTATAAATGTACTCTTTTTAAATGTATGTGTTATGTAATGTATCATAAACTATACCTATTATAGTTTATCAACCAAGGGTAGTACGTAGTAATGTATGCAAACTATATTCAAAATAGTTTATTAAATGTTTGAATGTATCGGTTGTACTTTGATTTTAATCACTTGTTATTCTTTATATTTTATATGTCCAAATCCATTTGTAAACTAATGTGTGTCTAAATATTAAGATAAAATGTCATATATTGCAATAACATATAATCACATAAAGATATACACCTTGCTCAACATGTTACAAGGTGAAATGAAATTGACAGCAACTTTTCGTTGAATACAGTTTCTGTTACTGTTTTTAGAAAATTTATAGAAAAATCATCAAAGCTCTAAATCCAAATCCGCAAATTCTGATTGTTTGGAATATGAGTCTAGTTTGTTCGTAAATTTTATCATGATTTTTAGTGATCTCTAACAGAGGTGAAAATGTTCATAATCACAGACTGGTCCGGGTTTGCCTCTGAAATGACAGGCAGTTTTGTAAAAATCACCATAAATTGTAGAAAAATCATATGCAGATGTGCAAGTAGCCATTTTAAAGCTAAGAGTTTGAACTACTTTCACCTGGAACAATTTTGAAAACTAAAATATTTAAGTTGACCAAAACAGTCCGTGATCGAAGTTCATCTTTTCTGATGTAATCTGATAGAAAAAGTTTAATTGTGTTCTTGATGATTTTACTTGTATTCCCCCCTTAAAACTTACGAAAAACATGTAAATGTAGGGGTATGAACTCACCTTATGTGGTTTCAGTAGATGAAAGTGAGAGAGAGGAAGTATTCAACCCAAGAACACTAAGAAGATGTCTTGATGATTCGAGAATCTAACACCGAATAAGATGGAATTTGTGTAAGATATCATTGATTTGAGTATAATGGAGTGTAATAATTATATGAATGATGAAGATACTTACTAATTGAAGAAAGAAATCCCTGGAGAAAGCCTTGAAGTTGAGAGAAAAGATGAGAGAATTTTGGAGAGTTTGTTTGGTTGTTAAGTGTAGAATGAAAGGACTTTATGGAGAATGAGGAGAGAGGATCAATCCTCCAGCTCTTAGAACGTGGGAAGAGCTGGAGATTGGGTGTAAAGGTCCACTAAGGTGACAAGGAGTAGTGGGAAAGAGTGGCTAATCATAGAGTGAGGTGGTGGTGGTTTGCTTTTGCCATAAATTAAGGAAAAGCAAATATTCCCTCAATAATTAGTTCAACCACTAATTCTTTTAATATATTTTTATAAAAACCCTGGAGATTTATATATTTTGGGGCCTTAGTTTATAAAATAAAGTTTTGGGTGAAAATCCCACGTTAAAATAATGAAAAACGGAGTTAAAACGAAGTCGTAGTCGAAAAACCGGTAAAAAGGGGCCGTCTGCGAGACCTCTCGCATGGAGGCCGGATTCGGACCCTCGCATGCGAGGCTGCTGTCTGATGGCTTCGGATTCGGTCTCCTGAGAGGCTTCAGCTTCGGTCCTGATGAGAGGCTTCGGATCCGAGGCCTCGGATGAGAGGCTTCGGTCCTGAAGCTTCAGTTCCAGGTCCTTAAGGCTATTTTACCCGTTTTTACTCCGTTTCAAGCGATTTTTGACCCGGTTAAGGGTCGATATGACCCAAATGATTACAAAAAGTTAAAGTAACTTTTGAGAGAGATTTGGGAGAGATTTCAAATAGAAAGAGATATAGTGAAAATGATTTAGAGAGGTTTCGTTTGTGATTAATTTGAGTGTCCGGCTTCACAACGCAAGGTTCGTAAACCCCGTTAAACCGTGTTTTAGTGTCGTACACAATCCTGATGATTGTGCAATAGTGTTTTATCGCTTTGGTTCGTTGCTTAGCACTGTTAAGGCTAAGGAAAATCAAACACATGAACTTTCCAAATGATGATTTCTCATTAAAATAGCGAATTGTATAGTGATTACATAACGTAAACCCTAACATACAAGGGTTATTGGAGTTGACCGGTTTGACTTGTTGACTTTGTTTGACTTTGACTTGACCGAAATTTGACGGTTGTCACATCATCCCCCCGTTAGAAGGAATTTCGTCCCGAAATTTTCATTTTGACTGGGATTTCAAGAGTTTGGGAAGAGATGTGGATACTTTTGTTTCATCTGATCCTCGCGTTCCCAGGTGAATTCGGGTCCTCATTTAGCGTTCCAACGGACCTTCACGATGGGAATACGACTTTGTTTCGTTCGTTTGATTTCCCGATCCATGATTTCGACTGGTTCCTCCACGAAGTGGAGGTTTTCGTTAACTTCGATTTCGTCGAGTGGTATTACGAGTGTCTCATCAGACAAACACTTCTTTAGGTTCGACACGTGAAATGTGGGATGTACTTTGTCGAGTTCCTGAGGTAATCGAAGTTTGTATGCTACTGGCCCAATCCTAGCAAGGATTTCGAATGGCCCGATGTACCTTGGATTTAGTTTCCCGCGTTTGCCGAATCGTATCATTCCTTTCCAAGGGGAAACTTTTAGTAGTACACGATCACCCACCTGGAATTCCAAGGGTTTGCGTCGTTTGTCTGCGTAACTCTTTTGCCGATCGCGAGACGCTTTCAGTCTTTCTCGAATTTGAACGATCTTTTCTGTGGTTTCCCTTATGATTTCAGGGCCAGTGAGGGTGCTATTAGAGACTTGCCCTCTAGCTAGCTGTGTATCCCCCACCTCAGCCCAACACAGGGGTGATCTGCATTTGCGACCGTAAAGAGCTTCGAATGGAGCGACTTTGATGCTAGTATGATAGCTGTTATTGTAGGAGAATTCGATAAGCGGTAGATGGGTATCCCATGCTTTACCGAAGTCTATCACACAAGCTCTTAACATGTCTTCCAACGTTTGAATGGTTCGTTCGCTCTGTCCGTCGGTTTGTGGGTGGTAGGCCGTACTCATGTCAAGCCTAGTTCCCAATGATTTTTATAGAGACTGCCAAAACCGTGAGGTAAATCTACTATCTCTATCGGAGATAATGGATATCGGCACACCATGGAGTCGTACAATCTCTCTGATGTACGTTCTAGTCAGCTTCTCCATCTTGTCGGTTTCTTTTATCGGTAGGAAGTGTGCTGATTTGGTCAATCTGTCTACGATTACCCATATGGTGTCAAGCCCGCCCGATGTCTTAGGCAGCTTGGTTATGAAGTCCATGGTTATTCGTTCCCACTTCCACTCAGGTATATCCGGCTGTTGTAATAGCCCAGATGGTTTCTGGTATTCGATTTTGACCTTGGCGCAAGTCAGACACTTGCTCACATAGGTAGCAATCTCAGCTTTCATGTTCGGCCACCAATATAATTTCTTGAGGTCCAGATACATCTTATCTGACCCGGGATGGATGGAATATCGAGTCTTGTGTGCTTCATTCATGATGACGTCTCGGAGTCCACCGAACTTCGGTGTCCAGATTCGATTCATGAGATAACGTACTCCATCATCCTTGACTTGTAAGTTTTTATCCATTCCCCTTAATGTCTCTCCTGCCACCTTTTCTGGTTTCAAAGCTTCTAGTTGAGCTTCCTTGATTTGTATGGTCGTGTGGGAATGGATCGTCATTGTTAAGGATTTTACTCGGCGGCCCGAGTACTCCTTCCTGCTTAGAGCATCAGCCACTACATTGGCCTTGCCCGGATGATAACGAATTTCGCACTCGTAGTCATTCAGCAACTCTACCCATCTCCTCTGTCGCATGTTGAGCTCTTTCTGATTGAGGATATGCTGAAGACTTTTGTGATCAGTGAAGATAGTGCATTTCGTGCCGTAGAGGTAGTGTCTCCAGATCTTCAAAGCGAATACCACTGCTCCTAATTCCAGGTCGTGCGTAGTATAATTAACCTCGTGCGTCTTAAGCTGTCTTGATGCATACGCGATAACCTTCCCTCTCTGCATGAGCACACATCCGAGGCCTTGATTCGAAGCATCACAGTACACTACGAAGTCCTCGGTTCCCTCTGGGAGAGACAAGATCGGTGCGCTGCATAGGGCTTGTTTTAACGTTTGGAAAGCAGTTTCTTGTTTATTTTCCCACTTGAAAATCACACCTTTCTGCGTCAAGGTGGTGAGTGGTTTCGCAATCTTGGAGAAGTTTTGTATAAATCTTCGGTAGTAGCCAGCAAGCCCAAGGAATTGTCGAATTTCGGTTGGCGTCTTGGGTGCTGACCAATTCTCGATTGCCTTGATCTTGGAGGGATCCACATGTATGCCTTTCTCACTTACCACATGGCCAAGGAAATCCACTTCTCTAATCCAGAATTCACACTTAGAGAACTTAGCATAAAGCTTCTCCGCTCTTAGTGTCTCTAGCACTTGGCGTAGATGTAGGCGATGCTCTTCTTCGCTTCGCGAGTAGATCAAGATATCGTCGATGAATACGATTACAAACTTATCTAGGTAGGGTCGACACACTCTATTCATTAGGTCCATGAATACCGCAGGTGCGTTTGTTAAACCGAAGGACATCACCACAAACTCGTAGTGCCCATAGCGAGTTCTGAATGCAGTTTTGGGAATATCTTCTTCTTGAACTCGTAGCTGATGGTAACCTGACCTTAGGTCGATCTTTGAGAAGAAATTTGCTCCTTGGAGTTGGTCGAAAAGGTCGTCGATTCGGGGTAGAGGATATCGGTTCTTGATGGTGAGTTTGTTTAGTTCCCGATAGTCGATGCACATGCGAAAGGATCCGTCCTTCTTCTTTACAAAAAGGACTGGTGCTCCCCAAGGTGAGAAGCTTGGTCTGATGAACCCTTTGCTCAAAAGCTCGTTCAACTGACTGGACAACTCTTGCATTTATGTTGGTGCGAGGCGGTATGGAGCTCTGGCTACGGGGGTAGCTCCGGGTATTAAGTCAATTCTGAAATCGACTTGTCGTGCGAGTGGTACACCAGGAAGATCTTCTGGGAACACATCCGGGAAGTTACACACTTCGGGGATGTCTTTGATGTCTTTCACGTCTTGTTTCTTGTCTACTACGTGGGCCAAGAAGGCGTGGTACTCCTTCCGGAGATACTTTTGGGCTTTGATGCATGAGATGATTTGTAAATTCGCACTAGGTTTGTCACCATAGATGAGAAGGGTTTCGTCATTTGGTAGATTAAGGCGAACGGCCCTTTCGTAACATAGAATGTCGGCACGGTGAGGAACTAACCAATCCATCCCGATGATTACGTCGAAGCTTTTTATGGTGACTGGCATCAGGTCAATTTTAAATGTATGGTTGTCTAGAGTGAGAGTACACTTTGAGTATATATCGCTAGTGCATTCTACTTTCCCATTTGCCATTTCTACTACATAAGTATCCTTTAGTGATTGGGGATTTTGTTCAAGTAATTGTTTATATTGGTGGCTCACGAAACTCCTCTCCCTCCACTATCGAATAGTACGCATGCATAAGAGTTATTGAGGAGAAACGTACCGGTAACCACCGCGGGATCCTCAACTGCTTCCCCATGTCCTATTGCCAGGATTCTTCCTACTCTACCAGCATTAGGGGCTTGTGCTTTGGGGCAGTTTCTTTTGAAGTGACCTGCGTCTCCACAGTTGTAGCAGGTTTGGGTTGCCCCCGTACTGGCGACTTGGTTGATTGGTCGAGCCGGCGCTTTACAGAAACGAGCAGTGTGCCCCTTCCTGTCACAGTTGATACAGTGCATCTCCCTACAAGCACCATTGTGGTGAAAGTTGCACTTCTTGCACTTGGGTAGGGTTCCAGCATATGGCTTCAGTGGTGCAGTAGTGGCAGCATGGACAACAACAGTTTGTTGCTTCTTAGCGGGGTCCTGTGCTGGTTGGCTCTTCTTTTGGTTCCAGAACTTCCTTTTGTTGTTTCCCCCTTTTGATTGATCAGTGGTGGTGGTTGTAGTATTATGACCGGCTCGGTGGTCAACAAGTTGTTGTGCCAGCTCTCTGGCACTGTCAAAAGTAGTTGGCCTTGAAGCCAGGACACTACTTTGCACTTGGGGAGACAGTCCCCAAAGGTATCACTCCACCTTTTTCTCCTCCGGAGTAACCATTGTTGGGCAGAGGAGAGCCAATTCATTGAATCGGGTGGTGTAGGTTTCAAGGTCGGAGCCCGTCATCCTGAGGTTCCAAAGTTCTTGTTCCAGCTTTTGAATCTCACCTCTCGGGCAGTACTCCTTCATCATCAACGTTTTTAGTTCTGCCCAGGTTATGGAGCTAGCCACTTCGAGAGTAAGTGAATTAATCCGGCAGTTCCACCAAGTAAGGGCCCGGCCAGTGAAAGTGAAGGCTGCGAACTTAACTTTGCTCGGTTCGGGGCAAGAGCACGCCTGAAAGACTACTTCGGTCTTTTCAAACCATTGCATTAAAGTGATGACTCCCCCGCTCCCATTGAAGTTGTCGGGTTTGCCATTTGTGAAGTCTTTGTAGGTGCACTCTCTTGTGCGCACCCATCTGTCACCCTGGTTAGAGGGTGTAACACCTGGTCCAGATCCACCATTTCCATTAGAGACAATTTGGGACACAGCTGCCGCTACTGCTGCTGCTATTGCAGCTTGGAGTATTGCTGGATCAAATTGTGGAAGTGGCGGCAGAGGTGTTGGTGATGGTGGTGGAGGTATCGGTGATGGTGATGGTGGTGGAGGTGTCGGTGATGGTGATGGTGGTGGAGGTGTTGGTAGTGGTGGTGGAAGTGTCGGTGATGGTGGTGGAGGTGTTGGTAGTGGTGGTGGAAGTGTCGGTGATGGTGGTGGAGGTGTTAGTAGTGGTGGTGGAGGTGGTGCTGCACTGCTAGATGGTCTAGTCTCCTTCCTTGGCGGCATGGTTCTGTCATAAGTTGTAAACCAATGTACTTTTAGTACAAGTATATTTATAGGAAGAGAAATCTTTTATACATAAAGTATATTATTATGTTGTTTTCCGATATGTTTACGATACATACGATTTTATACTTTTAATTGACCCAATACATTGGGCTATGAGGTAAAATGAAAGTCTAAAATATTTTATTTGAGTTTCCTTGTTTCCAAGTATATGACCATTTGTAAGAGTTTCCCATATGCTAATTTAGCCGGGACATAATTAATATATTTATTATAGTAACACAAAATACTCTTATAGTATTTGTAAATATTTAGTTTTGAGTTCTTAAAGTATCCTTTGTGGTGTGATATTAGGTTGTTAGATTTGTTGCCCATCCTGACCATCCCCCGGTATATGCAAGTCAATTCTCGGACTGATATAGTTGATCAGGCTATATCCTTCCCAGAATTAATCCACATATACTAAGGCATACTCAAAATGTTCAACTCTTCTTCTTTTGCTTTATGTTTTCTCTAGTCATGATATCATGCGAGCATGTAATGTATGTATGTATACTTTAATCAAGAAAATCATTTATTTTCTAAAAGTATATTTATTTGAAAAATGCACAATTCAGAGACTATCAGTCCCAATTGTGTTTATAGTTTGTATATCTTATGTGGTTTGATATACTTAATTCACTATAAACTGTGCTCTGATACCAATCTGTCACACCCCCAAACCAAGGATGGCGGAAACGTCCGGGGGTGGAGGACTTCATGTATAGTATCATAACAACAATTGTAATAGTAATTCAAGCAAACACAACCAACATATATATAATTGAAAAAAGTTACATCATTGTATGAATTACATGTTTACGAATCAATTACAATATGTTGACAAAATATGAAATAGTAGACGCCTTAGCGTCCCATCCTCAAAAGCACTTGGTTACCTGTTTAATGATTTCCTGAGAATACAAGTTGTTTGGAAAAGTGTCAACACAAAGGTTGGTGAGTTCATAAGCTTTTGTTTGATATTATTAAAAGCCTTTCGTTTGTAAAAGTAGTATTTGTTTTAGAAAATCCAATATTTTCCTTAAAATGTATATGTAGTCTTAAATTCAAAGACCGAAATGTATAAGTAACTTTTCTTACTTATAATAAATAATGTAAGTTTAAATCGACATAAACTCGTTTAATTTTAATGAAGTTCCCGTAAATTCCAATATTTATTAATACTTTGTGTGAGTTTATTATAACCATGCTATGACCAAGGTTGCCTAAAACGACGTTCTTCGGGCGTCGGAAATGTTATGACATTTGTCACCCCAGACCTATCGGTCTAACTGTTGCATGCAGTTTAGGTGTGGGTTTGTCAAACCCAATATAGATCTATACACAACTATCACGCTCTCCCTCAAGGAGACTCTGGTTACAATACATGACTTAATGGTAATTTGAAGTAAATGTCTCACAAAGTCATTAACGGAATTACGTGTTATGAAAACTTGGTACCGTATGGCCGTACCTTGCTTAATGAAAATATCCTTTGTATAAATGTACTCTTTTTAAATGTATGTGTTATGTAATGTATCATAAACTATACCTATTATAGTTTATCAACCAAGGGTAGTACGTAGTAATGTATGCAAACTATATTCAAAATAGTTTATTAAATGTTTGAATGTATCGGTTGTACTTTGATTTTAATCACTTGTTATTCTTTATATTTTATATGTCCAAATCCATTTGTAAACTGATGTGTGTCTAAATATTAAGATAAAATGTCATATATTGCAATAACATATAATCACATAAAGATATACACCTTGCTCAACATGTTACAAGGTGAAATGAAATTGACAGCAACTTTTCGTTGAATACAGTTTCTGTTACTGTTCTTAGAAAATTTATAGAAAAATCATCAAAGCTCTAAATCCAAATCCGCAAATTCTGAGAGTTTGGAATATGAGTCTAGTTTGTTCGTAAATTTTATCATGATTTTTAGTGATCTCTAACAGAGGTGAAAACGTTCATAATCACAGACTGGTCCGGGTTTGCCTCTGAAATGACAGGCAGTTTTGTAAAAATCACCATAAATTGTAGAAAAATCATATGCAGATGTGCAAGTAGCCATTTTAAAGCTAAGAGTTTGAACTACTTGCACCTGGAACAGTTTTGAAAACTAAAATATTTAAGTTGACCAAAACAGTCCGTGATCGAAGTTCATCTTTTCTGATGTAATCTGATAGAAAAAGTTTAATTGTGTTCTTGATGATTTTACTTGTATTCCCCCCCTTAAAACTTAAGAAAAACATGTAAATGTAGGGGTATGAACTCACCTTATGTGGTTTCAGTAGATGAAAGTGAGAGAGAGGAAGTATTCAACCCAAGAACACTAAGAAGATGTCTTGATGATTCGAGAATCTAACACCGAATAAGATGGAATTTGTGTAAGATATCATTGATTTGAGTATAATGGAGTGTAATAATTATATGAATGATGAAGATACTTACTAATTGAAGAAAGAAATCCCTGGAGAAAGCCTTGAAGTTGAGAGAAAAGATGAGAGAATTTTGGAGAGTTTGTTTGGTTGTTAAGTGTAGAATGAAAGGACTTTATGGAGAATGAGGAGAGAGGATCAATCCTCTAGCTCTTAGAACGTGGGAAGAGCTGGAGATTGGGTGTAAAGGTCCACTAAGATGACAAGGAGTAGTGGGAAAGAGTGGCTAATCATAGAGTGAGGTGGTGGTGGTTTGCTTTTGCCATAAATTAAGGAAAAGCAAATATTCCCTCAATAATTAGTTCAACCACTAACTCTTTTAATATATTTTTATAAAAACCCTGAAGATTTATATATTTTGGGGCCTTAGTTTATAAAATAAAGTTTTGGGTGAAAATCCCACGTTAAAATAATGAAAAACGGAGTTAAAACGAAGTCGTAGTCGAAAAACCGGTAAAAAGGGGCCGTCTGCGAGACCTCTCGCATGGAGGCCGGATTCGGACCCTCGCATGCGAGGCTGCTGTCTGATGGCTTCGGATTCGGTCTCCTGAGAGGCTTCAGCTTCGGTCCTGATGAGAGGCTTCGGATCCGAGGCCTTGGATGAGAGGCTTCGGTCCTGAAGCTTCAGTTCCAGGTCCTTAAGGCTATTTTACCCGTTTTTACTCCGTTTGAAGCGATTTTTGACCCGGTTAAGGGTCGATATGACCCAAATGATTACAAAAAGTTAAAGTAACTTTTGAGAGAGATTTGGGAGAGATTTAGGAGAGATTTCAAATAGAAAGAGATAGAGTGAAAACGATTTAGAGAGGTTTCGTTTGTGATTAATTTGAGTGTCCGGCTTCACAACGCAAGGTTCGTAAACCCCGTTAAACCGTGTTTTAGTGTCGTACACAATCCCGATGATTGTGCAATAGTGTTTTATGGCTTTGGTTCGTTGTTTAGCACTGTTAAGGCTAAGGAAAATCAAACACATGAACTTTCCAAATGATGATTTCTCATTAAAATAGCGAATTGTATAGTGATTACATAACGTAAACCCTAACATACAAGGGTTATTGGAGTTGACCGGTTTGACTTGTTGACTTTGTTTGACTTTGACTTGACCGAAATTTGACGGTTGTCACACTTAACAACCGCAAGCCAAATGTCCGCTTCTTTCACATCCTTGGGTGTAGATGTTTTTTGATCAACAACAAAGATCATCTTAACAAGTTTGCACCAAAGTCTGATGAAGGCATCTTCCTTGGCTATTCCACTAACAAAGTTGCTTACAGGGTTCTCATTAGACGTACAAGGCTAATCATTGAAAGCTTCAATGTGAAATTTGATGACTATCACATCCGCAACACCCCTCCATCCACTGAAACCATAGCAATCCTGGAAAGTGATATTCCTGCTTCTTCGGGTCCATTAAATCTAGTTGAAGTAAACTATGATGATCTCTTCGACCCTGTAGAAACAACAAAATTATCCGAAGTTCTTGTGTCTCAGGAAGCTCAACAGCAGCACGCTGATGTATCTGGTCCATCACTATCCGAAGTAGCATCTCACAATACTTCCACCTCGCTGGTTGAGGGGGAAAGTTCTACTCCGGATCAAGTAACAACCATCGAGGTTCCAGTGCTTGATGTAGCTCAAGTTCCCATCCGCAGAGAATCATTACCATCAAACGTCTCTTAGGACTCGGATAATGAAAACATAGAGAACATTGACACAATAACAGACTCAAGGATTATCACACTCCCATCCACAATCCAGGGGGAACCTTCTCAGGTTCAAAGGGAACTCCCATTAGCACTCCAGGGGGAACCGTCACAATCTGCCCTAGAGAACTCTGATCCCACTCTCCCAATTCAAGACAATTCAGCAGGATGTTCTCAAGTCCAGGGGGAACTGCCATCTCCAACCGCAGAGTCTTCTGATATAGAATACATTCCCTCTACCGCAGCTGCTGATTATCTGCAACCTCGTCTACACGTATGGACGAAGGACCACCCACCAGGTCAAATCATTGGCAACCTATCCACAGGTATCGAGACTCGATCTTCCAAGGATTTATCTGATCATTGTCACTACGCAACATTTATGTCCTCGGTCGAGCCCCGAACGATCAAAGAAGCATTACTAGAACCAGACTGGATATCCGCAATGCAAGAAGAGCTAGAAGAATTCAAAAGAAACAAAGTATGGCAGCTCGTCCCGAAGCCGCAAGGTCACACTATTGTTGGTACTAGATGGGTGTTCAAAAACAAGCTGGATGAATCTGGTGCGGTAGTTAGAAACAAGGCAAGGTTAGTTGCAAAGGGATATAGTCAACTTGAAGGTATTGACTATGATGAAACGTATGCTCCGGTAGCACGAATGGAAGCCATCTGAATGTTCTTAGCATACGCAGCCCACAAGAACATCAAGGTTCATCAAATGGATGTAAAAAGTGCTTTTCTCAATGGGGAACTAAAAGAGGAGGTTTATCTTCAGCAACCTCCGGGCTTTAAAAGTGTTGAATTCCCAGACCACTGCTACAAGCTTGAAAAAGTAGTCTACGGTCTAAAGCAAGCCCCAAGAGCGTGGTACGAGACTCTTTCTGAATTTCTTGTCTCGTCCGGATACAAAAGAGGAGTGATTGATCCCACTTTATTTAGAAAAGCAAATGTTAATCACCTTATGATTGTACAAATATATGTGGATGATATCATCTTCGGATCAACTGATCAAGGAATGGTGAATGAATTTGCTAAGCTCATGACCAACAAGTTCCAAATGAGCATGAATAGAGAGATTAACTTGTTTCTAGGACTTCAAGTGAAACAAGTTCCTCAAGGGATATTCATTCATCAGGCGAAATACACCACATAACTGTTAAAGAAAAATTCAATGGACAACTGTTCTTCGGCTAAGGTCCCCATGGCCTTCGGATATAAGATATCTGCTGATCCCTCGGGCGATCAGTGGATCACAAGACTTATAAAGGTATCATAGGCTCATTAATGTACCTCACCGCAAGCCGACCAAATATCGTATTTGCAACTGGTGTATGCGCAAGGTATCAGGCTGACCCAAAAGTGTCACACATGACCGCAGCCAAACAAATTCTAAGATACCTGAAAGGAAGCAAAACTCTCGGTTTATGATACCCCACAGGCAATGACTTTAGCCTACAAGCATTCACAGATGCGGATCACGCCGGATGCAGACTAGATCGAAAAAGCACCTAAGGAGGATGTCAATTTCTGGGAGGAAGACTCGTCAGCTGGTCATCAAGAAAACAAAGTTGTGCATCACTGTCCACCGCAGAAGCTGAATATGTGGCCGCAACCAGCTGCTGTTCTCAAGTCTTATGGATGAAAACACAACTTATGGACTACAGATACAGAATGCTGCGGATACCAATCTATTGTGACTCTGAAAGTGCTATAGCTAGTTCCCACAATCCAATTCAGCACTCCAAGACAAAGCATATTGAACGACGATATCACTTTATCAAAGACCACATCCTGAAAGGTAACATTGAACTCATCTTTATCCATACTCGTGAAGAGATTGCTGATGTGTTCACAAAGGTGCTTGACTCTACAAAACTCAACAGTTTCTTACAAATGCTAGGAATGATGAATCCGGACCCACACTTCTTTTTTAATTTATAGGTACCGCAGACCATCCTTGGTCTCTGTTGCGGTACTAACTGAAGTTACTTATGATAGATGGTTTTGGTATATCCTGTGTACCGCAGTTTATGTACCGCAACCATATATCATATTTATCCTTCACTGGTCCTTATTGTTTGTTGTTACTAACTTCTTGTTCAAGTGTTCTCCTTAGTTCTTCTACTGCAGACATCCATCCGTCCATCCGCAATGACAAATGATCTATCCGTAATGTTAAAGGATCCATCCGCAATGAAGTCTCAATCCGCGACCACTTTGATAGTTTCTCAACTGTTTCATTAACCCTTGAATCATGGTGTGCTATTTAATGATCCTTCATTAAATAAGAAAAACATTAAATAAAAACATTCCTTGAGAAACTGTCCCATTCCCTTTTTGAATAAACGTTGTGTCAGACCTATTTTAGGCATGATGACAAAAAGAACGTTTTTCCATAAACAAATCCTTTTAATCTGTCCCTTCCTATTACCTAACACGTCCAATCCGTTACAACTTCCTTTTTACACAACGGATTAAATCCACCCCCACCACACGATCATCAGACGTGATGTTGTACGTCTGACACTTCATTAATTGCAAACCCTTTTTGGTAAATCTCAAAAATAATTTAAACCTTTTCATAATCTGTGGCTGAGATATCTCCTCCCAAATCAAAAAGAACCCCCAAACATCCTTTTTATCTCATCTTCTTTCACTTAGGGTAAAAATAATTACTGTTCAAATCCATCCCTATAAAACCCCTTCTTCTTCCCCAAGAACAGTTTACGCTCTCTGAATTTTGAACCTTTTCTCCATTCTCGCACTCTGTTTTTGCACTCCTTCTCAAACTCTCACAATGGTGAAATCAGGCATCTCGAAGAAAATCTCCAAGGCTTCTGCCTCTGCAAACCCAACTGGGTCTGATTCTGAAACAAGAAATCAAATGCCTTCAATTGCTTCAAGCAATTTTAGGGCTGTGTTCGAAGAGCATTACTCCTACAATGCTCCAATCAAGCTAATGATCAATTTCTTGAACAATCACCCTCTATTTGGCCCCTTCGATGCATTCACAGACGTAGTTCCTCTTTCAACCTTATTCAAATGCGCATTCTATGCTTACAGACCCCTCGAGAATCCTCAAGAGGTGCATCTGAACTTAGTGAACGATTCTTTGGTCATTCTGAACAAAGAAAAGTTTCTCAATGCCATTAATCTGCTGGTTCATCCTTCAACCAAGGTTTTCACTCCAAGTATGGCAGACATTCTCTCAGCTCTCTACCAAATGGGTTATCAGAAAAAGATCAAAGAAATTTGCGAATTCAAGAAAAATCAACTGCCTGCGGTGTGGCAATTCGTTTGTCACTTCGTCATCCGCAGTCTGTCAGGCCGAACCGGAGGCACTGACAATATGGGTCTTAAGCTTTTGGAACTAGTTTGGAGCATTTTCACTGGCTACGACGTCAACTATGGTCAGATCTTGTGGGATGACTTTCTGCAGTACATGTCCAAAGAGAGCCCAAGGGAAAACCCTACCGAACTTACCTTTGCAAGGTTCTGGTCTCTGTGCATCTCAAATCTTCATACGGATACAGGAATTAGCATTGGCAACGACACCAACCTCTTCATCACCAAAGATCTCAAAAGGTACAATCCCTCCAAAGATCAATCTAACTTCGGACCTATAAGACGACTACCAGTCCACATTCTGACATCACTTGGACTTGAAACCCCTGATGTCACAGACCATATAGAGGCTACGGAAGGTATTAGCCCATACCTTTCTACCCCGCCTCTACAAGCCACATCCGCACTCACCATTCCTGGTAGTACCGCAGTCCCATCTTCCACCATTCTTTCCTCTAAAAGACACAAACAATTAGTCTCAGCCCATCAAGGCCCCCACAACGTCTCCAAGAAACAAAGAACTCCAAAGAAAGATGCTCCCAAACCAACTGAACCCTCAAAGAAACGCAAAATCACCCAAACTGTACCCTCAAATGACGAATCCGCTGCAACTGATTCTAATGAGGATGCACTACCCATCTCCATCTTAAAGAAAAGAAAAACCGATCCCACTGGCCAAATGCGTGACCGGACACATGCCACAGCCTCTCAAAAGGCTCCGGTAGTCCTTGGGGGTGGCCGCAGACCCATTCAACACCACAATCCTCTTCCAATCAGACACAGAAAGTGTGTCTGTTTCACCACATCGTGGAGACTTCCCCCTAGTTCACTCCCAAGAGGATGACACTGGTTCTCGCCCTAAGGTCTCCAGGGCTTCCCGACTTCATTTCTTTTCTCCTGAGGAGTTGAACTCCATCCGCTTGACTGTAACCCAAACAGTTCAAACACCTTCCCAACCGCAGGGCAATTCTTCCGCCCTTTCCAGAACTGAGCCGAGGCCAGACTTGACTACGGGTCAAGGAGACCGAGGAAGCTCAAGAAATCCTACTCTACTTACATCTGTAACAGGTGGTTTAGGCACGGTGAGCACCAATGTGCAAGGATCCGTGAACCCGAAGGACACTTCGGTGCGATTCCAAGGATTTGACGGAGATGAATCGAATGATTCATGGTTACATTACACTCCGGTGTCTGAGTCCGATATCAAGAAGTATGTCGCTTTCCGTAGGGCATTCCAAGCAAGGAAGGATCAGCAAATCAAGCAACTGCAACAAAAGCAACAGGAAATTCAATCTGTGGCTAAGTATTGGGCAGACGCAATCAACAACGCCAATACCGTAGCCACCATCCTGAAAGTACAAGAATGGATGTATGAAATGGCTGAAACCATCCGCAAGGCTCAGTCCACTCATGATGGTGAAGGTACCTCCAAAGTCCCTCCAACTCCAATTGTTCAAGAATCTCAAGAAGAAGGAACCGCAATCGAAGTCAGCTCAGCTCCCACATTCGGCTTCGATGACTTTGATATGAATGAGGTAAATCAACCCCCTCCTTCTGATGACGATTTGATGATTTTCGATGAAGATGAAGAATCGAGTGGTTCTCAACACTCAACCTCCAAGCCAAAAGCAAAGAAGAAGAAGAAGAAGAATGCGGTGACCAGAAAAGAATTTTTAAGTCTGCAAGCTACAGTCGATCAGATTCTAGCTCGCGGTTAAACCAACACAACCGCAACCAGAAGATATTCCTGGACCGCAGTCCTTGATCGAAAGAATAGAAAGAATGGAAACCCGTGAAAGATTGGCTGCTGAGCGCATCTCCCTGAAGGTTGAAATGGGAATCCGATCCCTGGACACAAGTCGCCAAGCTGATCACAAGCAATTCATGGCTGCTGCGGAGCGCCTCATCTCTGAGGTGTCTGCAATCACGAAAGACTTACAAGCAGCCATTGCGGACCAGTCAACTCAGTCTCAAAAGCTGATAGCTGAGACTCACACTGCATATGAGTCCACTATCTCAGTCCTTCAAGCTACAATGAACAGACTGCAACGATCTTTATCATCAAACTTCCATGGCCCCGAAATTCTTCAACTCACAAAGGAGATTCACCGGCTGCTCTTCAACACAGCAATCCCCAACAATCAACAACTGGCAGATTCTCTTAAAGCCCAGTTCCAAGAAGTATATGCCAAAGTCGATGGTCTCAGACAATGGCTTGAGGATGCTCCGGTGTTGCATTCCTCAAGAGGGGGAAGTGAGGAAGAAGACCATCATTCCAATCATTCCAACAACATTTCCCACCATCAAAGTCCCCCCATCATTACTGAAAGAGTTCCCTCACCGCAACCATCTCATCAGACGCCACCATCGCATTTGTCTCCACCGCAAAAGGAGATCATTCAAACAACTCCTCCTAAGCGACCAGAGACCCCTTCCCACTTTAAAAATCTTGCATCCAACATGTCATCCGAACACTCAGATGACTCCCCCGCAACGCAACAAAAGAAAAAAGACTGGAAAGCAGCCAAGTTCGCGGAGCTCATCTGGAGAGAGAACGGATTCGACATCACTATGGATGAGTCCTTAGTGAATTCCTGGATCAATCCCCACCGCAGACTACTAGATGATGACTACAAACCATACCTTACCTATGCTGAACCCCCCTCTGATGGTTATTAGGATGTTCCAATCTCTCCCAATGCTAAATACTTTACTGTATTTGAGCCTTTTGACCGCAACCTGCCCGACCACAAGAGACTGTCTATGGAATTTGAAAGACTTAATCGGTTCTATGCCAAACATGCGTCTTCCATAGAGAAAATCTGGTCTAACGATAGACCATCCGCAGTCAAAAACTACAAGCCTCGGAAGTTCATGAAGGCTGACTTCATCCAATACACTCTCACAAGAAGGGATCACAACTATGTCCGCACCCAAGCTGACTTCCCATGCATGAACCCTGAAGAAGTCTTTCTTATAGCAAAGGTGTTCCATAACAAGTCGGAGAAGCATCCGAAGATGAAGATAACGCTTGAGAGGGCAAGTACTTTCTTGAAGGAAACTGTCTGCGACTTTGCCAAAATTGATGCAGACATACATCCTGTCCTAGCCACAAAATTTGATCATCCACCACTTGACCCCGAACCCATGATTACTGAAGGATTCCAAGAAAGATCCTTAGGTGAAACAAACTTCCCAGACCTCAGAGTCATCTTCAAACGGAAACTCAATGATACCAAATACTTCATTCCGTTGACTTCCATGAACCGCCTTGCAAGGAAGCAGATTGAAGTTTGTCGAACCGCAGTTGAAAAATCAAAACACACAACTGCCGAAGTCAAGTTCGAGATCTTGAGAAGAATCGCCTGATTAGAAAATATCAGGAAATTTTGGTGGATACTGATCAAGTTTCTAAAACTTTACAACTGAAGAGAAGTTAAAGAGGTCACTTAGGGGGAAATTGTTGAATCATGAAAAGTGACCCTCTTGAACTTCAGCTACCGCAGCTCACAAGGATCCGCAGTCAAGGTTTCATCAACAACCTCACCCGAAGTCATCATCAACCGTAGTCACTCTTAGCTACTAGATTACTTTACTTTGTCTACTTTTATTGTAATACTCTCTATTGTCCAGTATGCCTTGCATGGCTACTCTTAGAGACGTGATCTAGTTTAATTCTTAAGACTCTATAAATAGAGCTCATTCTCACTTATTCAATACAACTTTGATGCTATCATTTTCTATCTCTCTATCTGATTACGCATCTCTCTTTACTCTCAAGCTTCACTAGAATACAATTGATTACAATCTCTTTCGGAGCAAGTCTCTTGTGACTTAATCACTAAGTTTGATCTCACTTACTAACTTGGTCTGAATGCATTCCTCGTTATGAATCAACTTATGTGTATACTTGATATAACAATTGTTGTCATTTACATTTCTTTACTTTTCCACAACTAACTTTCTAACTATCTAACTCTAACTATTAATATTATTGTTGAGCTTTTAGATCCTTCGAGATAAACTATTCCGCAACTATACTTGTTCTAACGTTTGTTCAAGTGTGTCTCAAAGTTTTTTCTCTCAACAATTGGTATCAGAGCTATAATGGTTGCTTTTTGAAAACAAGACTCTGATTTTCAAAGGGCCTTCTATACCACTGAAGCTCATTTCTTAAAAAAAAACTTCAAAAAAAAAAAACAAAGACAAATGGCACAATCGTTCTCTCTTAATGTTTCCAACAATGTTGATGGTTCCAATCGAGCCCCAATATTGGTATCAAATGAATATCATTATTGGTCTCAAAGAATGGAAAGATACTTAAGGAGACTTGGTAGAGATGTATGGCGATCCGTAGAAGAAGGGCCACATGTCCTAGTTCTTACACCAGTCCAAACTGACGACGCTACAGCCAGACTAGGAGGAGGTCAACCAGTCATGAGCCGTCCCACCAAGGATGATCTCGATAAAATGGAAAATGATGCTGTTGCCTTTTATGAAATTTCTTGTGGAGTTGCTCCTGACAACTTCGACATTATCATAAACTGTCAATCCGCAAAAGAGATTTGGGAAGTTCTCAAGAATTTGTACGAAGGCTCAGAACAAGCACAAGACAAGAAGCTTACAACCGCACTCAATGAGTTCAACAATTTCAAAGCTCACACTGGCGAAAGCTTAAAAGACTCCTTTAAAAGGTTCAATCTGATAGTCACCAAGTTATCAAATGTTGGCACCATCCGCAGTAACCATGAAACAAATCTTCAGTTTCTTAATGGTTTGGGAAGACATTGGACTACGGCTAAGATGATAGTCCAAGGAGATAGAAAGATTCATTCTTTGTCTCTCTACAAGCTCTACAGAGAACTGCAAGCACTTCGAAACATTTACATGTTAGTTCTAATCTCATAATCATACGCTTAGAATCCTACACACATAAGGTTTCCAGATCCGGTCGGCAACAGACCATAGATCCGAACAAATAATGGCATATATGGCAACATATAGCATTTAGCACATAAAGGCATTTTAGGCACCTTTCCTAAAATAAACTAGTGCTCGTGTCTAAAATATGGTAGACACTCACCTCACAATCATCACTTAGCATTCTAAGTTTAAGTCTAGAAATCCTACAATTTCTTAGTTCGCTTAAACTAATGCTCTGATACCAACTGGGACATCCCCTAATTTCTCGGCCAGAAAAGACCGATTTAATTTATGCTTTTTAAAATAAAATCAGAGAAATCTTTTCAAAAGATGTTGCGGAATAGGTCCCCAAAATAAAACATGATAAAAGTTTATCAAAACCCTTCTTTAAGAAGGTATATATTTTCCATATATATATATATCAAAACCTCGGGATGTCATGTTCCGATAAAGATCAAAAGCATAAACAAGACATTATAAGCCTTTCAACAGTTATTTACAACTACTGGCCTATAATCCAAAAAAATCTCTCATCGTCCTCCGACTATGCTCGGGGTCCACTACCTGTAATCATAAAAAGCTGAGTGGGTCAGGCTTGGGAGCCTGGTGAGCATATAGGGTTTTCAACCTACAATAATAATAACATATTAAGTTCACCAATCAACAATAACCCTGATTACCCATTCCCATTGTCCTCACTTTACGTCCCTAAACACCTAACACGAGGGACTTAGCCTAAGGAATATCATCGGGTTGGACACTACTGCTAAGGGGACTCCTCAGCCATACATGTCCTAAAGGCAACCATGAGGGGGATTGGAGTACACCAATGAACATTTAGTTCATCAACACCTACAAGTTGCGAACTTGCTAGTGTACCACTGGACTGTCTAGAAAGGTCCGTGATCGTCATCTATACTCCGCTAGACGACTACAACAACACCAACAACAACACCGACACCGAGGCCTCTCATCATTTTAACACCCACCGACTATTTAGTCTACCCATGTTCTACCCAACATATTTGTAGATAAAATACATATTTGTATAATACTCTAAATGTGGCTTAGATTGTTATATACAAACCCACCAAGAATAGGTTCACTTATTCTTGTGAAAGCTAAGTTAGTAGAAAGAAAGCTTCTAATGACAAAGTATGTGGGAGGTACATGGAACTTGAAGTAGCTCAAGAACCATAACCTTATGTAGTAATAGTTGGCACTAGTTTTAACAAGGATTGTTAAGCTTGAATAATAGTTATTCACAAACACAAATTGTTTGCATTAATGGTAGAAATCATCTATGACTTGAGAAATGTGGAATCTCTCATTGATGATATTTTATTGATGGTTTCTGGAAAATCCATCAAATACCAATATGCTATGTCAGATCTCGAATCTGATAAATGACTTAGAGTCATGAACATGAGATGTAATCCATGTATGATAATCAATAATGGGCTTGATTAAAATTTGTTCCTATAGAAAGGCTAGAAGGAGTAAATAATTCTTCTAGAAAGAATAAATTACATGGATAACCATACACGTTTAAAGAAAGACTTGTAGTAAAAGGATTTTCTCATACTCATGTCATTGACTATGGTCCTCATCATACTCATGACATTGACTATGATCAAACCTTGCTAACAAGTAGCTATGATTAGATCAATAAGGATATTGTTTACTATAAATTCATATTCTTAATATGAGATATAGTAAATAGATTTCAAGAAAGACCGCTTTTCTTAACAGACATCTACTAAAAGATATCTACATAGTTAGCCTGGAGGTTTTCTTAATCCAAGTTATCCTAACAAAATGTATAGGGCTTGAGATCCACTTGTGGATATAAAGCAAACATCTTAATGTTGCAATCATCATTTTATGTAAAACCACAAGTTGTGTTTTTATATCAAAATGAATGGAACATATGTGTTTACTAAGAACTAGTGGGAGCATAGTGAAATTCCTAATCTTGTATGAATGAGACATACTTAATCATTTGAAGTCACATTCTGAGTGATCAAGGTCGTTTACACCTTGACTCGGAAAGTGTTTCTAAAATGAAAGACTTAGGAAGGAAAGGATACATCCTTGGAATATAAAATCTATAAGGGATAGATAAAATGAATGTTAAAGGTTTCATGTCCTTATACATATATTGCGAATATCCTAAAAGGGATCAAGACACAAGATTCTTTTGGAGAATTCTTGGCATTGTCATATGGCACCATTTTGAGCTAGCCTCAAAAGTACATAGCTCATAGGTTTAAACTAGATGAAATGATTTATATTCTATTTGCTTGGCAAATGAATTCATCTTTTACGCCCTATTATGCATAGAACATGGTATTTGATCATGTTATAAGCATGTCATAGGATACTAATTGAATACATGGTTAAGTCACTGGATGACTATGAGAGCATTCTAAGAGTACTTTAGAAGAACTAAGAGAATGCATATGAGACAATCAGTTTAGAAAGGATCTTTATGCAAAGAGCTACACAAGATGTTAATTTCTAAACAGATATAAATAATTATGAATTATAATTGGATTTTGACTTCATCATGGAATGAAAGGTAAGTTTTGTTGGAACGAGGTCCAAGCAAAACATAATGACACAATCTACTACAAAATAAGAATACACTACTTTAGAAGTTGAATTCTAATATGATTGGATGAATGGGATCATTGAAAAACTATGTTGATTTCTGTCATTCAAGGATCACATAGAAATCTTTGTGAATTTGAGAGTATACTTAATCTAGCTAAGAGACTCTATGTCACGAAAGAACACTAATCATATTCTCCAAGATATTTAACTATACTTAGAGTAAAGTTAAATATGGAGAGGATAGTATTAAGAGAATTCATACAAATTAAATTTTGTCAAATCCATTGATAAAATCATTCTTTTGAGCTAAGTATGAATGGTCACACTTCAGCTATAAGACTTTATTATTCTAGAAACAGATTTTTGATTTGGGTTTAGTATTTGGATATTGGAACATTATAACAACAACTATTTGATAATGTTATGATATATTGGGATATAGTCATCACATTAGTACTTGTTGTGTTCTATATTAACATGTTTAATCCATGAATAATGATATTATTCTAAAGGTTCATAGTCGGTTATAATTGTGGGAGCAATTATAAAGTAAGACTAATATGAATTGGATTGGTTGACTTTCAATAGATGAAAGTAGGCAAGTGGTTGTAACCAAGTTTCATAGGTACTTGTCAGAGAACTAGTATTGAACTGACCCGCATCAAGATCATCTCATGGATCGCTGTTGTGACAACCCGAAATTTTTATTCTGCGTAACCATTCACTTCAATAGAAGTCAGAACAGTTTCTACTAACTTTCAAGCTTTTTGGAATAAGTTTGAGTGTTTTAAGATTAGTACTTCAGGAGATAACAGGAGAGAGGATGCCCTAGGGTTTATTGTGCACCAATAATATTCCAAAACTCCAAGAGTTTGGAGTTTACGGCCCAAACAAAGGTGTTTACGGCCGTAAACCCTAAAAGGGGGTATAAATATGACACTTAGTCATTATTTACCACTTTTCACATTTTCAAGATCCAAAACCCATTTCTCTCTCAAGTATCATCCGACTTTTCTTCAAGATCTTCAACTTTGTAAGTGTTTCTAGCCCTAAAGAGTTGATATCTTACTTAATCTAGTGATCTTACATGATTCCATCCGTGAAATCATTCCAAAAGTGTAGATCTTCAAGTTTCACCAAGAACACCAAGAACACACACTAGTGTTCTTGGACTTTTAGCACCTTTTCAAGCTTCTACCTAGTAAGTACTCTTACCCTAGTGTATTATAAGACTTGTTACACTTCTAATCATCAAGAAAACACCCAAGAAACACAAGATCAAAGGTGTTTACGGTCCAAGATGTTCTTGGACCGTAAACCCTAAAAAGGGTGCCAAAGTGTGCCCTGGTCCCTTACCAAGCCTTGGAAATTAGCCTAGACCCCTTCCTTGATGTGTTTAGTACTTGAAAACATCAAAAAGACCATAAACCATTTGGGTTTACGGCCGTAAACCCAAAGACAAATGGTCCAAGAATCGTAAACTCCACAAAGGAGTGAAATGGTGCCCTAATCTCTTCCTAAGGCTTAAATATGAAGTAGGAATGCTTCTTGTGACCTTTAAGGCTTCAAAACACAAAATGGTCAAGTGCCATGAGTTTACGGCCGTAAACTCATGGGTTTATGACCGTAAACTCAATGAGTTATGGTCACAAAATCGTAAACTCCAATAAAGGGTCCCCTTGAACCCTAAACTCAATAGCAATGTCCTACAACACTTAGATGCAATCCTTAGTACTTATAACACTTAAATAAGGTGTTTTACATGTCCTAGGATGTCTTAACTTTGTTAATTAGTTGTTTAAAGACTAATTGGATACATATATGTGTTATTATATGTTAACTAGGATCATTGTGTGTGTACAAGTCTTCACTTGACACCTAGCATCCTATACATTCCGTTCATCCAAACCACTCACTACAGGTGAGTTCATACCCCTTAATTAACCTTTTAAATGTTTTTAAATGCTTTTATGGGGGGGGGGAATATAAGTTGAATAATTATAGTTATTATATAAATCATGTGATTAACAACTACCAAACAAGTGGATTTCTTACTTTTCAAACTGTGTTACCAAACTGTTTTACTTCAAACTGTTTTATAAACTCTTTTTTATATCAAATAGTTTTATTAAACTCTTTTAACTTATATTCTGTGTATCTATGTAGATATAGTTATATAAGTAGGATTGAAAGGACTTAGGACTGATAGCTCACCTTACTTCCTGTTCCTTGTTTGGTTGTGGACTTAGGGTATTCCGGTTATTTGTCCGAAGGTCGTTTGAATCCTAGTTATATATTATGTATATGTATATAGATACAAAGGTTCCTTCTTTCATTCAGTTCAATACCTTTGGGTAGCAAAGTTATACACACATGTTCATTCATTCAAACAACATTACTAGTAAACTATAATAGGTATAGTTTAGGGAGATACTAATACTATTACTAGAACAATGAAACATACAATGAGTCAGTTCATACATGAGTCAATAACAAACAAACAATAGATACTATGACGAGAAACAAACAATAGATACTATGATGAGAAGCAAACAATAGATACTATGATGAGAAACAAACAATAGAATACTATGATGAGAAACAAACATACATGATAGACAAGGAGAGAACACACAATACAGCTAGCACATACATATACATATACATTACCTACAGTTATGTGAGCCATGTAACGGGGCATGGCACTACCTGTCATGACCGTTTTGTATCCATAATCTCCTTAAATGGGGAGCGTATGAGTTTGTGTATAGATCTATACTGGATTGACTATCCTACACCTTGCTGCTCGCTACAGTGGGACTTGCAAGTCTACGGGTGCCAAACGTCATTTCTTACGACGTCTTACATCGTCATTTTAATAGAGTCGGTAGCAGGATACAGGCCGATCACATGGTACTTTAAATAAAAATTGGTTTAAGGTAGTTAGTACAGCAGTAGTTACTTAATACAACACTACAGTACTATTTCATTTTCCCATAACATTTACTTTGTGATCTTCACACAATAAACAATAATGTAAAAACTATATTTTTGGTTAATGATAGCCGGATTTGGGAAAATACACACTCTTACAAGAGACACACACACAGATACTAGATGCCTTGGTAGAAGGCTACTTTTAGTAGGAAACATAGGGTTTTCTAGGAGAGTTCAAACAATTACAAACTTTTACAAACTTATACAATTACAGACTTTCAAACACTTTCATGTAAATACAGACACTAATATACTTATGAACTCACCAGCTTTAAAGCTGATAAACTCTTTCAAAATAACTTGTATTCTCAGGTCACCAGTAGACAGGTACCGGTGCCAGGTTTTGAGAAGATGGAGCTCGTTCAATACTCATCTTTTATTTTGATGTATATTTTTGGATGTCTATATAACTTGACAGAACACACTTGTATGAAATTATATTATTAATGCAATGGATGATGTTGTTGCTTGTTTACTACTTTGCATTGTTGTGATACTGAACATGACGTCCTCCACCCCCGAACGATTCCGCCGTTCCGGTTTTGGGGTGTGACAGCTGTCGTGAATGATACTTTATTAAAAGGTACTATATTTGTATCCTTAACACCTGAGATACATAGTGGGACTTAAGTGTAGGGAGTACTATGCTTTGATAATGGTCAAATGTTGTTCCTTAACCGGGCAGTTATAAAAGCCTTTTTTAGGTATGGTGTAAACTATGCAAGAGGCTTATGTAGTCAAGATGTGATTTGTTCCTCTTATATGTTGAGAGTTAGATATGTAAGGCGCCTTACCAAAAGTTGAACAACTAATGAGATTGATCGTGATCCGAATCTCATTTTCAACATGATGTTTGTAGCAAAGGGATAACTGATAAACTTACCTTATACACCAATTGTAGCTTTGAGCTTTTTGGGAATTGGGTGTTGATAGAATGGCAAAAACAATCGTATGGTATTAGGGGCAGTGAAATGTTGCTAGACGTTCACCACTGTCTATATCACTCTAATATGAGTCTTGCGCAAGTGGGAGATTGAAAGATCTTGTATGCTCAAGAGTCATATTAAAGTGATATTGCTAAATAACATATGATACTAATGGGTCACACTAACAACAACTTGGTACAATTGATTATTTATTAGAAATTGATTTTAATAAATATTCAATAAAACTCTTATAATTAAATTGGAAATTATTTATTTCATGGAAATAATAAATTACATTAGCAAGTAACTTAATATATATCATATGGTATGATTTATACGTCATGTACAAACTTTTGGACTAGTTGAATCCTTTTGTCTTTTTCCTAAAAGACAAGGTTTATATTTTATAAAAGAGTTTATAAAAGTTTGACTTTCTTTCTTCTTCTTTATGCAATTTTCGAGATATGCATAAAAAGAAGAAGTGTATGACTTCTCTAATCATTCTTTAAAGGCATGGGAGACATGATATGACAATGGGGACAAGATTGCTTAAAGTGCTAATGACTAATGGTTAATAACTTCACTTTTTGCATATAAATATGAGGCTTGCATATGGCTAGAGTGCTCATTCCTTCTTCTCTTCTCCATGGCCGAGAGCTCTCTAGGAGACTCTCCCTCTCTTCTTTGCTTTGAGTTATTGAAGATTACTTACATATATTTTTCCCTCTTGAAGTTTATATTGGTTATGAACTTCAAGCTTAAGAGTTTAAGAGTTTTGGACTAGGATCTACATCAAGTTGAGTCATTGTTGGTGTCTCAAAGGTTCCACATTGTTCATCAACTTCCAAGCCTCCCAAGAGGACCCAAAGAACTACAAAGGTTGTTATTTATTCACCTCTTCTTTGGTTGGTGTTTTAATCTTTCTATAACTTGCAATAAGATCCTTGGTGGGTATAAAATGTTTATGTTATTTCAAAAATTAAAGTCTTCCGTTGGCATATCTTTCAAGTTTATGAAACTATTTTTTTGAACTAAAACCCAACATTGTGGACCTTTGTAAGTGTCCAAGATCCGATTTTTATTCCTCTATGTAGCTAGATCTTCAGTTTTATCCCCTTTTCTCCTTAGTATTGGATGTTACAATGGATGGACCTCAAAAAGTTTGCAACTTTGAAACATCCAAAAATATGGTCCCAAAAATTTCAATTTAATAATAAATAAAATAGTATTTTCCCCTAACATCCAAACACATGAATAAAACCAATGTATCAATTTGTCATAAATCAAAGTAAAACATCATAGCGGAATCTCAATGGTGTGTGTGCAATGCAGTCATGCCGGACTCTTCCCCTTACAACCGAAAGTACCTGAAACATAAACTAAAAATCGTAAGAACAAAGCTTAGTGAGTTCCCCCAAAATACCACATATAGGGGGCCCCGCCCGGCTTCGGACCCCATCCGGCATTGGGCCCCGCCTGGAATCGCGTTGAGCTCGGTAAAATGGGCCTCGCCCGACATACAATAACATATATCAAAATAACATATACACATACGGTAATCACAGAGATACATAGCATACAGATATCCATCACCCCTCCCCCCTCCGGCATCGGGCCTTAGCCCGGAAGACATATAAACACAAGCACATGTAAGAGTCACAAAGACAACTAGCATACTAACAACATAATATAAACATGGGCCGACCTTAGTTCCTTCGACCCGCTAAACTTGGTAAGGAAACTCACCTCAAATACAGAAAGGTAGCTGAACGGATCTCGGCTCCGAATATCGACTCTAATCAACCCCTAAACGTAAAAGATTTCCTTAAGTTCAACACAAAATGCCAGAAGCCCCCTTATAGGTCAAACTTGGTCAAAGACTAAAGTTAAAGTCAAAGTCAACAATATGATTTGACCCAACTCGCCGAGTTCATCCATAAACTCATCGAGTTTATCCATCAGTCTGCAAAGTCGGTAGAAACCGATCCAACTCGCCGAGTTCCTCCATAAACTCGTCGAGTTCACCAGAAATTCAACATCTTAATCCATTAAGCCGTCCTTAACAAAACTAAGAGCTTCATGACTCAGATCTTAACTGATATGGCCTCAAGAAGGGTAAAGTTTCCAACTTTACCCCTAAGAACCACCAAAATGGGTTCAAAACCCAAAGCCTAGGCTTAAAAGGGTAAGGACTTACTTATTAAGCACTAAATCACCAAAGGCATAACCCCAAGTTGTAGATCCGGCCCTAAAAGCTGAAAGACCATGTAAAGTTTCCAACTTTACCTTCAAGCATGCTTAGAAGAAGCTCACATGCTCAAAAGAAGCCATAAGATCGACTTAATGAATTCATGGAGACCTTAAGACCATAAAGTTGGCACCTTTATGCCAAAAGAGATCATGAGTATCATAGATATGAAAGAATAACACTTGGGACGTCCTACAACCCCATCAACCACCCAAACATGACTAAAAGCATCTAAACTAACCCAAAAAGAGATCTAATCAAATATTAAGCAATGTTAGAACTTTATGCCCGAAATATGCTGGAAATGGTGCAAAGAATCAAGATCTGAAAGGCTCCTAATTGAATTAACACCTTGCACCAAGCTTCTCTTCCTTCAATGAGCTTGAAACACACCAAAACACACCCACAAAAAGCTTACAACACTCAAGGAGGCGTTTCGGGATTAGGGTTAGGGGCTGTGGAGGTTGGAAATGAGGCCAACACCTAGGACTTAAGGTGTTTAAATAGGGTGCAAAACCCTAAAATTAGGGTTTCCTCCCCTGCTGCCAACTCGCCGAGTTGAGGCACCTCAACTCGTCGAGTTGAATCATTAAATTTTGCGGCTAAAACAACTTCAACACACCGAGTTAAGGCTTCCAACTCGACGATTCCTCTAGGAAAAATGTAATAATTTGAAATAAAATCATACAAGAAACCAGGCGTTACAATTCTCCCCCACTTGAATCGGACTTCGTCCTCGAAGTCTGCTGTCTCGAACAATCCTCGGTAATGCTCCCTCATCTCCTCCTCGGGCTCCCATGTCCACTCCAACCCCTTACGATGAAGCCACTGCACCTTAACTAGCTCCACGACCTTGTTCCTCAAGGTTTTTGTCTTCCGATCTAATATCACCACTGGTTTCTCAACATAATCCAGACGATCATCCACCTGAATATCCTCCGAGGGTACAACTGTGGAATCATCCACCAAACACTTCCACAGCTGAGAGACATGGAATGTGCTATGAATATGGCTGAGATTGGTTGGAAGATCTAGACGATACGCAACCCGGCCCACCCGAGCCAAAACCCTGAAAGGACCGATATATTTGGGGCCCAACTTGCCCCGCTTCCTGAACCGGATGACACCTTTCCAAGTGACACCTTCAGGAGAACCATATCTCCCACATGGAACTCCAAATCTGACTGACGCTTATCGACATAGCTCTTCTTCCGACTCTGAGCTTTCTGGAGCCTGCTCCGAACCTGCTGAATCATCTCGGTAGTCTTGAGTACCACCTCGGTACTCCCCATGAATCGCTGACCGAGCTCGCCCCAACAAACCGGGTTCCTACATTTCCTCCCGTAGAGCATCTCGAAAGGAGGTCGATCAATGCTAGCATGATAGTTGTTGTTATATGAAAATTCCGCTAACGGAATGTAACGCCTGGTTCCTGGTATGCATTTAACTTAATTATTTATTCATTTTGGAAGGGCTACTCGATGAGTTGTTGATCCTAACTCGTCGAGTAGAAGGCCGTGTATGCGCTGGTTTTAAGTGAACTACTCGACGAGTCAGAGTCTTGACTCGACGAGTAGGACAACCTGAATGAAACCCTAATCTTTAGGGTTTGCACCATATTTTAGCATCATATCTGGCCTCCACCACATCCTGTATCACCTTCAAAACCTAATCTCAAAACCCTAATCAACCTTGAGTGATCTTGAGCTATTTTCTTGCCACTTTTGTAATTTAAAGCTAGAAGAAGGAAGAAAAGACTTGGAGTTGCAGAAGGAAGGCTGAAGATCCAGAGCTTAGGACTCATTTCTGTCTTGATAGAGGTATAAAGCTTATAACTTGGCTTCTATTCACTTAGATCTTCATTTGAGCTTGTATATTGTCACTTTTGGACCATTTCTAAGGTCATTTATGAGATTTGAACTCTTGGGGATGTAAGGACTTTATATCTGGGCACTCTTGAGCTTTAGAAGCTTAAAGTTGCCACCTTTATTCAACCATGTCCCTATTCCATGACTTAGACCTCCATTTTAGCTTGTGGTAGGTGTTTTAGCTTTATAACACCATGAATGCACGTAAAGTTAGAAACCTTACGTGTAATGCTAGTATAAGGAGTCCAGATCTAAGAGTTGGAGGTATTGGAATTGATTAGAATTGTAACGCCCGTAGATCCGGGCTAGTCAATTTAGAGATAATAGGGGTCGAAAACGACTTTTCGACAAAAGATTATTTAGAAGGAGTAATCTTAACCAAGTGATAGTATAGGTTCCAAGGGTTCTGTACATATAAAGAACGCCGAAATCCGAGTTATAACGAAGAAGTTATAGCACGTCGAAGTTTCGCGGCAAAACCGGCATGACACCGGGAGACGTAAATAGTGAATTTACGATTGAGCGACTTTTGGCCTTAGTGATCTAAACAAAAGTTGTAGTGTACGTTAAACCGAGAACATACAAAAAAAGAACGCCCAAATCTGACTTCGTATGAGGAAGTTATGAATTTTCTAAGATTTGGCATAAGAGTGCACGACCCGAAACTCGAGTTTTAGTTTGAGCGGTTTTTGGTTTACGCGACCTAAATGAGAGTTGAATATCTCATTAATAGGAACTCAACGGTAAAAAGACAGAAGAAAACGGAGTCCGTATGAAGGAGATACGAATTTTTCGCGGTTATTTAACAGTTTAATCTCCTCATACTGTTAAATTTAAGATAGGTCGAGAATTAGCCGATGGAGTCTAAATGAAAGTTGTAGATCTTTTGTTTACCTACGCGTGGAAAAAACGAACGTCGAAAACGGAGCTCGTATGCGAAAGTTACGGGGTTTAGAAGTCGGCAGGGTGCTGCTGCAAAAGGGGTGACGTGGCTGAATATGGGCCAAGGCTTTCTCCCCAAGAAAAGCCATCAAGTGATGACATGTGGCACCGACTCGGCGAGTCCGTGAATCGACTCGGCGAGTCCATCAGGATTTTACCCTATAAATAAGAGTGCCGGATTCCATTCATTCTCACACCTTTTCTCTTCCACTTTCTCTCTCTATACTCTCTCTCTAGCCCCCAAACCCCCCCCCCCCCCAAGTCTAGGTAAACCCCTAGCACCTGAAGGAAGCCCTGAGGCTCCCGAAGTCCCGAGAAAAGAGCCTTTCGGCTCAGAAACTCTGCTCCGACGGAGCCCGGTTTTCGAGAAAACCCGCTGTTTTGTCCGAGGGAAATTGTTTTAAGATTAACGAAGCGCTGTCCGAGTACCGAGTGACCACCTAATCAGGTGAGCGTATAGTTACTTTCATCTTACACATAGATATGAAGTATTTTATATAAACTACATGCTATGTGTGCATATTATCTGTATACTTGCTATCTATGCTGGATGAACGATTTTATACAAGTTTTATATGATTTAAACTGTATATGTATTTATATCTATGTAATATGTTGGGTAAAACATGGGTAGATGAAATATGAGTTGGATGCTGAGTTGAGAGGTGATATAGACCATGAGGTAAGGGTGAGAGGTGGAAGATGTGAGAAGCCTTGTTCCCAAATGGTGGCCCCGTCATTTAGCAGAGTATGGATGACAACTACAGACTATTCTAGACAGTCCAGTGGAACACTAGCAGGCTCGCAACCTGTAGGTGTTGTGAACGATATGTTCACCCGGTGTACTCTAAACCCTGGCGATCATGCAGACTTGGTGCCTAAACCTTGGCTATCATGCAGACTTGGTGCCAAAACCCTGGCGACTATGCGGACTTAGTGCATGTTGTATAAACCCTGGTGATCATGCAGACTTGGTGCCTAAACCTTGGCGATCATGCAGACTTGGTGCCAAAACCCTGGCGACTATGCTGACTTAGTGCCTGTTGTATAAATCCTGGCGACTATGCAGACTTAGTGCCTAAACCCCGGTGACGATGGACTTCGTGCCGATTCCTTAGGATGATCCTTAGGAATGAATAAACGAGGAATAGTTGATTCTTAGGGTAGATCCTTAAGAGTAAAGAAGATAATGAGGATGGGTAATTGGGTTGATTGTTTGATGTTTAAACATAATAATTATATTATTGTGGGTTGAAAACCCTATGTACTCACCAGGTTTCCCAACCTGACCCACTCAAGCTTATTTGAATCATAGGTGTCGATACGAAGCCACTTTACACTGAGAGATTTAAAAGAGATGTAGATCACTAGTGTAAATGAATGTAATTTCTGTTTATGCTTATGTTTCTGTATTGACAATGACATCCCAAGGTTTTGAAAATGAATAAAAATACATTTCTTCGGAAATGCTTTGATAACGTATTTATCATGTTTTACTGGGAACAAATTCTACAACACTTTTATTAAAAGAGATACTCTGATTTTTATAAAGCATAAACAAAATTGGTATTTTCTGGCCATGAAAATGGGGATGTCACAAGAATCGACTGTATGGATTTGACATATTGGGGACTCGACGAGTTGTTCTTGTGACTATGCGAGTCGGGTCGTGGACCCCTAACCCTTTTTTAGTTTTGAGTGAAACCGTTGAGTCTAGGATATGACTCAGTGAGTTGGGCAAGATTAGGACTCGGAAACTGAAGAACTTGACAAGTCCAAGGAGGGACTCGACGAGTTAAAGTCGTTATGTCCCGATTTTATGACAGGAAGAACTCGACGAGTTTGGAAAGGGACTCGACGAGTTGACTCAGTTGACCACGAGTCTGAGTAGTGCATGAACTCGCCGAGTTGGGAGATAACTCGACAAGTTGGGGTTGACTGGGAGTTGACCTTGACTTTGACTTTGACCAAGGGTAAAATGGTCATTTTACCTTGAGAAGGATTATCAGATTTTTTTTGACTAAGTACTATTGTGATATTGATACCCAGGGATTCGTTGGAACAGCTATCCGATATTCCTCACCGCGAGTTTTTGCAGACAAATTTGCAAGGTGAGTTTTCTCCTGTAGGAACGGGTCTAAGGCACCAAGGCCGGCCCGTTTAGATAGTAGTAGTTCCGGACCACGGTCTGATGTCCGGTGGGGGCCGAAGTAGGTTTATATGTTTTCCAGATTTCGATTTGATGCCGGGGAGGTCCCGAGGAATGCTTGGATGCTTGTATACTTGATGTCTTTGTGATTATTGCATGTGTTTGTTATGTGTTATGTGTTCCGGGCTTAGGATCGATGTCGGGGAAAGCCCGAGGAATGTCTAGTTAATATGTTATGATCGTATGATCTGGACTCTGGTCCGATGCCGAGGCGGTTCCCCGAGGAATGTTAGTATGTTTCCGGATCTCGGTCCGATGTCGGGCGGGGCCCAAGGAATGTTTACATGTTAGTATTATGTGCTTATATTATATGTTGGTTGATATGTTTATATGTATGCCGAGATCTGCTCGATGCCGGGCGGGGCCCGATGCCGAATAGGGTTTAATGCTGGGCGGGGCCCTATGCCGGGAGAACCGATGTCGATCTTGACTCGATGTAGTAGGGGTGGGGCCCAAGATATGTTATGTGATATGTGTATGGTATGTGGTACTTGGGGAGACTCACTAAGCTTCGTGCTTACATTTTTCAGTTTTGGTTTCAGGTACTTCCACTAGCAAGGGGAAGGGCTCGTGGTGATCGCATGGCACACACCACAGTTTCAGTCTGGGATGTTTAGACTCTGATATTTTTCTCATATGATTTGATACAATATTTGACATGATGTTTTGAGATACATGATTCTTGATTTTCTTTATGATGATGGATGAATTATGGTTTTATTATAAGTTTTAAAACGAAATTTTTGGACTGTATTTTTGGGATGTTTCAAGTTGGTATCAGAGCCTTGGTTTGAGGGATTCGGGCACACTCTTGGGTGTGTCTGAACTCAAACTAAGGACATGGTATGAAAATTTTCAAAAGAAAATCATTTTTACAAAAGAATTTTTAAAAAAGAAAAGAACTTTGAAAAGAGAAAAAGGGTGTGGTGCATGCAATCAGCCGAGCTCAAGTAAGTACTCCCAAATTACCCATACAAGTTATGTTATGATATGTATATGAGATTTGCATGCTAGATTAGGACTAAGGATCTAGGAAGGATACCTTATGTGCCTGTTATGTGTATCTCAGCTTTATGAACCGCATGCTAGTGCAGATTATTCAGTGATGGCCTGAATGTGATATGCTTGACTATGTGTACTCGATGCTTGAATGCTTCTTGCTTTGTGCTTTTAGGAGTTCTAGTTATCTCTTACTAACTAGTAAATGAATATGTTAAGTTACATATTGCGAGGATTAAATAATTTCAGAAGGTTAGGTCTAGCTCTATTGCGCAGCTCTTGTTTGAGTCCAACCGTTGTAGGGTAGGATCTATCATTCGAAGAATTATCTAGTGTTAGTGATATGTAATAGTATTAATGAGCTAGTTAGGGGGAGGTAGCAGGGACTGTTGGGTAAGGTGTCTAAGTGCATAACTATATTTAGTATGTACTTGAACCGATTTGGCATGATCCATTTGGGTTGCTCGGCATCTCAACAATTGGATAGAAAAAATGAGAAAAGGACACTTATGGTTTGTTAATATATTAATATGAAATCATATTATTTAATTAGTATTGATCAAGAACTAATTTGGAATTAATTTTGTGATAAAAAGAGACTAATTAAATATATGAGGTTTGATTTGTAAATCACTCATTCTTATATAGCGGGCTTATGGTTCATGATTCACTAGATTGGGCTAGGACCCATTGGGTGCTCCATGGAGGTTAAAACCCATGGATCATGGGGGAAATGAAAAGCCATGCACATTAGGGTTTACATGGTGTAACCCTACATGTGACACACTATAAAAGGAACCTCATATGGAGCAAAATCGGCCACTAAGACAAGACAAGGAGGGCTAGCTGATTTTGTGATCAAAGTGTTATATTCTCAAGTTATTCCAAGTGTTGTGGTGTTGTGTGAAACATTTGAGGCATCACATTTGGGGTGCTAGGCTTACAAGGTATTAAGGAATCCAAGCAACTACTAAGGTATGTCATTCTACTAGTTTTTATATTACAAGTACCCCATGCCATGCTAGTTAGGATGAGAACCTTGGAAAATTCTTATTTGCATGTATATTAGAGAAAACATAGATCCAAGGTTTCTAGGGTTGCATGTACACCATATGAGTGTTACAATGCTCAAAACCCATCAGGGAGTTCTTATGCAGCTGATAGCCAAGAGTGGGTTGGTGATTACTCTAGGGCAAGCCTAGGATGAGTTTAGCATGAGATCAGCAGCAGTAGTAGAAGGGACTTGGTGGAGTCTAGGCAGTTCTTGAGGAAAGTACAGATAGATGTGGAAGGTAGTATGGGCCCGTACTACTGAAAGCAGAGGATCCGTACTCGAATCAAGGAAGACTGAGATGAATCCAGGAAACTTGTAGTATGTTAGATCCCTCAAGATATGATGAGTATACTCATATTTGTTATGGTGTATTTTCAGTATGGTGACGTTACGCACTAGGCTGATTGGCACTTCAGGCACTGGTGAGGGATCAGGCTCGGGCTCTAGAGCCGAGCAGATGGATGAGCAGACGAGGGAGTTTATTTCGTCTGAGATCACGCGCAACATTTTAGATCGGACTCCCATGATCTTTGGTTCGGTCAAGGAGGGTATTTTGGAGCTTCTGGATGAGAAGCAGAGCGCGTTCCGTACTGAGGTGGCGGCTATGATGGGGTCGCGCACACTGACTTTCCGGGAGTTCAGGGCTTGTGGAGCTCCCGACTATCATGGGGCTCGGGACCACATTACTAGCACCAGATGGTTGGCGGATGTCGCCAACGCATTCTGCACCAGCAAATGCCCCAAGGGGGACAAGGTTAGACTTGCATCATGTCTTCTGAAGGACAGGGCACAAGACTGGTGGGAGGAGCTTGGGAGAGCCATTGGGGATGATATGGTTCTAGATGCTATGATCTGGAGTGATTTCTCGGACAGGTTCAGGGCCGAGTTTGCACCTGTGATTGAGGTGCAACAGCTTGCGAGGGAGTTCAAGGATCTTGAGCAGACGACAGAGACTGTGGCGGAGATCACCGCCAAGTTTAGGGAGAGGGCCCTTCTTGTTCCATAGTATGTAGAGGACGAGGAGATGAAGAAGGCCCGATATCATGAGATGTTGAGGAGCGACATACGATAGCTTGTGAGCCGTTCCAGCTGCAAGACGATGGGAGGTATGATTATGAGAGTTCGGGAAAGGGAGCTAGACTTGGAGATGGAGAGGAAGAGGAAACCCGAGGGGGTGCAGACAGTGAGCGTGGGCAAGAATCCTAAGGTGTCAGATCACAGATCGAGGAGCCAGTAGGGCCGCAGCCGGTGTGGCAAGTGCGGCAAGATGCACGAGGGGGCGTGCAGGGCGGGGAGTTCGGGCTGCTTCTAGTGCGGCTGAATTGGTCATATGAGTAGGGATTATACAACTACCACTGCTACCATAGCAGTTTCAGATCTGATATGCTTCCAGTGCAATCAGAGGGGCCACAAGAAGGCCCAGTGTCCGAGTCTGGAAGTAGCAGGACAGGTGGCGGCACCCACTCCTTCCACGTTGAGGATTACGAATGGCCGTCAGGGCCAGGCAGAGGCGCCTGCGGCAAGGAGCAGGGCTTTTCAGCTGATTGCAGAGGAGGAACGTGCGGCTCCCGATGTTGTGACTGGTATGTATTCTCTCCTTATCTCTTTATTTATATTGATTTTCGCTCATGTTTAAGTGTTTTATTATAGGATCGTTCCTAGTGAACTGTATATATGCTCTGGTATTGTTTGATTCGGGGGCTACCCGATCTTTTGTGTCGCTCGCACTTAGAAAGCGATTCGTCGGAGCTTCGGGGGAGCTAGAGTGTCCATTGGACATCGAGATAGCAGATGATAGGACGGTACGGGTCGCGAGGGTTTACCGCGGTTGTACGCTACAGTTATTTGATGATCAGTTTTCAGTGGACCTGGTTCCTATTCCCCTACGAGTGAATAAGGTTATAGTTGGTATGGACTGGTTGAGCCCCAATGGGGCAGTGATCGACTGCGAGCATCAGCTAGTGAGGGTTCGGACTCCTAGTGAGGGAAGGTTAGTGATTCAGGGCGAGAGGTCGCATCATGGGTTGACTCTATGTTCAGCAGTGAGAGTTAGGCGCTACCTTCAGTAGGGGTGCGCAGGTTATATCGCCTATGTTATGGATACCCGGGATAAGGGTAAGACGACAGTGGATGATGCACCGGTAGTTCGAGAGTACCCAGACGTATTCCCGGAGGATCTGCCTGGGGTACCTCCAGAGAGGCAGGTCGAGTTCAGGATTGACCTAGTCCCTGGTGCGGCTCCGATAGCCAAGGCACCGTATCGGTTGTCTCCTCCCGAGATGCAGGAGTTGTCTACGCAGCTGCAGGAGTTGCTAGACAAGGGATTCATCAGACCGAGCAGTTCGCGATAGGGAGCCTCGATCTTGTTTGTGAAGAAGAAGACGGGTCACCTCGCATGTGTATAGACTACCAGGATCTGAACAAGGTAATAGTAAAGAGCCGTTACCCACTCCCGAGGATAGATGATTTGTTTGACCAGCTTCAGGGAGCATCTTGGTTCTCCAAGATTGATCTACGGTCAGGTTATCACCAAATGCGAGTCAGGGACGAGGATGTCCAGAAGACAGCTTTTAGGACTCACTATGAGCGCTCCATGGATGCTCCATGGAGGTTAAAACCCATGGATCATGGGCGAAATGAAAAGGCATGCACATTAGGGTTTACATGGTGTAACCCTACATGTGACACACTATAAAAGGAACCTCATATGGAGCAAAATCGGCCACTAAGACAAGAAAAGGAGGGCTAGCCGATTTTGTGATCAAAGTGTTCTACTCTCAAGTTATTCTAAGTGTTGTGGTGTTGTGTGAAACATTTGAGGCATCACATTTGGGGTGCTAGGCTCACAAGGTCTTAAGGAATCCAAGCAACTACTAAGTTAAGTCATTCTACTAGTTTTTATATTACAAGTACCCCATTCCATGCTAGTTAGGATGAGAACCTTGAAAAATTCTTATTTGCATGTATATTAGAGAAAACATAGATCCAAGGTTTCTAGGGTTGCATGTACACCATTGGAGTGTTAGAATGCTCAAAACCCATCAGTGGTATTAGAGACTAGGCTTGTTTTCAATTATACTTGATGCTATTTGCAAGAAAAATCGTTTTTTTTTTGGAATCTGCCAGTTCACCACGAGGTGGTAAAATTTACCACGTGGTGGTGACTGTTCAGTGATTTTTTTTTTAGTTTTTTTGGCCTGTTTTGGATTAAAAGCATTACCACAAAGTGTTTTTGTTCATAAAATTTGATTTTTATGTTATGGTAATGTTTATTCTCATCCAAATAAAGGATAATTGTCAAAGTTTCAAGACTTGTTTTAGTTTATGTGATTAGCTAAGTTCTTGAAAATTGTTGATATGAATTATCTTCACTTATGAGTTTGATCTTGTTCATAGAAAAATTACTTGATTTTTGTGTTAATTGGTAATTTGATCTTAATGGTTTTTATGAATTCCATAACTTGTCCTCAAGTTATGAAAAATGAAGAGTTTTTTCTTTTAAAGTGTCATTAAAAGTCACAGGTTATGAAAATGGAAGAGTCTCTAATTTTAATGTCATCATAAAATATTTTTTATGTCTTCCATAACTTGTCCTCAAGTTATGGAACTTGAAAAGTTTCTCATAAAAACCATATTAAACTCGTAAGTTATGGAAACCAAAAGTTTTTGAATTGTTCAAAACTTGCCCTCAAGTTTTGGAATTTGTAAAGTTTGCCCATGAATACTTTAATTCCAAGTTAAACCCTTAGAATTTTAAAAGTTTAAAATTCAACCCTTATACTATTATAATATTATAGGTTTAATATTTATATATATGTATAAGAACAAAGTCAATCTTACCGTTAGTAGGCCTCATTTACGAAGTCGGTCTATAAGGGGGGGGGGGGATAAGGTTACTGCCTATAAAATGGCAGTTTAATGGGTGTCCACTCTCACCCACCGCTTCCTTGACTGGTGGAGGGTCGTTAGACGAACGGGTTTGACATGACTATAATTCTCCCTTCATTAAAAGTATAATGATAAATATAAAGTAAATAAACCTTATTAAATTCCCAATCTTAGTTACTTTAGGAAAATGTGAATTTGGTGCTAATCCATGAAATTACACTTTGTACCTTACCAAGTCGGTGGTGGAGCATGTGTGGGTAACCGGCACACTAATATGGACTAGTAAGAGTGGCAAAGGGTGACTTAATGTTTATCATAGATCGGTGGAGCGCATGTGGGTAACTGGCACATCGATTAGGTGATAAATTTAAGGGTACCAAGTTAATTTTCATGGTTATTCACACCTTGTTTGTGATCCTCGGCATCCCAGTCACAAACTTGAGAGGGCACAATCGAGATTTAAACATGCCATTGAAAAGTTCAATGAATCTCAAAAGATCTAGGAGTTTCAATCCAATTAAAACCTAATGCCTATTTCGTTTTTCATGGTGGAAATTGGTGCATCGTTATTCGCCTACCTTCAAATATTTTATAGCTTGGATTACGGCATCCATCTTCCAAGTTATAAAATATTGTGTTGGGTCCTAGCCTTAATATTTCGTATTGGGTGTTATATTAAGGACTTAAATCAACTAACTTGAAGATGATATCCCACATGACAATCAAGGTGAAATCTCTTAGAACAAGCTTTCCTAATGAAGATGATATCCCACATGACAATCAAGGTGAAAGATTAATCCCTTTGTTGTGCATTAATGGGACTGGAAATCATGCTTCACTTCCTCTACCTCCTCCAGTTATTCTCCCTGACCCACAAGGTCAAGGTCACTCAAGCCCTATTGGCAAGCAAAGTCTATGTGTGCTCACATCTTGGAGATGAAGTCACATATTGACAAGCCGGGAGAGTTGGGTGTCAAAGTCTTGAGGAAGTTGGTTGTTGACTAGGTTCTTCAATCACTTCCTAAGTCACATAGTGAGTTCCTTTAGGACTACTATAAGACAGACCATGACATGACCCTTAATGATCTTACCTATTTGCTTGTTGCTGCTCAATCAACAATGATTTGGTGCACTGGTAAAGCAAATTTGATTGGAAGTTCTACTTCCCAAAATTTCATGGACATTGACAATGGAAACATTGGAAGTCCAGAAAAGTCTTCTCTTCCCAATGGAAAGGGATCGGCCATAGTCAACCTGGTTGACCAAATGGTAAAGAGAAAGGCTAAGTCTAAGATAGTCCCATGTACCATCACCAAAGAGTCCATATGTTTCCTTTGCCAAAAGAAGGGGCATTGGTTGCGAAGCTGCCCTATTTACCTGAAGAATCATAAGGATTGTAAAGTTAGAATGTATGACTCTACTTCAGGTAAGTCCACTATCTAACTCTATTAAGTTCCTATTTGGAGATTATTATTACATGATGTGACTAGGTCGCATTTTGATGTTTTGTAGAATCGAAGAAATGAAAGGGAACTTAAAAGAAGAGTAAGTTGATTCTGATCGTGAATAGATGGATTTCGATCTCATGGTTCGATGATCAGAATTTTTGAGCTGCTGCTAACAATTATGATAGATTTCTTAGGAATAGATAACAACATTGTTTTCATATGTATTTGCATTGTAAGGATAAGTTTTTCCGCAATTTTAAAATAAAAGGAAAATTTTTGATTTTATTTATTTTAAGTATCTTTACAATGGCATTTGTGAAAAATGGTTGTTTATATGATTCTATTAATAGCAATATTGGAAAATGGATTTGATTCTTTCGTTTGTGGTAGTGTCATAATTTACCAAATAAGGAAAGATTCTCATCACCCAAGTTTCAGTTGGATAGAAACTTGGAATCATGCAACTTGTATTGTATGATGAATGAGAATTCTTCATCTTTAGAAAATTAAGACTAATTCCTTGTTCACATGTATATGTGAGTCAAGTGAAGGACTAGGGGATCGGGTACACTTGTTTGTGCGCTGGTTAAGTCCACCACAAAGATCGATAAGGCTATTCGTCATGATTTACAAAAGTTTAGTGAATATGGTTATACTTACAAGTTTAAGTGTAAATCTGAAACATTGGAAAAGTTTCAATGTATGGTAGAATGGATGAAAAGAAACAAATTAGGCAGAAAGATAAAAGTTTCTCCAATCTGAAGAGATGGGAGAGTACTTGAGTATCTTGTTTTATGATTATCTTAGTGATTATGAAACCATATCACAATTGATTCTCTAAGGATATCTTAATGCATTTGTTTGACTAAGAAGAGGAATAGTGAATTGTTGAAATTGGTTAAATCAAAATGATAAATCATACTTCCTTCCAAAATTGAGTTTTAGAGTAATACTCCAAGTTTGTAACTTGAGTGACATAATCTTAAGAAGGTTTATAACACTTGTCAAATGTAGAGTAAAATGTTTTCTTACTCTTGTACATTTGAAATTGGTAAGTTGTGATGTTTTTGGATAAAACAAAGACCAACTAAGACCAATTGAGTGAAGTGTTTATCTTGATAAGAATCCGCACTAACTCTTGAATATTTTTTTTGTCAAGGAATGGTTCTTGACAATAGAATCTTATATGTCAAGAGGTCAGTGGGAGTATTAAAGATCTTGAAAAGTTTCAAGAACTAATCAAGGGTATTGTTTATCACTAGCACACGACTTGAGGTTTATAACCTATCGTGTTGACATATTCTTATTTCTGTGCCTATTCAAGTCAAAGTTGACTATGCATGTGAGTTCTATGGGTTCTCAATTGTTTGCATAACTACTTGGAAGCAATGGTAGGCCCTTGCGCTGCCAAGTGGCAAGAAGTTAAGACTACACAAGTTCAATTCATATGAGTTTGGATTTGTCACTAACCTTGTCTGGTGATTATGGTTTTGACAAATTCACATGGATAGTAACACATACACCATAATATCTAAGTGTCATAAGGTTTCTCTCCGATTCTTGAAAATGATGGTGAGGAAACGCTTTCACTAAGTATAATTTAAGTAGATAGGAATTGTGATATTTGCATTCTCAAAGTCGTTAGTGGAGCGTGTGTGGTTAACCGGCACACTAACATGGACTTGTGAGAAATGGCAAAGGTATAAACAATTGAGACTATGATTACAACATCCTTTTTCATAGTTCTAAAAATTGTTTAGACACATATGTGAGCTATCTAAGGAAATGTGTATGATTTTGATAAAGTCTTATCAAAGCATCTCGTATCAGAAATCTGAACTTTGGTAAGAAAGTCAATAAAGTATTGATTTCTAGAAGTCCAGCTGATTTCTAGATACATGTCAAAGCTAGTGGGAGCATAAGTGTTATGCTAATAATTATCATGTTAGTGGTAGCATGATTATTATGTTAAGTTTTTCAAGTTAGCAATGTTAATTATAGAAACAAAAGTTTCAATTTGCAAAGCTGCAGGGGTTTGAAAAGTTGTTTTTCTATAATTAAGGGAGATCAAATTATACTTCATTTCAATTCTAAAAGTTTAGATTGAGATTTTAATCATCCTTAGTCAAGAATATATATATATATATATATATATATATATGGATTTTATGTTGGAATGGTTCAACATAAGGAAATTCTATATATATATATATATATATATATATATATATATATATATATATATATATATATTGCGTTCTCAAAATTCGATTATGATTACGACATACCTCTTCATAGTTGAATTATGAAAACATGGCAAATAAAAAAATATTGTAGCAAAAGACTGGTCTAGGATCATGTCTTTATGTGAGACATCATGAATCGTGTCTCATATGCTTCGTATATAGGATCGATTACATGTGCTGTAATATTCATCTGTTCTAAAATTTTCCAAATTCTTAGGGCATTAAGAGGGGAAAAGGGTCTAGAATTGGATATGACTAAAATGATTAAGCAATTGTCGAGGACAATCTGAGGTTTACTAAAGATTGGTTGCTCATGGACAGTTGGAAGTATGGTGTAAATTTTTGGAAAAGACCATATTGACATATTCAGAAAGGAGGCAACTCTTATTCAGAAGTGATAGTCACAATGGGAATATGGAAATGTTTCATATGTGGAAGTTATTCATTAAATATGTGTAAGATTAGAAAACTTAATGCAAGAAGGATGTTCAAAGGAATGTACTTTGAATTTGAGACTTTGTTTCCATGGAATTGATCTCCATTGGAATACTTTGTAATGTCTGTTGACAAGTCTTTGTGACTTTGTGCATAGTCATTACAAGAGGATCAATGCATATAAGTTTAGAATCTAACAGATTTCGGTAAGTGGGAGGAATGTGGAATTCTTACATTTACGATAAGGATTTGGGATTGTGAAATGAGCATAATTCGAATCATGTTCAAATGGTTTATTTCACAAAGTAAGGATCATAGAAAAACATAGTGTGCATACTTGGAGTATGGCATAACTATTTTTTAGACTAACATAATGTGCATGCTTGGAGCATGGCATGACTATTGTTCAAGTATTAGGTTGATAAATCGAAACATTATACAATGAATAATGTGTAATCAATATGGTGTTTAAATAAGAGGTGTTTTATTTACTCTCAAAGGTGCTTGGGGCCATATAGGATTAGTATTATTCTTGTGTTTCACTTTGCATGTTTTGACTTCCCGAATAACTGGATTATTCAAACTCTCCACAGTCAGTCATATGTTGGAAGTAGGTATGAATCAAGACTGTCATGAATTGGGCTTGTAGATGTATAAGATGTTAGACATAGCAAAAGTTGCTACAATATTCATGAGTGCTCATTAGTTCTGAGTATTGGATTCAACCCACGCTCACTTGTATCACTTCATGGAATTTATCTCGAGTGATTGTGAGACACTAATATCATATAAGTCTTCAAACCTAGAGATATGAGTTGTTGATTATGAGTTGGTTGTGCATTGATTGTACGAAAACGCATCTGTAACTCTAAGTTTATGAGTTGTTTTTGTATGATTCAACAAGTAGTTAGTACAAGCATATGAGTCAAAGTTTATCTATTCCTTCTAGTCCTTGGAGGACTAGAAACGATATCTGGGCCCCTCGATGATTTTGTTTTGACCTATGTACCAGGCCCGGTCAGAACCAAATTGATGTGTTCAGTTTAGTTCTATGTCAAACAAATCGGAAATCGGGAAATAAACTGCTGGACAATAAGTACGACATTGTTCCATGTATTTTTCCGGCTGATATCTAGAACATAGGATTATATGATCACTTATCTTAAATGGCGCATCATCATCTCAGTTCCGAGAGACTTTGAAAGAGCTACGATTGCTGGTCGGTTCTTGAAGTCATACCTATAGTTATTAGACTTATCCAAGTGGGAGACTGTTAGATAAGGTGTCTAAGTCCATAACTATATTTAGTATGTACTTGACCCGATTTGGCATGGTCCATTTAGGTTGCTCGGCATCTCAACAATTGGATAGACAAAATAAGAAAAGGACACATATGGTTTGTTAATATATTATAAGTTCTAATATATTAATATGAAATCATATTATTTAATTAGTATTGATCAAGAGTTAATTTGGAATTAATTCGGTGATAAAAAAGAGACTAATTAAATATATGGGGTTTGATTTGTAAATCACTCATTCTTATATAGAGGGCTTATGGTTCATAATTCACTAGATTGGGGTAGGACCCATTGGGTGCTCCATGGAGGTTAAAACCCATGGATCATGGGGGAAATGAAAAGCCATGCACATTAGGGTTTACATGGTGTAACCCTACATGTGACACACTATAAAAGGAACCTCATATGGAGCAAAATCGGCTACTAAGACAAGACAAGGAGGGCTAGCTGATTTTGTGATCAAAGTGTTCTATTCTCAAGTTATTCCAAGTGTTGTGGTGTTGTGTGAAACAATTGAGGCATCACATTTGGGGTGCTAGGCTTACAAGGTCTTAAGGAATCCAAGCAACTACTAAGGTATGTCATTCTACTAGTTTTTATATTACAAGTACCCTATGCCATGCTAGTTAGGATGAGAACCTTGGAAAATTCTTATTTGCATGTATATTAGAGAAAACATAGATCCAAGGTTTCTAGGGTTGCATGTACACCATATGAGTGTTACAATGCTTAAAACCCATCAGGGAGTTCTTATGCAGCTGATAGCCAAGAGTGGGTTGGTGATTACCCTAGGGCAAGCCTAGGATGAGTTTAGCATGAGATCAGCAGCAGTAGTAGAAGGGACTTGGTGGAGTCGAGGCAGTTCTTGAGGAAAGTACAGATAGATGTGGAAGGTAGTATGGGCCCGTACTACTGAAAGCAGAGGATCCGTACTCGAATCAAGGAAGACTGAGATGAATCCAGGAAACTTGTAGTATGTTAGATCCCTCAAGATATGATGAGTATACTGATGTTTGTTATGGTGTATTTTTAGTATGGCGACGCTACACACTAGGCTGATTGGCACTTCAGGCACTGGTGAGGGATCAGGCTCGGGCTCTAGAGCCGAGCAGATGGATGAGCAGACGAGGGAGTTTATTTCGTCTGAGATCACGCGCAACATTTTAGATCGGACTCCCATGATCTTTGGTTCGGTCAAGGAGGGTATTTTGGAGCTTCTGGATGAGAAGCTGAGCGCGTTCCGTACTGAGGTGGCGGCTATGATGGGGTCGCGCACACTGACTTTTCGGGAGTTCAGGGCTTGTGGAGCTCCCGACTATCATGGGGCTCGGGACCCCATTTCTAGCACCAGATGGTTGGCGGATGTCGCCAACGCATTCCGCACCAGCAAATGGCCCAAGGGGGACAAGGTTAGACTTGCATCATGTCTTCTGAAGGACAGGGCACAAGACTGGTGGGAGGAGGTTGGGAGAGCCATTGGGGATGATATAGTTCTAGATGCTATGATCTGGAGTGATTTCTCGGACAGGTTCAGGGCCGAGTTTGCACCTGTGATTGAGGTGCAACAACTTGCGAGGGAGTTCAAGGATCTTGAGCAGACGACAGAGACTGTGGCGGAGCTCACCGCCAAATTTAGGGAGAGGGCCCTTCTTGTTCCATAGTACGTGGAGGACGAGGAGATGAAGAAGGTCCGATATCATGAGATGTTGAGGAGCGTCATACGACAACTTATGAGCCGTTCCAGCTACAAGACGCTGGAAGGTATGATTGTGAGAGTTCGGGAAAGGGAGCTAGACTTGGAGATGGAGAGGAAGAGGAAACCCGAGGGGGTGCAGACAGTGAGCGTGGGCTAGAATCCTAAGGTGTCAGATCACAGATCGAGGAGCCAGTAGGGCCGCAGCCGGTGTGGCAAGTGCGGCAAGATGCACGAGGGGGCGTGCAGGGCGGGGAGTTCGGGCTGCTTCTAGTGCGGCTGAACTGGTCATATGAGTAGGGATTGTATAACTACCACTGCTACCACAACAGTTTCAGATCTGATTTGCTTCCAGTGCAATCAGAGGGGCCACAAGAAGGCCCAATGTCCGAGTCTGGCAGTAGCAGGACAGGTGGCGGCACCCACTCCTTCCACGTTGAGGATTACGAATGGCCGTCAGGGCCGGGCAGAGGCGCCTGCGGCGAGGAGCAGGGCTTTTCAGCTGATTTCAGAGGAGGAACGTGCGGCTCCCGATGTTGTGACTGGTATGTATTCTCTCCTTATCTCTTTATTTATATTGATTTTCGCTCATGTTTAAGTGTTTTATTATAGGATCGTTCCTAGTGAACTGTATATCTGCTCTGGTATTGTTTGATTCGGGGGCTACCCGATCTTTTGTGTCGCTCGCACTTAGAAAGCGATTCGTTGGAGCTTCGGGGGAGCTAGAGTGTCCATTGGACATCGAGATAGCAGATGATAGGATGGTACGGGTCGCGAGGGTTTACCGCAGTTGTACGCTACAGTTATTTGATGATCAGTTTTCAGTGGACTAGGTTCCTATTCCCCTGCGAGGGAATAAGGTTATAGTTGGTATGGACTGGTTGAGCCCCAATGGGGCAGTGATCGACTGCGAGCATCAGCTAGTGAGGGTTCGGACTCCTAGTGAGGGAAGGTTAGTGATTCAGGGCAAGAGGTCGCATCATGGGTTGACTCTATGTTCAGCAGTGAGAGTTAGGCGCTACCTTCAGTAGGGGTGCGCAGGTTATATCGCCTATGTTATGGATACCCGGGATAAGGGTAAGACGACAGTGGATGATGCACCGGTAGTTCGAGAGTACCCGGACGTATTCCCGGAGGATCTGCCTGGGGTACCTCCAGAGAGGCAGGTCGAGTTCAGGATTGACCTAGTCCCTGGTGCGGCTCCGATAGCCAAGGCACCGTATCGGTTGGCTCCTCCCGAGATGCAGGAGTTGTCTACGCAGCTGCAGGAGTTGCTAGACAAGGGATTCATCAGACCGAGCAGTTCGTGATGGGGAGCCTCGATCTTGTTTGTGAAGAAGAAGGACGGGTCACCTCGCATGTGTATAGACTACCAGGATCTGAACAAGGTAACAGTAAAGACCCGTTACCCACTCCCGATGATAGATGATTTGTTTGACCAGCTTCAGGGAGCATCTTGGTTCTCCAAGATTGATCTACGGTCAGGTTATCACCAAATGCGAGTCAGGGACGAGGATGTCCAGAAGACAGCTTTTAGGACTCACTATGGGCACTATGAGTTCGTGGTGATGTCATTCGGGCTCACCAATGCTCCAGCTGCGTTCATGGACCTCATGAACAGGGTGTGCAGAATGATGTTGGACCGGTATGTGATAGTTTTCATTGATGATATATTGGTATATTCCAAGACTCAGGAGCAGCATGATGAGCAACTGAGGGAGGTGCTGGAGACACTGATGAGGGAGAGACTTTTCGCAAAGTTCTCCAAGTCTGAGTTCTGGTTGCACGAGGTGCAGTTCCTTGGGTATCTCGTCAACCAGAAGGGTATTCTGGTCGATCCGGCCAAGATAGAGGCCGTGATGCAGCGGGAGGTTCCGAGGTCTCCAACTGAGATTCAGAGTTTTCTTGGTCTAGCGGGTTATTACAGGAGATTCATCCAGGATTTCTCCAAGATTGTTGTTCCTTTGACCCGATTGACCAAGAAGTCGGTGACATTCCGCTGGGGCCTAAGCAGCAGGTAGCCTTTGAGACCCTCACACAGCGGTTGTGCGAGGCACCGATTTTGACTCTGCCCGAGGGAGTAGATTACTTCGTGGTGTATTGTGACGTGTCGATTATGGGAAAGGGTGTAGTTCTGATGCAGAGGGGTCATGTGATAGCCTACGCATTGAGGCAGTTGAAGCCTCACGAGGCTAACTATCCGATGCATGATTTAAAGTTGGGGGCTGTAGTGCTCACCCTCAAGATTTGGCGGCATTACCTCTATGGGGTCCGTTGTACCATTTACACGGACCACAAGAGTTTGAGGTACCTCATGGATCAGCCGAATATGAACATGAGGCATCGTCGGTGGTTAGATGTGGTAAAGGATTATGACCGTGAGATCCTTTACCACCCGTGCAAGGCCAATGTGGTGGCCGACGCCCTGAGCCGCAAGGCGGTAGTGGCTCCGATTAGAGATATATGTTTGCGGATGACAGTGATCACTCCACTATTGGAGCAGATTAGAGGGGTGCAGGTTGAGGGCCTGAAGGAAGAGCACCAGAAGTGTGAGAGGATTGTAGGCCGAGTGGCCTCATTTGATTATGATAATCGAGGGTTGCTGACCCTGCATGGGAGGGTCTGGGTTCCGTACTGGGGCGGAGTACGGTAGGTTCTGATGGATGAGGCCCATAAGTCGAGGTTCTCCATTCATCCTGGGGCGACGAAGATGTATCAGGATCTTCGCCCTGATTATTAGTAGCCCTGCATGAAGCGGGACGTAGCATGGTATGTGGAGAGGTGCTTGACCTGGAGGAAGGTCAAGGCTGAGCACCAGAGACCACACGGCAAGATGCAACAACTAGACATTCCCGTGTGGAAATGGGAAGATATCACCATGGATTTCATTACCAAGCTTCCCAGGACCGCACGTGGAGTAGATTCGATATGGGTCATCGTGGATCGGTTGACCAAGAGTGCTCATATTATCCCGATCCAGGAGAGCATATCGGCCAAGAAGTTGGCCAAGATATACGTGCGTGAGATAGTGGCACGGCATGGGGTGCCTGTCTCGGTGGTGTCAGGCCGAGATGTCCGTTTCACTTCCAGATTCTGGAAGCGGTTTCACGAGGAGATGGGTACTCGTCTCCACTTTAGCACCGCTTTCCACCCTCAGACAGACGGACAGAGCGAGAGGACGATACAGACTCTCGAGGACATGCTACGCACATGTGTTTTGGATTTCGGTGGTAGTTGGGATACGTATCTTCCGTTAGCGGAATTTTCGTATAACAACAGTTACCATGTCAGCATAGACCGACCTCCCTTCGAGATGCTCTACGGGAGGAAGTGTAGGACCCCAATCTATTGGGGTGAGGTCGGTCAGAGAGTCATGGGGAGTACTGAAGTAGTACTCAAGACTACAGGGCGGATCCAATAGGTCCAGATCAGGCTCCAGGCTGCTCAGACTCGGCAGAAGAGCTACGCCGACAAGAGGCGTTCAGATTTAGAGTTTCAGGTGGTCGACATGGTCCTCCTGAAGGTATCACCCCGGAAGGGTGTCATTCGGTTCAGGAAACGGGGAAAGTTGGGCCCCAGGTACATCGATTCGTTTACGGTTTTGGCCCGGGTGGGTCGGTTTGCTTACCGGTTAGACCTCCAGCAGAGATCAGCCAGATCCACAACACCTTCCATGCTTCTCAGCTGCGGAAGTGCTTAGTGGATGATTCAGCAATGGTACCCTTTAAGAATAATCAAGTTGATGATAGCCTGAACTATATTGAGCGACCTGTAGCTATCCTTGACAGGAAGTCGAAGGATTTGAGGAACAAGAGGGTGGAGTTGGTAAAGGTGCAATGGAAGCACCGTAAGGGCTCGGGGTGGACTTGGGAGCCCGAGGAGGATATGAGGGAGCACTACCCAGAGTTGTTTTCAGATGCAGCAGACTTCGAGGACGAAGTCTAAGACAAGTGGGGGAGAATTGTAACGCCTGGTTCCTGGTATGCACTTAAATTATTTATTTATTCATTTTGGAAGGGCTACTCGACGAGTTGGTGGCCCTAACTCGTCGAGTAGAAGGAAGAATATGCACGGGTTTTAAGTGAGCCCGGTGTCAGTTTGACTTCCCTTTTTCCGTTTCCTGGAGGGATACATTAACACTACCATAATACACGACACCTTTGTCGCATCCTTTTCGTGAGCCCTATACTATGTTATTTGTTCAGCGGTAGCTTTGGTTTCATCTATCTCTTTGAGTTCTTTATCGATGACGTATTCTTTCTCCTTGTATCGCTGGGCCATTCGGATGTTGCGAATCCAATCATTGAAATTGGATCCATCGAAGTTGACCCTCCCACAAATGTTCAAAAAAGAAAAGGAGCCTGAGGAGTTAGAGTTCGAGCCAGAAGCGTTGTTTCAGCCAGACATATGAAAAATAAAAGGAACAAAGTTTTGATAAGATAAAGAATCCTTAATATAACACCCAAATGAAATATTAAGGCTAGGACCCAACACAATAATTCACAATTCGGAAGAGGGATGCCGTAATCCAATTGCAAATTATTTGAGGGTAGGTAAATGACGATTTACCAATTTCACCACGAAAAATGAAATGAAGAATTAGGTTTTAAATGAAATGAAATTCCTAGATTCTTTTAAGATTCATTGAAATTTTCAATGGCATGTTTAATCTCGATTATGCCCTTCAAGTTTGTGACTGGGATATCGAGGATCACAAACAAGCTGTGAATAACCATGCAAATTAGCTTGGCACTCTCGATGTCATTTACCACCTAATCAATGTGCTGGTTAATCACAGACGCTCCACTGATCTATGGTAATTCTCAAGCTACCCTTTGTCACCCTTGTTAGTACAAGTTAGTGTGCCGGTTAACCACACATGCTCCACTAACGACTTGACAAGGTGAAAAGTGCAATTTCATGGACTAGCATCATTTTCACATTTTTCCTAAAGTAACTAAGATGAGGAATTTATAAAAAAATTTAGTTACATTATAATATTCATTACACTTATTAATGAGGAATTAATGTCCTATCCTACCCGTTCGGATAACGACCCTCCACTCGTCAAGAGTGCGGTGGGTAAGAGTGGATACCTAATGGCGGTCATTTTACATGTCGCTTCCTTAAACACCCCTTATAGACCAGCTTTGTGAATGAGGCCTACTAACGGTAAGACTGACCTATCTTATACATACATATATATATATATATATATATATATATATATATATATATATATATACATACATACATATTAATCTTTTAATATTATAGTAGTATAATGGTTGTATTTTAAACTTTTAAAACACTAGGGTTTTAGAATTTAATATTTCAAAATTAAAACTTTTAATCAAATTTTAAATTCCAAAACTTGAGGGAAAATTTTGAAACTTTTAAAACTTCAAGATCAAATTTTAAATAATTAAACTAATCACATAATTTTGAACATTATCTTAAAATTTGACCATTATCTTGCAATTAGATGAGGATATTCATTACCATAACAGAAAATTCGAATTTAAACAGTTAAAACAATTTAAGGTAATGATCCTTATCTAATTTAGGCTTGAAATCCGAAAAATCTGCCATCTTACGAACCAACTTGTCGAGTCAGGGCATGGACTCGTCGAGTTGGTCCAACTCGTCGAGTTCATCATAGAACTCGTCGAGTTCATCAGTCAGAGACCAAAAAACGATTTTTATTAGCTTGAAACAAATTAAAATTGCATCAAATATAACTGAAAAACACCCTAAGCTCTGATACCACTGATTGGTTTTGAGCATTACAACATTCCTATGGTGCACATGCAACCCTAATTGCTTTGGATCTTGGTTTTTCTCAAGTTATACATGCAAATTAATTTTCCAAAGCAATAACCCTATATCTAAGATTTAAAATCGAAATCTAATCATATTAGGGTTAGAAGAATACCTTTCTTGTTGATTGCTTGATCTTGACCTTCAAGAGCTTAGTGCCTCAATTGCCGCACCTCTAATGGAGTCACAAACACCACTTAGCAATGGACGGACAAGAGAGAAGGAGGCTACAAGATTTCGGCTAGGGTTTCTTCTAAGGGAACAAGTGACCGATTTCATGAGCCTTGGGGCTCCTTTATAGTTGAGGCTATTAGGGTTTTCAACTGGAAACCTTAATTCCCTTGCTTAGGCCCTAAGCAATCCACAGACCCCCATATGATTGGCCTTGGACGAAAACTCTATGGGCTTCCCATAGATTTTCGTCCACCCCTTATCAATAGGATCCATTAGCCCAAACTACAACTATTACTGATTTACATAATCAGTCCTAGTTCTTTTAATCAGTTTCTTTTGATCACTAAATTAACTCCAAATTAATTTTTGATAAATACTAATTAAATAATATGATTTCTCAATTAATATATTATTCCTATAATATATTAATAAATCATTAATTAACCTCTTTCTCTATAATTTATCCTATCAAATTGCGATGGTGAAGGCAACCCAAAAGGACCATGCTTTTATCAGATCAAGTACATACCAGTTATAGTTATGGGCTTAGACACCTAATTCAACATATTCTTCATAGCGAAACACTTTCCAACCCAGGACTTAACTTCCTGCAAGGTTGGAACGTCGTTTCCTATGAGCAGTATGCCATCAACATACAGTACTAGAAAGCTAACTATACTGTCACTGGATTTGGCATATACACAAAACTCATCCTCACTCCTAGAGAAGCCAAACTCTTTGACCTTCTCATCAAAGCAAATATTCCATCTTCGAGAATCTTGCTTCAATCCATAGATTGATTTCTCAAGCTTACACACTCTATTGGGGTATTTAGCATGCACAAAACCTTCTGGCTGACACATGTAAACATCTTCAGCCAGCTTCCCATTAAGGAAAGCGGTTTTGACAATCATCTGCCAAATTTCATAATCATGAAACGCAGTTATGGCTAATATAACCCCAATAGACTTGATCTTGACCACTGGTGAGAATGTCTCATCATAGTCAACCCCCATGGTTTGAGTAAAGCCCTTTGCAACTAGTTGTGCCTTGAACATGTGCACCTTTCCATCCATGTCGGTCTTCTTCTTGAAGATCCATTTGCAGCCAAATGTCTTATGACCTGGTACATTGTCAACCAAGTTCCAAACTTGATTGTCATACATGGACTGGATCTCGCTGTCTATTTCCTCTTTCCATTTGGCAGACTCGGGACCCGCCATGGCTTCCTTGTAGTTAGCAGGTTCACCCAAATTTATAAGTGTACTATCACTGATAAACGTATCACCTTCTGTAGTTATATGGAAACCATACAACACAGGTGGAACGCTAACTCGAGTGGAAGGCCTAAGAGGTAACGTCTCATCAATTGGTTCAACATGAATTTCTTCCTCGAGTTGAGTGCCAGTGTTAGAGGTTCCTACATCGCTTGGCTCTTGAATTTCTTCAAGATAAATTATGCTCCCACTGTCCTCTTTGCATATGAGTTCCTTCTCGCGGAAAACTCCCCTTCGTGCTACGAAGACCACGTTCTCACTAGGTCTATAGAACAAGTATCCAAAGGACTTCTGTGCATAGCCGATGAAAATACACCGCTCACTTTGAGGTTTAGTCTTGTTGTGAGTCTATCTTCTAACGAAAGCTTCACAACCCCAACCCTTGATATGTGCCAACGAGGGAACCTTCCCTATTCACATCACGTGAGGTGTTTTGTCAACCTTCTTTATCGTGAATAGATTAAGGATATAGGCGGTAGTCTCTAAGGCATACCCCCAGAACGATATCGGAAGCGAAGTTCGATTCATCATGGATTAACCATGTCCAACAAGGTTCGATTACGTCTCTCAGCCACACCATTAAGCTGTGGTTTCCTAGGAGGTGTCAGTTGTGAAACAATTCCACATTCCTTAAGATAGTCATGGAACTCGATACTAAGATACTCACCACCCCTATCGGATCTGAGCATCTTGATCTTCCTGCCCAATTGATTCTCAACTTCATGTTTAAACTCTTTGAACTTTTCAAAGGTTTCTGACTTATGCTTGATTAAGTAGATATATTCATATGTGCTATAATCATTGGTAAAAGTCATATAAAATTGATTCGCATCCCTTGTGGTGGATCTGAAGGGCCCACACACATCAGTGTGTATGAGATCTAACAATCCCTCACCTCTTTCACAAGTACCAGTGAAAGGTGATTTAGTCATCTTCCCAAGCAAACAAGATTCGCATGTATCATTCGACCTAAGGTCAAATGATTCTAACACTCCATCCTTTTGGAGTTGGGCAATGCGCTTCTTGTTGACATGTCCAAGACAACAATGCCACACGCATGCTTTGTCTAAACCATTAGACGAATCAATGTGCAACACACTATTTCCTAAATTGTCTACAACCATCACAGTTTCATATACACCATCACAAGGCAGTGCTTCAAAATAAAATACACCATTGTAGTAAGCATTAATAGATCCTATTTCATTATTAAATGAATATATAAATCCTTGTCTATACAAACCATGAAAAGAAATAATATTATTCGTCATTTTTGACGACTAGAAACAATTATTCAAGTCTAAACATAATCCATTACTAAGCTTTAAAGAATAAACACCGATCTTGGTAACATGTGACGATCTTCTATTGTCCATTATCAGGTTCATCTTCCCAAGCTCCACATCTCTACTTTCTCTTAGTCCCTGCAAGTCAGAGCAAATGTGAAAACCACATCCTGTATCAAGGACACAAGAATTAGAATGCGATGAATTTTTAGACAAAATAGTGTAAATACCTGCCAAGGAAGGCTTGATCTTGCCATCCTTGATGTCCTGCATGTACTTAGGGCAGCTTCTCTTCCAATGACCCTTGTCTTGGCAGTAGAAACAAATTGCATCTTTTGGATCTGAGGCAGGAGGAGCAGAACTGAATTTTTCTTTGGGCCCAAAAGAAGAAGACCCATCATGAGACTTTCCCTTCCAGCTTTTCTTAGAGGGAGATTTCCTCTTTTTCCCTTTTCCTTGTCTAATAGCCAGGACTGAAGCAGCAGCAGGAGTAGGAGTGGATTCAATACTTTTCCCTTTCAATCCACTTTCAGCAGTTCTTAGAAGGCCTTGAAGTTTGATCAATGTGACTTCCTCATTGCTCATGTGATAAGTCATTTTGAACTGATCATAGCTAGGAGGCAAAGAGTGCAGGACTATGTCAATAGCCAACTCTTCATCAAAGTTCACATTCAACTTCAAGAGACGATCCACATAGCGCTGCATCCTTTATAGGTGGGTCGTGATGGACTCCCCATCTTTCATCTTGGTGGTGATGAATGACCTGACTATTTTGTACCTCTCTTCACGCGCTCTTTGATGGTACTTCTCCATCAAGTCCTTACACATCTCGTAAGGCCAATAGTCTTCGTAGAACCATTGTAGCTCAGGAGTCATAGTGGCTACCATAATACAAGATACTTTAGTAGCATCCTTGCAATGAGCCATATACTCAACTATTTCTTTAGGAGTAGCTTTGGTTTCGTCTATCTCGTTCAACTCCTTGTCGAGGACGTATTCCTTGTCCTCGTAACGCAAGGCCATTTAGATGTTTCGGATCCAATCATTGAAATTGAAACCATCAAATGTGATCCTCGCGCAAATGTTCAAGAGCGAGAAAGAGTTAGTAGAGTTGTTGGAGGAACTGAAAGCGTTGTTGGAAGTTGACATCTGCAAAAGAAGACGGACAATTTTTGATTAGATAAGGAATCCTTAATATAACACCCAAAATGAAATATTAAGGCTAGGACCCAACACAATAATTCACAATTCGGAAGAGGGTTGTCGTAATCCAATTGTAAATTATTTGAAGGTAGGTAAATGACGATTTACCAATTCCACCATGAAAACGAAATATTAAATGAATTAGGTTTTGAATGAAATGAAATTCCTATATCTTTTGAGATTCATTGAACTATTCAATGACATGTTTAATCTCGATTATGCCCTTCAAGTTTGTGACTGGGATACCGAGGATCACAAACAATATGTGAATAACCATGCAAATTAGCTTGGTACTCTCGATGTCATTTACCACCTAATCAATGTGTCGGTTAACCACACACGCTCCATTGATCAATGTTAATTTACGAGTTACTCATTGCCACACTTTGTTAGTCCAAGTTAGTATGCCGGTTAACCACACACGCTCCACTAACGACTTGACAAAGTGCAATGTGTAATTTCATGGATTAGCATCAAATTCACATTTTCCTAAAGTAACTAAGATTGGGAATTTATAAACAACCGTTTAGTTACTTTATATTTATCATTATACTTTTTAATGAAGATTTATGTCCTATCCTACCTGTTCGGCTAACGACCCTCCACCAATCAAGTAAGCGGTGGGTGAGAGTGGACACCCATTCAACCGCCATTTTATAGGCAATTTCCATATCCCCCCCCCTTATAGATCGGCTTCGTGAATGAGGCCTACTAACGGTAAGACTGACCTTTTCTTATATATATATATATATATATATATATATATATATATATATATATATATATTAAACTTTTAATATTATAATAGTATAAGGGGGTGTATTCTAAACCTTTTAAAATACTAGGGTTTTAGAATTTAATATTTCAAAATTAAACTTTTAATTAAATTTTAAATTCCAAAACTAAAGGGTGTAATTTGAAACTTTTCAAAATTACTAGATCAAATTTTAAATAATTAAATTAATACAATAGTGTTGTCATTATCATAAAATTTGACCAAATCAATCTTATTTGATAAGGAAATCAGATTACCATTCAAAAAAAATTCCATTTAAGGCATTAAAAAACAAATTATGGTAATTATCCTAAATCAAACAAGATCTGAAAATCGAAAAATCAGGCATCTGACGGGTCAAATCGCCGAGTTCCTCATAGAACTCGTCGAGTTCAGCAGACAGAATGCGAATTCTGTTTTCTTCGGCTTTGGACAATTCACAAAAGCATCAAATTCAATTGAAAAACATCCTATGCTCTGATACCACTGCATAACAACATCTTATGTGTTCATGCAATCCTAATTGCTTTGGATCTAAGTTTTTCACTAATTGAACATGCAAAAGAAATTCCAAAGCAATAACCCTAGATCTAGCATATACAATTCGAAATTCATATATAAAAGGGTTAAGAAGATTACATTGCTTGTTATACATCAATAACAAGAATTCCTTGATTGATCTTGACTCTTGAAAGCTTTAGTGCCCCAAATGTTGCACCTCTATTGGCTCACAAACACTTGTAGCAAGAGGATGAGAAGGAGGGCGAAGGAAACTCTTAGAATTTAGGCTAGGGTTTCTATGCTCTAAGCATTGGCCGAAAACCCTATGTAAATGGGTCCTTAAATAGTCGGTGGGTTGCTAGGGTTTCAGGAGGAAACCCTAATTTCCTGCTTAGGGCTTAAGCAACCCATGGACCTCCCATTAGGAAGCCTTGGACGAATTCTATAGGGCCTCCCTATAGATTTCGTCCACTCCTTTCAAAGGAGTCCAACAACCCAGTTATGCAACAATCAATGATTTGCAAAACAGTACCCGTTCTTTTAATCAGTTCCTTTAATCCCAAAATTAATTCCAAATTAATTTCTGTTCAAATACTAATTAAATAATATGATTTCTAATTAATATATTATTCTCATAATATATTAATAAACCATTTATTAACCTCTCTCTCCATAAGTCATCCTGTTAAGTTGCTAAAGTGAATTCAACCCAAAAGGACTATGCTACTATCAAATCAAGTTCATACCAATTATAGTTATGGGCTTAGACACCTAATCCAACAAAAAGCTCCTAGCTTGATCATCTTTTCTTATAGATCTAGTTATTCCTTCATTTAGGGCATTTTTGGTCCCAACCTTGGTAATTCTTGAGCATCGCATGCTCTTAACCAAATAAGCTGCCCTTTTAGACCCAATGAGGGGTCTTGAGTCACAAGAATGAGATTTTGATGCTTAGTTCTTCTCCATGCATTCTCTAGAACGTCTTTAGGTATTAAGAAGTTTGGATTGTTGGTATTAAGCACTTAGTGGGCATGCAAAGTCATAAAGTTGGAAACTTTATGAATCTCAATGGTAATTTAGCCTTGTATCTATAATTGGAACGTAAGAGCTTAATGCATTAAGCTTTTATTATGGAAAAAGGCACCTTGGTGCGTACCTCGTGTGTAGTAATGTTTACGCCGTGCGTACAAGGTCAATGGCCCGATCCTTGTTAAGGCTCATGTATGCCCAACGTACAAGCTGAGTACGCCCCGCGTACTCCGCTGAGTTGATTGAGTTGACTCGTTGACTTTGACCTTTGACCAGAGTTTTGACCAAGTTTGACCTAGGGGTATTTTGGGTATTTTGAGTTGTTAATTAAGATTAGGTCCTTGGTATGGGTTAGGTGATCGTTGAGCTAGTTTTTGGAGTTGTTCATGGGTTGAGGTCGCTGCTTTGTGTGGTAGACAGACAGACCGGGACAATCCAATTGGTAGATTGTGGGCCAGGGCAATCCAGCCGGGAGGTTGTGGACCCAGTCTTGTGGGAATCCATCTGGGAGGTTGCGGGCCCAACAAGCATTGTATATATCTATTTATCTGTTGTGTGTGGTATTATGGGTAATCTCACTAAGCGCTAGGCTTACGGTTTCAGTTTATGTTTCAGGTACTCCAGATGATCGGGGCATTGTGAGGGTGCGATCGGGCACATCTTCCTTGATTTGATTTGATATGATTTTCTGGGAAACTCTAATGTATGGTTTCTTAATTTTGGAACAATGAATTGTAGGCAATGATCTTTTGGGCTGTATTTTTAAATGAAAAATTTTACTGTGATTTTGGGATGTTACATCCAGAGTGAGCATACACCAAGGGATAGATTACTTTGCTTCACCAATTTTGAACTGTTTATTGTCAGATATTTTTCCCCATAAATAAGTTAAATACAATACAGTAAGTTGACCTTTTCAATTCGCTTAATTTCTTTTCTTCCAAATTATTAACCCTTTTGTTTTTAAAGGGAAATTTGAAGATTACTTTCAAGCATAAGAAAAAACGACCTCAAAGGTAAAATAGCTTCTCATTTTTGTTTTATGGATGTTGCTAAAAGAACAAAGTCACAAGATCAACTATGCTTCATGACTGTACTCTTTTGTGTTTTAGCTTTGGAAGAATGTGGTCGATATATGAGACATGATTAAGGTTTATGAAAACAAGCATGCATACTTTATGAAAGTAGAGTATGAAGTGGAAAGAGACTTCAAAACTTCAAAGAAACATCACAATAGTGGAGCTTATGGTGTGATGGTAACACCCATGGATGACATATGGGTCATTGGTCAACATGGTAGTTGCTTATGGTGTGATGGTAACACCCATGGATGACATATGGGTCATTGGTCAACATGGTAGTTGCTTATGGTGTCATGGTATCACCCATGGATGACATATGGGTCATTGGTCAACATGGTAGTTGCTTATGGTGAGATGGTAACACCCATGGATGACATATGGGTCATTGGTCAACATGGTAGTTTCTTTTGGGGTGATGGTAACACCCATGGATGACATATGGGTCATTGGTCAACATCGTAGTTGCTTATGGTGTCATCGTATCACCCATGGATAACATATGGGTCATTGGTCAACATGGTAGTTGCTTATGGTGTCATGGTATCTACCATGGATGACATATGGGTCATTGGTCAACATGGTAGTTTCTTATGGTGTCATGGTATCACCCATGGATGACATATGGGTCATTGGTCAACATGGTAGTTGCTTATGTTGTCATGGTATCACCCATGGATGACATATGGGTCGTTGGTCAACATGGTAGTTGCTTATGGTGTGTTGGTAACACCCATGGATGACATATGGTTCATTGGTCAACATGGTAGTTTCTTTTGGGGTGATGGTAACACCCATAGATGGCATATGGGTCATTGGTCAACACGGTAGTTGCTTATGGTGTCATGGTATCACCCATGGATGACATATGGGTCATTGGTCAACATGGTAGTTGATTATGGTGTGATGGTAACACCCATGGATGACATATGGGTCACTAATTGGTCAACATGGTAGTTTCTTATGGTGTCATGGTATCACCCATGGATGACGTATGGGTCATTGGTCAACATGGTGGTTTCTTATGGTGTCATGGTATCACTCATGGATGACATATGGGTCAGTGGTCAACATGGTAGTTGATATGGTGTCATTGTATCACCCATGGATGACATATGGGTCATTGGTCAACATGGTAGATTCTTATGGTGTCATGGTATCACCCATGGATGACATATGGGTCATTGGTCAACATGGTAGTTGCTTGTGTTGTCATGATATCACCCATGGATGACATATGGGTCATTGGTCAACATGGTAGTTGCTTTATGGTGTGATGGTAACACCCATAGATGACATATGGGTTATTGGTCAACATGGTAGTTGCTTATGGTGTGATGGTAACACCCATGGATGACATATGGGTCATTGGTCAACATGGTAGTTGCTTATGGTGTCATGGTATGACCCATGGATGACATATGGGTCATTGGTCAACATGGTAGTCGCTTATGGTGTCATGGTATCACCCATGGATGACATATGGGTCACTGGTCAACATGGTAGTTGATTATGGTGTGATGGTAACACCAATGGATGAAATATGGGTCATTGGTCAACATGGTAGTTCTTATGGTGTCATGGTATCACCCATGGATGCCATATGGGTTATTGGTCAACTTTGTAGTTGCTTATGGTGTCATGGTATCACCCATGGATGACATATGGGTCATTGGTCAACATGGTAGTTGATTATGGTGTGATGGTAACACCAATGGATGACATATGGGTCATTGGTCAACATGGTAGTTTCTTATGGTGTCATGGTATCACCCATGGATGACATATGGGTCATTGGTCAATATAGTAGTTTCTTATGTTGTCATGGTATCACCCATGGATGACATATGGGTCATTGGTCAACATGGTAGTTGCTTATGGTGTGATGGTAACACCCATGGATGACATATGGGTCATTGGTCAACATGGTGGTTTCTTTTGGGGTGATGGTAACACCCATGGATGACATATGGGTCATTTGTCAACATGGTAGTTGCTTATGGTGTCATGGTATCACCCATGGATGACATATGGGTCATTGGTCAACATGGTAGTTGCTTATGGTGGCATGGTATCTACCATGGATGACATGTGGGTCATTGGTCAACATGGTAGTTGCTTATGGTGTCATGATATCACCCATGGATGACATATGGGTCATTGATCAACATGGTAGTTGCTCATAGTGTCATCGTATACCCATGGATGACATATGGGCTTCAATATTAATCAACATAATATTAAGGTTATTAAATTTGAAGAAACGGAAGTTACTTTAGTTTAGCTGGAAGACGCGTCTTACTTCTTAGACGAAGTCGCAGGTTCGAATCCTACTTCTGTCAATAATTTTATTTAACTTCCTCTTTTTAAATTTAGACAATAATTATATTTAACTTCGTCTTTTTAAATTTAATATGTCAAAGTTCCACATTGACCTATAAAAAGTTATAATGTTTGAATAATTTATTTTTACACAAATGCCCGTAGGTATTGACAAAAATACCCTAACCATTTACGTATTAACATTTGTACGTTTAAGGGCAATTATGTCAATTCATAGTCTAAACACTTAGGCGCCATAATTTGGAGTCAGATTCGTCCTGTCGTTTCAGTTTATCAGCGATAGATGAACTACAATCCATTCCCAACCATCAAACTTCCGGCACGTTGATCAATAAACCCTAAAAGCGTTGTTGTTACATAATTTGAATTACACTCGAAGCAGTTCAACATAATGGCAGCAAGTTCTTCATCAGAAAGAATGTGAACAAGACAACAAGGAACAAGGATCACTGCTCTGCCATCGCACTTGATCGAAAAAAATAGTAATTACGGTTGGGGGAAAATCACCAATCGATGCTTTTAATTTCCAGCTAGTGTAAGTATGGTGTACATTACTTCTATTATACTTGTATACATAGTTAATATAGTGTTTAATAGATGAATTTTGTTGATTTGTGAATTATAGTTGCAAACTCTTTAGGGATTCTGTAACATCAGACTCAATATATAAAACCATAGACACAAATCGATTAAGGTTTTGTCCATTTAGTGTTCATATGTATGAAGTCTTACGCAGATGCAGAAAGTTGAACAACCCACACATACTCTTCAACGATGGAATGGTACTCTTTTGTTAAGCATATGGATAATTACGAATGCAATTAGTTTTCTATATTTGTATTATTAAAATTGTATGATTACTTATTGTATGTCAGGCAAAATATTTTTCGTTAGGGGAAGAAATAGCAGGGAAACGGTTGCTTCAAGATGCAGCCGATAAGGGATAGTTGGATGTGATCTTCGTTCTGGGAATGATGTTGATGGCCGTAGGCAGTGAAAAGGAAGCAAGAAGCTCTAATCATGTTGAATAATGCCTACATTAATACGAGAAGAAGTTGGAATCTGAGACAAACCTGTTACAAGGTTCGAAGCCACTTGGTAAGGAGATCAAAGCAGATACAATTCCATGGCTTACATAGAAGTTGTGCAAAGCATCCTTCTGTGAGCAGTTATGGAACAACTTTTATGCATCAATATAGTTGGTTGTTTAATTGTGATATTTGTTTGTCGGATGCATGTTTGGTTGAGTTTTCTAGGATGTTTGACATTAGTTTAGAGTAGTTATATGATGGTAGTTTGATGCACACAATTAGTGATGCATATTGTATATGTATTTTGGTGTAAAGTGGATACATACTTTTAATTTGATTAAATGTTGATATATATTAATTTGTAATTTTGTTTAATATCAATAGATAAATGTATGCTATTTTTGGATTTGGTAATTTGGTTTAATATCAATACATTAATATATACTAGTAGTTTGGTGAAATGTTAATATAAATGTATTATATTACGAATTATGATATATATGTTATTTTTGTCTTTTTCATTTCAATAACCAAAAGTCCACTATGACTCATTAAAGGTTATAATGTTTGAATAACGTGTTTCGACACAAATACTCTTAGTAATCACATATTTGGAATGATTTCAAGGGCACCTTGGTCTATTTGCAATCTCTATAGTGAAGGCGCAATTTTTGCTATGGAAATAAAAATAAGTGTGTAATCAAGTTGTTATTAAGGAAAATACTCTATATAGAATATATATTTTTTAATTAGCTCTATATCTATATTTATTATGAATGTTATTTAAATTTTTAATTACCCGTATACTACATGAGTTTTAACCTGGTATTGAATAATATCAACCCAATAATTTGACCTAGTATCCATCCAACACATCGAAATCAAGGGTTGTCGAAGGTTCCCTAATCCAGACACACTTTGTTTGAATATGTGTTCTGCAAGTGTCGATCTCAATTAAGCCATTCTACTAATATTCTAAGCCATTATCCAATTATCAAAGTTATTCAACCATTCAAATTAGAAAACTTTGAAGATTGGTTCACCATTCGGTCATTAGCTTTGTGAAACGAGTTGTTGTTAAGGTACCTTTGCAATGTTTATATTGTAACTATATATTTACTTCAAATGTCATCTATTAATTCAAAGCAACATTAATGAACATATAATATTGTGTTATTTAAATTTATACTTTACAGATTCAACACAATGAACAATCCAAATAGAAAATGGATGTATGAAAGAAAAGATAACTGTAGATGTGTATCATTTGTTTTCGTACAAGGAGTGACAAAATTTATAGATTTTGCTACCAGTCAACATAGGTTCGTGGACGAAGATAAAATAAAATGCCCATGCATCAAATGTCGTAACATACCATATAGAGACGTTGATACGGTTAAGCATCATTTGTACACGTCATGTTTTGTTGAGGAATATTGGTTTTGGGATAAACATGGCAAAACATCCATTGATGATGACAATACGTTTTTAGGGGTGGATGATTCAAACACAAATTTTAATGAAGGTGCATGTTCTTATAGAGAAATGGTCATAGATGCAATGACTCCTGATTTAAATACTAGTAATCTTGAAGAGGAGCCAAATGCACTAGATAAAAAATTCTTTGATATGCTAGATGCAGCCGATAAAGAATTGTGGCCTGGATGTTTAAAAGTGACACAACTATCTGCTATAGCTAGACTATTGAATATAAAATCAGAGTATCGTATACCCGAGCAAAGTTATGATGCTATCTGTCAGTTGTTAAATGATGTGTTACCGGAGGAGAATAATATGTTAGGTAGTTTATACATGAGCAAAAAGTTAATACAAGCAGTAGGTTTGCCTATGGAGATGATTGACTGCCGCTGGTCTGGATGTATGATATATTAGAGACAAGACAAAGATATTTATCCGTGCAAATTCTGCAATGCAGATAAGTACAAACGGTCAAAAATTTTGGCCAGATGTTCTCGAGTATCCTTTAAGAAAATACATTACTTTCCTTTGACTCCAAGGTTGAAGAGACTGTATGCTTCACAAGCCACAACCGCTTCCATGCGATGGCACTCTCAGAATCATGGACATGATGTTGGAGTAATGTGTCATCCATCCAAATTAGAAGCGTGGAAGCATTTTGACAAAATTCATCCTTCATTTGCAGCAGAAATACGTAATGTAAGATTAGGCCTAAGTACAAATAGGTTTGCACCACATGGAGCATTTGGAAAAAAATATTCATCTTAGCCTATTATTATAACACCTTATAATTTGCCACCTTCTATGTGCATGAAAGAGCCTTACATGTTTTTGACCGCACTTGTGCCAGGACCGTCAAACCCTAAGCATAAAATAGATGTATTTTGCAACCAGTTGTTGTAGAGTTGGAGCAGTTATGGGAAGAAGGCGTAGTAACATATGATATATCTTTAAAACAAAATTTCCATTTAAGAGCAGCTTTTATGTGGACAATAAGTGATTTTCCAGCATATGCAATGTTATCCGGATGGTCTACAGCAGGTAAGGTAGCATGTCCACATTGTGGGAAACATACATAAGCATTCAGACTAAAGAATGGTAATAAGATGTCATGGTTTGACTGCCATAGAAGACTTCTACAGGTAAATCACCCATATAGAAAGGATAAATATAAGTTGAAGAAGAATCGTGAAGTGACAGAAGGTCCTCCTCGAAGTAAGAATGGTGAACAAACTTTAAGGGAGACTGAACAATTATGTTTGGTAAAAGTGACTAAACTAAATGATGATGATGTAAACAAAAGATGTGGCGATCATGGCTGGAAAAAGAAAAGCATATTTTTGGATTTACTATATTGGAAAACAAACCTCATTAGACATAATTTTGATGTTATGCATATTGTGAAAAATGTATTTGAAAACTTTTTTTACACTGTAATGGATGTCAAAGGGACGACGAAGGACAATGTAGCAGCCAGAAGAGATCTGAAGCGCTATTGTAGGAAGAGAAAAGGATTCGAAGATAATGAAAGAGTGTACTATACTCTGGACAAGAATCAAAAGAAAGTCATATGCGAATGGGTGTAAAAATTGCGTTTCCCCGATGGTTATGTTTCTAATTTGGGGAGGTGTGGTGATTTAACACGGTGTAGACTGTTCGAAATGAAAAACCACGATTGTCATGTTTTTATGCAAAGATTGATGTCAATTGCATTTCGTGAGATGTTGCCAAAACATGTGTGGGAAGCATTAACAGAGTTGAGTATTTTCTTTAAAACATTAACAACAACATCAATCACAACAAAAGACATGGAAAGGATTGAAACCGAGATCCCAATAATTCTGGGTAAATTAGAGACCATCTTTGTGTTGGGTTTTATGTACTACAATATCCTATGGTACACATACAACCCTAAATGCTTTGGATCTAAGTTTTATCTATTTATACATGCAATAAAATATCCAAAGCATGAAGCCTACAACTAGTATACAATTTGATATTTGAATCATAAAATAGATTAGATGACTACCTCTTTGTTGTAGCTTGATGTATTTGGCATTTAAGAACTTAGCACCCCAAGTGCGATGCCTCACACGGTTCACAACATACCTTGAACAAATGAAGAACTTGATAGAGAGAGGTTACTAGGCCCAAAATCGGCTATATGAACTCCAAGAACACTATTTTAGGCTATGGGATAACATATATATATATATATATATATATATATATATATATATATATATATATATATATATATATATATATATATATATATATTGTAGGATTCCAAGGGTCATGGGTAAACCCTAATCCATACACATAGGCTTATGATCCATATCTCATGTGGGCTAACTCTTCATGGATACTTACATAAACTTAGCCTATCATGGATCAATAGCCCAAACAATATATTGATGGGTTATGAGCACTACAACATTCCTATGGTGTACATGAAAACCCTAAAGCTTTGGATCTAGTTTGTCTAATGAACATTCAATAATCATCCAAAGCCATAAACCCTTGATCTAACATGTGATAATAAATATTAACATAAGAATAGGGTTTAGATCTTACCTTGATTGTTATGTAGCAATAACAATCTATTCCTTCTTGTAATTGGCTTCTAAAAGCTTAGAGTCACAAATGTCACTCCTCTAATGGCTCACAAACACCAAGAGCAAGAGGATGAAGAAGGAGAAGAGGAGAGGCACTCAAAAATGTCTAGAAACCCTAAGGAAACTCTTAGCCACGTTTTTGGTGCCCTAGGGGTCCTTAAATAGTGAGGCTATTAGGGTTATCTAACAAGGAAACCCTAATTTGACTGCTTAGGCCCTAAGCAACCCATGGAATCCTCCTTTAGAGGCCTTGGACGATTTCTAATGGGTTTCCCCATAGAATTCGTCCACTCCTCTAATAAGGAGTCCATTAGCCCAATACTCAACTATCACACAATTGACAGTTCTAGTCCCCTAAGTTTAATTAATCTCTTTTAGCCACAAAATTAATTCTTAATTAATTATTGACTAATATTAATTAAACAATATGATTTCTCCTTTAATATATAATTCTCATAATATATTAATAAATCATAATTAATCCTCTCTCTCCATAATTCATCCTATCAAGTTGCTTTGGTGAAGGAAACCTAAAAGGACCATGCACCATCGGGTCAAGTACATACCAAAATAGTTATGGACTTAGACACTAATCCAACAGTCTCCCACTTGGATAAGTCTAATAACTATTCTGCGTATGACTTCAGATCCTGATCAACAATCGTAGCTTTCAAAAGCCGCTGTCAACTCTGATCCTATCAGATACGCGTCCTTTAGATAAGGGATCATATATTCCAACATTCTAGATATCGTATAGAGATGAGACATGGATTTAAATCATTCTCTCAGTCTATGTGTTGTTTCCCGATTTCCGATTTATGATGACTAACTAATTGAACAAATCAAATCAGTCCTGGCCCGGCCGAGCACTTTCCTTTGTCATCACTAAATCATCGAGGGGCCCACAGATATCGTTTTTATCCTACATTGGGTAAAAGGAATGGATAAACTTCAACTCAATGCTCGCTTGTACTCACTCACCAAATTACACACAAAAATACGTTTTATAACACCAAGTTACTGGTGCGTTTACATATTATCAATGTGCAACCGACTCGCAAGATACAACTCACACATCTCGGTTTCAAGAACATAAGATATTATCGTCTCACCAATCACTCGTGATAAAATCCATGAAGCTATCCAAGTGAGTGTGGGTTTAATCCAATGCTCAAATCATATTCGTAAGCACTCATGAACGTTGTAGCAAACTTTTGCTATGTCTAATACACTTTAGACAATCTACACACCAATTCATGACAATCTTCTTTCATACCTACTCCCAAAGTATGAGAGACTGTGGAACGTTCAAATAATTCGATTATTCTCAAATAACTCAATTATTTAGGAAGTCAAAACATGCAAATTGAAACACAAGAATAATACTAATCTTATATGGCCCCAAACTTTTGAGTATAAATAAAACACTTTTTGTTTAATCACCATATAGATTACTCATTATTTGTGGTTTCAGGTAATACACTTCTTACTTGAATGATAACGACAAATGTCCCATGCTCTTAGCATGCACACGATGTTTATTTATGGTCCTTACTCTGTGAAATAGTATAATTGAATAACATTTTCAATCACACTCATTTCACAATTCCTAATCCTTACCACAAGTGTAAGAATACCAAATTCTTGCCACTTATAGAATATGTTAGATTCTAACATTTTATGCAATGGTCCTTTCGTAATATCACGACACAAAAGTCACCAAGACTCGGCCAATGAAATTAAAAAATGCTCTATTGGAGATTGTTACAAGACAATTCCATAGATGTGAAGTCTCACATTCAAAGTGCATTCCTTTGAACATCCTTCTTGCATAAAAGTTTCTAATCTAGACATAAATTCTTAACGTCCAACTCCCAATATGGAAACATTTCCATATTTTCCATATGACAACTCATTATTAATTTAATCATATATAATAATAATAATGTCAATATGGTCCTTCCTTTACTATACTTCCAACTATTCACAAGCGACCAATCCTTGGCGGACCTTAGATTATCCTTGACAGTTGTTTAACTAATTCAGTCAAATCCGATTCTACCTCTTAATGCCCTAGGCATTTGGAAAATTTTAGAACGGTCAAATATTACAACGACATGATACTTTACCAGTCTTTGCCATAATATTTCTATTTTCCATGTTCTCACGATTCGAACTATGAAAAGGGGTGCCGTAATCATAATCGAGTGTGAGAACGCAACAAATATTTTCATATATAGAATTCTCTTACGTTGAATCCTTTCAACATAACATTTATATATCTTTTTGACTAAATTTGATTAAAATTTCTCGATCTAAACCTTTAGATTTGAAACGAAATATAATATTCTCTCCCTTAACTATAGCAAAACAACTTTTCAACCTATGTAACTTTGCAAAGTGAAACTTTTGTTTTCTATAATTAATATTGCGAACTTGCAATAATAATCATGCTCCCACTAACATGATGATTATATCCATACCAGCATAACATTTATGCCCCCACTAGCTTTGACACGTATTCAGAAAACAGTTGGACTTCTAAAAGTCAATACTTATTGACTTTTCAAAGTTCATTGTTTTTAAAATGATATGCTTTGATAAGCTTTTATCTAAGCATCTTAAACTCATGCACCTTACTTTAGACAGCTCACATGTGTGTTTAAACAATTCCAGAACTTATAGCAATAAGTCTCGATTGTTCAAACTAATTGCCAAATCTCACAATTCGAACTATGAAAAGGGATGCCATAATCATAATCGAATCTGAGAATGCAATTTACATAATCGATATCTCCTTAAAATCTCTCTTAATGAAAGCGTTTCCTCACAATCATTTTCATGAAGGAGAGAAACCTTATGACACTTAGATTTTATGGTGCATGTGTTCCTATCCATGCAAATTTGTCATAAGCGTAATCGTAAGGTAATGTTTGTGACAAATTCAAACTCTTATGGACAGAACTTGTTCATTCTTAATATCTTGCCATCAAGGGTCCCACCATTTCTTCCAAGTTATTTAGCAGCTCACCTATGCCAGTCAATGTACTTTCATTGATCAAGGTGTTTACCCTTACGCATTCAATTGAGAACTCGTAGAACTCCTATGCATAATCACTCAACTGGATTGGCACATAAATAAAAGTTTGTCAACACGATAGGTTACAATCCTCAAGTCATGTGCTAGTGTTTATTAGGTTTACTTCTTGATTTGTTCTTGAAACTTTTCAAGATCTTTAGACTCCCACTGACCTCTTGACATATAAGATTCTCTTGTCAAGAAACATTTCTTGACAAACAAATACTCAAGAGTTAGTGTGTGTCTTTATCAAGACAAACCTACACACAATTTGGTACTACTTGGTCTTTGTCTTATCCAAGACATCACAACTTACCAATTTGTGCTAGTGTAATAACATTCCTACTTAAGATTATCTCACTCAATTCACAATCTTGGAGTATGACTCTAACACTTGATATTGGAACGAAGTACGATACATCTTATTGACTTAACCATTTCTACAATTCACCATTCCTCTTCTCAGCCAAACTAGTGAACTAAGGTATCCTTAGAGGATGAATTGTAATATGGTTCTTAAGACGATCATAAACATGATACAAAAGTACTCTCCCTTCTTCTTAGATTGGAGAAACTTTTATTTTTCTGCCTTCATTGATTCTTCTTATTCGTTCTGCCATTCATTGAAACTTTTTAATGATTCAGAATCATACTTAATCTTTTAAGTATAATCATATTTACTAATCTTTTAGCAAATCATAACGAACATTTTATCGTTCTTTGTGGTGGACTTGACTAGTGCACAACATTGTATACCAGATCTCATTATCCTTCACTTGACTCACATACTTATGTGAACAAGGAATTAGTCTCAATTTTCCAAATATGAAGGTTCTCATTCGTCACACAATACCAGTTGCATGATTCCAAGTTTCTGTCCAATTGAAACTTGGGCGATGAGAATCTTTCCTCATTTGATAAATTTCTGACATTACCACAAATAACATAACTAAGAATCAAATCCATTCACAATATTGCTAACAATAGAACCATTCAAACACAAATTTTCATAAAATCCATCGCAAGGAAACATAAATAAGATAAATCAAAATTTATTTTATTGCGGAAAAATATTGTCCTTACAATGCGATTAAAGTGAAAACTATGTAAATATTATTTAGCAATCTATCCTAACTCTAAAGTAGTAGCTTAAATATCTGATCCTCAAATCATGCGATCGAAATCCATTTCTTCGCGATCAGACTCAGCTTGCTCCTTCCTTTAAGCTTCCTTTCCTTTCTTTGATCCTTCAAAACATCCAAATGTATTCTTATCACATCATGTATTAAGAATCTCCAAATAGGAACTTAATAGAGTTAGATAGTGGATTTTACCTGAAGCAGAGTCATACATCTTGACTCTCCCATCTCTTAGATCTCTCAGGTAGTGAGGGCAGCTTCGTAACCAATGCCCCTTCTTTTGGCAGTAGAAACATATGGACTCTTTGGAATGGCACATGAGACTATCTCAGACTCATCCTTTCTTTTGCGTAGAGAAAACTTTTCTGGACTTCCAATGTTACCATTGCCCATAGAGGGTTGGGATATTGATTTACTAGACAAATTTGTTGACCAGTGTGCCAAATCATTTCTGATTCAGCAGCAATAAGAAAATAAGTCAAATCAATAAGGGTCAGGTCGTGGTCCATTATATAGTACTCTCTAACGAACTTACCATATGATTCGGGAAGTGACTGAAGAACCAAGTCAACAGCCAACTTCCTTTCAACATCGACACCTAACAATACCAATCTATCAATATGTAACCTTTTATCCAAGACATGAGCACATATAGACTTTCCATTTTCATGTCTTTTGCCAATAGGGCTTGAGTGACCTTGAACTTTTCAAGTCTTCGAACACGTGGGTCAGGGAGAGTTATTGGAGGAGGTGGAGGAGATGAAGCATGATTTCAATTTCCACAATACAATCGTGGAATATCATCTTCACGTGGAAAACTTTTTCCAACGGATTTAGGAAGACCATAGATGTCAGACTTTGACATCTATGAAACGGGAGAAAATTCAAGTAAGTTGATTGAGTCCTTAATAAAACACCCAAATGAGATATTAAGGCTAGGACCCAACACAATATCCTACAAATTGGAAGAGGGATGCCGTAATCCAACTCGCAGAACATTTAAGGTAGGTAAATGACGATTTACGAATTTCCACCATGAAAAACGAAAAGAAGGTTAAGTTTTAAATGAATTGAAACTCTTAGATCTGGTGAGATTCATTGAACTTTTCAATGTCATGTTTAATCTCGATTATGCCCTTCATTTGTGACTGGGATGCCGAGGATCACAAATAAGGTGTGAATAACCATGCGAATGTACGTGGTGCCCTCAATGTTACAGTCACCTAATCGACGTGCCGGTTAACCACACACGCTCCATAGATCTATGACAAACATCGAGTCACCCTTCGCTACCAATGCCAAACCCAACTTAGTGTGCCGGTTAACCACACACGCTCCACTAATTGTCGGGACAAGGGTACAAAGTGTAATTCCATGGAATTGCATCGATTTAACTTTTTCCTAAAGTAACTAAGATTTGGGAATTTTCGTAAAACATATAGTTACTTTATTCATTATACTTTTAATAAGGAGATGGTTTGCCCTATCCTACCCGTTCGGCTAACGACCCTCCACTAGTCAAGAGTGCGGTGGGTAAGAGTGGATACCCATTCAATCCCTATTTTATAGGCAATTTCCTTAAACACCCCTTATAGACCAGCTTCGTGAATGAGGCCTACTAACGGTAAGACTCGCAGTTTAAGTTATACATATATAATATTAGACTTTTAATGTTATATATAATATAGGGTGTATTTTACACTTTTAAAATACTAGGTGGTTTAATTTTATAAATTACACTTTTAATTTAACTAAATATAAACCATATCATTATGGATTTATTAACTCTCTGTTAATTATACTATTAATTAACTTAATAAAACCATAAGGGTGTAATTTGAACTTTTTCAAAACTAGGGTTTTAGAATTTAAAATTTCAAAATTTTAACTTTTAATCAAAAATTTAAATTCCAAAACTTGAGGGCAAGTTTTGAAACCTTTCAAAATATTAGGGTTCAACTATTTAAATTTCAAAACAAAAACTTTTAAAGTTCAAATTTAAACTATAAAACCTAAAGAGGGAAAATTGAAACTTTTCCAAACTTTATCAAGAACATTCTAGATCAACAATTCAAATAAGGCAATTAACAATTAATTATGGTTATCTAATTTTGACCTAGTCCAATTACTTGCAAGATAATTCACCAAATAACTAAAATAATTAAACATTATCTTATAAGGCAACAAATATTTGATTAATTGGTAATTATCTACTATTTTGGCAAGGATATTCACCCAAAATCAATAAAAATCGGATTTTTTACTAATTAAAAATGTTTATGGTAAGTATCTCAAGCCAAAACAACAAGCAAATCGTGAAATTGTGTTGTCAGACTCTTTGACTCGTCGAGTCTGGCGTGGACTCGTTGAGTTCAGTCGAATCGGGGAGTTCACCAAGTGACTCGGCGAGTCATGCAGTCAGAACCAAAAAATTTCGATTTTTTAAGCAATAAACGATCAAAATAGCATCAAATCATCAACAAACAGCCCTAGGCTCTGATACCACTGATGGGTTATGAGCACTACAACATTCCTATGGTGTACATGCAAACCCTAAAGCTTTGGATCTAGTTTGTCTAATGAACATGCAATAATCATCCAAAGCCATAAACCCTAGATCTAACATGTGATAATCAATATTAACATAAGAATAGGGTTTAGATCTTACCTTGATTGTTATGTAGCAATAACAATCTATTCCTTCTTGTAATTGGCTTCAAAAAGCTTAGAGTCACAAATGTCACTCCTCTAATGGATCACAAACACCAAGAGCAAGAGGATGAAGAAGGAGAAGAGGAGAGACACTCAAAAATGTCTAGAAACCCTAAGGAAACTCTTAGCCACGTTTTTGGTACCCTAGGGGTGCTTAAATAGTGAGGCTATTAGGGTTATCTAACAAGGAAACCCTAATTTGACTGCTTAGGCCCTAAGCAACCCATGTACTCCTCCTTTAGAGGCCTTGGACGATTTCTAATGGGTTTCCCCATAGAATTCGTCCACTCCTTTAATAAGTAGTCCATTAGCCCAATATTCTACTATTACACAATTGACAGTTCTAGTCCCCTAAGTTTAATTAAACAATATGATTTCTCCATTAATATATAATTCTCATAATATATTAATAAATTATAATTAATCCTCTCTCTCCATAATTTATCCTATCAAGTTGCTTTGGTGAAGGCAACCCAAAAGGACCATGCACCATCGGGTCAAGTACATACCAAAATAGTTATGGACTTAGACACTATTCCAACATATATATATATATATATATATATATATATATATATATATATATATATATATATATCTTTGATTTACCTAATCAGTCCCCGTTAATTTAATTAGTCTCTTTTGATCACTAAATTAATTCCAAATTAATTCTTGTTCAATACTAATTATGATTTCTCCATTAATATATTATACTTATAATATATTAGTAAATCATAAATAACCTCTTACTCAAATATCCATCCTATCAAATTGTCCTGGTGATATGCAACCCGAAATGGACCATGCTACTCTCGGGTCAAGTACACACCAATTATAGTTATGGGCTTAGAAACCTAATCCAACAGTCTCCCACTTGGATAAGTCTAATAACTATAACGGAAAGTACGACTTAAACACCGACTAGCAATCGTAGCTCTTAAAAGCCGTTGTCGAACTCTGACCCAGTCAATGATGCGTCCAGTAGATAAGGGATCATATATTCCTCCATTCTACAAGATATCATATGGACTGAGACATGGATTATAGTCATTCTCTCTGTCCATCTGTTGTTTACTGATTTCCGATTTATGACAACTGACATGGATTATCCCTCTAAGGGTAAAAGGAATGGATAAAATTCGACTCATATGCTTGCTATATTTACTCATCAAATCACATACAACAATGCGTTTTATAAAACCAAGTTACTGGTGCATTTACGCATCAATAATGTGCAACCGATTTGTAAGCTACAACTCACACTTCTCTGTTTTAAGAATATAAGATATTATCGTCTCACAATCACTCGTGATAAAATCCATGAAGTGATTCAGATGATATTGGGTTTAATCCAATACTCGAATCTTATTCCAGGAGTACTCATGAACACTGCAGCAACCTCGTGCTATGTCTAAAACACCTAGAAAATCTACAGTCAGATTCATGACAGTCTTGCCTCAATACCTACTTCCAAAGTATGATCGACTGTGGATAGTTTGAATAATCTTATTATTCGGGAAGTCAAAACATGCAAAGTGAAACACAAGAATAATTGAATCCAATATGGTCTCAAAACTTTGAATATAAATAAAACACCTTTTATTTAATCACCATAGTGTTTACACATTATTCATTGTATAATGTTTCGATTAATCAACTTAATATTTGAATTAAAACAATAGTTATCCCATGCTCCAAGCATGCACACTATGTTTACCTATGATCCTTTTTCTGTGAAATAAACACAAACTCATTTCACAATTCCAAATCTTTATCATAAGTGTAAGATTCTAAACTATCAAGCAATAATTCCTTTTGTAATGTCATGGTACCAAAGTCATAGAGACTTTGCCAACGATATTACAAAACTTTCCACTGGAGATTGATAACAAAACAATTCCAAGTAAGTGAAGTCTCAAATTCAAAGTACATTCATTTGAACATCCTTCTTGCATAAAAGTTTCTAACCTATATATAGGCCCTTAATATCCAACCCCCATTATGGAAACATTTCCATATTTTCCATATGGCAGCTCATTATTAATAGAATCTTGTCTATTCATAATAATGTCAATATGGACCACCTATTACAATACTTCCAATTGCCCACAAGCAACCAATATTTGGCGAACCTTAGATTGTTCTTAGCATTTTTTAACAACTTTAGTCATATCCGGTTCTGGTCCTTTTTCCTTCTTAATGTCGTAGGCATTTTGAAAATTCAGAACACATAAATATTATAGCATATGCAATCGATCCTATACCCGAAGTATATGGGATACGATTCATAATGTCTTACATAAAGACATGATACTTTACCAGTCTCTTGCTATAATAATTCATATATAGAATTTCCTTATGTTGAACTATTCCAACATAACATTCATATATATCCTTGACTAAATTAGATTAAAATCTCACAATCTAAGCTTTTAGATTTGACATGAATTATCAGTTCCTCTCCCTTAATTATAGCAAAACAACTTTTCAAACTCTGTAACTTTGCGAATTGAAACTTTTGTTTTCTATAATTAACATTGCTAACTTGCAACACTTACCATAATGATTATGCTTCCACTAGCAAAACAATTATTTCTTTAATAGCATAACACTTATGCTCCCACTAGCTTTGACATGTACCCAGAAATCAGCTGGACTTCTAGAAATAAATACTTGTTGACTTTCTTACCAAAGTTCAGATTTCTGATACAAAATGCTTCGATAAGACTTTATCTATGCTTCTCAAACTCATACACCTTTCCTTAGATAGCTCACATGTGTGTCTAAACAATTTTTGAACTTACGACAATAAGTATCAACTGTTTCAGATTGGAGAAACTTTTATCTTTCTGCCTAATTTGATTCTTCTTATTCGTTCTGCTATACATTGAAACTTTTTCAATGATCCAGAATTACACTTAATCTTGGAAGTATAACCATATTTACTAAAATTTTAGTAAATCATGACGAATAGTCTTATCGTTATTTGTGGTGGACCTGACCAGCGCACAACCAAGTGTACCCGATCCCCTAGTCCTTTACTTGACTCACATATACATGTGAACAAGGAATTAGTCTTAATTTCCCAAAGATGAAGGTTCTCATTCATCACACAATACAAGTTGCATGATTCCAAGTTTCTATCCAACTGAAACTTGGGTGATGAGAATCTTTCCTTGTTTGGTAAGACTTGACACTACCACAAACGAAAGAATCAAATCCATATTGCTAAAAAACACACAAACATCAATTTTCACTAACGCCATTGCAAGAAGTTATAAAATAAGAAAAAATTAAAATTTTTCTTTATTTATAAAATGCGGAAAAACTTTTGCTTACAATGCAATTACAAATGAAAATTATGTTGTTATCTATTCCTAAGCAATCTATCATAACTCTTAAGCAGCAGCTCAAAATTCTGATCATCTAACCATGCGATCGAAATCCATCTCTTCGCGATCAGAATCAGCTTACTCTTCCTTTAAGCCTCCTTTCTTTTCTTCGATCCTACAAAACATCAAAATGTAATTACATTAAATCATGTATTAAGAATCTCCAAATATGAACTTAATAGAGTTAGATAGTGGACTTACTTGAAGCAGAGTCATACATTCTGACTTTACCATCTTTATGATCCTTCAGGTAGATTCGGCAGCTTCGCAACCAATGCCCCTTCTCTTGAGAATAGAAACAAGCAGACTCTTTCAGAATGGCACATGGGCCAATCTCAGACTTATCCCTTCTCTTTACCATCTGGTCAACTGGGTTGACTATGGCCGATCCCTTTACATTGGGAAGAGAAGACTTTTCTGGACTTCCAATATTTCCATTGTCAATGTCAATGGAAGTTTGTGAGGTATTTTCTTGACCAGTGCGCCAAATCATTTCTGATTCAGTAGCAATTAGCAAATAGGTAAGATCAATAAGGGTCACATCGTGGTCTGTCATATAGTAGTCTTTAACAAATGGACTATATGACTCAGGAAGTGACTGAAGAACCAAGTCAACAACCAACTTCCTCGACACAACGACTCCTAACATTCCCAGCCTGTCAATGTGTAACTTCATCTCCAAGACATGTGCACACAGACCTTCCATCTTGGTGTTTGCTAGCTAATAGGGCTTGAGTGATCTTGAACTTTTCAAGTCGACAAAATTGTGGTTTAGGGAGAACTATTGGAGGAGGTGGAGGAAGTGAAGTATGATTTCTAGGAACATCATCTTCATGAGGAAAGCTTTTTCCAAAGGATTCGGGAAGACCATAGTTGTCAGTACTAGACATCTACATAGGAGAAATTCAATTTTAGTCGATTTAAGTCCTTAATATAACACCCAAATGAAATATTAAGGCTAGGACCCAACACAATATTCTGTAATTCGGAAGAGGGATGCCGTAATCAAATTGCAAAATATTTGAAGGTAGGTAAATGACGATTTACCAATTTCTACCATGAAAACCGAAATTGATTATTAGGTTTTAAATGAATTGAAATTCCTAGATCTTTTGAGATTCATTAAACTTTTCAATGGCATGTTTAATCTCGATTATGCCCTTCAAGTTTGTGACTGGGATACCGAGGATCACAAACAAGGTGTGAATAACCATGCAAATTAGCTTGGTACTCTCGATGTCATTTATCACCTAATCCATGTGCCGCTTAACGACACATACTCCATTGATAAATGAAAAACATCGAGCTACCCTTTTCCACCCTTGTTAGTCCAAGTTAGTGTGCCGGTTAACCACACACGCTCCACTAACGACTTGGAAAGGTGCAAAGTGCAATTTCGTGGATTAGCATCAAATTCATATTTTCCTAAAGTACCTAAGATTGGGAATACTTTTTAAAAAGTGTTTAGTTACTTTGTAATTCATTATACTTTTAATGAGGGTTTAGTGTCCTATCCTACACGTTCGGCTAACGACCCTCCACCAGTCAAGGAAGTGGTGGGTGAGAGTGGACACCCATTAAACCACCATTTTATAGGCAGTAACATTATACCCCCTTATACACCGGCTTCGTGAATGACGCCTACTAACGGTAAGACTGACCTTTTACTTATACATATGTAATATATTAAACTTTTAGTTTTATATAGTAAAAGGGTGTATTTTAAACTTTTAAAATACTTGGTGGTTTAATTCTATTAATAAATTATACTCTTAATTTAATTAAACTTAAACTATGTTTTTATGGATTTACTAATCTTCTTCTTTAATTAAACACTTTAATTAATTTAATACAATCCATAAGAGGTAACTTGAACTATACAAAAGACATTAAGGTTCTAAACATAAAATACAAAATTAAAACTGTTTAATTAATTTTAAGTTATGAACCCAAGAGTTGCACCTTTCAATTACAAGAGTTTTAGAAATCAATGTTTCATAATTTGAGACTTTTAAAATACCAAAACTTGAGGGAAATTTTGTAACTCTTGAAAACCTTTTGAATTCCAAACTTGATGACAAGATTTGTAACTCCATAAAACTTTTGAGTTCCAAAACTTGATGGCAAGTTTTGTAAATCCTAAAAACATTTAGATCAAAATTTAAAACCAATAAAATAATCATAATTTTATCTTTTACAAATTTGACTTAATGCAACTCTTATAGTAAGATAACTTCAAATCAAATTTTACAAACAATTAGCTTATCATAAAAATTTCAAGATTTGACAATTTATCTTTTAATTGGATCGAATAATCATTACCATATTAGAAAAAACATATTTTATGATACAAAATAGTTTAAGGTAATAATCCTAATCCAATTTAGGCCAAAAAACTGAAAAATCTGCCCACTGACCAGCCATCACGTCGTGGTAACATTGACTACGTCGTGGTGATCATGCAGATACCAAAAAATGATTTTTTTTCTTTGAACAATTACCAATGCATCAATATAACAGAAAGCAATCTGGCTCTGATACCACTGTTGGGTTTTATGTACTACAACATCCTATGGTGCACATACAACCCTAAATGCTTTGGATCTAAGTTTCCTCTATTTATACATGCAATAAAATATCCAAAGCATGAAGCCTAAAACTAGCATATAATTTGATATTTGAATCATAAAATAGATTAGATGATTACCTCTTTGTTGTAGCTTGATGTATTTGTCCTTTAAGAACTTAGCACCCGAAGTGTGATGCCTCAAATGGATCACAACACACCATGAACAAATGGAGAACTTGAGAGAGAGGTTACTAGGCACAAAATTGGCTATATGAACTCCAAGAACACTAGTGTCCGATTTTAGGATATGCGATAACACACACACACACACATATATATATATATATATATATATATATATATATATATATATATATATATATATATATATATATATAGTGTAGGATTCCAAGGGTCATGGCTAAACCCTGATCCACACACATAGGCTTATGATCCATATCTCATGTGGGCTAACTCTTCATGGATACTTACATAAACTTAGCCCATCATGGATCAATAGCCCAAACAATATATATATATATATATATATATATATATATATATATATATATATATATATATATATATATATATATATATATATATATATCTGATTTACATAATCAGTACCCATTAATTTAATTAGTCTCTTTTGATCACTAAATTAATTCCAAATTAATTATTGATCAATACTAATTAAATAATATGATTTCTCCATTAATATATTATACTTATAATATATTAGTAAATCATAAATAACCTCTTACTCAAATATCCATCCTATCAAATTGTCCTGGTGATATACAACCCGAAATGGACCATGCTACTCTCGGGTCAAGTACATACCAATTATAGTTATGGGCTTAGACACCTAATCCAACACTTTGTCCCTGGTATTTTTAACTCCATGGAACATTTACCAGTACATTTTCCATACGAAGCAAAGATAGTCGGTCCCGTCCAATATCGGTGGACGTATCCATTTGAAAGGTTTGTATGTTACATCATAATGTATGTTGCTATTTTTGTAAGCTAATTTAACTAATCTTCACTATAGATATCTAATCAGTTGAAAAAATATGTGAAAAAAAATCTCGAGTGGAAGGGTCTGTTGTTAACGCATACTTGCTACGTAAAGCATCAATATTTTGCTCTCATTATTTCGAGATTGGTGTCCCCACACATAACAGAAAGTTGCCTCGAAATGATGATGGAGGAGGGGATGAGCAACCGGATGCTAACAACGAAATGTTATATATATTTTCATATCATGGGCGTCATTATGGAAGATTCACGAATAGAATGATGTCTGATGAGGAAGTGCATGCTGCCCAAACTTACATACTCCTTAACGAAGATAAGATCAAGCATTACATTAGGTACATAACATATGCATCACTTTTAATTATAATAATCATTTGTTGTGTAATTGATTAGAATAACATTTACATGCATGATTTTGTTTATTACATCATAGTAGCTTTAAAAATGTTATTCAAATGGTGATACAAAATATTTAAAGAAGATATGATCGAACTTATTGGGGATATGGATGAACATGAGCTTGCAGCTGAAGTTGAGAAGAACTTTGCAGTATGGTTTCAAAACTATGTGGGTGTTATTTTTGTATTTTTTTTTAAATTTATTATTTTTTGTTATGGTTATAATTAACTCTAATTAAGTGTTTTACCATTTTTCATATAGGCACGTAAGATCTGGATAAACAACAAGTATATATCTGACATTTCCAAAATGTCATTCAAAAAAGTGAAATTATATTGTGTATTCTTTGTGAATGGTTACAAGTTTCACACAGAAGCTCATGGTCTGAACAAATCAACAACCAATAGTGGATTGTCAGTTAGTAGCCAAGGAGGTGATTATTATGGTAATGTAGAGGAAATTTTAGAAGTCGAGTACACTGGTTACCCAATTAAAACCACAGTTTTGTTTAAATGTCATTGGTACGATCCAACACCTAACATAGGAGTTAAGGTTCACAAACAATATAACTTGGTCGAGATAAACGTCAAAAGAAAATACAACAAGTTCGAGCCATTTGTTTTAGTCATGCAATCCACTCAGGTGTGTTACATTCCTTACACAAGTTCGAAAAAAAACAACTTGGACTGGTAGGCTATATTTAAAGTTAAACCTCTTGGTTGGACCGATGATTTCTCAGAAAGACGTTGCTCTCCAAGAAGATGAAGTTGAATAAAATGAAATCATTATACCAAGTACAACCGATACAGACAATTATGATGATCACGACATGTCAAGCAGCAGTTCAGATAATTAAAATAACATTGATGAAGATGGTGAAATTCATGAGGACGACAATGATGGTATTCCTGATGGGTTTCGAGCAATACATCATTCCTATGGTGTACATGCAAACCCTAATAGCTTTTGGATCTAGTTTGTCTAATGAACGTGCAATTGAATATCCAAAGCTATAAACCCTAGATCTATCATATAAGAACTGAAATAAGGGTTTAGTGATTACCTTTGATTGTTATATAGTAATAACAATCAATTCCTTGCTTTGATTGGCTTCAGAAAGCTTAGTGCCTCAAGTTTTGCACCTCTAATGGAGTCACAAACACCACTAAGCAATTAGATGAAGGAGAGAAGAGAGGGGAGGCACCAAAAACGGCTGGAAACCCTAAAGGAACACTTCACACGTTTTTGGGGCATAGGGGTCCTATATATACATGTAGGCTATTAGGGTTTGCAACTAGGAAACCCTAATCTGACTGCTTAGGCCCTAAGCAGCCCATGGACTCCTTTAACATATCCCTTGGACGAATTCCTTATGGGCTTCCTATAGAATTCGTCCAACCTATATATTATTAGGTGATCCATAGCCCAATTGTAATTATCTTATAATTACAACTCTAGTCCCCTACGTTTAATTAATCTCTTTTAGTCACAAAATTCATTCTTAATTAATTCTTGACTAATATTAATTAAACAATATGATTTATCCTTTAATATATTATTCTTATAATATATTAATAAATCATAATTAAACCTTTCTCTCCTTAATTCATCCTACACATTGCTATGGTGAAGGCAACCCAAAAGGACCATGCTCATAATCGGGTCAAGTACATACCAAAATAGTTATGGACTTAGACACTAATCCAACAGTCTCCCACTTGGACAAGTCTAATAACTATTTTGTACAACTTCAGAACCTGATCAGCAATCGTAGCTTTCAAAAGCCGCTGTCAACTCTGATCTTATCAGATACGCGTGTCCTTTAGATAAGGGATCATATATTCCTCCATTCTACAAGATATCGTATAGACATGAGACATGGATTTAAATTATTCTCTCTGTCTATGTATTGTTTCCCGACATCTGATTTATGACGACTGACAACAGACTAGCATTGAACACATCAACTTAGTCCCGGCTTGGCCAAGCGCTTAGGGTGTCATCACTAAATCATCGAGGGGCCCACATATATCGCTTTTATCCCACTTTGGGTAAAAGGAATGGATAAACTTCGACTCAAATGTTTGCTTGCACCTACTAATCGAATCACACACAACAATAAGTTTTATAACACCAAGTTACTGGTGCGTTTACTTATCATCAATGTGCAACCGATCAGCAAATAACAACTCACACGTCTCGGTTTCAAGAATATACAATGTTATCGTCTCACTAATCACCCGTGATAAATCCATGAAGTGATTCAAGTGAGCGTGGGTTTAATCCAATACTTTAATCTTATCAAAGCACTCATGAACTTTGCAGCAAACTTGTCCTATGTCTAAACACTTTAGACAATGTACAGACAAATTCATGACAGTCTTCCTTCATACCTACTTCCAACGTATGATCGACTGTGGAGGTTCGAATAACCCATTTATTCTGGAAGTCAAAACATGCAAAGTGAAATGCAATAATAATATTAATCCTATATGGCCCCAAAACTTTTGAGCGTAAATAAAAACACTTTTATTTAAACACCATATTGATTACTCATTATTCATTGCTTACTGTTTCAGAAAATCAACTTATTACTCGAATTATAACCACAATTGTCCCATGCTCCAAGCATGCACACTTTGGTTTCCTATGGTCCATACTTTGTGAAATAGATCAATTGAAAAACTTTTCCAATGAAACTCATTTCACAATCCCCAATCCTTATTATTAGTATAAGAATACCAAATTCTTGCCACTTTTAGAATATGTCAGATTCTAACATATTATGCAATGATTCTTTCGTAATGTCATAGCATAAAAGTCACCAAGACCCGGCTAATGAAATTACAAGGTATTCTATTGGAAATTGTTACAAGACAATTCCATAGACGTGAAGTCTCACATTCAAAGTACATTCCTTTGAACATCCTTCTCGCATAAAAGTTTCTAATCTAGACATATTTCTTAATATCTAACTCCCATTAATGGAAACATTTCCATATTTGCCATATGACAACTCATTCTTAATAGAATCTTATCTATTCATAATAATGTCAATATAGTCCATCCAGTACTATACTTCCAACTACTCACAAGCGACAAATCCTCAGTGAACCTCAGATCGTCCTTTGATAGCTGTTTAATTATTTTAGTCCATTTTCCCTCTTAATGCCCTAGGAATTTTTGAAAATTTTAGAATGGTCAAATATTATAGCATATGCAATCGATCCTATACCCGAAGCGTATTGGACACGATGCATAATGTCTCACATAAAGACGTGATACTTTATCAGCCTTCTGCCATAATATTTTATGTGCCCTGTTCCCACAATTCGAACTATGAAGAGGGATGTCGTAATCATAATCGAATTTTGAGAATGCACTATGTATCCTTGACTAAATTTTATTAACATTTCTCAATCTAAGCTTTTAGATTTTGAAACGAAGTATAATATTCTCTCCCTTAATTATAGCAAAACAACTTTTCAACCCTTGCAACTTTGCAAAGTGAATCTTTGTTTTCTATAATTAATATTGCTAACTTGCAATACTTACCATAATAATCATGATCCCACTTAACATGATGATTATTTTCTTACCAGCATAACACTTATGCTCCCACTAGCTTTGACATATATTCAGAAAACAATTGAACTTCCAGAAAAATAATGCTTATTGAATTCCTTAAGTTCATATTTCTAATACCTAATTCTTTATAAAGCCTTTATCTAAGCTTTTTAAGCTCATACACCTTTGCCTTAGATAGCTCACATGTGTGTCTAAACAATTCATAATTTATGTTACTAAGTCCCAAATGTTCAGACCAATTGCCAAATCTCACAATTCGAACTATGAAAAGGGATGGCGTAATCATAATCGAATTTGAGAATACAATTTTCACAATTGCTATCTTCTTAAAATCTCTCTTAGTGAAAGAATTTCCTCACAATCATTTTCATGAAGGAGGGAAACCTTATGTCACTTAGACTTTATGGTGTATGTGTTCCTATCCATGTGAATTCGTCAAAATGAAAGTTTGCGACAAATCCAAAACCATATGGACTGAACTTGTTCAATCTTGATTTCTTGCCTCATGGTAACACGAGTGCCCACCATGTCTTCCAAGTGGTTTAGCAACTCATCCTTACTTATCAATGTACTTTCCATTGATCAAGGTGCTTTGTCTTTATGCATTCAAATGAGAACTCACAGAACTCACATACATATTTAGCTTAACTGGAATGGCACAAAAACAAAATAATGTTAACACGACATGTTATAAACCTCAAGTCGTGCGCTAGTGATGATTAACTAGGTTTACTCTTGATTTGTTCTTGAAACTTTTCAAGACCATTAAGACTCCCACTGACTCATTGACATATAAGATTCTCTTGTCAAGAAACATTTCTTGACAAACAAATATTCAAGAGTTAGTGTAGCCTTTTGTCAAGTTTAACACTTCACACAATTGGTCTTGGTTGGTCTTTGTCTTATCCAAGACATCACAACTTACCAATTTCAAATGTGCAAGAATAAGAAAACTTTTTCAAATTCCACATTTGACGAGTGTTATAAACCTACTTAAGACTTGTCACTCAAGTCATAATCTTGGAGTATGACTCTTAAGACTTGACATTGGAACGAAGTATGATTGACTTATTGATTTAAATATTTCCATAATTCTCGATTCCTCTTCTTAGACATGCAAATGCACTAAGACTCACTTAGAGGACCAATTGAGAAATAGTTCTTAATCATTAAGACTTATCATATAACACAATAAAAGGTACTCTCCCTTCTTCTTAGAATAGAGAAACTTTTATCTTTCTGCCTACTTGATTCTTCTTATTCGTTCTGCTATTGATTGAAACTCTTTCGATCAACTCAGAATTCTACTTAATCTTATAAGTATAACCATATTTACTAAACTTTAGTAAATCATGACGAATATCTTTATCACTCTTGTGGTGGACTTGATCAACGCACAACCTAGTGTACTCGATCTCCTAGTCCTTCTCTTGACACTTTGCCAAAGAATTAGTCTAATTTCCAAATATGAAGTTTCTCATTCATCACGCAACCAAGTTGTATGATTCCAAGTTTCTGTCCAATTGAAACTTGGGCGATGAGAATCTTCCCTTATTTGGCAAATTCTCGACATTTCCACAAATAACATAATTAAGAATCAAATCCATTATTGCTAATAATAGAAACAATTAAACATCAATTTTTCATACACACCATTGCAAGGATAAATAAGTAAGACAAAATCAAAATTTATTTTACTGCGGAAAAATTTGTCCTTACAATGTAATTCAACTGAAAAACTATGCTATTACATATTTCTTATCGATCTATCCTAACTCTAGAGTAGCAGCTCAAAAATCTGATCTTCGAGTCCATGCGATCGAAATCCATTTCTTCATGATCAGATTCAGCACGCTTCTTCCTTAAGCTTCCTCTCTTTTCTTTGATCCTGCAAAACATCAAAATGTAATCTTATCACATCATGTATTAAGAATAAAAAATAGGAACTTACAGAGTTAGATAATGGATTTTACCTGAAGTAGAGTCATATTCCTTGACTCTCCCATCTCTTAGATCTCTCAGGTAGTTTGGGCAGCTTCGTCTCCAATGCCCCTTCTCTAGGCAATAAAAGCAAATGGACTCCTTTGGCACAGCACATGGGACAATCTCATGCTTAGTCCTTTCTGGACTTCCAATGTTGCCAGTGTCCATTGAAGTTTGGGAGTTTGATTCACCAGACAAATTTGCTTGACCAGCTCGCCAAATCATTGCTGATTCAGCAGTTATAAGCAAATAGGTGAGATCAATGAGGGTCACGTCGTGTTCCATCATATAGTACTCTCTTACGAACTCACTATATGATTCAGGAAGCGACTGAAGAACCCAGTCAACAGCCAACTCACCTGAAATCTCGACACCCAACATCCTTAACCTGTCAATGTGTGACTTTATCTCCAAGACGTGTGCACACACAGGTTTCCCATCTTCGTGTTTACTTGCCAATAGGGCTTGAGTGAGCTTGAACTTTTCAAGCCTTTGAACTTGTGGGTTAGGGAGAATAATTGGAGGAGGTGTAGGAAGTGAAGCATGACTCTCATTTCCTTGATCGTATCGTGGAACGTCATCTTCATTTGGAAAGCTTGTTCCAAGGGACTTGGGAAGACCATTGTAAGATTTAGACATCTACAAAACGGGAGAAAATTCAAGTTAGTTGATAAGAGTCCTTGATGTAACACCCAAATGAAATATCAAGGCTAGGATCCAACACAATATTCTACAACCTAGAAGAGGGATGTCGTAATCTAGTTGCAGAATATTTGAAGGTAGGCAAATGACGATTTACCAATTTCCACCATGAAAAACGAAAAAGAAGTTTAAGTTTTAAATGAATTGAAACTACTAGATCTTTTGAGATTCATTGAACTTTTCAATGGCATGTTTAATCTCGATTATGCCCTTCAAATTTGCGACTGGGATACCGACGATCACAAACAAGGTGTGAATAACCATACGAATCTACGTGATGCACTGAATGATACTATCACCTAATCAATGTGCCGGTAAACCACACACGCTCCATTGATCTATGATAAACATCGAGCCACCCTTCGCCACCAATGTCAATCCCAAATTAGTGTGCCGGTTAACCACACACGCTCCACTAACGTTTGACAAGGGTACGAAGTGTAATTCCATGGATTAGCATACAATTTCACATTTTGCCTAAAGTAACTATGATTTGGGAATTTGTAAAAGCATTTAGTTACTTTGTACTTCATTATACTTATAATGGAAGGTTTCGTCCTATCCTACCCGTTCGGCTAACGACCCTCCACCAGTCAAGAGTGCGGTGGGTAAGAGTGGATACCCATTCAATCGCCATTTTATAGGCAATTTCCTTAAACACCCCTTATAGACCAACTTCGTGAATGAGGCCTACTAACGGTAAGACTGACTGTCTACTCATACATATATATATAATATTAGACTTTTAATGTTATATATAGTATAGGGTGTATTTTACACTTTTAAAATACTAGGTGGTCTAATTTAATAAATTATACTTTTAATTTAATTAAATGTAAATCAAAACTTTATGGGTTTATAAAATCTCCTTTAATTATACACCTTAATTAATAAATAAGACCATAAGGGTGCAATTTGAATTTTTTCAAAATACGAGGGTTTTAGAATTTAACATTTCAAAATTAATCTTTTAATCAACTTTTAAATTCCAAAACTTGAGGGCAAGTTTTGAACTTTTCAAAACATTAGGGTTTAGAATTTAAATATTTCAAAAATTAACTTTTAATCAAAAATTTAAATTCCAAAACTTGAGGACAAGTTTTGAAACCATTCAAAATATTAGGGTTCAACTATTCAAATTTCAAAAACAAAACTTTTAAGTTCAAATTTAAACTATAAAACCTAAAGGAGAAAATTGAAATTTTTTCACAAGATAATTCAACTCTAAATTACACATAATCAATCTTTATCTAATAAAATAAAAGATTATCTAAATTTTGATAATTATCTTCTATTTTGGCAAGGATAATCTCCAAATATTGATAAAAATCGGATTTTATTAATAAAAACCGTTTTAGGTAATTATCCCACAGCAAAATTAGGCAAGAAACCCGAAAAATCCTCCATCTGACCCTCTGACTCGTCGAGTCAGGCTTAGACTCGTCGATTTCACTATGGACTCGGCGAGTCACCCAGTTGACTCGGTGAGTCAAGTCGAAAAACCTCAAAAAAATCGATTTTCAGCCAAAATTCGATCAAATAAGCATCAAATTCACTAATAAACAGCTCTAGGCTCTGATACCACTGATGGGTTTCGAGCAATACATCATTCCTATGGTGTACATGCAAACCCTAATAGCTTTTGGATCTAGTTTGTCTAATGAACATGCAATTGAATATCTAAAGCTATAAACCCTATATCTATCATATAAGAACTGAAATAAGGGTTTAGTGATTACCTTTGATTGTTATATAGTAATAACAATCAATTCCTTGCTTTGATTGGCTTCAGAAAGCTTAGTGCCTCAAGTGTTGCACCTCTAATGGAGTCACAAAACCACTAAGCAATTGGATGAAGGAGAGAAGAGAGGGGAGGCACCAAAAACGGCTGGAAACCCTAAAGGAACACTTCACACGTTTTTGGGGCATAGGGGTCCTATATATACATGTAGGCTATTAGGGTTTGCAACTAGGAAATCCTAATCTGACTGCTTAGGCCCTAATCAGCCCATGGACTCCTTTAACATATCCCTTGGACGAATTCCTTATGGGCTTCCCATAGAATTCGTCCAACCTATATATTATTAGGTGATCCATAGCCCAATTGTAATTATCTTATAATTACAACTCCAATCCCCTACGTTTAATTAATCTCTTTTAGTCACAAAATTAATTCTTAATTAATTCTTGACTAATATTAATTAAACAATATGATTTCTCCTTTAATATATTATTCTTATAATATATTAATAAATCATAATTAAACCTTTCTCTCCTTAATTCATCCTACATATTGCTATGGTGAAGGCAACCCAAAAGGACCATGCTCATAATCGGGTCAAGTACATACCAAAATAGTTATGGACTTAGACACTAATCCAACAATTCCTGACAGCGAGGGTAGTTAAGAGTATAGTACATCGAGCAATGAAGAAGAAGAGGATGAAGAAGAAGATGGGGAAGAAGATAATGACTAGATGTTTTTGTTTCTTAACAAAAGGATGGTTACATTGTATAATTTTTAGTTTTTGCATGTGAATTGGTAAATGTGATGTTATGTATTAGTGCCCTTCATGATAATTAATTAAATAAAATGAAATTTTATCATTCTTTGGTACATTGAAAGCATTTACTAAAAGGGGATATGTGTTTTTGAGATATTTGTATGTTGAATATTTTCATTAAATATCTAATTAAGTAATCGTTTATCTTATAATCTAGTTTTTTTACATTGAAATGCTAAAAAAATATTCAAGATAACATAAACATATACAATAGCAAATGTTTGTTCTTTCCTAGTATTAAATACATATAAAATACAATAAAACAAACAAAATATATTACCAATTCAAAAACATATCATTCAAACCATATCTTACAAATTCCAATGATCATAATAATAATTCATCCATAGAATAAGAAAATTAATTAAGCATACAACATCCCAACAAAGAAACAAACCATACATACCATCATGAACTTGATGATTCCACGGGTTTTATTGTCGGTGCAAATTTTCATAGCTAAATATCTATGAAATTGAACTACTCCTTATCAACGTTGCTATGGAATATAATTTCGTAACAAATTCCGTCACAAATTAGCTAGGCTTTTTGTTCCATAGCAAAACAAGCAAACGAAATCAAATTCCATAGCAGAATTCCCTAGCAAATACCTACGAATGGTACTTCAATAGAAAATCAACTATGGAATTGGTTTCCGTCACAAACTCCGTTGCATAGTAACCATGATAATTAATTTCATAGTAGCAGTACAACGGAAAGTGATTTCGTAACAAATGTCGTTGGAAAATTGCTACAAATTTTTGTTCCATAGTAATATCGGTAGCATAATACCAACATATATGGAGTCGGTAGCATTTTCCCTAGCAAGTCCCATTCTCGCTACCAGAAATAAAATCCGTAGACAATGTGGTTGCAACATTGCTATGGAACGACATTCCATAGCACGATCCATTGCAGATTAACAACGAAAATACGTTCCATAGTGACCTTCCCTAGCAAAATCATGTTTTTCTTGTAGTGCATCCACACCTCATTAAATCTTATAAAGTTTAATGGATTTCCATATCATAATCATTAGATTTATAAACATAACAATAAATTTAAAATTAATATGTAATATCTCGATTAATATAACATTTTATAAAAATTAGTATTTATTAGATTTGTAACGAATATATTTCTTTTTCAGTGGGATTTTATTTTTAAATTTCATTTGAGTTTTTATTTGAAAAATATGACACCTACAAATATGATACATTAAATAATATAATACCTAAAAATATGGTTGATATTGTCATATCTATACTATCTTATTATACAAACCTTACTATTTCTAAAAATAGATTTAAGACGTCCAAACCTTTAAGCTGAATGTACAAACATTTATCAACAAATTACAAAATACAATGCATTAAGTACAAATGTAAAACTAATATTGAAACATTCAAACCAGATTCTTATCTTACCCAATATAGAGGATTTAAATTTTAAAAAAATCATAATTTTTTACTATTTAAACTAAAAATACAATTATCCTATGCATATAACTCTTTACCCTGTCTTTCCCTTTGATTGAGTCAATGTCAGCTCCCTTTTATATATCCTATGCGTAAGGTAACTGTGAGATTTAAATTTGAAATCCCAAACCTTCCGGCCCCTGTATCGGTTCCCTTCCCGTATATCTCCCCTCATCTTCTCTACAACCTCCTCCATGCCAAATTGTTCTGTTAAGCTTTCTTTGTTGTTGGCCACAGCCATCGATTGAGAAAAAAGGTAAATACTTTTCTTTTTCCCTCGTCGTTTCCTGCGACCATGACCTTTAATGTTTTGGTTGACAACCGTCGAACACACAACTTCATCTCTCTTGCTGAAAACCTTACTCTCTTTATTCTATAATTTTCCAGGCAACAACCTCAAATATCTCTCCTCTCTTCTACTACTTTCCCCCAATTTGTATAATTGTATTTTAAAACTCACACAAAATCAACTACCATCGTAACTTCATCTTGAATTCTCGATGATACCCTTAAAGTCATCCCCTCCCTTATTATTTCTGCTTCCAATCAGTCGCCTAAACCTCTTTCTCTTGATCCTTTCCAGATACGTTTCCTGTTTTGAAGCCCTAATCATCTTCATTGGTTTTGAAGGATAAAATAGGAGAACTGGAAGATGAAGACCCCCCCCCACGACACACACACACACAATAATCTATATTAGCGAGGTTTTCCATCATCATCGTTTGCAAGCTGGACTACTGCGCCTGTTCTTGCTAGGTTGATGGGGTGTTGGATTTCTTTAGCCCAATATGTCCGAGGTAAGTTATATGTAAAACCCTTAAATACTCTTTATTGATTTCACTCCTAAGTAGGTTTCTTGTACATAATCTTTGCTGTATAGATTTTGCAGTGGTTGATTATTTGTGTAAACGAGAGAAGAAATTGATGTGATTTCACTCCTAATTAGGTTTCACAGGGATCAAGAAGCATTATAACAACAAACGAGATAAGAAATGAAAATAGAACAAGTGTACCCGGAAGAATCTTTTTGTGGAATGGAATGAGTTTTCAGGTTTTTTTTATCTAACTCATTTATTATCTGTCTTATTTTGTACAAATATTTGAGTGTATCTATTTGAAGCTTGAGAATCCTTAGTTTGATTAAGATTTTTTTTCAAAATTTCATTGAAATTGTAATGTTATGTTTTTTATTAGTCCATTGTGAATAAATCAGGAAAATACAGGTTGATGACGAAATGGAAAACATTATAGCGGGAAGGAATTGGGGACCAGAGGATTAACCAAGAAATGTCTTCTATCTAACATATTTAAACCCTCATGAGTTACTAAATTCTCTTGACAGCCAAGGTTAGCTACTTTGATGAATTTTGTTTTGGGGGATGATAGTTATTTCATCATTTTAACCAAAATTATTGATAATTGTCTATCTATTGGATAATTGGTCTTCATTTCTTAATGGGTGTTTGTGTTTGAGGAATTGAAGTTTTTTTTGTCAGGAATATCCTATTATGAAGAACTAATGAGAGAAAATACTTATTCAGCTTAGTAAATGACTTGATTAACGAGGGATCATATTTAAATTTCTCACTGAAAGTTTGATCATTTTTTTTCAGTTTGAGGATTACTCACCAATAGGTCGTGAATGTTTTAGTAGATATTATGATTTTTAAGGATCAAGTGTTGTCTAGATAATTTATCTGGATTATTGAAGAAAATGACAGCTCGCTTAGAGAAATTGAAGGAGAAAATAAAGGGTCAAATGCAAGTACTGTGATCTTATATTCATTTTTATAATTGAGTAGACTATTTCGAAGTACAATGCTATGAGAGGAAAAGCAAGTCAATTTAGAGTTCTATAATCAATATAAATGAAAGTAGGATGCTATAATAGTATAATAAACAAATAAATGGAAATACATTGCTATTTCTTGAATTTAGTCTGGAAATAATTGAGGGCAAATTTGGGACGTTCTATATTAAATCATTATTTTTTGCATTAAGACAAAAAACACCCGTATATGGCTTATCCGGATAAGACGTTTCTGATAAATTAAAAAGGTTAAAAAAAAACAATGTCTTCATTTTCCATGTTTTGGTTTGGTTTACATGATTTCCCCTATTTTTCAAAATGGTTGTTAATTATTCAACCACAATGAGATGAGTCTGATGTTATTCTGTTTATAAACTATTTTTCCAATATTACCGTTATGTTGCTAAGTATTTAAATACCATACAAGCATGAAGTGAAGCTAAACGACATTTTGAACCCAAAGAAGAAAAAACTTGACAGGATAACATTGATAATCATCTTTCATCATTTGCCTGTAACTAATTGTACAATACAAGCACAAGGTCATATTGGACTTTTCAAGTCAAGCTTTGAAATATTTCAACTTTCTATTAATGGGTATTTTCAACGTTTTTAAGTGAAGTTTGACAGTCAAATTTTATTATTAAATCAAACATATTTTAAATATATGTTAAGAATACAATTGCAATAAAAAGACTATAACTTAATCATATCATTTATATGTAATAAAATACATGTCTAACTAGAAATAGTGCATTTTTAAGGATAATAATATAATTATTGTTCATTTTTTGATAAAATAGTCGTTACAATTGCTTCAACCATAAAATTGTAATGTAATACAAGAATTAATATACATAAATTGTTATTATTGTACAAATATCTAAAATTATTCTCATTCTTCCTAAATTAAAAAACAATTACTCTCATAGATATCTTCCTGGTGTTTTACCATTTAACTATTTGTAGCCTCCTTAAGTTTCATGACACCCCATTTCGGGTTAAGATTGCCATTGTAAAAATGATGGGCCACCTTTTCAGATTGTGAATTATTTTTGTCTACGGTCTCGCCAACTTATTGAAATTGTTGTTTTATTAGAGACATATTTCACAACAATCCATAAAGATCAATTTTAGGATAATTTAAATGTGACAATTTTCTATCTTCGTAAACTTTCTTTGTTTAATTTGATATGTATTTGAAAAATTAATTCATCTTTCTGCTTATAAAAGTAAAAATAATGGTTTATTATCATTGTTGAATGAATGTTTTTACATAAATTTTTGTTCATCTAAAACTCAAAAAATGCGGCACACACTATATAGAACATAAAAACAACGTACATAATAGATACATTTTAATTGCATTGTGTGTTCTTTGAATAAGCCATGGTTCCTGAAATGGATATAATCATCGAAAGGAAACTATCTTCTGCATTCCAAAAGGAAATGAGTTGCAATAAGACTATTTAACATCATTACCTTATGGATTACCACAACTAAAACTAGAACTGACATTGCATCAAAACTTCTAACCGGCTATATATCGTAAATACTACAAATTATCAGTATTTTGTAAGTTGGTTAATAGTTAATGGTTTCTATGGTTTCATCTAACAACCATATGAAAACTATTCTCCTATATGAATTAATCACCACCCGGAAACTATTCGTCATCGCCGCTTTGCGCGGGTACACAACTAGTATATATATATATATATATATATATATATATATATATATATATATATATATATATATACTAGGACAGTGACCACAGGGTGGTAAACTCTGGCCCACGCCGTGGGGCCTGGAAGATTTTCGATTAAAGAAGGTTACATTGCCGAATACGATAAGGAAACTATTTCCAACTATGTGGTAAGCATCTAGCCACGGTGTGGTGGCTAATTTATGGAAAGTGTTCCATCTATATAAATGAAGAATTATAAGGCCAAGAAAACGGAATTTTGAGAGAGAATACTTCTAAAGAAACCTTAGAAGACCTGATTTCGACCAAGAGGAAGAGAGAAAAGAGTGAATAGAAAGAAATTGGCTCGAGCATTCGGTTTTCATGATGTTTAGTTTATTTAAGTACATGATTAGTTATTTTTCTATTGCAATCATGGGCTAATACTTTTAGCTTTCGCTTAGTATAGATGAACCTAAATTTACTATGAGCAAATTTTAGATCTATGGATAATTATTATTGATTTTTACTTGTGTTTGCTAGATCAATCCTTACATATTAATGTTGTTATCTCTACTACATTTCCCTCAAATTATGTGTAGTTAATCGGCCATTAATTGCATGAATTTGTATTCCTAGTTATTTACTACCACTAAATTGCTAGAGCTAGAGATTGGTCATGCCCTAGTATAGGTAATGAAGTTAGTTTCTTAATTGTGTTAGAGAGCATTATTTGACCATAAAAATTGCTTGCTAGTCCGAATTGACCATAGGAAAATAAATCTAGAGCTAGTCAATCATAGTCTACATATTCAATAAAATTAATTAGGTGTCCTTAGTCTACATGACCATTGTGACTAAATGTCATAAGTTGAAGTAAGCTAGTTAGTTTGACCATAATGACTAGTGATTATAATATTGGTAACCAACACAAGTAATCCATTATTGAAATCACTCATAGAAAAAGGAAGGGGATTCAAAGCTAAACGAAAGTATCTTAATTCTTCTGGTTAAAATTTGGTTTTTAGTTGTTTTCTAGTTAATATTTCATTAAGTTTTTCTGAACTTGCAAAATCAGATAAAAGTCTCCTTCATTAGTTTTTAATTTAATAATTATTTTAAATTTTAGTAGTTTCAACTTCCAAATTAACTCCATTCCCTTTGTTCGATTATGTACTTACTTTACTACACTATTGCGCGACTAGGTACACTGCCTAATTTTTGTTTTGGTTTAGTCAAATAGATAAGGGTTATAGATTTAAAGCTTTCAAAAGTGTATACATATAAAACACATCAATGGTTAATTTTATTTTTGGTTTAGTTAAAAAATATAGAAATCAAATATAAAAGTAATGAAAAATAAATATATTTTTGGCTTGAAACTTAAATGAAAAATAAAAGATTAAATCCATTGAACCACTTAAAGATCATACAACTCTCCCATTTAACTCCCCTCCGTCTCATCGTCCACACTCCATTCAACTTCTATTCAATCCTAGTCATCCTCTATTCAACTCTTATTAATCCCCCATTGTGGATGCGCTTATAGGAATTCCCAAAGTTGCAATAAGATTAGGAAGAGCTTTCCTAAGTACTGCTCATCCTCTAGTGGACATTTATAATTCTAAACTCACATTACGAGTTAGGGATGAGGAAATAACATTTGGAGTAAATGCAAAGTCAATAAATTTGGATGCTAACAAAGACATATTCTTTATGGAAGAAATTGATGAACGGGGAAAAGATGAAGAAGAAGAAAATGAGCTTATGGAATTAGAGAAGATAATGGAAGAAGAAATGATGAATAGGTGTGAGCTTGTAGAAGAGGAAGACGTTTAGCAAGAAGTAGTAAAGCACACTAAGCCAAGGATTACATGTTCCAAGGAATTTGAAACTTTCACCTTTAGGAATTCTTATGAGAAGATGTAACACTTGAATTAGGTATGTTCATATTTAACCCTCCATATTTAAAGAATTGCAATTTTGGTCCTTGTGGCTAGTACGTGGGGCGTACCATAAAGTACGCTTCGCGTACTAGCTAAAATATGAACGTGGGCATCGACAACGTACGTTAGGCATACATGGGTTACGTTGGGCGTACGTTGGCCAGGGGTAAGCCCTAATTTTTAGGGGTTGTGCCATATTTATCTTCATTAACTCACCTCCTGGACATTTAAAGCCAGTCTCCACCCTTTGAAAACCCTAATTCGTCCCTTTTCCTTGTGTGGTGCTCTTGTGCTCTTGCGTTAAACTTTAGTGGGTTTTGTGCATCTTGAAGTGGTCGAAGAAGAAGTTTGAAGACTCATTCCTAGGAGGAGAGCTTAGAGATCCAGATTTAGCTCCATAATTTGGTGAATTTTGAGGAATAAAGTCCATACCTTGTATACTATTTGCATTTTTCTACTCTTTAGCTTGTTTATGGTCATTTTGGTCCCTTTTGGTTGGTCTTGATGAGGTAAGGCCATTTTAGAAGCTAAACCTTGTAGATCTGGATGTTTTAAGGCCCATTAAGCATAAAAATGCAATATTTATGGTATTTATGGACTCATGCATGTGTTAAGTCAATTGTTCAGCTCTTTTGAGCTCCTAGAGCCTCAGTAAGCCATGCATGCACGTAAAGTTGCCAACATTACGTGATAAACCACCTTAAGGAAGTTAGATCCGAGTGTTGGGTTGAAGTCTTAATCGATTAGAGCTGAATGATGGAAGTTGGGTAAGCTAGGGAGTACATTCGGCGTACAAGCTGGTAGGCTGCGCGTACAAGCCCCATAGCGAGTAGGCTAAGCGTACGAGCTGAGTACGCCCCGTCTACTCAGCAGATAGGCTTCATACTCTTGGGCTCTCAGTTTTGGGCCATGTTTAGAATTAGGTGATTAGGGCCTTGTTGGGCCAACAAGTTTTAGTTGGGATAATGTTTTACTTTGGGTTCACTTAGATGAAGGCCCACAAAGAGAATTGGGCCCAATTTGGAAAATTGGGCCATATCAGGGCTTTAGGGTGACAGTTTTTGAATTGGGCCTTCTAGGGTAGTTGGTTGGGCCTTAGTCTTGAACCAAGCTAGGTAAAGGGTAAAATGGTCTTTTACCCTAAATTAGACTGATGGTTATGGATTGGAATCCAGTTATGGATTGGAATCCAGTTATTAATTGGATATTATTGGTATTGATAGCATAGGGATTTGTCGGACCAGCAGCCAGAGATTTATCAGTGTGATTCAGTAGTTCGAGGTGAGTCTTCCTCACTATGTTTAGCGAGTCGAAGACACCAATTCCGACCCATGATTGTTATGTTAGGGTTCTAGATGTCTGCATGACTCTTGCATGTGTATGTATGCTTAATGGGTGGGGCCCAATGGGTAATCCGTATGCCATCACTTGTTTTACTTGTATGTTTGTGTGCTGGGCATAACCCATTATGAGAGTTAGGGCGGGGCCTGTTATACTCAGTGGGCGGGGCCCGTTATGCGAGTTGGGGCGGGGCCCGTTATACTCATCGAGCGGGGCCCATTATATGTTTGATATGTGTGGTATGTGGTATTCGGGGGAAACTCACTAAGCTTCGTGCTTATGATTTCCAATTTATGTTTTAGGTACTTCTGGTGCAAAAGGGAAGAGCTCGAGGTGATTGCAGTGCACACACGATATAGTTCCACATTTTCATGATAACTCTGATAATTGTTGATGTTTTGATACATTTGATCTTTTTGAGATATATGTTGATGTTTTAGGATAATGTTTTATTAACTGAAAAATGAAATTTTCAGTCTTATTTTTGGGATGTTACAGAAGAATAATAGGAGAAATGAAGAGAAGGAACCTGAGGTAGAAAGAAGAAAAGTTTGAAAGAACCTAACATAAGTAAGAAGAAAGAGACATAATTGAATAAAGGAGTGAAACAAAAGCATGAAGAGAATGATAAGCAAAAAGACAAGGATAATTCGAAGAAGACATATCAGAAGAGAGTTGTTGCTTTCTAGAGGAAGAGACTAAAGATTCAAAGATTCAAGGAGGTTCCAGTCCACCAAAGAAAGCCTAGAGTGGAAGGAGTCTGGCTCATAACTCCTCAAAAGAAGCGCTTCCGGGTGGAAACCCGAGGGTGGTTTGATTTTTTTTTCTCTTTTTTTGTTCAGGTTAGTTTTCAGTCTTTACCTTGGATATTTGTCATTTCGTTCTCTGAATTTGCTTAAATGTGGGGTTTATGGTAATTTGGTTTTGAAAATTAGTTTAAAATTTAAATATGATACTATCCATGGTGTGGTTGACACTTTCCCACGCCGTGAGCGGTGTTTCCCGTTTTCGTATAGTTGGAGTATTACCACGATGTGGCTAGTCTGAGACCACGTCGTGGCGATCAATCCAGGTGAAAAAAGTTTTTATCCATCAAACTTAAAGATTTACTTTTCATTTTTTCCACCCTTTTTCAAACCCCATGACGTGTTCTTCATAATCTGAGCCAATTTCATCAAAATTATCCATTGATTTATCAAAATTTTTGAAATCAATATTTCGTAAACGGTATGTGTTACATTATTTGGCCTTCCAACTTTAAATCTAGGTTTTCATTTGCATGATAATGTCAAGATTCTTGAATATTTTAGTTGGCATCCTAGAATTTGTAGTATTAGTCATATTGTTAGCTAATTGTTCGAACCTATCAATTTCAAGCGAAATCTTTGACTTTAGGATGAATTTTTGGCTGAAAAATCGAGGTTTTATCAATCTGTTCTTCAGCCACTCACAACAATTCATCCGCCAGGCCGTGGAAACTGGGAAAAACAATTTTTCTTACTAATTTCTAAAGAATTGGAATTTGTTGCCTTTTTGTTTTTATTAAATGTTTTGTAGGATATGAGACCTAATAAGCATTCCAATCATCAAGTACGAAGGGATTTTCCAATGGATCCACAAATTCGAAAATGGTTTGATTGGCCCTCACAAATTGAGAATGAAAAGTGGGAGCGTTGTCAGTTCAGATGCAATAAACTCAGGAAAAAGGAAATTATGGCAACTCATATTATAGATTAGAATTGGGTAGAAGATTTAGGTCTCGCTTTACAAATTGAGCCTATTTTAACAAAAGTCCACATTGGAAAAAATAGTCGCTTCATTCGCAACGGTTGGGAACGATGATTTAAATTTCAAGAACTGGTTTTTAAGGAACTATGTGTGGAATTCTTCTCCACATCTATCTTCAATTTTATTAGGATGTGAATGACAAGGCAGTTCTTAGTTTTCGGCTTGGAGAAAAAGATTGTGAATGCTCGATCGTTGAATTAGCTTGGAGAAGTGGACTTTATGATCGTTTGGATGCTATCACCCCAACTTTTACAAATTTTCTAAACAAGTCATTTGTTGATCTACCAAAAGAACTATTTGTTCAAGATCTTTGGTTTTGTTTAGAAAATGGTACATACAAAGAGGATGATACTCCAAAAAATCTTATAAAATCTCCAATACATAGATTCATTCACAAGATGATCACCTTTTTTATCAATCAAAGGGAATCTGGGGATAGATTTCAAGAGAGAGAGAGAGAGAGAGAGAGATCTTTTCTTTTTATGGACAATTATGAATTCAGGAATATCTTGTAATATTCCAAATCATTTGGCTTTATTTCTTTCTGAGAAAGCAGCGAATATGCATTCTAGAGCACCCATTTGTGGAGGTCATATTATGACAAAGTTAGCTTGATCTTATAGGATATTAGAAGAACCACAAGCTAAGATGCTTTCAAAGATTGAAGGGTGTTTACTGTTGCCCCAATCTTTTGTCGAAGACATAATTGTTTGTGACATGGGGAAATGTCACTATTCGGTGCCAATGGATGATCTGATTAGGATGATTGAAGAATATGGAGTTCAAACAAAGCTATTTGAAGGTAGGAGAAAAATGAAGCGAGAGCCTCAAGAGGAAGAAATCTCAGTGGACCATTTTCAAAAGAAAGTTGGATTGTACTCAAACAATTTGAGGGGAGGAGTGAACTACATGGGAAAATGTATGGATACTTTGTTTTCACACTTCAAAATCATAAAACCAACCGACATGCTATAATAATTCCCACACATTCCAACTTGGGAGGAGTTATGGGGAGTCAATGATGTGGGATCATGCACAAGTGGATGACATAGTGATAACGAGGACGAATGATGACTATCCTTTTATTTTTGACATTTTATTTTGTTTTGTTTTGTTTTTGATGTCTAAATAGGACGATGAAGTTTTTTTCTTTACTATACTCTAGGAATTTGGTCTGATTTTGTTTGTGCAGATTATAAATTATCATACGAGAGAGAGGTAAGCCGAGAGCAAGACTAGACATAATGAGCCACGATTTTTAATAAGTGTGGGTTACGGAGAAAGAAGTCATTTTGATAGAAAAAAGATAACAGTGCTGATTTCAACGATTGCCACGGCGTGGTCGATACTTTCCCACGTCATGGAGGTTTCAAAAATCACGATTTCTCACAATTATCCCGACTGCCACGACGTAATCCATAATTTCCATGTTGTGGACGATTGCTTATTCGAGAAACTCTTTCAGAATTCGCCTATGTGGTTGACACTTTCCCACGTAATAGATTTTGCTAATTGCAACTTTTTGCAATCCAACACACCAATTTTTGAACGACGGTATCTTGATTCATATGTCGGCTTATTGAAAAGCAGCGACCCTCCAATTTTCAGCTTATAAAATCAAGTTAATGAAACAATTATCGATTTGATCTCGCTACTACCACCCCAAGGGACTCTGTTCCTTTTACTCCCTTTTTATTGTCTTTATTGTTTTATTATCTTTTTCATACAATGAGGGCATTATATGAACTAAGTGTGGGGTAGGGGTCGAAAAAAGGATATTTGAGTATAAAAGTTAAAATGCTAGAGATTTAAAAAGTTATATAGGCTTGTGAAAATAGTTTAATATTAAAATCTAGTACATTTAAAAATTTGATATTATTGCATTTGGACTAGTTTGATAGTGTTATGCATAATGATTTGATTTGAACTCTAAGATTTAGTTGATCCAACATGTTATAGTGTATTTGTGGCTTCCCAGTTCTAGTGGAAGCACAAGACAAAAACGTAACGTTGTGTAGTTTGAGGGACATAAAAAGTTTAGCATCGTGTATCAGAAATGTATCCAGGAAAATTTATGTAGTCATTGCACTTTAGACTAATGCTTTTAACCAACAAAGGCTGAGGTTAAGTTCCATTGCTTAAGCATATGTTTTCTTTTAAGGTTTTTAGTTGAGAGAAAAAAAAAGTGGGTTATGAAAAAAGAAAAAAAAGAAAAAAAAGTGAAAAAAGTTGTGAAAAAGAAAGAAAAATATAAAAGAAAAAAAAGTTGTCAAAGTTTGAGTTAATAAGAGCTTACAAAGTATGAATATCAAGAATTATGAAGAAAATTCAAAAGTTACAAATATTGAAAATTCAAGTTGAGAGAGTGAATACTAAGGCAAAATTGCAAAAAGTCGAAGGCGTATTATTCAAAGTAGTAAATTTTGTTTCTAGATTATTTTAACATATGTATGATTGGGAACTTCACAAAAATACATTGAGTTTAAGAGAGTTTTCTTAGGATATATTCAGAGGGATGCATAAAATGAGTGTTGTTCAAAATAAGTGGGAAACGTTTATGAGCATGGTGAGTGTTTAGGGCTTGGAAAGTAGTTAGGTTTTAGACACAAATATATGCAATGAGGTGATGCGTAATTAGCGACTTCAATTTGAATTGTTCTGTGTAATGTTGGTAGGCAATGTTCTATGTGATGTATTAAAATAAGTTTTGCTTGAGGGCGAGCAAAAGGCAAGCATGGGGTATTGTGATATTGTTATATTTATACATATATTTATGAATTATTTCTTATTTCATTATATTTTAGTCTAAACACAAGGACTTTTGGTACTTATTTACATAACTTACGTATTTCAGCCAGAAAAAGATATTTTTGAAGAAAAGGGACCACAATGGACAAAGTTGGAAGTTGGAGGGTAAAGTTTGAAACAAAGAACAAAGAAGCTTCAAAAATGTGTTTCAGGACAGTGACCATGGTGTGGTAAAATCTGGCCCATGTTATGGTGTCTAGAATATTCTCGATTAATTAAGATTACCTTGTCGAATATGATAAGGAAACTATTTCCCATGATGTGGCAAGCATCTGGCCACGGCATGGTGGCTAGTTTATGGAATGTCTTTCATCTATATGACAGATGAATTAGAAGTCCAAAAATATGGAATTTTGAGAGAGATTACTTCTAGAGAAACCCTAGAAGACCTGATTTCGACCAAGAGGAAGAGAGAAGAATAGTGACTAGCAAGAAATCTACTTAAGCATTCAGTTTGCATGATGTTTAGTTTAATTTGATTAGTTCTTTTTATATTGAAATCATGGGCTAATTATTTTAAATTTCATTTAGTATATATGAACCTAAATTTACTATCAGTTAATATTAGATCTATGGATAATTACTGTTGATTTTTACTTGTGTTTGCTAGATCAATCCTTACATATTAATGTTGCTATCTCTATTACCTTTCCCTCAAATTCTATGTAGTTAACAAGCCATTAATTGCATGAATTTGTATTCCTAGTTATTTATGACCATTAAATTGCTAGAGCTAGAGATTGACCATGTCCTAGTATAAGTAATAAAGTTATTTTCTTAATTGTGTTGGTGAGCATTATTTGACCATAATAATTGCTAGTTTTTCCGAATTGACCATAGGAAGATAAACCTAGATCTAGTCATTCATAGTCTAAATATTTAATAAAATCAATTAGGTGTCCTTAGTCTACATGACCATTGTGACTAGGTGTCATAAATTGAAGTAAGGTAGTTAGTTTGACCATAACGACCAGTGATTATAAAATTCGCAACCAACAGAAGTAATCCACAGTCGAAATCACTTATAGGAATAGGAAGCGGATTCGAAGCTAAATGAAAGTGTCTTAATCCTTCTTGTTAAAAATTTGTTTTTACTTGTTTTCTAGTTAATAGTTAATTAAGTTTTTCTGAACTTGCAAAATCAGATAAAAATATCCTTCATTAGTTTTTAGTTTAATAATTATATTAGATTTTAGTAGTTTCAACTTCCAAATTAACTCCATTCCCCATGTTTGATCCCGTACTTACTTTACTACACTACTACGCGATAAGCTACACTACCTAATCTGTGTTTTAGTTTAGTCAAATAGATAAAGGTTATAAATTTAAAGCTTTCAAAAGTGTATACATGTAAAACACATCAATGTTTAATTTTATTTATGGTTTAGTTAAAAAATATAGAAATCAAATTTAAAAGTAATAAAAAGTAAGACTAAATATATATTTGGTTTGAAATTTAATTGAAAAATTAAAGATTAAATTCATTGAACCACTCAAAGATCATACAACTCTCCCATTCAACTCCCCTCCGTGTCATCATCCACACTTCATTCAAGTTCTATTCAATCCTAGTCATCCTTTATTCAACTCTTATTAATCCCGCATTGTGGATGCTCTTATAGGAATAGCCAAAGTTGCACTTATTGTTATGCCCTTATGACCATTTCAAAGTTACACTTTAATACCAAAAGATTTAGAAATTACATAAATGGATCGTTTGATAATGGCCCTTAGATCTAAGTAGTTAAATGGTCTACATTTTTTCTCATGTGCTCAACGCTTTTAGTGTTCTCAATTGAACCTACTTCACTCACTCACTCACTCACTCTCTCTCTATCTCTCTCTCTCTCTCTCTCTCTATATATATATATATATATATATATATATATATATATATATATATATATATATATATAACTTGCTGAAAATGACTATTAATCCAAAAGTTCAATTGGCAGATTAGCGAAAGAATATTTTTGTCAATATATATATATATATATATATATATATATATATATATATATATATATATAGAGAGAGAGAGAGAGAGTATTTTGTTTGATATATTTATGCGTTATGTAGCAGCCGTTTTTGAGAATGGGTCAGTTGAGGGCTTGGAGGAAGCCAAGGTAAGGTTATTGGAAAAACCTCGAGCCAAGATGTGGTGAATGGAGCACCACGACGTGGCATGTCAAATGCATAGATCGCGTATCAAGTGCCTGCCATGATGTGGCATCTGCTGCAGCCCAGGCCCATGATCTTTTAGGTTTTCTTCCATATTTAAGCCACTAAACTTAAGGTTTAGGGCATCCTCTTTAGCCCCCATCCCTTACAAACAAAACCATATCCTCCATGCATGATTAAAGGATTTATTTCTTGATTTAGAGGATATACTTTGGATTTTGGGTGAATCTTGAGGAAAGGAGAAGTCCATCTTTGTGCAAGGGATCAATGAGTGAACTTGGATCCACTGTCTTCTTCAGATTTCTGAGTGATTGAAGGTATAAAGCTTGTAATAGTTTTTCTAGGTTATTAGACTTCTTTTGAATAAGAAAAAGGGATCATGTTTGGTGTACTTTGTGTTCATGCTCAAGCCTTATTAAGAACTTAATGGACTTAGGGTTGTAGATCTAGCATTTGACTGCAGTCCTAATGGATAAAAATGGAAACTTTATCCATTAAGTCATTGAGAAGAAGTAGATATGAAGTTTTGGGCTTAGGTCTGTAACGATTAAGTACTTAATGAAGAATTTGGCATTCTTCCAAATCCTACGACACTGCCAAGGGCTTGCCACTTTGTGGTGGTGCTCTGATGATTGAATGTTTTTTCTTTAGCTGGCCACGACGTGACCAAGAGCTTGCTACGACATGGGGGTTGTTGATATGTTGATCGTTGACTTTTGTTGACTGTTGACCATTAAATTTTTTGACTAGTTTGACCTTCGGTCAAACTTGAAGGGATTGCGTTATTGAATAAGGGTTGGAATTGTCTAGTCAGAGTCGGTTCACGAGAACGACCAGTGTAGGGAGTGAGCGTGTTGCTGTGTTCCTTGGGTCTTCGATTCAGGTGAGTTTCCTCACTATACTATGTATTATAATGTATATCCTTTGAATGTTATGATATAAGAGTAGTGGTATGCTGGTTAGAGTACCATTTGGATGGTGATGGTCTAGTGGAGTTCCTTAGAAGTTGTATGTAGTCACGTAGGATGGCATGAGAACTCTTGATCTAGTATCTCTTGCATGTTCCTTGTTTGGTTGTGGCTTTAGAGTGGGATCTCCTATTCGAATGTCTATCTCACCTTTGGTTACATATAGCTATGCATTCCTTAGAGGTCTGCCCGTAGTGGTGTAGTGTATAGTATGAGGCCTAATATGCGATAATGATATGTTATATAAGTAGAATAGGGTATATATTTGTATGGGAGTTCATTGATAGCTTGTTTCATATGTCGACATATTGAGGTGGCGTGGTTTGAGGGGTCTTGGCTTTTGTTGTAGGCCAACATACCCGAGCGGGCAAGTGGTGTGTTGTAGGCTAGTGGTGGATTAGTTGTATGCTGAGAGAGAGAGAGAGTGTGTGTGTGTGTGTGTGTGCGTGTGAGAGATAGATAGAGAGAGTGTGTGTGTGTGAGAGAGAGAGCGTTCCAGGTGATTTTAGGCCTTACGAGGCGGGCCAAGTCCGAGTTTAGGCTCAAGAGCGGTCCAGGCATGTTGTAGGCCTTGTGAGGCAGGCCAGACAGGCTAAAGGTTCATGTGTGTGCATGCATTGTATGTATATTATGGTGTGTGGTATTTTAGGGGAACTCACTAAGCTTTAGCTTATAGTTGTGGATTAAATATTTTTCAGGTACCAGTGGCGATCGTGCGAAGGCGAAGGCGTGACTGTACACATTCATCAGCAACCATGGAGATTCCACGTTTATTATATTACTTTGATTTCTAAACAAACGTATTTTGTACCAAATGGAGAAGGCGTGAATGTACACATACTTATGAAAGTTTTGTTGAGCAAATAGGACGTTACTGTTGGGTTTTGGTATAATACAACATCCTATGGTGCACATACAACCCTAAATACCTTGGATCTATGTTTTCACTAATTATACTGTAACATCCCGAAATTCAGGTACAACTATTTAGCCCTTCTTTTATTCAAAGTGTCAAGTTAAGCCCTTAAGAGGAATTGGTAGCAAATGAGTACGCTGCGCGTACTCATGCGCTTATTTTGGACGCGGACTCGCCTGAGTACGCTGGGCGTACTCAGGGTTACACTGGGCGTAATGTGTCCAGGTGCAAACCCTAATTTCTGACTTGTGCCCTATATATTGGATGCTAAGGCTCATTTCCCAGCCTCCATAGCAGTGAGTAAAACCCTAAGAGAGAACTTTTCATCGTTCTTAGTGAGTGTGTGTGATTTTGGAGCTAAAAGTGCCTTGGTGTGCTAGTGAAGAAGAAGAAGAGGAGTTTGTGGAGACTAGAGTTTGAAGTGCAAGTTTGGATCTGAGATCTACAGAGGAAGGAGCTGCATTTGGAGGTATAAAGTTCAAAACTTTCCTTTTCATTTGGTTTGTTGCTTCATGGACCATTTTAGGGTTAAAAGTCCCAAAGGTGGAGACTTTATGAGTGTAATGTGCTCCATGGACCTAGATCTGTCCCATTTCAGTGGTATTTGTGTTGTAGATCCATAAAGTTCCCATCTTGGTCGTGGATATGAGATCATGCTTGAGTATTGGGCTTTCTAGTGTTAGGAAATGGTATATTTTGGGTGTTAGTGACTTGTTCAGCCATGCAAAGGCTTAAAGTCATCGACTTTATGGATTAAGAGGCTTAAAAATGGTTAGATCTAAAAGTTGGACGTGAGTCTTAACTGTTTAAGACCTCAAGAGCTAAGGGACTGAAACTGGGATTTACGCCGGGCGTAATCCCAATACGCGCGGCGTACGGGGTGGCGTTCCCCGATTCTGAGAGACTGCCGGGTACGCCCAGCGTACACATCTGGTACGCGCAGCGTAACCCGGAGGGTTGACTTTTGGTTGACTTTTAGGGTTGGTCTATAGTGGGGCCTTTGAGTTATGAGAGGGGTAAAATGGTCTTTTACCCTTCTGAGAGTACTAAGTGGAGGAATAGTCTAGCCTTGAGAGATGTATTGATTGAGAGTATTTATTTTACATGATTAGGCGGAGGCTAGACCTGATTTTACAGAGTTCGAGCTTTACCGAGTTACCCGAGGTGAGTCTTCTCACTATACTTTACCTAGAGTGGTAATTAGAGCTATGAGATAGAGTATGTTGTATGCTTTTGCATGATGTGATTTCTATGTGTTATATGCTATGTATGTTACAGAGTTTTCAGAGTTAGGACCGGAAGGTCCACAGAGTTAGGGCCAGAGGGTCCACAGAGTTAGGGCCAGATGGCCCACAGAGTTAGGGCTAGAGGGCCCACAGAGTTATGGGACTGGAGGGTCCCACAGAGACACCTTGACCAGAGGGTCATCAGAGTTATAGCCTTGAGTGGCTAATATGTGTTGTGTGTGGTATTTTGGGGAACTCACTAAGCATTTATGCTTACAGTGTTGTGTTATGTGTCTCAGGTACCAGCGAGGATCGCGGGAAGGCGCCGGCTTGATCAGTACACACACGGGGAGATTTTTACTATGATCTTGGGATATGATGTTATGATTGACTATGTGATACAATGGTGTTTTTATAACGATTATGAATGAAAATGTGTTTTATAAAATGTGAAAAATTGTTTTGAAAATTTGGGTGTTACATATACATGCAAATGATTTCCAAGGTATTGAACCTATAGCTAGCATGCAATTGTCATACAAACTACATAAAATACTAGATAGTGTAACATACCTTATTGTGTGGCTGGAGGTCTTGATGTATTTGGCCTTAAGAACTTAGCCCCAATAGTGTGGAAGCCTCAAATGAAGTCACAACACATCAAGGACAAAGGTAGGACTTGAGAGAGAATCTCCATGCACTCTAAAACCTTCATGAACTCCAAGAACATACACACACACTAGGGGGTGACTAGGGGTGGCGGTTTTAGGTCATAACATATGTATTTATATGTGTTGAATTCTAAGAGTCATCGGTATAACCCAAACCCATATCCATGGATTTTATGATCCATGGTTCATGTGGCCCAACTCTTTATGTATCCATACATAAACTTGGTCCAACATGGATCATAAGCCCAACACATATAAATATAACTAATTACCATAATTAGTCCCCATAGTTTTAATTAGTCTCTTTTGATCACTAAATTAATTCCAAATTAATTCTTGATCAATACTATTTAAAACATATGACTTCATATTAATATATTAGAACTTATAATATATTAATAAATCATATATAACCTCTTCTCTCAAAAGTCCATCCTAACAAATTGTCCTGATGATATGCAACCCAAATGGACCATGCTACTCTCGGGTCGAATACATACCAATAATAGTTATGGGCTTAAACACCTAATCCAACAGTCTCCCACTTGGATAAGTCTAAAACTATTATTGCGTATGACTCCAAGATCCCGACTAGCAATCGTAGCTCTTAAAGCCGTTGTCGAACTCTGAACAAATCAATGACACGTCCATTAGATAAGGGATCATATATTCCTCCATTCTAGATATCATATGGACTGAGACATGGATTATAATCATTCTCTCTGTCCATTTATTGTTTCCCGATTTCCGATTTATGACGACTGACTAATTGAACAAATCAAATCAGTCCAGGCCCGGCCGAGCACTTACGTTTGTCATCACCAAATCATCGAGGGGCCCACAGATATCGCTTTTATCCCTCCAAGGGTAAAAGGAATGGATAAACTTCGACTCATATGCTTGTTTTACTACTTGTTGAATCATACACAAAGGCACGTTTTATAACATCGAGTTACCAAATGCGTTTACGTGCAATCAATGTATAACCAACTCATAGGCAACAAGTCATATCTCTAGGTTTGAAGAATATAAGATATTATCGTCTCACGATCACTCGTGATAAAATCCATGAAGTGATTCAAGCGAGCGTGGGTTGAATCCAATACTCGAATCCCTATTCTAGGAGTACTCATGAATGTTGTAGTAACTCTTACTATGTCCACTACCTTGGACATCTACAAACCCGATTCATGACAGTCTTGCCTTAATACCTACTTCCAACGTATTATCGATTGTGGATGGTTTGAATAACTTAGTCATTCGAAAAGAATAACCTAGTTATTCTGGAAGTCAAAACATGCAAAGTGAAACACAAGAATAATACTAATCACTCTATGGTCCCAAGCACCTTTGAGAGTAAATAGAACACCTTTTATTTAAACACCATATTGATTACTCATTATTCATTGTATAATGTTTCAAATAATCAACTTTATACTTGAATTAAAACAATAGTTGTCCCATGCTCCAAGCATGTAAACTATGGTTTTCTAAACACTAGTCATGCCATACACCAAGTATGCACACTATGTTTATCTATGATCTTTACTTTGTGAAGTAGATCAATTGAACATGATTCCAATGATGCTCATTTCACAATCCCAAATCTTTATCGTAAATGTAAGAATTCCAAATTCCTACCATTTAACGAAATCTGTTAGATTCTAAACTTATATGCATTGATCCTCTCGTAATGACTATGCACAAAGTCACAAAGAGTTGTCAATAGACATTACAGAGTATTCCAATGGAGATCAATTCCATGGAAACGAAGTCTCACATTCAAAGTACATTCCTTTGAACATCCTTCTTGCAATAAGTTTTCTAATCTTACACAGATTTGAAGAGCAACTTCCACCTATGGAAACCTTTCCAGATTCCCATTTTGACTATCACTTCTGAACAAGAGTTACCTCTTTTCCGAATATGTCAATATGGTCCTTCAAAAATTAACACTTATACTTCCAACTGTCCATGAGCAACCAATCTTTGGTAAACCTCAGATTGTCCTCGACAATTGCTTAATCATTTTAGTCATATCCAATTATAGATCTTCTCTCCTCTTAATGCCTTAGGCATTCGCAAAATTTAGAAAGGATAAATATTACAGCACATGCAATCGATCCTATATCTGAAGCATATGGGACACGATTCATGATGTCTCACATAAAGACGTGATCATAGACCAGTCTTTTGCTACAATATTTTTTATTTGCCATGTTTTCAAAATTTGACTATGAAGAGGGATGTCGTAATCATAATCGAAGTTTGAGAACGCAATATATATAGAGTTTCCTTATGTTTGGCCATTCCAACATAAAATTCATATATATATCCTTGACTAAAGATGATCAAAATCTCAATCTAAGCTTTTAGAATTGAAATGAAGTATAATTTCCTCTCCCTTAATTATAGCAAAACAACTTTTCAACCCCTGCAACTTCACGAATTGAAACTTTTGTTTTCTATAATTAACATTTCTAGCTTGCAATACTGAACATAATAATCATGCTCCCACTAACATGATAATTATCAGCACAACACTTATGCTCCCACTAGCTTTGACATGTACTCAGAAATCAGCTGGACTTCTAGAAATCAATACTTTATTGACTTCCTTAACAAAGTTCAGTTTTCTGATACGAGATGCTTTGATAAGAATTTATCAAATTCATACACCTTTCCTTAAATAGCTCATATGTGTGTCTAAACAATTTTAGAACTATGAAAAGGGATGTCGTAATCATAGTCTCAATTTTTTAGACCTTTGCCACTTCTCACAAGTCCATGTTAGTGTGCCGGTTAACCACACACGCTCCACTAACGACTTTGAGAATGCAAATATCACAATTGCTATCTACCTAAAATCTACTTAGTGAAAGTGTTTCCTTACCATCATTTTCATGAATCGAAGAGAAACCTTATGACACTTAGATTTTTATGATGTATGTGTTCCTATCCATGTGAATTTGTCAGACCATAATCACAAGACAAGGTTAGTGACAAATCCAAACTCATATGGATTGAACTTGTGCAATCTTAACTTCTTGCCAACTGGCAGCACAAGGGCCTGCCATTGCTTCCAAGTTTTTATGCAACCAATTGAGAACTCTCATAACTCCTATGCAAAGCCAACTTTAACTGGAATAGGCACATAAATGTCAACACGATAGGTTATAAACCTCAAGTCGTGTGCTAGTGAAGAGCTTCAGGTTTTTATTCTTGATTAGTTCTTGGAACTTTCAAGAGCTTTAAGACTCCCACTGTCTTGTCAAGAACCATTTCTTATTAAGGGTCAGTGCAGATTCTTATCAAGGCTAACACTTCACATAATTGGCCTTAGTTGGTCTCTGTTTAACCCAAAACATCACAACTTACCAATTTCAAATGTACAAGAGTAGAGACACATTTTACTCTTACACTTGACAAGTGTTACAAACCTTCCTTAAGATAAGTCACTCGAGTTACAATCTTGGAGTATGACTCTAAGACTTGTTATGGAATGAAGTATGATTCATCTTTTTTATTTTAACCATTTCAACAATCCACGATTTCTCTTCTTAGCCAAACAAATGCACTAAGATGTCCTTAGAGAATTAATTGTGATATGGTTTCATAATCACTAAGATAATCATAAAACAAGATACTCAAGTACTCTCCCATCTTTTCAGATTGGAGAAACTTTTATCTTTCTGCCTAATTTGATTCTTCTCATTCGTTCTGCCATACATTGAAACTTTTGCAATGTTTCAGAATTATACTTAAACTTGTAAGTATAACCATATTTACTAAACCTTAGTAAATCATGACGAATAGGCTAATCGATCTTTGTGGTGAACCTGACCAGTGCACACTCAAGTGTACCCGATCCCCTTATCCTTTCACTTGACTCACATATACATGTGAACAATGAATTAGTCTTAATTTCCCAAAGATGAAATTTCTCATTCATCATACAACTTGCATGATTCCAAGTTTCTACCCTACTGAAACATGGGTGATGAGAATCTTTCCTTATTTGGTAAATTATGACACTACCATAGTCGAAAGAATCAAATCCATTTTCCAATATTGCTATCAATGGAAACATATAAACAAAAATTTCTCACAAATGTCACTGTAAGGATATTTTAAAATAAAAAAATTTTCTTTTATTTTAGAACTTTGCGGAAAAACTTATCCTTACAATGCAAATGCATGTGAAAAATTATGTTGTTATGTATTCCTAAGCAATTTATCACAAGTCTTTAAGTAACAGCTCAAAATTCTTCCTTTAAGCTTCCTCTTCACTTTGATTCTTAAAACATCAAAATGTGATCTAGTCACACCATGTAATAAGAATCTCCAAATAGGAACTTAATAGAGTTAGATAATGGACTTTACCTGAAGTAGAGTCAAAACTTTTGACTTTACCATTCTTACAGACTATCAGGTAAATATGGCCAGCTTCGCAACCAATGCCCCTTCCTTTGGCAATAGAAGGTTTGGGAAGTCGATCTTCTAATCAAATTTGCTTTTACCAGTGCTCAAAATCATTGCTGACTCAGCAGCAGTAAGCAAATAGGTAAGATCATTAAGGGTCAATTCATGGTCTGTTACATAGTAGTCCCAAAGGAACTCACTATGTGACTTAGAAAGTGATTGAACATCCAACTTTCTCAAGACTTTGACACCCAACTCTCCCGGCTTGTCAATACGTGACTTCATCTCCAAGATATGATCACACATAGACCTTGCTTGCCAATTGGGCTTGAGTGACCTTGAACTTGTGGGTTAGGGAGAATAATTGGAGGGGGTGAAGGAAGTGAAATTCCAAGAGATTTGGGAAGATCATAGATATCTAAACTAGACATCTATAATGGGAGATATTCAAGTTAGTTGATTTAAGTCCTTAATATAACACCCAATATGAAATATTAAGGCTAGGACCCAACACAATATTTTACAACTTGGAAGAGGGATGCCGTAATCCAAGCTATAAAATATTTGAAGGTAGGCGAATGACGATTCACCAATTTCCACCATGAAAACCGAAATAATTTATTAGGTTTTAATTGGTTTGAAACTCCTAGATCTTTTGAGATTCATTGAACTTTTCAATGGCATGTTTCAATCTCGATTGTGCCCTCTCAAATTTTGTGACTGGGATGCTGAGGATCACAAAACAAGGTGTGAATAACCATGCAAATTCACTTGGTACCCTTAATATTATCACCTAATCGATGTGCTGGTTAACCACACACGCTCCACCGATCTATGATAAACATTAAGTTACCCTTCGCCACTCTTACTAGTCCATGTTAGTGTGCCGGTTAACCACACACGCTCCACTAACGACTTGGTAAGGTACAAAGTGTAAATTTCATGGGTTGGCACCAAATTCACATTTTCCTAAGTAACTAAGATTGGGAATTTATAAGTGTTTAGTTACTTAGTATTTATCATTAATACTTTTAATGAAGGGAGAATTATAGTCTTGTCAAACCCATTCGGCTAACGACCCTCCACCAGTCAAGGAAGCGGTGGGTGAGAGTGGACACCCATTAAATTGCCATTTTATAGGCAGGAACCTTATACCCCCCTTATAGACCGGCTTCGTGAATGAGGCCTACTAACGGTAAGACTGACTTTTATTCTTATACATATATATAAATATTAAACCTATAATATTATAATAGTATAAGGGTTGAATTTTAAACTATTAAAATTCTAAGGGTTTAACTTGGAACTAAAGTATTCATGGGGGGAAACTTTACAAATTCCAAAACTTGAAGACAAGTTTTGAACAATTCAAAAACCTTTTCAATTCCATAACTTATGAATTTAAAGTAGTTTTAATGAAAACTCTTCAAGTTCCATAACTTGAGGACAAGTTATGGAAGACTTTAAAAAACATTTAAGGAAAAATAAACTCTTCATTTTCATAACCTATGAGTTTAAAGTAGTTTAATGAATAAACTCTTCAAGTTCCATAACTTGAGGACAAGTTATGGAAGACTTTAAAATCATTCAAGAAAATAAGACTCTGCATTTTTCCTAACTTATGGAAATATTATGAGTTTTAAAGAATCATAAATGTGACTTTTCATATAACTTGAGGACAAGTTACAAAAACACATTTTATGAGCAACTTTAAGATTAATATGGATTGAAAACAAATTATCACATAACTTTTCTATTAATCTAGACTAACTCATAAGAACAAGACAATTCAAATCAAACTTTTTCATGAAATTAGCCTAACCATTAAACTAATACAAAACATGAATCTATTGACAACTATCTTTGCAATTGGTTTAGCATGAACATTACCACATCAAAAACAGGTTTACAAGACCAAAAACAGCTTAGGGTAATGTTTCTAGTCCAATTCCAGCCTTAAAAGTCGAAAATATGTTGTCAGGGGGTCCAACTCGTCGAGTGCACGAACCAACTCGACGAGTTGGATGAATTTCCTCATGGACTCGGCGAGTTCATCATGGACTCGGCGAGTCCAGTGCCCAGACAGCCAAAATTTTTGATTTTTCAGCCATTTCAGCAAGTATAACATGAAAACAAGCCCTGGCTCTGATACCACTGTTGGGTTTTGGTATTATACAACATCCTATGGTGCACATACAACCCTAAATACCTTGGATCTATGTTTTCACTAATTATACATGCAAATGGTTTCCAAGGTATTGAACCTATAGCTAGCATGCAATTGTCATACAAACTACATAAAATACTAGATAATGTAACATACCTTTTTGTGTGGCTGGAGGTCTTGATGTATTTGGCCTTAAGAACTTAGCCCCAATAGTGTGGAAGCCTCAAATGAAGTCACAACACATCAAGGACAAAGGTAGGACTTGAGAGAGAATCTCCATGCACTCTAAAACCTTCATGAACTCCAAGAACATGCACACACACTAGGGGGTGACTAGGGGTGGCGGTTTTAGGTCATAACATATATATTTATATGTGTTGAATTCTAAGAGTCATGGGTATAACCCAAACCCATATCCATGGAGTTTATGATCCATGGTTCATGTGACCCAACTCTTTATGTATCCGTACATAAACTTGGTCCCACATGGATCATAAGCCCAACACATATAAATATAACTAATTACCATAATTAGTCCTCATAGTTTTAATTAGTCTCTTTTGATCACTAAATTAATTCCAAATTAATTCTTGATCAATACTATTTAAAACATATGAATTCATATTAATATATTAGAACTTATAATATATTAATAAATCATATATAACCTCTTCTCTCAAAAGTCCATCCTAACAAATTGTCCTGATGATATGCAACCCAAATGGACCATGCTACTCTCGGGTCGAATACATACCAATAATAGTTATGGGCTTAGACACCTAATCCAACAGTTACATGTTATGTCGTTGATCTCTCGATAAACCATCACAGATTAGCTATAGAATGAATCTGTAGTTGATTATGTCGTTGAAGGTCAAGTTTCCAGTAGTTTCTGTATAGTTCGATTTTGTTTTGCAACAACAAACTTATCTACTCCTATATATCTTAATAGTTTGATAACAATCTAACAATAACACAATATGTTGTGTTGATATTCTAATATTTTTAGTCTATTTTATATTTCATTGATAATTAAGTTATTAAATATAAATCCGAAAACTACTATAAAATAAATGCTCTAGTTATTTTTAATAATAATTTTTTTTAAGATGTAATCCCTACTAATATTTGGATAACTTTTGACCATCCATACATTTTATCTATCTAATTCTTAGCTAAAATTTTTCAGTTAATATGATTATCCTTAAATAGACACAACTCAAATCAATCAATTAATCTTCAGACAGAAAGATAGTAATTTCTCAATATATATTTCTACTTCACTTTTAACACTTTTCAATATATGGGGTATAAATGGTGAGACAAACGAGGCTTCGCAAAGGCTAACAATGGCTTAGCCTTCATCAAATCTTTTAAGTTTTCTTTTAAATCAACATATGGTTCATCTGGAGGCAACTCCCATGTAAACCCATGCACAATCCTCGCCAATAACATTATGGTTATGGTCGACCCCAACAACACCCCACCACATCCACACCGACCGGTGCTAAATGACAACATTTTAAGGCTATGGTCGGTTAGCACCACTTCTTTAGCATCTTTCATGTGACGGTGCGGATTAAATGTTCTTGGGTCCTCCCAAACATCCGGATTCCGCCCTATCCCTAAGCGGCTCAATATCACATGACTGCCCTTAGGTATAAAGTATCCAGAAACAACAGTGTCACCGGAGGACACGTGAGGGAGGTTAAAAGGGGAAACAGGGTGTAACCTAAAAGCCTCCTTCACACATGATTTAATATAGTTAAGTTTTGGTATGTCAGATTCTTTTACTAGTCGATATTTTCCGACTACAAAATCTAGCTCTTGCACTGCTTTATTGAAGATCTTCGGATGGTTTATCATTTCTGCCATTGCCCATTCGATACCATTCGCTGGATTATCAAATGTTGCTAATGTAAGTTCCTATAACACCACCAAAGTTATTAATCCAAATTGCATAAAAAAAGATCCAATTTTATGATGACAAAACAACAAAAATCACGTTAATCTTACAAAGATCTGAGCTTTGATTTGATCTGCGGTTAGTGGAGGGTTCTTAATGTTGATGAAAACATCAAGCAAATCGTCTTCTTTTGTCCTAACTCCATCTTTCCATTCTCGAATCCTTTCATCAACCATACGATCTTGATACTTTCTTGAGGTACGTATAGCCTTCCTTATGATCGTCTCATGCCCATCAAAATCAGTTATCCACCGCAACCACGGGAAGTAATCTGATATACTAAATGCATACAGGTAACCAAGAACTGTCAAAAGTGAATCAACATGTTCGATCTCTTCTTCCCTAGGTCCACCATCTATGTTCCCTTTACCGAAATACCTACTGCCAAACATGCTATTCCTTATGACGTTGGTCGAGTATTGTTGCACAACAATTCGTACGTTCACAATCCCTCTGGTGACCTTAATATTGGTATAACATCGGTTGTAAATGTACCTAAGAGATTAGAGATGCAAACTTTTAGCTATTAGAGTTGATTTACTTCTTTATGCATAAAATGATGGCTCTGATTCCAATAAAGTGAGCACATTATGTCTACATACCTTAGCAGATTATCAGCTTCTCTGTCTCGGTTGTCTTGAAGCCACTTATGTCTATACAGTGACAAAATCTCTGTGGCCAGGATTTTCCTCATCATCTTCCAATGATCACTCATTGGAACAAGAACGGTGGTCAAGTAACCACCGCTTGTCAGATAACCCGACATGCAGTTAGGCCTTGAAGAGAATATTCCATCTTTGTCCTTCAAGAACTCACAAGTAATCTGTGGATCACTAACAACAACAACATGAACGTTCCCAAGACAGATGCATAGGATCTTGGTGTTCATTTCATCCATCATGTTGTGTATCCATCAGAATGTGGGCTTGTTTCGAAGCATTGTAAATATGCTACCGATGTATGGCAATGGTTTTGGGCCCGGAGGCAGCGGTGGTCGGAGCTTGAAACCTCTATCCCTTATGAACCAGAAGACGCACATTGATATGAAAAAGAGAATGAGGATAATCATGGTGCAAAATGGAAACTTCTTATCTTCTATACTACATATTAAACTTTTATTTGTATGGTTTGACCAAACATTAATGAAATATAAATTTTTTACTCAAAATCATTTTCTTTTATGATATATATATATATATATATATATATATATATATATATATATATATATATATATATATATATATATATATATATATATATATATCATAAAAGAAAATGATTTTGAGTAAAAAATTTATATTTCATTAATGTTTGGTCAACTCAAAGAACAAAAATAAGGGTCATAAGTAACTAACCAATTAATTTCTTTGTCTCAATTTATTGTTGTTTTCTAATTTAAAATGACCAATTGATGTTTTCTAATTTAAAATGACCATTTTGGCTGGAATATAAATGACAATCCTTTTTTGAGTTTTTCATTGATTTTGACCATTTGAGTTTTTCAATGATTTTGACCATTTTGGCTGGAATATAAATGACAATCCTTTTTTGAGTTTTTCAATTTTGTTTTAGTTTATTGTTGTTTTCTAATTTAAAGTTTCTGCAAACTTTAATAATTACGTTTATATTTTTTTTGTAGACTTTGACTTACATCGTATATTCTTAAAAAACCTATTAAATATATAACTAAATATTTAATTTAATCATAATTAATCTATCTAAAAATTAAAAATACTATTTTTAAGTTGATTTTTTATTATTCAAAAACTAATTAACTTTCAAAATTACAATCTCACTTTCTCCCGACAATGTCAAACATGGATAAAATCCAGATGTAATCGATCGCCTGTCTCTATTAACTGAAGAACCAAACGAAAAACAAAATTGTTTAGAGGTGAATAATTGCATATCTCCTAAATCCATCGTAGGAGAAGAAATATATTGTTTTGTAATTTATTAGGAATATGCAATCACCAGGTTTTGCTAATCGATTATGTAAAATATGAATCGATAAAGAATTAGGCCGTGAATAATCATATAGTGAATAAGGAGATCTATTATGTGGAATATTACATATTGGTATATTAGTAATTTAGTTATACTATAATTTAAAGATAATGTTTTTAATTTTTAAATAGATTAATTATTATTAAATTAAGTATTGTCTATATATGAGTTTATAAGTTTTATAAATATAAATATTATTTGATGTTTTACAATGATATAGTTGTAATTATAAACGTCTATAAAGATATATACGAACTTTTCGTATTACAAATATATTAAATTTACAAGCTATAATCTGATGTCACTTTTATATGAACCAAGGAAGTATATATAATATCATTGTATTCATAATTTTTTTATAAATGGTAATATTTGACTTTTAAATGGTGTAGCCTACTAAATTTGAAATTAAATTGATTATTGTACCATTCGGTTCAGTCTTATATTAGTTTTTTATGATAATTAATATAAAAATTAAGGGGTATTTATACACTAATGAAGTTTAATATATTAGTGATGACTAATTAAACCATGGTTTTAAAAGGCGCAACATGGCGCACCCCAAGACATGTCATGACGTGAGATGTGGTGTAGCTGCTATGAAAACGTCCAAGCCTTGTTTGTTTATCACTTCCACTATACTTATTCATATATGAATATACGTATTCATATATGAATATACTTATTAATATATGAATATACATATCCATATGTGTATTCATATATGAATATGATATCTTCTGTCGGCCAGGTACACTAAAGCACTAAAACGGCATATTCGAAATGAGTTGCCCAGATTCATTCAATCATTCTCAAATTTTTTTCCTCAATTGAACATTCCTCTGTATATGAGAGAGTTCACTTGAGATTCTAAAAAAATATAGATCTTAATATTCAACATCTGCCACATATTTCTCATTGGCCGCTCTAGTGCTCCGGCGTACCGGCGTGGCGGAAGATTTATAATCATAAATGATTAATCAACATCGCTCATTTCTGTTTCCCAAACCACCACTACCACCACCAATCAACCACACAACTGCCACCTCCGTCACCTATAGCACTGCCACCTCTACCACCTGTAACGTCTAAAAAATAAAGATAATTTTTTTCGTTTTTAAAATCATCAAAACCATACATCATGTGTCTCAAAACCATTATAAAACAAATGTATCAAAAACATCATAGTAAAATGATCATCAATGCGGAAATCATAAGCGGATGATGTGCGATCACGTCGGGCTCTTCCTTTTTTAACTAGAAGCACATGAAAATGTTAAACCACAAAACCGTAAGCGCAAAGCTTAGTGAGTTCCCCAAAATACCACATATCATATAAATAGGCGCATCCCAACATACAAATAAATGGGCTCATCCCAACATAAATAAATGGGCGCATCCCAACATACAAATGAGCCCAACCTCACATAAATAAATAGGCCTAGACCAGCATATAAATGGGTCCAACCCAACATACAAATGGGCACAGTCCAACATAAATAAGTGGGCCCAACACAATATAAAAATGGATCCATCCCAACATAACATGCAAGAGTCACAAAGACAACTAGCACCATCTAGTGGGCCGACAATGGTGCCTTCGACCCATGAGTACACTGAGAAGACTCACCTCGCTAATGCAGTCAAAAGTCAACGGCTCGCAAAATAGGAAATATGTGCTAAACGACACCTATATCACCACACAAGATAAACACTCATGCCATCTTTCTAAAACTAGAAATTTGACTAAAAGTCAACGAGTCAAAACTCAACCCTCAAAGTCAAAGGTAAACTAAGGTCAAAATTACTAATAGTGGCCCTCCACGTCGTGGGCACAAAATGCCAAAACAGACAATGATGCCCCAGTCGCCACGATGTGGCGGCCTAAGGCCACACTATGGGGACTGGTCTGAACAACTCAATCGAGCTTAATCTGATTTCTTCCGATTTCAAGAGCTCCAAATCTTAGATCTGGTCCTTTCCAATGTCTAAATGGATGAGGTTTCCAAGTTTATCCCTTAATAGATCCCTTTAAGTCTAAATCTAACTTCTAATGTCCGAAAAGGCAACTTAATGCATATGACTAGACCATTAAGCACTTAATCCATGACTTTCTTACCCTTGGTGATTGAATAAAGTGAAATTATGAAGTTGGGTCAATAAAAAAATAATGAAAGAAAAAATAATTGTGTAAATATTTGAATTTTTGAAGCTTTGTCAAATTTATCTTTTTCTAGTTATTTTCGTTAATTTTGTTTACATGCATCTAATCTAAGCTCTTCAGTTTCTTTCCATCCTTTCTTTTTGTTATCTTGAAAATCGTCCCTTCTTTTTAATTCTCGTTCTTTCTTGAGGACAATAAAGGTCTAAGCTTGGGGAGGTTTGATAGATGCATTTCATGCACCTATTTTGTGTAAATATCTCGTCATTAGCATTGCATTTAGGAGCCAAAATCATGCATTTTTACTTACTTTCGGTTATTTCTAGTCTATCGAAGGAACACTTTTATTTGCACATTTTTTTTGTGAATTTTAGGTACATTTGAAGGTTGGAATGCGCTTTGGGGATGCCAAGGAAGCTTGGGACAAGATTTGGAAGGAAACGGAGCAGTAACAAAGAATTCGAAAAATTCAAGAAGAGCCAAAATAGTGTATTTCACACGGGTAGTGTGAAATGGTGAATAATAGGCGTAAAAATCCACACTAGGCATGTGGATCGCAAAAACTACATTTTGGCAGTTCTTCCTAATGACATTATAGGATTTTTAGGGCTTTTTCACACACTCTCTCACCTTAGACGACCAGATGGCAACTTTTATTAAGGGTTTTTGCTATAATTTACTTGGAATCATCTTGGAAACATTTTGCATCTATTTGGAAGTCGATTTAATCGTGTAATTCCACTTCTAGATTGTGGATTCAAGCTTTAGACATGTCCAGCTAAAGCCTTTCATTTCCGATTTTGTAAGACAATTGTGTTTATGCTTTTAATCATGTGACTTGATGTTATGTTCATGATTCTATCTATCTAGAAATTGTAGTTTCGTTTTAATCAAATGTTTGATTTAATCATGGTTCATATTGGCCACTAGAATTAGGATTATTTCATTATCGTTATTTAATTTATGAAATCTGTACTTGTTTTATGAATTGAAAGTAAAGTACAACCATCAAATTGGTTCTATATGTTGGATTAGTGTCTAAGTCCATAACTATATTTGGTATGTACTTGACCCGGTTGTAGCATGGTCCTTTTGGGTTGCCTTCACCAAAGCAACTTGACAGGATGATATATGGAGAGAGAGAGAGGATATTATGGTTTATTAATATATTATATGAATAATATATTAAAGGAGAAATCATGTTGTTTAATTAATATTGGTCAAGAATTAATTAAGAATTAATTTTGTGGCTGAAAGAGATTAATTAAATAAAGGGGACTGGAATTGTCAATTATAAGATAACTGAATTTGGGTTGTGGATCTTATGGATTATGGGAGTGGACGATTTCAAGGTGGGAACCCACTTAGAAATCGTCCAAGGGCCTTATTCCAGAAGGTTGTTGGAGCTGCTTAGGGCCTAAGCTATCCAATTAGGGTTTTGACTGAAACCCTAGCACCTCAGCTATTTAAGGACCCCTAGGGATGCATATTTCGGCTACCAGAAGAAACCCTAGAGTTCCTATAGCCGAAATTGTGCCTCCATTCTCTCTCTTCTCAATCATCTTCTCGCCTTGTATTACACTTGTGATACTAAGCTCTTGAAGTTGAAGATTCTTGTTACTATCGAAAGGTAATCATCTAAAATTGTATTAGTTGTAGATCTTGATTTTTATAGTATGCTAGATTAGGGTTTACAAGCTTTGGATAAATTTGCATGCACAATAGATAAACCTAGATCCAAAGCTTTAGGGTTTTGCATGTGCACATAGGAATGTTCTTTTGCTCAAAACCCAACAGTGGTATCAGAGCCTTGCTTGGTTTCTATTGTATTTGATGCATTGTGTGTTTGTTCTTTCCTTAAAATCGTTTTTTGGCCTTCTGCCTGACAGACTCGTCGAGTTCCAAAGTGAACTCGCCGAGTCAGATGAACTCGACAAGTCCAAAAGGGGACTCGGCGAGTCGGGCTGTCAGACAGAGGGAAATTCGGGATTTTTGCCTATTTTGACTTGGGATAATTACCATAAATGTTTCTAATTAATAAAATCCAAATTTTATTGATTCCTTATTGTCACACCCCCAAACCAGACGGCGGAAACGTCTGGGGGTGGAGGACTTCAATTGTAGTATCACAACACATGCATCATAGTAATCAAAGTACAAGCAACCATTGTATTTAAAAAGTATAAGTATTTACATGTGTTCAATCATTGTATATTGAACCAAAATATAGTTATACAAAAGAAGATATGACTCAACAAAGCTCCATCTTCTCAAAAAGCTCGGGGAGTACCTGTGTATTATTTCCCTGAGAATATAAGTAATTTGAAAAGAGAGTATCAACATAAAGTTGAGTGAGTGCATAAGTGTTTATGTTTGAAAGAGTATCTCTGTATCTTGTATATGTAAACTGTTCTAGAAAATCCTATATTTTCTGTTGTATATGAAAAGTAGTTTTATTCCCATAAAACCGTTCTCTTTGTATCAATGTTTTGTATTTGTATTCCTTTATGAAAACTTGTAACTGAGAGTGTGCCTGGCTCCGCCAGCTGTTTTTGAAAACTGTATTGAACCATTGTAGTTTGTATTCTGAAAACTGGTACTTTGAAGGTGTACTTTCGTTTACTTGTTTATACACTAACGTATTGTTAATATCTTTTTAATGAGTTCTTATAACCATACTATGACGGATGGCCTGAAACAAACGCTTTGTGGGCGTTTAAACTGTTGATAACAATTGCCACTCATCGGCGTGTATGTCTGACTGTAGCTAGCAGCCTGAGTGCGGGGTTGTCAATCCCGATATAGATCTACACACAACTTGTTTCGATCCCCGAGGCTGGAGATTCTGGTTATAATGTCAGGACTTTACCTTGGTTGTCTAAAATGAATTAAACAACCTGAATTTAATGTCTCATAAAAAGCATATAAACGTTACATGTGTATTAGTTATGAAAACCCAATCATTCTGAAATAAATGATTGACAGTATGTTCTTGAATTAGTATTCCAAACATGTATTTGATAAGTGTAAACCTTGATTTGTTCTGTATCAAAACCCTAGTTTCTTGTAAGACCGTGTATTCTTCTATCATGAATTATTGTTCTATGTATAAATTATACATATTATAATTTATATGTACTTTCTGAATGTGTATATAACCATGTTTGCATGTAATCCCTTGCTCAGCATGTTACAAAGGTAGTTAAACTGATGAAATAACTATTATATTTATATACATATACAATTTTATATAGAAGTAAAATTTAAACGACACTCGGACAAATAACCGGTACTATAAGCCCACATCCAAACAAGGAAAAGGACCCAGAATGAGTTATGAGTCCTAAGCCTTTTAAATCTTATATATATATATATATATATATATATATATATATATATATATATATATATATATATATATATATATATATATATATATATACACAAATATGAATTTTGGGGAAAAATATAAGATTATAAAAGAGTTTGATGTTTTGAGTATTTTTGGATAATTTAATGTTGTTTTATCATGATTTGTCTCATGATTTTATAACACAAAGTTCTTGTGTTATGCTTGTATTCCCCCCTTAAAACAGTAGAAAATATGAAAATACGGGGGTATGAACTCACTTGATAGGTGGTGAATTGGACGGAGTTTCGTTTCACGAAAAGGAGTTTGTTTGTCGAGAAACCGGCTCAAATTGGGCAGAGTTTCGACAGGAGAGAGGTTACTTCTCGGGAATCTCGGGGCTTCGAGGCTTACTTAGGGTTCGAGACTTGATACCAGGGCTTTAGGGGTTGTATATGAGTTTGTGGCAGTGGAAAATGTGAAAGAGAATGAATTTAGGGGTGAAAAGTGTAAAAAAATCCGGAACCCTCGCATGCCTTATATAGGCCGAAGCCTCGGATCCGAGGCTATGCGAGGCTGCCACGTATCGGATAGGTGGCGCAGGGAGGGGGCTTCTTCGGACCGGAGGCTCGCTGCTGGCTGGCTCGGATTGGACCGGACTTCGGTCCAATAGAAGGAGGACACGTGCGAAGGGGGGTGTCCGATGCGAAGCTGTCCGAGGATGATTGGACCGCGGAATTGGTCGAATCAGGAGGTGCCACGCATGGCTTCAGTCCACTCAGCAGCTGCCACGTGCGAGGTGACGTGTCACATGCAATATTGCCCGATTTTCCAATTTTTCTTTATTTTTGTGGCAAAAATTGTGAAAATCATAACTTTCGCATACGAGCTCCGTTTTTGGCGTTCTTTATATGCACGCGTAGGTAAAATCATACTCTACGACTTTCGTTTAGATTTCGTCAGCTAATTTTGACTTTATTTTTAATATTATTATTTTAAACAGACCGGGACGGGAATCCGTTAAAAATTCATAACTTCTTCATCCGACGTCCGTTTTTGTCTGTCTTTTTACCGTTGTACTACTACCGATGAGACCTTCAATTCTCGTTTAGGTTGTGTCGGCTAAAAATCGATCGATCTTTATTTCGAGTTTTTAGCTGTATACTGCTATACTGGAACTTAGAAAAATCATATCTTCCTCATACGAAGTCAGATTTTTCCGTTCTTTTTATGAAAGTTCTCGGTTTAACATAAACTACAACTTTCATTTAGATTGTTAGGGCTAAAAAGCCTTTTATCGAAAATTCAGTTTTTACACTGAACAGTGTTTTGCCGGGTTTGTCGCGGATTTTCGATTGGTCATAATTTCTTCGTTATAACTCGGATTTTAGTGTTCTTTATGTTTTTGGAAACCTTGTTACAATCTCTATCACTTGGTGCATCCCAATCGAGATTGCTAAATAACTTATTTTTGAGGGTCAATTATGTAAATATGCACATTATGCTAAAATTTCTCTTTATTATTATAAAAAGAACACACATTGACCTATACTATTACATAGGTTTGAAATAACAATTTGTTACACTTATGATTATATTTGTCAAAATAAAAGATATTTGTCATCTAATTACATAATTATTACTGTATTTGATAAATTTTAATTATTTGAACTATTTGATCAATTATCTTGCATGAAATTGGATTAGGTCAAAATTAGATAATCACCAAATTAATTGTTTAATTGTTTATTTGAATTTTGATCTAGATAGTTTTTGAAATGTTTCAAAACTTGCCCTCAAGTTTTGAAATTTAAATTTTTGATCAAACGTTTAATTTTGAAATAATTAAATTCCAAACCCTAGAATTTTACAAGTCTAAAATTCAACCCTATACTATTATAATATTATAAGAATAATTATTATATATGTATGAGATAAATGCTAGTCTTACCGTTAGTAGGCCTCATTCACGAAGCCGATCTATAATGGGTGTCCACTCCTACCCACCGCTTCCTTGATTGGTGGAGTGTCGTTAGCCGAACGGGTAGGATAGGGCAACTAACTCCTCATTAAAAGTATAATGATTATAAAAGTAACTAAATGTTTTCATAAAATTCCCAATCTTAGTTACTTTAGGACAAATGTGAAAATAATGTTATTCCATGAAATTACACTTTGTACCCTTGCCAAGACGTTAGTGGAGCGTGTGTGGTTAACCGACACACTAATTTGGGTTTAGCGAAGGGGGAAAAGGGTGGCTCGATGTTTGTCATAGATCAATGGAGCGTGTGTGGCTAACCGGCACATTGATTAGGCGACTATAACATTGAGGGAACCATGTACATTTGCATGGTTATTCACACCTTGTTTTTGATCCTCGGTATCCCAGTCACAAACTTGACGGGAATATCGAGATTTAAACATGCCATTGAAAAGATCAATGAATCTCAAAAGATCTAGGAGTTTTCAATACATTTAAAACTTAATTTCTTTTTCGTTTTATCATGGTGGAAATTAGTGAATCGTCATTCACTTACCTTCAAATTATTTTTTGTTTAGATTACGGCATCCCTCTTCTAAATTGCAAATAATGTTGTTAGATCCTAGCCCTAATTTCTTATTTGGGTGTTTAATTGAGGATTCTTATCTAATCAAACTTTGTCTCTTTTCTTTTCAGATGTCTAACTCGAACAACAACAACGCTTCAGGCTCAACCTCTTCAGGCTCGTTCTCACTCATGAATTTGTGTGGGAGGGTGATTTTCGATGGGACCAATTTCAATGATTGGATCCGCAATATTCTAATGGTTACCCGCTACAAGGAAAAAGAATATGTCCTCGACAAGGAGCTGAAAGAGGTGAATGTCAACACAGCTACTCCCCAGGAGATCGCTGCCTTTGAGGCCCACGAGCGAGATGCTACGAAAGTCCATTGCATCATGCTCCTGACTATGACTACAGAACTCCAAAAGTCCTATGAGGATTAATATCCCTATGAGATGCACCATGATTTACTGGACAGGTACCACCAGAGTACCAGGCAGGAGAGATACGATATCATCACTTCGATGATCACGACCAAGATGAGGGATGGAGAGTCTGTCACTGCTCATCTGCAGAAAATGCAAAGATATGTCGACCGCCTGCTGAAGTTAAATGTTAACTTCGATGACAACCTAGCGATTGATATCATTCTTTACTCCTTGCCACCTTGTTCCAACCAGTTCCACATGACCTACCACATGAATAAAGAGGAGGTCAGCTTGAGCAAGCTTCAAGGCTTGTTGTGGACTGCTGAGAGCAACCTCAAGGACAAATCTACTGCATCAACACCCATTACTGCTACCCCCATCTTGGATATTATTCAAGGGAAGGGTAAGAAGAGGAAGGCTCCTTCCAAGAGCCACCACAAGGTAAAGTCTCATGATGACACCTCTTCTAGTGGAACCAAGGCTGGTACCACTGCACCCTCATCCAACCCAAAGGATGCAGAGTGCTATCACTACCATGACAAAGGGTATTGGAAACGAAGCTACCCGAAGTATATGCAGGACATCAAGGATGGAAAGATAAAACCATCCTACGTAGGTATATATACTATTTAATCTAATAATTCATCGCATGCTATTTCCTGGGTTCTCGATACATGATGTGGTTTTCACATTTGTTCCGACTTGCATGGCCTAAGAAGAAATAGGGATGTGGAGCATGTGAAGATAAACTTGATCATGGGGAACAGAAGAGCGTCGCCTGTCCCCAAGAGTGGAGTTTACTCTTTAGTGCTTAGTAGTGGATTAGTACTAGATTTGAATAATTGTTGCTATTCGCCAGAAATGGCTAGAAACATCATTTCTTTTCATGGTTTATATAAACAAGGATTTAGATTTTCGTTTGATAATGAAAAAGGTTCTATTAATGCTTTTCTTAATGGTGTTTTCTATTTTGAAGCATTGCCTTGTAATGGAATATATGAAACTGTGATGGTTGTAGACAATTTAGGAAATGATGTGTTGTATATCGATTCTTCCAATGATTTGGATAAAGCATGCTTGTGGCATTGTCGTCTTAGACATGTCAACAAGAAATGCATATCACAACTCCAAAAGGATGGAGTATTTGAGTCATTCGAACATAGGGACGATGACGTATGCGAGTCTTGTTTACTTGGAAAGATGACTAAGTCACCCTTCACTGGTTCTTGTGAAAGGTGTGACAACTGGCAATTTTAGCTAGGAAATTCTATTCCTGTGTAATCATTCAATAATTGTAAAACATATACTTTAAGTAAATCTCACTAAATGCTCAGTTAGATTCATCAAATATATTCATCAAAGAGTCTGAAGCCCTAAGATCCATGGTTTAAGTCCATATTGGACTAGGAGTTCCTTATTGGGCCTAACGGACCAATAAGCACCCAATTCAACTTTATTGGACTTAGAGGCCCTAATTTGGATTCTAATTGGACCCAATCCATAAATCTAAAACATTTTGGACCATTTGGGCCTAGAATGATTCATTCTAACCCTAATGGGCCTTATTGGGCCATAATTAATTCATTTAACCTTAAAGAGCCATAAGCCCACTTTTTATGCCATTTGGGCCGTGAACCATCCTAAAGGCCCAATGGGCCGAAAACTTCTCTATGGACTTCATAATTTCGAACCAAGGAAAGAATTGGGCCAAACTAGTTCATCCTCCTTCCTCCTAGCCCAAATCTCGGCCCAACATCATTAACAAAAAAAAGGAAAAAAGAAATGGAAGGGGAGGAATTGACTTTGGAGGTGCCACCTCTATATTACTCACCATGTAACAAGGCAAGCCATCTCATGTTTCCATGCAAGTCATCTCATCCTTCTCTCCCCTCCCTCTCTTCTTCTCTCGGCCGAAGACAACAAACACACACACACACACATTTCACAAATTCTCTCAAACACTCTCAAGGATCATCCTACTCCTTCCATCAAAAATATCGAAAATTGCTTGTGTTTCAAGAAGGTTTTCACAAATAATCATCACCTCTTGGTAAGTCTTTACAAATCCAAGTTTATAACTCCATTCTCATGTTAGATCGCTTTTTTAAGCAAAGTTTTTGGTGATTTTGCTTCCTAGAACTTCTTAAGTTCGAAATCTACTCAAGAAAGCTTACTAGGACCAAAATCTTCTTCATTTCTTCTTCAAAACCGAAACATCAAAGCAAAGGTGAGTTCATACCCCCTTGTTTTCGGTTTTCATAAGATTTTTGGGGGATAATACAAGTAAAATGTGTAGATCTATGTGTTATATGCATGTTTTGTGTGAATCCTTAGTTTATTTGGTAAAAATGTGTTAGATCTTAGTGAATCTAGAAATTTTAAGTATTATGTAACAAAGATCTAAGAACTACAATACTATATACATCATATTATCAAGCCAATAGTGAACACATGTTTAAGATGCAAAAGAATTCAACAAAAACCTTGTTAAAGGTCAAAATTGTCAAGAAAACAAAAGATAAGGGAAAAAAGTGAAAAATTCTGTTTTTAAAAGGGCCAAACAGGTCCTACATGTATAAAAAGGTATTTTTATGCTAAACATGCTTTCAAAGGGGTCAAAAATGCAAATTTAAGCTTATTGGGCCAAACCTTTAGGCATCACGGCCTTTGGGCCCAATTTGCGAAAAAATGAGGTTTTGAGGTTTAAAAATGTTATTTGGCCAAAGTTTGAGTCATAAATGTAAATAAACCAAGTTTAGAGGTGAAAATGTCATTTATTTTCAAATTGGACCAAAAATGTAAAGTTTTCCAAAATTGGGCTGAAAATGTAAATTTTTACAAACAAGGGGCTGGAAATGTAATTTTCTACGAAACAGCGTTTTAAATGTGAAAATATAACATTTTGGGTCAAAACTGTAAATTTACAGGCATTTGGGACAAAATTGCAAACTTTTATAAATTATGGACTAAAGTGTCATTTTTACAAAACTTTGAGCCTAATTAAAGATTTGAGTATTATTGGCCAAAAATGTCATTTTTACAAAATGAAAGCTTTTATCATCAATCTATTAAAGCCTTGAACTAAAACAAACAATCGAATCAAACGAACGAACGAAATACGTCAAAAACTATTTATTGGGCCCAATATTCACATTTCTTGGCCATTGGGCCCTAAGGGCCAAATTGAGTGTGAAATGAGCCCAATGTTTTCCAGGACATGTTTATTGGGTCTTGTGGCCCACTTACATGTTAATTTGGGCCTAAGTTATGGATTACATGTTTATTGGGCTTTTGTGGCCCATTTACATGCCTATTGGGCATAAATTACCCTTTTACAAGTGATTGGGCCTTTGTGGCCTAGGTACTTACTAATAGGGCTTGGAATGGAAATTTCATGTGTTAGTAAGCCATAACGATACCGTTATGTAATCATTAAACTTCGTAAACTTAATCATGTACCTTTCGAATACAAAAACATATCACATATACTAAACATTAAACAGTACAAAAATAGGTTGTGAATCTAGTGAGACTTGTCGGTTGGCACCACTGAGTGTACAATCGTAGCCTGTAGTTATAATCAGAGTTTCCTGGTAGGAAAACGGGAGTTTGTGTATAGATCTATACGAGGTGACCCCCCACGCCTTAGCTGCTCGCTACAGCTAGACTAGGCCAGTCTAGGGCGGCAACATCCTTAGTCAAGACCGACATTTGGAAAAATACCAAGACGGGCGACCTAGTCATTATCATGCATTGTTATAATGGCTCATATAGGGATTCAATACCAAAAGATAACCTTTTGAAGATAAACTCTTTAATTGCGTTAATACAAAACGACTTATTTAACGATACAAGAATTTAGACATTGATATAAAACAGAAAATATCGGATTTTCTGGGGGAAATTATTCATATACATTTATCATTTATTCACAATACAATGAAACTAAACTACGCTTTTATAAACTATAACTATGTAATTCACACATGCATTTATACTTGATTTTCACAATATTTTCAGACATTATACAGAAAATATCGGATTTTCTGGGTTTTTATGAAAGATACAAAGACTTTTACTCAAACATACTTATGAACTCACCAACATTATATATGTTGACCGTTTTCAAAATAACTTGTATTCTCAGGTAATCGATAAGCTGGAAGATATGCAAGTGTATGGTTTTGTTTATGTAACATCACTTATCGTACTTTGAACAATTAGAACTTATGTATTTTAACAATGTACTTGATGTAAACAATGCCAGTTGTATTATGTAATGTTGGTGATGAATGTGTTATGCTTCATGTATATTCATTGTGATGATTATTCAATTGTTAGTTACACGAGCCCCCGGACGTTTCCGCCGTCTGGTTCGGGGGTGTGACAGGTTGGTATCAGAGCAATGTTTATAGTGAACTAGCATATCTAACCATACATGATATGCAACTATAAACACAATGTGACTAAATAACTCTGAACAAAACCAAAAATCTCACACTTATATGCGCATACTAGGATAATAATCTAACAACATCTAATAAAAGCTTCTGGAGGAAGTTCAACACTATGATTAAACCTGGGCAGTTATGTAGTCATATTAGGGATAAATATAGCCTGATCAACTATAATTATTCTGAATATGACCAACATGTGTTCGGGAGTAATCATGGCAGGAAATGAACCCAAAAGCCTACCTTGCTCTCCAAAACTCTAGGGAACCCAAAACTTAAATAACTAAAAATATACTATAAGAAATATTCAAAACGTGATCTGTTTACGCACCCTCGTGCAATCAGTATGGCTGGTTTCCACCACCCTGGAGATCCTTACTTTCCCAATAAGGGAAATAGCGGATGGCTAGAGGAGTCCGACGAGGAACCTGAAGAGGATCCCGTGGAAAAGGAGGAACCGGAAGAAGAAATCGAAGGGGGACTTGCGGAACCTGTGGCAGACATTGAAGAAGAAGAGTCTGGTGACGACAGCGACGATGATTCAGACACTGAGTCTGTAGTCATCAACCCACCATACCCAGTGAGGGAGCCAGCTCACCGAATGGGCCCTAAGGGCCCTACCCCTCCCTGGGGTATCGACATTTGGAGATGGAGCAGACAACAGGGATAGCGACCCCCGTTTGGCATGGCTCGCGAGTTCAATGACTTGAGGGATGGAGGACCGGCTGACCGAGCACTTCCAGTCATGGTGAGACGATTGAGGGACACTGGCAATCTGGCTCAGAGCACCGCCGATCAGATACACCAGATGCGGACTAGGGTTGAGCGGGCGGAACGAAGTTTTGTTAGTAATAAATTCAAACATTTGCTAAATCAACAACCCCAGAAGCTCAACAAAGCCTTTACGGTGGAAAGGGCTAATGGTAAATCAGAAACAACAGAAGATATCTATATAGGATGTACGTTAGCACTAAACAATTACACATTCCAAATAAACTTAATGCCCGTAAATATTAGGAGTTTTGATGTGATCATCGGCATGGATTGGTTAAGCCCCCATCATGCCGATATTATGTGTCACGAGAAGGTCGTTCGCCTTCATCTTCCTAATCACGAAACCCTAATAATCTACGGAGATAAACCCGGCGTAAACCTTCGCCTTATCTCATGTATCAAGGCACAAAAGTGTCTACAAAAGAAGAACTACGCATTCCTTCCTCATGTGGTGGACAAAACCAAAGAGGAAGCAAGCATTCGCAACATCCCAGTGGCGTGTGATTTCCCGGACGTGTTTCCAGAAGATCTTCCGGGAGTACCCCCAGAGCGACAAATCGAATTCCGAATCGACCTAGTGCCTGGAGCGACTCTAATAGCCAAATCACCCTATAGGTTGGCTCCTGCTGAAATGCAAGAATTATCAAGCCAACTGGGCGAAGTCCTAGAGAAAGGATTCATCAGACCCAGCTTCTCGCCGTGGGGAGCTCTGGTTCTTTTCGTTAAAAAGAAAGACGGATCCTTTAGGATGTGCATCGACTATAGGTAATTAAACAAACTCACCATCAAAAACCGGTATCCACTTCCACGAATTGGTGATCTATTTGACCAACTTCAAGGAGCTACTTACTTTTCAAAAATAGATCTGAGATCCGGTTATCATCAACTCAAAGTTTGAGATGAGGACATTTCTAAGACTGCTTTCCGAACTCGATACGGTCACTACGAATTCGTCGTAATGCCTTTCGGTCTAACAAATACTCCGCTACATTTATGGACCTCGTGAATCGAATCTGTCGCCCATTCCTTAATAAATTCGTCATCGTTTTCATCGACGATATTCTCGTGTACTCTTGAAGTGAAGAAGATCATAACCAACACCTTCGACAGATTTTAGAAACCCTACAGACTGAAAATTTGTACGTGAAACTCTCCAAGTGCGAGTTCTGGCTCCGCAGTGTGAACTTCCTGGGCCATGTAGTCATTCAGGAAGGAATACATGTGGACCCCTCCAAGATCAAAGCAATCGAAAATTGGGCAATTCCGTCAACGCCAACAGAAATTCGTCAATTCTTGGGTCTTGCCGGCTACTACCGAAGATTCATTCAGAATTTTTCCAAGATAGCCAAACCCCTCACCACGTTAACCCAAAAAGGCGTACCCTTCAAGTGGACCGAAAAGCAAGAGTTTGCCTTCCGAACCTTAAAGCAAGCCCTCTGTAGTGCTCCAGTGCTATCATTACCAGAGGGAACCGAAGACTTCATAGTTTACTGTGATGCTTCGAATCAAGGTTTAGGTTGTGTCCTCATGCAACGAGAGAAGGTAATTTCTTATGCATCCAGACAACTGAAAACACATGAAGTAAATTACACCACACATGATCTAGAATTGGGGGCGGTGGTCTTCGCTTTAAAAATTTGGAGGCACTACCTCTATGGTACCAAGTGCACCATCTTTACAGACCACAAGAGCCTCCAGCACATTCTAAATGAAAAGGAGCTAAACATGAGGAAGCGAAGATGGGTTGAGCCGTTAAACGATTATGAATGTGAGATCAAATATCATCCCGGCAAGGCTAACGTGGTAGCCGATGCCCTGAGCAGAAAGGAATATTCAAATCATCGTGTGAAGACTCTGTCAATCACCATCCAATCTCATCTGGCTTCACAGATCAAGGAAGCTCAATTGGACGCATTAAATCCAGAGAATGTCACTAGTGAATCGCTACGAGGAATGGGGAAGGAGCTTGAAGTTAAAGACGACGGAACCCACTACTTCATGAATAGAATATGGGTTCCTAAAATTGGAGGAATCAGAGAGATAGTCATGCATGAAGCCCACAAGACACGATATTATATTCATCCGGGATCAGATAAAATGTATTTGGATATCAAGCAGCAATATTGGTGGCCTAATATGAAGGCAGAGATAGCCACTTTCGTGGGCAAGTGCCTTACTTGCGCCAAGGTGAAAGTAGAATATCAAAAGCCCTCGGGACTACTACAACAACTAGTGATACCCGAGTGGAAATGCGAAAGGATTACTATGGACTTCGTGACCAAATTGCCAAAGACAGCAGACGGATTGGATGCTATCTGGGTGATTGTATATAGATTGACAAAATCCGCTCATTTCCTGCCAATAAAAGAATCCTACAAGATGGAAAAGCTGACCCGAATCTAGATCAAGGAGGTCGTGAAACTCCATGGAGTGCCCGTATCTATTATCTCAGATTGAGATAGCAGATTTACTTTAAGATTCCGGCAATCTCTTCAGAAGGCAATGAGAACACAGCTAGATATGAGCACCGCCTACCACCCGCAGACGGATGGTCAGAGTGAGCGTACCATCCAGACACTCGAGGATATGCTCCGAGCTTGCGTGATTGATTTCGGCAAATCATGGGATGCCCACTTGTCTCTGATCGAATTCTCTTATAACAACAGTTACCATACGAGCATCAAGGTTGCTCCATTCGAGGCTCTTTATGGTCGTAAATGCAGATCGCTCCTATGCTGGGCTGAGGTGGGTGACACTCAACTAGCAAAAGGGCAATCTCCAGACAGTGCTCTTACAGGACCCGGAAGCATTCGTGAAACAACCGAGAAGATAGTCTAAATCAAAGCTCGACTTCAGGCATCGCGAGACCAACAGAAGAGCTATGCTGACAAGCGGCGGAAGCCGCTAGAATTTGAGGTTGGGGATCGCATGCTGTTAAAGGTCTCTCCTTGGAAAGGAATGATACGATTGGGGAAAAGAGGAAAATTGAACCCGCAGTACATTGGACATTTCGAGATTCTCGCCCGGATTGGTACAGTGGCTTACAAGCTGCAGCTACCCGTCGAGCTTAGCAACATACACCCAATGTTCCACGTCTCAAATCTGAAAAAGTGTCCATCAGATGAACACCTTTTCGTCCCTTTGGAAGAGTTCGAGCTAAACGAGAACCTCTTGTTCGTCGAAGAACCAGTCGAGATTATGGATAAGGAGGTGAAGCGTACAAAGCAAAGTCTCATCCCGATCGTGAAGGTTCGTTGGAACGCAAAACGCGGACCGGAATTCACGTGGGAACGTGAAGACCAGATGAAGCAAAAGTACCCTCACTTATTCCTTCCTTCACAATCCTAGTTTTCAAAATAATTTCGGGACGAAATTCCCTCTAACGGGGGGATGATGTCACAACTGGCAATTTTAGCTAGGAAATTCTATTCCTGTGTAATCATTCAACAATTGTAAAACATATACTTTAAGTAAATCTCACTCAATGCTCAGTTAGATTCATCAAATGTATTCATCAAAGAGTCTGAAGCCCTAAGATCCATGGTTTAAGTCCATATTGGACTAGGAGTTCCTTATTGGGCCTAACAGTCCAATAAGCACCCAATTCAACTTTATTGGACTTAGAGGCCCTAATTTGGATTCTAATTGGACCCAATCCATAAATCTAAAAGATTTTGGACAATTTGGGCCTAGAATGATTCATTCTAACCCTAATGGGCCTTATTGGGCCATAATTAATTCATTTAACCTTAAAGAGCCATAAGCCCACTTTTTATGCCATTTGGGCCGTGAACCACCCTAAAGGCCCAATGGGCCGAAAACTTATCTATGGACTTCATAATCTCGAACCAAGGAAAGAATTGGGCCAAACTAGTTCACCCTCCTTCCTCCTAGCCCAAATCTTGGCCCAACATCATTAACAAAAAAATGGAAAAATGAAATGGAAGGGGAGGAGTTGACTTTGGAGATGCCACCTCCATATTACTCACCATGTAACAAGGCAAGCCATATCATGTTTCCATGCAAGTCATTTCATCCTTCTCTCCCCTCCCTCTCTTAGTCTCTCGGCCGAAGACAACAAACACACACACACATTTCACAAATTCTCTCAAACACTCTCAAGGATCATCCTACTCCTTCCATCAAAAATGTCAAAAATTGCTTGTGTTTCAAGAAGGTTTTCACAAGATAATCATCACCTCTTGGTAAGTCTTTACAAATCCAAGTTTATAACTCCATTCTCATGTTAGATCACTCTTTTAAGCAAAGTTTTTGGTGATTTTGCTTCCTAGAACTTCTTAAGTTCGAAATCTACTCAAGAAAGCTTGCTAGGACCAAAATCTTCTTCATTTCTTCTTCAAAACCGAAACATCAAATCAAAGGTGAGTTCATACCTCCTTGTTTTCGGTTTTCATATGATTTTTGGGGGAGAATACAAGTAAATTGTGTAGATCTATGTGTTATATGCATGTTTTGTGTGAATCCTTAGTTTATTTGGTAAAAATGTGTTAAATCTTAGTGAATCTAGAAATTTTAAGTATTATGTAACAAAGATCTAAGAACTACAATACTATATACATCATATTATCAAGCCAATAGTGAACACATATTTAAGATGCAAAAGAATTCAACAAAAACCTTGTTAAAGGTCAAAATTGTCAAGAAAACAAAAGATAATGTTAGAAGGTGAAAATTTCCGTTTTTAAAAGGGCCAAACAGGTCCTACATGTATAAAAAGGTATTTTTATGCTAAACATGCTTTTAAAGGGGTCAAAAATTCAAATTTAAGCTTATTGGGCCAAACCTTTAGGCCTCACGGCCTTTGGGCCCAATTTGCGAAAAAATGAGGTTTTGAGGTTTAAAAATGTTATTTGGCCAAAGTTTGAGTCATAAATGTAAATAAACCAAGTTTAGAGGTGAAAATGTCATTTATTTTCAAATTGGACCAAAAATGTAAAGTTTTCCAAAATTGGGCCGAAAATGTAAATTTTTACAAACAAGGGGCTGAAAATGTAATTTCCTGTGAAACAGGGTTTTAAATGTGAAAATATAACATTTTGGGTCAAACCTGTAAATTTACAGGCATATGGGACAAAATTGTAAACTCTTATAAATTATGGACTAAAGTGTCATTTTTACAAAACTTTGGGCCTAATTAAAGATTTGAGTATTATTGGCCAAAAATGTCATTTTTACAAAATGAAAGCTTTTATCATCAATCTATTAAAGCCTTGAACTAAAACAAACAATCGAATCAAACGAACCAACGAAATACGTCAAAAACTATTTATTGGGCCCACTATTCACATTTCTTGGCCATTGGGCCCTAAGGGCCCAATTGAGTGTGAAATGAGCCCAATGTTTTCCAGGACATGTTTATTGGGTCTTGTGGCCCACTTACATGTTAATTTGGGCCTAAGTTATGGATTACATGTTTATTGGGCTTTTGTGGCCCATTTACATGCCTATTGGGCCTAAATTACCCTTTTACAAGTGATTGGGCCTTTGTGGCCTAGCTACTTACTAATAGGGTTTGGAATGGAAATTTCATGAGTTAATAAGCCATAACGATACCCTTATGTAATCATTAAACTTCGTAAACTTAATCATGTACCTTTCGAATACAAAAACATATTACATATACTAAATATTAAACAGTACAAAAAGAGGTTGTGAATCTAGTGAGACTTGTCGGTTGGCACCACTGAGTGTACAATCGTAGCCTGTAGTTATAATCAGAGTTTCCTGGTAGGAAAGCGGGAGTTTGTGTATAGATCTATACGCGGTGACCCCCCACGCCTTAGCTGCTCGCTACAGCTAGACTAGGCCAGTCTAGGGCGACAACGTCCTTAGTCAAGACCGACATTTGGAAAAATACCAAGACGGGCGACCTAGTCATTATCATGCATGGTTATAACGCCTCATATAGGGATTCAATACCAAAAGATAACCTTTTGAAGATAAACTCTTTAATTGCGTTAATGCAAAACGCCTTATTTAACTATACAAGAATTTAGACATCGATAAAAAACAGAAAATATCAGATTTTCTGGGGGAAATTATTCATATACATTTATCATTTATTCACAATACAACGAAACTAAACTACGCTTTTATAAACTGTAACTATGTAATTCACACATGCAATAATACTTGATTTTCACAATATTTTTAGACATTATTCAGAAAATATCGGATTTTCTGGGTTTTTATGAAAGATACAAAGACTTTTACTCAAAAATACTTATGAACTCACCAACATTATATATTTTGACCGTTTTGAAAATAACTTGTATTCTTAGGTAATCGTTAAGCTGGAAGATATGCAAGTGTATGGTTTTGTTTATGTAACATCACTTATCGTACTTTGAACAATTAGAACTTATGTATTTTAACAATGTACTTGATGTAAACAATATCAGTTGTATTATGTAATGTTGGTGATGATTGTGTTATGCTTCATGTATATTCATTGTGATGATTATTCAATTGTTAGTCACACGAGCCCCCGGACATTTCCGTCGTCTGGTTCGAGGGTGTGACAAAAGGGATGAGGGTTTATTGGATCTCATACACACATATGTGTTTGGGCCCTTTAGATCCACCACAAGGGATGCAAGCCGCTTCTATGCGACTTTCACTGATGATTATAGCAGATATGGCTATATCTACTTAATTAAACACAAGTCAGAAACCTTTGAAAAGTTCAAAGAGTTTAAGCAGGAAGTGGAGAATCAGTTGGGCAGGAAAATCAAGATGCTTCGATCTGATCGAGGTGGAGAGTACCTTAGTCTTGAATTCCACGACTACCTCAAGGAATGTGGAATAGTTTCGTAATTAACGCCACCCAGGACACCGCAGTTGAATGGTGTAGCTGAGAGGCGTAATCAAACCTTGTTGGACATGGTTCGTTCCATGATGAGTCGTGCTTCGCTACCTATCTCATTATGGGGGTATGCCTTAGAGACTGCCGCCCATATCCTTAACCTAGTCCCTACAAAGAAGGTTGCCAAAACTCCTCACGAGATGTGGACAGGGAAAGTTCCCTCGTTGGCACATATCAAGGTTTGGGGTTACGAGGCTTTCGTAAGACGAGAGACTCATGACAAGCTCGAACCTCGTACTGAGCGATGTATTTTCATCGGCTACCCACAAAAGTCCTTTGGATATCTCTTCTATAGACCGAGTGACAATGTTGTATTCGTTGCGAGGAGAGGGGTTTTCCGAGAACGAGAACTCATAATCTAAGGGGACAGTTGTGACAACCCGAAATTTCTATCTTGTAAGTCAATTCAATCAATCAAAAGTCAGATTTGTTTCTATTATCTTTATGCCTTGTTAAAGGGTCATTTTATGAGTTCCAAGCCTTATACACTTAGGGATTGTGTGTTAGGAAGTGTTAGCAAGAGATAAGTGGATTTCATTCGAGCCGGAAACATCTTAAAAGAGGTTCACGGCCGTGAACCCATCCTTGGGGCGTGAACCACTCTTCCCCTATATATTGAAGTGTTATCCATTTTTCTCTTCACTTCTTCCCTTCCAGCCGTGAACACCTCCTTTCTCTCTCAACTATCTTCAACCGTGATCACTTCTAAAGGCCTCAAAAAGTAAGTATCTCATCCATCTTCTTGTTGTCCCTTGAAACCCCTTTGAAATACTTGATTCCACCCTTGATACAAACACTTCTTTGCAAGATCTTCAAGAGTTCACGGTCGTGAACCCTTCATAGGGCCGTGAACCCTTCATAGATGCAAGAAAGGACCGTGAAAACTCTATCTTTGGCCGTAAACCTTTCATAGGATCAAGCTTGGGCCGTGAACACATCATGTGTTCTTAGGCCGTGAACGCTCCAAAGGCCGTGAACTCCTAGAGTTTGGCCGTGAACACCTTTCAACCATTCATTTGTGATTCTAACACTTCATTGAAAGTGTTTCCTAGTTCCTAAGGTTGTTTCCTATACTTGTGCTTGTTATAAACACTAATTGTATACATATATGTGTTGTTATATGCTAAATAGGATCCATTTGTGCTCGGGATTTCACTTGGCATACTTAGCATCCTATATCGATATTTCATTGGAATCACTCACTACAGGTGAGTTCATACCCCTACAAATACACTTTTAAATGATTTTAAATGCTTTTAGGGGGGGGGGGATACAAGTAGAACACAATGAAATTGTGTTAACCATTTACATGTGAAAACAACATCCAAAAGGATTTCTTATACTCAAAACTTGTTAAAACTCTTTTAAATCTTTTATAAACTTCTTTTATATCAAATCATATTCGTCTATCTATTTATGTATAAGTATACTTTAACAGACTTAGGACTATTGCTAGATACCCTGACTCCTGTTCCTTGTTTGGTTGTGGGCTTGGGGTAGGATCACTAGTCCGAATGTTAGTTAAATCATAGTTATACTTATTAAATACATATATGAATATTAAACCCATTTTAAAGGTACATACTTAACTTAGTTGCTTATGGTTAGTAATTGAGTCTTTTCTACAAATCAGTAACAATCAAACAATCATACTAGTAAACTATAATAGGTATAGTTTAGAGGATTAGTACTTACTACTTCTAGATCAGTGAAACTTACATGAATCAGTTCATACATGAGTCAGTTCATACATACTATAACTACAAGAGAAAGGAACATGCATACTATAACCAGAACAGGAAGAAACATACATACTATAACAATAACAGAGAAGAACACATATACTATAACAAGAACATAACAACTAGAATGTGAAACACTATTTCATGGCATGGCAATATACTTGTTGTGTCACGTTTTGTAACCAGAGTCTCCTAGAGGGAGAGCATGAGTTTGTGTATAGATCTATATGGGATTGACCATCCTACACCTCGCTGCTAGCTACAGTGGGACCTGCAGGTCTACGGGTGACCAATGTCATACCATTTCGACGTCTTTAGAACGTCGTGTTTTATACTAGTCAATCAAGCATGGTTATAACTTCATCACATTTTACCTTAATTTAACTAATTGGTTTTAAGGTAGTTAATGCTTCAGTAGGGTATCTTTACACCACCCTACTGTATATCTTCATTTTTCCATTCATTCATACTTGATATCCTCATATTGAGGAACACAAACTATTTTTCTAGTAAAGATAGTCATAAACTTGGAAAAACATACATTTTTACGAGAGAACAAACATACAAAACAGTTGGGTCTTGGTAGAAGACTACTTCCATTTTTAGTAGAAAATATAGGATTTTCTAGAAAGTATACAAACATTTACATCAAAACACTTGTAAAAATTTTTATGAAACAGATGCAAACTTTTGACACTAAAATACTTATGAACTCACCAGCTTAAATGTTGATCCTCTCTTTCAAAATAACTTTTATTCTCAGGTTACCAGTAGACAAGTACAAATGACGAGGTTTTGAGAAGACAGAGCATGTTCAAGACTCGTCTTTATTTTGATTACATATTTTTGGTGTCTTACAACTTTACACAGAACACACTTGTATTAACTATATTATTAACCCATTGAGTGATAATTGTCCAAAACCGGGCACATGAAATTTCTGTGTGGCGAGAAGAAGATGAAAAACTTTGGACAAGTTGAAGCCACAAAATCAGACCATAGTCAAGGTTGACACCATGGTACAACCCATAAAGCAGAGTCATGAAAGACTTGCTAGCACCATCAAATCCTGCACTTCGTTCAGAAAGCCCTTTGAAGAGAAGAGTGAAGAGGCCATTCCATTGAGGAGGAAGGCATGACTTCTTGAACTTGGTCACAGTAGTTAGGGTTTCAGTGTACCCCATGTTGTAGAACATCGAGAAAAGCTGACATGTTGAGATGGAATCAGGATTCACCATGGATTCGTCATAAGGGAGCCCTAGCAGTGAGCAAAATCGACTCTTGGAGATTGAAGCTTTCTGGTTGAGAATGTCGAAGTAAATCTTGTCTGCACCTTTGTCGTACGTAGCAGTGGAATAGATTTGAGAGAGACAGGCCATCGGAACGACTTCCACTGTTGATAGAGCTTTGACGAGTGGGGAATATTTTAGGCATTCCACCACTTGATACATGTAAGTATCGTAGAGAAACGGTGTAAGATCGATCAACAAGTTCTGATTGGGCTTGATTGAGAGAAGAGTGGAGCGTGCGGTGGTTTCTTGAACAGAGGAAGATTCTGCCATTGTTGAAGCTTGACGAAGAAGAAGATGAATAGTGAAAATTAGATCGTTTTCTTTTGCTTGAGAGAGTTGAAGTGTGGTAAAGAAGAATCCCACAAAAATCAAACCCTTATATATGATTTTGTAGAGAGAGAAAAATCGCAAGCAATGATTCCTTGAATTTGGGAAACGACGCCTAAAAAGGCGTGATTTGACAACTGGCAACCCCGATAAAGCAGTGATGACGCATGATAAGGAACGATTCAAATTCTCGCGCCTTCCAAGCTTATCCTCTTTTCAAATGAACAATCGTTTGAACTCCCTGCTGAGTCACCGCTTGAACCTTCAATCAAATCTTTAATACCGTAATAACCAAAGGCGTTACAATGACGCATCTCTTTGTTTTAAAATAACTGCATTACATCGTTAAGAACCGAAGCTATATATTGATGAACAGCTTATGAAAAACCAAACAAGACTTTTGGAAAATGCAAGATTTTCGTGCAAGATAGTGTCAAAGATAAAGAAATAAATCAATCTATTTGTGGGAATTAGTGATGTCATTTAAGACACAAAACAGTGGATCCCGGGCATGAATCTCTTCCTTCAAAGTCAAGAGAGACTTCAAAGTGCTTGTTTAGATTCCCGTTGAATTACGATCAAGTACTTGTTGAGAAGCATTGAAAGACATCTTTTATATATAAGGCTATTAAGGGGTGGCTTTCGCTTTAATTCTTGATTTCGATACTTGATATAAGACCGAAATAGAACGAAGTACTTGTGAGACCGATGTGGCCTGTTAAACAAGTAGGTTTGGAACATATTCAGTGACTTGTTGATAAATGTTAATTAGAAATCTCACAAAAAATTAAAATCTGGATCCTTTGGGAAGAAAAGTCTTGGTGAAAAACATTTTCATAAGGATCTCTCAAAAATAAAAGGAGATTTCAGGGAGCATGCACAAAAAGTATTTTCATTAATTCAAAGGGTGAAATCTAGAACATTTAATTGTTCACCGTTAATGTGTTAAAGGTTTTGAATTTTGGGTTTCACTTGGCACGTAGTGGCATGAAACCAAGATCATCAACATAGAAGTTGTGTAACCGTAAACCTCAGTGGTAAAGCTGAGAGTCTCAAGGGTTACATGTATGAGATGAAGTATGATGGAGAATAGATAGGAGGTGGATAAAGAATCGAATGTACCTCTGCTACAAAAGATAGACTAAGCAGAAAAACTCTTAACTCAATTTGAGTAGAGTAAGGCAGCTCATGATTAGAGTGAATGTAACAGCCTGATTGGGAAGACAAGATTTGTGTATATCAAGTCATTAAGGCTTCACTCAAAATCTTTTGAGGCTTGGGACAACATGCAACAACATGCTTCTAGGGACACTTAACTAGTACATAGAAAAAGAATTATACCTGCCCCAGCTCCATCATTGAGAATAATCCTTATACACAAATTATATTAAGTAAATGGAAAAGAAAAGAAAAATATTTTTGGATTTTATAAGATTTTCTGAAAAATAATTAAAACAGAAAGAAAAATATTTTTGAATTTTATAAGATTTTCTGAAAAAGAATTAAAACAGAAAAGAAAAATATTTTTGCATTTTATAAGATTTCTGAAAAATAATTAAAACAGAAAGAAAAATATTTTTGAATTTTATAAGATTTTCTGAAAAAGAATTAAAACAGAAAAGAAAAATATATTTGAATATTATAAGATTTTATGAAAAAGAATTAAACAGAAAGAAAAATATTTTTAAATTTTATGAAAACCAAAGGAAAAACATAAAATAAATTGCGAGAAAAGACTATACATACTATACAACCGAAACCATCAGTTAGAGATGAGAGGCGAACCGAGCCCGGTAAAACCGAACCCGAAATAGGTCGAGCGTTCGGTGCATTTCGGTTCCCAGAAGAACCGAACCCGAAATGGACCGAGCGTTCGCTCTATTTCGCTTCCAACTTTTATTGAGACAAAAGTGATTTCGGTACAGATTCAGCTTCCATCATTCCTAAGCCTTGAAGGATTTTATTAAAACTTGCTTCAGGCAAGACCTTAGTGAAGATGTCAGCCAATTGATCAGTGGTTCTTACGAAATGAATTTCTACGTTACCATCTTCCACATGATCTTTGATAAAGTGATACCTCAGTGCTATGTGTTTCGTCTTTGAGTGTTGCACTAGGTTATGACAAATCCTAATTGCACTCTCTGAGTCACAATATAGTGGGATTTTCTTCATGTTCAGGCCGTAGTCTCGAAGTTGACTTTGTATCCAAATGACCTGAGATGTGCATGATGCTGCGGCTATATATTCAGCTTCGACAGTGGAGAGAGATACACACGTTTGTTTCTTGGATTGCCAGCTAACAAGTTTTCCGTCTAGAAATTGGCATCCTCCAGTGGTACTTTTTCGGTCCAGTCCACATCCCCCAAGATCAGCATCTGAGAATGCTTGGACAAAGAACCCTGATTTGGCTGGGTACCACAAACCGAGAGAAGAGGTTCGCTTCAGGTATCGAAAGGTGTTCTTCACAGCTAGCAGGTGAGGTTCGCGTGGATTAGCTTGAAACCTGGCACAATAACACACAGAGAACATTATGTCTGGTCGACTTGCTGATAGATACATGAGAGACCCTATCATCTGACGATAAAGGGTCATGTCAGCAGCCGGTTTGTCCAGAGAAGGTGTTAGCTTTGTGCCAAACGCCATACGAACCTTTACTTTCGAATCTCCCATCATTCCAAACTTGGCGAGCAAGGTCTTAGTGTAAGCCTCTTGATTAATGAAAATGCCTTCGGGTCCCTGTCTTATATTCAAGCCAAGGAAAAAGTTAATAGGACCCATTGAACTCATTTCAAATTTAGTCTCCATCAACTTCCTAAATTCAGTTGTTAAGCTAGGATTTGTGGTACCGAAGATGATATCATCAACGTAAATCTGAACGATCATAAGGTGGTTACCCTCTTTCTTACGAAAGAAGGTTGGGTCAACCGAACCTTGTTTAAACTTAGACATTTTCGGAAATTTAGTTAGAGTTTCATACCATGCCCTCGGTGCTTGCTTGAGACCATAGACTGCCCTGTCCAGAATGTAGCAGTGATCTGGATACTTCTCGTTCACAAAACCCAGTGGCTGCTCAACATATACCGTCTCTTCTAGTTCTCCATTTAGGAAGGCACACTTCACATCCATTTGGAATACTTCAAAATTCTTGTGTGCAGCATAGGCGAGAAAAATACGAGCTGATTCCAGTCTTGCTACTGGAGTGAAGGTCTCTTCGTAGTCTATGCCTTCTTCTTGACAGCAACCTTTCACAACCAGTATTGCCTTGTTGCGTATCACATTCCCTTCCTTATCCATCTTGTTCCGGAAAACCCACTTTAATCCAACCACAGAAGCATCCTTTGGAGTTGGAATCAGTCTCCACACTTTATTTCGCTCGAACTCATTGAGTTCGTCCTGCATTGCCTATACCCAATCGGAATGATCGAGTGTAGTCTTGATCGTCTTGGGTTCGACTTTAGAGACGAACGAATTAAACATGCAAAATTCAACTTTAGAGAAAAGTGCATTTTGTTTCGCTCTCATTTGTGATCGTGTAAGAACCTTTTCAGTCGAATCACCAATAATTTGTGCTTGTGGATGATCTTTGGTCCATTTGGTGAGTGGAGGGTAATTGGGATCATATGAGGGATCCAGTTTAGTATTTACTTCTTCTTCAAATTCAGACTGAGTATCATCATCATTTGAATTCGCATTCTCCCCCTCGAATGATGATACTTCTTTAGTTTCAGGCTCAGAATTCTCCCCCTGGACTTGACTTTCGGTTGGAATGAATGATGATGAGCTCTCCCGCTGGAATGGTGAATCTTGGTTATGTTGAAAAGACGAACCCTTTCCCTGAGTATGAGAACAATCTTTTGGAGGTTCGCTTGTTTTTGGCTGTTCGGGTGATACTGGTTGTTCTTCTGCCATTTCCTTCGCAGCGTCATCGATTATCTTCTTCAAGTTATCTACCTTATTGTCTGCAGCTTCAGATTTAGAATGAATAGCCTTTTCTGGTTCATCAAACAGCAGCAGGTACCGTTCAAAAAGGTTTGAAATGGGTACCGTCACTTTACCAGAGATTGGAAATATTTCCTCCACAGAACCTTCGGTTGTCTTCAGTTTCTTGACGCAGTTATCATCGAAGGTAACATAATAGGTCTCCTCTATTTTCTTTGAACGCTTGTTGAGAACCCTATATGCTTTGGAGGTTAAGGAATAACCCAGAAAGATTCCTTCGTCTGCTTTCACATCAAACTTGTTTTGGTGCTCCTTTGAATTAAAGATGAAGCATCTTGAACCGAACACGTGGAAAAACTTTACATTAGGCTTTCGGTTGTTCAATATCTCGTAGGGAGTGATGGAGAAACGTTTTTTGAGATAAGATATGTTCTGTGTAAAGCATGTAACAGCAATGGCATCAGCCCAGAAATACAGAGGTAGAGAAGCGAAGCTCAGCATGGTTCGGGCTGCTTCACATAAAGATCGGTTTCACCTTTCGACAATACCATTCTGTTGTGGAGTATATGGAGCCGAGAAGTTGTGAGTAGTTCCTTTCTCTTCAAGAAAATCTTCAAAGTCTTTGTTCTTGAACTCCAACCCGTTGTCACTTCTTATGTTGCGAACTACCTTTCGCAATTGAACTTCGATCTGGTTGATAAAGAGTTTAAGTTTAGGAGTGGCCTCTGATTTCTGCTTCAAAAAGACACCCAAGTAAACCGAGAGAAGTCATCCACTCTGACAAGTATATACTTGTTACCGCCAATGCTTTCGATTGAAGATGGACCACATAAACAAATGTGAAGTAGTTCAAGTGGTTCAACAATTTTTGTGTTGACTCGAGAAGGATGACTCTGTCGACTTTGCTTTCCCATTTCACATGCAGCACACAAGTGTTCTTTATCGAACTTCAGAACAGGAAGACCTCGAACATGATCCCCAAGAACCAATTTGTTGATGTCTTTAAAATTTAGATGAGAGAGTCTTCGGTGCCAAAGCCAGCTTTCGTTTGATTGAGCCTTCGTAAGTAAGCAGATTGCTGGTTTCCCTCGTATGAGATTGAGATTCAGAGGGTACATCTCTCCTTTTCGCTTTGATTTCAGCAGAATATTGTTCGTTTTCTTTTCAATAATCTCCGAGCCATCGCCATCGAATGAAACTTTTAACCCGGTACCAACCACCAGTTGAGAAACACTGATAAAGTTGTTTCATCTTTTATTTTTAAGGTGAAAACTTTGATTTTATCTGATTTGAGTACTTTAGGTGGAGTTTTTGATTTTGAGAATTTGACGTTAGCACACTTTCGATTCTCAACATCAGGTTTAAATGACGTCTTCTTTGCGTTTTCTGGAGAGAGCTTTCCTTTTCCCTTTCGATCATTCTGTGAGTAATAGTGAGAACGAGATAGATGAGATTTGGGATTAGAGTTACATTTTCGATCAATGCTCTTACATGGTTGAGAGCCGAAACTACTTTCCCTTCTGTTCCTCTCAATGGTTGGTTTAGAACCGAAACCACCCTTTTGGTTTCTCTCATCTTGAGGACCGAAACTTCTTGTATCGGTTGCTATGCCTTTGCGGACCGAAACTTTGTTTTCGGTTGTTTTGGTTCTGAGTACCGAAACTCTTCTTTCGGTTGTTTTCATTATGTTGAGCACGAGAAGTGGAGTTTGCTTTTCCTTCCTCCTTTGACTTAGAAGGCTTTTCATAGCGAACGTAATTAGGGTTTTGAGATCGCCAGAACTGTTTCCTTTCAGTGAGATTCTTCTTGTACCTCAAAATCTGTTGATGTTTTCGGTCTAACACCTGTTTTGGATTGCTGTGAATATTGGCCTTTTTCTTTGGTTTTTGAGTGTGAGGCTCGCTCTTTGGTGAAGAGGTTTCACTAGATACCTTGTTCGGTTCACCTGAAGGTGTTTTGGTACCGCTTGTACTGGGCACATCAAAGCGTGTTGGATCATTGAGCGGTTCTGGCACATACCTTCCTTTTACTCTCCATAATTTTTTCTGAGACAGACATTTCGTTTCATCGGCGTTATCAATTGGTGCTGACCAGAAAAACTCATCACAACCATCAGCATTATCTTCTGCTACTAATGCTGTCAGTTCGGATGTCTGTTGTTGAGTAACTCCATGAACTTTGTAAACTTGATTTGGAGTCGTTTGAACCTTTTGATACACAACTTCTTTTTCCTTGAGGACTTTGGTCTTATCTTTGGATAAACGAGCGAATTCAACAGAATTTTCAGAAATAAGATTTTTACTGATTTCGGATTCGCTCTTGACAAATTCAGAACAGTCAACCTCATCTTCCACATACATAACACTCATATCATCATCCTCATTGAATTCAGAAGTGTTTTCAATGTCAATTTTATTTTCTGAACTCAACTTGGCATTCAAAGAGTCAAATTTCTGTAAAGTGTCGGTTTTGATTTTTAATTTGTCATTTTCATCCAAGAATTTTTTGAGCATGTCCTTATGGTCTTTTGACTTTATGAAGGACTCTATTTTGTCAAGACCAATTTTGTAGGCGGGATAAATTTCATCAGAAGAAACAACGTTTTCAGAGTTATATGCATCGGCATCGATTTCGTCCTCTTTTAACTCAAGGAAGGGCAAAATCATACGATGTATCTTCTTCTCTATTTCACAATCAAGATGCAATTGAGTAATATTGGTATATAACCGCTTAGCAATTAAACAAAAAACATTTCGTTGTTTCAAAAGCTTTAAATTATCTCTTTGCAAATAAATTGTTTCATCCCTAGACCTAATTAACTCCTTCTCCTTCTGCTCAATCCTCATACGCCTCTCCTCACTCTTCGATGATACCCTGCTGATTTGATCAGTTAGGTTAGAGTTTGTGACGCGAGTTTGAGATAAACTACCGCTTATACTAGAAAATTTAGATTTTAATCCATTTAGTTCTTTTTCATAGTTTGTGATTGGAATTTGTAAAGAAACAAGAATAGATTGTACCTTCTTGATCAACTCATCGCATTCGTTGATCTGCTCACTGACAGGTTTCGCTGCAAAACACCTGTCTTCTCGCTCCTTTGCTTCATCCAATCCCCCATTAGCGGTATAGCTTCTCACTTGTGACACCCCAGAAGTCACCATCAGACACTTTCCTGCAACGTCCTCTTCTTTTACCAACAAAGCCCTGCCATGAGTAGGCTTCCTTACTTCTTCATCTTCTAAATCAGTGGACCAAACTTCAACACCTCCGAACTCATGGTCAACAATATTTCCCTGCATAATAAGAGCATTCATAGTGTTATTAGATCCAGCTTTCTTCTTCCTGATTTCCTGCAAACGCCGTGTGAGGTTCGCTTCCTCGTCCTCATCTTCATTCTTCTCTGACATCTTTCTCAGCATGCAATCTTTGGCAAAGTGATTTTTGTCTCCACAGTAGTGACAGTTAAAGCCCGAGTCACCTCCAAGTTTTACTTCCTTCTTTGGTTCTTCGGTCTGAGAAACACTCTTCGGTTCCTCCTTTGCTTTCTCGGCACTGTAGCTGCCTTGCCAGTTTCGGTTCTTGTTTGTTGGGAACCTTATTTCGATGAACTTCTTGGGATTTGACACCATCAAGGCATAATATTCACTTGTTAGATCATATTCAGAGAGATCTAAATCTTCTTCTTCCTCAGCAGCATTCTTTCCTTTGGAGATTAGGGCCAAGGATCCCATTCCAGATACCACATTCGTTTCTTTAGTCAAGGCGCTCTCATGCGACTTTAATATTCCCACCAGTTTTGCTAGAGAATAACTTTTGAATTGTTCATGTGCCTTTACTGTAGACACCACAACCATCCATTATGATCTAAGGCCATTCATGAATGTTACCTTCTGTTCAATGACCTTCCTTTCAATCCCATGATTTATCATCTTACTTAGGAGATGATTGAAGCGATCGAAGGCTTGAATAAGCTTCTCTTCAGGATTCTGCTTGAAGTCACCAAATTCTGAGAGCAACAATGTTTTGATTGAATGCTCAAGATCTTCATCCGTAGTGTATAATTCCTTCAATATGTTCCATATTTCTTTTGCCGTTGTGCATCAGCTTACCAACCGAAACGTGTCCGATTGTAAAGCAAACCTGATCATCCTTAAAGCTTTGATGTTGCACTGAAACTTTTCCTTCTCATCTTGGGATATATCTTTCACGTCACTGATGAGTTGATTGTACTCCTTTTGAGTTTTAACAATTCTTGAAGTGCTTGAGTGAGCGAATGGACCTACAGTGATCGCCTCCCAGATCAAGTATCAATTGTCTTCTGAGCCAATCACGTAGTCTTCAAAGTGATGCGTCCAGACCTCATAATCCTGAGTGTATAAAATAGGAATCCTTGTCGTCGATCCTATGCTGTTGGAGATATTTATTGGGTTTGACTGAGAATCATCCATGGACATATCGATGTTTGATTAAAAACCTGCTTAAGATCAGACTTGTAAATAACGTTAGGGTAAGATTGAATATTTAAAGAACTACGTCAATAGCAAATGACGGCTCTAACAATATCAATCAAAGCGGAAAACCCTAAGATCTTCTTTAACAGAAGAGATGTGTATGAATTACACAATCTCCTTCTCTGATACCAATTGATGAGTTGAAAAACTCTTAGATCGATTAGATCTCCAACAGGTTAAACAATAAAAGCAAACCAACACAATGAACACAATATAGAATCAAGTAATGCTTAATGATTCAAATGTAGTCACACCTCAGCAAAGCTCGATGAAGAACTTCCACTGTAGAGGCGAGCTAGGGTTTGTAGTACAATCTCAAAATAATAATCAAAGCCCTCAATAAAGGATGCATGCATGCACCTTAAATACTAAACCCTAATAAAACAAAACACGGTTGGACAGGCCCAAACCGGATAACAAAACTGGGATAAGGACCGAGCCCAAAGACAGAACCTTACTAGACCCAACATTTATACTTTTTAAATAATAAAATATTTTACTAAAGTATACATACATGCATTCATACTAGGATCAGTGTCATACTAGAACAGAACAAAAGTATTGCTGTTGTTAGACAACACAAGTAGGCTTGGGGACATATAATCAGGTCTGGGAATGATATAGCCTGATCAACTATATCTTTCCGAGAAGTGATTAGCATGTGCTTAGGAATGGTTGTGGTGTTGCAACAAGTCTAAAAACTTACCAACTCTACTACAATAAAAACTCTAGAACATAACATAAACTTAAAATACTATAGGAGTATTTTGTGGTACTATAATTACTTATGTGAAAACTAAAAGGTCTTTACTAGTAGGTCAATAGTTGCTGAGTGGATACGCTAAGGTTATATGTGACTAAGGTGTCATAGACTTAGAATCTGTGATCTTTGCTTTATTCTTGTTCCTTGTTTGGTTGTGGACTTAGAGTTAGGATCACTTATTCGAAGGTCTATTCTATCTTGGTTACATATGACTGGTATGCACTACGCAAATATTGAAGTAACTAGTAAGGATCATCCTATAAATATCTTAAGTAGTACGTCTATTATATGATTCTTACACCCCTTTTCTCGCTTAGATAAAATGGCTGGATTCCATCTCCCTGGCGACCCGTACTTTCCCGCTAAAGGGAATGGTGGATGGCTTGAAGCAGAACCTGAAGAAGAGAACCCGGTGGTCCTAGCAGTAGAAGACCTCGAGGAATGTCCTGATGAAGAGAACGAAGAGGAAGTCCAGGAAGACTCGGACTCAGAACCTGAGGTCTATGATCCACCCCAAGTTGCTCAAAACCCTAACCCTCGTCCGGCTTTTCAAGGCCCGACTCCTCTGTAGGCGGTGAACTTAGGAATGTGGAGCCAATGTATGACAACCAAGTTTGGGATTTGGTTGACGATGTGCCAGGTCGTAAGACGGTCGGGTGCAAATGGATCTTCATGAAGAAGACCGACATGGATGGGAAGGTACACACTTATAAGGTGCGATTGGTTGCGAAGGGCTTTACTCAAACTCCAGGAGTTGACTATGATGAGACCTTCTCACCGGTTGCTAAGATAAAGTCTATTAGGGTGATGCTAGCCATTGCTGCATTTCACGACTATGAAATATGGCAAATGGATTTCAAAACCGCTTTCCTTAATGGGAATTTGGATGAGGATGTTTACATGAGTCCGCCAGAGGGTTTTATCGATGCGAAGCATCCTAATAGAGTGTGTAAGCTTGAGAAACCCATTTATGGATTGAAACAAGCTTCTCGCAGATGGAATCTTTGTTTCGATGAGAAAGTCAAAGAGTTTGGTTTTCTGCGAAGCGAGGATGAGTCATGTGTATATGTCAAAGCCAGTGGGAGAATAGTTAGCTTCCTCGTATTGTATGTCGATGACATACTACTCATAGGAAATAACATCCCAACCCTGCAGGAAGTTAAGTCTTGGCTTGGGAAGTGTTTCCCTATGAAGGACCTCGGAGAGGCTGCGTATATTCTGGGAATAAGGATAGTGAGAAACATGAGTAAAAGACTAATAGGACTTAGTCAGAATACTTACTTGGATAAAGTACTAAAGCGTTTTAGTATGGAGAATTCTAAGAAAGGGGAGTTACCAATCCAAAGCAACGCCAAACTGAGTAAGACTCAGAGCCCGGGTACAGAGACCGAGATAGCAGAGATGAGCCGAATACCTTACACTTCTGCAGTTGGCTCAATCATGTATGTTATGACTTGTACTCGCCCTGATGTGGCCTTCGCTTTAAGCATGGTCAGCAGAATATTCTTAAGAACCTTCGGAGGACCAAGGAATGGTTTCTAGTCCTCGGCGGGAGTGATGACTTAAGGGTGCGAGGGTATAGTGACGCCAGTTTTCAGACAGACCGAGATAATTATCGATCTCAGTCGGGTTGGGTCTTTACCCTAAATGGAGGAGCAGTGACTTGGAAAAGTTCCAAGCAGGAGACCGTAGCCGATTCAACATGCGAATCATAGTACATAGCAGCGAGCGAAGCGTCAAAGGAGGCGATATGGTTGAAGAACTTCATTGGATACCTTGGAGTTGTGCCAGCCATAAAGGAGCCTATGGAGATATTCTGCGATAATGAAGGAGTGTTTTCCTTGACCAAGGAACCGAGGGATCATGGCAGATCTCGACATATCGACAGGAAATATCACTTTATTAGACATCGGGTAGAAGAGGGACTCCTCGTAGTGAAGAGGGTATCATTAGAGGATAAACCAGCAGATCCCCTTACGAAGGGACTGAGTAGGGTTAGGCACTTGCAGCACGCTAGGAGCATTGGGCTGAAGGACGATATTAGTTTGTATTAGATAGCTTCGAAGCATGTAATAGATAAATTGTAATTAACATTTGATGATTAAATAAAGGCGTATTATTTATAAGTAAAGTTACTATCTTGTGTTAATTATTTACCTATTGTTTCACTTTGCATGTTTTCACTTCCTGAATAATAAGATTATTCGAACAGTCCACAGTCGCTCATACTTTTGAAGTAGGTATGAAAGAAGACTGTCATGAATTTGTTTTTAGACTGTCTAAAGTGTATTAGACATAGCAAAAGTTTGATACAACGTTCATGAGTGCTTATGAATTAAGATTTGAGCATTGGATTAAACCCACGCTTGTTGGCATCACTTCATGGAATTTATCACGAGTACTCGCAAGACGATAATATCATATAGTCTTTAAACCTAGATATATGGTTTATTGTTTGCAAGTTAGTTGTACATTTGTAATGCGTAAACGCATCAGTAACTTGATGTTATAAAACGCATTGTTGTGTATTATTTGATGAGTGAATAGTAAATGCATATAAGTCGAAATTTATCTGTTTCTTTTATGCTAAGAGAGTAAAAGCGATATCTGGACCCCTCGATGATTTGGTTTGACTTATGTATCGGGCCCAGTCAGGACTGAATTGATGTGTTCAATTAAGTTCTATGTCAGAAGAATCAGAGATCGAGAAACAAATTGGTGGACAATAAGTATGACTATGTTCCATGTAATTGTCTGCACGATATCTAGAACAGATGATTATACGATCCCTTGTCTAAAGGACGAGTCAGAGTTCGACAACGACTTTTGAGAGCTACAATTGCTAATCGGATCCTGAATTCATACTTGCATTAGTAGTTATTAGACTTATCCAAGTGGGAGATTGTTGGATTAGTGTCTAAGTCCATAACTATATTTGGTATGTACTTGACCCGGTTGTAGCATGGTCCTTTTGGGTTGCCTTCACCAAAGCAACTAGACAGGATGATTTATGGAGAGAGAGGATATTATGGTTTACTAATATATTATATGAATAATATATTAAAGGAGAAATCATATTTTTTAATTTATATTGGTCAAGAATTAATTAAGAATTAATTTTGTGGCTGAAAGAGATTAATTAAATAAAGGGGACTGGAATTGTCAATTTTAAGATAATTGAATTTGGGTTGTGGATCTTATGGATTAAGGGAGTGGACGATTTCAAGGTGGGAACCCACTTAGAAATCGTCCAAGGGCCTTAGTCCAGAAGGTTCTTGGAGCTGATTAGGGCCTAAGCTATCCAATTAGGGTTTTGACTGAAACCCTAGCACCTCAGCTATTTAAGGACCGCTAGGGCTGCATATTTCGGTTACCAGAAGAAACCCTAGAGTTCCTATAGCCGAAATTGTGCCTCCATTCTCTCTCTTCTCAATCATCTTCTTTCCTTGGTATTTGTAGGCCATTAGAGGTATTACACTTGTGATACTAAGCTCTTGAAGTTGAAGATTCTTGCTACTATCGAAAGGTAATCATCTAAACTTGTATTAGTTGTAGATCTCGATTTTTATAGTATGCTAGATTAGGGTTTACAAGCTTTGGATAAATTTGCATGTACAATAGAGAAACCTAGATCCAAAGCTTTAGGGTTTTGCATGTGCACATAGGAATGTTCTTTTGCTCAAAACCCATCACAATAATGTGATTAGCTTTGGGGTAAACTGTTGGGTTTGGAGCATTCTAACACTCCTATGGTGTACATGCAACCCTAAATACCTTGGATCTATGTTTTCTCTATTATACATGCAAATATCAATTTTCCAAGGTATTGTTCTAACTAGCAAAATATAAAGTACACATAATATAAATTCTAGTAGAATTACATACCTCTTGTTTGGTGCTTGATTCCATGGAGCTCAAGAGCCTAGTGCCCCAAGTGTGACACCTCAAATGGTTCACACAACATCATGAACACTTGGAATAACTTGAGAAAGAAAATGAACACTTCATGAAATCGCCTAGCCCTCTTCATGCATACATGGTGGCCGATTTTTACAAGAATAAGATCATTATATAGTTAGTCACAATTAGGGTAAACCCTAATTGTCATGGCTTTCCATTTCCTTGGATCCATGGGTTCAAATACACCATGGAGCATCCATGGAGCATCCTATGGGTTTTAGCCCAACTTGATAATCCATGGAGCATTAGCCCACTATATAAGTATGGATGATTTACACAATCAACCCATATATTTAATTAGTCTTCTTTTGATCACTTAATTAATTCAAGATTAATTCTTGATCAATACTAATTAAATAATCTTATTAATATATTAGAACTTATAATATATTAATAAACCTTAAGTGTTATTTCTCTCATTTTAGTCTATCCAAATGCATGATGCCATGCAACCCAAATGAACCATGCCGGGTCGGGTCAAGAATATACCAATTATAGTTATGGACTTAGACACTAATCCAACAGTCTCCCACTTGGATAAGTCTAATAACTATTATTGCAAGTACGCCTTCATAATCTGAACAGCAATCGTAGCTCTTAAAAGCTGCTGCCGAACTCTGAACAAATCAATGACGCGTCCATTAGATAAGTGATCATATATTCCTCCATTCTAGATATCATATGGACTGAGACATGGATTATAATCATTCTCTCTGTCCATTTGTTGTTTCCCGATTTCCGATTTATGACGACTGACTAATTGAACAAATCAAATCAGTCCAGGCCTGGCCGAGCACTTACGTTTTGTCATCACTAAATCATCGAGGGGCCCACAAATATCATTTTTATCCCTGTGAGGGTAAAAGGAATGGATAAACTTCGACTCATATGCTTGTACTGACTACTTGTTGAATCATACACAAAGGCACGTTTTATAACATCGAGTTACCAATGCGTTTTCGTGCAATCAATGTATAACCAACTCATAGTCAACAACTCATATCTCTAGGTTTGAAGAATATAAGATATTATCGTCTCATGATTCACTCGTGAAAAAATCCATGAAGTGATTCCAAATGAGCGTGGGTTTAATCCAATACTCAGAACTTATGAGCACTCATGAATGTTGTAGCAACCACTGCTATGTCTAATGCACATTAGACAAATCATACAAGCCAAATTCATGACAGTCTTGATTCATATCTACTTCCAACATATGACCGACTGTGGATGGTTTAAATAACTTAGTCATTCGGGAAGAATGACCTAGTTATTCTGGAGGTCAAAACATGCAAAGTGAAACACAAAAATAATACTAATCCTGTATGGCCCCAACACTTTGAGTGTAAATAAAAACACCTTTTATCTAAGCACCATATTGATTACTCATTATTCATGTTTCGATTAATCAACTTAATACTTGAATTTAAACAATAGTTATGCCATGCTCCAAGCATGCACACTATGTTCGTCCAAACAATAGCTATGCCATACTCCAAGTATGCACAGTATGTTTACATTTGGTCCTCTCTTTGTGAAACAGACCGATTGAAAACATTTCAATGATGCTCATTTCATAATCCCAATCCTCTTGTCATTTACTGTAATATGTTAGATTCTAAACTTATATGCACTGATCCTCTTGTAATGACTATACCCAAAAGTCACAAAGACTTGGCAACAAACATTACAAAGAATTCCATGGAAACGAAGTCTCAAATTCAAAGTACATTCCTTTGAACATCCTTCATGCATTAAGTTCTCTAATCTTACACAGATTCAAAGAATAACTTCCACCTATGGAAACAATTCCACATTCCCAATTGCCCATGAGCAACCAATCTTTGGTAAACCTCAGATTGTCCTCGACAATTTTCTTAATCATTTTAGTCATTTCCAGTTCTATTCCTTTTCCATTTTAATGCCTTAGGCATTTGGAAACTTTAGAATGGATTATAGCACATGTAATCGAACCTATACCCGAAGCATATAGGACACGATTCATGCTATAAATTTTTATTTGCCATATTCTCACAATTCGAACTATGAAGAGGTATGCCGTAATCATAATTGAATTTTGAGAACGCAACATATATAGAATTTCCTTATGTTGAACCATTCCAACATAACATTCTTATATATCCTTGACTAAAGTAGATTAAAATCTCAATCTAAGCTTGTAGAATTGGAATGAAGTATAAAATCCTCTCCCTTAATTATAGGGAAACAACTTTTCAAAGCGAATTGAAACTTTTGTTTTCTATAATTAACATTGCTAACTTGCAACATAATCATCATTCTCCCACTAGCATAATTATTATTATCTTACTAGCATAACACTTATGCTACCACTAGCTTTGACATGTACTCAGAAATCAGCTGGACTTCTAGGAAAAACAATACTTTATTGACTTTCTTACCAAAGTTCAGATTTCTGATACGAGATGCTTTGATAAGACTTTATCAAAATCATACACCTTTCCTTAGATAGCTCACATGTTTTTCTAGACCTTTTGCCATTCTCACTAGTTAGTGTGCCGGTTAACCACACGCGCTCCACTAACAACATGAGAATGCAAATATCACAACTGCTATCTACTTAAAATCCATTTAGTGAAAGCGTTTCCTCACCATCATTTTCATGAATCGAAGAGAAACCTTATGACACTTAGATTTTTATAGTGTAAGTGTTCCTATCCATGTGAATTTGTCATAACCATAATCACAAGACAAGATTAGTGGCAAATCCAAACACATATGGACTGAACTTGTTCAATCTTAATTTCTTGCCACCCGGCAGCACAAGGGCCTACCATTGCTTCCAGGTTGATATGCAAACAATTGAGAACTCATAGAACTCATAAGCATAGTGAACTTTTAACTGGAATAGACATAGAAATAAGAATATGTCAACACGATAGGTTACAAACCTCAAGTCGTGGGCTAGTGATTAACAAAACTCTTGATTAGTTCTTGAAACTATTTCAGGATCTTTTAAACTCCCACTGTCCTCTTGACATATAAGACTCTCTTGCCCAATATTCAAGAGATAGTGCGGATTCTTTTACAAACACTTCACACAATTGGCCTTAGTTGGTCTTTGTTTTATCCAAAACATCACAACTTACCAATTTCAAATGTATAAGAGTAAGAAAACATTTTACTCTACATTTGACAAGTGTTTTAAACCTTCTAAAGACTATTTCACTCAAGTTACAATCTTGGAGTATAACTCCAGGATTTGTTTTTGGAACGAAGTATGATTTATCTTTTGATTTAACCATTTCAACAATTCACGATTCCTCTCCTTAGGCAAACAAATGCACTAAGGTGTCCTTAGAGGATCAATTGTGATATGGTTCCATAATCACTAAGATAATCATATAACAAGATACACAAGTACTCTCCCATCTCTTCATATTGGAGAAACTTTTATCTTTCTGCCTTATTTGATTCTTCTTATTCATTCTGCCATATATTGAAACTTTTCCAATGTTTCAGCATTACACTTAAACTTGTAAGCATAATCATATTTACTAAACTTTAGTAAATCATAACGAAATATCTTATCAAACTTTGTGGTGGACCTGACTAGTGCACAACCTAATGTACCCGATCCTTTAGTCCTTCGCTTGACTCACATGCGAATATGAACAAGGAATTATTCTTAATTTACCAAAGATGAAAAATATCATTCATCACACAATACAACTTGTATGATTCCAAGTTTCTATCCAACTGAAACTTGGGTGATGAGAATCTTTCCTTATTTGATAAATTATGTCACTACCACAAACGAAAGAATCAAATTCATTTTCCAATATTGCTTATCAATGGAAACATATAAACAACAATTTTTCACAAATGCCTTTGTAAGGATACTTAAAATAAATAAAATCAAACTTTTCTTTTATTTTAAAACTTGCGGAAAAACTTATCCTTACAATGCAAATTCATATGAAAACTTTGTTGTTATCTATTCCTAAGCGATATCTCATAACTCTTATGTAGTGGCTCAAAATTCTGGTCATCGAACCATGCGATCAGAATCATCACACTTTTTCTTTAAGCTTCCTTTGATTCTTCAAAAAACATCAAAATGTAATTACATTACATCATGTATTTAGAATCTCCAAAAGAGACTTAATAGAGTTAGATAACGGACTTTACCTGAAGCAGAGTCAAACTTTTGACTTTACCATCCTTATGAGGTTTCAGGTAAATTCGGCAGCTTCGCAACCAATGTCCCTTTTATTGGCAAAACACATATATGGAATCTTTGTAAATGGTACACGGGACTATCACAGACTTAGCCTTTCTCTTTACCATTGGGTCAAATGACTTGACCATGGCCGATCCCTTTCAATTGGGAATAGAAAGTTTTTCTGGACTTCTAGTGTTACCATTTTCAATGTCCAAATAGGTTTGGGAAGTAGATCTTCCAATCTAATTTGCTTTACCAATGCTCCAAATCATTGTTGATTCAACATCATCAAGCAAATATCTAAGATCATTAAGGGTCATGTCATAGTCTGTTATCAGCAAGTGACTAAAGAACCCAGTCAATAGCCAACTTTCCTCAAGACTTTGACACCCGACTCTCCCGGCTTGTCAATATGTGACTTAATCTCCTAAGCACATATAGACTTGCTTTCCAATTGGGATTAAGTGAATTAGAGCTTATCAAGTCTTAAAACTTGTGGGATAGGGAGATTTATTGGAGGAGGTGGAGGAAGTGAAGTATGATTTCCAGTCCCACTAATGCACAACAAAGGGATTGATCTTTCACCTTGATTGCCATTTGGGATATCATCTTCATTAGGATAGTTTGTTCCTAAAGATTTGGGAAGACCATAGTTGTCTGAAGGAGACATCTATAAGGGAGAAATTCAAGTTAGTTGATTTAAAGTCCTTAATATAACACCCAATATGAAATATTAAGGCTAGGATCCAACAACCTATTTATAACTGGAAGAGGGATGCCGTAATCCGAGTTATAAAATAGTTGAAGGTAGGTAAATGACGATTTACCAATTTCCACCATGAAAAACGAAATATAATTAAGTTTTAATTGGATTTGAAACTCCTAGATCTTTTGAGATACATTGAACTTTCAATGGCATGTTTGAATCTTGATTATGCCCTCTCAAGTTTGTGGCTGGGATGCCGAGGATCACAAACAAGGTGTGAATAACCATGCAAATTGACTTGGTACCCTTAACTCTATCACCTAATCGATGTGTCGGTTAACCACACACGCTCCACCGATCTATAATAAAGTCAAGTTACCCTTTGCCACTCTTACTAGTCCTTATTAGTGTGCCAGTTAACCACACACGCTCCACTAACGACTTGGTAAGGTACAAAGTGTAATTTCATGGGTTAGCACCTATTTCACATTTTCCTAAGTAACTAAGATTGGGAATTAATAAGTGTTTAGTTACTTAGTATTTATCATTATACTTTTAATGAAGGGAGAATTATAGTCCTTTCCTACCCGTTCGGCTAACGACCCTCCACCAGTCAAGGAAGCGGTGGGTGAGAGTGGACACCCATTAAACTGCCATTTTATAGGCAGTAACCTTATACCCCCCTTATAGACCGACTTCGTGAATGAGGCCTACTAACGGTAAGATTGACTTTATCTTATACATATCTATATAATTAAAATTATAATAATAATATAAGGGTGTATTTTAAACATTTAAAATACTTGGTGGTTTAATCTATTAATTAAACTATACTCTTAATTTAATTAAACTTAAACCATGTATTTATGGAATTATTAACTCTTTTAATTAAACACTTTAATTAATTTAATAAAGTCCATAAGGTTTGAATTTTAACTTTTAAAATTGTAGAGTTTGGAATTAAAGCATTAATGTGTGTGAGACTTTACAAATTCCAAAACTTGAGGGCAAGTTTTGAAACTATTCAAAACCTTTCATTTCATAACTTATGTGTTTAATGGTTCATTAAAATGAAGACTCTTCATTTTTATATAACCTCTTATTCTTTAATAACACTTTTAAATAAGAGACTCTTAAACATCCATAACTTGAAGACAAGTTATGGAGTCATAAAATAATTAAATGAAAATGACTCTTCATTTTTATGTAACCTATGGCACTTTTATGATTTTTAAGATTCATAAATATGACTTTTCATATAACTTGAGGACATGTTAAAAAACATATTTTATAAACTTCATTTAGATCAATATGGATTGAAAACAACTAACACATAATTTTTTTTTCATTAATCTAAATCAACTCATAAACAAGGTAACATAAAAAACTTTTGGTAATCCATAACTTGAGGACAAGTTATGGACTCCATACAATTTCATTGAGATCAAGAATTATACTAATAAACAATTTGCACATAATTCTTATGATCTACCAAAACTCATAAGCATGAACATTCATAATCAACATTTTTCAAGAATTACATAAACATATATAAACTTGAAACTTCGATTATAGCATTGAAATTTGTTTAACATAATCATTACCACATTAAAAACAGGTTTTATAAGACCAAAACAATCAAATGTAATGATTCTAGACCAATTCCAGCACTAAAACTCGAAGATATGCTGTTTGGGGGTCCAACTCGTCGAGTGCATGAACCAACTCGGCGAGTTGGATGAATTTTGCCTTGGACTCGTCGAGTCCCTTCATGGACTCGTCGAGTCCCCTGTCCAGACAGCACAAAACTTCGATTTTCAAGCAGTATAAGCAAGTATAACAAGAAAACAAGCCTAGGCTCTGATACCACTGTTGGGTTTTGAGCATTCTAACACTCCTATGGTGTACATGCAACCCTAAATACCTTGGATCTATGTTTTCTCTATTATACATGCAAATATCAATTTTCCAAGGTATTGTTCTAACTAGCAAAATGTAAAGTACACATAATATAAATTCTAGTAGAATTACATACCACTTGTTTGGTGCTTGATTCCATGGAGCTCAAGAGCCTAGTGCCCCAAGTGTGACACCTCAAATGGTTCACACAACATCATGAACACTTGGAATAACTTGAGAAAGAAAATGAACACTTCATGAAATCGCCTAGCCCTCTTTATGCATACATGGTGGCTGATTTTTACAAGAATAAGATCATTATATAGTTAGTCACAATTAGGGTAAACCCTAATTGTCATGGCTTTCCATTTCCTTGGATCCATGGGTTCAAATACACCATGGAGCATCCTAAAATTATAAGGTAAAAATTTCATTTTTAATTCAACCAAAAACACCTATTATCTTTTTCCAAACATTCAAAAGTATATCATAATAAAACAGTTATCAGAGTACAATCCCAAAATCATCAAGTTGCGGAAAACATGGGTGGATGCATTGTGATCAAGTCGGGCCCTTCCCTTTCAAACCAGAAGTACCTGAAACCATAACCATAAAATCGTAAGCACAAATCTTAGTGAGTTCCCCAAATACCACATACCAAACATATCATTAAGCCTAGCCTGCACATTGATCCTAGCCCAATATACATTTGGGCCCAACCTGTCATACAATGGGCCTAGCCCGACATACGATGCAAGAGTCACAGAGTCAGCTAGCATCCTACATAACATACATTGGACCTAGCCCTTTCTCATCCATGGGCCCAACCCAACATATAATGGGCCTAGCCCAACATACCATGCAAGAGTCACAAAGACAACTAGCATACAACAGATCTTAATGGGCCGAGATTGGTGCCTTCAACCCACGGGTACAATGAGGAGACTCGCCTCAATCGGAAGAAAGCAAATCTCGCACCTAATTCTGTTGCACAATGGGTCCTCACACTGAACACAATCAATACCAACCCAAGTTACATTCTTAAGGTCAAGCCCATAAATCATGAGGCCCAATAATGGCTTAAGCCTAAACTAGGCCTACTAATGGACCAAGCCCAAATAGAAAGTCCTAAGGCCCAATCTATATTCTATCTCTCTAAAGGGTAAAAGACCATTTTACCCTACCCATATTTGGTCCAACATCTCATGGCCCAATTTCCCATAAGGCCCAAGGCCGAAAAGGCCCAAAATGGACTTCCCGGGAATATGCCCCACATACCAGAAGCGTACGCCCCACGTACATTCCCTCGTAGCACATTGTAACTGATCTTCGAGTCACGACCCCAAATTAGGAAACAATTTGAAACAGGGTGTTACATCAATTGTCTCGAAGCATAAGCCATCACGTGACCTCTCTGCATAAGTACAGCTCCCAAACCCATAATCGATGCATGACAGTAGACCAAAAAATAATCCATCCCCTTTGGAAAAGTGAGAATCGGAGCCTCGCACAATCTTTGCCTCGAAGTCTCAAAAGTTGTTTGCTGATCAGGCCTCCATCAGAAAGTAACGTTCTTCTTTGTTAATTGGGTCAATGGTACGACAATCGTGGAGAAGTCCTGCATAAATCCATGATAATAACCTTCTTGTAATGTCTGGTTCCTGGTACGTATTAATTTATAATTTCTTCAATTTTATAGAGCAACTCGATGAGTTGGGAGCCCCAAACTCGTCAAGTAGAGATCATAAGGGCCGCGTAATTTAAGTAACCTACACGATGAGTTGGAGTCCTCATCTCGACGAGTAGGCCAGCAGGGATGAAACCCTAATTTTTGGGGTTTTCACCCTATTTAAGCACCTTAAACCTTTCATGTTGGCCTCATTTCCAGCCTCCAAGTTCCAAACCCTAAATCTCAAAACCCTAATGCTATTGTGAGTGTTTGTGAGCTATTTCAAGTGTTTTAGTGTGTGTTTTAAAGCCATTGGAAGAAGGAGAAGCTTGAGGACACAAGAAGGAGTTTATAGATCTAGAACCCTTGCTTCATCCACGACATTTTGCTGGTATAAAGCTTGAACCTTGCTTTGTGGTCATTTAGATCTCCATTTTTGAAGTTCCTTGTTTATTTTGGTCCAAATGATATGATTCTTGGGATTTGGACGTCCCAAGTGGAGAACACTTCAGATCTAGGGCCTTAAGGGGCTTTCATGGCATAAAGGTGCCAACTTTATAGCAATAGAACTCCCATACAACCTTTAGACCATCATTTTGATCTTTTGAAGCTTCTATTGCCTTGCATGTGGATAAAGTTTAAGACTTTACGTGATCATTTAGTCCCTAGAGTCCAGATCTATGATCGCATGGTCTACCTTTTTATTTTGATGGTGTTCAGATTAAGACCTTGGCATTTTTGGGTTAGGGTTTGAGCTTAATCCATTTAGGAAAGGTACTAATGGGTAAAGTTGGAAACTTTACCCTTCTAGAGGCATTTCCAGTCTAGATTTGGAATATGGGACTTGGACTTGAAGTATAAGGGCTTATTGCATTAAGAAGGATTGACAGACAGATGAACTCGACGACTCCATAAGGGAACTTGGTGAGTTGGTTTGGAATATTCCTGACTCTGTTGAAAAAGAAGGAACTCGACTAGTCCACAAGGGAAGTCGACGAATTGTACTGGGAAAGTATAGATTTTGTTAAGGAGGAACTTGGCGAGTTGGAGGAAAACTCGACGAGTTGGATCGCGATTTCACGATTCTGTGATTTACGGGAACTCGGCGAGTTGGGGAGTAAACTCGACGAGTTGAGTCAACTCGGAGAGTTGACTTTGAGTTTGACCTATACTTGACTTTGATCATAATTGACCCTAAAGGGGTTATGAGCATGAAATGGTATCTAAGGGGTTGCTTTGGTTCAGGGAGTGAGTTGATCTGATTTCGGACAGAGACGTTTCAGCTATCATCCGACATTTGAGGTGAGTTTCCTCCTGGATTGAATGGGTCGAAGGCACCAATGTCGGCCCATGTATGATATGTGTGCTGATTAGTAGCTAAGTGTGTACAGGGCCCATATCCTATCATTATTTGAGTATGTATATGGAATGAATTGGTATATTTGGTTATACTTGTTGTCTGTGTGATACTTGTATGTATTCTTAGTTAGTTAAGTGTGGGTGGGGCCCTAATCTCACTATTAGCCGAGTGTGGGCGGGGCCCGTATCTCATTTAGCGTGGGCGGGGCCTGTTATCCGAGTGTGGGTGAGGCCCGTAGCTCTTTGAGTATGGGCGGGGCCCGTATCTCCTAGTTGCATGTTATGTGTATGGTGTGTGTTAGTTTGGGGAGACTCACTAAGCTTCGTGCTTACAGTTTTCAGTTTTGGTTTTAGGTACTTCCGGTAGCAAAGGGAAGAGCTCGGGATGACTGCATTGCACGCACTACAATGTTTTTCCTGGGGTGTTACTCTGATATATTTGACATGTGTTTTGATATGGATATACTGATTTTTGATAATTTGAGATACTATGTGTTCTGTTTTGATAAGATGATTTTAACAACTATGGTTTATTTAATGCTTTAAAAATGAAATTTTCGGTATTGATTTTTTGGATGTTTCAAGTTGGTATCAGAGCGTTGGTTTGAGGGATTCGGGTACACTCTCGGGTGTGTCTGAACTCAAACTGAGGACTTGTTATGAAAATTTTCAAAAGAAAACCATTTTTATAAAAAGGATTTTGAAAAGAGAAAAGGTTGTGGTGCATGCAATCAGCTGAGCTCAAGTAAGTTCTCCCATATTACCCATACACGTTTATGTTATGATATGAATTGTGAATATGAGAACTGCATGCTAGATTAGGGCTATGGATCTAGGAAGGATGCTTTGTGTGCCTACAGTATGAGCTTATTGAACTGCATACTAGTACTGACTAGTCAGTAATATGATGACCTGATTTGGATATGCTGGGTTTTGTTTACTCGATGCCCGAATGTTGCTTGCTTTGTGCTTTTAGGAGTTATAGTTATCTTTATCTAACTAGTAAACGAATATGTTAAGTTACATATTACTAGGACTAAATAATTTCATAAGGTTAGTTTTAGCCTTATTTCGCAGCTCTCGTTTGAGCCTAACCATTGTAGGGAGAGACCTCTCATTCGAAGAATTATCTAGTCTTAGTAATATGTAATCGTATTCGCAAGCTAGTTAGGGAAAGGTAGCGGGGACTTCTTATGCAGCTAGTGGTGGAGAGTGGGTCGGAGATTACCCTAGGGCAAGCCTAGGATGAGATTAGTGTGGAAAGCAGTAGTAGTGAAAGGGACTTGGTGGAGTCAAGGCAGTTCTTGAGAAAAGTACGGATAGATGTGGAAGGTAGTATGGGCCCATACTACTGAAAGTAGAGGATCCACACTCAAATCAAGGAAGGTTGGGATGAACCCAGGGAACTTGTAGTGTGTGAGATCCCTCGAGTTATGATGAGTATTATGATGATTTTTATAGTGCATTTTCAGTATGGTGACGCTACGTACTAGACCAGTTGGCAGTTCTGGCGCCAGCGAGGGATCATGCTCGGGCTCTGGAGCCGGACAGCTCGATGAGCAGATGAGGGAGTTCATCTCATCAAAGATCACTCGCAGTATCATTGACCAGACTCCTGAGATCTTCGGCACGATCAAGGAGGGCATTTTAGAGATTCTTGATGAGAGGCTGGGTGCATTCCGTATCGAGATAGCGGCCATGATTGGGGCGCGCACGATGACATTCAGGGAGTTCCGAGCTTGCGTAGCTCCAGACTACCATGGGGCTAGGGACCCCATTTCTAGTAGCAAGTGGTTGGCGGATTTTACCAATGCCTTTCGCACCAGCCGTTGTCCTGAGGGGGACAAGGTCCGACTTGCTTCCTATCTCCTGAAGGACAGGGTGCAGGATTGGTGGGAGGAGATTGGGCATGCTATTGGTGATGCTGCCCTTTATACCATGACTTGGAGCGACTATTCGACCAGGTTTAGGGCGGAGTTTGCAACTGTGATCGAGGTGTAGCAGCTTGCACGGGAGTTCTAGGATCTCCGGCAGACGACTGAGACTGTGACTTAGATCACTGCCATGTCTAGGGAGAGGGCCCTTTTTGTTCCGCAGTATGTGGCGGACGGGGAGATGAAAAATTCCCAGTACCATGAGATTTGGAGGAGCGACATTCAACAGTTTGTGAGCCGATCCAATAGCAAGATGCTGGAGGATATGATCGCGAGGGCTCGGGAGAGGGAGATTGATTTAGAGATGGAGAGGAAGATGAAGCCAGATGCAGTATCTGGTGTGGAGGGTTCGGGCAAGAAGCCCAAGGTAGATTCCCGATGGAAGAGCCAGCAGGGTCGAGGCCGCTGCGACAAGTGTGGTAGGACGCACGAGGGGACGTGCAGGGCGGGTAGTTAATGTTGCTTCAAGTGCGGCCAAACAGGTCATGTCAGCAGGGACTGTACGGCTACTACCACCACCATAGTATTTGATCTGATTTGCTTCCAGTGCAATCAGAGGGGCCACAAGAGGTCCTAATGCCCGAGTTTAGCAGTAGCAGGACAGGTGGCGACACCCGCTCCTGCTACATCCAGGATGTTCGATGGCCGTCAGGGCCGGACAGAGGCGCTTGTGGCAAAGAGCAGCACCTTCCAGCTGATAGCAGAGGAGGTACGTGCAGCTCCCTATGTTGTCCCGGGATAAGGGTAAGGTGACCGTGGATGATGTAACGATCGTACGGGAGTACCCAGACGTGTTCCCAGAGGATTTTACTGGGGTACCTCTGGAGAGGCTAGGTAGAGTTCAAGATTGACCTAGTTCCTGGTGCGACTCCAATAGCCAAGGCACCATATCGGTTGGCTCCTCCCGAGATGCAGGAGTTGTCTACACAGCTGCATGAGCTGTTAGACAAGAGATTTATCAGGCCCAATAGTTCACCATGGGGAGTCCCGATCCTGTCTGTAAAGAAGAAGGACGGGTCACATCAAATGTGTATAGATTACCGGGAGTTGAATAAGGTAACAGTGAAGAACCGTTATCCCCTCCCAAGGATTGATGACTTATTTGACCAGCTTCAAGGTGCATCTTGGTTCTCCAAGATTGATCTGCGATCAGATTATCACCAGATACGAGTCAGGGATGACAATGTGCAGAAGACAGCCTTTCAGACTCGCTTTGGTCATTATGAGTTCGTGGTGATGCCGTTTGGGCTCACCAATGCTCCTACCGCGTTCATAGATTTCATGAACCGCGTGTGTAGACCGATGTTGGCCGGTCTGTGATAGTCTTCATCGATGATATCTTGGTTTACTCCAAGACTCAAGAGCAGCACCAGGAACACCTGAGTGAGGTGTTGGAGACACTGAGGAAGGAGAGACTTTTCGCAAAGATCTCCAAGTGCGAGTTCTGGTTGTGCGAGGTGCAATTTCTGGGGAACCTTGTCAACCAGAAGGGTTTTATAGTCGATCCGGTCAAGGTAGAGGCCGTGATGCAGTGGAATGTTCCGAGGTCTCCATCTGAGATTCGGAGTTTTCTTGGTCTGGCGGGTTAATACCCGAGATTCATCCAGGATTTCTTCAAGATTGATGTTCCATTGACCCAACTAACCAAGAAGTCGGTGACATTCCGCTGGGGGCCTGAGTAGCAGGAAGCTTTCGAGACTCTCAGACAGCGATTATACGAGGCACCAATCCTGAGCTTACCAAAAGGTGTCGACGGTTTCGTGGTTTATTGTGACGCTTTGATCACGGGTATGGGTGCAGTGCTGATGCAGAGGCGACGCGTCATCGCTTACGCCTCGAGGCAGCTGAAGCCTCACTAGGAAAATTACCCGACACACATCCTGGAGTTGGGGGCAGTTGTTTTTACCCTCGGTATTTGGTGACACTACCTCTATGGGGTTCGTTGTACCATTTACACGAACCACAAGAGCTTGAGGTTCCTGATGGATCAGCTAATTCTGAACATGAGGCAGCGTCGTTGGTTGGATGTGGTGAAGGATTATGACTGTGAGATCCTTTACCACATGGGGAAGGCCAATATGGTGGCGGACGCTCTTAGCCGTAAGGCGGTCGCGACTCTGAATCAAGATATATGCCTGAAGATGACAATGATTACTCCGTTGCTGGAACGGATTCGGGAGGCGCAGGTCGAGGGTATGAAGGAAGAGCGTCGGAAGTGTGAGTGGATCATAGGCCAAGTAGCTTCATTCGATTACGACAGTCGTGGGTTGTTGACCTTGCATCGGAGGGTCTGGGTTCCTTACTGGGGCGGTCTATGCTACGTTCTGATGGAGGAGGCTTACAGGTCGAGATTCCCCATCCATCCTAGGGCGACGAAGATGTATCAGGATCTTTGCCCTGATTATAGGTGGCCCTGCATGAAGCGGGATATAGCATGGTATGTGGAATGGTGCTTGACTTGCAGGGAAGTCAAGGCCGAACACCAGCGACCTCACGGAAAGATGTAGTTATTGGATATTTCCATGTGGAAATGGGAAGATATCACTATGGATTTCATCACGAAGCGTCCCAGGACCGCACGCGTAGTGGATTCGATTTGGGTCATCATGGATCGGTTGACCAAGAGTGCTCATTTCATCCCGATCCAGGAGAGTATATCAGCTGGGAAGCTAGCCGAGATCTACGTACGCGAGGTGGTGGCATGTCATGGAGTGGCAGTTTCGGTTGTGTCAGGCCGAAATGTTCATTTCACTTCCAGATTTTGGAAGAGGTTCCATGACGAGATGGGTACTCGTCTTCACTTCAGTACAACTTTTCACCCTCAGACAGATGGGCATAGTGATAGGACGATTCAGACTCTAGAGGATATGCTACGCGCATGTGTATTGGATTTTGGTGGGAGTTGGGATACGTATATTCTATTAGCCAAATTTTGGTATAAGAACAGTTATCACGCCAGCATAGATCGACCTCCCTTTGGGATTCTCTACGGGAAGAAGTGTAGGACCCTAATCTATTGGGGCGAGGTCGGCCAGAAAGTCATGGGGAGTACTGAGGTGGTACTCAAGACCACAGAGAAAGACCTAGCAGGTCCGAAGCAGGCTCCAGGCTGCTCAGATTCGGCAGAAAAGCTATGCCGACAAGCGCCGATCAGACCTAGAGTTTTAGGTAGGGGACATGGTTCTCCTGAAGGTGTCATCCGGTTCAGGAAGTGGGGCAAGCTGGGTTTTAGAGTTTTGGATCGGGTGGGCTGTGTAGCTTTACGTCTGGATCTGTCCGCCGAGCTTAGTCAGATCCACATTACTTTTTGTAACACTTGGTTTAGGTACTGGTCAGTTTTCAACCTTTTTAAAGTTTTGGGCTGGGACTCGACGAGTTGGGGAGCTCCAACTCGTCGAGTAGAGATCATTTTGGATGCGAGATGAAGGATCTACTCGACGAGTTGGAAGGCCCCAACTCGACGAGTAGACGCTGGAAAGGAAAAACCTAATTTTCACGGTTTGTACCCTATTTAAAGGCCATAAGCCTCACTGGTAGCCTCCTTATCCCGCCTGTCCAGATAAACCCTAAATCGTGTCTCATTTCGCATTTTTGTGTATGTGATCTTGGAAAGTGATTCTTGGTGCTCCTTTGGAAGGAACTTGAAGCTTGAAGAGGTTGGATTGAGTGGAAGGCGGTAGATCTGGGATTTCCTCTAGTGTGGCAACCATTTTAAGGTATAAAGTCGAAACCTTGACTTTCCATTGCTTAGATCTCCTTCTATGAAAGTTATGACCATTATTAGCCTAGTTTGGTACCATTCTTGGTTTTGAGCATGATTTGAAGATATGGCTTTAGATATGGACATCTCAAGGCCTTTGGGGACATAAAGTTGCCAACTTTATCAAGTCTTGGCCCTCCTTCATGCTCTAAGTCCCTTATCATGCTTTGATTAAGTGTTTTTAGCATTTAATGCCTTGCATGGATGTAAAGTTAGCAACTAATGTGGTATCTCCACCCTAGGGGGTTGGATCTATGATTTAGAGCTTTAGATTCGACTGAAAAGGGGCTGAATATGTTGAGACAGGGGAAACTCGATGAGTTGCCCTGACAACTCGACGAGTTGGGTCGGGTTTTCCCATTTTCTAGATATTGAGTGAACTCGGCGAGTTGGTAAGACAACTCGGCGAGTTAGCTAGGGTTTTACCTAGTTTTCTGAAAAATGAAGGAGCTTGACGAGTTGCTAGATGCACTCGACGAGTTGGGTCAACATGGATTGTTGACCTTGACCTTTGACTTTGACTTGACCAGGAGTTGACTAGGGTTAACCATTCAGTATTTTAGGCCTTTTTGGTATTGGGCCTTCGCGGATTAGGTCCATTGATGGATTTAAGGACATTATATTGTTGGGCTTTTGTTTGGGCTTGGGCCTCAGTTTTTGATCATATTGGGACAGGGGTAGAATGGTCATTTTACCCCATGTATGGATTATAGTATGGAACCCAATTTGCTAATTGGGTATATTGATTGGTATTGATAGCTCGGGAAGTCGGCGGGGCAGCAGCTAAGGATGTCATTCGGGAGCTTCTGCATTCGAGGTGAGTCTTCTCACCATACCAATGGGTCTAAGGCACCAAGACCGGCCCATTCAGTTAGTTGTAGTGTTTATTGTAGATTCACTACTGATATGTCTGGTATGCATGTATATGAAGTATGCTAGTGATTATATGGTATGCTATTTGACTATATGTTATGTGGTATGCTAGTTGTCTTTGTGATACTTGAATGGAAGACCATGGGGGGAGCCCATGACGCTTGGATGTAAGACCATGTGGGGGAGCCAATGGATTTTCAGGTAAAGACCATAGGGGGAGCCCATGGCACTTGGATGTAAGACCATGTGGGTGAGTCCATGGCTTTCCAGCTAAAGACCATGGGGGAGCTCATGGCACTTAGGTGTAAGACCATGTGGGGGAGCCCACGACATCCTGGAGTAAGACATTGGGAGGATCCCACGGCATCCCTATATGTTTATATGCATGGCTTATGCAATTTATATGGTTTATGTGGCTGTTATAGTTGATATGGATTATGTGGATTGTGTGGGGTATGCTCTGGGGAACTCACTAAGCTTCGTGCTTACGGTTTATAGTTTTGGTTTCAGGTATCATCGATTTAGGAAGGAAGGGCTCGGCTTGATCGTAGCGCGCACACCCATGTTTTCCGCAATAAGTGATTTTGGGATGAACTCTGATAAATGTTTTAATTAACTATGTTTTGGAATGTCTGGATTAAAAGATATTTATGTTTTGACTATAATAAAAATGAAATGTTTACCCTTGATTTTTGGGTCCTTACAAGTTGGTATCAGAGCCTTGGTTTGAGGGATTTGGACATATTTTCGGGTGTGTCTTAACTCAAAATGAGGATCTGTAAAGTTTTCAAAAGAAAAATGTTTTCAAGGAAAGAGTTTTCTAAGACAAGAAAGGGTGTGGTGCATGCAATCAGCCGAGCTCAAGTAAGTTTTCCCCAGAATACCCACATATGTTATCTGTTATGATTTGATTTATGAATCTGAGTATCGCATGCTAGTTAGGGCTAGGGGAGATGCCTTTATATGTTGTATGAGCTGGTAAACTTGCATGCTAGTGCAGAGTAGTCAACGATAGATTGGTCGGATATGTGATGCTTGTAGCCTTGGGAATACTGGACGCCATGCTATAATGAGAATGATTATTGGTATTGGTAACTGCTAAGTGTATGTTTTAAAAATTGTATAATATTAGGATCTTATAGCCTTAGAATAATGTATTTGGCCTTATATCATGTTCTGTGTATAATTTGCATGCATAAGGCAGCCGACAGTGAGGGTGGATGCAGAGAGCATGGGTAATGGTACGAGGACTGGATGTCTAATGATAGTTTCATAGGTTGGAGAGTACCCGAGGGAAAGCCTATGATGAGATTAGTGATAGGTGTTACCTGTTGGCGGATTGTATGTATGGATAGTCTGGCTTGTCTAGTGTATGCTGGTTAGATTTACCGTTACCTGAATGCTGCTTGCTTTGTGCTTTGTGGGATTCCTAGTGATGTGGATCAACTACTAAGTGAATATGTTAAGTCACATGCAGAACATGTTAAATTATCTAAGAGTGATGGATTTGACCCTATTGCGCAGCTCTCGTCTGAGTCCAACCGTTCTAGGGTTGAATCTTTTACTCAAAAGATTATCTGATCTCTGTTGTATGTGACTATATTCATGAGGTAGTTGTTCAACATTGGTGGGAATCTTTTAGCAGCTGAGGGCAGGGTAAGGTTGGGAACCTAGGAAAGCCTAGGATATGCTCCAGTGAGCTAGTGGGGTGGTTCCGTGAAGTTGGGAACCAAGGAGGAGCCTAGGAGGTGCCTCGGTAGATATCGTGTTGTTGTTTAGCAGACATTTAGTACATCAGTGGAGTAAGTGACTTAGAGGATTTGGGAGGATTGTTGAGGAAAGTATGGATAGGTGTGGAAGGTAGTATTGGGCCCGTACTACTGAAAGCACAAGATCCATACTCGAATCGGTGAGAGTCTTGGAGAATCTGAGAAGCTTATAGGAAGGAGAATTCTTGGTTATGATTTGATCATAAGAATAGCTGCTTTGCAGGATGAGGATGAGCACGCATGAGAAGGACCAGAGTTTGGTCCAGTCTCCGGTGGTGAGCCAGTTAGTGGAAGGACTGCCAGGATTTTGAGTTCTCCTTGGATCTCTTATATCAGGCGGAAAGGATTGATTTTACGATCTATCGCACTTTCGGGATTAGAGGCTATGTCTTAGGGGTAGTTTGTACCCGGTTTAGAGTAGAGGTTTCTCCAGCTATTGCAGTTCAGCCGTTGACGATTGAGCTGGTGAGTGTGTCAGGGTGCAAGACCCTGAATGATATGGATCCCAGAGCCCGAGGGCGGAAGATTGATTTGGAGTACTTCGAGAAGAGAGGTTCAGGTCATGGGCATTTAGTGGAGGGTCTTGGGAAGAGACCCAAGACTTCTGAGCAGCATTGAGAAGCCAGCAGGTCCGGAGTCAACACGACACGTGCGGGAAACTGTACCATGGAGTTATCGCTCCAAGACTATTCTTCGGGATTTCCAGAGCTGATTGATCATTGTGTTTGGCTAACTATGAGGCGCTTGCGTTGTTCGGCACAGGATTTAGGCTGGTCATGTATATTGATGGAAATGGATTGAACGTCCATAAGGTGTAAGAGGTGGAAGAACATCGTCGAGCCCAAGTGGGGGAGAAGCAAATGACTATATAAGCCTAGGTTGTATTGGTGGGAGTTCAGGAAACTCCCAATCGCCTTGATTATGCATAGTGAGCAGTGGGAATACATAGGTGCGACCCGAACTCCTAATGGGATATACGATTCGGCACAAGAGGTGTGAAGATGTGATAGTAACGTGTGGAAAGGCCATGGGTGGTGGTAAGCATGGTTGGGTGGAATTAGTGTTAGGCTTCGATAGGATTGTAGCATTCATCGGTCCAAATTAGACTAATTATTTGATGGTCACAAGCATAAAAGGGAGATCAACTCGTGCTTTGAGCATACCGGCTAGGGTTGGCAAGGAGTTACTCTCTGTTCTAGGACGAGGATCTTCGGGGTCCGCGGGCGATCCCGGATGATTATGGGAATTCAGGATGGAACATGTAAAGACTGTTGAGTCAATGGTTTGGATCTCGAGTTGCTGGATCATGTGGATAATCAGTATGTGAAACTGAGGATTCTCGGCTAGGTAGCCTCGATATTGATCTTTTGGGAATCTGGTGGTTGGACCAGGAGCGAGACTGGTAGTTTCGGGGATCAGCTTAAGGGTATTTACTTATCGGTCAAGTAAGGGATGTCGGGAAGTCGTGGTGCATTGTGAAAGTACAGGATTTCATATCAGTGAGATGAGATTTGGGGAATTTATATGCCAAGGGCATCAAATGCAGGATCCCAGGGTAATGAATGGGTTTAGTGACTTGGGATTCGTGTGTGGAGTTGCTTGCATTCGGGGTTGCTGAGGGAACAGAGAGTTGGTGCGGAAGTTTTGGTTAGAGTATCCGTCCTTTGGACTTCGAGATCTGAATGTGATATCAGTTTAACCATTTGGAAATCATTGATGTTGTTAGGATTCAAGAAGTGTTAGCTGGTTTTCAGGAACTGTGTTGTTTTGGGAAGGACTGCTTAGGGTGCACTAGTTTTGGTAAGCATCGGTCGTCAGCAGATTGATCATTGGAACATAAGAAGGATTGGGAATCCTTCCATTTTCATGTGCCAAGCGGACGTAGTTGAATCTAAGTGGGGAGAACCGTCCAGGTATCCAGGACAGAAGAAGGGGTGAAAATAGGATGCATTTCACATCCCCTCGGAGAAGATAAGGCGGTCGTAGTGGCTGTCTGAACGTAGGATTCTGCGGGTGGGGAGTTCGGGAAACTCGCCAGCATCTAGATTGCATCTTCTTGATGACAGATATCAGGCTTTGAGGGAGGGAACCAGGTTAGGTTCCATTCAGTACTTGAGTCCAGTTGGGAGGTTAGACCACGTGAGTGCGCAACATTGAGATGTGATCGAATTGGTAAATTAGCGGTAGGATCATGGGCACCGGTTGGGTTAGCTGGAAGTGTTGTAAGTCTGCGGGTGTAGTCGTAGCATTCACGAGGTTGTCAGATAGTGTTGGAAGTGTTGTAAGTCTACGGGTGTAGCCGTAGCATTCACGAGGTTGTCAGATAGTTTTGGAAGTGCTGTAAGTCTACGGGTGTAGTCGTAGCATTCACTAGGTTGTCAGATAGTGTTGGAAGTGTTGTAAGACTGCGGGTGTAGCCATAGCATTCACAAGATTGTCAGTTAGTGTTGGAAGTGTTGTAAGACTGCGGGTGTAGCCGTAGAATTCACTAGCATCCGGAATGTGAGGGAAGTGTTGTAAGACTGCAGGATAGCCATAGCATTCACGGATTCATTTAGATGATTTAGGCCAGGGAAGGCCAGTTCGCAAGGTTGTGGGTAGGCCACAACTTAATTAGAGTCAGGAAACGGCAGGTCGTTAGAGACAGGGGATGAGGTAAGACTACAATTGTTTTGGTAGCACTCATTTTTCACATTGGATTTAAAGACAATGGATTGTCGGACTATTATGATCCGATGCATCAGAAGGATTGTGATGTGTGTAAAAACAACTAGTTTTAATCCTACTAACTTAAACACAAAGGCAAACACACGAAAGGCAGTGTACCTATCGATTAGCAGTTTAGTTCAGCTAAGTAGGGTATCGAACACAGGGAACGGTAAACAATTAAATAAATGCTAATATTATCTAAATAAAACAAGTAATAACAAGGGGTTTTCTCTAGTTTTACAAGACTAGAAACTTAAATACTTAACTAACATGCAAACTAAGCAACTAACAGCTAAGCAAATGAAAATCAACTAAAATCAATAATAGAGGATACTTCTATTTTGGTTCAAATCATTTATTCCTATGGTTGATTTTATGACAAGTGCAATGGATTAACTTTTCATTGGCTACCGATTAGTGTGATTAGGTTCACGTTCGCTATTACTAATCCTTAGAAAACAAATCAATTCAAACAGTGGCCAGTTGGTTAAATTAACAGGTTTTCTAGTTTATTGATTCGGGTTAAGTAAGACTTGTAGTGGTTAATTAAATTGGTCATTCAATTAACCTCTTGCTGATGGTTCGTCACACAAGCTCACACATTAACTTACCTATTCTCTATTAACCCTAGTTTCATGTTCGCTATTCCTGGGCATATAACAATGTTTTCACATAAATCATATGAGATTAGCAATTAAGAGATGGTCATGCAACTTAATATACTGGTTAATTAACAAAAGAATAGTTATAATTAACACATAAGGTTCTTTAACAAGCTTAACAAAACATAATCACCAAATTAAAGTAATCCAACTATAAAATCATACCATAATCATAAAGTCATCTATCCTAAACAGAAGATAATAGTTTTAGCTCATGATTACAGTAAAACTAAGATAAAAAACGAAGTCAAGTAACTCAAACATAGTTCAACTTAAAGAATAAATAAGAATGGACTTGAATTTGCCTTGATTCTTCTCAAAATTGGATCTAGGGTCGATTCTCTGACTTCCAGCGCCTTAGCACGTCTTCTAATCGCAACTTTCCTCCAAGGGTTTCTTCTATATGCTAGGGTATCGGGAGGAATGCCATGTGTATAGATTTTCACAAAACAGAGGTGACTCATCGTGTCCAGTGACCGACTCGGCGAGTCCGTCACTTAAAACCCGTGCACGGCAAGTCAGCGTCCAAAATCATAAAAGTTCGACCTGACTCGTCGAGTTGAGGCCCAACTCATGGATTCCGTTTGGAATCAGCATTTTCTCAAAACACAAAAGTCGTCCGAAATTGTGTCTAGTTTTCAGAACATTTTGAATCTCTTCAATCGGAGTTAAGGTTCATGAGATATGGCCAAAACAATGATGAGGGGTCAAGCTGTCCAGCAACATCCTTCTTTCTTCAAAATCCAAGATCCAAGCCTCCAATCGCTAGTGCTGCTTCCTTTTCCTTCCGAGCATGTCATTATTGCTTAAAATGAAATATTAAACTAACTAAGCACCTTTTGTTCATTAAATGAGACAAAAACAACATAAAGTATTAAGATAATGCATGAATTTTATAACTAAATATGCCCATATCAAAATAACCCACACTTGACTTTTGCTTGCCCCCAAGCAAAACTGAATTTTAGCACACCAATATCACATACAACAATCCCAATCAAACCCAACCATTATGTTGTCTAAAATTTTTCCTAAGGACCCCCCTTAAACCTAAATACTTATAATCCTCATAAACACTCGCCCACTTCTTTTGAACAACACTCATTTTATGCATCCCTGTGAATCCATCCGCAGAAAACTTCCTAACCTCAGGGTATTTTTGGTCAATCAACCCAAGAATACATAATCTAGAAAAAATTACAACTTTTTTTGTAATTCTCTCTCTCTTTTTTTTAACATGTATCTCACTTTTGTTTCCACTCAAAACCTACATGCTTAAGCAAAGGCACTCAACTTCAACCTTTATTGGTTAAAGTATTATTTTGCCTGGATACATTTCAAGTACACGATGCTAAACATATTGCATCCCTCAAACTAAGCGAGGTTGTCTTTTTGTCCCATGATTTCACTAGAATAAAGGGAGCCGCAAATGTATTATAACGTGTATAGTCTCAACTAAACATTTGGGTCTTCATAAAATCATCAAACATAATACTAGCATGAACCCTAATTGCTTTTACCAAAATTTTCTAATTTAGCCCTAGCAATTTTAATGCAAAAATTTCAAAAATTTCAAAAATTAACTAAAATTTTAACTAATGTAACCAACCCCCTACCCCACACTTAATTTATGCAATGTCCCCATTGCATATTATGCATGATAAAGAACAATAAAATAAAGAGGGAATTGGAACAAACTCCCCTGGGATAGTAGTTGCGAGGTTGATGTTCTTCATTTAAAGCTTCATCTTCAGCTGACTTTAGACATGGGAACAGCTCATCCATGCCTTGGGTGTCATTCGTCTCGTGTGGTTGACAGCTCCAAAATATCGAGGAAAAAGCTTCTTGGAAATGCTCGGAAATGATCTTCAAAAATATAGACAATGCCCATGTCGAATGGAATCAAATCGCCAATCTTGAAGGTAAGAGAAAGAGTAACTCGTCGAGTTAATAGTAAACTCGCCGAGTTAAGTCGATAAAAGTGGTAACAGTCGGGTTTTTTCGCATGGACTCGTCGAGTATCTGAATGGAACTCGACGAGTTTTCTGCACTGAGTAAATAAAATTAGCTCCTGCTTCAGGTTTGTTTATGGGGTTTGAGGAGATTATTATAGCAATATTCCCCCTCATTTTTCTTCAGTAAAAGCACATCCCTTCAGCTGGTTAATTACCGGACTCGTAATTAGACTCAATTCTCCCATTCTTCTCATTTTAGACTCGATCCCACGTTATTCCTCACGCTTTATTCGTTCATTCTATCCCTCACCCTATATTCTGAAAAGATCAAAAACAAATACCAAGTAATAAAAAAAATCAAAATAAAAATCCTAAATTATCCCTAAATACTAGAAGTTTAGAAAGAAAAAGAAAAGCAAACTCTAATGACGGGTTGCCTTCCGCAAGCGCTTCTTTTTGTGCGAGTCTTTAGCTGGACTCTCAACTTAATAAACTTCCAATAAACTCAATGCCAATCCATCCATTACATTGAATATCTTCTTTGGTGGACCAATTTGTAAAATTTGGCTCTTTGCTTCTAAAATTGGCCAAACGGGCTTTAATTCATGTAACCCAAGAATCTTGACAAGGGTTGGAACCAGTCGGGTACTAATCATAAATGGATCGTGATTCAGAACTTTCTCCAAAGTTGGAATCGTCACCCCATGCTTCGAAACACAAACCGGAAAAACAGGGGGCCCTGTCGTGGTAATGGTCAAACCACAACTTGGTTCCTACAACTTAAGTTTTTCTTGTTCTTCATCTGACCTCTCTGCTAGCAATCTTTCCAGCTCCTTCAAATCTTTTTCTGGATTAAATTCTTCATCTTGTAGATTTAGCTCTTGTAACTCAGATTGCTCTTGTGTGTTGGGCAAGATGTTATCTAACCATCTTCCAACTTTTTTCAAATCTTCATCTGAGTCATACTCCTCATCTTCTAGCTCTTGTGACTCAGATGTCCCTTGTGTGTTGGGCAATATGTTATCTAACCATCTTCCAAATTTCTTCAAATCTTCATCTGAGTCATACTCCTCATCTTCTTGCTCAATTTCCTGTACTACTTCCTCAAGAAAAGCATCAAGAGCGTCGAAATTTGGAAAATAGATAATAAATAAAAATAAAAATAAAAATTAAATTAAATAAAAAAATTAATCAACAAATAAAATAAAAAAAATGATAACAATTAGCAAATAAAATTAACTATTTAGAACCGTTCCCCGGCAACGACGCCAAAAACTTGATGTGTGTAAAACCAACTAGTTTTAATCCTACTAACTTAAACACAAGACAAACACACGAAAGGCAGTGTACCTATCGATTAGCAGTTTAGTTCAGGTAAGTAGGGTATCGAACACAGGGAACGATAAACAATTAAAATAAATGCTAATATTATCTAAATAAAACAAGTAATAACAAGGGATTTTCTCTAGTTTGAGAAGACTAGAAACTTAAATAATTAACTAACATGCAAACTAAGCAACTAACAACTAAGCAAATAAAAATCAACTAAATTCAATAATAGAGGAGACTTCTGTTTAGGTTCAAATCATTTATTCCTATGGTTGATTTTATGACAAGTGCAATGGATTAACTTTTCATTGCCTACCGATTAGTGTGATTAGGTTCGCGTTTGCTATTACTAATCCTTAGAAAACAAATCAATTCAAACATTGGCCAGTTGGTTAAATTAACAGGTTTTCTAGTTTATTTATTCAGGTTAAGTAAGACTTGTAGTAGTTAATTAAATTGGTCGTTCAATTAACCTCTTGTTGATGGTTCGTCACACAAGCTCACACATTAACTTACCTATTCTCTATTAACCCTAGTTTCACATTCGCTATTCCTAGGCATATAACAATGTTTTCACATAAATCATATGAGATTAGTAATTAAGAGATGGTCATGCAACTTAATATACATGTTAATTAACAGAAGAATAGTTATAATTAACACATAAGGTTCTTTAACAATCTTAACAAAACATAATCACCAAATTAAAGTAATCCAACCATAAAATCATATCATAATCATAAAGTCATCTATCCTAAACAGAAGATAATAGTTTGAGCTCATGATTACAGTAAAACTAAGATAAAAACGAAGTCAAGTAACTCAAACATAGTTCAACTTAAAGAATAAATAAGAATAGACTTGAATTTGCCTTGATTCTTCTCAAAATTGGATCTAGGGTCGATTCTCTGACTTCCAGCGCCTTAGCAGGTCTTCTAATCGCGGCTTTCCTCCAAGGGTTTCTTCTATATGCTAGGGTATCGGGCAGGAATGCCCTTTATATAGATTTTCACAAAACAGAGGTGTAACATCCAGATTTCCAGGTATCATAATTTAAGTATTTATTTTTGAGTCAAGAATAGGGACTCGACGAGTTGATGCCTAAACACGTCGAGTAGGATCATGACTGATGACTCGGATTAATGAAGGGACTCGGCGAGTCGGTGAGTCGACTCGACGAGTCCGCGCTGTGGACAGAAACCCTAAATCTGTGGGCCAATGCCCTATTTAAAGGACCTTATGGCCTTTATTTACGGCCACACACCCACTTGAGAAAACCCTAACAAAACAGAGAGCATAGAGAGTGAGAGAAGGAGCTAATTACATCACTATTAGTGCATTCTTGCAAGAAAGAAGGAGAGGATTCAAGCTAGGCTGGTTGAGGGGCTCAGATCTGCTATCATTCCATCAAAGGTTGCTGCTGAAGGTATGAATCCATGTATAATTACATGTATGTAGTGGATCTCATGAATCTATGGTTTCTTTACCCCTTCTTTAGTTGAGTTATGGAGCATGTGGAGTCCCTTTGAGGGTTAGACTTTAGATCTGCACCTTGAGAGGTGCAGAGTGTCCCAAAAACCAAGCTTTATGCTGTTACATGAGGATATTGAGCCTAGGACACCATTGTAACGGTTATTTCATCCAATAGAGTGAGATGTGTGGTGCATGGACATAAAGATTGAACCTTTATGTGACTTTTGAGTGTTAGAAGGTCGGATCTATCAGTTAGAGAAACAGATCTGACCTCAGAAGGTCAAATGAGTATCGCCATGGAGGAAACTCGCCGAGTCCATGAGAGGACTCGATGAGTTGGATCGGGTTGCCCCGCGATTCATGATCAGCGGTAACCCGTTGAGTGAAAGGTTACCTCGACAAGTCGAGTAAGGCCTTAGGAGTATTTAGAGGACACGCATGGACTCGTCGAGTCACCCGAGTGCACTCGACGAGTCTGGTCAAAGTTGGACCGTTGACTGGAGTTGACTTCAGTTGACTTCAGGGTTTGGTCAAACTGATTCAAGAGAGGCCATGGAGGGGTAGAATGGTCTTCTACCCATTCTTTAGAGATGAGAATATAAGAGAGTATTCATTCGAGATATTATCATTTCGATAGGCGTAGGCTAGATCGGGGATATCGAGCACGAGAGTTTACTAGACATCATACGAGGTGAGTCTTCTCACTATACATTACCTAGAGTGGTTTTATGTGCAGACCGGAAGGTCTTATGTGTTATGTGTATGATTGAGATTATGTGCATTGTGTTATGTGTATGCTATGTGTTATATAAACCGGACCGGAGGGTCCAATGACTTACGAGGCCAGAGGGTCCTCGATTAGACCGGACCGGAGGGTCCAACGATTTAGACCGGACCGGAGGGTCCAACGATTTAGAACGGACCGGAGAGTCCAACGATCTAGACCGTACCGGAGGGTCCAACGAGCTACGGGACTGGAGCGTCCCGCTGAGACACATCGACCGGAGGATCGTACCGAGTTATAGCCTCGAGTGGCGTATGTGTTGTATGTGGTATTTTGGGGAACTCACTAAGCATTTATGCTTACCGTGTTATGTGATATGTGTTTAGGTAGTACCGAGGATCGCGGGAAGGCGCCGACATTACTTGTACACACTGGCAGAGGATTTTGTTTTGAGATTCTGGGATATGTTTTATTGTGATGACATTTGATACACATGAGATTTTGAGAATATTATATGAGTTTTATTGTGTTTAAAAAATGAAAAATTGTTTTAAAATTTATGTCATTACAAAAGGGGTTGCTTTGGTTCAGGGAGTGAGTAGAGCTGATTCTGGACAGAGACGTTTCAACTATCATCCGATATTTAAGGTGATTTTCCTCCTGGATTGAACGGGTCGAAGGCACCAATGCCGACACGTGTATACTATGTGTGCTGATTAGTAGCTAAGTGTGGGCAGGGCCCGTATCCTAGCGATATTTGAGTATGTATATGGAATGGATTGGTAGATTTGGTTATACATGTTGTCTGTGTGATACTTGTATGTGTTCTTAGTTAGCTGAGTGTGGGCGGGGCCCGAATCTCACTATTAGCCGAGTGTAGGTGGGGCCCGTATCTCCTAGATAGTTGAGTGTGGGCGAGGCCATATCTCATTAAGCGTGGGCGGGGCCCGTACTTCTTAGGGCAGGGACCGTTATCCGAGTGTGGGTGAGGCCCGTATCTCTTTGAGTGTGGGTGGGGCCCGTATCTCCTAGTTGCATGGTATATGTATGGTATGTGGTAGTTTGGGGAGACTCACTAAGCTTCGTGCTTACAGTTTTCAGTTTTGGTTTCAGGTACTTCTGGTAGCAAAGGGAAGAGCTCGGGATGACTACATTGCACACACCATGATGTTTAGCCTGGGATGTTACTCTGATATATTTGACATGTGTTTTGATATGGATATACCGATTATGATTTTTTGAGATACTATGGGTTCTGTTGTGATAAGATTATTTTAATAACTATGGTTTATTTAATGATTTAAAATGAAATTTTCGGTCTTGATTTTTGGGATGTTTCACTTCTAAAGCCAAGAAGCTCCTGATCTCAGATGGTGTCTTCGGAACTTCCCACGGCATCACAGCCTCAATCTTATCCGGGTTGTCCAATATACCATTTTGGTTGAAGAAATTGGCATAAACCTTCTCCCTTCTTGAAGAACTTGGCATAAAGCTTCTCCATTATCAAGGTTTCCAAAACCTCCCGTAGATGCTCCTCATGTTGCTTTTTGGTCTTGGAATAGACCAAAATATCATCAATGAACATAATCATAGACCGATCCAGCATCGGTCTACCCACCTTGTTCATGAGATCCATAACATCATCGGTGCATTGGTGAGCCCGAAAGTCATCACCACAAACTAGTAATAACCATAATGAGTCTTGAAGGTCGTCATCTGCACATCCTCATCTCTGTCCCTCATGTGGTGATATCCCGATCGCCAATCAATCTTGGAGAACCAAGATACACCCTGAAGTTAGTCGAATAAGTCATCTATCATCAGGAGCGGATAACGGTTCTTCACAATCAGCTTGTTGAACTCCCGATAATCAATACACATCCGGTGTGAACAATCATTATTCTTCACGAACCCCACAGTAAACAACTCAGCCTGATAAATCCCTTGCCTAGCAGCTCCTGCAACTACGTATATAAATCCTGCATCTCCAAAGGTACTAAACAATATGGTGCCTTGGCTATCAGAGGTGCAACGAGAATCAAATCAATACATAATTCAACTTGTCTCTCGGGAGGCACTCAAGGTAAATCTTTAGGAATCACGTTAGGAAAATCTCATACAATGGGAACATCGCCCATGGTCATTACCCCCTCAACTCAAGTATCCATCACATATGCCAGAAATCCATAACATCCCTGACGAAGATATCTCCTACCTCTCACAGGAATAGAGAGTGGGTCCATGTTGAGCACCCTCGCCACAAATAACCAGTTATCCCCCACTTGGGGTTTGAACCCTGACCAACTCGTGCTCACAATCAATCATAGCCCCCAATGGGGTCCAACCAATCCATACCCACAATAAACTTCGATCCTTGCAAAGGAATCAGAACCAAATCGATTGAATATCTCTCGTTAAACATATTCAGATTACAATCCTGATGAACCCTCGAAGCATTGACTGAACGATCATTAGTGATCTCTACCATTAAAGGATAATCTAGAGTCCCTGGAGCGTCACTAAACTTCTTGCTAAGCGTAAGAGACAAAAAAATCCGGTAGCACCAAAATCGAACAGAACATGCACAATCATACCATTGACTAAGAACGTCTCTATACATGAATAATAAAACATAAGCATAAATAAGGAAGGAAGTAAAATATATGGCAAAGATACATATTGGTAACTGCATTTGGTGTTGCTTGCGCCTCCTCAACTGTTAACTGGAACCCCCTACTATTCACCACATGGGCCTCCACCTTGCCTTGGAAGCCATCGGTGATCCTCAAAGTGGTTGGTACAGGCGCCACCACTGATCCTCTTGTCAATCTCGAGCAGTTTACGTTCTTATAACCCGCCTGATTATAGTGGAATCATATCAATGCTCCACGAGGGCAATCCCTGCTAAAATGGCCTAACTGGTCGCATCTGAAACAACCCCTCCTTTCTCTCGAAATCCACCCTCATGATTCTTCCCACACTTGGCACAATGGTCCCGACCTTGATGGACCCTCGATCTCGAGTCAACAATATTGGGCTTCTTAGCCTGGACCTTTGATGTCGATGTCTAAACTGGTCTCCACTTCCTCAAAAGCTCCAAATCAATCACTCGTTCTCGGGCTCTAGCAATGATATCATCCAAGGTGTTACAACCCGAAAAACTCACAAACTCATGGATGTTATCCATCAACATGTCATGGTACATCGTCTTCTTCATCTCCTCATCTGTTGCATACTGTAGGCACCAATAGAGCTCTTTCCCAGAACTTGGCGATGATCTCTTCCATCATCTTAGTTTTCAGGCGAACGTCGTGGAACTCCCTCGCCAGCTGTTGTACCTCAATCGTTGGTGCAAATTTGTCCCGAAACCTTTTCACAAAATCCTCCCAAGTCATTGCCGCCATGTACGTAGATCCCACGACATGACCAATCTCCTCCCACCAGTCATGAGCTTAGTCCCACATAAGGTAGGATGCGAACTCGAACTTCAACCCCTCGGGGCAGAAACTAGTCCGCTGAGCATTCTCCATGTCAGCGATCCATCGGCGGCTAGCAATAGGGTCCTTAGCCCCAAAGAGCTTTGGGGCTCTACAAGCCTAGAACTCCCTGAACTAGAGAGTTCGTACCCTTAATTGTCTTGTCGCGATCTTAGCCCGAAAAGCCCCAAGACGCTCATCCAAGAGCTCCATCATCCCCTCCTTGTTAGTACCAATTACAGGGGTGGCCTCCATAATACCGCGAGTAATCTCCGATGTGATAAACTCGCGCAACCTCTCATCAATCAGTTATGCACCATAGCCAGAACCGGAACCAGAACCTCCTCTTCGAGTGGTCACCATACTGAAATACAAACATATAAACGATCATAATATTCTCGAGGGAATTCTCACTCTGCAAGCTCCTTTGAATCTCCGAGATCATTCTTGATTCGAGTATAGATCCTATTCTTTCAGTAGTATGGACCTAATACTCGCTTCCACATCTATTTGTACCATCCTCAAGAGCCATCCTGAATTCTCTATGATACCCCCACTAAAGCCAAAAGCACACAATCCATATAGTAAACATCATGAATATCCCACTATGGCACTCCCTAGGCTCTCCTAGGAATCCTCAACGCACTGGCCTCTGTAATACTAGGAACTTCTACTAACATCGCGGGTTGCCTTATGCATTAAAATTATACAGAATACGGGATTAGATAGACAGTCGGATAATGATTATATCATAAGCCCACAACCAACCAACGAACATGAATAAGCCTAAATCAATCATTCTAAGGCTATTTGATCCTACCGTATACAATTTTGAACATGCAGTTAGCAAATAACTCTGTCAATATTGATTCCAAGTAATCACACAAATCAGGCAATTCTATTATATGATTCCTGAAGATATCCTTAGCCCTACCCTAGCATGCAATTCACATAATATACATACTATACATAATACATAGGTATGTGTATTTTTGGAATCACTTACTTGAGCTCGGCTGATTGCACACATCACACCCCTTTTCTCTGTAAAAAAATCTTTTTAGAAAACTAATTTTTCTCTTGTAAAGATTATAAAATCCTCAGCTCTAGTTTTGACACACCTGATAGTGATCCCAAATCCCTCAAACCAATGCTCTGCTACCAACTTGTAACATCCCAAAAATAGAGAGAAAATTTTTCATTTTTAAAATCATCAAATCCATACATCATCTGCCTTAAAACCTACATAAAAAATTACCAAAAGCATTAGAGTAAAATGATAATCAACGCGGAAATCATAAGGGGATGTTGTGCGATCACACTGGGCCCTTCCCTTTCGAACCAGAAGTACTTGAAAATGTTAAACCATAAAACCATAAACACAAAGGTTAGTGAGTTCTCCAAAATACCACATACCATGTAAATGGGCCCATCCCAACATAAATAAATGGGCCCATCCCAACATACAAATGGGCCCAACCCAACATAAATAAATTGGCCCAACCCAGCATATAAATGGCTCCAGCCCAACATACAAATGGGTCCAGTCCAACCAAAATAAATGGTCCCAACCCAACATAACATGAAAGAGTTATAAATCCAACCATCACCACGCAGTGGGCCAAAATTGGTGCCTTCAACCCATGAGTACGGTGAAAAGACTCACCTCGCTAATACAATCAAAATTCAACAACTCGCAGAACAGGAAATAGGTGCTAAATGCCACCTATATCACCACACAAGATAAACACTCATGCCATCTTTCTAAAACTTGCAATTTGACTAAAAGTCATCGAGTCAAAATTCAACCCTCAATATCAACGACTAACTAAGGTAAAAAATTGCCAACAGTGGCCCTCCACGCCGTGTCCTTCCTTGGCCACGTCTTAGACACAAAATGCCAAAATAGACAATGATCCCCCAGTCGCCACGTCTTGGGGACTGGTCTGAATAGCTCAATCGAGCTTAATTTGATTTCTTCCGATTTCAAGAGATCCAAAGCTCAGATCTGGTACTTTCCAATGTCTAAATGGATAAAGTTTCCAACTTTATCCATTAAGACATCCCTTTAAGTCTAGATCTAAATTCTAAACTCCAAAAAGGCAACCTAATACATAGGACTAGACCATTAATCACTTAATCCATGAAATCTTCAATCCAAAACATCCAAAAGTACTTAAGGGACCCTAATGAACCCTAAAAATGTAAACTTTATGGACATGCATACCCCATGCATGTCCTTTCCCATATTTAGGTCAAAAGATGCAATATGACCTAGAATTCAATCAAGGTTTCCAAATCACCACCATTTCCTAGATATATGAGATATAATGCTCTTGGGACATAGAGAAACCATAAAGTTGAAAACTTTATATCTTCAACCACACAAACTACCTTACGGGACCATAATATCTATAAAACCTAGAACTAAGAACGAATACATGAAAAGATGGAAACCTGAGCACTTAAAAAGGGCCCATAAGATGCACACAAGTGAAGGGGAGGTTTGCTTGCTTAATCAAGGCACTAACTCTTCTTCTTATTCATTCAAAACCACCGAGAACTTGCAAAATGAGTACCAAAGCTTCCAAAGGATTAGGTTTTTCAAAATGAGTCTTTTAAGGGTGATGGAGGTTGAGGGTAGATGAAACCCTAGCCTTAACTTCCTTTAATTAGGTCTTAAAGTCCGAAAAGTAGGGTTTAAGCCCAAAATGGTCGCCACGACATGGCCACTTAATGTCACAACATGACACCCATTTCAAATGTGTGATCAAAAACCAGATTACCACGTCGTGGTGATTCCATTACCACGTTGTGGCCAACCAAGTTTTCATACATATTTAAAATTTAAACTTTGGAATTCGGATGTTACAAAACCACTACCTCCTCTGCTACAAACCACCATAATCATATATGACTATTCTATCGATGAAAAGACATATATGTATCATCATTTATGACTAGGTGTATATATATATATATATATATATATATATATATATATAAACATGTTTAATCATATATGATTATACCTCTCTGCCATATAATCATTTATGATTAGGCATACCCGACTGCTGTCGGTACGCTGAAGTGTTAGTACAACAAATAAGAAATATTTGGCTAAGGTTGAATCTCAAGATCTTTATTTTTTTATAATCTCAAGTGAACCGTCATTTATATATATATATATATATATATATATATATATATATATATATATATATATATATATATAAAGAGAGAGAGAGAGAGAAAGAGAGAGAGAGGTAAGTTCAACTGAGAAAAAAAAGGTTGAGAATGGCAGAATTAGGTCTGACAATTGTGTCGTGTTTGGGTTGGTGGGTCAAAATACACCAACCTGAACACGGCCCCTTTAACTATAAAAGTCATGGGTTGGCGGGTTTGGAACATAAACCCATATACGACCCATCAACCCATTTATTTACACGGGTTCATGGGTTGGCGGGTCATATTTTGGTTCGTGGATTTCTCTAATTAACATTTAACATATTATATAGATAACATAATCAACTACAAAAAAAACTTATTCATATTGATATAAGAAAAGTAGGGTGAAATTTATAGTTTTATAAAACAATTCACTTCAAGTAAATAGTTTTTTGTCATTGGCGTTCCCCAGTTAACACTTAATAGATTACATAGATAACAGATTACTCATTACTGCATAGTGCATACTTGTGTAATGTGTTTGTTTGAACAAAAGATTAAAAGCAAAGAAGTGAGGAAGTGCAGGGAAACAACGTCAAATCGATTACAAGTTGGACCCTACTTAATAAAATAATACTTAACGTGTGTGTATATATATATATATATATATATATATATATATATATATATATGTATTAATATCTTAAATGGGTTGGCGTGTCAACCCGTATGTTTTTTGGAAAACCCATATACGACCCTTTTAATAAACAAGTTGGCGAGTTGGCCGGTTGAAAAAGTCAAACCAAACCCATTTTTTATCGTGTTGGTTTTGTTTCGGGTCACGGTTCGTGTCAAGAATTGTCATGCCTAGGGGGAATCATTCTCAACTAATCATTTAAGTAAGTGCACAATCTTTAAAAATGAACATATCTTTTATTCATTAAGGGTATGTATGTAAATTTGACACGTTTTAGATATCATTCTTTCTTATTTATCTTCACATTATCGACATCTTGATTTGCTCATATATTGAATATTAGTTTGATTATTCTTTCTTCCTTCTGAATTCGTTAATCTTTCTCTCGTTTGAATCGGATATATCGAAATTCATTATCAAGATTCTTTCTTTATATAATTATGTAGCAAATACACGTATTCCTTGAATTTGCGTCGTTTTATCCATTTGTCGTGAGGTTTGAGATCTTTATTGCAATTGCTTCATCAGATATTTGTCATGAAGTTTGAGATTTGTATTTCAATTGCTTAATTGGAATGCATCTTAAATTCAGAACGTTTAGTTCTGTTCGCAACTGATTTAATTTTTAAGTAAATCGTTTGTATGTTCTAAAGTGAGACAGATTCGAAACTGACCAGGTTTTTCACATTTACAGTTTTATATGTGTAATCTGTTTTTATTTTGAATCAATATTAATGTTCTATTTCTCGTTCAGTTACTATTTTTATTTATCATTATTTTCAATCGATATTAAGATTGTTTTTCTTATTTATTACAGTTCAATTGGCATATTATGTCATTGATGTTGATTTCTATTCTTCAATGTATGAGAATGAAGAAGAAGATTTTGAGAACTCATTGATTGAAGGTATCACTAATTGAATTCTTATGCTATTATGTTTCTATAATCATATATAAAAAACTACTGTGTTTGTAGTATTTTGTTTTCTAATTTAGGTGATGATCATGTATTCATATATGAAGCTGTAAATCTAAAAGGTATTGTTTATTCATAAACAGTTTAATTATTCATATATATGAATAAACAATGCATTTTTGATAAAGAATTTTATTTATATTAGATACGATCCATATATGAATACATAGTGGACGTATTCATATATGAATAAACGTTTTTATAAATGTAATTTCGAATTTATTATTATTTTCGTTTTATTCATATATGAATAAATACTTTTTTATTTTATATTTTTCTAAATCATGTGAATTTCATGTATTCATATATGATTTTTTTATTCATGCATTAATAAACATTGTTTTTTGGTTTATTCATATGTGAATAAACAGTGCCTTTGTGTTTATTATTCATTATAATAAATTGTCATTAGCTTGACTTATATTTTATAATTATTTTATCAGGTGAATCTTCTAGTTCAGTAATGTAATCGGATAACATGTGTATAAGCCTCATGTACCTATTCAACTTATTCCATTTGAAGGTTTAATCTTCAAATCGTTAAAGTTGGCCATAAAAACGTATTCTGAGTATGCCGAAATTGGTGGTTTTGATGTAAGACTGAGCACACAATCAAGGTTTGATAACAAGATTATAAAGAAGAAACATGTTATATGCAATAGTGGTGGAAAACAAAAAAGAAATCATGTGATACATTGGGTACAAGTGGTATTAGGAGGAAACAAAATTCAACTGAAAGAGTTGCTAGTTGTCAAGAAAAGATTATAATTGAATCTGTGAAGTTCATATTATAAAGATTTTCAGTTTGATGAACTTCACAACCATCCACTTGAGTAGAGAAATGATTTAAAAAAAAAGCGAGGCAAATGTCATATTCAGAAAAAGAGTTTATAGTTCATGCTACCACATGAAAAATAGGCCAAACTATGGCTCATAAATTGAGGGCAAGTTTGAGAGGTGGGTATGAGTTTGTAAAAGCCCAAAGTTGTTGACTATAAAGATCTAAGGAGATATATCAACAGGGTTATAGGTTATAAAGATGCGCAAATGATAGTAAACACAATGAATGACTGTCGAGCTCACTACCCAAATTACATTTGAGTTTAATTGTGAAGATGACGTTTTAGACACTATGTTTTGGGCTGATGAAAGGGAGAATCCATATTATGCTGAACTTGGTGATGTAATCTCGTTTGATGCGACTTTCTGAATAAACAAGTATGTTATTTTATCTACTTTTTTATAGTTTATTCATATACAAATATTTTAAGTTTATGTGTTATATTCAGTTGTCAATATAAAAATTATTTTAATTTAATGTATTATTATTATTATTATATAGTATAAATGTATTCTTTTATGAATATTTTATATTCACTTATGAATACATCAAAAATTTACTTTAATATACATTTCTTTTGTGTTATAGGTATCGAATGGTTTTTGTTCCATTTACTGTTGTTGACCACCATAAAAAATCAGTTACTATGGGAGCGACATTGCTAACCAATGAGAGCATTGAGTCCTACTATTGGTTGCTTAAAGTGTTTCTTAAAAATCATGGTAAAAAACCAACATTAGTTTCAACTGACCAAGATGTTGTTATAAAACAACCAATTTAGAATGTGTTTTCTAATTCAAAGCACCGATTATGTATGTGGCATATAATGAATAAGTAGAAAAACAAGGTATGATTTTAGTAAAACTAAAGGTTTGTTTTATGATAAAGTTTTTGAAATGACCAAAAAGGAGAGGTTGTTTGAAGAAAATGACCAAGAATTAAGAGTTTTTGAAAAATGACCACGACTTCCGCTTAGAGGGCCTCTGCGGAAGTACTTTAGCTCTGAGGAACAAGAAAACTCTCTGAGGAAATGATGTGGCGGGGAGAAAAGACAAAAAAAATTATAAAATTTTAATTCTGCAGAGGGTGATCGTTCCACAGAGATGCCCTCTGCAGATCTGTTCTTCAGAGGTACTCCTATGAGGAATTGTTCTTCGCTAAAACTGATGGGTTTGAGCCATAAGAACTTTTCTATGTGCACATGCAAACCCTAATGCTTGGATCTAGGTTTCTCTAATTGAACATACAATGTATCCAAGGCTTACAATCCTAGATCTAGTGAATACAATTGAAACATAACATAAGAAATCAGATCTAGATGAATACCTTTGATTGCTTGCTTGAATCTTCTTGTTCTTGGAGCTTAGAGTCACAATTGTCACTCCTCTAATGGCTTACAAACACTAACTAGCAAGAGGTTGATTTAGAGAGAGGAGAGAGGTATAGAAATCGGCTCTAGGGTTCCCAAGGTAGCAAGGTGGTCGATTTCTCCAACCCATGGGGTTTATTTATACTGTGAGCTTCTAGGGTTTTAGCCAAAACCCTAATGGACAACTTAATCACCAAGCAGCCCATGGAACCTTCTGGATTAAAGCCTTTGGACGAAATCTAGATGGGTTCCTCCCATGATTTCGTCCACCCTTTGTTCCATAGGGTTTCCTAGCCCAAAATACAACTATCACACATTTGACAGTTTAAGCCCCTTTATTTAATTAACCTCTTTTAGTCACCTAATTAATTCTTAATTAATATATGACTAATATTAATCAAATAATATTATTATTCCTTTAATATATTATTCTCATAATATATTAATAATATCTCTTCTCTCTTCATAAATCACCCTGTCAAGTTGCTATGGTGAAGACAACCCAAAAGGACCATGCACAACCGGGTCAAGTACTTACCAAATATAGTTACGGGCTTAGACACTAATCCAACAGTCTCCCACTTGGATAAGTCTAGTAACTATAAATGCAAACACAATCCGATTAGCAATCGTAGCTCTCAAAGACGCTGTCAAACTCTGATCTTATCAGTAACCTGTCCTTCAGATAAGGGATCATATAATCCTCTGTTCTAGATATTGTGCGGACAATCACATGGAACATTGTCATACTTATTGTCCAGCAATTGGTTTCTCGATCTCAGATTCATTTGACATAGAACTTAATTGAACACATCAATTCAGTCCTGACCGGGCCCGACACATAAGTCAAATCAAATCATCGAGGGGCCCTGATATCGCTTTTACCCTCTTAGGATAAAAGGAACATATAAACTTCGACTTATATGCATTTGCTATTCACTAATCAAATCATACACAACAATGCGTTTTATAACATCAAGTTACTGATGCGTTTACGCATTATCAATGCACAACCAATTAGCAAACAATAAACCATATATCTAGGTTTTAATACCATATGATATTACTATCTTGCGATCACTTGTGATAAATTCGAGAAGTGATTCCAGCAAGTGTGGGTTTATTCCAATGCTCAAATCAAGTTCATAAGCACTCATGAACGTTGTAGCAAACTTTTGCTATGTCTAATACATTTTAGACAATCTACACACCAATTCATGACAGTCTTCATTCATATCTACTTCCAACATATGAACGACTGTGGACCGTTTGAATACGTCTATTATTATCAAATAATTCAATTATTCAGGAAGTCAAAACATGCAAAATGAAACAATAGGTAAAAGATTAACATAAGACAGTAACATTACTAATAAATAATACTCCTTTATTTAATCATCAAATGTTAATAACAACTTATCTATTACACGTTTCCAAACTATCTAATCTAAACTAATATTGTCCTTCAGCCCAATGCTCCTAGCGTGCTGCAAGTGCTTAACCCTGCTCAGTCCCTTCGTAAGCAGAGCTGCTGGGTTATCTTCTGATGATACCCTCTTCACTACGAGGAGTCCTTCTTCCACCCGATGTCGAATAAACTGATATTTTCTGTCGATATGTCGAGATCTACCGTGATCTCTTGGTTCCTTGGTCAAGGCAACCGCTCCTTCATTATCATAGAAAATCCCCATAGGCTCCTTTATGGCTGGCACAACTCCAAGGTCTCCAATGAAGTTCTTCAACCATATTGCCTCCTTTGACGCTTCTCTTGCTGCAATGTACTATGATTCGCACGTTGAATCAGCTACGGTTTCCTGCTTGGAACTCTTCCAAGTCACTGCTCCTCCATTGAGGGTAAAGACCCAGCCCGACTGCGAATGATAGTTGTCCCTGTCGGTCTGAAAACTGGCGTCACTGTACCCTCACACCTTTAAGTCATCACTCCCACCGAGGACTAGAAACCATTCCTTGGTCCTCCGAAGGTACTTAAGAATATTCTTGACCGAGATCCAATGCGCTCTACCAGGGTTCCCTTGATATCTGCTGACCATGCGCAAAGCGAAGGCAACATCAGGGCGAGTACAAGTCATAGCATACATGATTGAGCCAACTGCGGAAGCGTATGGTACTCGGCTCATTTCTGCTATCTCGACTTCGGTACTCGGACTTTGAGTCTTACTCAACTTGGCATTACTTTGGATTGGTAATTCCCCTTTCTTAGAATTCTCCATACTAAAACGTTTTAGTACCTTGTCCAAGTAAGTATTCTGACTAAGTCCTATTAGTCTCTTACTTCTGTCTCTCACTATCCTTATTCCCAGAATATAGGAAGCCTCTCCGAGGTCCTTCATAGCGAAGCACTTCCCGAGCCAGGACTTGACTTCCTGCAATGTCGGGATGTTGTTTCCTATGAGTAATATGTCATCGACATACAATACGAGAAAGCTTACTACACTCCCACTGGCTTTGACATATACACACGATTCATCTTCGCTTCGCAGAAAACCAAACTCTTTGACCTTCTCGTCAAAACAAAGATTCCATCTGCGAGACGCTTGCTTAAGTCCATAAATGGACTTCTCAAGCTTACACACTCTACTGAGATGCTTCGCATTGACAAAACCCTCTGGCTGAGCCATGTAAACATCCTCAGCCAACTTCCCATTAAGGAAAGCGGTTTTGACATCCATCTGCCATATTTCATAGTCATGAAATGCAGCAATGGCCAGCATCACCCTGATAGACTTTATCTTCGCAACTGGTGAGAAGGTTTCGTCGTAGTCAACTCCAGGAGTTTGAGTGAAACCCTTCGCAACTAATCGCGCCTTATAAGTGTGCACGTTTCCATCCACGTCAGTACTCTTCTTGAAGATCCACTTGCACCCGACCGTCTTACGACCTGGTACATTGTCAACCAAATTCCAAACTTGGTTTTCATACATGGATTGGATCTCGCTGTCCATAGCCTCTTTCCATTTTGCAGACTCCGGGCCTGCCATGGCTTCCTTATAGCTGTTAGGTTCATCCATATTCACTAATGTACTATCACTAATGAACGTATCTCCTTCCATAGTAATATGAAAACCATAAAACTGGGGTGGAACACTAACCCTTTCTGAACGTCTAAGAGGTAAGGACTCGTCAATCGGTTCAACCGGAGTTTCCTCCTCGGGTTGAGCGCCAGTGTTAGAGGTTCCTTCATCGCTCGATTCTTGAAGCTCTTCAAGATCGATTTGCCTCCCACTGTCTCCTTGGCTTATGCGTTCTCGTTCTCGGAAAAAACCATCTCCTAGCAACGAAGACTACATTGTCACTCGGTCTGTAGAAGAGATATCCAAAGGATTTCTGTGGGTAGCCGATGAAAATACATTGCTCACTACGAGGTTCGAGCTTGTCGTGAGTTTCTCGTCTTACGAAAACCTTGCAACCCCAAACCTTGATATGTGCCAACGAGGGAGCCTTCCCTATACACATCTCGTGAGGTGTTTTGGCAACCTTCTTCGTAGGTACTAAGTTAAGGATATGGGCGGCAGTCTCTAAGGCATACCCCCAGAGTGAGATAGGTAGTGAAGCACGACTCATCATGGAACGAACCATGTCTAGCAAGGTTCGATTACGCCTCCCAGCCACACCATTCAATTGTGGTGTCCTAGGTGGTGTCAATTGTGAAACTATTCCACATTCCTTGAGGTAGTCGTGGAATTCAAGACTTAGGTACTCTCCACCTCGATCAGATCGAAGCATCTTGATTTTCCTGCCCAAGTGATTCTCCACTTCTTGTTTAAACTCTTTGAACTTTTCAAAGGTTTCTGACTTGTGCTTGATTAAGTAGATATACCCATATCTGCTATAATCATCTGTGAAAGTCACATAGAAGCGATTCACATCCCTTGTGGTGGATCTAAAGGGTCCACATACATCTGTATGTATGAGATCCAATAAAACCTCACCCCTCGCACAAGTGCCAGTGAAGGGTGACTTGTTCATCTTTCCAAGTAAACAAGACTCGCACACGTCATCGTCCCTAAGGTCGAATGACTCCAACACTCCATCCTTTTTGGAGTTGGGCTATGCGTTTCCTGTTGACATGTCCAAGACGACAATGCCACAAGCATGCTTTATCCATACTATTGGAAGAATCCACACACAACACATCATTTCCTAAGTTGTCTACAACCATCAGAGTTTCATATATTCCATTACAAGGCAATGCTTCAAAATATAAAACATTATTAAAATAAGCATAAATATCAACCTTTTCATTATCAAATGAATATCTAAAACCTTGTTTATATAAACCATGAAATGAAATGATGTTTCTAGCCATATCTGGCGAATAGAAACAATTATTCAAATTTAAATCTAAACCATTACTAAGCACTAAGGAATAAACTCCAATCTTGGTCACAAGCGACGATCTTCTGTTTCCCATGATCAGATTCATCCTTCCATGCTCCACATCCCTATTTCTTTTTAGTCCCTGCAAATCAGAACATATGTGAAAACCACATCCTGTATCAAGAACCCAAGAAATAGCATGTGATAAACTATTAGATTTAATTGTGTAAATACCTACGAAAGATGGCTTGATCTTTCCATCCTTGATGGCCTGCAGATATTCTGGGCAGCTTCTCTTCCAATGCCCTATCTTGTGGCAGTAGTGGCACTCTGCCTCTTTAGGGTTTGAGTTGGGTTTAGCAGAACCAACTTTGGTTCCACTAGAAGAGATGCCATCATGGGACTTTCCCTTGTGGTGGCCCCTTGAGGAGGCCTTCCTCTTCTTACCCTTCCCTTGCCCTATTTCCAAGACAGGGGCAACAGCTGGAGTTGGAGGTGATGCAACAGATTTATCCTTGAGGTTGCTCTCAGCAGTCCTTAACAAGCCCTGAAGCTTGCTCAAGGAGACCTCTTTCTTATTCATGTGGTAGGTCATGCGGAACTGGCTATAGCAGGAAGGCAATGAATGAAGGATGATGTCAATTGCTAGCTCTTCATCGAAGTTCACATTCAACTTCAGCAGGCGATCAACATATCTCTGCATCTTTTGCAGATGGGTGGTAAGGGACTCTCCATTACCCATTTTGGTAGTGATCATCGAAGTGATGATCTCATACCTCTCTTGCCTAGCGCTCTGGTGGTAGCATTCCAACAAATCCTGATGCATCTCATAGGGGTACTTGTCCTCATAGGACTTTTGGAGTTCAATAGTCATAGTCGCGAGCATGATGTAATGGACTTTCGTGGCATCACGCTCATGGGCCTCGTAGGCCGCAATCTCATCGGCGGTAGCAGTTTTGATATCAATCTCATTTAGCTTCTCGTCGAGGACATATTCTTTGTCCTCGTAGCGAGTGATCATGCGAATGTTGCTGATCCAATTACTGAAATTGGTCCCATCGAAGATCACTTTCCCACACAAGTTCTTGAGTGAGAATGAACCAGAGGAGTTTGACCCAGAAGCGTTGTTGTTTGCATTCGACATCTGAAAAAGGAAAAGGAACAAAGTTGATTAGAAATGAATTTCCCCGATTAATCACCCAAATGAGAAATTAGGGCTAGGAACCAACAACATTATTTACAAATTAGAAAAGGGATGCCGTAATTAACAAGTAAATAATTTGAAGGCAAGTGAATTTCGATTCACTAATTCTCCACCATGAAAAACGAAAAACAAATTAGGTTTTAAATGTATTAAAAACTCCTAGATACTTTGAGATTCATTGAATCTTTCAATGACATGTTTAAATCTCGATATGCCCCTCTAGTTTGTGACTGGGATGCCGAGGATCACAAAGTGGGTGTGAATAACCATGCAAATGTACATGGTGCCCTTATTGTTATAGTCACCTATTCGATGTGCCGGTTAACCACACACGCTCCATCGATCTATGACAAACAATGAGTCACCTTTTGCCACCTTTGCTTAGAACCCAATTAATGTGTCGGTTAACCACACGCGGTCCATTAATGTCTTAGCAAGGGTACAAAGTGTAATTTCATGGAATTGCATCAAATTCACTTTTGCCTAAAGTAACTAAGATTGGGAATTTTGTAAAAAAACATTTAGTTACTTTATATAGATTCATTATACTTTTAATGAGGAAAGGTTTGCCCGATCCTACCCGTTCGGCTAACGACCCTCCACCAATCAAGGAAGCGGTGGGTGAGAATGGACACCCATTAAACTGCCATTTTATAGGCCATAACCTTATACCCCCCTTATAGATCGGCTTCCTGAATGAGGCCTACTAACGGTAAGACTAGCATTTAAGTTATACATATATATATTAATCTTATAATATTATAAGTATACATTTGAAAACTTGTAAAATTCTAAGGTTTGAAATTTAAATAGTTCAAATTAAACTTTTAATCACAAAACTTAAATTTTAAAACTTGAGGACAAGTTTTGAACTTTTCAAAACATAAAGGATCAAATAGAAAATAATATAAATTATCTAATTAATTTAATGATTATCTAAATTTGACCTAGTCAATATTACTTGCAAGACAATTTACCAATTAATTCAAATAATCAATTATTATCATATAAGGAAATTATTATTTAACCAAATGGTAATTATCTTTTGTTTTGTCAAAGATAAAGTCAAAAATATGATAAAATTCAGATTTTATGGACCCAAAACGATTTAGGTAAGTATCCTTAAGCAAAACAGCAAGAAATCCCAAAAATTACTCTGACAGACGCTCTGACTCGCCGAGTCCCATTATGGACTCGTCGAGTTCGTGCTACTCGTCGAGTCCACAATGGGACTCGCCGAGTCTGTTAGTCAGGGGCACAAAAAAACTATTTTTCATGGCAAGAACAATCAAACAATGCATCAATTCAATAGAAATCAATCTAAGCTCTTATGGGTTTGAGCCAACTGATGGGTTTGAGCCATAAGAACTTTCCTATGTGCACATGCAAACCCTAATGCTTGGCTCTAGGTTTCTCTAATTGAACATACAATGAATCCAAGGATTACAATGCTAGATCTAGTGAATACAATTGAAACATAAAATATGAAATCAGATCTAGATGAATACCTTTGATTGCTTACTTGAATCTTCTTGTTCTTGGAGCTTAGAGTCACAATTGTCACTCCTCTAATGGCTTACAAACACCAACTAGCAAGAGTTTGATTTGGAGAGAGGAGAGAGGTGTAGAAATAGGCTCTAGGGTTCCCAAGGTAGCAAGGTGGTCGATTTCTCCAACCCATGGGGTTTATTTATACTGTGAGCTTCTAGGGTTTCAGCCAAAACCCTAATAGACAACTTAATCACCAAGCAACCCATGGAACCTTCTGGATTAAGGCCTTTGGACGAAATCTAGATGGGATCCTCCCATGATTTCGTCCACCCGTTGTTCCATATGGTTTCCTAGCCCAAAATACAACTATCACACATTTGACAATTTAAGCCCCTTTATTTAATTAACCTCTTTTAGTCACCTAATTAATTCTTAATTAATCTATGACTACTATTAACCAAATAATATTATTATTCCTTTAATATATTATTCTCATAATATATTAATAATATCTCTTCTCTCTTCATAAATCACCCTGTCAAGTTGCTATGGTGAAGGCAACCCAAAAGGACCATACACAACCGGGTCAAGTACTTACCAAATATAGTTACGGGCTTAGACACTAATCCAACAAAAACATGGCCTAATAACAATTCAGGTATTTATTTTCTTCTAAATCTAACGAGGTATCAACATTTATCATATATCATTGTTTCAAAATAACAAATTAAACCATAAAACTATATTTCTTCGACGATATAGTCAACATAGGCCATGTTTTAGCAAAGAACAATTCCTCATAGGAGTATGTCTGAAGAACAGATCCACAGAGGGCATCTCTGTGGAACGATGTATCCTCTATGGAATTAAAATTTTATAATTTTTTTTGTCATTTTCCCCCGCCACGTCATTTCCTCAGAGAGTTTTCTTGTTCCTTAGAGCTAAAAGACTTCCGTAGAGGCCCTCTCTGCGGAAGTCGTGGTCATTTTTTGAAAACTCCTAATTCTTGGTCATTTTCTTCAAACAACCCTTCCTTTTTGGTCATTTCACAAATTTTATATTGTTTTATTTATTCATTTGTTAATATATTTCAAATATGTTACATAGTATTAGTTATTCATACATGAATATAGTAATCTTTTCAAATATTAGTATATTTATTTATGAATATTTATTATTATGTTACTTATTAATATGTATTCATTTATTAATAAATATAGAAATTTATTTTATTTTTCTTTATATAGGTATCAAATGATTTATTAATGTAAACAGACTTTAGAAAAAATATTCACGAAGCTTCTTTGGGACATGAATATGAAACCTGATGTCTTTGAGTTGAAGTGGGGGTTGCTTACAAAGGAATTCAATCTTAAAGACATTAGTTGGTTTAAAGACATGTTTACAAAATGTAGTTCATCAATACCTGGATATTTCAATGATATTCCAATGTGTGGGTTGATGAAGACTACGTCAAGGTCAGAAAGTATGAATTCGTTCTTTAACACCTACTCAGAAAGTAGGAATTTTCTTTTTAATTTCAAGATGAATTATGAAAATTCCATTAAAAAAAAGGAATAATCAACGAGAACTTGATAAGGAAACAAATAAAGCAACATATAAAATGGAAGCACCTCGAGAAATATAACTACAAGCATAAAATGTTTATACAAGTATATTGTTTTTTGAGTTGCAAAAGGAAATATATAAAGCAACTTTTTTATGTAAATACTCATATGTTCGTATTGAATATGGTTGGGAAGTTTAAAGGGTGGATCACAATAATAGTAAAATCGAATTTAAAACTGAATTCAAGGTACTTTAAAACTGATTTCTTACATGACTATTTATAATATAATTATTAATAGATGAATATCTATATATCATTATTCATATATGAATATGAGTACTTATATATGATTGGAATGTAATATTCATTTATACATACTTATATATGATTGTTCATATTTGAGTATTGATATATGCATATTACAATTAGAATGTACCTTTCAGTATTTATATATGATTTAAAATGAGTAACTTATTTTTTCATTTTTTATTATGTTTGTGTATCAGGTTAGAATAAAAGATAAAGAGAAAGAAATAAAATGCAGTAGGAAACACTTCAACCGTATGAGTTTTTTATGCAGACATGCTTTATCAATAATGATGAAATGTGTTGTTAAAGAAATTCCTGAAAGGTACATTCTGAAAAGATGGAAAAAGGACGTGATATCAAGGAATTATCATTTTACTTCTCATCAATTCGATTAAGGGGATCATGATAGTGTGGAGCTAATTAATGAATCATATTATAGTTTTGAAGCATGTTTGAATATTTTAAGTTATGACAAAAACAATTGGCTTCCTTTGTTGAGAAACAACAAATGTTCTTGAAGAAATTCGAGAGTGATTGTACATTGTAGGATTGAAAAGCAAGACGGATGTTGAAGTTGTAAGCAAGCTTACGGGTGTTTTTATTCCTATTCCGGAAGTGATTAATATTCATGTTCCCCAAGTTCAAGGCAATAAAGGTTTTGGAACCAAGAAAAGAATCCTAAGTACACCTGAAACCATATGTTAGTTCTAAAAAACAAAATAGAAAGTGATCAGGATGTGGAGAACGAGTTCCTTACAAATTATGTATGTGTCCAGTAAGAATTGCAACTTGTTCATAAATCATTATCATAAACTTTGGAAAATATTTAAATATAAAAATCAAACTGAAATAAGCAAAATTGTTCTATCACATAATCATTCAACACAAAATAATAATACATGTTCAGAAGCATTTCACAAACTATTTAAAATTTGTTCACAAATACTTAACAAACGATCTTACATGTCTTCCAAAATCATCACAAACTATCGTCCCAAACCATCATACTTCATCACAAACAAACATCAATAAAATTTCAAACTTTTTTCAATTCTTTGCAAAGCCTTGTATGCATGAGCTCTACGCACTTTACAATCCACATTTTGATCTTTGTAGGCGAGATCCAACACCTTAGCCTTCAACATGTTAATCTCGGAAGTTAACATTCAATATGTGTACCTTTGCATGAGCTTTTCTAAAGTAGTTTGTTGAATTGCAATTTCTTTATAATGTCTTGGTTTCCATTTTGAGTTTGGATGTCCAATATACGTCTCCATATGTCTCATTGCAAACACCCCACATCCGACTTTATTTTTAACTATTCTCCATGACATTTCAAGTCGTTGTGGTATGATAGCTTTGTTTGAGATTGCATTGGCTTTTAGATGATTTATTTCTTTCAAGTATCTCACAAATTTGTCTGATTATTAAATAAAATAAAAGTTATATATGTAATATATTGGTTCTGATACATTGTTATGATGTAACACCCAGTTCATGGTAAGCATTTTCTTTTTAGTTATCAATTAAATTTTAAGGGAAGTGAGGGCTAGGGTTTGCTCACCCTACACCTCCATCGCCTCCCTTAACCGTCCAAGAACCCTAATCTCTATTATTGATCTTTGAGATCCATTTTAGGGTTTTTTAGCCAGGAAGAACAAGAGATAGAGTTTTGGTGCATTATCTCAGCTTGCAAGCCTCACCACCATCTTCTCTCATATACTCTGGACCTTTGTGAGTTTTCAAGCTCCAGGCTTTATGATCCAATGTGCTTAGATCTAGGTTTTTATGTGTTTTTATTCATCTTTAGGCTAGTTAGAGTGTTGGGGTTCCATAAATTTGACAACTTTATGGATCCCCCGAGTCCCTTTGTAAATAGAAGAGATAGATCTGAAGTTTGGTAGAGTTTTGAAGTCTTGCATGAGATCTTGACCCCATTTTTACATCATTTTGGACCTAGCTTGCATTTGGGAGATGCATTGGACATGCATGTCTAAAAAGCTACGGCTTTTATGGTATTTTGAGGTGGATAAGACCTTCTAGAAGTTTTGGTTGCATGTCTTAAAGGATTAAGAGCTTTTTACATTAGTATGTCCAGAACATTCTTCGTGATGTGACACTCTGTTTGTCACGGCGTGACAAGGTTCAAACCTCGATCATTTTGTCTTCATTATGTCATGACGTGACCAATGGGTGGTCACGACATGATGACTGGCTGAGTGACTCTTGGAGTTTTGACTTTGACTTGACTGTTAACTTTTTGACCAAGTTTGACTTTAGTTCAAATGTAGGATTTTGGGTTGTAGTTTGAGAATTGGTCCATGTTTGCTATATAAGTGACCGGTAAAGTTGGTTATCGGATCTATGATCAGTACTGTTATCTTCTAGACTTCAAGGTGAGTTTTCTCACCATACTTTATATTCTAGTATGTGTCCTTGTGTATAAGGTGTTGGTATATTATAGTGATCTGTTAGATTTGGTATATTTGTATTATTACTTGTACTTTCTAGTTATTGATTATTGTTTTCATATGTCGACATATTGTCGTTGGGTTGAGGTGGTATTGCTTTGCGTTGTAGGTCAACAAACCTGAGAGAAAACCATCATTATGTTATACGCTCGGGAGCGGTCCAACTGTATGTTGTAGGCTCAGAGCGGTCCAGTCTTGTGCTATAGGCCTAATATGCATGCATTGTATATATATTGTTGTGTGAGGTATTTTGGGAGAACTCACTAAGCTTTGGATTACAGTTCTTGAATTCAATATTTTTAGGTATACCAGATGCTCGGGGCAATTTGAAGGCCTGATCGTATACATCCTTCCGTGATTTATGTTTTTTAGAGACTAGTTGATACTCTGATTTTGTGGATTTGATTTGAAAACAATGGTTGATTATATATGGTTTTGTGGAATTGTTTTTATAAAAATGAAAAAAACAATTACCATGGTTTATGGGACGTTACATAAGAAGTGGGTACTTACCAGTAGTTTCATTAGTACTCCATATTTCCCTTCATAATCCCCTTCAACTGCACTGTTGTCCCAAATTTCAATTGATGGTTTCTTCAAGTTGAAAGCAATCACAAAAATGTGACTGCTTCTAATAACTGGGAAGAACACATGTGTTTTATGTATATAATGTAAGTATTATGTTGATGAAATATATATAAAAAAACAAGCTAAACTGACATACCATATCAATGTATTTTATCTTCAATATTTTGTTTGTACCCAACAATGTTGTCATGAAAGTTCTCATTGAATTTTTCATACTTTCTTTCATCAGACAATGTTGAACATACATAAACATTCTATAACTAAAATAATTTTAAAGGATTAGTAAGTTGTTAATGATAAGTTAATACGTCATATTGGTATATTAATCATAAGTGAATATTAAACATATTAATTTTTGAGATGTAATTTTTATATGTGAATTAATCATAGAATACATGATATTATGTTATATTTATATTCGTATAATCATATGTGAATTTCAGTTGCATATATATAATTATCTTAAATGATTATAAGGCACATCCTAAATAAATTTAATATTCATAAATGAATACATCATATTGGTATATTCATTTATGAATAAAGAAGAAATTAATGTTAGAACACAAACTCACATAAACTTCAACTTTCAAGAAAAGTCAGTATGGCGAATTTTTGACATCTCTTGTCACACCCCCAAACCAGAATGGCGGAAACATTCGGGGGTGGATGACTTCACGTAGTATCATAACAGTTGAATATTGTAAAGAAAGTAAACACATCCATCATAAATATAATAAAAACTTACATTGTTGCGTGTAATACATGTTTCAAAAGAATATTACAAATATGATGATTTAAAATGTTTTGATAATAGACGCCTTAGCGTTCCTTCTCCAAAAGCTGATGGTTACCTGTATTACTGATTCCCTAAGAAATACAAGTAGTTTTGAAAAAGTGTCAACAATTAAGTTGGTGAGTTCATAAGATTTTTGTACTGAAAATTTGTATGTCCTTTGGTAAAAATAACTGAACGTGTTTTCCAGAAAATCCAATATTTTCTACATGTAGTCTGAAAAAGTTCCAAAGGCTGGTATTGCAATAGTATCTTTCGTGCTCAAATGGTGAAAGTGTATTTATACTCAAATAATGTATTTATTGTATGCATCAAAAGTCTCGTAAATCAAACTTATTTTAATACTCCGTGTGAGTTTTATAACCATGCTATTGACCCAGACTGCCTGTAACAACGTTCTTCAGGCGTTGTAGTGTTATGACGTTTGTCACCCCAGACCTGCCAGTCTAACTGTAACTAACAGTTTAGGTGCGGGATTGTCAATCCCATATAGATCTATACACAAATATCACGCTCTCCCTCAGAGAGATTATGGTTTATAATACAGGACTTGAAATGCTTACTTGAGAGTACGTTGAAGCTGAATGTCTCACAACACTTAGTATTAATAGATTTACGAAAAAGAAAAGTTTATATTTCATGTGGATGAAAGTATTTCATTTTCACAATGTTTACGTAAAGATGTAATGAATAACCCGTAAACTATACCCATTATAGTTTTTCCGAAAGTGTGCTCCATTTGGTGGTAAAAACTTGATGTAATACTAACTTTGCATGTAAAGTATAACGTTGATATCGATGTTATTTATCATTTATAAAAATGTAGATGATGTATTTGAATCTTTATAAAACGATGTATATCTTGGCACATAAGTTTTTCTCCTAATGCACTTGTATTCACCCCCCCCCCTAAAACATGAAAAGACGTGAAAATGCAGGGGTATGAACTCACCTGGAAAGTGTGGTGATTTGAAGAAAACGAGATTTTTCTCGGGCGGCGCTTCGACCGGAAAGTGGTGTAATTCTCGGGAATCTCGGAGCTTCGGACCTTCGTCGGGACTGAGGTATGAAACCGGGAAGTCGGGATCATCTCAGGATGCTAAACAGGGAGTAAAAGTGAGAGAGAAGAGAGAATTGGGCAAGGAAAGTCGGAGGTCTCGCATGGTATTTATAGGTGAGGAAAACGGCCCTCGTACGCTGGGCGTACACCGAAGTACGCGGGGTGTACCTCGTACGCTGGGCGTACCCTCGTACGTGGGGCGTACGTCACCGATGATGTCACGGTCTCCGGTATTCGGTAGAGTGTAGGGGAAACGTGGTATTTCCGAGGCCATCCATTCAGTACGCTGGGCGTAGCCCTTCGGATAAGCTTCCTAATGCGTGCCAAAAACTTAAAAAATGCGTAACTTTCGCATACGAGCTTCGTTTTTTACGTTCTTTATATCCACGCGTAGGTGAGAAAATACTCTACAACTTTCGTTTAGACTTCGTCGGCTAGTTTTGAGTTTAATTTTTAATATTATATTTTAAATAGGGCGGGACAGGATAATTCCGTTAAAAATCCATAACTTATTCATCCGATGTTCGTTTTCGTCTGTCTTTTTACCATTGTACTACTATTGTAGAGACCTTCAACTCTCGTTTAGGTTGCGTCGGCTAAAAATTGCTCGATCTTTATTTCGAGTTTTTAGCTGTCTACCGTTGTTCTGAAACTTAGAAAAATCGTAACTTCCTCATACGAAGTCAGATTTGGGCGTTCTTTTTATGCATGCTCACGGTTTAGCGTAATCTACGACTTTCGTTTAGATACCTAAGGCTAAAAAGTATTTTATTGAAGTTTCACTTTTTACGCTTAACAGTGTTTTACCGGGTGTGTCGTGGATTTTCGATTGGTCATAACTTCTTTGTTATAACTCGGATTTGAGTGTTCTTTATATTTTTGGAAACCTTGGCATGATCTAACACTTTATGCCTCCCAATTTAGATTTTAGAACACTTCATTTTTGACGCTAATTTCATTGTTTCCAAATAGTTCATTATATTTGACTTTTTGAATGTTACATTGACTTGAAAAATATCGGGTTGTCACATCATCCCTCCGTTAGAGGGAATTTAGTCCCGAAATTTAATCTAAGATAAAGTTCTAGGAAAAAGATGCGGGTACTTTTGTTTCATCTGATCCTCGCGTTCCCAGGTGTATTCAGGTCCTCGCTTGGCGTTCCAACAGACCTTCACAATGGGTATGCGGCTTTGTTTAGTTCTTTTAATTTCTCGATCCATGATCTCTGCTGGCTCTTCTACGAGTTAGAGATTCTCGTTGATTTCAATTTCGTCCAGAGGGATAACGAGGGTCTCATCGGACATGTACTTCTTTAGGTTCGATACGTGAAAGGTAGGGTGCACGTTATTGAGTTCCTGCGATAATCGAAGTTTGTATGCCACCGGGCCGATCCTGGCAAGGATCTCGAATGGTCCGATATACCTTGGGTTTAGTTTCCCACGCTTTCCGAAACGTATTAATCCCTTCCAGGGTGAGACTTTTAGTAATACCCGGTCTCCAACCTGAAATTCCAAGGGTTTCCGTCTTTTATCCGCATAACTCTTTTGTCTGTCTCTTGAAGCCTTCAGTCGTTCCTGAATTTGAACAATCTTCTCTGTAGTTTCCCTTATGATTTCTGGTCTAGTGAGAGTGTTGTCGGTTGCTTGTCCTCTTGCTAGTTGTGTGTCACCCACTTCAGCCCAGCACAGAGGTGATCTGCACTTACGGCCGTAGAGGGCTTCGAATGGAGCAACTTTGATGCCAGTGTGATATCTATTGTTGTACGAGAACTCGATCAATGGTAAATGGGTATCCCAAGCCTTACCAAAGTCTATCACACAAGCTCTTAGAATGTCCTTTAACGTTTGAATGGTCCTTTCACGCTGCCCATCTGTCTGTGGGTGGTAGGCTGTACTCATGTCCAACTTAGTTCCCATAGCTTTATGCAGCGACTGCCAGAATCGTGATGTGAATCGGCTATCTCTATCAGAGATAATAGATATCGGTACTCTGTGAAGGCGCACTATCTCTTTAATGTAGATCCTCGTCAGCTTCTCCAGTTTGTCTGTCTCTTTTATTGGTAGGAAGTGTGCGGATTTGGTTAATCTGTCAACGATAACCCAAATGGTGTCGAGTCCACCCGTAGTCTTAGGCAACTTGGTTTTGAAATCCATGGTTATCCGCTCCCACTTCCACTCGGGTATCTCTGGCTGTTGAAGTAGTCCCGAGGGCTTTTGATATTCTACCTTAACCTTGGCGCAAGTCAGGCACTTGCCCACAAAGGTAGCTATTTTGGCTTTCATGTTCGGCCACCAATACAACCTCTTGAGGTCTAAGTACATCTTGTCTGAGCCGGGATGTATGGAGTAGCGAGTTTTATGAGCTTCGTTCATGACAACATCCCTGAATCCACCAAATTTTGGTGTCCAGATCCGGTTCATGAGACAACGAACTCTGTCATCCCTGACTTCAAGGTTTTTGTCCATTCCTCTCAATGATTCACCTGCCACGTTCTCTGGCCTTAAGGCTTATTCCTGTGCTTCTTTGATTTGTGCGGACATGTGTGAGTGGATGGTCATGATTAATGCTCTTACTCGGCGGCCCGAGTACTCCTTTCTGCTCAAAGCGTCTGCAACCACGTTGGCTTTTCCGGGGTGATAACGAATCTCACATTCGTAATCATTTAGTAATTCCACCCACCGTCTTTGTCTCATGTTGAGTTCTTTCTGATTGAGGATATGCTGGAGGCTTTTGTGATCGGTGAAGATGGTGCACTTGGTACCGTAAAGGTAATGCCTCCAGATTTTTAGGGCGAACACTACTGCTCCCAATTCGAGGTCGTGCGTCGTGTAGTTTACCTCGTGCGTCTTCAGTTGTCTTGAGGCGTAGGCGATGACCTTCCCTCGCTGCATTAGGACACATCCAAGTCCCTGGTTTGATCCATCACAGTAGTCCACAAAGTCTTCTGTTCCTTCTGGCAAGGATAATATAGGTGCGCTGCACAGAGCTCACTTCAGTGTTTGGAACGCAGTGTCTTGTTTTTCTCCCCAATTAAAGGTTGCACCCTTCTGAGTCAGGGTGGTAAGTGGTTTAGCAATCTTCGAAAAGTTTTGTATGAACCTTCGGTAATACCCAGCAAGGCCCAAGAGTTGCCGGATTTCCGTTGGAGTCCTTGGAGTTGTCCAGTTCTCGATTGCCTTGATTTTGGAAGGGTCCATATGTATCCCCTCCTTGCTGACCACGTGACCTAGGAAATCTACTTTCCGAATCCAAAATTCGCACTTTGAGAATTTTGCGTAAAGCTTCTCTGTCCTTAATGTTTCCAAGACCTGTCGGAGGTGTTGGCTATGTTCCTCCTTGCTCCTTGAATAGATGAGTATATCATCTATGAATACGATCACAAATTTGTCCAGGAAAGGACGACATACTCGGTTCATCAAGTCCATGAACACTGCCGGTGCATTTGTCAATCCAAAGGGCATCACTACAAACTTGTAGTGACCATAGCGAGTTCGGAATGCCGTTTTGGGAATGTCTCCTTCCAGGACTCGCAGCTGGTGATAACCAGATCTTTGAGAAGTAGCTCGCTCCTTGTAGTTGGTCGAACAGATCGTCTATGCGCGGTAAGGGATATTGGTTCTTGATCGTGAGTTTGTTCAGTTCCCGGTAATCGATGCACATGAGAAAAGATCCGTCCTTTTTCTTTACGAACAGGATCGGTGCTCCCCATGGTGAGAAACTCGGTCTAATGAATCCTTTGCTTAGAAGTTCGTTCAGTTGGCTAGATAATTCCTGCATTTCTGCCGGTGCTAGACGGTACGGCGACTTTGCTACTGGGGTAGTTCCGGGAATCAAGTCGATCCTGAACTCGACTTGACGTTCTGGTGGGACTCGTGGAAGATCTTCAGGGAAAATTTCGGGGAAATTGCAGACTTCCGGAATGTCTTTAATGTCTTTCACTTCTCGTTTCTTGTCTACCACGTGGGCTAGAGCAAAGGTATTTTCAGGCTTTGACGCAAGAGATGATTTGTAAATTGGTACTGGGTTTGTCCCCATAAATGATAAGAGTTTTGCCGCTTGGCAGATTGAGGCGAACGGCCCTTTCGTGACAAAGTATATCGGCATGGTGAAGGCTTAACCAGTCCATACCGATGATGACATCAAAACTTCTTATAGTAATCGACATAAGATCGATTTGGAATGAGTGTTCATTTAAATTTAACATACAGCCTATGTACATATCGTTTGCGCTTTCCGTTTTACCGTTTGCCATTACTACTGTGAATATTTTATTGAGTTCTTGGGGTTTTTTGATTAAGTAAGTATTTGAATTTATGACTCACGAAACTTCTCTCCGCACCACCGTCAAAGAGTATGCATGCATAAATGTTGTTGAGGAGAAACGTACCCGTAACCACTGTGGGATCGGCTATTGCCTCGTTCTGCCCTATTGTTAGCACTCTTCCTACACCGCCAACATTCTTTGCCTTAAGGCAATCCCTCTTGTAGTGCCCAGTTTCCCCACACACATAACATTCCTGGCTCACTCCAGCACCAGGAACTTGGGTGATTGGTCACGCCGGTGCCCTACAGAAACGAGCAGTGTGCCCTTTCCTGTCGCAGTTTTTACAGTGCATCTCCCGGCAATTCCCGTTGTGATGGTAATTGCATTTGTTGCACTTTGGTAGGTTCCCAACATATTGTTTTACCGGCGTAGGGGTAACAGGGACAGCAGTGGGGGCAGTAGCAGCATGGACCGCCACTATTTGTTTCTTTGAAGGTTCTTGCGAAGTTTGACCTTTTCTTTTGTTCCAGAACTTCTTCTTGTTGTTGTTGGCATTGCTGTTATTGTTGTTGCTTCCTTTGGTTGGTTCTGGGATGATGGTCGTGACATCTTGGCAGACCCCATGATCGACGAGGGACTGTGCCAGTTGTTTGGCACTGTCGAACGTCGTGGGTTTGGAAGCTAGCACACTTCCTCAAAGCTGGGGCGACAGCCCCCAGATATACCTTTCCACCTTCTTGCTTTCTAGGGCCATCATCCATGGGCAAAGTATTGTCAAATGACTGAACGTATTCGTATAGGTTGTGATGTCCGAGCCCACCATAGTCAATTCCCAAAGTTCCTGTTCAAGTTTCTGGATCTCACCCCTTGGGCAGTACTCTCGCAGCAACATTTGCTTCAGGTTCTCCCAACCCATGGAGTTTGCCACCACCAGAGTTAGTGACTTGACGTGGCCATTCCACCATGTTAGGGCTCGTTCGGAGAAAGTACAGGCGGCAAATTTTACTTTGCTTTCTTCGGGGCATGAGCATATGTCGAACACAGCTTCCGTTTTCTCTATCCATTGGGATAGAGCCATCACTCCCCCAGTTCCATTAGTGGGGATGGGTTTGTTGTTGGAGAAGTCTTTATAGGTACACTCCCTGGAGCGACCTTGGTTTTGGCCATTAGTAGAGCTATTTATTCCTCCTCCTGATCTATTGTTACTCATTTGTGCCATTGCTGCGGTTACGACAGCCTGAAAGGTAGCAGCATCCATTGATGGAGGGGGTGGTGGAGGTGGTGTTGGTGCTCCGTTTGTATTGAAGCATCGAGGATTTCTCCTTGGTGGCATGATTCTGCCACAAGTTAAGAGACGAATTCTTGATAAGTCATTAGAAGGTTTTAGTATTATAAGTTTTAGTTCTGAACATTTCTGGTTTTTGCATGATAATGGAAACTTTCAAAAATAAGTGTATGATTCTTTTAAGAATTAAATGGAACACTCAAGGAAATAATAAATGTGTGTCAATTTCATTGATATTAGTATATGATACAACGATCAGGAAAATTTGACCTTTTATAGGTCTAGGGTACATCAATGAAAATGGGAAAATTTGACAGCATTCCGGCCTCCGAATTGTGTACTCACAATCCGTCGGGTTTACATTTATACAAGAAAAGGTAACACCAACACTTAGCCGATAGGTATAAATATAGCGCCAGTAGTACGCGCTCTACTCCGAGCGGGTGGCACGCTGCGGACCATGGTATGTGGAATTCCGAGATTGGGCTACTTGACGTTCAGCCTCGATGACACGCCTCTCCATTGCGGCTTGGCTTCTACGGAGCTCCATCACTTCGGCTCTAGTAGTAGTGATGTCCTTATGCATGGAAAAGGTGTGCTCTATTGTTCGCTCATGCTCTTCGTCCAGACGACGAAGGCGTACCGCAGTGAAAGCAGCGGTGGCCCCAATGTCCAAGAGTTGGCTGGCATTTGCTCTTGCTTGCTCGCCTTGGTTGGCAATGCGACAAACCATGACAGGGAGTGCTCTATCAACCGAACCCCCGTTGCTGAGGTTATAAAAGCCTCGTGTCATGCCGTAGGGTGGGTGTTGCCCTTGTTCCCTGCTCCATCGCTTCAGATCCACAGCCCAGCGGGGCGCCGGGCCCTGAAAGTTACTTTGGGGATTTGCTGCTCCTCGGGGAGGATTATAGATCTCGGGTTCCGAGTCAGTGCTCCCACCATCTCCTTCCTCTTCTGACTCTTCATTTGGGTCTTCCTCGGGATCCTCTTCGGAATCCTCTTCTGGCTCCTCCTCGGGAATCTCTTCGGGATCTTCCTCTGGGTCCTCTTCAATCCAGCCTCCATTACCCTGGTTAGGGTAGTAGGGATCCACGGGAATGTGAAATCCTGCCATTTTATCTAGTCGAGAAATAGAGGTAAGAGAATTTTATAAAAACTTGGGAGTAAAAAGGTAATTTTTTGATAAATAAATTTTTTATTTATTTGATGATTTCCTAAATTTAACTAAATATCGAGGTTCGCACGATTATAACAGTTCTTTTAGCAAAATATTCCTATAGTATTTTAAATTTGTAAGTTTGATTCTAATATTTCATTTGGTAAGTTTTCGACTTGTTGCTTACTACGACCATTCCCCAACATATGTTGGTCATATCTCGGATAAATATAGTTGATCAGGCTATATTCATCCTTGATCTGATTACATATCCCGAGGCCTAGTCGTAGCGTCACAACTTGTCTTAATACTTTTGAAATTTTTTGGCTATGATACTAGACCGATGCATGCATGTATTTTATACTTTTATAAAACTAGCATTTTAAAAAGTATGTCTTGTGAAAACGTTTTTAAATCCGAGGGTTTTAGTCCCTTTGCATTTATAGTTGTATATCTTATGTGGTTCGATATACTTAGTTCACTATAAACAATGCTCTGATACCAATCTGTCACACCCCCAAACCAGAATGGCGGAAACATTCGGGGGTGGATGACTTCATGTAGTATCATAACAGTTGAATATTGTAAAGAAAGTAAACGCAACCATCATAAATATAATAAAAACTTACATTGTTGCGTGTAATACATGTTTCAAAAGAATATTACAAATATGATGAGTTAAAATGTTTTGATAATAGACGCCTTAGCGTTCCTTCTTCAAAAGCTGATGGTTACCTGTATTACTGATTCCCTAATAAATACAAGTAGTTTTGAAAAAGTGTTAACAATTAAGTTGGTAAGTTCATAAGAGTTGTGTACTGAAAATTTGTATGTCCTTTGGTAAAAATAACTTAACGTGTTTTCCAGAAAATCCAATATTTTCTACATGTAGTCTGAAAAAGTTCCAAAGGCTGGTATTGCAATAGTATCTTTCGTGCTCAAATAGTGAAAGTGTATTTATACTCAAATAATGTATTTACTGTATGCATCAAAAGTCTCGTAAATCAAACTTATTTTAATACTCCGTGTGAGTTTTATAACCATGCTATTGACCCAGATTGCCTGTAACAACGTTCTTCTGGCGTTGTAGTGTTATGACGTTTGTCATCCCAGACCTGCCGGTCTAACTGTAGCTAACAGTTTAGGTGCGGGATTGTCAATCCCGTATAGATATATACACAAATATCACGCTCTCCCTCCGAGAGATTATGGTTTATAATACAGGACTTGAAATGCGTATTTGAGAGTACGTTGAAGCTGAATGTCTCACAACACTTAGTATTAATAGATTTACGAAAAAGAAAAGTCTATATTTCATGTGGATGAAAGTATTTCATTTTCACAATGTTTACGTAAAGATGTAATGAATAACCCGTAAACTATACCCATTATAGTTTTTCCGAAAGTGTGTTCCATTTGGTGGTAAAAACTTGATGTAATACTAACTTTGCATGTAAAGTATAACGTTGATATCGATGTTATTTAAAATTTATAAAAATGTAGATGATGTATTTGAATATGTATAAAACGATGTATATCTTGGCACTTAAGTTTTTCTCGTAATGCACTTGTATTTCCCCCCCCCCCCCCCTAAAACATGAAAAGATATGAAAATGCAGGGGCATGAACTCACCTGGAAAGTGTGGTGATTTGAAGAAAATGAGATTTTTCTCGGGCGGCGCTTCGACCGGAAAGTGGTGTAATTCTCGGGAATCTCGGAGCTTCGTACCTTCGTCGGGACTGAGGTATGAAACCGGGAAGTCGGGATCGTCTCGGGATGCTAAACGGGGAGTAAAAGTGAGAGAGAAGAGAGACTTGGGCAAGGAAAGTCGGAGGTCTCGCATGGTATTTATAGGTGAGGAAAACTGCCCTCGTACGTTGGGCGTACACCGAAGTACGCAGGGCGTACCTCGTACGCTGGGCGTACCCTCGTACGCGGGGCGTACGTCAGCGATGATGTCACGGTCTCCGGTCTTCGGTAGAGTGTAGAGGCGACGTGGTCGATCTGAGGCCCTCCATTCAGTATGTTGGGCGTACTCCGAAGTACGCTGGACGTACTCCTTCGGATAAGCTTCGTAATGCATGCCAAAAACTTCAAAAATGCGTAACTTTCGCATACGAGCTCCGTTTTTGACGTTCTTTATATCCACGCGTAGGTGAGAAAATACTCTACAACTTTCATTTAGACTTCGTCGGCTAGTTTTGAATTTAATTTTTAATATTATATTTTAAATAGGGCGGGACAGGATAATTCCGTTAAAAATCCATAACTTCTTCATCTGATGTTCGTTTTCGTCTGTCTTTTTACCATTGTACTACTATTGGAGAGATCTTAAACTCTCGTTTAGGTTGCATCGGCTAAAAATCGCTCGATCTTTATTTCGAGTTTTTAGCTGTCTACCGTTGTTCCGAAACTTAGAAAAATCGTAACTTCCTCATACGAAGTCAGATTTGGGCGTTCTTTTTATGCATGCTCACGGTTTAGCGTAATCTACGACTTTCGTTTAGATACCTAAGGCTAAAAAGTATTTTATTGAAGTTTCTCTTTTTACGCTTAATAGTGTTTTACCGGGTGTGTCGTGGATTTTCGATTGGTCATAACTTCTTTGTTATAACTCGGATTTGAGTGTTCTTTATATTTTTGGAAACCTTGGCACGATATCTAACACTTTATGCCTCCCAATTTAGATTTTAGAACACTTCATTTTTGACGCTAATTTCATTGTTTCCAAATAGTTCATTATATTTGACTTTTTGAATGTTACATTTACTTGAAAAATATCGTGTTGTCACATCTCTTCCCACTTCTTGTTGGTTAAGTAAATAAGCCAAAGTGTTTAAAACTTCTAGAAAAGTCGATATGTTTCCATATAGACTTTCCATAATTGCTCTTTGTGTTACCAGACCATATTTTTTTTGGACAACCACATATCTACAAATATGTAATCAGATGTCAAATATTTTATTTATATAATAATCATATATGAATAGTGTTAGAATAGGTGTCTAAGCCCATAACTATAATTGGTATATACTTGAATTGATAGTAGCACAATCCTTTTGGGTTGCCTTCATATTAGCAACTAGACAGGATGATTAATTGAGAATGAGGAAGAATTTATTAATTTGATTAATAAATTGAAATGAATGATTTATTAATGTATTATGTATATAATATATTAATTAGAAATCATATTATTTGATTAATAGTTAAACATAAATGAATTGGAATTAATTTTTGGATTAATTGATTAATTAAAAGTGTATGGGCTGTTTGGTACTTTATTGATAGTTAAGGAAAGAAGCTCTAGAACCCACCTAAAGAGGTTTGCGCGAAAATCCTCTAGAGAAGCTCTAGAATTTTCATCCAAGGGCTTAAGATGGAAGATTTGAGGCTTTCTTGGTCCTTAAGCAAAGTAATTAGGGTTTCCTACTCTTAAGCCTAGCTTTGGCTCTAAGCCACCTCACTATATAAAGACCCATGCCCTTATGAATTTCGACCACTGGAAACCCTAGAGAGTTGCAGCCGAAATTTGAAGCATCTTCCTCCCTCTAACATCTCATCCTCTTGCTAAGTGTGTTTGTGATTCATTAGAGGTATTACACTTGCGATACTTGCTCTCAAGATTTAATATCTACAAGGTTTTGGATTGTTATTACCACATAACAATCAAAGGTATGTATTTTAATCCTTATTATGTGATTTTCGATTATTATCTATAGATCTAGGGTTTGAATGTTGTTGTTCATATGGTATGTTCAATTAGAGAAGACATAGATCTTATTAGGGTTGCATGCACACATAGGATTGTATGTTTATGTTAAAATCCATTAGTGGTATCAGAGCATAGGTTTAGTTTTCTATTGAATTGATACTAATATGAACTTGAACAAGTAAAAGTTTTACATAATTTGTTATATGTTCCGCCACCACAACGTGGTGTTCTTCACCACGACGTGGTGCCTGAGATTTTTTCCTTTCCACGACGTGGGAATTAGTTACCACAACGTGCTAAGCAGTTAGATGCAAAAAATTTGGTTTTGATATTTTTTAAAATTGATTAGGATAATTACCTTTTATAATATTGTTTAATTGTGTACACCTGGATATTTTGAATTGTAATTTGATATCCTTATCTAAAATTAATGATTGGTTATATTTTAATTTAATTGATTGGATATTAATTTTGAAATTTTAAAATATGGCCTTAGTATTTTTGTACAATTTAAAAATACACCCTTATATTATATGTAACATTAAAAGTCTAATTTTAATATATATATATATATATATATATATATATATATATATATATATATATATATATATATATATATATATATATAAGATAAGTCAGTCGAACCGCTAGTACACCTCATTCACGAAGCCGATCTATAAGGGGAATTTAAGGAAATGGTGAAACATCCCAAAAATACAGACCAAAAATTTCTTTTTAAAATCATTTAGTAAAAACCATAATCCATAAATATCATAATAAATCATAAATCATATCTCTCAAAACATCATGCCAAATACTATATCACGAACATGTGAGAAAAATATCAGAGTCTAAACAATCCCAGGCTAAAACTGTGGTGTGTGCCATGCGATCATCCTGAGCTCTTCCCCTTACTAGTGGAAGTACCTGAAACCAAAACTGAAAATTTTAAGCACGAAGCTTAGTGAGTCTCCCCAACTTCCACATAACATACACATATTACATAACATATCTTGGGCCCCGCCCCTGCTACATCGAGTCAAGCTCAGCATCGGCTTTCCCGACATCAGGCCTCGCCCGACATCGAACCCTATTCGGCATCGGGCCCCACCCGGCATCAAGCAGATCTCGGCATACATATACATATCAACAAACATATAACATAAGCAGATAATACTAGCATATAAACATTCCTCGGGCCCCGCCCGACATCAGACCGAGATCCAGAAACATACTAACATTCCTCGGGAACCGCCCCGGCATCGGCCCGGAGTCCGGATCATACTATCATATCATATTAACAAGACATTCCTCGAGATTTCCCCGACATCGGTCCTAAGCTCGAAACACATAACACATAACAGACACATGCAAGAATCACAAAGACATCAAGCATACAAGAATACAAGTATTCTTCGGGACCGCCTCGACATCGGATCGAAATCCAGAAAACATATAAACCTACTTCGGGCCCCGCCCGGCATCGGACCGTGGTCCGAAACTATTACTATCTGAACGGGTCGGCCTTGGTGCCTTAGACCCGTTCCTATAGGAGAAAACTCACCTTGTAAGGCTGACTGCTGAAACTCGAGTGAAGAATCTCTGACTACTGCTCCGGCGACTCCCCGGCTATCAACTACATAATACACTTAATCAAAATCTGATAATCCTTCTTAGGGTAAAATGACCATTTTACCTTTGGCCAAAGTCAACATCCAGGTCAAAGTCAAAGTCAAGGTCAACTCTCAGTCAATGCCAACTCATCGAGTTCCTTCCCAGACTCGTCGAGTTCTTCCTGTCATATAACCAGGACACAACAACTTTAACTCGTCGAGTTCTTCAGCTTCCGAGTCCCAATCGTGTCCAACCCACTGAGTCATCTCCTAGACTCAATGGTTTCACTCAAAACCAGAAAAGGGTTAAGGGTTCGCGACCCGACTCGCCGAGTCCAAGAACAACTCAGCGAGTCCTCCTTATTACAAATCCATTCGGTCGATTCTAATCCATTCCAATGCTTCCAACTTGTAGATCTGGACTCCTTAGGCTAGCATTACATGTAAAGTTGCTAACTTTACATGCATGTATGGTGTTATGAAGCTAAATCACCCATTACAAGCTAAAATGAAGGTCTAAATCATGGAATAAGGCCATCGCTGAATAATGGTGGCAACGTTGAGCTTCTAAAGCTCAAGAGTGCCTAGATGTGAAGTCCTTTCATCCCCAAGAGTTCAAATCTCGGAATGACCTTGGAAATGGCCCAAAAATGACATCATACAAGGTCAAATGAAGATCTAATTGAATAGAAGCCAAGGCATAAGCTTTATACCTCTATCAAAACAGAAATGAGTCCTTGGCTCTGGATCTTCAACCTTCCTTCTGCAACTCCAAGCCTTTGCTTCCTTCTTCTAGATTTAAATCACAACAATGGCAAAGAAATAACTCAAGATCACTCAAGGTTGATTAGGGTTTCGAGATTAGGGTTTGGATATGATGGAGGCTGGGATGGAGGCCATATATGATGCTTAAAATAGGGTACAAGCCCTAAATATTAGGGTTTCATCCAGACTGTGTTACTGGTCGAGTCAGGACTTCGACTCGTCGAGTAGCTCACTTAAAATATGCGCATATTCTACCTTCTACTCGACGAGTTAGGGCTACCAACTCGTCGAGTAGCCCTTCCAAAATGAATAAAATAATAGAGTTAAATGCATACCAGGAACCAGACGTTACAATTCTCCCCCACTTGTCTTAGACTTCGTTCTCGAAGTCTGCTGCATCTGAAAACAACTCTGGGTAGTTTTCCCCCATCTCCTCCTTGGGCTCCCAAGTCCACTCCGAGCCCTTGTGGTGTTGCCATTGCACCTTTACCAACTCCACCCTCTTGTTCCTCAAATCTTTCGAATTCTTGTCAAGGATAGCTACAGCTCACTCAATGTAGTTCATGCTGTCATCAACCTGAATGTCCTCCAGGGGTACCACTGCTGAATCATCCACTAAGCACTTCCTCAACTGAGAAAACATGGAAAGTGTTGTGGATCTGGCTGAGATCTGCTGGAAGGTCTAACCAGTAAGCAACCCGACCCACCCGGGCCAAAACCCTAAACGAACCGATGTACCTGGGGCCTAACTTGCCCCGTTTCCAAAAGCGAATGACAACCTTCCAGGGTGACACCTTCAGGAGGACCATGTCGCCCACCTGGAACTCTAAATTTGAATGCCTCTTGTCGGCGTAGCTCTTGTGCCGATTCTGAGTAGTCTGGAGCCTGCTCCGGACCTGCTAGATCCTCTCAGTAGTCTTGAGTACTACTTCAGTACTCCCCATAACTCTCTGACCGACCTCAACCCAATAGATTGGGGTCCTATACTTCCTCCTATAAAACATCTCGAAGGGAGGTCGGTCTATGCTTGCGTGGTAACTGTTTTTATACGAAAAATCCGCTAATGGAAGATACGTATCCCAAGTGCCACCGAAATCTAAAACATATGCGCGTAGCATGTCCTCGAGAGTCTGTATTGTCCTCTCGCTCTGTCCGTCTTTCTAAGGGTGAAAAGCGGTGCTGAAGTGGAAACGAGTACCTATCTCCGTGTGAAACCGCTTCCAAAATCTGGAAGTGAAACGGACATCTCGGTCTGACACCACCGAGACAGGCACCCCATGTCATGCCACTATCTCACACACATATATCTCAGCCAACTTCTCGGCCGATATGCTCTCCTAGATCGGGATAAAATGAGCGCTCTTGGTCAACCGATTCACGATGACCCATAACGAATCTAATCCACGTGCGGTCCTGAGAAGCATGGTAATGAAATCCATGGTGATATCTTCCCATTTCCACACGGGAATGTCTAGCGGCTGCATCTTGCCATGTGGTCTTTGGTGCTCAGCCTTGACTTTCCTGCAGGTCAGGCACCTCTCCACATACCATTCTACGTCCCGCTTCATGTAGGGCCACCAATAATCTGGCCGAAGATCCCGATACATCTTCGTCGCCCCAGGATGGATGAACAACCTCGAATTATGGGCCTCATCCATCAGAACATGTCGTACTCTGACCCAATACGGAACCCAGACCCTCCCATGCAAGCTTAGCAACCCTCGACTATCATAATCAAATGAGGCCACTCGGCCTACAATCCTCTCACACTTCTGGCGCTCTTCCTTCAGGCCCTCAACCTGCGCCTCTCTAATCTGCTCCAACAGTGGAGCGATCACTGTCATCCTCAAACATATGTCTCTAATCGGAGCCGCTACCGCCTTGCGGCTCAGGGCGTCGGCCACCACATTGGCCTTGCCCGGGTGATAAAGGATCTCACAATCATAATCCTTTACCACATCTATGTTGGGTTTTGAGCATTCTAACACTCCTAAGGTGTTCATGCAACCCTAGAAACCTTGGATCTATGTTTGACTAAAATACATGCAAAATAATTTTCCAAGGTCCATAACCTATCTAGCATGGCATGGGGTACTTTTAAACATAAAAGATACTAGAAGAATTACATACCTTTAGTAGTGAGTTGATTCCTTAGGGGTTTGAGAGCTTAGCACCAATAATGTGAATGCCTCAAATGGAAATCACAAATCACCACAAACTTGGAAAAACCCTATGAGAGAGTATACAAGCTCTAGAAATTGGCCACTCTTATGCACACACACATAGTGTCTTTTCAGGCACCACAAGCCTCTTTATATAGTGTAGATGATTAGGGTTATGAACCATGCAAACCCTAATAACCATGTCTTTTCCTTTTCAAAGGATCCATGGGTTAAAAGCTCCATGGATCATCCATGGACTCCCATACAAGCTTAGCCCATTTCCTAATGAGTATTAGCCCACACCATATAAATACAATAGCCCATTATTTAATTAGTCACCTTTTGATCACTAAATTAATTCATAATTAATTTAATATCAATACTAATTAAATAATATGATTTCATATTAATATATTATAACTTATAATATATTAATAAGTCACAAATATACTATTCTCATAATATTATCCATATAAATAGTTCGGGTGAAGTACAACCCAAATGGACCATGCCAGGTCGGGTCAAGTATATACCAAATAAGTTATGGACTTAGACACCTTATCCAACAGTCTCCCACTTGGATAAGTCTGATAACTGTATTTTCCTATATAGCTTCAGGAACCAACCGACAATCGTAGCTCTCGAAAACTCTGTTCAACTGTGAAGCGCCATTTTAGATAAGTGATCATATAATCCTCTGCTCTCATGATATCAGTCGGACAAATACATAGAACAATGTCTTACTTATTGTCCAGCAGTTTGTTTCCCGATTTCCGATTTGTATGACAAAGAACTTAATCGAACACATCAATTTAGTTCTGACCGGGCCCGGTACATAGGTCAAAATAAAATCATCGAGGGGCCCCGATATCGCTTCTAACTCAAGAAGGAACAGATAAACTTCGACTCATATGCTTGTTCTACTACTTTTTGAATTGTACACAAAGGCACGTTTTATAACATCAAGTTACTGATGCGTTTTCGTGCAATCAATGCACAACCAACTCATAGGCAACAACTCATATCTCTAGGTTTGAAGACTTATATGATATTACTGTCTCACGATCACTCGAGATAAATTCCATGAAGTGATACAAGTGAGCGTGGGTTTATTCCAATACTCATAACTTATGAGCACTCATGAATGTTGCAGCAACCATTGCTATGGCTAAACACCTTTAGTCATCTACAAGCCTAATTCATGACAGTCTTGATTCATACCTACTTCCAACATATGACCAACTGTATAGAATTTGAATAAATTTATTATTCTGGAAGTCAAAACATGCAAAGTTGAAACAATAGTAAATAACTGACAATGATAGCAACACCTTACTCATAAATAAATCACAACTTTTATTCATCATCAAACGTCGATTACATTTTACAAGTTTCAGTAATAACTATCTAATCCGTAAAACTAATATCATCCCTTAGCCCGATGCGCCTCGCATGCTGCAAATGCCTAACCCTCGTCAGTTCCTTCGAAAGGGGGTCCGCAGGAGTAGCAGTGGACTCATCAAGATCCTTTAGTTCCTTATTGAGGACATATTCCTTGTCCTTGTAACAAGTAACCATCCTGATGTTCCGGATCCAATCCATGAAGTTGGAACCATCAAAGATGACTCTCCCATAAAGTTTCATGAGAGAGAAGGAGCCAGTAGGGTTAGAGCCCGAAGCATTGTTGTTGGAAGACATCTAAAAAGAAGAAAACAAGTTTAGATTAGATATAAAGATAATCCTTAATAAGACACCCAAATGTAATATTAAGGCTAGGATCCAACACAATATATTATAAATCAGAAGAGGGATGTCGTAATCTAAGCCATAACATATTTGAAGGTAGGTGAACGACGATTCACCAACTTCCACCATGAAAAACGAAATGAATTATTAGGTTTAATTGGTTTTGAAATTCCTAGATTCTTTTGCGATTCATTGAACTTTTCAATGGCATGTTTCAATCTCGATTGTGCCCTTCAAGTTTTGTGACTGGGATGCCGAGGATCACAAAACAAGGTGTGAATAACCATGCAAATTCACTTGGTACCCTTAATATTATCACCTAATCAATGTGTTGGCTAACCAGACGCGCTCCACCGATCTATGATAAACATTAAGTCACCCTTCGTGATCCTTACTAGTCCAAGTTAGTGTGCCAGGTAACCATACACGCTGCACCAACGACTTGGTAAGGTACAAAGTGTGAATTTCATGGGTTAGCACCATTTTCACATTTTCCTAAAGTAACTAAGCTTGGGAATTTATAAAACATTTAGTTACTTTATAATAATCATTATACTTTTTAATGAGAATTTAAAGTCATTGTCCTACCCGTTCGGCTAACGACCGTCCACCGATCAAGGAAGCGGTGGGTGAGAATGGACACCCATTAAGCTGCCATTTTATAGGCAACAACCTTATACCCCCCTTATAGACTGGCTTCGTGAATGAGGCCTACTAACGGTAAAACGACTTAATCTTATACATATATATAATTATTAACCATTAATGTTATAAATAGTATAAGGGTTGAATTTTAACTTTTAAAACTCTAAGGGTTGGAATTAAAGTATATTAAAGTGTGTGCAACTTTACAAATTTCAAAACTTGAGGACAAGTTTTGAAACTATTCAAAACATTTCAATTCATAACTTATGAATTAAAGGTTCATAAAAATGAAGACTCTTCATTTTCATGTAACTTATGTGTTTTAAATGTGCATAAAAGAAAGTGACCTTTGGAAATCCATAACTTGAGGACAAATTATAGACTTCATTAAAACACATAAATGATCAAGAATTAATTAATAAACAATTTAGCAAATAATTCCTATGATCTAACAATAATTCATAAGAACATGAACATCATATCAAAATTTCAAGAACATATGAACACATATAAACATGTAATTTTGATATTGGCCATTGTAAAGGGATTAACATAAACATTACACCATCTAAAACAGGTTTTAAAACATCAAAACAGTTTAGGGTAATGTTTCTAGTCTATTTCCAGCAGCAAAAGTCGAAAAAATGCAGTCAGAGCCTCCTACTCGACGAGTAGGATGAATTTGTGCTTGGATTCGTCGAGTCCCCCCATGGACTCGGCGAGTCCCCTGTTCAGACAGCAAAAAACTTCGACTTTTTCAGCTATTTTGCATCAAGTATCAAACAAACAAGCCTAGGCTCTGATACCACTGTTGGGTTTTCAGCATTCTAACACTCCTAAGGTGTTCATGCAACCCTAGAAACCTTGGATCTATGTTTGACTAACATACATGCAAAATAATTTTCCAAGGTCCATAACCTATCTAGCATGGCATGGGGTACTTTTAAACATAAAAGATACTAGAAGAATTACATACCTTTAGTAGTGAGTTGATTTCTTAGGAGTTTGAGAGCCTAGCACCAATAATGTGAATGCCTCAAATGGAAATCACAAATCACCACAAACTTGGAAAAACCTTATGAGAGAGTATACAAGCTCTAGAAATCGGCCACTCTTATGCACACACACATAGTGTCTTTTCAAGCACCACAAGCCTCTTTATATAGTGTAGATGATTAGGGTTATGAACCATGCAAACCCTAATAACCCACGTCTTTTCCTTTTCCAAGGTTCCATGGGTTAAAAGCTCCATGGATCATCCATGGACTCCCATACAAGCTTAGCCCTTTCCCTAATGAGTATTAGCCCACACCATATAAATACAATAGCCCATTATTTAATTAGTCACCTTTTGATCACTAAATTAATTCATAATTAATTTAAGATCAATACTAATTAAATAATATGATTTCATATTATTATATTATAACTTATAATATATTAATAAGTCGCAAATATACTATTCTCATAATATTATCCATATAAATAGTTCGGGTGAAATGCAACCCAAATGGACCATGCCGGGTCGGGTCAAGTATATACCAAATAAGTTATGGACTTAGACACCTTATCCAACAATCTAACCACCGACGCTGCCTCATGTTCAGATTCGGCTGATCCATGAGCTACCTCAAACTCTTGTGGTCCGTGTAAATGGTACAACGGACCCCGTAGAGGTAATGCCGCCAAATCTTGAGGGCGAACACCACTGCCCCCAGCTCTAAATCATGCGTCGGATAGTTAGCCTCATGAGGCTTCAGCTGCCTCGACGCGTAAGCTATCACATGACCCCTCTGCATCAGAACTGCACCCATGCCCGTAATCGACACGTCACATTACACCACGAAATCATCTACTCCCTCGGGCAGAGTCAAAATCGATGCCTCGCATAACCGTTGTCTCAGAGTATCGAAGGCTGCCTGCTACTCAGGCCCCCAGCGGAATCTCACCGACTTCTTGGTCAGTCGGGTCAAAGGAACAACAATCTTGGAGAAATCCTGGATGAATCTCCTATAATAACCTGCTAGACCAAGAAAACTCCAAATCTCAGTTGGAGACCTCGGAACCTCCCACTGCATCACGGCCTCTATCTTGGCCGGATCGACCAGAATACCCTTCTGGTTGACGAGATGCCCTAGAAACTGCACCTCGCACAACCAGAACTCACACTTGGAGAACTTCGCAAAAAGTTTCTCCCTCCTCAGTGTCTCCAGCACCTCCCTCAGGTGCTCCTCATGTTGCTACTGAGTCTTGGAATAGACCAAGATATCATCAATGAAAACTATCAAAGACCGATCTAGCATCGGTCTGACACACTCGGTTCAGGAGATCCATGAACGCGGCTGGAGCGTTGGTGTAACGCCTGGTTCCTGGAATGAATTTAACTTTATTATTTTATTCATTTTGGAAGGGCTACTCGACGAGTTAGTGGCCCTAAATCGTCGAGTAGAAGGCAGAATATGCGTGGGTTTTAAGTGAGCTAATCGACGAGTCGAAGTCCTGACTCGACGAGTAGGACACTCTGGATGAAACCCTAATGTTTAGGGCTTGCACCCTATTTAAGCATCATATTTGGCCTCCATCCTAATTTCCATCACCTCCAAACCCTAATCTCGAAACCCTAATCAACCTAGAGTGATCTTGAGCTATTTCTTTGCCATTGTTGTGATTTAAAGCTACAAGAAGGAAGTAGAGGCTTGGAGTTGCAGAAGGAAGGTTGAAGATCCAGAGCCAAGGACTCATTTCTGTCTTGATAGAGGTATAAAGCTTATACCTGGGCTTCTATTCACTTAGATCTTCATTTGATCTTGTATTTTGTCATTTTGGGCCATTTCCAACGTCATTCTGAGATTTGAACTCTTGGGGATGAAACGACTTCATATATGGGCACTCTTGAGCTTTAGAAGCTCAAAGTTGCCACCTTTATTCAGAAATGTCCCTATTCCATGACTTAGACCTTCATTTTAGCTTGTAATGGGTGTTTTAGCTTCATAGCACCATGCATGCATGTAAAGTTAGCAACTTTACGTGTAATGCTACTCTAAGGAGTCCAGATCTACAAGTGGAAGCACTGGGATGGATTAGAATCGACTGAATGGATTTGTAATAAGAAGGACTCGACGAGTTGTTCTTGGACTCGGCGAGTCGGGTCGCAAACCCCTAACCCTTTTCTGGTTTTGAGTAAAACTATTGAGTCTAGGAGATGACTCGGTGGGTTGGATAAGATTAGGACTTGGAAGCTGAAGAACTCGACGAGTCCAAGGAACGGGTCTAAGGATTATCAGATTTTAATTAAGTGTATTATGTAGTTGATAGCCGAGGAGTCGCCGGAGCAGTAGTCAGAGATTCTTCACTCGAGTTTCAGCAGTCAGCCTTACGAGGTGAGTTTTCTCCAGTATGAAGGGGTATAAGGCCATAATGCCGGCCTGTTTAAATGTTAGTATTTCCGGGCTACAGTCCGATGTCGGGCATGGCCCGATGTAGGTTATATGCTTTCCGGATTATGATCCGATACCGGGGCGGTCCCGAGGAATGTTTATGTATGCTTGATGTCTTTGTGATTCTTGCATGTTATGTGTTATGTTTTCCGGGCTTCAGTTCGATGTCGGGGAAAGTCCGATGTATGTTAGCCTATATGTTATGTGTTATGTGTTCCGGACTCCGGTCCGATGCCGGAGCAAGCCCGATGAATGTTTATATGCGTATGTATGTGCTTATGTTATATGATATGTTGTATCGGGGCAAGCCCGATGAAAGGTATATGCTTATGTTATTGTTTATGATATGGTGTATGTAGGTCGGGTCAAGCCCGATGCCGGACGGGGTCCGATGCTAGACGCGATCTGATGCCGGGCGGAGTCCCAAATTATGTTTATGTTATGTGTTTATGTTATGAGCATTGTTGATATGTTTATATGTATACCGGATCTCGGTCCGATGCCGGGCGGGGCCCGATGTACTGGGCTAGGCCTAAGTTATGTGATTAAGTGTATGGTATGTGGTAGTTTGGGGAGACTCACTAAGCTTCGTGCTTACAGTTTTCAGTTTTGGTTTCAGGTACTTCGGTTTCAAAAGAGGAGCTCGAGATGATTGCAGTGCACACACCATTTGTTTAGCTTAGGGTGTTTATACTCTGATATATTTTGACATGTGACTATGATACATGACTTATGATTTTTATATGATGAAGATATTTATGGTTTTACTAATGATTTAAAAATGAAACTTTTGGACTGTATTTTTGGGATGTTTCAGTTGGTGAGCCCAAACGACAACACCACAAACTCATAATGACCATAGCAAGTCCTAAAAGCCGTCTTCTGGACATCCTCGTCCTTGACTCGCATCTGGTGATAACCTGACCGTAGATCAATCTTGGAGAACCAAGATGCTCCCTGCAGTTGGTCAAACAAATCATCTATCGTCGGGAGTGGGTAACAGTTCTTCTCCATTACCTTCTTCAGGTCCCGGTAGTCAATACACATGCGATGTGACCCGTCCTTCTTCTTCACAAACAGGATCGGGGCTCCCCATGGCGAACTGCTCGGTCTGATAAATCCCTTGTCTAGCAGCTCCTACAACTGCGTAGACAACTCCTGCATCCCGGTAGGAGCCAATCGATACGTTGCCTTCGCTATCGAAGTCACATCAGGGACTAGGTTAATCCTGAACTCGACCTTCCTCTCCGGGGGTACCCCAGGCAGATCCTCCGGAAATACGTCCGGGTACTCTCGCACTACTGGTACGTCATCCACTGTCGCCTTATCCTTATCCTGGGTATCCATTACATGGGCAATATAACCTGCGCACCCCTGCTGAAGGTAGCGCCTAGCTCTCGCTGCTGAACATAGAGTCAACCCATGCGACAACCTCTCGCCTTGAATCACTAACCCTCCCCCACTAGGAGTCTGAACCCTCACTAGCTGCTGGTCGCAGTCGATGACTGCCGCATTGGGGCTCAACCAATCCATACCAACTATAACCTTATTCTCTAACAGGGGAATAGGAACTAGGTCCACTGAAAACTGCTCATCAAAAAATAGTAGCGTACATCCGCAGTAAACCCTCACGACCCGTACCGTCCTATCATCTGCTATCTCAACGTCCAATGGACACTCTAGCTCCCCCGGAGCTCCAACGAATCGCTTGCTAAGTGCGAGCGACACAAAAGATCGGGTAGCCCCCGAATCAAACAATATCAGAGCAGATATAACGTTCACTAAGAACGACCCTATACTAAAACACATAAACATGAGCGACAATCAATATAAATAAAGAGATAAGGAGAGAGTACATATATCAGTCACAACATCGGGAGCCGCACGTGCCTCCTCTGCAATCAGCTGAAAAGCCCTGCTCCTCGCTGTGGGCGCCTTTCCCCGGCCCTGTCGGCCATCTATAATCCTCAATGTGGCAGGATCGGGTGCCGCCACCTGTCCTGCTGTTTCCAGACTCTGAAACTAGGCCTTCTTGTGCCCCTCTGATTGTATTGGAAGCAAATCAGATCTGAAACTGTTGTGGTGGTGGTGGTAGCTTTACAATCCCTACTCATATGACTAGTTCGGCCTCACTTGAAGCAGCCCAAACTCCCCGCCCTGCATGCCCCCCTCGTGCGTCTTGCCGCACTTGCTACACCGGCTACGGCCCTGCTGGCTCCTCGATCTATGATCTGACACCTTGGGCTTCTTGCCCGCACTCACTATCTGCACCCCCCTCGGGTTTCCTCTTCCTCTCCATCTGCATGTCTAGCTCCCTTTCCTAAGCTCTCGCAATCATATCTTCCAGCGTCTTGCAGCTGGAACGGATCACAAAATGTCGTATATCGCTCCTCAACATCTCATAATATCGGGCCTTCTTCATCTCCTTGTCCGCCACATACTGCGGAACAAGTAGGGACCTCTCCTTAAACTTGGCGGTGATCTCCGCCACAGTCTCAGTCGTCTGCTCCAGATCCTAGAACTCCCTTGCTAGCTGTTGCACCTCAATCACAGGTGCAAACTAGACCCTGAACCTGGCCGAGAAATCACTACAGGTCATAGCATCTAGCACTGTATCATCCCTAATGGCTCTCCCAACCTCATCCCACTAGTCACGTGCCTTGTCCTTCAGAAGACAGGACGCTAGTCTAACCTTGTCCCTATCGGGACATCTGCTGGTGCGGAATGCATTGGCGACATCCGCCAACCATCTGGTGCTAGCAATGGGGTTCTGAGCCCCATGATAGTCGGGAGCTCCACAAACCCTGAACTCCCGGAAGGTCAGTGTGCACGATCCCATGTTGAAACATTAAAAGTGACCCTCTTAAACTTATAAGAGATCCGAAGTTGCTTATGGAACCGCAGTCAATCTCACCTCGCAGTCAGATCAGCAACCGCAGTCATTGTCATCAGTTTCTTAGATTCAGTCTTTTATCTGTTCTTGTACTTTCTTTTATCCATAGTGCCCTGCATGACAACTCAAACAGATTAGGCTGTATGTAATCTTCAAGACTCTATAAATAGAGTTCTTTATTTCTCAATGAAAACACCTCTCTTACGCATCTTGAATCTTATCACTTATCTTTCTCTCTACTATCTTATCACCTAAATATAATCGTAACTCCTTGTAATCTCTCTTCGGAGCAAGTCTTTCTAGACTTAATCACTAAGTTTGATCTCACTCACTAACTTCGTCTGATTGCAGTCCTTGTTAAGAATCAACTTAAGTGTATACTTGATATATTACTTGTTGTCTTTTATATTTCCGCAACTAATCATCTAACTATCTAACTCTAACTTATATTATTGTTGAGCTTTATGATCCTTTAAGATTAACTTTAATTTCCGCAATATAAACTTGTTCTAACGTTTGTTCAAGTGTGTTTCTCAAGTTTTTCTCTCAACAAGTGGTATTAGAGCCAAAGTGGTTGCTTTTTGAAGCAAAACTTTGATTTTCAAAAGGCCTTCTATACAACTGAAGCTCATTTCTTGAAAAAACAAAAAAAACTTTAAAAAAAAAGGAAATATGGCACAAGCATTATCTCTCAATGTTTCCAACAGTGTTGGTGGTTCTAATCGAGCCCCAATATTGGTGGCAAATGAATATCATCACTGGTCTCAGAGAATGGAAAGATACTTAAGGAGACTTGCTAGAGATGTATGGCGATCTGTAGAAGAAGGACCACATGTCCCTGTTCTTACACCAGTTGAAACCGACGGCGCCACAGCCAGACTAGGAGGAGGTCAACCAGTCATGAATCGTCCCACCAAAGACGATCTCGATAAAATGGAGAATGATGTTGTTGCTTTTTATGAAATCTCTTGTGGAGTTGCTCCTGACAACTTCGAAATCATCATAAACTGCAAATCAGCAAAAGAGATCTGGGAGGTTCTCAAAAACTTGTATGAGGGCTCAGAACAAGCTCAAGATAAGAAGCTCACAACTGCACTCAATGAGTTCAACAATTTCAAAGCTCATACTGGCGAAAGTTTGGAAGACTCCTTCAAAAGGTTCAACCTGATTGTCACTAAGCTATCTAATGCTGGCACCATTCGCAGCAACCATGAAACAAACCTTCAGTTTCTCAATGGTTTTGGAAGACACTGGACTACTGCTAAGATGATAGTTCAAGGAGATAGAAAGATTCATTATTTGTCTCTCTACAAGCTCTACGGGGAACTGGAATCACAAGAATCCACAATACTCAAAGATTGTGCTGACTTCGGAGGACCACTTGCTCTTATAGCACAAGCTCCACATAATCAATCCTACTCTCCCTCGTACGACAATCCTCCACAGTTATACGAAGCTGACTCAGAGTATGATGATGAAGAAGAATTTCAGAAGGCTATTGCTCTTGTTAGCCAATAGTTCAACCGGCTACCACCTCCTTCTTTTCGTAAGAATCAGCAGTTCAACAAACCTCCATTCAAACACAACTTCAACCCGCAAAATATCCATTCTCGATATCCCAAAAGTTTTCACCCACCACCATAACCTCAGACTACTCAACCCAAAGAGGCACCGAAGCCCATCAATCCAACCGACTCCGGTACCTCTTCAGAAGATAAAAGCGATGTTGTAATTTGTCACAAGTGCAACAAGGAGAATCATTTTGCAAAAGACTGCAAGGCTAACATAGTGAAAGACAGAGCATTCTACCTTAGAATGGCTCACTAATTGGAAGAAAAGGAAAAGGCAAGGGCATACGTAGCCCATGTAAGAAGAGAACATCAAGTTTGGTCATCCGGAGATGAAGACGAATACATCAGCAACATCAAAGGAAAAGGCAAGATCTACATGCTGGCAACTGCGGATGACAATGGGTCTACAAAGCTGGAAAAGAATTACTGCTACATGGAAAAGGATGGAACTCTAAGCATCGTCGAACAGGTAAAACTTATGATTCAAACTCTAAACTATAGCATGCATGACTGTCAACCCTTCATAGACAATCTTAATGACACATGTGTTGCCGTCCTTAGAGACTATAACAAAGCTCTAAATGAGAAGAACATGGCGTCCCAAGAGATGTTTCATGTAAGAGGACGACTAGATAACAAAAGACTCAAAGTAGCTATGTTAGAAAAGGACTTAGAGTTAGAGAAAGATAGAGAATGTTGAGTGAAACACAACTAGAGATAGCTTTGAACCAAAGAGATTTAGCTCAGAGTGAGATTGTACGTTTAAATCTATTAATAGAAAAACTGTTCAATTGTAATGCCCGTTTTTCTAGGCTAGACATTAATATTGACGTGATAGTCTAGGTTAACCTTTGTGACTCATTTTGAAGAAATGAAAAGGAATTATGTGAATACTATGTGTTTTATGTGTTTTATGCTTAATTATTAGGGTTTAATTAATTAAGAATAAAAATGAGCATCGAAAATAAATATTAGATAAAGCCGATATCTATTAAGAAACTTGTAGTGGGCGTGACAAGGATTACGGATATATAAAGAATGCCAAAATCCGAGTTATAACGAAGAAGTTATGACATGTCGAAGTTTCGCGACAAACCGGCACGGTGCCGAATGTCGTAAAAAGTGAGTTTTTGATAAACTACTTTTTAGCCTTGGTGATCTAAACGAAACTCGTAGTGTTCGTTAAACCGATAGTAGGTATAAAAAGAACGCCCAAATCTGACTTCGTATGAGGAAGTTATGATTTTTCGAAGTTTCAACTTAGAAGTAGACAACTAAAAACTCGAATTTTAGATCGAGTGATTTTTAGCCGACACGACCTAAACGAGAATCGAAGGTGTCGTAAATAGTAGTACAACGGTAAAAAGACAGACGAAAACGGACGTCGGATGAAGAAGTTATGAATTTTTAACGGATTTCCTGTCCCGGTCTGTTAAAAATAACAATATAAATATTAAAATCAAATTTAGGCGACGAAGTCTAAATGAAAGTTGTAGAGCATAATTTTACCTACGCGTGCATATAAAGAACGTCAAAAACGGAGCTCGTATGCGAAAGTTATGGAATTTAGATGTTTTGGCGCGAAAATCGAGAAAAATTGCCAAAACCGGGAAATTTCGCATACGTGGACTTCGGCCACGTCACCTTCGCTGCATGAGTGCCACGTGTCCGAAATTGCTGTTTCATCAGAAGCGTGTCCGAACCGGAGAGTCATCCAAAGTGGTCCAATGAGAAACCGACGCGTGTGCCTCGGTGGCGAGCCTCGCATCCGACGCGTGTACCATGACTCATTGCATCCGAACTTCGCAGGAGCCACGAGCCCCCACTTCGGACCCGGACTTCGGTCCACTTAGAAGCTGCTAACGAGGGCCTCACATGCGCAACCCACGTGCGAGCCATAGTGACTACTCTTCGGATCTGCTGTCGCGTGGACTCCTCTCAACCGTCCGATCAGCAGCCTCGGGCCTATATATAGAAGGCTTGCGAGCCTTCCCGGGTACTTTTGGAAAATTGGCAATTTTGGCCCCTTTTTCCATATTTTGGCTATTTTCACATCCCCAGAAGCCCCGGTATCGATTATAGCCCCCAAAACACGTCCCGTAGTGCCCGAAGACCCGGAAAATTTATCTTTTCGGTTTCGAAGCCCGACCCTTCGCAGAGCCCGGTTTCTCAATAAAACTCCCGGTTTTATTAGAAACGATCGTTTTAAGAAACGAATGGCTGCCCTATTTTCATTAAATCAGTTGAGTGTTATGTCACCTTCATCTTACACCTAGATATGAAGTATTTTCTATAAAATGCGTGCTACGTGTAAATATAATAATTGTTTATTTGAGGTGACTGTTGAATAGATGTTTTATACAAGTTTTAAACTGTATAAGTATTTTTATCTACAAATATGTTGGGTGAAACATGGGTAGATAGTTGATGTGATGAAATAAAATGATGAGAGGCCTCGATGTGATTGTGATCCAGTCATCTAGCGGAGTTTGGATGACGACCACAGACTTTTCTAGACAGTCCAGTGGAAACGCTGGCAGGCCCGCAACCTGTAGGTGTTAATGAACTTGGGCGTTCATTCGCTGTAATCCACCCCCCTCATGGTTGCCTTTAGGACATGTATGGCTGAGGAAACGCCTTAGCAGTAGTGTCCATCCCGATGATATTCTTTAGGCTAGGTCCCTTGTGATAAGTGTTTAGGGACGTAAAGTGAGGATAACGGGAACGGGTAATCAGGGTTATTGTTGATTGATGAACTTAATAAGTTTATCATTATTGTGGGTTGAAAACCCTATATGCTCACCAGGCTCCCAAGCCTGACCCACTCAGCTTTTTATGTTACAGGTAGTGGGCCCCGAGCATAGTCGGAGGACGATGAGAGATTTTTGGATTATAGGCCAGTAGTTGTAAATAACTGTTGAAAGGCTTATAATGTCTTGTTTATGCTTTTGATCTGTATCGGTACATGACATCCCGAGGTTTTGATATGAAATGAAATTATATATTTCTTAAAGAAAGGTTTTGACAAAATTGTATCATATTTTGTTTTGGGGACCAGTTCCGCAACATCTTTTATAAAAAATTCTTTGATTTGATTTTAAAAAGTATAAATTAAATCGGTCTTTTCTGGCCGAGAAATTAGGGGATGTCACAGTTGGTATCAGAGCATTAGTTTAAGCGAACTAAGAAATTTGTAGGATTTCTAGACTTAAACTTAGAATGCTAAGTGATGATTGTGAGATGAGTGTCTCCCATATTTTAGACACGAGCACTAGTTTATTTTAGGAAATATGCCTAAAATGCTTTTATATGCTAAATGATATATGTTTGCCATATATGCCATTAATTGTACGGATCTATGGTCTGTTGCCGACCGGATCTAGAAACCTTATGTGTGTAGGATTCTAAACGTATGATTACGATATTAGAACTAACATATAAACGTTTCGGGGTAATAACGAAGATTTAACGTCTATCGAAAATAAAGATCTAAATTCACCTACGATTGGTGTATAGATCGAAATGGCGAGTACGCAAAGTGAATTCGGAAACGATAATCCGCAGCCTGAGCCAATCACGATGACTGGGGTGCAGAAAATGGTTTGTACGATGTTGGATGAACAGATGGAAGAAACAAAACGTTTACTTCAACAAAGTAAGGATGAACTTACTGTGCCAGTACGTCAGGCATCTGTTCTTGAGGCAACTATCAGGGTTGCTAAGTCTATTGAAGAAATGATCAATGACAGGACCGCCAACAAGGTTGAAGTTGGCAAGAAGAGGAAATTTGAGGGGTCTTCAAGGCCCAACAAGAGTAACATATTCTCAAGGTCTGGAAAAAGAGGAGATAAAGGAAAATGGTACGGGAAGTGCAAAAATAAACACTCTGGGAATTGTGACGGGAAGGTGAAGTGCTTTAGGTGTGGAGAAATAGGGCATTACGCCAATCAGTGTACAATTCTCAAGGGGGTGTGTTACGTATGTAAGGAAGAAGGCCATATTTCTAAGGACTGTCCGAAGAAAAATGAAGTAACAAGGCCAAGTGCACCGCCAACGCCAAGGGAATTTCAGAATATCCTTGACGAAGCAAATAATAATGCTAGGAAGTAGAAGCAAAGACTTGATACCCGAAGATCAATTTATGAAGTAGTAATGTGACTAGTAATATGTGGTTTAGCCTATTAGAGGCATATTATAGGGTAAACTTGAACCTTTGTGTAATTACTTCAAGGAAATAATATAAACCCTGGTTTTGTCATCTGATGAATTGAATGACTATGTGAAATTTTTGTATGGTGATTTGGAGAACTGCGAGACAATACTTGGGACGAGTATGAGTAGGTGTGAATGGTAGTAGAGGCATATACTACCGGAAGCACAAGACTCGTACTTGGATCAAGGAAAGTCACAAGGTTACCAAGGAGCTAGTAATTGATTCCGTCTTATTCTAGTCTGTCGTTACCATCGTTTTGGTAATGACTAAGAAGATGATTGTTATTTCGACCTTAGAGGTCATATCGAATCGAGTTCGACTAAGATGAGTATGTCACGTGGTTCAAAGAACCAAATTCGATGTAGCATTTGACTTAAGCCAGAAAATTGAAGTGAAAGATGATCAAAGCGATCAATAGAAGTATCGCACTCATTGTTAAAGAAGTTGGTAGTTAGAAATGATACATGTTAAGCTGTGATTGTATCACATTAGAACATGAAGGTAGGTATAGTTTGTTCCGAAATTTGTCCCTAGGAGTTCTGAGTCTAAGTAGTGCATTATACAATGAGAGATCATTAGAACATGACCCATCGGTCTGTTACAATAAATGAAGGAAAGTACTTATTCTAAGTAGAAGAAGGAGTCCTCAATAAGGATTTATTTTGTAACTTGAAGGTTACGATTGAAAGTCCTACGGAGATTCGAAGCTTTTTAGGATTAGCCGGATATTATCGCCGATTTATCCAAGGCTTTTCTTCGATCGCGACTCCATTGACAACTTTGACCCACAAAGGAGCTGTTTATACTTGGAATAAGAAGCATAAGGAAGTTTTGAGAAGTTAAAGAAGACGTTGTGTGAAGCACCGATTCTTTCATTACCTGAAGGAGTTGATTGATGGGTTTAAGCCATAAGAACATCCTATGTGCTCATGCAAACCCTAATGCTTGGATCTAGGTTTCTCTATTGTACATGCATTCATCCAAGACTATAAACCCTAGATCTAGCATGTGATAATCAATATTAACATATGAATTAGGGTTTAGATCATACCTTAATTGTTATGTAGCAATAACAATCTCTAATCCTCCTTGTAATGGCTTTAGAAAGCTTAGAGTCACAAGTGTCACTCCTCTAATGGCTCACAAACACCAAGAGCAAGAGGATGAAGAATAAGGAAAGAGGAGGCTGCCCAAAACGTGTGGAAACCCTAGTGGAACTCTTTACCACGTTTTTGGAGCTTAAGGGTACTATATATACATGTAGGCTATTAGGGTTTTCAACTAGGAAACCCTAATCTGACTGCTTAAGCCCTAAGCAGCCCATGGACCCTTTTAGAATATCCCTTGGACGATTTCTAATGGGTTTCCCCATAGAATTCGTCCAACCTATTATTCCAAGGTGATCCATAGCCCAAATGTAATTATCTTATAATTACAGTTCCAGTCCCTTAAGTTTAATTAATCTCTTTTAGCCACAAAATTAATTATCAATTAATTCTTGACTAATATTAATTAAACAATATGATTTCTCCTTTAATATATTATTCTCATAATATATTAATAAATCATAATTAATCCTTTCTCTCCATAGTTCATCCTATCAAGTTGCTTTGGTGAAGGCAACCCAAAAGGACCATGCACCATCGGGTCAAGTACATACCAAAATAGTTATGGACTTAGACACTAATCCAACAGTCTCCCACTTGGATAAGTCTAATAACTATTATGCGTATGACTTCAGATCCTGATCTGCAATCGTAGCTTTCAAAAACCGCTGTCAACTCTGATCCTATCAGAAGCGTGTCCTTTAGATAAGGGATCATGTATTCCTCCATTCTAGATATCGTATAGACTGAGACATGGATTTAAATCATTCTCTCTGTCTATGTGTTGTTCCCGATTTCCGATTTATGACGATTGACAACAGACTACAATTGAACACATCAAATTAGTCCCGGCTTGCCCAAGCACTTAGGTGCCATCACTAAATCATCGAGGGGCCCACAGATATCGCTTTCACCCTACTTTGGATAAAAGGAACGGATAAACTTTGATTCAATGCTCGCTTGCACTCACTCACCGAATCACACACAACAATATGTTTTATAACACCAAGTTACTGGTGCGTTTACATATTATCAATGTGTAACCGACTCGCAAGATACAACTCACACATCTCGGTTTCAAGAATATAAGATGTTATCGTCTCACCAATCACTCGTGATAAAATCCATGATGTGATCCAAGTGAGCGTGGGTTTAATCCAATGCTCAAATCATATTCATAAGCACTCATGAACGTTGCAGCAAACATTTGCTTATGTCTAATACACTTTAGACAATCTACAAACCAATTCATGACAGTCTTCATTCATACCTACTTCCAACATATGAACGACTGTGGACCATTCGAATAATTTTATTATTCTGAAATAATTTAATTATTCAGGAAGTCAAAACATGCAAAGTGAAACACAAGAATAATACTAATCCCATATGGCCCCACACTCTGGGTATAAATAAAACATTTTATTTAATCACCATATTGATTACTCATTATTTGTTATTTTAGGTAATCAACTTCTTACTTGAATTATTACTACACTTGTCCCATGCTCTCAGCATGCACACAATGTTTACCTATGGTCCTTTCTTTGTGAAATAGATCAAATGAACACATTTCCAATCATATTCATTTCACAACTCCCAATCCTTATCACAAGTATAAGAATATTAAATTCTTGTTACTTATGCTAGATTCTAACATTTTATGCAATGATTCTTTTGTAAAGTCACAACTCAAAATCATCAAGACTCGGCCAATCTCTATCAGAAACAATTCTATAGATATGATGTCTCTCACTCAAAGTACATTCCTTTGAACATCCTTCTTGCATAAAAGTTTCTAATCTAGACATAGATTCTTAATATCTAACTCCCAATATGGAAACATTTCCATATTTGGCATATGACAATTCATTCTTAATAGAATCTTATCTATTCATAATAATGTCATCCAATACCATACTTCCAACTACTCACAAGCGACCAATCCTCAACGAGCTTTGGATCGTCCTTTGATAGTTGTTTAATTATTTTAGTCAAAACCGATTCTAGTCCTTCTTCCCTCTAAATGCGCTAGACATTTTGAAAATTTTAGAGTGGTCAAATATTATAGCACTTGCAATCGATCCTATACCCGAAGCGTATGGAACACGATGCATAATGTCTTACATAAAGATATGATGCTTTATCCATCTTCTGCCATAATATTTTATGTGTCTCGTTCTTACAATTCGAACTATGAAGAGGGATGCCGTAATCCTAATCGAAATTTAAGAACACACTATGTATCCTTTGACTAAATTTATTAAAATTTCTCAATCTAAGCTTTAGATTTTGAAACGAAGTACAATAATATCTCCCTTAATTATAGCAAAACAACTATTCAACCCTTACGACTTTGCAAAGTATGACTCTTGTTTTCTATAATTAATATTGCTAACTTGCAATACTTGCCTTAATAATCATACAAGCACAACATTTATGCTCCCACTATCATGATGATTATTATCATATAAGCATAACACTTATGCTCCCACTAGCTTTGACATGTTTTAGAAAACAATTGAACTTCCAGAAAACAATACTTATTGAATTTCTGAAGTTTATATTTCTAATACCTAATGGTTTGATAATCCTTTATCTAAGCTTCTTAAACTTATACACCTTTGCCTTAGATAGCTCATATGTGTGTCTAAACAATCCAGACTAATTGCCAAATCTCACAATCGAATTATGGAAAGGGATGCCGTAACCATAATAGAATTCGAGAATACAATTTCACAATCACTATCTTCTTAAAATCTCTCTTAGTGAAAGCATTTCCTCACAGTCATTTTCATGAAGGTGGGAATCTTATGACACTTAGATTTTAATGGTGTATGTGTTCCTATCCATGTGAATTTGTCAAAACCAAAGTTTGCGACAAATCCAAACTCATATGGACTGAACTTTCTCAATCTTGATTTCTTGCCTTATGGTAACACGAGTGCCCACCATGTCTTCCAAGTAGTTAAGCAGCTCACCCTTTCATATCAACGTACTTTTCATTGATCAAGGTGCTTGCCTTTTATGCGTTCAAATGAGAACTCATAGAACTCACATGCATAATTAACTTAATTGGAATGGCATAGAAACAAAATATTGTCAACACGATAGGTTGTAGACCTCAAGTCGTGTGCTAGTGATGATCGATAAGGTTTATTCTCGATTAGTTCTTGAAACTTTTCAAGACCATTAAGACTGCCACTGACTCCTTGACATATAAGATTCTTTTGTCAATAAACATTTCTCGACAAACAAATATTCAAGAGTTAGTGTAGTTTTTATCAAGACAAAACACTTCACTAAATTGGCCCTAGTTGGTCTTTGTCTTATCCAAGACATCACAACTTTCCAATTGTGCAAGAATAAGAAAACCTTTTCAAATTTCACATTTGATGAATGTTATAAACCTTCTTAAGACTTGTCACTCAATTCACAATCTTAACTCTAAGACTTGGTTTTGGAACGAAGTATGATTGACTTCTTGATTTAACCATTTCTTCAATTCTTGATTCCTCTTCTCAGACATACAATTGCACTAAGACTCACTTAGAGGATCAATTGAGATATGGTTCTTAATCATTAAGACCTATCATAAAACATAATAAAAAGGTACTCTCCCTTCTTCTTAGAATAGAGAAACCTTTATCTTTCTGCCTACTTGATTCTTCTTATTCGTTCTGCTATTTATTGAAACTCTTTCAATCAATTGAGAATTACACTTAATCTCATAAGTATAATCATATTTACTTAACCTTAGTAAATCATGACGAATATCTTTGTTACTCTTGTGGTGGACTTGATCAACACACAACCTTGTGTACTCGATCTCCTAGTCCTTCACTTGACACTTTGTCAATGAATTAGTCTAATTTCCAAATATGAAATTTCTCATTCATCATGCAACCAAGTTGTATGATTCCAAGTTTCTGTCCAATTGAAACTTGGGCGATGAGAAACTTTCCCTATTTGGTAAATTCTTGACCTTTCCACAAATAACATAATTAAGAATCAAATCCATTATTGCTAATAATAGAAACTTACATCAATTTTTCATACAAAACATTGCAAGGATAAATAAATAATATAAAATCAAAATTTATATTATTGCGGAAAAATTTGTCCTTACAATGCAATTTAACTGAAAAACTATGTTGTTAAATATTCCTAAGCAATCTATTCTAACTCCAAGTAGTAGCTTAAGATTCTAATCTTCAAGTAATGCGATCGAAATCCATTTCTTCACGATTAGATTCCACTCACTTCTTCCCTTAAGATTCCTCTCTTTTCTTCGATCCTACAAGACATCGAAATGTAATCTTATCACATTATGTATTAAGAATCTAGAATAGGAACTTAAAAGAGTTAGTTAATGGATTTTACCTAAAGTAGAGCCATACGTTTTGACTCTCCCATCTCTTAGATCTCTTAGGTAAATAGGACAGCTTCGTCTGCAATGCCCCTTCTCTTGGCAATAAAAGCAAATTGACTCTTTTGGAACAACACACGGAACTACTTCTGACTTTGCCTTTCTCTTATGATCAAACTTTTCGATCATGGCATGCCTTTCGTTGCCTTTGTCTATATCCATAGAGGTTTGGAAGGCAGATCCACCAATCAACTTTGCTTTTCCAGTGCGCCAAATCATTGCTGATTCAGCAGCAATAAGCATATAGGTGAGATCGATGAGGGTTACATCGTGGTTCATCATATAGTACTCTCTTACGAACTCACTATATGAGTTAGGAAGTGACTGAAGAACCCAGTCAACAGCCAGCTCCTCACAGACAACAGACCCCAACATTCTTAACTTATCAATGTGTGACTTCATCCCTAGGACGTGTGCACACACTGACTTTCCTTCTTCATGTTTACTTGCCAAAAGGGCTTGAGTGAGCTTGAACTTTTCAAGCCTTCGAACTCGTGGGTTAGGGAGAATAATTGGAGGAGGTGGAGGAAGTGAAGCATGATCTCTTGTTCCTCGATCGAATCGTGGAATATCATCTTCATGTGGAATGCTTGTTCCACGGGATTTGGGAAGACCATAGTTGTCATACTTTGACATCTACAAAACGGGAGAAAACAAATTCAAGTTAGTTGATTGATTGAGTCCTTAATAAATCACCCAAATGAGATATTAAGGCTAGGACCCAACACAATACGCTACAACCTAGAAAAGGGATGCCGTAATCTAGTTGCAGAATATTTGAAGGTAAGTGAATGACGATTCACTAATTTTCCACCATGAAAAATGAAAAGAATTTTAAGTTTTAAATTTATGAAAACTCCTAGATCCTTTGAGATTCATTGAACATTTCAATGGCATGTTTAAATCTCGATATGCCCCTCTAGTTTGTGACTGGGATGCCGAGGATCACAAAGCGGGTGTGAATAACCATGCAAATCTACATGGTGCCCTCAAATGTTACAGTCACCTATTCGATGTGCCGGTTAACCACACACGCTCCACCGAACTATGACAAACAATGAGTCACCCTTTGCTACCTTTGCTTAGAACCATTTAGTGTGCCGGTTAACCACACACGCTCCACTAACGTCTTCGCAAGGGCACAAAGTGTAACTTCATGGAATTGCATCAATTCATTTTTGCCTAAAGTAACTAAGATTGGGAATTTTGTAAAAGCATTTAGTTACTTTTGTACTTCATTATACTTATAATGGAAGGTTTCTGTCCTATCCTACCCGTTCGGCTAACGACCCTCCACTAGTCAAGAGTGCGGTGGGTAAGAGTGGATACCCATTCAATCGCCATTTTATAGGCAATTTCCTTAAACACCCCTTATAGACCAGCTTCGTGAATGAGGCCTACTAACGGTAAGACTGACTTTTACTCATACATATATATAATGTTAGACTTTTAATGCTATATATATATATATAGTATAGGGTGTATTTTACACTTTTAAAATACTAGGTGGTCAAAATTAACAATTATACTTTTAATTCAATTAAATTGTGGACCAAAACTTTATGGATTTATTAAACCTCTTTTAATTATACACCTTAATTAATTAATAAAACCATAAGGGTGTGATTTGAACTTTTCAAAAAACAATATTAGGGTTTTAGAATTTAACATTCCTAAGTTAAACTTTTAATCAACCTTTAAATTCCAAAACTTGAGGGCAAGTTTTGAAACATTTCAAAACATTAGGGTTTAGAATTTAAATATTTCAAATCAAACCTTTTAATCAAAATTTAAATTCCAAAACTTGAGGGCAAGTATTTGAAACATTTCAAAAACACAAGGATCAAATAGCAAATAATTTAAATTAAACAATTAATTTAATGATTATCTAAATTTGACCTAATTTCAATTTCTTGCAAGATAAGTTACCCAATTAATACAAATAATTAATCTTTATTCATATAAGGAAGTTATTATCTAATCAATTGGTAATTATCTTTTGTTTAATCAAGGATATTCTCAAATATAAGATAAAATTCGAATATTAAAGACCCAAAACAATTAAGGCAAGTATCCTCAAGCAAAATAGCAAGAAATCCTGAAATCTGCTCTTACTGACGCTCGAACTCGCCGAATTCCTTTATGGACTCGCCGAGTTGGAGCAACTCGCCGAGTCCACATTGGAACTCGCCGAGTTCATCAGTCAGGGAGCCAAAAAATCGATTTTGAAGCTTGAACAAATAACCAAGGCATCAATACAATAGAAACCAATCAAGGCTCTGATACCACTGATGGGTTTAAGCCATAAGAACATCCTATGTGCTCATGCAAACCCTAATGCTTGGATCTAGGTTTCTCTATTGTACATGCATTCATCCAAGACTATTACCCCTAGATCTAGCATGTGATAATCAATATTAACATATGAATTAGGGTTTAGATCATACCTTAATTGTTATGTAGCAATAACAATCTCAAATCCTCCTTGTAATGGCTTTAGAAAGCTTAGAGTCACAAGTGTCACTCCTCTAATGGCTCACAAACACCAAGAGCAAGAGGATGAAGAATAAGGAAAGAGGAGGCTGCCCAAAACGTGTGGAAACCCTAGTTGAACTCTTTACCACGTTTTTGGAGCTTAAGGGTACTATATATACATGTAGGCTATTAGGGTTTTCAACTAGGAAACCCTAATCTGACTGCTTAAGCCCTAAGCAGCCCATGGACCCTTTTAGAATATCCCTTGGACGATTTCTAATGGGTTTCCCCATAGAATTCGCCCAACCTATTATTCCAAGGTGATCCATAGCCCAAATGTAATTATCTTATAATTACAGTTCCAGTCCCTTAAGTTTAATTAATCTCTTTTAGCCACAAAATTAATTATCAATTAATTCTTGACTAATATTAATTAAACAATATGATTTCTCCTTTAATATATTATTCTCATAATATATTAATAAATCATAATTAATCCTTTCTCTCCATAGTTCATCCTATCAAGTTGCTTTGGTGAAGGCAACCCAAAAGGACCATGACCATCGGGTCAAGTACATACCAAAATAGTTATGGACTTAGACACTAATCCAACATTGATGACTTCACAGTTTATAGTGATGCCTCTGGAGTTGGGTTAGGTTGTGTTCTGACCCAAAGGGATAAAGTGATAGCGAATGCATCGAGGCAATTGAAGGAGCATGAAAAGAACTACCCCACTCATGATCTGGTGTTGGCAGTGGTAGTATTTGCCTTAAAGATATGGAGGCACTATCTTTACGGTACTAAGTGCAAACTTTTCACTGATTATAAGAGTCTTCAATATCTCTTTAATCAGAAGGAATTGAATATTAGGCAACGGCGCTGGCTAGAATTACTTAAGGATTACGACTGTGAGATACTTTACCACCCCGGTAAAGTAAATGTTGTTGCTGATGCTCTCAGTCGGAAGGTAAATCTTAAAAAGAAAAGGCCAAGAGCGATGAGAATTGAAGTCATCTCGACAGTTGTGGAAAGTATAAAGAAAGCTCAGGAGGAAGCTTTAAAGAAAAATGACCGAGAGGAGGAACGTTTGGGAAAAACATTGGTGTTTGATACAAACGGTCAAGGATTGAAGGTATTCAAAGATAAGATTTGGGTACCTAAGACGGGAGGAGTAAAGAGGTCTTCTGATGGAAGAAGCTCACAAAACCATGTACTCGATTCATCCCGGCAGTACAAAAATGTATAGGGATCTAAAACCCTATTACTGGTGGCCGAAGATGAAGCTCGATGTTGTTAAGTATGTGGCCGAGTGTGTAACTTGTGCTAGGGTTAAGGCACAACATCAGAAACCGTATGGGAGTTTAGAACCTTTACCTATACCCATGGGTAAATGGGAGGACATTACCATGGATTTGGTGACTAAACTACCCAGAACAAGGAACGGTCACGACATGATTTGGGTGGTCGTTGATTGCTTCACTAAGAATGCGCATTTCATAGCAGCCAACGAGAAATGGTCTATGGATAAACTTGCGAATTCTTACGTGAAGGAAATTATAAGTCTTCACGGTGTTCCGTTAACGATTGTATCTGATCGTGATAGCCGTTTTACCTCAAGGTTTTGGAGGAGTTTATAAGAGGAATTGGGTACCAAGTTGTGTTTGAATACAGCTTACCATCCGCAAACCGATGGTCAGAGCAAACGAACAATTCAAACATTGGAGGATATGCTGAGAGCATGTACCCTGGAATTCCAAGGTAACTGGGATGAACATTTACCTTTAGTAGAATTTTCCTATAATAATAGTTTCCACTCAAGCATCAAGATGGCACCTTATCACGCTTTGTATGGAGAAAAGTGTCGAACGCTGTCATGTTGACTGGAAGCTGGGGAAAAGCGGTTTATGGGACTTGAAATAGTCCATCAGACTGTTGAAAAGTTGAAAGTGATTACGGAAAGGATGTTAGCTGCTCAAGAGAGCTATGCTGACAATAAAAGACAACCGATATCATTCGAAGTTGGAGATTCGGTTTTACTTAAAGTCTCGCCGTGGAAGGGACTTATAAGATTTGGTAGAAGGGTAAAGTTGAGTCCAAGGTTTATTGGACCATTTAAAGTTCATCTGATGATCGGGAATCAAGCTTACAAGCTAGAATTATCGGAAGAACTAGAGGGTATTCATAACACCTGTCATGTGTGTTATTTGAGAAAGTTCGCGGGAGGTGTGCCCGACATAATTCCCATTTCTGAATTTAGGTTGAATGAAAACAAGAGGTTAATTGAAGAACCTGAGGCAATCGTTGACCGTAAGACTAAAAAGTTGTGACACAAAATGGTCGATTTAGTACTGGTGCGCTGGAAACATACGAATGGGCCAAATCTCACCTGGGAAACGGAGAGTGACATGATGAGTCGCTACCCGTATTTGTTTGATGATGTGTGATTCCGCGGACGAAATCATTTTAAAGGGGAGAGAATTATAATGTCCGTGTTTCTAGGCTAGACATTAATATTGACGTGATAGTCTAGGTTAACCTTTGTGACTCATTTTGAAGAAATGAAAAGGAATTATGTGAATACTATGTGTTTTATGCTTAATTATTAGAGTTTAATTAATTAAGAATAAAAATAAGCATCGAAAATAAATATTAGATAAAGCCGATATCTATTAAGCAACTTGTAGTGGGCGTGACAAGGATTACAGATATATAAAGAATGCCAAAATCCGAGTTATAACGAAGAAGTTATGACCTGTCGAAGTTTCGCGACAAACCGGCACGGTGCCGAATGTCGTAAAAAGTGAGTTTTTGATAAACTACTTTTTAGCCTTAGTGATATAAACGAAACTCGTAGTGTTCGTTAAACTGAGAGTAGGTATAAAAAGAACGCCCAAATCTGACTTCGTATGAGGAAGTTATGATTTTTCGAAGTTTCAACTTAGAAGTAGACAGCTAAAAACTCGAATTTTAGATCGAATGATTTTTAGCCGACACGACCTAAACGAGAATCAAAGGTCTCATAAATAGTAGTACAACGGTAAAAACACAGACGAAAACGGACGTCGGATGAAGAAGTTATGAATTTTTAAAGGATTTCCTGCGCCGGTCTGTTAAAAATAATAATATAAAAATTAAAGTTAAAACTAGACGACGAAGTCTAAATGAAAGTTGTAGAGCGTAATTTTACCTACGCGTACATATAAAGAACGTAAAAAACGGAGCTCGTATGCGAAAGTTATGGAATTTAGAAGTTTTGGCACGAAAATCGAAAAAAAATGCCAAAACCGGGAAATTTTTCATACGTGGACTTCGGCCACGTCACCTTCGCTGCATGAGTGCCACGTGTCCGAAATTGTTGTGTCATCAGAAGCGTGTCCGAACCGGAGAGTCATCCGAAGTGGTCCAATGAGAAACCGACGCGTGTGCCTCGGTGGCGAGCCTCGCATCCGACGCGTGTACCATGACTCATCGCATCCGAACTTCGCAGGAGCCACGAGCCCCCACCTCAGACCCGGACTTCGGTCCACTTAGAAGCTGCCAGCGAGGGCCTCGCATGCGCAACCTACGTGCGAGCCATAGGGACTACTCTTCGGATCTGCTGCCGCGTGGTCTCCTCTCAAACGTCCGATCAGCAGCCTCGGGCCTATATATAGAAGGCTTGCGAGCCTTCCCGGGTACTTTTGGAAAATTGGAAATTTTGGCCCCTTTTTCAATATTTTGGCTCATTATCTTTTCGATTATAGCACCCGAAACACGTCCCAAAGTGCCCGAAGACCCGGAAAATTTATCTTTTCGGTTTCGAAGCCCGACCCTTCGCAGAGCCCGATTTCTCAATAAAACTCCCGGTTTTATTAGACATGATCGTTTTTGGAAACGAATTGCTGCCCGATTTTCATTAAATCAGGTGAGTGTATAGTCACCTTCATCTTACACCTAGATATGAAGTATTTTCTATAAAATACGTGCTACGTGTAAATATAATAATTGTTTATTTGAGGTGACTGTTGAATAGATGTTTTATACAAGTTTTAAACTGTATAAGTATTTTTATCTACAAATATGTTGGGTGAAACATGGGTAGATAGTTGATGTGTGATGAAATAAAATGATGAGAGGCCTCGATGTGATTGTGATCCAGTCATCTAGCGGAGTTTGGATGAAGACCACGGACTTTTCTAGACAGTCCAGTGGAAACGTTGGCAGGCCCGCAACCTGTAGGTGTTAATGAACTTGGGCGTTCATTCGATGTACTCCACCCCACTCATGGTTGCCTTTAGGACATGTATGCATGAGGAAACCCCTTAGCAGTAGTGTCCATCCCGATGATATTCTTTAGGATAGGTCCCTTATGATAAGTGTTTAGGGACGTAAAGTGAGGATAACGGGAACGGGTAATCAGGGTTATTGTTGATTGATGAACTTAATAAGTTTATTATTATTGTGGGTTGAAAACCCTATATGCTCACCAGGCTCCCAAGCCTGACCCACTCAACTTTTTTTGTTACAGGTAGTGGACCCCGAGTATAGTCGGAGGACGATGAGAGATTTTTGGATTATAGGCCAGTAGTTGTAAATAACTGTTGAAAGGCTTATAATTTCTTGTTTATGCTTTTGATTTGTATCGGTACATGACATCCCAAGGTTTTGATATGAAATGAAATTATATATTTATTAAAGTAAGGTTTTGACAAACTTTTATTGTTTTGGGGACCAATTCCGCAACATCTTTTATAAAAATTTCTCTAATTTGATTTTAAAAAGCATAAATTAAATCGGTCTTTTTTGGCCGAGAAATTAGGGGATGTCACATCAATGAAAGTGAAGCTATTGAAAATTTGGTGAAGAATGGAACCGTGGATAATACCTATAATTGGGGTTGGTCCAATGGATATCCTACCGCAAAGGATTCCTCACCCCGGTTTAACAAAGATCGACTTTATGTCCCTCCGGACCGAGTGTTTCATTTCCCAGTCAATGACAAAACCTTTCCCGAAGACATCAGAACTCACTTCGGTAGACTTCATAATCTAAGTAATAATTGTGTCATTGAGGAAATTTTTCCTGAAGTTTCGGGTCACACAAGTGATCAAATTCCTATCTGTGGCACAATGTATCCCAATTCTCAGACTTCATCAATTGTTGATGAGGAAATTGTCATAGAAAGTCCCGAAGTCTCAAAAGACTTTCCATCTCTACCCTCAGACCGCAGTATCTCTCACTTCAGTAATGAGCCACAGAAGTCCCACAAAAATCCCACAGAAGTCCCAACTCAGTCTTATTCTGCGGTAGTCAAATCATCCTTACCGAAGTCCTCAGTCAAAAGCTATGTGACTCTTCAGCCAATTCATCATGAATTACCCATAGAAAACTTTGAAGTGGGTCAATGCTCTCAAAGCCCTGAATCTTCTAGTTCGGATGAATCTAGCCCTCATTTTCAAAAGTTTTCAAAGGTTTCCAGGAAACTGCATCTGAACACCAATGACTGCGGTTCTCCAAAAACCTTAGCAAAAAAGGCTTTCAAAGAGGAAATTCGATCCCGAGGCAAAAATCGGCAAATCTTTTCAAAAAACAAAAAACATGTCAGGTTTCCAAAATCTAAGAGTCCAGAAAAGTTTGTTTTCTCACACTATTTTTCAAAAAACTCTCCAATCAAGAAAACATACAAAAAGGATGTACAGTTTCAACAGCCATTTCAAAAACATCTGACACAACCCAAAAGAGAGTACAGTCTTTTCGAAGGAATGGTTTTCAAATCTATTCCTTAGATGACCCAAAATGGAAAGGGATTCTACCAACTCCAACACTTTTAATATCACATCAAAGTTTTCAGGAATCACTCTCCAAGAAATCCTTCCGTGCTCTCACTTCTACAAAACGTACTTTTTAAAAGACCAACAACCCTCGGACTGGTCACAAGCCTACCTCGTCATTTAGACCGCTGACCAAACAAAGTGTCAGGGTAAAAGACAAAATTTCAGCATGTCAGTGTCAGTGTAGTTGTCAAAATGGTTCATCTCATGTCAAATCTGGTTCTTTTCAAAAACCTCGTAACTTTTCTAAATCTCGCAACACTCCAAAAACTCACAAACACCCAGGACTAGGCATAAAATTTGACACGAAACCTGTCTCTGTAACCTCGGTTCATGCATCAATCAGAAACTCATCTTTTGTCCCAGGCTCCAAACTAGTTTGGATGCCTAAACTAACCGTGTAATTCTCAGGCTTTGTGCAAGGAGGAACAAGAAGAAGAATGGTTAATCGACAGTTCCTGCTCCTTGCACATGACCGGAAGGTTAGAATACCTTCGGGATTTCAAGCCAATTTGCAACGGTGGAAACGTCACATTCGGGAACAATGCGAATAGGATAATCCGAGGTTATGGTGTTCTTACTACGGGAAACTTCTCTATTCAAAAGGTTGCTTATGTAGAAATCCTTAAACATAATCTCATCAGTGTAGGCCAACTATGTAAAGCAGGCCACAGGGTTGAATTTGACAATGAGTACTGCTATGTTATGACCAGCGATAGAAGCACTTGTTTGATCAAATCCAAGTCCGAAGGAACCATGTATCCTTTGGACGTCTCTTTGATCATTGGGAAACCGCATCTATGCTTTCTATCCAAAGCAGTATCTGAAGTCAGCTGGCTATGGCACCGCAAGCTAGCTCATCTTAAATTCAGATACATCAACAATCTGGTCACCGGAGAACTCGTCCGAGGTCTTCCAATTCTCAAGTTCAGCAATGATACACTCTGTCCTGCATGTGAATATGGCAAGCAATCAAAAACAAGTCACCCAATGGTAATTGATTCCTCAATTTCTGAACCGTTGGAACTCCTGCACATTGATCTCTGCGGTCCATCTACCGTAGCCAGTCTTCATCACAAGAAATACATACTGGTTATAGTTGATGACTTCACTCGTTTCACCTGGGTCTTTTTCTTAAGACTCAAATCCGAAACTCCGCAAATACTGATCAATTTTATCAAAGAAATTGAACTTCAGATCAAGTTACCAGTACGCCACATCTGAAGTAATAATGGAACCAAGTTTACCAACCATCTCTTAAACAGTTTCTTGGTTTCAAAGGGCATCACTCACAATTTCTCAGCTCCCTACACACCGCAACAAAATGGGGTAGTAAAGCGAAGAAACCAAACTCTGGTAGAAGCAGCCAGATCTATGCTTAACTTTGCACACCTTCCTCTCTACTTCTGGGCCGAAGCAGTGGCCACAACTTGCTTTGTTCAAAACCGAAGCATCATCTGCAAGCGTCTCAGTAAAACTCCGTATGAGGGCCTTAACAACCGCAAGCCAAATGTCCGATTCTTCCATATTTTTGGATGTAGGTGTTTTGTGATCAACAACAGAGATCATCTTTACAAGTTCGCACCGAAGTCTGATGAAGGCATCTTTCTTGGCTACTCAGCAAACAAAGTTGCTTATAGGGTTCTCATTAGACGCACAAGGCTAATAGTTGAAAGCTTCGATGTCAAATTCGATGACTATTACGTCCGCAACACCGCTCCATCGACCTAAACCACAACAATCCTAGAAAGTGATATTCCTGCCTCTTCGGGTCCACTAAACATAGTTGAAGTAAACTATGACGATCTCTTCAACCCTGTAGAAACAGCCAAGTTATTCGAAGTTCTTGTGTCCCCGGAAGCTCAACAGCAGCATGCTGACATATCTAGTCCATCTCTATCCGATGTAGTATCACTCAATACTTCCACCTCGCTGGTTGAGGGGGAAAGCTCTACTCCGGATCAAGTAACAACCATCGAGGTTTCAGTACTTGATGATGTAATTCCAATTCCCATCTGCAGAGAATACTTACCATCGAATGTCTCTTCTGACTCAGATGATGAAAACATAGAGAACATCGACACAAGAACATATTCGAGAATCATCACACTCCCAACAATCCAGGGGGAACCTTCTCAGGTTCAAGGGGAACTCTCGTCTGCAATCCAGGGGTAACCTTCACCACCTGCCCAAGAAAACTCCAATCCCATCTTTCCAATTCAAGACAATTCAGCAGGCTGTTCACATGTCCAGGGGGAACTGTCGTCCCCAACCGAAGAATCTTCAGATATTGTAGACATTCCTTCCACCGCAGCCGCTGACCACCTTCAACCCCGCCTACACGTATGGACGAAGGACCACCCACCAGGTCAAATCATCGGAAACCCATCAGCAGGCATCCAAACTCGATCTTCACAAGACTTATCTGATCACTGTCACTATGCAGCGTTCATGTCTTCGGTCGAACCCAGAACCATCAAAGAAGAATTAAAGGAGCCTGATTGGATAGCAGCAATGCAAGAAGAACTGGAAGAGTTCAATAGGAACAAAGTGTGGCAACTCGTTCCGAAGCCAAAAGGTCACACTATTGTTGGTACCAGATGGGTGTACAAGAATAAACTGGATGAATCCAGTGCAGTAGTCCGAAACAAAGCAAGATTAGTTGCTAAAGGGTATAGTCAACTTGAAGGTGTTGATTGTGATGAAACATACGCCCCAATAGCCAGAATGGAAGCCATACACATCTTCTTAACGTATGTTGCTCACAAGAATATCAAGGTACATCAAATGGATGTAAAAAGTGCTTTCCTGAATGGTGAATTGAAAGAGGAGGTTTATCTTCAGCAACCTCCGGGCTTCGAAAGTCTTGAATTCCCAGATTACTGCTACAAGCTTAAAAAAGCAGTCTACGGTCTAAAGCAAGCCCCTAGAGCATGGTACGATACTCTCTCTGAATTTCTTGTCTCGTCCGGATACAAAAGAGGAGTGATTGATCCCACCTTATTTAGAAAGGCAAATGGTAATCACCTTATGCTTGTACAAATATATGTGGATGATATCATCTTCGGATCAACTGATCAGGGGATGTTTGATGAATTTGTAAAGCTCATGACCAACAAGTTCCAAATGAGCACGAATAGAGAGATTAATTTCTTTCTAGGACTTCAAGTGAAACAAGTCCCTCAAGGGATATTCATCTATCAGGAGAAATACACCACTGAACTACTGAAGAAATACTCATTGGACAACTGTTCTTCGGCCAAGGTCCCCATGGCCTTCGGATATAAGATATCTGCTGATCCTTCCGTCGAATCAGTGGATCACAAAACTTATAGAGGAATAATTGGATCATTGATGTACCTCACCGCAAGCCGACCAGACATTGTCTTTGCAACAGGAGTATGCGCAAGATACCAAGCCGATCCCAAAGTATCTCACATGACCGCAGCCAAGCAGATTCTTAGATACTTAAAAGGCAGCAAATCTCTAGGCCTCTAGTATCCCGCAGCGAACGACTTCAGCCTACAAGCATTTACCGATGCGGATCATGCTGGATGTAGATTTGGCAGAAAAAGCACTTCCGGTGGATATCAATTTCTCGGTGGAAGACTCGTTAGCTGGTCATCAAGGAAACAAAGTTGTGTCTCACTGTCCACCGCAGAAGCTGAATATGTGGCAGCAGCCAGCTGTTGCTCACAAGTCTTGTGGATGAAAACGCAGCTTATGGACTACGAATACAGGATGTTGCGGATACTGATTTACTATGACTCAGAGAGTGCCATAGCGATTTCTCATAATCCTATTCATCACTCCAAAACAAAGCATATTGAGCTACGGTACCACTTCATTAAAGATCACATCCTGAAAGGTAACATCGAACTAATTTTTGTCCATACTCATTAAGAGATTGCTGATGTATTCACAAAAGCAGTTGATTCTACAAAACTCAACAGTTTCTTACAAATGCTAGGAATGTTGAATCCGGATCCACAATTCTTCTTGAATTGATAGGTACCGCAGACCACTCTTGGTCACCATTGCGGTCCTAAATAAATATATCTATCTTACATAGTCATGGTATATCTTGTATACTGCAGTACATCTTTTGTACCGTAATATACCACATATACCATAACCATATATCATACTTATATTTCAAGGGTCCCACTGATTTTTATTTCTAATTGTGTTCAAGTGTTCTTCTCAGTCTCTCCCACTGCAGTTGTCTTACCACTCATCCGCAACGATATCTTCATCCGCAATGAGGTCTCAATCCGCAATGAAGTTTCAAACCGCAATCTCAGCGATTGAACTTTTAGTTTCTTTTTCAAAACTCTTGAAACATTGTGTGCTATTTAATGATCCTTCATTAAATAGGAAAAAAATTCTTAAAAAAAATATTCGTTTTGTCGCATATGATTGTTTCAGCTTCTCTTTTCAAATAAACCTTTGGTCAGACCTATTTTAGGTATGATGCCAAAAAAAACGGTTTCCAATAAAAGAAATCCTTTTAGAAAATCTTTTCCTTAAACTGTCTTTTCAACTTAACCCCAAAATGTCACATCCGTTTCAAATTCCACTTTTATTCAACCGTTTGTCACCCCTCACCACACGTTCAGCAGACATGGGGTGTCGAGTCTGACACTTCATTAAATGCTCTTTTTGAAATGAAAAAAAATTATAACCTTTCGCCAAAACGATTTTGTGGCTGATAATTTTTTTTTTAATATTTTTTTTTGGTTTTTACCCTTAATCACCTTTTAGGGACAATAACTTTTGGAATCCGCCACTATAAAACCTTTTTCCTTCTCCAAGAAAGCTTTACGCTCTCTGATCCCTCAAGGCGAACAACTTCATTTTCTTCCCTCTTGCAACTCAAACTTTTTCTGCAAGTTCTTCAACCTTTTTTTCAAAAATGGTGAAATCTAGAATCTCCAAGAAACAATCGAAAGCATCAGCCTCGGCTCAACCCACCGGTTCCGATTCTGCTACTCGGAACCAATCGCCTACCATTGCATCTAGTAATTTTAGGGCAATCTTCGATGATCACTCTTCATACAATGATTTGATTCGTCTCATTATCAAGTTCATCTCCAATCATCCTCTGTTTGGACCTTTCGATGCTTTCACTAACGTAGTACCCATCTCGACAACCTTCAAGAAGTTCATCTGAACTTGGTCGATGATTCTTTGGTCATCCTGACCAAAGACAAGTTTCTTGCTTCAATCAACTTACTGATTCATCCCTCGACGAAGTTCTTCTCACCTAGTGTCACAGACATCACCTCCACCCTGTATCAAATGGGATACCAGAAGCAAATCAAGGGCATAGGAGAATTCAAAAAGAACCAACTGCCTGCGGTATGGCAGTTTGTGTGCCACTACGTCATCTGCAGCCTTTCAGGACGAACCAGAGGCATCGACAACATGGGCCTCAAGCTTCTTGAGCTTGTATGGAGCATATTCTCAGGCCACGATGTTAACTACGATCAAATTATTTGGGATGATTTTCTTCAGTACATCCCTAAGGAGAACCCAAAGGAAAACCCAACCGAGCTTACCTTTGCAAGATTTTGGGCTCTCTGCATCTCAGACCTTCATTCAGATGCCAAGATCAGTATGGGCAACGACATCAACTTTTTCATCACCCGCGATCTCAAAAGGTACACTCCTTCTAAAGATCAATCTATTTTTGGACCAATCATACGTTTACCCATCCACATTCTGACTACGGTGGGACTTGAGACCCAAATTGTCACGGACCATATCGAGGCTACGGAAGGTATTGACCCATACCTTTCTACCCCGCCTCTCCCCAGTCAAAACATTTTAGTCTCAACCGCACCCAATCAAGCAGAGCGATCCGCAGTCCCATCTTCTACTACTCTATCCAATTCCTCAAGGCTCAAGCAGCTAGTTTCTCTAAAGAAAGGCCCCTGCAGCAAAGGAAGAACAATTTCTACGGATAAAACCCACAGGAAACACAAAGAGTCCAAGAAAGCCAAAGCTCCCAAGGAAACAGAACCCTCAAAGAAACGAAAAATCCAACAAGTTGTATCATCATAAAGTAACTCTCAATCCAATCACTCTTCTGACGATTCTGATCCTGACTCTGCTCCTATTGCCATTCTCAAGAAAAGAAAAACCAAATCCACTAGCCAAATGCGTGACCGGACCGATACCGAAGTCTCTGAAAAGACTCCGGTAGTCCTTGGGGTCCCCGCAGACCCATTCGCTACTACCCTCTCTAGCCACTCTAACACAGAAAGTGTGCTAGTTTCATCTCAACGTGGAGACTCAACCCCAACTAGATCCCAAAAGGATCTAATTGGTTCTTCTCGCCCTAAGGTCTCCAGGGTTTCCAGACTACATTTCTTTCAAGAATCGTAGTTGCGCTCCATTTTAGACTCTGTAATCCAAACAGTCCAAACACCTACCCAACCGCAGGGCGATTCTTCAGCCCATGCCAGAACGGAGCCGAGGCCAAACTTGACCACGAGTTAAGTAGACCGAGGAAGCTCCGGAAATCCTACTCTACTTACATCAAATCCAGGTGGTTTAGGCACAGTGAGCACAAATGTGCAAGGATCTGTGAACCCGAGGGACACCTCGGTGCGTTTTCAAGGATTTGACGGTGATGAATCAAATGATTCTTGGAGGCATTACACTCCAGTCTCAGAATCCGACATTCAAAAGTATGTCGCTTTCCGTTGGGCATTTCAGGCAAGAAAGGATCAACAAACCAAGCAACTTCAATAGAAGCAGCAGGAGTTTAAACCGTAGCCAAATACTGGGCCAACGCCATCAACAATGCCAATACGGTTGCCACAATCCTTAAAGTCCAGGACTGGGTGGAAGAAATGGCTGAGACGATCCGCAAAGCTCAGGTCAATCCAGTTGGTGCAAGTACATCCAAGCCCCCTCCAACTACTGCTGAAAACAACTCTGCAGAGGATGGAACTGCCATCGAAGTCAGTTCAGCTCCAACTTTTGGCTTCGATGACATAGACTTAAATGAGGTCAATCAACCGGACCCATCTGATGATGTCATGATGTTTTTTATTGAAGAGGAAGAGTCCAGCGGATCTCAACATTCAACCTCTAAGCCCAAGAGCAAAAAGAAGAAAAATAAGCAAGCTATCTCAAGAAAGGAATTTCTGTCTCTACAAAACAAAGTACATCAGATTCTGGCTGCAGTCAAATCATCCCAACCGCAATTTGAGGACTCGCCTAGCCCGAAGTCTCTCATCGACCGCATCGAACGACTGGAATCCAGAGAGCGTCTTGCTGCAGAACGCATCTCCCTCAAAGTGGAAATGGGGATCCGGGCTCTAGACAACAACCACAAGGCTGATCATCAACACTTCATTTCTACTGCTGAAAAACTCATCTCTGAAGTATCCTCCATCAAATCAGATCTTCAGACCATCATTCAGGACCAGTCTGCTCGGTCTCAGAAAGTTGTGGAAGAAACGCACAATGCGTATGAATCCACAATCTCTGTTCTGCAGTCAACAATAAACAATCTCCGCAGGTCTTTATCCTCCAACTTTCACGGTCCCGAAATACTGCAACTCACCAAGGAGATCCATCGATTGCTCTTCTACCCTGCAATCCCAAACAACCAACAACAGGCTGATACTCTCAAAGCTCAGTTTGATAAAGTTTGTGGAAAAATCGACGGCCTTCGTCAATGGCTTGAGGAAGTACCAGTGGCTCCTCCCTCAAGAGGGGGAAGTGAAGACTCAGAAAAAATTTCTCATCAGCATTCCCATCCGCACCAACATAGAAGATCTCCCATCATAAATGAAAAAGTTCCTACTCCTCAACCTTCACCGCAACCTTCTCCTCACAAGAGTCCAAGGAATCAATCTCCACCGCAACAACTACCAGTTCAAACTCCACTATAATCCCCACCACATTCTCCTGAAAGACCCGAGACTCCCCCTCATTTCATAAACTTAGCTTCACACATGTCATCAGATCACTCAAACGACTCCCCCGCAACCAAACAAAAGAAAGCGGACTGGAGATCAACTAAATTCGCTGAGATGATCTTGAGGGAAAATAGAGTTGATATTACAATGGATTAATCCCTCATCAACTCATGGGTCAATCCGCACAGAAGACTACAGGATGACGATTACAAGCCCTACCTCACATACGCAGAACCCCCTACTGACGGTTATCGGGACATTCCTATCTCTCCCAACGCAAAATACTTTACTGTGTTTGAACCCTTTGACCGCAGTATCCCCGATGATAAGAGGTTACCCTTAGAATTTGAGAGGCTCAACAGATTTTATGCCAAGCATGGGTCTTCTATAGAGAATATCTGGTCAAATGACAGACCCTCCGCAGTCAAGAATTACAAGCCTCGAAAGTTCATGAAGGCAGAATTCATCCAGTACACTCTCACCAGAAGAAGCTCACACTATGTCCGAACCCAAGCTGACTTCCCTTGCATGAACCCGAAAGAAATCTTCCTGACTGCAAAGGTATTTCAGAATAAGTCTGAAAAGCACCCAAGGATGAAGACTTCTTATGAAAGGACATGTACCTTTCTCAAAGCGACTGTTTGCGTGACTTCGCAAGGATCGATGCTGATATCCACCCTGCTCTTGCTCATAAATTCAACCTTCCTCCTCTAGAACTAGCCCCGGTCCTAACTGAAGGCTTTCAAGAAAGATCCCTTGCAGCAACCAACTTCTCGGATCTTGGAGTCATCTTCAAACGATTAAATGATGAAACTAAATACTTCATCCCAATGACAGCCATGAATCGTATGACCCGGAAGCAGTTGGAGGTTATTCAGGCTGTAGTCAACAAATCCAAACATACGACTGCTGAAGTGAAGTTTGAGATATCAAGGAGGATCGCATGTCTCAGTGAAGTCAGGAAGTTCTGGTGGATTCTTATCAAGTTCCTCAAGCTCAACACTTGAAAGAAAAGTTGAAGAGGTCACTTAGGGGGAAATTGTTGAAACATTAAAAGTGACCCTCTTAAACTTAAAAGAGACCCGAAGTTGCTTATGGAACCGCAATCAATCTCACCCCGCAGTCAGATCAGCAACCGCAGTCATTGTCATAAGTTTCTTAGATTCAGTCTTTTATCTGTTCTTTGTATGAGTACTTTCTTTTATCCATAGTGCCCTGCGTGGCAACTCAAACAGATTAGGCTGTATGTAATCTTCAAGACTCTATAAATAGAGTTCTTTATTTCTCAATGAAAACGCCTCTCTTACGCATCTTGAATCTTATCACTTATCTTTCTCTCTACTATCTTATCACCTAAATATAATCGTAACTCCTTGTAATCTCTCTTCGGAGCAAGTCTTTCTAGACTTAATCACTAAGTTTGATCTCACTCACTAACTTGGTCTGATTGCAGTCCTTGTTAAGAATCAACTTGAGTGTATACTTGATATATTACTTGTTGTCTTTTATATTTCCTTATATTTCCGCAACTAATCATCTAACTATCTAACTCTAACTTATATTATTGTTGAGCTTTATGATCCTTTGAGATTAACTTTAATTTCAGCAATATAAACTTGTTCTAACGTTTGTTCAAGTGTGTTTCTCAAGTTTTTCTCACAACACCCCATCATGGCCGCCATCTCCGTACGGAATGCGCTCAGCTTCTCATCCAAAAGCTCCAAAATAGCCTCCTTGACCGAACCAAAGATCACAGGAGTCTGATCTAAAATGTTGGACGTGATCTCAGACGAAATAAACTCCCTCGTCTGCTCATCCATCTGCTCGGTCCCAGAGCCCGAGCCTGATCCCTCACCAGTGCCTGAAGTGCCAATCGGCCTAGTGCATAGCGTCACCATACTGAAAATACACCATAACAAACATCAGTATACTCATCATATCTCGAGCAGTCTAACATACTACAAGTTTCCTGGATTCATCTCAGCCTTCCTTGACTCGAGTACGGATCCTCTGCTTTCAGTAGTACGGGCCCATACTACCTTCCACATCTATCCGTACTTTCCTCAAGAACTGCCTCGACTACACCAAGTCCCTTCTACTACTATTGCTGATCTCATGCTAACTTCATCCTAGGCTTTCCCTAGGGTAATCACCAACCCACTCTCCGCTATCAGCTGCCTAAGAAGTCCCTGCTACCTCCCCCTAACTAGCTCGTAAATACTATTACATATCACTAAGACTAGATAAATCTTCGAATGATAGATCCTACCCCACAACGATTGGACTCAAACGAGAGCTGCGCAATAGAGCTAGACCTAACCTTCTAAAATTATTTAATCCTTGCAATATGTAACTCAACATATTCATTTACTAGTTAGTAAGAGATAACTAGAACTCCTAAAAGCACAAAGAAAGCAGCTTTCGAGCATCGAGTACACATAATCAAGCAAATCACATACAGTCCATCACTGACTAATCTATACTAGCATGAAGTTCATAAAGCTGAGATACATATAATAGGCATATAAGGCATCCTTCCTAGATCCTTAGTCCTAAACTAGGATGCAATTCTCATAAAGCTGATACACATATAATAGGCACACAAGACATCCTTCCTAGATCCTTAATCCTAATCTAGCATGCAGTTCTCACAAACATATCATAAAATAACTTGTATGGGTAATTTGGGAGTACTTAACGAAGGCCCCGACCAATCATCGTGAAGAGAACCAATAAGAGCCAAAGGAGGTGATGAAAAGACCTTCTCTCTGGCCCCTTTTCTTGCAGCTTTCGGACTTGGCCGATCATGAAGAAGATCATCCTCGCTCGGTCACGGGTAGATAAATAAAGGAAAAAGCCTTCTCTGGAGCATGCTCATGACAAGATCCCGAACTCCTACTTTGAAGGTTGGCAGCTGCAAGACCCAAGTCAATGTCTTAAGCCGGGCCTTCGACGGCGGCATGGAAGAAAGAAATCAGAGACCGTGTGACTAGATGGAATAAGGAAGTGTTTGGAAATATGAAATAGAAGAAGGAAATTTTGTGCCGAAGATTGGATGGCATTAACCGAAAGCTTGCAGCTGGCGCTTACTACCCTGAAATTGACAGACTGAGAAATGATCTCTGGCTTTAATTGGAGGGATTGCTGGCTCAGGAAGAAGTAATGCGGGTTTATAATTCTCGTTGCAATTGGTATAAACATGGAGATCGTAATACCCAGTATTTCCACTCTTTAGCTAGTGCAAGATGGAAGAGAAATAGGATTGAAGCTATAAAGCATGCACCACACCCTTTTTCTCTTTTCAAAGTTCTTTTCTCTTTTTAAAAGATCTTTTGTAAAAATGATTTTCTTCTGAAATTTTTCATACCATGCCCTTAGTTTGAGTTCAGACGCACCCGAGGGTGTGCCCGAATCCCTCAAACGAAGGCTCTGATACCAACTTGAAACATCCCAAAAATACAGACCAAAAACTTCTTTTTAAAATCATTTAGTAAAACCCATAATCCATCAATATCATAATAAATCACAAATCATATCTCTCAAAACATCATGTCAAATACTGTATCACGAACATGTGAGAAAAATATCAGAATCTAAACAATCCCATGCTAAAACTGTGGTGTGGGCCATGCGATCATCCCGAGCCCTTCCCCTTGCTAGTGGAAGTACCTGAAACCAAAACTGAAAACTGTAAGCACGAAGCTTAGTGAGTCTCCCCAACTACCACATACCATACACATATCACATAACATATCTTGATCCCCGCCCCTGCTACATTGAGTCAAGCGCGGCATCGGCTTTCCTGGCATCAGGCCCTGCCCGACATCGAACCCTATTCGGCATCGGGCCCCGCCCGACATCGAGCCTCGCCCGGCATCGAGAAGATCTCGGCATACATATACATATTAACAAACATATAATATAAGCACATAATACTAGCATGTAAACATTCCTCGGGCCCCGCCCGACATCGGACCGAGATCCGGAAACATACTAACATTGCTCGGGAACCGCCCCGGCATCAGACCGGAGTCCGGATCATACTATCATATCATATTAACTAGACATTCATCGGGCTTGCCCCGACATCGATCCTAAGCCCGGAATACATAACACATAACAGACACATGCAAAAATCACAAAGACGTCAAGCATACAAGCATACAAGCATTCTTTGGGACCGCCCCGGCATCAGATCAAAATCCGGAAAAAATATAAACCTACTTCGGGCCCCGCCCGGCATCGTACCGTTTTTCCGGAACTACTACTATCTAAACGGGTCGGCCTTGGTGCCTTAGACCCGTTCCTATAGGAGAAAACTCACCTCGTAAGGCTGATTTTTGAAACTCGAGTGAAGAATCTCTAACTACTGCTCTGGCGACTCCTAGGCTATCAACTATATAATATACTTAATCAAAATCTGATAATCCTTCTCATGGTAAAATGACCATTTTACCCTTGGTCAAAGTCAACATCCATGTCAAATTCAAAGTCAAGGTCAACTCTCAGTCAACCCCAACTCGTCGAGTTATCTCCCAACTCGGCAAGTTCATGTACTACTCAGACTCGTGGTCAACCGAGTCAGCTCATCGAGTCCCTTCCCAGATTCATCGAGTTCGTCCTGTCATATAATCGGGAAAACAACAACTTTAACTCGTGTAGTACCTCCTTGGACTCATCGAGTTCTTCAGTTTCCGAGTCCTAATCTTGTCCAACCCACTGAGTCATCTCCTAGACTCAATGGTTTCACTCAAAACCAGAAAAGGGTTAAGGGTTCGCGACTCGACTCGCCGAGTCCAAGAACAACTCGGCGAGTCCTCCTTATTACAAATCCATGCGGTCGATTCTAATCCATTCCAATGCTTCCAACTTGTAGATCTGGACTCCTTAGGCTAGCATTACACGTAAAGTTGCTAACTTTACGTGCATGCATGGTGTTATGAAGCTAAAACACCCATTATAAGCTACAATGAAGGTCTAAATCATGGAATAAGGCCATGGCTGAATAAAGGTGGCAACTTTGAGCTTCTAAAACTCAAGAGTGCCCAGATCTGAAGTCCGTTCATCCCCAAGAGTTCAAATCTCGGAATAACCTTGGAAATGGCCTAAAAATGACAACATAAAAGCTGAAATGAAGATCTAAGTGAATAGAAGCCAAGGTATAAGCTTTATACCTCTATCAAGACATAAATGAGTCCTTGGCTCTGGATCTTCAACCTTCCTTCCGCAATTCCAAGCCTTTGCTTCCTTCTTCTAGCTTTAAATCACAACAATGGCAAAGAAATAGCTCAAAATCACCCAAGGTTGATTAGGGTTTTGAGATTAGGGTTTGGAGGTGATGGAGGTTAGGATGGAGGCCAGATATGATGCTTAAATAGGGTACAAACCCTAAAGATTAGGGTTTCATCCAGTCTGTACTACTCGTCGATTCAGGACTTCGACTCGTCGAGTAACTCACTTAAAACCCGCGCATATTCTACCTTCTACTCGATGAGTTAGGGCCATCAACTCGTTGAGTAGCCCTTCCAAAATGAATAAAATAATAAATTTAAATGCATAATAGGAACCAGGCGTTACAAACGGCTTATAAAATGACCGTCATTGTGTATCCACTCTTACTCACCGCTCCCTTGATTGGTGGAGGGTCGTTAACCGAACGGGTTTGATAGGACACTTATTTCTCATTAATAAGTATAATGAAATTAATAAAGTAACTAAATGTTTTTCTATGAAATTCTCAATCTTAGTTACTTTAGGAAAAATGTGAAATTGATGTTATTCCATTAAATTGCACATTGCACTTTATATAAGTCGTTAGTGGAGTGTGTGTGGTTAACCAGGACACTAATATGGACTAATAGAGGGTGGAAATGGGTGTCTTGTAAATTATCATAGATTGATGGAGCGTGTGTGGCTAACCGACACATTGATTAGATGATAAATGACATCGAGAGTACCTATAACGTCCGCAGATTCGGGGTAGTCAATTTAAAGACAATACGCGTCAAAAATGACTTTTTGAAGGAAGATTATTTAGGAGGAGTAATCTTAAACAAGTGGTAGTATATGTTACAAGGGTTTCGTACATATAAATAACGCCGAAATCCGAGTTATAACGAAGAAGTTATGACCCGTCGAAGTTTTACGGCAAAACCGGCACGGCATCGGGAGACGTAAATAGTGAATTTATGGTAGAAGACTTTTTAGCCTTAGTAATCTAAATTAAAGTCGTAGAATACGTTAAACCGAGAACATACAAAAAGAGAACGCCCAAATCTGACTGCGTATGAGGAAGTTATGAATTTTCTAAGATTTGGCATAGCAGTGCACGGCCCGAAACTCGAATTTTAGTTCGAGAGGTTTTTGGCCTACGCGACCTAAATGAGAGTTGAAGATCCCATTAATAAGAACTCAACAATAAAAAGACAGACGAAAACGGAGTCAGTATGTAGAAGTTATGAATTTTATGCGGACATTTAACAGTATAATCTCCTCGTACTGTTAAATTTAGAATCAGTCAAGAATTAGCCGACGGCGTCTAAATGAAAGTTGTAGATCTTGTTTTTACCTATGCGTGGATATAAAGAATGTCGAGAGTAGAGATCTTATGTTAAAGATATGGACGAAACTTGGTCCATACTCTTCGAGCGCGATAAATTTGATACAATTTTGTAAATCTAAGATAGAATGAGAATTAGCTGACGGCGTCTAAAGGAAAGTTGTAGTATTCGTAAATACCAACACGTGGGTATAAAGAACGTCAAAAATGGAGTTCGTATGAATAAGTTACAAATTATAATAGCATATTTACGTATTAAAATAAAGTATAAATCATATATACGTAGACATATATATACAAATGTATATATCATTAGAAAGGTATCGACGATGCGGTCATTATAAGACTAGTGTTGAGTACTTTCGACATTAGTTTAGTACACATATCGTTAAATCTATTTAAAATAGTATTATGAAGGGGTGTTTAGTCGTTTATATAACCATAAGGTCATTAAGTAATTATGGAGGGTAGTTTATGTAAATTCAATTACTATAAATAAGAGCGTTGGGCTCTCATATTTCTTGCACCATTCTCTTGATTCAAGAGTCTTTCTCTTCTTATCCCCCGAGCATTTCGGTCCCTCGTGATTCGACTTCTCTTTCTGTAGTTTTAGTATAGTAAGGTGAGCGCTGGAGCGCTACAAGAATCTTTCTTAGAAAGATTCAACGACGAAGTTCTGCCCCTGCAGAGCCCGGCTCCTAGCTAAAACTCCCGTGTAAGTAAATTATGCTTACACTATTTTAAATATAGCTTATATTTAAAATTAGTATTGTTATTATGAACTTATAATAAATATTTGGGCTATTATTAAGACTTATATAAGTGTCGTTATAATATCTTTTTAACTACTCACGGTACGGGAAATCTGGTTTAAAGGGTCGCATAGGGTTGTTGAATTTCAGAAGTGCTATATGCCAAATAGGTCTTGCCCTCCGGTGTTTTATGTATGGCCCCTGTCTGTATATAGTGGTTGGAAAATATTGTTTAAACGCTTATATAATAATAATAATGCTAAGACTAATAATTAGTCACGGTAAATATTAGACTAAAATCTTGTGGTTATAATACTAGGTTTCGTCGAATGAAGTTATATTGTTAAGAAGCGAAGCGCTGTCCGAGTTTGGAATCATCACTTTAACAAGTGAGTGCATAGTTACTTTCATCTTAGACATAGATATGAAGTATTTTATATAAATTACGTGCTATGTGTGCATATAACCTGTATACTTGCTATCTATGCTGGATGAACGATTTTATACATGTTTTAAATAATTTAAACTGTATATGTATTTTATATCTACGAATATGTTGGGTAAAACATGGGTACATGAATGATGAGAGATGAAAGATGATATGAGTGAACATTGGCAGCTATAGACTTAGTGCCTGATAAATAACATCGGCAGCTATGGACTTAGTGCCTATCGAATAAACGTTGGTAGCTATGGACTTAGTACCTGTTAGATAAACGTTGGTAGCTATGGACTTAGTACCTATTAGATAAACACAGGTAGCTATGGATTTAGTACCCGATGAATAAACTTTAGCAGCTATGGAATTAGTGCTTTACGAACGTGCATTGGCAGTTGTGGACTTAGTGCCTGTCATATAAACCCTGAAAGCAATGGACTTCGGAATGAACGAATGCATGATAGATGAATCTGAGGGTAGACCTTAAGAGTAAGGAAGATAATGGGGATGGGTAATTGGGTTGATTGTTTGATGTTTAAACATAATAATTAAATTGATGTGGGTTGAAAACCCTATGTACTCACCAGGTTTCCCAACCTGACCCACTCAAGCTTATTTGTATCACAGGTGTCGATATGAAGTTACATTACACTGAGAGATTAAAGAGATGTAGATCACTAGTGTCAATGAATGTAAGTTCTGTTTATGCTTATGTTTCTGTATTGACAATGACATCCCAAATGTTTTAAAATGAATAAAAATACATTTCTTCGGAAATGCTTTGATAACGTATTTATCATGTTTTACTGGGAACAAATTCCACAACATTTTTATCAAAAGAAGTACTCTGATTTTTATAAAGCATAAACAAAATCGGTCTTTTCTGGCAGTGAAAAATGGGGATGTCACAGTACCAAGCTAACTTTCATGGTTATTCACATCTTGTTTGTGATCCTCGGTGTCCCAGTCTCAAATGGAAGAACATAATCGAGATTAAACATGCCATTGAATAGTTCAATGAATCTCAAAAGATCTAGGAATTTCATTTAAAACCTAATTCGTTTAAAATTTTGTTTTCGTGGTGAAATTGGTAATTCGTCATTTACCTACCTTCATATTTATTTCACAAATAGATTACGTCATCCCTTTTCTATGTTGTGAAAATATCTAGTTGGATCCTAGCCTTAATATTTCATTTGGGTGTTATATTGAGGAATCTTCTTATCTAACTAAAACGTGTCCTTCTTCTTTTTCAGATGTCAACTCCCAATGATGCTTTTGGTTCCTTCTCCAACAACTTATCGCTCTTGAATATCTGCTCGAGGGTTACCTTTGATGGCACTAATTATAATGAACTTCTCGCAAAGAATGCAAATATATGTGGAATGCCCGGTGAAGCTAAATGTGAACTTCAATGAGGAATTAGCTATTGATATAGTCTTGCACTTATTGCCCAGTTGTTATGATCAGTTCATCATGAGTTATCATTTGAATAACCAAGAGACCACATTGGCTCAACTTCAGAACCTCCTATGAACTGCTGAGAGTGGAATGAAGGGAGAAGGTGTTTCCTCCACTCCTACTTCTACTACTCCTGTCTTAGAGATTAGGCAAGGAAAAGGGACAAAGATGAAAGCTCCTACTAAGTAGAATTAGAAGGGAAAGTCCCAAGCTAGGTCCTCAAGTAATGGATCCAAAGGAAAGACCAATTCTGATGCTCCTCCCGCCTCTGATCCTAAGGAGTGTAACACCTGATTCCTGGTATGTATTTAATTAAAGAACTTCGTGTATTTTCCTCTGGGACTCGATGAGTTGGTGGTCCAACTCGTCGAGTAGAGTCGTGATCTGCGGGGAGTTTAAGTGACCTACTCGACAAGTCGGGAGACCGACTCGGCGAGTAGGTGTTGTTTGAGTGAAACCCTAAATTTGAGAGTTTGCTCCCTATTTAAACAACTTATCTCAGCCTCCATCGTCCCTTATACTCCCAGAAGACATCATATCGAAACCCTAGCCTTGTTTGAGTATTCTAAGGCCATTTTGGTGCATTTTGGTGGATTCTGAAGCTTGAGAAGGGGAAAGGAGCTTGGGAGTTCAAGTTGGAACTTGGAGATCCAGAGATTGTGTTCCATTTCCAGCTCATTTAAGGTAAAAAGCTCCTGTCTTAATCTTCCATGTGTTTATTCATCTTTCGGGCTTGGATTTTGGGTATATTTAGGGCTTTCTAAGCCATTTTCGGGTTGTGAAGTGTTATAGGGAGTATTGACTTCAGATCTTGGTCATTGGAGGGGTCTCATGGCATAATGGTGCCAAGTTTATGGCCATGAGAGCCCCATGCATCTTTTAGACATCATTTATAGCCCTTTAGGGCTAAAAGACCCATGCATGGAGGTAAAGTTCGTGGCTTTACGTGCTATATCGGCCCTAGGAGATCAGATCTACCATTTGGATGAGATGAGCTTGACAGAAATCAAGTTTATGGACATGGACTTTAGTGGACTCGGCGAGTTGTTCTTGGGACTCGACGATTCGGATAGTGGTTCTCCAACCCTTGCTGTTTTGGGGGTCTGGTTGAGTCTAGAGAAGGACTCAACAAAGATGGACGAGATTATAGACTTGGGAATCATGGGCCTTGACGAGTGTTTGAGTAGACTCGGCAAGTCATAGACTGGACACATTCTTATGAGGGAGATGAACTCGACGAGTTCAATGTCGAACTAGGCGAATCGGATGAAGATAGCCCCGATGGTATGATTGAAGAAGAACCCGTCGAGTTCTTGCTAGACTCGACGAGTAGAGACGGGGATTGGTTTGGGTTAGAGAAGTATGGACTCGACGAGTTGGTAGACCAACTCGGCGAGTCAAGTCAACTTGATGTTGACTTTGACCAAAGTTGACTTTGACCGGATTTGAGTGACCCTAGTTAGGGTTGCCAGTACAAGTTGATAACTTGGATGGGGTTATCATGTAGGGATTGAGGAGTCGAGGAGAGTCGGTTTTCACGCCGAGGACAGTTCGGACAGTACACGACTTTGAGGTGAGTCTTCTCCTAGTAGGGGTGGGTCTACGGCCACAATGTCGGCCCACAAGTAAGAGTACTGGTTAGATGATTGTCTTTGTGATAATTATCTGGGATTTGATATGTGTTATGCTTACTGTGCTTGATATGGTTATGATTATTATGCTTATTGTGCTTATTATGTGTTAGCAGTAGGTGGGGTGAAATAGTCCATGGTTACCAGTTGAAAGATACCGAAGGGGAGGGTAGTTCCCAGATACCGAAGGGGAGGGTAGTTCCTAGTTACCGGTTGAAAGATACCGAGGGGGAGTCCAGCTCCTGGTTATGCTTGACAGTTACCGGTTGAAAGATACTGAGGGTCATGTATTATTTTGGTATGTGTATGATGGGGGAACTCACTAAGCTTCGTGCTTACAGTTTTAGTTTTGGTTTCAGGTACCTCTTCGTCTAAGGGGAAGGAGCCGGCGGTGTACCAGCGCATCACACACACATGGTTTCCACATTGAGTTTCTGGGATTGTACTCTGATTTTCATTACTTCTGATGATATGGTTCGAGACACGACTTTATGGTTTTTATAAATTGATGTAATATTGACAATGTTTTGCTGAACTATTTTATGAATTACTTAATTAAAAATGGAAATTTTTTGCCTCGAAATTTGGGGATGTTACAAGGAGGCTACTTGTTTTTATTGCAATGAGAAAGGGCATTGGAAATGAAGCTGCCCCAAATACTTGCAAGACATAAAGGATGGCAAGGTGAAGCCAACCTCGGCAGGAATTTACACTATCTTATCTAAAAACTCATCATTTTCTCATTCTTGGGTCCTTGATATAGGATGTGATTTTCACATTTGTTCTGATTTGCAGGGGCTAAAAAGAAGCGAGGATGTAGAGCATGGGAAGATGATCCTGGTCATGGGCAATAAGATATTGTCACCTGTTACCAAGATTGGTGTTTATTCTTAAGTGCTTGGTAATAGATTATTTTTAGATTTGAACAATTGTTGCTACTCGTCAGAGATGACAAGAAACATCATTTCATTTCATGCTTTATATAGGCAAGGTTTTAGATATTCTTTTGACAATGAGAATGAATCTATTTATGCTTAGAATAATGGTGTATTTTATTTTGAAGCTTTACCATGTGATAGCGTGTAGGAAACTGTGTTGGTTGTAGACAATTTAGGTATTAGTGTTCTTCAAATTGATTCGTCTAATGGTTTAGACAAAGCATGCTTGTAGCATTGTCGTCTTGGAAACGTCAACAAGAAACACATTGCCCATCTCCAAAAGGATGGAGTATTGGAATCATTTGACATAAGGTCAGATGATACATGCGAGTCTTGTTTACTTGGAAAAATGAATAAATCCCCTTTCACTGGTTCTTGTAAAAGAGGTGAAGGATTGTTGGATATCAAACACATATATGTGTGTGGGCCCTTCAGAGCCACCACAAGGTATGCAGATTGATTCTATGTGACTTTTTTTTTGATGATTATAGCATATATGGATATATCTACTTAATCAAGCATATGTCAGAAACCATTGAAAAGTTCAAAGAGTTTAAAAAAGAAGTCGAGAATCAATTGGGCAGGAAGATCAAGATGCTTAGATCTGATAGAGGTGGTGAGTATCTTAGTATCGGGTTCCACGACTACCTCAAGGAATGTGGAATAGTTTCACAATTAACACCTCCTAGGACACCACAACTCAATGGTGTGGCTGAGAGGCGTAATTGAACCTTGTTGGACATGGTTCGTTCCATGATGAGTCAAACTTCACTTCCAATCTCATTCTGGGGGTATGCCTTAGAGACTACCTCCCACATTCTTAATCTTGTCCCAATAAAAAAGGTTGCCAAAACACCTCACGAGATGTGGACATGGAAGGTTCCCTTGTTGGCAGATATCAAGGTTTGGGGTTGTGAAGCTTTTGTTTGACAAGAGACTCACAACAAGCTTGAACCTCAAAGTGAGAGATGTATTTTCATTGGCTACCCACACAAGTCCATTGGATATTTGTTCTACAAACCTAGTGAAAATGTGGTTTTCATAGCACGAAGGGGAGTCTTTGGTGAGAGAGAGCTCATATCCAAAGAGGACAAAGGGAGTACAATTGATCTTGAAGATATTCACGAGTCACAACGATGAAGGAACCTTTGAACCTGCTGTAGCTTAACCTGAGGAAGAAATTCCAGTTGAACCAATTGACGAGTTATTGCCTCTTAGACGTTCTAGTAGAGTTAGAATGCCACCTAAGTTTTATGGTTTCCATATTACTACAGATGGTGATACGTTTATCAGTGATAGTACACTGGTAAATTTGGATGAACCATCTAACTACAAGGAAGATATGACGGGCCCTGAGTCTGCTAGATGGAAAGAGGCAATTGTAACATCCATATAAATCATGCCAAATTTGAACTTTTAAAACATTTCAAAACCAACAATTATTACAAAACTTGTTTTCAAAATAGTATAGTGTCAGAGTATCCCTGAATCAAATCATGAAAACATAAGGAGGTGTACGATCATGCCTTCGCCTTCCCGCGATCATCAGAAGTACCTGAAACAAAATCAACAACTGTAAGCCCGAAGCTTAGTGAGTTCCCCCAAAATACTAACGACATACAATCATAATCATATCATATAAACCAACAACATGCATAATGAGCCTTCAGCCTGACTGGACCGCCTCGTAGGGCCTTCGGCACGTCTCGATCGCCTCGCAGGGCCTTCAACCTATCTGGACCGCTCGCCGGGCCATCGGCCTGACTAGTATGCCCTCCCGGGCCTATAGTCTATCCGATCCGCCCTGGGTATGTTGGCCTTCAGCACAAAGCAGGACCGCCTCAACCCAGCCCCAAATCAAACAATCATGTGCACATAATATCATACGCTAGCATATATAACAGTCAAACCGATCTAACAGATCACTAATCATAGCAACATCCTATAACCAGGATACATATCTAATCGATCACTAACATATCATCATCCTATATACTAGGATACCGACCTAACCATGTCACTAAGCATATCACCATCCTAACTACCAGGATGTAAATCAATAAGCATATCATCCAATAAACCCGGATAAAAATTTGAAAAGGGCCGGCATTGGTGCCTTCGACCCTGTTAGTATAGTGAGGACAACCCACCTCACAAGTAGCTCGGAATGATAATGTCAAACTCCTCCAAATACAGATCCAACTCCAACCCCTACATCCACCAATGATCCACTTCCATAAATTCCCAAATTACTAAAATACCCCCAGAAGTCAAACTGGTCAACCCTTGGTCAAAGTCAAAGTCCACGGTTAAGGTCAACAATCCATGTTGACCCAACTCGTCGAGTGCAGTTCAATGACTCATTGAGTCCTTCCAGAACTCAAGAAATCGTGAAAACCCTGGTTGACTCGCCGAGTTTCCAGACAACTCGTCGAGTCCGTGCGTGTCCAAAAGTCGGGAAACCCTAACTGACTCGTCGAGTCGTCTCACTGACTCGTCGAGTCCATGAAGAAACCAACAACGACCAATCTTCATCGGACTCGTCGAGTTGACCAAGCATCTCGTCCAGTCCCTTCAGTCTATTTCTTATTCACATGTTTTTATGCTACCCCAAAGCTCCATATTGCATATCTAACCTCCTAGGGCATGGTTTCCACGTAAAGTTGCAAACTTTACGTACATGCATGGTCCTAAGTTCCAAAATCAAGATAAGGGAAAGGTTTAAACCAAGAAGAAGGGCCCAAGCTTGCTAAATCTGATAACTTTATGACTATAGGGACTTAGAGGAGTCCAGATTTGAAGTTACAACTTCAGATCATGCCCAATACCAGAAATAACCCACAACCAAGTAGAATATGGCCCTAAACCTTTACATGAATAGATCTAGCTAAAGATAAGTCAAGGTAACGAATTGTTACCTTCAAAATGATGCCAAGATGAAGTCGAGTCAGATCCACAAGCTTCTCTTTGCTCCAAATTCCTTAGACTTCAAGCCTTCTTCACAAAAACAACATTCCAAGCTTCTTTACACATAAAAATGGAGAGATTAGGGTTTTTTGAGCTCAAGGGGAACGGTAAGGTAGGCTGAGGGAGGCTAATGACCCTTTAAATAGGGTGCAAAACCCTGGAAATTAGGGTTTCATTTTCAGCTCCTACTTGTCGATTTGGGGTCCTCCAACTCTTCGAGTAGGCCTCATAAATAACGCGGCTTGAACCGCTTTTACATGACGATTTGGGGTCAACCAACTCATCGAGTAGGTCTAAGAATATGATTTTAAGCTTTTAAATTTTATACTTGGGAGTCGGGGTGTTACAGTTCTCCCCCACTTGAACTAGACTTCGTCCTTGAAGTTTGTTGCGGTAAACAACTCGGGGAAATGCTCCTGCATCTCTGCCTCCGGCTCCCAAGTCCACTCGGATCCCTTCCGATGTTGCCACTGTACCTTTACCAAAGGTACTTCCTTGTTCCGTAGAACCTTCACCTTCCTCTCAAGAACAGCCATTGGCCTCTCCATGTAATTCAGGTGCTCATCGACCTGAATATCATCTAATGACGCTACTGCCTCCTCATATAGAACGCACTTCCACAACTGTGAAACATGGAAAGTGTTGTGGATCTGACTAAGCTCCTCAGGGAGATCTAGCCTATACGCCACCTTGCCAATCCTGGTAGCGATCCTGAATGGCCCGATGTATCGGGGACCCAACTTCCCCCTCTTCCTGAAGCGAATCACACCCTTCCAGGGTGATACCTTCAGAAGTACCATGTCACCGACCTGAAACTCCAACTCAGATCGGCGTTGGTCGGTGTAACTCTTCTGCCGACTCTGTGCGGTCTGCAACCGCTATCTGATCTGTTGAATCATCTCGGTAGTATGCAGGACTACCTCGGTCCGACCCATCACCCTGTGACCAACCTCGCCCCAACAGACTGGGGTGCGGCATCTCCGTCCATACAACAGCTCATAAGGTGGTGCACCAATACTGCAATGAAAGTTCTTGTTATAGGAGAACTCTACAAGGGGTAGGTAGGAGCCCTAGCTCCCACCGAAGTCAATAACATAAGCTCTCAGAATATCCTCGAGAGTTTGCATGGTCCGCTCACTCTAGCCGTCTGTCTACGGATGGTAGGATGTGCTGAAGTGCAACCGCGTGCCCTGTTCCTCGTGGAACTTCTGCCAGAAATGGGAGGTGAACCGAACGTCACGGTCAGAGATAATAGAGACCGACACCCCATGGTGAGCAACGATCTCGGGGATATACAAGTCTTCCAGCTTCTCGGCCGAAGTACTCTCCCGTATAGCTAAAAAGTGGGCGCTCTTGGTCAATCGATCCACGATGACCCAAATAGCGTCGAAGCCCTTCGCCGTCCTCGGTAGCTTGGTGATAAAATTCATCATGATATGTTCCCACTTCCACATGGGAACCTCTAGAGGGTGCATCTTGCCATGCGGCCTCTGGTGCTCGGCCTTGACCATCCTGCAGGTCAGGCACCTCTCCACGTACCAAGCGATTTCTAGCTTCATGCACAACCACCAGTAACTTAATCGCAAATCCCGGTACATCTTGGTGGCCCCCAGGTGAATAGAGAAGTGAGACTTATGAGCCTCCTCCAGAACAATCTGTCTGACCCCACCCAAAATCGAAACCCAGACCCGACTGTAACGGGTCAATAATCCGTTGCTATCATGCACAAACCGGGTATTCTCACCTCTAATCCTCTCAAGCTTCCAATTCTCCTATCGCATACCCTCATCGAGCTTCCCTGATCAAGCTCACAAGTGGAAAATCCACTGATATCCTCATACACGTCACTGGAGCAGATGATCCAGCTGACTTGTGGCTCAGAGTGTCTACAACCACGTTCGCTTTACCAGGATGGTAAATGATCTCGCAGTCATAATCCTTGACCATGTCAAGCCACCTGTGCTGCCTCATGTTCAGGTTCGGCTGATCCATAATGTGCCTCAGACTCTTGTGGTCTGTGTATATGGTACAGTGGACCCCATAGAGGTAATGTCTCCAAATTTTGAGAGCGAATACCACCGCTCCCAACTCTAGATAATGAGTAGGGTATCTCATGTCATGCGGCTTCAACTGCTGCGATGCGTAGGCTATCACCCATAACCAAAACTGAACCTCTCGTAACCAAAACTCGCACTTCGATGAGTAGGGTATCCGCTCCTGGTTAACAAGATGTCCATGGAACTGAATCTCTCGTTACCAAAACTCGCACTTCGAGAACTTGTCATAAAGCCGTTATGGTCTCAAAACTCCCAATAGCTCCCGTAGATTCTCCTCATGCTGCTCTCGGGTCTTGGAGTACACCAAGATATCGTCTATGAAGACGATGACCGAGCGATCGAGCATCGGTCTGCATAACTGATTCATAAGGTCCATAAATACTGTCTGCGCGTTAGTGAGTCTAAACGGCATCACCACAAAATCATAGTGTCCATAACGAGTCCGGAACGAGGTCTTCTCCACGTCCTCCTCCCTAACCATGACCTGATGGTACCCGGATCTCGGGTCTATCTTGGACAACCAAGATGCTCCCCGCAACTGATCGAAAAGATCATATATCCCCAGGAGTGGATAACGGTTCTTCACCGTAAACTTGTTCAACTCGCGGTAGTCAATGCACATCCGGTGTAAACCATCCTTCTTCCTGAAGAAGGGAATCGACGCTCCCCACGGAGAACTACTCAGACTAATGAAGTGCTTGCCTAGCAGTTCCTGCAGTTGTGATGACAACTCCCGCATCTCTCGTGGTGCCAATCAGTACGGCGCCTTGGCGATAGGGGCCGCACCTGACACTAGGTCGATCCTAAACTCGACCTGCCTCTCCGGAGGCACTCCGGGTAACTCCTCCGGGAATACCTCAGCAAACTCCCTAACCACTGGAACCTCTGATACTGAAGCCTAATCCCTGACCCGCGTATCCACAACATACGCTAGATAACCCGCACACCCGTTTTGAATGTACTGTCGTGCCCTGGCAGCCGATCAAAACCCTGATCCCAATCTGGTGCCCTCGCCGTAGACAATCAATTCTCCCCCACTTGGGGTTCGAACTACCACTCACTGACCCTCACAGTCGATCATGGCACCGAAGTGAATAAGCTAGTCCATACCCATGATCACACAAACATCCCCCATGGGAATCGGAATCAAGTCTATCAGAAAAGATACCCCGAAGATCTCGAACACGTAACCCCGATAGGATGAAGAAGCGGAAACCCCGTGTTCGTTGGCGATAGAGACTCGTAACAGACACTCTAGCTCTCCTACTGGCATACCGAACTCCCTACTAAATGTCGGAGAGACAAACGACCGACTCGCCCCCGGGTCAAATAATACCAAAGCAGGTAAGGGGTTCAGTAAAAACGTACCTAATCACAGGTACAAACATATAAGCATAAAATAGATATAATCAGTAAGATAAGGGATAGATACATACCAGCAACCATGTCTGGTGCTGCCCTGGCCTCCTCTACTGTAAGCTGGAAGGTGCATCCCTGAGCCCTCGGGGGCGCTGCTCGACCCTGACTCCTGTCAGTAATACTCAGTGTAGCCGATGCTGGAGCCTGCGCCAGCCTGGCATCGAGCTGTGGATAGTTGGTATTCACGTGACCAACCTGATGGCAGTGGTAGCATATCCTCATATCCTGAACCGGGGCTGTCTGGCGACAATCCTTGTCATAATTCCCTTCCCTGATGCATTTGCGGCACGCGCTGCTTGATCTGCAAACTCCCGAGTGACCCTTCCCGCACTTGCCACAAGTGCGGCTCTACTGTCCCCCCTGCCCTTGAATCAGCGGTCTTAGACCGCTTTTGTGCCGACTGTGACTGCGCTGGGGCCTGCCTCTGCTCTCTCAATTGTTACTCAATCTCAAGCTCCCGCCGCCTAGAGGCCTCCTGTAACTCCAGCAAGGTATGACATCATTGGGTAGCAACAAGCTGAGGAATTTCAGTCTTGAGCATTCTCAGATAACTTGTCATCTGAGCCTGCTCAAAAGCATACTTCTGGCATAACATCGCCCTCTCCATGAACATACGGGTGATCTCTGTCACTGTTTCACCATCCTGTCTCAACTCTAAGAACTCTTAAGCTAACAGTTCCCGATCGACCCGTGGGATGTAGCGAGCGCGAAACATATCCCTGAACTGCTCCCAAGTAACCGCAACTCTCTGGTCATCAGTGTAAGACCCAGTCACCAACCTCCACCAGTCCTTTGCCCCGGACCTCAGCAAGGTCAGGGCACATATGACCCCCTGGTCAGTAGGACATGAATATGTGAAGAAACACCCCTCCAGGTCCGAAAGCCACCTCATGGTTTTGATGGGCTCCAGAGTCCCGTAAAAAGTAGGGGGCTTCGTGTTATCGAAGTCCCTGTACTGAAAAGCCCGACTGGCTCCCCCCCTTGCTGCCGTTTCTTGATCCTGATCCGGATCCAGTCACAAAGCGTCTCGTAACCACCATACTAAAAATATACCAGGAATGAAACATCCCGAAAATACGGTCGAAAACATCATATCAAGATATTGTATCAAAAAAATGTGTCAAAACATCTGATTCTAAAACATCCTAGGCCATAAACTGTGGTGTGTGTCAAGCAGTCATCCCGAGCTCTTCCCCTTGCTAGTGGAAGTACCTAAAACCAAAATTGAAAACTGTAAGCACAAAGCTTAGTGAGTCTCCCCAATCTACCACATACCATACACATAGCATGCAACTAGGAGATACGTGCCTTGCCCACTCTCATGGAGATTCGGGCCCCGCCCATGCTCCGTTATCTAGGAGATTCGGGCCCTGCCCACACTCCACTGTCTAGGAGATTTCAGCCCTGTCCACACTCCATTGTCTAGGAGATTCGGGCCCGCCCACACTCCGTTGTCAAGGAGATTCGGGCCCTACCCACACTCATTTGTCAAGGAGATTCGGGCCCCGCCCACGCACCGCTACTAACATGCATACAAGTATCACACAGACAAGTATATTTATTCCTATCAGGCAGTCACATATCCATAGTCAAATAATATTATGAGATTCAGGCCTCGCCCACACTCGGCTACTATGAGATTCGGGCCCCGCCCACACTCAACTACTAACATATCACATATACTAGTCGGCCTTCGTGCCGTAGAATCGTTCCTACTGAAGGAAACTCACCTCGCAAAGCTGACTGCTGAAATCTCGAGTGAGGAATCCCCAATGGCTGCTCCAACGACTCCCCGGCTATTATTATCACAATAGCACTTAGTCAAAACCTAATAATCCTCCTTAGGGAGAAATAACCATTTTACCCTTGGTCAAAGTCAACGCTTTGGTCAAAGTCAACCTCTATCTTAGCCGGATCGACCAGAATTGCCTTCTGGTTGACAAGGTGCCCCAGAACCTGCACCTTGCGCAACCAGAACTCACACTTAGAGAACTTTGCGAAAAGTCTCTCCCTCCTCAGTGTCTCCATCACCTTCTTCAGGTGGTCCTCATGCTGCTCCTGAGTCTTGGAATAGACCAGGATATCATCAATGAAGACTATCACAGACCGATCCAACATCGGTCTGCACACACGGTTCATGAGGTCCATAAATACGGCTAGAGCATTGGTGATCCCAAACGGCATCACCACAAACTCATAGTGATCATAGCGAGTCCTAAAAGTTGTCTTCTGCACATCCTCATCCCTGACTCGCATTTGGTGATAACCCGATCGCAGATCAATCTTGGAAAACCAAGATGCACCCTGTAGCTAGTCAAACAAATCATCGATCCTCGCGAGGGGATAACGGTTCTTCACCGTTACCTTATTCAGCTCCCGGTAGTCTATGAACATCCGACGCGACCCATCCTTCATCTTCACAAATAGGATCGGGGCTCCCCATGGCAAACTACTCAGCCTGATAAATTCCTTGTCTAGCATCTCTTCCAGTTACGTACACAACTCCTGCATCTCGGGAGGAGCTAACCGATATGGTGCCTTGGCTATCGGAGCCGCACCAGGGACCAGGTCAATCCTGAACTCAACTTATCTCTTCGGAGTTATCCCAAGTAAATCCTCCGGGAATACGTCCGGGGTACTCTTGCACTATCGGTACGTCATCGACTGTCACCTTACCCTTATCCCGGGTATCTATGACATAGGCGACATAACCTGCACAACCCTGCTGAAGGTAGCGCCTCGCTCTCGCTGCTGAGCATAGATTGAATCCACCATGTGGCCTCTCACCCTGAATCACCATCCCTCCCCCACTAGGACTTTGATAACTCACTAGCTGCTGCTCGTAGTCAATCACTGCCCCATTGGGGCTCAACCAATCCATACCAACTATTGCCTTATTCCCTCGTAGGGGAATAGGGACTAGATCCACAGAAAACTACTCATCAAATAAATGTAGTGTACATCCTCAGTGAACTCTCGCAACCCTGAAGTTCCTATCGTCTGCTATCTCCACATCAAGCGGGATATCTAGCTCTCCAGGAGCCCCTGCGAATCGCTTGCTAAGCGCGAGCGACACAAAAGATCGGGTGGCACCCAAATCAAACAGGCTCAAGGATGATATATCGTTCACTAAGAACGATCCTATAACAAACACATGAACATAAGCAATAATCAATACAAGTAAAGAGATAAGGAGAATATACATACCCGTGATGACATCAAGAGCTGCACGCGCCTCCTCTGCTATCAACTGGAAGGCTATACTCTTCGCCAATGGCACCTCTATCGAGCCCTGAAGACCGTCTGTAATCCTCAATGTAGCAGGGGTGGGTGCCGCCACCTTCCCTGTTGTTGCTAAACTTGGACACTGTGACCTCTTATGGCCCCTCTGATTGCACTAAAAGCAAATCTGATCAGATGATGTAATGGTGGTGGTAGCAGTACAATCCCTGCTGACATGTCCAGTTCGGCCGCACTTGAAGCATCCCTAACTACCCGCCCTACACGGCCCATCGTGCCCCTTGCCACACTTGTCGCAACGGCCTCGGCCCTGCTGGCCCTTCCCCCGGGAATCTACCTTGGGATTTTTTCTCGAGCCCTCCACGCCAGACACCGAATCTGGCTTCCTCTTCCTCTCCATCTCTAAATTAATCTCTTTCTCACGAGCCCTAGCAATCATATCCTCCAGCGGATTGCAGCTGGAGCAGCTCACAAACTAGCGGATATCACTTCGAAACATCTCATGATATCGGACATTCTTCATCTCCTCGTCTGCCACGTACTGCGGAACGAGAAGGGCCCTCTCCCTAAACTTAGCGGTGATCTCCTCCATTGTCTCTGTCGTCTGGTCAAGATCCTGGAACTCCCTAGCTAGCTATTGCACCTCAATCACAGGTGTGCAAACTTGAACCTGAACCTAGCCAAAAACTCACTCCATGTCATCGCATCTAAAACCGCATCATCCTCAATGGCTTGTCCGACCTCCTCCCACAAATCACGTGCCATGTACTTCAGAAGACAGGACGCAAGTCGAACCTTGTCCCCCTCGGAACATCTGCTGGTGCAGAATGCGTTGGCGACGTCCACCAACCATCTGGTACTCGCAATGGGTTCCCGAGCCCCATGGTAATCGGGAGCTCCACAAACCTTGAACTCCCTGAATGTCAGTGTGCGCGCCCCTAGCATGGCCGCCATCTTGGTGCGGAATGCACCCAACCTCTCATCAAGTATCTCCAAAATTCCCTCCTTGACCGATCCAAAGATCACAGGAGTCTGGTCTAGAATGTTGCGTGTGATCTCAGAAGAGATGAACTCTCTCGTCTGCTCATCAAGCTTCTCGGCTCCAGAGTCCAAACCTGATCCCTCACTAGTGCCTGAAGTGTCGGCTGGCCTAGTGCGTAGCGTCACTATACCGAAAATACACCATAAAAAACATCAGTATACACGTCATATCTCGAGGGATCTCACACACTACAAGTTTACTGGATTCATCTTATCCTTTCTTGATTATAGTACAGATCCGCTGCTTTCAGTAGTACGGGCCCATACTACCTTCCACATCTATCCGTACTTTCCTCAAGAACTGCCTTGACTCCACCAAGTCCCTTCTACTGCTACTGTTGTTCTTACACTAATATCATCCTAGGCTTGCCCTAGGGTAATCACCAACCCACTCTACGCTATCCGTTGCATAAGAAGTCCCTGCTATCTCCCCTAACTAGCTCACGAATACTATTACATATCACTAAGACTAGATAATTCTTTGAATGAGAGATCCTACCCTACAACGGTTAGACTCAAACAAGAGCTGCGAAATAGAGCTAGACCTAACCTTCTGAAATTATTTAATCCTCACAATATGTAACTTAACATATTCTTTTACTAGTTAGCAAAAGATAACTAAGACTCCTAGAAGCACAAAGCAAGCAGCATTCGAGCATCGAGTAAACATAATCAAGCATATCCTAATTAGGCCATCATATCACTTACTACTCTGTACTACCATGTAGTTCATAAAGATGATACACATATAACAGGCACATAAGGCATCCTTCCTAGATCCTTAGTCCTAATCTAGCATGCATTTCTCATATATATATATATATATATATATATATATATATATATATATATATATATATATATATATATCTCATAACATAACTTGTATGGGTAATTTGGGAGTACTTACTTGAGCTCGGCTGATTACATGCACCACACCCTTTTCTCTTTTCAAATTTCTCTTTTCTTTTCAAAGTTCTTTATAAAAATGATTTTCTTTAGAAAATTTTTATACCAATTCCTTAGTTTGAGTTCAGACACACCCGAGAGCGTGTCCGAATCTGTCAAACCAAGGCTCTGATACCAACTTGAATCATCCCAAAAATACGATCCAAAATTTTCGTTTTAAAATCATTTAAGGAAACCATAATTCATCAACATCATAAATAAATCACAAGTTATGTATTCCAAAAACATCATATTAAGATACTATATCAAAACCATGTGTCAAAACATCAGAGTCTAAAACATCCCAGGCCATAAACTATGGTGTGTGTCATGCAGTCATCCCGAGCCCTTCCCCTTGCTAGTGGAAGTACCTGAAACCAAAACTGAAAACTGTAAGTACGAAGCTTAGTGAGTCTTCCTAATCTACCACATACCATACACATAACATGCAACTAGGAGATACGGGCCCCACCCACTCTCATGGAGATTCTGGCCCCGCCCATGCTCTACTGTCTAGGAGATTTGGGCCCCGCCCACACTCTGTTGTCTAGGAGATTCGGGCCCCGCCCACACTCTGCTGTCTAAAAGATTCGGGCCCCGCCCACACTCTGCTGTCTAGGAGATTTGAGCCCCGCCCACACTCCGTTGTCAAGGAGATTCGGGCCTCGCCCAAACTCCGCTACTAACATGCATACAAGTATGACACAAACAACAAGTATATCTATTCCTATCAAGCAGTCACATATCTATACTAAAATAATACTACGAGTTTCGGGCCCCGCCTACACTCGGCTACTATGAGATTCGGGACCTGCCTACACTTAACTACTAACATGTATATCACATATATGGGCCAACCTTGGTGTCGTAGACTCGTTCCTACTAAAGGAAACTCACCTCGCAAAGCTGACTGCTGGAATCTCGAGTGAGGAATCTTTTATGGCTGCTCCAACGACTCCCCGACTATTATTATCACAATAACACTTATTCAAAACCTGATAATTCTCCTTAGGGTAAAATGACCATTTTACCCTTGGTCAAACTCAACGCTTTGGTCAAAGTCAACCTTCTGGTTAACCCAACTCGTCGAGTTGCTCCATCAAATCGTCGAGTCCTAGAATTCTAAAATCGCGATCTAACTCGTCGTGTCTCCCCCTGAATCGTCGAGTTCTCAGGCTACTCATAGTCGTGATTTATCGAATCAATTCGACGAGTCCTTTCACCGACCCGTCGAGTTCTACCTTAAACTAAAATGGGGAAACACAATCCAACTCGTCGAGTTCCTCTGTCTGTTTGGCCATCTTAATAGATTAAGCCTCTACTTTCCAAATCCAAGGTCCATACTCCCTCTACACACTGTAAATGCCCCTTTAAGGGTAAAGTTTCCAACTTTACCTGCTAAAAATCCTCCTTAGTGGGTTTAGCTAAAACCCTAGTTCATTAAGACATAGATCTTTGTCCACAAGCCTTACTACTCCAACCCAAAGCATGAAAATCAAGATATAGGCCCTAGACACCCAATGAACACGTAAAGTCTCGGGCTTTACTTCCATGCATGGCCTTTTGGGGCTTAAAGGGCCATAATAATGTCCTTAAGGCTTGCATGGGGATCCAATGGCATAAAGTTTGCACCTTCATGCCTTAACAACCCTTAATGATTCTAGATCTGGAAGGTAAGCCACTTGGGACGTCCATGTCCCAAAGGTCTAGATTCTTGAACCAAAACCCTCATAAAAAGGAACTAAAGAGATCTAATGAAGTAATAGTCAAGCTAGAGACTTGATTACCAGAAAATGATGAGGATGGAAGGAAATCACTGGATCTACTATTTTCTCCTTGAACCTTCTAGGTCCTTCTTCTTCTTCTAGTTTCAAGAACACACAAAATCACTCAAGAATGGCTCACACACTCACAAAATGCTCTAGGGTTTCGATGATTAGGCTTTGGGACTTGGAGGCTAGAAACGAGGCCAAAAGGTGGGGATTAAGATGCTTAAAAAGGGTGAAAACCCCCGAAATTAGGGTTTCACTCTGGCAGACCTACTCACCGAGTCGAGGGCTCTCGACTCGTCGAGTAGATAGCTTAAAACCCGCGTCCAAGACTCGTTTCTACTCGACGAGTTTGGGGCTTCCAACTCGTCGAGTGGCTCTATTAAAATGAATAATTTATAAATAAAAGCGTACCAAAAACCAAGCGTTACAAGGAAAATATCAAATAATCTGCATAAATAACGGGGAATCAACTCCCAACTAAACCCTAGGGGCCGTGACTTCCTTGCTACGTGTATGGGTCCTGCACATTAAGTAGTACAGGCCCATACTACCTTCCACACCTACCCATATTTGTCTCAAGTATCATCACAACGCCCTTACAATATTCATAAACATAGCGAGCTGTAACACCCAAATTCTCGAGTATCAATTTATGGTTATAAATTCTCATGATTTCAAGGTATACTCGACGAGTTGGTTGCCTGACTCGTCGAGTAGCAGCGGGTTGGTCCACGTGTTTAAGTGACCTACTCGTCGAGTCCAAGAAGGGACTCGACGAGTAGGCGCTGGAGGACGAAACCCTAATTTCCGGGGTTTTACACACTATTTAAAGAATCATAAGCCTCCTTCAGCCTCTTTACAGTCCCTTGAGAGCTCAGCAAAACCCTAATACGTGTGTGTGTGTGTGTGCCATATTGTGTGTTTTAAGCTTTGGAAGAGAATTCTTGGTGAGAAGAGCTTGGGGGAAACAAGTGGATTGAAGCAAGGAACTCGTGGGAATCAAGATCTACTTCAGTTGGCATCTTTTGGGAAGGTATTAAGCTGTTATCTTAACCCCCTTTTCATTCTAGATCTTTTGGGTGGATTTTAGGGATTTTCTAGTATAATAAGAAGCCATTCATGGGTATAAGCTAAGATCTGAAGTCGTAACTTCAGATCTGGACTTTCCTTGGTCTCTAATTCGATAAAGTTTCAGCTTTGGCAAGCATGAACCTTCCCTATAGTGTGAGACTTCTTTGAAAGCTTGGCTTTGTCATTTTAAGGCTTTAGAGCTTTGCATGCACGTAAAGTTTGCAACTTTACGTGATAAACAGGCCTTGGGAAGCTGGATCTGCAATATGGCACCTTAGCATGGCGTAAAAAGCATCTGTACGGATGAAGGACTGAAGAGACTCGGCGAGTTGCATGGTCAACTCGGCGAGTCCGATGAAGATTGTCGTGGGCTCGGCGAGTCAGATGAGTGACTCGGCGAGTTGACTAGTTATGCAAGGAACTCGGCGAGTAGCTAAGGGTACTCGACGAGTTGAGGTCAACATGGATTGTGACCTTGACCTTTGACTTTGACTTTGACCAAGGTTGACCAGTTGACTTCTGGGAGCATTTTGGGAGATTGGAAATTATGATTATGGTTCTATGGTGAATATAAGCGGTGGAGTTTGTGATAGTGATCCGAGAGTGGATCTTATCACTTCAGCGCGTCAGTTGCAAGGTGAGTTATCCTCACTGTACTCAAGGATCCAAGGCACCAAGGTCGGCCCTTTGTTTTGTTATTGGGATTATTACTATTGTGATATGTTAGTTCGGTATCCTGGTAGATAGGATGGTTATATGCTAGTATGATTTGTTGCATCGGTATCCTCGTAGATCGGATGTGGTTTTGCTTAGTGACCTATAGTTGGTCTGACTGTCTGCATGGTAGTTGTTATGCCAGTTTGGTAGATCTGTAGGACTACCTGTAGTATCTTGTGATTATCTGTATGAGCATTATTTGTGTTATATGTCGACATATTATGTGGGATGGGTTGAGGAGAAACTGCTCCGTGCGGTAACCGACAAACCCAGGAACATTCCAGATACGAGCTGAGGAGACTCGTACTGTGGGCTCGGTGGCAATCCAGATGTGAGCTGTGGGCCCGAAAGGCAATCTAGACTCACACTGTGGGCCCAGGGGTAATCCAGTCTGTAAAGCTGTGGACCCAGTACATGCTGTTATTGGTATATTGTTATGTGAAGTGTATCGGTATGTTGGTATTCCATCCCGATGGATGATTGGACCCATAGTATGTTGTAGTTATTGTATGTGTATTGTTGTGTGTATGGCTATATTGGGGGTAACTCACTAATCTTTCGCGCTTACAGTTTCAGTTTATTGTCTCAGGTTCAGCTGATGGTCGCGGGAAGGCGAAGGCGTAACTGTACACTTCCTCAATTAATGATTATGATTTCTGGGAACTATGATGTTTAAAATCTTTTGAAAACAAATTGTAATAACTGAGTGGTTTTTAAATGATTTAAATTTTTTAAATTCGCTCGAATTTTATGGGTGTTACAAGTTGGTATCAGAGCCTTGGTTTGAGTGAATTGGAGGAACACTCGTGTGAATCCAGTCTCAAATCAAGGAAGGATTTTCAAAAATGATTTTAAATGGTTTTCAAAATAAGTAAAAGAGGATGTGAAGTGTACGATCAGCCGGGTCCAGTAAGTAGACCCCAAAATACCATACGGTTATTTGATTATGTGATATGATAGAATAGCATGCTAGTACTAGGCTAGGGATCTTTAGGAATTGCATGATAGAATTGTCTGATTACATGATGCCTTCTAGCCTAGGGATTTCTTTATATGAGATTGACATCATTACTGTAGTTACTTGTATATGTATCGCGGCTGTACATAATTAAGAACTTATAACCCGAGAATGTTTGAATTGGCCTTGTCACAACTGGCATTTTAGCTAGGAAATTCTATTCTTGTGTAACCATTCAACTATTGTAAAACATATACTCTAAATAAATCTCACTCAATGCTCATTTAGATTCACCATTCATGTTCATCAAAGAGTCTGAAGCCCTAAGATCCATGGTTTAAGTCCATATTGGACTAGGAGTTCCTTATTGGGCCTAATGTACCAATAAGCACCCAATTCAACTTCATTGGACTTAGAAGCCCTAATTGGATCCTAATTGGACCCAATTCATAAATCTAGAACATTTTGGACCATTTGAGTCTACAATGATTCATTCTAACCCTAATGGGCCTTATTGGGCCATAACTAATCCAATTAACCTTAGTGAGCCATAAGCCCATTCTTTTATTCTAATTGGGCCATGAATGCTTCCAAGAGCCCAATGGGCCGAAAATTTTTATGTTTATGATCCGAATATCCTAGCTAAAGTTAATGAACCAATTCTACTCCACATTTTATTCTTGGCCCAAACATCTCGACTCATGTATGAAAAAAGGGAAAAGGAAGAGAATTAAGGGGGTTGACTTTGGAGGTGCCACCTCCATAATATCCAACATGCATCATAGTTTAAACCACCATGAAACCAAGCTAGTCACATCACCCCTCTCTCTCCCCTCTCCTCTTCTACTCTCGGCCGAAGACAACAAACACACACACACATTACACCAAATTCTCTCCATTTCTCTCAAGAATCATCCATCTTCTTCCTCAAAAATTCTCAAGATTTTGCTTAGGTTTCAAGAGGATTTTCACAAGATAATCATCATTCTTGGTAAGCCTTTACACATTCAAGTTTTATAACTCCATCTTCATGATAGATCACTCTTTTAAACAAAGTTTTTGGTGATCATACTCCTAGAAATCTTCTTAAGTTCGAGATCTACTCAAGGGAGATGCTAGGGCCGAAAATCACTTCATCCTTTCCACTTCTTCTCCAAAACCCGAAACATCAAGCAAATGCGAGTTCATACCCCTTGTTTTCGGTTTTCATATGATTTTGGGGGAGAATGCAAGTAAAATGTGTAGATCTATATGTTATATGCATGTTTTGTGTGAATACTTAACTTATTTAGTAAAAATGTGTTGGATCTTAACAAATCTCGAAATTCTAAGTATTATTAGCAAAGATCTATGAACTATGACATTATACCCGTCATATTATCATGCCAAAAGTGATTACAAGTTTTAGATACAAAAAATTTCAACAAAAACTTGTTAAAGGAAAAAATTGTCAAGAAAACAAAAGATAAGGGCAAAAAGTGGCATTTATGTTTTTATAAGGGCCAAACCGGTCCCACATATATAAAAAGGTATTTTTATGTTAAACATACTTTAAAAAGGGCCAAAAATGCAATTTTAAGCTTATTGGGCCAAAACTTTTGGGCCTCACGCCCTTTAGGCCCAATTTGCGAAAAAAATAAAGTTTTGAGGTTTAAAAATGTAATTTGGCCAAAGTTTGAGTCATAAATGTAAACAAACCAAATTTAGGGGTGAAAGGAACATTTACTTTCAAATTGGCCCAAAAATGGAAAATTTTCCAAAATTGGGCCGAAAGTGTAAATTTTTACAACCAAGGGTTGAAAATGCACTTTTCTGCAAAATAGGGTTCTAAATGTGAAAATATAACTTTTTGGGCTAAATCTGTGAAATTCCAAAAATTTGGGACAAAATTACAAATTTTTATAAACTATGGATTAAGTGTCATTTTTACAAAACTTTGGGCCTTAATTAAAAATTGGAGGTTTATTGGCCAAAAATGTCGTTTTTACAAAAGAAAGCTTCTTATCATCCATCTAGTAAACCTTGAGCTAAAACAAACAACGGAACAAAACAAACGAACGAAATACGCCGATAACTATTTATTGGGCCTAATATTCACATTTCTTGGCCATTGGGCCTTAAGGGCCTAATTAAGTGTATATTGAGCCCAATGTTTTCCATGACATGTTTATTGGGTTTTGCGACCCACTTACATGTTAACTTGGGCCTAAGTTATGGATTACATTTTTATTGGGCTTTTGTGGCCCATTTACATGCCTATTGGGCCTAAATTACCATTTTTCATGTTATTGGGCCTTAGTGGTCTAATTACATGCTAATAGGGCTTGGAATAGAAACTTCACATGTTAGTATGTCGTAACTAATCCTTTGTGAAATCATTAAATGTCGTATACCTATATATGTACCTTTCAAATACAAAAACATACCACTTATACGTAAACATTAAACATAATACAAAAAGGGGTTGAGAATCTAGTGAGACATGTCGGTTGGCACCTCTGAGTGTACAATCGTAGCCTGTAGTTATAATCAGAGTTTGCTGATAGGAAAGCGGAAGTTTGTGTATAGATCTATACGGGGTGACCCCCCACGCCTTAGCTGTTCGCTACAGCTAGACTAGGCCAGTCTAGGGCGACAACATCCTTAGCAAGACCGGCATTTGGAAAAATACCAAGACGGGCGACCTAGTCATTATCATGCGTGGTTATAACGACTCATATAGGGATTCAATACCAAACTAAACTTTCGAAGAAAAACTCTTTGATTGTGTCAATGCAAAACAACTTATTTAACGATACAAGAATCTAGACATTGTTATAAAACAGAAAATATCGAATTTTCTGGGGGAAATTATTCATATACATTTATTATTTATTCACAATACAATGAAACTAAACTACTCTTTTATAAGCTATAACTATGAACTTCACACATGCATTCATACCTGATTTTCACAACATTTTCAGACATTTTACAAAAAATATCGGATTTTCTGGGTTTTTATGAAAGATACAAAGTCATTTACTCAAACATACTTATGAACTCACCAACATTATATATGTTGACCGTTTTCAAAATAACTTGTATTCTCAGGTAATCGTTAAGCTGGAAGATATGCAAGTGTGTATGGTTTTGTTTTATGTAACAACACTTATCGTACTTTTAACAATTTCAACTTATGTATTTTAACAATGTACTTGATGTAAACAATGCTAGTTGTATTATGTAATGTTGGTGATGATCGTGTTATGATTCATGTATATTCATTGCGATGATTATTCAATTGTCAGTCACACGAACCCCCAAACGTTTCCGCCGTCTGATTCGGGGGTGTGACAGGTTGGTATCAGAGCAATGTTTATAGTGAACTAGCATATCTAACCATACATGATATGCAACTATAAACACAATGGGACTAAATAACTCTGAACAAAACAAAAATCTCACACTTATGTGCGCATACTAGGATAATAATATAACAACGTCTAATAAAAGCTTCTGGAGGAAATTGAACACTATGATTAAACCTGGGCAGTTATGTAGCCATATTAGGGATAATTATAGCCTGATCAACTATATTTATTCAGAATACGACAAACATGTGTTCGGGAGTAATCATAGCTGGAAATGAATCCAAAAGCCTACCTCACTCTCCAAAAACTCTAGGGAACTCAAAACTTAAATAACTAAAAATATACTATAGGAATAATCAAAACGTGATTTATTTACGCACCCTTGTGCAATCAGTATGGATGATTTCCACCACCCTGGAGATCCCTACTTTCCCAATCAGGGAAATAACAGATGGCTAGAGGAATCCGACGAGGAACCTGAAGAGGACCCCATGGAAGAGGAGGAACCGGAAGAAGAGATTGAAGAGGGACCTGCGGAACCTGTGGCAGACGTTGAAGAAGAAGAGTCTGGTGAAGACAGCGACGATGATTCGGACACTGAGTCTGTAGTCATCAACCCACCATACCCAGTGAGGGTGCCAGCTCACCGAATGGGCCCTAACGGCCCTACCCCTCCCTGGGGGATCGACATTTGGAGATGGAGCAGACAACAGGGACAGCGACCCCCGTTTGGCATGGCTCGTGAGTTCTATGACTTGAGGGATGGAGGACCGGCTGACTGATCACTTCCAGTCATGGTGAGACGATTGAGGGACACTGGCGATCTGACTCAGAGCACCGCCGATCAGATGCACCAGATGCGAACTAGGGTTGAGCGGGCGGAGCAGGAAACGCGAGAGGTTATCCGGGAGTTCCACATGAGGTAGGTGAGGTGGGAGGCTCGGCTTCGAGACGCGGAGCGACAGGTGGCTCGCCTTCAAGTAGCCTCCACTTCCACAGCACCACCCCCTGGCGCATCCCACCATGACTAGGACCAGCAGTAGCTGTCGTTAGTATTAGGTTTCTCTTAAGCGTACTATGTCATGTACTACCGACTCTATGTTTAAGTGATCACACTACTCATAGAGTCGTTATGCTGCCGGATTTTATATTTTCCTCATGTACTGTATGCCTTCTAGCAAATTTTCATGTATCAAAACTATTAGTATTAATGAAAATGCTTTATCATGACATTGTCATCTGCTATGTGTTTTATTTCCCTTGTTTTATGTTAATGCATGAAATTACTTAAATGCACACGCCGTACCCCTAGTCTATAGGATCACAAACACGCAAAACAATAGGCACTCAACATCTTTCCATTCCATGACAGAAAGATGTCTCAAAGACCCAACCGTGGAAACAATGCAACACCGACCCCACCTAAGATAAACTCGGTTGCATTCCAGGCAGCAGTGTCCGCTGCGGTCACTGCAGCACTTGCACAAATTCGCAATGGAAACAACGGAGAAGGCAACGGGCAGGGAGCCGGAAGCACCAATCAAGGGACAAACCACGGAGCCGCACGAGCATGTACCTACAAGAACTTCACCAACGCCAAACCTCGGACCTTTAATGGGACAGGAGGCGTAATAGCCCTGAAGAGATGGATCGAGAAGGTATAATCCGTCTTCGAAATCTGCGGATGTCCAGATGAGTGTAAGGTCAAGTTCGCAACCTGCACGTTCATTGACCAAGCTCTCTTCTGGTGGAATGGCCACGTAGAGGCCATGACACTTCCGGTGGCGAACGCGATGCCCTGGGAAGAGCTGAAGGAGATGGTATTAGCAGAATACTATCCCAGAGGTGAGATTCAGAAGATGGAACAAGAGTTGTGGAACCTCACGGTTCAAAACTCCAATATCGATGCATACATATCTCGGTTTAGCGAGCTATCTCTTCTGTGTCCCGGAATAATCACCTCAGAAGGGAAAAAGATTGAGAGGTTTATCTGGGGATTGACTGCACCTATCCAAAGGAATGTCATTGCGGCAAACTCTGAGACGTTTGATAGTGCCAAGAGACTGGCCAAGAAACTGTATGATCATGGCAATAAGAAGGGTGCCAAAACAGTGGAAGTGGAGGTTAAGAAGGAAGAAGATAACAAGAAGGGGAGAAACAACAAGAGAAAGGGAAAGCTAAACTCGAAATCGTCTAAGAAGCAACAAACGGTGTCTGTCCATGCTGCAACACAAGCTACCACCACACCACATGCTCCAGCCTCATCCACGCCAAATGCTTTAAAGCAGTATTCAAGAATTCTTCCCAAGTGTAACAAATGCAACTTCCACCATCATGGAGAGTGCAGAGAGATGAGTTGCACAAGGTGCAACCGGAAGGTCCATATAGCAAAGTATTGTAGGACTCAGCTCCCACAGAACCACATGACAAACAACAACAACAACAACAACAACAACAACAACAACAACAATAACAACAACACCAATGCTGGAGCCAGCTATACCTGTTATGGATGTGGGAAAACTGGGCATATCAGGCGAAACCGCCCCAACGCAAACAACCAAGGGACAGGAGAAGCAGGGAGAGTACTGACAATGGGTCAGGGTAAAGCAGTGCAGGACCCAGCCGTTGTCACCAGTACGTTCCTACTTAACGACTCATATGCATGCATCTTATTTGATAGCGGGGCGGAGCGAAGTTTTGTTAGTAATAAGTTCAAAAACTTACTAAAACAACAACCCCAAAAGCTTAATGAAGCCTTCACGGTGGAAATGGCTAATGGGAAGACTGAATCAACTAAGGATATCTATGTGGGGTGTAACCTAACTTTAAACAATTACACCTTCCAAATAAACTTAATGCCTGTAAATATTAGGAGTTTTGATGTGATCATCGGCATGGATTGGTTAAGCCCCCATCATGCCGATATTATGTGTCACGAGAAGGCCGTTCGCCTTCATCTTCCTAATCACGAAACCCTAATAATCTACGGAGAAAAACCCGGCGCAAACCTTCGCCTTATCTCATGTATCAAGGCACAAAAGTGTCTACAAAAGAAGAACTACACATTCCTTGCTCACGTGGTGGCAAAAACCAAAGAGGAAGCGAGCATTTGCAACATCCCAGTGGCGTGTGACTTCCCGGACGTGTTTCTAGAAGATCTTCTGGGAATACCCCCAGAATGACAAATCGAATTCCGAATCTACCTAGTGCCTGGAGCCACTCCAATAGCCAAATCACCCTATAGACTGGCTCCTGCAGAAATGCAAGAGTTATCAAGCCAACTGGGCGAACTCCTGGAGAAAGGATTCATCAGACCCAGCTTCTCGCCGTGGGGAGCTCCGGTTCTTTTCATTAAAAAGAAAGACGGATCCTTTAGGATGTGCATCGACTATAGGGAATTAAACAAACCGATATCCACTTCCACGAATTGATGATCTATTTGACCAGCTTCAAGGAGCTAGTTACTTTTCAAAGATAGATCTGAGATCCGGTTATCACCAACTCAAAGTATGAGATGAGTACATTCCTAAGACGACTTTCTAAACTCGTTACGGTCATTACGAATTCGTCGTAATGCCCTTCGGTCTAACAAATTCCCCCGCTGCATTTATGGACCTCATGAATCGAGTTTGCCACCCATTCCTTGACAAATTCGTGATCGTATTCATCGACGATATTCTCGTGTACTCTCGAAGTGAAGAAGATCATAGCCAACACCTTTGACAGATTTTAGAAACCCTACGGACTGAAAAGTTGTATGCGAAACTCTCCAAGTGCGAGTTCTGGATCCGTAGTGTGAGCTTCCTGAGCCATGTAGTCAGTCAGGAAGGAATACATGTGGACCCCTCCAAAATCAAAGCAATCGAGAACTGGGCAATTCCGTCAACACCAATAGAAATTCGCCAATTCTTGGGTCTTGCAGGCTACTACCGAAGATTCATTCAGAACTTTTCCAAGATAGCCAAACCCCTCACCACGTTAACCAAAAAAGGTGTACCCTTCAAATGAACCGAAAAGCAAGAGTTATCCTTCCAAACATTGAAGCAAGCCCTCTGTACTGCTTAGGGATGTCAAAAACCCCCGCGGGACCCCGATACCATACAGGACTAATTTTTTAAAAAATTCGGGAGCGGGAGCGGGGGAGATATTAACTCCCGTTTATTTTCAGGACCGGGGGCGGGAGTGAGTATTTCCGTCCCGTACTCCCGCGGGGGCCCCGTTTTATTTATATAAAATATATATATATATATATATATATATATATATATATATATATATATATATATATATATATATATATATATATATATATATATATATGTTTATAACTTTAGTGATGTTTTATGTTTGATCAATTCTTGATTTATCAAGGGCTTACATGTTTGTTTATATACAAAAGTTATTAAAAATAGTATTTTTAGCCTAAAACAAAGCAATGTTTTAGCAAAAAAATCCATTTTTACGACTATAAACCGGGAGTACCGGGGGAACGGGGGCGGGACCGGGGGCGATGGAGGTAACCGGGGGCGGGACCGGGGGCTGTGTAAGCGGGGGATCCGGGGGCGGGACCAGGAGCGGGGGCAACAAGTGATTTCGGGAGCGGGGGCGGGGGCAACCATTTTCGCTCCCGTTTGGTCCCGTTGACATCCCTAGTAGTGCTCCAGTGCTATCCTTACCAGAGGGAACCAAAGATTTCATAGTTTACTATGATGCTTCGAATCAGGGTTTAGGTTGTGTCCTCATGCAACGAGCGAAAGTAATTGCTTATGCATCCAGACAACTGAAAACGCATGAAGTAAATTACACTACACATGATCTTGAACTGGGGGCGGTGGTCTTCGCCTTAAAAATTTGGAGGCACTACCTCTATGGTACCTAGTGCACCATGTTTACAGACCACAAGAGCCTCCGGCATATTCTAAATCAAAAGGAACTAAACATGAGGTAGCAAAGATGCGTTGAGCTGTTAAATGATTATGAGTGTGAGATCAAATATCATCCCGGAAAGGCTAACGTGGTAGCCGATGCCCTAAGCAGAAAGGAGTATTCAAATCATCGTGTGAAGACTCTTTCAATCACCATCCAATCTCATCTAGCTTCACAAATCAAGGAAGCTCAATTGGACGCATTGAAGCCATAGAATGTCGCTAGTGAATCGTTACGAGGAATGGAGAAGGAGCTCGAAGTTAAAGATGACGGAAACTACTACTTCATGAATAGAATATGGGTCCCCAAAATTGGTGGGATTTAGAGAGGTAGTCATGCATGAAGCCCACAGGATGCGATATTCTATTCATCCGGGGTCAGCTAAAATGTATTTGGATATCAAGCAGCAATATTGGTGGCCTATTATGAAGGTAGAGATAGCCACTTTCGTGGGCAAGTGCCTTACTTGCACCAAGGTGAAAGTAGAATATCAAAATCCCTCGGGACTACTACAACAACCAGTGATACCCAAGTGGAAATGGGAAAGGATTACTATGGACTTCGTGACCAAATTTCCAAAGACAGCAGACGGATTGATGCTCTCTGGGTAATTGTCGATAGATTAACAAAATCCGCTCATTTCCTACCATTAAAAGAATCCTACAATATGGAAAAGCTGACTCGAATCTATCTCAAAGAGGTTGTAAGACTCCATGGAGTGCCAGTATCTATTATCTCGGATCGAGATAGCAGGTTTACTTCAAGATTCTGGGAATCTCTTCAGAAGGCAATGGGAACACAGCTAGATATGAGCACCGCCTACCACCCTCAGACGGATGGTCAGAGTGAGCGTACCATCTAGACACTCGAGGATATACTCCAAGCTTGCATGATTGACTTCGGAAAATCATGGGATGCCCACTTGCGTCTGATCGAATTCTCTTATAACAACAGTTACCATACGAGAATCAAGGTTGCTCCTTTCGAGGCTCTCTATGGTCGTAAATGTAGATCGCCCCTATGTTGGGCCGAAGTGGGTGACACTCAACTAGCAAAAGGGAAATCGCCAACCAGTGCTCTTACAGGACCTGAAATCATTCGTGAAACAACCGAGAAGATAGTCCAAATCAAAGCTCGACTTCAAGTATCGCGAGACCGACAAAAGAGCTATGCTGACAAGCGGCGAAAGCCACTAGAATTTCAAGTCGGGGATCGCGTGTTGTTAAAGGTCTCTCCTTGGAAAGGAATGATTCGATTTGGGAAAAGAGGAAAATTGAACCCGCGGTATATTGGATCGTTCGAGATTCTTGCCCGGATTGGTCCAGTGGCTTACAAGTTGCAGCTACCCATCGATCTCAGCAACGTGCACCCAGTGTTCCATGTTTCGAATCTGAAAAAGTGTCTATCAGGTGAAACCCTTGTCGTTCCTTTGGAAGAAATAGAGATAAACGAGAATCTCCTGTTCGTCGAAGAACCAGTCGAGATTATGGACAGGAGGTGAAGCGTACAAAGCAAAGTCGCATCCCGATCGTGAAGGTTCGATGGAGCGCCAAACGCGGACCGGAATTCACGTGGGAACGTGAAGACCAGATGAAGCAAAAGTACCCTCACTTATTCCTTCCTTCACGATCCTAGTTTTCAAAAGAATTTCGGGACGAAATTCCCTCTAACGGGGGGGGGGGGATGATGTCACAACTGGCGTTTTAGCTAGGAAATTATATTCCTGTGTAAGCATTCAACTATTGTAAAACATATACTCTAAGTAAATCTCACTCAATGCTCATTTAGATTCACCATTCATGTTCATCAAAGAGTCTGAAGCCCTAAGATCCATGGTTTAAGTCCATATTGGACTAAGAGTTCTTTATTGGGCCTAATGGACCAATAAGCACCCAATTCAACTTTATTGGACTTAGAAGCCCTAATTGGATCCTAATTGGACCCAATTCATAAAGCTAGAACATTTTGGACCATTTGGGTCTAGAATGATTCATTCTAACCCTAATGGGCCTTATTGGGCCATAACTAATCCAATTAACCTTAGTGAGCTATAAGCCCATTCTTTTATTCTAATTGGGCCGTGAATGCTTCCAAGAGCCCAATGGGCCGAAATTTTTTATGTTTAGGATCCGAATATCCTAGCTAAAGTTAATGGGCCCAATCTACTCCACCCATTCTTCTTGGCCCAAAAATCTCAGCCCATGTACGAAAAAAAGGAAAAGGAAGAGAATTAAGGGGGTTGACTTTGGAGGTGCCACCTCCATAATATCCAACATGCATCAAAGTTTAAACCACCATGCAACCAAGCTAGTCACCTCACCCCTCTCTCTCCCCTCTCCTCTTCTACTCTCGGCCGAAGACAACAAACACATACACATTACACCAAATTCTCTCCATTTCTCTCAAGAATCATCCATCTTCTTCCTCCAAAATTCTCAAGATTTTGCTTAGGTTTCAAGAGGATTTTCGCAAGATAATCATCATTCTTGGTAAGCCTTTACACATTCAAGTTTTATAACTCCATCTTCATGATATATCACTCTTTTAAACAAAGTTTTTGGTGATCATACCCCTAGAAATCTTCTTAAGTTCGAGATCTACTCAAGGGAGTTGCTAGGGCCGAAAATCACTTCATCCTTTCCACTTCTTCTCCAAAAACTGAAACATCATGCAAAGGTGAGTTCATACCCCCTTGTTTTCGTATTTCATATGATTTTGGGGGAGAATGCAAGTAAAATGTGTAGATCTATGTGTTATATGCATGTTTTGTGTGAATACTAAACTTATTTAGTAAAAATGTGTGGATCTGAACAAATCTCGAAATCTAAGTATTATTAGCAAAGATCTATAAACTATGACATTATACCCATCATATTATCATGCTAAAAGTGATTACAAGTTTTAGATACAAAAAATTTCAACAAAAACCTTGTTAAAGGACAAAATTGTCAAGAAAACAAAAGATAAGGGCAAAAGTGGCATTTATGTTTTTATAAGGGCCAAACCGGTCCTAAATATATAAAAAGGTTTTTTATGTCAAACATACTTTAAAAAGGGCCAAAAATGCAATTTTAAGCTTATTGGGCCAAAACTTTTGGGCCTCACGGCCTTTGGGCCCAATTTGCAAAAAAAAAATGAAGTTTTGAGGTATAAAAATGTAATTTGGCCAAACTTTGAGTCATAAATGTAAACAAACCAAATTTAGGGGTGAAAGTAACATTTATTTTCAAATTGGACCAAAAATGTAAAATTTTCAAAAATTGGGCCGAAAGTGTCATTTTTACAAAACTATGGGCCTTAATTAAAAATTGGAGGTTTATTGGCCAAAAATATCGTTTTTACAAAAGAAAGCTTCTTATCATCCATCTAGTAAACCTTGAGCTAAAACAAACAACGGAACAAAACAAACGAACGAAATACGCCGATAACTATTTATTGGGCCTAATATTCACATTTCTTGGCCATTGGGCCCTAAGGGCCCATTTAAGTGTATATTGAGCTCAATGTTTTCCATGACATGTTTATTGGGTCTTGTGACCCACTTACATGTTAATTTGGGCCTAAGTTATGGATTACATGTTTATTGGGCTTTTGTGGCCCATTTACATGCCTATTGGGCCTAAATTACCATTTTTCATGTTATTGGGCCTTAGTGGTCTAATTAAATGCTAATAGGGCTTGGAATGGAAACTTCACATGTTAGTATGCCGTAACTAATCCTTTGTGAAATCATTAAATGTCGTATACCTATATATGTACCTTTCGAATATAAAAACATACCACTTATACGTAAACATTAAACATAATACAAAAAGGGGTTGAGAATCTAGTGAGACATGTCGGTTGGCACCTCTGAGTGTACAATTGTAGCATGTAGTTATAATCAGAGTTTCCTAGTAGGAAAGCGGGAGTTTGTGTATAGATCTATACGGGGTGACCCCCCACGCCTTAGCTGTTCGCTACAGCTAGACTAGGCCAGTCTAGGGCGACAACATCCTTAGCAAGACCGGCATATGGAAAAATACCAAGACGGGTGACCTAGTCATTATCATGCATGGTTATAACGGCTCATATAGGGATTCAATACCAAAAGTAAACTTTCGAAGACAAACTCTTTGATTGTGTCAATGCAAAACAACTTATTTAACGATACAAGAATCTAGACATTGTTATAAAACAGAAAATATCGGATTTTCTGGGGGAAATTATTCATATACATTTATTATTTATTCAAAATACAATGAAACTAAACTACTCTTCTATAAGCTATAACTATGAAATTCACACATGCATTCATACCTGATTTTCACAACATTTTCAGACATTTGACAGAAAATATCGGATTTTCTGGGTTTTTATGAAAGATACAAAGACTTTTACTCAAACATACTTATGAACTCACCAACATTATATATGTTGACCGTTTTCAAAATAACTTGTATTCTCAGGTAATCGTTAAGCTGGAAGATATGCAAGTGTGTATGGTTTTGTTTTATGTAACAGCACTTATCATACTTTTAACAATTTGAACTTATGTATTTTAACAATGTACTTGATGTAAACAATGCTAGTTGTATTATGTAATGTTGGTGATGATCGTGTTATGATTCATGTATATTCATTGTGATGATTATTCAATTGATAGTTACACGAGCCCCCATACGTTTCCGCAGTCTGGTTCGGGGGTGTGACAGGCCTTATGTTCTGCTGTTATTGATAAGGGCTTAGGATAGGATCATAAATTTGAAAGTCTATAGGGTCTAGCGTTATGTATGGCTAGCATACACTAGTGATGCAGGGTTGGTGGAAGTTTCATGGATGAGTGGATTGCGTGGAACCGGTAGGCCAGTTATGAGATATTTAGCATTCCTCTAGGAGTGAGGATTTAGCGCTTGCTATGATTATGTATATTGTTAGGACGTTGTGATGATACTTGAGATAAATATTGGTAGGTGTGGAAGGTAGTATGGGCCCGTACTACTGGAAGCACAGGACCCATATGCGTAGCAAGGAAGTCACAATCCCTAGGGTTGGGTTGGGAGTTGGTTCTCTGTCATTATATGGGTTATCAGTGATCCTTCTGGTGTTTTACCAGAATGGTGGTTACGAGACGTCTTGAGACCGGATCCAAGTTAGGATCGGGAGTAGGCAGCCAGGATAGGGCAGCATTTTAGGGGAGCGTGTTAGTGAGATCATCCGAGAGGAGGTGATCAAGATTGTCAGGGGGAAGTTTCTGGAGATGTCGAGTCTTTTAAGACCTCCATATTTGAGTATTTCGACGAGCGCTATGAAGCCATTGCCGAGACAGCTGCCGCAGCAGCTTCAGCAGCTGTAACGACGGTAGGGGGAGGAGCTGGTCGAGCTTTCCAGTATAGTAACTTGTTGCTGGTACATATTCAGATGGGTAGAAGGCTGCATTTATTTGGGATCAGGAAGATGATCTGTGCTCGTTATATTTCCACGGGTTGAGCGGGAGAGGCTAGCACGTGAGTTTCTAGATAAGAGGCTCGGGGGTTTGCTCGAAGCCGGAATATGAGTTGTGGGAACTCCGGAAAGGAGTGTTGATTATGTTCAGCTGGGGTTTTGCAGCTGGAAGTGGAATGGTTAATTGAAGGAATGGATTGTTGTTTTGTAGGGTAAGGATTGTGCCCTCTCAGTTTTTCGAGCTCGAAGGAGTGAGCAGGCTTGTGACCCCAGGATCAGGTTGTATTCCAGCTCGGGGTCAGTCAGTTGCAGGAATAGGCAACATTATTTCAGCACCGGTGATCGTAGGTGGGTCGATGTGGCATGAGTATTTGTGAGGTACGGTTGCCTTGGATCTCTTGTATCGAATGATAAGGATTGGTTGTGCGACCTATTACACTTTTGGGATTGTAGACTATGTTTTGGGAGTAGTTGTAGCCCGGTTTAGGGTAGAGGTTGTTTCAGCTGCTGCAGTTCAGCTGTAGACGTTTGAGCTGATAAGTGAGTCATGGTGCGAACCCTGAAGAGAATGATTTCTAGAACCCAAGAGCGGGAAGTTTGTTGGAACACCTTTAGAAAACGGGTATTATGTGGGAGGTCTGCGGATAGGGTCCCACAGAAGGGTTAGTCAACATTGTCAGGATTCAGTGGTTTTAGCAACCATTAGTGATTGACGGACTAAAGCGCCAAGGGAAGTAGCTCGTAACTGAGGTATTAATTGGAGCATCTATCTTGTAGTCTTCAGGACTTGAGTGTGAGGTCATTCAAGCATTAGTGACTGTCGGTTTCACTAGGGTTCAGGAAGTGTTCATATTGGTTCTTAGAAGTATGTGATCAATTGGGACTAACTAGTAATGGAGCACTAGTGGGAAAGAGGTGGTTGTCATCGGATCGATCGTTGGGAAGTGAGAAGGATTGGGAATCCTCCAATTCTCATGTATTATGAAGGCTTAGTCGAATCTAAGTGGAGGAGAGTTACCCCGGGATGCGGAAGTGGGAGAGGTTTTGAAACGGGGATAGGTTTCACAACCCGACAGGGAGAATGGGGGCCCTAGTGGCTGCTTGGTTTGAGGGTTGTGTTGATTGGGGGTTCGGTAAAACTCCCCAGCATAAGAACACGTCTTCTTGGTGCTTGATAGCAGAAGTTGGGGAACTAGGTTGGAGTTCTAGTCAGGAATCGAGTTCAGTTTGAGTATTCGGTCGAGGGTGTGCTCGACTCTTAGGGTTTTTGGATTGATAGATTAAGGGTTTTGTTAGCTGCCAGGGCTTGGCAGTACATTCATAACAGGTGTGCGGGTTATTTAGCATATGTGGTAGACACGCGGATCGGGGATCAGACCACGGATTTCCAAGAGGGTGGACGATCGACATGAGGCCTAGGTTTAGGTCGGAGTTTGAGTCCACGAAATGGATCAGGATTTCGGAACCCCATATGGGTGAGAACAGTTTGCATGGGAAGGATCACCAGGAAGGGTGGTCCAGGGAGATACTCAACAGTTTAGAACGGTCCAGACATGCTGAAGGTTCTAAGAGTGGCCCAGATAGACTGAAGACCTGGTGAGGCGGTCCAGTCATACTGAAGACTTTGTATGTGTTTTTAGATCTATGTGTGAGTATTGAGTATGCTGTTATGCTATAGCAATCAGCAGGTATGTCCCCAGGTATTGAGCATGTTGTTGGAGAAGGCTGAGAACTCCGGTGTATATTTGGGTTTGATCGGAAGTTGTTATTAGAGATCGGATGGAGTACAGAGGATCTTGGTGATCTCATTGGTTCGGAGTGCCTCAAAGGATTAATCTTCTTGGATTGGGTAATACTCCAGTTGGGGACTGGGAAGTAGATCCGATTGGGTATTCGTCAGCCTTAGGAAGGCTTGGGATTAGAATATCCCGTCATTCACGTTCTGGGAACCGGGTTATATCTTTCTCATGATTGTCTATGGCATTTGGATAGGGTTGAGGCGGTCCTGCTTTATGCGGTAGGCCAAGATACTCGGTACGGGCCGACTGAAAGTCGTAGGCATGGAGGCTCAAGGGGAGCGGTAGGGTTGAGGTGGTAGGCCAACAAACCCTGAGGATTTCAACTCAATAGTTGAATTGATTACACATGTTGGTATTCCAACCCGAAGGGGGTGATATGGGTTACATACGAGTGTCGTATTGGTTGGCCGGTAGGGGTAGGTATGGTGATGATGGTTTGAGTTATTCAGATGTGTCTTGGGTTGGTTTCATCTGCGACAGGGCCATAGCGTGTCTGAAGTAAGGAGAAGATGGGTCATTGAAGACCACGTACGATATGAGGCTGACGTGGGTCCTGCAACGTTCATTATGTTGGCAGGAGTTGGTTGCAGGGTGTGGAAGCAAGTCCAGCCAGTCGGTTTCTTTTCGAGAGACGCGTGGGACTTCTGTTTATGTGTGTATTTTGGTTCAGTAATCGGTGAGGTGTGCGATGTTCGGGTAGTGGGCAGACAAGTTGGGACCAAGGAGGTTTCGACTTCGCTTGAGAAACATCATATGGTAGCAAGAAGAGTTGAAAGGGGTTTATGACTTGGGATTCATGTGTAGTAGTAGTTTTTGTATCGTTATGTTGTTCGTTGATGAGAGGAGCGTCGATTAGGCCCTTCGAGCGGCGGAGGAAAGTGGATATCTGCAGGGCCGGAGTGTTGGGCAACTGAAGTGACGACAGTAGTGTCGATCGGTCATCGGTAGCATTGTAGTCATGAGCTGAGGGCCGGAGAGGGCATACCAGACTCATGCTGTGGGCTCGGAGGCAATCCAGACCTATGTTGAGGACCATGTAATGGTATTGCAGTCATAGGCTGTGGGCATAGAGATTATGTTGGTTATGTATGTGGTAGGAGCGCGTTCGGATTGGATGTATTGTTGAAGATTTGGGGGAGTTGCACTCGGTTGTGACGAATCTGAGGATGGTGGATGAGACGCAAGGATAGATCCTTGGATCTCAAGTTATGAGTAGACCCGAGTTATGTTCATAGAGGTATTACAATCTAGGGTATTCCATCTTGAGGATGACCAGACCCTATGATTGATTGGACCTGATATATTTGGTATTCCAGCCCGTGGCTGATTGGGCCAGGCATGTGTGTTCACATTTTAGTGGATCGATTTGGTATGATATCTTTGGGACAAATATCATGTCAGCACAAAAGGGGTTCCCTTTAGGAAGAGGAAAAGTCGGATTTCTGATACTTTGGATCATCAGGATTTTGTCAAGTTGGCTAATTGGCAAGAAGGATAGACCTTATGAAAAGGTTCGATTGGGATTCACATCACATTTCACGTTTTGCAGTTGTGAAAGTGCATCATGGATCAGGAGGCGGTAGTATCGTTGGATGGAATTCAGGTCAGTGAGCGCCTGGATCATATTGAGAGGCATGTGGCCATTCTGAGGAGAAGGGTGAAGGTTCTATGGAACAAGGAGGTACCTTTGGTAAAGGTACAATAGGAGCACCAACGAGGGTCCAAGTGGACATGGGAGCCGGAGGCAGAGATCCGGGAGCACTATCCGAGGATGTTCACCGCAGCAGACTCCGAGGACGAAGTCTTGTTCAAGTGGGGGAGAATTTTAACGCCCCGATTCTCGAGTATCAATTTATGGTTATAAATTCTCATGATTTCAAGGTCTACTCGACGAGTTGGTTGACTGACTCGTCGAGTAGCAGCGGGTTGGTCCACGTGTTTAAGTGACCTACTCGTCGAGTCCAAGAAGGGACTCGGTGAGTAGGAGCTGGAGGATGAAACCCTAATTTCTGGGGTTTTGCACCCTATTTAAAGAATCATAAGCCTCCTTCAGCCTCTTTACAGTCCCTTGAGAGCTCAACAAAACCCTAATACGTGTGTGTGTGCCCCATTGTGTGTTTTAAGCATTGGAAGAGAATTCTTGGTGAGAAGAGCTTGGGGGAAACAAGTGGATTGAAGCAAGGAACTCATGGGAATCATGATCTACTTCAGTTGGCATCTTTTGGGAAGGTATTAAGCTGTTATCTTAACCCCCATTTCATTCTAGATATTTTGGGTGGATTTTAGGGCTTTTTTAGTATAATAAGAAGCCATTCATGGATATAAACTAAGATATGAAGTTGTAACTTCAGATCTGTACTTTCCTTGGTCTCTAAGTCCATAAAGTTTCAGCTTTGGCAAGCATGAACCTTCCCTCTAGTGTGAGAATTCTTTGAAAGCTTGGCTTTGTCATTTAAAGGCTTTAGAGCTTTGCATGCACGTAAAGTTTGCAACTTTATGTGATAAACATGCCTTGGGAAGCTGGATCTGCTATATGGAACCTTAGCATTGCTTAAAAAGCATCTGTATGGATGAAGGACTGAAGAGACTCGTTGAGTTGCATGGTCAACTCGGCGAGTCTGATGAAGATTGTCGTGGGCTCGGCGAGTCAGACGAGTGACTCGGCGAGTTGACTAGTTATGCAAGGAACTCGGTGAGTAGCTAAGGGTACTCGACGAGTTCAGGTCAACATGGATTGTGACCTTGGTCTTTGACTTTGACTTTGACCGAGGGTTGACCGGTTAACTTCGGGAGCAATTTGGGAGATTGGAAATTATGAGTATGGTTATATGGTGAATATAGGTGGTGGAGTTTGTTATAGTGATCCGAGTGTGGAGCTTATCACTTCAGCACGTCAGTTGCGAGGTGAGTTATCCTCACTGTACTCAAGGGTCTAAGGCACCAAGGTCGGCCCTTTGTTTTGTTATTGGGATTATTATTGTTGTGATATGTTAGTTCGATATCCTAGTAGATAGGATGGTTATATGCTAGTATGATCTGTTGGATCGGTATCCTGGTAGATCGGATGTGGTTATGCTTAGTGACATATAGTTGGTCTGACTGTCTTCATGCTAGTTGTTATGCTAGTTAGGTAGATATGTAGGACTACTTGTAGTATCATGTGATTATCTGTATGTGCATTATTTGTGTTATATGTCGACATATTATGTGGGATGGGTTGAGGAGAAACTACTCCATGCGGTAACCAACAAACCCGGGAGCATTCCAGATACGAGCTGAGGGAGACTCATACTGTGGGCTTGATGGCAATCCAGATGTGAGCTGTGGGCCCGGAAGGCAATCCAGACTCACACTGTGGGCCCAGGGGTAATCCAGTCTGTAAAGTTGTGGACCCAGTACATGCTGTTGTTGGTATATTGTTATGTGAAGTGTATCGGTATGTTGGCATTCCACCCCAATGGTTGAGGGCCTGGGGTATTCCATCCCAATGTATGATTGGACCCATAGTATGCTATTGTTATTGTATGTGTATTGTTGTGTGTATGGGTATTTTGGGGGTAACTCACTAAGCTTTCGGGCTTACAGTTTCAGTTTATTGTCTCAGGTTCAGCGAATGGTCGCGGGAAGGCGAAGGCATGACCATTCACTTCCTTGATTAATGATTATGATTTCTGGGAACTCTGATGTTTAAACTATTTTGAAAACAAATTGTAATAACTGAGTGGTTTTTAAATGATTTAAAAGTTTTAAATTGGCTCGAATTTGATGGGTGTTACACGAGCGCTCAATCCTCACTCGTAGAGGAATGCTAAATATATCATACTGGCCTACCGACCTCGCACAACCCACGCATGAAACTTCCACCAACCTTGCAGCACTCGTGTATGCTAGCCATACATAACGCTGGACCCTATAGACTTTCGAATACCTAATCCTACCCTAAGCCCTTCATCAAACAAGAACAGGAAATAAGGCCAAACCAAATATTCTCAGGCTATAAGATCTTAATTATGTATGCCCGTGATGCATACACTAAGCAACTACAATAATGATGTTAATTTCATATAAGGAAAAAACTAGGCTATCAGGCATCATATAATCATGCAATTCTATCATGCAATTCCTAAATATCCCTAGCCTACTACTAACAGGCTATTCTAACATATCGCAAAATCAAATAATCTGTTAGGTATTTTGGGGTCTATTCGCGAGCTCCGGCTGATCGTACACTTGCATCCTCCTTTATATTTTTGAAAATCTTTTTAAAAATCATTTTAAAATCTTGTCCTTAGTTTGAGACTGGAGACACACGAGTGTTTCCTCCATTTCACTCAAACCAAGGCTCTGATACCAACTTGTAACATCTATAAAAATCATGCCAAATTTGAACTTTTTAAAACATTTCAAAACTAATAATGATTACAAAACTTGTTTTCAAAATAGTATTGTGTAAGAGTATCCCAGAATCAAATCATGAAAATATAAGGAGGTGTACGATCATGCCTTCGCCTTCCTATGATCATCAAAAGTACCCGAAATAAAATCAATAACTGTAAGCATGAAGCTTAGTGATTTCCCCCAAAATACCAACATCATACAATCATAATCATATCATATAAACAAACAACATGCATAATGAGCCTTCAGCCTAACTAGAATTCCTCGCAGGGCCTTCAGCCTATCTGGACCGTTCTCCGTGCCTTCGACACGTATGGACCGCCTCGCAAGGCCTTCAGCCTATCCGGAACGCTCGTCGGGCCTTCGGCCTGACTAGTATGCCCTCCCGGGCCTGTAGTCTATCTGGTTCGCCCTGGGTATGTTGGCCTTCAGCACAAAGCAGGACCGCCTCAACCCAACCCCCAAATCAAACAACCATGTGCACATAATATCATACACTAGCATATATAACAGTCAAACCCATCTAACAGATCACTAATCATAGCAACATCCTATAACCATGATACAGACCTAATCGATCACTAACATAGCATCATCCTATATACCATGATACCGACCTAACCAGGTCACTAAGCATATCACCATCCTAACTACCAGGATGTAAATCAATAAGCATATCATGCAATAAACCCAGATACAAATCCGAAAAGGGCCGACATTGGTGCCTTCAACCCTGTTAGTATAGTGAGGACAACTCACCTCACAAGTAGCTCGGAATGATAATGTCAAACTCCTCCAAATACAACTCCAACTCCAACCCCTACATCCACCAATGATCCACTTCCATAAATTCTGAAATTACTAAAATACCCCCAGAAGTCAAACTGGTCAACCTTGGTCAAACTCAAAGTCAACGGTCAAGGTCAACAGTCCATGTTGACCCAACTCGTCGAGTGTAGTTCACTGACTTGTCGAGTCCTTCCAGAACTCGAGAAATCGTGAAAACCCCGGTTGAGTCGCCGAGTTTCCATACAACTCGTCGAGTCCATGCATGTCCAAAAGTCGGGAAAACCCTAACTAACTCGTCGAGTCGTCTCATTGACTCGCCGAGTCCATGCATAAACCAAAAACGGCCAATCTTCATCGGACTTGTCGAGTTGACCAAGCAACTCATCGAGTTCCTTCAGTCCATTTCTCATTCAAACGTTTTTAAGCTACCCCACAGCTCCATATTGTAGATCTAACCTCCTAGGGCATGGTTTCCATGTAAAGTTGCAAACTTTACGTACATGCATGGTCCTAAGTGGCAAAATCAAGCTAAGGGAAAGGTTTAAACCAAGAATAAGGGCCCAAGCTTGCTAAATCTGATAACTTTATGACTATAGGGACTTAGAGGATTCCAGATCTGAAGTTACAACTTCAGATCATGCCCAATACCCGAAATAACCCACAACCAACTAGAATATGGCCCTAAACCTTTACATGAAGAGATATAGCTAAAGATAAGTCAAGGTAACGACTTGTTACCTTCAAAATGATGCCAAGATGAAGTAGAGTAAGATCCATAAGCTTCTCTTTGCTCCAAGCTCCTTAGACGTCAAGCCTTCTTCACAAAAACCACATTCCAAGCTTCTTTGCACACAAAATGGAGAGTATTTAAGATTAGGGTTTTCTGAGCTCAAGGGGAACGGTAAGGGAGGCTGAGGGAGGCTAATGACCCTTTAAATAAGGTGCAAAACCCTGGAAATTAGGGTTTCATTTTCCAGCTCCTACTCGTCGAATTGGGGTCCTCCAACTCGTCGAGTAGGCCTCATAAATAACGTGGCCTGAACCACTTCTACACGACGAGTTGAGGGTAACCAACTCGTTGAGTAGGTCTAAGAATATGATTTTAAGCTTTTAAATTTTATACCTGGGATTCGGGGTATTACAGCAATGGACAGCGAGATCAATTCCATGTATGAGAATCAAGTTTGGAATTTGGTTGACAATGTACCGAGTCGTAAGATAGTTTGGTGCAAATGGATCTTCAAGAAGAAGACCGACATGGATGGAAAGGTACACACTTTCAAGGCTCGACTGGTTGCGAACGACATTACTCAAACCCCAGGTGTTGACTATACAAGATTCACAAATGACTTAAACTCCCAATCTACAATTACAAGATTCACAAACGACTTAAACTCCCAATCATCAACCAAAAGGATCAAAATGACTAAAAATGAACCATGAAGAAGATCTATGAAATAAAAAGGCAAGGTCGGGACTTTATACCTCCCAAGCTACCAAAAGGAATACAATTACTGGATCTCAAAGCTTTCCTTCAAACAATAAGTCTTCAAGTTCCTCCTTCATCTTCTAGATCCACAAAATGAACACCAAATCAACACCCAAGGCTCAAACACCCAACAATGGAGGCTAAGACTCTTTTTTAGGGTATATGGGGCTTTGGAGGTTGATAAGGAGGCCACACCTAAGGAATAAGGATTTTAAATAGGGTACACATGATCAAAATTTAGGGTTTAGACATCCCTCATACGCCCAACGTACGAGACCGAAGCTTCGTGAAAAGTCTGCTGACTACGCTTAGTGTATGCCAAGGTACACCCCGCGTAAATGCCATTGCATGAGTACGCCTTGCGTACTCCCCTTGTACGCCCCGCGTACTAGGGTTTTTCCCAAAAACCCTAAATTCTTCCGAAGGCCATAACTTCTTCATTCTAAGTCCATTTCCGACGAACTTTATATCCACGGAAAGGTAACGCGAAGCCTTACACTTCTAGCAACTCATCATAGCCTTAAAACTCCCTGAACCAAACCTAAAATTCATAAAGAGCTGAGATAACAATTCATGATTATGCCATTAGGCTCCGAAACACCATCGAACACTCAGATCACTTAAACTTTAACACCCTCATCCAAAAAGGGCTAAATATTCTTTCCCAATATCCCAAGACTTGACATAACTAATGATCAGTCCACGGCCCCGAATAATGTAGCGATTTGAAATCGGGTGTTACAACTCTCCCCCACTTAAATTCGATTTCGTCCTCGAAATCTTTCCTTAACATCCCCGACATGCTCAACAGCCTGAGGGATATAACCACAACCTTGAACATACCATTACCTTCCTAAGGCAACCGATCCCAACAGAGTTTTCCACTCGAAGAAGACGAATCCACAATCCCATGTAGAAACCTAACCTACTTTATCTGATACTTGAGGTCTCGAATTGGTCTGACTCCTTGACAGACTGCCCATACTGAACCAATGCTAAATCCATCAAACTATTTATTCAACTCCTTATGATAACAATTCCATGAACACAAAGTGATACAAGATATAAGGTTCCTTAACTGATGGACCAATACGATGCTACTATAATCCTAAGGCCTCATCACTTGTCCGGCCTTCACACAAATAGAACCATCCCAGAGCACAAACACATAAGCTAAATCCTGAACCCTCCAGCTAATGCCTTAACATACATATTTCTTAACCCACATCTCTCTGAATACAGACCTTGCACAGATACACTCGCGATTCCCACACGAATTTCCACCAAAAGCCCACTTGGAAATGGTGACTCACAGTATCTTCTTGGAGACCTTTCCCTAAAATTGACGAGCATCCAATCATGGATCTACCCCCAGTACCTGAATAGAGATACTATCAGAACATACAAAAAATATCCTCAAAACATACCGACTGCGAACTTCACCCAAAACCAAACCATATGATGAACCAAAACCTTAATAACCCTTGACTCTCTCTGTTATGACATTACCAACCACTGCTTCAACGAGAAAAGATGATCAAACCAAAAAATTATACGTTACATCCAACCCCTTATCAGATCAGGTGTACTTCCACCTAGGCCTCCACTCGATACATCCATAAAGAACTTATGACTTGCAACTTCATAACCAATTCCCAACTTCAAAATCAAAATCCTAGCAACATCTTGCGGGCAACCGAAATTATAATGAATACATCCAACCGAGAGATTTGATACCTGACTGATACTCCCCATAATCCTTACTGCTCCCTTTATCCAACCAACATATTTGTGACTCGTCGGACCCCATCAGCACGTCAACACCGAAAGAACCACAAGCAAAAGAAATGAACAATCATGTTTACTAGGCCCATAGCCTATGACTAGAATACCTCTCCAAGGTCCTTAGCATAGGTCTGGAATTCTTCTAAGCCCACAACATGAGTCTGGAATGCCCTCCCTGGCCCTCAGCCCAAGTCTGGAATTCTCCCAATATCATACCGACCTTGTCGTCATTGCATCATTCGCCCAACACTTCAGATCTAAACATACTCACTGTAACACTGGTTCCAGATATTATTTAATTTATCTAAGTTTTAGGGTTTTGTGCATATACTCGGCGAGTTGGGGAGCTCCAACTCGTCGAGTAGAGACTATTATGAGGACACATGATTTAAACCCTACTCGACGAGTCGGAAGACCCCGACTCGACGAGTAGGTGTTGTAGAGATAAAACCTAATTTTCAGGGGTTTGTACCCTATTTAAAAGACTTATGGCTCATTTGTAGCCTCCCGTATCGTCCTTACAACCCAGATAGAAACCCTAGCCGTGTTTTTAAGCTTACTTGAGTGTGTGTGTGAGTCTTAGAGAGTAAAACTTGTGCTTTTGAGAAGGAAACTTGAAGGTTGAGGAGCTTGAAGAGAGGAACAGGCTTAGTATCTGGCATCTACTGGTTGTGAGCATCCATTTAGAGGTAAAAAGTTACCACCTTGATCTTTATTTGCTTAGATCTCATTTTATGGAAGGATATGGTCACTCTTGCTGCAAAATGGGGTCATACTCAGATCTGGACTTATCACAAGGATATGGTTCCAGATCTAGACCTCTCTAGGTCCCCAAGGACATAAAGTTGCTCACTTTATCCAGCTTAGGCCCTTTCCATGCACTAAAACCTTGTAAGAAGCTTAGTTTTGATGTTATAGCCTTGGAAGGCCTTGCATGCACGTAAAGTTTGCAACTTTACGTGGTATCTGCACTAGGGGAGGTTGGATCTGAAGTTTGGGACCTTAGATCCCACTGAAAAGGGCTGAACATAAAAGGGACTGAAGGAACTCGTCGAGTCCCTTAGTTGACTCGACGAGTCGGGGTAGGGTTTGCCCGTTTTCGACTTTCTGAATGAGTGTAATGAAGGATTAGGGTTTTGGTCTGAATGCACTTTAGGTTTTTTGGACATTTGATGAACTCGACGAGTCACTAAGGTGACTTGGCGAGTTGACTTGGGATTCAGTGGAGTGGACTCTGGAGGAACTCCATGAGTAACAAAGGTAACTCGGCGAGTTGACAAGTTGTGCAGCTAACTCGACGAGTTGATGGATGCACTCGACGAGTTGAGGTCAACATGGACTGTTGACCTTGACTTTGACCAGGGTTGACTTTGAGGGTATTTACAGTATTTCAGGATTGTGACAAGTTAATCACATGATGTTTATAGGCGGTTGAGTTGGAGTAGCGAGTGGGATATATCTGATCTTAGCTTGTCAGTTCAGCATTCAAGAGGTGAGTCTTCTCACCATACCAATGGGTCTATGGCACCAAGGCCGACCCATTTTGTGATATGTGGTAAACTTGTTATGTAGAGATATGTGGTATGATAGTTAGATATGCTTGGTGTTATGCTAGCTATATATGTGATACTTGCAGGGAAGACCATGGGGGGAGCCCATGACACTTGGATGTAAGACCATGTGGGGGAGCCATGGCTTTTCAAGTAAAGACCATGGGAGGAGCCCATGGAACTTGGATGTAAGACCATGTGGGGGAGCCCATGGAATGTTGGAGTAAGACCTTGGGAGGACCCATGGCATCCCTATATGTTTGTATGCATGGCTTATGTGATATATGTAGCTTTTATAGCTAATTTGATATGTGTTATGTGGATTGTGTGTGGGTCATGCTCTTGGGGACTCACTAAGCATTACCTTACAGTTTGTGGATTTGTTTCAGGTACATCTGAGCCCAGGGGCAAGGGCAAGGCTTGAAGGCGTGGTGTGCACTCTCTCTCAGACGTTATTATGGGACACTCTGATATTTTGAAATAAAATTGTCGTTTTGAAAACAATTGTATTTGGGATTTCATGATTTGTGGAAAGTATTTTGGTTAATTAAAAATGAAAATTTTCTTTGAAAATTCGGGTTGTTACAATTTGGTAGCAGAGCCTTGGTTTGAGGGATTTAGGCACACTCTCGGGTGTGTCAGGACTCAAACTTAGAAAATGGTAAAATTGTTTTCAAAAATAAAATAAAATTTAAACTTTTAAAGAATGGAAAAGAGGAGAGTGCAACGCACGTGATCGGCCGAGCCAAGTAAGTAGTTCCCCAATATGTTAGCCATGTTATACTGATATTTGAGCTATGATAATCGTATGAATCTTGCTATGTGTATGCTTTTGAAATTATATACAGCTAGGAGCTTATAGCCCTAGAATGATTGATTTGGCCTTATTTCGTGTTCTTTGTCTGGTTGTGGTCCTAGGGTAGAATCTCTTATTCGAAAGTCTATTTGATCCTTTTTGTGTATAATTCGCATGTATAAAGGCAACATGTTATGATTGGTCTGATTGATGTGGGTAGAGAAAATCTTAGGATAGCCTGGGATTTGAGATATGCGGTAGTCTGTGGGATATGATTTATTTTGGGACGAATTGGAGTTATCAGGTAGAGCCTTGGGGAAGGTACATGTAGGTATTGGGTCCGTACCACTAAAAAGCACATGCCCTGTACCCGAACCAATATTAGATCTGACAGCTCTAAACAGGACCAGTGTAGGAAGATCCCCTATATGGATATCCTGATCATTATGATTTATGACATTGCAGTTCAGTATGGTGGTGACACGATTGGGAGTAGGGGGATCGGGATCTGGTACCGGGTCGGGCAGCGGTACGGAGCCCATTGATGAGAGACTGCGGGAGCTCATTGTAGCCGAGGTGATGAAGGGAATCCTTAACGCTACCCCGATGATCTTTGGGACGGTAAATGAGGGTATGATGGAGATTATGCAGGAGAGGCTCAGGTCATTCAGAGCTGAGATTGCTGCAGGACAGGTCGGGGCCCGCACTCCCTCGTTCCGGGAGTTCAACGTGTGCGGAGTGCTGGAGTTTTTCGGGATCAGGGACCCCATTGTTAGCCGACGCTGGGTGGCGGATATAGAGAACGCCTAGCGCACGAGTTCTTGCCCGAATGCGGCAAAGGTGGGTTTTGCGTCATGTATGCTGAGAGACAGAGCCCAAGACTGGTGGGGCGAGGTGACTAGTCAGGTGGGGACAGCTGGTGTGGCTGAGATGACGTGGGCTGAGTTTGTTAGGCGATTTGATTTGGAGTTTGCACCTGCTATTGAGGTGCAGCGGTTGGTGAGGGAGTTCCAGGAGCTCCAGTAGACCACCGAGACTGTGGCGGAGATCATCGCCAAGTTTCGGGAATGAGCCTTGTTGATTCCACAGTATGCTAACGATGAGGACATAAGGTGGACGAGGTATCATTCCATGCTGAGGGATGATATCCAGGAGTTTGTGAGCTTTACAGGGTGCAAAACCCGGAATGAGATGGTGGAGAAGGTCCATGAGTGGGAGATGGAGTTGGACTTCCGCACCAAGCGGAAGCCTGAGCAGGCACAGGCAGCAGTAGGTCAAGATAAAAAGACTAAGACCTCAGATTCTTCTAGTAGGGGCCAACTGGTCCGAGGCCGGTGTGACAAGTGTGGTAAACCACACAGTGGAGCTTTCCGGATTATGGGCTCAGGATGTTATGCATGTGGCCAACCAGGTCACTTGAGCAGGGATTGCCCCAAAAGGGCTTGATTTGTTTTCACTGCAACCAGACCGTCCATAAGCGGGCCGATTATCCAAGGTTGCAGGGAGGGGGAGGAGCAGTGGCAGCGCCAGCTCCCACCACGATGAGGATTACTGATGGCCGCCCTGTTAAGGCGGATGCTCCAGCGATAAAGAGCCAAACATTTCAGTTGACTACCGAGGAGGCTCGGGCAGTGCCAAATGTTGTGGCTGGTACGTGTTTATTCTTCTTTGCTCTATATTTATTTTCATTGCTTATGCTTACATTGTGCTTATGTATAGGGAACTTTTTGGTCAATGGTATGTCGCCTCATGTTTTGTTCGATTCGGGAGCTACTCGATTGTCTGTGTCTCTTGCGCTTAGCAAGAAGTTTCGGGATGCGCTGGGAACTTTGGATTCCCCGCTCGAGGTGGAGATTGTGGATGACCACACTGTGAGTGTTGTGAGGGTGTGTCAGGATTGTGTCCTGAATGTTCTTGGGGAGAGGTTTCATGTTAATCTAGTCCCGATACCTTTGCGAGGACTGAAGATGATTGTCGGGATGGATTGGTTAGGGGACAATGGGGCCATGATCAATTGCGAGCGCCAGTTGGTGAGGGTTCGAACCCCAAGTGGGGGAGAACTAATTATTCACCGTGAGAGGGCCTCGCAGGGGACAACCCTATGTTCAGCTGCAAGGGCTAGGAGATTTCTGCAGCAAGGATGTATGGGATTTCTTGCTTATATCTCAGATACGAGCGTTGAGACTACGACAGATGCGGGCAGTGTGCCGGTTGTACAAGAGTTTCGGGATGTCTTTCCCGAGGAGTTACCAGGAGTGCCTCCAGAGAGGCAAGTGGAGTTTCGAATTGATTTAGTGTCAGATGCACTTCCGATAGCGAAGGCACCATACTGGCTAGCACCGCCCAAGATACAGGAGTTATCTACGTAGCTTCAGGAGCTGCTAGACCGAGGGTTTATCCGACCGAGCAGTTCCCCATGGGTCACACAAGATGTGTATTGATTATCGAGAGCTGAACAAACTAACGGTGAAGAACCATTATCCGTTATGGAGGATCGATGATTTGTTCGATTAGCTGCAGGGTGCATCTTGGTTTTCCAAGATTGATCTTCGGTCAGGATACTATCAAATGAGGATTCAGGATGAGGATATACCGCAGACACCTTTCAGGACTCGGTATGGGTGCTATGAGTTTGTGGTGATGCCATTCGGGCTCACCAATGCCCCAGCAGCGTTCATGGATCTCATAAACAGAGTGTGTAGACCGATGCTGGATCGGTCGGTCATAGTTTTTATTGATGATATTCTGGTCTATTCTAAGACCAAAGAGCAGCATGAGCAACATCTGAGGGAGGTATTGGAGACATTGAGGGCATAGAGGCTTTATGCCAAGTTCTCCAAGTGTGATTTTTGGATGCGATAGGTACAGTTTTTGGGGCACATCATCAACCAAGAAGGCATTTCGGTTAATCCAGCCAAGGTTGATGCGGTGGGAAGTACCAAAGACTGCACCCGAGATCCGTAGCTTCTTGGGTCTTGCAGACTATTATCGGAGATTCATCCAGTATTTCTCCAAGACTGTTGTGCTTTTTGTTGGATTTAGTTTCTAAGCCCATAACTATAATTGGGATGTACTTGACCCGATAGTAGCATGGTCCTTTTGGGTTACGTTCACCAGTGTAATTTGATAGGATGAAATTTTGAGAATAAGGTTATTTATGATTTATTAATATATTATAAGTATAATATATTAATTGAGAAATCATATTATTTAATTAGTATTTATCAAGAATTAATTTGGAATTAATTTTGTGATCAAAAGAGACTAATTAAATATATGGGGATTGCTTGTGTAAAGAAATGATTCTTATAGTGTGGGCCAATGATCCATGGTTATTTAGGATGGGCTAAACCAATGAGATAGTCCATGGAGGTTTAACCCATGGAGCCTAAGTAATATGAAAGGTCATCATGCATTAGGGTTTGCATGGATGTAACCCTAGCATTTGCAACACTATAAAAGGAACCCCTCATGGCCAAAATTGGTTGCACAATTGATTCTAAGAGAGTCATAATCGATTTTGAGCTAAGTAACTTATTCTCCCAAGCCTCCTGTTGCATTTGGTGTTTGTGACACATTAGAGGCATCACACTTGAGGTGCTCAAGCTTTGAAAGGCCAAAAACTACACCCTACATCAAGAGGTATTCATCTAAACTAGTTTTTATGTTGTATACCTTCAATTGTATGGTAGTTAGGATGTATGCTTTGGAAAATTGAAAATGCATGTATAATTATAGAAAACATAGATCCAAAGCATCTAGGGTTGCATGTGCCCCATAGGAGTGTTATAGTGCTCAAAACCCAATAGTGGTATCAGAGCCTATGATTAATTTCTTTTATACTTGATGCTTATTGCTTTCCAAAGTTGAAAAAATAGATTTTCTGGCCTCTGAATGATGATCTCGCCAAGTCCAGTGGCTGACTCGACGAGTCCACTCAGTAAATGACCAATTCGACGAGTCATGTTCTTGCACTCGCCGAGTTGATAACTCTGGTTGCAGATTTTCCTGTTTTTTTTTTTGCCAGAATTGGATTAGGATCATTTCCACAAACTGTTTTTCATCATTGAATCTGTTTTTTATGATATGGTAGTGATCATGCTCATCCAATTAAAAGATAATTGTCAAAATTTCAAGATTTCTATTAGTTTATGAGATTGGCTAATTTCTTGTAAAATTGTTGATGTGAATTATCTTGACTTATGAGTTTAACTAGGTCATAGATAAATTGTTTGATAATTTTTGTTAGTTAAAATGTTGATCTTAATGATTTTAATGACCTCCTTAACTTGTTCTCATGTTATGGAAAATGAAAAGTCTCATCCATTAAAAGAACATTAAACTCATAAGTTATGAATTCTAAGAGTCATCAAAATATAGTTGTCAAAATTCTTATGATAGTTGTTAGTTTATATGTTAAGCTACTTACTTGTATCATTTGATTTGAAACTATTTTGCCTTACGAGTTAGTTTAGATCATGATTACAAAATTATATGATAATTTTCCTTGTTAGAAGTGATCTAAATGTTCGTTAATGAGTTCCATAACTTGTCCTCAAGTTATGGAACATGGAAAGTCTTATCATAAATGTTTTAATGAACTCCATAACTTGTCCTCAAGTTATGGAAAATCAAGAGTCTTTTCATAAAACCAACATTAACTCATAAGTTTTGGAAACCAAGAGTTTTGAAAAGTTTCAAAACTTGTCCTCAAGTTTTGGAATTTGTAAAGTCTCACAACTGAAACATTTAACTCCAATCCTTAGAGTTTTAAAAGTAAAAATTCAACCCTTATACTTTATAATATTATAATTTTAATAATATATATATATATATATATATATATATATATATATATATATATATATATATATATAAGGGGGGTATAAGGTTACTGCCTATAAAATGGTGGTTTAATTTGTGTCCACTCTCACCCACCGCTTCCTTGACTGGTGGAAGGTCGTTAGCCGAACGGGTAGGATAGGACATTAATTCTCATTAAAAGCATAATGATAAATATAAAGTAACTAAACTTTTATTAAACTCCCAATCTTACTTACTTTAGGAAAATATGAAAATGGTGCTAATCCATGAAATTACACTTTGCACCTTGTTAAGTCGTTAGTGGAGCTTGTGTGTTTAAATGGCACACTAATCTGGGACTGACAATGTGTGGCAAAGGGTAACTTGATGTTAATCATAGATCAATGGAGCGTATGTGGTTAACCGACACATTGATTAGGTGATTTGTAACATTGAGTGTACCAAGCTAATTTGCATGGTTATTCACACCTTGTTTGTGATCCTCGGCATCCCAATCACAAAATTGAAGGGCACAATCGAGATTTAAACATGCAATTGAAAAGTTCAATGAATCTTAAAGGATCTAGGAATTTCAATCCAATTAAAACTTAATAATCTATTTCGTTTTTTATGGTGGAAATTGGTAAATCGTCATTTACCTACCTTCAAATATTTTACAATTGCATTATGGCATCCCTCTTCGCAATTGTAAAATATTGTGTTGGGTCCTAGCCTTAATATTTCATTTTGGATGTTATATTAAGGACTTAAATCAACTAACTTGAATTTCTCCCATTATAAATGTCTAGGTCAGACAACTACGGTCTTCCCGAATCTGTTGGAAAAGGCTTTCCACATGAAGATGATATTCCACAATATCATACTTCACTTCCTCCACCTCCTCCAATTATTCTCCCTGATCCACATGTTCGAAGAATTGAAAAGTTCAAGATCACTCAGGACCTATTGGCAAGCGAACATGAAGATGGAAGATCTGTGTGTGCACATGTCTTGGAGGTGAAGTCACACATTGACAGGCTAGGAATGTTAGGAGTCGATGTCTCAAGGAAGTTGGTTGTTGATTTGGTTCTTCAGTCACTTCCCGAGTCATATTGTCATTTTGTTAAAGACTACTATATGACAGACTGCGACGTGACCCTTATTGATCTTACCTATTTGCTTATTGCTTTTGAGTCTGGAATGATTTGGTGCACTGGTAAAGCAAATTTGATTAGAAGATCTACTTCCCAAACTTCCATGGACATTGACAATGGAAACATTGGAAGTCGAGAAAAGGTTCTCTCTTCCCAAGGGAAAGGGAAAGGCTAAGTCTGAGATTGTCCCGTGTACCATCCCAGAAGAGTCTGTTTGTTTCTATTGCCAAGAAAAGGGACATTAGAAGCGAAGCTGCCCTGACTACCGGAGAATTTTAATCAAATTGTATGGTTCTACTTCAGGTAAGTCCACTATCTAACTCTATTAAGTTCCTGTTTGTAGATTCTTAATACATGATGTGATAAGATTACATTTTGATGTTTTGTAGGTTCAAAGGAAGCTTAAAGGAAAGGCATGCAGAGTCTGATTGCAAAGAGATGGATTTCGATCGCATGGTTCAATGATCGGATTTTTGAGCTACTGCTTAAGAGTTATGATAGATTGCTTAGAAATTTGTAATAACATAGTTTTCATTTGCAATTGCATTGTAAGGAAAAGTTTATCCACAATTATATAAATAAATAAATAATATATATATATATATATATATATATATATATATATATATATATATATATATATATATATTTCCTTGCAATGGCATATGTTAGAATTGATGTTTGTATTTTTTTAGCAATATGGATTGAATTCTTTCGTTTATGGTAGTGTCTAAATTTACCAAATAAGGAAAGATTTTCATCACCCAGGTTTCAATTGGACAGAAACTTGGGATCGTGCAACTTCTATTGTATGATGAATGAGAACCTTTATCTTTGGGAAATTAGGACTAATTCCTTGTTCACATATAGAGGTGAGTTAAGTGAAGGACTAGGGGATCGGGTACACTTGGTTGTGCGCTGGTCAGGTCCACCACAAAGAACGATAAGACTATTCATAATGGTTTACTAAAGTTATTAAATGTGGTTATGCTTACAAGATTAAGTATAATTCTGAGTCATTGAAAAGTGTCAATGTATAGCAGAACGAATAACAAGAATCAAAGTCGGCAGAAAGATAAAAGTTTCTTCAATCTGAAAAGATGGGAGAGTACTTGAGTATCGTGTTTTATGATCATCTTAATGATTATGAAAACCATATCACAGTTTGATCCTCTAAGGACGCCTTAGTGCATTTGTTTGGCTAAAAAGAGGAATCAGGAATTGTTGAAATGGTTAAATCAATTAAGATGAATCATACTTCTTTCCAAAACCAAATCTTAGAGTCATACTCCAAGATTGTATATTGAGTGACATATCAGCAAATATAGAGTAAAATGTTTTCTACTCTTGTACATTTGAAATTGGTAAGTTGTAATGTTTTGGATAAAACAAAGATCAACTAAGACCGATTGTCAAAAGTGTTTGTCTTGATAAGAAACCGCACTAACTCTTGAATATTTATTTCGCAAGTAATGTTTCTTGACAGAGAGAAATTTATATGTCAATAGGTCAGTAGGAGTCTTAAAGATATTGAAACGTTTCGAGAACTAATCAAGAGTAAACCCATTGTTAATCACTAGCACACGACATGAGGTTTGTAACCTATCGTGTTGAAATATTCTTGTTTATTTGCCCATTCCAGTTGAAGTTGACTATGCGTGTGAGTTCTATGAGTACTCAATAGTTTCCATAACAACCTGGAAGCAATGGTAGGCCCTTGAGCTGTCAGGTGGAAAGAAATTAAGATTGAACAACTTCAGTCCATATGAGTTTGGATTTGTCACTAACCTTGTCTTGTGATTATGGTTATGACAAATTCACGTGGATAGGAACACATACACCATAAAATCTAAGTGTCATAAGGTTTCTCTCCAATTCATGAAAATGATTGTGAAGAAACGCTTTCACTAAATAGATTTTAAGGAGATAGCAATTGTGATATTTCCATTCTCAAATTCGATTATGATTACGACATCCCTCTACATAGTTCGAATTATGAGAAAAGGAAAAAGGTCTAAACATTTGAGACTTATTGTTGTAAGTTCTAAAATTGTTTAGACACACATGTGAGCTATCTAATGAAAGGTTTATGAGTTTGAGAAGCCTAGATAAAGTCTTATCGAAGCGTCTTGTATCAAAAGTCTGAACTTTGGTAAGAAAGTGAACAAGTATTGATTTCTAGAAGTCCAGCTTATTTCTGGGTACATGTCAAAGCTAATGGGAGCATAAATGTTATGCTAGTAGGCTAATAATTATTATGCCAGTGGGAGCATAATTATAATGGTAAGTGTTGCAAATTAACAATGTTAATTATAGAAAACAGAGTTTTCAATTCGCAAAGTTGCAGGGTTGAAAATTTGTTTTGCTATAATTAAGGGAGAGGAACTTATACGTCATTTTAATTCTAAAAGTTTAGATTGAGATTTTGATCAAATTTAATCAAGGATTTATATGAATACCATGTTGAAATGCTTCAACATTGGAAATTCTATATGTGGAAATATTATAGCAAAAGACTGGTCAAGTATCATGTCTTTATGTAAGACATTATAAATCGTATCCCATATTCTTCGGGTATAGGATCGATTGCATATGCTATAATATTCATGTGTTCTGAATTTTCCAAATGCCTAGGGCATTAAGAGGGAAAATGGACCAGAACTGTATATGACTAAAGTTGTTAAACAATTGTTAAGAAAAATCCAAGGTTCGCCAAAGATTGGTTGCTTATGGACAATTGAAAGTATAGTAATGGATGGACCATTTTGACATGATTTAGAATAAATAGAATTCTATTAAGAATGGATTGTCATATGGAAAATATGGAAATGTTTCCATAATGACAGTGGGATATTAAGAATCTTTGTGTAGGTTAGAAACTTTTATGCAAGAACGATGTTCAAAGGAATGTACTTTGAATTTGAGACTTCTTTTCCTTGGAATTGTTTTGGAAACAATCTCCAGTGGAATACTTTGTAATTTCATTGTCCAAGTATCTGTGACTTTGGTGCATTGACATTACTAAAGGATCATTGCATAAAGGTTAGAACCTAACACATTCTAATAGTGGCAAGAGTTTGGTATTCTTACACTTACGATAAGGATTTGAAATTGTGAAATGAGTATCGTTGGAAATGTTTACAATTGATCTATTTCACAAAGTAAGGACCGTAGATAAACATAGTGTGCATTCTTGGAGCATGGGATTGCTATTATTTTAATTCAAGTATTAGTTGATAAATCGAAACAATATACAATGAATAATGTGTAATCAATATAGTGATTAAATAAAAGGTGTTTTAATTATACTCAAAAGTTTTGGGGCCATATAGGATTAGTATTATTCTTGTGTTTCACTTTGCATGTTTTGACTTCCCAAATAATAAGATTATTCAAACCATCCACAGTCGATCATACTTTGGAAGCAGGTAATGAGGTTAGATTGTCATGAGTTGGCTTGTAGATTGTCTAAGGCGTTAGACATAGCAAAAGTTTGCTACACCATTCGTGAGTACTCCTGAAATAAGATTTGAGTATTGGATTAACCCACGCTCACGTGAATCACTTCATGGAATTTATCACGAGTGATTGTGAGATGATAATATCATATCATCTTCAAACTAAGATATATGAGTTGTTGACTACGAGTTGGTTGTGCATTGATGATACAAAAATGCATCAGTAACTTGATGTTATAAAACATATCGTTGTGCATGACTTAATGAGTAGTTAGTACAAGCATATAATATCAAAGTTTATATGTTCCTTTTATCCTAAGAGGATTAAAAGCGATATCTTGGGCCCCTCGATGATTCTGTTTTGACTATGAGTCGGGCCCAGTCAGAACTAAATTGATGTGTTCAGTTATGTTCTATGTCAGACGAATCAGAAATCGGGAAACAATATGTAGGACAATAAGTATGACTATGTTCCATGTATTTGTCCGCATAGATATCTTGAGAACAGAGGAATGTATGATCCCTTATATAAAGGATGGGTCACTGACTGGGTCAGAGTTCGACAGCGGCTTTTGAGAGCTACGATTACTAATCGGGTTTTTGAGTTGCATTGGTAGTTATAGTTATCAGACTTATCCAAGTGGGAGACTATTGGATTTAGTCTCCAAGCCCATAACTATAACTGGGATGTACTTGACCCGATAGTAGCATGGTCCTTTTGGGTTGCCTTCACCAGTGCAATTCGATAGGATGAACTTTTGAGAATAAGGTTATTTATGATTTATTAATATATTATAAGTATAATATATTAATTGAGAAATCATATTATTTAATTAGTATTGATCAAGAATTAATTTGGAATTAATTTTGTGATCAAAAGAGAATAATTAAATATATGGGGATTGATTGTGTAAATAAATGATTCTTATAGTGTGGGCCAATGATCCATGGTTATTTAGGATGGGCTAAACCAATGAGATAGTCCATGGAGGTTTAACCCATGGAGCCTAAGTAATATGAAAGGTCATGGTGCATTAGGGTTTGCATGGATGTAACCCTAGCATTTGCAACACTATAAAAGGAACCCCTCATGGCCAAAATCGGTTTCACATTTGATTCTAAGAGAGTCATAATCAATTTTGAGCTAAGTAACTTATTCTCTCAAGCCTCCTCTTGCATTTGGTGTTTGTGACACATTAGAGGCATCACATTTGAGGTGCTCAAGCTTTCAAAGGCCAAGAACTACACCCTACATCAAGAGGTATTCATCTAAACTAGTTTTTATGTTGTATAGCTTCAGTTGTATGGTAGTTAGGATGTATGCTTTGGAAAATTGAAAATGCATGTATAATTAGAGAAAAACATAGATCCAAAGCATCTAGGGTTGCATGTGCACCATAGGAGTGTTATAGTGCTCAAAACCCAACACCTTTGACCCGTTTGACCAAGAAGAATGTGACATTTCGATGGGGCACGGATCAGCAGTTGGCTTTTGAGACCCTAAGACGGAGGTTATGCGAGGCTCTGATTCTAGTACTACCTGAGGGGTTAGATGATTTGGTGGTGTACTGTGATGCATCGATATCAGGGTTAGGCGAGGTACTGATGCAGAGGGGGCATGTGATAGCTTACGCCTCGAGGAAGTTGAAGCCTCATGAGGTGAATTACCCCACTCACGACCGAGAATTGGGGGCAGTGGTGTTTGCCCTCAAAATTTGGAGAAACTACTTGTATGGAGTATGGTGCACTATTTATACTGATCAAAAGAGTTCAAAGTATTTGATGGATTAGCAGAACCTCAACATGGGGCAGAGGAGGTGGTTGGACGTGTTGAAGGACTATGATTGTGAGATCTTATACGATCCAGGGAAGGCCAATGTGGTGGCCGATGCTCTGAGCCGCAAGGCGGCAGGTTCCCCGATTGGGAACGTTTGTTTGAGGATGACGGTGATCTCTCCATTGTTAGATATAATTAAGGAGGCTCAGGTCGAGGGTGTGAAGAAAGAGAATTGGAAGATAGAGCGGATTCGGGGACAATATCCCTTGTTTGTTAAGGATAGCCGTGGTCTCCTGACGCAGTGTGGCCGGGTGTGGGTACTGGTGACTGGAGGAGTGAGACAGAAGATATTGGAGGAGGCATACAAGTCCAAGTTCTCTATACATCTGGGAGATACGAAAATGTATAAAGATCTGAGACTGAGCTACTGGAAGTCCTGCATGAAGCGGAAGATCGCTTGGTTCATGGAGCGGTGCATGACCTGTAGGAAGGTCAAGGCTGAGCATCAGTGGCCTCATGGCAATGTTCAGCCGCTACCCATTCCCATGTGGAAGTGGGAGGAGATCACTATCGACTTCATCACAAAGTTACCAAGCACAACAAGGGGTGTGGACGCCATATGGGTGATTGTGGACAGATTGAAGAAGAGTTCCCACTTTATTCCGATCTCTGAGAGTATATCCAATGAGAAGTTGGCAGATATTTGTATACGTGAGGTGGTGGCTAGACACGGGGTGCCAGTTTCGGTAGTATCTGACAGAGATGTTCGATTTACATCTAGATTCTGGAAGAAGTTCCACGAGAAACTGGGCACTCGGTTTCAATTTAGCACGGCGTACCACCCCCAGACAGATGGCCAGAGTGAGTGGATGATCCAGACACTTGAGGATATGTTGCGGGCATGCATGTTTGATTTTGGAGGGAGCTGGGACACGTACCTTCCATTGGCAGAGTTTTCATACAACAACAGTTACCATGCCAGTATCGACCGACCCACGTTTGATATGTTGTATGGAAGGAGATGTAGGACCCCAGTTTGTTCGGGCGAGGTTGGACACCGCGTCATGGGGAGCACTGAGATAGTGCTCAAGACTATCGGGCTGATTTAGCAGGTGCGCGACCGACTGCGTGTCGCGCAGAGCCATCAGAAAAGTTATGCTGACCAGCGGCGATCGGACCTAGAGTTCCAGGTGGGGGACTTTGTGTTACTAAAGGTGTCGCCATGCAATGAGTCATCAGGTTTCGAAAGAGGGGCAAGCTAGGTCCCCGATACATAGGACCGTTCAGGATTACGGCCCGGGTGGGCAAGGTGGCCTATCGCTTGGATCTTCTGGTAGAGCTTATCCAGATCCACAACACCTTCCATGGGTCACAGCTTCGGAAGTGTGTCGTCGGCAAGGCCGCAGTCGTTTACCTTGACGACAGTCAGGTGTATGAGAGCTTGAAATACATTGAGAGGCCTGTTGCGATCTTAGATTGGAAGACCAAGGTTCTTCTGAACAAGGAAGTGAATCTGGTACAGGTGCAATGGCAGCACCGAAGGGGCTTCGAATGTACATGGGAGCCGGAGGATGAGATGCGAGACCACTACCCGGATTTATTTGGGCCAGCAGACTTCCAGGACGAAGTCTAGTTCAAGTGGGGGAGACTTGTAACACTTGTTCCATGTATTATTTAATTTATCTATGTTTTAGGGTTTTGTCCATGGACTCGGCGAGTTGGGGAGCTCCAACTCGTCGAGTAAAGACTATTATGAGGACGCGAGATTTAAACCCTACTCGACGAGTCGAAAGGCCCCGACTCGACGAGTAGGCGCTGTAGAGAGAAACCCTAATTTTCAGGGGTTTGTATGCTATTTAAAGGACTTGTGGCTCATTTGTAGCCTCCCTCATCGTCCTTACAGCCCAGAAAGAAATCCTAGCCGCATTTTTGAGCTTCCTTCAGTGTGTGTGAGTCTTAGAGAGTAAAACGTCTGCTTTTGAGAAGGTAACTTGAAGCTTGAGGAGCTTGAAGAGAGGAGAAGGATTAGGATCCGGCATCTACTAGTTGTGAGCATCCATTTAGTGGTAAAAAGTTACCACCTTGATCTCTATTTGCTTAGATCTCATTTCATGGAAGGATATGGTCACTTTTGGTGCAAAATAGGGTTATACTCGGATCTGGACTTATCACAAGGATATGGTTCTAGATCTGGACCTCTCTAGGTCCCCAAGGACATAAAGTTGTTCACTTTATCCAACTTAGGCCCTTTCCATGCACTAAAACCTTGTAGGAAGCTTAGTTTTGATGTTGTAGCCTTGGAAGGCCTTGCATGCACGTAAAGTTTGCAACTTTACTTGGTATCTGCACTAGGGGAAGTTGGATCTGAAGTTTGGGACCTTAGATCCCACTAAAAAGGGCTGAACGTAAAAGGGACTGAAGGAACTCTTCGAGTCCCTTAGTTGACTCGACGAGTCGGGGTAGGGTTTGCCCGTTTTCGAGTATCTGAATGAGTGCAGTGAAGGATTAGGGTTTTGGTCTGAATGGACTTTAGTTTTTCTGGACATTTGCTGAACTCGACGAGTCACTAAGGTGACTCGGCAAGTTTACTTGAGATTCAGTGGAATGGACTCGAGAGGAACTTGACAAGTTACAAAGGTAACTCGGCAAGTTGACAAGTTGTGCAGCTAACTCGACGAGTTGCTGGATGCACTCGACGAGTAGAGGTCAACATGGACTGTTGACCTTGACTTTGACCAGGGTTTACCAATTTTGACTTTGAGGGTATTTACAATATTTCGGGATTGTGACAAGTTAATCACATGATGTTTATAGGCGGTTGAGTTGGAGCAGGGAGTGGGATATATCTGATCTTAGCTTGTCAGTTCAACATTCAAGAGGTGAGTCTTCTCACCATATCAATAGGTCTAAGGCACCAAGGCCGACCCATTTTGTGATATATGGTATACTTGTTGTGTAGAGATATGTGGTATGATAGTTAGATATGCTTGGTATTATGCTAGCTATATATGTGATACTTGTAGGGAAGACCATGGGGGGAGCCCATGACACTTGGATGTAAGACCGTGTAGGGGAGCCATGGCTTTTGCAAGTAAAGACCATTGGAGGACCCATGCCACTTGGATGTAAGACCATGTGGGGGAGCCTATGGCTTTCCAGCTAAAGACCACAGGGGAGCCCATGGCACTTATGTGTAAGACCGTTTAGGAGAGCCCATGGCATCCTGGAGTAAGACCTTGGGAGGAGCCCATGGCATCCCCATATGTTTGTATGCAAGGCTTATGTGATATTTGTAGCTCTTATAGCTAATATGATATGTGTTATGTGGATTGTGTGTGGGGTATGCTCTTGGGGACTCACTAAGCTTTAGCTTACAGTTTGTGGATTTGTTTCTGGTACATCGGAGCCCAAGGGAAAGGGTAAGGCTTGATGGTGCGGTGTGCACTCTCTTAGGCGTTATTATGGGACACTCTGATATTTTTAAATAAAATTGTTGTTTTGAAAACAATTGTATTTGGGATTTCATGATTTGTGGAAAGTATTTTGGTTAATTAAAAATGAAAAGTTTATTTGAAAATTTTGGTTGTTACACTCACCTCATACCACAGCCTTGAAGGGACCTAATCAACTCCCTCACAACGCTAACTGAGGAGAACAATTCTGCTACCCAAGCAGAACCTTACGAAAAACATGGTCGCACACGACCCAAGAATACGTTAACGGCTGCACTCTTGGTCCAATTCGAAGGATATAACCCAAAAGAACCCTGCACAATAATTCGAACAAAGGGCTCCAAAGCTATATTGCCCAGCTCACATGAAAAAACACCATGCACATCCTTAGGGAACCGATAATCTCATCCAAAGATAGAAGGAATACCAGAGATAATCGAAATAATACCCCAATCAATAACAAAAAACATCTTCACGATCAGTCTAAACAAGATCCCATACTCGGTTGAGACTGGACGAATTCCACCACTACGCAACTAACTCGGGAAGACTTCTATGGTGATCCCAAAGGCTACCAAAACTTGAGTCTACTATGAACCAAGTTCCCACTCCACTATTGAGGGTAAACATATCGAAGACCAAAGGAACATAGACATGCTGAACTTGATGAGATATTGATCCGACTACTGGATTTCGGCTGACACAATTTAACTTTCGAGAGAACCTCCGTTGAATGATGAACCCCATGACTAGTGGTCAAGGACACATTGACACTTAATCCATAGAATCAAGAATTGCATGGAACTAAACAAACCCGATTCTGGAAAGATCCACCGATCAACATCAGCCCAACCAATCTGAGAACAGTAATCCAAACAACGAAGTAGAAAATCCCTCAACGGCTAAAAATACTCAACCCGAGAATCCTAATTGTCCCCCACTTAGGGTTGGAACTACCACTTACTGGCGAAGAAACCAAATCATAACTCAACCAGCTTAAGCAGGTACCAGTCTTCCTAACTCTAGAAATTACGAGCATGCTCACTCCTTCACCGAACTCGGAAAAACTGAAAGGGTATAACCCTTGCCACTAATAACGACATTCCAATCCATCATTCAACCATCCCACTTCAGCTGCAAAACCCAAGCCGATCATAATCGTCGTCCCCTTCTTGAGTCTCGCGACTTGAATACCCGACCTCGAGCAAAACCTCCGAGGCCTCAAACCCAAGACATTAGGTCTGCACCAAACAACCCAAATCAAAAATGCCACTGGGGCTCAAAAAACTTACTAGATCCACCCACATGCATGAGCAGCCACAACCAAAAGATTAACAGGAACATAAACACTGTCGCGAATCTTGGTATCCAACCATGCTATCTTCCCCGACCAGCCCTTAGAATCCTTGAAACCTTCCTTGATTTGAGTATGGATCATGTGCTTCTAGTAGCATGGGCCTAATACTACCTTCCACACCTATCCATACTTTCCTCAATAATCATCTCGGGTCTTCTAAGTCCTAGCCATGAAAATACTCTCAATACCCACTCTACAGCGAAACAACCACACTAAAATACTTCCTAGGATCTCCTAGGAATCACCCACACCCCCTCTACCATCAGCTGCTGAAGAACCCCTACCAACGCCAATTAACCACTTCACGAATACAACTACATGCAACCAAGATTAAATAATCCTTCGACTAAAGGGCTCAACCCTACAACGATTGGACTTAAACAAGAGTTGCACAATAGGTCCGAGTCCTTCATTCTAAGATTATTTAACCTTCATAGCATGTAATTTTATTGTATTCATTTGATGGTTAACTTTCATCAACACGGGTCCCACAAAGCACAGAGCAAGTAGCATTCGAGTAGAGAAGCCGACTGGCACTAAAACACAATAAAATCAGACAGATCCTCATATAAAATCCTCTATCTCAAACTCCCCGCACCATAGGTGCACCTACACCCTGATCTCACTCTCCCCAGAGTGGCTAATCATGCCTCACGCTAACCCGCTATACACTTCACCCTCTCACGAAACTTCCACCAACTCTGCAACACTCGTGTATGCTAGCCATACATAACACTGGATTCTACAGGCAGTCGAATATCTGATCCTACCCTAAGCCCTTCATCAAACAAGAACAGGAAATAAGGCCAAACCAAACAATCTCAGGCTATAGAATCTTAATTATGTACAACTATGATGCATACTGAAGAATCAAAGAATCGAGTATAAAATGAATCAGAGTATTGAATCAAGTAAGAATACGAAATTGAACACCGGATGTAAATATGATCTTGTTTCAGCTCTATTACGCTTTCGAATTTTTACAGAGTACAAAGACAGGTCTGTAAAAACTCTTATCTAACTCTAGTAAATATCCCTATTTATAGGGAACAGAAAGCGTACAAAAAATATACTAAGGCATAGACACTTAAGTTTCGAATAAAAGCGCCTTAGTAAAATACATTACAAAACATTCGAAGAGGCAAAATATATTTCGACTAATTACAACATTTTAATCCTTACAATCTCCCCCTTTGTAATCAAAGTCGAACATCTTAATTCGTAAGAAGCTGGATGGAATACAGCATCACTCTTCGAATTTCCGTGTACCAGGAAATAATCTTCTTAAGCTCTTTCTTATCTCCTTCATTGTTCTTCTTACAATGATTCATACGAACAATTAAGTTCGTATATTGAGACGTTGAATACCTTTCCACTTCGCATGCTTGGAACAAGAAACGTTTTGCTTTTCCAGCTTTGTCTTTTCCTGCGAAGACCATTCCAAAAGGCTTCAAGCAGATTTCACCATCAGCATACTTCTTCAATTCTGCCTGAGTCTTTGTAGGAGCCATTGGAGCTTTAATTTCCATACCTTTAGCCGTAGCTAGCTCCACATCTGTTAGAGCCAAGCACTCATAATAGTTTTCGATGAAAATCTTGATGTGAGCAACCCCAAGCTTAAATTCATCAGGTTCCGTGTTTTGAAGATATGAAAACGATTTGTCTTTCAGAATCAAAGCAACTTGTATAAGATCATACAAGTTCATTAATGGAAAAACTGCAATTGTAAATTCGCATATATTTCCATTTGCCCTGGCAACTACATACTTGATATTTTGGACAGTGTTTTCGAATACCACATCCTTTTTCATACTGATCACTTTCTTGATCTTTATCAAAGACCAAACTTCCTCAGGGGCTTTTGCAAGAACAGCATGAAATCGAATTTTCATGTGTGTACCATCATCCTTATCTTTGAAATTACCTTCTGCTTTAAATTGAGGCATGATGAACATCATTTCATTTATCGGAAAGTCCAGCTGACTTGAATCAGTATTCGTAACCATATAACTTTGTTTTGGTTTCTTCTCAAACGAAAACATATGATTAAAAGCTACCTTGGCCTCAATTGTTTCATAATTGTAATTTTTGGCCGGATCACCCTTGTCTATTCCCTTCGGATCACTTGCACACTGAGTCATTATGCTTTGAATCAATCTTAGCTTTTCGATTTCAGCTTCAGCTTCGGCTTTCCTTTCTTCTTTTGATTTTTCTACCACAATTGTTTTCCCTTTATCTTTCACGACTGAATCATCTTTCACCTCCATTGTTTTCGAACTACTCCCAACATTATCAGTAGGTTTACCAATCACAATTCCTTTCGAAATTGGTCTTGTAATCGGCATGGTTGTTATGATTGTTGAAGTAATCGGCCCAGCAGATGCTATAACTGGCTTTGTTGTTGGGATCTTTGAAGAAAACATCTTTCCTACAACCTTCGCATCATCACCACTGGCCTTCGAATCACCAGTTTTTCTTTCTCCCCCTTGCACCCCTGTGAAAACAGGTGGGGCATTTGTTGTTGGAAGAAGGCTGGATATGCGAGAGAGAAGAGCAAGTTGCTTGTTGAGAATTGCTTCGAATTGTATGAACTTTTGAGATAAAAATTCAGGAGTGATAAGGGAAGAAGAAACCGGCTGGACAGATAGATCTTTTAATTCTTTTAGTAAAGTAATCACTTCCAAAAAGTTGTCACTTTTTGTTGTTGAAAGTTGAGTAAGTTGAGGACTCAAACTTTCATATAATTTGACAAATTTTGTGACAGCGTCACAAATAATATCAATCTTCTGATTCAGAGATGCATAATCTTGTTGAACATTTGCAATCTCTTTTTGCATATCTTCACGAAGTGCATGAATCTGCAAATTGACATCCTCCCTTACTTTCTTTACGTCTTGAATAAAGAGAACATGCCTTTCCTTTGTTGCATTCTTTAATTCTTTCAAATCTCCGGCAAACTTCGAATTTTGAGAATTTATTCGGAGTTCATTATTTTGATCACTATGATCAACCTTCTCCAAAATTCGAGATTCAGAGTCTGTAATCATCCCAGATACTTTACTTACAACTCTGGCTTCGAACATTTTCAATAATGAATCAACCTCTAAACTTGAAACAGACGAACCACCCCCAGATCAGCTTGAGATTGAAGTATAGAATTCAACTTCTGATTCAAAATTTTAAATTGCTTCATTGTCATCAGTATATGATCTGGAAACTCCTCTTCGTCTTCATGAAACTCTAATTCTTCAAACGTACCTCCAAAACCCTCATTATCAGTTTCGGTTTCCATAGAAACGGTTTCTTGAACGGTTGAATTAGGTTTGGGTGTATCAGTGGATTGAGAAGAAAAAATAGAAGTGAAGGGTTGATTGATAATGTTTTCGAATGTAGGGGAATCAGTGGTGGAAGTAATTGGAATAATTGGTGAAGGTAAAGAAACAGTATGTTCGAAAGTTAAAGAAGTTGGATGACCTTGATCTTCTTTATTCGAATCTCCTTCACCCATATTGACATTTGCATCCATATCAGATACGTTTGCAGGGATGCCTGAAGTTCGTACCTCCTCAGAAACTGATTTGGGAACTGAATCTTCGGGTGGTATGACTATTATCTGCTCAGGAGTTGAACTTTCTACATGAAGAGTTACTTCTGGTGTTTCAGGAATTCTTTCATCATCATCTTCTGTAGACTAAGTAGAAAGCATAAGCTTTCATGTCTTCTTCTTCTTCTTCTTCGAAAAATGTTTGGCCATATCCCCAGCCCTTCGTTTCTTGGATAGTGGAGAATCAGGTGCTGGCACTTCTCGAGTTAAAACACCTTGATGAGTGATGTTAGGTTTTCGAACCACTTTTTGTGTTGGAGACTTGCTTTTATGTGTTGACTTCATTTTGATTCTTCGAAACATACCAGTCTTCGAAGGAATGATCACTTGCTCTTGAGTTTCTTCAGCAACAGGCTCAATCACTTGTTTCTCAGCAACAGACACTTCAACTGTTAGAGGCTTCTTCGTTGGAGATTTCAAAGATTGCAATTCTGTGATTTTGTCGTCATGAGAAGTGGTTTCAGTCTTCTTTGACCGCTTGGATTTCTTATCTTCCCTTTCCAATAGTATCCCAGTTTCGATTGTAGAATCAATAGTCTTCAAATATGCCACTAAAACTGAATTCGAAGGATCAACTCTTTTGAGCATTGCAACTGGAATACGAGCAACAGATGGAAAAACCTCAGCACTATCTGTGACATCCTTCGGATAGTGGTACGATTGAAAAATAGCTTTTTCTTCATCATTTGGTACCAAAATCCCTTCCTTGTTGTAAAAATGTTGCAAAATCAAGCTCCAGTATCTTGCACACGAAATACCATGAATAACATTTGTGTGTTCTACACTCTTTTGGAATTCCTTCCACAATTGTGTAGAATAATCCACTTGAAGATCATAGTGTAGCCCAGCAACCATGGCATATACTTCCATTCTTCCTTTTTCAAGACCAACTGTTCTCCCAGTTAAACATCTTAGAAAAATACCAAATAAGAAATTCCAGATACTTGGAAGACCAGATTTCTTAAAATCACTGATCTTGGAAAACTGAGGCTGATATCCCATCTCATTAAACATATGAACGATTTGAGGAAATGTGAAAGCAACATACGGATGTGAATTCGGAATTTCAAGAATTTGGAAAAAGAGTTTCTTTGATAACCTGACCTTTTTGTCATTCACCAGATGGAAAGTAATTGTATCAGAAGCTTTATTGTAAGTAGCGGTTGATCCGGCTTGAGAAAGCCATGACATTGGAACAGAGAATGAACTGAACATCGCCTTAGACAAAACAGAGCTCTTCAAGGCAACGATTAACATCTGCAATTCTTCCGGGTATTTAGAAACATCACCCTCCAAGTAATAGTTAGTTGCTTGAATCTTCATAATTGGCAATGAAGATACATCTTCAGTGGTATGAGAAGGATCAGCATCAACATGAACAGAAGTCGCCATTGTTAGGGTTTGAAAACTTTGAAGATCAGAGAATTTGGGAATTTGTTCTTTTTGATCGCGTAAACTGATAATGAACCCTTGAATCCCCTTTTATATGTAACCCTGAAGTTTGAATTTGAAGCGGGATGTATATTTAATGATATATGACGTGGCACCTTGAAAATCGGACCATTACTGCGTAAAAGTAGCCATGCGTCAAAAAGTATCTGTCACATCACCTTGAAATCTGGACAGAATACCATACGTCATTAAAAACCAGCCTGTATTGTTATCCCCAAGAAGATTGTAACCGTCAGAACCCTTCGTATGGAAGCAAGGCTCTTTTGCTTTTGGGATGAAAAGCGAAGTCATATGCCAGATGTTTGAAATCATCAGCCTGAGTTGGTATTACTCAGAACCTCAAGGATTTCGTGAGTGCAGTGTTCCAAAGAATTTAGACGAGAAACAAAGATAAGAAAATTTTGGGATATTGTGATGTCAAAATATTAATGTGACACAAAGGCAGATAAAATCCCGGGCAAAGATTGCTTCATTAATCATTAAGAGAAATTATCAACAGCTTGTGTAGGTTCCCGTGAAATACAATCGAATACTTGTAAATAAGTATCAAATGGCTTCTTTTATAATGCTTTGTGGGTGGTTTAAAATTTTCGTTACATGTCAACCTAAACATAAGGTGATAAATTGTAAATGAAATTACTTGTTTGACCAGTGTAGTCAGGGACAAGTTTGTTTTGATAAATTTGAAGTGACATTGAAGTTTGAATGAAACTCACACGGAAATCATTTTCAAGAAAAAAATTTGTGTTGGATCTTGTTGGGTAACAAACATCGTGGGTTTCGAATGTTTGATCAAGACCACTCATACGAAATGAATATGATTTGGAGTTTCGAATGTTGGTACTAAACCAAATGTTTCGTGAAAATCTGGAACATAGTTCCCCATCAATTCCTTAAAAGTTTAGAAAATTGGGTTTCTCTTTCATCACGGTCTCATGATGTCAGATCATAAACACAGATTTTTGATATATCTAAGTCTTAATGGGTTTAATCAGAGACCTCTCGGATATATGTCTTCGTGTGTGATCGTGTAAGAACTTTATGGGTGAAAAAGATTAGTGTAAAACACGAAAGGTACCTCTGTTATTTTTGGACAAAACAGTAAACTCTTAACTCATTTGGAGAAGAGTCAGCTAGGTCAGAGACTAATGTGAATATAGCCTTATTGGGAAGAAATTTTCGTATGAATAATTTCATTAAGGCTTTCGTACACACACATTGAGTCATTGGAGGCTTTGGACAACATGCAGCGACATGCTTCTAGGGACAACTTAACTAGTTCAAAATATTAAAAATTTATCGATTCGTACGAAAAATGTACCTGACCCTAGAACTGCAAGCATAATCCACTACGTATCATCATAAATATCTGCAACAAAATACTAAAAAGACATTAGAAACAAAATATTTTTGTTGTTTTGATTTTTCGAAAATAGAGAAAGAACTAAATCAAAACAAAATCTTTTTAGATTTTTAAATTTTTTTCGAAAATTAAATGACAAAAACAAACGAAAATCTTTTTGGATTTTTAATTTTTCGAAAATTAAATGACAAAAACAAACGAAAATCTTTTTGGATTTTTAATTTTTCGAAAATTAAAAGCTAAATGTACTTGTTGCATATACACGAAATTTTATCATCCCCTGATAAGTGACAAATTTACGAATTCGAAGGGTTCGAAGTGTTGACTATGAACAGTAACCTCTGAATCAACCCTTAAAATATATAATAAATTTACGAATTCGAAGGGATTCGAAGCGTTGACTATAAACAGTAACCTCTGAACGTTGACTGTTATTGCTTTGTTTTTCATTCAGCGCCTCAGAATCATTCCTGGTCAATCATTATTCTCCTTTTTCGTATAGAACAAAATTTCCATTTATCATTCCAAGTCCTTCTAAAATTTTCACAAAGGATTTTTCATCTAAAGGTTTCGTGAAAATATCAGCTAACTGATCAGTTGTTTTCACAAAATGTACTTCAATATTTTCATCCTCCACGTGATCCTTGATGAAATGATAACGAAGAGCTATATGTTTAGTCTTCGAATGCTGCACAGGATTATGACAATTTCTTATTGCACTCTGAGAATCACAATATAATGAAATCTTTTTCATATTGATTGCATAATCATGCAATTGACTTTGAATCCATATAATTTGTGATGTGCAAGCAGCAGCAGCCACATATTCTGCTTCAGCTGTTGAAATTGATACACATGTTTGCTTTTTCGACTGCCAGCTCATCAATTTTCCATCGAGAAATTGACATCCGCCACTTGTGCTTTTTCTATCAAGATTACAACCACCCAAGTCTGCATCCGAATAAGCTTGTACAAAGAACCCAGTTTTCGAAGGATACCACAATCCTAACAAAATTGTTCCTTTAAGATAACGAAATATATTCTTCACAGAAGTGAGATGTGGTTCTCGTGCATTTGACTGATACCTAACACAATTACACACAGAAAACATGATATCAGGTCTACTTGCTGTAAGATAAAGTAATGAACCAATCATGCTCCTGTAAAGAGTTATGTCAACTGCAGGTTTATCTAACGAAGGTGTCAACTTTATGCCAGTTGCCATAGGAACTCGTAACTTTGTGCTATTCGTCAATCCAAACTTCTCTAGCAGATTCTTCGTATATTTTTCTTGATTAATAAAAATTCATTCTCTGCTTTGACGAATATTCAGTCCAAGGAAATTATTGATTTTTCCCATCATGCTCATTTCAAACTTACTTTTCATCAAATCTTCGAATTCTCTAGATAAAGCAGGGTCAGTTGAGCCAAAAATAATATCATCAACATAAATTTGAACAAGCATAAGATGATTCCCAACTTTCTTTCGAAATAATGTGGGGTCAACAGATCCTTGTTTAAATTTAGATTGTTTCAAAATTGAAGTAAGAGTTGCATACCATGCTCGTGGTGCTTGTTTTAAACCATAAACTGCCTTATCTAAAATATAAACATGATCTGGATATTCCTCGTTAATAAAACATGGGGGTTGTTCCACGTAAACTGTTTCTTCAAGCTCTCCATTTAAAAATGCACACTTCACGTCATTTGATAAACATCAAAGTCTTTGTGAGCTGCATAAGCCAGAAATATACGAACAGCCTCGAGTCTTGCGACAGGGGCAAAAGTTTCTTCATAGTCGATTCCTTCTTGTTGTGAATATCCTTTAACAACAAGTCTGGCTTTGTTTCGAACAATATTTCCATTTTTGTCGGTTTTGTTTTTAAAAATCCATTTTAACCCGACAATCGAAACATTTTCAGGTTTAGGAATTAATCTCCAAACCTTGTTTCGTTCAAATTTATACAATTCAGATTGCATAGCAACAACCTAATCTGAGTGTTCCATTGCAACCTTAACTGTTTTTGGTTCAATTTTAGAGATGAAAACATTAAACATTCCAAGTTCTTGATGAGTATTCAATACCTCATTCTTTGCACGTATTTGAGCTCTTGTTAAAACACCCTCTTGTGGATTTCCAATTATTTGATCTTTCGGATGATCTCTTGTCCACTTTTCCATTGGCGGATAAGTTAGATCAAATTCCAAAGGTGCATATTCGTATAAATCATCATTCTCAGAACCTGCAATCGAACAAACATCATCAAAATCATTATTATTCTCAATGTTTTCTAAATGCTCCCCCTCAAGATTATGCTGCCCCTCAACATTATGCTCCCCCTCAACATCAGCATTCAATCTTTCATTCTCCCCCTCGAAAGAATACTCTTCCTCAACAAGAGTGTTCGAATCCAAGTGCCCCCCCTCCACTGGATTATTTTGCATACTTTCGCCTTTCTCTGGAGAAGTTTATGTTGAATCATCAGTAAGCTTCGTTAATCCAGAGAGATGATTATCATTTGCATTTATTTCAGCATCAACAGCATGATCTGAAATACCAAAAATTAAATCATAATCAATATCTAAGGTTTGTGAAGATTTAGATTCATCTTGTATTACTTTTAGAATAGGATGATTTTCACACTTCATTTCAGTTTGTTTAATATAGTAATCATCAAATGTAAGATTAAAAGTTTCTTCAACTTTTCGTGTTCATTTGTTCAACACACGATATGTGACTAAATTATGCGAGTATCCCAAGAAAATCCCTTCATCTGCTTTAGCTTGAAATTTTGTAAGATTATCCTTGAGATTCATAATAAAGCACCTGCATCCGAAAACATGGAAAATTTTGACGTTAGGTTTTCGATTGTTAAGTATTTCATATCGAGTGATGTTAAAACGACGATGAATGAAAGATCTGTTTTGAGTAAAACATGCGGTGGATACTGCTTCAGCCCAAAGGTATTGTGGAAGATTCGCATATGCCAACACAGTCCTTGCCGCTTCGCATAGAGACCTATTTCTTCGTTCAACAACACCATTTTGTTGTGGTGTGTATGGAGATTAAAAATTATGCGAAATCCCTTTGTCCACCAAAAATGAATCAAGAACATTGTTCTTAAACTCAGTTCCATGATCACTCTTAATTTTTCGAACAATCTTCTTCAATGTTGTTTCCATCTTTTTGATAAAGTCAATCATGATTTGTGCAACTTCGGATTTAAGCCTGAGAAAATAAACCCACGTAAATCTGGAAAAATCATCAACAATGACTAATATGTACCGTTTCTTGTTGATTGTTGAAACTGTTGATGGACCACACAAATCAATATGTAACAGCTCCAGAGGTGCGACTATTTTCGAATCTATAGTAATTGGATGTCCTTGTTTATGTTGCTTTCCAACTTCACAAGCTGCACATACAGAATCATTATCAAATTTAAGTACAGGTAAACCTCTTACCAGATCTTGTACCACAAGTTTGTTGATGTTTCGAAAGTTGAGATGAGAAAGTCTTCGATGCCAAAGCCAACTTAAGTCTGATGTTGCTTTTTGAAAGAAGACATATAGCAGGTTTCCCTACTATCGGATTGATGTCCAAAGTGAACATCTCACCTTTCCTTTTGGATTTAAGTAAAACTTCGTTAGTGTTGACATTCGAAATAACACTTCCTTCTTCATTAAAAAGAACTTGATTGCCATTGCCCACAACAAGTTGGGAAACACTTATCAAGTTATGTTGAAGACCTTCAACATACGCAACACGATTCACTATGAATTGTTCGTTTGTGATCTTCCCATATCCTTTGACTTGACATTTTTGATTGTTCCCAAACTTCACAACTCCAGCATTCTTTAGGCTTCGAAAATCACGTAAATTCTCCTTCTTACCAGTCATGTAACGAGAGCAACCACTATCAATGTACCATTTATTATCATATTGCTCGTCACATAGTACCTACAATCAGTGGAAAAATTTAGGTACCCAAGGCTTTTTGGGTCCTTGGAAATTAGATTTCAATTTCGGATGTAATGAAGAACTTTTAACCCAATCACAAACTGTGGTTTTGAGACTATCAATTAAGTTCACATCTTCATTTAAAGGAACTGAAACATAAGATTTTGATGGTTTCGAATGTTCACTGATATTACCCTTCGTATTCTGAGTTTGTGAATGTACATTCTTTGTTTTGATTACTGGTTTCCATGTTTTGACAGATATGTTCGAATCCTTAGAAGATAAACTTCCATTTGATGAAGTATTTACATACTTTTCATAGGCATCGTGAATTTGTTCCTTTGAAAATGTATTCGACTGATACATTTTTCCTTTGCCTTCAAGCCAATGATCAATGTTCTTCCTTGAAGTTATCCCCTTTTCATGTGAAATTTTCATAGTTTCTTTCTTCGTATGATTAGGAAAATTTTACTTTTTAGGAACAAAATCAACTTTTGGATTGGTTAGAAAAGATTCACCATAAGATGTATCAACAGTGGATTTAAAATCTTGACGTTGAAAGAATTTTTGATTTGGATTTGATGTATTTGAAATCTTAGTTTTTGAGACTTTCGAAAACTTTGATTGTTTATTCACTTCAGACCTTAAGTGATTTGATTTTGATGAATGTTGATTATTTGTTGAAACAGAGAAATTTTTAGCTTTAAAAACATTTTTGGGTGATTGTGATTCAGACATCTTTTGAGACTCAATAATCTGCCAAAATATTTTCTTCCTAGCTTGTCTTTTTGAAATGTTATTTTCCTTCGAAAATTTGTCAATTTGTTCATTGAATTCCGTGGAGTTTAGTTTGACAACTTTTTTATTTTCCTTTACAACTTGTTTTGAATTCTCTTTTTCAACTTTTGATTTTTCAACCCATTTTCTTTGCGGTTTTTGACGTTGAAAAACATACGAATTCTTTGTTAGGTTGTTTTCAACCGTGCTTTGATTTGCAAAGAAACCTTCATCAGTTGTTTTCAAATTATCTTCTTCAACTAACTTCTTTAATTCTGGTTTGATATTCTCAACATTTCCAGTAGTTACGAATACTTGATTTGGAAAAATGACATCATCTGTACACTTGAAATTTGGATAAACCACAGTATTCGTTTCAAGATAGTGATCACCTTTTTCATTCATCACTTTTTCAAACTTTTGTGTATCACCATACACTTGATCAACCACTATTCGAGGAATTTCTTCTTCCTTTGAAGATTTATTTTCCTTCGAAATTTCTTCTTCTTTTTCATCATCGCTATCATCAGTTTGACTGTCTCTGAGATCCACGAAGTCCATATTACAAACTTTCGAAATTGAGGGTATATCAGTTTCTTTCTTAACCATCAAGTCCTTAACTTTTTCTTTCCCTTTAAATGTTGATGCAACATTAACAACAGACAACTGGGAACAGTCAACATCCTCAAGATCACTAATTTCACTAATATTGTCAGAATTATCTTCAATATCAACAAAATTAGATTGAGAATCTGATGTTGAATTCTCAGTCTTTTTTAAAATTTGAATTTGTTCAGATTTAGTCAAAGTGTCATTCACTATGTTAAATAACTCATTCGCATCAAGACATTCATCAATTTTGACAATTCCATATTTATATCTATCATCAGGAACTTTGTCAAAATCAGCTATTATTTTCTCACAATCATATGAAATATTATCTACCTTAGCTCTTTCGAATGCTAAAAAAGGTAGTAATTTTCTATGTTGCTCTTTACTTATTTCACATGAATGATGTAAATCAGTTAATTTGCTATAAAGTCTCTTAGCAGAATTACAGTATATGTTTCTTTGTGCTAGCAAAAGTTTGACTTCATTTGACAAAGTATCTCTATCACACATAATATTCGTTATTTGTAATTCTAAACAATCAACTTTACTTATTTTCATGTCTAATCGCCTTTTGGTCTCTAATAACTCCATGGACAACTTGTTGGCCTCATTGCTAGCAAACACAACAATTGAATCAAAATAAGTAACAGTCTCATCAAAAGATATTAGTTCAGAGTCATAAGCATGTGTAGGAATATTAAAAGATTCGAGAATATTACGTACCTTTGTTGTCATTGGAGATTTGTCTGCTGTCTTGGATACGAAGCATCTTCCTTTCACTTCGAATTCCTCTTCATCTGAGTCCTCCTCCATCTTCGCATACATTGCTCCATGTGTTGGATTCCTCATTTCTTCATCGTCTGATCTGGATGACCAGATTTGATATGTTCCATCCTCTTCCTGTTCACCCCTTGCAACCAGTGATAAATTCTTGGCTTTCGCACGAACCTCCTCAAGCCTCTTTGCATAATAAGCCTCATCTTTGACTTTATTCTTTCTCTCATCCTTCTTCCTAAGCATACAATCATTCGCAAGATGATTGGCTCTATTGCAATAATGACAATCAACACTATCATCACCTTTCAGCTTTTTCTCACTCTTTCCTTCAGACATTTTCAAATCTTTATTCTCAATCTTCTTTTTCTCCTCAACAACAGTTTTACTCACAGTACTTCCTTTTACCTCAGCAAGCTTAGCCTTCGGATTGAACGGCTTTTTGAAAAACTTCTTGACACGATTATTCGAGTAAAATGCTATTGCCTCATCATCCGAATTCATGATGAATCCCTCTTCTTCCTCAGAATCACCATTTTCAGCTTCTTTCTCAGATATCTTTGACACAAGTGCCAATGGACCTCCCAAATTTAGCTTCGTCTCCTCAGCAATTTCATTTACCTCAGTTTTATGTGTCTTCAACTGATTGTACAAATCATTGAGAGTTGCTGTATCAAAACTTTGCTGATTCTTCACCATCATACTCACACTTCTCCATTCTTTTCGAAGACTCATCACAAAGATGAGATTGAATTCCATTGAAGTCCTGGTAATTCCATAGCGATTACAACGATAGATTAACTCGTTCAGTCGATCATAGTAGACTTCAATTGTTTCACCTTCTTTTTGTCTGAAATCTTTCAGCTCAACCAAACACTGTTTGACTGAATTGATTTTCGTCTTCTCACTTCCTTGAAGCTTATCTTTTAGATTGGTCCAGATCTCCTTTGCAGTTGTACAACTCCTTACATAATTGTACACAACTGGAGGTAAAGCTCCTCGCAATTCCCTCATACACCTTTTCTCTAGTTTATTCAGACGATCGGTTTGATTATCAACACCAGAACTTGTAAAAGATGATCCAATTGCTTGAACATTCACCGGAACATTGACATTTCCAGTGATATATGTCCATAATTCTTCATCAAGACCATTCAGATAATCCTGCATACGATCAGCCCACTGATCATAATATTCAGGGATTAGCATTGGAAATTTGGTTGATGATCCTAACAAATGAGAAAACGAGGTCATCGAATTGAGATTGAAACTCGCCATTGTTGTATGGAAGATGATTTTGAAAATTTTTAAGAAGATTTGGAAATTTGAAAACAAACTAGTTGAATCAAATCGGAATTACAATAAGAACACTCGATTCAACAATTCAAATGCAGAATCAAATCACAAACTAAAATCTAGACAAATTTTTCATGATCAAAAAGTGCGGAAACTTTTGAACCAAAAATTTGATTCAAAAACTTTTTGAATGGATGAAAATCATATCACAGATGTGATTCCTGCTCTAATACCAATTGAAGAATCACAGAATCGAGTATAAAATGAATCAGAGTACTGAATCAAGTAAGAATACGAAATTGAACACCGGTTGTAAATATGATCTTGTTTCAGCTCTATTATGCTTTCGAATGTTTATAGAGTACAAAGACAGGTCTGTAAAAACTCTTATCTAACTCTAGTAAATATCCCTATTTATAGGGAACAGAAAGCGTACAAAAAATATACTAAGGCATAGACACTTAAGTTTCGAATAAAAGCGCCTTAGTAAAATACATTACAAAACATTCGAAGAGGCAAAATATATTTTGACTAATTACAACATTTTAATCCTTACACATACAGTAAGCAATTACAATAATGATGTCAATTTCATATAAGGAAGAACCCTAGGCTATCAAGCATCATATAATCAGGCAATTCTATCATGCAATTCCTGAAGATCCCTAGCCTATCGCAAGCAGGTTGTTCTAACATATCACAATATCAAAGAACAGTGTGGTAATTTGGGGTCAACTTACTGGCTCCGGCTGATCGCACACCTCACATCCTCTTCTGGTTATTATGAAAGCAACTTTGAAAGTTATTTTTTTAAACCCTTATTTTGAAAAATCATTTTTAAAACCCTTTCTCATTAGTTTGAGACTGGATTCGCACGAGTGTTCCTCCAATTCACTCAAACCAAGGCTCTAATACCAACTTGTAACATCCCAAAATTTTCAGCAAATTAAAACTTTTCAAAACAACCCATTTATTAACAAAAGTGTTTACAAAAACATTGTCTCCAAAACATGATTTAAAATCAGAGTCTCCCAAGATCCAATCTGTCGTAAAACCAAGGATGTGTACGGTCACGCCTTCACCTTACCACAAATCATCTGAGGAACCTGAAACCATAAACAAAATTGTAAGCACAAAGCTTAGTGAGTTCCCCCAAAGTACCAACACACAAGCAAATAACATATACAAATAACATCATGTACAGGGTCCAAAGCTAATAGACTGGATTACCCCTGAGCCCACAGTATGAGTCTGGCTTGCCTAACGGGCCCACAGCTCATATTTGGCCTGCTCTTGAGCCCACAACATCAGGTTGGATTGCCCCAGGGGCGAACAACTTATGTTTGGCTTGCTCCAACCTAGTCAGTCATCAGACTAGAATACCAATGTTCAGCCCTCAGTATGAGTCTCGTATACCAATCGGGTCCTCAGCTCATATCTCGAATGCTACTGAGCCCTCAGTATGAGTCTGGCATGCCCTACCCGGCCCTCAGCTCTTAACTGGATTACTTCAATACCCTCAAGCCCTCAGTACGAGTTCGGCATACCAACCAGGTCCTCAACTCGTATTTGGAATGCTCATGAGCCCTCAGTATGATTCTGGCATGCCCTACCCGGCCCTCAGCTCATATCTAGAATGCATCAGGGTTTGTTGGCTACAGCACGAAGCAGTACAACCTCAACCCAACATATTATGACGACATCTAACAAACATAAACAGGTAATCATTCAGATAGAATCACAGCTAGTCCTAATGATCTACCAGACTAGAATGCATATCCATTCCATACTCAGCATATCAACAATATCAAGTTATCCAACCAACGGGTCGGCCTTGGTGCCTTAGACCTAAAAGTATAGTGGGGAAAACTCACATCTTACTTCTGAATCATACAGACGATCCCTCGCTGCTGGCTGAAAGATTCTGAACCGCCAATAACAAGACAACACCCCATCAACAGCTGATCCCACGGATAATCTCTGACTGTATATCCGCTAAAATCCACGTGCTATCAGATACCAAAATGACAACCCATCAACATCTATCCCCTGACTCACACTATGAGTCCAAATTAACGAAAACACCTTTTTACCCTTCCTGAAGCTTGACCCAAAGCCAAGGCCCAAACTAGATGACCAAAGGTATAAAATCCAAAATAAACATCTAATACCCAAATATGGCCCATTTTACCAAATTGGGCCCAATTCCTTTCATGGGCCTTTACCCAAGAAAGCCCATCAAGTCACAACAGCCCAACCATAAAATCCAGGTGGCCCAGCATGGCCCAACACGACCAAGCCTAAAACCAAAGCCCAAAACAAAAGGCCCAAACCTGCTGATTACGCTGGGTGTACTCAGCCTGTACGCTCAGTGTACAACACGGGAGGATTGTACGCACAACATATATACTTGTACGGCCAGCGTACTCACTAGCCCAAAGCCAACTTCCAATTAAGCACTTAATCAATTAAGACTTGGATCCAAACTCATATATGACTTCCCCAAGGTGGCTAATCACATAAAGTTGCCAACTTTATGTGCATGCATGGCTAAATGAGATTCTAGAGCTCAAAAGAGCTTAATACTTGACTGAATACAAGCATGGAACCAAAACCACCATAAAGATTGCACCTTTATACCCAAGGAACCCATGATACAACCAGATCTGTAACATCCCGAGTCCCAGGTATATTATTTAATTAAATTCATTCATTTTAGCATAGCAACTCGACAAGTTGGATGCCTTAACTCGCCGAGTAGAGGAGTTAATTGGCCGCATGACTTTAGAGTCTACTCGACGAGTCGGAGGACCCCGACTCGACGAGTAGGAGCTGTGTGAGGAAACCCTAATTTTCCGGGTTTTTGTCCTATTTAAAGGATCTTAAGCCCTCATTTCTGCCACCCTTGTCACCTTACTACACTGTGAGAAACCCTAATCGAGCTGTAGCCTTGTGTGAGGGAAAGAGAGGCTAATTTTGTGGGTTTTAGTGCATTCTTTGAGGAGAGTTGAAGAGAAAGAGACCTTGGAAGAGAAGGAGCTTTTGGATCTGGTGTTCACTCATTCTTAGCTACTGTTTGAAGGTAAAAAGTCACTATCTTGCTCATTGTTTAGTTACATCTCGTTTTAGGGAGTTAGGGCCTTTTCCCCATCCTTATTTGAGATCTAGAGTATTATGAGCTTGTCATGGAGTTGAGACTCCAGATCTAGACATATTGAGATCCCATGAGCCCAAAGATCCAAGCTTTATCAAGCTTAGGACAAGTTTCCATGCATGAGACCTCTTATGGAGCTTGTTTTGGCATTTTGAGCCATAAATGACATGCATGAACGTAAAGCTTGTAGCTTTACGTGATAAGTGAGCCTTGGAAGGCTAGATCTAGAGTATGAGACACCATTTCTGGCCAAAATCGCCTCAATGAGAAAAGGGGTTGAAGGGACTCGACGAGTCGGTAAGCGGACTCGAAGAGTCGGTTAGGGTTTTACCCGACGATTCTGGAGACGTGTAACTCGGCGAGTTGATGAGACAACTCGACGAGTTAAGATGAAAATTCATGACACTTCTGAGGAACAAGGGGACTCGATGAGTCACATAGATGCACTCGATGAGTTGGGTCAACAGGGACTGTTGACTCGAGTGTTGACTTCTGTTGACTTTTAGGGTTTGTCAAGGCTTGGATGATGAAGACCATGGAGGGGTAAAATGGTCTTTTACCCATTCCGGAAGTTAGAGTGAGGGGTTAGCTTAATTCATTTAGATTTGTGGTTATGAGTGTTAATTAGAGATGATTATGACATGTAGGCGGGGATTTGACCATTCGAGGGGTACGAGGATTATTTACTTACTTACGAGGTTAGTCTTCTCACTATACTTACCTTAAGTGGTAAGTTGTGTGACCGAAGGGTCTTGTATGATATTATTGAGTATTGTGATATCCTGCATTATGTCTTTGTGATTTATGTTGTGTATTATTTTGAGCTTTACTGAGTTAGGACCGAGGGTTCCACTGAGACACATTGGTCGGAGGGTCTTATTCGAGATATAGCCATGAGAGGCTAATGAGATGTGTGTGGTATTTTGGGTAACTCACTAAGATTTATGCTTACCGTGTTATGTGATATGTGTTTCAGGTACTTCTCAGGATCGTAGGAAGGCGCTGGCTTGATTGTACACACTAGATGGGGTTATGTTTTGAGGATCCGGGATTTTTATTAAACAATTATGGATTTGTGTTTTTGATAATTTGACACTTTGGGATTTTGTGAAATGTGTTAATGAGAATTAAGTGATTTTAAAATGAACAAAAATTGTTTGAAAGTTTACGGTGTCACAAGATCTACAATTACAAGCTTCACAAACGACTTAAACTCCCAATCATCAACCAAAAGGATCAAAATGACCAAAAATGAACCATGAAGAAGATCTATGAAATGAAAAGGCAAGGTTGGGACTTTATACCTCCCAAGCTACCAAAAGGAGATGCAATTTCTAGATCTCAAAGCTTTCCTTCAAACAATAAGTCTTCAAGTTCCTCCTGTATCTTCTAGATCCACAAAATGAACACCAAATCCTTACCCAAGGCTCAAACACCCAACAATGGAGGCTAAGACTCGTTTTTAAGGTTTATGGGGCTTTAAAGGATGATAAGGACGCTAACCCTAAGGAATAAGGATGTTTAAACAGGGTACACATGATCAAAATTTAGGGTTTAGACACCCCTCGTACGCCTAGTGTACAAGGCCAAAGCTTCGCGACAAGTCTGTTGACTATGCTAGTACGCCCTGCGTACTCCCCTTGTACGCCCCGCATACTAGGGTTTTTCCCAAAAACCCTAAATTCTTCCGAAGGCCATAACTTCTTCATTCTAAGTCCATTTTTGAAGAACTTTATATCCACGAAAAGGTGAAGCGAAGCCCTGCACTTCTAGGAACCCATAATAGCCTGAAAACTCCCCAAACCAAACCCAAAATTCATAAATAGCTGAGATAACAATTTACGATTATGCCTTTGCGCTCTGAAACACCATCGAACACTATGATCACTTAGACTTTAACACCCTCATCCAAAAAGGGTCAAATCCTTCTTTCCCATGATCACAAGCCTTATGATAACTAATGACCGGGCCAAGGCCTCGAATAATGTAGCGATTTGAAATCAGGTGTTATACATTAAGGTTGTCAAGCGGGTTTGCATGGTTATTCACATCTTGTTTGTGATCCTCGTCATGCCTATCACAAAATTGAGAGCATAATCTAAGATTAAACATACCATTGATTAGATTCAATGAATCTCAAAAGATCTAGGAGTTTCATAAGATTAAAATCGGTAAAATCCTTACCCACCTTAAAATAGATTCGAATTTGATTACAACATCCCTCTTCAATGTTCGAATCGAAAATATGGATCCTAGCCTTAATTTAAAATTTATAGGTTAATAATTAAGGATTAAAATAAACTAACTTGAATTCTCTTTTCTCCCATTATAGATGTCAAGTCAAGACAATAATGGTCTTCCTTATTCTTTTGGAAATGGTTTTCCTCTTTCATCTGAAGATGATCTTCTACCGTCTAATCAAGGTGAAAATGTTTTCTCTTCTTCGGGAAATGGTAGAACTGGACGTCATACTTCTTCAACTCTTCCACCTCCTCCTCCATTGACTCTCCCAACGTCGCGTTTTCCTCGAGTTGAAAAATACGAAGTTACTCAAGCCTTATTGGCATGTAGACATCAAGATGGAAATTATGTGTGTGCGCATGTTCTGGAAATGAAATGGTACATTGACAAATTGGATAGAATGGGTGTCGTTTTCCCATTGAATCAAGCCATTGATTTGGTTCTAATTTCGCTTCTGAAGTCATATGAACAGTTCATTGAGAACTTTCATATGATGAACCTCGACGTGACCCTAATTGATCTGACCCAAATGTTGATTGTTGTTAAAGCAGAAATGCTTAAGAGCACATCTGAAGTAGACATGCTTAAAGGGTCTGATTCTAAAGTTTCCATGGACATTGACAATGGTGATAATGGTGGTCCAGAAAAGATTTCTCTTCCCAATGGAAAGGGATCAGCCAAGGTCAAACACTTTGATCTAATGGTAAAGAGAAAGAATAGTTTTGAGATAGTTCCATGTGTTAACCCTAAAGATTCCATATGTTTCTATTGTCAATTGAAGGGAAAATGGTTGCGAAGCTACCTAAAGTACCTAAAAGATCCCATAGATAGTGAAGACAAGTTGTGTGACTCTACTTCAGGTACATCCATCATCTAAACTCCATTATCTTAACAAGTTTCTATTCATAGAGTCTTAATACATGATGTGATGATCACATTTCGATTTTATTGTAGGATCTAAGAGAAATAAGGAAGCTTAAGCAGAGTGAGCTAAATCTGATCGTGGGAACTGGACTTCGGTCACATGACTCGATGATTGGAATTTGGAGCTACTGCTAAGAATTTAGGATAATTTAATAGATTGTTATTGCTCTTAGGAGATGTCTAGAAACATAGTTTTTCATTATATGAGTTGTAACGACAAGTTCCAATTTTTTGTTTATTTTTAATAAAAGTGAAATTTTGGTTTATATGGTTGCGTCATTTTATGTATCTCATTGCAATGGCACTTATGAAAGTGTTGGTTACATTGCTAATATTATCAATATTAATTGTGGATTTGAATCTTATGATATCGCTTGTGGTATTTTCATAATTAACCAAGTGAAAAGAAATCTCATCACCAACTAGATAGATACCTGGTATTGTACAATTCTCATTGTATAATATATGAGAATATTGTTCATTGGGAAATTATAACTAATTCATTGATCACATGTTTATGTGAGTCAAGTGAAGGACTGGTGGATCGAGTGCATGTTCATATGGACTATTCAGATCCACTACAAAGGATGATAACTCTATTTGTCATAATTTACTAATGTTTCAGTAAATATGGTTACGTTTATAAGATTAAGCATAATTCTGGTTCTTTGAAAAGATTCAAAGAGTAGTAGAATGAATAAGAGGAATCTATTAGGCAGAAAGATAAAAGATTCTCTAATCTGAGAAAAAGGAGAATACTTTAGTATCATGTTTTATGATCATATTAATGATTATGGAACTATATCACAATTGATCCTCCAATAACATCTTAGTGCAATTATATGACTAAGAGGAGGAATCGGGTATAGTTGAAATAGTTCAATCAAGAGATGAATCCTACTTCGTTTCCAATCAAGTCTTAGAGTGATACTCTAGTTACTACAAATCGTATTTTGAAAATCATTTCTGACTAAGAAGGTTGAAAACACCTTGAAATATGTGGAGTAAATATGTTTCCTTACTGTAGCACATATATAATTGGAGTTGTGAAGTTTTTGTTAATCGAGAAACAAATGATAAACTGAAACCTATTTTCTGAAGTGTTTTCTTGTCGGGAATCCACACTAACTTTTGGATATTTGTTTTAGCTTGTCAAGGAATGTTCCTTGAGAGGAAAACTTATATTTCAAGAATTTAGTGGGAGTCTTATTGATCTTGAGAGTTTCGGGAGTCAGTCGACAATAAACATTTTAGTTATCACTAGCACACGACCTGAGGTTAATAACCAATCGTGTTAAGTTGACACATTCTTGTTTATGTGCACCTTCCAGTTGAGTTGGCAGTGCTTATGAGTTCTATGTCTAAAAAACTAAAAACACGTTAGTTAGTGAAAGTACATTTATCAATATAGGTAAGTTGCTTAAGAACACGGAAGCACTGGTAGGCCCCTGTGCTACCAAAGGGCAAGAAATCTAGAATGAGCAAAGTTCAGTCCATGAAAGGAAAACTAACTTTGAATTTGGTTTTGTGCTAAACCTTGTCTTATGATTGTAGGTTGTAAATGATAGATTCACATGGATGGGAATGTATACACGATAAAATCTAGGTGGCAAAAGGTTTTCCTCTAATTCATGAGAATAATTATGAGGAAACATTTTCGCTAGTAAATTTTAAAGATCTGATAAATATCAACATGGTTAGTGGTTGTCTTAATTGAATTCTTAAATTCATAATATGATTACGGCATCCCTCTTCATATTTTGAATCGTCATAAATGGCAAGGAATTGTTTGAACTTTCAAACTTATTGTTATAAGTTTTGGAAAGGGTTTAAACACACACACACACATATATGATATCCGCTGAAGGTGTATAAGCGTAAGAAGTCTAGTTGGAGACTTATCAAAGCATCACTTAACAGAAATTTGTACTCCAGTAAGAAAAGTCAAGAGTATTGATTTCTAGAAGTCCAGTTGATTTCTGGTTACATGTTAAAGCTAGTGGGAGCATAATTGTTATTCTACTATTTCATGTTGACAATACTATTTGTAGGGAACAAAGTTTTCAATTTTCAAGTTCCATAGTTTGGGAATTGTTTTGCTATAATAGACTTAAGGGAGAGGGCACGCATACTTCATTTTCAAATCTAAAAGTTTAGATTATAGGGTTTAATAGAACTTAGTCATAAACATATATGAATATCGTGTTGAAATGGTTCAACATAGGAAATTCGATATATGGAAATATTATAGCAAGAGACAAAAGATATATAAAATACTTATGTGATACATAATGAATCGAATCTCATATGCTTCAAATATAGTATAGATTACATATGCTATAATATTTACTCATTCTAATTATTCTATTTTTTCAAATGCTTAGAGCATTGTGATAAAAAAGGTATAGAATTTTGTCTGACTAAAAATTATGAAACGATTGTCAAGAACATTCTAAGGTTATACCAAAAATATTGATTGCTTGTGAACGGTTACAAATATGATATTGATTTGGACAGACCATACTGACATGTTTTAGATTGTGAAGATTCTTGGTCAAAATTTACGGTCATATGGGATTATGGAAAAGTTTCCATAATGGGAGTTGATTATTGAGTCTACAAGAAGTGGAAACCTTAATGAAAGAGAAATTTTCAAGGAGTGTATTTCGAATTTGAAACTTCATTACCTTGGGATTGTTTCTGGTAACAAAGTTCCAATGGAATATTTTGTAATATCGTTGGCTCAGTCTCTGTGACTTAGAATCCTCGACATCATACAAAATCAATGCATGTAAGGTTGGAATTCCAATACATATTCGATGGTGACAAGAATTTGGAATTACGAAACAAACATCATTGGAATAGCGTCCATTCGATCTGTTCACAAAGGAAGGACCATAGAGAGGCATAGTATCCATGTTCATAACATGGCATGACTGATTCTTAACTCAAGTGGTTAGTTGATTACTCAAAACATTATACAATGAATAAAGTCATAATTATTATGGTGATTAAATAATAAGAGTTTTATTTATACTCAATAGTTTTGAGACCATAGTTAATTAGTTTGTTATTGTGTTTCACTTCGCATGTTTTACTTCTTGAATAATTTTATTATTCAAAATTCCACAGTCGCTCATACTTTTGGAAGTAGGTAGTGACATAAGACTGTCATGAATTGAATTGTAGATTGTCTATGGAGATTAGGCATTGCAATGGTTGCTACAATGTTCATGAGTACTTAGAAAAATGGAGATTTTGAGTATTGGATAAACCCATGCTCAGAGAATTACTTCTTGGATTCTATCGCGATTAATATTGAGACGATAATATATTATATTCTTAAAACTAAGATATATGAGTTGTAATTTACTAGTTGGTTGTACATTGGTATTGCGAAAACACATCAGTAACTTGATGTTATAAAACGTAGTGTCATGTGCTATTTGGTGAGTAAAAGATACAAGCATATGAGTCAAACTCTATTCGTTACTTTTTCCTTAACAGGAAAAGCGATATCTTTGGTACCCTTGAGATTTGATGTCAACATCTGAAGTGTTTGGACAAGCCTGGACTGATTTAATGTGTTCAATTAATAGTCTAATTTCAGTCGTCATAAATCAGGAAATCAAAAAACATAATTTTGGACAATGAGATTGATTTCAATCCATGTCTTGTGTCCATACGATATCTAGAAAAATGGAGGAATATTTGATCACTTATCTTAGGACACGTAACTGACTAGGTCATAGTTCGACAACGGCTTTTGGAAGCTACAATTTGTTGATCTGTTCAGAAGTCATACTGGAAATTATAGTTATTGTATTATCCAAGTGGGAGACTGTTGAATTAGGTATCTAACCCCATTACTGTAATTAGTATATACTTGAATTGATGGTAGCACAGTCATTTTAGGTTGCCCTCAAACCTATTAATTGAATAGGATAACTTTTAAAGAGTGAGAGAGAGACTGATTTATTAATTATATGATTAATAAATTAATTATAAATCAAAATAAATGATTTGTTAATATATTATAAGAATAATATAATAATTAGAAATAATATTATTTAACTAAGAATTAACCAGATTTAATTAGATTAATTTCGGGGTTAATTGGATTAATTAAAAGTACAATGACCTAAGTTGTAATTGTTCAATAGTTGAACAAAAGGGTTCCAGAACCTTCCCCATGAGAGGTGGACGGTTTTTGGAGTGATCCTTGGGTTTCTAGAATATCCATTGGAGATAATTAGGAAACCAGATAATTACCTGATTTAAGATATTATTATTTTAATCAAGTAAGGGTTATCTAGGGTTTCTTGGTCAGCTATAAATAGGTTCTCATAACCTCTAAATTTTGGTCACTTGACTCCTCAAGAGTATAGCCGCAATTTTGTCTCTTCTATCCTCTCTCTTCAAGTTTCCTTGGTTGCTAGGGTTTGGGTGTGAACCATCAGAGGCACGACACTTATGGTGCTTGATTCCAAGAGTATTTCATGAAGGATAGGTTTTATTGTTTACTGCAACAATCAAAAAAGGCATGTGATCCATAACTAGTTTATTAATTTTGAAATATACCTAGGGTTCATAGGTTTTTGTTGTTCAATAGAATGTTACTTCAATAGTTTTATGACATAGATCTAATAGGTTGCATGTGACCCTTATGTGTTAAGGATTTATCCACGGTATTGCATGTAAAACCCATCAATATATATATATATATATATATATATATATATATATATATATATATATATATACACACTAGATGTGTGCCCGCATAAAGCGACGACGACAAATAGCTCTACTGGTGAATAGTTTCTTACGGGGAAATAATTATTAAATTTTATTATTAGTTATTAAGTTATGAAAAATTACCACTTTTAAGTAAAATATTTTTTAAGCCTTATATGTATACTCCTATTTATATTATTGATGTAAATTAATTAATAACCATGTCTAATTTAAGAAATATAAATTAATTTATATACATAACTTTATTTTACAACAAATTGAATTTATTAATAACCTTCTTTATTCATCTCTTTATATTTTTGGCAAATATTAATGATTTATTTATGCATAATTGATTTGTACAAAAAGTTTTGTAACTTATACCTCTTAAAACTCAATATATGATGAATATGTTATATATATATATATATATATATATATATATATATATATATATATATATATATATATATATATATATATATATATATATATATATATATAGAGAGAGAGAGAGAGAGAGAGAGAGAGAGAATCAAGTTCAACAACGAACTCTTAAAAATGGAACGAACCAACGAACTGTGCATCCTTTTTTTCTCCATTGATCGACAACCAACCCAATCTCTTCTCTCCTGGAGATCAATCGCAGGTAACCTCTCTCATTTCCTAGCCTCTCCAATCAATCGCATCCACTCTTTCTCATTTCAATTGATCGTAGTTCCTTCTTGTTTTTTCTCAAGTTTCAATTTCGATTGGAAGGAATACCAAAGAACATGGCAGATGGTCGGAAATTGTGCAATGCATTGCACCGAGATTTTGTTTGTGCAAGTATAAAGATTCATGGAGCATAATGTTGATATCTAAAGTGAATGAGAAAAAAACAAGGCATCAATCAAATGCATAGGTTTTTTTAAAGTTTACTTTAAGGTTTGTTTTGATCGAATTGGAATCTTATTTCTTCATAAAACCAACCCACCAATTGAACTTAGTAGATATAAGTACAGCCCAACATACAGATATGATTTTATCTTTCAGTTGTGACGACTGAGACCTAGTATTTCATCTTCTTCAAGGTATGCTCATGGACTTTTCTTCTTAAATTTCACCCTGATTGAAGTTTTGTAGTCGTTCTGTTCTTATATCACATGGGTTTTGTTGTTTTTTTTAAAGATGACGAGTCAGGAAGGAACTTCTCTGTAAGAGCATACAACGGCGTTTAGGGTTTACAAAAAACATAACCCTAAAATTTTACATGCATGCACTATTTATATACTATGCTATCTATCAGTTCTGAACCTAGAAAAGCCCATTTCGAAATTCTACAAAAGTGATAAGCATACATTTGACACAATACTTTCTAGACCTAACAGCATTATAATGGATAAAGGTTGAAACTTTATCCATTATGGCGTTATTAGGAACCATAAAAATGTAATCTTGGAACTTAGTTTCCCTCCATGCATGAGCTAGGATGTCTTAAAGAGTTAAGAAATTAGGATTTTTGGTATTGAGCACTTAATAGCCATGCAAGATCATAAAGTTGGAAACTTTATGATTAAGTACATCATTTGAGGGCTAAATCTAGATTTTGGACGACAGAGCTTAAGGATTAAGCTCTTTTTGAGAAGAAATGGTGGGACCCGCATAAACTGGACGTACCAAAGGGTACATTGCGCATACGTGGTCAGCCCCTGGACTATGGTCAAACGCGTAGTACGCCCCGGGTACTTATTGAGTACGCCCAACATACTCACCGAGTTGACTCGGTTGAATTTGACTTTGACTTTGACCAGGAGTTTGACCAGGTTTCACATATGGATATTTTGGGTATATTGATTATAAGTTATGTTTGGTCATGTTCCAATGAACAGGTGACCGGTAGAGCTGATATTCGGAGTAGTGTCTTGTTCAACGATCTTTCAGATTGAAAGGTGAGTCTCATCACTATACTAAGGGGTCGAAGGCACCAATGTTGTCCCTTAGGATTATGTTATGTAGAAAGACCAAGTGGTGTCGCCTGGAAATTGCATGACAGACCTAGATACGGCTCCCGACAAATTATATGCAAGACCAGGGTTTGGACCTTGACAATTATATGTAGTATGCTAGTTGTCTTTATGATACTTGTAAAATCCCATTTTAAAGAGATTAATTAAATAATAAATTAGGAACCCCGGGAAGTAATTATTCTTATTTTATATTGTTAGGGCTCAGAAATTAAATAATAATTAGTGGGGTGTTGGTTTCCGGAAGTCAAATGACAAGATTTGAACTCCAGGGGTTAAGTGTAGTTGTGGGACTTAATTTGTAAAGATTTTTATAAGTCAAGGGGGTGTATGGTATTAATTGGACTTAATATGTAAGAATTTATGGAAGTGGGGGTTAAAAAGTAAATGATGGACCTAAGATGAAAGGATTTTGGAAAGGCGGGGTCTAATTGGTAAATTTGGGATTTGTTTTGAAAATAATATTGTAAAGGAGGGACCATTTAGTAATTTTCGGACCTAACTTGAAAGAAGAAGGAGTGGGAGGGACTGGAAGTGTGAATTATGGAAAGTTTTAAGTGACCAGGTATAAGAACCCGTCACCTTCACAAACCCTAACCCTAACCACTCAATATTGCAGCCGCCACCTCTCCCTCCTTCCTCTAGCCGCCACCACCATTCACTTCCATTCTCCAGCCGACAGACAACCGACGGGCACCGCTACCCACTCTTGATGACGAAGTCGCTAACCTTCCCCTTCTCCTTCCCTTCTTGCTGTTCACCGCTGCCGCTACCGGGTGGTTATGCCGCCGCTACTGTCTCCTTTGTGGAGGTCGAAGGGCCACCAGTCGTCATTGTTCCTGTTGTGGCTGACAACGGAGCCACCATTAGCGCGTCGTTCGGCCAGGAAGTAGTCACTCATGTCGCCGCTGTTGTTGCTCACGAGTCGCTGTACGCCACTACCATGGTCGGACGTCGGGGATAGAGAAGAATTTCACGTGGGACGCCGGAGAACGTCTGACGAGAGGTAGAACCGATTTTGTGGTCATGGGAGGGACCGGTCGGACCTGTTGCGGTGGGATCTCGATGTGGCCGCCCGTCGCCGCCGTTCGCCGCTTACCTTGCCGTTGCCGCTGCCTCACGCCACCAGGTGGGTGCACGGATTCCTTCTACGAGCAAGACTGTGTGTATGTATCGTGTGTGTGTGTGTGATTTGTTGGCCAGAAATGTAAAGGGACCACCATGACCGCCAACCATGGTGGCTACCACCATCCAACCACCTCCCGCCGCCACAAGGCTGGTCGGCTGAGTGTGTGTGTGCTCTCATGAGTGTGTGTGTGTGTATTGGATATCGTGTTGTAATGTTGTAATCAATCAGAATAGTAAAGAAAATCTGTCACCACCACCGGCCGCCGTGTCGGGTGGCGGTGTGCTTGCCTTGTGAGTTTGATTCGTTTGGGGTGCTTGAAACCCTAATGGGCCTTGTAATCCCTAATGGGCCCAATGAAGCCTAATGGGCTTAGTGAAAACCCTAATGGATCTAATAAAGCCCTAACTGACCTAAAAGCCCAACAAATTGATAAATGGGCTAGTATTGGGTTGGAAAACCCTAAGAGCATAAAACCCTAAATGTGGGAATTGTTTGGGACACATACGAGAATTAATTATTAAACCTAAAATAATAATTAATAATCATTGGCAAACTAACTTTAGGCAATAATGGACTTAATGGATTAAGTCCTTAAGGGGTTAAGTAAGAAACACTTAACCCTAATCATCATTTCATGTGAAATCCCTAACCTCACTCGGGCCTTGAGTTGGGCCTTCCTATTGGGTTTCTGCGATTGGACTATTGATGGTCCATCCAAGAACAAGTTAATGGACCAAAGTAATTAGATGGGCTTTAGGATAAGGCCCATGTGAGGACTTGGGCCCAATTTGGAAAATTGGGCCATAGATGGGCCATAATTGGGCCTTTACGATTATACGATAATGGGCCAGGGGAATTGGATTGGAATAATCGGATGGGCCTTAAGGAAAGACCATGTAGAGGTCTGGGCCCAATTTGGAAAATTGGGCCATATGTTGGGCTTTGGCCCATTATTTTACTTTTGGGCTTTTGTAGTTTGAGTTGGACCTTGGGCTTGGAACCCAATTATTAATAGGGTATCGTTTGATGTTGATAGTTCGGGAACCTGTCAACCAGCAGCTGGAGTTTTATCTGCGGGGATTCAACAATGCCAGGTGAGTTATCCTCACTATACTAAGGGGTCTAAGGCACCAAGGCTGGCCCATTGGATATATGATCCTAGCAGTGGTTATATTGTTTATGAGTTAGTGTTGCATGCTAGTGGTTATGCTAGTTAGGTAGATCTGTAGGACTACCGGTGATGTTATATGATTATTGCATGTTCAGTATTTATGTTATATGATTTATATGCTATGTGGGATGGGTTGAGGTGTACTGCTCCGTGCGGTAACCAACAAACCCTAGGAGCATTCCAGATACAGGCTAAGGGAGACTCGTACTGTGGGCTCAATGGCAATGCAGATGTGAGCTGGGGGCCCGGAAGGCAATCCAGACTCACGTGGTAGGACAATCCAGTCTGTAAAGCTGTGGACCCGTTACATGTTGTTCAGTTTGTTATGTTATGATGTTGCTGACATGGTTATGTCGACTGTATGTGTATCGGTATTTTGGGGGTAACTCACTAAGCTTTCGGGCTTACAGTTTCAATTTATTGTTTCTTGTACATTAGGGGATCGTGGCAAGGAAAAGGCGTGATCGTACAGCTCCTCACTTTTTATGACTTTGTTTCTGGGATACTCGGATATGATATATTTTGAAAACAAGTTTGTAATAGTAAATGGATTTGAAATGTTTTTAAAAGTTAAAATTGGCTTGAATTTTTCGGGTGTTACAAGCCGGTATCAGAGCCTTGGTTTGAGTGAATTGGAGGAACATTCGTGTGAATCCAGTCTCAAATCAAGGAAAGATTTTCAAAATGGTTTTTAAATGGTTTTCAAAATAAGTAAAGGAGGATGCAGGGTGTACGACCAGCCGGAGCCAGTAAGTAGACCCTAAAATACCATACGGTTATGTGATATTGTGATATGTTAGAACAGCATGCTAGTCCTAGGCTAGGGATCTTCACGAATTGCAAGATAGAATTGCTTGATTATATGATGCCTGATAGCCTACAGTTTTCCTTATATGAAATTGACATCATTATTGTAGTTACTTAGTGTATGCATCACGGTTATGCATAATCAAGATCTTATATCCTGAGAATGTTTGATTTGGCCTTATGTTCTGTTCTTGTTGATTGGAAGCTTAGGGTAGGATTGGATATTCGAAAGTCTATAGGGTCCAGCGTTATGTATGGCTAGCATACACTAGTGCTGCAGGGTTGGTGGAAGTTTCATGGATGGGTGGATTGTGTGAGACCGGTAGGTCAGTTGGGAGACAGTTAGCCTCCCTCTAGGAGTGAGGTTGAGTGACCACCAGGTGTATGTATAGTGCTAGGGTGTTGTGGTGATACTTGAGACAAATATAGGTAGGTGTGGAAGGTAGTAGGGGCCCATACTACTGAAAGCACAAGACCTATACGCATAGCAAGGAAGTCACAATCCCTAGGGTTGGGTTTGGGAGTTGGTCCCCTATCAGTATATGGATTATTAGAGACCTTTCTGGTGTCTTACCAGAATGGTGGTTCCGAGACGTCATGAGACCGGATCCAGGCTAGGATCAGGAGCTGGCAGGCAAGATAGGCCAGCATTGTCAAAGCACTGTGTCGGTGAGATCATCCGGGAGGAGGTGATGGAGTTTATCCGGGGACAGTTACCGGAGATGTTCGGATCTTTTGAGACCGCCATGATTGAGTATTTCAACGACCGCTACACAACCATTGTTGAGACGGTTGCCGCAGCAGCTTTAGCAGCTGTATCGACGGCAGGGGAGGAGCTGGTCGAGCTTTCCAGTGCCTAGATTTGTTACTGGGACATATTCTGATGAACAGAGGGCTGCAGTAACTTGAGATCAGGGAGAGATTCCGTACACGTTACTTTCTGCGGGTTGAGTGGGAGAGGCTAGCACATGAGTTTCTGGATTTGAGGCTTCGAGGGTTTTGCTCGAGGTCGGGATGCAAGTCGCGGGACTCGGGAAGGGAGTGATGATTATGATCAGCTTGAGTTTTGCAGCTGGAAGTAGAATGGTTGATTTATAGATTGGAATGTTTTTTTCTAGGGCAAGGATTTTGCCCTTTCAGTTTTCGAGCTCGAAGGAGTGAGCAGGCATGTGACCCCAGGATCAGGTGGTATTCCAGCTCGAGGTCAGTTAGTCGCAGGGGTTGGCGACGGTATTTCAGCGCTGGTGAGCATAGATAGGTCGATGTGGCATGAGTATCTTATGAGACGTACGCATTTACCATTCCGACCCATAGGAGCAAAAATCCGATTCGTCTTGGATCTCGTGTATCGGGCGGTAAGGATGGGTTGTGCGATCTATTGCACTTTCGGGATTTGAGACTATGTCTTGGGAGTTGTGCAGCCGGTTTAGGCCAGAGGTTGCTGCAGCTACTGCAGTTCAGATGAGTACGATTGAGCTAGTGAGTAAGTCAGGGTGCGGGACCCTTAATGATATGATTTCTAGAGCCCGAGGGCGAGAGATTTGTTTAGAGCACTTTGAGAAGAAGGGTATTACATGGGAAGTCTGCGGACAGGGTCCCACAGGATGGTTATTCAACATTGTCAGGATTCAGAGGTTGTAGTGATCGTTATTGATTGGCGGATGAGAGCGCCAGGGGAAGTAGCTCGTTACTGAGATATTAGTTGGAACACCTATCTTTAGGTCCTCAAGATTTGAGCGTGGGATCATTCAAGCATTAGGGACTGTCAGTTTTATTGGGATTTAGGAAGTGTTCATCTAGTTCGTAGAAGTGCGATCATTTGGGATTGGCTAGTGATGGAGCGCTAGTTAGAAGAGTTGGTTGTTATCGGATCAATCGTTGAAAAAGGAGAAAGGTTGCGAATTCTCCAATTTTCATGTATTGTGAAGACTTAGTCAAATCTAAGTGGGGGAGAATCGTCCTAGGATACAGAAGGAGGAGCGGTATTGAAAAGGGGATAAGTCTCCCATCGTGGTCAGGAAGGAAGAGAACCCAAGTGGCTGTTTGGTTTTAGGGTTGTGTGAGTTGGGAGTTCGGTAAAAACTCCCCAACATGTGTATCACGTCTTCTCGGTTGTTGATAACAGAAGTTGGGGAATTAGGTTGGAGTTATAGTCATGAATTGAGTTCAGTTTGAGTATTCGGTCGAGGGTGTGCTCGACTCTGAGGGTTTTTGGATTGATAGATTGAGGGTTTTGTTCGCTGCCAGGGCTCGGCAGTACTTTCAGCAAAGGATGCAGGTTATTTAGCTTATGTGGTAGATAAGCGGTTCAGGGAACACACCATAGATTTCTGAGAGGGTGGACGATCGACATGAGGCCTAGGGTTAGGTCGGGGTTAGAGTCCACGGAATGGATCAGGAGTTCGGAACCCCAAGTGGGTGAGAACAGTCGGCATGGGAATGATCACCAGATGGGGTGGTCCAGGGAGATGCTCAACAGTTTAGAGCGGTCCGGATAGACTGAAGGCCTGGTGAGGCGGTCCAGTCATGCTGAAGACTCCGTATGTGTTTGTAGATCTGTTTGCGGGTATTGGGTATCCTGCTATGATATAGCAATCCGTAGGTCCGTCCCCAAGTTTTGAACATGGTGATAGAGTACGTTGAAGACTTTGTATGGGTTCTGTTAGTTATATGATCAGGTTGTGAGTATATATGTGTTATGGGGTAGCAACTTGTTCTACAAGTGGATAGTTGAGGGTGAGGTTTCAGCACTATGACCCTTGTTACTGTGGTGAAAGACATTGATTAGGCCTTCTTGGGAAATAAGGGAGGTGAGTACCTCCAGGATGGAGTGTTGGACAACTGAAGTGATGACGTCGGTGTCGATAGGTTATCGGGAGCATTCCAGTCATGAGCTAAGGGTCGGAGAGGGCATACCAGACTCATGATGTGGGCTCAGAGGCAATCCAGACCTATGCTGAGGACCTCGTAGGGGTATTCCAGTCATAGGCTGTGGGCCTATTGATCTTAGTAGTTCACTTCTTCTATTGGAGCACTTTCGGAATGGACACAGTGTTGAGGCTCGGGTGAGCCGTAATTGGCTGCGAGGAATCGGAAGATTTAGTGCGAAATACATGGGTAGGTCCATGAACATCAAGTTGTGAGTTTAGACCCGAGTTCGTATATAGTGGTATTCTGATATAGGGTATTCCATCCCGAGGATGACCGGACCCTATGATTGATTGGACCTGATGTGTTTGGTATGCCAACCCGAAGGTTGATTGGGCCAAACATGTGCATGATACGAGGGTATTCCATCCTGAGGATGACTGGACCCGTCGTGGGCATGCCTGGTATTCCAGCCCGAGGCTGATTGGACCAGGTATGAGTGTTTGAGCTTATGAGCCGGTCATTATATGAATGTGATTCAGGAACCAAAGGAAACATTGTTATGTTGATCCAAGAGGGTTCATCACCCAATTTACATCCCGTTGTTCATTATAGCAACGGGAATTGGTTATCGAAACGAGTTTCTCTTGAAGAGGTATCTAATCTCTGTCAAAAAGAGAATTAGAGATTGCAGTGTGGAATTTGCGATTCTGTTTTCGGGTGAGGACCCCATGTTATTAGCATTTGAGTAGCCAGTTGGGAGATAAGTGCAATAAATTCAACAATAATGACCCAGTATGGGTAATCTGTCAGGGTGTCAGGCCATCTTGGGACTTCATAATTTGGATTGAGTAAATGTGATCATATAGCAAGGGATTCGTTTATTTTCAGGTTTTAGAACCCTGCGAGGGTTGGTTACGGTTGCCTTGGAAAGGCTAGAGTTATGCTCGGGATTGTAGCCAAGTATTTCAAGTTGTTGGCATGTAAAGGATAATAAGAAACGATTTCGAGGATGAAATCAAATTTAAGTGGGGGAGAGTTGTAACATCCCATTTTAAAGAGATTAATTAAATAATAAATCAGGAACCCCGGGAAGTAATTATTATTATTTTATATTGTTAGGGCTCATAAATTAAATAATAATTAGTGGGGTGTTGGTTTCGGGAAGTCAAATGACAAGATTTGAACTCCATTGGTTAAGTATAGTTGTGGAACTCCATGGGTAAAGATTTTTATAAGTCAAGGGGTTGTATGGTATTAATTGGACTTAATATGTAAGAATTTATGGAAGTAAGGGTTAAAAAGTAAATTATGGACCTAAGATGAAAGGATTTTGGAAAGGCGGGGTCTAATTGGTAAATTTGGGACTTGTTTTGAAAAGAATATTGTAAAGGAGGGACCATTTGGTAATATTCGGATCTAACTTGAAAAAAGAAGGAGTAGGAGGGACTGGAAGTGTGAATTTTGGAAAGTTTTAAGTGACCAGGTATAAGAACCCGTCACCTTCACAAACCCTAACCCTAACCACTCAATATTGCAGCCGCCACCTCTCCCTCCTTCCTCTAGCCGCCACCACCCATTCACTTCCATTCTCCAGTCGGCAGACAACCGACGGGCACCGCTACCCACTCTTGATGACGAAGTCGCTAACCTTCCCCTTCTCCTTCCCTTCTTGTTGTTCGCCGCTGCCGCTACCGGGTGGTTATGCCGCCGCTACTGTCTCCTTTGTGGAGGTGGAAGAGCCACCAGTCGTCATTGTTCCTGTTGTGGCTGACAACGAAGCCACCATTTACATGTCGTTCGGCCAGGAACTAGTCACTCATGTCGCCGATGTTGTTGCTCACGAGTCGCTGTACGCCACTGCCACAGCCGGACGTCGGGGGTAGAGAAGAATTTCATCTGGTACGCCGGAGACCGTGAGACGAGAGGTAGAACCGATTCTGTGGTCATGGGAGGGATCGGTCGGACCTGTTGCGGTGGGATCTCGATGTGGCCGCCCGTCGCCGCCGTTAGCTGCTTTCCTTGCCGTTGTCGCTGACTCACGCCACCAGGTGGGTGCCCGTATTCCTTCTACGAGCAAGACTGTGTGTGTGGGTCGTGTGTGTGTGATTTGTTGGCCAGAAATGTGAAGGGACCACCATGACCGCCAACCATGGTGGCTGCCACCATCCAACCACCTCCCGCCGCCACAAGGCTGGTCGGGTGAGTGTGTGTGTGCTCTCGTGAGTGTGTGTGTATTGGATATCGTGTTGTAATGTTGTAATCAATCAGAATAGTAAAGAAAATCTGTCACCACCACCGACCGCCGTGTCGGGTGGCGGTGTGCTTGCCTTGTGAGTTTGATTCGTTTGGGGTGCTTGAAACCTTAATGGGCCTTGTAAGCCCTAATGGGCCCAATGAAGCCTAATGGGCTTAGTGAAAACCCTAATGGGTCTAATAAAGCCCTAATTGACCTAAAAGCCCAACAAATTGATAAATGGGCTAGTATTGGGTTGGAAAACCCTAATTAGGGTTTGGAAAACCCTAAGAGCATAAAACCCTAAATGTGGGAATTGTTTGGGACACATACGAGAATTAATTATTATACCTAAAATAATAATTAATAATCATTGGCAAACTAACTTAAGGCAATAATGGACTTAATGGATTAAGTCCTTAATGGATTAAGTCCTTAAGGGGTTAAGTAAGAAACACTTAACCCTAATCATCATTTCATGTGAAAGCCCTAACCTCACTCGGGCCTTGAGTTGGGCCTTCCTATTGGGTTTTGGCGATTGGACTATTGATGGGCCATCCAAGAACAAGTTAATGCACCAAAGTAATTAGATGGGCTTTTGGATAAGGCCCATGTGAGGACTTGGGCCCAATTTGGAAAATTGGGCCATAGATGGGCCATAATTGGGCTTTTATGATTATACAATAATGGGCCATGGGAATTGGATTGGAATAATCGGATGGGCCTTAAGGAAAGACCATGTAGAGGTCTGGGCCCAATTTGGAAAATTGGGCCATATGTTGGGCTTTGGCCCATTATTTTACTTTTGGGCTTTTGTAGTGTGAGTTGGACCTTGGGCTTGGAACCTAATTATTAATAGGGTATCGTTTGATGTTGACAGTTCCGGAACCTGTCAACCAGCAGCTGGAGTTTTATCTGCCGGGATTCAGCAATGCCAGGTGAGTTATCCTCACTATACTAAGGGGTCTAAGGCACCAAGGCTGGCCCATTGGATATGTGATCCTAGCAGTGGTTATGTTGATTATGAGTTAGTGTTGCATGCTAGTAGTTATGCTAGTTAGGTAGATCTGTAGGACTACCAGTGATGTTATATGATTATTGCATGTTCAGTATTTATGTTATATGATTTATATGCTATGTGGGATGGGTTGAGGTGTACTGCTCTGTGTGGTAACCAACAAACCCTAGGAGCATTTCAGATACGGGATAAGGGAGACTCGTACTGTGGGCTCAATGGCAATGCAGATGTGAGCTGTGGGCCCGGAAGGTAATCCAGACTCACGTTGTGGGACAATCCAGTCTGTAAAGCTGTGGACCCGTTACATGTTGTTCAGATTGTTATGTTATGATGTTGCTGACATGGTTATGTGGACTGTATGTGTATCGGTATTTTGGGGGTAACTCACTAAGCTTTCGGGCTTACAGTTTCAGTTTATTGTTTCAGGTACATCAGGGGATCGTGGCAAGGAAAAGGTGTGATCGTACAGATCCTCACTTTTTATGACTTTGTTTCTGGGATACTCGGATATGATACATTTTGAAAACAAGTTTGTAATAGTAAATGGATTTGAAATGTTTTTAAAAGTTAAAATTGGCTTGAATTTTTCGGGTGTTACAAGTTGGTATCAGAGCCTTGGTTTGAGTGAATTGGAGGAACATTCGTGTGAATCCAGTCTCAAATCAAGGAAAGATTTGCAAAATGGTTTTTAAATGGTTTTCAAAGTAAGTAAAGGAGGATGCAGGGTGTACGATCAGCCGGAGCCAGTAAGTAGACCCCAAAATACCATACGGTTATGTGATATTGTGATATGTTAGAACAGCATGCTAGTACTAGGCTAGGGATCTTCACGAATTGCAAGATAGAATTGCTTGATTATATGATGCCTGATAGCCTACAGTTTTCCTTATATGAAATTGACATCATTATTGTAGTTACTTAGTGTATGCATCACGGTTATGCATAATCAAGATCTTATATCCTGAGAATGTTTGATTTGGCCTTATGTTCTGTTCTTGTTGATTGGGAGCTTAGGGTAGGATTGGATATTCGAAAGTCTATAGGGTCCAGCGTTATGTATGGCTAGCATACACTAGTGCTGCAGGGTTGGTGGAAGTTTCATGGATGGGTGGATTGTGTGAGACCGGTAGGTCAGTTGGCAGACAATTAGCCTCCCTCTAGGAGTGAGGTTGAGCGGCCACCAGGTGTATGTATATTGCTAGGGTGTTGTGGTGATACTTGAGACAAATATAGGTAGGTGTGGAAGGTAGTAGCGGCCCATACTACTGAAAGCACAGGACCCATACGCATAGCAAGGAAGTCACAATCCCTAGGGTTGGGTTTGGGAGTTGGTCCCCCATCATTATATGGATTATCAGAGACCTTTCTGGTGTCTTACCAGAATAGTGGTTACGAGACGTCTTGAGACCGGATCCAGGCTAGGATCGGGAGCTGGCAGCCAGGATAGGCCAGTATTGTCAAAGGACTGTGTTAGTGAGGTCATCCGGGAGGAGGTGATCGAGTTTATCCGGGGACAGTTACCGGAGATGTTCGGATCTTTTGAGACTGCCATGATTGAGTATTTCGACGAGCGCTACACAGCCATTGCTGAGACGGCTGCCACAGCAGCTTTAGCAGCTGTATCGATGACAGGGGGAGGAGCTGGTCGAGCTTTCCAGTGCTGAGATTTGTTACTGGGACATATTCTGATGAACAGAGGGCTGCAGTAACTTGAGATCAGGGAGAGATTCCTTACACGTTACTTTCTGCGGGTTGAGCGGGAGAGGCTAGCACATGAGTTTCTGGATTTGAGGCTTTCAGGGTTGTGCTCGAGGCCAGGATGCGAGTCGCGAAACTCAGGAAGGGAGTGATGATTATGATCAGCTTGAGTTTTGCAGCTGGAAGTAGAATGGTTGATTTATAGATTGGAATGTCGTTTTCTAGGGCAAGGATTTTGCCCTTTCAGTTTTCGATCTCGAAGGAGTGAGCAGGCATGTGACCCCAGGATCATGTGGTATTCCAGCTCGAGGACAGTTTGTCGCAGGGGTTGGCGACGGTATTTCAGCGCTCATGAGCGTAGATGGGTCGATGTGGCAGGAGTATCTTATGAGACGTACGCAATTACCATTACGACCCATTGGAGCTAAAATCTGATTCGTCTTGGATCTCTTGTATCGGGCGGTAAGGATGGGTTGTGCGATCTATTACACTTTCGGGATTTGAGACTATGTCTTGGGAGTTGTGTAGCCGGTTTAGGGCAGAGGTTGCTACAGCTTCTGCAGTTCAAATGAGTACGATTGAGCTAGTGAGTGAGTCAGGGTGCGAGACCCTTAATGATATGATTTCTAGAGCCCGAGAGCGAGAGATTTGTTTAGAGCACTTTGAGAAGAAGGGTATTACATGGGAAGTCTTCGGACAGGGTCCCACAGGATGGTTATTCAACATTGTCAGGATTCAGAGGTTGTAGTGATCGTTATTGATTGGCGGATGAGAGCGCCAGGGGAAGTAGCTCGTTGCTGAGATATTAGTTGGAACACCTATCTTTAGGTCCTCAAGATTTGAGTGTGGGATCATTCAAGCATTAGGGACTGTCGGTTTTATTGGGATTTAGGAAGTGTTCATCTAGTTCTTAGAAGTGCGATCATTTGGGATTGGCTAGTGATGGAGCGCTAGTTAGAAGAGTTGGTTGTTATCGGATCAATCGTTGAAAAGGGAGAAAGGTTGCGAATTCTCCAATTTTCATGTATTGTGAAGACTTAGTCAAATCTAAGTGTGCTCGACTCTGAGGGTTTTTGGATTGATAGATTGAGGGTTTTGTTCGCTGCCAGGGCTCGGCAGTACTTTCAGCAAAGGATGCAGGTTATTTAGCTTATGTGGTAGATAAGCGGTTCAGGGAACACACCACAGATTTCTGAGAGGGTGGACGATCGACATGAGGCCTAGGGTTAGGTCGGGGTTAGAGTCCACGGAATGGATCAGGAGTTCGGAACCCCAAGTGGGTGAGAACAGTCGGCATGGGAATGATCACCAGATGGGGTGGTCCAGGGAGATGCTCAACAGTTTAGAGCGGTCCGGATAGACTGAAGGCCTGGTGAGGCGGTCCAGTCATGCTGAAGACTCCGTATGTGTTTGTAGATCTGTTTGCAGGTATTGGGTATCCTGCTATGATATAGCAATCCGTAGGTCCGTCCCCAAGTTTTGAACATGGTGATAGAGTACGTTGAAGACTTTGTATGGGTTCTGTTAGTTATATGATCAGGTTGTGAGTATATATGTGTTATGGGGTAGCAACTTGTTCTACAAGTGGATAGTTGAGGGTGAGGTTTCAGCACTATGACCCTTGTTACTGTGGTGAAAGACATTGATTAGGCCTTCTTGGGCAATAAGGGAGGTGAGTACCTCCAGGATGGAGTGTTGGACAACTGAAGTGATGACGTCGGTGTCGATAGGTTATCGGGAGCATTCCAGTCATGAGCTAAGGGTCGGAGAGGGCATACCAGACTCATGATGTTGGCTCAGAGGCAATCCAGACCTATGCTGAGGACCTCGTAGGGGTATTCCAGTCATAGGCTGTGGGCCTATTGATCTTAGTAGTTCACTTCTTCTATTGGAGCACTTTCGGAATGGACACAGTGTTGAGGCTCGGGTGAGCCGTAATCGGCTGCGAGGAATCGGAAGATTTAGTGCGAAATACAAGGGTAGGTCCATGAACATCAAGTTGTGAGTTTAGACCCGAGTTCGTATATAGTGGTATTCTGATATAGGGTATTCCATCCCGAGGATGACCGGACCCTATGATTGATTGGACCTGATGTGTTTGGTATGCCAACCCGAAGGTTGATTGGGCCAAACATCTGCATGATATGAGGGTATTCCATCCTGAGGATGACTGGACCCGTCGTGGGCATGCCTGGTATTCCAGCCCGAGGCTGATTGGGCCAGGTATGATATGAGCCGGTCATTATATGAATGTGATTCAGGAACCAAAGGAAACATTGTTATGTTGATCCAAGAGGGTTCATCACCCAATTTACATCCCGTTGTTCATTATAGCAGCGAGAATTGGTTATCGAAACGAGTTTCTCTTGAAGGGGTATCTAATCTCTGTCAAAGAGAGAATTAGAGATTGTAGTGTGGAATTTGCGATTCTATTTTCGGGTGAGGACCCCATGTTATTAACATTTGAGTAGCCAATTGGGAGATAAGTGCAATAAATTCAACAATAATGACCCAGTATGGGTAATCTGTCAGGGTGTTAGGCCATCTTAAGACTTCAGAATTTGGATTGAGTAAATGTGATCATATAGCAAGGAATTAGTTTATTTTCAGGTTTTAGAAGCCTGCGAGGGTTGGTTACGGTTGCCTTGGAAAGGCTAGAGTTATGCTCGGGATTGTAGCCAAGTAGTTCAAGTTGTTGGCATGTAAAGGATGATAAGAAACGATTTCGAGGACGAAATCAAATTTAAGTGGGGGATAGTTGTAACATCCCATTTTAAAGAGATTAATTAAATAATAAATCAGGAACCCCGGGAAGTAATTATTATTATTTTATATTGTTAGGGCTCAGAAACTAAATAATAATTATTGGGGTGTTGGTTTCGGGAAGTCAAATGACAAGATTTGAACTCCATTGGTTAAGTATAGTTGTGGAACTCCATGGGTAAAGATTTTTATAAGTCAAGGGGTTGTATGGTATTAATTGGACTTAATATGTAAGAATTTTTGGGAGTAGGGGTTAAAAAGTAAATTATGGACCTAAGATGAAAGGATTTTGGAAAGGCGGGGTCTAATTGGTAAATTTGGGATTTGTTTTGAAAAGAATATTGTAAAGGAGGGACCATTTAGTAATTTTCGGACCTAACTTGAAAGAAGAAGGAGTGGGAGGGACTAGAAGTGTGAATTATGGAAAGTTTTAAGTGACCAGGTATAAGAACCCGTCACCTTCACAAACCCTAACCCTAACCACTCAATATTGCAGCCGCCATCATTCCCTCCTTCCTCTAGCCGCCACCACCCATTCACTTCCTTTCTCCGGCCGGCAGACAACCAACGGGCACCGCTACCCACTCTTGATGACGAAGTCGCTAACCTTCCCCTTCTCCTTCCCTTCTTGCTGTTCGCCGCTGCCGCTACCGGGTGGTTACACCGCCGCTACTGTCTCCTTTGTGGAGGTCGAAGAGCCACCAGTCGTCATTGTTCCTGTCATGGCTGAGAACGAAGCCACCATTAGCGAATCGTTCGGCCAGGAAGTAGTCACTCATGTCGCCGTTGTTGTTGCTCACGAGTCGTTGTACGCCACTGCCACAGCCCGACGTCGGGGATAGAGAAGAATTTCATGTGGGACGCCGGAGACCGTGAGACGAGAAGTAGAACCGATTCTGTGGTCATGGGAGGGACCGATCGGACCTGTTGCGGTGGGATTTCTTGCTGTTGCCGCTGCCTCACGCCACCAGGTGGGTGTCCTGATTCCTTCTACGAGCAAGACTGTGTGTGTGTCGTGTGTGTGTGTGTGATTTGTTGGCCAGAAATGTAAAGGGACCACCATGACCGCCAACCATGGTGGCTACCACCATCCAACCACCTCCCGCCGCCACAAGGCTAGTCGGGTCAGTGTGTGTGAGCTCTCGTGAGTGTGTGTGTGTATTGGATATCGTGTTGTAATGTTGTAATCAATCAGAATAGTAGAGAAAATCCGTCACGACCACCGTTAGGTGGTGGCTGCCGCCACCGGCCGCCGTGTTGGGTGGCGGTGTGCTTGCCTTGTGAGTTTGATTCGTTTGGGGTGCTTGAAACCCTAATGGGTCCAATGAAGCCTAATGGGCTTAGTGAAAACCCTAATGGGTCTAATAAAGCCCTAATTGACCTAAAAGCCCAACAAATTTATAAATGGGCTAGTATTGGGTTGGAAAACCCTAAGAGCATAAAACTCTAAATGTGGAAATTGTTTGGGACACACACAAGAATTAATTATTAAACCTAAAATAATATTTAATAATCATTGGAAAACTAACTTAAGGCAATAATGGACTTAATGGATTAAGTCCTTAATGGATTAAGTCCTTAAGGGGTTAAGTAAGAAACAGTTAACCCTAATCATCATTTCATGTGAAAGCCCTAACCTCACTTGGGCCTTGAGTTGGGCCTTCCTATTGGGTTTTGGCGATTGGACTATTGATGGGCCATCCAAGAACAAGTTAATGGACCAAAGTAATTAGATGGGCTTTAGGATAAGGCGCATGTGAGGACTTGGGCCCAATTTGGAAAATTGGGCCATAGATGGGCTATAATTGGGCTTTTATGATTATACGATAATGGGCCATGGGAATTGGATTGGAATAATCGGATGGGCCTTAAGGAAAGACCATGTAGAGGTCTGGGCCCAATTTGGAAAATTGGGCCATATGTTAGGCTTTGGCCCATTATTTTACTTTTGGGCTTTTGTATTGTGAGTTGGACCTTGGGCTTGCAACCCAATTATTAATAGGGTATCGTTTGATGTTGACTGTTCGGGAACCTGTCAACCAGCAGCTGGAGTTTTATCTGCGGGGCTTCAGCAATGCTAGGTGAGTTATCCTCACTATACTAAGGGGTCTAAGGCACCAAGGCCGGCCCATTGGATATGTTATCCTAGCAGTGGTTATGTTGATTATGAGTTAGTGTTGCATGCTAGTGGTTATGCCAGTTAAGTAGATTCGTAGGACTACCGGTGATGTTATATGATTATTGCATGTTCATTAGTTATGTTATATGATTTATATGTTATGTGGGATGGGTTGAGGTGTACTGCTCCGTGCGGTAACCAACAAACCCTAGGAGCATTCCAGATACGAGCAAAGGGAGACTCGTACTGTGGGCTCAATGTCAATGCAGATGTGAGCTGTGGGCCCAGAAGGCAATCCAGACTCACGCTTTGGGACCAGGGGTAATCCAGTCTGTAAAGTTGTGGACCCGTTACATGCTGTTCAGTTTGTTATGTTATGATGTTTCTGACATGGTTATGTAGACTGTATGTGTATCGGTATTTTGGGGGTAACTCACTAAGCTTTCGGGCTTACAGTTTCAGTTTATTGTTTCAGGTACATCAGGGGATCGTGGCAAGGCAAAGGCGTGATCGTACAGCTCCTCACTTTTTTTGACTTTGTTTCTGGGATACTCTGATATGATACATTTTGAAAACAAGTTTGTAATAGTTAATGGATTTGAAATGTTTTTAAAAGTTTAAATTGGCTTGAATTTTTCGGGTGTTACTATACTTGCATGGAAGACCAGGAGATGGCACTTGACCCTTGTCTCTAAGACCTACGGTTTGGCCCCCGACCTGGAAAGTAAAGACCATGATACACCTCATGGCATAATGGAAATTATAATACTATGGATGGCACATAACAGTCTATATTGTATGTATGATATGTGGTATTTTAGGGGACTCACTAAGCTTTGTGGTGACAGTTTTATGTTAGGGTTTCAAATACTTCTGGTACGAAAGGGAATGGCCCGACGTGACTGCACCGCATCCCCCATAGTTTTTCGCATTGGCAATTTTTAATATTTACTCTGATGTTTAAATAATATATTCACTTTGATCGGTTTTGAAACAACTCGTTTGTTTGGTTTATTGTTTTAAAAATGAAAATTTTACTATGCAATTTTTGGGACATTACAAATAATCATGACATTGACATATAAGGAAAGAATAATCTGATCTGCACTTGTACATCAAACAAATAGAGTCGATTCATGGTTACTTGGTTTAAAACCAAACGAAGTAATCACCGTAGAAATTTTCTCAAACCAAGCATGAGGGGCTTGTTTGAGGCCATATAGTGCCTTCTGAATTCGACAAACTTCACCTGGTTGCTGAGCAATACGAAGGGGAGGAGACATGTACACTTCCTCATGAAGATCACCATTCAAGATCGCATTCTTGACATCTATCTGATAAATCTTCCATTGGCGAGTGGAATAAACTACAATCAAGGTGCGAACAGTTGTCATTTTTGCAACAAGAGCAAAATTCTCCTCATAATCCATAACATACTTTTGCGAGTACCCTTTCACAACAAGTATGACTTTATAACTCTCAACGAATCCATTAGACTTTTTTTCGATTTTATACACCCAACGACAACCAATAGTGTGCTTTCCGGGCGGAAGCGGAACTAGATCCCACATATGAGTCGGATAAAGAGTTGCAAGTTCCTCATCCATAGCGGTATGCCAAAGAGGATCATAAACCACCTCTTTGTAGGATGTTGGCTCAGAGAGACGATGTACATTATCAATAAAGGAGGAAAATACTAGTGAGTAAGAGGAATAGACAGAGTCAATAAGCTTTGAGGACTTCTTATTACGATAAGGCCTCGATGGTGGTGTATCCTGATGATTTTTAGGCAGAGGATCAACGACAAATGGTGGATTAGCAGCAGGCGGTGGATCATCAATGTCAATGCTAAACATATCAATAGTATGAAGCTCCTTTTGGGTTGCATCATGTGATTGAACAGGAATGCTATAGAACGGAATGTGCTCCAAAAAAAGTGACATTGAGAAAGACATATAGTTTCTAATTTGATGGATTATAACACCAATAATCTTTCTACCAATACCGTATCCCATAAATACACAAAGGTCTGATTTTAAAGACAACTTATCTCTCTCTACATGAGGCTTCAAGACAAAATAAGTGCACCCAAAAACTCATAATGAAGAATAATCTAGAAGTTGCCTAAACAACATTTCATAAGGAGACTTTCGCGAAGTATGCGCATTAGGAATGTGATTAATAACGTAAGTGGCGGTATGAACGGCTTCTCCCCAAAACACATTGGGAACTTGAGCAGAAGTAACAAGGATCATGTAGTTTCTAGGAGATGTCGACATTTCCTTTCTGCAATAGCTTTTGCTGAGGTAATCATCTTACTTGCTTTTATGTTTCAATTATCAAAGTTGTATGCTAGTTAGGCTTCATGCTTTGGAAAAATGAAATTGCATGTATAACTAGAGAAAATTTAGATCCAAAGCATCTAGAGTTGTATGTACACCATAGGAATGTTATAGTGCTCAAAAAACCCATCAGTGGTATCAGAGCCTAGGGTTTTTTCTGTTATATTGATGTATTGGTTAAATTTTAAAAGATGAAAAAGTCTCATTTTTGGCCTCTAACTGATGGACTCGAAGAGTCCAATTATCTGACTCGATGAGTTCACTCACAGATTAACAACTCGACGAGTAGGATCTTCTGTTTGCAGTTTTTTCGAGTTTTTTTGGGCAGAATTGGATTAGGATCATTACCACAAACTGTTTTGTGTCATAAAATTTGTTTTTTTATATGGTGATGATTATCCTCATCCAATTAAAAGTCAATTATCAAGTTTTAAGATAGTAAGTTGATTATTTGTATTAATTGAATTCAATTGTCTTGCTATGTGAGTTGAATTAGGTCAAATTAGTAAGAGATAAAATTATATGATTATTTTATTAGTTTAAAATTTGATCTAAATGGCTTTGAAGAGTTACAAAACTTGCCATCAAGTTTTGGAATCCAAAAGGTTTTGAAGAGTTTCAAAACTTGCCCTCAAGTTTTGGAATTTAAAAGGTCTCATTTATGAAACATTAAAATTCTAAAATTCAAGAGTTTTGAAGAGTTTCAAAACTTTCCCTCAAGTTTTGGAATTTGAAAAGGCTCATTTATGAAACATTAAATTCCAAACCATAGAATTTTAAAAGTTTAAACTTCAACCCTTATACAATTATAATATAAAAGGATTAATACTTATATATATATGTATAAGACAAGTCAGTCTTACCGTTAGTAGACCTCATTCACAAAGCTAGTCTATAAGGGGGGTATAAGGAAATTGCCTATAAAATGGCGATTGAATGGGTGTCCACTCTCACCCACCGCTTCCTTGACTAGTGGACGGTTGTTAGCCGAACGGGTAGGATAGGACATTAATTCTTGTTAAAAAGTATAATGATAATTATAAAAGTAACTAAATGTTTTATAAATTCCCAATCTTAGTTACTTTAGGAAAAATGTGAAATTGGTGCTACTCCAGGAAATTGCACTTTGCACCTTACCGGGTCGTTAGTGGAGCGTGTGTGGTTAACCGGCATACTAACTTGGACTAGCAAGGGTGGCAAAGGGTAGTTTGGTGTTTGTCATAGATCAATGGAGCGTGTGTGGTTAACCGGGACATTGATTAGGTGATAAATGACATCAAGAGTACCAATCACATTTGCATGGTTATTCACACCTTGTTTATGATCCTCGGTATCCCAGTCACAAACTTGAAGGGCATAGTCGAGATTTAAACATGCCATTGAAAAGTTCAATGAATCTCAAAAGAATCTAGGAATTTCAAGTCATTTAAAACTCAATCCTCAATTTCGTTTGTTATGGTGGAAATTGGTAAATCGTCATTTACCTACCTTCAAATATTTTGCAATTGGATTACGGCATCCCTCTTCCGAATTGTAGAATATTGTGTTGGGTCCTAGACTTAATATTTCATTCGGGTCTTATATTAAGGATCCTTATCTAATCTAAAGTTTGTCTTTCTTTTCAGATGTCTACTCCAAACGTTGTTGGATCCAACCCTTCCGGTTGTTTCTCCCTCATGAACTTATGTGGGAGGGTGATTTTCGATGGGTGGAATTTCAATGACTGGATTCGAAACATACGGATGGTCACTCATTATGAGGATAAGGAATATGTCCTCGATAAAGAGCTAAAGGAGGTTGATGAAGCGACTGCTACTCCTGAAGAAATTGTTGAATATAGGTCTCATGAAAAGGACGCGATAAAGGTGTCGTGCGTCATGCTTGCCACTATGACAGCTAAACTCCAAAAGTCCTATGAGGACTACTATCCTTTCGAGATGCACCAAGACTTGATGGAAAGGTACCATCAAAGTGCTCGACAGGAAAGGTATGAAATCATTTCCTCCATGATAACAACAAAAATGAAGGATGGAGAGTCCATCACGGGCCACTTACAAAAAATGCAAAGGTTTGTGGACGGCTTGTTGAAGTTGAATGTCAACTTTGATGAAGAGTTGGCTATCGACAATATCCTACACTCTTTACCTTCTTGTTATAATAATTTTCGTATGAGTTATCATATGAACAAGGAGGAAGAGACTCTATGCAAGCTTCAGGGCCTTCTGAGAACTGCTGAAAGCAGTTTGAAAGGCAAGTCTGTTATACCCACTCCTACTACTGTTGCCCCAGTCATGGCGATTGGACATGGAAAGGGAAAGAAAAGGAAAGCTCCTTCAAAGAATCAAAATGGAAAGTCTCGTGATGGATCCTCTTCTAGTGGGTCCAAAGGTGGTTCTACTACTCCATCTTCCAATCCGAAAGAAGCAAAGTGCTTCTATTGTCATGATAAAGGGAACTGGAAACGAAGCTGCCCCAAATACTTGTAGGATATCAAGGATGGGAAGATAAAGCCCACCTTCACAGGTATTTACATTATTCTATATAATATCTCATCACATGCTAATTCTTGGGTCCTTGATACAGGATGTGGTTTTCACATTTGTTTTGATTTGCAAGGTCTAAAAATAAGTAAGGATGTGGAGCACGGGAATATGAACTTGATCGTGGGGAATAGGAAAGTGTCGCCTGTCACCAAGATTAGAGTTTATTCTTTATTGTTTAATAATGGGTTAGAGTTAGATTTGAATAAATTTTGATACTCGTCAGATATGGCGAAAACGTTATATCTTTTCATGGTTTGTATAAACAAGGTTTTAGATTTTCATTTAATAATGAAATTGGTTCTATTAATGCTTTTTATAATGATAAATTTTATTTTGAAGCACTTCCTTGTAATGGTATATGAAAATGTGATGGTTGTAGACAACTTAGGAAATAATGTATTGCATATTGGTTCGTCCAATGGTTTGGACAAGGCATGCTTGTGGCATTGTCGTCTTAGACATGTCAACAAGAAGCGCATAGCCCAACTCCAAAAGGATGGAGTGTTTGAGTCATTTGACTTAACGTCGGATGACACGTGTGAATCTTGTTTGCTTAGAAAGATGACCAAGTCACCCTTCACTGGTACTTGTGAAAGAGGTTAGGTTTTGTTGGATCTCATACACACCAATGTGTGTGGACCCTTCAGATCCATCACAAGGGATGATAACCGCTTCTATGTGACTTTTACCGATGATTATAGCAGATATGGGTATATCTACTTAATCAAGCATAAGTCAGAAACCTTGGAAAAGTTCAAAGAGTTTAAGCAAGAAGTGGAGAATCAGCTGGGCAGGAAGATAAAGATGCTTCGATCCGATCGAGGTGGTGAGTATCTTAGTATCGAGTTCCACAAGTATCTTAAGGAATATGGAATTGTTTCACATTTGACGTCGCCTAGGACACCGCAACTTAATGGTGTGGCTAAGAGGCGCAATCAAACCTTGTTGGATATGGTTCGTTCCATGATGAGTCGAGCTTCATCACCTATCTCATTATGGGGGTATGCCTTAGAGATTGTCGCCCATATACTTAATATAGTCCCAACTAAGAAGGTTGCTAAAACACCTCATGAAATGTAGACAAAGAAAGTTCCCTCGTTAGGGCATATCAAGGTTTCGGTTGTGAGGCTTTCGTAAGACGAGAGACTCACGAAAAGCTCGAAAGTTTTCTCGTTTGGATATCTCTTCCGTGGACCGAGTGACAATGTTGTCTTCGTTACAAGGAGAGGGGTTTTCCGCGAAAGAGAACTCATATTTCAAGAGGACAGTGGGAGGCAAATTGACCTTGAAGAGCTTCAAGAGTTAAGTGATGAAGGAACCTCAAACACTAGCACTCAAACTGAAAAGGAAACTCTTGTTGAACCAGTTGACGAGTCCTTACCTCTGATACATTCCAGTAGAGTTAGAATGGCACCTGAGTTTTATGTTTTCCATATTACTACAGATGGTGATATGTTTATCAGTGATAGTACACTGGTAAATTTGAATGAGCCTAACAACTACAAGGAAGCCATGTCGGGACCCGAGTCCGCAAAATGGAAAGAGGCTATGGACAGCGAGATTCAGTCCATGTATGACAATCAAGTTTGGAACTTGGTTGACAATGTACCTGGTCGTAAGACGGTTGGGTGCAAATGGATCTTCAAGAAGAAGACCGACATGGATGGGAAAGTACACACATATAAGGCACGATTGGTTGCGAAGGGCTTTACTCCAACTCCTGGAGTTGACTATGACGAGACCTTCTCACCAGTAGCCAAAATCAAGTCTATAAGGGTTATATTAGCCATAGTTGCATTCCATGATTATGAAATATGGCAAGTGGATGTTAAAACCGCTTTCCTTAATGGAAAGTTGGCTAAAGATGTTTACATGAGTCAGCCAAAGGGTTTCTTCAATGAAAAGTACCCTAATAGAGTGTGCAAGCTTGAGAAATCCATTTTTGGATTGAAACAAGCATCTCGCAGATGGAATCTTTGTTTCGATGAGAAAGTCACAGAGTTTGGATTTTCGAGAAACGAGGATGAGTCATGTATGTATGTCAAGGCTACTGGGAGTATAGTTAGCTTTCTGGCGTTGTATGTAGATGGCATACTTCTCATAGGAAACAACATTCCAACCTTGCAGGAGGTTAAGTCCTGGCTTGGAAAGTGTTTCGCTATGAAGGACCTCGGGGAAGCTGCTTACATTATGGGGATAAGGATATTGAGAAATAGGAGTAAAAGACTAATAGGACTTAGTCAAAGTACCTACTTGGACAAGGTGTTGAAATGTTTCAACATTGAGAACTCCAAGAAAGAAGAATTACCTATCCAGAGCAATACTAAAATGAGTATGACTCAAAGCCCGAGTACCGATGTCGAGATAGTACAGATGAGCCTAGTACCATATGCTTCTGCAGTTGGCTCGATCATGTATGCTATGACATGTACTCGCCCTGATGTGGCTTTTGCTTTGAGCATGGTCGGCATATATCAGGGGAATCCTGGTAGAGCTCACTGGACTGCGGTAAAGAACATTCTTAAGTACCTGTGGGAGACTAAGGATTCGGTCCTTACCCTCGGTGGTAGTGATGACTTGAGAGTAACAGGGTATAGTGACGCCAACTTTCAGACCAACAGAGATAATTTCCGCTCTCAGTCGGGCTGGGTATTTACCCTTAATGGAGGATCAGTAACATGGAAAAGTTCCAAACAGGAGATTGTAGCTGATTCAACGTGCGAATCAGAGTACATAGCAACAAGCGAAGCGTCAAAGGAGGAAATATGGCTAAAGAACTTCATCAGAGACCTTGGATTTATACCAGCTGTAAAGGAGCCTATGGAGATTTTCTATGACAACGAGGGTGCGATCGCCTTAACCAAGTAATCGAGGGATCATGGCAGATCCAGGCACAACGACACAAAATATCACTTCATAAGACATCGAGTAGAAGAGGGATTCTTCGTAGTAAAGAGGGTATCGTCAGAGGATAACCCAGCAGATCCCCATACGAAGGGACTGAGTATGGTTAAGCATTTGCAGCATGCTAAGAGCATTGGCCTAAGGGACGATATTAGTTTTAGTGATTAGATAGACAGTTAGAAACTTGTAATAAATAAATGTAAGTGACATTTGATGAATAAATAATAAAGTTTTATTTTTAAGTAAAGTTTACTGTCTTTTGTCAATTGTTTACTTTATGTTTCACCTTTGCATGTTTTGACTTCCGAAATAATATGATTATTCAAACTATCCACAGTCAATCATACTTTGGAAGTAGGTCATGAGGTTAGATTATCATGAATTGGCTTGTAGATTGTCTAAGTGTTTAGACATAGCAAAAGTTTGCTACAACATTCATGAGTGCTCTTGAAATAAGATTTGACTATTGGATTAAACCCACACTCACATGAATCACTTCATGGAATTTATTGATGGATTATGTGTCTAATCCCATAACTATAATTAGTATGTACTTGACCCGAGAGTAGCATTGTCCATTTGGGTTGCATATCACCAGGATAATTTGATAGGATGGACTTTTGAAAAGAGGTTATTTATGATTGATTAATATATTATAAGTTTTAATATATTAATATGAAATCATATTATTTAATTAGTATTGATCAAGAATTAATTTGGAATTATTTCAGTGATCAAAAGAGACTAATTAAATATATGGGGATTGATTGTGTAAATCATTCATTCTTATAAAGTGGGCTTATGATCCATATTTTTTATGATGGACTAAACCCATGTGGTGACCCATGGATACTCCATGGAGGTTAAAACCCATGGAGCCTAAGGAATGTGGAAAGTCATGCACATTAGGGTTTGCATGGTGTAACCCTAGTTGTGCCACACTATATAAGAATCCCTTTGGTTGGTGAAATTGGGACAAGTGATCTTTGGAAGAGTCATAGAGACGATTTCTAGAGCAAGCCATTCTCTCTCAAGTTATCCTTTGTCCTCGGTGTGTTGTGATTCCATTTGAGGCATTCACACTATTGGTGATAAGTTCTTAAAGGCCAAATACATCAAGGGCAACAAGCTACAACAAAAGGTATGTTATCTAACATGTTTTATTACCCAAGTATCAAAGTTTTGTATGCTAGTTAGGGTAATACCTTGGAAAATGAAAGTTTGCATGTATAATAGAGAAAACATACATCCAAGGTATTTACGGTTGCATGTACACCATAGGAGTGTTAGAATGCTCAAAACCCATCAGTGGTATCAGAGCCTAGGGTTGTTTTCAATTATACTTAATGTTACTTGTTGTTTAAGCTTCAAAAATCGATTTTTTGCTGTTCTGGACAGTGGACTCATCGAGTCCACTGGGGGACTCGCTGAGTACCAGCACAATTCTAACCAACTCGCCGAGTTTGTACTTGCACTCGACGAGTTGGTGCTCCAGAATGCAGATTTTCGATGTTTTTGGCTAGAATTGGATTATGATCATTACCCTATGCTATTTTTGAACTTATAAACCTATTTTTGATTTGGTAATGATCATGCTTATCCAATTTATAAGATAATTGTCAAATTTTCATGTTTTGTATTAGTTTATATGATGATGCATTATCTTGTACATGAAATATGTTTGATATGAATTATCTTGTTCATATGAGTTTAATCTAGATCATGGACATTATTTGACATGCTTGTTAGTTTATTTGATGATATTTATGGCCTTTAATGTACTCCATAACTTGTCCTCAAGTTATGGAAAATGAAAAGTTTTTCTTTTAAAGAGTTCATTAAACTCATATGTTATGGTCTTGAAGAGTCTTTTTCCATAAATGTTTTTATGAACTCCATAACTTGTCCTCAAGTTATGGATTTTCAAGAGTCTTTTCATTAAAGTATATATTAAACTCATATGTTATGGATTCCAAAAGTTTTTAAATAGTTCAAAATTTGCCCTCAAGTTTTGGAATTTGTAAAGTCTCAGCTTTTGAATACTTTAGTTCCAAACCCTAGAGTTTTAAAAGTTTAAAATTCAACCCTTATACTATTATAATATTATAGGTTTAATATTTATATATATATGAATAAGAGTAAAGTCATTCTTATCGTTAGTAGGCCTCATTCACGAAGTCGATCTATAAGGGGGTATAAGGTTATTGCCTATAAAATGGCAGTTTAATGGGTGTCCACTCTCACCCACTGCTTCCGTGACTGGTGGAGGGTCGTTGGCCGAACAGGTTTGACAGGACATTTAAATTCTCATTAAAAGTATAATGAAATACTAAGTAACTAAACACTTATAAATTCCCAATCTTAGTTGCTTAGGAAAATTTGAATTTGGTGCTAACCCATGAAATTGCACTTTTCACATTGTTAAGTCATTAGTGGAGCACGTGTGGTTAACCGGCACACTAATCTGGGACTGACAGTTTGTGGCAAAGGGTAGCTTGATGTTAATCATAGTGTTGGAACCTGAAAGTGAACCTCTAGCAATCCTAAGTCCCAATGTCATTCCGAAGTCAGATGGTGGTCTGAAGTGAAGATTGGTCTGGAATCTGTTCATGTCCGGACTTGAAGATATGTTGGTGATAAGGAGATCGAGAGTGAAGGCATTCCGGAATGGATGTTTATGCCCGCAGTTTTTGCTGTTCCGAGATCAATATTTTGTCTTAGTGCATTTAATGTAATTTGTCTTTTGTTTAATTTAACATGTCATAGGACTTAGCTTTATTTGTCAAACACGGATATTCAGAGTGTCAGATGTGTAACTCTTTTATCCAGTTTTTTGATTGTAATTAGTTAGTACCATGTTTCATGTACTCCTATTTATAGGAGCTTTCAATGTTAAATCAATGACGGATCATTTTCTCACTCACTCTTAGTAATATCCTAGTTACTTCATCTTTCTGAATATTCTCTCAAACATTCTTCTTGTTCTTCATTTATTATCTTTACCTTGATTCTCATTCTTCATTTATGGCGTGATTATTTGTTGAATGCATTAACTCAGACTTGACTTGTCTATCCTGGCTTGATTAGAACATTTATTTGTAAGCAGACATTGATCTTAAGCATTTACTCAAGGTTTGAGTTTTCAAACCTTGTCCCTGCGCATCAGATCATTTTGTTCTCTCAATTGATATTAGAGCTTGAGTGGTTGTCCTTTGAATCCATAAGATCAGATTATGGTTGGATTAAATTTACCTTGGTATTTCAATCATTTATGTGTTAAGGATAAAAGTTCTTCTATATACCACTTTTGCTTGAAGATATCTTAACTTCATTGGCTTCTTCTAATCCTCAACAAATGATTTCAATGCAAATCGCAAATAGCGTGGGTGGCCCTACATGTGCCCCACTACTAGTTGTTGAAGAATATGATCACTGGAAAGTTAGAATGGAAAGATTTTTACTAGCTAAAGAGAAAGGTGAAGAGATTTGGAGATCCGTCAAAGAAGGTCCTCATGTTCCTGTAAGAACGGTTGTGAGAGATGCTGCTGCTCAGCTTATGGGTCAAGATGAAACTCGTCCAGCTCCTCTAACTGCAGATGATATTGAAAAGTTTCATGTTGATCAAGTTGCTTTCTCAGAAATGGTGTTTGGTGTTCCTCCTTCACTCTTTGAGCACATTATATTGTGCAAATCGGAAAAAGAGATTTGGGATACTCTCCAAGACCTGATTGAAGGTTCGGAAAACATGAAAGACAAGCGTCTCACCTCAGTTGTCAATGATTTTGAAACATTCACTACCACTCTTGGTGAATCAGTGGCCTCAGCCTCTAACCGTTATCGAATCATAGTCAACAACATGACTTCTCATCGGATTGTCCGAACTCCCTTGGAGTACAATCTCAATTTCATAAACAGTCTCGGTAAAGGATGGGGAAATGTGAAATCTTGTCTCCAAAGTAATGGTTCTTTAAAAAAGTTAAAGCTTTATCAACTTTTTGATGAGCTTCAAGGACATGAATCTAATGTTGCTCAGACCATAAGGGAACTCTCCGGAGGTCTTCTTGCTCTTGTCAGTTCCTTTGAACCAATCCTTCCCAACACATCCACTTCGGACCTTTTCAAACCAGTTATTCCATCTGTTCAATCCTCCTTACCTATCCTACCCACACCAAACTATCCGGTTGATGATTCTGAAGCCATGGACTCTGAACTCCGTTTCCAACAGGAGTTTGCTCTCCTCTCCATGAAATACAAACGTCCTTTCAATCCCTCTTACAAACCATACCAAAATCGGTTCCATGCTCCTTACCAAAACAATCATCAAACATACTCAGCTCCGGAACCACAACCAACTCTGAAAAATCCTCCCTCATACAAACCGAACATCTCAAAACCAAAATCTACCTCAAAACCATAGCAGAATCCAAAATCCGACAAACCAAAAATTGTGTGTCACAAGTGTGGACATGCAAATCACTTTGCAAAAGATTGCTTGGCTGAAGCTCCACAAAAACAAAAGATCAAGGACTCTGCATGCTACGCCCGAAGAGCTCAATAAATGGCTGAAAGTGAAAAAACTTTCGTAACAACTATATCAAGGGATGTTGAAGGATATTGGTCATCCGGAGATGATGATGACGTGGTGACTGGAAGAAACATGTGCTTGATGGAAATACAATTTGTTGAAAGTGATGAAGGCTATTGGTCCTCCAGTTCTAAATATGAAGATGATGTTGCTGAACCACACTACTGCTATATGGCCACCAATGATCCACCCGGTCGAAGCATCGTTCAGTAGGTAAAATATATGATTAGTGATAATAATTTTGATCTACCTCTTTGTGAACCTTATCTGACCCAGATCCAAACAGATATGAGCACCATATATAAAGCCTATGAGTCTGCCATAGAATCTAGTGAGAAGAAGGAGTGTGAACTAAATCGTCTTAGGTTGCGTTTTGAGGATAAAAATTTGAAAATCGAGTCTTTAGAGCATAAGCTTGTAATGTCTAAAGATGAATGTATCATTTTGAAAGACAAATGTGAAATTACCTATTCTGAAAGAAATATATTGATTTCTGATAACAAACGTCTCAATGCTACGATAGATGCTTTGCATAATTCAATTGGCATACTTGAATCGAATCTACAGATGACTCATAATTTTCGTCATCCATGGTCAAAAGCTCCCGGCCTCGGAAGCGAGTTTCCGAAACCAAATGCTCGTCCCTTAAAGGAATTGCAAAATTTGACATTTATGGGAGAGGTTCCGAACATCAAACATTCGGATACACATGTCTCTCCCTTGTCACCCCTTCATGAGACCACAGACCATTTTGAGTCCCTAATTCCTGAGTTTCAACCAATTGTTGTCAAGTGTCCCGATTCCACGCCTCTTCCCCCTCTGAAAAAACCTGGACCTGAATCGGACCACAGAATTCCATCACAGTGTTTCAAATTGTATAGATTACATTCCAAAACATAATCCTCCGAACAACTGTGTTGTTGAAGAAATTTTTCCGGTGACAATTGAAACTGTTTCTTTTGAGGTTGTATGGTCATCCTTAGATGATAAAGTTGAAATCTCAAGCTATGTCTCCTCTGATTCTTGTGAATCAGACTCTTTAGTAATTTTAAAAACAAGTTTGGTTCCTCGTCTCACCCCAAGAGAATCAAAAATTGTATGGAAATCAAAAATTGCTGAGAAAACAAATGTGTCATCAAGCAAATCAAAAATTGCTGAGAAAACAAATTTTTTAAAATCTTCAAAAAGGCATCTTGTATGGAAAGTCAAATATCACATTGATGAAACAATAGTTTCGGAAGTTACAAATGTTTCTATCACTCCTGAAGTCAAGAAAAATATTCGTAATCCTCAAGTCATTAAATATGACTACTGGATAGATGAGAAGACATTAGCCTTTTGTTTGTTTCCTAAGAACTCAAAAAGTACTCCTAAGAAACACAAAGTTGTTCCGAAGTCACAACCCAAGTCCAAAGCTAGTGCCTATGTCCTTAGATCTAACTCAGAGCCTAAAAACTCCATCACTCCCTAATTTTGCAGGAACTTTGTGCTTCGTAGCAAGAAACAATATGGTATATTGATAGTGCTTGCTCCATGCACATGACGGGGCAGAAAGACTTTCTGTGGGATCTCAGGCTTTCTCCAAATGTTGGTTACGTGACATATGGAAACAACTCCAAATCTCAAATTTGTGGTTATGGAATTCTCACCAATGGAAATTTCTCTATCTCAAATGTGGCTTATGTAACTGATCTGAAACATAATTTGATAAGTGTTGCTCAGCTCACTTATTCAAATCGACGTGTCGAGTTTTTCCAGAAGCACAGCTATGTAATGACTGAAGACGGAAAAGAATGTTTAATCAAGTCCAACCACAACAAGAACATGTACCCACTCGACATCAACATGATTGTTGGCAAACCATAACTATGCCTCTTCTCCAAAGTCGTTCCTGACGTCAGTTGGTTATGGAACCAAAGGCTTGCTCCTTTGAACTTTTGGTACATGAATGATCTCGTATCTGGTGAAATGGTGAGAGGTTTACCTCTTCTCAAATTCGAAAATGATCATTTATGTTCTGCATGTGAGTGTGGAAAGCAATCAAAGAAGGTTCATCCTGTTATCATCAAAATATCAATCTCTGAACCATTGAAGCTCCTGCACATTGATCTTTGTGGACCATACACTGTAGAGAGTCTTCATCATAAGAAATACATTTTTGTGGTTGTTGACGACTTTACATGGTTCACTTGGATTTTCTTCCTCAAACTAAAGTCTGAAACAGCCTCTGAACTCATCAACTTCATTAAAGGAATTGAAGTCCTCATCAAACTTCCTGTTAGGCGTATCCGAAGTGATAATGGTTCGGAGTTCACCAATGGAACCATTGAGAAATTCCTCACCGATAAAGGAATTGACCACAACTTCTTAGCATCATACGCTCCACAACAGAACATTCTAGTTGAAAGACGCAATAGAACTCTTGTTGAATCTGTTCGATCCATGCTTAACTTTGCAAATCTACCACTCTATCTCTAGGCTGAAGCCGTATCAACTGCGTGCTTCACTCAAAATCGGAGTATCATCAATCGTCGCCTCAACATGACTCCATATGAAGCAATGAATGGTCGGAAGCCATCGACCTCGTTCCTTTACGTTTTCGGATGCATGTGCTTCATCAAGAACAACCATGATCAGCTTACCAAGTTCCAACCTAAATCTGATGAAGCCACCTTCCTCAGTTACTCCTCTAAATCAAAGGCTTAAAGAGTTGTTAATCGAAGAACTCGTGTTTTGGAAGAAAGCTTTAATCTTACATTCGATGATACTTTCGTTCGGAATTCTGTCCCAACTCATGTTACAACTCACATTATGGAGTCTGATGCTTCAGCGCCAGGCTGTCCGAACCAGCAAACCATCCTTGAAGTCGACTTTGAAACTCTCTTTGGACCTTCCGAAACCACCATTGATACGGAACCTCGAACAAGGCAAATTTCAACTTCGGAAGCTCCTGTTTCTCAACCTGTTTCTGGTCCTCTTCCCTCTCTTTCTCCATTTGATTCCGAACCGTTTCAACCTTCTCAGGTTGAGGGGTTGAATGTTCATCCCTCACTTGAATCAAATGTAGATGGATTCCTAGATGCAGCTGCTGACTTTGATGACTCCAATCCTATCAACATTGATGACAACGAAAATTTATTTGAGATCCCTTCTGACGATGACGTCAACCTCTCTGGTTCAGACGTTCAGGGGGAGCATCATCCTCATATTCAAACCATTCAGGGGGAGCAACTCAATCCTACTATTGATACTGGGTCGACTGCTGCACAAGAACTCCCAAGGTTACACGTCTGGACAAATGATCATCCTCCGAACCAAGTTATTGGAAACCCAAATGCTGGTGTACAGACTCGTTCTGCTGCAAGTATTCAAAACGAATATCATTTTTCGGCATTTATCTCCATGGTTGAACCGAAATCCATCAAGGAAGCATTAGAGCATGCTGACTGGATTACATCCATGCAAGAAGAATTGGCAGAATTCGATAGAAATGAAGTGTGGACTCTCATGCCTCCTCCTCAGAATCATCACATTGTTGGTACGAGATGGGTATTTCGCAAAAAGTTAGATGACGCAGGAGTTATTATTCGAAACAAAGCTAGATTGGTGGCAAAAGGATTTACACAGATTGAAGGACTCGACTACGATGAGACCTTTTCTCCTGTTGCACGTCTTGAGGCCATCATAATCTTTCTTGCTTATGCTGCTCACAAAGGCTTCAAAGTTTACCAAATGGATGTTAAGAGTGCTTTTCTTAATGGTGACCTTGACACTGAAGTATATCTTCAACAGCCCCCCGGTTTTGTTAATCTCTCTTTTCCGAACTACTGTTACAAACTCCGGAAGGCAGTCTATGGCATCAAGCAAGCTCCTCATGCATGATACGAGACCCTCACAGATTTTCTCAAGCGCTCTGGTTTCCAAAGAGGTATCCTAGATCCTACCATGTTCCGAGGATCGAATGGAAAGCATCTCATGCTGGTTCAAATCTATGTTGATGACATCATTTTTGGATCTACGGATTCATCTATGGTTGCTGACTTTGCTAAACAAATGATCAATCGATTCAAAATAAGCATGAATCGGGAGTTAAGCTTCTTTCTTGGTCTCCAAGTCAAACAGACTAACAAAGGAATTTTCATTCACCAAGAGAAGTACTTTTCGGAAATCCTAAAAAAGTACTCAATGGACACCTGTGCCTCAGCCAAGGTACCAATGGGCTTCGGACACAAGATCTTTGCCGACCATTCTGGTGTAGCAGTTGATGAAAAGAAGTACATAGGAATGATTGGATCCCTGCTTTATCTCACAGCAAGTCGTCCGGATATCACGTTTTCCACAAGTTTATGTGCCAGATTTCAAGTCAACCCAAAGATGTCTCATCTCTTGGTTGTGAAACAATTTTTCCGATACCTCAAAGGTGCAAAGAGTCTCGAAATCTGGTACCCAGCAAACGAGATCTTCCTACTTCATTCATATTCAGATTCAAACTATGGTGGTCTTCAACTTGATAGAAACAGCACATTAGGTGGCTGTCAATTCTTAGGTGGTCGTTTGGTCAGTTGGTCATCCAAGAAACAGAACTGCATTGCACTCTCTACAGCCGAAGCCGAATACATTGTTTCTACAATCTGTAACTCTCAAGTTCTATGGATGAAATCTCAACTTTTGGATTATGGTTACCGCTTTCAACGCATTCCTATCTATTGTGATTCTCAAAGTGCCATTGCGATTTCACACAATCCAATTCAGCACTCCATGACTAAGCACATTGATATAAGGTACCATTTTATAAAAGATCATGTTCTAAATGGTAACATTGAACTCATTTTTGTTCCATCTGACGATGAGATTAGTGATGTCTTTACTAAGGCATTAGACGAAACCAAATTCAATGGTTTTCTGAACAAGATGGGCATGATGATGTCAGATCCTACGTTCTTTCAAGAGACTTGCTCTCTTTGATGGAAATATTTGGAAGAAAATTGGTTCCAATCTCAAAAGTTTTGGATTAGTGTCTAAGCCCGTAACTATATTTGGTAAGTACGTGACCCGGTTGTGCATGGTCCTTTTGGGTTGCCTTCACCATAGCAACTTGACAGGGTGATTTATGAAGAGAGAGAAGATATTATTGTATTAATATATTATGTGAATAATATATTAAAGGAATAATTATATTATTTAATTAATATTAGTCATAGATTAATTAGGAATAAATTTGTGACTAAAAGAGATTAATTGAATAAAGGGGCTTAAACTGTCAAATGTGTGATAGTTGTATTTTGGGCTAGGAAACCCTTATGGATAAGGGGTAGACGAAATTATGGGAAGGATCCCATCAAGATTTCGTCCATGGCCTTAATCCAGAAGGTTCCATGGGTTGCTTGGTGATTAAGTTGTCCATTAGGGTTTTGGCTGAAACCCTAGAAGCTCACAGTATAAATAGACACCTTGGGTTGTAGAAATCGGCTACACTTGCTTCCTTGGAACCCTAGGGCCGATTTCATACCTCTCTCTTCTCTCCAAATCATCATCTTGCTAGTTGGTGTTTGTAAGGCATTAGAGGAGTGACAATTGTGACTCTAAGCTCCAAGACAAGAAGAATCAAGCAAGCTACAACAGGTAATCATCTAGATCTGAGTTTCTTATGTCAAATTCAAATTGTATACACTAGATCTAGGGTTTGCAAGACTTGGATAAATTGCATTTTAAATTAGAGAAACCTAGATCCAAGCATTAAGGTTTGCATGTGCACATAGGAAAGTTCTTATGGCTCAAACCCATCAGTGGTATCAGAGCTTTGATTGATTTCTATTGAATTGATGCATTGTTTATTTGTTCAAGCTTTGAAAAATCGTTTTTTCTGCCCCCTGACTGACAGACTCGGCGAGTCCCATTGTGGACTTGACGAGTAGGATGAACTCGACGAGTCCATAAAGGGACTCGGCGAGTCGGAGCGTCTGTCAGAGTGATTTTCGGGATTTCTTGCTGTTTTGCTTAAGGATTCTTACCTAAATCGTTTTGGTTTAATAAAATCCGAATTTTATCACCTGTTTGACAATATCCTCAACAAAACAAAATATAATTACCATTTGTTTAAATAATAAATTCCTGATATGATAATAATTGATTATTTGAATTAATTGTTGAATTATCTTGCAAGTAATTTTGACTAGGTCAAATTTAGATAATCATTAAATTAATTGGTAATTTATATTATTTTCTATTTGATCCTTTGTGTTTTGAAAGTTCAAAACTTGTCCTCAAGTTTTGAAATTTAAATTTTGTGATTAAAAGTTTAATTTGAACTATTTAAATTTCAAACCTTAGAATTTTACAAGTTTTAAAATTCAACTTTATACTTTATAGTATTATAAGATTAATATATATGTATAACTTAAATGATAGTCTTACCGTTATTAGGCCTCATTCACGAAGCCGATCTATAAGGGGGGTATAAGGTTATGGCCTACAAAATGGCCGTTTAATGGGTGTCCATTCTCACCCACCGCTTCCTTGATTGGTGGAGGGTCGTTAGCCGAACGGGTAGGATAGGGAAAACTTGCCTCATTTAAAAGTATAATGAATCTATATAAAGTAACCAAATGTTTTTACAAAATTCCCAATCTTAGTTACTTTAGGCAAAAGTGAATTTGATGCAATTCCAAGAAATTACACTTTGTACCCTTGCTAAGATGTTAATCGAGAGTGTGTGGTTAACCGGCACATTAATTGGGTTCTAAGAAAAGGTGGAAAATGGTGACTCATTGTTTGTCATAGTTCGATGGAGCGTGTGTGGTTAACCGACACATCGAATAGGTGTCTGTAACAATGAGGGCACCATGTACATTTGCATGGTTATTCACACCCGCTTTGTGATCCTCGGCATCCCAGTCACAAACTAGAGGGGCATATCGAGATTTAAACATGCCATTGAAAAGTTTAATGAATCTCAAAGTATCTAGGAGTTTTTCAATACATTTAAAACCTAATCTCTTTTTCGTTTTTCATGGTGGAGAATTAGTGAATCGACATTCACTTGCCTTCAAATTATTTACTTGTTAGATTACGGCAACCCTTTTCTAATTTGTGAATAATGTTGTTGGTTTTTAGCCCTAATTTCTCATTTGGGTGATTAATTGGGGAATTTCGTTTCTAATCAACTTTGTTCTTTTTCTTTTTCAGATGTCGAACGCAAACAACAATGCTTCTGGTTCAAACTCCTCTGGTTTGTTCTCAGTCATGAACTTGTGTGGGAAAGTGATCTTTGATTGGACCAATTTCAGTAATTAGATCCACAACATTCGCATGGTCACTCGCTACGAGGACAAAGAATATGCCCTCGATGAGAAGCTAAAGGAGATTGACATCGACACTGCTACCGCTGAAGAGATCGCGACCTATGAGGCCCATGAGTGTGATGCCACGAAAGTCCATTGCATCATGCTAGCGACTATGACTGCAGAACTCCAGAAGTCCTATGAGGACAAGTACCCCTATGAGATGCATCAGGATCTGCTGGAACGCTACCACCAAAGTGCTAGGCAAGAAAGGTACGAGATCATCACTTCGATGATTACTACCAAAATGGGTAATGGAGAGTCCCTTACCGCTCATCTGCAAAAGATGCAGAGATATGTCGATCGCCTGCTGAAGTTAAATGTGAACTTCGATGAAGAGCTGGCATTTGATATTATCCTTCACTCATTGCCTTCCTGCTATAGCCAATTCCAAGGAAGAGGTCTCTTTGAGCAAGCTTCAGGGCTTGTTGAGGATTGCAGAGAGCAACCTCAAGGATAAATCTGTTGCATCAACTCCAACTCCTGCTGCTGCCCCTGTTTTGGCAATAGGGCAAGGGAAGGGTAAGAAGAGGAAGGCTCCCTCAAGGGGCCACCACAAGGGAAAGTCCCAAGATAGCACCTCTTCTAGTGGGACCAAAGTTGGTTCTACTAAACCCAACTCAAACCCTAAGGAGGCAGAGTGCCACTACTGCCACAAGATAGGGCATTGGAAGAGAAGCTGCCCAAAATATCTGCAGGCCATCAAGGATGGGAAGATCAAGCCATCTTTTGCATGTATTTACACAATTAAATCTAATGGTTTATCACATGCTACTTCTTGGGTTCTTGATACAGGATGTAGTTTTCACATATGTTCTGATTTGCAGGGACTAAGAAGAAATAGGGATGTGGAGCATGGAAGGATGAATCTGATCATGGGAAACAGAAGAATGTCGCCTGTCACCAAGATTGGAGTATATTCCTTAGTGCTTAGTAATGGATTAGATTTAGATTTAAACAATTGATGCTATTCGCCAGATATGGCTAGAAACATCATTTCATTTCATGGTTTATATAGAAAAGGTTTTAGATATTCATTTGATAATGAAAAGGGTTCTATTTATGCTTATTTTAATAATGTTTTATATTTTGAAGCATTACCTTGTAATGGAATATATGAAAATGTGATGGTTGTAGACAACTTAGGAAATGATGTGTTGTGTGTGGATTCTTCCAATAGTATGGATAAAGCATGCTTGTGGCATTGTCGTCTTGGACATGTCAACAAGAAACGCATAGCCCAACTCCAAAAAGGATGGAGTGTTGGAGTCATTCGACCTTAGGGACGATGACGTGTGCGAGTCTTGTTTACTTGGAAAGATGACCAAGTCACCCTTCACTGGAACTTGTGCGAGTGGTGAGTTTTTATTGGATCTCATACATACAGATGTATGTGGACCCTTTAGATCCACCACAAGGGATGCGAATCGCTTCTATGTGACTTTCACAGATGATTATAAAAGATATGGGTATATCTACTTAATCAAGCACAAGTCAGAAACCTTTGAAAAGTTCAAAGAGTTTAAACAAGAAGTGGAGAATCAGTTGGGCAAGAAAATCAAGATGCTTCGATATGATCGAGGTGGAGAGTACCTAAGTCTTGAATTCCACGACTACCTCAAGGAATGTGGAATAGTTTCACAATTGACACCACCTAGGACACCACAATTGAATGGTGTGGCTGAGAGGCGTAATCGAACCTTTCTAGACATGGTTCGTTCCATGATGAGTCGTGCTTCACTACCTATCTCATTCTGGGGGTATGCCTTCGAGACTACCCCATATCCTTAACTTAGTACCTACGAAGAAGGTTGCCAAAACACCTCACGAGATGTGAATAGGGAAGGCTCCCTCGTTGGCACATATCAAGGTTTGGGGTTGTGAGGTTTTCGTAAGACGAGAAACTCACAACAAGCTTGAACCTCGTAGTGAGCGATGTATTTTCATCGGCTACCCACAAAAATCCTTTGGATATCTCTTCTACAGACTGAGTGACAATGTAGTCTTCGTTGCAAGGAGATGGGTTTTCCGAGAGCGAGAACTCATAAGCCAAGGAGATAGTGGGAGGGAAATCGATCTTGAAGAGCTTCAAGAGTCGAGCGATGAAGGAACCTCTAACACTAGCACTCAACCCGAGGACGAAACTACGGTTGAACCAATTGACGAGTCCTTACCTCTTAGACGTTCCGAAAGGGTTAGTGCTCCACCCCAGTTTTATGGTTTTCATATTACTACAGAATGGGATACGTTCATTAGCGATAGTACACTAGTGAATCTGGACGAACCTAACAGCTATAAGGAAGCCATGGCAGGCCCAGAGTCTGCGAAATAGAGAGAGGCTATGGACAGCGAGATTCAGTCCATGTATGACAACCAAGTTTGGAATTTGGTTGACAATGTACCAGGTCGTAAGACGGTTCGGTGCAAGTGGATCTTCAAGAAGGAGACTGACGTGGATGGGAATGTGCACACTTATAAGGCGCGATTGGTTGCGAAGGGTTTCACTCAAACTCCTGGAATTGACTATGATGAAACCTTCTCACTAGTTGCGAAGATAAAGTCTAATAGGGTGATGCTAGCCATTATTGCGAAGATAAAGTCTAATAGGTACTAAAACATTTTAGTATGGAGAATTCAAAGAAAGGGGAGTTACCAATCCAAAGTAATTCCAAGTTGAGTAAGACTCAAAGTCCGAGTACTGAAGTCGAGATAGCAGAGATGAGCTGAGTACCTTACGCTTCCGCAGTTGTCTCAATCATGTATGCTATGACTAGTACTCGCCCTGATGTGGCCTTCGCTTTGAGCATGGTCAGCAGATATCAAGGGAACCCTGGCAAAGCACATTGGATCGCAGTCAAGAATATTCTTAAGTACCTTCTGAGGACCAATGAATGGTTTCTAGTCCTCAGTGGGAGTGATGACTTAAAGGTGCGAGGGTACAGTAACGCCAGTTTCCAGACCGACAGGGACAACTATCGTTCGCAGTCGGGCTGGGTCTTTACCCTTAATGGAGGAGCAGTGACTTGGAAAAGTTCCAAACAGGAGACTGTAGCTGATTCAACGTGTGAATCATAGTATATAGCGGCGAGGGAAGCGTCAAAGGAGGTGATATGGTTGAAGAACTTCATTGGAGACCTTGGAGTTGTGCCAGCCATAAAGGAGCCTACGGAAATTTTCTGTGATAATGAAGGAGCGGTTGCCTTGACCAAGGAACCAAGAGATCACGGTAGATCTCGACATATCGACAGAAAATATCACTTTATTCGACATTGGGTGGAAGAAGGACTCCTCGTAGTAAGGAGGGTATCGTCAGAAGATAACCCAGTAGATCCGCTTACGAAGGGACTGAGCAGGGTTAAGCACTTGCAGCACGCTAGGAGCATCGGGCTGAAGGACGATATAAGTTTAGATTAGATAGTTTAGAAACGTGTAATAGATCAATTGTAATTAACATTCAATGATTAAATAAAAGAGTATTATTTATTAGTAATGTTATTGTCTTATGTTAATCATTTACCTATTGTTTCATTTTGCATGTTTTGACTTCCTGAATAATTGAATTATTTGATAATAATCGAATTATTCGAACGGTCCACAGTCGTTCATATGTTGGAATTAGATATGAATGAAGACTGTCATGAATTGGTGTGTAGATTGTCTAAAGTGTATTAGACATAGCAAAAGTTTGCTGCAACGTTCATGAGTGCTTATGAACTTAATTTGAGCATTGGAATAAACCCACGCTTGTTGGAATCGCTTCATGGAATTCATCACGAGTGATCGCAAGACGGTAATATCATATGGTCTTAAAACTTAGATATATGGTTTATTGTTTGCTAATTGGTTGTGCATTGATAATGCGTAAACACATCAGTAACTTGATGTTATAAAACGCATTGTTGTGTATGATTTGATTAGTGAATAGTAAATGCATATAAGTCGAATTTTATATGTTCCTTATATCCTAAGAGGGTAAAAGCGATATCAGGGCCCCTCGATGATTTGATTTGACTTATGTGTTGGGCCCGGTTAGGACTGAATTGATGTGTTCAATTAAGTTCTATGTCAAATGAATCTGTGATCGAGAAACTAACTGATTGACAATGAGTATGACAATGTTCAACGTAATTGTCCGCACGATATCTAGAACAGAGGATTATATGATCCCTTATCTAAAGGACAGGTTTACTGATAAGATCAGAGTTTGAAAAGCGTCTTTTGAGAGCTACGATTGCTAATCGGATTAGGCTTGCATTTGTAGTTACTAGACTTATCCAAGTGGGAGATTGTTGGATTAGTGTCTAAGCTCGTAACTATATTTGGTAAGTACTTGACCCAGTTGTGCATGGTCCTTTTGGGTTGCCTTCACCATAGCAACTTGACAGGGTGATTTATGAAGAGAGAGAAGATATTATTGTATTAATATATTATGTGAATAATATATTAAAGGAATAATTATATTATTTAATTAATATTAGTCATAGATTAATTAGGAATTAATTTGGTGACTAAAAGAGATTAATTGAATAAAGGGGCTTAAACTGTCAAATGTGTGATAGTTGTATTTTGGTCTAGAAAACCCTTATGGATAAGGGGTGGACGAAATTATGGGAAGGATCCCATCAAGATTTTTTCCATGGCCTTAATCCAGAAGGTTCCATGGGCTGCTTGGTGATTAAATTGTTCATTAGGGTTTTGGCTGAAACCCTAGAAGCTCACAGTATAAATAGACCCCTTGGGTTGTAGAAATCGGCTACACTTGCTTCCTTGGACCCCTAGGGCCAATTTTATACCTCTCTCCTCTCTCCAAATCATCCTCTTGCTAGTTGGTGTTTGTAAGCCATTAGAGGAGTGATAATTGTGACTCTAAGCTCCAAGACAAGAAGAATCAAGCAAGCTACAAGAGGTGATCATCTAGATCTGAGTTTCTTATGTCAAATTCGAATTGTATACACTAGATCTAGGGTTTGCAAGACTTGGATAAATTGCATGTTCAATTAGAGAAACCTAGATCCAAGCATTAGGGTTTGCATGTGCACATAGGAAAGTTCTTATGGCTCAAACCCATCAAAAAGAACTTTTCAACTCGGAACTATTCTCTCCCGGAATACATAGGATCATTTTACTTGTCTTTATTTCTGACCATCACTTGAGTTTAAGCTGTATAGTTCATCTGATCATTTGTTGTTCTAAGTCCACATAGTCATCTTGATCACATTTTGCATCTCGGAATATTCCTCATAATGGTATCCCGGAATTCCACTCCGAAAAGGTATTTGTTAGGGTCGAAATGTTGTAATAGTCGAAGTTTGTATTTAGAGTCTTCGAACATTTATATAATGTATTTTACTAGGGCATAATATTCGAAGCTTCATGTTTAGTCCTTAGTATATTTTTTGTACGCTTTTCTCTTCTATAAATAGGAGTGGTTACTAGTGTCTTAAAAAAAATCTTTACAGAATATTCATTGTACTCTGTAAAATTTGTAAAAGCGTAATAGAGCCAAACATATCATATTTACATCGGTGTTCAAATCTTTCAATTCTACTTTGAATTTACTCTCTAATTCGTTCAATACTTGATTCATTGTCTCATCAATTGGTATCAGAGCAGGAATCATATCTCTGATCTGATTTTCACTTTGTTCAAAAGGTTTTTGAGTCAACTTTTTGATTCAAAAGTTTCCGCACTTTTTGAAAGTGAAAAATTGTTTAGATCTAAGTATGTGATTCGATTCTGCACTTAATTCATTGAATCGAGTATTCTAAGAGTGATTGTGATTTGAATCATACAGTTTATTGTCAAATTCTCAAAGTTTCTTCAAAATTCTCAAGGATCTATTCCGTACAACAATGGCGTCATTCAATCTGAATTCCATGACTTCATTTTCTCATCTTCTAGGATCATCCACCAAAATTCCTATGCTCATCCCTGAGTATTACGATCAGTGGGCTGATCGTATGCAGGATTATCTCAATGGATTGGATGAAGAACTGTGGAATTGCATTTCTGGCAATCTCAATCCACCATCGAATGTTCAACCAATTGCTTCTTCCTCTGGAAACTCTGAAGTTGAAAATCAATCTGATCGTCTGAAAAAGCTGGAGAAAAGGTGTATAAGAGAGCTAAGAGGAGCTTTGCCTCCAGTTGTTTACAACTACGTGAGGAGTTGTACAACTGCAAAGGAAATCTGGAACAATCTCAAGGAAAAATTTCAGGGAAGTGAGAAGACGAAAGTTAATTCTGTGAAGCAATGTTTAGTGGAGCTGAAGGACTTCAGACAGAAAGATGGTGAAACAATTGAAGTTTATTACGATCGTCTTAATGAATTGATATATCGATGCAATCGATATGGTATCACTAGATCAGCCATGGAATTCAATCTGATATTTGTTATGGGACTTCGAAAGGAATGGCGTAGTGTGAGCATGATGGTGAAGAATCAACAGAGCTTTGATACGTCAACATTGAATGACTTGTACAACCAAATTAAGACTCATGAAAGCGAAGTGAACGAAATAGCTGAAGAATCGAAGGCTATGTTGGGAGGTCCACTAGCTTTGGTTTCGAAGATCTCTGAAAAAGATGCTGAGAAAGATGCTTCGGATGAAGATGAAGGGTTCATCATGAACTCAGATGATGAGGCAGTTGCCTTTTATTCAAACAATTGTGTGAAAAAGTTCTTCAAAAAGCCTTTCGATCCGAATGCAAAGTCGTCTGAGACAAAAGGGAACTTTCTGAGTAAAAGTGTTGGGGAAGAGAAAAAGAAAGATGAGATGAAAGATTCGAAGCCTATAGAGGGAAAGTCTGAGAAGAAGCTAAAGGGAGATACTGGGATTGATTGTCATTATTGCAATGGTGCTAATCACCTTGCTAATGACTGTATGCTTCGAAAGAAGGATGAGAGAAAGAATAAGGTCAAGGATGAGGCGTACTATGCTGAAAAGTTGGAGGAGGTTCGTGCGAAAGCCAAGAATTTGTCTCTGGTTGCAAAGGGTGCGAATGAGGATGAAGATGGTACTTATCAAATATGGTCATCTGGATCAGATGATGAGGAAATGCGAAATCCAACCCATGGAGCTATGTTTGCAAAAATGGAGGAAGAATCAGAGGAGGAAACATACGAAGTGCATGGAAGATGCTTCGTATCAAAAGCTGCTGACAAATCACCAATGACCACAAAGGTACGAAACATTCTTGAATCTTTTAATATTCCAGTACATACTTATAATTCTGAATTAGTATCTTTTGATGAAACTGTTACTTATTTTGATTCGATTGTGGTATCTGCTAGCAATGAGGCTAAGAAGCTGTCAATGCAATTGCGAGAGACACAGAAGAAATTAGATTCGAAAATCACTAAGATAGATTGTCTAGAACTTCAAATAACGAATATCATGGTTGATAGGGACAATTTATCTAGTGATAATAAACTGTTGTTAGCACAAAGAAACATTTACTGTAATGCTGCTAAAAGATTATATGGGAAAATAACTGAACTTCATCATTCATGCGAAATCAGTAAAGAACAACATAGAAAATTGCTGCCATTTTTAGCTTATGAAAGAGCTAAGGTAGATAACATTTCGTATGACTGTGAAAAAGAAATAGCTGATTTTGACAAAGTTTCGAATGACAAGTATAGATATGGAATTGTCAAGGTTGATGAATGTCTTGATTTGAATGATTTAGTTAACATTGTAAATGATACTTTGACTAAATCTGAACAAATTCACATTTTGAAAAAGACTGAGAATTCATCATCTGATTCTCAATCTAATTTTGCTGATATTGAAGATAATTCTAACAATATTAGTGAAATTAGTGAGCTTGAAGATATTGATTGTTCTCAGTTGTCTATTGTTAATGTTGTTTCGAATTCTAAAGGGAAAGAAAAAGTTAAGGATTTGATAGTTGAGAAAGAAACTGATATTCCCTCAACTTCGAAAGTTAGTGAAATGAACTTCGTGGATCTCAAAGATTACCAAACTGATGATAGTGATGATGAAGATGTAGAGAAAGTTTCGAAAGAAAAGAAATCTTCAAAGAAAGAAGTAATTCCACGAATAGTTGTAGACCAAGTGTATGGTGATACACAAAAGTTCGAAAAAGTGATGAATGAAAAAGGTGAACATTATCTTGAAACAAACACGGTGGTTTTTCCAAATTTCAAATGCACAGATAATGTCATTTTTCCAAATCAAGTTTTCGTAACTACCGGAAATGTTAAGAATATCAAACCAGAGTTCAAGAAGATGGTTGAGGAGGATAATTCAAAAACAACTGAGGAAGGTTTTTTCGCAAATCAAAACACAGTTGAAAACAACTTAACAAAGAATTCATATATTTTTCAACGACAAAAACCACAAAAACAATTGGTTGAAAAATCAAAAGTTGAAAAAGAGAAAGTAATTCGTGTTGAAAAGGAAAATGAAAAAGTTTTCAAATTAAACTCTAAGGAATTTAAAGATCAAATTGACAAATTTTCGAAGGAAAACAACATTTCAAAAAGACAAGCACGAAAGAAAATATTTTGGCAAAATATTGAGTCTCAAACGATGTCTGAATCACAATCCATCAAAAAGGTTTTCAAAGTTAAAAATGATTCTTTTTCAAAAACTCAACAATCATCTCAATCAAATCAAACAAGGTCTGAAGTACATAAGCAAACAAAGTTTTCGAAAAGTATGTCAATACTTCTTATCCTATGCTTACTCTTATGTTACCAAACCCAAAGTTGATTTTGTACCTCAAAAGCCAAATTTTCCTAATTACACAAAGAAAGAAACTATGAGGACGTCACGGGAAAAAGGAATGACTTCAAGGAAGAACATTGATCATTGGCTTGACGGAAGAGGAAAAATGTATCAGTCAAATAAATATTCAAAAGAGAAAATTCATGATGCATACGAAAAGTATGTCAATACTTCTTCGAATAGCATCTCATCATCTAAGGATTCGAATATCTCAGTCAAAACATGGAGACCTGTCACAAAAGCGAAGACTGTTCAATCACAAACTCAATATGCGAAGGGAAAAGTCAGTGAACATTCGAAACTATCAAACACTTATGTTTCAGTTCCTTTAGATGATGAAGTGAACTTAATTAATAGTTTCAAAACCAAAGTTTGTGATTGGGTTAAAAGTTCTTCATTTCATTCGAAATTGAAATCTAATTTCCAAGGACCCAAAAAGCCTTGGGTACCTAAAATTTTTCGTTGATTACAAGTATTATGTGACGAGCAATATGATAACAAATGGTACATTGATAGTGGTTGCTCTCGTCATATGACTGGAAAGAAGGAGAATTTAAGAGATTTTCGAAGTCTCAAAAATGCTGGAGTAGTAAAGTTTGGGAACAATCAAAAGTGTCAAGTAATGGGATATGGAAAAATTACAAATGGACAATTCACAGTGAATCGTGTTGCATATGTTGAAGGTCTTCAACATAACTTGATTAGTGTTTCTCAACTTGTTGTGGGCACTGGCAATCAAGTTCTTTTCAACGAAGAAGGAAGTGTTATTTCGAATGTTAACACAAACGAAATATTACTGAAATCTAAAAGGAAAGGTGACATGTTCACTTTGGACATCAATCCAATTGTAGGCAAACCAGCAGTATGTCTTCTTTCGAAAGCTACATCTGGTTTAAGCTGGTTATGGCATCGAAGACTTTCACATCTCAACTTTTGAAACATAAATAAACTTGTGGTACAAGATCTGGTAAGAGGTTTACCTATACTTAAATTTGACAATGATTATTTATGTGCAGCTTGTGAAGTTGGAAAGCAACATAAACAAGGTCATCCAATCACAATTGATTCGAAAATTGTTGCACCTCTTGAGTTGATACATATTGATTTGTGTGGTCCTTCGACTGTTTCAACTCTCAACAATAAACGGTACATTTTAGTTATTGTTGACGATTTTTCCAGATTTACGTGGGTTTATTTTCTCAGGCTCAAATCTGAAGTTGCACAAAATATGATTGACTTTATCAAAAAGATAGAAACCACGTTGAAGAACACTGTTAGAAAAATCAAGAGTGATCATGGAACTGAATTTAAGAACAAAGTTCTTGATTCATTTTTGGTGGACAAAGGAATTTCGCATAATTTTTCATCACCATATACACCACAACAAAATGGTGTTGTAGAACGAAGGAATCGCTCATTATGCGAAGCAGCAAGAACCATGTTGGCATATGCGAATTTACCTCAATATCTATGGGCTGAAGCTGTTTCAACTGCATGTTTTACTCAAAACAGATCGTTCATTCATCGTCGATTTAATATTACACCATACGAAATTCTGAATAATCGTAAACCTAATGTGAAGTTTTTTCATGTTTTCGGATGTAGGTGTTTTATTATGAATCTCAAGGATCATCTTTCGAAGTTTCAAGCAAAAGCTGATGAAGGAATTTTTCTTGGATATTCGCACAATTCAGTGGCATATCGAGTGTTAAATAAGCGAACATGAAAAGTGGAAGAAACGTTCAATCTCACATTCGATGATTATTATGTTAAATCAAATGAGCATAGATTTACGAATCATCCAATTTTACAAGAAACACAAGTTGAAACTGAATCTATACAAATGGATGATATTGATTATGATTTGATTTTTGGAATTTCAGATCATGCAGTTGATGCTGAAGTTCATGCTCCTGATAATCACATACCAGAATTTTCAAAACTTACTGATGATTCACCATCGACTCCTCAAGAAGGCGAAACTATGAGTGATAGTCCACTGGATGGGGAGCAATTGGATTCGAATACTTTAGATGATGAAGAGCATTCTTTCGAGGGGGAGAAAGAACAATTGAATGCTGAAATTGAGGGGGAGCATGCTGTTGAGGGGGAGCATAATGTTAATGATACTTGTTCGAATGCAAGCTCAGAGAATGATGAAATATACAAAGATGCCCCTTTGGAATTTGATCCAGCATATCCACCCATGGAAAAATGGACAAGAGACCATCCGAAGGATCAAGTTATTGGGAATCCACAAGAGGGAGTTCTGACAAGAGCTCAAATTCGTGCAAAGAATGAGGTATTGAATACTCATCAAGAATTTTGCAAGTTTAATGTTTTCATCTCTAAAATTGAACCAAAAACAATTAAGAATGCAATGGAACACTCAGATTGGGTTGTTGCAATGCAATCGGAGTTGTCTGGATTTGAACGAAACAAGGTTTGGAGATTAATTCCTAAACCTGAAAATGTTTCGATTGTCGGGTTAAAATGGATTTTTAAAAATAAAACTGACAAAGATGGAAACATTATTCGAAATAAAGCCAGACCTGTTGTAAAAGGATATTCACAACAAGAAGGAATCGACTATGAAGAAACTTTTGCCCCTGTCGCAAGACTCGAGGCGGTTCGAATATTTTTGGCTTATGCAGCTCACAAAGATTTTGATGTTTATCAAATGGACGTGAAATGTGCATTTCTCAATGGAGAGTTTGAAGAAACAGTTTATGTGGAACAACCCCCAGGTTTTATTAACGAAGAATATCCTAATCATGTTTATATTTTAGATAAGGCAGTTTATGGTCTGAAACAAGCACCAAGAGCATGGTATGCAACACTTACATCATTTTTGAAACAATCTAAATTTAAACAAGGATCAGTTGATCCCACATTATTTCGAAAGAAAGTGGGGAATCATCTAATGCTTGTTCAAATTTATGTTGATGATATTATTTTTGGCTCGACTGACCCTGCTTTGTCTAGAGAATTCGAAGATTTGATGAAAAGCAAATTTGAAATGAGCATGATGGGAAAAATCAATAATTTCCTTGGATTGAATATTCGTCAAAACAGAGAAGGGATTTTCATTAATTAGGAAAAATATACGAAAAATCTGTTAAAAAAGTTTGGATTGACGAATAGCACAAAGCTTCGTGTACCAATGGGAACAGGCATAAAGCTAACACCATCGTTGGAAAAACCTGTTGTTGATATAACGTTGTATAGGAGCATGATTGGTTCATTACTTTATCTAACAGCAAGTAGACCTGATATCATGTTTTCTGTGTGTAATTGTGCTAGGTATCAGTCTAATCCACGCGAACCACATCTTACTGCAGTGAAGAATATTTTTCGTTACCTTAAAGGCACAATTTCGTTAGGATTGTGGTATCCTTCGAAAACTGCATTCTTCGTTCAAGCATACTCAGATGCAGACTTGGGTGGTTGTAATCTTGATCGAAAAAACACAAGTGGAGGATGTCAATTTCTTGATGGCAAATTAGTCAGCTGGCAGTCGAAAAAGCAAACGTGTGTGTCAATTTCCACAGCTGAAGCAGAATATGTGGCTGCTGCTGCTTGCACTTCGCAAATAATATGGATCCAAAGTCAATTGTGTGATTATGCAATTAATATGAAAAAGATTCCATTATATTGTGATTCTCAAAGTGCAATAAGAATTTTTCATAATCCTGTGCAGCATTCAAAGACTAAACACATAGCTCTTCGTTATCATTTCATTAAAAATCATGTGGAGGATGGAAACATTGAAGTACATTTCGTGAAAACAACTGATCAGTTAGCTGATATATTCACGAAAGCTTTGGATGAAAAATCTCTAATGCGAATAATACAAGGTCTTGGAATGATCGATGGCAATTCTGTTCCATGCAAAAAAGAAGAATGATAGGCGAAAAAGAATGAATCAGAGGCGCTGAATAAAAGATAACACAAAGTCATTCAGCATTCAGAGGTTACTGTTCATGGTCAACGCTTCGAACGCTTCGAATTCGCATGATTGTCACTTATTTTCAGCGTTGAGTTAATGGTTACTGTTCATAGTCAACGCTTCGAACGCTTCGAATTCGCATGATTGTCACTTATTCTCACCGTTGAGTTAATGGTTACTGTTCATAGTCAACGCTTTGAACGCTTCGAATTCGTACATTTGTCACTCTTCAAGGAATGCCAAATATTCGTCTGTTTAAAAAAAAAAAAAAGATTTTCTTTTGTTTTGTCTTTAAATTTTCGAAAAATCAAAAATTTCAAAACAACAAAAATATTTTTATTTTTAGACTTTTGTTGCAGAATATGATGATGATTCAGAGGGAACAATGCAGGTAGTTTTAGGGTCAGGTAAAATTTTTCGTATGAATTAATATCTTTTTCATTATTCGAATTAGTTAGGTTGTCCCTAGAAGCATGTTGATGCATGTCGTCCAAAGCCTCCATGACTCAATGTGTGTGTACGAAAGCCTTAATGAAATGTTTCGTACGAAAATTTCTTCCCAATCAAGCTTATATTCACATTAGTCTCTGAGCTACCTTACTCTTCTCACAATGAGTTAAGAGTTTCCTGTTTGGTCCAAAACATAAGAGAGGTACTTTTCGTGTCTTACACCAATCTTTTTCATCCAAAACATTCTTACACGATCACACACAAAGACGTATATCTGAGAGGTTTCTGGTCAAACCCATCGAGACTTAGATATATAAAAACTTTGTGTTTATGATCTGACATCATGAGTCCGTGATGGAAGTGAAACCCAAAAATCTTACAAATTAAGGAATTGACGGGGAACATTGTTCCATATATATACGAAACTTTTGTTTTGTACCAATGTTCGAAACTCCAAATCATATTCATTTCGAATGAGTGGTCTTGATCAAGCATTCGAAACCCACGATGTTTGGTACCCAACAAGATCCAGTATACAAATTTTTTTATGAATATGATTTCCGTGTGAGTTTCATTCGAATGTCCTAGTCGTGTTAAAATTTTTCAAAGCCGACTTGTCACTGACTACACTGGTCATACAAGTAATTTCTGTTACACTTTATCAACTTATGTTTAGGTTGACATGTAACGAAATTTTGAACCTACCCACGAAGCATTCTTAAAAGAAGCCCTTTGATACTTATCAAAAAGTATTCGATTGTAATTCACGGGAACATACACAAGCTGTTGATCATCTCTCTTGATGATTAACGAAGCAACCTTTGCCCGGGGTTTAACTGCCTTCGTGTCAAATTAAATTTTTGACATCACAAAATTTTAAAAAAAAAATAAAAATTTGTTTCTTGTCTAAACTTTCTTTGACACACTACACACACGAAATCCTTGAGGTTCTGAGTAATTCCAACTCAGGCTGATGATTTCGAACATCTGACAAATGACTTCGCTTTTTATCCCAAAAGTGAAAGAGCCTTGCCTCCATTCGAAGGGTTCTAACGGTTACAATTCTATTAAGGGGATAATGGCAGGCTGTGTATACGTGACGTATGGTATTTTGCCCGGTTTTCCAGGTGATGTGACAGACACTTTTTGACGCATGGCTACCTTTCCGCTGTACAGGTCCGATTTTCAAGGTGCCACATCGGATCTCATTAAATGCATCCCGCTTCAAATTCAAATCATTTAGGGTTACATATAAAAGGGGGTTCAAGAGTACTTTATACGTTTATGCGATCAAAACTCAAAACTTCCCAAATTCTCTGTTCTTCATCTTTTTCAAACCCTAACAATGGCAACTACTGCTCATGTCGATCCTTCTACTGAAGATACTTCTTCTGCACCAGTTATGAAGATTCAATCTACCAATTATTATGTGGATGGTGAACTTTCTCAATGTCCAGAAGAATTCAAGATGCTTATTGTTTCTTTAAAACACTCTGTTTTATCCAAAGCAATGTTCAATTCCTTTTCTGTTCCGGTATCCTGGCTTTCTCAAGCAGGATCTACTGCCACATACAACAAAGCCTCTGATTTGATTACTTTTCACCTAATCAATGACAAAAAGGTTAGGCTTTCCAAGAAACTGTTTTGTCAGATTCTTGACATTCCAAATACACCTCCTTTTGTTGAATTTCAATTCTCCCAAATAATTCATATGTTTAATGAAATGGGATATGAGCCCCCATTGTCAAAGATAAGTGACTTTAAGAAGTCTGGTCTTCCAAAATTATGGAATTTTTTGTTTGGGATATTTTTGCGTTGTTTAACCGGAAGAACAGTTGGATTAGATAAAGGAAGGATGGAGGTTTATGCCATGGTGGCTGGTTTATACTATGATCTTCCAGCAGACTACTCTACACAGCTATGGAAGGAATTCCAAAAAGGAGTAGAACATACGAATGTTGTTCATGGCATTTCGTGTGCTAGGTACTGGAGTCTAATTCTGCAACATTTTTACAACAAGGAAGGCATCTTGGTTTCAAATGAAGATGAGAAGGTTACTTTGCAATCTTATCACTTTCCGAAGGAAGTTGTTGACAATGATGATGAATTTCCAAACGTTGCTCGGATTCCAGACGCGATGCTTAAAAGGGTGGATCCTATGAATCCTGTTTTGATTGCATATCTGAACACATTCGATTCTTCTATTCCTACGGGAATTTTGTTTCCACGAGAAGAAAAGAAGATCAAAAGGTCGAAGAAAGCTGATCCTGCTTCACCTGAAAAGAAAACGAAGGATTCAACATCCTCTAAATCTTCAAAGAAGAAGACAGAAAATGTTGCAGTGACAGTTGAAGCAACACAAGTGATTGAGCCAATAGTGGAAGAGACTCGAGAGAACGTGATTATTCCTTCGAAAACAGGGATGTTTCGAAGAATCAAGATGAAATCCACTCACAAACGAAAGTCACCATCACAGAAGTTGATTCGCAAGCCTCAAATTACTCACCAAGGAGTTTTAATTCGTGAGGTACCTGTTCCTGTTTCTCCCGGATCCAAGAAAAGAGCAGCAGAAGATATGGCAAAACACTTGTCACAACCGAAAAAGAAGAAGACGAAGAAGACTCGAAAGATTGTTTTATCTACTGAGTCTACAGAAGAGGATGAACGAATACCAGAAACTCTAGAGTTCACTTCTATCATTACAAGTTCCATTCCTGAGAAGACTGTTATCATACCACCCGAAGTTTCGATTGCCAAGTCAATTTTTGAGGAGGTTCGAACTTCAGGCATCCCTGCACACGTATCTGATACGGATGCAAATGTCAACATGGGTGAAGGTGGTTCGAAAGATGCAGATCAAGGTCCAATTATCTCTACTCCTTTCGAATCATTGGTTTTTGTTACACCAACATCTACTATTCCTCTCACATCAACCACTGTTTCACCAACCTTTGAACATATCATCAATCAACCAATTACTTCCATTTTTTCCTCTCAATCCACTGATACACCCAAACCATCTTCACCCACTAAAACTGATAATGAAGGGTTTGGTGGAACATTCGAAGACCTAGAGTTTCATGATGAAGAAGAAGAATTTCCTGATCATATGTTAATGACAATGAAGCAATACAAAATTCTTAATCAAAAGTTGAACTCCATCATTCAATCTCAAGCTGATCTTGGCGGAGGTTCATCTATTTCAAGTTTGGAGGTTGATTCTATGCTCAAGATGTTTGAATCAAGAGTAATAAACAAAGTTTCTGGAATGATAAAAGCCTCTGAGTCTGTTATTTTAGAAAAGGTTGATTATACATATCAGAATTCTGAGCTTCGTGTTAAAACTCTCAGATCTGATTTTATGGGAGAAGTTAAGGATCTGCGAAGCATAACAAAAGAACGACGTGTTCTTTTTGTTCAGGAAGTCAAGAAAGTGAGGGAGGATGTTAACTCCCAAATTCACGAACTTCGTGAAGACATGAAAAAGGAAATTTTATCTATTCAACATGATTATGCGTCCTTGAATCAGAAGGTCGATATCATTTGTGATGCTGTCACTCGATTTGTCAAGCTATACGAAGGTTTGAGTCCTCAAATAACTCAAATCTCCAAGTCTGAAAGTGAAAATTTTGAAGGTGTGATCAAGTTGTTAAAGGAATTGAAGGAGATCTCAACGAAACCGGTTTCGTCACCGTTGATTACTCCAGAATTTTTGTCCCAGAAGTTTGTGCAGTTCGAAGCCATACTTAACAAGCAACTTGCTCCACTATTTCGCATATCTAGTCTTCTTCCCACAACTACTGCCCCTCCTGTTTTCACAGGGGTGCAAGGGGGAGAAAGGAAGTCAACAGAAGAAGAAGCGAAAGTGGTGGGAAGGTATTTCCATCTAGCATCCCTTCAACAAAACCAGTAATTGTGTCTGCTCAACCAGTGACCTCAACAATCATAACAACATTACAAATTACAAGAACAATTTCGAAAGGAATTGTAATTGGTAAACCTTTGGAATCTGGTGGAAGTGGTTCGAAGCTAAAAGACATAACTGAAAAATCTGCTTCGAAAGACAAAGGAAAATCAATTCTGGTTGAAAAATCTAAAGAAGAAAAGAAGGCTGAAGCTGAAGCTGAACTCAAGAAAATGAGGCTTATTCAAAGCATCATGACTCAGAGGGCTGGTGATCCGAAGGGCATGAATAAAGGTGATCCAGCAAAACATTACAACTATGAAACAATCGAAGCCTTGGTTGCCTTTAATCACATGTAGTCATTTGATAAGAAGCCAAAACAGAGTTATGTGGTTATAAACACTGATGCATGCCAGTTGGATTTCCCTATAAATGAGATGATGTTCATCATGCCTCAGTTCAAAGCTGAAGGGAATTTCAAAGAAAAAGATGAAGGGACTCATATGAAAATTCGTTTTCATGCAGTACTTGGCAAAACCCCTGAGGATGTATGGTCACTAATCAAGATCAAGAAGGTGATAAGCATGAAAAAGGATGTGGTCTTTGAAAACATTGTTCAAAATATTAAATATATTGTAGCCAGGGCAAATGGAAAAACATGCGAATTCACTATTGCAGATTTTCCTCTGATGAACTTGTATGACCTTATACAAGTAGCATTGCTTCTGAAAGACAAATCCTTTTCTTTTCTGCAAAACACAGATCCAGAGGAATTCAAACTTGGAGTTGCTCACATCAAAATCTTCATTGAGAATTATTATGAGTGCCTAGCACTGACTGATGTGGAGTTGGCTACTGCAAAGGGAATGGAAGTAAAAGTTCCAATGGCTCCTTCATTGACTCAGACTGAGTTAAAGAAATATGCTGATGGAGAAATATGTTTAAAGCCATTTGGAATAGTTTTTGCTGGAAAGGATAAAGCTGGAAAAGCAAAGCGGTTTTTGTTCCAAGCTAGCGAAGTGGAGAGATATTCTACATCTCAATATACGAACTTAATTGTTCGTATGAACCACTGCAAAAAGAACAATGAATGAGACAAGAAGGAATTGAAGAAAATTATTTCTTGGTATACTGAGGTTCGAAGAGTTTTGCTGTACTCCATTACTCTACTTACAAACTGAAGACTTCAACTTTGATTACAAAGGGGGAGATTGTTAGGGTCGAAATGTTGTAATAGTCGAAGTTTGTATTTAGAGTCTTCGAACATTTATATAATGTATTTTACTAGGGCATAATATTCGAAGCTTCATGTTTAGTCCTTAGTAATATTTTTGTACGCTTTTCTCTTCTATAAATAGGAGTGGTTACTAGTGTCTTAAAAAAAAATCTTCACAGAATATTCATTGTACTCTGTAAAATTTACAAAAGCGTAATAGAGCCAAACAGATCATATTTACATCGATATTCAAATCTTTCAATTCTACTTTGAATTTACTCTCTAATTCGTTCAATACTTGATTCATTGTCTCATCAGTATTGCATTCTATACTCCGAAAGTTTTCTCAAATGTTGTTCCGGAATGACGCACAAATCCTTTTCCGGAAATTCTTTCAATCTTTCACTCCGAAACATAAATCGTCCCTTCGGAAACTTACTCTGGAATCACAACAATTTTTGACTCCATAAATTTAAGCTTCACTCCGGACTGATCTCATTCCGGACCATTTCTTAAACTCTTCATAATCCAGAACTCAACCTTTTACTCTCCGGATCTCAAACTGTCCGGAATCGATCATTCGGAAACCCAAGAGTCAATAAGATGAAACGTTTTCTTTGTAACGGTAACTTATAAGGATCCTTAACTTCTTTGAAATTCATGCCACAATCGCATGCCTCCAAAAGCAACCATCAAATCGTCGTTTGGGTTTTCCATTTCTAGCTACAAACCACCCTACCTTTCCCTTCACACGTCAATTCACCCTCAAATAACGGTTACTCATTTAATGCTACCCGGTTTGGCTTCCGATCCTCATCATTACCTTTTCTAACCCGACCCATTTCACTTACCTATAAAAACCTTTCTATAACCCCTTTTACCTCTTTACGCGCTCAAACCCTCAAAAACTTCAAAATATCTCTGTGTTCATTGTGTTGTTGAAGCTTTCATAACAACTCATCAATGGCTTCCCAATCTTCAACTCAACAACCTCCTGACACTGATTCATCACCAAAGAAGGTTGCCACCAAGAAGAAATCATCCAAAGGATCATCATCCTCTCAATATGTTGAACTGTTTCTTAGGGATACGACCCCAACTGTTTTCGATTGATCCCATGGATTTTGACGAACCAATTCGAGTGATGATCAAGTTCATCGCTCATCATCCCATTGCCATTCCACTTACCAAAGTTCCAGAACCACCACTTCCACTTCATCTGCTGCATACTGCTTTCTCGAGGATCAAGATTGAAGATGGTATTTTAGAAACAAAGCTGATTGGTGATAGGATTGTGCCCATTCACAAATCAACTTTTCTTAGGGCTATTGGAGTGAAAGAAAATCCCAAGGGTTTCAAGGTTCAATAACAAACTCCAGAAGAATTCCAGCTGTTTTTGAACCACATTGGGTACAACCAAGAATATAGGGCAAAGGATTTCAAGAATTCAGTTGTCTCCGGCTTATGGACTGTGTCGATGCACTTCATTATTCGTGGGTTATCCGGCAAGCATGGAGGAACGGATACTCTCAGCAAAGATTGGTTGTATTTTGTATACAACGTCTATTCCGGACCAGACAATGCTGTTGATCTTCCGGAGGTACTATGGCATGATTTCCGGAAATTCGCAATCAAAAGGAAGACCAACGAGACTTCAAGCCCTAGGTTTTGGGCTCTAACGATTCAGGAACTCTATAAAGAAAGATCTGAACCCATTCCGGTTTTAACCATTCCGAAAGAGGTATGTGTTCCTTTTCACGCAATCAAACGCTATCGCATTCTGGACCAATCATCTTTTGGTCCTGTTAGAAGACTTCTGGACCATATGTTGGCCCTCATTCCTTTCGTATCCATTTACTTAAAAAATCATTTAGAGACTTCGGTTGTGCTTAACCCAACACAACCTGCCCCAGTCTCTGTTGAGCCCACTCCGGAAGAGGCCAATCCTTCCGTGTCCGGAACCAAAACCAAAAATTCTGCCAAAAGGAAGACTTATCCTTCGAATCCAAAGCCTAAAAAGAAAACCAAAGTCAGTTCCTCCGCTCAACAGGAAGGAACACATGACATTCAGGCTGATTCTGGCCTTCCGCACACCCCTCCCATCCACTCATCCAAGGCACCCCTCGATGTTTCAAAAACACATGCACACACTCACGCGGAGTCTCCACATAATCCACCCTCACCTTCTCAAAAAGGTGATGCTGGTGTTGAAAAAAGTTCCTTGCCCCCCTGAAACAAACCCACGTGTCAAATTTGATATCCCACTTTTTTCTTCACGCACACACTCCGGAACCCCTATTCTGGACCCTAAGCATTCTGAGGCTGGAGTTGTCCCTCCAACCTCTGGTGCCTCAACTGGTCTGATACCCGGTAAGGGTACAGGATAACCAGGTGTAAATGATCCTTTGTGGGAAGATTTTGTAAACAGGGCACACTCACGGCATCCGGAACTTACAAGATCCCAAGTGGAAGCCACACTCATCTCCATGCGGAACCGGGTCATTCAAAGCAACCTTCCTTATGTTGCTCCTACTGATGAAGTTACTGATCTTGAACTCACATCCAGAGAAACTCCAAGGCCTGATCCTCATGCTTCCAACCCTCAAGCTTCGGATGATGAAATCTCCAAAGAAGTACTGCTGACAACAGATTTTGCACACGTTGTTGATGCTAACGTATTTTCCTCAGTTCAACTTCATCTTAAGCCAGCTTCGTCCGAGCAAGCATTTGATTTTGGATCCTCCTCCTCTACTCAGCATGAATCTGAATCAACACAAAAGGTTCATGATGATGCCACAAACAAACTCGGGCCTTCTGTCACTCCAATCACTCCGGAATCTCCAAAACACACTCCTCATCCTTCCAGCTCAGACAACGGATCCTCAGCTGGAAATCATATTGATCCGTTTGCTCTGTTGGATATCCAATCAAATGTTTCGGACACAATGAAGAAGGTTACCACTCTTAAAACTTCTGTGGCAGAGCTCAACTCCAAGATTGATACAAAGGTGTCCGGACTGGACTCCAAGCTTGACGCCATTCTCCAGTCCTTATCAAATCAGTCCGGACCCTCCGTTGCTGAAAGAGAAGCTCAATTACATAAACTGATCTCCATCCGGCTCAAGCATTCGATCGAAGAAGTTGAAGCGAAGTATGATTCTTCAGTTAAGCACTATCTTGACACCATCACCACAATGCTCAAAGTCCATGACGACTTGGTTGCTACAACTAACGATCTTATCAAGCAGACCCATGGTTGCCATGAGAAACAGATTCAAAGGTTGGAGAAGGAAATCAAGAAAAAGGATGAAATGAATCTGATCATCCAGCAAGTCCTCATCAAACTGCTCCGCTCCACTTGGAACATTGTTGACGTTCCAAATTGCAAGTTTGATGAGATGCTTGCTATCCTTGGACATCTATTCGATCATCTCTCCTCCCAATCACCAACTTCCGAAGCTTACGATGCGCTTACTCGTCAACTCAACACCGGTCTTCAAAAGGTGTTTACCAAGTTTGATGATCTGAAGGACTCATTGCTACCTGCACCGGTTCCGAAAGCCACCGATGCAAGAGGGGGAGAAGGTCCAAGTCAACCATGGAAGCCTGCCTCGGTTTTTCAACTCCGATATGAAGATCTTAATTATGATGATGAAGTCCAAGTTGTTTCCGGACTTCTAGGAAACAACTCTAATGATGATGAAGACAGTGATGAAGATAAATATGTCACCAAGGGAGTTCTGGCTATTGGAGCTCCTCGGAAGCTTTTTCCTAAGCAAATGATTGAGGGAGAGAAATTAATTTGGTCAGCAGTCTCATGGCCATCTTCTTTACCGGATGTTCTTCAAAGAGGTATTCAAATGGCTAAGGCAAAATCCTTCCTCACTGCTCAATCCTTCTGAGCCACTCCTTCCATGTTACCACCTATTCCAGAACCAAAAATCACTCCAATTGATGAAGAATCTCCTCTCCGGACTCCAGATGACATTCCGGAAGAACCTCTTCCACTCTCCCCTCCCAAGATCACTGTGGATGAGAACATGTTGCATGTAATCTTAGTCCTAAACAAAAGCAAGGACAAAGGCAAGAAGCCTATCACGGAATCCGGACCTCCACCAAAGTGAAAACTTGGATGGTCTCAGGTTGAAATTAACAAGGCTTTAGAGGACAGCATCCGGATCTAAGCGCTCGAAGAAAATCCTGATCTGATGCGTGACATTTCTCCTATCTTCCGTGAAGGAATTGTTAAGGATGTCGATTTAGTACCCTTTATGTACTACTACATTGCTTCCGATGATTTCGAACAGTTTGATCTTCCTCTCTCTCTCTTCAGCAAATTTTACATCAATTTTGCTCCTCTCCGTCCCAATGACAATCCGGAGGTCACCATCCGGACAGAGCGTGAAAGGATTAAAACCTTCTATGAAAAGAATTCACTTCCTCTTAAGGAAGTATGGACGAGGAAGAAGATTACCAAAATTTATAGGTACAGAAGAAAGGTCCTCACCAAGTTTGACCTTAACTTTCCACTCTTCCGATACCATGTTATCAGAAACAAACCATTTTATCAAACCATAACTGATGCTGACTTCCCGACGATGAATCCGAACGACATTCTTACTTTAGCTGCTCATTTCCGACGACTTCAAAAAGATGATATCCGTATGGGTGCTTACCATGCTGCTCTGAGCATCCTAAAAGATTATGTTGCCGAATTCTGTAGACGAGACTACGATTTGGCTCAGCTATTCCAAACCAAAGATTTTGTTGCCAAGATAGAGTATGTGCTTCCGGAAGCTGAACTTTAAGCCGAAGGCCCTATTGATGATCCGGTTCTAGGGTTTGTGTACAAGACCAAGAAGACAAACAAGAAGGACTTTTTCCGAGTCCTTGACAAACACCTGGTTCCTACAAAAGCACTTAAAAAGTTCATCAGCCATGCGACGAAATCTGATGCTCCGGAACATATTAAAGCAAATTTTGTGAGTCAGATGTCATGGTATATTGAAGTCCAAGAATGGTTGTTCAGGGCCTACACATTCATCAAGCAAGAAGCTATCTAGATGACTTGATTGCTAAGTTCACTTGGGGGGAGATTGTTGGAACCTGAAAGTGAACCTCTAGCAATCCTAAGTCCCAATGTCATTCCGAAGTCAGATGGTGGTCCGAAGTGAAGATTGGTCCAGAATTTGTTCATGTCCGGACTTGAAGATATGTTGGTGATAAGGAGATCGAGAGTGAAGGCATTCCAGAATGGATGTTTATGTCCGGAATGTTTGATGTTCCGAGATCAATATTTTGTCTTAGTGCATTTAATGTAATTTGTCTTTTGTTTGATTTAACATGTCATAGGACTTAGCTTTATTTGTCAAACACGGATATTCAGAGTCTCAGATGTGTAACTCTTTTATCCAGTCCTTTGATTGTAATTGGTTAGTACCATGTTTCATGTACTATTTATAGGAGATTTCAATGTTAAATCAATGACGGATCATTTTCTCACTCGCTCTTAGTAATATCCTAGTTACTTCATCTTTTTGAATATTCTATCAAACATTCTTCTTGTTCTTCATTTATTATCTTTACCTGGATTCTCATTCTTCATTTATGGATTGATTATTTGTTGAATGCATTAACTCAGACTTGACTGGTCTATCCAGGCTTGACTAGAAAATTTATTAGTAAGCAGACATTGACCTTAAGCATTTACTCAAGGTTTGAGTTTTCAAACCTTGTCCCTGTGCATCAGATCATTTTGTTCTCTCACACAGATCAATGGAGTGCTTTTGGTTAACCGGTACATTGATTAGGTGGTTGTAACATTGGGTGTACCAATCTAATTTGCATGGTTATTCACACCTTGTTTGTGATCCTCGGCATCCCAGTCACAAACTTGAAGGGCACAATAGAGATTTAAACATGCCATTGAAATGCTCAATGAATCTCAAAGGATCTAGGAGTTTCAATTCACTTAAAACCTAAAATTCTTTCTCGTTTTTCGTGGTGGAAATTGGTAAATCGTCATTTACCTACCTTCAAATATTTTGCAATTCGGATTACGGCATCCCTCTTCCGAATTGTAAAGTATTGTGTTGGGTCCTAGCCTTAAAATTTCATGTTGTTATATTAAGGACTAAAATCAACTAAACTTTAATTTCTCCCTCATAAATGTCTAAGTTCAGACAACTATGGTCTTCCTAAATCTTTTGAAAAAACTTTCTTTATAAAGATAATTTTCCACAAGGCAATCAAGGTGAAAGATTAATCCCTTCTTTGTGCTTTAGTGGAACTTCACTTCCTTCACCTCCTCCAATAATTATCCCTAATCCACAAGTTCTAGGTCACTCAAAGCCCCTATTGGCAGGAAGGAAAGTTTGTATGTGCTCACGTCTTGGAGATGAAGTTACATATTGACAAGCTGGAAGAGTTGGGTGTCGAAGTCTCAAGGAAGTTGGTGGTTGACTGGGTTCTTCAATCACTTCCTAAGTCATATAGCGAGTTCCTTTAAGGACTACTATATGGGAGACCATAACATGACCCTTATTAATCTAACATATTTGCTTGTTGCTGCTGAATCAGCAATGATTTGGCGCACTGGTAAATTTGACTGGAAGATCTGCTCCCCAAACTTCCATGGATACTGACAATGGTAACATTGGAAGTCCAGAAAAGCTTTCTCTTCCCAATGGAAAGGGATCGGCCATAGTCAACCCGGTTGACCAATTTGTAAAGAGAAATGCTAAGTCCGAGATAGTCCCGTGTACCATTCTAAAGAGTCCATATGTTTGTATTGCCAAGATAAGGGGCATTGGTTGCGAAGCTGTCGTATCTACCTGAAGGACCACAAGGATGGTAAAGTCAGAGTGTATGACTCTGCTTCAGGTAAGTCCACTATCTAACTCTATTAAGTTCCTATTTGGAGATTCTTAATACATGATGTAATGTAATTACATTTTGATGTTTTGAAGAATCGAAGAATTGAAAGGAAGCTTAAAGGAAGAGTATGATGAGTCTGATCGCGAAGAGATGGATTTCGATCGCATAGTTCAATGATCAGGCTTGTGATCTGCTGCTTAAGAGTTATGATAGATTTCTTAGGGATAGATAACAACATATTTTCACTTGTATTTGCATTGTAAGGATAAGTTTTCTACAATTTTAAAAATAAAGAAAAAATTTTGAAATTTATCTTATTTTAAAATTTCCTTACAATGGCATTTGTGAAAATTATTGCTTATATGTTTCCATTGTTAGCAATATTAGAATATGAATTTGATTCTTTCGGTTGTGGAAGTGTCATAATTTACCAAATAAGGAAATATTCTCATCACCCAAGTTTCAATTGGATAGAAACTTAGAATCATGCAACTCGTAGTGTGTGATGAACGAGAACCTTCATCTTTGAGAAATTAAGACTAAATCCTTGTTCACATGTATATGTGACTCAAGTGAAGGACTAGGGGATCAGGTACACTGGGTGTGCGCTAGTCAAGTCCACCACAAATAACGATAAAACTATTCACCATGATTTACTAAAGTTTAGTAAATATGGTCATGCTTACAAGTTTAAGTATAATTCTGAAACATTGGAAAAGTTTCAATGTATGGCAGAATGAATTAGAAGAATCAAATTGGGCAGAAAGATAAAAGTTTCTCCAATCTGAAAAGATAGGAGAGTACTTGAGTATCATGTTTTATGATCATCTTAATGATTATGAAAACCATGTCACAATTGATCCTCTAAGGACATCTTAGTGCATTTGTATGGCTAAGAAGAGGAATCGTGAATTGTTGAAATAGTTTAAATCAAGAAGATGAATCATACTTCGCTCCCAAAACAAGTCTTAGAGTCATACTCCAAGATTGTAACCTTGAGTGAAATAATCTTAAGAAAGGTTTAAAACACTTATCAAATGTAGAGTAAAAGTTTTTTTACTCTTGTACATTTGAAATTGGTAAGTTGTGATGTTTTGGATAAAACAAAAACCAACTAAGGCCGATTGTGTGAAGTGTTTGTCTTGATAAGAATCCGCACTAACTCTTGAATATTTGTTTTCTCAAGGAATGGTTCTTGACAGAGAATCTTATATGTCAAGAGGTCAGTGGGAGTCTTAAAGATCTTGAAAGTTTAAAGAACTAATCAAGAGTAAACCTATTGTTAAACACTAGCACACAACTTGAGGTTTGTAACCTATCGTGTTGACATATTCTTATTTCTCTGCATATTCCAGTTAAAGTTGACTATGCATGTGAGTTCTATGAGTTCTCAATTGTTTGCATAACAACCTGGAAGCAATGGTAGGCCCTTGTGCTGCCAAGTGGCAAGAAATTAAGATTGAACAAGTTCAGTCCATATGAGTTTGGATTTGTCACTAACCTTGTATTTTTATTATGGTTTGACAAATTCACATGGATAGGAACACATACACCATAAAATATAAGTGTCATAAGGTTTCTCTCCGATTCATGAAAATGATGGTGAGGAAACGCTTTCACTAAGTAGATTTTAAGGAGATAGCAGTTGTGATATTTGCATTCTCAAATTTGATTATGATTATGGCATACCTTTTCATAATTCGAATTGTGAGGAATGGCAAAAAGTCTAAACATTTGAGACTTATTGCTGTAATTTCTTAAATTGTTCAGACACCCATGTGAGTTATCTAAGGAAAGGTGTATGAGTTTGAGAAGCCTATATAAAGTCTTATCAAAACATCTCGTATCAGAAATCTGAACTTTGGTAATGAAAGTCAATAAGTATTAATTTCTAGAAGTCCAGTTGATTTCTGGGTACATGTCAATGCTACTGGGAGCATAAACGTTATGCTAGTAAAAGTAATGATTATTATGCTAGTGGGAGGATAATCAATTATGATGAATGTTGCAAGTTAGCAATGTTAGTTATAGAAAAACAAAAGTTTCAATTCGCAAGTTGCAGGGTTTGAAAATTTGTTTTGCTATAATTAAGGGAGAGGAATTCATACTTCATTTCAAATCTAAAAGCTTAGATTGAGATTTTAATCAGATTTAGTCAATATATATATATATATATATATATATATATATATATATATATATATATATATATATATATATATATATATTAATGTTATGTTGGAATGGTTTAACATAAGGAAATTCTATATATGGATGTGTTAATTGCGTTCTCAAAATTCGACTATGATTAAGGCATCCCTTTTCATAATTTGAATGATAAGAACATGGAAAATAGAAATATTATAGCAAAAGACTAGTCAAGTATCATGTCTTTATGTAAGGCATCATGAATTGTGTCCTATATGCTTCGGGTATAGGAGTGATTACATGTGCCTAGGGCATTAAGAGGGAAAAAGTTCTAGAACCGGATATTACTAAAATGGTTAAGAAATTGTCGAGGACAATCTGAGGTTTACCAAAGATTGGTTGCTCATTGACAGTTGGATGTATATTTTAAATTTTGGAAAATAACATATTGACATACTCTGAGAAGAGGTAACTCTTGTTTAGAAGTGATGGTTAAAATGGGAATATGGAAATGTTTCCATAAGTGGAAGTTATTTTTAAATCTGTGAAAGATTAGAAAACTTAATGCAAGAAGGATGTTCAAAGGAATGTACTTTGAATTTGAGACTTCGCTTCCATGGAATTGTCTTGCAACAATCTCCAAAGGAATACTTTGTAATATCGTTGGTCAAGTCTATGTGAATTTTGGTACCTAGACATTACAAAGGAATCATTGCATGATAGTTTAGAATCTAACACATTCTGGCAGTGACAAGAATTTGGAATTCTTACACTGGTGATAAAGATTTGGAATTATGAAATGAGTTTCATTGAATATGTGTTCGATTGATCTATTTCACAAAGTAAGGACCATAGACAAACATAGTGTGCATGCTTGGAGCATGGCATAACTATTGTTTAGACAAACATAGTGTGCATGCTTGGAACATTTCATAACTATTGTTTTAATTCAAGTATTAAGTTGATTATTCGAAACATTATACAATGAATAATAAGTAATCAATATGACTCAAAAGTATTTGGGCCATATAGGATTAGTATTATTATTGTGTTTCACTTTGCAAGTTTTGACTTCCCGAATAACTAGGTTATTCAAACCATCCACAGTCGATCATACTTTGGAAGTAGGTATTGAGCCAACACTGTCATGAATGGGTATGTAGTTTTTTCTAGGTGTATTAGACATAGTTGCAGTGTTCATGAGTACTCCTAGAATAAGATTCGAGTATTGGATTCAACCCACGCTCATTTGAATCACTTCATGGATTTTATCACGAGTGATTCTGAGACGGTAATATCTTATATTCTTGAAAGCAAGACGTGTGAGTTGTAGTTACAAGTCGGTTGCACATTCACATATGTAAATGCACCAGTAACTTGGTGTTATAAAACAAATTGTTGTGTGTGATTTGATGAGTAAACACAAGCAAGCATTTGAGTCGAAGTTTATCCATTCCTTTTACCCTTGGAGGGATAAAAGCGATATCTGTGGGGCCCCACGATGATTTAGTGATGACAACCCTAAGCGCTCGGCCGACCCTGGACTGATTTGATTTGTTCAATTAGTCGGTCTTCATAAATCAGAAACCGGGAAACAACAGATGGACAGAGAGAATGATTATAATACATGTCTCATTCCATATGATATTTTGTAGAATTGAGGAATATGTGATCCCTTATCTAATGGACGCATCATTAACTAGGTCAGAGTTCGACAGCGACTTTTAAGAGCTACGATTGCTAGTCGGGATTTTGGAGTTGTACTTGCAATAATAGTTATTAGACTTATCCAAGTGGGAGACTGTTGGATTAGGTGTTTAAGCCCATAACTATAATTGGTATGTACTTGACCTGAGAGTAGCATGGTCCATTTGGGTTGCATATCACCAGGACAATTTAATAGGATGGACTTTTGAAAAGAGGTTATTTATGATTTATTAATATATTATAAGTTCTAATATATTAATATGAAATCATATTATTTAATTAGTATTGATCAAGAATTAATTTGGAATTATTTTAGTTATCAAAAGTGACTAATTAAATATATGGGGATTAATTGTGTAAATCATTCATTCTTATAAAGTGGGCTTATGATACATATTTCTTTATGATGGGCTAAACCCATGGATACTCCATGGAGGTTACAACCCATGGAGCCTAAGGAATGTGGAAAGTCATACACATTAGGGTTTGCATGGTGTAACCCTAGTTGTGCCACACTATATAAGAAGCCCTTTGGTTGGTGAAATTGGGACTAGTGATCTTTGGAAGAGTCATAGAGCCGATTTCTAGAGCAAGCCATTCTCTCTCAAGTTATCATTTGTCCTAGGTGTGTTGTGATTCCAATTGAGGCATTCACACTATTGGTGCTAAGTTCTTAAAGGCCAAATACATCAAGGGCAACAAGCTACAACAAAAGGTATGTTATCTAACTTGTTTTATTACCCAATTATCAAAGTTTTGTATGCTAGTTAGGGTAATACCTTGGAAAATGAAATTTTACATGTATAATAGAGAAAACATAGATCCAAGGTATTTAGGGTTACATGTACCCCATAGGAGTGTTAGAATGCTCAAAACCCATCATTTATCACGAGTGATTGTGAGACGATAATATTGTATAGTCTTCAAACCAAGATATATGAGTTGTTGATTACGAATTGGTTGTGCATTGATAGTATGAAAACGCATCAGTAACTTGATGTTATAGAACGTGTTGTTGTGTATAATTTAACAAGTAATTAGTACAAGCATATAATTCGAAGTTTATCTGTTCCTTTTATCCTAAGAGGATTAAAAGCGATATCTTGGGCCCTCGATGATTTTTTTTAACTTATGTGTCGGGCCCGGTCAGGACTCAATTGATGAGTTCAATTAAGTTCTATGTCAAACAAATCAGAAATCAAGAAACAAACTGCTAGACAATAAGTATTACTATGCTCCATGTATTTTTCCACACGATATCTTGAAGAACAGAGGATTATATGATCCTTTATCTAAAGGACACGTTATTGATCAGAGTTGACAGCGGCTTTTGAGAGCTACGATTGTTGGTCGGTTTTTTGAAGTCGTACTTGCAGTTATAGTTATTAGACTTACCCAAGTGGGAGACTGTTGGATTAGGTGTCTAAGCCCATAACTATAATTGGTATTGTGACATCCCCATTTTCACGGCCAGAAAAGACCGATTTTGTTTATGCTTTATAAAAATCAGAGTACCCGTTTTATAAAAATGTTGCAGAATTTGTTCCCAGAAAATACATGATAAATACTTTATCAAAGCATTTCCGAAGAAATGTATTTTCTTCATTTAAAACATTTGGGATGTGGTCGTCAATACAGAAACATAAGCATAAACAGAACTTACATTCATTTACACTAGTGATCTACATCTCTTTTAAATCTCTCAGTGTAAAGTAGCTTCCATAGCTCATTTATCGACAATATTATTTTCGGCAATCGACCCGAAATACATGTCAATGGGTTTTTAGAGTACACCGAGTAAACACGTCATTCACAACACCTATAGGTTGCGAGCCTGCTAGTGTTCCACAGACCGTCTAGAATAGTCCATGGTTGTCATCCATACTCTGCTAGATGACGGGGCCAACGTTTGGGTAAATGCTTTTCTCACTTCTCACCTCTCACCCTCATCTCATGATCTATATCGCCTTTTATCTCATCTTCCAACTCCTTTTTCATCACACACCAACTATTTTATCTAGACATGTTTTACCCCAACATATTTGTAGATATAAAATACATATACAGTTTAAATCATTTAAAACGTATATAAAATCGATCATCCAGCATAGACAACAAGTATTCAGATAATATGCACACATAGCACATAATTTTATATAAAATACTTCATATCTATGTGTAAGATGAAAATAATATGCACTCACCTTAGCATGAGTTGATAGAATCTAACTAAAAACGGTTAGCGGTTCGTGATCGGCGGGCTCGGGACGCGGAACGGCTTCAGCAAACGAGAGAGAGGTAAGAAGATTTGGTGTAAGAATGGCTGAGGTCGAACTTGCTATTTATAGGATGATTTTTGGCCTCTCACGTCGTGAGAATTCATTGCTCACGTCGTGAGCCATGCCTGATCACCTCGTAGCTTCGCCACCCGCGTTCTAAGCTTGCATAATGTCCGTTTGACTCCTCACGTCGTGAGAATTGATGCTCACGTCGTGAGCCCATTCCCTAGATTTTCCATCTGCATTCTAGCCTTGAAAAGTGGCGTTTTGACTCCTCAAGTCGTGAGAATTAGTGCTCACGTCGTGAGCCCAGTCTTATTAGGATTTCTGACACGTGTCATGCTCTTAGACAGCTACAACTTCTGAAGGCCATAACTTTTCCATACGAGCTCCATTTTTGATGTTCTTTATATCCACGCGAAGGTGGAGATGTACTATACAACTTTCATTTAGAATCATAAGGCTAAAAAGTATTCTATCATAAACTCACTTTTTATGATTCCCGGTGTCGTCCCAGTTTTGTCGCGAAACTTCGATAGGTCATAACTTCTTTGTTATAACTCGGATTTCAGCGTTCTTTATATGTACGGAAACCTTGTGACATATACTAAAATGTATTTAAGATTATTTATTCTAAATAGTCTTCTATAAAAAAATTCATTTTTTTTACGCTTATTGTCTCAAAATTGACTAGCCCGAATCTGCGGGCGTTACAATTATCTCCCCCTTAGGATGATTATGTCCCGGAATTATCTGCAAAACAGGGCTTGTATAATGACTCCGTTTGTTATCTTTTCATCCTAGGTAAATCGTAACTTCTATGTTCCTTCGAATGAGTATCTAACTCTTGGACTTCTTGACTGCAGGCGGTGGTCAATCTTGCACCCACTCTTTATTTTATGTTGGACTTTCAATTTGTAACCTTCGAGTTACAAAATTGATACTTATTGGAGACTCCTTCTTCTTATTAAACAAACTAATCTTAAGAGAAGTTCTTTACTTCGATTATCATATCAGGCGAATGGGTCATGTTCTAATGACCTCACATCGTATGATGCAACGCTTAGACTCATGTGTCTTAGAGTCAAATTCCAGAATAGAATATACCTTTCTTCATGTTGTAATGTGATATAATCACATTTTAGCATGTAGCATTTCTAGCTATAGGCTTCTTACTTAAACAATGGTCGTGATACTTCTATTGATCGCTTCGATTAAATTTCACTTCAATCTTCTGGCTTATGTCGGATGCTACATCGAACTTGGCTCTCTGAACCATGTAGAATACATATCTTTGTCGTACTCGATATGATATGACCACTAGGGTCGGAATAACAATCATCTTCTTAGTCATTACCGAAACTATGGTAACGACATACTTGAACAAAACGTAATCAATTACTAGCTTCTTGGTAACCTTATGACTTTCCCTGATCCAAGTGCGAGTCTTGTGCTTCCGGTAGTATAGGCCTCTACTACCTTTCACACCTACTGATACTCGTCCCAAGTATTGTCTCGCAGTTTTCCAAGTCACCATATAAGAATTTCACATATTTATTTAACACATCGGATAACATAACTAAGGTTTATATAATTTATTGAAACGATTACATGGATGTTCAATTTCACCCTACACTAGGCTTCTTATAATAGGCTATACTACATGATTCTATTCATATGGCTACTTTTTGTCCTGATGATAGGACATATAGATCCTCACTCTTGATCTCTTGCATTGTCACCTGCTTCGTCGAGGATCATATGGAATGCTCTTGCCTTTGGCCTTGGTGGAACATTGGGCCTTGTCGCATCCTTCCACTTCGGGCAGTCCCTCGAGATGTACCCTTCTTCATTGCACCCATAACATACATTTTTGTTGAAGGTGCATTCATTGGCATAGTGCCCAGGCTTCCCACATTTAAAACAAGTGACATCTTCGTCACATTTTCCAGAGTGCTTCTTCTTGCACTTCTCACACCACTTCGCTTCGGCTTCTCCTCCAAATTTCCTCGAACCAGACTTCGAGAACTTGCTCTTCTTGTTGGAACCTGAAGTTCCTTCAAAATTTCTCTTCTTGCCAACTTCAACCATGCTGGCGATTCTTCCCTTGATCATCTCCTCGTCAGACTTGGCAGCCCAGATAGATGCCTCTAGAGTAGGTGCCTTTCGTACTGGCACCGCGTACTCCCATGGAAGTCCCTTTGCGTACCAGTCAATTTTTGTCAGTTCGTCTGGGACAATACGCAAAGAAAACTCCATTTTGTCTGTGAAGTTATTGGTGTATTCATTGATGGACATGCTTCCCTTCTTTAATGTCAGGAATTGGTTCTCTAGCTCAAGTAGATTTGGGCCGAGCAGTACTTGCACTTGAAATGCACCAATAACTCTGCCCAATTTAGTTGCAGTGGCTCATTGGGGCTTAGGGTCTTCCCCAGAGTGTTCCACCAACAAACAGCGCCACCTCTGAACTGACGCACTGCAAATGTGGTTTGTAGCTTGCCTTTGCAACCACATGTCATGAAGGCTAATTCCATCTTCGAGATCCAATCCATTACTCCGATGGGATCTTCCTTTCCAGTGAAAGTTGATGGCTTGCAAGTCGTAAAGTCTTTGTACTTGCATCCATTTCTCTCGACTTCGTCCACTTGGTTATTCCTCCTAACCACAGGCGATTCAACTTGACAAACAGTTCTATTGTAATTTCCTTCCTCTAAATGACCCTCATTCAGTTTAGGCCGTTCAACAGGAATCGTAGGTTCATCCCTATTCTCGTGCAATATCTGCCTCATCTCTTCCCTCTGTTCGGCCATCATATCCCAAATCACGGCTTGTACTCCAACCATTATGATTTGGTCAGGTGCAGGTGCTACTATAGGCACTTGCTCCATCACTTGGGGTTGAGGCTGGTGATTGTCATTTGCATTGGCATTTCTGACTCCACTTCGGGTTCTTTCCATGACGGTATATACACCAAATTAGACGTTCAATGTGCAGTGACGAGAATTAAGATAGGGAAACTTTATCTACGATAGACGTATTAAATCCTCCGTATTACTCCGAAACGTTACATGTCAGTTCTAATATCGTAATTAAACGTTTATAATCCTGAACACATAAGGTTTCTAGATCCGGTCGGCAATAGACCATATATCCGAACAAATAATAGCATATAAGGCATATAATGCAATAACAAAAATCATTTAGCACATAAAAGCAATTTAGGCATCTAATCCTAAAGTATGCTAGTGCTTGTGTCAATTCAGGTGTACTACCTAAAATATATTAGACACTCATCTCACAATCATCGCTTAGCATTCTAAGTTTAAGTCTAGAAATTTCCTACAGATTTCTAGTTCGCTTAAACTAATGCTCAGATACCAACTGTGACATCCCCATTTTCACGGCCAGAAAAGACCGATTTTGTTTATACTTTATAAAAATCAGTGTACCCTTTTTATAAAAATGTTTCGGAATTTGTTCCAAGAAAATACATGATAAATACATTATCAAAGCATTTCCGAAGAAATGTATTTTTTTCATTTAAAACATTTGGGATGTCGTCGTCAATACAGAAACATAAGCATAAACAAAACTTACATTCATTTACACTAGTGATCTACATCTCTTTTAAATCTCTCAGTGTAAAGTAGCTTCATATAGACACCTGTAATACAAATAAGCTTGAGTGGGTCACGTTGGGAAACTTGGTGAGTACATAGGGCTTTCAACCCACAATAATAAAGTTATTATGTTTTATCATCAAACAATTAACCCAATTACCCATCCCCATTATCTTCTTCATTTCTTAAGGATCTACCCTAAGAATTATCTACCACTCATTCCTAAGGAATAGGCACGAAGTACATCGTCGCCAGGGTTTATACAACAGGCACTAAGTCGCATAGTTGCCAGGGTTCATCCAACGGGTGTTAAGTCCATAGCTCATTTATCGACAGTATTATTTTCAGCAATCCACCCGAAATACATGTCAATGGGTTTTTAGAGTACACCGGGTGAACACGTCGTTCACAACACCTACAGGTTGCGAGCCTGCTAGTGTTCCACAGATCGTCTAGAATAGTCCATGGTTGTCATCCATACTCTGCTAGATGGCGGGGCCAACGTTTGGGTAAAGGCTTTTCTCACTTCTCACCTCTCACCCTCATCTCATGATCTATATCGCCTTTTATCTCATCTTCCAACTCATTTTTCATCACACACCAACTATTTTATCTACCCATGTTTTACCCCCAACATATTTGTAGATATAAAATACATATACAGTTTAAATCATTTAAAACGTATATAAAATCGATCAACCAACATAGGCAACAAGTATTCAGATAATATGCACACATAGCACGTAATTTTATATAAAATACTTAATATCTATGTGTAAGATGAAAATAATATGCACTCACCTTAGCGTGACTTGATAGAATCTAACTAAAAACGGTCAGCGGTTCGTGATCGGCGGGCTCAGGACACGGAACGGCTTCAGTAAACGAGAGAGAGGTAAGAAGATTTGGTGTAAGAATGGCTGAGGTCGAACTTGCTATTTGTAGGCTGATTTTTTGCCTCTGACGTCGTGAGAATTCATTGCTCACGTCGTGAGCCATGCCTGATCACCTCGTAGCTTCACCACCTACGTTCTAGGCTTGCATGGTGTAAGTCCCTAATCTGCTTATGTATCAATCAGATCCAATTGATGGTGCGGAATCCCAATCAATTGGATGATGTCAGATCAAATAGAAGAGAAGGAGAAGAAGAAGATGATGAATCTTGTATGTATTGATATGAATGAAGATCCGGATACAAGATTCACACACACTAACACACACTCTCTTTTCTCTCTCTCTAGAACACCTTCAAATACACACACTTAAGCTCCTCTAGTCTTACTACAATTATGCACTCCTCACCCTATATATAGTAGACATGAGAAAAATGGGTCGTGAATGGGTTTACGGCCGTAAACACTGACCGTAAACACATATATGGCCATAAACACTGAGCTGTTTACGGTCCTAGACATAAAAATACATTTCCTAGAAAAGCAAAGTATAAACCATAATTTTGACCCAACAATCTCCCCCTTGGTTTATAGCTTTCTTTTCTTAACTGACCCAACAAGCTCCCCCTAAAAAGTAGTTGGCTTTTCTTGTTAATCTTCATTGGGAGCTTTGGCTTCAGCTTTAATCTTCGATATCTTCATGACTTCAAGATGAACATATGAATCTTCAATGAATGACTTCATCTTGAGCAGTTGGGCTTTTCTTCAGAATTTGGCTTTGAACGCACGTCGGGTGAGGAGGCTTCTTGAAAAGATTCTTGAAAGATAGCGCTTTTTGCTTGAGAATCTTCAGAGAGACTATCAGAGAGAACTAATCTTTTGGATCACTTCAGCAGGTACAAGATAGCAACAAATTGATTGAGGAGGCTTCAATGCAATATGTCACATAATCTTCAAGTCAGCTTCACCTTGCTTCTGGAGTTGAAAGATTGAATGTCGAAAGAATAATATTCATTTCTTGCTCCTTCGAATGAGAATTCTTCAATGATCACGGATGAAGCCTTGGCTCAGAAATCTTCGACACAAACTCCATGAGTTTCATCTTCACCTGAATTCACTTTTCAAGACAAAACAAAACTAAAAGAAAATTTAGCACAGAAACAAAAATATTTTTGGATTTTTTATTTTCTTGAATAAGAAATAAAACAAAAATAACACTATTTTTTTATTTTTAATTTTCTGATTTTTGTTTGATTTTTGAATTTTTCTGATTTTTGTTTGATTTTTGAATTTTTTTTAATTTTCCCCCTAAATTTGTGCATAGAAGAAAACTATGAACAAATTTAACAAAAACAAAAATATTTGGGATCAAAGTTGTCAAGCAATCCAAGATCGTTTATCAGCACACGCCTGCATGTCTAGATCTGGTCAATCACCGGTATTGTGGTCCACTTAAACACAAAGGGTGTTGACATTGGGACAGACTATAAGTGACAAGTCATTGTGATATATATTCCTAAATGGACATTTAGCTGACGACGACCAAGGATATTGTTGTCCACTTAAATTAAGCAGCAAGATATACAGACAACCTATTAAATGGTTCAATTTTAGATGGACTAGAACGTGTTTCCCACTTCCCGATATACCCCGGTAATCAAGAACTTTCAAAGAACTCCTTACTTTAGGTGAGTATTCAATCATTAAGAAAGAAGTCAGATATAGAAGTGCATATGTTGTATCCCAGGTCGGATGTCTTCCAATCACACAGAGGGAACAACATATGACTAACATAGATAGAGGGATTGAGAAGTAGAATGTTGTGTATGCTGTGTCCCAGGTCGGATCTTCCGATCACGCAGAGGGGACAACATATGGCTAACAGATAGAAAGAATTTCATAGATAAGGAGGTGCGTAGAATTAGAGTTGCATATGTTGCAATCCAGGTCGGATATGTTCCAATCACGCAAAGGAAGCAACATATGACTGACAGATAGAAAGCAAGAAAATAATTTCCTACATACCTACTTTATCAGAACCCCCCAGTTGCCCTATCAATACCGGAATTAAGGACATGAGTCCATACATCAAGGAAATGTGGAGCCACAGTTCTAGATAATTAACTTTTAGTGTATCTCGCAGGTTCCCATGTTTATCTCACTACTCAATCTACCCGAGCGTCGTATGGTCAGTCCAAATGAAACTATCTAAGTCTATATTGTCTAGTCCTTTCATGGTCAATCAATGTCTAGTCCATTTGAATCCTTTGTGCCTACCAGCACATTGAATACAGAGTCTAGACAATTCGGCTTTAGTGCATTACACGAATTGCATATTGTCCTTTAGCACAAGACTTCATATCACTTCCCAATAATAACTACTAACGAAAAACTATTAAGAAAATGAAAAATTATCTTTAAAACGAATCAGAGTAAGATAAACTCAGGAGTATAGAGAAGAAAATGCAAACCGTAATTCACCGATTGAATTTGCATCCAGAAGGTCTGAGAACAGCACGCATAATCTCAGAACAGATCCGAAAATTCTTCATGTCATTAAGCACTAACCCCATGTGTGATCCCTTCTTTTCTTCCTTTCCCGCAAAGGACACATACTCCCAAACAAAGTTATGAATGTTGTATAGTTGAGAGATGTCCCCTATCATGTGCCTGGAACAGCCACTACCAACAAACCGAAGTCTGATGATATGCCTTCATAGCTGCTCCAACACAGAGCAGGATTAGTTGGTCTTTGGAACCCAGTCCATTTTGAAACTGGGTTGACCTTTTTCATCCTTGCACGGTACTCTCTCCCATGACATATCCTGTTTATCACAAACAGAAGATGAAGAAATATTAGAATCGTTAGAAGATTTAGGAGAGTGAACCTTTGGAACCCATTTGTAGTTAGGTTTAACCCATTTCTTTTTCGATCTGATGGGTGGCTCAGACTTGCTTTTGATCTTGATGTCGGCCGTTGAGATGACTTTGACCTAACCAGTCTTTGTTTCACTGGAGCATCTCTTGGATTGGGCTTCTTGGCGGACATTCCCTTCTTGCCCTTGGGATTTGGATTCTTGGCCCTGTGGGTATGATTCTTGGCCTTCTGTGCGTTCCAGTTACCATGGTCTGAACGTGACCTTGAAGGGTTTCTTTTGGAGTATCTCCCTCTTGGCGCGTTCTGCCACCCTTGTGCATAGTAGGGAACGTATACGCGATTAGGACAATATCTGGCAATGTTTCCAGGTGTTCCACAGTGAAAACATGTCTTTTTCTTCACTGTGAAGTTGTTTCTTTCTGCCCCTGGTGGCGTATCCTTGCCTTGTCTCTTATTTTTCCCACAAGCACAATTACAACAGGCACTCTGTTTCACTGGAATTGGTGGCCTGTATTTCTCAACAGCATGTTGATCAGAAGCAGCTGAGTTCGAAGCAACAGATTCAGAGCTCAAGGAGATGTTGGTTTGTTCAATGGTTTTCTCCTTGTTCTCATCCTCAGCTACTTTACCTGCACATGAAGTAGATGTGCTAGAAACAGGAACATCAGTATTTTCAAAAAAATCATCAAATATTTCAAAAAAATTTAACTCAACATGATCCGATGCAGAAGCATCACAAGATGTATCATCAATTTTAACATCAGAAACAATAGAGTTTTCATTCGAAACAGAAACATCAGGTTTAGACTCAGTTTTGTTATCAGAAACAGATCCTTCAACTTCGTGCTTTGACTGATCTAAGGATTGATCTGCAGGGGAAGTAGAAATGTTAGTTTTTTCAACATTAATAAATCCTCCTGAAACAAAACCAAATGACTTGCCATAAACCATGAATGGTTCGTTAGCAATCTCCTCTTTAGACAAAGGTTGATACTGATATGTATGATTAAAAGGAGGAGGTACATTATCGTATCCTAAACCCTTTTGCTGATTTCGTTTGAACTGTAGACAATGGTCAATCATATTGGCAACTACCTCACTTGATACATCAAACCTTTTAAAATCAAAATTTGCAGTTTCAAATTGTCTTTTTAATGTATCAAGCTCAGCAATTAACTCATCATTCTGTCTCTTGATATAATCATAATTTTCACATTTGTTACTGTAGTCTTCCTGAAGTCTCCTAAAGTCCTTTATTTTTGTTTCTAACTGGGCCTTTAGGGGTTTCTGTCCTTTCCTGAGTTGGTATCCTTCATATCTTAGGTCGTCAACTTCTCTTTTTAATAAATCAATTTGTTCCTGAAGAAATTTAATCGTAGTTTCACAAGCTGGAGTACATGAAACTTCATTGACCGGAAGGTTTGCGGAACTCATTGTTTTTCCACACTTTAAAGCGTCAAGTTCTTCAATTACAGCAACAAGACTAAGACGATTGAGATCTTTTGTCTTCTTGATGACATCCACGTTCATATCCCACGACTTTGGAAGTGCATTCAGCAGCTTTTTATTTATCTCAGATTTAGTCAAGAAAATCCCAGCTATACTCATCTCAGTAGTAAGTGTAGTAAATCGCTGCAACTGAGCTTCCAAGGTTTCTCCAGGGATATAGTTGAACAAGTTGAATTTTTGTCTTAACATATCCTAACTCTCTTTCATGTCTTCATTTCCCTTCTTGACCTCAAAAGCCATTAAAAACACAACTAGAAGCCAAAATCAAACTTAAAAGTCAAACTTAAAAAATCAAACCGAAAATCTAAATTTGAAAATTTAAAAGTCAAACGAGAAAACAAAGTTTAAAGTCAAATGTCAAATTTTAAAAGTCAAAGTCAAAATTTTAAGTAAAAAGTCAAAATTTAAAAACTAAAATTTTTGGTTGAAAATGGAATTTTAAAATAAAAGATTTTGAATTTGGGTTAAAAGTGTGAGATTTGCGAAATTGGGTTCGAAAGAAGTAGCCTTTTCAATTAAATTTTGAAGAGAAAAACCATCCAGCAAGCTGGATGAGATGGAGAGGCGTTGTACTTTAGAATCAGGGGACCAGGGTTCGATTCCTGGCACCGTCAAAATCGATTCCCCATTGTTTTTTAATTGTAAACAAGCTGCTTGTGAAGACTATATGATTTAAGTTTCGAAGTCTAGTAGCGTGTGACTAGTTGGTTCAACCGGTAAGGCGCTAAGTGAAGAGGGAGTCCATTCGTGTTCGAATCTAGTTAGCCTCAACATTCCCTTTCCCTTTTTTTAAGTATAGAGATGCTGAACAAAGATGGGCCGTAAACGCGGACCGTATACTCCGGCGTAAACTCCGGGAAACCTAGCCGTAAACGCCGCCGACCGTAAACCCTTCAAAGGCCGTAAACTCTTCGCAGATTACGTGAAAAACAGCGTTTTTCACCTCTTTTTGCTCCAAAACTCGATCAAAAACTCGTTTTTAGGAAAAACGCGAAGAAAAAACCCCCCTTAATTTTCAGAGATCTATCCAAAAACGCAAGAATCTTTCAAAAATAAGATCAACTAAGCTCCAGATCAGACAAAATTGACTGATACAATCCAAGCTCTGATATCAATTGTAAGTCTCTAATCTGCTTATGTATCGATCAGATCCAATTGATGGTGCGGAATCCCAATCAATTGGATGATGTCAGATCAAATAGAAGAGAAGGAGAAGAAGAAGATGATGAATCTTGTATGTATTGATATGAATGAAGATCCGGATACAAGATTCACACACACTAACACACACTCTCTTTTCTCTCTCTCTAGAACACCTTCAAATACACACACTTAAGTTCCTCTAGTCTTACTACAATTATGCACTCCTCACCCTATATATAGTAGACATGAGAAACATGGGCCGTGAATGGGTTTACGGCCGTAAACCTGTTTACGGCCGTGAATGGGTTTACGGCCGTAAACCTGTTTACGGCCGTAAACACTGACCGTAAACACATATATGGCCGTAAACACTGAGTTGTTTACGGTCCTAGACATAAAAATACATTTTCCTAGAAAAGCAAAGTAAAAACCATAATTTTGACCCAAGACATAGTGTCCGTTTGACTCCTCACGTCATGAGAATTGATGCTCACGTCGTGAGCCCGTTCCGCAGACTTGCCATCTGCATTCTAGCCTTGAAAAGTGGCGTTTTGACTCCTCAAGTCGTGACAATTAGTGCTCACGTCGTGAGCCCAGTCAGATTAGGGTTTCTGACACGTGTCATGCTCTCAAACAGCTACAACTTCTGAAGGCCATAACTTTATCCGAGTGTAAGGTAATCTGGGTTTGGGTCCATCGGGTCCGGGTAAACCGGGTTTAAGAATCGAAACCGGTGTTAGGAACCAAAACCACTTTTAGGGGCGAAACCGGTTTCTTTGAAAATATTAAAACATGCATATGTCATTTATTTCAAGTCGGATTGACATGCGATTTTTTAGAACGTGTAGTTTAGAGTTTGTAAATGATTTTAGACTATAAGTTTACCATTTTTTGTTTTATATTCAATAACTTACAGCCCCCCCCCCCCAAAGTCAAGATATCAAATCTGGAAGTTTTTAGCTTTTTCAGCTTTTTTGTATTCTGTAAAAATTTTAAAACATTCATATCTAATTTGTTTGAAGTCGGATTGACAAGCGTTTTTTTTCAAAATACAATTTAGAGTTTGTACAAGATTTTAGACTATAATTTTGTCATTTTTGGTTTAATATTCAATGAATTATGGTCCCCCAAAGTCGGGATATCAAAGCTGAAAATTTTAAACTTTTCAGATATTTGTTTTTGTACTTTATATTTTGTGAAATTGTTAAAACATGCATATCTCATTCGTTTAAAATCGGATTGTGACAACCCGTTATTTCCTTTTAATAGGATTCTAAACTACAAGTGTGTTTATTTATCTTATATACAAATACATGTGGAAAATCATGGTGAAGTTGTTAGATTAGTGTCTAAGCCCGTAACTATATTTGGTAAGTACTTGACCCGGTTGTGCATGGTCCTTTTCGGTTGCCTTCACCATAGCAACTTGACAGTGTGATTTATGAAGAGGGAGAAGATATTATTGTATTAATATATTATGTGAATAATATATTAAAGGAATAATTATATTATTTAATTAATATTAGTCATAGATTAATTAGGAATTAATTTGGTGACTAAAAGAGATTAATTGAATAAAGGGGCTTAAACTGTCAAATATGTGATAGTTGTATTTTGTGCTAGGAAACCCTTATGGATAAGGGGTAGACGAAATTATGGGAAGGATCCCATCAAGATTTCGTCCATGGCCTTAATCCAGAAGGTTCCATGGGCTGCTTGGTGATTAAGTTGTCCATTAGGGTTTTGGCTGAAACCCTAGAAGCTCATAGTATAAATAGACCCCTTGGGTTGTAGAAATCGGCTACACTTGCTTCCTTGGAACCCTAGGGACGATTTCATACCTCTCTCCTCTCTCCAAATCATCCTCTTGCTAGTTGGTGTTTGTAAGCCATTAGAGGAGTGACAATTGTGACTCTAAGCTCCAAGACAAGAAGAATCAAGCAAGCTACAAGAGGTAATCATCTAGATCTGAGTTTCTTATGTCAAATTCAAATTGTATACACTAGATCTAGGGTTTGCAAGACTTGGATAAATTGTATGTTCAATTAGAGAAACCTAGATCCAAGCATTAGGGTTTGCATGTGCACATAGGAAAGTTCTTATGGCTCAAACCCATCAGTAGTATCAAAGCTTTGATTGATTTCTATTGAATTGATGCATTGTTTATTTGTTCAAGATTTGAATAATCATTTTTTCTGCCCCCTGACTGACAGACTCGGCGAGTCCCATTGTGGACTCGACGAGTAGGATGAACTCGACGAGTCCATAAAGGGACTCGGCGAGTCGGAGCGTCTGTCAGAGTGATTTTCGGGATTTCTTGCTGTTTTACTTAAGGATTCTTACCTAAATCGTTTTGGTTTAATAAAATCCGAATTTTATCACCTGTTTGACAATATCCTCAACAAAACAAAATATAATTACCATTTGTTTAAATAATAAATTCCTTATTTGATAATAATTGATTATTTGAATTAATTGTTGAATTATCTTGCAAGTAATATTGACTAGGTCAAATTTAGATAATCATTAAATTAATTGGTTAATTTATATTATTTGCTATTTGATCCTTTGTGTTTTGAAAAGTTCAAAACTTGTCCTCAAGTTTTGAAATTTAAATTTTGTGATTAAAAGTTTAATTTGAACTATTTAAATTTCAAACCTTAGAATTTTACAAGTTTTAAAATTCAACCTTATACTTTATAGTATTACAAGATTAATATATATATATATATATATATATATATATATATATATATATATATATATAACTTAAATGCTAGTCTTACCGTTAGTAGGCGTCATTCACGAAGCCGATATATAATGGGGTATAAGGTTATGGCCTATAAAATGGTCGTTTAATGGGTGTCCATTCTCACCCACCGCTTCCTTGATTGGTGGAGGGTCGTTAGCCGAACGGGTAGGATAGGGCAAACTTTCCTCATTTAAAAGTATAATTAATCTATATAAAGTAACCAAATGTTTTTACAAAATTCCCAATCTTAGTTACTTTAGGCAAAAGTGAATTTGATGCAATTCCATGAAATTACACTTTGTACCCTTGCTAAGACGTTAATGGAGCGTGTGTGGTTAACCGGCACATTAATTGGGTTCTAAGCAAAGGTGGCAAAGGATGACTCATTGTTTGTCATAGTTCAATGGAGCATGTGTGGTTAACCGGCACATCGAATAGGTGACTGTAACAATGAGGGCACCATGTACATTTGCATGGTTATTCACACCCGCTTTGTGATCCTCGGCATTCCAGTCACAAACTAGAGGGGCATATCAAGATTTAAACATGCCATTGAAAAGTTCAATGAATCTCAAAGTATCTAGGAGTTTTTCAATACATTTAAAACCTAATCTCTTTTTCATTTTTCATGGTGGAGAATTAGTGAATCGACATTCACTTGCCTTCAAATTATTTACTTGTTAGATTACGACAACCCTTTTCTAATTTGTGAATAATGTTGTTGGTTCCTAGCCCTAATTTCTCATTTGGGTGATTAATTGGGGAATTTCGTTTCTATTCAACTTTGTTCTTTTTCTTTTTCAGATGTCGAACGCAAACAACAACGCTTCTGGTTCAAACTCCTCTGGTTCGTTCTCAGTCATGAACTTGTGTGGGAAAGTGATCTTTGATGGGACCAATTTCAGTAATTGGATCCGCAACATTCGCATCGTCACTCGCTACGAGGACAAAGAATATGTCCTCGATGAGAAGCTAAAGGAGATTGACATCGACATTGCTACCGCTGAAGAGATCGCGGCCTATGAGGCCCACGAGCGTGATGCCACGAAAGTCCATTGCATTATGCTAGCGACTATGACTGCAGAACTCCAGAAGTCCTATGAGGACAAGTACCCCTATGAGATGCATCAGGATCTGCTGGAACGCTACCACCATAGGGCTAGGTAAGAAAGGTACGAGATCATCACTTCGATGATCACTACCAAAATGGGTAATGGAGAGTCCCTTACCGCTCATCTGCAAAAGATGCAGAGATATGTCGATCGTCTGCTGAAGTTAAATGTGAACTTCGATGAAGAGCTGGCAATTGATATTATCCTTCACTCATTGCATTCCTGCTATAGCTAGTTCCGCATGACCTACCACATGAATAAGGAAGAGGTCTCTTTGAGCAAGCTTCAGGGCTTGTTGAGGACAGCTGAGAGCAACCTCAAGGATAAATCTGTTGCATCAACTCCAACTCCTGCTGCTGCCCCTGTCTTGGCAATAGGGCAAGGGAAGGGTAAGAAGAGGAAGGCTCCCTCAAGGGGCCACCACAAGGGAAAGTCCCAAGATGGCACCTCTTCTAGTGGGAACAAAGTTGGTTCTGCTAAACCCAACTCAAACCCTAAGGAGGCAGAGTGTCACTACTGCCACAAGATAGGGCATTGGAAGAGAAGCTGCCCAGAATATCTGAGGCCATCAAGGATGGGAAGATCAAGCCATCTTTTGCAGGTATTTACACAGTTAAATCTAATGGTTTATCACATGCTACTTCTTGGGTTCTTGATACAGGATGTGGTTTTCACATATGTTCTGATTTGCAGGGACTAAGAAGAAATAGGGATGTGGAGCACGGAAGGATGAACCTGATCATGGGAAACAGAAGAACGTCGCCTGTCACCAAGATTGGAGTATATTCCTTAGTGCTTAGTAATGGATTAGATTTAGATTTAAACAATTGTTGCTATTCGCCAGATATGGCTAGAAACATCATTTCATTTCATGGTTTATATAGACAAGGTTTTAGATATTCATTTGATAATGAAAAGGGTTCTATTTATGCTTATTTTAATAATGTTTTATATTTTGAAGCATTACCTTGTAATGGAATATATGAAACTGTGATGGTTGTAGATAACTTAGGAAATGATGTATTGTGTGTGGATTCTTCCAATAGTATGGATAAAGCATGTTTGTGGCATTCTCGTCTTGGACATGTCAACAAGAAACGCATAGCCCAACTCCAAAAGGATGGAGTGTTGGAGTCATTCGACCTTAGGGACGAAGACGTGTGCGAGTCTTGTTTACTTGGAAAGATGACCAAGTCACCCTTCACTGGCACTTGTGCAAGGGGTGAGGGTTTATTGGATCTCATACATACAGATGCATGTGGACCCTTTAGATCCACCACAAGGGATGCGAATCGCTTCTATGTGACTTTCACATACGATTATAGCAGATATGGGTATATCTACTTAATCAAGCACAAGTCAAAAACCTTTGAAAACTTCAAAGAGTTTAAACAAGAAGTGGAGAATCAGTTGGGCAGGAAAATCAAGATGCTTCGATCTGATCGAGGTGGAGAGTACCTAAGTCTTGAATTCCACGACTACCTCAAGGAATACGGAATAGTTTCGCAATTAACGCCACCTAGGACACCGCAGTTGAATGGTGTAGCTGAGAGGCGTAATCGAACCTTGCTGGACATGGTTCGTTCCATGATGAGTCATGCTTCACTACCTATCTCATTCTGGGGGTATGCCTTAGAGACTTCCGCTCATATCCTCAACTTAGTCCCTACGAAGAAGCTTGCCAAAACACCTCACGAAATGTGGACAGGGAAGGCTCCCTCGTTGGCACATATCAAGGTTTGGGGTTGCGAGGTTTTCGTAACACGAGAAACTCACGACAAGCTCGAACCTCGTAGTGAGCGATGTATTTTCATTGGCTACCCACAGAAATCCTTTGGATATCTCTTCAATAGACCAAGTGACAATGTTGTCTTCGTTGCAAGGAGAGGGGTTTTCCGAGAGCGAGAACTCATAAGCCAAGGAGATAGTGGGAGGCAAATCGATCTTGAAGAGCTTCAAGAGTCGAGCGATGAAGGAACCTATAACACTGGCGCTCAACCCGAGGAGGAAACTCCGGTTGAACCAATTGACGAGTCCTTACCTCTTAGACGTTCCGAAAGGGTTAGTGTTCCACCCCAGTTTTATGGTTTTCATATTACTACAGAAGGGGATACGTTCATTACTGATAGTACACTAGTGAATCTGGACGAACCTAACAGCTATAAGGAAGCCATGGCAGGCCCGGAGTCTGCGAAATGGAGAGAGGCTATGGATAGCAAGATTCAGTCCATGTATGACAACCATGTTTGGAATTTGGTTGACAATGTACCAGGTCGTAAGACGGTTGGGTGCAAATGGATCTTCAAGAAGAAGACTGGCGTGGATGGGAATGTGCACACTTATAAGGCGCGATTGGTTGCGAAGGGTTTCACTCAAACTCCTGGAATTGACTATGATGAAACCTTCTCACCAATTGTGAAGATAAAGTCTATCAGGGTGATGTTGGCCATTGCTGCATTTCATGACTATGAAATATGGCAAATGGATGTCAAAACCGCTTTCCTTAATGGGAAGTTGGTTGAGGATGTTTACATGGCTTAGCCAGAGGGTTTTCTCAATGCGAAGCATCCCAATATAGTGTGTAAGCTTGAGAAGTCCATTTATGGACTTAAGCAAGCGTCTCGCAGATGGAATCTTTGTTTTGATGAGAAGGTCAAAGAGTTTAGTTTTCTGCGAAGCGAAGATGAATCATGTGTATATGTCAAAGCCAGTGGGAGTTTAGTAAGCTTTCTTGTATTGTATGTCAACGACATACTACTCATAGGAAACGACATCCCGACACTGCAGGAGGTTAAGTCCTGGCTCGGGAAGTGCTTCGATATGAAGGACCTCGGACAGGCTTCCTATATTTTGGGAATAAGGATAGTGAGAAACAGAAGTAAGAGACTAATAGGACTTAGTCAGAATACTTACTTGGACAAGGTACTAAAACATTTTCGTATGGAGAATTCAAAGAAAGGGGAGTTACCAATCCAAAGTAATGCCAAGTTGAGTAAGACTCAAAGTCCGAGTACTGAAGTCGAGATAGTAGAGATGAGCCGAGTACTTTACGCTTTCGCAGGTGACTCAATCATGTATGCAATGACTTGTACTCGCCCTGATGTGGCCTTTGCTTTGAGCATGGTCAGTAGATATCAAGGGAACCCTGGCAAAGCACATTGGATCGCAGTCAAGAATATTCTTAAGGACCTTCGGAGGACCAAGGAATGGTTTCTAGTCCTCGGTGGGAGTGATGACTTAAAGGTGCGAGGGTACAGTGACGCCAGTTTTCAGATCGACAGGGACAACTTCCGTTCGCAGTCGGGCTGGGTCTTTACCCTTAATGGAGGAGCAGTGACTTGGAAAAGTTCCAAACAGGAGACCGTAGCTGATTCAACGTGCGAATCAGAGTATATAGCGGCGAGCGAAGCTTCAAAGGAGGCGATATGGTTGAAGAACTTCATTGGAGACCTTGGAGTTGTGCCAGCCATAAAGGAGCCTATGGAAATTTTCTGTGATAATGAAGGAGCGGTTGCCTTGACCAAGGAACCATGAGATCACGGTAGATCTCGACATATCGACAGAAAATATCACTTTATTCGACATCGGGTTGAAGGACTCCTCGTAGTAAGGAGGGTATCGTCAGAAGATAACCCAGCAGATCCGCTTATGAAGGGACTGAGCAGGGTTAAGCACTTGCAGCATGCTAGGAGCATCGGGCTGAGGGACGATATAAGTTTAGATTAGATAGTTTAGAAACGTGTAATAGATAAATTGTAATTAACATTCGATGATTAAATAAAAGAGTATTATTTATTAGTAATGTTACTGTCTTTGTTGGATCAGGTGTCTAAGTTCATACCTATTTCTGGGTTGTACTTGACCCGACCCGGCATGGTCCATTTGGGTTGCATGGCATCATGCATTTGGATAAACTAAAATGAGAGAAATAACACTTATGGTTTATTAATATATATTATAAGTTCTAATATATTAATAATATTATTTAATTAGTATTGATCAAAAATTAATCTAGGATTAATTAAGTGATCAAAAGATGACTAATTAAATATATGGGTTGATTATGTAAATCATCCATAACTTGTTTAGTGGGCTAAAGGCTCCATGGATTATCAAGTTGGACTAAGGTTCATAGGATGCTCCACGGATGCTCTATGGGAGTTACAAACCCATGGGTCATGGAAATGAAGAGCCATGTTACATTAGGATTTACATGATGTAACCCTAATTGTAACACACTATATAAAGGATATGAAGCTCACCAAAATTGGCACTAGAAGCAAGATTGAGGGCAAGCCGATTTCTAAGTGTGACATTCTCTCTCAAAGTTTATTCCAAGTGCATTTGGTGTTGTGTGAAACATTTGAGGCATCACACTTGGGGTGCTAGGCTCTCAAGGTCTTCAAGGAATCAAATCAACTACAAGGTATGTAATTCTAGCCATCTTTTATGTTTAAAGTTCCCCATGTATGCTAGATAGGATTATGAACCTTGAAAGTATTTTGCATGTATTTTAGACAAACATAGATCCAAGGTTTTCTAGGGTTGCATGTACACTTAGGAGTGTTAGAATGCTCAAAACCCAACAGTGGTATCAGAGCCTAGCCTTGTTTGTTGATACTTGATGCAAAAATGTCAAAAAAACTCGTTTTTTATGCATTCTGCAGCATGAACTCGCCGAGTCCATGGGGGGACTCGACGAGTCCATGACCAAACTCATCCTACTCATCGAGTAGGTTCTTGCACTCGACGAGTAAGAGCCCCTGAGTGCAGTTTTTTGAGTTTTGCTGCTGGAAATGGACTAGAAACATTACCCTAAACTATTTTGGTGTTTTAAAACTTGTTTTTGATGGTGTAATGGTTGTTCTAATCCATTTACAATGGCTAATATCAAAATTACATGATTATATGTGTTCATATTTTCTTGAAATTTTGATATGACTATTTTTGTTCTTATGAGTTCTTGATAGATCATAGGAATTACTTGTTTAATGCTTAATTCATGATCTTTATGTGTTTTAATGGAGTCCATAACTTGTCCTCAAGTTATGGATTACCAAAAGTAATTCCTTTAAAGTCCATTAAAGAAACACATAGGTTACATAAAAATGAAAAGTCACTCATTTTATTAAACCATTAACTCATAAGTTATAAAAGATGAAAAGTTTTGAAAGTTACAAAACTTGCCCTCAAGTTTTGGAACATGTAAAGTCACATTAAAAACTTTAGTTCCAACCCCTAGAATTTTAAAAGTTAAAATTCAACCCTTATACTTTATAATATTACAAGTTTAATAATAATTATATATGTATAAGATTAAGTCGTTTTACCATTAGTAGGCCTCATTCACGAAGCCAGTCTATAAGGGGGGTATAAGGTTGTTGCCTATAAAATGGCAGCTTAATGGGTGTCCATTCTCACCCACCGCTTCCTTGATCGGTGGAGGGTCGTTAGCCGAACGGGTAGGACAAGGACTTGAAATCTCCCTTCATTAAAAGTATGAATGATTATTATAAAGTAACTAAATGTTTTATAAATTCCCAATCTTAGTTACTTTAGGAAAATGTGAATAAGGTGCTAATCCATGAAATTACACTCTGCACTTTGATTAAGTCGTTGGTGGAGCGTGTGTGGTTAACCGGCACACTAACTTGGACTTAACAAGGTAGGCAAAGGGTGACTTAAGGTTTTTCATAGGTCGGTGGAGCGCGTGTGGTTAACCGGCACATCGATTAAGTGAAAAACATTAAGGGCACCAAGTAATTTGCATGGTTACTTCACACCTTGTTTTGTGATCCTCAGTATCCCAGTCACAAAACATGAAGGGCACACTCGAGATTGAAACATGCCATTGAAAGTTCAATGAATCTCAAAAGATCTAGGAGTTTCAAATCCAATTAAAACCTAATAATTTATTTCGTTTTTCATGGTGGAAATTGGTGAATCGTCATTCACCTACCTTCAAATATTTTATAGCTTGGATTACGGCATCCCTCTTCCAAGTTATAAAATATTGTGTTGGGTCCTAGCCTTAATATTTCATATTGGGTGTTATATTAAGGATTTAAATCAACTAACTTGAAAATATTCCATTGCAGATGTCTGGTTTAGACAACTATGATCTTCCCAAATCTCATGGAAATCATATTTCTCTACCTCCACCTCCTCCACTTATTCTCCCTGACCCACAAGCCCAAAGACTTGAAAGGTTCAAGGTCACTCAAGATCTACTAGAAATGAAACATAAAGATGGAAGACCTGTGTGCACTCATGTCTTAAGAATGAAGTCACACATTGACAGGTTGAGAATGTTGGGTGTTGTTATTTCAAGGAAGTTTGCTATTGACTGGGTTCTTTAGTCACTTCCTGAGTCGTATAGTGAGTTTATTAAAGACTACTATGTGACAGATCACGACATGACCCTAATAGATCTATCTTATTTGCTTATTGCTGCTGAGTCAGAAATGATGTGGCGCAATGGTCAAGAAAATATGGGTGGAAGGTCTATTTCTCAAACTTCCATGGACATTGACAATGGTAACATTGGAAGTCCAGAAAAGCTTTCCCTTCCCAATGGAAAGGAATCGGCCTTGGTCAACCCGGTTGACCAAAAGGTAAAGGGAAAAGCTAAGTATGTGATAGTCCCATGTACCATTCCCAAAGAGTCCATATGTTTTCATTTTCAAGAGAAAGGGCATTGGTTGCGAAACTGCCCTAACTACCTGAAAGATCTAAGAGAGAAGAACAAATCAAGAAGATTTGACTCTACTTCAGGTAAGTCCAGTATCTAACTCTATTATGTTCCTTATTGATGATTCTTAATACAAAATGTGACTCGGTTACATTTTTTTTGTGTTTGGCAGGATCAAGCAAAGGGAAGGAAACTTAAAGGAAAGGTATGTTGAATCTGATCGCGAAGATGGATTTCAATCGCATGGTTTGAAGATCGGATTCTTGAGCTACTACTTAAGAGTTATGATAGATTGCTAGAAAAATATGTAATAGCATAGTTTTCATTTAAAGTTGCATTGTAAGGATAAGTTTTACGCATTTATTAAATAAATAAAATTTTGTTTTACTTTATTTTATATCTCCTTGCAATGGCATTTATGGAAAATTGATGTTTGTATGGTTCTAGCAATAAAGGAAATGTGGATTTGATTCTATCATTTGTGGTAATGTCAAAATTTACCAAATAAGGAATACTCTCATCAACCAAGTTTCATGTGGACCGAAACTTGGAATCATGCAAGTTGTATAGTATGATGAATGAGAACCTTCAGCTTTGGAAAAAATTAAGACTAATTCCTTGTTCACATGTGTATGTGAGTCAAGTGAAGGACTAAGGGATCGAGTACACATTCTTGTGCACTAGTCAAGTCCACCACAAAAGATTGATAAGACTATTCGTCATGATTTACAAAGGTTTAGTAAATATGGTTATACTTACAAGTTAAGTATAATTCTGAAACATTGGAATAACTTCGATGTATGACAGAACGAATGAGAAGAATCAAATTAGGCAGAAGGATAAAAGTTTCTCAAATCTGGAAAGATGGGAGAGTACTTTAGTATCATGTGATCATCTTAATGATTAAGAAACCATGTCACAATTGATCCTCTAAGGACATCTTAGTGCATTCCTATGGCTAAGAAGAGGAATCAAGAATTGCTGAATTGGTTGAATCAAGAAGATGAGTCATACTTCGTTCCAAAACAAGTCTTAGAGTCATACTCCAAGATTGTAAGTTGAGTGACATATCTTAAAGAAAGGTTTTAACACTTGTCAAATGTGAGAGTAAAAGTGTCCTACTCTTGTACATTTGAAATTGGTAAGTTGTGATGTTTTGGATAAAACAAAGACCAACTAAGGCCAATTGTGCGAAGTGTTTCTCTTGATAAAGAATCCACACTATCTCTTGAATATTTGGCAAGTGAGTCTTATATGTCAAGAGGACAGTGGGAGTCTTAAAGATCTTGGAAAAAGGCTTCTAGATCTAATCATGAAGGAAAAAAAAACTATAGTTTATCACTAGCACACGACTTGAGGTTTATAACCTATCGTGTTGACATATTCTTATTTCTATGCCCATTCCAGTTAAAGTTGGCTTTGCATATGAGTTTTGAGAGTTCTCAATTGGTGGCATAACAACCTGGAAGCAATGGAAGGCCCTTGTGCTGCCAGGTGGCAAGAAATTAAGATTGAGTTCAATTCTTATGAGTTTGGATTTGTCATTATTCTTGTCTTGTGATTATGGTTTTGACAAATTCACATGGATAAGAACACATACACCATAAAATATAAGTATCAAGGTTTCTCTCCGATTCATGGAAAAGATGGTGAGGAAACACTTTCACTAAGAAGGTTTTAAGAAGATAACAGTTGTGATATTTGCATTCTCAAAGTCGTTAGTGGAGCGTGTGTGGTTAACCGGCACACTAACATGGACTTGTGAGTAATGGCAAAGGTCTAAACAATTGAGACTATGATTACGACATTCCTTTTCATAGTTCTAAAAGTGTTTAGACACACATATGTGCTACCTAACGAAAGGTGTGTGATTTTGATAAAGTATTATCAAAAGCATCTCGTATCAGAAATGTGAACTTTGGTAAGAAGGTCAATAAAGTATTGATTTCTAGAAGTCCAGCTAATTTCTGAGTACATGTCGAAGCTAGTGGGAGCATAAGTATTATGCTAATAATCATCAAGCAAGTGGGAGCATGATAATTATGATAAGTGTTGCAAGTTAGCAATGTTAATTATAGAAAACAAAAGGTTTCAATTGGGAAAAGTTGTTTTGCTATAATTAAGGGAGGGAAAATTATACTTCACTTCAATTCTAAAAGCTTAGATTGAGGTTTTAATCATATTTAGTCAAGGATATATATATATATATATATATATATATATATATATATGAATTTCATGTTGGAATGGCTCAACATAAAGAAATTCTATATATGGGTCCATTATTTGCGTTCTAAAATTCAATTATGATTACGGCATCCCTCTTCATATTCTGAATTATGAGAACTTGATAAATAGAAATAGAAATATTATAGCAAAAGACTGGTCTAGTATCATGTCTTTATGAATTGTGTCCCGTATGCTTCGGATATAGGATCGATTGCATGTGCTATAATATTCATCTGTTCTAAATTTTTCCAAATGCCTAGAGCATTAAGAAGGAAAAAGTACTAGAACTAGATATGACTAATTTGATTAAGTAATTGTTGAGGACAATCTACGGCTTACCAAAGATTGGTTACTCATGGACAGTTGGAAGTATAGTGTTAATTTTGGAAGGACCATATTGACATATTCTGAAAAGAGGCAACTCTTGTTCAAGAGTAATAGTCAAAAGGGAATATGGAAATGTTGCCATAGGTGGAAGCTATTCATTAAATCTATGTAAGATTAGGAAACTTAATGCAAGAAGAATGTTCAAAGCAATGAACTTTAGATATGAGACTTCGTGTCCATGGAATTGATCTCCATTGGAATACTCTATAATGTTTGTTGACAAGTCTTTGTGACTTTGTGCATAATCATTACAAGAGGACCATTGCATATAAGTTTAGAATATAACAGATTTAAGTAAATGCCAGGAATCTGGGATTCGTACACTTGCAGTATGGATTTGGGATTGTGAAATGAGAATCATTGGAATTATGTTCAATCGATCTATTTCACAGAGTAAAGATCATAGACAAACTTAGTGTGCATACTTGATGTATGGCATAACTAATGTTTAGACAAACATAGTGTGCATACTGGGTGTATGGCATGACTAGTGTTTAGAAAACATAGTGTACATGCTCGGAGCATGGGACAGCTATTGTTTTAATTCAAGTATAAAGTTGATAGTTTGAAGCAATATACAATGAATAATGTGAAATCAATATGGTGATAAATAAAAAGGTGGTTTTATTTATATTCATAAGTTCTAAGACCATAGTTGATTCGATTATTCTTGTGTTTCACTTTGCATGTTTTGACTTCCAGAATAACTAAGTCGCTCTTCCTGAATGACTAAGTTATTCAAACTATCCATAGTCGGTCATATGTTGGAAGTAGATATGAATCACGACTATCATGGGTTGGATTTTAGAGGTCTAAGATGTTGGACAAAGTGGTGCTACAACACTCATGAATGCTCATAAGTTCTGAGTATTGGATTCAACCCACGCTCACTGGTATCACTTCATGGAATTTTATCTCGAGTGATCGTGAGACGGTAATATCATATAAGTCTTCAAACCTAGAGATATGACTTGTTGCCTATGAATTGGTTATATATTGATCATACGAAAACGTATTGGTAACTCGATGTTATAAAACGTGCCTTTGTGTATGATTCAACAAGTAGTAGAACAAGCATATGAGTCGAAGTTTATCTGTTCCTTCTTGGATTAGAAACGATATCTGGGCCCCTCGATGATTGTGTTTTGACCTATGTACCGGGCCCGGTCAGAACTAAGTTGATCTGTTCACTTAAGTTCTATGTCAAACAAATCGAAAATCGGGAAACAAACTACTGGACAATAAGTAAGACATTGTTCCATGTATTTGTCCGGCTGATATCTAGAATAGAGGATTATGTGATCACTTATCTTAAATGGAGTATCATTATCATCTCAGTTCCACGAGACCTTGAAAAGAGCTACGATTGCTGATCGGTTCCAGAAGTCATACTTGCAGTTATAGTTATTAGACTTATCCAAGTGGGAGACTGTTGGATTAGGTGTCTAAGTTCATAACTATTTCTGGTTTGTACTTGACCCGACCCGGCATGGTCCATTTGGGTTGCATGGCATCATGCATTTGGATAAACTAAAATGAGAGAAATAACACTTATGGTTTAATATATTATAAGTTCAAATATATTAATAATATTATTTAATTAGTATTGATCAAGAATTAATCTAGGATTAATTAAGTGATCAAAAGATGACCAATTAAATATATGGGTTGATTATGTAAATCATCCATAACTTGTATAGTGGGCTAAAGGCTCCATGGATTATCAAGTTGGGCTAAGGTCCATAGGATGCTCCATGGGAGTTACAAACCCATGGGTCATGGAAATGAAGAGCCATGTTACATTAGGGTTTACATGATGTAACCCTAATTGTAACACACTATATAAAGGATATGAAGCTCACCAAAATCGGCACTAGAAGCAAGATTGAGGGAAATCCGATTTCTAAGTGTGACATTCTCTCTCAAAGTTTAGTCCAAGTGCATTTGGTGTTGTGTGAGACATTTGAGGAATCACACTTGGGGTGCTAGGCTATCAAGGTCTTCAAGGAATCAAATCAACTACAAGGTATGTAATTCTAGCCATCTTTTATGTTTAAAGTTCCCTATGTATGCTAGATAAGATTATGAACCTTGAAAGTATTTTGCATGTATTTTAGACAAACACAGATCCAACGTTTCCTAGGGTTGCATGTACACTTAGGAGTGTTAGAATGCTCAAAACCCAACAGTCTTATGTTAATCCTTTACCTATTGTTTCATTTTGCATGTTTTGACTTCCTGAATAATTGAATTATTTAATAATAATCGAATTATTCGAACGGTCCACAGTCGTTCATATGTTGGAAGTAGATATGAATGAAGACTGTCATGAATTGGTGTGTAGATTGTCTAAAGTGTATTAGACATAACAAAAGTTTGATGCAATGTTCATGAGTGCTTATGAACTTGATTTGAGCATTGGAATAAACCCACGCTTGTTGGAATCGCTTCATGGAATTCATCACGAGTGATCGCAAGATGGTAATAACATATGATCTTAAAACCTAGATATATGGTTTATTGTTTGCTAATTGGTTGTGCATTGATAATGCGTAAACACATCAGTAACTTGATGTTATAAAACACATTGTTGTGTATGATTTGATTAGTGAATAGTAAATGCATATAAGTCGAATTTTATATGTTCCTTTTATCCTAAGAGGGTAAAAGTGATATCAGGGCCCCTCGATGATTTGATTTGACTTATGTGTCGAGCCTGGTTAGGACTGAATTGATGTGTTCAGTTAAGTTCTATGTCAAATGAATCTGAGATCGAGAAACTAACTGATGGACAATGAGTATGAAAATGTTCCATGTAATTGTCTGCACGATATCTAGAACAGAGGATTATACGATCCCTTATCTAAAGGACAGGTTTACTGATAAGATCAGAGTTTGACAAGCGTCTTTTGAGAGCTATTATTGCTAATCGAATTAGGCTTGCATTTGTAGTTACTAGACTTATCCAAGTGGGAGACTGTTGGATTAGTGTCTAAGCTCGTAACTATATTTGGTAAGTACTTGACCCGGTTGTGCATGGTCCTTTTGGGTTGCCTTCACCATAGCAACTTGACAGGGTGATTTATGAAGAGAGAGAGAAGATATTATTGTATTAATATATTATGTGAATAATATATTAAAGGAATAATTATATTATTTAATTAATATTAGTCATAGATTAATTAGGAATTAATTTGGTGACTAAAAGAGATTAATTGAATAAAGGGGCTTAAACTGTCAAATGTGTGATAGTTGTATTTTGGTCTAGGAAACCCTTATGGATAAGGGGTGGACGAAATTATGGGAAGGATCCCATCAAGATTTCGTCCATGGCCTTAATCCAGAAGGTTCCATGGGCTGCTTGGTGATTAAGTTGTCCATTAGGGTTTTGGCTGAAACCCTAGAAGCTCACAGTATAAATAGACCCCTTGGGTTGTAGAAATCGGCTACACTTGCTTCCTTGGAACCCTAGCGCCGATTTTATACCTCTCTCCTCTCTCGAAATCATCCTCTTGCTATTTGGTGTTTGTAAGCCATTAGAGGAGTGACAATTGTGACTCTAAGCTCCAAGACAAGAAGAATCAAGCAAGCTACAAGAGGTAATCATCTAGATCTGAGTTTCTTATGTCAAATTCGAATTGTATACACTAGATCTAGGGTTTGCAAGACTTGGATAAATTGCATGTTCAATTAGAGAAACCTAGATCCAAGCATTAGGGTTTGCATGTGCACATAGGAAAGTTCTTATGGCTCAAACCCATCAGAAGTAAGGTGTTAAAGACTAAACACTTAACATAAAATTATTCCTAAACAAATCAAACTTACGTTAGATCAAAGTTAAGGGGTTAAATTTAACTTAATTAAAAGCTTAAAAGGGTGTAATGTGTTTACGGATTTGGGGTCACCCAAACTGTAAACACTTGTTTTGTGGGGGCACCCAAACCGTGAACACCTTAAAGGTGGATCAAATCCGTAAACCCCTAAAAGGGTGAAAATCAAGACGTAAACCCTTATTCTATTGACTCAAATCCGTAAAGACCCCCTCTTCTAGAAGCTCTAGGCCGTAAACCACCCCTATATATAAGTGTTTTGGTGAAAACACTTTCATTTCTCACACTTTCAATCAGTAAACTACCCCAAAACTCTCTCAATCTTCAAGTGGGAACAATTCCTTTTTCTCTCAATCTTCAAGTGTTTACGCCCCTATTCCTTCAAATCTTCATACTTCCCTATCAAGAACATTCAACCCTCATTCAAATCTTCAAACAAATCTTCAAATCTTCATAATCTTCAAGATCCAACCGTGAACACAAACTGCTCCAACCGTAAACCCCATTTTGACATCTAAAAACTTCATTTCCATATTTCCAAATGTAACACCCCGTTTATTTAATAAATAAATTAATTAATTAATGATTGTATAATAGTCCTAAAATCAATAATTATGTAGCAAGGTGTTGGTTTTCGGGAGCCAAAGGTTACAATTTTAGAAGTTGGGGGTTAAAAGTGTCAGTTCTGGATTAGTTTTGTAAATATTTATGAAGGCAGGGGCTATATGGTAACTTCTGGGACTTAATTTGAAAATATTTTGGAAAACTAAGGGCTGAAGGGTAAATTATGGACTTTATTTGAAAATAAATTGTAGAGGGGGGCTATTTGATAACTGTAGGATTGATTATGAAAAGAGTTATAAGAATAGGGGTGTATTGGGTAAATATGAGATCTGTTTCGAAAAGATTTGTATGGAGAGGGACCATTTGTGACATTATGGTAAATTAGCTTAGGGTGTCGGGTATTTAGTTGTTGCATAACCCTAACCCTAGAGGGTTTCACTAGCCGCCACCCTCCTTATACCTTCCATTTCCTAGCCGTCGCCTTCCTTTCTCCTATGTTCCAGCGTCGCCACCGCCGTATCGAGGTCGCTAGCCGCTGAGCCAAGTGCCGCCATCGCCTTTTTAGCTGCGAATGAAGATGAATACCAGCGGAGGCATTGTGCAGTCGGTCGTGGAGAGGGTCGAGTCATAGTCGCCATGCTGCTGTGGTTGCTGCTGCTGGATTACACGCTCACCGTCGGACACCGTGACCTTCCTTGCTGGGTAAACGAGCCATAGAGGATCCGCTGCCCTCGGTTGAAGCCGCTGCCACCATTCCTTCTTCTTTGTTCTTTTCTGTCGTCGTTCACAGCCACACCCGGCTGTTTTCGGTGCTGTTCCAACCACCGCCGTTAACTGCTGCCACTGTCGTGTTCGTCGACGACAAACATCGTCTGACGCCCTTTGGAATTCCGACATCAAGCTGTCGCCAACCACTGCTGTTAGGTGATGCATGGTGTGTGAAATACATGTGTGTCTTAGCTTCACCTAATCGTTTGGTGTTAATATGTGTTGTGCGTGTTTTATCTAGTCGGAAAAGCCACCGCCACCACCGTGAGGTGGTGGCTGCCGCCATGTGCCATCGTCGGCCACCACTAGGTGGTTGTGTGTGTGTGTGTGTGTGTGTTTATATTAGAGTGTGTATATGTGTTATCGAGTTGTATATTGTAAATGGTGCCAAATAATAGTAGAAATCTCAAACCACCACCGTAGGGTGGTGGCTGCCGCCACCGGCCGCCGTGTCGGGTGGCGGTGTGCTTTGCCTTGCCATGTTTGATTCGGTTAGGATGCTTGAAACCCTAATGGGCTTAGAGAAATCATAATGTTCCTAATGAACCCTAATTGGTCAAAGGACCTAGCTATTGGGCCTATTGGGCTAAGATGGGTTGGAAACCCTAATTAGGGTTTGGAAAACCCTAATGCCATGAAACCCTAATTTGGGACTTATCGGGACCGCACCGGAATTATTTAATTAACTTAAAATATTAATTAATAATCATTTCAAATTAACCTAAGGACATGTGGGACTTAATGGATTAAGTCCTTAATGGGTTAAGTAGGAAAACTTAACCCTAATCATCATTTTATGTGAAAATCCTAATTCTACTTGGGCCTTGAGTTGGGCCTTTCCATTGGGCATTGGTAATTGGATTATTTGTAACAACGTAAATTCCAAAACAATTTTTCACTTTTAAAAATATAATTTCATTCATAAATATTATCAATCTCAATGTATCACATATCAAATCCATAAAAACTCCACAAGTGTGTACTGATCATGCCGGCGCCTTCCCGCGATCCTCATTGGTACCTGAAACTCATAACACAAAACACTGTAAGCATAAATGCTTAGTGAGTTCCCCAAAATACCACATATTGTTGGGTTTTTAGTATTCTAACACTCCTATGGTGTACATGCAACCCTATAAACCTTGGATCTATGTTTTCTCTATTGTACATGTAAATATTAACTATTCCAAGGTTTCATCCTAACTAGCATATTATGAAGCACCTATACTACAAAGTTCTAGTTAGATGACATACCTTTTGATGTAGCTTGATGTCTTCAAGCTTTAAGATCTTAGCCCCAATAGTGTGGAAGCCTCAAATGGAATCACAAATCACCAAAACACCTTGGAAGAACTTGAGAGAATATGTATGCACACTAAAATCGGCCCACTCTTATTTTCATACACTTGTGCCAATTTTGTGAGCCAAGGACCCCTTTATATATTATGGAGGATTAGGGTTACATCCATGTAAACCCTAATACCCATGACCTTTCATTTACATAGGATCCATGGGTTAAAATCTCCATGGACCATCCATGAAAGCTTAGCCCAACCTAAATGAACTTGGCCCATTCCATATATATAAGATTCCATATTTAATTAGTTCTTTTTGATCACTTAATTAATTTTACATTAATTCTTGATCAATACTAATTAAATAATATAATTCCATATTAATATATTAGAACTTATAATATATTAATATAAATCATAAATATACTATTCTCAAAAGACTATCCATATAAATTGTGCCGGTGAAGTGCAACCCAAATGGACCATGCCGGGTCGGGTCAAGTACATACCAAATATAGTTATGGACTTAGACATTAATCCAACAGTCTCCCACTTGGATAAGTCTAAAACTATTATTGAGTATGACTTCAAAACCTAACTGGCAATCGTAGCTCTTAAAGCCGCTGTCGAACTCTGACCTTGTCAATGACTTGTCCATTAGATAAGGGATCATATATTCCTCCATTCTAGATATCATATGGACTGAGACATGGATTATAATCATTCTCTCTGTCCATTTGTTGTTTCCCGATTTTCGATTTATGATGACTGACTGATTGAACAAATCAAATCAGTCATGGCTTGGCCAAGCACTCACATGTGTCATCGCTAAATCATCGAGGGGCCCACAGATATCGCTTTTATCCCGAAGGTAAAAGGAATGGATAAACTTCGACTCATATGGCTTGTTCTACTACTTGTTGAATCATACACAAAGGCACGTTTTATAACATCGAGTTACCAAATGCGTTTTCATGCAATCAATGTATAACCAACTCATAGTAACAACTCATATCTCTAGGTTTGAAGAATATAAGATATTATCGTCTCATGATCACTCGTGATAAAATCCATGAAGTGATTCAAATGAGCGCGGGTTGAATCCAATACTCAGAACTTATGAGCACTCATGAGTGTTGTAGCACCACTTTGTCCACCAACTTGGACCTCTACAAACCAACCCATGACAGTCTTGATTCATATCTACTTCCAACATATGACCGACTGTGGATGGTTTGAATAACTTAATCATTCAGGAAGAGCGACTTAGTTATTCTGGAAGTCAAAACATGCAAAGTGAAACACAAGAATAAATGAATCAAATATGGTATCAAACCCTATGAATATAAATAAAAACTTTTATTTATCACCATACTGATTACTCATTATTTATTGTTTCGGTTTATCAACTTTATACTTGAATTAAAAACACTAGTTGTCCCATGCTCCAAGCATGTACACTATGTTTTTCTTAAACAATAGCTTTGCCATACACCAAGTATGCACTCTATGTTTGTCTATGATCCTTACTTTGTGAAATAAACCAATTGAACATAATTTCAATGATTCTAATTTCACACTCCCAAATCCTTATCGAAAAATGTGAGAATTTCAAATTGCTATCATTTATCGAAATCTGTTTAGATTTTAAACTTATATGAACTGACCCTCCTGTAATGAATATGTACAAAGTCACAAAGACTTGTCAACAGTCATTATAAGGTATTCCAATGGAGATCAACTCCATGGAAACTAAGTCTCATATTCAAAGTACATTGCTTTGGACATGCTTCTTGCATTAAGTTTTCTAATCTTACACAGATAACTTCCACCTATGGAGACAACTCCATATTCTCATTTTGACTATCACTTCTGAATAAGAGATGCTTCTTTTCAGAATATGTCAATATGGTCCTTCCAAAATTAGCACTATACTTCCAACTGTCCCTGAGCAACCAATCTTTGGTAAACCTCAGATTGTCCTCGACAATTGCTTAATCATTTTAGTCATATCCAATTCTAGACCTTTTCCCTTCTTAATGCCTCTGGGCATTTGGAAAAATTTAGAAATGACAAATATTATAGCACATGCAATCGATCCTGTACCCAAAGCAAATGGTACACGATTCATGATGTCTCACATAAAGACATGATTCTAGACCAGTTTTTGCTACAATATTTTTATTTGCCATGTTTTCAAAATTTGACTATGAAGAGGGATGCCGTAATCGAATTTTGAGAACGCAATATATAGAATTTCCTTAAGTTGAACCAATCCAACATGAAATTCATATATATATTCTTGACTAAAGATGATTAAGGTCTCAATCTAAGCCTTTAGAACTGAAATGAAGTATATCCTCTCCCTTAATTATAGCAAAACAACTTTTTCAATCCCTGCAGCCTCACGAATTGAAACTTTTGTTTTCTATAATTAACATTTCTAACTTGCAACACTAACAATAATTATCATGCTCCCACTAACATGATGATTATTAGCATAACACTTATGCTCCCAGTAGCTTTGACATGTACTCAGAAATCAGCTGGACATCTAGAAATCAATACTTTATTGACTTTCTTACCAAAGTTCAGGTTTCTGATACGAGATGCTTTGATAAAACTTTATCAAAATCATACACCTTTCCTTAGATAGCATGCATGTGTGTCTAAACAATTTCAGAACTATGAAAAGGGATTCCATAATCATAGTCTCAATTGTTTAGACCTTTTGCCATCTACTTCAAATCTACTTGGTGGAAGTGTTTCCTCACCATCATTTTCATGAATCGGAGAGAAACCTTATGACCCTTAGATTTTATGGTGTATGTGTTCTTATCCATGTGAATCGTCAAAACCATAGTCACAAGACAAGGATAATGGCAAATCCAAACTCATATGGACTGAACTTATGCAATCTTAACTTCTTGCCACCTGGCAGTACAGGGCCTGCCATTGCTTCCAAGTTGTTATGCAACCAATTGAGAACTTTCAGAACTCCTATGCAAAGCCAACGTTAACTGGAATGGGCACAGAATATGTCAACACGATAGGTTATAAACCTCAAGTCGTGTGCTAGTGAAGAACCTCAGATTTTATTCTTGATTAGTTCTTGAAATTCTTTTTAGGATCTTTAAGACTCCCACTATCCTCTTGACATATAAGACTATCTTGCCAAATATTCAAGAGATAGTGCGGATTCTTTATCAAGACAAACACTTCACACAATTGGCCTTAGTTGGTCTTTGTTTTATCCAAAACATCACAACTTACCAATTTCAAATGTACAAGAGTAGGACACTTTTACTCTTACATTTGACAAGTGTTTTAAACCTTTCTTTAAGATATGTCACTCAAGTTACAATCTTGGAGTATGACTCTAAGAATTGTTTTGGAACGAAGTATGACTCATCTTCCTGATCTAACCATTTCAACAATTCATGACTCCTCTTCTTAGTCATAAGAATGCACTAAGATGACCTTTAGAGGACTAATTGTGATATGATTTCTAAATCATTAAGATGATCACAAACATGATACTAAAGTACTCTCCCATCTTTTCAGATTTGAGAAACTTTTATCTTTCTGCCTAATTTGATTCTTCCCATTCGTTCTGCCATACATTGAGACTTTTCCAATGTTTCAGAATTATACTTAAACTTGTAAGTATAACCATATTTACTAAACTTTAGTAAATCAAATAGTCTTAACGAGCTTTGTGGTGGACATGACCAGTGCACAAGAATGTGTACTCGATCCCTTTAGTCCTTCACTTGACTCACACATCTATGTGAACAAGTAATTAGTCTTGATTTTCCAATGCTTGAAAGTTCTCATTCATCATACTATTCAACATGCATGATTCCAAGTTTCGGTCCAATTGAAACTTGGGCGATGAGGAACTTTCCTGATTTGGTAAATTTAGACACTACCACAAATGAAAGAATCAAATCCATTTTCCAATATTGCTGTCAGTGGAATCATATAAACAACAATTTTCCACAAATGCCATTGTAAGGATACTTCAAATAAATAGAATTAAACAATTTTCTTTTATTTTAAAACTTTGCGGAAAAACTTATCCTTACAATCCACATGGAAAATTGTTGTTATCTATTCCTTAGCAATATATCATAACTTCTTAAGCAACTGCTCAAAATTCTGATGCGATCGAAATCCACCTTCGCGATCAGAATCAGCATATACTTCCTTTAAGATTTCTCTCTATTCTTTGATTCTTAAAACATCAACATGTGACCCAGTCACATCATGTAATGAGGATCTCAGAATAGAACTTAATAGAGTTAGATAATGGGCTCTACCTGATGTAGAGTCAAACTTATTGACTTTAACATCCTTAGGTAAATTTGGCAGCTTTGCAATCAACGCCCCTTCCTTTGGCAAAATAAACATATGGACCCTTTGGTAATGGGACTATCTCAGACTTAGCCTTTCTCTTTACCATTTGGTCAACCGGGTTGACTATGGCCAATCCCTTTCCATTGGGAAGAGAATGCTTTTTCTGGATTTCCAGTGTCACCATTGTCACTGTCCATAAAGTTTTTGGGAAGTTGATCTTCTAATCAAATTTGCTTTACTATCGTTCCAAATCATTGCTGATTCAGCAACACCAAGCAAATAGATATGATCATTAAGGTTCATGTCATAGTCTGTTTCATAGTAGTCCCAAAGTAACTCACTATGTGACTTAGAAAGTGATTGAACATCCAACTTTCTCAAGACTTTGACACCCAACTCTCCCGGCTTGTCAATATGTGACTTCATCTCTAAGATGTGATCACACATAGACCTTGCTTGCCATTAGGGCTTGAGTGAACTTGAACTTATGGGTTAGGGAGAATAATTGGAGGAGGTAGACGAAGAGAAGTATGACTTCCATGAGCCAAACTCGGGAAGTCATATTCATTAGGAAAGCTTGGTTTGGGAAGATCATTGTTGTCTAAACCAGACATCAACAATGGGAGAAATTCACGTAAAGTTGATTTAAGTCCTTAATATAACACCCAATATGATATATTAAGGTTAGGACCCAACAAACTATTTTATAACTTGGAAGAGGGATGCCGTAATCCAAGCTATAAAATATTTGAAGGTAGGTGAATGACGATTCACCAATTTCCACCAAGATAAACGAAATGTATTATTAGGTTTTAATTGGTTTTGAAACTCCTAGATTCTTTTGAGATTCATTGAACTTTTCAATGGCATGTTTCAATCTCGAGTGTGCCCTTCAGGTTTTGTGACTGGGATGCCGAGGATCACAAAACAAGGTGTGAAGTAACCATGCAAATATACTTGGTACCCTTAATATTTACCCCTCAATCGATGTGTCGGTTAACCACACACGCTCCAACGATACTATGATAAACATTAAGTTACCCTTTGCCTACCTTGTTAAGTCCAGGTTAGTGTGACGGTTAACCACACACGCTCCACTAACAGCTTAAACAAAGTGCAAAGTGTAATTTCATGGATTAGCACCTTATTCACATTTTCATAAGTAACTAAGATTGGGAATTTATAAGTGTTTAGTTACTTAGTATTTATCATTATACTTATAATGAAGGGAGAATTATAGTCCTTGTCCTACCTGTTCGGCTAACGACCCTCCACCAGTCAAGGAAGCGGTGGGTGAGAGTGGACACCCATTAAACTGCCATTTTATAGGCAGTAACCTTATACCCCCTTATAGACCGGCTTCGTGAATGAGGCCTACTAATGGTAAGACGACTTGCTCTTATACATATAATATATTAAACTTTTAATATTATAATAGTATAAAGGTGTATTTTAGACATTTAAAATACTTGGTGGTTTAATCTATTAATTAAACTATACTCTTAATTTAATTAAATTTAAACCATGTCATTATGGAATTATTAATTCTGTTTTAATTAAACACTTTAATTATCTATTAATAAAGTCCATAAGAATTAATTGAATTATTCAATAAAAACATCATAATTCCAATTATTAAATTCAAAGTTAAAACCATTTAATTAATTGTTTAAGTTATGAACCCAAGAGTTTTAGAATTCAATTCTTTTTTTTTTTATCATAAAAAAACTTTTTCCAAATTCCAAAACTTGAGGGCAAGTTTTGTAACTCTTGAAAACTTTTGGATTCCATAACTTATGGAGTTAAATACTTGTTTTATGATGAAACTTTTCATGTTCCATAACTTAAGAACAAGTTATGGAATTCTTTAAAACATTAAGACCAAGTTTTGTAACTCCATAAAAAACTTTGAATCAATTTTTTTTTAAAAACCTTTTCATATCCATAACTTATGGAGGTTTCAAAAAACTCTTTAGATCAAACTTTTAAAACTAATAAAATAATCATATCATTTTATCTTTTACTAAATTTGACCTAATGCAACTCATATAGAAAATGATTCAAATTTTACAAATAATTAGTTTTTCACAAAAACAAGTAATTATCTTAAAATTTGACAAACGTCATGTTTTTTTTTCCTTTTTTTTTCAACTTGAAAATAAAACATTTACATCAATATAATAGAAAACAACCAGGCTCTGACACCACTGTTGGGTTTTTAGCATTCTAACACTCCTATGGTGTACATGCAACCCTATAAACCTTGGATCTATGTTTTCTCTATTATACATGCAAATATTAACTATTCCAAGGTTTCATCCTAACTAGCATATTATGAAGCACCTATACTACAAAGTTCTAGTTAGATGACATACCTTTTGATGTAGCTTGATGTCTTCAAGCTTTAAGATCTTAGCCCCAATAGTGTGGAAGCCTCAAATGGAATCACAAATCACCAAAACACCTTGGAAGAACTTGAGAGAATATGTATGCACACTAAAATCGGCCCACTCTTATTTTCACACACTTGTGCCAATTTTGTGAGCCAATGACCCCTTTATATATTATGGAGGATTAGGGTTACATCCATGAAAACCCTAATACCCATGACCTTTCATTTACATAGGATCCATGGGTTAAAAGCTCCATGGACCATCCATGAAAGCTTAGCCCAACCTAAATGAACTTGGCCCATTCCATATATATAAGAGTCCATATTTAATTAGTTCTTTTTGATCACTTAATTAATTCTACATTAATTCTTGATCAATACTAATTAAATAATATAATTCCATATTAATATATTAGAACTTATAATATATTAATATAAATCATAAATATACTATTCTCATAAGACTATCCATATAAATTGTGTCGGTGAAGTGCAACCCAAATGGACCATGCCGGGTCGGGTCAAGTACATACCAAATATAGTTATGGACTTAGACATTAATCCAACACATATAACACATATTAGCCACTCGAGGCTATAACGTTGTGGGCCCACTGGCCCTAACTCTGTGGACCCTCTGGTCCTAACTCTGTGGACCTTCCGGTCCTAACTCTGTAAACTCTGGAATACACACAGCATAAATCACATAGAATTAATGCAGTGCAACACATCACATACATAGCATACAAGATACTCTATCACGTAACTCAACTTACCACTCAAGGTAAAGTATAGTGAGAAGACTCACCTCGGATAACTCGGTAAACCTCGAACTCGGAAATACTGATCTAGCCTTCGCCTAATCACATAAAATAATTACTCTAATTAATACAACTTTCAAAGACTAGGCTAATCCCTCTCTAAGTTCTCTAAGAAGGGTAAAAGACCATTCTACCCCTCCAATGGCTCACAAGTCCAAACATTGACTTAACCCTAAAAGTCAACGAAGTCAACTCTAGTCAACGGTCAAACTTGACCAGAATCGTCGAGTGCATACGGGCGACTCGACGAGTCCACGCGGGTACTCTGAATCCTTCTAAGCCTCACTTGGCACGTCGAGTCCCTCCTCCACTCGCCGGGTTACTCTGCAACGAATCGCGGGGCAACCCCGACTCGACTCGTCGAGTCCACCTATGAACTCGGCGAGTTGCTCCCATGACAACACTCAAATGACCTTCTGAGGTCAGATCTACTTCTCTAAACTATAGATCTGACTTCCCCACGACCAATAACCACGTAAAGGTTGAATCTTGACTCACATGCAACGCACCCAAGGCTTCTTTTGGTGAAATAACTACTAAAATGGCCACCTAGGCTCATAACTCCAAAGGGATGGAATAAAGTAGAGTGATAGGGACTCTCTGGACCTCTTAAGGTCCAGATCTAAGAATCATTTCACGTTGGGACCTCACACACTCCAGATTCAAGCTAAATAATGCATAAAGAAACCCTAGATTCCACTAAATCATCATAAACACGAGAATAAGCACAGATTGATACCTCCAACAGATTCCTCTGATCAAATGGAAGTAGATCCAAGCTCCCCAACCCGCCTAGCTTGTCCTTCTTCCTTCCTTCTTGCTAAAACACACAAGAAATGGTGAAAAATGGCCTCCTTTCTCACTCACAAGACTCACAGATGCTCTGGTGCTCTCAACGACAAAGGTAGCCGCAATTAAGGGCCATAAGGTCCTTTAAATAGGGTACAGGCCCGGGGATTTAGGGTTTCAGCCCACAACGCGGACTCGTCGAGTCCACCCCTTCCTACGATATGCTACCCTACCCACCCTGGCGGTCACCCTGAACGGACCACTGTACCGGGGACCCAGCTTACCCCTCTTCCTGAATCGGATCACTCTTTTCCAAGGAGATACCTTCAGGAGTACGAAATCTCCCACCTGGAACTCCAGCTCGGATCGTCGCCTATCCGTATAACTCTTCTGGCGACTCTGAGCTGTCAACAACCTTTGCCTGACCTGTTGTATCTGCTCTGTCGTCTGAAGCACTAACTCAGTGCTACCCAACACTCCCTGCCCGACCTCTCCGCAGCAGATAGGGGTCCGACACTTCCTCCCATACAACAACTCAAAGGGAGGCATACCGATACTTGAATGGTGGCTATTGTTATAAGAAAACTCAGCCAACGGCAAATACGTGTCCCAAATTACCCCAAAGTCCAACACACATGCTCGAATCATGTCCTCAAGCGTCTGAATCGTCCGCTCACTCTGTCCGTCTGTATGTGGGTGGTATGCGGTACTGAAATGCAGCCTCGTACCCAATTCCTCATGGAATTTCTTCCAGAACCTGGAAGTGAATCGCACATCTCGATCTGACACAATCGAGATCGGTACTCCATGTCGCGATACCACCTCTCTCACATACAATTCTGCCAGCCTCTCTGCGGAATAGCTCTCACTGATGGCAAGGAAATGAGCGCTCTTCGTCAGCCGGTCAACGATCACCCAAATTGCATAGACACCCCTCGCAGTCCTCGGCAATTTGGTGATAAAATCCATGGAAATCTGTTCCCACTTCCATTGGGGAACCTCAGGTGGCTGCAACTTTCCATGTGGACACTGGTGCTCGGCCTTAACCCTGCGACAGGTCAAGCACCTCTCCACGAACCACGCAACATCCCTCTTCATACAGGGCCACCAATAGTCTCTCTTCAGGTCCAAATACATCTTAGTGGCCCCGGGATGGATCGAGAACCTCGATCTGTGCGCCTCCTCCATCAGAATGGTACATGCCCCGCCCTCAAATGGCACCCAAATCCGACCCTGAAAGGTCATGAGCCCTCGGCTATCGGCAACGAACTCAGACACCTGCCCGGCCACCCACTCTCTTTTATGGTTCTCCGGCCTCATGGCCTCAACCTGAGCCTCCCGAATGGTGTCCAACACCGGAGTCATCACCGTCAACCTCAAACAAACATCATGTATCGGGGCACTCTCCGCCCTACGACTCTGGGCATCGGCTACAACGTTAGCCTTGCCCGGGTGGTACAGGATCTCACACTCATAATCCTTTACCACATCCAACCATCTCCTCTGGCGCATATTCAGGTTGGGCTGATCCATCAAATACTTCAAGCTCTTGTGATCCGTGTATATGGTACACCGGACCCCATACAAATAGTGACGCCAGATCTTGAGGGTGAACACTACAACCCCCAACTCCATATCGTGAGTAGGATACCTCGCCTCATGAGGCTTCAGCTGCCTCAATGCGTATGCTATCACATGCCCTCTCTGCATCAGCACCACACCCAATCCCGATATTGACGCGTCACAATACACTACAAAATCCTCCATCCCCTCCGGAAAGGCTAACATCGGGGCTTCGCACAATCTCTGGCGAAGTATCTCGAAGGAGGCCTGCTGCTCTGGGCCCCAACTAAAAGCCACGCCCTTCCGGGTCAACCTGGTGAGAGGAACAACAATCTTGGAGAAATCTTTAATAAATCTCCTATAATAGCCGGCCAACCCCAGAAAACTCCTGATCTCGGTGGGGGATCTCGGCACCTCCCAACTCATCACCGCCTCAATCTTGGCCGGGTCAACCAATATCCCATTCTGGTTAACGAGATGTCCCAGGAACTGGACCTCTCGTAACCAGAAATCACACTTGGAGAATTTGGCGTAAAGCCTCTCCGATATCAGAACTCCAAGGATCTCCCTCAAATGCTCCTCATGCTGCTCTCTGGATCTCGAATACACCAATATATCATCAATGAACACTATCACCAAACGATCCAACATCGGTCGACACACCCTGTTCATGAGATCTATGAACGCCGCCGGTGTATTGATGAACCCGAAAGGCATCACCACGAACTCGTAATGCCCATAACGAGTTCTGAATGCCGTCTTCTGGATATCCTCATCACGCACTCTCATCTGATGATATCCAAACCTCAGATCGATCTTGGAGAACCAAGACGCTCCCTGCAACTGATCGAACAAATCATCGATCCTCGGTAAGGGGTAACGGTTCTTGACCGTTAACTTGTTCAACTCCCGGTAATCAATGCACATCCGGTGTGAACCATCCTTTTTCTTTACAAAAAGGATCGACGCTCCCCATGGCAAGCTACTCGGCCGAATAAACCCCTTCCCCAGCAGCTCCTGAATCTGCGAGGATAACTCCTGCATCTCTCGAGGCGCAAGGCGATAGGGCGCCTTGGCAATAGGCGCTGCCCCCGGAACCAAATCGATATGAAACTCTACTTGCCTCTCGGGAGGCACACCCGACAACTCCTCAGGGAAAACATCCGGGAATTCACGCACTATCGGAACCTCATCGACCGATCTTGACCTCTCCGCATCAAACCTCGTATCCATCACATAAGCCACAAACCCACTACAGCCCTGCTGTAGGCTCTGCCTCGCTCTAGCGGCCGAACAAAACGCTGAACCAGAACGAGAACCCTCGCTGTACACCGTAAGAACTCCCCCACTAGGGTCTCGTATGGTCACCAGCTGTCGCTCGCAGTCGATAACCGCTCCAAATCTGCTCAACCAGTCCCTACCCACGATGACACAGACATCTCCCATCGCAATCGGGACCATATCAATCGAAAACTCAACGCCGAAGATCTCGAGTACACATCCCCGAATCACATCAGTGGCATACACCGCTCTCTCGTTAGCTATGGAAACTCGCAGAGGTCGACTCAACGCCTCTCGACGGATACTGATGTGCTGACTAAAGGCTAAAGATACAAAAGATCGACTCGCACCTGAGTCAAATAACACCAAGGCAGGTACAGAACTCACAAGAAAAGTACCTACGCATATCATAATATAAGCACAACATCTCAAACTCAAAATAAATACATGAAAGAATACATACCAGCCACGACATCGGGCACTGCGCGGACCCCCTCCGCTGTCAACTGGAAGGCTCTCCCTTATGCCTTCGGTGCCTCGACCTTCACCCGCTGACTCTCGGTAGCTCGTACAGTAGCAGGGGCAGATCCCTACGATGCTCCCTGTGCTGACCCCCGTAGCTATGGACACTCGGCCTTCCGGTGTCCAGTCTGGTTGCAGTGGAAACAGACTTCAAACCCCTTGGGGAAATCCTTGGCCATGTGCCCCTCCTTGCCACACTTGTAGCAAGACCCTGCTCTACAAATCCCCTCATGACCCTTGCCGCACTTGCCACAAGTGCGGCCCTTCTGGTTCCCTGATCTCGAATCGGCGGGCTTGGCCCGCTTGGCTGCCGGCTGGGACTGTGCCGGTCGCCGATCCCTCCCCTGAGACTCCGCCTCCTCCCTAGCCTGAGTCTCAAGCTCTATCTCCCTCTTCCGAGCATTCGCCTGAAGCTCGGCAAATGTCCGGTACGACGAGTTCGCCACGAACTCGCGGATGTCTCTCCTCAAAATGCTCAAATACCGACTCATGCGTGCCTGCTCGGAAGACACGTGCTCAGGGCAGAACATCACCCTCTCATGGAACATCCTGGTGATCACAGTAATCCTGCTTGAGGGTCAAGAACTCCTGGGCCAACCGTTCCCTTTCCACCGAGGGAACGTACTCATCACGAAACATAGCGGTGAACCTCTCCCAGGTCACCCCGGCAAGCTCTGCAGAAAAATAGTGCGCTGTCACAAACTTCCACCAGTCCTTCGCACCCAAGCGAAGCTGGTTCAGCGTGAACTGAACTCTCAGATGCTCCGGACAAGAACACGTATAGAATCATCCTTCGATGTCAGAAACCCATCTCATCGCAGCAATCGGATCTTGCGTCCCGTCAAACTCTGGTGGCTTCGTGTTGTTGAACTCCCGGAACAGCAACGCATCACTACGCTGAGGTCTAGCAGCAGCAACAACTGCGGTAGCTGCAGCGGCTGCAGCCTCAGTAACCGTTGTGTATCTCTCATCAAAGGTCTCAATTAATGTGGTCTGAATAGACCCAAACATCTCCAGAATCTCTGCGCGGATAGCCGCAGCCACCTCCTCCTTGATCATCTGACGAAGCTCCTCGTCACTCACACCGCTGGTCTCTGGTCTGTGGCGTGTCCCAACCATGATGTCTCTGAAATACAACATAAGAAATATCAAAGACTCACTCGAGCATACTCACACTCGGCAACTCAGCCCTACTTGCTCCTTAGTACCCTAAGGATTCTTACTTGGATTGCACACTGATCCGATGTCTTCAGTAGTACGGGCCTAATACTACCGTCCACGCCGCATCAGTATTCACCCCAAGTCCTTCTCCTAGGATCCCAAATCCAAAGCACTCTACTCTCACTATGAATAGGCTACTCTCTAGCAGACCTCTCATAAGCTCCTCGCTGCTATCTATTCACTCTCAAGCATCTCCCAGCAGCAAAACCCCTAGGCTAAGGCATCACGAATCAGGCCACTCTAGTCCTAATAAGAATAACTAGCCTACTCTAGCATGCATAACATATCATATCATATTTCATAACACATAATATAAGGGTATTTTGGGAAATCACCGTTCGGGCGCTGGCTGATCGCACACACTGCTCTGCTCTGCTCTTTTCAAAACCTTTTATTCCTTTTAGAAAAATTTTGTTTTATTTCGAAAGGTTTCTCAAATCCTCAGTTTGAGTTCAAATGCGCCCGAAGGTGCATCCGAATCCCTCAAACGAAGGCTCTGATACCAACTTCTAACAACGTAAATTTCAAAACAATTTTTCACTTTTAAAAATATAATTTCATTCATAAATATTATCAATCTCAATGTATCACATATCAAATCCATAACAACTCCACAAGTGTGTACTGATCATGCAAGCGCCTTCCCACGATCCTCACTGGTACCTGAAACTCATAACACAAAACACTATAAGCATAAACGCTTAGTGAGTTCCCCAAAATACCACATATAACACATATTAGCCACTCGAGGCTATAACTCTGTGGGCCCACTGGCCCTAACTCTGTGGACCCTCTGGTCCTAACTCTGTGGACCTTCCGGTCCTACTCTGTAAACTCTGGAATACACACAGCATAAATCACATAGAATTAATGCAGTGCAACACATCACATACATAGCATACAAGATACTCTATCACGTAACTCAACTTACCACTCAAGGTAAAGTATAGTGAGAAGACTCACCTCGGATAACTCGGTAAACCTCGAACTCGGAAATACTGATCTAGCCTTCGCCTAATCACATAAAATAATTACTCTAATTAATATAACTTTCAAAGACTAGGCTAATCCCTCTCTAAGTTCTCTAAGAAGGGTAAAAGACCATTCTACCCCTCCAATGGCTCACAAGTCCAAACATTGACTTAACCCTAAAAGTCAACGAAGTCAACTCTAGTCAACGGTCAAACTTGACCAGACTCGTCGAGTGCATACGGGCGACTCGGCGAGTCCATGCGGGTACTCTGAATCCTTCTAAGCCTCACTTGGCACGTCGAGTCCCTCCTCCACTCGCCGGGTTACTCTGCAACGAATCGCGGGGCAACCCCGACTCGACTCGTCGAGTCCACCTATGAACTCGGCTAGTTGCTCCCATGGCAACACTCAAATGACCTTCTGAGGTCAGATCTGCTTCTCTAAACTATAGATCTGACTTCCCCACGACCAATAACCACGTAAAGGTTGAATCTTGACTCACATGCAACGCACCCAAGGCTTCTTTTGGTGAAATAACTACTAAAATGGCCACCTAGACTCATAACTCCAAAGGGATGGCATAAAGAAAAGTGATAGGGACTCTCTGGTCCTCTTAAGGTCTAGATCTAAGAATCATTTCACCTTGGGACCTCACACACTCCAGATTCAAGCTAAATAATGCATAAAGAAACCCTAGATTCCACTAAATCATCATAAACACGAGAATAAGCACAGATTGATACCTCCAACAGCTTCCTCTGATCAAATGGAAGTAGATCCAAGCTCCCCAACCCGCCTAGCTTGTCATTCCTCCTTCCTTCTTGCTAAAACACACAAGAAATGGTGAACAATGGCCTCCTTTCTCACTCACAAGACTCACAGATGCTCTGGTGCTCTCAAGGACGAAGGTAGCCGCAATTAAGGGCCATAAGGTCCTTTAAATAGGGTACAGGCCCGGGGATTTAGGGTTTCAGCCCACAGCACGGACTCGTCGAGTCCACCCCTTCCGAATCGTCGAGTCCCTTCATTAATCCAGTCAGCAATCGCAATCCTACTCGACGAGTCTAAGCGTCAACTCGTCGAGTCCCTCTCTTTAACTCAAAATAAATGATCAAAACATAATACCTGGAAATCCGATGTTACATTATTAATGGGCCATCCAAGAATAATCATATGGACTAGAATATGTTGATGAGCTTAGGGTAAGGCCCATATGAGGGTTTGGGCCCAATTTGGAAAATCGGGCCATAGTTTGGGCCTTAATGATTATATGATATTGGGCCATTAGAATGTCAAATGTTGGACTGAACTAAATGGTTGGGCCTTAGAGTGAGACCAAGTAAAGATTTGGGCCCAATTTGGAAAATTGGGCCATATGTTGGGCTTTGGTCCATCGTTTGACTTTTGGGCCTTTGGATTGGGCCTTGGACTGAATAAAGCTAAGTTAGGGTAAAGTAGTCTTTTACCCCAAGTATGGAGTTGTGGTTATGCATTGGGACCCAATTATTAATTGGGTATTGTTTGATGTTGGCAGTTCGGGAACCTGTCAACCAGCAGCTAGGGTTTATCCGCGGGACTTCAGCAGTGCGAGGTGAGTCTTCTCACCATACCAATGGGTCTAAGGCACTAAGGCCGACCCATTTATCTAGTTGTGATGATTGTTGCGGTTGTGCTATCGATACATTGTTTATTTATGTGAAGACCATGCGGGGGTTCCCATGGCAAATAGTTATATATGCAGTATGCTAGTTGATTGTGTGGTAGTTGATATGCTAGTTGTTTTTGTGATACTTGCATGGAAGACCCTGGGGGGTTCCCGAGGCAGTTGGATATAAGACCATGTGGGGGTTCCCATGGCTTTCCAGGCGATATAAAACCATGTGGGGGTTCCCATGGCTTTCCAGGTTAAGACCAAGTGGGGGTTCCCATGGCAGTGGGCTAAGACCACGTGGGGGTTCCAGTGGCACCCGGTGTAAGACCTTGGAGGGTTTCCAGGGCATCCTTATATGTTTGTATGTTTAGCTCATATGTTTGTATGTATAGTTTGCATTGGCAGATAAGACCATGTGGGGGTTCCCGTGGCATTAGGTGTAAGACCCTGGAGGGTTTCCATGGCTTCCTTATATGATTATATGCAGGGCTTATGTGGTAGAGATAGTTTTTACAGCTGATATGATATGTGTTATGTGGATTGTGTGTGGGGTATGCTCCGGGGGACTCACTAAGCTTTGTGCTTACAGTTTATAGTTTTGATTTCAGGTATCATCGACTTGGAAAAGAAGAGCTCGGATTGATCGCAGTGCACACACTTATGATTTCCGCAATGAATGATTTTGGGATGAACTATGATAAATGTTTTACTTAATGATGATTTGAAATGTTTGGATTAAATGGTATCAACGTTTTAGCTATATTAAAAATGAAAATTTTACTTTGAAAAATTGGGTCGTTACAAGTTGGTATCAGATCCTTGGTTTGAGGGATTCGAACATACTTTCGGGTGAGTCTGAACTCAAACTGAGGATCTGCAAAGTTTTCAAAAGAAAAATGTTTTTAAGTAAAGAATTTCTAAGACAAGAAAGGGTGTGGTGCATGCACTCAGCGGAGCTCAAGTAAGTTTCCACAAAATACCCATATATGTTATATGTTATGAATTGATTAATGAATCTAAGAACCGCATGTTAGTTAGGGCTAGGGGAGATGTCTTTATATGTTGCATGAGCTGGTAGACTTGCATGCTAGTGTTGAGTAGTCAGCGATAGATTGGCCTGATATGTGATGCTTGTAGCCTTGGGAATATTTGATGCCATGCTAGAATGAGAATGATTATTGGTATTAGTAACTGCTACGTGTATGCTTTTAAAATTGTACACGGTTAGGATCTTATAGCCTTAGAATAATAGATTTGGCCTTATTTCATGTTCCTTGTTTGGTTGTGGTCCTAGAGTAGAGTCTATTATTCGACAGTCTATTAGATCCTGTTTTGTGTATAATTTGCATGCATAAGGCAGCCGACAGTGAGGATGGATGGATGTGGACAGCGCGAGTCGCGACATGTGGGCGGAATGTTCTCTGATAGTTCTTTGGATCGGAGTGCTACTACACGAATGTCGCTTGCTTTGTGCTTTGTGGAACTCTTGAGTGATGGGAGTCAGCTACTAAGTGGATGTGACGATATCCAGGAGGTGGATGGTTGGCATCATGGGGAGTTCTTCAGCAGCTGAAGGCATGGTGAGGTCAGGAACCTAGGAAAGCCTAAGATATGATTCAGCATGTTAGTAGTGAGGATTAGTGAGACTTGGGTGCATCAGTTTGAGGAAGTGAATTGGAGGATTCGGGAGGATTGCCGAGGAAAGTATGGATAGGTGTGGAAGGTAGTATTTGGCCCATACTACTGAAAACACATGACCCATACTCGAATCGGTGAGAGTCTTGGAGAATCTGAGAAGCTTTGGGGAGAAGTTTGTGACCCGGTTTGGGGACAGAGGATGTTCCAGTTGTTGCAGCTTAGCCATTGGCAAGTGAGTTAGTGAGCGTGGCAGGGAGTCAGACCCTGAAGGATATGATTTCCAACAGGTTGCAGATGCGAGATTGAGTTGAAGCACCTTGAGAAGAGAGGTTCGCGCTAGGTGCATATAGTAGAGGGTCCCGGGAAGAGGCACATGACTTCTGATCATCAGGTGAAAGGCCGGCAGGGCCGGAGTCAGTACAGCACATACGGGAAAGTGCACAAGGGAGTTTGTCACTCCAAGGGTTTAGGCTGCTACAGGGTAGCGGGGTTGATCATGTCAGCAGAATGTGATCAGGATTTCTCCAGATTGTTGACAGTGGACTATTAGAAAGTAAGAAGAAATGGGAACCTGAATCACTTCAGAATTATGAGTGAGCGGGGATAAGTTAGATCTCGGCTCGGTTCTCTGCTATTACTTGGGTTATCAAGGATTGTAATATGCCATTCTGCATGCCGAAACGTCCTTGATGAACCTACAGAGGGATGTATTTTGCGAAGTGGGTTCCGCGTGTACCGTTATCATTCCGGATTTTGTCAGGATCTATGCATGAGTAGTGTTCAGAGGATAGAAAGTCAGAGTTAAAGCGATAGTTCTCCAGGGAAGTTAGAGTTCAGTAGTTTTGTCATTGTTCGGGTATGGTTGTCAGCTGTCTATGGAAGAACTTTAGAGTTCAAGGCACTACCATTGCTAGGGAAGGACCGGTAGCATGAAGATAGTGGAGTCAGTTGGGTTGTGTTTGGTCAGAGTTTAGTGGTGCTGCAAGATTTGAAGTAGGAACGAGGAGTCCTTAGCTAGGGTGAAGATTAAGGCCTCCAGTTATTAGCATGGTAGATGGATTGAGGTGTCAGACTGGACCAGATTTCAAGAGTACTCTTCAAGATTTCAGAGTATGGGCGATCTCAAGGTTTAACTGGTGATTAATCACCAGCATTGGTAACCACAGATTGTCATCAGCGGATTACTGGAAAGCAAGAAGGACTGGGGATCCTTCAGTTCTCACGAGACGTGAAGACTTAGACGAAGCTAAGTGGGGAAGAATCGACCAGGTACTCAAGAGCAGAAACAGGTGTGAGACTAGGATGAGTTTCGCATCCTCGTCAGGGAGGAAGGCGGTCGAGTAGCAATCTGGATTGAGGATTGGGTGAGTTGGGAGTTCAGAAAAATGTTACAACGTTTGGGTCACACTTTTCCTTGGCATCAGATAGCATGTTTCGGAAACCAGGTTAGAGTTCCAGATATGACTCAAGTCTAGTTGAGTGTTAGGTCGAGTGCGTGTTCGACCGGTATGGAAAGTGTTGTAAGACTGCGGGGGTAGCCGTAGCATTCACTAGCAACAGATAGTGTTGGAAGTTTTGTAAGTCTATGGGTGCAGCCGTAGCATTCACAGGGTTAGTAGATAGTGCTAGAGTGATGTAAGTCTATGGGCGTAGCCGCAACCTTCACTTGGTTGGTAGATAGCATGAGCGCGTTGTTAGGACGCTGAAGGAACAGTAGTACCTACTAGTTCGGGTGTAGCAGTGAGGATATGGAAATCCTTGGGTTGGATTTCAGAATTTCCCAGATGGATTAGACCTGATTGAGCCAGTGATGAGGCTGTAGGAACGCCACTACGGTTATGAGGTCAGGGAGGCAATGGACTGCGTAAGGTCAATGGGGTATTAGGCTACCATTGGTGAAGTAGCAATCACTTTTAGCCTTGGATTTGGTGACGTCAGGGTTCGACGCATGGACCCGATCGGTTGGATCGGGAGGTTGTTAGAGCCACAGTGGCATGATAATTGGTGGCAACTAGTTCCAGAGGAGGATTTCGCTCAAAAGTCACATGGAGCAACTACGTGTGAGCCTTTTGGCTCCATAATCGGGTTGGAACCCGGTATTTCAGATGACTGTCGAACGAATTGAGACCAGGAAGGCCTCGGCCGATTTTGGAAAGCAGTCATGTAGCAGCATGTTGTTTCAGACAATTTCAGAGACTGGGCAGTATTAGTAGTGGTGTTTTAGGTTGCATATACGAACGGAATAGCTGGTTGACTGGGAAGTGACAAGTCACTCACAACAGGATTAGCTGAGCCTTGGCCAAGTATGAGGGATCTGCAAGGATGATTGGGTCTGTGACCCTGTCTTATAGTGGGGACCTTGATTTATCAGAAGTTGAATAGTCAGTTGAAGGATAAACGGGTCGGGTTCAACGATACTGATGCAGTATGAACGGTCTGTGAGGGAGTCTGACCACCTCGAGACTGCAGATTTCAGATAAAGTAGACGTGATTCCGTTGCAAGAAATTCGTTCATATGTGGATTTTAGGGCTTTGCAAAGATTGGTCACGGCTACCCTGGGAAGACTAGGGTGTGCCCAGGATGGTGACCATGTTACTAGAATGGTTGAGCGTGTAAGTAATGGTAAGTAATGATTTCGAAGACGAAATCTAATTTAATTGGGGGAGAGTTGTAACACCTCGTTTATTTAATAAATAAATAAATGATTGTATAATAGCCCTAAAATCAATAATTATGTAGCAAGGTGTTGGTTTTCGGGATCCTAAGGTTACAATTTTAGAAGTCGGGGGTTAAAAGTGTCAGTTCCGAATTAGTTTTGTAAATATTTATGAAGGCAGGGGCTATATGGTAACCTCTAGGACTTAATTTGAAAAGATTTTGGAAAACTAAGGGTTGAAGGGTAAATTATGGAATTTATTTGAAAATAAATTGTAAAGGGGGGGCTATTTGGTAACTGTTGGATTGATTATGAAAATAATTACACAAAAAGGGGTGTATTGGGTAAATATGAGATCTGTTTCGAAAAGATTTGTATGGAGAGGGACCATTTGTGACATTATGGTAAATTAGCTTAGGGTGTCGGGTATTTAGTCGTTGCATAACCCTAACCCTAGAGGGTTTTACCAGCCGCCACCCTCCTTATACCTTCCCTTTCCCAGCCGCCGCCTTCCCTTCTCCTATGTTCCGACGTCGCCACCACCGTATCGACGTCGCTAGCCGCTGAGCAAGTGTAGCGGTCGCCTTTTTAGTTGCGAATGAAGATGAAGACCAGCGGAGGCGTTGTGCAGTCGGTCGTGGAGAGGGTCGAGTCACAGCCGCAATGCCGTTGTGGTTGCTGTTGCTGGATTACGCGTTCACCGTCGGACACCGTGACCTTCCTTGCCGGGGAAACGAGCCATGGAGGAGCCGCTGCCCTTGGTTGAAGCCGCTGCCACCATTCCTTCTTCTTCGTTCTTTTCTGTCGTCGTTCACAGTCACAACCGACTGTTGTCGGTGCCGTTCCAACCACCACCGTTAACTGCTGTCGTTGCCGTGTTCGTCGACGACAACCACTGTCTGCCGCCCTCCGAATTCCGCCATCAAGTTGCCGCCAACCACCGCTGTTAGGTGATGCATGGTGTGTGCAATACATGTGTGTCTTAGCTTCAGCCAATCGTTTGGTGTTAATACGTGTTGTGGGTTTTTTGTCTAGCCGGAAAAACCATCACCACCATGAGGTGGTGGCTGTCGCCATGTGCCACCACCGGCCACCACTAGGTGGTTGTGTGTGTGTGTGTGTTTATTAGTGTGTGTGTTATCGAGTTGTATATTATAAATGGTGCCAAATAATAGTAAAAATCTCAAACCACCACCGTAGGGTGGTGGCTGCCGCCTCATGCCGCCACCGGCCGCCGTGTCGGGTGGCGGTGTGCTTTGCCTTGCCATGTTTGCTTGAAACCCTAATGGGCTTAGTGAAATCATAATGGGCCTAATGAACTCTAATTGGTCAAATGACCTAACTATTGGGCCTATTGGGCTAAGATGGGTTGGAAACCCTAATTAGGGTTTGGAAAACCCTAATGCCATGAAACCCTAATTTGGGACTTATCGGGACCGCATCGGAATTATTTAATTAACTTAAAATATTAATTAATAATCATTTCAAATTAACCTAAGGCCATGTGGGACTTAATGGATTATGTCCTTAATGGGTTAAGTAGGAAAACTTAACCCTAATCATCATTTTATGTGAAAACCCTAATTTTACTTGGGCCTTGAGTTGGGCCTTTCCATTGGGCATTGGTAATTGGATTATTAATGGGCCATCTACGAATAATCATATGGACTAGAATATGTTGATGAGCTTAGGGTAAGGCCCATATGAGGGTTTGGGCCCAATTTGGAAAATTGGGCCATAGTTCGGGCCTTAATGATTATATGATATTGGGCCATTAGAATGTCAAACGTTGGACTGAAATAAATGGTTAGGCCTTAGAGTGAGACCATGTAAAGGTTTGGGCCCAATTTTATATGTTGGGCTTTGGTTCATGGTTTGACTTTTGGGCCTTTGGATTGGGCCTTGGACTGAATAAAGCTAAGTTAGGGTAAAGTAGTCTTTTACCCCAAGTATGGAGTTGTGGTTATGCATTGGGACCCAATTATTAATTGGGTACTGTTTGATGTTGGCAGTTCGGGAACCTGTCAACCAGCAACTAGGGTTTATCCGCGGGACTTCAGCAGTGCGAGGTGAGTCTTCTCACCATACCAATGGGTCTAAGGCACCAAGGCCGGCCCATTTATCTAGTTGTGATGATTGTTGCGGTTGTGCTATTGATACATTATGTATTTATGAGAAGACCATGCGGGGGTTCCCATGGCAGTGGGCTAAGACCACGTGGGGGTTCCAGTGGCACCCGGTGTAAGACCTTGGAGGGTTTCCAGGGCATCCCTATATGTTTGTATGTTTAGCTCATATGTTTGTATGTATAGTTTGCATTGGCAGATAAGACCACGTGGGGGGTTCCCGTGGCATTAGGTGTAAGACCCTGGAGGGTTTTCATGGCTTCCTTATATGATTATATGCAGGGCTTATGTGGTAGAGATAGTTTTTACAGCTGATATGATATGTGTTATGTGGATTGTGTGTGGGGTATGCTCCGGGGGACTCACTAAGCTTTGTGCTTACAGTTTATAGTTTTGATTTCACGTATCATCGACTTGGAAAAGAAGAGCTCGGATTGATCGCAGTGCACACACTTATGATTTCCGCAATGAATGATTTTGGGATGAACTCTTATAAATGTTTTACTTAATGATGATTTGAAATGTTTGGATTAAATGGTATCAACATTTACTATATTAAAAATGAAAATTTTACTTTGAAAAATTGGGTCATTACACCAAACATTTCCAATTAATTTCCAATTTAATTATAAGTCTTCCTTAAAATTAAATTATTATTTAACACATTATTTAAATTAATATTATTATTAATTTAAATGCGACGTCAAATATAATTATTTTACGGCAACGTTATTAGCGCGTACGCTTACCCGGGGATCATCTCTACAACTCGCTAATTCCGATTAACGCACATACGAGGTGAGTTCATAAGCCTACTATTTTGCTAAGTACAATACACAGAATCAAAACATTTATTCAAACTATAATAGTTATAGTTTGGGAAACACGGCTCTAATACAATGGTACAAGAACACACTACTAAATAATTATTTAAATGTAATTATTTTATATTACAAGTACATTACTACAAGGTTATATATACATATTCAAATACCAGAAAAGGCCACTACACTACACTATATGTAAACTAGTTAATAAAGGGTTGTGGGGCACTACTTCGTTGTACCCCTCAGGGTAAGGTTTCTAAATCCTATACGGTATAACCAGAGTCTCCTGGAGGGAGAACGTGAGATTTTTGTATAGATTTATACGGGACTGACAATCCCATTCCCCGACTGCTAGCTATAGTTGGAACGGAAGTTCTAGGGTAACAAATGTCATTTCATTCGGACGCCTGAAGAATGTCGTAGAGGTCACTAGGTCATATCAAGCATGGTTATATGAAAATCACAACAGTATAACTAACACACATGTTTACAGGATTAACACAACTTCAATGGTTTTATATTATTTAAATAAAACTATAGTACTCTATGATACACTATTTTACACTACAGTTGGGCTATACAGATATTCATACAAGGTTTTCATACAAACAGTATAAGCATACACCACTTTACACTACAACTGGGGTATCCAGATATTCATACAAGGTTTTCAAACAAGGTTTTCAAACAAACAGTATAAGGATACACTACAAACGGTAACGTACATACATACAAGGGTTTTCATACAAATTCAGATACAATACACTATTTTCTAGTAATAAGTGCGCCACTACAGCTTACATTTTTCAAGGAACACACATGACTACATTACATTCACTATAGAAAATATTGGATTTTCTGAAGAAACATACTCGCATTTTCTAAATACAAAGATAAGTTTTCCATCACTAAAACATACTTATGAACTCACCAACTTAAATGTTGACACACTTTCAAAATCACTTGTATTCTCAGGGAACCGATAAGACAGGTACACTCGCAGGATTTTGAGAAGACGGGGCTTCTAGATTCGTGTCTTTTATACTTTTGTTATACCTTTTGATGTCATACAAACTATGTTATGAACAGATGTAAATACTATATTTTGTCAATGTAATGCTTGTGTTTGCTTTGATTACTATTATACAATTGTTGTGATACTGTACATGACGTCCTCTGCCCCCGAACGTTTCCGCCGTTCCGGTTTGGGGGTGTGACAGATTGGTATCAGAGCATTCTTTATAGTAAACAAAGTATATCAAACCTTACAAGATATACAACTATAAACACTATGGGGCCGAAGCGCTCTGAACTAAAAGTATACTTTTAAAATATAAGTATTTTATAAGAATTATACAAGTATACATATATACCAGAAACAGTATCACAAGAAGAACAAAACAAAAGTATTTAGATGTTGAACACTACCGTTAGACCTGAATAGTTATGTAATCATATATGGGATAAATATAGCCTGATCAACTATATTTATTTGAGATACGACCAACATGTGTTTGGGAGTGATAGTGGTGTTGCAACAAGTCTAAAACATACCAAACTCTATACAAAGGAAACAATGGAACAGAACATACAGTTTAAATACTATAGTTTTTATTTGATATCACTACAACACTAGATCCAAACACGTGAAAACAAAGAACTCTTGCTAATAGATCTATAATTGCTAAGTGTATACTCATAAGTTATATATAAGTAAGATTCTATAGACTCAAAATAGGTGATTTGACTTTACTTCCTATTCCTTGTTTGGTTGTGGACTTAGAGTAGAATCACTTAGTTGAAGGTCAATTTGATTTTAGTTATATATAATTTGTGTACACTATGTGATTATAGGGGGATCCGGCACAAATCACATTATACAAATTCACTCCAAGTGTTACTAATAATTTCATGGCGATTGTTTACTTGTATTAGTAGACTTCCTCTGTAAATCGCTTAATAGAACACTATAACTGTCAGGTTAAGATATATCCCGTTCATTATCACCTGACTCCTGACCACTATAGAGGACTTATTGTTACTGTAGAGTCGAAATATCTTGTAATATGTCGAAGTCTATGTATTTGTCAATTTCGTATGTTTTCTATGTATTTGCTAAGGCTTCTTTTTAACGAAGAGGAAAGTCTAGCCTTAGTATTTTTTGTACTTTCAACCTCCTATAAATAGGAGTTGAACATAGAGTTGATAGTTTGGAAATAATCACAAGTTTCAAGTTAAAGGTTATGGAAAACTAACAAATGGACAATTTATAGTGAATCGTGTTGCTTATGTTGAAGGTCTTAAACATAATTTGATAAGTGTTTCACAACTTGTTGTGGGCACTGGCAATCAAGTTGTGTTTAACGAAGAAGGAAGTATCATTTCTAAAGTTGAGACGAATGAAGTTTTGCTGAAATCAAAAAGATTTGGCGATATGTTCACTCTTGACATCAAAACTATTGTTGGGAAACCTTGAGTTTGTTTACTTTCAAAAGCTTCATCTGAAGTTAGCTGGTTGTGGCATCGATGTTTTTCTCATTTAAACTTTCGAAATCTGAATAAGTTGGTAGTAGAAGATCTTGTTCAAGGTTTACCTGTTCTAAAGTTTTACAATGATACTTTATGTGCAGCTTGCGAACAAGGAAAACAGCATCATAAAGGACATCCAATTGTCATAGATTCGAAAATTGTTGAACCGCTGGAACTTCTTTATATTGACCTTTATGGACCATCAACTGTTGAAACTATCAACAAGAAACGGTACATTTTGGTTATTGTTGATGATTTTTCACGATTTACTTGGGTGTATTTTCTTAGGTTAAAATCTGAAGTCGCTCAAACAATGATTGAATTTATCAAGAAAATTGAGACAAGTCTGAAAAAGAATGTTCGTAAAATCAAAAGTGATAATGGTTCCGAGTTTAAAAACAACGTGCTTGATTCGTTCTTAACTGAGAAAGGAATTTCGCATAATTTCTCATCGCCATATACACCACAACAAAATGGTGTGGTTGAAAGGAGGAATAGGCCTCTTTGCGAAGCAGCAAGAACAATGTTGACATGTGCAAATCTTCCTCAATATCTATGGGCAGAAGCAGTTTCGACAGCATGTTTTATTCAGAATTGATCCTTTATTCATCGTCGTTTCAATATAACTCTGTATGAAATCATAAATAAGCGAAAACCAAATGTTAAATTCTTTCATGTGTTTGGTTGCAAGTGTTTTATCATGAATCTAAAATATAATCTTTCGAAATTTCAAGCTAAGGCTGATGAAGGAATATTTTTGGGATATTCAAATAATTCGGTTGCATACAGAGTGTTGAATAAGCGAACAAGAAAAGTTGAAGAAATGTTGAACCTCACTTTTGATGATTATTATGTGAAACAAGTTGAACAACATTTCGAACAAAAACCAATTCTTCTTGAACCAAATGATGAGTCTGAAAGTTATAATTCATCTGATTTTGATTATGATTTAATTTTTGGTGTTCCAGATAGGGCTGCAGATGCTGAAGTCCATGCTGAAGATAATCAAACTCCTGAATCTTCGAAACATACTGATGATTCGACAATCACATCAGATACAACTGCTAATGGCGAAAGAATGCTAGATGCACAAGTGGAGGGGGAGTACTTGCATATAACCTCAAATGTTGAGGCGGAGCATCCTTTCGAGGGGGAGAATAGCAGTGTAAATGAAAGTTTCGAGGGGGAGCATCAGAATGACAATTATGTTGAGGGGGAGCATAATGATACTGAAACCATAAATTTTGATGAAAATGATGAATTTCATGAACTAAATGATAATAATTTTGTTGCAGGATCCGAAAATGAAGAAATGTACGAAGATGCACCATTGGACTTTGATCCAGCATATCCACCATTGGAAAAATGGACAAGAAATCATCCAAAAGAACAAGTCATTGGGAATCCACAAGATGGAGTTTTGACTAGAGCTCAATTTTGTGCAAAGAATGAGGTACTGAATGCTCATCAAGAATTTTGCATGTTTAATGTTTTCATTTCGAAAATAGAACCAAAGACAGTTAAGGTTGCAATGGAACACTCAGATTGGGTTGTAGCAATGCAATCTGAACTTGCTGAGTTCGATAGAAACTGTCACACCCCCAAACCAAGGATGGCGGAAACGTCCGGGGGTGGAGGACTTCATGTATAGTATCATAACAACAATTGTAATAGTAATTGAAGCAAACACAACCAACATATATATAATTGAAAAAGTGACATCATTGTATGAATTACATGTTTACGAATCAATTACAATATGTTGACAAAATATGAAATAGTAGACGCCTTAGCGCCCCATCCTCAAAAGCACTTGGTTACCTGTTTAATGATTTCCTGAGAATACAAGTTGTTTGAAAAAGTGTCAACACAAAGGTTGGTGAGTTCATAAGCTTTTGTTTGGTATTATTAAAAGCCTTTCGTTTGTAAAAGTAGTATTTGTGTTAGAAAATCCAATATTTTCCTTAATGTGTAAATGTAGTCTTAAAACCCAAAGACCGAAATGTACAAGTAATTTGTCATATTTATAGTAAAACAATGCAAGTTTAAATCGACATAAACTCGTTAAATTTAAATGAAGTTCCCGTAAATTCCAATGTTTATTAATACTTTATGTGAGTTTATTATAACCATACTATGACCAAGGTTGCCTAAAACGACGTTCTTCAGGCGTCGGAAATGTTATGACATTTGTCACCCCAGACCTATCGGTCTAACTGTTGCATGCAGTTTAGGTGTGGGTTTGTCAAACCCAATATAGATCTATACACAACTATCACGCTCTCCCTCAAGGAGACTCTGGTTACAATACAGGACTTAATGGTAATTTGAAGTAAATGTCTCACAAAGTCATTAACGGAATTACGTGTTATGAAAACTTGGTACCGTATGGCCGTACCTTGCTTAATGAAAATATCCTTTGTATAAATGTACCCTTTTTAAATGTATGTGTTATGTAATGTATCATAAACTATACCTATTATAGTTTATCAACCAAGGGTAGTACGTAGTAATGTATGCAAACTATATTCAAAATAGTTTATTAAATGTTTGAATGTATCGGTTGTACTTTGATTATAATCACTTGTTATTCTTTATATTTTATATGTCCAAATCCATTTGTAAACTGATGTGTGTCTAAATATTAAGATAAAATGTCATATATTGCAATAACATATAATCACATAAAGATATACACCTTGCTCAACATGTTACAAGGTGAAATGAAATTGACAGCAACTTTTCGTTGAATACAGTTTCTGTTACTGTTCTTAGAAAATTTATAGAAAAATCATCAAGGCTCTAAATCCAAATCCGCAAATTCTGAGAGTTTGGAATATGAGTCTAGTTTGTTTGTAAATTTTATCATGATTTTTAGTGATCTCTAACAGAGGTGAAAATATTCATAATCACAGACTGGTCCGGGTTTGCCTCTGAAATGACAGGCAGTTTTGTAAAAATCACCATAAATTGTAGAAAAATCATATGGAGATGTGCAAGTAGCCATTTTAAAGCTAAGAGTTTGAACTACTTGTACCTGGAACAGTTTTGAAAACTAAAATTTTTAAGTTGACCAAAACAGTCTGTGATCGAAGTTCATCTTTTCTGATGTAATCTGATAGAAAAAAGTTTAATTGTGTTCTTGATGATTTTACTTGTATGCCCCCCTTAAAACTTAAGAAAAACATGTAAATGTAGGGGTATGAACTCACCTTATGTGGTTTCAGTAGATGAAAGTGAGAGAGAGGAAGTATTCAACCCAAGAACACTAAGAAGATGTCTTGATGATTCGAGAATCTAACACCGAATAAGATGGAATTTGTGTAAGATATCAACGATTTGAGTAGAATGGAGTGTAATAATTATATGAATGATGAAGATACTTACTAATTGAAGAAAGAAATCCCTGAAGAAAGCCTTGAAGTTCTTGAAGTTGAGAGAAAAGATGAGAGAATTTTGGAGAGTGTCCTTTGGTTGCTAAGTGTAGAATGAAAGAACTTTATGGAGAATGAGGAGAGAGGATCAATCCTCCAGCTCTTAGAACGTGGGAAGAGCTGGAGATTGGGTGTAAAGGTCCACTAAGGAGACAAGGGGTAGTGGGAAAGAGTGGCTGATCATAGAGTGAGGTGGTGGTGGTTTGCTTTTGCCATAAATTAAGGAAAAGCAAATATTCCCTCAATAATTAGTTCAACCACTAATTCTTTTAATATATTTTTATAAAAACCCTGGAGATTTATATATTTTGGGGCCTTAGTTTATAAAATAAAGTTTTGGGTGAAAATCCCACGTTAAAATAATGAAAAACGGAGTTAAAACGAAGTCGTAGTCGAAAAACCGGTAAAAAGGGGCCGTCTGCGAGACCTCTCGCATGGCTGTCTGAGAAGCTTCTCATGCGAGGCTTCTGTCCTGAGAGGGGCTTCGGTCCTGAGAGGCTTCGGTCCTGAGAGGCTTCTAATGAGAGGTTTCGGTCCTGAGAGGCTTCTCATGAGAGGCTTCGGTCCTGAGAGGCTTCGGTCCTGAGAGGCTTCTCATGAGAGTTTTCGCTTCTAATAGGAGGGTTTTGGTTCCTTAAGGTTATTTTACCCGTTTTTACCCCGTTTCAAGTGGTTTTTGACCCGGTTAAGGGTCGAGATGACCCAAATGATTACAAAAAGTTAAAGTAACTTTTGAGAGAGATTCGGGAGAGATTTGGGAGAGATTTCAAATAGAAAGAGATAGAGTGAAAACGATTTAGAGAGGTTTCGTTTGTGATTAATTTGAGTGTCCGGCTTCACAACGCAAGGTTCGTAAACCCCGTTAAACCGTGTTTTAGTGTCGTACACAATCCCGATGATTGTGCAATAGTGTTTTATCGCTTTGGTTCGTTGTTTAGCACTGTTAAGGCTAAGGAAAATCAAACACATGAACTTTCCAAATGATGATTCCTCATTAAAATAGCGAATTGTATAGTGATTACATAACGTAAACCCTAACATACAAGGGTTATTGGAGTTGACCGGTTTGACTTGTTGACTTTGTTTGACTTTGACTTGACCGAAATTTGACGGTTGTCACATCATCCCCCCGTTAGAAGGAATTTCGTCCCGAAATTTTCATTTTGACTGGGATTTCAAGAGTTTGGGAAGAGATGTGGATACTTTTGTTTCATCTGATCCTCGCGTTCCCAGGTGAATTAAGGGTCCTCGTTTAGCGTTCCAACGGACCTTCATGATGGGAATACGACTTTGTTTCGTTCGTTTGATTTCCCGATCCATGATTTCGACTGGTTCCTCCACGAAGTGGAGATTTTCGTTAACTTCGATTTCGTCGAGTGGTATTACGAGTGTCTCATCAGACAAACACTTCTTTAGGTTCGACACGTGAAATGTGGGATGTACTTTGTCGAGTTCCTGAGGTAATCGAAGTTTGTATGCTACTGGCCCAATCCTAGCAAGGATTTCGATTGGCCCGATGTACCTTGGATTTAGTTTCCCGCGTTTGCCGAATCGTATCATTCCTTTCCAAGGGGAAACTTTTAGTAGTACACGATCACCCACCTGGAATTCCAAGGGTTTGCGTCGTTTGTCTGCGTAACTCTTTTGCCGATCACGAGACGCTTTCAGTCTTTCTCGAATTTGAATGATCTTTTCTGTGGTTTCCCTTATGATTTCAGGGCCAGTGAGGGTGCTATTAGAGACTTGCCCTCTAGCTAGCTGTGTATCCCCCACCTCAGCCCAACACAGGGGTGATCTGCATTTGCGACCGTAAAGAGCTTCGAATGGAGCGACTTTGATGCTAGTATGATAGCTGTTATTGTAGGAGAATTCGATAAGCGGTAGATGGGTATCCCATGATTTACCGAAGTCTATCACACAAGCTCTTAACATGTCTTCCAACGTTTGAATGGTTCGTTCGCTCTGTCCGTCGGTTTGTGGGTGGTAGGCCGTACTCATGTCAAGCCTAGTTCCCAATGATTTTTGTAGAGACTGCCAAAACCGTGAGGTAAATCTACTATCTCTATCGGAGATAATGGATATCGGCACACCATGGAGTCGTACAATCTCTCTGATGTACGTTCTAGTCAGCTTCTCCATCTTGTCGGTTTCTTTTATCGGTAGGAAGTGTGCTGATTTGGTCAATCTGTCTACGATTACCCATATGGTGTCAAGCCCGCCCGATGTCTTAGGCAGCTTGGTTATGAAGTCCATGGTTATTCGTTCCCACTTCCACTCAGGTATATCCGGCTGTTGTAATAGCCCGGATGGTTTCTGGTATTCGATTTTGACCTTGGCGCAAGTCAGGCACTTGCTCACATAGGTAGCAATCTCAGCTTTCATGTTCGGCCACCAGTATAATTTCTTGAGGTCCAGATACATCTTATCCGACCCGGGATGGATGGAGTATCGAGTCTTGTGTGCTTCATTCATGACGACATCTCGGAGTCCACCGAACTTCGGTGTCCAAATCCGGTTCATGATATAACGTGCTCCATCATCCTTGACTTCTAAGTTTTTATCCATTCCCCTTAATGTCTCTCCTGCCACCTTTTCTGGTGTCAAAGCTTCCAGTTGAGCTTCCTTGATTTGTATGGTCAGGTGGGAATGGATTGTCATTGTTAAGGATTTTACTCGGCGGCCCGAGTACTCCTTCCTGCTTAGAGCATCGGCCACTACATTGGCCTTGCCCGGATGATAACGAATTTCGCACTCGTAGTCATTCAGCAACTCTACCCATCTCCTCTGTCGCATGTTGAGCTCTTTCTGATTGAGGATATGCTGAAGACTTTTGTGATCAGTGAAGATAGTGCATTTCGTGCCGTAGAGGTAGTGTCTCCAGATCTTCAAAGCGAATACTACTGCTCCTAATTCCAGGTCGTGCGTAGTATAATTAACCTCGTGCGTCTTAAGCTGTCTTGATGCATACGCGATAACCTTCCCTCTCTGCATGAGCACACATCCGAGGCCTTGATTTGAAGCATCACAGTACACTACGAAGTCCTCGGTTCCCTCTGGGAGAGACAAGATCGGTGCGCTGTATAGGGCTTGTTTTAACGTTTGGAAAGCAGTTTCTTGTTTATTTTCCCACTTGAATATCACACCTTTCTGCGTCAAGGTGGTGAGTGGTTTCGCAATCTTGGAGAAGTTTTGTATAAATCTTCGGTAGTAGCCAGCAAGCCCAAGGAATTGTCGAATTTCGGTTGGCGTCTTGGGTGCTGACCAATTCTCGATTGCCTTGATTTTGGAGGGATCCACATGTATGTCTTTCTCACTTACCACATGGCCAAGGAAATCCACTTCTCTAATCCAGAAATCACACTTAGAGAACTTAGCATAAAGCTTCTCCGCTCTTAGTGTCTCTAGCACTTGGCGTAGATGTAGGCGATGCTCTTCTTCGCTTCGCGAGTAGATCAAGATATCGTCGATGAATACGATTACAAACTTGTCTACGTAGGGTCGACACACTCTATTCATTAGGTCCATGAATACCGCAGGTGCGTTTGTTAAACCGAAGGACATCACCACAAACTCGTAGTGCCCATAGCGAGTTCTGAATGCAGTTTTGGGAATATCTTCTTCTTGAACTCGTAGCTGATGGTAACCTGACCTTAGGTCGATCTTTGAGAAGAAATTTGCTCCTTGGAGTTGGTCGAAAAGGTCGTCGATTCGGGGTAGAGGATATCGGTTCTTGATGGTGAGTTTGTTTAGTTCCCGATAGTCGATGCACATGCTAAAGGATCCGTCCTTCTTCTTTACAAAAAGGACTGGTGCTCCCCAAGGTGAGAAGCTTGGTCTGATGAACCCTTTGCTCAAAAGCTCGTTCAACTGACTGGACAACTCTTGCATTTCTGTTGGTGCGAGGCGGTATGGAGCTCTGGCTACGGGGGTAGCTCCGGGTACTAAGTCAATTTTGAAATCGACTTGTCGTGCGAGTGGTACACCAGGAAGATCTTCTGGGAACACATCCGGGAAGTTACACACTTCGGGGATGTCTTTGATGTCTTTCACGTCTTGTTTCTTGTCTACTACGTGGGCCAAGAAGGCGTGGTACTCCTTCCGGAGATACTTTTAGGCTTTGATGCATGAGATGATTTGTAAATTCGCACTAGGTTTGTCACCATAGATGAGAAGGGTTTCGTCATTTGGTAGATTGAGGCGAGCGGCCCTTTCGTAACATAGAATGTCGGCACGGTGAGGAACTAACCAATCCATCCCGATGATTACGTCGAAGCTTTTTATGGTGACCGGCATCAGGTCAATTTTAAATGTATGGTTGTCTAGAGTGAGAGTACACTCTGAGTATATATCGCTAGTGCGTTCTACTTTCCCATTTGCCATTTCTACTACATAAGTATCCTTTAGTGATTGGGGATTTTGTTCAAGTAATTGTTTATATTGGTGGCTCACGAAACTCCTCTCCGCTCCACTATCGAATAGTACGCATCCATAAGAGTTATTGAGGAGAAACGTACCGGTAACCACCGTGGGATCCTCGACTGCTTCCACATGTCCTATTGCCAGGACTCTTCCTACTCCACCAGCATTAGGGGCTTGTGCTTTGGGGCAGTTTCTTTTGAAGTGACCTGCGTCTCCACAGTTGTAGTAGGTTCGGGTTGCCCCCGTACTGGCGACTTGGTTGATTGGTCGAGCCGGCGCTTTACAGAAACGAGCGGTGTGCCCCTTCCTGTCGCAGTTGTTACAGTGCATCTCCCTACAAGCACCATTGTGGTGAAAGTTGCACTTGTTGCACTTGGGTAGGGTTCCAGCATATGGCTTCGGTGGTGCAGTAGTGGCAGCATTAGTGGCAGCATGGACAGCAACAGTTTGTTGCTTCTTAGCGGGGTCCTGTGCTGGTTGGCTCTTCTTTTGGTTCCAGAACTTCCTTTTGTTGTTTCCCCCTTTTGATTGATCAGTGGTGGTGGTTGTAGTATTATGACCGGCTCGGTGGTCAACAAGTTGTTGTGCCAGCTCCCTGGCACTGTCAAAAGTAGTTGGCCTTGAAGCCAGGACACTACTTTGCACTTGGGGAGACAGTCCCCAAAGGTATCGCTCCACCTTTTTCTCCTCCGGAGTAACCATTGTTGGGCAGAGGAGAGCCAATTCATTGAATCGGGTGATGTAGGTTTCAAGGTCGGAGCCCGTCATCCTGAGGTTCCAAAGTTCTTGTTCCAGCTTTTGAATTTCACCTCTCGGGCAGTACTCCTTCATCATCAAGGTTTTTAGTTCTGCCCAGGATATGGAGCTAGCCACTTCGAGAGTAAGTGAATTAATCCGACAGTTCCACCAAGTAAGGGCCCGGCCGGTGAAAGTGAAGGCTGCGAACTTAACTTTGCTCGCTTCGGGGCAAGAGCACACTTGAAAGACTACTTCAGTCTTTTCAAACCATTGCATTAAAGTGATGACTCCCCCGCTCCCATTGAAGTTGCCGGGTTTGCCATTGGTGAAGTCTTTGTAGGAACACTCTCTTGCACGCCACGTAATGTCTCCGTGGTTAGAGTTTGTAGCACCCGATCCAGAACCACCAGCTCCGTTTGTCCCTATCTGCGATATTGCGGCCGCTACGGCTGCTGTTACTGCAGCCTGGAACATCGCAGGATCAAACTGTGGAGGCAGCGGCGGAGGAGGTGTTGCTGTGTTGCCGGAAGGTCTTGGTCTTCTCCTTGGGGGCATGGTTCTGTCATAAGTCGTAAACCAATGTACTTTTAGTAAAAGTATATTTATAGGAAGAGAAATCTTTTATACATAAAGTATATTATTACGTTGTTTTCCGGTATGTTTACGATACATACGATTTTATACTTTTAATTGACCCAATACATTGGGTTATGAGGTAAAATGAAAGTATAAAATATTTTATTTGAGTTTCCTTGTTTCCAAGTATATGACTGTTTGTAAAAGTTTCACATATACTAATTTAGTCGGGACATAATTAATATATTATATTTTAAAATGATCTTTATCGGTTACTTAATTAGTTGCAAAGTGCATACCAGTCATATGTGATTAAGATATAATAGTCCTTCGAATAGATGACCCTAACTCCAAGACCACAACCAAACAAGGACAGGAAGTGAAACAAAGATACATAAATTCTAAGTCTATAGCATCTTAGTTACATATGACCTTAGCGCATCCACTTAGCAGCTATTGATCTATAAATAAAGACCTATTTAATTCTCAGATAATTTAATATAGTAACACAAAATACTCCTATAGTATTTGTAAATGTTTAGTTTTGAGTTCTTAAAGTATCCTTTGTAGTGTGTTATTAGGTTTGTTAGATTTGTTGCCCATCCTGACCATCCCCCGGTATATATGCAAGTCAATTCCCGGACAGATATAGTTGATCAGGCTATATCCTTCCCAGATTTAATCCACATATACTAAGGCATACTCAAAATGTTCAACTCTTCTTCTTTTGCTTTATGTTTTCGCTAGTTATGATACCATGCGAGCATGTAATGTATGTATGTATACTTTAATCAAGAAAATCATTTATTTTCTAAGAGTATATTTATTTGAAAAATGCACAAATCAGAGACTATTAGTCCCAATTGTGTTTATAGTTTGTATATCTTATGTGGTTTGATATACTTAATTCACTATAAACTGTGCTCTGATACCAATCTGTCACACCCCCAAACCAAGGATGGCGGAAACGTCCGGGGGTGGAGGACTTCATGTATAGTATCATAACAACAATTGTAATAGTAATTGAAGCAAACACAACCAACATATATATAATTGAAAAAGTGACATCATTGTATGAATTACATGTTTATGAATCAATTACAATATGTTGACAAAATATGAAATAGTAGACGCCTTAGCGCCCCATCCTCAAAAGCACTTGGTTACCTGTTTAATGATTTCCTGAGAATACAAGTTGTTTGAAAAAGTGTCAACACAAAGGTTGGTGAGTTCATAAGCTTTTGTTTGGTATTATTAAAAGCCTTTCGTTTGTAAAAGTAGTATTTGTGTTAGAAAATCCAATATTTTCCTTAATGTGTAAATGTAGTCTTAAAACCCAAAGACCGAAATGTACAAGTAATTTGTCATATTTATAGTAAAACAATGCAAGTTTAAATCGACATAAACTCGTTAAATTTAAATGAAGTTCCCGTAAATTCCAATGTTTATTAATACTTTATGTGAGTTTATTATAACCATACTATGACCAAGGTTGCCTAAAACGACGTTCTTCAGGCGTCGGAAATGTTATGACATTTGTCACCCCAGACCTATCGGTCTAACTGTTGCATGCAGTTTAGGTGTGGGTTTGTCAAACCCAATATAGATCTATACACAACTATCACGCTCTCCCTCAAGGAGACTCTGGTTACAATACAGGACTTAATGGTAATTTGAAGTAAATGTCTCACAAAGTCATTAACGGAATTACGTGTTATGAAAACTTGGTACCGTATAGCCGTACCTTGCTTAATGAAAATATCCTTTGTATAAATGTACCATTTTTAAATGTATGTGTTATGTAATGTATCATAAACTATACCTATTATAGTTTATCAACCAAGGGTAGTACGTAGTAATGTATGCAAACTATATTCAAAATAGTTTATTAAATGTTTGAATGTATCGGTTGTACTTTGATTATAATCACTTGTTATTCTTTATATTTTATATGTCCAAATCCATTTGTAAACTGATGTGTGTCTAAATATTAAGATAAAATGTCATATATTGCAATAACATATAATCACATAAAGATATACACCTTGCTCAACATGTTACAAGGTGAAATGAAATTGACAGCAACTTTTCGTTGAATACAGTTTTTGTTACTGTTCTTAGAAAATTTATAGAAAAATCATCAAGGCTCTAAATCCAAATCCTCAAATTCTGAGAGTTTGGAATATGAGTCTAGTTTCTTCGTAAATTTTATCATGATTTTTAGTGATCTCTAACAGAGGTCAAAATATTCATAATCACATACTGGTCCGGGTTTGCCTCTGAAATGACAGGCAGTTTTGTAAAAATCACCATAAATTGTAGACAAATCATATGGAGATGTGCAAGTAGCCATTTTAAAGCTAAGAGTTTGAACTACTTGCACCTGGAACATTTTTGAAAACTAAAATATTTAAGTTGACCAAAACAGTCCGTGATCGAAGTTCATCTTTTCTGATGTAATCTGATAGAAAAAAGTTTAATTGTGTTCTTGATGATTTTACTTGTATTCCCCCCTTAAAACTTAAGAAAAACATGTAAATGTAGGGGTATGAACTCACCTTATGTGGTTTCAGTAGATGAAAGTGAGAGAGAGGAAGTATTCAACCCAAGAACACTAAGAAGATGTCTTGATGATTCGAGAATCTAACACCGAAGAAGATGGAATTTGTGTAAGATATCAATGATTTGAGTGGAATGGAGTGTAATAATTATATGAATGATGAAAAGATGAGAGAATTTTGGAGAGTGTCCTTTGGTTGCTAAGTGTAGAATGAAAGAACTTTATGGAGAATGAGGAGAGAGGATCAATCCTCCAGCTCTTAGAACATGGGAAGAGCTGGAGATTGGGTGTAAAGGTCCACTAAGGAGACAAGGGGTAGTGGGAAAGAGTGGCTGATCATAGAGTGAGGTGGTGGTGGTTTGCTTTTGCCATAAATTAAGGAAAAGCAAATATTCCCTCAATAATTAGTTCAACCACTAATTCTTTTAATATATTTTTATAAAAACCCTGGAGATTTATATATTTTGGGGCCTTAGTTTATAAAATAAAGTTTTGGGTGAAAATCCCATGTTAAAATAATGAAAAACGGAGTTAAAACGAAGTCGTAGTCGAAAAACCGGTAAAAGGGGGCCGTCTGCGAGACCTCTCGCATGGCTGTCTGAGAAGCTTCTCATGCGAGGCTTCTGTCCTGAGAGGGGCTTCGGTCCTGAGAGGCTTCTAATGAGAGGCTTCGGTCCTGAGAGGCTTCTCATGAGAGGCTTCGGTCCTGAGAGGCTTCGGTCCTGAGAGGCTTCTCATGAGAGTTTTCGCTTCTAATAGGAGGGTTTTGGTTCCTTAAGGTTATTTTACCCGTTTTTACCCTGTTTCAAGTGGTTTTTGACCCGGTTAAGGGTCGAGATGACCCAAATGATTACAAAAAGTTAAAGTAACTTTTGAGAGAGATTCGGGAGAGATTTGGGAGAGATTTCAAATAGAAAGAGATAGAGTGAAAACGATTTAGAGAGGTTTTGTTTGTATTAATTTGAGTGTCCGGCTTCACAACGCAAGGTTCGTAAACCCCGTTAAACCGTGTTTTAGTGTCGTACACAATCCCGATGATTGTGCAATAGTGTTTTATCGCTTTGGTTCGTTGTTTAGCACTGTTAAGGCTAAGGAAAATCAAACACATGAACTTTCCAAATGATGATTTCTCATTAAAATAGCGAATTGTATAGTGATTACATAACGTAAACCCTAACATACAAGGGTTATTGGAGTTGACCGGTTTGACTTGTTGACTTTGTTTGACTTTGACTTGACCAAAATTTGACGGTTGTCACAGAAACAAGGTTTGGAGGTTAATTCCTAAACCTAAAAATGTTTCAATTGTTGGATTAAAATGGATTTTCAAAAACAAAACCAACAAGGATGGAAATATTGTTCGAAATAAAGCACGATTAGTTGTTAAAGGATATTCGCAACAAGAAGGTATCGATTATGAAGAAACTTTTGCCCCTATCGCAAGACTCGAGGCTGTTCGAATATTTTTGGCTTATGTAGCTCACAAAGATTTTGATGTTTATCAAATGGATGTAAAGTGTGCTTTTCTCAATGGTGAACTCGAAGAAACAGTTTATGTTGAACAACCTCCAGGTTTCATAAATGAAAAATATCCTAATCATGTTTATATTTTAGATAAAGCAGTATATGGGTTAAAACAAGCACCAAGAGCCTGGTATGAAACTCTTACCAATTTCTTAAAACAATCGAAATTTAAACAAGGATCAGTTGATCCCACATTATTTCGAAAGAAAGTTGGGAATCATCTAATGCTTGTTCAAATTTATGTCGATGATATTATTTTTGGCTCTACTGATCCTGCTTTGTCTAGTGAATTCGAATGTTTGATGAAAAGCCAATTTGAAATGAGCATGATAGGTAAAATCAATAATTTTCTTGGTTTAAACATTCATCAAAGCAGAGAAGGAATTTTCATCAATCAAGAAAAATATACCAGGAATTTGCTCGAAAATTTTGGAATGACAAATAGCACGAAGTTAAGAGTACCAATGGCGGTTGGAACAAGGCTAACACCTTCGTTAGACACACCTGCTGTTGATCTTACTTTATACAGGAGTATAATAGGTTCATTGCTTTATCTTACAGCAAGTCGACCTGATATCATGTTTTCTATATGTAATTGTGCTAGGTATCAAGCAAATCCAAGAGAACCACACTTGACTGCGATGAAAAATATTTTTCGTTATCTCAAGGGAACAATTTCGTTAGGACTGTGGTATCCTTCGAAATTGGGATTTTTCATTCAAGCGTTTTCGGATGCAGATATGGGAGGATGTATACTTGATCGAAAAAGTACAAGTGGAGGATGTCAATTGTTAGATGGGAAGCTTGTAAGTTGTCAATCGAAAAAGCAAACTTGTGTTGCAATTTCTACTGTTGAAGCTGAGTATGTTGCAGCTGCTGCTTGCACTACGCAAATCATATGGATCCAGAGTCAATTGCGTGACTATGCAATTAATATGAAAAAGATTACATTGTATTGTGATTCACAAAGTGATATACGCATTTGTCATAATCCAGTACAACATTCGAAAACAAAACATATTGCACCTCGTTATCATTTCATTAAAGACCATGTGGAAGATGGTAATATTGAAGTTCATTTTGTAAAAACAACTGATCAGCTTGCTGATATTTTTACAAAAGAATTGGATGAAAAATCATTTGTTAGAATTTTGACAGGATTGGGAATGATTGAAGCAAGTTCGGTTCCAGGACTACTTTCGAAAGAATAACAAAGAAAGAAGAAGAAAATGTGTCGATTCAGAGGTATTATTGAATGGTTCAGAGGCATATAGTATTAACCATTCAGAAGTTACTGTTCATATTCAGCGCTTCGATACGCTTCGTTTTCAACATTTGGGAAAGAAAAGTTTCGTTAGTATGGTACACTCTTAAAATTTCGTTTGTATTTCATTTTGAAAAATTGGAAAAACCAAAAATATTTTCGTTAATTTGTATTCTATTTGAAAAATCATAAAATACCAAAAAGATTTTCTTTTGTTATTTGTTTTAATTTTCGAAAAACTTAAAAACACAAAAATATTTTCTTTCTTTTCAAAAATATAAAATCCAAAAAGATTTTTGTTATTTTGTACTTTGTCTTTTCTTTCTTAGTGCAGATTCCAAGGAAGTTTTACAAAGGTCATTCTTGTGTTTCTAGGGTAAGGTAAATTTTCGAAATTTTGTACTAGTTAGAATGTCCCTAGAAGCATGCTGCAACATGTCAACCCAAGCCTCCATTGACTCAATGTGTGATTTCGAAAGCCTTAATGAAATTTTTCATCATGAAAATTTCTTCCCAACCAGGCTTGCATTCACATTAGTCTACTGAGCTACCTAACTCTTCTCAAATGAGTTAAGAGTTTTCTGTTTGGTCCAAACATAACAGAGGTACAATTGAATTCGTGAAACAACCTTTTTCATCTCAAACTTTTAACACATTTCACACACAATGACGTATGTCCAAGAGGTCATTGATCAAACCAATCATGACTTAGACATATCAAACTTTTGTGTTAATGATCTAACATTATGAGACCGTGATGAACGTGAAACCCACATTATCGAACTCATTTAAGGAATTGACGGGGAACTATGTTCCAGATTTAACGAAACATTTGTTTCAGTACCAACTTTCGAAACTCCAAATCATATTCAATTCTTTTGCGTGATCTTGATCAAATAGTCGAAACCCACGATATTTGTTACCCAACAGGATCCAGCTCAAAAAATATCTTGAATATGATTTTCGGGTGAGTTTCATTTGAAATTTGAAATCACTTCATATATTTCATTCAAAGCATATTTTTCATTGACTACACTGGTCAAACAAGTAATTCTTGTTACAATTACTCACCTTATGCTTAGGTTGATATGTAACGAAATTTTTAAGCCACCCACGAAGCCTTGAAAAAGAAGCCCTTCGATACTTGTTTATAAGTATTCGATTGTAATTCACGGGAAACCACACAAGCTGTTGATTATCTCTCTTGATAATTAACAAAGTAACCTTTGTCCGGGGTTTAACTGCCTTTGTGTCGAAATTTTATTTTTCGACATCACGGATCCCAAATTTTCGTTAGTTTGCTTCTTATCTTATTCTATTGGCACACTGCACTCACTAAATCCTTGAGGTTCTGAGTATTACCAACTCAGGCTGATGATTTCGACAGTCTGGCATATGACTTCGTCTCTAATCCCAAAGACGAAAGAGCCTAACCTCCATGCCGAAGGTTTTCGATCTTATCCACTTGGTACTCACGAACAGTTTGATGTGACGGTTTGGCAATGTGGTCCGACTTTCAAGGTACTTTATCTGACATGGTACACGTTATAGCTAATGGTGCGAGTTTCAAGGACAGACGTGGCTTACTCTTTAAAGAAAACGTTTGGAATTCTATTGGGGATACATATAAAAGGAAGTTATTATCTCCTTTTATAATTATGCGTTCAAATTCTCAAATGATCAAAAAGCCCTAAACATCCTCTGTTCTTCAAGAATTTCTCAAAACCCTAATCAATGGCTGCTGATCACACCAACACCGCTGGCGATGCCTCATCTCAACAACCAATCATAAAGATTCAAAGCACTAGGGGTGAGCAAAACCGAACCCGGAAACCGAAAAGCTGATAAAAACCGACAAAACCGAAACCGAAGCATAAACCGACGGTTTGGGTTTAGAATTTTCAAAAACCGAAATTTTCGGTTTGGGTTTGGTTTTTGGGTTTGGTAAAACTGAAATAAACCGAACCGAACCGAATTTCATATATTATATGTATTCTGTGAGTTATATATGTATATATATATAGTTCTTGGGTTATAAACACAAACTGAAGCATTGCTCCACTCGTTAACGCGTTGGGCGATTGTTTGAAACGGCGCAGGTTCGAATCTTTCTAGCGTCGTTTTTCTTGATTTATTTTGGAAATGATTTAACTTCATCCCACATCGCCCCCATTACTAAACTCATCCAATATTCTCTTCTATATAAGCTCGCCACCCTCTTTCTTTCTATTATCTCTAACTTTGATTGAGTCCCACATCGCTTGGGATATCTAAATATCACTTGATCTCTCCATTATATAGTTGATGGTTGAGGTCAGATTAAGAAATAAGTTTGAGATTTGGTTTGAATTATAAAACTGAAACTGAACCGTGAAACCGAAGTTTAAAACCGAAAACCGATAAACTGAACCCATTGGTTTGGGTTTCGGTTTGGGTTTGAATTTTCAGAAATCGATCATTTTTGGTTTGGGTTCGATTTTAGGTCAAAACTGACCCATGCACAGCCCTACAAAGCACCAAATATCAAGTTGAGGCTGATGTTTCGCTGTATCCAGAAGAACTCAATATATTGATTGTTGCTCTTCAACAATCAAGTCTTGCTACTGCGATGTTCAACCCTTTGTTGTTCCGATGTCCTGGTTGTCAATGGTTGGTTCAACTGCTTCATACAGCAAAGCACTAGATGTGATTACCTTTAACTTGGTGAATGATAAGAAGGTTCGTCTTTCCAAGAAACTGTTTTGTCAAATTCTTGGAATCCCCAATTCTCCACCGTACCATACTCTCACCAATGCTCAAGTCATTCACATGTTTAATGAAATGGGTCATCAACCCCAACTCACCAAGATTAGTGATTTCAAGAAGTCGAGCCTTCCAAGCATTTGGAACTTTCTGTTTGGAATTTTTCTTTGTTGTTTAACTGGTAGAAGTGTTGGATTAGACAAAGGAAGAATGGAAGTATATGTCATGGTTGCTGGAATTTACTATGATCTTGATGTTGATTTCTCAACTCAAATGTGGAAAGAATTCCTGAAGAGTGTGGAGAATACTAATGTGATATAGGGGATTTTATGTGCTCGATACTGGAGTTTAATACTTCAGTATACTTATGAGAAGGAGGGTATTTCAGTTCCTGTTGATGAAGATAAAGCAGAATTTATGAAGTATCACTTTCCGAAGTCAGTGGAAGATGATTTGGAGGTTTTCCCCAATGTTGCTCGAATTCCTGATGGGATGCTGAAGAAAGTTGATGTAACACCCAGAATCAGAAAGACCAAGAAAGGAAAGAAAAGCCCTAAGTCAAAGGAATCAACTCGTCGAGTCCAAGGAAGAACTCGACGAGTCGTAGCGGGCTCCGTGTGGTAAATTAAGTGACCGACTCGACGAGTCGGCGAGTGGACTCGGCGAGTCTGGTCTGGGTTGGGAAAACCCTAATTCCGGGACTTGGTACCCTATTTAAGCATCTCATTCTCTTCCCTAGAGTTCATTTGCGGCCCCTATAGTCCAGAACACGAAACCCTAGCCACCCAACCTCATTCTTGAGCTAGTTTCTTGCATTGTGAGTGAATTGAAGCTTGGAGAAGGAAGAAGGAACTTGGTGGTGCAAGAAGGAGATATAGATCCAGAGTTGGAGTAGCATTGCAGACCATTTGGAGGTAAGAAGCTTATACCATGTCTATTAGTCATCTAGATCCCCTTTCTAGCATGGATTTTGCCCACTTGGACCATTTCCAAGGTCAATCCGAGCATTGAGCCTTTGAGGACGAAAAGGACTATAGATCTGAGCATTTCTGAGCTTGAGGAGCTCTGAGGGGGGGTAGCTTTTCGCAGCCATAGCTTCATTCCATAACCTAGACCTTCATATTAGCTTGGATTTGGTGTTCTAGCCTCATATCACCTTGCATGCACGTAAAGTTGGCAACTTTACGTGCAATGCTAGCATTAGGAGTCCAGATCTATGTGTTGGAGGTGTTAGAATGGTCTGTAATCGACAGAATAGAGATGTCACAAGGAGTACTCGGCGAGTCCGTTCATGGACTCGGCGAGTCGGGTTGCAAAACCCAAACCCTTCTGTTATGAGTCGGATCAGTGAGTGGGGTTAGAAAAGGACTCAGCCAGTCGGTGTCCGTGATGGACATGAAGATCATGGTGCTCGACGACTTCAAGGAGGAACTTGGCGAGTCCAAGGCAATCTCCTTAGCTGATGAAGATGGACTCGGCGAGTTGTAGAACAACTCGGCGAGTCGGCTGAAGATAGTCCCGAGGTGTTAGATGAAGGAGAACTCATTGAGTTCTCGCTAGACTCGACGAGGGGAGTCGGGGATTGTTTGGGATTTGAAGAGCATGGACTCGGCGAGTTGGTAGAACAACTCAGCGAGTCGAGTCAACTGGAAGGTTGACTTTGACCAGGACTTTGACCAGGGTTGACTTAGTTGACCTCGGGAGGACAGTTTAGGCTAAGTCTTATTATTGGTATTGGTGGCTCAGGGAGCTAGAGAAGCAGCATTTCAGAGAGTTGTCGGTTAGCAGCCAGAAGATTATCGGCCGAGTTCAGCAGTTCAGGTGAGTTTCCTTCCAGTAGGAACGGGTCTACGGCCACAATGCCGGCCCGTTTAGATATCAGTAGTTCCGGACTTCGGTCCGATGCAGTAGTTCAGTATGCTTGATGTCTTTGTGATTCAGGCATGTTCATGTGTTAGTTAGTCCGGACTGCGGTCCGATACAGTATGCAGTATATGTGTTTATGTTATATGCTATGATTATGTTATGATATGTTCAGTTAGTCTGGACTTCGGTCCGATGCAGGGTGCAAGGCCCCAGTTAGTCCGGACTCCGGTCCGATGCAGGGGGCAAGGCCCCAGTTAGTCCGGACTTCGGTCCGATGCAGTGGGCAAGGCCCAGTATGTGCTTTATATGTTATTGTATGGTATGTGGTAGTTTGGGGGAGCTCACTAAGCTTCGTGCTTACAGTTTTCAGTTTTGGGTTCTGGTATTTCCGCTAGCAAGGGGAAGAGCTCGGGTTGATGGCATGGCACAGACCATAGTTTTTCAGTTAGCCTGGGAGTTCACTCTGATGTTTTGATATGTTTGACACGGTTTTTGATTTGATCTATTTTGATATGACTTTTGAGATACACGGCTTATGGATTTTATTATATGATACTCGATATTATGGATTTAATATAGTTTTCAAATGAAATTTTTGGGTCGTATTTTTGGGATGTTACAAGTTGGTATCAGAGCCTTGGTTTTAGGGATTCGGACACACTCTCGGGTGTGTCTGGACTCAAACTGAGGAATTGGTATGGAAATTTTTAAAAGGGAAATCATTTTTAGAAAGAGAGTGTTGAGAAAAGAAAAGATTTCTAGAAAAAGAAAAGAGTTTTAGGAAAAGCGGAAAGAATTTTGAAAACGAGAAAAGGGTGTGGTGCATGCAATCAGCCGAGCTCAAGTAAGTACTCCCAAATTACCCATACAAGTTTATGTTATGATTATCAGTTTCAGTTTCAGTAGAACATCATGCTAGAATAGGACTAAGGATCTAGGAGGATGCCTTAGGTGCCTGCTATATGTGTTTCAGCTTTATGAGAATTGCATGCTAGTATTGAGTAGACAGTAGTAGGATAGCCTGTTAGGTTATGCCTGATAGTATGAGCTTAGCATTGTATGATAGTATAGTTTCTTGTTATGAGGATAGATATGCTTGAGTAGTTTCTTGTGTCTGAATGCTGCTTGCTTTGTGCTTTGTGGGACTCTGAGTGATGGGAGTTAGCCATTAGGTGAATACGTCACGTCACATGTGATCAGGGTTGAATAATCTTAGAGTGTTGTATTTGGCCCTATTGCGCAGCTCTTGTTTGAGTCTAACCGTTGTAGGGACGACTCTTTTACTCGAAGGATTATCTGAGCCTCGTCACATGTGATGGTATTCAGGTGATGGCTAATTGGCATTACAAGGAGGCCTTCAGCAGCTGAGCATTGGTTTGGGTGGAGTCAGAGATTTCCCTAGGGCAAGCCTAGGATGAGAGTAGCAGAGATCAGTAGTAGTAGAAGTGACTTGGTGGAGTCAAGGCAGTTCTTGAGGAAAGTACGGATAGATGTGGAAGGTAGTATGGGCCCGTACTACTAAAAGCAGAGGATCCGTACTCGATTCAAGAGAGGCCAAGACGAAACCAAGGAAATTGTAGAGTGTGTGTGAGATCCCTCAGCAGCAATGAGTATTCTGACAGTTATTGTGAAATGTTTTCAGCATGGTGACGTTGCGCGAGATACCAGTTGGCAGTTCGGGTGCCGGGGAGGGATCTGGCTCAGGCTCTAGAGTCGGACAGCTTGATGATCAGATGAGAGATGTCATTTCCTCATAGATTATGCGCTACATCATTGATCAGACTCCTGTGATATTCGGTTCGGTTAGGGAGGCCATCGTGGAGCTTTTGGACAGTCGTCCTGAGGCCTTTAGGGCCGGGATAGTTTCAGGGCAGTTTGGGGCTTGTCTAGAGCCTGACTCTTATGGATCCCAGGGATCCATCAGGGAGGGGGATCCCATTCTTAGCTCTTGCCATCTAGGGTCTGGAGTGAGTGGGGCACCCTGTCCCCAGGAGAGTTCTCTGCATGATTGGGTTGCTGCGGAGGTTTCACGAGTCGTTCGCGAGGAGCTACCCGACATCGTCGAGAGGGTCACTGATAGGTTGACCGAGAAGCTCCAGGATCAGACAGCGGTTGTTCAGACGATTGATGGGGTCGATGGGGTAACGCAGGAGCGAGAGATTGACCGGGAGTCAGAAAGGAAGAAGAAACCGAATGAGGTTCAGTGGCCCACAGGTTCGGGTAAAAGAACCAATGGGCCGAGTTCGAGATCGAGAGACTTCCAGGGCCGCAGCCGATGCGGTAAGTATGGCAGGACGCACGGGGGTGCGTGTAGGAGTAGTAGAGGCGGTGATCCTGACTGTTTCAAGTGCGGCCGAACTGGTCATTTTAGCAGAGATTGTACTGCTACCATCGCCCAGGGACTTGACCCAATATGTTTCCATTGCAGTCGGAGGGGCCACAAGAAGGCCCGTTGTCCGAGTTTGTGTTCAGCAGGGCAGGTGACAGCTCCTGCCCCTGTGACTTCGAGAACCGCCAGCAGACGTCAGGTTCGGGTAAGGGCGCCCACGGCTCGGAGCAGAGCATTCCGGTTGATTTCAGGAAGGATTCGAGCAGCACGGGATGTTGGAGGTACGTATCTCTTACCTTCCTGTCAATTATTATTTATGATGTTGTTGTTATGTTACTGCACCGATTTAGTAGGTACATATATTGGAATATTATATTACCTACTTGCGAGTGAGTCATATGCCATCTGCATATCTTGGATTTGGAATGATAGCTGGAGGTCGTCCCCTGTAGAGCAGGTTACTACGGATGCAGTAATTGTAGTAAGTATGAGTAAGACTCGGTAGTGCCTCACTACCTTCGGGAAGGTGTCGTTCGGGTATTAATCGGTTATATTCCAGCACGAGCAACACCTGAAGGAGGTGCTAGAGACTTTGAGAAGGGAGAGACTTCTTGCAAGGTACTCCAAATGTGAGTTATGATTGTGCGAGGTGCAATTTCTTGGGTACCTTGTCAATCAGAAGGGTATTCTAGTCATTCCGGCTAAGATAGAGGTCGTGATACATTAGGAGTTTCTGAGGTCTCCAATTGAGATTCGGAGCTTCCTAGGCCTAGCAGGTTATCACCGGATATGTGTTCAGATTCTTGGAAGTGGTGTGATCTTTTGGATTGGTTAGTAGCGACACACTAGCAATGGCAAACATGGTTTTCAGCAGATTGGGCATAGAATGGTAAGAAGGATTGAGGATCCTTCTAGTATTGTGTGTTGTAAGACGTTAGTTGAATCAAAGTGGGGGAGAATCATCCAAGGATTCAGAAGTAGGAGCAGTTTTGAAACTGGGATAAGTTTCGCACCGTTATCAGAAAGGAAGACAGCCTAGGCAGCGGTATGGTTTGAGGATAGTATGAGATGGAAGTTTGGAAAAAACTTGCCAGTAAGGAGATCGCATTCCCGTAATGTTTGCCAGCAAGCCTTAGGGAATCAGGTTGGGGATTCCAGTCAGGACTTGGGTTTAGTCTTGAATGATAGGTCGTATGTATACTCGTTGTCGGATGTGTTCGGATCAGTAACCAGCGAATGAGATAGTGTTAGAGTGTTGTAAGTCTGCGGGTGTAGCCGTAGCATTCACTAGCAGCCAGATAGTGTTAGAGTGTTGTAAGTCTGCGGTGTAGCCATAGCATTCACTAGCATCCAGATAGTGATAGAGTGTTGTAAGTCTGCGGGTGTAGCCGTAGCATTCACTAGGTTCGTAGATAGCGTAAGTGCGTTGCTAGGACGCATAAAGAACAGTAGTACCCACCAGTTCGGGTGTAGCAGTGAGGATATGGAAATCCACGGATTGGATTTCGGAATTACCCAGACGGATTAGACCTGGTTAAGCCAGTGATAAGACTGTAGAGGCGCAACTACAGCTATGAGAGCAAGGAAGCAGTGGACTACTTAAGGTCATTTATGACATAAGGCTACCAATAGTCATGTAGCAATCACTTTTAGCCTTGGGTTTGGTGACGTCAGGATTTGATGTATGGACCCGATCAGTTAGATCTGAAGGTTGTTAGCGCCTCAGTGACAAGGTAGTTAGTAGCAACTAGTTCCAGAGAAGGATTTCGTTCAGAAGTTGTGTGAGGCGACTAAGTAGGGAGTCTTTTGGCTCCGCAGTCAGGGCTGGAAACCGGTATTTCAGATGACTAACGAATGAATTGAGACCAGGAAGGTCTCGATAGATGTTGGAAAGCAGCCATGTAGCAGCATGCTGTTTCAGGCAATTCAGTATTTCAGGCAGTTCCGTGTTTCAAGCAGTTCAGTGTTCAGGCAGTTCAGTGTTCAAGCAGTAAGTGTTTCAGGCAGTTCAATGTTTCAGAAATTTCAATGCTTCAGACAGTCAGTGTCTTAAGCGGTAATGGTATTTGGGGATTTCATGTATGGTTAGAGTCACAGATAGCTTGGGTTATGCTAAGTCACTTACAGCAGGATTATTTGAGTTTTGGCCAAGTATAAGTGAATCGCAGGGATAAGTGGATCTGTGATTTTGTTTTCTAGTGGGAGCCTGGAGTAGTTAACATGTAAGGAATGGTAAGGAATTATTTCAAGGATGATTACTAATTTAAGTAGTTGGAGTAATGGATACCGTGAAGGGTATGTCTTCGCAGGGACAGGGGAGGTGGTTAGTTATGGAAAGTTGCCTTGAGGATTGTGATCCGCGAGGGTTAGTTATTAGTCTAAATAACCAGGTGGAAGGTCAAGGGAAGTAGTCAGCGGGAGTTAGATCCATCAGGCAGAAGTGTTGAAAGCATGTTGCAGAACAGTTGAACGTAGTGGACTTCGAGGACGAAGTCTAGTTTAAGTGGGGGAGATTTGTAACACCCAGAATCAGAAAGACCAAGAAAGGAAAGAAAAGCCCTAAGTCAAAGGAGTCAACTCGTCGAGTCTAAGGAAGAACTCGATGAGTCGTAGCGGGCTCCGTGTGGTAAATTAAGTGACCGACTCGACGAGTCGGCGAGTGGACTCGGCGAGTCTGGTCTGGGTTGGGAAAACCCTAATTTCGGGACTTGGTACCCTATTTAAGCATCTCATTCTCTTCCCTAGAGTTCATTTGCGGCCCCTATAGTCCAGAACACGAAACCCTAGCCACCCAACCTCATTCTTGAGCTAGTTTCTTGCATTATGAGTGAATTGAAGCTTGGAGAAGGAAGAAGGACCTTGGTGGTGCAAGAAGGAGATATAGATCCAGAGTTGGAGTAGCATTGCAGACCATTTGGAGGTAAGAAGCTTATACCTTGTCTATTAGTCATCTAGATCCCCTTTCTAGCATGGATTTTGCCCATTTGGACCATTTCCAAGGTCAATCCGAGCATTGAGCCTTTGAGGACGAAAAGGACTATAGATCTGAGCATTTCTGAGCTTGAGGAGCTCTGAGGGGGGGTAGCTTTTCGTAGCCATAACTTCATTCCATAACCTAGACCTTCATATTAGCTTGGATTTACTGTTCTAGCCTCATATCACCTTGCATGCACGTAAAGTTGGCAACTTTACGTGCAATGCTAGCATTAGGAGTCCAGATCTATGTGTTGGAGGTGTTAGAATGGTCTGTAATCGACAGAATAGAGATGTCACAAGGAGGACTCGGCGAGTCCGTTCATGGACTCGGCGAGTCGGGTCGCAAAACCCAAACCCTTCTCTTATGAGTCGGATCAGTGAGTGGGGTTAGAAAAGGACTCAGCCAGTCGGTGTCCGTGATGGACATGAAGATCATGGTGCTCGACGAGTTCAAGGAGGAACTCGGCGAGTCCAAGGCAATCTCCTTAGCTGATGAAAATGGACTCGACAAGTTGTAGAACAAATCGGCGAGTCGGCTGAAGATAGTCCCGAGGTGTTAGATGAAGGAGAACTCGTCGAGTTCTCGCTAGACTCGACGAGGGGAGTCGAGGATTGTTTGGGATTTGAAGAGCATGGACTCGGCGAGTTGGTAGAACAACTCGGCGAGTCGAGTCAACTGGAATGTTGACTTTGACCAGGACTTTGACCAGGGTTGACTTAGTTGACCTCGGGAGGACAGTTTAGGCTAAGTCTTATTATTGGTATTGGTGGCTCAGGGAGCTAGAGGAGCAGCATTTCAGAGAGTTGTCGGTTAGCATCCGAAAGATTATCGGCCGAGTTCAGCAGTTCAGGTGAGTTTCCTTCCAGTAGGAACGGGTCTACGGCCACAATGCCGGCCCGTTTAGATATCAGTAGTTCCGGACTTCGGTCTGATGCAGTAGTTCAGTATGCTTGATGTCTTTGTGATTCAGGCATGTTCATGTGTTAGTTAGTCCGGACTGCGGTCCGATGCAGTATGCAGTATATGTGTTTATGTTATATACTATGATTATGTTATGATATGTTCAGTTAGTCCGGAATTCGGTCCAATGCAGGGGCAAGGCCCCAGTTAGTCCGGAATTCGGTCCGATGCAGGGGCAAGGCCCCAGTTAGTCCGGACTTCGGTCCGATGCAGGGGGCAAGGCCCCAGTTAGTCCGGACTCCGATCCGATGCAGTGGGCACGGCCCAGTATGTGCTTTATATGTTATTGTATGGTATGTGGTAGTTTGGGGGAGCTCATTAAGCTTCGTGCTTATAGTTTTTAGTTTTGGTTTCAGGTATTTCCGCTAGCAAGGGGAAGAGCTTGGGTTGATGGCATGGCACACACCACAGTTTTTCAGTTAGCCTGGGAGTTCACTCTGATGTTTTGATATGTTTGACACGGTTTTTGATTTGATCTATTTTGATATGACTTTTGAGATACACGGCTTATGGATTTTATTATATGATACTCGATATTATGGTTTTAATATAGTTTTCAAATGAAATTTTTGGGTCGTATTTTTGGGATGTTACAGTTGATCCAACAAATTCAGTATTGGTGGCATAGTTGCAACATGTTAATCCTTCAGTCGAAACTGGGATTTTGCTGAAAATAAGTGATAAAGGATCATCTAAGAAAGTTAAGAAATCGAAGAAGTGAGCTGATGATGTTGTTCACGAAAGCCCCAAGAAACAAGCTAAGTCTAAGTCTCCTAAGAAGATTGCAAACGAAACTGAGATGCCTAAGTAGAAAGTTGTTCCTGAATCTTCGAAAGAATTGATCCCTTTGAAATCTGGTGTGTTAAAAAGATTAAGGAATTTCTCTTATAAGAAACGAACTTCATCAGAAGATCAATCTCCTACTCTTCGCAAACCTCAGCTTAACCGACAAGGAGTGAAAGTTCGTGAGATTCCTGCACCAGTTTCATCATTATCCAAGAAGCGAAGAGCTGAGGATATGGCGAAGCACATCAACAAGAAGAGAAAGAAACGAAAGCTGGTGTTTCATGATGAATCATCAGATAGTGAGATCGTCCCAGAAACACCTTTGGGTTCGAATTCCCCAAAACTCTCACAACCACTAATCCTCACAAATGTTTCGTTGCCAACAACAACAGTTCAACTCGAAATTGTTGTAACCAAATCAGTTCCTGAGGAGGTTCCAATTTCTACAATTGTTGCAAACGTATATGATACGGGTGCACATGTTGTGGTGAGTGTTGATCCATCATCTCAAGTACTACATCTTCTTCTGAACCTATTTCAAGTACTTTTGTTTCACTTCCACCTTTTATTCAACACATTTCCACTACCACTACTTCACCAACTTTCGATCAAGTATTACAACAACCCTTCACTACACTTTTCCCATCACAATCCACCAATACACCAAAACCCAATTCTTATGATGAAACAGATGGCAGAGGTTTCGGAGGAACGTTTGATGATCTTCATTTTGATTCGGAAGAAGAGGATATACCATATCATATGTTGATGTCTGGTAAGCAGTTTAAAATTCTGAACAGGAAGCTTAACTCTATTCTTCAATCACAAGCTGATTCTGGTGCAAAGAATTCGGTTTCGAGAATAGAGGTTGATGTTATGTTGAAGGCATTGGAGCTTCGAATGCAGAAGTAATTGAATGTTATGGATAAAAGTAACGAGTTGAGGGTCAAGGCTCAGACTGATTCGTTTAATTTTGAAATAAAAGATCTTCGTTTAACAGCAAAAGAACGACATGTTCTTTTTGTTAAAGATGTCAAGACAAGAGAAATTGCCCTAAGAGGAGGCGGTAGCAGATTTCACTGTAGTCACGGGTACGTTCCTCCTCGACAACTCTTACGCATACATTCTCTTTGATAGTGGTGCGGGGAGGAGTTTTGTTAGTCATAAATTCAAATAATTACTTAAACACAAATCCCAACCACTAAGCGAAACGTTCATTGTCGAGATGGCTGACGGAAAGAAATAGAGCACTAACGACGTATTCATAGGATGCACCCTCACTCTAAACGACTATTCTTTTCCTATCGACCTTATGATGGTTTCCATAAAGAGCTTCGATGTCATCATCGACATGGATTGGCTAAGCCCAAATCGTGCTGATATCCTTTGCTACGAAAAAGCCATTCGTCTCAATCTGCCAAATGGCAAAGCCCTCGTTATCTATGGCGACAAACTCAGCACGAACATTCGCATCATTTCGTGCATCAAAGCTCAAAAATACATGCGAAAGGAGTGTCATGCATTCCTAACTCATTTAGTTAATGAAAAACAAGAAGTCAAAGACCTCGAGAGCATCCCCGAAGTCTATAACTTCCCTGATATCTTTGCCGAGGATCTCCCAGGAGTTCCTCCCGAGCGCCAAGTCGAGTTCCGAATCGACTTAATTCCTGGGGCTACCCCCGTAGCCAAATCCCCGTATCGTCTAGCTCCAGCGGGAATGCAGGAATTATCCAGCCAACTAGACGAACTGCTCAGTAAAGGATTCATTACACCAAGCTTCTCACCCTGGGGAGCACCGGTCTTGTTCGTAAAGAAGAAGGATGGATCTTTCTGAATGTGCATAGACTACCATGAACTGAACAAGCTTACCATTAAGAACCGATACCCACTCCCACGAATAGATGACCTCTTCGATCAACTACAAGGAGCGAGCTACTTCTCCAAGATCGACCTAAGATCAGGGTACCATCAGTTACGAGTCCATGAGAATGATGTTCCCAAAACAGCATTCCGAACTCGTTATGGTCACTACGAGTTTGTAGTAATACCCTTTTGTCTAACCAATGCACCCGCGGTATTCATGGATCTAATGAATCGGGTGTGCCGACCCTTCCTAGACAAATTCGTTATAGTATTCATAGATGATATACTCATCTATTCACGAAGCGAGGAAGAACATAGTCAGCACTTGAGACAAGTTCTAGAAACTTTACGGACGGAGAAGCTTTACGGGAAATTCTCTAAGTGCGAGTTTTGGATTAGGAAGGTAACTTTCTTGGGTCACGTAGTTAGCGAAGAAGGCATACATGTGGACCCTTCCAAAGTAAAGGCAATCGAGAATTGGTCAGCACCGAGGACGCCCACAGAAATCCATCAATTCTTGGGTCTTACTGGCTACTATCGCAGGTTTATACAAAACTTCTCCAGAATTGCTAAACTGCTTACCACCCTGGCTCAAAAGGGTGTAACTTTTAGCTGGGGAGAAAAGCAAGACACTGTGTTCCAAACTCTGAAGCAAGCCCTGTGCAGCGCACCTATCTTATCCCTTCCATAAGGAATAGAGACTTCGTAGTATACTGCGATGCATCCAATCAGGGGCTAGGTTGTGTGCTTATGCAACGAGGAAAGTTTAGTTCCTATGCCTCGATACGGCTGAAGATGTACGAAGTCAACTACACAACTCACGATCTTGAGTTGGGAGCAGTGGTCTTTGCCATAAAAATGTGAAGGCACTACCTATACGATACCAAGTACACAGTCTTCACCGACCATAAAAGCCTTCAACATATTTACGATCAGAAGGAACTTAACATGAGGCAACGGCGATGGGTAGAGCTACTCATTGATTACGAGTGCGAGATTCGCTATCATCCGGGTAAAGCCAATGTAGTAGTTGATGCCCTTAGCCGGAAGGAATACTCAGGTCGTAGGGTGAAGGCACTAACCATGACAATCCATTCTCATCTGTCCACCCAAATCAAAGAGGCTTAGCAGAAAGCCTTTAAACCAGAAAATGTGGCAGGTGAAGCCTTGCGAGGACTGGAGAAGAACTTTGAGATCAAGGGAGACGGAGTTCGTTATTTCATGAACCGGATCTGGACCCCAAAATTCGGTGGTTACAGGGAGGTTGTCATGAATGAAGTGTTGGATTTGGTTTCTAAGCCCATAACTATAACTGGTATGTACTTGACCCGATAGTAGCATGGTCCTTTTGGGTTGCCTTCACCAGTGCAATTTGATAGGATGGACTTTTGAGAATAAGGTTATTGGTGATTTATTAATATATTATAAGTATAATATATTAATTGAGAAATCATATTATTTAATTAGTATTAATCAAGAATTAATTTGGAATTAATTTATTGATCAAAAGAGACTAATTAAATATAAGGGGTTGATTATGTAAATCAATCATTCTTGTAGTGTGGGCCAATGATCCATTAGGATGGGCTAAATAGTTCATGGATAGTCCATGGAGCTTTAACCCATGGAGCCTAAGGGATATGGAAGGTCATGGAGCTTTAGGGTTTCATGAATGAAACCCTAACCTTTGCAACACTATATAAAGACCCCTTAAAGCCGAAATCGTTGAGCCATATACATTCTTAGAAAGAGAGAAACGATTTTGGTTGAAGATAACTTATTCTTTCAAGCCTCCTCTTGCATATGGTGTTTGTGACACATTAGAGGCATCACACTTGAGGTGCTAAAGCTTTCAATGGCCAATAACTACAAGTCCTAATAAGAGGTAAGTCATCTAACTAGTTGAATTGTTCAAATTGTCATATTGTATGCTAGTTGTAGGCTTAAAGCTTTGGAAACAATATTGCATGTATAATTAGAGAAAACATAGATCCAAAGCTTTTAGGGTTATATGTGCACCATAGCATGTTGTAGTATACAAAACCCAACAGTGGTATCAGAGCCATGGGTTGTTTTCTGTTATATTTAATGCATGGCTAAGTTTCAAAGTTGAAAAAATCGAGTTTTCTGCATTCTGCCTGATGAACTCGCCGAGTCCACTGGGGAACTCGATGATTCCATGTAGAAATGAAGCTACTCGACGAGTCCAGTTCATGGACTCGCCGAGTTGGTTGATCAGAGTGCAGAATATCGAGTTTTTAGCCAGAAATGGATAGGATCATTACCACAAACTTTTTTGTAGTCATAAAAATTGTATTTTCTGAATTGGTAATGATAGTTTTCATCCATTTAAAAGGCAATTGTCAAATGTTTAGATAATAAAGTGATTATTTGTAGTATTTGATATGAATTGTCTTGTTATGAGTTAGTTTAGATCAATAGGAAGATTTATATGATAATTGTGTTTGATCCAAAAATTTGATCTAATTATTCATGTTATGTGTTATTGTAACTTGTCCTCAAGTTATATGAAAAGTCGCATTCATGAGTACTAAAACTCATAATTGTTCATAAGTTATGAATGTGAAAGGTCTTGAAAAGTTTCAAAACTTTCCCTCAAGTTTTGGAATTTGTAAAGTCACACTAATGAGCACTTTAATTCCAAACCCTAGAGTTTTAAAAGTTAAAATTCAAACCTTATGGATTTTATTAAATTAATTGAAGTGTTTAATTAAAGGAGAATTAATAATTCCATAATGACATGGTTTAAGTTTAATTAAATTAAGAGTATAGTTTAATTAATAGATTAAACCTCTAAATATTTTAAATGTGTAAAATACACCCTTATACTATTATAATATTAAAAGTTAATACTTATATATATATATATATATATATATATATATATATATATATATATATATATATATATATATATATATATATATATATATGTATGTATAAGAATAAGTCAGTGTTACCGTTAGTACGCCTCATTCACGAAGCCAGTCTATAAGGGGGTATAAGGTTACTACCTATAAAATGGCAGTTTAATGGGTGTCACTCTCACCCACCGCTTCCTTGACTGGTGGAGGGTCGTTAGCCGAACGGGTAGGATAGGACATTAATCTTCATTAACAGTATAATGTAATACCAAGTAACTAAATTTTATTAACTTCTCAATCTTAGTTACTTTAGGAAAAATGTGGAAAATGGTGCTACCCCATGAAATTGCACTTAGCACCTTGTTAAGTCGTTAGTGGAGCGTGTGTGGTTAACCGGCACACTAATTTGGGACTGACAGTGCGTGGCTAAGGGAAGCTTGATGTTAATCATAGATCAAGGGAGCGTGTGTGGTTAACCGGCACATTGATTAGGTAATTTGTAACATTGGGTGTACCGAGCTAATTTGCATGGTTATTCACACCTTGTTTGTGATCCTCGGCATCCCAGTCACAAACTTTAGAGAGCACAATCGAGATTTAAACATGCCATTGAAAAGTTCAATGAATCTTAAAGGATCTAGGAATTTCAAATCCAATTAAAACTTATTTATCAATTTCGTTTTTCATGGTGGAAATTGGTAAATCGTCATTTACCTACCTTCAAATATTTTACAATTGGATTACGGCATCCCTTTTAGCAATTGTAGAATATTGAGTTGGGTCCTAGCCTTAATATTTCAATTTGGGTGTTATATTAAGGACTTAAATCAACTAACTTGAATTTCTCCCTCATAGATGTCTAGTTCTGACAACTATGGTCTTCCTTGTCCTTTTGGAAAAGAATTTCCTAATGAAGATGATATCCTACATGGCAATCAAGGTGAAAGATTAATCCCTCTGACGTGCATTAGTGGGACTGGAAATCATATTTCACTTCCTCCACCTCCTCCAATTCTTCTTCCTAACCCACAAGTTTCAAGACTTGAAAAGTTCAAGGTCACTCAATCCCTATTGGCAAACAAATCCAAGGATGGAAAGTCGACATATATTGGGAGAGTTGGGTATCAAAGTCTTGAGGAAGTTGGTTGTTGATTGGGTTTTTCAGTCACTCCCTGAGTCATATAGTGAGTTTTAAAGGACTACTATATGACAAACCACGACATGACCCTTATTGATCTTACCTATTTGCTTGTTGCTGCTGAATCAGAAATGATTTGGCGCACTGGTAAAGCAAAGTTGATTGGAAGATCTACTTCCCGAAGCCATTTGTTTCTATTGCCATTTGAAGGGACATTAGAAGCGAAGTTGCCCTGACTACCCGAGAGATCTAAGAGATGGTAAAGTAAAAATGTTTGACTCTACTTCAGGTAAGTCCACTATCTAACTCTATTAAGTTCCTAATGATTGATTCTTCATGCATGATGTGAAAAGATTGCATTTTGATGTTTTGTAGAATCAAAGGAATCTTAAAGGAAAGAGTATGTTGAGTCTAATCACGAAGAAATGAATTTCGATTGCATGGTTCGGTGATCAGATTTATGAGCTGTTGCTTAAAGAGTTATGATAAATTGCTGAGGAATAGATAACAACATACTTTTCACTTGTATTTGCATTATAAGGACAAGTTTTCCGCAGGTTTATAAATAAAGAAAAAAAATTTGTTTTTATCTTATTTTAAAAGTATCCTTACAATGGCATTTGTGAAAAATTGTTGCTTATGTGTTTCCATTGATGGCAATATTGGAAAGTGGATTTGATTCTTTCGTTTGTGGTAGTGTCAAAATTTACCAAATAAGGAAAGATTCTCATCACCCAAGTTTCAATTTGATAGAAACTTGGAATCATGCAACTTGTATTGTATGACGAATGAGAATTTTCATCTTTGGAAAATCAAGACTAATTCCTTGTGCACATGAAGATGTGAGTCAAGAGAAGGACTGGGAGAGCTGGTGCACTTGGTTGTGTGTTGGTTAGGTCCACCACAAAGATCGACAAGACTATTCATCATGATTTAGTAAAGTTTAGTAAATATGGTTATACTTACAAGTTTAAGTATAATTCTGAATCATTGGAAGGGTTTCAATGTATAGCAGGACGAATAAGAAGAATCAAATTAGGCAGAAAGATAAAAGTTTCTTCATTCTGAAAAGATGGGAGAGTACTTTAGTATCATGTTTTATGATTATCTTAATGATTATGGAAAAACCATATCACAATTGATCCTCTAAGGACATCTTAGTGCATTTGTATCGCTAAGAAGAGGAATCGTGAATTGTTAGAATGGTTAAATCAAATAGATGAATCATACTTCGTTCCAAAATCAAATCTTAGAGTTGTACTCCAAGATTGTAACTTGAGTGACATAATCTTAAGAAAGGTTTATAACACTTATCAAATGTAGAGTAAAATGTTTCTTACTATATTACATTTGAAATTGGTAAGATGTGATGTTTTGGATAAAACAAAGACCAACTAAGACCAATTGTTAGAAGTGTTAGTCTTGATAAGGAACTGCACCAACTCTTGAATATTTGTTTGTCAAGTAGTGTTCCTTGACAAAATGAATCTTATATGTCAAGAGGTTAGTGGGAGTCTTAAATAGTTTCAAGTACTAATCAAGAATAAAACTGTTAGTTAACACTAGCACACGACTTGAGGTTTATAACCTATCGTGTTGACATATTCTTATTTTTGTGCCCATTCCAAATTCGTTTATGATTACGGCATCCCTTTTCATAGTCCGAATTGTGAGAAATGGAAAATAGTTTGAACATTCGGGAATTATTAGGTTAAGTTCTGACAGGTTCAAACACACACTTGTGCTATTTAATCTAAAAGGTGTATGGGCTTGAGAAGTCTGGTATAGACTTATCAAAGCACTGAGTATCAGAAATCTTAACTTTGGTAAGAAATTCAATAAGTATTGATTTCTAGAAGCCCAGCTGATTTCTAGGTACATGTCAAAGCTAGTGGGAGCATAAGTGTTATGCTGGTAAAGATATAATTATCATGTTAGTGGGAGCATGATTATTATGGTAAGTGTTTCAAGTTAGCAATGTTAATTATAGAAAACAAAAGTTTCAATTTGTAAAGATGCAGGGTTTGAAAACTTGTTTTGCTATAATTAAGGGAGAGGAAATTATACTTCTTCCAATTCTAAAAGCTTAGATTGAGATTTTATTCAAATTTAGTCAAGTATATATATGAATGTCATGTTGGAATGGTTCAACATAAGTAAATTTTATATATGGAAATGTTAACTGCGTTCTCAAATTAGATTATGATTACGACATCCCTCTTCATAGTTCGAATTGTGAGAACATGGCAAATAGAAACATTATAGAAAAGGACTGGTCAAGGATCATGTCTTTATGTGAGACATTATGAATCGTATCCCATATGCTTCGGGTATAGGATCGATTGCATTTGCTATAATATTTATAATATTTATGTGTTCTGAATTTTCCAAATACCTAGGCATTAAGAGGGAAAAAGGAGCAGAACTGGATATGACTAAAATGGTTAAGTAATTGTCGAGGAAAATCTGAGGTTTACCAAAGATTGGTTACTTATGGACAGTTGGAAGTATAAGTTTTGGAAGGTCCATATTGACAGGTTCTGAGAAAGAGGTAACTCTTGTTCAGAAGTGCTAGTCATATGGAATTATGGAAATGTTCCATAAGTGGAAGCTAATCGTAAAATCTGTGTAAGATTAGAAACCTTAATGCAAGAAGGATGTTCAAAGGAATGTACTTTAAATATGAGACTCCACTTCCATGGAATTGGTTCAATAACCAATGTCCAAAGGGAATACTTTTTAAAGTTATTGGCATAGTTTTGTGACTTTGTGCATTGACATTACGAAAGGATTATTGCATTTAAGTTTAAAATCAAACAGATTATAGCAAAAGGCAAGAATTTGGGATTCTTACACTTACTTTGGGGATTTGGAATTGTGAAATGGGCATCATTGAAATGTTTTCAATTGATCTATTTCACAAAGAAGGGATCATAGATAAAAATAGTGTGCATGCTTGGAGCATGGGATAACTATTGTTTTAATTCAAGTATAAAGTTGATAATTCGAAACATTGTACAATCAAAAATGAGTAATCAATATGGCGATTAAATAAAAGGTGTTTTATTTACACTCAAAAGTTTTTGGGCCATATAGGATTAAGTATTATTATTGTGTTTCACTTTCCATGTTTTGACTTCCCGAATAATAAGATGGTTCAAATTATCCACAGTCGATCATACTTTGGAAGTAGGTATGAAGCAAGACTATTATGAGTTGGCTTGTAGATGTCTAAGGTGTTAAACATAGCAAAAGTTTGCTACACCATTCATGAGTGCTTGTGAAATAAGATTTAAGCATTAGATCAACCCGTACTTACCTGAATCACTTCATGGAATTTATCATGAGTGATTGTGAGATGATAATATCATATAATCTTCAAACCAAGATATATGAGTTGTTGACTACGAATTGGTCATGCATTGATGATACGAAAACGCATCAGTAACTTGATGTTATAAAACGTATCGTTGTGCATGATTTAACGAGTAGTTAGTACAAGCATATAATGTCGAAGTTTATTTGTTCCTTTTATCCCAAGAGGATTAAAAGCGATATCTTGGGCCCCTCGATGATTTGTTTTGACTTATGTGTCAGGCCCGGTCAGAACTAAATTGATGTGTTCATTTATGTTCTATGTCAAACTAATCGGAAATCGGGAAACAAACTGTTGGACAACAAGTATGACATTGTTCCATGTATTTTTTTGGCTGATATCTTGTAGAACAGAGGAATATATGATCACTTATCTAAGGACAGTCATTGACTAGGTCAGAGTTCGACAGCGGCTTTTGAAAGCTTACGATTGCTAATCGGTTCTTGAAGTTGTACTTGCAGTTATAGTTATTAGACTTATCCAAGTGGGAGACTGTTGGATTTGTGTCTAAGCCCATAACTATAACTGGTATGTACTTGACCCGATAGTAGCATGGTCCTTTTGGGTTGCCTTCACCAGTGCAATTTGATAGGATGGACTTTTGAGAATAAGGTTATTGGTGATTTATTAATATATTATAAGTATAATATATTAATTGAGAAATCATATTATTTAATTAGTATTAGTCAAGAATTAATTTGGAATTAATTTATTGATCAAAAGAGACTAATTAAATATAAGGGGTTGATTATGTAAATCAATCATTCTTGTAGTGTGGGCCAATGATCCATTAGGATGGGCTAAATAGTTCATGGATAGTCCATGGAGCTTTAACCCATGGAGCCTAAGGGATATGGAAGGTCATGGAGCTTTAGGGTTTCATGAATGAAACCCTAACCTTTGCAACACTATATAAAGACCCCTTAAAGCCGAAATCGTTGAGCCATATACATTCTTAGAAAGAGAGAAACGATTTTGGTGGAAGATAACTTATTCTTTCAAGCCTCCTCTTGCATATGGTGTTTGTGACACATTAGAGGCATCACACTTGAGGTGCTAAAGCTTTCAATGGCCAATAACTACAAGTCCTAATAAGAGGTAAGTCATCTAACTATTTGAATTGTTCAAATTGTCATATTGTATGCTAGTTGTAGGCTTAAAGCTTTGGAAACAATATTGAATGTATAATTAGAGAAATCATAGATCCAAAGCTTTTAGGGTTGTATGTGCACCATAGGATTTTGTAGTATACAAAACCCAACACGAAGCCCACAAAACTCGATACTCCGTCCACCCAGGTGAAAATAAGATGTATCTGGATCTCAAGAAGCTCTATTAGTGGCCAAACATGAAAGCAGAGATCGCTACCTACGTGGACAAATGCCTAACTTGTGCCAAAGTCACGGTGGAATATCAAAAGCCCTCAGGTTTACTCCAGCAGCCAGAAATACCTTAGTGGAAGTGGGAGCGGATCACAATGGATTTCATTACCAAGTTGCCCAAGACGTCGGGTGGTCATGATACTATCTGGGTAATCGTCGACAGATTAACAAAGTCTGCCCACTTCCTGGCATTCAAAGAGACAGACAAAATGGAGAAGCTAACGAGAACTTACATCCGAGAGATAGTATGACTCCACGGTGTGCCCATATCCATTATCTCGGATAGAGATAGTAGATTCACCTCCCGATTTTGGCAATCACTCCAGAAGGCTCTTGGAACTAAGTTGGACATGAGCACAGCTTACAAACCTCAAACTAACGGGCATAGTGAGAGAACCATTCAAACGCTAGAAGACATGGTGAGATCCTGTGTGATCGACTTCGGTAAAGCATGGGACACCCATTTTCCACTGGTCGAGTTTTCATATAACAACAGCTATCACACTAGCATCAAGGCGGCTCCATTCGAAGCCCTCCACGGCCGTAAGTACAGATCCCCTTTGTGTTGGGCTGAGGTGGGTGACACGCAGCTACCAAAAGGGCAAGTTCTTGATAGCACTCTCACTGGCCCAGAAATTATTCGAGAAACCACAGAAAAGATCGTACAAATCCGAGAACGGTTGAAAGCTTCAAGAGATAGACAAAAGAGCTACGCAGACAGAAGGCGAAAACCCTTGGAATTCCAGGTTGATGACTGCGTTCTGTTGAAGGTCTCACCCTGGAAGGGAATGGTATGCTTCGGAAAGCGTGGGAAGCTAAATCAAAGCTGGAAGTTTTTAGTTTTTCAGCTTTTTTGTATTCTGTAAAAATTTTAAAACATTCATATCTAATTCGTTTGAAGTCAGATTGACAAGCGGTTTTTTTCAAAATACAGTTTAGAGTTTGTACAAGATTTTAGACTATAATTTTGTCATTTTTGGTTTAATATTCAATGAATTACGTTCCCCCGAAGTCGGGATATCAAAGCTGAAAATTTTCAACTTTTCAGATATTTGTTTTTGTACTTTATATTTTGTGAAATTGTTAAAACATGCATATCTCATTCGTTTAAAATCGTATTGTGACAACCCGTTATTTCATTTAAATAGGATTCTAAAATACAAGTGTGTTTATTTAACTTATATACAAATACATGTGGAAAATCATGGTGAAGTAAGGTGTTAAAGACTAAACACTTAACATAAAATTATTCCTAAACAAATCAAACTTACATTAGATCAAAGTTAAGGGGTTAAAATTAACTTAATTAAAAGCTTAAAAGGGTGTAATGTGTTTATGGATTTGGGGTCACACAAACCGTAAACACATGTTTTGTGAGGGCACCCAAACCGTGAACACCATAAAGGTGGGATCAAATCTGTAAACCCCTAAAGGGGTGAAATTCAGGTCGTAAACCCTTATTCTATTGACTCAAATCTGTAAACACCCCCTCTTCTAGAAGCTATAGGCCGTAAACCACCCCTATATATAAGTGTTTTGGCGAAAACACTTTCATTTCTCACACTTTCAATCCGTAAACTACCCCAAAACTCTCTCAATCTTCAAGTGGGAACAGTTCCTTTTTCTCTCAATCTTCAAGTGTTTACGCCCCTATTCCTTCAAATCTTCATATTTCCCTATAAAGAACATTCAACCCTCATTCAAATCTTCAAACAAATCTTCAAATCTTCATAATCTTCAAGACCCAACCGTAAACACAAATTGCTCCAACCGTAAACCCCATTTTGACATCCGAAAACTCCATTTCCATATTTCCAAACATTTCCAATTTAATTGTAAGTCTTCCTTAAAATTAAATTATTATTTAACACATTATTTAAATTAATATTATTATTAATATAAATGTGACGTCAAATATAATTATTTTAGGGCAACGTTATTAGCGCGTACGCTTACCCGGGGATCATCTCTATAACTCGCTAATTCCGGTTAACGCACATACGAGGTGAGTTCATACCCCTACATTTTCAATGTTTTTAATATTTTTAGGGGGGGATACAAGTAAAACACAAGGACTTTTGTGTTTATACAAACATTTTCAAACTTTTACAATTGTTTCAAAAAGAGCATTCGGTACACTTCTAAAAATATTTTATATATTTTAACCCTTTTGTAATATGTCGAGCATAAGGGTATTTTACTTTCATACGATTACATTGCAAATGTTTTCAGTACATCATAAAACATTACGAATAAACTATAATTGGTATAGTTTGGGAATTTCTACACTATTTTGCTAAGTACAATACACAGAATCAAAACATTTATTCAAACTATAATAGGTATAGTTTGGGAAACACGACTCTAATACATTGGTACAAGAACACACTACTAAATAATTATTTAAATATAATTATTTTATATTACAAGTACATTACTACAAGGTTATACATACATATTCAAATACCAGAAAAGGCCACTACACTACAATATACGTAAACTAGTTAATACAGGGTTGTGCGACACTACTTCGTTGTACCCCTCAGGGTATGGTTTCTAAATCCTATACAGTATAACCAGAGTCTCCTGGAGGGAGAGCGTGAGATTTGTGTATAGATCTATACGGTACTGACAATCCCATGCCCCTACTGCTAGCTACAGTTGGAACGGAAGTTCTAGGGTAACAAATGTCATTTCATTCGGACGCCTAAAGAACGTCGTAGAGGTCACTATGTCATATCAAGCATGGTTATATGAAAATCACAACAGTATAACTAACACACATTTTTACAGGATTAACACAACTTCAATGGTTTTATATTATTTAAATAAAACTATAGTACTCTATGATACACTATTTTACACTACAATTGGGCTATCCGGATATTCATACAAACAGTACAAGGATACACTACTTTACACTACAACTGGCGGTAACGTACATACATACAAGGGTTTTCATACAAATTCAGATACAATACACTATTTTCTAGTAATACGTGCGCCACTACAGCTAACATTTTTCAAGGAACACACATGACTACATTACATTCACTATAGACAATATTGGATTTTCTGGAGAAACATACTAGCATTTTCTAAATACAAAGACGAGTTTCCATCACTAAAACATACTTATGAACTCACCAACTTAAATGTTGATACACTTTCAAAATCACTTATATTCTCAAGGAACCGATAAGACAGGTACACTCGCAGGATTTTGAGAAGACAGAGCTTCTAGAGTCGCGTCTTTTATACTTTTGTTATACCTTTTGATGTCATACAAACTATGTTATGAACAGATGTAAATACTATATTTTGTCAATGTAATGGTTGTGTTTGATTTGATTACTATTATATAATTGTTGTGATACTGTACATGACTTCCTCCGCCCTCGAATGTTTCCGTAGTTCCGGCTTGGGGGTGTGACACGGATTGACATGCGGTTTTTTTCAGAGTGTAGTTTAGAGTTTGTACATGATTTTAGACTTTAATTTTGTCAATTTTGGGTTCATATTCAGTGACTTATAGTCCCCCGAATTCGAGATATCCATATGAAAATTTTCAAAGTTTAACCCACTAAGTAGTAAGTAATTACCAAAAAATTCTGGATTTCCTAGGTTTTCCGGTTCTAAAACCACTTTATCCGGTTCCACACTACCCACTTTGATGTTTCTGAGTTTTTCGGTTCTAGACCGACTTTACCCGGAACCAGTTCCTATATAATGGTCCGGTTTCCGGTACTACAAAATCCCATTAACTGGTTTTGGGTTTTCCGGGTCTGGGTCTATCCGGTCCGGGTTTGGACCCACTTCCATCCCTAACTGAGACTGTCCAGAAAACATGTTCTACTGTGAAGACTGAGACTGTGCAGGTGATCTCGTTTGTTGTTGCTGCTGATGTCCATTGCTTGTCAGCAAAGGACAATTTGCCATTCAATGGTTCTTCTTCTTACAAAAAGCACAATCAGCAAATGCAACTTTGCGGTGATTCCGGTTTGAAGACAGAGGTCGTTGTGGAAAAGCAAATACAATAGAAGTGGCTGTCTTGGGACCTTTGTCAACATGGGACTTGATACGAGTTTCTTCAGCAATCAACTCATGAACAACCGAATCAACAGTAGGAAAATGTGTACAATGCAAGATTGATCCACGTAAGCCTTCAAAATCTGAACGTAAGGCCATCAAGAACTGAACCAAACAAACCAAATGTTGCTCTTCCCTTTTATCAATATAAGGCTTAAAAGCCTTCAACACATCAGGTTCTGTAAGAGCCAACTGGTCCTACAAATCTGACATAGCTGCATAGAATTCTTGAACAGTGAGATTGTTCTGTTGGAGGGCTCAGATATCAAACTCTAACTGATACTTCTTTGCAAAGTTACTGAGTATACAGCCTAGCCAAGTGATCCCAAACCTCTTTTGATGTGTCATACTTCGCTAATTGAGTACCAATAGACTGGATAACAGAATTATTAATCCAAGTAATGATCTTGGAGTTATTAGTATCCCATGAATCCAGTAAGGTTGCATAATTCGCAGCCTTTTCATCCGTTGGTTTCTTCTTGACACTTGTAACAATCCCCAACATAGTCTTACCTCGCAAGAAATTCTTCACAACATAACTCCAATAGGCATAGTTATTGCCATCAAGTTGGATATTAATGGACTGAAGAGAATTGTCTCTTGGGGCCATATTTCCAATATCATTCAAACGAGAATAACCAAAACAACATTAAATATGAGTAGCAGCAACAAGAATCAAGATCTTAAAATCAACAAAACCAACAGACGAAATGAAACCATCAAAATCGACGAAAAGAACAAATCAAATCAAATGGAATATAGAAACGAGCAAAAAAAATCATACCCAAAATTGCAAAAAATTTCAACTCGCCCCAAAAACGAAAATAGAGATGATCAACCGAGTTCTAATACCATGTAAACTAACAAGACATAGAACGGCTAGGGTTTCATATTATTATCAAATAAGAAGTACAAGATACAATGAAAGGAAAAGACATAATATATAGACTAGCTAATTAGGATTTTCTAGCTAATGGACTAATATACAACCCAATACAAAATAAAGCCCAAAATCTTATTAGGCTAACACAGATAACCTGATTTCTTATAAACAGTTTTACAATTAACATAATCGAGTAATCTGATAAAGTGGTATTGATTCTTTAAACACTTTGGTTTCTGAATTCTGAATTTCTAATAAACAATTATACAATAAACATAATCTCATAATTTAATTTTAGTTTCTAATAATCTATTTCAGAATCATTCATTCAACATTCTATAATCTAATTGAATCAGTCAATCAGATTTCAATATCATAATATGACATAGTGATAAACTATTAAACTGATTTCCATGAATCTGAGAATCTGATAATCTATTTATTCTATAATTCATTCAGACATTCACGTATGCAATTGACAATTTTAAATTGATAATCCTCATTCCTCAATTTCTCATAATCTATTATAGTATCGGTATTACCTGATTAGCATGACCAAGAATGAAGAGTCATAAAGTGATAATCGACCCCTCACCCCTGTCTAGCTGAGTTGTTGTGGCTGTCTCGTTGTGGCCTGAGTTGCTGTCACTGGACGCCTGGATGCTGATCGTCGATCGCTATTCTTTTTTTTAAACGACAATGTGATCGATGCCTTCTTGCTTCTGTTCGACGCAACCTTCTCCCGTATGTGATGATGTGATGATGCTAGACTGCATTAGATTTGAATTGGGTTGAAACTGTACATATTATTAAAAGAAAATTTGGGCCCCTTGAAATTGTGGGTCATGTTTCAATGCCCACCTTACACATGTTTTAAACCGGGCCTGGTTATAAGATACTGTGTTATATGTTTATAATTAAACAATATTTTTTATTACCTAATATAGTAAAATTTAACTATAAACATATTGTCACCATTTCAAAATTCAAATATGCTTATATGTTTTGTTCCTAATTCCTAATGTTTTCTTCCTCTCCTATGTTTCTCCCATTCATAGCTAAACATCCTATTTATTCTCCTATTCCTAGCTATGTTAGCTATGTGTTCCTAGATATGTATGAAATGAAAAGTTAATGTTACCCTTATTTTTATGTGCAATGTTCGAATTTTACAATTAACACCCTTCAATTACGGCTCAGCCACTCCTTCACATTTCTTCGCGAATTCCTGCAGGTCTCGACTTGTCGGGATAAAAATCGAATTGAGTGCCTTGGAGATTCTTCATTTGATCTCATTACTGGTATAAATTCCTATATCATTATCCTTAACGATATGCAAATCCTCGAATATGCATGCAAGCTGTTCGACGGAATGCCTCAACTAATACGAGACTCCACCCTGTAATGTCGTCGTATAGATGCATGAAATCTTCAGTTCTTACGAATATGATATCTACCAGATTGATATTGGATTCACGAAGTTGATTTTGATTCTTTCATGGGTTTGGTGAAAGAATCATGAGATAAGATTTGCATGCTAGAATATTTCAAGAGTTGATGAAATCGAATCACGACAGTGATTGGGATTCTTAATTCCTTATGTAGGTCTGTACCCGATTGACTTGTAACATCCCAAGTTCGGAAGCAAGAAGTTGAAGGGTGCTAAGTGAAAATAAAGGAAGGGACTCGGCGAGTAGGTCTCTTGACTCGCCGAGTCGAAGCGGGTGCGTGGCACGGGGTTAAGTGGCTTGACTCGGCGAGTCAGCGGCTGGACTCGACGAGTCAGTGTTGGTCGAGGAAAAACCCTAATCTTCGGGGTTTAATGTCCTCCCCTCAGCTCCCTTAGCCCCCTTTGAGACCCAGAAACCCTAGAATCGTGAGTGAGAGCCATTGGAAGCAAATTGGAGCATTGTTAAGTGTTTTGTGAAGAGATCTTGAAGATCAAGAAGCTTGGATCAAGGAGATTTGTGGAGATTCAGATTACTCTTCAGCAGGAGGTCGTTTTGGAGGTAATGAATCGTTATCCTTGGCTTTCCCCTTTCTAGATCCATTTTCATGGAAGTTTTAGGGCTTGTTTGGAGATGATATGATGAGATCTTGGTGTATAAGTTAGATCTGGAGTTGAAACTCCAGATCTGAGCTCTATTTGGATCAAAGATGCAGAAAGCCCTTTTGGTTGCTATGTAAAAGCCTTTCCCCAAGAATTAAGTCCCTTTCTAGCTTGGTTTTTGGTATTATGGGGCAAGAAGCACGTAAAGGTAGCAACTTTATGTTGCTAATGGACTCTAGAGACCCCGATCTATTGTTTGGAGCAAAGGAGCAGCTCTGTGTCTCGAGATTTTAGGAATGCACGTATGGACTCGACGAGTCTGGGAAATGACTCGGCGAGTCGAGATAGAGATCAGACTTTGAGTCACGTAGTAACTCGGCGAGTCGCATGGGTGACTCGGCGAGTCTTATGATGATGAGCTTGGACTCGACGAGTTGGAAGAACAACTCGGCGAGTCTATTGAAGATTGTCGTGGACTCGGCGAGTCTGTTCGCAGAACCCTTAACTCCTTTTGGTTAAGACGCAGATCAGTGAGTCGAGGGGTGACTCAGTGAGTTGGACAGGATGGGACTCGGAGATCGTTGGACTCGACGAGTCTTGGGGTGACTCGGCGAGTAGACTCGGGTTATGGGAATTTCTGAGTATAGGGACTCGACGAGTCGACGGGTCGACTCGGCGAGTAGAGTCAGTCAGGGAGGTTGACTTTGACTGAGGACTTTGACTTTGACCAAGAGTTGACCAGTTTGACTTCCAAGGGTATTTTGGTGATTTTGGTATTTATGGAATTGGTTCTTTGGTAGTGTTCGGTGGTGGAGTTCGTGTCGGTGATCGGAGCAGTTGATCTTATCCTTTCAGTCGGCAATTGCGAGGTGAGTTATCCTCTCTATATCGACAAGGTCTACGGCACCAAGGCCGGCCCTTTATCGGATGTAAATCCGGGTATTGTTTGTTATGTTATTGTTTTGCTAGATCTGCATCCTGGTATTTAGGATGGTGTTATGTTAGTGACTTGGTTAAGGTCGGTACCCGGGATATAGGGTAATGTTATGCTAGTGACCGGTTAGGTCGGAATCCTGGTTAGGATGTTGATATGCTATGTGATCTGTTAGACTGTTTGTCTGGTTGAGGATTGTTATGTGATTGATTGTTTTATGTGCACATGGTTGCTTGACGGGGGTTGGGTTGAGGCGGGTCCTGCTTTGTGCTGAAGGCCAACATACCCAGGGCGGACCGGATATTCCGAAGGCCCAGCGAGCGGTCCGGATAGGCTGAAGGCCCCAAGAGGGCGGACCAGACGTGCCGAGGCTCGGGGAGTGGACCAGGCCGACTGAAGGCCCGGTGCGGGCGGACCAGTCATACTGTAGACTCAGAGAATGGACCAGGTGGATTGAAGGCCCAGTGAGGGCGGACCAATCACACTGTAGACTCGGCGTACATGGCTAGACTCGGAGGGTGGACCAGGTGGACTGAAGGTCCGGTGCGGGCGGACCAGTCACACAGTAGACCCAATGTGCATGGTTGCTCTATTTATGATATGTTATGAGTGTGATATGTGTGGTTGGTATTTTGGGGGTAACTCACTTAGCTTTCGGGCTTACAGTTTCAGTGTATTGTTTCAGGTACTTCAGTAGATCGTGGCAAGGCGAAGGCGTGATCGTACCGCTCCTCATGTTTTATGATTTATATGATATGGTTCTGGGGGATACTCTGATGTTTAAACTATTTTGAAAACGAGTTGTATGAACGTAATGGTTTTTGAATGATTAAAATGTTTTAATTTGGCTCAAATTTTATGGGTGTTACAAGTTGGTATCAGAGCCTTGGTTTGAGTGAATTGGAGGAACATTCGTGTGAATCCAGTCTCAAATCAGGGAGGGATTTTCAAAATGGTTTTCAAAAGGTTTTCGAAATAAGTAAAGGAGGATGCAGAGGGTACGATCAGCCAGAGCCAGTAAGTAGACCCCAAAATACCATACAAGTTATTTGATGATGTGATATGTTAGAACAGCATGCTAGTACTAGGCTAGGGATCTTCAGGAATTGCATGATAGAATTGCCTGATTATGTGATGCCTATTAGCCTAGGGTTTTCCTTATTTGAGATATGCAGCTTTTCCTCTAGGAGTGAGGATTGAGCGGATGTGTGTATATGGTTAGAGTGTTGTGGTGATACTTGAGACAAATATGGGTAGGTGTGGAAGGTAGTATGGGCCCGTACTACTGAAAGCACAGGACCCATGCGCGTATCAAGGAAGTCACAACTCTCTAGGGTATCGGTTATGAGATAGTCCCCGGTTGATTATGAGATGTGTCTAAGGGTCTCGTTGGTGTATTGCAGTATGGCGATTACGAGGCGTTTCGGGGCAGGATCCGGTTCGGGATCAGGATCGGGAGAGGGTGGTCAGGATGGGTCAGTACCACCCGAGGTCATTGGTCAGATGAGTACGGACGAGTTGGATGCCAGGATTCGTGAGATCCTGCATGATGAGGTTGATGCTATGTTCCGGGCCGAGTTACCGGAAATGTTTGGGTCGATCAAGACTGCCATGGTTGAGTACTTTGATGAGCGCTATGCAGCTCTTGCAGAGGCGGCTGCCGCGGCAGCTACAGCGGCTGTAGCAGTGGCAGGGGGAGGAACCGGTCGAGGTTTTCAGTATCGGGACTTCGATAATACGAAGCCCCCTACTTTCAATGGAGTTCAGGATCCGATCGTTGCTATGAGGTGGTTGTCAGACGTGGAGGGATGTTTCTTCACGTGTTCATGCCCTGCTGATCAGAGGGTGAGGTGTGCTCTGAACCTTTTGAGGCTCGGAGCGAAGGATTGGTGGAAGTTGACTACGGGATCTTATTCTGACGCGCAGCAGGCTACGGTTACGTGGGATCAGTTCCGGGAAATGTTCAGTACCCGTTATGTTCCACGGGTTGAGAGAGAGAGGTTGGCTCAGGAGTTCCTGGAACTGAAGCAGGATTCAGAGTCGGCGACGGAGATCACCAGGATGTTTACTGAGAGGGCGATGTTTTGCCCAGAGTTTGCTTCAGAGCAGACTCAGATGTCCCGATATCTGAGTATGCTCAAGAGGGACATCAGGCAGTTTGTGTCCACGCAAAGGTGTGATACCTTGTTAGAGCTGCAGGAGGCCGCCAGGCGGCGGGAGTTAGAGATTGAGTTGCAGTTGCGAGAGCAGAGGCAGGCCCCAGTGCAGTCGCAGCCGGCGCCGAAACGGTTCAAAACCGTTGACTCCAGGATTGGGAGTCAGAGCAGCCACACTTGCGAAAAGTGTGGGAAGGGTCATACCGGAGTTTGTAGGTCCGGTGGTGCGTGCCGCAAGTGCGGAAGAGAGGGGCATTATGCGAGGGATTGCCGTCAGTCAGCCCCGGTGCAGGATATGAGGATTTGTTATCATTGCCATCAGGTTGGACACTTGAGGGCCAACTGCCCACAGTTTGCTACAGGAACGGTGCAGGCTCCAGCACCGGCCACTTTGAGGATTACTGGCAGGGGTCAGGGTGGAGCGAGCGCTTTTCAGCTTACAGCAGAGGAGGTCAGGGCAGAGCCGGATGCAGCTGCGGGTATGTTTCCTTTTTGATATCTTGTTATCTTGTTGATTGTGTAGTATTGTAAATCTGTCTGCATTGTTCCGCATTTTTCATAGTATGATTGAGGATCTTAGTAGTTAGGAGTCGTAGTTAGCGTTCAGGAGGATTCTTGGTCGAAAGATAAGGTATATGATCTCATTGCTTGGAATAGCGACTGCGTTGCGAGGAGTGTTCAGTTGAGATTCGAACTTCCTTGGAGTTCAGGTGTGCGATGGCGGAAGGGTTATACGGTGAAGGTTACTCACTCCCGAGGGAGTCAGTTCATGGATAAGAGGGAATATATGGAGTAAGGGCGTTTGAGCCATGCCGGTTTTGGGAACGGTGGTTAGTAGTCGATGCACTAAGTGGGGGAGAATTGGAAAATTCTCTGGTGGAACAACATGCATCCAGGGATGGTTAGCTGTTGGATTTCAGCGTTGTGCTAGCCGAGAATGTGGAGATAGACACGTGGGGCAGGGAACAGACCATGGTTTTCAGATAAAGTGATTGATTGTTGAGAGGCCTGGGATCAGGCCGGGGTAAAAGATTCATAGAACGGATGTGGAGTTTGGAACCCCTAGAGGGCTAGAACAGACTGCATGGGAGGGATTCCCGGAAGGAATGGTTCAGGGTGATGTGCGACGGCATTTGAGCGGTCCGGATAGACTGAAGGTCGGGAGGCGTACCAGTCAGGCCGAAGGCTCGGGGAACGGTCCAGACAGGCTGAAGGCCCAGGAGGGCGGTCCAGACATGCTGAAGGTTCTGAGAGTGGTCCAGATAGGCTGAAGGCCTGGGAAGGCGGTCCAGTCATGCTGAGGACTCTGTATGTGTTCACGGATCGATAGGAGGAGAATGAGTGAATAAGTCACCATGCAATAGTAATCGATATGGTCTGGCCCCAAGTATTGATCATGATGATGGAGTCGGTCGGAGGTTCAGGGAACGGTCCAGACAGGCTGAAGGCCCAGGAGGGCGGTCCAGGCATGCTGAAGGCTCTGAGAGTGGTCCAGATAGGCTGAAGGCCTGGAAGGGCGGTCCAGTCATGCTGAAGACTCTGTATGTGTTAGTGGGTCGGTAGAGTGGAGTTTAGCTCAGTGGCACTTATAAGTGCGGTTATGGTTGTGGAGTAGACTTCCTGGAAAGGAGAGGTATGTAACTCCGGAAGGAGTGTGGGTCCTCTGAAAGGGAGGCAGTGGAGTAAATGGATGATCGAAAGTGCTTCAGTTGTTGGTAGTAAGCACTAGGAGTGTACCAGATATATGGAAGCACATACGGGTTGGATGCCCGTTGAGGTTGTGGCAATGTTGGATGATGCGCAGGCATGTTTTCGGTCTCCTTGGAAGAGGAGGAGGATAGTGGTTCCAGATCGGGGAATGGGACAGAGGAAGGTGATTCAGCAGGATAACAGACTCGGGAGCAGTCTGGACCGGTGCTGAGGACTGCATAAGGATATTACAGTCGGAGGTCAAGGACCTAGAGATCGCGATAAGGAAGTGTGGGTGGATTGCACTCCGTTGTGTCGAACCGAAGGGTTCGAGGGTGACGCAAGGACAAAGTCCTTAGTTCCGAGTATGGTTGTAGGCTTGGGTTATATATGTGGAGGTATTCTAACCTGGGGTATTTCATCATGAGGACTCGTTCCAGGTTGCTAGTTGTCAGGGTTATCGCCAATCTTGGGCGAATGAAGATGAATTAGTGTCTTGGCGGAGCTCAGTGGGTGTTGTGGTATCCAGTTTTCGCAGGTTGCGAATGAATGCGTAAGATGGAAGTAAGGTAATGTCTTCAGGTGGCACTTAGTTGATGAGTGTTGTCATCAGAGAAAAGAAGCTGATGGCCGGCTTGAAGCAGTTGATCTAACCCTGCAAGGGAAGAGATGGATTTTAGGGATTCGATAGCAGTGATTGAAGGAATCTGGGCCGGTTTGAGATCAGTGGATGCATTGTGGGAGTATCATCCGGAAGTTCGTGTTGCCGCAGGCTTCGAGGACAAAGCCTAATTTAAGTGGGGGAGAATTGTAACATCCCAAGTTCGGAAGCAAGAAGTTGAAGGGTGCTAAGTGAAAATAAAGGAAGGGACTCGGCAAGTAGGTCTCTTGACTCGCCGAGTCGAAGCGGGTGCGTGGCACGGGGTTAAGTGGCCTGACTCGGCGAGTCGGCGGCTGGACTCGACGAGTCAGTGCTGGTCGAGGAAAAACCCTAATCTTCGGGGTTGCACCCTATTTAAAGGACTTAATTTCCTCCCCTCAGCTCCCTTAGCCCCCTTTGAGACCCAGAAACCCTAGAATCGTGAGTGAGAGCCATTGGAAGCAAATTGGAGCATTGTTAAGTGTTTTGTGAAGAGATCTTGAAGATCAAGAAGCTTGGATCAAGGAGATTTGTGGAGATTCAGATTACTCTTCAGCAGGAGGTCGTTTTGGAGGTAATGAATCGTTATCCTTGGCTTTCCCCTTTCTAGATCCATTTTCATGGAAGTTTTAGGGCTTGTTTGGAGATGATATGATGAGATCTTGGTGTATAAGTTAGATCTGGAGTTGAAACTCCAGATCTGAGCTCTATTTGGATCAAAGATGCAGAAAGCCCTTTTGGTTGCTATGCAAAAGCCTTTCCCCAAGAGTTAAGTCCCTTTCTAGCTTGGTTTTTGGTATTATGGGGCAAGAAGCACGTAAAGGTAGCAACTTTATGTTGCTAATGGACTCTAGAGACCCCGATCTATTGTTTGGAGCAAAGGAGCAGCTCTGTGTCTCGAGATTTTGGGAATGCACGTATGGACTCGATGAGTCTGGGAAATGACTCGGCGAGTCGGGATAGAGATCAGACTTTGAGTCACGTAGTAACTCGGCGAGTCGCATGGGTGACTCGGCGAGTCTTATGATGATGAGCTTGGACTCGACGAGTTGGAAGAACAACTCGGCGAGTCTATTGAAGATTGTCGTGGACTCGGCGAGTCTGTTCTTGGACTCGGCGAGTCTGGTCGCAGAACCCCTAACCCCTTTTGGTTAAGACGCAGATCAGTGAGTCGAGGGGTGACTCAGTGAGTTGGACAGGATGGGACTCGGAGATCGTTGGACTCGACGAGTCTTGGGGTGACTCGGCGAGTAGACTCGGGTTATAGGAATTTCTGAGTATAGGGACTCGACGAGTCGATGGGTCGACTCGGCGAGTAGAGTCAATCAGGGAGGTTAACTTTGACTGAGGACTTTGACTTTGACCAAGAGTTGACCATTTTGACTTCCAAGGGTATTTTGGTGATTTTGGTATTTATGGAATTGGTTCTTTGGTAGTGTTCGGTGGTGGAGTTCGTGTCGGTGATCGGAGCAGCTGATCTTATCCTTTCAGTCGGTAATTGCGAGGTGAGTTATCCTCTCTATATCGACAGGGTCTACGGCACCAAGGCCGGCCCTTTATCGGATGTAAATCCGGGTATTGTTTGTTATGTTATTGTTTTGCTAGATCTGCATCCTGGTATTTAGGATGGTGTTATGTTAGTGACCTGGTTAAGGTCGGTACCCGGGATATAGGGTAATGTTATGCTAGTGACCGGTTAGGTCGGAATCCTGGTTAGGATGTTGATATGCTATGTGATCTGTTAGACTGTTTGTCTGGTTGAGGATTGTTATGTGATTGATTGTTTTATGTGCACATGGTTGTTTGACGGGGGTTGGGTTGAGGCGGGTCCTGCTTTGTGCTGAAGGCCAACATACCCAGGGCGGACCGGATATTCCGAAGGCCCAGTGAGCGGTCCGGATAGGCTGAAGGCCCCAAGAGGGCGGACCAGACGTGCCGAGGCTCGGGGAGTGGACCAGGCCGACTGAAGGCCCGGTGCGGGCGGACCAGTCATATTGTAGACTCAGAGAGTGGACCAGGTGGATTGAAGGCCCGGTGCGGGCGGACCAATCACACTGTAGACTCGACGTACATGGCTAGACTCGGAGGGTGGACCAGGTGGATTGAAGGCCCGGTACGGGCGGACCAGTCATACAGTAGACCCGATGTGCATGGTTGTTCTATTTATGATATGTTATGAGTGTGATATGTGTGGTTGGTATTTTAGGGGTAACTCACTAAGCTTTCGGGCTTACAGTTTCAGTGTATTGTTTCAGGTACTTCAGGAGATCGTGGCAAGGCGAAGGCGTGATCGTACCGCTCCTCATGTTTTATGATTTATATGATATGGTTCTGGGGGATACTCTGATGTTTAAACTATTTTGAAAACGAGTTGTATGAACGTAATGGTTTTTGAATGATTAAAATGTTTTAATATGGCTCAAATTTTATGGGTGTTACATGACTTCTATATATATCATAAGGTGGAGTTTGGGGATTCATCAGTCAACCTTATTTTAGGAGTTCTTCAGGAGTTTTCACTTTCAGAGGCGCCTTCGTATTCATACACAAAGGTCAGTTCTATACTTCTATTGTTTTTTTTTTCTGTTTTCTTCAGTTTTTTAATGTCCATGTTTGTCTGAATGATTTAAATCGATAAGTAGTGAAATATGTAATGTTTTTCTATATTTTATACGTAAGAAATTAATAATTTATGAGTACAGAAATAAATGAACAGTAAAATTTCAAATTTAGATTCACTTCAGTGGTTGAAAAAGAGTGATGAGTGCCATAATAATTAATAAATAAATGTATACTATTTAATTATTTATTAAAAAAAACGCCAAAACAGATCTTTATAGGGTTGGGACTTGGGATTTGGGTGCATTGAAACCTTTTTCGCCGGCAACTTGCAACTGAATCGCGGGAAAACAAAACAACCGCCGTATAACGGCAAAAGATCAAACGTGTGCGTGCATAATAAAATAAAGGATATCACATAGAAAATGTATATGAATAAAGAATTTAATAAAACAAACTAACTTTGGATAAAACAGTAAAAAGTATTTACACAAATGATAAGTTTTAACGCAAAAATAATTACATTTTACATAAGGTGACGAGCGTAACTTGTTAAATTTAAAACACGTTACGTATACATATTTTCATAAAATAAAGAATATATCTTGTTTATTTTTTTAATTTAAGGCCAAATTCTGTAAAAAAAAAAAAATTACTATCGTTTGTTTTTTTACAGCTGTGAATATGCTAATATTTTGGGTTGAAGTGATATAATTGTTGTTTTATGATAATACAAAAACAGTTGTCGTTTGAAGAAATATCTAAAAAAATGTTGTGAGAAACCGATTGTCTAGATAAGTATCCTTCTTCGAAAATGATCATACTAATTAATGTGAATATATCTCACTCATTACGAGGTATATTAGTGAAAGCCGTGCATGATATGGATTATGCATATCATTCTACTTGCATATGAGCGATAGAGCGGTATTTGTAAATACCGGATGCTGGTATAGTAACCATATGGCTTGATTAAAGGGTAAAGGAAAATTGAAGCATGTTACTCGCTATAAATATAAGAGAAAATGGTCAGAGATCACGTACACCGGGAATGAAGGTTTAGACTTTAGATAGAAATTCATGTGCTCCAAAAACCTTTTTATATATTTATCATTTCACAATTCTGGTACATGACTTCTGGTCAACTAAAACTACATTTTATTTAAGTTTAGCGTCATATATTTTGAACTAGTTAATTTTTTTAATAGAAGAAATTAACATGAGGGCATAGCTTCATTACTTCTATATGTTTGAGGTTTGGAATAAAACTATGGGTGTTGATCAATAACTCGACATGATAAAAATGCACAACACAAAACAAATTTGGGACCTAATTTGTGTTTGTGTTCAAAATTTGACATGAAATTGACATGATATTAACATGTGTTTTCATGTTTTGTATGATAAAATATGTATTAAATAAACAAATAGTTGTTTTATGTTGTATTTGTCATGTCGTATGGTGTTTTTGTGTTTTAGTTAGGTTGTTTTCGTGTTAATATAAAAACACAACATCGTGATGTGTCGTGTCAGACAAAAGAACAATATAATTGTCCGATTTGACACCATTAAATAAAACAAGAGATCTTGGTTCAAAGTTTGGCGTGGCAGTTACCATAATCTAAGGAATCCCCTTATTAACTAGAGAGTTTCTTGGTCCAAGCATGTCACCGACAACCACATCCATCTCTTACTCAATTAAATTTTGAATTTTTTTTTAAATTAATATTTATTGAATAGTATAAAGGTAAAAGTAATTTATAACATAGTAAATATAATTCCATTGCACGGATGAATGGGAAAAAACACATATCTTCTTGTTAGAACTGAGATTGAAGAGAGGAATTTGAGAAAGAAACTCTTCGATATTCTTCATTTCTCATTACTAAAAAAATTGAATCAATACAGTGTATCAGTTCTAATATGTACAATCTATCAAACTAACTGAACAAATAATTGAAATTACATAAATGCCCTTGTTCTAACCGACTGTAAAACTACTGTAAAACTAATTCTAACTAATCAATTAGTTAACACCCCCCGTCAAGCTTAGGACCATTGATCAGACCAAGCTTGGATGTAGCCTCAAAATGTCGAGAACCTGAAACTTGTTTGGTAAGAATGTCTGCCAATTGTTCATTAGTATCAACATGAGATAAACGGATTAAACCCTCTTGAACCTTGTTGCGGACGAAGTGGCAATCAATTTCAATATGTTTCGTACCTTCATGAAAGAGAGGATTATTAGCGATATAGATAGCAGCCATATTGTCACTTAAGGGGTATAGGAATAATTTTTGTGATTCCTAATTCATCAAGACGACTCAACCAGGAAAGTTCAGCAGTGACTCGTCGCATTGATCGGTACTCAGCTTCTGCAGAAGATAAGGATATGGTTGATTGCTTCTTTGATTTCCATGAAATCGGAGATCCACCAAACAAAATATAGTATCCACTAACTGATTTTGGGGTAATGGGACATGCTGCCCAATCCGAGTCACAAAAAGCATCCAGCTTTAAAACTTTGTTATCGTTAAAATAAAAAGCTTGTGAAATAGTACCTTTGATGTATTTGAGAACATGAATAGCAGCAGAATAATGTTCTTGAGAAGGTGTCTGATTAAACTGACTTAAATGTTGCACAGAGAAGGCTAAGACAGGACGAGTATGCAGCAAAAAATTAAGTTTGCCAATAAGTTGTCTGTAAATTGTTGCATCTGGAAGTGGATTGTCCATTTTTGGAAGTAACTTTACTTGAGGAGGAAGAGGGCTTGAAACTGGTGTAGCATCATCCAGATCATAATCTTGAAGTAGTTGTTTGATGAACTTGGTTTGATGTATCATCATGCCATGATCAAGTTTATTAAACTCTATTCCAAGAAAGAAATGTAAAAGACCTAAGTCTTTAATCTTAAGTTGATGATGTAAAAACTCTTTTAAGCATTGTATCTCTCCAATGTCATCACCCGTAACAAGTATATCATCGACATAAATTGCAACAATTGTAATTGAAGAAGAGGATTTCTTTAAGAAAAGAGAATAATCATTAGGAGAATGAAAATACCCTTTAGAACGCAATGCAGTGGAGAGTTTAGCATATCACTGTCTAGAGGCTTGTCTTAACCCATAAATAGATTTTTTGAGTTTGCAAACGAGTGAAGAAGAGGAAGAAGCCTCATAACCAGGTGGTAAACGCATATATACCTCTTCATGTAATTCACCGTGTAAAAATGTGTTATTAACATCAAATTGATGTATATTCCAATTCCTTTTGACTGCAATAGCAACAAGACTCCTAACAGTGGTGAATTTAACCACGGGAGAGAAGGTTTCATGAAAATCTATTCCATGTCTTTGAGTGAACCCTTTGGCTACTAAAGGAGCCTTATACCTCTCTATAGTTTCATCAGATTTTTGTTTGATCTTATAGACCCATCGACAAGTTATAGCCTTTTTTTCTTTTAGGAAGTTTAACAACATCCCATGTCCCATTTTCTTGTAATGCATCCAACTCATTCTGCATTGCTTGTTCCCACTCTGGTATGCCCTTTGCTTGATGATAAAAAGTTGGTTCATTGATGATAGTTCCCGCATTAAAAACATATGAATCATGTGAAACCATATTACAACTTGCATATTCTTGATAATTGTTGATGCAAAAATTTGTAATAGTATGAGGACAATTGAGATCGGAACTAATAGCAGCATTGCACACATAATCATGAAGATGAACAGGAGGAATATGGACTATAGAAGACCTTCTGAGCTGTATGGGAGGTTCAAGGGTATTTTGGGAATTTGATGTAGAAGAAGGATTTGAAGGTTGAATGGGAACAGAATTGTGAATAGAATCATTTGAAACATGATTCTCTAGTTGAATATTGGGAATGTAGGAAGTTGTTGGGCTAAATGACTCAACATATTTGAGGGCATGTAATGGAAATATATGTTCAAAAAATTTGATATCTCGAGAGACATGTATCTTGTGAGTGACGATATTTAAAACTTTGTATGCCTTTTGACCAAAAGGGTAGCCAAGGAATACGCAAGGGTGAGCTTTAGGCATAAATTTGTCTCTACCAATTGGAGTTGAAGAAACAAAACACAAGCATCCAAAGGCTTTTAACATATGCATATCAGGTTTAGTGTCATATAGAACTTCGAATGGTGTTCGGTTTCGCAGGAGTTTGGAAGAGGTTCTATTAATGATATGAACAACAGTTTTGACACATTCTCCCCATTATGAAACTCCTACTCCTGATTGCAAGAATAAAGCTCTAGCCACCTCTAAAATGTGTCTATGCTTCCTCTCAACAAGCCCATTTTGTTGAGGTGTATGTGGTGTTGATTTCTGATGAATGATCCCTTGTTCCTTGAAATAAACAACCCCATCATGGCTTGATCCAAGTTCTTTGGCATTATCACTTTTGATACATTTGATGATTTTGTGAAATTGGGTTTTGACAAGATTGACAAATGCTTGGATTACAGAGAAGGCATAACTCTTGTTTGTCAACAAATGAATCCAAGTGTGTCGTGTATAGTCATCAACAATAGTAATGAAGTATTTGTAAACATCATATATGTTATGTTTATGAGGACCCCATACATCAATATGTATAAGATCAAAAGAAGCCTTGGAAGTTGAAATGTTATGTGGAAAGGACAATCTTGTTTGTTTTGCTTGAGCACAAGTTAAACAATATGTAATAGCATCATTAGCATACTTCATAGGTAAATGTAAGAAATGCTTGAGTTTATCAATAGAAACATGTCCCAAACGTTTATGCCACAACATAACATTTGAATCAGGAGAATTATGAGTTACATGAGAAACTGAAGACAAAGGAGAATTGAATACAGAAGTGAAAACAGAAAAACTGTAAGAAAGATTTTGTTTAAGAACACGATACTCAACCACATAAAGATCATTTATCCTTTTTCCAATGACTCCAAGAGCTAATCTATTCTTCAATGAGGGGTCCTGCATGAGACATGTCTCATCAGTAAACAAAATAAATGTTTTCAACTGTGATGTAAGCTTGGAGATTGACACAAGATTATATTTAAAGGATGGAACATACAATACATTTTTGAGAATGATTGATGCATGACTTTGAACATCACCATAGTGTGTAATGAACAAAGAATGACCATTAGGAAGCCCAATCGAATGTGGCTGTGTGAAAGGAATTAAAGATAGGAAAAGTTCAGAATTAGAACACATATGGTCAGTAGCACCTGTGTCTATGATGAATGAAATATGTGGTGTAAGAAATGCAGATGACTTGGACACATTAGCTACAAAGTGAGCATAAGAAAAATCATTACCATCAGGTGTCATTGCTTCTTGAAGAATAGAAGAATTTGCTTGATTGGATGATGACATATTGTGTTGTGAGAGTAACTGCAAAAGTTAATTGTACTGTTCTTGAGAAATTGTAGAAGAAGTATTAGAAGTTGCAATTTGAACGATAGACTTTGGATCATCTTTCTTTGTCTTCGTGAACTTGAAATTGGATGGAAAACCAATAAGTCGATAGCACTGAGATTTGGAATGCCCTGTCTTCTTACAATGAGTGCAAACTAACGATTTCTTTGAGAAATTAGAAGAAGAATCATGTGAAACATTCATTGCAATTGTCTCATGATTGATGTTAGTAAGGATAGTGATTTCTCGTTGTCGTTCTTCTTGAACAATCATATAATAAACAGTTGAAATAGTCGGCAAAGGCTTCATCATTAGGATTTGACCACGAAGAACTTTATAAGTATCATTCAATCCCATGAGTAATTGAATCTGTAACACTCCGATTCTCAGGTATTGATTTATATAAAATTTCTTTGATTTCAAGGTCTACTCGACGAGTTGGTTGCCCTACTCGTCGAGTAGCAGCGGGTTGGTCCGCGTGTTTTAGTGACCTACTCGCCGAGTCCAAGAAGGGACTCGACGAGTAGGAGCTGGCAGATGAAACCCTAAATCTCGGGGTTTTGCACCCTATTTAAAGGATCGACAGCCTCCCTTTAGCCCCTTGCGGTCTTTGGAGAACCAAACCAACCCTAATTCGTGTGTGTGCTTCATTTTGTGTGTTCTAAGTTTTGGAAGGTGAATCATAGTGAGGAAAGCTTGGGGAAACAAAGGGCTAGAAGCAAGGAAAGTGTGTGGATCAGAAATCTACCTCAGTTAGCATCATTTGAAGGTATCAAGTCGTCACCTTTACCTCATTTCCTTCTAGATCTCATTTGGGTGGAGTTTAGGGCTATTTTGACTTGGTTATGATGTTGTTGTGGTGTATGATCTAGATCTGAAGTTGCAACTTCAGATCTGGACCCTTCTTGGGTTCTAGGTTCATAAAGTTTCGAGCTTGGTCATGTATGAAGCCTTCCTTGAGTGTAAAACTCCATTGTAAGCTTGGATTTGTCATTAAGAGCCTTTAGAGCCATGCATGCACGTAAAGTTTGCAACTTTACGTGATAAACATGCCTTAGAAGCTTGGATCTGCAATATGGAGCCGCTGCATGGCTTAAAAAGTGCCTGTATGGATGAAGGTCTGAAGGGACTCGGCGAGTTGCATAGTCAACTCGGAGATCCATATGAAGATGGCCATGTACTCGACAAGTTGGATGAACAACTCGGCGAGTCCGTTGAAGATGGTCGTAGACCCGACGAGTCAATAGAGTGACTCGGCGAGTCGGTTGGGGTTTTCCCAACCTTTGGACACGTGTGAGCACGGCGAGTTGTAAAGGGAAAGCTCGGCGAGTTAGCCAAGGAGTTACGGCCACTGACACTAGGAACTCGACGAGTCACTCTAGTGATACGACGAGTTGGCAAGTCATGCTAGGAACTCGGAAAGTAGCCAAGGGTACTCGACGAGTTGAGGTCAACATGGATTGTTGACCTTGAAAGTTGACTTGGACCTCGGACAAGGGTTGGCTATTGGAATTCTGGGAGTATCTTGGGAATTTATGGACTTTGTGATGTGTCGGATATAGGTGGTGGAGTTTGTGGTGGTGATACGGGAGCTGAGCTTTCTAGTTTCAGACGACAGTTGCGAGGTGAGTTTTCCTCACTATACTCAAGGGTCTAAGGCACCAAGGTCGGCCCTTTGGATTGTTATCTGGTTATGTAATGCTAGTATGATCTGTTAGTACGGTATCCTAGAGGGTAGGATAATATTATATGGTATGTGGTATGATCTGTTAGATCGGTATCCTAGAGGGTAGGATAATATTATATGATATGTGGTATGATCTGTTAGATCGGCATCCTGGTAGATAGGATGGTGTTATGTGCTATATGGTATGATCCGTTAGATCAAGTATTGTATATAGACTGTTATGTGATTATCTGTTATATGTGCACATGTTTGTTTAGCGGTTGAGGTTCATCTGCTTTGTGCGGAGGCCAATAGACCTGGGCATTCCAACCTGTAGGTTGTGGGCCGTGAGTATCCCATACCGAGGATGATTGGACTCATAGTGTGTGGGCATTCCAACCTGTTGGTTGTGGGCCTGGGGTATTCCATCCCGAGGATGATTGGACCCATAGTATGTTGGCATTCCAACCGGATGCTTGAGGGCCTGGGGTATTCCAACCCGATGGTTGACTGGACCTATAGTATGTTGTTTATGATTATATGTTTATTGTTGCGGGTATGGGTATTTTGGGGGAACTCACTATGCTCTCGGGCTTACAGTTTCAGTTTATTGTTTCAGGTACATCAGGGGATCGCGGCAAGGCGAAGGCGTGATCGTACAGCTCCTCATGTTTTGTTTATGTTTCTGGGAAAAACTCTGATATTATACATTTTGAAAACAAAGTTGTAATGATTTTAATGGTTGAAATGTTTTTAAAAAGTTTTAAATCGGATTGAATTTATGGGTGTTACAGAATCAATCGTTGTTCATCAAGGTATTTAGCAATACCTGTAGCAGCAACGCATGTACATGCAGGAATGTTTTGAACAAGACGAAGTTCATCCCAAATTTTACTCAATTTGGTGAAGTAAGTTGAAAATTCGTCAGATCCTTGAGATAAAGAGTAAAGTTGTTGTTGAATTTGATAGATTTGAGCGCCATCTGCTTGTTCATATCGGTGATTAAGTTCTTTCCAGATGTCGTAAGCAGTTGGGAGAAAGATAAGACTATCAGCAATGTTACGATGTAATGAATTGAGTATCCAATTGATAACCATAGAGTTTACTCTGGACCAATTTGCGAATAACGGAGAATTATCAGGAGGCTACAATGTAGTGCCATCAACAAATGTAATTTTGTTTTTGGCAGATAAGGCAATCGTCATGGAACGTTTCCAGGCAGAAAATCCAACACCAGTGAAAACATTAGAAACAAGAGCATTACTTGGATTATCTGAAGATCCAAGATAGAATGGATTCGAAATATCAATAACATGAGATTGAGATGAGGAATTAACAGATTGAGACATTGCTTTTGAAATTGAATTGGAGTAAATCGATGATGAAGAAAGAAAAACAAACTGAATCAATGAAATTGAAGAATAACAGAGTGGATGCGGAAGGTTGGATCACCGCTCTGATACCATGTTAGAACTGAGATTGAAGAAAGGAATTTGAGAAAGAAATCCTTCAATATTCTTCATTTCTCATTACTAAAAAAACTGAATCAATACAGTGTATAAGTTCTAATAGGTACAATCTATCAAACTAACTGAACAAATAATTGAAATTACATAAATGCCCTTCTTCTAACCGACTGTAAAACTACTGTAAAACTAATTCTAACTAATCAATTAGTTAACACTTCTTTGTAGAATGAAAATCAGATCAGAAGAAGAAATCACATTTGGTAAGTAATGTTTCGTTCCATTTAATGAATACCAACAAAACACTACCTAAGTATACGTACTATGAGTATTAAATTGATAATAGATTGGAGCTAGTACAAGAATATATATTTATTTACCAACAGAAAAAGACAACATGCTAGGAAAATGAAGGTTGTTGAGTTTGTATGAAAGAATAAAATGACAAACATAGTAAGAGCGGGATATTTTTATTACTTCATTCTAAAAAAGATAAACTTCATAATGTTCAAATTTTGAACCCGATACCTTCATTATACAATTTCACTCTCCGTGGTTTCCGTAGGGCAATATGGGATAATCACAAAAATAACCATATGATTTTTGGAAATATAGATAAATGACAACTTTTGAGTCTTTTCCAAAATAATTACATGTCCAAAACTGGTCAATTTTGGATTTCGGATATACATATGTTGTGTAATTCGTTTTCATTTGCACCTATTACTTGTTTATTGTATTTCAGAAATGTTTTTTTTCTATTTTGTGGTCAATTTGGTTAAAGGTGAAGACTTGGGTCATTTTGATAGGATCATAAATAAGTTTTCTGAAAATGAAATTACTATAATTGAGATATATTTATATTATTGAACGAATGTGATGTTTTATTATAGTTGAGATATTTTCTTTACCCGATAAAAAAAAAACTTTATTATGAAAAAGTTTTAGTATTGGTTAAGATATATTAAGGTTTTTAGTTTGAATACTTTATGACAAAAAGAGCTTTTTTGCATAAACATGAACATTATGGCACCTGAGGTGTCAAGTCACTCAACACAATAACTCAATAAGTATCCAAAAATCTAATAAGTTTATATTAAAATATGATTATTAAAAATTATAAATAATTAATATAGTAATTGTGTCAGTTATTACATAAAATCTTGGGGCAGGTTTTCTATTTAAGGAAAGTGATGGAGAGATACCAATCCCCAACTCCGAACAGTCACCGGAAAAGCTGCCTAAATTGGTCCACAAGGAATAGTATTAGTAGCCTTTGCTTCTCTTCCAATATTACTCTGAATAAAGCATCCATCCTACTTGCTTATATCAACTATCAACTCACGCAAATCATATATCCTTCCCCTATAATCTGCTTAATCTGTGTAGGTTTGTTTCCGATCAGATTTCATGGCGGAAGTAGCTGTGGTGGAAGCGCTTTTGTTCGGCGATGATGGAGCCAAGGCCGCCGCCACAGAGGCAGTTATTCATCTCACAAACAAACAGAGACACAAATTGGCTGATAATGGAGCCATTCCTCCTCTCGTCTCCATGCTTCATAATCCTCCAGATTTCAAATCCCTAGAATCTGCACTCTTTGCTCTCCTCAGTCTCGCCTATGGCAGCGAAAGGTTCGTTTCGTTCGAACACACTAACTGGCATCACTTTTGATTAGATTCGAGTTCCAGGTGGACTGAATCGAAATCTAATGGAGAAATGAGTATAAAACTTTGCTTGAAACATATAAATAAGCAATCGAATTTATGGAGTTCCATTGAATCGAATTTATTGAGCTTTTCAGTCTCAAAAAGTGATTCGTAATCGATTGGAATTAACACTTTCTGTGTTATGTTTTACAGAAACAAGATCCGGATTGCGAAATCAGGAGCTATTCCTCTCTTTTTAAACCTCATACGATCACAAATCCATCCATTAATCGACCACGCCATAGCAGCACTTTTAATCTTATCATCTTGCTCATCAAACAAACCCTCAATGGCGACATCAGGTGCTATCGAAACCCTAAATCAAACCCTCCTTCAAAACAGCACCACCCAAGTAAAACTCGACATCATAGTCACTCTCCATAACCTATCACCATATATCCCCGCCTTTCTTTCATCATCTACATCATCTTCTTTAATCCACCTCATCCACGAATCCGAAAAATCATCCAAATTAGTCGAGAAATCAATGTGTCTACTCGAACACTTATCTTCTTCATCAGAGATCGCGTTGAGAGCGATTTCATCGACAGAAATCGGGATTAGGGCAGTTGTGGAGAGTGTAGAAGAAGGTTCGAAGCAGTGTAAGGAGTACGCAGTTGGGATTTTGTTGATGATATGTGAGAGTAGTAGGGAGAGATACAGAGGAATGATTTTATGTGAAGGAGCGATTCCGGGTTTGCTTCAGGTTAGTCTTGATGGGACAAGGAGAGCTAAAGGGAGTGCTAAATCGCTGCTTAGGCTTCTGAGGGACTGTGAGAGTGGTGGTGGTGAGAGGTTGAAGAATATTGTGGTGGAGGAGGTTATGGGCGAGATTTACAGAGGTGGAACGGAGGTTGGAATGGTGGAGGAGATGATTGCTAGGCTTACTACATGAATGGTTTTACAGAAAAACAGAGAAGCTTTTACTCTGTTTCCTGTTCTTGTGGCTGTATATATTTTATTATACACGTTGGTTTTATCATATTTATGAAAAGGCTATTCACTAAAATAACCTAAAATAGAAGGACTTTGGAATTAACATTTTGCTTCATTGATAATTGGTAATAGGGCTGACAATGGGCCAAGGCTTGTGGTGGACCTTATCGGGCTTTGACTGGTTAACCGGCAACCCAGGCCAAATTCATTGGGCCAAAGGTCTGGAGGTATTACCGGGCTATTCCCTGGCTTTTTCTGGGCCTACCCAGGCATCGGTCCGAGTCGGGGTAAAATATAGTAATTATTTAAAAACATGTAACAAATATGTGGATAAATATGAAACAAATGCAAATCCATAATTTAGCGTGATTTAGCGTGTTGCCTTTAATCGACTTGACACTTGAGTAAATTACACGAATGTTACCTATGGTTTGGGATAATTTACGTATTTGGTCCCTAATTTATTTTTTTAACTCGGAAGGTCCCTACTATTTGTTTTTGTTACGCGCTACGTCCCTACTATTTGTTTCTGTTACGCGTTTGGTCCATGTTTTATCTAAAAAGACTATTATTTAAATAGGGAAAAATGGTGGTCTAGGTACGGTAAGGTGAAGGGGGTCGGGTTAGGGGTGTGTTTATTTAAATAAATTTAAAAAACTAGGGAAAAATAATCTTTTTAGGTAAGACAGAGCGTGTAACAAAAACAAACAGTAAGGACCTTCCGAATTAAAAAAATATGTTAGGGACCAAATACGCAAATTACCCTAAACCATAGGGACCGTTCGTGTAATTTACTCTTCATACTTATGTGTATGGATTTAAATAATATAAATGATCATTAAATATGATTAGATACATAAAAAATATGATTAAATACACCATTATTAATGATCCATTAACATGCAAACGTAAGTTTTGAGCATGTATATCATATTATCCATCAAATAGATACATGAACAAAGCGAAAACGAAGTTTAAACAAGAAATCCATGAACATTCGTCAATAACTTCAAGTCTACAAATATACAAAAATCAATTGAAAACAGAAGAATTCGAACAAAACTCATACTATATAATGGTAGAGAATGTTTGGGAAAACACATTAGAGCAAACAGTTATATTGCAATATGAGGAGGGAGGATACCGAAGGGTGGGGGTGGCGGCAAGTGTTCAAAAGATCGGCTATTTGTATCTTTGTATGTATTAATTTTTTTTTATCAAACATCCAGATGAAAACCATAAAAGTACAATGCTACAATAAACAAACCAATATAAAAATTATGTAATTACTTAAAAACATGGAAAAAACGAAAAGACAATAGAAGCCTGGGTTTTTGGCAAAGGGTATCCCATGCAAAGCTAGGGACCTTAATCGGGAGGTCTTTCATGTATGGTTTCTATGCTAGGCCTTCACAGACATTGTTGACATGGCTTGACTTTTGATTTAGGTGTCGGGTCGGGCACCCATTTGTGCACCATCATTTGGTATTACATGGGAAGAATCCTTATTATGGGTAGTAAGTTCAACCATGAGTATTTGTGTGCGGTGTGCGTATGTGTTATGTGTGTATGTGTGTGTGTGTGTTTGTGCATGCACACGTGCACATATGTGTGTGTTTTATCAAATATTGGTGTGATTCTATCACAATAATCTTGTGAATAGTTGGATAAATCAAGACTTAAGAACATCTATAATAGAAGTCTTTTTAAAGTTTATCGTGTTAAATAAGTAATATAAGCAGGGACGGACGCAGGAATACATCGTAGGTGTTGCCGTGATGAATAGGTGTTGTCGATACATGAAAAATAGGTAAAAAAATTTGAAAAATCGAAAATTTTTCCACTGCGGACAGAAAAGTTAGGGGTTGCCAGTGCTACACCGGGAACCCCTTAAAACCGTCCCTGAATATAAGATTAAAAAAAAAAAAAAAAAAAAAAAAAAAAAAAAAAAACTATTGCTGAAGTTTTTATTTTCAAGTTTTTTCGCGTTGTTTTAAATTTATGGAGAATTTCATATATGCCCTTATTAAACTTCGAAATATCGTATTTATCGAACCTAATTTCTAAATATCATATTTATTCTTTATAAGACTTGAAAATATCAAATTTACCCAAATCCTTATTTTTAACATTTTAAAATAATTTATAATCATTTTAAATTCTTACTTTTATCAATTGACTATTATACCCCTCTTATATATCTAAGTTTAAAATATCATTTGTATCCTTCATAAGCTTCCCAAATATCATATTTTACTCAAATCCAAATTTATATCTTCTTTTCTAAAGATTGTCATTGTTATATTTATTTTAGGTTTTGCTATTTATATTTTAGCGTTTTGTAATTTAAAATACAAAAATATTCCTTAATTTAATGTAGATAAAACCAAAACATTGGCCTTCTGTTCAACTTGTCACTTGTCAGGCTAAGGAAGAAGAAGAATCATACAAATGATTTTTTGGTGTAAATCTAAACAAAATGGTAAAACAAAGAAGTTAAAAGTATAACCCCATTGCACCTCTTGTATATTTTATTCTTGTTATGTGCTTGTCGGTTGCCACCTCCATTTAGGCCGTCTTATTTAAATGTTAGGATGGTTGCATAATTGGATTAAAGTTTACATCTAATTAACATAGTCGAATAAAAACCTTCAAGAATACCCATCCATTAATCACTTGTAAGATTCAATAATATACACAAAATTAACGATAAACATGTAAGCCCCCATCAAGATCATAACTGATGATAATATATGAAAGAACCCCTTTCTAAACTTTCATATTTGTGAAAGACCCAAACTTTCATACTTGACAATTGTTACTCCAAAAACATGTTACTTGCATATTCATAAAAACAATATTTTACATTGATAACTTGTTTACATAAGACTGGATACAAACCGACTACTACAAATTTTTATATGTTACATAACTTCCTAGGATACTATAAGTTATACATACATGATTACTATATACAATAGTTTCAAACTATTCAAAATCTTCTATCAGTATAAAACTATACTGGTTGCTTATTGTATGCAATTGTTAAACATTGAGAGGGGTAAGCGGTGATGCTTAGTGAGTTCAAAAATAGATACGATATAACGTTATGTCATATATATACTTCAATATGGCAGAAGCAAAGAGGAACAAGGAACAACAAAGGCATATGTGAATCATGAGACAAACTTTCCATATCAATCAATGATTTGATACAAAGATACACGATCAATAAAGCTTCGGCCCAAATGGCACAGAAGACATATACTTTCTGATTTAAACATTTCGGTAGATTTCAGGCTTATAACTATGTCTAACCATCTGCCAATGCCATAGAATAGAAGTCATTCTCTTACGGAGACACGCTCTACATGGCCAGAGGCTACGTACCAATACCACCGTGAATCTAAGTCCTTTCACTGATCACATGGTCAAAGGTATAGTTTTGCTATCATAAATAGCATAAATAAAAATAACACGGGAAAATAACCCGGAATAATAATACTAAAAAGCACATAGCACATATAACACATAACATACAATTGTTCCTATATATTAAACTCACCGTGAAATAACCGGGGGTTAAAATAGTAATTTGGGCAGCACTTCGTTACTATAATTAGCTTTCTTCGTTGAAAACCGGGAGTTTTCTTGAAAACTGGGCCCTGCGAGGGTTTGGGCTTCAAACCGAAAAGATAAATTTTTCGGGCTTCTCGGGAACTTCGGGGCGTGTTTCGGGCATGGAAATAATCCCGGGGCTTCGGGGGAAGTTGAAATAGTGGAAATATAAGTTTAGGGGTGAAAAGTGCCAATTTCCTAACATTAGCCGGGAGGTCTCGCACCCCTTATATAGGGCCGAGGTTCGGATCCGAAGCGAGAGGGAGAGGGCAGGTGGTTGCGAAGCTGCGAGGCTTGGTACACGCGGCAGAAGGGCGAGGCTCGGATGCGAGGGTCGGAACAGCAGGCGCGTTTCGGACTTGACACGGAGGTGGCACGTGTCGAAAGGCCATTGGACCTCGCATCGCTTGGTTCTCCGGCTCGTACACGCGTCTGCATGCGAGAAGGGCGACGTGGCCGAAGCTGAGCCTTGCAATTCTTATCGGTTTTCACGGATTTCTCGATTTTTGAGCCCCGAACTTCTAAATCCATAACTTTCGCATACGAGCTCCGTTTTTGACGTTCTTTATATGCACGCGTAGGGAAAATTATGATCTACAACTTTCGTTTAGACTTCGTCAGATAATTTTGACTTTATTTTTAATATTATTATTTTTAACAGACCGGGACAAGAAAATTCGTTAAAAATTCATAACTTCTTCATCCGACGTCCGTTTTCGTCTGTCTTTTTACCGTTGTACTACTATTGACGAGACCTCAGATTCTCGTTTAGGTTGTGTTGGCTAAAAATCACTCGATCTAAAATTCGAGTTTTTAGTTGTCTACTGTTAAGCTGAAACTTAGAAAAATCATAACTTCCTCATATGAAGTCAGATTTTGGCGTTCTTTTTATCAAATTTCTCGGTTTAACAAATACTACAACTTTCATTTACATCACCAAGGCTAAAAAGTAGTTTATCAAAAACTCACTTTTTACGTCATTCGGCGTCGTGTCGGTTTTGTCGCGGATCTTCGATTGGTCATAACTTCTTCGTTATAACTCAGATTTCGATGAGGTTTTCGCCTAAATGTTTCTAACGAAATTATCTACAACTTTAAATAATAAAATTTTACTTATTTCAAATTTTATATTTTCGGTAAATTTTGATATTTTAACTTTTAATTGGAATCTCATAAGACTTCCAATATTTTCCGAGTGATTCTAAACATAGTTTTACTTCATTTCTAGTAAAAACTATCTGTTAGAACTCAATTGCTCAAATTCACATAATATTTCATAATATTATTCACTTAAAACACGATTTCAAAACGTGTATGTTACAATATAGTCATAAGACTAGTCCAATAAAAATTTAATGACAAATAGCTTCAAATATCATGTCAATTGAATAGGAATCAAATGTGGCAGGGAATTGGCACTCAAACTCAGATGGAGATGGTGGGATACTCATGGCAGAGATGGGGATTGACGTTCACATTGCCGGAGACATAGTTACACAGGCATGTTTGTGGAGATGGATATTAATTTAAGAGGAACAATATGGTCAATTTGATTTTTTCTTATAGGGTTTATGTCATTTTTGGTCACTTAACTTTTGGTTTTGTGCTCATTTGGTCACTTAACTCTTTTTAAGTTTTAAAATGTCATCAAACTTTTGGCTTTTGTGCTCATTTAATCACTTAACTTTTGGTTTGGTCACATTTAGTCACCTAACTTTTAAAATTATGTCATTTAGTCACTAAACTTTTAAATTTTTTTAAAAGTTTAGTGACTAAATGAGCACAATTTTAAAAGTTAGGTGACTAAATGAGCACAAATCTAAAAGTTAAGTGACCAGACCAAAAGTTAAGTGACTAAATGAGCACAAAGTCAAATGTTTGATGACTTTTTAAAACTTAAAAATAGTTAAGTGACCAAATGAGCACAAAACCAAAAGTTAAGTGACCAAAAATGACATAAACCCTTTCTTATGATCATAATAATTATTAAATATAAAAACATAATTATATACTATTAATAATATTATGAAAATAGTATTTGAGTAAATATGATATTTTAAAAGTTTAATAAGTATAAATATGATATTTAGAAATTAAACTTGATAAATACGATATTAATATGTTTAATAAGGGTATATATGAAATTCTCCCAAATTTATAAGTTTAATAGATCGTTTTCTTTTTTCATATTTTTAATATTAATCTATTAATTTACTTTATAAATTAATATTGGCATGACCCATAAATAAGTTTTGTTAAAAAGCTTAGCTATAATATAGGTGTGATAAGTTTTTTCTTTTTGTTGATAGGGTGGTAAAATGGTACCAAAAAACTTATTGATAAAACTCTTTATGCTTTTAGTTGTGTTTTTTTTTTTCAATAGCTTTTGTTGACCTCATTTGTCTACAAAACGACACATGTTTCTCTTGAAGACTGTTTGTTTTTTCGGAAAACGGCAGACGTTAGCGCGTCCTCTTTTAAAAAAACATGGAAAATCATTTTTAAGGTCTATAAATGTCTTTAAAAAAATCACTTTTATTCCATGTGCTCAATAGCCACTGCCACACACGTGCTTTTCCCTAGTTGCTCCATTGTTGGACAACTGCCAACATAGAACCACCGCCAACGGCGCACTACAGTCCACATGTAAGTTCTTCAATAGACTGTTCCATCTTTTTGAAATCGGCTTAATAATATCCTAATTTTGCTTTTTTCTTTTCTTAATTTGTAGAAGTAAGGTGTTGGGCAAAAGAGACAAGCCAAGACGGGATGATTGTTAGAGATTTTTCCGATTCAGTTTTCAATTTTCATGCTTATTGAAAAAGGTGTCCCTTTCCACAAAGATTGAAGGTTTAAATCTCGTTGTGGACAAAAGAAATAGTTCACAATCCACATGTAAGTTCTTCAATAGACTGTTCTATCTTTTTGAAATCGGCTTAATAATATTTTGCTTTTTTTTTTCTTAATTTTGTAAAAATAGGGTGTTGGGCAAAAGAGACAAGCTAAGACTGGATGATTGTTAAAGATTTCTCCGATTCGGTTTTAAATTTCCATGCTTTTAGATATTTAAGATCATGGTTGGCCTCATGGTATCAATGTATTGAAAAAGATGTCCCTTTCCACAAGGGTTGAGGGTTCAAATCTCGTTATGGACAAAAAAAAAATAGTTTAGGAATATGATTTAGTAGGTGTGTATGTTAGCTTTAAAAACAAACAGCTTTTTTTGTATTTTTATTGTTGAGTCTACATTTTCTACATATACGGTTAGAAACTACGGACGTTTGCTTTTTTAAAAATAAAAAGCACCTTAAAATTCACAATATAAGTTCTTTGGAAAGCTCTTTTACGGTAAAGTCCAAAAATTATCATGAAAGTTTTTTCGATTTGCTTTTAATTTTACAAGATCCATGCATATAGTTATTTTCACAATTTAATACTATTTTATTCTTTTACTCATTTAATTCGAAATAAAAAGCTATTGCTACTTGCTAGGACCTACATATAAGGTTTGTGAAAATGTCAAGGTTTTTGGTTACTTGAATATTAAAAAAAAAATTATATAAAATGAACTATAGCCAAAAATATCTCCAAACAAAGCCCAAGAAAACACCAACATCATCTCGTAAACCCCTCTTTAATATCCGTATACCATTTATTCATTCATAGTCATACAACTTGTGTAGCTTGGTATCATCAAGAGGTTCAAAACAAAACTAGCAAAACAGGATCATCAAAATACCTTCCCACCCTTACAAACAGGTTATATATGTAATGTAAGTAATATAATACCAAAACCAAATATTAGGTTTTTGTATGTAATAAACCACGTAGACTTTTAACTCTTTTTTTCTTGTGTATGTTGATTAAGATACTTAATTCTAACCTTAACGTGACCTTTTATAAAGGCTATAAGCCACAGCAACAGTTGCAACAGCTCCAACTACAGCAGCAGCTGTAAACATCTCATGCTGCTCCCATTTTTTTGTAAAAAAATTGACGTTAAAAGTTGACTTTTTTGCCCCTGAGCTTTCATCTCTGCAGCATGAAAACCCATTAGCACCTTGACAACAGCCTCCAGTATTTTCCCTCTCATCATCTTTCCCATTCACCTTTGAATCATTTCCATTTGGTAGTGACTTTTCAACTGCCTTGTCAGCTTTCTCAACTGGAGGAACACCCATCTCACCCCTGCAGTGGAATCAAAAAACATGTTCAGAATATATTTATAGCATTCTAGTTTTAGACGATTTCTCATTAGGGCAATGTACTTTAAATAATTTGAAAGTACAATGATGTAATAATTAATTTTTTCGGAAAGTAGATTGCTATGTCTTGTATTTAGCTTTATATTTTATTTGCTAGTGAGTTAAATGAGACAAAATCCAAGAACTTTACCACATTAATTAAGAACAAAATGGGTTGAACTGTTTAAAAGCTGACAACTTTTTACAACCTCCTAAATTGTTTATTAAAATGTGAAATTATTATTTTTTATGATAGTTTTTGTAACTATATTTTAAAAGCTAGTTGGATATGAGATAAAAGAATTGGATAAAAGGCATTGGCAGGTCGTATTTGTGTTTTTTTTAACCATATTTTTGCAGGTCGGGGGCAAATCGGTCAATTTGGGGAAGTCAAGTCGGGTCAAATGTCAAAACAAGGATACGTCGATCAAAATAAAAGAGGGTCAAAAAGACTGAAGGAAAGTCAAATCTGGTCAATAAAGGTCAAGAACAGAAAGTCAAAATTGAAGGAAAGTCAAAGCTGGTCAATGAAGGTCAAGAGCAGAAAGTCAAAATCAATCAACTTGACCGTGAAAATTAGAGAAGAAATGTGGCAGTGGATGATTCGGGCCATGCAGATCTTAAGATATTTTGGTCATTTATTTAGCAGCAAAAGCATAAAAATCATCAATTCCATGAGAGATTTGTTTGTCTTTTCTGATTGTAAATAATTAACTAATCTTTGGCATAATAGTAGCCAAAATTTCATTCCATTATTGTGTGCTTATAAATGTTAAGGTCTTTATAGCTTCAGCTATGATTATGGATGTTTGAATGTTTTCTATCAATTCATTTCTATTTTCTAATAACATAATCAAGTAGAAATCAATATCTGATCATGAATGGTTTTTAAAGATTAATCAATAGATTCATTTAGGTCATAGGATCATATGTTCATATCCATTATAACATTATGCACAAACTTCTAACAATATTAATTTCCCTTTTGAATTGGGAAAAAAAACCAATTAAGCTAAATACATAAGAGGGGAAAAGAGTACCTCCAAATCCTTTCAATGATCTCACCCTTCTTGATATGTTGGTCAAGCAATTCAGCCACATCATTTGGGGTAACATAACCGTACCTTATACAACAAAAAAAACAAGAAAGTAGTCATAAGAAAATGAATTAATACATTCTTTGGGAAGTAAATGTTAGACTCTGCCTCAAATAGAAAAATAAGAATAATTAAATGGTTATGGATTGTCTTACCAATGTCCAGACACTTTTCCATCTTCAACTGAACTATATATTATCAAGTTCCCTGCATACTTATGTCCTCCAACATGAGAGCAAGCACTCACAAACACCTGATCCTTCAATTCCCTAACTTCAATCTCTTCATTGAACTTTTCAATTAAAGCTGGCCCACAAACACCACATCTTTTATCTCGACTGCTATGAGCACACACAAATACGTATGAACCTGTCACTAACTCCGGTGTTCCTGAAGCCCATGGTTTTCCATTCACAAGCACTTCCTCCACAAAACTATCAACGTTTGATTCTTCCAAACCCCTTCAATCACAAATGCACTAGTAAGTAAACTACATATCGATGTGTTCTATTATGTGAAGATTTGGATAATGGACACCCTAAATAAGATCATCTTTGAAGAAAAGTTCTCTTGTTTTCAGTCCTCAATCAAAATTGTTTAAAATCGAAAGTGTGATTTCATCATTTCATGAACTTCTAAAGGCCTCCAACTTTGTTGATATATATGATCTTTGCAAATTCTCTAAGCTTTCCTCATTATCATTCAAGGAATCATCTTGCTAGCATAGCTTTTGCCTTTTCAATCAACATTACTCTTTAGTCTTTACACAAAGTTCTAATCATGGCAGAGGCTAGTAAACTTCAGTGTTTTTTATACTTCAGATCCAATTTCACTTGTTCATATTAGCAAAAGAAATGAAGCTTAGGTATGATGCGGAATATAAGCGTGGTCAAATTTGAAGCTCAAGACCGAATAATATGCTATATTAAGTATCAACTCTATCAAAACTGAAAGAGCAAAACTTCCGCTAAGTTGCACATGGCGTCGAGTATTGTTTTGCTTTCAAATTGACAAAAGCAACAGATCGTAGACTCATGGAGAACCATAAAAGAAATCTGAGAAAAAACAAAAAACGAATCTACACAGCACACACGCAACAAATGGCTGATGAAATATGAATTTAAAACCCTAGCGAACTTCACAATACCTGTACTTGATCATATCAGGAAAAATCAAAACATCTCCATCTGACAAACCAGTAGCATCACCGCCCTCGAATATCGTTATCAGAGTCTACAATAGTTAGATCGTGAATAGAAAAAAACTCGTCAACACTCAAAACCTTCAAATACCTCATTAGATGAATTAACACAAGTGAGCGACAATAACCTTAACAGCGATATCGTTCTTACGCTCCTTGATAGCTCCAGCAAGTCGCTTAGGGAGCAGATCCGAGTCGGAGGATTCAACACGAGCAGGCCAGTCTTCGCGAGTCTTGTAGCAGAGGAAAACGTGACGTTCGTAAGGATGGACTGATCCGGAGAGATTCTCGGTGTACATCTCCTGCCTTTGGAATCCGAACTTGACGTCATCATCGACCACCACAGCTTCAGTAGAGATATCAACGGTACCGTTCTCTGAAGCGGCAGCCATGCCGGAATAGGTATCGACGGCGAACGGAGGAGGAGATATAGAGAGGGAGTTGGATAAACTTGGAGGGCAAGGGAACGGCTGAGATGTTAATGGATTTTGGTTTTCAAAAAAGGCTTTTTATCATTTACAATTTCACGTGTCGTAGGTAGAGGTTTTGGCCTTTGGGTTGTTTGGAAAAAGGCAACAATTAACATCTCGTTTTTTTGTCTTTTTGGCCACAATAACTAATAAGATATTCACTAAAATAAATATTTGACTATAGTTCGACAAAACCACTTTTATTTGATATTTAGAAGTCTAACCAGCATATATTTTGAATTAAAGAAACTGCAAAATCCCAATAATTAAGTTTCCAAACAGGTTCATTTATCCCTAACAAATTTACTTTGCATCCAATCAATTTCAGAACTTAGTTAGATAATAGCTCGCAAGCAACAGCAAAATCTTGTATTTATAGTTGATGATGAGGATAAGGGCTGATGATGAGGATGAGGGCGAAGCAATTGTACAATACAACATATATTATGATATTATTGTTATCGAAGAATGTGATATTTTTATAAACCATCTCTTTAGAATAAGCCAATGATGCATGTGAAACCTGTAATTTTGGCATATATCCTATAATCCTATATCCAAGTAACTAGTTAAATCATAAAAGTAAGTAGTTAAATGTTCTCTAGTTTTATATATTTTACTATCTTTGATGTTTTGTTGGATCGGTATTAATTTTGTTTGTTTTATTATTTTTAGTTTAGTAATAAAGAATATAAAGTTATGCCGTATGCGCATTAACATGTACGTTTCTCTAATTCTGATTATGAATTAATGAATTAATTGTTAATTGTTTTTAATAAATTCGTGAATATACCTTACTCCCAACAAATTCTTCTTCTTGGTCATTAGAATGTAATATTATATTAAACACTAATTGTCCATAAATGAATTCGCCTTTAGATATTTTAATTTGACCAAACACACACCAACAAATCATTGAAAAGATATCAAAACGTGCAAGCATTGAACTATAACGACATTGACACCCCTTTAGACTTTTCATACAACTAAACGTGTATGCTTGTGAAGATGAGTTTCAGTCAGGCACAGCAAAAGCTTATAGCATTATTCATCCGGTTCTGAAGGTCACCCACCGGATTATTGCTTCTCTCTTATTTCCTCAAGAAGAGATTAGCAAAGCAAACAAAAAAGAATTAGAAGTTTTGTGGTGCATGATTAACAAGCCCGAGGAAGTCCCTCATTTTGGGTGTTGGGTAGTTCAGAAAATGCTCAGAAATGCCCTGCACAATGGTGGCCAGCTACATTGTGGAGGCATTGTATCTATTATAGCTGAACATCTTGGCCTCCATCTACCCAACAATCCAACCAATATAATTTCGGGCCGTACTCGTTTATCACTTGAGGTTTTGGAAATCATGTATCTCTTTCACCGTCATCCCAATGGGGATGTTCATTGGACAGTCGATGGTAAAGAATATTTACGCGTCGATAACCGAAATAAGAGGATATTAGTCTTGGCCAATGACATCCCTTCTACCAATTGGCACCTCCAATCCAACTTGGGTGTTACTGCTGCTCGTAGACCTTCAACCACCACTTCTACTCCTCCTGCTCCTACTGCTAGTGCCTCTAGCTCATCTCGCCCCATTCCTTTTCCTAAACACAATCTTTACATGGGCGAGTTTGCACACTTGAACCACCGTTACACCAGCATACAGCAGGAAGTCGGAGAAATTTATACGGGTGTCGCTGAAATCACTTCTGATTTTCAGGACTACCCTAACTTGCAAGAAGAGCGTTGGGCCCAACAAGAGCTACGGTAGGCTGAGCAGGATCAGAGATGGGTCGCTCAAGAGCAGCATAACCGCAATGTTCATCATTTGATGAGCGATATCCATAGAGTACTTGTGCTTCCCACCCAGCAGCAGCAGCCTCCATCATCATCCCAACCCCAGTGGCCTCCATTTTATCCTTCTGATTATCCTTCACAGTTCCCACCATATCCTCCACCGCCCCGTCCTCAATAGGTCGGCTATGCCTCTCTCCAAGCATCGAGGACGATGCTTATTTTAAGCTTGGGGAGGGCCATCCATCCATGCATAAATCCCGTTGCATGTAGGTTGCATGTAGTTTTGTACATATTGCATTAATTTTCATTTCATTTTCTTTTTCATTTTTTTTTCTGCATGGAAAATTTTTCAAAAACCAAAAAGATTTTCTTTCTATTCTAATTTTTATTATTTTCTTTGCATTTTGTTTGCAGCTAAATTTTTGCATTGCATTCATTGCATAATTAAAAAAAAAAACGATCCAATCCCAAGCAACCGAATCTTTTCAAAACAGTTGAGCTGGTAAATGAGTCATGTGCCTTGAAATTGGCTTGCTCTTTTTATTGAAAAATCTAAAAGCAAGTTAATCACACACGAGCACACCTCCCGAAGCTACTTGTGCAAAACAGAAAGTGAGAAGATTGTCAACATTGGAGCATAACAGCAGGTGTGAGTTAATTCTTTGGGACATATGACCGGTCTTATGAGTAGTAATGCTCAATTGAACTTAAAATTCCAAATTCAAAAGTTCATAAAAAGAATGCAAAATCTCAATGTCCCGAGCCTTCCAGCGCTCTTAAAAGTCCTTTCTATTCATTCCCTTTTATATACCCTACTTGGGGACATAGCTTTCAACTATACTTACGGGCCTTTGCATGTTAACCTTTAGTCCCCTGAAAATGTCTTAGAAGTCCTCACGGTAATAAACCGTGAGATGTCCCACAATAGAAAAGTCAAGGACGAAAATATAAAGAAATTGGCCAAATAAATAAATAAATTAATTAATAAGAGTGTTATGTGTTAACTTAGATATTTGTATGTGTGTTACTTAAAAAAAATAAATAAATAAATAAATAAAAAACTATTATTAAGTTAATCTGTGACCTTTGGGATTCAAACAAGTAAACTCTGAGGGGTGTTTTACACCTAATCGCCTAAAGCTAAATTGTTTGGGACTGATTGAGTTGAAAATTTGTTACATGGGTTCCATAGAAAGTCATGAACTTAATAATAGCAAATAAAGCTGATATGTGGCCTTTGAGGTTCGGGCAAGTAAACCCGAGGGATCTCTTTAAATCTAGCACACTAAGGTCATTTGATTTGGATGTGTTGGTTGGAAGCCCGTTACACGGATTTCAAAGAAAGTCATGAGCTTTATTTGTAAAAAAAATTTAATTAAGAAGTTTGTATATAATTGTGTTTATAGTTTAATTGAATATTGTGTTTAGGAAAAATACTTGGCTGTCAAAAGATTCCCTTGGACTTGGATTTGAACTTATGACATTGGACTGAATGTTAATTACCTTGGCTGGTGTAAGTGGTTTGAAGTTTGTAACCAATCTGGATAAATATTAGGGAATTTTTTAGAAAAGATTTTTCAGAAAAAGATTGTTGTTGACCAACAAATAGCTGGAATCGGACATTGTTATATTTTATGAAACAAAGATGGTTGAGCATGTTTTGTCACATATAATTTCACGAGAGTAAGATCATAATTTGTTCCAAGAATTGACTTGATGATATTGAAAAGAAAATAAAGTGTTGTGATCTTTGATTCTGTTGAGTTGTATTAGGGAGTGGCCAAAGTCTTGTTTCTATTATCATATAATATTTTGAGACTAAAGCCAAGTTGACTCAAGGCATGACAGGTACATTCTCAACTATGGTACAAAACAGGGTAATTGGGTTGGATCTTTTCATGTTTGTTTTGATTTCATGCATTAAGTTTCAAATAGTTTTAACTTTAATTTTCTTTTCTTCTATTCTATTTTATTTTCTCTAGTTTAAATCTTCTTGTTCTTTCTTGAGGACAAGAAAGGTTCAAGCTTGGGGAGATTTGTTAGATGCATTTCATGCATTCATTTTGTAGTTTTAGTTCATAAAAGTGCATTACATTTAGGTTTAAACTCATGCATTTTGCATATTTTTCGGGATTTTTCATGATGCAATTCCATTCACACACTTTTATGATATTTCAGGGACTTTTGAAGGTTGGATCTTGATGGAGGAAGTTAAAAAGAGTTGGAGATAAAGTTTCAGAAGTTTTGCAGCATTGAAGAGAGAGAATGAAGAAATGAAGATTTGAGCCTTTCAGACATTTACACGGCCGTGTAAATGATGGCTTATAGTTTACACGGGCCGTGTAAACGCATATGCAAGAGCATTCTACTTTTCTTGTTTACACGGTCGTGTAAATGGCACCCTTTAATTTACACGGGCCGTGTAAACGTCTCGACAGTTTTTAAAGTAGTTTTACTCTCATACAATTGAGACAATCAGTTTTTTTGGAGGTTAGGTCGGATTTTGGGCAGAGAGAAGGCGATTTTCAGAGCTTTTGGAAGTAGATTAACACTTGGAAACACTTTAATTTCCTTTTTGTAAGTCAATTTGAAGTTTAAACTTGTTTGATTTGTAGTTTAACCTAGACATGTGTGGTTGATTTCAAAATCATTTCCGAATCTGAATTCTTAAGTATGTGTTGTTAGGTTGTAACTTGAACTTGATTTGTGTTTAACATCTAGTAATCTTTGATTTGATCTTAATCAAGTGTTTGGTTTATTCTCTTTTTCACTTGATTAATGAATTAGGGTTTTTATCAATCTAGTTAATCAAATTGTAAAATTCGTATATGTTTTATGATTTGATGTTAGTAACATGCACTTAACTGATTGTAATTGAATCAAACTTAGTGTAATCAAAGATTAAATGTTCATAATCCCAAGCTTATGAGGAATATTGAATATTGTTGGTAATTGTTGCAAGAACTTAAAGTCATTTAATGATTTAAAGAAAGAGCTTATTTGAATTAAATCAATTAAATGAAGTTTTATTTGAAGAACATGTTTTGAATAAAACAATTTTTGTCAACTTAGATATTAGAGTTTATTAGTATCTAAATTACCAACCTAGATAGAACATAATCATATTCATTTTGCATCTTTCAACATAATACATGTATAAGAATCAGAATCGGAAATGTATTTCTTTTACTAAATTCTGTTAACAATCTTGTTTATTTATGAAGTTTAAATCTAGTTTTAACACAATCCCCCATTTTAATATTATTTGTATTATGTGTGAAAATATGGCAAGATAAGAAGTCTTGTATTCCTATGGACCGACCCTGCTTACTCTATACTATATTTAGTATAAGAAATAGCAGTGACTTGAGCTTTATTAATATTCTTTATCCCATTATTTGTTGGTTTGACAGCCAAACAAATTCTCAAAGCTATTAAATAATTATCATGAAATGTTTCATATTAAAATGAGAATTATTGACGCCTAATTGCTATTGCAAAATCCTAAAATATATGGTTAAAGTTTGTTTCAATTTTCGCACAAATCCGTAGGTGTGGCTCAATAAGAGCATAATTCACACACAATTTATAAGTGTATATTGTTGATAATATTACCTAACATATTTTTCTCAATATGTAACACTCATTCATAAATTGGTCACTAGTTTATCATGCAAAACGTTATTTATCAACATCATTGCTAAAAATAGACCTTCCATTTTGGATTTTGGAATGGAGAAAGTATTAATTTTAATAGAAGATATATCATTCGATATATAGTATGTTTTCTTAATTTCAACCATCACTTTGCGTAGTTTTCAGTTTTCTTCAAATTATTAAATCTTGTATCTATAAGTATATCCACAATATAATTTTGAAGATTTGCTTTAAATGCTCCAAATCTGCGCTCTAAGAACTCGTTAGGATAAAATTTAGTCATTTTGAATACATCATTCCCGTAAAATGCATATAAATAAATAATGTCGGTGTTACTTTATTAAAACAATTTTTGAGCTCTTCAATTTGCATACGATGATCGAAAAATGCATCAATTTTGTAGTTGGACAAATATGGTTTATTAGTTTCCCTTTCGAAGTAGCAAATCCATTTTTTTTACTTTGAGATTTTTTAAAATATGGTTTATTAGTTTAATCCTAAACAAAATGTGACCAACATATAAGAACTTAAAACTTAGTTGAGTACTTCATGGATAAATGGGAGAAAGATAAAAGTGGTGGAAAAGGGTCTAGTTTTTTAAAATGTAATATCTTTTGATCCGACCCATCTTATAAGTTCAGAAAGTCAGAAACACAATTTTCTAAAAATAAGATGTGTTCATTGAGAGACTACCAAATGTTTTAAAAAGTATTAAGGCCGTAACAACTACGAAAACATAAAAAAATGAATAATAACATAAATGGGTTACAAACTGTCTAAATTGTCTTAAGAGTACCACCAAACTAAATAAATATCGTAATGTAACAAACTTTTGTTTTTTTGTTTTTTAAATACCATTGTAACATGGAATAGTAGTTTTTCTCGATTACAGTGGTCTTTAAAAAATTGTTGCCTTCTGATAATTTTTATAGTTCAATGATGTTTTTAAAACGTTTGAGACATTTTGTTACCCATTTATGTCAGTATCCCCACATCATATACATATGTTTTTGTGAGAAGAAAGTAAGCAACATAAAACTAATATATCAATTTCATTGTGTACCTACTCGATATCTTTCCAAAAAACAAAGAGAATGCAAACATATATATATATATATATATATATATATATATATATATATATATATATATATATGGGAAAAGGGAATATACATTACAGCCCCACCTAAGCTTAGGTACTAAACCTCTTGAAAATACATTGTTTTACTATATAAAGATTACGGTTAATGGATTCACGATTAATACTTCAAGATGTAAATTCAAGATCGACACAATAGGGTTTAGGGTTTAGGGTTTAGGGTTTAGGTTTAGGGTTTAGGGTTTAGATTTAGGGTTTAGGGTTAGGGTTAGGGTTTAGGGTTTAGGTTTAGGGTTTAGGGTTTAGGGTTTAGGTTTAGGGTTTAGGGTTTAGATTTAGGGTTTAGGGTTTAGGGTTAGGGTTAGGGTTTAGGGTTTAGGGTTTAGGGTTTAAATTTAGGGTTTAGGGTTTAGGTTTAGCGTTTAGGTTTAGGGTTTAGTAATGTTTACTTGGGTGAAGTAATAAACGATAATTGATAAAAGAAAACAGAGATGGTGAAACGATAATGAAAGAAAGAAATGTTATGGAGGATGATATATTTACCAAGTGAAACCAAATCGGGTATATTTAGCATGTTAAAACGACATATTTTAGAGGTTTAGTACCTAAGCTTAGCTGGGGCTGTAATGTATATTCCCTATCCCCTATATATATATATATATATATATATATATATATATATATATATATATATATATATATATATATATATATATAGAGAGAGAGAGAGAGAGAGAGAGAGTGAGACAATAAGAGAAGAGAGGATGGGATGAAACTTATTGTTTTTCTTGTGGTTTGTCTTGATATCCACCATGGATGAAAGGAGGAAGTATATTAGGGTGCACCATGAGTATTCATATCAAGATTTAATATGGGTCTTAGTGAAGCTTGTGAAGGATTAATGAAGTTTTTCATGTGATGTTATGGTAATGTGCAAGTTAATACATGAACACTATTTAGTAGGGGTGAGCAAAAACCGCACCGCAACTAAAATTAACCGCATAAACCGCAACCGATAAACCGCAACCGCAATAAAAACCGATGGTGAGGTTTTTTGTTTTTCAAAAACTGCAAATTTGCGGTGCGGTGCGGTTATTAGTTTTCAAAAACCGCACCACACCGCATATATTATATACAATTTTTTTATTAATTATTAATATATTAAATATTAAAAATAATGCAAGTTTAATGGATGAAAGATGGATAAAATATAGAAGACAAAAATGTTGGTTTTTTGTTATGTTTAACTTTGAAAAATAGTGAAATTAGACAATTTTAAGATATTTATTGTTAATTACTATTGATTTGACGTTTTTAAGATATTAGTTGTTTGTGATTTAAGTTAATTGTCTTATACCTTATGGTTTTTTTATCATTACAAGGAATATGTTTGAACTCTTAAAACCGTTTGAGCTCAAAACTGTGGTCAAAAACCACACAAAATAATCACACCAAATTCATGCGGTTAATAACCGCAACACAAAAAAAACAAAACCGCACCGCAAAAATAACCGTCTAACCGCACCGCAAAAATAACCGCACCAAGCGGTTTTGAAAATGGATTAACCGCATTTGCGGTTAGTGGTGAGGTTTTTGCTAAAAACCGCACCGAACCGCACCGCGCTCACCCCTACTATTTAGATAACACCATAAAAGGTGTATTGTATTAAGATTTATATGTAAGTTGACAGTTGTAGTGCTCGACGATGGATTTCCGATGAAGATCCAAAGTGTTTTACCAATGAGGTGATTCGGCGAGATGGTTGGAAGAGGGAAACGAAATTGAACAAATGGATTAGTATTTCATTAGTAGCTATTTAAAGAAATTGAGTATGTCTCTTTAATTATATGTGCGTATGTGTTTGTGTGAAAGCAGTTTCAGATCTGGCATGAGATCGGCTACCTCTGTTGGTGGAGATCAATGGAGTTGGGAATGTTTTGGTTACTTCCTAACATTTTAAATGAGAATCAATCGATGTCAGTTTATGTTTGGCTCTGTCATTTGTAATATGGTTGATTGTATTATAACCAATAGTCTAGATATGAAGAACCTTGACAAGTATGATGACGCATATTCAAGAATCCCATCATTTTCAGACTAGTGTTATAAAAATGAATAATTGAAACACTTTTAGAGTTTTTTTCTTAGTGAAACCTATTCAATTTGAAGGAATATGGGGACTTGAATAATCCTAAAGAAAGATGGTCAAGGAAAGTATTAAAGCGGAAAATCTATATGATGGAAATGATATATGCTCATTTAAGATGATTCTTTCCAAATAATAAATTTAGTCAAGTTTGATTAACCTACACAAAACCGATGTGAGCATTATAGTCCTTGCTTACGGAAGGTTAGCTTATAACACAATTCGACTTATTTATAATAATTTAGGGTAAATTCACATGATAAAAAAAATTCAAAAGTTGTGGAAGGCCAACCTTCAAAGTAATAATATACAATGGATAATGGCATAAAAAAGTGACAATATATCTAAACCGATTGAAAAATATCATTGAACTATAAATGTTGTTAGAAGACAACGAACTTTTATTTTTGTTTTTAAAAGACCATTGTAAGTTGTAACCGAGAAAACCTACTATTCCATCCATGTTACACTGTTGTTTTAAAAACTAAAATGAAAATGTGTTACCTTGTGACAACATTTATTTAGTTTGATGGTATATTTTAAACATTTTATATAGTTTGTTATCCATTTATATCATTATCCACTTTCAACCTGAGGTCATTATATCTATACTAAATAGCAAATTCGGTGGACTTTGCTATTTAGTAACTTTGGTCTCTTAATTTTGTAGTTTGACAACTTAAGTCCTCCTAAGTTTCAATTTTGTCCCTGACTTTTGTGGTTTGGCAACTTAAGTCCTCCTAAGTTTCTATTGCTATTGAAAGAGTTCCTTTTACTTTCTATTACTTCTTAAGTCCATTACTTCCGCCGTGTCTAGTTTATACTAAAACGGAAACAGGGACGAAAAAGTCATTAGTGATAGATTATGATTTATGTGTGATGATGAGTTCGTTTTTAACATAATTTTCCAGTATTGAACATAATTAACATGCAGTAATAATACGATAGCATCATGAGTAGTAAAAGTTGTACATTTCTCTTATTTGACCTAAAAGTCGGATTTACATTTTAATCTACTTGATTTGTTTCTTTAAGATTGTTCTAATAAATTTTCAAGATATAAATTCAATATGTATCTTCCAGTGGAGAGAACATCAAGCCTCTTCTCAAAAGGTTCATATTTACCTTTTCGAAGCTGATACCTGTGAGTTACTGCTGAGATTGTGTAATTTTGCCCTTCAATTGTCACACCATCTCCACATTGCAAGTTCTGTCATCACACAAACAAAATCATAAATAACTTCTACATTTTACCTGTTTGAGATAATTAATAACCAAAATGCCACCTCTTATTTAGCAATTTAGTGCATTCCTTTATAAAAATAACATTTTTCTTTATCTATCAATTTAGTTTTATTTAGTTATAGAGATTATACAAAACAAACATATTTCAATGACTCATTCCATTCCTTCAAGCCAAACCAAACATGACAATGGACTGATTCCATTCCATCATACCAAACATACCCTCAGTTATGTTTTATTAATAACAGGTCAAACAGGAAAGATTGAATGATATCCCACAGTATACAACCTATCTAACTGCTTTATTCAAAACAGTGTATCATTATTTTACTAATTATTTTTGTAATCATCTATAATGAATCAATTACTTATACAATTCAATAACCATACGGCTTTTGGAGAAATCAAAGAATAGTTGACTTTCATGCTTCTATTGTTGGTTTATTGTTAGTTAATGTAGACACACAAGAAAACAAATCGAAAAAGAGTCGAAAGTTCAATACCCATGACACTAAGAAATAACTAACAAGAAGAATGGTGCTACACATACATTAGACAATTAAGCATAAGTGATTATAATCAGCCTGTTCGGTTAAGGGTGAGTATGATTATGATCTTTTGTATTTAGGGTTAAATAATCAAATTTGGAAAAACAAAGAGTGGTTGAAAGAAAACTTGTAATGGAGACATTTGTGAAATTAAGTAATCATCCCTAACTTTAGCTAACCGATTATATATCATAATGTGATTTGACTAAACGAAATAGCACTCCATTTTTACAAAACAAGAGCTACAGTTGACTTCCACAATTAGGATGCCTAATTTTCTACTCAAAATCTGTAACTTTTTGACACAAAATCGATAGCTACATTTCCCATTATAACAAAAAAATGTTCCCGGAAATCAATTTTGGATATGGGAAGATCGAATAGTTTCCCCTTATTTTGGAGGTACTGACAAAATGAATAGATAGTAGAATTGTAACACCATATGATGAAATTGAAATTGAGGATGATTTATGCTTACAGGAGGGAAGCAGCGAACGCCAAGGCTTTTAGGAGGAGGAGTAACTTCGATGACTTTATAGGGATAATTCTGATCTCGACCTTTCTCCTTCTTTCTGCACACGATCTGATGTTGCATCATCTGCGGCTATTTTATTTCATTCGACTGAGATTAGAGATCCAAAAAACTTTCATCCGCAGCTACATAATAACTACCCAATTTACACAGTTTTGCCCAAAACCGAAGAGAAACTAGTCGAATTGTAAAATACGAGTGAAAGAGAAAAAGTTAAAGCGGTCTAACCTTCCGGAATGCGATTAAGTGAGTCGCCATTGCCATCAGGAAGAAGCAGATACCCACAGTCCTCGGTCCTTGTCTATAATTCTTGGCCAGAAGAAGATGTGGACTATAGTCTATAGGCAAGCCAGAAAATTATTATATGGAAAATCCCATTCCCAGCCGTTTTTTGTTTTTATTTATTTTTATTTTATTTTGGCTATTACCACTCCCACGTGGCACGGGTGTTGGTACTTGGTAGGGTGCAATCAGGGACGAGCTTTAGAACCGGTTCGGAATCGGAACCGGTTTTTCTATATTATAAAAACCGGGAATCGGACCGCTGGTTCTAACACCGGTTTCGGTTCCGGTCCCGTTTTTTCGGTTATTTTTCAAACTAAAACCGGTTGTAATATTATAGATAATATTTTTATTTTCCGGAACTTGTAAATGATTCAATATTTAACCAAATTTTGACCTTTTACATTTTAAATTAAAGTACAAACACTAAATTACATGATGAAAAAAGAATCAAGTAATTCCGACTTCATATGAATGGGTTATGCGTATTTTAAAAACGGGACAGATTTCAAAAAAAAAAATTGTTGAAACAGAAAATACGCAGCATTGACATGTTGTCTTCCGAGGTCTATAACTAATTCAATATCTAACCAAAATGTGTGTTTTTATAGTCTAAAATGAACTACAAACACCAAATTACATGCTGGAAAAAAATTAAGTAATTCCGACGTCATATAAATGAGTTATGTTCATTTAAAAAAATGTGACAGATTCAAAAAAACAAAAAAAAATGTTGAAATAGAAAAAATGCAACATCGATATTCTTTCTTTCGGGGAATATGTCTGATTCAATATCTAACCAAAACATATGTTTGTACAGTCAAAAATGAATTACAAACTCCAAATTACATGTTGAAAAAAAAATTAAATAATTCTGACTTCATATGAGTGAGTTATGCGCATTTTAAAAAACGGAAAAAAATGTCAAACCGGTTCCGGTTTTTAGAACCAAGACCGGTTTTCATAAAAATGGAGAACCGGTAACCGGACCTTTTTACCAATTCCGGTTCCAGTTTCGGTTCCGATGGTTCTAATGCACATCCCTAGGTGCAATATATCATGTAAAATACTATATTTAGTGAATTATAAATATACGAATCAATGCTTCGTGTATGGTATACGCATTTGATCTTTGTAAAATTACTTTTTATATATACAACGGATAGGCGATAGCGTATTTGATAAATAGTATGAGATTTATCGGGGCAGAGCTTTTAAATAAATGAAAATTATAGATTTAAAATCTGGATGATACTAATGTTTCATAACATCTTCTATCATATGTTTTGTCATAAAGTTAATTAATTTTACAGGTATGCTCATACAAATAACTATAAAAGCTATGAACATTTAGTCCAGCCACCATTAAATAAACCTCGATTAATGAATTTAAAGAAACTCGATTCAGATGAGATGACCTAAAAAATACAATTTACCTTCCCATTTTAGCTATGAGACCAATTGGTGGACTTTCACCCTTTTCTTTAGTATCCATGCCAAAAGAAACAAAAATACAACATACAATCATAATAGGTAAACTCTTATCTTAGAGAATGCAACCATATCTGGTGAATTTTGAAAGAGAATTAGAATCCCCCTTCCGTCAATTTAAGATGAAAAGAAAAAAAAAATCTGGCTAAACCACCAACAGTTTATGTTCTGACAAGGCATGAAACTTGAGCTTATAAAAAGCTTCCATTGTATGATTACAACAATGCACTCGGCTTATTAACATTTTGACATGTGTCCAAAAGCATATGGCTAACTGAAGTTCAATAATAACAATAGGATGTCTTTGTATCCTTAAACACACAAAAGTTACCCCCAATCTAAAGAGAGGGTACTGTTTTCAATCACATTGTATTTCAACAAAAACCTTAAAACATTAATCATATGATGCCCCAAAGGCGCCTCATTGTTTTCCTCCATGTATGAAATCATTCGGCCTACAAACCAAAAATGTAAACAGCATTATAAATTATAAAAATCTAATTTTCACTGCCATAATCAGGTAGACTTTTTATATTTCATAAATTGGTAAAAAAAGAGTAAAGTAGAATGTTATTTTGTACAACAATTTGCAAACCTGTTTTCAAGCAGCTGCTTGAAGCAACTCCCGATCAGCACGCTCCCTGATCCTCCTCTCCATCTCAGGCCTAAAATGTCTAATAAGCCCTTGAACAGGCCAAGCAGCAGCATCACCAAGTGCACAAATAGTATGCCCTTCAATCTGCTTAGTCACTTCCTGAAGCATATCAATCTCCTCCAATTTCGCATTCCCAACTTTCATCCTTTCCATAATCATCCAAAGCCACCCAGTTCCCTCCCTACAAGGCGTACACTGACCACAACTCTCATGCTTATAAAAATACGAAAGCCTCGCAATCGCATCCACAATATCAGTTGACTTATCCATCACGATAACAGCAGCTGTCCCTAATCCAGATTGAACAGCTTTCAATGCATCAAAATCCATCAACACATCCTCACATAAATCCTTTGTAAGCAAAGGAACAGAAGAACCACCCGGAATCACCGCTAGCAAATTGTCCCATCCGCCCCTCACACCACCACAATGCCGCTCCAACAACTCCTTCAATGGAATGCTCATCTCCTCTTCCACTGTACACGGTTTGTTCACATGACCCGATATACAGAAAAGTTTAGTCCCCGAATTGTTCTTTCTACCAAAACTAGAAAACCACTCGGGCCCACGTCTTAGAATAGTCGGCGACACCGCAATTGTTTCCACGTTTGTGACGGTTGTGGGGCACCCGTATAACCCCGCGTTGGCGGGAAACGGCGGCTTCAAACGTGGTTTTCCTTGTTTACCCTCGAGGGATTCAAGAAGTGCGGTTTCTTCACCACAAATGTAAGCTCCAGCTCCGAAATGGATATGGACATCGAAATCATACCCGGACCCACACGCGTTTTTTCCGAGTAATCCAGCAGCGTATGCTTCTTTTCTTGCTTTTTCTAAATTCAAACGCTCATTTACGTATTCGCCCCTGATGTAAATGTAGGCAGCGGTTGCACGCATACCTACTCCAGCTATTAAACATCCTTCTAGAAGCTTGTGTGGATCGTTGCGCATGATTTCTCTATCTTTGCAAGTTCCGGGTTCACTTTCGTCTGCGTTTACAACAAGATAAGATGGACGACCATCGGATACTTTTGGCATGAATGACCATTTTAGCCCTGATGGGAAACCAGCACCTCCACGTCCACGTAGGCCGGATTTTTTCATTTCGTTTACTATCCAATCAGCACCTTTGATTACTATATCTTTAGTTCTATGCCAATCACCTCGTTTCATTGCGCCTTTGAGAAAGGGGTCGTGTAAACCGTATAGGTTTGTAAAGATGCGGTCTTCATCTTTCAGACCACCAAAGTGGGTTTTTTCCGGTGGAGGTGGTGGTGGTGGTGGTTGGGCGGTGGTGGCGGTTGTTGCAGACTGAGTGCTGAAAAGTCTAGCGGTAGCATTTATCCCCCAGTTTGCATTTTGATGCCTTGATAGAACAGCCCTTTGCAGAGAAAGAATGCCCTTCATTGGTGCCTAACATAAAGTATCCCAAAATGAACAAGTTCAGATTACAAATATTCTGATTGATCTAGTCCAAATTAACTTAATTTAGATAAATGCCTAAGATTATAAGTACACGATTAAGAAGATAACCAAAAAGAATAGAGATTTAGAGAATAAAGAGATCGGAAATGTACAAAAGGCCGCAATAAAACATCATATAATAAACCAACTGCTGAATAAGGGGGAAAGGCACAATTTTTATGCAATCAAACCCTCGTTTCATACTTAAGTGCAGATTTTTCGTAGTATTCCACAAAACACGGAAGTTCGATACAGCAGCTATCAGAAAACTACATAGAACCCTAGGGTTTCTACAAATCTCTCTTCGTTTACTTTCAGTTATCCAATTTTTTCCTAGATCAGAAAAACAAACTCGTATCTGATTCGAATAAGCACATCTAAATCAAATCGGATCTATAAGAAACTCATGAGAAGGGCGACAATCAAACAACAGCAGAAACGAAAAAATCAGAAGAAAAATAAATAAATTAATTAATTAATTAAAATAAAATAAAAAATAAAACTCTTACCATACACCAGGAAATGCAGCAAACAAGCTTCTGAACTGATTATCAGCAATTCAACTCTGGAGAAGATTTTGAAGTAAAGTATAAGGAAATCAACTTGACCCCCAAAATTGTCGCCCGAGTAATCCAACGACCTTAAATGGGTTTTATTGTGGGGCAGCGGTTCTATCAGAATTACGACGTGAACGTTTCGGCCTGTGATTTTTAACGGAACGCGTGGATACGAAATGGGCCGCAAGTTTTAGTTGACGAAACAGCCCAATAGAGGGATCATTTATAACAAAGGGATCATTTATAACGAGCAGGGGACAATCGATAAAAATACATAATACGAAACGAAATTTGTACAAAAATGAAATTTGTATTTGTATTTGTGTCAGGTGTAAAAAACACGATGTCGTGTCGTGTTCGTGTTCAAAATTAATACGAAATTGACACGATTTAACATTTGTCTCTCGTGTTTTTCGTGTTGGTTGTGTTATATACAAATAAGTATTAATTAAATAAACTAATTGTTGTTTTATGTTCCCTTTGTCGTGTCGTGTCGTATTTATCGTTTTTTAATCGATCCGTTTTCGTTTTAGTTAAAAAAACACGACATCGTGTCGTGTCGTGTTCGTGTTACATAAAACATTGTCGTGTCGTGTGTTTTCGTATTAGTTAAAAAAACATGACATCGTGTCGTGTTCGTGTTACATAAATTTGTCGTGTCGTGTCAGACAAAAACACGACACGATGGTCCGATCTACCACCTCTAATGATGAGTTCACGTTTCACAGGCTTTCATTATTGACTTACACATTTTTTTACAAAATTACATATTTGGTCATTGTCATGACAAAAAAGATAATCACAAGACCTTTTGAAAATTCTTGAGCAAAGGTCCTTTTTACATTTAAAATGAATACGGGGCGGTAGATTTTTTTGGCTAACTGTGTTATCGTTTTCAATAAACTCCCATATGAAATTACATATTTTCTTTTCTTATGTAATTTTATCTATTATTTATTATTGTTTTTATTTAAGTTGTTTATATGTTTTATGAAGATTTTTTTTTTCGTTTTGTTCGAATATATTGTTTAATGTTTTTATTTTTATATTTTGTTCACTTATATTTTTTTGACGTTTTGTTCGAACATATTTTTTAATATTTGTTTTGAAATATAACCCGCAAACGAACAAAATGTCTAAAAAAACAAACAAACAAATGCAAAAACGTTACAGTTAAGTCCACCCTTTTTATTTCTCTCCATTCACCAACTATCTCTTTCCGAGTTCTTTTTTCGTTCTTTTATTTTTTGTTTTAAGATTTTTTTTCGTTTTCGAGTTATACAAATTTCGATTAGGCTATGTGTAAATTGACACCCATTTCTATAATAATCTAAAAATTTTGGTATAAGTATTTTAGATTGCTATTTTGTGATTAAGGGCATTTTGGTCCTTATGGTAATATTATAATTGTAGAATGATTTTAAATGTCTATTATGTGTTTGTTATATGTTTAAAGTAATGAAAATGTGTTCTTATGTATGGAGAATGAGTTGGAATGAATAGGTATGAGAAATGGGTAGGAAATGCATTGAAAAAGGGATTGAAAACCTGATTCGAGCTCTACCACAACGCGGTAGTTGGGGTGTCGCGACGTGGTGGTTGAGGCGGTGATTTGGGTAAGTTTTTGTTGTAAGTCGTAGGCAACATACTTTGCATTGTGGCGTGGTATATAGGTACCCTACCATGGTGGCAAAAGTAGGATTCCCTTAGAATTGTCACCACGGCGTGAAAGGAATTGACCACCGATTCGTTAAACGCACCATGACGCAGTAAGAGGTTTTACACGACATGGTTTCAAGAGCATAATGTAGATCAGATTAGAGCTCATTCACTCACAAACACACCCCCAAACCCTTTAGATCCAAGCTCCCGGTGATATGGAGATTGAAGAAGGATCAAAAGGCGATCTTGTGTGGTTATGGCAAAGATTGAACATCAAAAGCTCCTAGAGGTATCATCTTCTCCATTTTTTTTAGCTTTTTAGGACTTTAATGGTGTTTTGGTGATTTGAGCTAGATATGAAAGATTAATCTTAGAAAGCTTGTTATTAATGTTTAATTAAGTGTTTAGGAGCTTAATGCATGATTTTTATGGAGATTTTGTGATTAAATCCATGTGATGTTGTCAAGGTTTGAATCCCTAGTTTTGGAAAATTATGAAATTGTTGAAATGTGTTAAAAACTTTATGGATTAAGTGTTATGAAGCCATAATTAAGTTGTTTGTCCAGTTATTGGCAAAGGATTGTCATTATGAAGTTTTACCCAAAATATGAGTGTTTGGCTAGAATTTCTATTAAGCTCTTAATGGGTTAAGACATGTTTAAAAAGAGCTTAATATGTATGAATGATATAGGTTGTGGAAAAGGAGGGGTTGGAGTTCTCCACAAGAAGAATTGAAGAAGGTTTGGAAGTATGTTGCTACTGTCTTTAAAAGATGTGAGTTATATTTTCATCAGAGTATGGTTTTAAGAGTTAGATTTGATGTCATAACAAGATTGTATGATTAGTAGATGATGATCTTACTAGATAGTAACATATTTTGATTTTATGTTGGTATGCTTATGTTATGAATAATAGAGATCATAAGAATGAATTGTTACTTATGTTAATGTGTGCACATATATGTTTTTGAGTAAGATACAAGAATGAAGAACATCTAGAGTTTTGCATGGAAACTGTACATATAACAGAGACCGGTTAATTGTTTATCGATAAGAATAAAGATGTATGGTCACTTATGTGATTAGTTAGAAATAGGAAGTATGCGAGATAAGAAAAATGTTTTTATGTATGTTATGATATTTTATAACTCACCAAACTTGTTGTTCGATATATATGTTTCCATGTGTTTACAGCTTCAGGTAGCAACTAGCAAGCCCTAAAAAGAGTAGACCTAGAAGCATCAATAACATGGACCAAATTTTTGCTTCATGCTTATATTCATGTTGCTTGAATTGTGGTTAGGATATGGATTGATACACATGTACTTGTTTCTGGAAATACTTTTGAAAAACTTTTTGAAACTTTAGTTTTGTAAACAATGTTAATACTCTGATATTTTTCAGAATTGAATGTTAGAAGTTTCATGAAAAATACGGGTTGTTACAGTTACGGATTCCGATGAACCTATATATTAGTCTTATTAAAATAAATAACTTTATACATAATCTATATTAATCCTATTCACATTTAACAAATATTTTTATTCTTTTTTGTTTTACAAAAAATGTTTATAAAAAGTTTTACAAAACTAATAATTATACACCCTTATATGCTTTACATAGTTAAATATTTGAATATATATATATATATATATATATATATATATATATATATATTAAAAGAACAAAAAGGAATAAAGAAAACATGATTATAAATGAATTATGCTACCAATTATAATTATAGTGGTCATGAAATCTTTAACAAATATAAATAAACAAAACGTAAAAAAAAATATAAGAGAACAAAATGTTAAAAAAACATTAAAATATATATTCAAACAAAACGTCAAAAAAATCTAAATAATAAAACATATAAATGACTTTAATAAATAATATATAAAATTACAGAAATGTTCCATGTCATACGAACGTCAACTATATCATTTCACATGGGTCTTAACTAAAAAATTTAACATCCTTAGCCAAAATGACATCCCATATTCATTTTAAACGTGATAAAGACCCCATGCACTTGTTTTATTTGTCAACCGTATATGGATCAAATATGTAATTTTGTATTTTTTTAACGGCTAGTTATTGACTTATATTTTGTTTCCCAAATCGGACCAAAGCAAATCTTTCGGCTAAAATCGGATAGGTTTGTGTGACAACCCGAAAATATTTGCCTTGTAAGTTCAGCCATTCAATCCAACCGAGTGTCAGACTCGTTTCTGCTATCTTTTAGCCTTGTTTAGAGTCTGTTTAAGGGTTCAAAGCTCAGTACATTCAAGCATTGGGTATAGGATTGAGTTGCGTAAGTTCTTCGCGTCGAAATCAAGCCGAACACTCCATTAGAGGGAGTGTACGGCCGTACACATGAGTGTACGGCCGTACACACATGTGTGTGCGGCCGTACACCCATGTTGGCCGTACACCCCCTCCATAAGAGTGATATCCCTTCATTTCTAAGCCATTTCCTCAGTTTCCAAGTCAAGAACATCGATTTCTCTCTTAACTATCATCGAGCTTTTCACCCCGATCTTCAAGAATGTAAGCCTTTCTTCCGTTTTGATTTCTTGTTATCCTTCTTAACCTAGTAACACCCTTTGATTTCATCCATTGCAAATCATCTTTTGGGTAGATCTTCATCTTTCACCAAGAACACCAAGAACACACACTTGTTCTTGGTGATTGTGAACCCTCTTGAGCCTCCAAATCGTAAGTACTCCTTCCCTATGTTTAGTACATGTTAGGAACACTTGATTAACACCCTAAAAATGACCAAAACTCAAGATCAAAAGGAGTGTACGGCCGTACACCCATGTGTGGCTGTACACCCCTCAAAACACCCCTAAAGGGCCTCCAAAATGCAAATCTAGCTTCAACACTTGATGAGCAATAGTCCTACATGCTTCCCTATCATTCAAGCAAACTTTTGTGCACTTTTTACCATGAGTGTACGGCCGTACACTCTATGGCCGTACACCCATGGCCGTACACTCCATTTAGTAGCCGTACACTCCCCTTAGAAGAATCACATTTGATTATAACACTTGGTCCAAGTGTTTCCTAGTCCCTAAAGGTGTTTCCTTGCATGTGGTTGCTTCTAAACACTATATTCATGCCAAAATATGCCATTATATGTCATTTAGGACTCGTTTGTGTCTCGGGACTTCATTCGTGGAACTTCTCATTCTTACGCGCATATTCGTTTGAATCACCCACATAAGGTGAGTTCATACCCCTATAATGAATCTTTTAAACTGTTTTAAATGCTTTTAAGGGGGGGATAAAAGTTAAACACAATGATAGTTGTGTAAATTTTTGTTATAAACATCTTTCAAAAGAATACTTATGTCTTTTATAAGTGATCAAAACATTTCAAAAACTCTTTTTAAGTTATGTTACTTTATAGTTTATAAAACTCCGTTTTTAAAGTACAATCATAACTTAGTAGATAAATGAGTCTTTTCAATAACAGTTCAAGTAAACATACTAGTAAACTATAGTAGGTATAGTTTAGGGGTTCGGTTCATACTAGATGCTAGAACATACTATAAAGAGAATCAGGGAGGTAGATACAATACACGATAACATAGAGATCATACTATAAAGAGAAACAGGGAGGAAGATGATGGGTTTTGAGCACTACAACATTCTTATGGTGTACATGCAAACCCTAAAGCTTTGGATCTAGTTTGTCTAATGAACATGCAATAATCATCCAAAGCCATAAACCCTAGATCTAGCATGTGATAATCAATATAAACATAAGAATAGGGTTTAGATCTTACCTTGATTGTTATGTAGCAATAACAATCTATTCCTTGTTGTAATTGGCTTCTGAAAAGCTTAGAGTCACAAATGCCACTCCTCTAATGGCTCACAAACACCAAGAGAGGATGAAGAAGGAGAAGAGGAGAGGCACTCAAAAACGTCTAGAAACCCTAAGGAATCAGTTAGCCACGTTTTTGGTGCCCTAGGGGTGCTTAAATAGTGAGGTTATTAGGGTTATCTAACAAGGAAACCCTAATTTGACTGCTTAGGCCCTAAGCAACCCATGGACTCCTCCTTTAGAAGCCTTGGACGATTTCTAATGAGTTTCCCCATAGAATTCGTCCACTCCTCTAATAAGGAGTCCATTAGCCCAATATTCAACTATCACACAATTGATAGTTCTAGTCCCCTAAGTTTAATTAATCTCTTTTAGCCACAAAATTAACTCTTAATTAATTATTGACTAATATTAATTAAACAATATGATTTCTCCTTTAATATATTATTCATATAACATATTAATAAATCATAATTAATCCTCTCTCTCCATAATTCATCCTATCAAGTTACTTTGGTGAAGGCAACCCAAAAGGACCATGCACCATCGGGTCAAGTACATACCAAAATAGTTATGGACTTAGACACTAATCCAACAGTCTCCCACTTGGATAAGTCTAAAAACTATTCTGCGTATGACTTCAGATCCTGATCTGCAATCGTAGCTTTCAAAAACCGCTGTCAACTCTGATCTTATCAGATACGCGTCCTTTAGATAAGGGATCATATATTCCTCCATTATAGATATCGTATAGACGTGAGACATGGATTGAAATCATTCTCTTAGTCTATGTGTCGTTTCCCGATTTCCAATTTATGACAACTGACTAATTGAACAAATCAAATCAGTCCTGGCCCGGCCGAACACTTTCCTTTGTCATCACTAAATCATCGAGGGGCCCATAGATATCGCTTTTATCCCACTTTGGGTAAAAGGAATGGATAAACTTCGACTCAATGCTCGCTTGTACTCACTCACCGAATCACACACAACAATACGTTTTATAACACCAAGTTACTGGTGCATTTACATATTATCAATGTATAACCGACTCGCAAGATACAACTCACACATCTCGGTTTTAAGAATATAAGATATTATTGTCTCACCAATCACTCGTGATAAAATCCATGAAGCGATCCAAGTGAGCGTGGGTTTAATCCAATGCTCAATTCATATTAGTAAGCACTCATGAACGTTGTAGCAAACTTTTGCTATGTTTAATACACTTTCGACAATCTACACACCAATTCATGACAATCTTCTTTCATACTTACTCCCAAAGTATGAGCGACTGTGGAACATTCAAATAATTCGATTATTCTCAAATAACTTAATTATTTAGGAAGTCAAAACATGCAAATTGAAACACAAGAATAATACTAATCTTATATGGCCCCAAACTTTTGAGTATAAATAAAACACTTTTATTTAATCACCATATTGATTACTCATCATTTGTTGTTTCGGGTAATCAACTTCTTACTTGAATTATAACGACAATTGTCCCATACTCTTAGCATGCACACTATGTTTACTTATGGTCCTTACTCTGTGAAATAGTATAATTGAACAACATTTTCAATCACACTCATTTTACAATTCCCAATCCTTACCATAAGTGTAAGAATACCAAATTCTTGTCACTTATAGAATATGTTAGATTCTAACACTTTATGCAATAGTCCTTTTGTAATGTCATGGCACAAAACTCACCAAGACTCGCCCAATGAAATTACAAAATGCTCTATTGGAGATTGTTACAAGACAATTCCATAGACATGAAGTCTCACATTCAAAGTACATTCCTTTGAACATCCTTCTTGCATAAAAGTTTTTCTAATCTACACATAAACTCTTAACGTCCAACTCCCAATAAGGAAACATTTCCATATTTGTCATATGACAACTCATTATTAATAGAATCATATCTAATAATAATGTCAATATGGTCCTTCCATTACTATACTTCCAACTGTTCACAAGCGACCAATCCTTGGCGAACTTTAGATTATCCTTGACAGTTGTTTAACTAATTCAGTCAAATCCGATTCTAGTCCTCTTTCCCTCTTAATGCCCTAGGCATTCGGAAAATTTTAGAACAGTCGAATATTACAATGACATGATACTTTACCAGTCTTTTGCTATAATATTTCTATTTGCCATGTTCTCACGATTCGAACTATGAAAAGGGATGCCGTAATCATAATCGAGTGTGAGAACGCAATAAATATTTCCATATATAGAATTCTCTTACATTGAATCCTTCCAACATAACATCCATATATCTTTTTGACTAAATTTGAGTAAAATTTCTCGATCTAAACCTTTAGATTTGAAACGAAGTATAACATTCTCTCCATTAATTATAGCAAAACAACTTTTCAACCTATGCAACTTTGCAAAGTGAAACTTTTATTTTCTATAATTAATATTGCTAACTTGCAATAATAATCATGCTCCCACTAACATGATGATTATATCCATACTAGCATAACATTTATGCTCCCACTAGCTTTGACACGTATTCAGAAACCAGCTAAACTTCTAGAAAATAATACTTATTGACTTCCAAAGTTCATTGTTTCTAATACAATATGCTTTGATAAGCTTTTATCTAAGCATCTCAAAATCATACACCCTACTTTAGACAGCTCACATGTGTGTCTAAACAATTCCAGAACTTACAGCAATAAGTCTCGATTGTTCAAACTAATTGCCAAATCTCACAATTCGAACTATGAAAAAGGATGTCGTAATCATAATCGAATTTGAGAATGCAATTTACATAATTGCTATCTCCTTAAAATCTCTCTTAGTGAAAGCGTTTCCTCACAATCATTTTCATGAAGGAGAGAAACCTTATGACACTTAGATTTTATGGTGCATGTGTTCCTATCCATGCAAATTTTTCATAAGCATAATCTTAAGAAAATGTTTGTGACAAATTCAACCTCTTATGGACAAAACTTGTTCATTCTTAATTTCTTGCCATCAAGGGTCCCACCATTGCTTCCAAGTTATTTAGCAGCTCATCTATGCCAGACAATGTACTTTCATTGATCAAGGTGTTTGCCCTTATGCATTCAATTGAGAACTCGTAGAACTCATATACATAATCATTCAACTGGATTGGCACATAAATAAAATTTTGTCAACACGATAGGTTACAATCCTCAAGTCGTGTGCTAGTGTTTAAGAGGTTTACTTCTTGATTTGTTCTTGAAACTTTTCAAGATCTTCAGACTCCCACTGACCTCTTGACATATAAGATTCTCTTATCAAGAGACATTTCTTGACAAAACAAATATTCAAGAGTCAGTGTGTGTCTTTATCAAGACAAAACTACGCGCAATTTGGTACTAGTTGGTCTTTGTCTTATTCAAGACATCACAACTTACCAAAATGTGCAAGTGTAAGAACATTCCTACTTAAGATTATCTCACTCAATTCACAATCTAAGACTTGATATTGGAACGAAGTACAATACATCTTATTGACTTAACCATTTCTACAATTCACCATTCCTCTTCTTAGCCAAACTAGTGCACTAAGGTATCCTTAGAGGATGAATTGTAATATGGTTCCTACAATTACCAAGATGATCATAAAACACGATACAAAAGTACTCTCCCTTCTTCTTAGATTGGAGAACCTTTTATCTTTCTGCCTTCATTGATTCTTCTTATTTGTTCTGCCGTTCATTGAAACTTTTCAATGATTCAGAATTATACTTAATCTTGTAAGCATAATCACGTTTACTAGACTTTTAGTAAATCATGACGAATAAACTTAACGTTCTTTGTGGTGGACTTGACCAGTGCATAACATTGTGTACCAGATCTCTTAGTCCTTCACTTGACTCACATACTTATGTGAACAGGGAATTAGTCTTAATTTCCCAAATACGAAGGTTCTCATTCATCACACAATACCAGTTGCATGATTCCAAGTTTCTGTCCAATTGAAACTTGGGTGATGAGAAACTTTCCTCATTTGGTAAATCTCTGACATTACCACAAATAACGTAACTAAGAGTCAAATCCATTCACAATATTGCTAATAATTGAACCATTCAAACACCAATTTTTCATAAAATCCATCGCAAGGGAACATAAATAAGATAAATCAAAATTTATTTTATTGCGGAAAAATATTGTCCTTACAACGCGATTACAAATGAAAACTATGTAAATATTATTTAGCAATCTATCCTAACTCTAAAGTAGTAGCTCAAACAATCCGATCTTTGAATCATGCGATCGAAATCCGTTTCTTCATGACCAGATTTAGCTCACTTCTTTCCTTTTAAGCTTCCCTTGTCTTCGATTCTACAAAACACCAAATGTAATCTTATTACATCATGTATTAAGAATCTAAAAGGAACTTAATAGAGTTAGATAGTGGATTTTACCTGATGCAGAGTCATACATCTTGACTCTCCCATCTCTTAGATCTCTCAGGTAGTCAGGGCAGCTTCGTAACCAATGCCCCTTCTTTTGGCAGTAGAAACACATGGATTCTTATGGAATGGTACACGGGACTATCTCAGATTCAGCTTTTCTCTTGCGTAGAGAAAACTTTTTCTGGACTTCCAATGTTACCATTGCCCATAGAGGGTTGGGATATTGATTTACCAGACAGATTTGCAGACCAGTGCGCTAAATCATTTCTGATTTAGCAGCAATAAGCAAATAAGTCAAATCAATAAGGGTCATGTCGTGGTCCATCATATAGTACTCTCTAACGAACTTACCATATGATTCTGGAAGTGACTGAAGAACCAAGTCAACAACCAACTTCCTTGAGACATCGACACCTAACAATCCCAATCTATCAAAATGTAACCTTTTATCCAAGACATGAGCACATATAGACTTTCCATTTTCGTGTCTTTTGCCAATAGGGCTTGAGTGACCTTGAACTTTTCAAGTCTTCGAACACGTGGGTCAGGGAGAATTATTGGAGGACGTGGAGAAAACGAAGCATGTGGAGAAAACGAAGCATGATTTCCATTTCCACAATACAATCGTGGAACATCATCTTCATGTGGAAAACTTTTTTCCAACGGATTTAGGAAGACCATAGTTGTCAGACTTTGATATCTATGAAACGGGAGAAAATTCAAGTTTAGTTGATTGAGTCCTTAATAAAACACCCAAATGAGATATTAAGGCTAGGACCCAACACAATATCCTACAAATTGGAAGAGGGATGCCGTAATCGTACTTGAAGAACATTTGAAGGTAGGTAAATGACGATTTACCAATTTCCACCATGAAAAACGAAAAGAAGGTTAAGTTTTAAATGAATTGAAACTCCTAGATCTTTTGAGATTCATTGAACTTTTCAATGTCATGTTTAATCTCGATTATGCCCTTCATTTGTGACTGGGATGCCGAGGATCACAAATAAGGTGTGAATAACCATGCGAATGTACGTGGTGCCCTCAATGTTACAATTACCTAATCGACGTGCCGGTTAACCACACACGCTCCATCGATCTATGACAAACATCGAGTCATCCTTCGCTACCAATGCCAAACCCAACTTAGTGTGCCGGTTAACCACACACGCTCCACTAATTGTCTCGACAAGGGTACAAAGTGTAATTTCATGGAATTGCATCGATTTCACTTTTTCCTAAAGTAACTAAGATTTGGGATTTTAGTAAAACATTTAGTTACTTTATTCATTATACTTTTAATGAGGAAAGGGGTTTGCCCTATCCTACCCGTTCGGCTAACGACCCTCCACTAGTCAAGAGTGCGGTGGGTAAGAGTGGATACCCATTCAATCGCCATTTTATAGGCAATTTCCTTAAACACCCCTTATGGACCAGCTTCGTGAATGAGGCCTACTAACGGTAAGACTAGCAGTTTAAGTTATACATATATAATATTAGACTTTTAATGTTATATATAGTATAGGGTGTATTTTACACTTTTAAAATACTAGGTGGTTTGATTTTTTATAAATTACACTTTTAATTTAAAATTAAATATAAACCATATCAAAATGGATTTATTAACTTTCTTTTAATTATACCTTTAATTAACTTAATAAAACCATAAGGGTGTAATTTGAACTTTTTCAAAACTAGGGTTTTAGAATTTAAAATTTCAAACATTAAACTTTTAATCAAAATTTAAATTCCAAAATTTGAGGGCAAGTTTTGAAACATTTCAAAACATTAGAGTTTAACTATTTAAATTTCAAAACTAAAACTTTTAAAGTTGAAATTTAAAACTATGAAACCTAAAGGGAGAAAATTGAAACTTTTCCAAACTTTATCAAGAACATTTTAGATCAACAATTCAAATAAGGCAATTAACAATTAATTTGTGGTTATCTAATTTTGACCTAGTCCAATTACTTGCATTACAAGTCACCAAATAACTTAAATAATTAAACATTATCTTATAAGGCAACAATTATTTGATTAAATGGCAATTATCTACTATTTTGGCAAGGATATTCACCCAAAATCAATAAAAAACAGATTTTACTAATTAAAAATGTTTATGGTAAGTATCCCAAGCCAAAACAGCAAGTAAATCGCGAAAATAAGCTGCCAGACCCTTAGACTCGTCGAGTCAGGCATGGACTCGTCGAGTACAGCCGACTCGGCGAGTTCACCAAGTGACTCGGCGAGTCAAGCAGTCAGAACCTCAAAAATTTGATTTTCAGGCAATATTCGATCAAATAAGCATCAAATTCATTAACAAACAGCCCTAGGCTCTGATACCACTGATGGGTTTTGAGCACTACAACATTCCTATGATGTACATGCAAACCCTAAAGCTTTGGATCTAGTTTGTCTAATGAACATGCAATAATCATCGGTCACACCCCAAAACCGGAACGGCGGAAACGTTTGGGGGTGGAGGACGTCATGTACAGTATCACAACAATGCAAAGTAGTAAACAAGCAACAACATCATCCATTGCATTAATAATATAATTTAATACAAGTGTGTTCTGTCAAGTTATATAGACACCAAAAATATGAATCAAAATAATGATGAGTCTTGAACGAGCTCCATCTTCTCAGGACCTGGCACCGGTACCTGTCTACTGGTGACATGAGAAAACAAGTTATTTTGAAAGAGTTTATCAGCTTTAAAGCTGGTGAGTTCATAAGTATATTAGTGTCTGTGTTTGTATGAAAGTGTTTGTAAGTATGTAATGTATAAGTTTGAAAATGTTTGTAATTGTTTGAACTCTCCTAGAAAACCCTATGTTTTCTACTAAAAGTAGCCTTTCTACCAAGGCATCTAGTGTCTGTGTGTGTGTCTCTTGTAAGAGTATGTATTTTCCCAAATCTGACTATCATTAACCAAAAATATAGTTTTTACATTGCTGTTTATTCTGTGAAGATCACAAAGTGAATGTAATGGGAAAATGAAATAGTACTGTAGTGTTGTATTAAGTAACTACTGCTGTACTAACTACCTTAAACCAATTACTATTTAAAGTACCATGTGATCGGCCTGTATCCTGCTACCGACTATAAACACGACGATGTAAGACGTCGGAAGAAATGACGTTTGGCACCCGTAGACTTGCAAGTCCCACTGTAGCGAGCAACAAGGTGTATGATAATCAATCCAGTATAGATCTATACACAAACTCATACGCTCCCCACTTAAGGAGATTCTGGATACAAAACGGGCCATGACAGGTGATGCCATGCCCCGTTACGTGGCTCACATAACTGTAGTAATGTTCTTGTATATGTATGTGCTAGTTGTATTGTGTGTTCTCTCCCTGTCTAGCATGTATGTATGTTCTCTCTGTATGGTATTGTATGTTCTCTCTGTATGGTATTGTATGTTCTCTCTGTATGGTATTGACTCATGTATGTACTGACTCTTTGTATGTTTCACTGTTCTAGTAATAGTATTAGTATCTCCCTAAACTATACCTATTATAGCTTACTAGTAATGTTGTTTGAATGTATGAACATGTGTGTATACCTTTGCTACCCAAAGGTATTGTACTGAATGAAAGAAGGAGCTTTTATATCTATATACATATACATAATATATAACTAGTATTCAAACGACCTTCAGACAAATAACCTGAATACCCTAAGTCCACAACCAAACAAGGAACAGGAAGTAAGGTGAGCTATCAGTCCTAAGTCCTTTCAATCCTACTTATATAAATATATCTATATAGATACACATTTAACAGAATTTAAGTTTAAAAGAGTTTAATAAAAGTATTTGATATGTAAAAGAGTTTGCAAAACAGTTTGAAGTAAAACAGTTTGATAACACAGTTTGAAAAGTAAAAAATCCACTTGTTTGGTAGTTATTAATCACATGTGATTGATATAATAACTACAATAGTTCAACTTGTATTCCCCCCCCCCATAAAATCATTTAAAATCATTTAAAAGGTTGATTAAGGGGTATGAACTCACCTGTAGTGAGTGGTTTGGATGAACGGATTGTTATAGGATGCTAAGTGTCAAGTGAAGACTTGAAGACACACAAGGATCCTAGTTAACATATAATAACACATATATGTATCCAATTAGTCATTAAACAACTAATTAACCAAGTTAAGACATCCTAAGACATGTAAAACACTTGATTTAAGTGTTATAAGTACTAAGGATTGCATCTAAGGGTTGTAGGACTTGGCTATTGAGTTTAGGGTCCAAGGGTAAGCTCTTTATGAGTTTACGGTTTTGGGACCAACTCTTATTGAGTTTACGGTCGTAAACCCATGAGTTTACGGCCGTAAACTCATGGTACTTTTACCATTTTGTGTTTTGAAGCTTTAAAGGTCATAAGAAGCATTCATACTTCAAGTCTAAGCCTTTGGAAGTGATTAGGGCACCATTTCACCCCTTTATGGAGTTTACGGCCCATGGACCATTTCTCCATGGGTTTACGGCCGTAAACTCTAATTATTTATGGTCTTTTGATGTTTTAAGGTCCTAAGCACATCAAAAATGGATCTATACTAGTATCCAAGGTTTGGTAAGGGACTAGGGCACACTTTGGCCCCTTCATTAGGGTTTACGGTTCAAGAACATCTTGGACCGTAAACACCTTTGATCTTGTGTTTCTTTGTGTTTACTAGATGATTTAGAAGTGTAACAAGCCTTATAACAAGCCAAGGTAAGAGTACTTACTATGTAAAAGCTTTAAAGGGTGTTAAAAGTCCAAGAACACTAGTGTGTGTTCTTGGTGTTCTCGGTGAAACTAAGAACACTTGAAGATCTACACAAACAGAATGATTTCACGGATGGAATCACGTAAGATCACTAGATTAAGTAAGATATCAAATTTTTAGGGCAAGAAACACTTACATAGTTGAAGATCAAGAAGGAAAATCGGATGATACTTGAGAGGATTTGAGTCTTGGTTCTTGAAAATGTGAAAAAGTGAATAAAATGGCTAAGTGCCATATTTATACCCCTTGGGGTTTACGGCCGTAAACACCTTGTTTAGGCCGTAAAATCCAAACTCTTGGAGTTTTGGAACTTTATTGGTGCACAATAAACCCTAGGGCATCCTCTCTCATGTTATCTCTTACAGTACTAACTTTAAAACACTCAGACTGACTCCAAAATGCTTAATAGTTAGCAGAAACAGTTTTGACTTCTAATGAAGTGAATGGTTGTACAGAATAGAAATTTCGGGTTGTCACATCATCCTCGCTTGGCGTTCCAGCGAACCTTCACTATCGAGATACGGCTTTGTTTCGTTTGCTTGACCTCCCGGTCCATGATCTCTACAGGTTCTTCCACGAAGTTGAGGCTCTCGTTGATCTTGATCTCGTCGAGTGGGATTACAAGAGTCTCGTCGGACAGACACTTTTTCAAGTTCGAGACGTGGAAAGTAGAATGTACGTTACTGAGTTCGCGTGGTAAGTTAAGTTTGTAAGCTATAGGGCCGATTCTGGCAAGAATCTCGAAAGGCCCTATGTACCTTGGATTTAGCTTTCCACGCTTTCCGAAGCGTATCAAGCCCTTCCAGGGTGAGACCTTCAATAGAACACGGTCGCCCACCTGGAATTCCAACGGTTTCCTTCGCTTATCAGCGTAGCTTTTCTGTCGGTCTCTAGAGGCTTTCAATCGTTTACGAATCTGAACGATCTTCTCTGTCGTTTCCCGAATGATCTCCGGACCCGTGAGAGTGCTTTCAGGAACTCGTCCTTTAGCTAAATGGGTATCACCCACCTCAGCCCAGCATAGAGGGATCTGCACTTTCGGCCATAGAGGGCCTTGAATGGAGCAGCCTTTATGCTCGTGTGATAACTGTTGTTGTAGGAAAATTCGACAAGGGGTAGATGAGTATCCCATGCTTTCCCAAAATCGATCACACAGGCTCGCGACATATCTTCCAAGGTTTGGATAGTCCTCTCACTTTGCCCGTCGGTCTGTGGATGGTAGGCTGTACTCATGTCCAGCCTAGTTCCTAGGGAACTTTGTAACGACTGCCAGAACCTCGAAGTGAACCTACTATCTCTGTCCGAGATAATGGATATGGGAACACCGTGCAGTCGTACAATTTCCCGTATGTAAGTTCTTGTAAGCTTCTCCATCTTGTCTGTTTCCTTGATAGGCAGGAAGTGTGCGGACTTGGTCAATCTATCGACGATGACCCATATGGTATCAAGTACACCCGTTGTTTTGGGCAACTTGGTTATGAAGTCCATAGTGATCCGCTCCCACTTCCATTCCGGTATCTCCGGCTGTTGTAGTAGACCGGAGGGTTTCTGGTATTCGACCTTGACCTTGGCGCAAGTAAGGAATTTACTCACGAAGGTAGCAATCTCTGCTTTCATGTTAGGCCACCAGTATAGCTTTTTAAGATCCAGATACATCTTATCTGAACCCGGGTGGACGGAATAACGAGTGTTGTGCGCCTCGTTCATGACCAAGTCTATGAAACCACCGAGTTTCGGGGTCCAGATCCGATTCATAAGATAATAAGCTCCGCAACCCTTGACCTCCAAGTTCTTATCCATCCCTCTTAGGGATTCACCCGCCATGTTTTCAGGTTTCAAAGCGTCGAGCTCAGCCTCCTTAATTTGTGTGGACAAGTGTGAATGGATAGTCATAGTCAATGATTTGACTCTACGACCTGAGTATTCTTTCCGACTTAGGGCGTCAGCTACTACGTTGGCTTTACCCGGATGATAACGAATTTGGCATTCGTAGTCACTGAGTAGCTCGACCCACCGTCGTTGTCTCATGTTGATCTCTTTCTGGTCGAATATATGTTGTAGGCTTTTGTGGTCTGTAAAGATAGTGCTTTTTGTTCCATACAGGTAGTGTCTCCAGATCTTTAGAGCAAACACAACTGCTCCTAGCTCAAGATCGTGGGTAGTCTAGTTGACCTCGTGTGTCTTCAGCTGTCTCGAGGCATAGACGATGACCTTACCTCGCTGCATCAGAACACATCCGAGCCCTTGATTTGATGCATCGCAATAGACAACGAAGTCTTCTATCCCTTCGGGGAGGGATAGTATAGGTGCGGTGCACAAGGCTAGTTTGAGCGTTTGGAACGCTCTCTCCTGCTTCTCTTCCTAGTCAAAGGCCACGCCTTTCTGGGTCAGTGTTGTAAGAGGTTTCGTAATTCGGGAGAAGTTCTGAATGAACCTGCGATAGTAGCCAGCGAGGCCTAGAAATTGACAAATTTCTGTAGGCGTCTTCGGTGCTGACCAGCTCTCAATGGCTTTGATTTTGGAAGGGTCCACGTGTATTCCCTCTTTGCTAACCACATGCCCTAAGAATTCGACTCTTCGGATCCAAAATTCGCATTTCGAGAACTTCGCATAGAGCTTCTCCGAACGCAGCGTTTCTAAGATTTGACGAAGATGTTGACTATGCTCCTCCTTACTACGAGAGTAGATAAGTATGTCATCGATGAAGATGATGATGAACTGATCCAAGTAAGGACGAAACACCCTATTCATTAAATCCATGAATACTGCGGGTGCGTTTGTTAATCCGAACGGCATCACTACGAATTCGTAGTGCCCATAACGAGTTTGGAAGGCTGTCTTCGGAACATCCTCCCCTAGCACTCGTAGCTGGTGATATCCGGATCTTAAGTCGATTTTTGAAAAGAAGCTCGCCCCATGAAGTTGGTCAAATAAATCGTCAATACGAGGCAAAGGATAACGATTTTTGACGGTCAGTTTGTTGAGCTCCCTGTAGTCGATGCACATACGAAATGATCCGTCTTTCTTCTTGACGAACAAGACTGGAGCTCCCCAGGGTGAGAAGCTTGGTCTTATAAGGCCCTTGCTGAGCAGTTCGTTAAGTTGATAGGACAGTTCTTGTATCTCTAGAGGTGCTAGACGATAGGGCGATTTGGCTACGGGAGTAGCCCCTGGAACTAAGTCGATTCTGAACTCGACTTGACGTTGCGGAGGTAATCCTGGGAGTTCTTCTGGGAAGATGTCGGGAAAGTTGCGTACTACTGGAATGTTCTGAATGTCTTTCGTTTCTTGGCTCACATCGACCACATAAGCAAGGAATGCGCGACATTCCTTTCGCAAAAATTTCTGAGCTCGAATGCTCGAGATGATACGAAGGTTCGTGTCGGGTTTGTCGCCATATACTACTAGAGTTTCGCCAGACGGCAAATTAAGGCGAACCGCCTTTTCATAACACATGATGTCGGCACGATGAAGACTCAACAAATCCATGCCGATAATGACGTCGAAACTTTTAAATGAGACCGGCATGAGGTCGATCGAAAATGAGTGGCTATCTAGAGTTAGGGTACACCCTATGTATATACTGCTAGTGCTCTCTGTCTTTCCATTAGCCATTTCTACAGTGAACGGTTCTTTAAGTGCTCGTGATTTTTGCTTAAGTAAATGAGCAAATTTTTGGTTCACGAAGCTCCTCTCCGCTCCACTGTCAAACAGTATGCATGCATAAGAGTTATCGAGGAGAAACGTACCCGTGACCACTGTGGGGTCGGCAAACGCTTCCTCGTGGCCTATGGCCAGAACCCTTCCCACTCTACCGGTATTCCCTGCCTTAGGGCAGTCCCTCTTGTAGTGGCCCACCTCGCCACAACCGTAGCAAGCTTGGCCCACTCCTGCGTCGGGGACTTGGTTGAGTGGCCTAGCCGGAGCTTTGCAGAAACGGACGGTGTGCCCCTTCCTGTTGCAGTTCGAACACTGCATTTCCCGTCAGGCTCCAATGTGGTGGAAGTTGCACTGGTTGCACCTAGGCAAGCTTCCAGCGTACTGCTTTATCGGAGCAGCAGCAATGGCAGGTGCTATCGCAGCATGAACTGCCACGATCTGTTGCTTTTTAGCAGCCTTCTTCTTCTTTTTGTTATCCCAGAACTTCCGCTTGGAATCAACGGTTTTGGAAGGTTCTGAGATGGCCAGGGTTGTTGTTGCGGCCGGGGTACGAACCCCATGGTCTATAAGCCGCTGTGCCAATCGCTTGGCACTATCGAATGTAGTGGGGTTTGAAGCCAAAACATTTCCCTGGAATGGAGGCACCAACCCCCATATGAATCTCTCTATCTTCTTCCCCTCTGTATGAACCATGTTGGGACAGAGGGCCACCAGTTCACAGAACCTGGCGGTGTAGGAGACTATGTCAGAGCCCTTCATGGTTAGGCTCTACAGTTCTTCCTCTAGTTTTTGGATCTCGCCCCTCGGGCAGTACTCTTCGATCATTAGCTCTTTCAGAGCTTCCCAGCCCATAGCATTTGCCACTATTAGGGATAGTGACTTGACATGGCTATTCCACCATGTCAGGGCTTTGTCTTCAAAGGTGCAAGCGGCGAACTTGACCTTGCTCCCTTCTGGACAGGAGCAGATTTCGAAAACCGATTCGGTCTTCTCGAACCATTGCGAGAGGGCAATGACTCTGCCAGTCCCTCTAAAGGACTTAGGCTTGCAGTTAGTGAAGTCCTTATAGGAGCACTCTCTCAAGCGCACAGGAGCTTCACCAAGAGTAGATTGAACAGGGGTTCCTCCTCCAGTGGAACCAGAAGAGTGATATTGAGCCATGGCTGTAGCCACAGCCGCAGCTACAGCAGCATTCAGAGCTGCCGTATCGATTTGAGGAGCAGGTGGGGTCGCAGTGATTGGAGGATCGCGTCTCGTTGATCGACGTGGAGGCATCTTTTAACTGTAAGTTTAGAAAGATGAAGATATTGATAAGAATTTGATAGGAAAATTGATGAGGATGACTCATGGACTAACTCTCCATAGCCCAACAGCACAATTGAATAGCACGATTTGAATGTAGATCGAGTACTAACAGATGATAACATTTGGATAATAATTTCAGTGAGATTGGATATCTGTCAATAATACTGGAATTACAGATGTAATAAGTTCAGGAAAAATGGCCTAGCAGTAGGCCTTACATCAACCAAGATGGGAAAATTTTGACAGAACTACGACCTAATCAAGACCTAACAGGTCTAAGATTTACAAAGATAGGAAATTAGACTAGAGTTTTTACAGAAACTAGGTTATATCCAAAAGAGAAGTCGATGGGACTCTATCGGCGACGAGAACTACTAGAGTGAGTTCTTGACTCCGACAGAAGACGTTCTATGTCCCTCATACGCCTTTCAGATCTTGCTTGCTGAGCTCAAAGTTCTCTGACTTCAGCTTGGGTTTCAGCAAGTTCCCTCTGTAGAGTTGCATTGCGGACCTGAGTCCTCTCATGAGCAGACTCTAGCTGGCGAATGTGGACTGTGTTAACGCCAGAGTTGGCGTCAATCTCCACGACTCGGTCGATAGTTGCTCGACCTTGCTCGGTGTTTCGAGCAATACTACGAACCATGATGGGTAGGACACGATCAGCTGAACCTCCCTCGGTGAGGTTGTAGAAGCTTCTGTCTCCATTGTAGGGAATGGGTTGACCCTGTTCCTGACTCCATCTGTTCAAGTTTGTGGCCCACAAAGGTGTGGGTCCTTGAAATGCTGGACGAGGATTTGGGTCTTGAGCAGCTGGGGGTAGGTTGTTGACTTCAGGTTCTGAGTCAGAACCATCAGAAAAGCCTTCAGCTTCATGATCATCCAAAGAGATTGGGTGATCATCTTCTGGCTCTTCTCCAAGCCATCCAGCATTGCCTTCGTTGGGATAGTACGAGTCTCCGGGGATATGGAATCCAGCCATGATATCTACGCGAGAAAAGGGATATATAAGAAATAGCTAAATAGGCGTACTAATTAGATAATTATAAGATGATCTTTATCAGTTACTTCAACATTTGCGTAGTGCATACTAGTCATATGTAACCAAGACAGGATAGACCTTCGAATAAGTGACCCTAACTCTAAGCCCACAACCAAACAAGGAACAGGAAGTAAAGCAAAGATCACAGATTCTAAGTCTATGACATCCTAGTTACATATAACCTTATCGTATCCACTCAGCAACTATTGACATACTAATAAAGACCTTTAGTTCTCAGATAAGTAATCAATAGTAACACAAAATACTCCTATAGTATTTTAAGTTTATGTTATGTTCTACTGTTCTCATTGTAGTAGTGTTGGTAAGTTTTTTGACTTGTTGCAACCTCACAACCACACTTAGGCACATGCTAGTCAATCCTCGGATAATATAGTTGATCAGGCTATATCTTCCCAGGGTTGACCATATGTCTCTAAGTCTACTTGTGTTGCCCAATAATCGTAATACTTTTGTTATGTCCTAGTGACACTGGTTTTAGTATGAATGCAGGCATGTATACTTAGTTAAATATTTTATTATTTAAAAGTATAAACTCTTTATCAGAGTGTTTTAATCCCGCTGTGTTTATAGTTCGTATATCTTTTATGGGTTGATACACACGATTCACTATAAACAATGCTCTTATAACAATCTGTCACACCCCAAAACCGGAACGGCGGAAACGTTCGGGGGTGGAGGACGTCATGTACAGTATCACAACAATGCAAAGTAGTAAACAAGCAACAACATCATCCATTGCATTAATAATATAATTTAATACAAGTGTGTTCTGTCAAGTTATATAGACACCAAAAATATGAATCAAAATAATGATGAGTCTTGAACGAGCTCCATCTTCTCAGGACCTGGCATCGATACCTGTCTACTGGTGACCTGAGAATACAAGTTATTTTGAAAGATTTTATCAGCTTTAAAGCTGGTGAGTTCATAAGTATACTAGTGTCTGTGTTTGTAAGTATGTAATGTATAAGTTTGAAAATGTTTGTAATTGTTTGAACTCTCCTAGAAAACCCTATGTTTTCTACTAAAAGTAGCCTTCTACCAAGGCATCTAGTGTCTGTGTGTGTGTCTCTTGTAAGAGTATGTATTTTCCCAAATCTGACTATCATTAACCAAAAATATAGTTTTTACATTGCTGTTTATTGTGTGAAGATCACAAAGTGAATGTAATGGGAAAATGAAATAGTACTGTAGTGTAGTATTAAGTAACTACTGCTGTACTAACTACCTTAAACCAATTGCTATTTAAAGTACCATGTGATCGGCCTGTATCCTGCTACCGACTATAAACACGACGATGTAAGACGTCGGAAGAAATGACGTTTGGCACCCGTAGACTTGCAAGTCCCACTGTAGCGAGCAGCAAGGTGTATGATAGTCAATCCAGTATAGACCTATACACAAACTCATGCGCTCCCCACTTAAGGAGATTCTGGATACAAAACGGGCCATGACAGGTGATGCCATGCCCCGTTACGTAGCTCACATAACTGTAGTAATGTTCTTGTATATGTATGTGCTAGCTGTATTGTGTGTTCTCTCCCTGTCTAGCATGTATGTATGTTCTCTCTGTATGGTATTGTATGTTCTCTCTGTATGGTATTGTATGTTCTCTCTGTATGGTATTGACTCATGTATGTACTGACTCTTTGTATGTTTCACTGTTCTAGTAATAGTATTAGTATCTCCCTAAACTATACCTATTATAGCTTACTAGTAATGTTGTTTGAATGTATGAACATGTGTGTATACCTTTGCTACCCAAAGGTATTGTACTGAATGAAAGAAGGAGCTTTTATATCTATATACATATACATAATATATAACTAGTATTCAAACGACCTTCAGACAAATAACCTGAATACCCTAAGTCCACAACCAAACAAGGAACAGGAAGTAAGGTGAGCTATCAGTCCTAAGTCCTTTCAATCCTACTTATATAAATATATCTATATAGATACACATTTAACAGAATTTAAGTTTAAAAGAGTTTAATAAAAGTATTTGATATGTAAAAGAGTTTGCAAAACAGTTTTAAGTAAAACAGTTTGATAACACAGTTTGAAAAGTAAGAAATCCACTTGTTTGGTAGTTATTAATCACATGTGATTGATATAATAACTACAATAGTTCAACTTGTATTCCCCCCCCCCCCCCATAAAAGCATTTAAAATCATTTAAAAGGTTGATTAAGGGGTACCACTTCATTTAAGATTGATATAATAACTACAATAGTTCAACTTGTATTCCCCCCCCCCCCATAAAAGCATTTAAGATTGATATAATAACTACAATAACTACAAAAGTAAGAAATCCACTTGTTTGGTAGGATGTGTGCTTTCCGCTTCATTTCCTGTTCCTTGTTTGGTTGTGGGCTTAGAGCAGATTCACCCAGCCTACTATCTATCCTATCTTAGCTATATATATGTTCCGTATACACCAAGTAATCATAAGGGGTACCAGGTATGGGCCAGGTTATAGGACACTAATTTAATGCACAGTTTTCTAGTACAAAACATACTTTTCAAATAGAACATTTGGTATACAAAACTAGAAACTTACCAGTAAAGGGTTTAATCCATTTTATTAAACCAGTATAAACTTAAAGGACCTTAGGTGGTTAATTCTATAATACCTTAGTTTATACATCAGGGTTATATATAATTAATACCCGATAGGTAGTTGGATGTGTGCTTTCCGCTTCATTTCCTGTTCCTTGTTTGGTTGTGGGCTTAGGGCAGATTCACACAATTAACTATTTGTTCGATATTAGATTATATATAGCTAGTATAAACTAAGTGATTATAGAAGGAACCACTGTGGTTACCATTTTTACTAAAAGAAATAAGGGTTTTCTTAAAGAATCTTTTCATCAAATATAAAGGAACTATTACAGTTAACTCCGTGAGTACCAAGTGAATACGCAAGGGTTATATACAACGATGATCTAACAAACAATGGGAAGTGTGCCTTCCGCCTCATTTCCTGTTCCTTGTTTGGTTGTGGGCTTAGGGCAGATACACACAACCGATTGTTTGTTTACTTTGGGTTTTATATAACTTGTATCCATTTAGTACGCATAGAAAGGATTGTAGAGACATTTTTACTTATCTTTCATCAAAGCAGGAAATATAGGATTTTCTGGAGGAACAGGTGAACTTTTCTAAAAGAACACACAACTTACTTACAACTTCTTACAATTTCTTACAACTTACTTACATCACTAAAATCTTATGAACTCACCAGCTTAAATGCTGATCTACTCTTTCAAAATAACTTGTATTCTCAGGAGACCAGTAGACAGGTACGCGCACTGAGATTCAAAAGATGGAGCAGTATAGCTTCATGTCTTATTTTGTTATTTACTTTGTAGTTTGTAGTCTATGTTATGTGAACCACAAGCAGTATAGCTTCATGTCTTATTTTGTTATTTACTTTGTAAACACTTTCTTTCTAATGAAATGGTTGTTATTACTTTGATTACTATGATGCATGTCTTGTGATACTAAACATGACGTCCTCCACCCCCGAACGTTTCCGCTGTTCCGGTTTTGGGGTGTGACAGATTGGTATCAGAGCATTGTTTATAGTGAACTAAGTATATCAACCGATAAAAGATATACAAATATAAATACAATGGGGCCGAAGTGCTCTGGATAATAATATATTTTAAATATATAACGATGCCCTATAAAAGTATACATACGTGCTTATACATATATACATACTAGAACAAGTATCACAAGAAGAACAGAACATAAGTATTTAAAGGTTGAACACAGTGGTCAAACCTGGACAGTTATGTAATCATAGCTAGGATCAATATAGCCTGATCAACTATATTCATTCGAGATGTGACCGACATGTGTTTGCGAGTGATGTGGTGCTGCAACAGTCTTAAAACTTACCTAACTCTATTCAAGGGAATTCGAGATCAGAACATAAGGATAAGATACTATGGGAGTATTTTATGATACTATAACACGACAACAAGTTTAAAACATACCAAGTACGTCACATTAAAATACTATAGGAGTATTTTAGGCACTATATAAATAACTTATGTAATAACTTAAAAGACCCTTACGGATAGGTCTATAATCTTGCAATGTATACTCCCAAGGTTTTATATAATTGAGATTTTATAGACTTAGAATTTGTGATCTACGCTTCACTACCTGTTCCTTGTTTGGTTGTGGTTTTGGAGTAGGATCACTTATTCGAAGGTCTATTTAATCTTAAATTATATACAACTTGTATACATTGTGCAATTATAGAAGGACTCTGTAAGGATCACCCCATAATGTTTCATTTAAATCTCATAGATTCTTTAGACGCTTCCATTCTCGCACGACAAACTCAGATAGATGTAACCACTTCCTCATAACAGTCAACAGAAGAGTCAAGGAGGAACAAGAGCAAGTTCATGAGAAGTTTTCAAAGAAGGATCAACCGAAGTAACCAAAACGTCTTATGCGTCACACTAATAAATAATAATCTTGGTTAACTTAATGAGTTAGTGGAAACACTGCTCACGCTATGTGTTAGGATTATTTTATTTACATGCAAGTGGTAACAGTTATTCAGGTCACAGATATTCATTCGAGGATAGCCATTTCTAATTTATAAAGTTTATTTTGTATAGACTTCCTTTATGAATTGTTTCCAGAACCCGATGCACTCAGAACTAGGATAACCTTGTCTTTCAGCTTTCGACTTATAACCACTGCTATAGACTTATTCCATATCATCTTTGTATTCTTTTAGCAAAGATGCCTCCTCGCAGATCAAACAGACGCACTACTCTGATAACTCCCACTCAACCGCCACTACCTCCGCCACTATTCGATACTGCTGCTCTCCAAGCAGCGATATCCTCCGCGGTGGCAACTGCTCTAGCTCACTTCGACGAAAGTGGTACCTTCGGATCTGGTAGCGGTACCCACTTAGCCAACCCTGGAGATTCTCACAGACACCCAAGGGAGTGTTCGTACAAGGACTTCATGAACTGCAAACCCAATTCCTTTAATGGAAATGGTGGAGTCATCGTTCTGATGCGATGGTTCGAGAAAACAGATTCGATCTTCGAAATCTGTTCGTGCCCAGAAGGGAGCAAAGTGAAGTTTGCTGCCTGCACCTTCTCCAATAGAGCCCTGACATGGTGGAACAGCCATGTTAAGTCACTGACCCTATCAGTGGCTAACTCAATAGGTTGGGAAAACCTAAAAAAGTTAATGCTGGAAGAATACTGCCCGTTGGGCGAAGTTCAAAAGCTGGAACAAGAACTATGGGAGCTCACGATGGTCGGCTCAGACATAGTGGCCTGCACTGATAGGTTCAGCGACCTAGCAGCACTATGCCCTGGGATGGTTACCCCGGAGAGCAAGAAGATAGAAAGATACATCTGGGGTCTAACTGCCCCGATCCAAGGAGATGTGTTGTCTTCTAACCCAGCCACATTTGATAGTGCCAAACGCCTGGCTCAGCGGCTCATCGACCATAGAGTCTGCCATGGTGTGGAAGTCCCCGTTCCCGAGCCATCAAAGGGAGAGGACTATAAACGGAAGTCGGGGAACAAGAGGAAGAAGAAGCGGACAACACAGGAAACCCCGCAGGAGGCCAGGAGCAACAAACGAGTACTATGCACGCCGCCACAACACCTGCTACTCCAGCACCTGCCAGACGATATGCTGGAATCTTTCTGAAGTGTGGAGAGTGCAACTATCACCACACCGGAGTTTGCCGGGAAATGCAGTGCCTGAACTGCCACAGAAAGGGACACACAGTCCGTTTCTACAGGGCATCGGCTCAACCGATCTCCCAAGTCCCCGGAGTTGAAGAAAACCAAGCCTGCTATGGCCGTGGTGAGAATGGACACTACCAGAGAGACTACCCGATAGCAAAGAACTCAGGAGCGGATGGACGAATTCTGATGATCACCGCAGGAGAATCAACCCCGGAGTCGCCAGCGAGCAGCGGTACCTTTTCGAATTTAAGAATTACTTTAAAAATTAATTTATATTTATATAAGATTAAAACTTGGGGAAAACACTTAAAAGTAATTATAATAACTCACTTATTGAAACAAGTCACGGTATTCAAGAGAACTAAAAGATCCGTTCAGAGAAGCTATGATGGCTTAGTATGTACATCAGGGTTGTGCATAGCTAAGATTTTGCAGACTTAGAGTGAGTGATTCCGCCTTAATTCCTGTTCCTCGTTTGGTTGTGGATTTGAGGCAGAGTTACTCAGTCGACCGTCTTATTCATCTTAATTATTCATAACTTGTATATGATAGACGATCATAGTGGTACCAAGGAGGATCGTAGTATAAAGTATCGGCACTAGTTATCAAAGCACTTTCATTGTATGTACTCGCTCAAGTAGAAGTGTTAACATCAAGGGGAAAACAGAAAGCACTAGAACGTTTACAAAGAGTACATTGTCGAACACACTAGGAGTACATCATCGTATAACAGACGTTTCTTTCAAATCGGCCAAACTTTGTTCAGTAAAGAGTCTGTTGCTATCATTCGACATGAGTTGGCGTGGTCCTCACCATACTAAGTTCATATGTTTCTATCGCTTTCACCGTCAAATTCACGAAACCTTTGTCATTCCTAACGACAGTCCGACCCAGACCTCCATTTTGTCCTTCGTATTCTAAACCCCGAAATACTCGTGCGAAGAGTACTTGCCATCCGAAGCCTAGCCGCCGTATGTTCAGCAGACCTTTCCGAAATATCACTCGTCCAGAAGACCAAGTTCGAGCACGGAGGCTAAGGACGAATACAGCCCACCTATCACTATTCAGTGTATACGCAAGGGTTGTATATGATTATGATTACGCAGATTTAGTATGTGTGCTTCCGCCCTATCTCCTGTTCCTTGTTTGGTTGTGGACCTGGGGCAGATGTAACGCCCCGGTTTTTCTCGGTACGTTTAGTTATTTTAATTTAATTATCCTTGTAACCTTGGGTTAATTTATTTAACCAATGTCTGATTTCTTATGTTATTGGACTCTTTTAATCATCTTGTAAACTCCTTTTATTGAAGTCCATGGGCTATGGGCCTATTTGCAAGTCCATCTAGTAAATAGTACTTAATGTGTTAATTGAGTCATTTGGAACACACACAAGAAAAAAACTCTAAACCCTCCATCTCTCTCTCAAATTGTCCTCTCTCTCTTTGGTATCAAGAGCAGCCAAGGGGCTATTGTTTGGAGCTTAATTCTTGTTCATTTCCAGCCTTGATTCGTATTGGTATGAACCTCCTTATCATTTCTTACAACTTGATTCATAACCTTGTTCTAGTTTTATGATTTCATCTTCACTTCTTCTCCTTCCTATTTGATTTGTAATTGTATGTTATACATCATCTCAAGATCCTATCTTCACCCCATATATGGTGGATGATGGATCTAGGGGATTACATGTGGCAAAAGATCATGGAAACCCTAAAAGGGAGAATGGTGATTTTATGTGCTTTATGTTCATTTTCATGTTGATTATTATTACAATCTTGTGGCAAAATGAAATCCTAATGATACCTAACCCTTTTTAGTACCACCATGATCATGGGGACTAAATTGGGATGATGAACACATCTTAAAATGTGTTTCAAAGGGAGAAGGATGGATAAGCCAAAAAGGAATCACGGGTGGCTACGATTCTGTTTTCCATCAGATCTGTAGTCATTTTGTAAAATTCATATCTTGAGCTCTAGAACTCAAACGGACCCCAAACCAGTTCCAAAAGTTCACAAATTGAGTTGGCTAACTTTCTTAAGCAGACCAACCTCACTGATAAGGACTTTATCTATGGGAAAGAATGGCATCTTTTCTATTAGGTCTGATCTGGGTCTGTTCTGATATGTCATTTTGTTTTCATCATTTCTAAGGCTTGGAAAAGGATCCAGAGTGATTCCAAGTTTCTATATGTTCCTTATATTATGAATTTAAGATCTGGAGCAGATGGGGTGTTATTTCCAATTATAAATTGGTTAAAATGGATCCACACTCCAGATCAGTGGGCAGTCACCAGCTTTTGCTAGTGATGTGATTGTCCACAATGTGAATTTTATATCTGGAGTTTGGGAGATGCTTTTCATTCAATTCCAACTCTGAGACTTTCATTTGTATGTCCTTTACTTCTCTGAATTTTGGTTTGGACGAATTCTACTCACAAGTTGGGTAGAATTGGCCAACATCACTTGACTGTATTGTTGGAGACAGAAGTGATACACCATTTTGGTAAAATTCATATTTAATTCATCTTTTGGAGTTAGAAGGAGTTCTTTATAGTTCTGGAATCCTGAACAATCATAGTTTCCTATAAAATTTTGTTAAAGCTATGTTTCTGTTTTATATTTTGGAGTAAATCCGTTTTGAACAGTAGGTCTGTTTTAGAGACCTTGCTGTGATTACTCTTTTCTCAACTCATAGCTTCATTACTTCTCCTTTCTAACCTTTAGTCCTTCTTAGGTGAGGTTTTGAAGTTTGCTCAAGCTTGGTAGCATTATTTGATTGTTAGCTATCCTTAATACTCACTCAAGGTGAGTTCTCTCACACCGTTGTATTGATGTTTGCGTTTGCTAGTTAGCTCGTGTGTGATTATTTGAATTTATTATAAAGGCATGCTATATAACCATTGTTTTAATTCGTACATGTGCACTGTATGTAACTAATTATGGATATGGGGACACCACCAAAGGATACGGATTTACCGGTGCGGTGGGTAGGTAATATCACCAACGTAATACTCATAATGAGGTGCGGTGATTAGGGCCAAGTGATACGGGATCTTCCCGATGCGGTTCAAACCTACAAGTCCTTCTTGTATTATTGGCATTGATTCGTTCTTTGCCCTTATCATATAATTATAAATGGAAAATGGATTAGGGTTAGTAAATATGAATGTTAGTACAATGTCTGTGTTTGAATTCACTAAGCTTTGTGCTTACGGTTTCCCTTATAACTTTTCAGGTGTTAAGATTAAAGAGGCTAAGGCTTGACATGGAGCACCGGGACATTGCTACTAGTTATTTTTGTTGGGACCTTATTATTATTATTATTACTTCCGCACTTATTTTATATGATTATTAAGTTGATGGATTATGTTATGACTATTTCAGTTGTTTTAATTTAATTTAAGATGCGTTTTAAAAGTTTAAAATTTTTGCAAAAAATTTGGGTGTCACAAGTTGGTATCAGAGCCACAGTTTGAGGGAACTAGGCATTCTTGTGGATGTTCTAGACTCAAATTTGAGGCTCTATAAGAGTTTATTTTCTTTTTAAAATATTTTTCAAACCTTCTGAAGACTAGTAGTGGAAGATGTCGCGGTGTGCCAGTGAGCCAGCCAAGTAAGCCTTATTTCTTATGTTAAATGTTTATGTTAAATTGTTGACTATGAATTAGATTCTACTTGTCTTAAAATGTTAGATTACACATTTATTTAGTGTTAACATGTGAGAGAGTTGTAAAATTAACGGCTAGAGCGAACTGGAAATTTTGAAACTAGACGCGAATGTGAAATTGGAACTTGTGTGGAAGGTAGTAGAAGGGCCCCTACTATTTGAAACATCGGTGCCGGTTTCGGGTCGGGGCAAGGTTGAAAAATTTTCGGCAAGCTGAGTGTTTTGTCTTCCTAGAAATATCTAGGCTGAATTGTTTCTAAGATTTTCCTTCTTCTGCGGATACCAATGACTCCGCCTGCTCGACTTAATCAGCTCCAAATGGAGCAAGTTAGGGATATTGTCGCTGAGGAATTCAATAATGCTTTCAATGAACTAATCCCGGGTGTGACCAATGACATAATCAACCAAGTCGGTGCTCTTTTGGATGAGCGCCTCGCAGCTATTCCCGGGGGAGCGTTACCGGCTCTGCCCGTTCGGGATTCGGCATACTACTTCGAGAAGTTCAGCAAGTGTAGCCCTCCTCTTTGGAACGGTGAATCCGACCCAGTTGCTGCTAAGCACTGGGTGTCAGATGTTGAGGGCGCCTTCATGACTGTTGGGTGTCCGGACCAGTACAAAGTTGTGATCGCCATGAATCAGCTGCGGAAAAGGGGAAAGACATGGTGGAACACCATCACCGCTCTATTAAGCGAAGAAGAAGTGAGGGCCATGTCTTGGGCCCAATTTATGGAGAGGTTCGAGGCACAATATGTGCCTAAGGTGGAGCAGCAGCGGATGCAGCAAGAGTTCATGGCCTTACAGCAGACTACCGAGTCTGTTAGCGACCTGAACGCCAAGTTCTTGGAGATGCTATCTTTTTGCCCCTCGTTTGCTGGGAACGAGGCCTGGTTGGTCAGCCGGTACATGGCCATCCTACGTACCGAGATTCGGGAATTCGTTAGCATGCAGGAGTTCTCGACCTTATCCGCGATCATGAATGCAGCGAGGAGGAGGGAAATCGAGTTGCAGACCCAGTCCAAGAGGAAGGCCAATGACACCTCTTCCAAGACATCCAGAGATGCCCAGAAAAAACGAAAGCAGGGTAGTAAGTCAAGGTATGAGTATAGGACGTCTTCAGGGCAAGAAAAATCCGTTGATATGCTACAACTACAAAAAGCCAGGGCATCATTGGAAGAATTGTAGGGATCCCCCTGCAAGTGCAGCACCTCATATTACTTCTGCAGTTCCCGTCTGCTATCACTGCAACGAGACGGGACACAAGAAGCCCGAATGCCCAAAGTTGAAGACTGGTAAAGGAGACGGGGGTACAAATCCTGCAATTGCATCGTCCTCTAAGGGACCCACTATGGTGACACGAGGTCGTGCTCACCAGATGACTGCGGAGGAGCCGGTGATTACAGCGACAGTGGCAGCCACTTATTTGCTAGATTCCGAGCCCGATGTTGTTATATTTGATAGCGGTGCTACCCATTCTTTTGTATCTCGCATGTTTATTAATCGTTTGGGGCGTAGTATCGGAAAATTGGCTAACCCAATGGTTGTCGAAGTTGCCGACAACCGCACTATTTATGTCACCGATGTTTATTGGGGTTGCACTCTCGAGTTTTCTGGAGTTGAATTCCCCATTGATCTTATCCCTATTGCGATGCGAGAGCTCTGCGTTATCGTAGGCATGGATTGGCTTGATGCGTGTGATGTGGAAATCCACTGTCGTAAGAAGCAAGTTCGTGTTCAAAACCCTAGAGGTGGAGAACTTATCATTCAGGGGGACATTCCTTGCGTGGCCATCGCTTCTTGCTCTTCTGCTATAGCACTAGACGACGTTCCTATCGTTTCCGACTTTAGTGATGTCTTTCCGGAGGAACTCCCTGGTTTGCCACCTATTCGGCAAGTGGAGTTTCGCATTGATTTGGTGTTGGGTGCGACTCCGGTAGCTAAATCTCCTTACCGCTTGGCACCACCTGAGATGAAAGAGCTCCAAGATCAACTTCAGGAACTAAGTGATAAAGGGTTTATACGGCCAAGCTGCTCGCCATGGGGTGCTCCTATTCTCTTTCTGAATAAGAAAAATGGATCCCAGCGAATGTGTATTGATTATAGGGAGCTAAACAAGCGCACGATAAAGAATAGGTACCCATTTCCACGTATTGACGATCTTTTCGATCAGCTTCAGGGAGCGTCTTGGTTCTCCAAGACTGATTTACGTTGCGGTTACCATCAGATGCGGGTTCGTGAAGAAGACATTGAGAAAACAGCATTCCGTACTCGTTATGGGCATTTTGAGTTCGTGGTGATGCCTTTTGGGCTCACCAATGCACCCACAGCGTTTATGGATCTCATGAACCGGGTGTGTAGCTCAATGCTTAACCGTTCGGTCATAGTGTTCATTGATGACATCTTGGTCTATTCTAAGACCAAAGAGGAGCATGAGCAACACCTTCAGGAGATTCTGGAAACTCTGGAAAGAGAAAGGCTTTATGCTAAATTCTCAAAATGTGAATTTTGGTTAGAAGAAGTTCAGTTCTTGGGCCATGTGGTAAACAAACACGGTATTAAGGTCGATCAAGCCAAGGTTGATGCGGTTAAACAATGGGAGATTCCAAAAACACCTTCTGAAATTCGCAGTTTCTTGGGTTTAGCCGGTTATTACCGTAGGTTCATTGAAAATTTCTCTAAAATCGCCTTACCACTCACCCGATTGACCAAGAAATCAGTGAAATTCGTTTAGGGCCCGGAGCAACAATTTGCATTTGATGAGCTGAGGAAGCGATTGTGTGATGCTCCGATTTTGGCCTTACCTGATAGGGTTGAGGATATGGTGGTTTACTGTGATGCATCGCTTCAGGGTCTTGGTGCCGTGTTAATGCAACGGGACAGGGTGATAGCCTATGCCTCCCGACAGCTGAAACCCCACGAACGAAACTACCCCACTCATGATTTGGAGCTTGGGGCTATTGTTTTCGCTCTTAAGATTTGGAGACACTATCTCTATAGAGTGAAGTGTATCATATACACTGACCATAAGAGTCTGAAATACTTGTTCGAGTAGCGGGATTTGAACATGAGGCAGATCAGATGGTTGGATGTGGTAAAAGATTATGATTGTGAAATTCACTACCACCCCGGTAAATCTAATGTTGTAGCTGATGCTCTCAGTCGTAAACAATCTGCCGAACCGATTCGATCTAAGTGTCTCCGGATGACGATGGTGTCGTCTTTGTTAGATATGATTCGTGGCGCCCGTTTGTTGGGGTGAGGTTTGGCAGAGGGTACTTGGGAGTACCGATATCGTGCTTCGGACTACAGAGAAAATCCACGTGATTCGGGATCATTTGGTTACAGCGAGGAGTCGTCAGAAAAATTATGCCGACAAAAGATGCTCCAATCTTGAGTTCCAGGTGGGAGATTATATGTTGCTCAAAGTCTCCCCCTGGAAAGGTGTGATTCGATTTCGAAAACGGGGAAAGCTCGGACCCCGATTCACTGGACCCTACAAGGTCATAGCCCGTGTGGGAAAGGTGGGTTACCGTTTAGAGCTGCCTGAAGAGCTTAGTCTAATTCATAATACGTTTCACGTGTATCAGTTACGAAAATGCCTTGTTGATGAGACCACTATGATACCACTGGAGGACATACAGGTTGACGAGCGTCTCATTATGTTGAGAAACGAATCACTATTTTAGAACGAAAGACGAAAGCTCTCCGCAACAAGACTATAAACCTGGTTAAGGTGCAGTGGCAACATAGGAAGGGTTCGAAATGGACTTGGGAACCGGAAGGCGAGATGAGGGATCACTATCTGGATCTGTTTTTAGGTGTTGACTTCGAGGACGAAGTCCGTTCTTAGTGGGGGAGAGTTGTAACGCCCCGGTTTTTCTCGGTACGTTTAGTTATTTTAATTTAATTATCCTTGTAACCTTGGGTTAATTTATTTAACCAATGTCTGATTTCTTATGTTATTGGACTCTTTTGATCATCTTGTAAACTCCTTTTATTGAAGTCCATGGGCTATGGGCCTATTTGCAAGTCTATCTAGTAAATAGTACTTAATGTGTTAATTGAGTCATTTGGAACACACACAAGAAAAACACTCTAAACCCTCCATCTCTCTCTCAAATCGTCCTCTCTCTCTTTGGGATCAAGAGCAGCCAAGGGGCTGTTGTTTGGAGCTTAATTCTTGTTCATTTCCAGCCTTGATTCGTATTGGTATGAACCTCCTTATCATTTCTTACAACTTGATTCATAACCTTGTTCTAGTTTTATGATTTCATCTTCACTTCTTCTCCTTCCTATTTGATTTGTAATTGTATGTTATACATCATCTCAAGATCCTATCTTCACCCCATATATGGTGGATGATGGATCTAGGGGATTACATGTGGCAAAAGATCATGGAAACCCTAAAAGGGAGAATGGTGATTTTATGTGCTTTATGTTCATTTTCATGTTGATTATTATTACAATCTTGTGGCAAAATGAAATCCTAATGATACCTAACCCTTTTTAGTACCACCATGATCATGGGGACTAAATTGGGATGATGAACACATCTTAAAATGTGTTTCAAAGGGAGAAGGATGGATAAGCCAAAAAGGAATCACGGGTGGCTACGATTCTGTTTTCCATCAGATCTGTAGTCATTTTGTAAAATTCATATCTTGAGCTCTACACCTCAAACGGACCCCAAACCAGTTCCAAAAGTTCACAAATTGAGTTGGATAACTTTCTTAAGCAGGCCAACCTCACTTATAAGGACTTTATCTATGGGAAAGAATGGCATCTTTGCCGTTAGGTCTGATCCGGGTCTGTTCTGATATGTCATTTTGTTTTCATCATTTCTAAGGCTTGGAAAAGGATCCAGAGTGATTCCAAGTTTCTATATGTTCCTTATATTATGAATTTAAGATCTGGAGCAGATGGGGTGTTATTTCCAATTATAAATTGGTTAAAATGGATCCACACTCCAGATCAGTGGGTAGTCACCAGCTTTTGCTAGTGCTGTGATTGTCCACAATGTGAATTTTATATCTGGAGTTTGGGAGATGCTTTTCATTCAATTCCAACTCTGAGACTTTCATTTGTATGTCCTTTACTTCTCTGAATTTTGGTTTGGACGAATTCTACTTACAAGTTGGGTAGAATTGGCCAACATCACTTGACTGTATTGTTGGAGACAAAAGTGATACACCATTTTGTAAAATTCATATTTAATTCATCTTTTGGAGTTAGAAGGAGTTCTTTATAGTTCTGGAATCCTGAACAGTCATAGTTTCCTATAAAATTTTGTTAAAGCTATGTTTCTGTTTTATATTTTGGAGTAAATCCGTTTTGAACAGCAGGTCTGTTTTAGAGACCTTGCTGTGATTACTCTTTTCTCAACTCATAGCTTCATTACTTCTCCTTTCTAACCTTTAGTCCTTCTTAGGTGAGGTTTTGAAGTTTGCTCAAGCTTGGTAGCATTATTTGATTGTTAGCTATCCTTACTACTCACTCAAGGTGAGTTCTCTCACACCGTTGTATTGATGTTTGCGTTTGCTAGTTAGCTCGTGTGTGATTATTTGAATTTATTATAAAGGCATGCTATATAACCATTGTTTTAATTCGTACATGTGCACTGTATGTAACTAATTATGGATATGGGGACACCACCAAAGGATACGGATTTACCGGTGCGGTGGGTAGGTAATATCACCAACGTAATACTCATCATGAGGTGCGGTGATTAGGGCCAAGTGATACGGGATCTTCCCGGTGCGGTTCAAACCTACAAGTCCTTCTTGTATTATTGGCATTGATTCGTTCTTTGCCCTTATCATATAATTATAAATGGAAAATGGATTAGGGTTAGTAAATATGAATGTTAGTACAATGTCTGTGTTTGAATTCACTAAGCTTTGTGCTTACGGTTTCCCTTATAACTTTTCAGGTGTTAAGATTAAAGAGACTAAGGCTTGACATGGAGCACCGGGACATTGCTACTAGTTATTTTTGTTGGGACCTTATTATTATTATTATTATTACTTCTGCACTTATTTTATATGATTATTAAGTTGATGGATTATGTTATGACTATTTCAGTTGTTTTAATTTAATTTAAGATGCGTTTTAAAAGTTTAAAATTTTTGCAAAAAATTTGGGTGTCACAGCAGAGTCGCACATCCGACCGTCTTACTAATCTTAATTATATACGAGTTGTATACACGAGGTAATGATAGATGGACCCAGTATGAATCCTATCATGAACATTAGGGAAAAGTTGCCCAGGTCTACGAGGGAGTATTCTGCCGATCAGAGGAGCGCAACCCCAGTAGTGCTGCTAAGAAAGCTAATTTCGGGACGAAATTCCTTCTAACGGGGTGATAATGTGACAACCCGAAAATCTTTGCCTTGTAAGTTCAGCCGTTCAATCCAACCGAGTGTCAGACTCGTTTCTGCTATCTTTTAGCCTTGTTTAGAGTCTGTTTAAGGGTTCAAAGCTCAGTACATTCAAGCATTGGGTATAGGATTGAGTTGCGTAAGTTCTTCGCGTCGAAATCAAGCCGAACACTCCATTAGATGGAGTGTACGGCCGTACACACATGTGTGTGCGGCCGTACACCCATGTTGGCCGTACACCCCCTCCATAAGAGTGATATCCCTTCATTTCTAAGCCATTTCCTCAGTTTCCAAGTCAAGAACATCGATTTCTCTCTCAACTATCATCGGGCTTTTCACCCCGATCTTCAAGAATGTAAGCCTTTCTTCCGTTTTGATTTCTTGTTATCCTTCTTAACCTAGTAACACCCTTTGATTTCATCCATTGCAAATCATCTTTTGGGTAGATCTTCATCTTTCACCAAGAACATCAAGAACACACACTTGTTCTTGGTGACTGTGAACCCTCTTGAGCCTCCAAATCGTAAGTACTCCTTCCCTATGCTTAGTACATGTTAGGAACACTTGATTAACACCCTAAAAACGACCAAAACTTAAGATCAAAAGGAGTGTACGGCCGTACACCCATGTGTGGCTGTACACCCCTAAAGGGCCTCCAAAATGCAAATCTAGCTTCAACACTTGATGAGTAATAGTCCCACATGCTTCCCTATCATTTAAGCAAACTTTTGTGCACTTGTGCCGTACACTCCATGGTTGTACACCCATGGCCGCACACTCCATTTAGTGGCCGTACACTCCCCTTAGAAGAATCACATTTGATTCTAACACTTGGTCCACGTGTTTCCTAGCCCCTAAAGGTGTTTCCTTGTATGTGGTTGCTTCTAAACACTATATTCATGCCAAAATATTCCATTATATGTAATTTAGGACTCGTTTGTGTCTCGGGACTTCATCCGTGGAACTTCTCATCCTTACGCGCATATTCGTTTGAATCACCCACATAAAGTGAGTTCATACCCCTATAATGAATCTTTTAAACTGTTTTAAATGCTTTTAAGGGGGGGAATAAAAGTTAAACACAATGATAGTTGTGTAAATGTTTGTTATAAACATCTTTCAAAAGAATACTTATGTCTTTTATAAGTGATCAAAACATTTCAAAAACTCTTTTTAAGTTATGTTACTTTATAGCTTATAAAACTCCGTTTTTAAAGTACAATCATAACTTAGTAGATAAATGAGTCTTTTCAATAACAGTTCAAGTAAACATACTAGTAAACTATAGTAGGTATAGTTTAGGGGTTCGGTTTATACTAGATGCTAGAACATACTATAAAGAGAATCAGGGAGGTAGATACAATACACGATAACATAGAGATCATACTATAAAGAGAAACAGGGAGGAAGATACAATACGCGATAACAGAAAGAACATACTAAGATACTATAACAAAAAGAACATAATAAATGCTATAGCAGGAGAACAATACAGGATGTAATTATACCAATAATCACTAACTCATTGTTCTAAAAAAAAGATGATAGTAAATTGGGTATACATGATCATATAACTTTAATGTGAATTTACACGGCCTAGCAATTTGTTTGTGGAAGTCGCGTTTGGTCCCCAGAATCTCTTGCAGGGAGAGCGTATATTATGGGTACTATCCATCACATTATGACCTTAATAAAACAAACTTGTTTTAAGGTAATCAGTACGTCAGGATGTCAATTCAAAAGACAACTGTGTACTTACATTTTCCCATTACTTTCATATTGTGACGGTTCCACTTGAAAGTTAATGCAAACTATTTTCGAGTTAAGATAATTATAAACTAGGGAAAACTTACATCTTTACAAACTACAAACAGAACAGTCGAGTCTAGTACATTCAGTAGAGAGGGGCCTATAATGCTAACTTTATGATTCCTTAGTTCATACATCAGGAATATATATTAATCGGATCCGACAGGTAGTAGGATGTGTGCTTTCCGCTTCATTTCCTGTTCCTTGTTTGGTTGTGGGCTTAGAGCAGATTCACCCAGCCTACTATCTATCCTATCTTAGCTATATATATGTTCCGTATACACCAAGTAATCATAAGGGGTACCAGGTATGGGCCAGGTTATAGGACACTAATTTAATGCACAGTTTTCTAGTACAAAACATACTTTTCAAATAGAACATTTGGTATACAAAACTAGAAACTTACCAGTAAAGGGTTTAATCCATTTTATTAAACCAGTATAAACTTAAAGGACCTTAGGTGGTTAATTCTATAATACCTTAGTTTATACATCAGGGTTATATATAATTAATACCCGATAGGTAGTTGGATGTGTGCTTTCCGCTTCATTTCCTGTTCCTTGTTTGGTTGTGGGCTTAGGGCAGATTCACACAATTAACTATCTGTTCGATATTAGATTATATATAGCTAGTATAAACTAAGTGATTATAGAAGGAACCACTGTGGTTACCATTTTTACTAAAAGAAATAAGGGTTTTCTTAAAGAATCTTTTCATCAAATATAAAGGAACTATTACAGTTAACTCCGTGAGTACCAAGTGAATACGCAAGGGTTATATACAACGATGATCTAACAAACAATGGGATGTGTGCCTTCCGCCTCATTTCCTGTTCCTTGTTTGGTTGTGGGCTTAGGGCAGATACACACAACCGATTGTTTGTTTACTTTGGGTTTTATATAACTTGTATCCATTTAGTACGCATAGAAAGGATTGTAGAGTCATTTTTACTTATCTTTCATCAAAGCAGGAAATATAGGATTTTCTGGAGGAACAGGCGAACTTTTCTAAAAGAACACACAACTTACTTACAACTTCTTACAATTTCTTACAACTTACTTACATCACTAAAATCTTATGAACTCACCAGCTTAAATGCTGATCTACTCTTTCAAAATAACTTGTATTCTCAGGAGACCAGTAGATAGGTACGCCCACTGGGATTCAGAAGATGGAGCAGTATAGCTTCATGTCTTATTTTGTTATTTTCTTTGTAGTCTATGTTATGTGAACCACATACTTTGTAAACACTTTCTTTCTAATGAAATGGTTGTTTATTACTTTGATTACTATGATGCATGTCTTGTGATACTAAACATGACGTCCTCCACCCCGGAACGTTTCCGCCGTTCGGGTTTTGGGGTGTGACAGTTTGAGATTGGATTTGGTTTTAAAATAATTACAGCAACGACAGTAACAATAACAAAATTTAGGAACCTTTTAAAATGAGGGAGGGGGTAGATGTCATCAATCATGCTTCCATCAGAGATAGAACACTCGTTTCACATATAAGACAAGTGTAAAACACGGTAAATACGTTCGACTTTAAGAATATTCTTTCTTTTGATCTAAAATAACAAAACCTATGTAATAGGATTGAAACAACTTTTTGCAAAACCGGTTTGGAAAATTTGTGTAATACTATTTTTTTCGAATATTGCCTTAATAGATTTTAGGTTTAGAATTTAACGATGCTTGAATGGGTTATCAGATTTGGTAAAATGAGCAAAACTTATTTGCATGACAATAGTGTTTTTAGAAAAATCATCGGTATGATTTAATTAAGGGGTTAAATTGATATTATTATATTTTTAAATTTAAAGAAATTACATTAATTTTGAAAATTTTCCAACTTGGTTTTTGCCTTCTTGGCATCTTCCAAATCCTCTATCAAAAACAAGTTGTAGCAAATCAAAATGATAAACGTAAACACGGGCATAGCCAATATAGGACAAGAGTAGGCCTTGACCGACCTACATAAATTTAAGGTAAGATATATTTATAGGGTTATGTTATTTTGTTTTTACTAACTATTGTGTGCCAGAATGCACACAGATCTGGACCGCCGGATGGAATAGAATCAAAGGTAATGATCTGAGGGTCTATGATATTATAATATGATAACATGTACCATATAATCACATAAATTTCAGTATAAGGGCATTTTAGTCAATTAACCTATATTAAAAAAGGATTTTTTTGGATTTTTAGGGATAATTAATTCCTTTATTTTTTAAAATCTGAATATTTTAAATTAATTCAAATTTAAAAATACGATTTTATTCTGTCAGAATGATAGAATGCCAACCATAAACTAGTAAAAACTATTTTTTGATTTTATTCTGTCAGAATGACAGAATGTCAATCATAAACTAGTAAATACATTCAGAAAGAATACACAAAATCGATTCTTGAACTAATAATATACCAAATAATTACATTGTATGATTGTGATTCATTGAATAATAACAAACATTCTGAAAGAATAACAAGTATAATTCTTAAAAAATAACAACATTCTTAAACAGTGAGTTTGATTATTCTTTAATTCATTCTTCAAGCCTTTCCCATCAGGTCTTCAAGCCATTTCTATCAAAGTTTCATTGCCAAGTAATTTGTAGTGATACACTTGTAACAACTGCACATTAAACATACAAATAATTAACTACAATTCTATCAGAATACAACAAAAATATTCTTACAGAATAAACTATTCTTGCAGAATGGTTTTGAATATTCTTTAAGAATTTCTATTATCAAGAATATACCACTGTAGTTAAAATGCCTCCTGCTTCATCTTCAGAATCTTTGGCTTCAGCCTCCATCTTAGCTCATAACCACTGTATGGTATGTGTAAAAAGCAACCAACATTCTATTTCTAATTCATCTATTTTATTAACTCCATAAAAGGGAAGAAATGGATGGCTTACCCATCAGTAAGATCCATTCATAGTGTGATCAGGTGTAATTTCCTATAATATAATACAATATCAACTTATTTCATGCCATTTGAAATAAAAGAACAACTTAATCAAGTCGAATGACTATTCTCAACTTCATAATTAATATGAGAGTTAGATGATGATATGGATGGAATCATGTTTGTGTTGAATGTGCAAAAAAATCCATTATCAAATTGGAATCTGAAAATCAATGCCTCAGTAGTGAAATGTTTATGGGAGCATAAGAAAAAAAAGAGTGATTGTTCAACTATTTAGAAGATTAAAACTAAGAGTGTCGAATTTAGAGGAACTAGAATGAGGTACTTGTGGAGTGAAGGAGACCTTAATTATTAATTTTCTTGTTCCTGATTCTCTTTCCAAAAACTGGCCTTCTAAGTTCTTCATCATCTTCACGATCTAATCCAGGAACAGAGTAATTAGGTCTCAGTTTTGGCTTCTTAAACAACAACTCTAGCAACTCTGTCACAACATTTGGCTTGCACAATTCTCCTTTATATGTGTTTCATAATTGAATAGATGCAATTTGAAGAATCGATGATCACAATAAATTTGGTAGCGAATTCGTACAAGTGCAAACAAAGATCTAACATTAGTTTGTGTGTAGATTTATTGAAATCAAGGTAATATCCTGGTGGAAACTATACACTTATAGGGACACGACGCAACGGGTAACTTGGCTGCCTTTGTCGAGACATTTCTCAGGGTTGGGATAATCCTTCTTGCATTTGAGGAAGGCTAGATTTTCGCCTCTGCATCTACCGGCGATGTGCTTTGATCAGATCATTTTAGGGTTTACTCACCTTGTAAGTTTCACATCCGGAGGCGAGGCGATGGCGGGAGAAGAATAACGTGCTCTCGTACACACACACAAACACAAGTGGGGTGAGGGAAAAAGAACGACCGTAGATAAATATGGGAGAAATTAGGGTAAAAGTCAATATAACTGGATTATAGGAAATATTTATGGAATTTATATATCAGATTACTAAATCACCCTTATTTATTTATTTGTTTATTTTATTATTTCCTAAATTCCTATTGGTGCATTCATGCACACAATAGTTGCTAGAAACATTTGAACCTAGCTCTCTCTCTCTATCTCTCTCTCTCTCTCTCTATATATATATATATATATATATATATATATATATATATGGTATGTACAATATATATTTTTGTTAAATAAAAGGAATTAGGGTTGTGATATGGTTTATTCCATTCAAAACTTGAAATTAGTAGAAAAGAATACATTATTGTCTATGTCGATTAGACTCTATTTTAGATTATTTTAATGATGTAAGACAACATCATGTGAAACTTAAAACAAAAATTTTAGTTAATAATGCATATATAATTATATTTTGTTATCGTTTAAAGAATTTTGCCACTCGTTAATATTTTGTATATTATTTGGTCTACCCTAAAACAAAATCCTGGCTACGCCACTTAACGTAAATGATATTTTTCTAATATATTTCAAATTACTTTACCTTTTAATATTTTCCAGATCCATGCAACATCATGTGGGGATGCAACCATTAGGTTTTACTATTTTGAACTCGCAATATCCTCTATCTTAAAATAGGATCTTATTTGTTGAATACAAAAGTTATTCACAACATCATGTGGCCGGACTGACCAGAACTGAATTTGCAAAAGAAAAAGCCTACTTTTATATATATATATATATATATATATATATATATATATATATATATATATATATATATATATATATATATATATATATATATATATATATATATATATATATATAGGAGTAGGATCAATTGAGAACACCTAAAAGGTTGAGAACGCGAGAACACTTATCAGCCAATCATTTTATTAGGGTATTTAAGTAAATTTGTATTTAATATAATTTTTAATTAATATAATACAATTAATAATCAATATATTATCCATTATTATTTACCTATAATTAAGGGATATTCCATAGTTATCTTTGAATTGAAGATACGGTTTCCAATATACGATTCGTGATTTAGTCAATCGACAATTGTATCTGTAACATCGATTATGGTTGAAGATAACAACGTAGGAATTTGTTAACCCAAATTTTCGATGTCGGACTGTTTTGATTACAGCAGCGATGATACCGAACATGATGATCATTATGGCGACGAAGCATTCGACAATAATCAATATCATGAAGACGATTTCTATCATTCGGACGATCAATACAACGGAAGAATTCAATTATCTGATAATGCTAGTGAAGGTAACAATATCAACATCTTTTAAATACAGTTCGTGTATTACAATCAGCATTGAATTTATGTATATGATGAATAAGACGTGTCATTTATTCGGTACATATTTGTATACGATTAATCATATACGTTTTATGTATTAATTAACTAATGCTGGTGTATATCACAAATTGTTGTACATTGTTTCGTAAGTTTAATACAATGTTTCTTAAGTTTGATAAGCATTGGTGATTATGCGTAACAATCATATATGATAATGATTTAAATCTTTTGACATAGTTCTATGTATTTTAAAATGAGTAAACACTTCAATTTTGATTACTGTTTCACACATGTTGATTATGATTAGAAAATTGTTTAGTTTATGAATACGTAATTGATCTAAATTTATATTATGTCTCTCATGTCGCATTATTGTTTTTTGTTGACTAAAAAAACAGGTACAAATCGAACTGATTCTGAAGAGGAATCATTCAATAGTAATGTTGTTGACTCGCCTGGTGGGAAAACCAAGTTGTGGAAACCTATTGTTCCTAAAGAATTTATGCCAGATGTAGATGCTACTTATCAATCATTAGAGGAGGCGGTTGAAATGTATAAATTATATGCAGATAAAGCAAGTTTTGGTCTCAGGTTAAATACAGTAACGAGGTTTGGTGACAAAACCATTAAAAAAAGGTATGTAGTGTGCAACAAAATGGGTAAAATACCTAATAGATCAACTGACACTTTGGATCCTGACGGAACTGGAAGGAATAAACGAAACTCAAACTTCAGAATCACGGACTGCAAGGCATTGATAAAGTTTGAAAGGTTACATATGCGAACTAATGCTTGTAAAATATATGAGTTTGAAGAGAAGCACGACCACCCCCTAGAAACTAAAGAAGAAAGACGGTATTCCAAACGTGCATGACGACTTAGTTATAAAGACAAGGAGTTTATAGTGCGTTCTTCAACATCTAACATTGGTGCAACAAAGGCACATAAGTTACAAGCTAGTTTGCAAGGAGGTTATGAAAATGCTGGCCCTGAAGCAATTGATTATTAAAATTTTAGAAGGAAAATGGGAAAGATTATAGGTGACAAGGATGCACAGTTGGTTGTTGACAAAATGAACATGAGGAAAGATGAGTTACCTAACTACACATTTGAGTATAAATGTGTTGATAGTGTGTTAAACGCAATGTTTTGGGCGGATGAAACCGATAAATTATATTACAAGGAGTTTGGAGATGTGATCTCATTTGATGCTACATTCCGAACAAATAAGTATGCTCTTATACTTTCTATTTTTTTTCTTTAAATATGAATATTGCTGTTTTTTGAGTTTATAATAACTGTTGAATTTGTTTTTAATTAACTTTTTAATACAGGTATGGAATGATTTTTGTGCCGTTTACAGCTATTGATAACCACAAACGTTCAATAAACATTGCAGCAGGTTTGTTAATCAACGAGTCAATAGAATCTTATCGTTGGTTGCTTGAACCTTTTATGAAAGCACATGGAAAACACCCTCAATTAGTGTTAACAGACCAAGATCCAACAATTCTACAGGCCGTTGAAGCAATATTTCCTAATTCTAATCACCGCTTATGTATGTGGCACATTATGAAAAAACTACAAGCTAAGGTGTGTATATTTTATTCATAGTTAACACAGAACATGTTTTATTAAGCAATGATTTAAACAGTTTACGTATTTTTAAAAATGATTAGCATAGATATTGTTTATTCATAGATAATCTTATAAAATTCTAATGTTTTTTTTTAGGTTTCAGCAGATTTTCTGAAAAACACTGATTTTCGAAAGCGTTTTACTAAGCTTGTTTGGAATGTCTACATCGAGCCTAAAGTCTTTGAATCAAGGTGGAAACTGCTTATGAGAAAATTCAAACTACAAGACAAAAGATAGTTCAAAGACATGTACAAGGATCGAAAGCTTTGGATTCCAGCCTATTTTAAAGACATGCCACTACATGGTCTGATGAAAACTACTTCAAGGTCTGAAAGTGTCAACTCATTTTTTAATAAATACTCTAACTCTGGTAATTTCTTATCTATTTCATGATGAACTATGCCACTGCAATTGGAAAGCAACGAAATGGTCAACAGAAACTAGAACATGATACAAAAAATGCAAAACATGAAATGATGCTTCCAAGTGGATTACTAGAACATGCAACTGCGGTTTACACTAAAACCGTTTTCTATGAGGTCAAAAAGGAAATATTTAAAGCAGCCTGGTACTGTTCTATTGACAGTGTTGAAATGATTAATGGGTGGCAAGTTGTTATGATTACACAAACGAATAAGAGCAAACAGTTGAAGATAAAATGCAAGGTTATATTCATTGTTGAAACGCTATTCATTAGTGATCATACAAGTATATTATATCATTATTTTTAAATTACATATACTTGTTTCAATATTATGCAATAACCACCAACTAATATGTTAATTCAACGAGTTACTAACATACATTATTTTTATTATACAATGTAGGTTGAACTAAAGTTGCCTGAAAAAGAAGTTAAATGTTCATGCAATCACTTTATACGTACTGGCATTTTGTGTCGTCATATTTTTGTTGTATTGAAAAACAACCATGTTGAAGAGATTCCAGAGCAGTATATTCTCAGAAGATGGAGAAGGGATGCAATTTCCAGCCATTTGCTTGCCATGAAACATGTTGCCATGGAAACCGAAGATGACACCTTTAAACTTCTAACAGAGGCATACATCAATATTGAATACTGCTTGGATCATTTCAAAAGAAGCAAGGAGAAATTGTTGGAATTTGTTGAAAAAACACGTATCTTGAAGCAGGCAGCAATGGAGTTTGGCAGTTCAAACCAATCATCATCTGATAATGATGAAGAAGAAATTATTCGGATGCTTGGAATACGCAACATTCCTGATGAAATAAATATCCATCCACCTTCATCTATACGTACCAAAGGGAGTGGAACTAAGAAAAAAATGGTTAGTGCTACTGAGAAAGCTGTTGCAGCTGCAAAGAAAAAAACTAGAATTTGCACAGGTTGCAATCAATATGTTAACCATAATTGGAGGACTTGCAAAGTCAGACTTGCACGAGAGTCAAAACAACCTTAAAATGGCCCATTCATTTGCCCAATAGATTTTATTTTTCTATTAGATTTATGAATAAGAATATGTTTCTATGATTCAGTATGTTATTTTATCTTAAAACACCTTCATGATTTTTAACGTTTTGTTTTATTCAACAATGAATAATATCATAAACATATCTGGTAATCATAACAGATTAATGATATGAACAGGCATTTAAACCTCTGTTATTTGATTAAAACAGTTTGCATTTAGAATAGATATATTTTTCCTTTGTTGAAATTATATAAACATCAATCATTATAGACTATAGACATATACAATTCAAGCAGTATTCATAGTTTATTGTATGCTGTTAGTAGTATATCATACTAACAAATGTTTGTACGATTCATGAATAAGGAGATGTTTCTATGTTTCATTATGTTGTTTTATTTTAAAACACCTATACATCATATATTGATTTATTTTACATGTTTTTTTATATACTATTTCATGTCTGCTTTTGGGTATATTTTAGTCATAAGTTTAACAACATTAAACTTTAAACCCTTTGTTATAGTCAATAATGAATAATATCATAAATACATTAATTACTTTCAACAGATTAATGCTATGAAAATTGTGAAATACTCTGCTATTATGTTAAAACAATTTGCATTTAAAGTAGAATCTGTTATGACTAATTCATGTATTTATGCTATTATTCAATACTTTAAGATATAAAAACAACAACAATCATTATAGACTATAGATATAGTCATTTAAATTATTAAAAGTTCTGATTGTATGATCATAGTAGTATAGCATATTAACAAATGTTTGTTAGTAAGAATCATTACCGACTGTACATTATAATTATACCAGTCATGTTAATCATCATTGTTTGACATAATTTATTTCTTATTTAATTTTACAAAAGTTAATGTAAAATTATAACTATTAATATTAAGTTTAAAATATTACCATTCCATTACTAAATTAGCAAACCAAAAGGAACTATTGTACATTCTACAACCCAAGTTAATATCATTAACATACAAAATCATTGTTTTAAAACTATCCAAAAGAAACCATCAAAGTCATAACTAAAATAACTTTTTTAACATAATTAACTAAAATCATCCAATCTTGTGTGAATTTGTTCCTTTGCAATGGCCAACAGTTCAGAACGTTGTCTTGAAGGAATCTTGTGGAATTCATCAACCTTTTGGAGCACATAATCCTTTTGCACATTATATTCATGAGTGATGATTTTGTATAAATACTTTGTCCTTAGTTTAACAAGTTGATCATCTTGTGCAGAAGACTCGTTCTTGAACCCAACTTTAAACTCATTCATACTTCCACCCATATACGTTTCCATGTGACGCATTGTAAACACACTACAATCAATGTGGTTGTTTATTGTTCTCCAAGGCATTTCCAGTCTATATGGCATCACATGTGAAAACATCTCAGTTTTTGGATGATTCTGAGATTTTAAGTAATCAATTATGTACTTTTTCTGAAAATGTAAAAAAGATTGTCAACACATATGAAATGTTATTTACTAGGTAATGTAACTTTTATTAATCACTTACAATGATTTGGGGCAACTGACCATATCTCTCATCAATATGATCATCAACTTTGTTGTTGTCAATGATTACAAACTCTGGGTGTTGTAGATTGATCACAAAAAGGAAAATGTGGAAGGAACGGATGACTGGTAGGAAAAGCTGTAACGTATATTCATTTACATGTATTCACTTTATTTAATATTCATATTTGATCAATGATAAATAAACACATAAGTAAAATGTTCAGATATGTATCTTACCAATCCAACGTAACGTAGGCTTGCGTCCATATCTTCAATAGAAAGCAACAGATTCTCAATGAATTTATCTTTACGTTGACTTTCTGTTAAATCACTTTCAAGATACGAATTCTGTAATCCATTTTTAAAAACTCATTAGTTTATTTATAAGTTGTATTTAAAAAATAGTTTAATCAACATTGAACAATATTAAATTATACCGTCAAATCTGTCTTGCAATAAACTCTCAGAGGCGATTCAGGTGCACGCTTACTTTCATCAAGATTCAACACTTGACTCCAACAATCAATCACATGACCAAATAGTTCACATGTTGGAAAAAAACTTTCCATGTGAAACCTCTCAGCAGAAAAACCATCCAAAGTGTGGAAAACTATATCACTGCAAAAGACGTGACCAATTGATACTTATTTTAATAAGCAACCAACAAAATTAAGTAATTTTAAACATATTTTAAATGCAACTTACTTTGGCTCTCCCTGGAGAGAGAATATCCATTCTGCTACACGTTTTTCTTGTCGTGGAACTCCTTTGGTGATATCAACAGCCCGTATAATGTAAGGAGATTTCAGATATTCGGATTTCATGCGAGGCATGTACCCTCTTCTATTAAACCCCTTTTCTTCATTGTTGAATGGTACTACAGACAAAGGAATTGGCATTTCCATTTTAGATGGTGGTGTAGTCTGAAAAGATTTTCTTCCAGATCTATTCACGAAGTCTGCATATTCCTTTGACATCTGAATACTACAGTTTGCTATCGGGGAGTTGTCAAACTGTTTGTGAGATGTTGCTAGAATCAATGTACGTTCAATTTCAGCCTCGTTATCATACCACCATTGAGATTGTTCTGGTTCCTCTGATGCGGAAACTTCATTAAACAGATCATTTACTTTGTTTTTCCATTCTTTGACCAATTGATTCTCAGGATATTTCTTGACAGCATCATTTATTTTGTCTTCCAACACTTTCTTTTGTTGCACTAGCATGTCGTGCATCTCCTTTATTGTTGAAATAGTTGTCTAATAAGGTCAACACAATTTAATTACGGTACAAACCAAATAAAAACATTAATATGTCATTTAGTATTAATTAATACTATAGTAACTCATAATTCAAATGTGAATAATTAGTAAACTACCTCAACACTTTCCCCACTTCCACTAAAAATTTCCTCTCCTTGATTTCCCTACGAAAATTAATACACTATTAGTTTTTGTACTAATACCTTATTATTTATTAATGATTATATTATATTAATACCTTACACCTTCCATCACTAATTTTCACACCTCCTGCATCATTTCCCTGTCAACATGTATGAATATAATTAATTTAGATTATACAAAATAACAAATTTTAAATTTCATATGCATTATTCAATATAATAAAATATTACCTGAACTTTTTCTTAACCTACATTACTAGTTCCCGATGATTCATTGATGACTTGAAATGGTTCTTGCAATTCACCCATACCCAGGCCTATTGTCCTACACTCTACTCTTTCTCGCTCACGCAGTTTATCAACATTCCAAAAACATATTGTTGGTCTACCTCGTACAATCTTCACTGAATCGCATCGAACACTTTCTACATATAGCAACTACAACAAAGACAAATACATACTGTATTAATTAAATACACTTTAATGAATTTGCACACATAAGTAAACCAATATTGAATGACAGTTGAATTTATAACAACTCTTACCAGCAGTAAGATAATTGGCCCAACATAGAATCATTTTTTGTTGTTTGGATTCCATGCACTTTTTGTCTCCTTAAGGCAATCAAAAACATATCCACACCAATCGATGTCACTTAGATCCAGGTCTTTCGTGACTTTTGATAACATGGACAGGTCACATGTTCCCATGCTCATTGACTGACCTAGTGTATTACACAGCAGGACAAAGATGTTTACTTTAAAGAGTAAATCTGCACGTGTTGTTTGCATAATAACTTGTTGAACTGCCCTTGGTCTAATATAATCTTCATCATCGAATTGTTTCTTCCAAACAATTATCGTGTCGTCTGTAACTTCTCTATAAGCCATGGACTTTATTGTAACATTTCCCAGAGGCAGACCCAACAGTTCGTGAATAACCTGCCGATTAATTGGTATATCACCATGATGAAGGTTGAGTACCATCCTATCTGCATCAAAATTCCTTACAGTATAATGCCCCATAATTGATGCACACCCATCCACTTTCATATTCAACAAATTCCCCAGACCAATAGAAGAAATATACGCTTCTTGTTCCTTGCTAAGGTTATGCATACAACTGTACAAAACATTTGGAGATGTTCGTACTTGTATTCGCCTTGCTTCTTCTGCATCATTTCCTACAACTTTAGGCATTTTCATTGCTTTCACTACATTTCCTTCTTTATTCTTTTGTCTTTTTAATTTCTTCACATTTTCTTTGTCATAATCTTTGAAGGAAGTATAATGCATTCTTTTTTTCCTTATAAGCACAGGTTTAGCATCTTCAAAATCAGAGTCTTCATCTTCATTAAGCTTCTTGACAGTTACCTTATGTTTTCCAGTTAAGACATATTTAACACAATAAATGATTATAACTAAATTACAAAAATAAAATTATACTAAATTTAATTAAAAATAAATCATTACCTGAACATGAGTTTAAAACAACAACTTCATCACCTTTTATTTTACAACAATCAAACCGTCTTTTTGTTCTCAATTCATTTTCCCTATGTATTTCATTATCTTCTGTCATGTCAACACTTTCAATCAAACCTGTCAATATGTAGACAACATAATCATAACTGAACACATTTTGATATACAACTTACATTACATGAAATCATCATTGATACCTTTTTGTTTCTGTATCTTTTTTTTAGATTTTGAAACACTTGCTTTTCTGCAGCAAACTTCTTCACATTGACTTTGGTTTTCATATTATTTTCTATTAATAAATATAAAACAATACAAGTTATTAAAACTAACTACAAAAACAAACTTTAAATAAATTTAATTTTAAACAAATTCATTACTTGAATCTGAGCTCAAAACTACAACTTTAAGATCCCTTTGCATTGAATTGGCTGGTGTGCGATTCACACGTTCCTCCACACCTGTCCAAAAATTAAGACACATAATCAATATAGATTCCAATTGATATTTAACATTTTAATTTTCATTTAATCATCATCACCACCAGTTTGTTTTTTAGTTTTCTTCTTAGGTGTTGAACATTTCTTTTGTCCTTCTCTTCTAATCCGAGGTTCTCCTGTTTCGTTTCCTTGATTGTCTTCATCTTCAATATCAATAAGCAATGGATTGGATTCTTCATTAGTGAATTTGCTGAATGCCGTCTTTAGTAATATCCTCCCGCTTTTCTTTCTACCTAATAGTAGAACTATAATACCTTATTCATTTATAATTCAGAATTGAATCATCAACAACTAAAATAATCATACATTATCCCTAGTAAACACAAACTCAATCAAACACATACCCAACAACAGAGTAATGTCTACAAAAATATCACTTAACAAACAGTGTAAATAATTTAGTCACAAAAACCATTAGGGACTCCTACACCGTTATTCATTACTTACTACATCATGTACAGGATCAAAAACACATACATACTCAATAAAGTACCCATTCACAACCGAATATGCCTTTAACAATCTAAACAATATACAACCCACAACAAGGATTAATACTAGAAAGGTAATTCTGTACCACAAACAATCATATTTTACAAATAATCAACAGTGAAGACATTTATACCCTTCCTTATTCTTTTGCTCTTAAACACCATTCAAAATCGAATACTAATATCAATTACTCCTCTTGTGGTACTGATAATCTACTTACTTTGACATTCAACAAGACGACTCTGAAAAAAAAATAAAAAAAAACCCTAATTTTTGGGTTTTCATAATCGTACTTAAGTTCAAAGTAGTCGACTACGACTACACATGTATCTACATCATAAAACTTTCAATCACAATCATAAACGATTAATCTTAAATACATTCCATATCAGACTACCGTAACATTGAAACTCATCTACGATTACCATTTTCGTTTACACATTCACATACAATATCGTTTTATTCATAAAATACAAACTTTAAATCAACAATCATCGACGATTTTGAGCTACTACAGTTCATAATAGATGATATAAAGAAAAAATGAAAAAACCTAATTCTAGGGTTTTAAGAATCGTTAAAATGTAAACATTAAGAAGAACTAAACCCACTACTACACCCGTTTTCCACTCAATCGACATTCAAAAAAGATTAGAAAGCTTACTTCTTCCAATTCGGTTGATGGTCGACGACATTCCTCCACCTTCAACCCTTTACGGACTTCTGAATGCACAAATCTCTTTACAGATGAACAGTAGTAATCGATTGTCGTATAAATGTTTAGCTGTGACAATATTTTGCATCGCAGATACGATCGAATCCTCCCAAAGATAAGAAGTTAGCTGTGATTACTAAAACATAGGAACAGTTTCTTTTAATTGTCAAACTTACCTGATATATTCAAAATGGATGACATCATAAAATTAATTGAATACCCTTTTATATTTTTTTAATTAAAAAACAATTTAAAATCATTTAATATTATGTTTAAATTAATGATTAATGACAACCTTAGATTTTAAATATTTAATGTACCAGATTTGTTCTCGCGTTCTCAACCTTTTAGGTGTTCTCATTTGATCCTTTCCCTATATATATATATATATATATATATATATATATATATATATATATATATATATATATATATATATATATATATATATATATATATATATATATATATATATATATATAGAGAGAGAGAGAGAGAATTAGGTTCAAATGTTTCTAGCAACTATTATGTGCCTAAATGCACCAATGAGAATTCAAGAAATAATAAATAATTAAATAAATCATTAAAGGGTATTTTGGACCTTTTGTACTTTTAATTAAGGAAATCATTTAATTGAAATAATTCAATTAAGGAAATAACGTAAATATATTTGACCTAGTTATGTGTGTGGCCGAACACGTTCATCATCGGCATCAACACCATCACCATCACCGCTGCCCACTTCAAAATCCTCATAAACCTCCAAAATTCTCAAACCCTTTTCACTCCAAAAAACCACTGCGATCAAGACTCGTCAACAGGTCTGAAACCCAAATAGGTTCCATTAAATCCGATCAAGACTCGTCAACAGGTCTGAAACCCAAATCAGAAACACCAGGTCTTTATGAATATTCAAAACGAAGTCGCTATATATTGAATTCCTGAAGTTAATCTGCCCTAGTTCTCCTTATGTAAGTAAATTCATCACTGCTTATGTTTAGTATTTACGGATTCTTCCTAGCGTGTAAGAATGGCGGTTTTTGAAATCCGAAATGACAGTTTCGGATGATGAATAAATCAAATTTTATTTCGTAGATGAAGAACTAACAGTTTCATGTTATTTTATAAGAACTAACTGTTAATCAACCAAATTCATATATCAATCAATTTGGTATGTTTCTTCTTCTTCTTCAGAGTTTCAGTACTCCAGTTATTCAAAATTTGTGTACTTAAGATTTTTTTTACTTAGCTTCTAAGATTTATTGTAATCTGTACTTGAATGTTTTTGCCGACACTTCAGGTTTATGTTTACAATTGTATACCGAAACGACTCATGTTATCTTAATATGGCTTAGTTTCCATAAACTATCACTTTTCTCACTCCGAAAATGAACCTGCAACTTTTAAACATTTAGTCAAAAATAGGTCTTTAACTTTTCAATTGTGAAATTTACAGTAAGCTTATTCTATTTGTAGTCTTTCTCATAAACTCCAGTGTACTTGGTGAATTTCCATCATATATCTAAAATGGAACTGTACTTTTATGTTCATAGTTGTGATTCTCTATGAAGTTAGAATATACACCATTCTTTTTATTCTAACCCTGCATCCCTTTTTATCATAATGTGGTTGCTTGTGCCGTGTTTATTTTTCAGATGCTAAGTGTTTTATTGGTAGAAGATTCAGTGATGACATGGTTCACGCTTACAAGAGTTTGTATCCTTTCAAGATCACTGGAGGACTCAATGTTTTGTTCCTTGGGTATATTCTTGATAATACAAATTCTTTAAGAATATTCAAAACCATTCTGCAAGAATAGTTTATTCTGTAAGAATATTATTAATGTATTCTGATAGAATTGTAGTTAATTAGTTATATGTTTAATGTGCAGTTGTTACAAGTGTATCACTACAAAATATTTGGCAATGAATTTGTGATAGAAATGGCTTCAAGACCTGATGGGAAAGACTCCTTGTATAAAATTATTCTCATGCAATACAATTCTGACAGAATGCTAATCTCACAAAATGTCAAACTCATAGAATGATAGCATATTTTGAAGTGGCTTAGATGTCAAACATACACAAGACATCTAGAAACGAAACAAGAAAGTGAATGAGGATTCTTTCAAGAATGCCGATATTTGTTTTGCAAGAGATTTCAAGAATGAATGTAGTTTATGTTCATAGTTGTATTCTTTAAGAATGAATGTAATTACTTATTCTAAACTATTAAACTTCGTCTTATATAAAATTTGTATTCATTAAAAATTATTGGTCTTGATAATATGTTTTTATAATATTATGTTCATAGTTGTATACCATTCTGACAGAAAATTACAGAATATCATTCTAACAAAATAACATTCTGATAGAATAAAATCGGTTTATGTTTATAAATTATGTTTGAAATTGAATTAATTTGAAAAAAATCAGATTTTTTTAGATCAAAATCATTAATTATCCTATAAATCTCGATTTTTCCTTTTTTAAATTTGTCTCAATTGACTACAATGCGCTTATGCTGAAATTTGTGTGATTATTTGGTACATGTTACCCTATTATACTATCATAGACCCTCATATCATGACCTTTGATTATATTTCATCCGTTGGTCTATATATATATATATATATATATATATATATATATATATATATATAGAGAGAGAGAGAGAGAGAAAGTCATTTGCAAACCATGTAAGTTCATCTGACTTTAAAATTATGCTTGCTTTCGGCCTAATATAACCAAACCAGACCGGATTGAAACAACTTTTTGCAAAACTCATTCATAAAATCTGTGTACATAAATATATTTTATTTAACAATACTTGCATGCAAGGTTGTAGAACTCGTTACTCGGTACCTGTTCGGCCGACTACCGAGTAGCGAGTACTCGGGAGTACTCGGGGAGTACTCGGATTCGGTAATTCATGTAGAAATATTTTTAGGGAACTTATATATGTCAAAATCATAAGTTAAAATCTTAAGTTGATTGAAATATATAACAAAATTAGATACATGTGAATACAGAAAAACTAAAAAACACATGATGGTCTCACTTCGTGAATAATTACTGAAAATTTAAGATATATATGTAGTAATAATCACACGTGTGTGTGTTAAATAATAAATCATTAAGTATATTATACATATTAATCACCGAGTTGACCGGGTTTTACAACACTGCTCAGTTCAGTAAGGGGCCGATCGGGGAGTACTCGGGATTCTGTAACTCGCATCGGCAAGGGCCGAGTAGCGAGTACTCGGAGGAGTATTCGGCCAACTCGGCGAGTTTTACAACACTGCTTGCATGGGTCATCAGAAATGGGCGAACAAACAAAACTCTTTGTTTTGCATGACAAAAGTGTTTTAGGCAAACTATCCGGGATCATTTAATGGGTCAAGATGATACTATTATATTTTTAACTTTAAAAAAAATCAATATTGTAAACAACGCTCGACTATAACTAGTTGGTTGACCGGGGTTAATTGATTCAGACTGTGATTAATTCGAGACCCCTAGAAATCCTTGAAGTGACGTCAAGGGAACTCTTATGGATCATCTGGACGTACAGGAATGAACTAGTTTTCAAAGGCAAGGTGAAGAGACCAAATACTTTAGCTTATGAGGTTAAGGCTTTGGCGTTTTTATGGCTTAAGAGTAGAGCCAAATGGGGTAGAGATTTGTTATGGGAGGCATGGGCTAACAGCCCCTTGTACTGTACCTTGTAACTCCATCATTTTGTTGTTCAATTTTATTAAAGTCTAGCCGTTAAAAAAAAGATTAATTCGAGACCTTAAATTATTAAAGAATTTATCCAAAAATTAATAAATCTTAACCTGAATAAGATGAGAAAATAAGCATAAAAAGTTATAAACTAGATGTCATTGATTGTCATTTGTTATCAGAACCATTAGATTAACAAGAGGCTTAATAGTTACTAACTACAAATCAAAGTAAGTGTTTAGTAGCTTCAAAATAATAGATTAAGAGCTTAACAACTTACGTGGTGATTGGTTTGTAGAATTTTTATGAAGGAATGGAAATTTGTCAATGAATTGGAATTTGTCACAAACTGTAATCTAATTATATATTATATTTGGTTGATAAGAAATGAAATTGGAATCCAATTCCATATTTTGTTCGGTTTACGGAAAATAGAATTGGAATAATGTAGAACGACAAAATTTGGCATTTTTGTTTTACTCAATTTTACTTTGTTTTATACTCTATATATGTAAAGATATATTAGATAAAATATATATAAAAATATTAAGTGGTGGTAGTGGTGATCGATGGTGGCAGAGGTGCTGATGGCGGCACCCACAACGATAGTTGTAGGTGGTGGAGGTGGCGGTGGGTGGTGTGATAGTGGTTGATGGTGACAGAAAAATGATATTATTGTAATCTTGTATTTTCCCTCATAAAAAGGAATTTAATTCCATCATATTTTTCATGGATTGAACTTTCCTTTGGAAAGTTCACATCATTTAGGAATTCAATTCATTATTAAATCTTAAACCAAACATGAGAAGATGATAGAATTAGATTATAATTTCCTCTAATTCCAAATGATTCTAACAAACCAAACGCCACCTTAAGAGGTTAACCAATTTGAAAAATTAATAGAAATTTTGAAAAGTTTTCCCTTGAAACGTTTTTTTTACCGTCATTGACCAATTAGGTCGCCTAGGTCAGGGTTTGACCAACTTTGACAACACCGATTATCTTGGCCGACTAGCACTAAACGTCATCGGGTAGAGACCAACTAGCGTTAAGGCAACGATTAATCGTCCTTCTAGACTGCTTTTTGCAACACCGAAAAAATTACATGCGTTATATTTTTCAATTTTTTCCTAACTTGTTTTTGGTAGCATCCAAATCCTCTTATCAAAAACAAATAGTCGAAAATCAAAATGATAGATATAAATGATATTTTTCTAATATATTCCAAACTGGTTTACCTTTTAATGTACTATTAGATTATGACCCGCGTAAAACGCGGGGAACATATTAAAATGTACATATAAAGGTATAAAAAAATTGACACTATAAAAAAAATAAAGTAACAGAAACAGACTTAGCATTATTGGTAACATTAAAATGTCTGAAAAAAAAAACAATGGAACACCTAAGTATTTATAATCGTTGAAGGATCTCTTTGTAGACATAACTTTTTGTTTTATTAGTTGGATGACCTTCCTTGAGTATATCTTTCATTCATGACTTGGTAAGCCACAATAAAATCATTGACACAATGCATATACAAAAATGTAAAAATAAAAAAGAAAATCGACATATACAAATTCACTACCTAGTGGACATATCTTCCAAATCGAAACAATGGATGAGAGGTAGCGGTGCTGCTGTGTCCATCCTTTTGCTCTCCAGATATCCATAACTTAAAAAATCAAAATCAACAATACAAATCATAAGAACAGAAATAGAAGCAGATTCAGAAAATGTAACCATTATGGATTTAAACTTAAATCGAAAGGTTTTATAGATTGTAACTTCATAGTTGAAACATAATAAAAGAAACATAATCTAAAACGTACCTAAAATCGATCTAAACTACGATTAAATTAAAGTAGAATCAAAGAAATTTATCTCTATATCATTCCTCCTTCTTTCATTATGATCGAACACAAGACTGATCTACACAGATCGAAGCCCACATATATTTTATTTCTTCTTTCCCCCCATTTTCTTTCCCACTACAAAACTTAGGTTAGATAAATTATGTAAAAAAAAAAAGGAAAGAGGGTACGGGTACTGGTAATGAGGGATGGGGCGATACATTTTTTCATTTTATTTTTGATTAGATTTAATTGTAATTAATAAAATTCCTAATTTAATTCATTCTATTTTTGGTGAGATTTAATTGTCATTAATAAAATTCCTAATTTAATTCCATTTATTTTTGGTGAGATTTAATTGTCATTAATAGACTTCCTAATTTAAAACGTGGTATATATTTTATAAAATTTGTGGACAAAAATAAAGGGGTTGACAAAGATGATGTCAACAAATAATCCAATGGTAGAAAATATAGGATTAAAATGCAATCAATGACCCTGATTTCTTCAATTTAGAATTAAAGGTTCTCATTTAATAATATTTAGAGATAGATCCACGCAACATCATGCGACGAGTGCAACCATTAGTTTTTACTATTTTGAATTCGCAATAGCCATATCGTAAAATAGGATCTTATTTGTTAAATACAAAAGTTATTGTTTATTTTTTAAAGTCAAATTGAGATATGGTTATTATTATCTTCTTCTAATAAAATAATAGTTAGATGTTTTAAATTGAATCATTTGATTTATCGTATGGGAAAATGACATATTGGCCCTACTATGTATTATGACATTGCTCATTCAGTCTCTAAAGTTTTTTTTGTGCCTTTTAATGGAATAAAGTTGATTTTGTCTGCTATAAAAAGTCATTTTGAATATTTTTAAGTGGTAGCCCGGTTACCATTGCCACATAGACATTGAGGGTGGACCCCATCGTAAGTGTAACAAGCATTTCCCCATCACCTCATCTTTGTTGCCTCGATCTTTGACTGCTAACATTAAACAATCTTTCAAAGGGCTTTGTTGCTTCCTTCCATGTTGCGTTTGAAGTGTTTACCAAAGAAATTCGAGTTTTGGTAGACTGACAACCCAATGTTACCTTCACACATTCCTCTAATTGATTATTCCGGGATCTTGGATATACTTTCTTTGTATACCGTGACAGCTTTGGAGTGTTATGCCTCTGAGAAGCACTCGTCGGCTTGAGTTCCTTTCGCTATGTTTAAGCTTCTCCCTTATTTTATCCTCTAATTTGTACCACTACGGTGCTAGCAGGTTGTCCGACGGGACTCTTCTTGGGACGTCGAGAAGTTCAAACTAGATTCTTCCGATGAAGTCGTCCATGACTACATCTTTGTCTTTCACGACGATTTCGACCAATGATGACTGAAATTGATCCTTACAGAAAGCGAAAACATGGTTCCATTCTGGGTATGATTTCATCTAGCTCCCTTTCTCTCTCTCAAATGACTCATTCTCTCTCTAGATTAATTGAGAATTACTCATCTGATTTTATTCATCAAATAAGAATTAAGCAACAATTTCATTATAGAACAACTATTTTAGTTTCAGGTTATCAGTTTACATGTGTTGAATTTTGATTTTTTTTAGAACGGCAGAGAGTATATAAACCAAAAAAAAAAAAAACAAACAAAAAACAAGAAGCTAGAAAGGAAAGTTCAACCAGCATTACAATAAGCTCAAAATTGGGTTTTGAAGCTACAACATCCAATTGAAATGAAACTTAGACCTACTAGAGCACCAAATAAAAGAATGAGAAACTATGTCATCGAAAATAAGACTCGTTTTTGGAAGCTCCTTACCAAAACTGGTCTTATTTATAAACATCCAAATGTACCACCAAGTGTCAAAAAAAACACCTTCAAGAACCTTCTTAACTTTCTTCTTCAATTTGACAGAATCAAACGACGTCTTCTAGTCTTCAATAAATTGAAAAAAATAAAAGTCCAAATCCCACCAAGCCAAAATCTTTTTGAGCACTGCCTTAGCAAAAGGGAAAGAAAAGAAAGATGATTGACAACTTCAACCATAAGATCACAAACGGGACACAAAATCGAAGGAACATCCATACCCTTTTTAGACAAGTTTACCCGAGTAGATAACCTATCCAAAAACATTCTCCAACAAAACACATTAACTTTAATAGAAACCATCCTTACCCATCTAGAAGTCGAAGATATCGAGCCAAGATAAATCAAGTCTATCCAATGATGAGTAGAACTATGGCATCCCAAAATTTACGGTCGTTTTAAAACTTTTAATTTATGCTTATTTAAATCAGAATTCATTCATAAATGCGAAATTGGTCCCGTAAAAGTATTTATGAAGAAATGTTTTTCATTGATTATAAAAATATTGGGATGTCATAACTGATACAAAACATAAGCATAAACGAGCCTTAGATCAATATTCTATCAGCCTACGAACTCCTTTAATCTCTCAACATATAACTATATTACCTATCATTATCTTCGTATCGCTACCTGTGATACAAGAAACTGAGTGGGTCGGGTTGGGAAACTTGGTGAGTACAGAGAGTTTTCAACCCATAATATTATAATATTTAATTATATATTCTTTAGCATTCAAATAACCCAATTACCCCACTCCCGTTATTCTTACTTACTAATCCTAATACGATGATCTTGAGGGATCATTCTTAAAGGACCTTTATCAGCAGACAACTATAATTCCTAGATGATTAGGCACGACAGTATGATAATACTTTGGGTAAACATGGCAACACGACAATACATTAGTACTTTGGATATTCATGACAGGCACGACAATACAATAATACTTTAAATGGACACCGAAGGCACAACAATACAATAATACTTTGAATAAACACGACAGTACAAAAGTACTTGGGATAGACACGACATACACGACTTATTATTTTGCACAGTTCTCACTAACCTATCATAGCTACTATCTCATACGACTCTAGCATGCCCTTTCTTTTATTATTCCACACAACCCATTACTACCCAATCTTATTATTAAATATAATAAAGTATAGATGGTTTAACCAAGTAATAACTATATCATGTTGCACATACATATTAAATACATTAAGACAACGCATATAGCATTTAAGCAATTACAATACTTGTATCTATGTGTAAGTTTGAAAGTAACTATGCACTCACTTGACTTAGGTGGGTGACCGAAGAATTCGGCAGCGCTCCGCCAAACTTCAAAACTTTTCCTCTGACGTGACCTAGATACGAATGTCACTAAGTCTTAGTCTAACATTCCTGGTGACTAATGATAGTCTAGATTCCTCACTAATACCAATGAATACTGAGAGTTATATCAAGTAAGGATCAGCCAGGTAGGACAACTAGGAGGCATGACCATTTCGGCGTATAGCCTTTCTGAAATCCAACAACCAAGCCAACGTGACCATTCTAGACACCTCTCCCGTAAGTAGATCAATCAACATTTTGACTTGGAATTACTAATAAATCTTATTTATAGATTCAAAATAACGACTTATGACTATAAATATAAGTTACACCGAAAAGACTAGAATGTAGCTTAACTTACAGAGGTTTTAGCGAAAACCGGGAAAATTACGCGGTAGGGACTCCGAAACCGAAAGCTCTATGATGTCGGGCTCCTAGCTACACTAGAGCCTAGCTAAAACATTCAAGAAACATAAGAAAATCAGACCTAAAAAGCAGAGAGGTTTTAAGAATGATTGGAAGTGAAATTGTAAGGAAATGAGCAAGAACTTGGAGGTATTTATAGCCATCCAGCATAGGCGCGCTGTGCAACGTTCAGGGCACACCACACATGGTCGCCTTGCTAGCTCCTCCAGCCTCCTGCCACGTGTCGCGATTGGAGTGGGCCACCCATGCCCCTTCTAAAACATGTCACGTGTCGTCTTCTTGTGGCGCCATATGTCGCATTATTGTGGTGTCATGTTGCCTTGTTGATGATGGAAGGGTGCGGCCGACCATGCCATGTAGCACTCTCTCGTGGTGACAGGTCATGATTACACGTCGGGCGCCGCGCGTGCGAATTTCTAGATTTTCAAAATGTCGTAACTTCTTCATACGAGCGTCGTTTTTAACGTTCTTTTTATCCTCGAAAAATCTCTCAACGATATCTACAACTTTCATTTAGACTTCATCGCCTAATTTTGACTTTATTTTTAAAGCTATATTTTAAACAATATTGTTCTTAAAGACCTAAAGTCTGTTTAAAATTTATAACTTTCTCATACAATATCCGTTCTCGAGTGTATTTATATCGACGAAATCATATGGAAGAGATATTCAACTCTCATTTAGATTGTTTTTCATAACAATTAACCGATCTAAAATTCGATTTCTGAGCTGTATACTGCTACGTTGAATCTTAGAAAAATCATAACTTCCTCTCATGAAGTCAGATTTGGACGTTCTCTATATGCACTCTCTCAGTTTAACGACTTCTACGACTTTCTTTTAGACCTCTTAGGCTAATAAGCCACTTATCAAAAATTCACTTTTTACGATACGTAGAGTCGTGCCGGTTTAATCGCGAAACTTCGAAGAAGCATAACTCTTTCATATGAAGTCGGATTTTAGCGGTCTTTATATGTACAAAATCCTTGTAACTATATACTATAACTTTTGTTAAGATTATTTGTCCTAAATAATCTTCTATCAAAAAGTCATTTTTAATGTTTATTATCTCTAAATTGACTAATCCGAATCTGCGGATGTTAGAAGAACAGACTGTGAAACCACCCGAAACTTCAAGATCCCAAACATATCTAGCAGGAAAAGAATTAAGGTTAACTAACTCCACGCAAGAACTAAGACTTGCAGGTTGCTCACTTTCAACGCCACCCTAGCAAAGGACGACGGAAAGAATCAAACCACGAGATAGTACTAAACTTGACAGCTACAAAAGCATTCTTATTTAGCTGTAAAGTATATAAACAAGGGAACTGGTCCTTAAGCGTAATATCACCAATCCACACAATCGTCCAAAACAAAGAATCAAACCACGAGATAGTACTAAACTTGACAGCTACAAAAGCATTCTTATTTAGCTGTAAAGTATATAAACAAGGGAACTGGTCCTTAAGCGTAATATCACCAATCCACACAATCGTCCAAAACAAAGAATCAACACCATTTCCAATCAACTTCTTACATTTAAATTTTGATTACAAATTTGATATGGTTAAGACTCATGATTGTGATAATTCTCTTTTAGGAACTATTATTATTTGTGATTATATCACGTACCAGAGATCAATATCTAGTTTATATGTTGTTCCGATTGTAATTCATGCGCTGAATTCACTTCCTAAATGAGTAAATGTTGAATCATCGATTAAATGTGTATGTGTTTTAGATCGTGTTGATTTACACAAGGAGAAATTTCGAAGCATTTGATTAAAAGATTCAATTGTGGTTGATTTTGTTTTATATAAAGAACAATTTCATAGATGCAGGTGAGCTTGTAGCCGACGGAGTTGCCAAATCAACCCTAATTTTCTTTAATTTTTTTATTAAAAAGGTCAAATCATCAAAGGTGACTAGGCAAGTCAACAAGTCGTATGGTCAAAGCTTGGCTTAAGTTGGTTATGTGGTTTTATTAACCGGTTAAAAAAGGTTAACGGGACTAAATGGACATGTGACTAAATATATTGTTCTCTCAAAAGGCTAGAAAATAATTTTAGTGACTGAATACGTAAAGTCGTAATACATAGTAGGGCTAATGTGTCATTTTTCCTTATCATAATTATAAAACCATAATATTATATTCAAATATTTGAATAAATAGATCTTATCTTATTATATTTGATTAGCAGGGCTGAAGGCTACATTTCAAAGGCCGTGGGCAATTTAGTAATTTTAAGCCCAAAAAACTTATAAATTATAAAAATTACATAAATATGTTTTATATTTTTTTCTCTTTATAAAACTAACAACTTTTTTCCATTACCGTAAAATAAACCATTCCATTTCTTTCGGAATTCAATCGTACCAAACATCATCTTTAATTCAATTTAAATGGAATCCTTATAGCAAAACTAAAAGCCCATAACAACCAATATCATATCAACACAGTTTAAATTGAAAGATTTAACCAAAAATGTTGCAAGAGTGTATTAAATTACAAAGATGATAAATCCAACAATTTTGATAAATAAGACAAACTGCAAATTGCACAACTCCTTTTTTACATATAGAAATAAAATTTGTTAGCAAGGAGTAAGCTCAGTTAATTTGTTAGCAAGGAGTAAGCTCAGCTACCAATGTAGACAACTTGAGGAGAAAATCAAGTTGACTACAATGCCTTTTTCAAAAATCGATAGGCCATATACATGTCACAGAAATGTCATGGAGTGTGTAATCTTGTTTCAAAAGAAAATGAAAGTTGAAATGAGCATACTTGACTTTAAAAGCTCAAAAATGTGCCTCTTTTGTGTGATGTGGAAACTACAACTTTAAAGAACGAAGAATAAGAATCACATGTAAAGCGATGGGTTCAACGATCGTTTGTATCACTTTTGAGGGTTGAACAAATCACCTTTAAGCTTCGAATTTCCAAAAATAAAAGTGGATTACTCGCAAAAAAGAATTGTGATTTTCAAAACCTTGGATAATTCTTATTTATGAACACATTAGACGAAAGACAGGGGATGCGAATCAATCAAGTCTCATCATTTTTGCAACTTGCTTGCGTATGATTAAGAAAACGAGAACCGAGGAAGGGAAATGAATCATCTCACTGTGTCGGCAACAACAGATTCAACCTTTAGTTATATATTATCCTAAAACTTGTTGGCCCTCTAGATACTATATCCATGTTCAGCTAAACCTTTTGAACCCTCAAAGGGCCGGCCTTGATGATTAGTAGACATGGATTTTCAAAATCCTTTTATAAAAATTGACAGATTATTAAATGTGACCCTATAAGCCAAAAACGATACAAAACTCAATATGATTAGTTTGTAGCAAGATCAAACATAAGATTGTAGGATATTAAGATCCGCCCTACTGACTCCGACACAACCACCTTCCACAACAAACGTCTAATTTATGGAAAGAGTTTGATGAAGATATGTACAAATCGTTCTTTTACAAATGGTTCTAAGGATTAATTTGTTCCCGCATTGTCATCTTTACCAGGCCACCACACCACCATCTCCCTAATCAGCCACCAACACCATTTTCATTACCTGTAATCAATCGGATTTCAAGGAACCTATGCACTTCTTTTAGAGAGAGGGGGTTGTATTTGATTCAGTTAGAACGTTAGTGAGCAATTTTCACATAGTTGTCAATATATATAATATATCAATCTTTTTAAACCCGGATAAGCCCGGTTAGTGCAGGATTTTGTGTATTTATGATCGAAATGGACCGTTAAAAGCCCAGGTTGAAACAAAAATCTAGACTCTGGGCTTCCAGCCTTGGGCTTCAAAAAGTAGACTCTGAGTTTGATCTTGGGCTTCCATCTCTGTTTTATATCCCATGCAAACTCATGTTCTTTTCTTAATCCAAAGTCGCCCCAAATCTCAAGATTCCCCGTTAATCAATCAAATAAACAACAATATCCAATTAATTACTGCATTTCTAACTTCTAGTTGTAGCCATGAAGCCCAACATTAAAAGCTTTAAAAAATTGCCCACCTTGGATTCAGATAATTAATATTTGTGACAAATCGATCCTTCTGTCCACACACACACAAAAAAAAAAGTTATATAAATATAAACAAATTTAAAATTAGGAGTTCTTTTTTTTACAAGTGCAATAGCTGGGACCAAACCTAATTAAGAAAAAAGGGCTAAATATTTTCCTAAATGTCTAACGAGTATAACAAATGATCCATTCTAAACATACAAATATAAAACGTTACATAACAGACTGATTTTACTTTTGACATTGTCAAATAAGTTCACAACACCGAGTCAACTAAACATTGTAATATTGTAATATATTGTTATTAATCCCAAAAAAACAATATATTAAATATCTCAAGAAACTACAATGTCATTAGAAAATAAAACAAACATCTCAAAAACCCTTGATAAGTAATTAGGGGAAGAACGTGGAAAAGAAAAAAAAAAACAATGTTTTATAAACAATAATGAAATATTATCTAGGCAGCTATGCAGACAAGACTATTGACGTAAGGAAACAACTTACTTTTAAAATACCGTTGGAGAAACCAGGGGCCCTCGACCCTTCGATCTTTGACATGATAGACAAAAAGACTTTCGTACCATTGAGACCTCTTCAAAATCACAGCAACCACATCATCACATGAATTACCCAAAATTTCGCATTTGACCACCTTCTTATTACCACTTTCAACAATAACATCATCACAAGGAACACCAAAAGTGATGGTGTTTTTCAATGTCATTAAACCACCACCATGATGAACATTTAATACGAACTCTTTGTCTGAATGACGATAATACCCTTTGACATAACATATCTCTCCATGTACCTTCGACAACACACCACCAAATACAGGGAGTGTTTGAATACTGTAGATCTTGTTTTTCATATCAAAGGCTAACAATTTGCCACCTGTCGTTTCCCAGTAAACAACTCCATTTACGAAAATGCCATCGGTTTTTATATCAGATTCATTCAAATCCGTACATATCTCATCACAAATCCTCCATGATTTTGTCTTTGAATCATATATGTCAAAATACAAAATGGGTTCCTCACCTGGTATAGAGAATGGACATATAACTTGATAATATGGCTCAAACTCTAAAGAAGAAGGTTCAAAGGCGAGCACACTTTTTGGTTCTTTTCCATGGTAGAAGCTATATTTTGGAAGCTCAATCCACTGTTTGTTTGCAGGGTTACAAACGTAATTTTCATCATCTTCAAAAGATTGGCAAAGAAGCAACCCGTTGCATGAGCTTTTTATGAAAGCTTTTTTTGGGAGGAAAGATAAACAAGGGTAAGGAACCCCATAAGAGAAGTAGTCAAGAGAGATGAAGCAAGTAGTAGTTTTATCTTCATCTCGAAAAAAGCCTGAAGTTTGACTAAAATGTTGACTTTGGGAGTGTTTGAAGAATGGGCTTGATATCCATGAATCCCATTCTTTAGAGACAAGACGACACCTGGCTAATGATTTGGCGGGAAGGTAATGGAGGATGTAGGTTTTTGCTACTTCTTTTATCGGTGTGTCTTCATCATAATCCATGGTGCACTTTCTACCCTGTAATTGAAAACGAGTGATAATGAATATTCAGTAAAAGAAACGATTAACAAAACAAGGACAGGGGTATTACCGTAATTTTCTTACTATCAGCAAAATCCATGCCAGATACTTCTTCTTCTCCTTCATTATCATCTTCTTCTTCATTATTGCCATCATCTTTATTGCTTGAATCTTCGAACCCCGAGTGATCGTTTGTTGTAGTATTCAGATGTTCCATGTCCCCAGCATAATCATTAAAGTCGATCAATTCGTAAGATCCATCATCACTGTGAACTTCCTCCTGAAACTTCTTCATCATCAAAAACCTATCGATTGAAGGAGAAAAAAGTGGACAATGAGTGAATAAGAAATCGAAAACCAGTTATTTATCCAACACCATACATTACATACTTATAATGAAAAAAATGGTTGTTTATTCATCGAGAATTGAGAACAAATTCTACGGAAATCAATAAATCAAAGAGAAGAACGAAAACAGAGGATTTAATTTCATCGTCAAAAACAAAACCCTAGCAAATTCATGCATGTAGTGATACAGAATCTACAGATACAAGCAATCAGAGAAACTTTCGTATTGTTTTAATATAATCGTAAAGACGTTGAAGAAAACTTACAGATGAAAATGCGAATCGCTGTAAAACCTCGAAAACGGAAATCGCTCTGAAAACCTCTGTGAGAGAGAGAGAGAGAGAGAGAGAGAGAGGAGGAGGAGGGGTTTGCTCGTTACCTTTCGCAATTGTTTTCGCACAATTAATGCAATAATTAAATTATTTATAATAGTTTTTCGTAATCTTTCAATGTGTATCCAATATTCCCCTTCCCTATTTTACAGAATTATATGGAGTGTAAAGATTGGTATAATTCCGTATATCATATTACATTCCACATACAAGAAGGCATAAGATATCACGATAAATCAGAGATTAGATAAGTACAAGGAAATTCAAATCTTTATCTTGAATATACACAACAATTTCTCTAATAATATGTCGGCTAATATAAGGATTAATGAACAAGTATATGTCAAAAAACAACAGCATCAAACATCTCAAGAAATATCATAAAGAAGCCATGGCCTTTCAAAAAGACAATTCTGCCCTTCAGACTTCTCCAACACGAAAGCTACAACATCATCACAAGAATTACCCAAAACCCTGCAATCAACCATCTCACCATGTCAACACCATCAAAAGGAACATCAAAACTAATCTTCTCCACAATAAACGTCCAATACATTATACACACATTCTGACAGAATGACAATAATACCCTTTGACATAGCACAACTCTCCATTTACCTTCGAGAAAGCACCATCAACTGGAAGTGTCTGAAATCCCGTAATCTCATTCTTCCAATCAAATCGCAACATCTCGCCACCTGTCCGTTCCCAGTAAACAACTCGATCCATTTACAAAAAATGCCATCGATCATTTTTATATCCAAATCCACACATATATCATATAATAGATGTCCTCCAAGATTTTGTCTTTGAATAATAGGAGTATATGTCAAAATACAAAATAGGAATGCGTCCCTCATTAATTTGGATTAGAAAACGGGAATATAACTTGATAACATGGCTCAAAGCTTAAAGAAGAAGGTTCAAAAGCAAGCATAATTTTTGGTTCTTTTTCCATGCAAGTAGTAACTAGAATTTTGGCAGCTCATCCCCTCTTTGTTTGCAGGGTTAAATGCGTAAAATTAATTTTTATCATCATATGATTTGCAAAAAAGCCACCCGTTGCAAGAGCTGTTTATGAATACTTTTTGTGGGAGGAAATATAAAGAAGGGTTAGGAACACTAGAAGAGTTGTCTAAGAGATGAAACAAATAAGTCCCCTTTCAGCTTGAAAGAGAAAGAGATGTTTGACTGAAATATTGACTTTGGGTGTGGGCAAAAAATGGGCTCGATATATATTCGAGTTTTTTTTTGTAAAAGTAGGCTGTTTGCAAAACCTTTTGTAAAAATAGGATTCTTTTAAAATGATTAGTAAAAATGGGGTTTTTTATATTTGGGTCCCATCGAACATATATAACTGATTTCATTAATTTCAAAATGGACCTTCAATTATCGTTTTTAATCATTTAACTCATATTTGATTTTTTTCTTTTAATTTTAATTTAGCACCTTAATAAAAATAAAATATAATATCTTAAAAATAAAATTTTATATCAAATTAAATACAACAGAAAATATTATTTTAGTTTAAAGTTTAGTATTGTATTTTACACAAATTGTTTTTACACCAAATTTGATTTTAATTTATATTATATTTTACACCATTTTTTTTGTTTACTAACATATAAATGTGCTTGAATTTGGGTAGTTTCAAATATATTATAAAATCAATTAATTATTTTCAATAAGATATATTATTAAGTAGATTGTTTTTTAATGACACATATACTACATCTAAAGTATTTTTAATATAAGGGACTTAAACTCTCTGATATAAAAGTTTATCATCTTTTTTTTTATATAAATATTCACACGTACTTTGTTACTTCTGGAGAAACTACAGAGAAGATAATCCAAATCAAAGCCTGACTCCAAGCATTGTGTGACCGACAAATGAGTTACGCTGACAAACGACGAAAACCTCTAGAGTTCCAAGTCGGAGATCGAGTGCTATTAAAGGTCTCTCCCTGGAAAGGGATGATCCATTTTGGGAAACGAGGAAAGTTAAACCCGCGATACATCGGACCGTTCGAGATTCTTGCCCGAATTGGTCCGGTGGCCTATAAGTTGCAGCTACCTCCGAAGCTCAGCAACGTACACCCCGTGTTCCACGTATCAAATTTGAAAAAGTGCTTAACAGATGAAACCCTTGTCATTCCTCTAGAAGAGATCGAGATAAACGAGAATCTCCTGTTCGTCGAAGAAACGGTCGAGATAATGGATAGGGAAGTGAAGCGCACGAAACAGAGTCGCATTCCGATTGTGAAGGTTCGATGGAACGCTAAGCGTGGACCGGAATTCACTTGGGAACACGAAGACCAGATGAAGCAGAAGTACCCTCACTTATTCTCTCATTCATGATCCTACCTTTCAAAAGAATTCCGGGACGAAATTCCCTCTAACGGGGGGATGATGTAACAGCTAGCATTTTTAGCTAGGAAATTTTGTCCTCATGTAAACATCAACTATTGTAAGACTTGTACTAACACGTTAAAGTTTACACTATGGTTCCTAATGAACCATGTATTGTTATAATACAAAGCATATATATATATATATATATATATATATATATATATATATATATATATATCTCCCAAATCTCTCTATGTATCTCAAATCTCTCTTAAATCTCTCTATATATTTCAAATCTCTCCCAAATCTCTCTATGTATCTCAAATCTCTCTCAAATCTCTCTATGTATCTCCCTTAGTCGAAACTAACTCAAAACGAAAGGAGAAAACTCGAAAGAACAAGCCCATTCCGGAATATACTATTCATTCTCAGAGCCTCTCTTCTTAGTTCGGAACCTCCTGATCTCAGAACTTCTAAGTGACTCCGGAAACCCCCCCTTCTTACCATCCTGGAGCCTCTGACTTCAGACCTTCTAAAGGGACCGGACAATCTCGCACTTCGGACCGGAAGCCTTCGCTGCCTCGGAACCCTCGCAGCCTCGGAAGGAAACGACTCTGGACTTAAGCTGACTTCGCAACCCTCGAGTTCGGAAGCTGCTGTGCGATTCCGGAACCTGAAAAGGGATTTCGGAACTCATGGTTTGACTCCGGAACCTGAAAAGAGACTTCAGAATTCACCATTTGACTCCGGATTTTAGACCGTCTCGAACCATTTCGTCATTTTAAGATATTTTGACGTCGGAAATCCCCCCCAAACTCTTGTTTTTCATAACTTAGACCCCTTAGACCCCTATTTTATGCCAAATTTGAATATTTAAAACATATTTACATAAAATAATATTTAATATTTATAAAGATATTATTTTAAATCATTGATATGAATAAGACAATGATATTATTTTAAATCATAAAGTGATAAGAGGGTTTGACTTTATGATTTGATGTAATCCCCCATTCTCATTGCAATTCACAGTAACCCATGCATTGCCCATCAAATAACAATGTTTTAAACCTTCAGATTTCCAAGCACATATCTCCCTTTTATCCCTTAAAACAACGACAGTAAGAGAACTTTAAACTCCACCATTTCTCTCACTTCTCTCATATTCTCTACAATACTTCTCTCAATAGTAAGAGCAATAACTTCTTAAGTTCTCCTTAGAGTTTTAAGTAAGTTATTCCATTTATCTAGTATTTTATATAATTTTCAAGATAAATTCACATTATTTCACCCATAATGATATGTGAGAAAAACTCTTAGGACAACATTCCTTCCAAGGAAGTTCCTCAACTCGTCCAAAAGTTTAGACTTGAGATCTTCACACCATCACTCCAATCATCCCGTAAACCAACTCAATGTGAGCTTCATACCCTTATTTTCGAGCTTTTCATTGTTTTTGGGGGAGGATACAAGTCAAAGCCTTGTTTAAGTCTTGATATGTTTGCTTGTTATGCATGTATGCTAAGTTATATGTGCTAAACTTACAAATACTCCATATGATATTGTCCAAGAACTCGAAATCTTGTGCATGTCTCAAGAGCTTGAACCATATTTTACAAATTGTGTATGGAACCAAGAACTAGTATGTTACAAAAATATAAGTCACTAAGTTTTATGACAAAAACCATAAGGATTGCTTCAAAATTTGCTTAAACAAGTTGTTGGACAAAATATTTTGGAAGTGGTTAAAATTATGGAAATATCGATATTACTGGGTCATTTTTGACAAACATGATTCAAAGTGGATTATTTTTAACAAACTAAAACGATATATCTAGTTAACGAGTACAACTATTGTTATTTATTTGATAAATAACGGATATCAATGATTTACACAAATATCTGTTAGTATTCTACTCAGACGCATCTTCGCTGTACCTATATATATAATAGTGTACGTTTAAAGTCCTGTAAGAGTTATAACCAGAGTCTCCTGGAGAGAGAGCGGGAATTTGTGTATAGATCTATACGGCGTTGACACCCCGCACCTTCGCTGTTCGCTACAGCTAGACCGGCCAGTCTAGGGTGACAAATGTCTTAAACGAAACCGACGTCTGAAGAACATTAGGACAGTCACTCCGTCATATTAGTATGGTTATAACGACTCTCTTAGAATATAACAGTATTATTTAGAAATTTACGCAAGTTACACCTTTCGTATATAGAGAACTATTGTTTGGATACGTTAAACGAAGCTTTTACCACACAAGTCTTAGGGTTTTTAAGACTACTATTTGTACAGCAGAAAATATAGGATTTTCTGGGGAAAACGATTTTATATGATTTTGAAAACGATAAACTAAAACACACATGCAACTATACTTGATTGGAAACAAGACTCACAACTATTTTGACAAGAAAATATTGGATTTTCTGGTTTCCAATTATCACAGATTTTTATACAAAATGCTTATGAACTCACCAACATATTTTATGTTGACGTTTTTCAAACGACTTGTATTCTCAGGAAATCAGTAAGCAGGTTAGTGGAAGGCGGATGCAAAATTATTTTTGATGTAGTTTGGAATTTACTCAATATTGTCTCTTTTGTGTAATTCAAGAACATAAACATGATGTAAAACAATGCAAGTTTGATATCTTTATGTATGATGTTTGGATTTGCTATGTTTCATTGATATTCAATTGTTATGATACTGCACAATGACGTCACCCGCCTCCGGACGTTTCTGTCGTTCTGGTTCCGGGGTGTGACAAAACAGTTCAGGATAATGCTCTCGCATCTCCGCCTCTGGTTCCCAGGTCCACTCGGAGCCTTTCCGATGTTGTCACTGAACCTTTACCAAAGGTATCTCCTTGTTGTGCAAATATACATCTTCCTTTCCACTAACTCTACCAGTCTCTCAACCTAATTCAGGCGCTCATCAACCTGAATATCATCGAAGGGGACCACTGCCTCATCGTCCAACATGCACTTCCGCAACTGCAAAACATGGAAAGTGTTGTGCATCTCACTCGGAAAATCCAACCGGTAGGCCACCATGCCTACCTGGAGATCACTCGGAACGGTCCAATATACCGGGGACCCAATTTTCCCCTCTTCCTGAAGTGTATCACACCCTTCTAGGGTGAGACCTTCATTAGTACCATATCGCCGACCTGAAATTCCAACTTTGATCGGCGTCGGTCGGCATAACACTTTTGCCGACTCTGAGTTGTCTGTAATCTCTGTCTAATCTATTAAAGAGCTATGTGGTCTAAAGGACTACCCCAGTCCTTCCCATAACTCTGTGACCAACCTCCCCCCAAAAAATGGGGGTACGACACCTCCAACCAAACATGAGCTCAAAAGGCGAGGCATCGATGTTGGAGTGATAGTCGTTGTTGTAGGTGAACTCCACAAGAGGTAGGTAGGAATCCCAACTCCCACCAAAATCTATAACACAATCCCGCAACATATACTCAAGTGTCTGGATGTTCTGCTCACTCTGGTCGTCAGTCTGCGGATGATAAGCATTGCTAAAATGTAGCTTCGTGCCCAGTTCCTCGTGGAACTTCTGCCAAAATTGGGAAGTGAACTGAACATCTCGGTCTGATACAATGGAGACCGGAACCCCATGATAAGCAAAAATCTTCTGAACATACACACCGGCCAACTTTTCAGCTGAGGAGCTCTCCCGGATGGCCAAAAAGTGGACACTCTTGGTCAATCGATCCATGCTGACCCATATAGCATCAAAACCCTTGGCAATATTTGATAACTTGGTAATAAAATCCATGGTTATATGTTCCCACTTCCACATGGGAACCTCCAAAGGATGCAGCTCGCCATGTGGCCTCTGATGCTCAGTTTTGACCATCCTACAGGTCAAGCATCTCTCAACATACCAGGTTATCTCCCTCTTCATACACGACCACCAATAACTTAAGATCAAATCTCGATACATCTTGGTGGCTCTCGGGTGTATAGAAAAGTGATACTTATGAGCCTCCTCCTACACTATCTGCCTGATCCCACTAAAAACTAGAACCCAAACCCAACCACACCGGGTCAACAACCCCCGAATATCGATGACAAACCTATCGATCTCGCCCTTGATCCTCTCCTGATTCCAGTTCTCCTCTTAACTCCCTCTGCGTGTGCCTCTCTGATCAAATCCAAAAGTAGGGAATCAACGGATATCCTCATACACATATCCATAGCTGAAGATTTAGCCAACTTGCAGCTCAAGGCATCCGCTACCACATTCGCTTTACTCGGATGGTAAAGGATCTTGCATTCATAATCCTTGACGACGTCCAGTCACCTACGCTGCCTCATGTTCAGGTTCGGCTGGTCCATAAGATATCACAAACTCTTCTGATCCGTGTAAACGATACAATGGACCCCATATAGATAATGTCTCAAAATCTTGAGGGAAAATACCACTGCCCCCAACTCCAGGTCATGAGTAGGATATTGTGCCTCATGCGACTTCAGCTGCCAAGAAGCATAAGCAATCACTCGACCCCTCTGCATAAGGACTGCCCACAAACAAGTGATGGATGCATCACAAAATACCATGAAATCCTCGACACCCTCTGGAAGGGTCAACACCGGGGCCTCACATAACCTCTGTCGTAGTGTCTGAAATGTCGTCTGCTACTCAGGCCTCCATCATAAATCCACTCCCTTCCTCGTCAGACGAGTGAGTGGTACAGCAATCTTGGAGAAATCCTAGATAAATCTCCGATAATATCCCACCAAACCCAAGAAACTCTTGATATCTGAGGGAGATTCTGGAACCTCCCACTACATCACAACCTCGATCTTGGCCGGATCGACCAAAATCTCGTCTTGGTTAATGAGATGTCCCAGGAACTGGACCTCTCGTAACCAAAACTCACACTTCGAGAACTTGACATACAACTGTTCTCGCCTCAATACTCCTAAAATCTCTTGAAGGTGCTCCTCGCGCTGCTCTCTAATCTTGGAATATACCAAGATATCATCAATGAACACAATGACTGATCAGTCGAGCATCGGCCTGCATACCCGATTCATCAAATCCATAAACATTGTAGGCGCATTGGTGAGCCCAATTGGCATCACCACGAACTCGTAATGCCCATAACGACTCCGGATCGTGGTCTTCTCCACGTCTGCCTCTCTCACCCTCACCTAATGATACCCCTGATGGGTTTTGAGCATTCTAACACTCCTAAAGTGTACATGCAATCCTAGAAACCTTGGATCTATGTTTTACTAAGATACATGCAAATTTGATTTTTCCAAGGTTCTTAACCTAACTAGCATGGCATGGGGAACTTGAAACATAAAAGCTAGTAGAAGAACATACCTTTCTTGTTGCTTGGATTCCTTGAGAACTTTGTGAGCCTAACACCCCAAATGTGATGCCTCAAGTGTTTCACACAACACCACAACTCTTTGAATAACTTTGAGAGAAGTACACACACTCAAAATCGGCTAGCCCTCTTGTTCTACACTTAGTGCCAATTTTGGTAGCCCATGGGGTCCTTTTATAGTTGTGTCACAAGTAGGGTTACACCATGTAAACCCTAATTGACATGGCTTTTCATTTCCTTCATGATCCATGGGTTTTAACCTCCATGGGCCATCCATGGAGCACCCCATGGGTTTTAGCCCAATCCAATAAACCATGGATCGTTAGCCCACTATATAAGAATGAATGATTTACACAATCAACCCCATATATTTAATTAGTCTCTTTTTGACCACAAAAATTAATTCCAAATTAATTCTTGATCAATACTAATTAAATAATATTATTAATATATTAGAACTTTTAATATATTAATAAGCCATAAGTTTCCTTTTTCTCATTTTGTCTATCCAAGTGTCATGATGCCATGCAACCCAAATGGACCATGCCAACCGGGTCAAGTACATATCAGAAATAGTTATGGACTTAGATACCTTATCGAACAGTCTCCCACTTGGATAAGTCTAATAACTATAACTACAAGTAAGACTTCAGGAACCGATTAGCAATCGTAGCTCTTTCAAAGTCTCGCGGAACTAAGATGGCGTGCCATTTAAGATAAGTGATCATATAATCCTCTGCTCTCAAGATATCAGCCAGACAAATACATGGAACAATGTCGTACTTACTGTCTAGCAGTTTGTTTCCCGATTTCCGATTTGTTTGACATAGAACTTAATCGAACACATCAATTTAGTTCTGACCGGGCCCGATGCATAGGTCAAAACAAAATCATCGAGGGGCCCTGATATCGCTTTTAATCCTCCAAGGACTAAAAGGAACAGATAAACTTCGACTCATATGCTTGTTCTACTACTTGTTGAATCATACACAAAGGTACGTTTTCTAACATCGAGTTACCAATGCGTTTTCGTACAATCAATGTATAACCAACTCATAGTCAACAACTCATATCTCTAGGTTTGAAGATTTATATGATATTACCGTCTCACGATCACTCGAGATAAATTCCATGAAGTGATACAAGTGAGCGTGGGTTGAATCCAATACTCGAATCACTATTCCAGGAGTACTCATGAACACTACAGCCCCTTTGTCCCAGACAAACTGCAGACCCTTCATGACAGTCTTGGCTCATTACCTACTTCCAAAGTATGATTGACTGTGGATGGTTTGAATAATATGATATATCATAACATAATTATTCTGGAAGTCAAAACATGCAAAAATGAAATGATAGTAAACGATTAACAGAAGATATCAGCACTTTACTTATAAATAAACAACAACTTTTATTTATCATCAAATGTCAATTACACTTTACAAATTTCAAAAGCTATCTAATTTCTAAAACTAATATCATCCTTTAGCCCAATGCGCCTCGCATGCTGAAGATGCTTAACCCTACCCAGTCCCTTCGTGAGGGGATTTGCTGGGTTCTCATCCGATGATACCCTCTTTGCCACGAGGAGTCCTTCTTATATTCGATGTCTAATGAAATGGTATTTTCTGTCGATGTGTCTAGATCTCCCGTGATCCCTTGGTTCCTTCGCTAAGGCAACTACACTTTCACTATCACAGAAAATCTCCATAGGCTCCTTTATAGCTGGTACTACTCCAAGGTCTCCAATGAAGTTTTTCAGCCATATTGCCTCCTTTGCTGCCTTGCTTGCTGCTATGTACTCTGATTCGCAAGTTGAATCAGCCACCATCTCTTGCTTGGAACTTTTCCAAATAATTGCTCCTCCGTTTAAGGTAAAGACCCAGCCTGACTGAGAGCGGAAATTATCCCTATCAGTATGGAAGCTAGCATCACTATACCCGACTACTCTCAAGTCATCACTCCCACCGAGGGTAAGGACCCAGTCCTTAGTCATCTGCAGGTACTTGAGAATGTTCTTTACCGCAGTCCAGTGAGCCTTGCCAGGGTTCCCCTGATATATGCTGACCATGCTCAAAGCAAAGGCCACATCAGGACGAGTACAAGTCATAGCATACATGATCGAGCCTACAGCGAAAGCATACGGTACTCGACTCATCTCAGCTATCTCAGCCTCTGTACTCGGGCTCTGAGTCTTACTCAATCTGGCGTTACTCTGGATCGGTAACTCTCCTTTCTTGGAATCCTGCATGTTGAACCTATTCAACACCTTATCCAATTAGGTACTTTGACTAAGTCCAATTAGTCTCTTACTCTTGTCTCTCAAAATCCTTATCCCTAGGATATAGGCAGCTTCTCCAAGGTCCTTCATAGCGAAACACTTCCCAAGCCAGGACTTCACCTCCTGCAGAGTTGGGATGTCATTTCCTATGAGTAGTATGTCATCCACATACAGTACCAAAAAGCTAACTATACTCCCACTAGCCTTGACATATATACAGGACTCATCTTCGCTCCTCGAAAAACCAAACTCTTTGACTTTCTCATCGAAACAAATATTCCATCTGCGAGGTACTTGTTTCCATCCATAGATGGATTTCTCAAGCTTACACACTCTATTAGGGTACTCTGCGCTGACAAAACCCTCTAGCTGACTTATGTAAACATCCTCAGCCAACTTTCCATTAAGGAAAGCGGTTTTGACATCCATTTGCCATATTTCATAATCATGAAATGCAACAATGGCTAGCATAACCCTAATAGACTTAATCTTCGCTACTGGTGAAAAGGTCTCATCATAATCAACTCCCGGAGTTTGAGAAAAGCCCTTTGCAACCAGTCGCGCATTATAAGTGTGTACATTACCATCCATGTCGGTCTTCTTCTTGAAGATCCATTTGCACCCGACTGTCTTACGACCTGGTACATTGTCAACCAAGTTCCAAACTTGATTGCCATACATGGATTGTATCTCGCTGTCCATTGTCTCTTTCTATTTAGCAGACTCGGGGCCTGCCATGGCTTCCGTGTAGCTGTTAGGTTCATCCAAACTTACAAGTGTACTATCACTGATAAGTGTATCACCTTCCGCAGTAATATGGAAACCATAGTAATTCTCAGGTGCATTCCTAACTCTCGTGGAACGCCTCAGAGGTACAGACTCGTCAGTTGGATCAACAGGAGTTTCCTCCTCAGGTTGATTGCTAGGGTTTGAGGTTCCTTCACCACTTGAGTCTTGAATTTCTTCATGGTCAATTTGCCTCCCACTGTTTCCTTGGCTTATGAACTCTCTCCCTCTCTCTTGCGAAAGACTCATCTCCTTGCCACAAAGACCACATTATCACTGGGTCTATAGAAGAGGTAACCAAAGGATTTCTGTGGGTAGTCAATGAAAATACACCGCTTACTTCGAGGTTCGAGCTTATCGTGAGTCTCGCGCCTCATGAAAGCCTCGCAACCCCAAATCTTGATGTGGTCCAAATTGGGAACTTTCCCAGTTCACATCTCGTGAGGTGTTTTGGCAACCTTTTTGGTAGGGACTAGATTAAGGATATGGGCGGCAGTCTCTAAGGCATACCCCCAAAATGAGATTGGTAGCGAAGCTCGACTCATCATGGAACGAACCATGTCCAACAAGGTTCGATTACGCCTCTCAACCACACCATTAAGCTGTGGTGTTCTGGGAGGTGTCAATTGTGAGACAATCCCACATTCCTTAAGATAGTCAATGAACTCTGTACTAAGATACTCACCACCTCGATCGGATCAAAGCATCTTAATGTTCCTGCCCAGCTGATTCTCCACTTCCTGTTTAAACTCTTTGAACTTTTCAAAGGTTTCTGACATATGCTTGATTAAGTAGACATAACCATATCTACTGTAATCATTAGTAAAAGTCACATAGAAGCGGTTAGCATCCCTTGTGGCGGTTCTGAAGGGTCCACACACATCTGTGTGTACAAGATCCAACAAACCTTCACCCCTAGCACAAGTACCAGTGAAGGGTGACTTTGTCATTTTTCCAAGTAAACAAGATTCACAACTATCATCCGACTTTAGGTCAAATGACTCCAAGACTCCATCCTTTTGGAGTTGGTCTATGCGTTTCTTGTTAACATGTCCAAGACGACAATGCCATACTGATGCTTTATCCAAGCTAGTGGAAGAATCGATACACAACACATTATTTCCTAGGTTATCTACAACCGACACAGTTTCGTATACACCATCACAAGGTAATGCTTTAAAATAAAGAACATTATTATAAAAGGCATTAATACCACCACATTCATTAACAAATGAAAAAGTAAATCCTTGTTTGTACAAACCGTGAAAGGAAATAATATTTATCGCCATTTCAGACGAGTAACAACATTTATTCAAATCTAATGTTAACCCACTACTTAGCAACAAAGAATAAACTCCAATCTTGGTGACAGGTGAAGCTTTCCTATTCTCCATGATTAAGTTTATCTTCCCATGCTCCACATTCTAACTTCTTCTTAGTCCCTTCAAATCAGAACCTATGTGAATACCACAACCTGTATCAAGGACCCAAGAATTAGAATAGGGTGAGTTATTAGACAATATAGTGTAAATACCTGCATGGTTGGGTTTTACTTTCCCATCCTTAACATCTTGCAAGTACTTTGGGCAGTTTCGCTTCCAGTGCGCCTTTTCATGGCAATAGAAGCATTCAACCTCTTTAGGGTTGGCAGAAGGAGTGACAAAACCACTTTTGGTTCTACTTGAAGAGGATCCATCAAGGGACTTTCCCTTGGTACCCTTCGAAGGGCTCTTCCTCTTCTTCCCTTTACCTTGCCCGATAGCCAGAACAGGGGCAGTGATAGGAGTAGAAGTAGTAACAACCTATATACCTTTAAGACCACTTTTGACGGTCTTCAAAAGTCCTTGAAGTTTGCTGAGTGTGACCTCCTACTTGTTCATATGTAGGTCATCCGGAATTGATCATAATAAGGAGGCAAGGAGTGCAATATGATGTCAATTTCCAACTCCTCGGGGAAGTTCACATTCAACTTCATCAGACGGTCCACAAACCTTTGCATTTTCTGCATGTGGCCTGTGATGGGTTCACCATCTTTCATTCGGGTTGTTATCATGGAGGATATTATTTCATATCGCTCTTGACGAGCACTCTGATGGTGTCTTTCCATCAGATGCTGGTGCATCTCAAAAGGATAAAAGTCCTCATAGGACTTTTGGAGCTCGACTGTCATCGTGGCCAGCATGATACATGCCACTTTACTGGCATCTCTCTCATGAGTATTGAAGTCAGCGATCTCCTCGGGAGTAGCAGAAGACTCATCAAGTTCCTTCAGCTCCTTGTCAAGGACATATTCCTTGTCCTCATAGCGAGTGACCATCCTTATGTTCCTAATCCAATCATTGAAATTAGTCCCATCAAAGATGACTCTCCCACAGAGGTTCATGAGAGAGAAGGAGCCGGTAGGGTTTGAGCCAGAAGCAGCATTGTTGGAAGACATCTAAAAAGAAGAAAGACAAGTTTAGATTAGATATAAAGATAGTCCTTAATAAGACACCCAAATGTAATATTAAGGCTAGGACCCAACACAATATTTTATAACTTAGAAGAGGGATGCCGTAATCCAAGCTATAAAATATTTGAAGGTAGGTGAATGAAGATTCACCAATTTCCACCATGAAAACGAAATGTATTATTAAGTTTTAATTGGTTTTTGAAACTCCTAGATTCTTTTGAGATTCATTGAACTTTTCAATGGCATGTTTCAATCTCGATTGTGCCCTTCAAGTTTTGTGACTGGGATGTCGAGGATCACAAAACAAGGTGTGAATAACCATGTGAATTTACTTGGTACTCTTAATGTTTATCACCTAATCGATGTGCCGGTTAACCACACGCGCTCCACCGATCTATGATAAACCTTAAGCCACCCTTTGCCAACATTGTTAAATCCAAGTTAGTGTGCCGGTTAACCACACACGCTCCACTAATGACTTAAGCAAGGTGCAAAGTGTAATTTCATGGGTTAGCACCAAATTCATATTTTGCTAAAGTAACTAAGATTGGGAATTTATAAAAAAACATTTAGTTACTTTATAATCATTATACTTTTAATGAGAATTAAAGTCATTGTCCTACCCGTTCGGCTAACGACCCTCCACCAGTCAAGGTAGCAGTGGGTGAGAGTGGACACCCATTAAGCTGTCATTTTATAGGCAACAACCTTATACCCCCCTTATAGAACGGCTTCATGAATGAGGCCTACTAACGGTAAAACGACTTGATCTTATACATACATATATATATATATATATATATATATATATATATATATATATATATATATATATTATTAACTTATAATACTATAAAGTATAAGGGTTGAATTTTAACTTTTAAAATTCTAGGGGTTGGAACTAAAGTTTTCTAAAGTGACTTTACATGTTCCAAAACTTGAGGGCAAGTTTTGTAACTATTCAAAACTTTTCAACTTCCTAACTTATGAGTTAATGGTTTATTAAAATGAAGACTCTTCATTTTATGTAACCTATGTGTTCTTTAATGGATCTTAAAAGAAAAGACTTTTGGTAATCCATAACTTGAGGACAAATTACGGACTCCATTAAAAACATTTAGATCAAGAATTAAACTAACAAAAAATTTGCAAATAATTCCTATTATCTACCAAACTCATAAGTGTATGAACATTCATATCAAAAATTTCAAGAATCATATAAACACATATAAAACTTAAAATTTTGATAATAACCTCTGAAATTTGATTAGCATAATCATTACCACCTCAAAAACAGGTTTTATAAGTCCAAAACAGTTTAGTGTGATGATTCTAGTCTAATTCCATCTTAAAAATTCGAAAAAATGCAAACTGGGCCACCTACTCGTCGAGTGCATGAACCTACTCGACGAGTAGGATGAATTTATGCATGGACTCGTCGAGTCCCCCCATGGACTCGGCGGGTTCACTCAGCAGAATACATAATTTTCGATTTTCTTCAACAATTTGCATCAAGTATCAAGAAAACAAGCCTAGGCTCTGATACAACTGATGGGTTTTGAGCATTCTAACAATCCTAAAATGTACATGCAACCCTAGAAACCTTGGATCTATGTTTCACTAAGATACATGCAAATTTGATTTTTCCAAGGTTCTTAACCTAACTAGCATGGCATGGGGAACTTGAAACATAAAAGCTAGTAGAAGAACATACCTTTCTTGTTGCTTGGATTCCTTGAGAACTTTGTGAGCCTAGCACCCCAAATGTGATGCCTCAAGTGTTTCACACAACACCACAACTCTTGGAATAACTTTGAGAGAAGTACACACACTCAAAATCGGCTAGCCCTCTTGTTCTACACTTAGTGCTAATTTTGGTAGCCCATAGGGTCCTTTTATAGTTGTGTCACAAGTAGGGTTACACCATGTAAACCCAAATTGACATGGCTTTTCATTTCCTTCATGATCCATGGGTTTTAACCTCCATGGACCATCCATGGAGCACCCTATGGGTTTTAGCCCAATCCAATAAACCATGGATCATTAGCCCACTATATAAGAATGGATGATTTACACAATCAACCCCATATATTTAATTAGTCTCTTTTTGACCACAAAAACTGATTCCAAATTAATTATTGATCAATACTAATTAAATAATATTATTAATATATTAGAACTTATAATATATTAATAAATCATAAGTGTGCTTTTTCTCATTTTGTCTATCCAAGTGTCATGATGTCATGCAACCCAAATGGACCATGCCAACCGGGTTAAGTACATATCATAAATAGTTATGGACTTAGACACCTTATCCAACAACCCCAACCTCAAGTCGATCTTGGAGAACTAAGATGCACCCTGAAACTGATCAAACAGGTCGTGAATCCGTGAAAGGGGATAATGGTTCTTCACCATTAACTTGTTCAACTCCTGGTAATCAACGTTCATCCGGTGTGAACCATCCTTCTTCTTGACGAACATAATTGGCACTCCGCACGGCGAACTGCTCGATCTAATGAACTAATTGCCCAGCAGCTCCTGAAGCTAAGACGACAACTCTTGCATCTCAGGTGGTACCAAGCGGTATGGCTCCTTGGCAATCAGAGTCGCATCTGGCACTAGATCAATCCTAAACTCAACCTGCCTCTCGGGAGGCACACCAGGCAACTCCTCTGGAAACACATCAGCAAACTCCCTGAAAACTAGCACCTCTAAAACTGAAGTCTGATCCCCTACCCGAGTATCAACCACATAGGCAAGATAACCCATACACCCATGCTGAATATACTGTCGAGTCCTGGCTGCTGAACAAAACCCTAATCTAACCCCAGTACCCTCTCCGTAGATGCCCAGTTGTCCCCCACTTGGGGTTCGAAATATCACTCGTTTACCCTCGCAATCGATCATAGCACCAAACCTGCTCATCCAATCTATCCCAACTATCACGCCTACATCCCCTATAGGGATATGGATCAGATCAATTGGATAAGGCACCCTGAAGATCTCCAATACACAACCATAATACACTCTGGATGCAGAAACCCCATGTTTGTTGGCGATAGAAACCCGCAACGGACACTCCAACTCGCTAAGGGTCATACCAAAATCCCTACTAAAAGATCGAGACACGAAGGACAAACTCGCGCTCGAGTCAGAGAACACAAGAGCATGCAAAGAGTTCACTAAGAATGTATCTATTGGAAACATAAAGATCAACATACCATAAAATAATCGACAAAACAATAAATAGAAACATACCAGTCACGACATCTAGCATTTCCCTAGCCTCCTCGACGGTGAGCTGAAAAGCACGGCCCCGAGCCCTCGGGGGATCCGTCCTACCCTGGCATACATCGGTGATCCTCAAAGTTGTTGGTGCTTGAGCATGCACCGGTCCCACTGTGAGCAAAGGACAGTTGGCCTTAATATGGCCAACCTGCTTACAATGATAACAGATCCTGGTGTCCAGGAGCGGGAACATGATGGCGACAGTACTTGGCATAATGCCCATCCTTGCCACATTTGTGGCACCCAGAAGTAGATCGAAAATAACCCTCATGAACCTTGCCGCACTTGCCACAAGTGAGGCCCCTCTAACTCCTCGATCTCACATCACCGGCCTTGAACTACTTTGCCGTAGGCTACGACTGCACAGGGGCATGCCTCAGCTCCCTCATCTAGAGCTCCATCTCAATCTCACATCGCCTCGCGGCCTCTTATAACTCAATGAGTGAACCATATTGCTGAGTGGACACAAACTGGAAAATATTTCTCTTAAGTATGCTCAAGTACCTGGTCATTTGAGCTTGCTCAGAAGCAGCAAACTCAGGGCAAAACAACGCTCTCTCAGTGAACATCTTGGTGATATCAGTCACCGACTTTATCCCCTGCTTTAGGTCCAGATACTCCTGGGCTAATCTCTCTCTCTCTCTCTCTCTCTCTCTCCACCAAAGGGACGAATATCGAATGGAACATCTCAGACAGCTTCTCCTAAGATACATCAGCTCTCTGCTTTGGATTGTATGAACCCGTAACCAACCTCCACCAATCCTTCGCTCCAGACCGAAGAAGGATCAGAGTGCACTTGACCTTCTGGTCAGCTGGGCAGGAATATGTAAAGAGACATCACTGAACGTCAGACATCCACATCATGGATATGATCGGATCCTGGACTCCCTCAAACACTAAGGGCTTCGTATTGTCGAAGTCCTGGTATTGGAAGGCCATCCCCCTCCAATCCCTGCATCAGTGACGGCAGCGGTGGCTGCAGCAGCAGCAGCCTCAGACAGTGTAACGTATCGCTGATCAAAGAACTCCATCGTAGCGGTCTTGATAGACCCAAACAACTCTGGTATCTGCCCCCAGACAATATAAACAACCTTAGCATGAATCATCTTTATGACCTGATCCTTGGTCAACCCTAGCCTATCTTGGCCACTCGCTCCTAATCCGGATCCCCTCGTGAACACGATATTGAAAATAAACCAGAGAGATATTAGATGAAAATCATATCACACCATAGGAACCAATCCACATCAAAACCCTAGGGGTTGTGACTTCCCTGTTACGCGTACGGGTCCTGTGCTTCCAATAGTACGAGCCTATACTACCTTTTGCACCAACCTGTATTTGTCTCGGAAGATCATCACAACTACCCTAACAACACTCACTAGAACACGCATACACCCTATTCCCACTTCCTAGAGAAAGGCTAGACACCGCTCGACTGGTCGGTTGACTACACATAACTCATCCATGAAACTTCCACCAACCCTGCAGCACTCGTGTATGCTAATCATACATAACACTGGATCCTATAGACAGTTGAATACTTGATTCTACCCTAAGCCCACAACCAAACAAGGAATAGGAAATAAGGCTAAATCAAACATTCTCATGCTATAAAATCTTAGTTATGTATAATTTTGATGCATACACTAAGCAACTACAGTAATGATGTCAATTTCATATAAGGAAGAAACCCTAGGCTATCAGGCATCATATAATCAGTCAATTCTAGCATGCAATTCCTGAAGACCCCTAGTCTATCACTAGCATGTTGTTATATCATAACATAATATCAAATAATAGTGTGGTAACTTGGGGTCTACTTACTGGCTCCGATTGATCGTACACATCACATCCTTTCTTGATTATTTTTTAAAACAATTTTGAAAATCATTTTTAAAACTTTTGCACTTCCTTAGTTTGAGTCTGGATTCACAGGGATGTTCCTCCAATTCTCTCAAATAGAGGCTCTGATACCAACTTGTAACATCTAAAAAATCATAACAAATTTAAACTTTTTAAAACAACCCATTTACTGAAAAGAAGTGTTTACATAATGTGACATCCCCATTTTTCACGGCCAGAAAAGACCGATTATGTTTATGCTTTATAAAAATCAGAGTACGTCTTTTAATAAAAATGTTGCGGAATTTGTTCCCAGTAAAACATGATAAATACGTTATCAAGAATTTCCGAAGAAAAGTATTTTTATTCATTTTAAAACATTTGGGATGTCATCGTCAATACAGAAACATAAGCATAAACAGAACTTACATTCATTATCACTAGTGATTTATATCTCCTTAATCTCTCAGTGTAATGTGACTTCATATCCACACATGTGATATAAATAAACTGAGTGGGTCAGGTTGGGAAACCTGGTGAGTACATAGGGTTTTCAACCCAAAATAATATAATTATTATGTTTAAACATCAAACAATCAACCCAATTACCCATCCTCATTATCTTCTTTACACTTAAGGATCTACCCTAAGAATTAGCTATTCCTCGTTCATTCATTCCTAAGGATCATCCTAAGGAATCGGCACAAAATCCATCGTTGTCAGGGTTTACTCGACAGGCACTAAGTCGCATAGTCATCAGGGTTTAGGCACTAAGTCTCATAGTCGCCAGGGTTTATACAACATGCACTACGTCGCATAGTCGCCAGGGTTTAGGCGCTAAGTCTCATAGTCGCCATGGTTATCTCGTTTATCGACAGTATCGTTTCCGAGAATCCACTCGCAATACGTGTCAATGGGTTTTTAGAGTACAACTGGTGAATACACAGTTCAAATACACCTACAGGTTGCGAGCCTGCTAGTGTTCCACTAGACTGTCTAGAATAGTTTGTGGTTGTTATCCATACTCTGCTGAATGACGGGGCCAACACATGGGTAAAAGGCTTCTCTCATGGTTTACCTCTCACCCTTATCGGATGGTCTATATCACCTCTCATCATTTTGTTTTTGTCACACAACAACTATTTCATCTACCCATGTTTTACCCAACACATTTTGTAGATATAAAATACATATACAGTTTAAATCATTTAAAACATGTATAAAAATCTTTCACCCAACATAGACGGCAAGTATACAGACAATATGCACACGTAGCATGTAATTTATATTAAATACTTCATATCTATGTGTAAGATGAAAGTAACTATGCACTCACTTGTTAAGGTGGTGACTCTGCACTTGGACAGCACTTCGTTAAAACAATTTCCTTCGACAAAACCTAGTATCATTACCACTAGGGTTTAGTCTAATATTTACCGAGACTAATTAATAGTCTATCCATTATTATTATTATATAAGCGTTAAGCAACACTCTTATATAACTCATAATAATAGCCCACATAATTATTTTAAGGTCCTAATAATGTTACTATATTGAAATATAAGTTATACTAAAGATAGGGTAGGCGTAGCTCACTTACAGCGGGTTTTTCTCAAAATCGGGCTCCACCGAAGCAGAGTTTCTGAGCCGAGGGCTCTTCTTTTCGGAGCCGTCAGGCGCTCCGGGGCTTCCGCCTCGTGCTAGGGAGTTACCCTAGGCTTTGGGGGGTTAGGGAGGCTTAGAGAGAGGTTCTAGAGAGAGAAAGAAGGGTTTGAAGGTGTGAGGAAATGGCATGACCCGACACTTCTATTTATAGGGTGAAATCCTGATGGACTCGCCGAGTCAGTGGCCTGACTCGCCGATTCAGTGCCATGTGTCATCATCTGATGGCTTTCCTTGGAGAGAAAGCAATGGATGTGATCGCGCCACGTCACCCAAACTCGCACATCAGCCTCCCGACTTAGAAAAATCATAACTCTCGCATACAAGCTCCATTTTCGACGTTATTTTTTTCCACGTGTAGGTAAAAACAAGATCAACAACTTTCATTTAGACTCCGTCGGCTAATTGTCGACCGATCTTAAATTTAACAGTAGGAGGAGTTTAGGCTGTTAAATGACCGCGAAGAATTCGTAACTCCTTCATACGGACTCCGTTTTCGTCTATCTTTCTACCGTTGAGTTCCTATTAATGAGATCTTCAACTCTCATTTAGGTCGCGTAAGCCAAAAACCGCTCGAACTAAAATTCGAGTTTCGGGTCGTGCATTGCTATGCCAAATCTTAGAAAATTCATAACTTCCTCATACGAAATCAGATTTGGGCGTTCTTTTTTTGTATGTTCTCGGCTTAACGTATACTACAAATTTTGTTTAGATAACTAAGGCTAAAAAGTCCTTTATCAAAAATTCACTATTTATGCTTCCCGGTGTCGTGCCGGTTTTGTCGTAAAACTTCGACGAGCCATAACTTCTTCGTTATAACTCGGATTTCGGCGTTCTTTATATGTACGGAACCCTTGAGACATATTATACAACTCGGTTAAGATTATTTATTCTAAATAATCTTTTGTCGAAAAGTCGTTTTCGACCCCTATTATCTCTAAATTGACTAGCCCGGATCCACGGGCGTTACACATAATCATTGTTTTGAAAACATTATTCAAAATCTCCCAAGATCCAATCAATCATAAAACCAAGGATGTGTATGGTCATGCCTTCTCCTTGCCACGGTCATATGAAGTACCTAAAACAAAACCAAAACTGTAAGTCAATGCTTAGTGAGTTCCCCCAAAGTACCAACACATGAACATAACAAACAAGCATTTAAATATGAGCATCCAGCCTGACTGAACCGCCTTGCAGGGCCTACAGCCAATCCAAACCGCTTTACGGGCCTCCGGGTTGACCGAACCGCCTTGCAGGGCCTACAGCCTATCCGGTCGTCCCCAGGTGTCTTGGCCTACAGCACAAGGCGGGACCGCCTCAACCCAAACCAACATGTCGACATATGTAACAAACAAACATGAACACAAAGCTGGAAAATATAGATAATCATATGGATCTAATGTATCACAATAGCATAACAACATATGGTAACCAGGATATCAATCCAATGGGTCGACCTTGGTGTCTTCAACCCGTAAGTACAGTAAGGAAGACTCACCTCACAGCCTGAATGCAGTCTGAATAACTAGTAGCTCCGACAACCGGCTCAACCCAAATCCTAAGTGTGAAAACATTTCCATTCTAAATTAATAGCATTTCTCAAAAAATACCCTTGGTCAAAACTGGTCAAAATCAACAAGTCAACCGAGTCAACACATCCGAGTCAACTCAGCCGAGTTGACTCAGGCTTCGTACACGGGGCATACTGTAACATCCCAAAATTCAAGACCAAAAATTTCGTTTTGATTAATTATAAATCGCTTAATAAATTTTGCTCAATCATTTAATAGCATTCTTAATAAAACAATTATCAGAGTTTTAAATACCAAAGATCATCTAGTGCGGAAAACATGGTGTGATGCGCTGCGATCTCCCCGAGCTCCTTCCTTGGAAAAACATTAGTACCTGAAACAAATAGCTGAAAGCCGTAAGCACGAAGCTTAGTGAGTTCCCCAGATACCACATACCATACATATCAACTGATCCATACATGTCATACATAACAATGAGCCATACATATATCATACCAAATAAAATGCTATGTGCCAAAACATAGTCTTGCCATTATGCCACGGGCCGCCACGTGGTCTTTCTTGCCAAGCCGGGGGCCACTCCCTGGGTCTTACAGACAAGTGCCAAGGGCCACCCCCTGGTCTTCCATACAAGCATCACAAAGACAACTAGCATACATACTACTCTACTTGGCTAATCAGCATACAGTGTGCCAGGAGCCACCCCCTGGTCTTTCATACAAAATAGCATACAGTGTGCCAGGAGCCACCTCCTGGTCTTTCATACATATTGCCTAGGGCTAACCCCCGGGTCTTCCTACCATACATAATAACATACTGTGTGTCAGGAGCCTCCTTCTGGTCTTTCATGCATAATGCCTACGGCTAACCCCAAGGTCTTCCTACCATATATAAACTAAATGGGCCGGCATTATGGTCGTAGACCCATACAAACAGTGAGGAGACTCACCTTGCACTGTTGAACTCGCTGCCCGAACTCCCAGCTGCTGCCCTGACGGTTTTTACCAAACTAACAATTACCAACACAATATCCGATTAGCAACTAAGTTCTAAACCATGAACCATAATCCAACCTTGGGGTGAAATGACCATTTTACCCCCGTAGCTCAACAAGACCCATAACTAAAGTCCAAACCCAAAACCATAAAGTCCAGTAAAGTCCATCAATGGCCCAATTTTCCAAATTGGGCTCAAACCCTTACATGGGTCTTTTCCTAAAGCCCATTTACTTTTCTGGACCAATGACTTTCCGATGGCCCAAGCCCATTGGGCCTAATCAAGGCCTAACTACATTGGGCCCACTAAGGCCCAATTCATCATTCCGGGCCCATTAGGGCAAGCCTAGCAAGGCAAGCCCAACCAAAAGTCCATTACTCTCAAATCCTTGGCCCATTAAGAGCCCAAACCAAAAGACAAGTCTGAAACCAAGCTAGCCCATCATCAAAGAGTCCAAAATTTGCACAGGGGCTGCTCACATCATGAGCCCTTAATTCTCACGTCGTGAGGTCGTAGTTACTGTCCAGAAACTTCCTCGAATACGTACTCACGTCGTGAGGCTTCATTCCTCACGTCGTGAGTCCAAATCTGACCAAAAATGAGCATTAAGCTCCTAATCCATTAAGCCATAACATGGGACAGTCTAGAGGGTCTTCCTTGACCCCAAGGACCATAAAAATCAAAGCTTTTTAGTCACATATGTCCAATACATGACTTAAATACTAGTTAGGTCAAAAGATAGGTATAAACATCAAGATTCAAACTTGAAGCTCATAACTTGCACCAAAATCCATATCTAAGGGTTCTAGCATAGCAAATGACTCAGTGGTCCATAAAGTTGCTAACTTTATGGACCCCATGCATGATACTTCAAGATCATATGCAAAGAAGGTCACAATAACTTAGATCTAGCAACCTCAAGTGAAAAAGGTAGGATCTTTATACCTTACTAGAGCTCACAAGTTCAGCTAGTCCACAAAGATGAGCTTATGTTGCCAAAATGGAACTTCCCAAGAGCTTCTTCTTCTTCTTTAAGGAAACCACACACCAAAACACCAACAATGGCTCAAGGGCTCAATGGAGGCTTATATTAGGGTTTCCAGAGGTCTTGGAGGGAAAAGAGGCGGAGTAGAAGCAACCCTAATCATCCCATACCTTTAAATACCTGAAAATAAGGGTTTTTGTGCATCAGGTGCGTCTCACGTCGTGAGCCCTTAATGCTCACGTCGTGAGCCTTGAATGAACTTGGTCAAGAAGTCAGCGATCACTCACCCGAACCACTCCAACTTCAAACGGCCATAACTTCTTCGTTTCAACTCCGTTTTTGACGTTCTTTATATCCACGGAAAGGTGGTGAGAAGATATACGCATCTATAAACTTACCCTCACCTCAAAACCTCCGAACGAAAATCCAAAATCCATAAAGACCTCGCTCTGCCACTTTACCGATATGTCACTTGGCTCCAGTGCACCATCTAACTCCCGTATTACCTCCAATACATCGTCCGTACCCAAATGGGTCTATATCTCTCTCTTCTAAAGGCCCTAAGCCTTATGATAACCCATCTCCAGGCCACAATCCCGAATTAGGAACACTATTCAGAACAGGGTGTTACACATACTCCGGAGGTATACAGGGCATACAAGTTGTCCGAGGCATCGGGGCCAGATTTGCGTACGTCGAGCGTACGCAGTAATCCCCTCTCTTAACCTATTAAGCACTTATTTTTTCGACTTAACACGTCCAATTGCAGATCCAAGGCTAAAATACCATCAAGAGTCATAAAGTTTCCGTCTATATGACTTTGCATGTCCATTAAGTTCTTAAAACACAAAATATCAACATCTTAATGCATTAAGACCTTCTAAAGATGGAAACTTTATGACTCTTGATAGTGTTTATATATGGACCAATCCCTAAAAATTAGGGTTTGGAGTTTCTCCACGTACACCCACGTATGAGGTGTACGCCCAATATACTAGGGTCTGCCCTAGTACGCTCGACGTACGCAACGTACGCCCAATGTACTACTCTAATGCCCAAAATTACCAAAATGCCACTATGAGCCAATTTGCACTCATTCTTATACTCAGGGACTAAAATGAAATATTAATCATACATAGGGTTACGATTGAAAATATCCCAACATTGGGATGTTACACATTTTTATGGACAAGGGACCTCAAATGTTCTAAGATCTAACATCCATGGCTTCTAGAGTAGACTATAAACTCAAATATGGCTTAAAAGACCCAAAACTACATAAATAACACCCTAAGTTGGATCTAGCATAAAGAACCATCAAGATGATAGTTTTTTTACCTATAATGGCTTGCTAAAATGAAGATGACTTTAGATCTACAAGCTCAAGCCACTCCCAAGCAACCTCCAAGTGTTCTTCTTCTTCTACTTCACCAAAAACACCACCAAAACTTACTTTCAAGCTCAAATCTCACAAAGAACAAATAGGGTTTTGATTCTAGGGTATAGAGATATGGAGGATGTTCATTAGAAGGTCCAAGGGTGTTATAAGTTGTTAAAATAGGGCACAAACCCTAAAAATTAGGGTTTTCCTCTATATTACATACGTCATTCGTACGCCCCGTGTACGTGGATGAACCCGCAATCCTAAAATGAGCTAGTACGCTAAGCGTACTCGTAGAGTACACCCTGTGTACTAGCTAGTGACTAAATTGAGAGGAATTTTACATTAAGGGTTAAAAAGGAAACATGAAAGATTTGGAATGTTACAATGGAAGTGTGTAGGTAATGATTCAGTAGTGGTACCTATAGATGATATTCAGGTTGATGTTCGCCTGAACTACATTGAGAGGTCGGTGAAAATTTTGGATAGGAAGACGAAGTCCTTGCGCAACAAGGTGGTTCCATTGATCAAAGTTCAGTGGCAGCAGCAGAAGGGTTCTGATTGGACTTGGGAACCCGATGTAGAGATGCGAGAGCAATACCCTGAGTTATTCGCAGCATCGGACTTCAAGGACAAAGTCTGATTCAACTGGGGGAGAATTGTAACACCTTGATCCAAGTATTTTCAGTTTATACCCTTAGTGTGAATTTTATTTGCAAAATTGGACCCTTGGCTCTTTAAGTGAAAAACATGTGGGTTGTTTAATACGCTGGGCATACATGGCTGATGCCCAAACCCTAATTTTTAGTGTGTAGACCCTACTTAAGCATCATTAACTCCTCAATAGCTCTTCCTTCATCAGCCTCCACCTCTCATTTTGTCCCTAGCAAACCCTAATCCTTGTGTGAGCCTTTTTGAGCTTGAAAGTGTGTGTTTTGGTGTCATTGAAGCAAGGAGAATATTAAAGAACCACCTTGGAAGGTCATGACCACTTAGATCCAGAAGCATCTTACCCTCAAGAATCATTTGGAGGTATAAAGTTCGAATCTTGATGAGTTAGCTGCTTAGATCTTGCAAGTTTATAGTTTGTGTACATTTTTGGTCCCATAGTTTAATCTAGTGGAGTACGAGCTACTCCAAGTCCTTGTTATGTAGTTTTTTTTGTAGTTTTGAGCTCAAAGATTCATAAAATTGAGAGCTTTGGCATTCTCTTTGAGCCATGCAAGAGTTTTGGGGCTTTGGATAACTTTTGTACCAAGGGTTTGAGTTTGTACCCTTTTAACCTGGATCTAAAGTTTGGTGCCTTGAATTAACGAAATAAGAACTTAATGGAAAAGCTTGGATTTAGCTCTGGTACGTTGGGCGTACGTGGAGGTACGCTGCATGTACCAGAGATTGTTCCCTCGTTTTGGAAAGGCACCCTCTACGTCGGGCACAGAGGGAGTAGGAAGGGGGTACTCAGCCCAAAAGGAATCTTTAACTTTTTGACTATGACGTTGACTAGGATTTTGACCAAGTTTGAGTTAGGGGAATTTTGGGTATTTTGATTAGTAGTTTGAGATTAGTTCACTACTTGTGGTATAGGTGACCTATAGAGTTGGCATTTGGAGCAGCGTTCTTTTTTGCTATCATTAAGATTGTGAGGTGAGTTTCTCCTCACTGTACTCGTGGGTCGAAGGCACCAATTCCGGCCCACTATGTTATGTATCCTGGTATATAGGATGATTCTATGTTGATTATATGTTAGATTGGTAGATCGATATGATCACCTGTACTTGCTAGTTATATGTTTATCGCTGATTCTATGTTGATTATATGTTAGATTGGTCAGACCAAAGGGCATCACTACAAATTCGTAGTGTCTATAGCGAGTTCGGAATGCTGTCTTGGGCACATCATTCTCGTGAACTCGCAACTGATGGTACCCTGATCTTAGATCTATCTTTGAGAAATAACTGGCTCCCTGAAGTTGGTCGAAGAGATCATCGATTTTGGGTAAGGGATATCGGTTATTGATGGTCAGCTTGTTCAGTTCCCGGTAGCCAATGCACATCCGAAAGGATCCATCTTTCTTTTTCACGAACAAGATCAGAGCTCCCCAAGGTGAGGAACTCGGCCTTATAAACCCTTTGCTGATCAGCTCATTGAGTTGGCTGGATAACTCTTGCATCTCCGCTGGCGCTAAACGGTAAGGAGACTTAGCTACAGGAGTAGCTCCGGGGATCAAGTCGATACGAAACTCGACTTGACGCTCGGGAGGAATTCCTGGGAGGTCTTCAGGGAAGACATCAGGAAAGTTACAGACTTCGGGGATGCTCCCGAGGTCTTTACCCTTTTGTGCCTCATCAACAACATGAGCTAGAAACGCATGGCATTCCTTCCGCAGGTACTTCTGAGCTTTGATGCATGAAATGATATGGAGGTTTGAACTGAGCTTATCACCATAAATCATGAGGGCTTCGCCAGAGGGAAGGTTGAGGCGAATAGCTTTTTCGAAACAAAGGATATCAGCACGATTGGGGCTCAACCAATCCATACCGATAATGACATCGAAACTCTTAATAGATACATGCATAAGATTGATAGGAAAGGAATGATTTCCTAAGGTAAGAGTACAGCCTATGAATATATCGTTCGCACTCTCTTTCTCTCCATTAGCCATCTCGACGGTGAACGTTTCGGTTAAAGTTTGGGATTTACATTTGATTAGATGTTTGAATGCATGGCTAACAAAACTCCTCTCCGCACCAGAATCGAAAAAAATGCATGCATGAGAGTTGTCAAGGAGGAACGTACCCATAACAACGGAAGGATCAACGACCGCTTCCTCCTGGCCCATCGCCAAAACTCTTCCTGTATTGCCACCAGTTGCTGCCTTGGGGCAGTTTCTCCTAAAGTGCCCAACCTCTCCACATCCATAACAAGCTTGACCAGCACCTGCTCCCGCAGCCTGGTTGGTTGGTTGGGTTAGCACCTTGCAGTACCGAGCTGTGTGTCCCTTCTTTCCACAGCTGTTGCAACTCATCTCATGGCAGGGTCCGTGATGATGGAAGTTGCACTTGTTGCACAAAGGTAGTTTCCCAGCATAAACACCGGTAGGAGCTTGGGGGGTTGGAACAGTAGCTGGAGCAGCAGCAGGAGCAGTAACAGCATGAACTGCCACTGTTTGTTGTTTCTTGGAGGGCTCCTGCGGAGACTGACCCTTCCGCTTGTTCCATGATTTCTTCTTCTTCCCACCACTTTCCTTTTGTGGCTCGGAGACGGCTGTCACCTCATCCAGAACGATTCCATGATCGATCAGAGTCTGAGCCAGATCCTTGGCGCTCTCAAATGTAGCCAGTCTAGCAGCCAAGACATTCCCCTTGGTTGGTTGCGTCAATCCCCAAATGTACCTCTCGATTTTCTTACTTTCCGGGGTGACCATTCCCGGACAGAGGAGAGCCAGATCACAGAATCTCGCGGTGTAGGCAGCGATGTCGGAACCCTTCATCTTTAAGTTCCAGAGTTCGTGCTCCAACTTTTGTACTTCGCCCCTCGGGCAGTATTCCGCAAGCATGAGTTCCTTCAGTCTTTCCCAACCCATGACATTAGCCACTGGCAGGGTTAGGGTTTTGACCCGACCATTCCACCAGGTCAAGGCTCTGTCGGTGAAGGTGCAGGCGGCGAACTTCACCTTGTTTGTTTCGGAACAGACGTAAATTTCGAAGATGGATTTGATCTTCTTGAACCATCGAGTCAGAGCGATGACACCTCCATTCCCGTCGAAGGACTTGGGTTTTGCAGTCATGAAGTCCTTGTAGGAACACTCCTTTTGATGTCCCTGACTTCCATTTTGTCTCTGTGGGTCGGTTCCACCTCCAGCCCCACCAGCATTCACTTGTGTCATTGCTGCCGTCACGGCGGCTGTAACTGCTGCTTGAAACATGACGGGGTGGAACTGTGGGGGTGGTGGTGGTGGCGGAGTGTTGTCGTTTCTTCTGATGGGTCTTGGTCGGGGAGGCATCTTGTTTTAGAAACAACCAGGAAGAAGAGGATGGTAAGTCCTCAAGATATATGAAACAAAACACATCTCATCCTGATAATAAAGTGTTCTACCAAGCGATAAGCAAAGAAAAGTTACTAACGCAAGTAAGTTATCGCTTAAGAAAGAAGAGGTAGCAACAATAGGAATGAATCTCCTCACTGAATTTGGCTCTAACAAAATACTCCTATAGTATTTTATGATGAATGTTTTTGGTAAGTTTTAGGCCTGCTGTAACACCACAGTCACTCCCAAGCACATGTTGGTCATGTCTCGAATGAATATAGTTGATCAGGCTATATTGACCCTAGACATGATTACATAACTGCTCAGGTTTAACCGCAGTGCCCCAACATTCAAATACTTTTTGTTTTGTTCTACTAATGACACGAATTCTGTTATGTATGCATGCTTGTATACTTTCTATAAAAATACTTATATTTTTGAAAGTATACTTTTAGTGTAGAGCACTTAGGCCCCTTAGTGTTTATAGTTGTATACCACGTAAGGTTCGGTATACTAGTTCGCTATAAACAAGGGCTCTGATACCAATCTGTCACACCCCGAAACCGTGATGGCGGAAACGTTCCGGGGCGGAGGACGTCATGTGTAGCATCACAACCAATGAATAATAGCAATCATAGCAACACAACCATTACAGTGAATACTTAAATAAAAAATGTTTACATCCGTTTGAAACTTTGTCTGAAACTTGTTTGAATTACATCAAATAGCTTTGTAAAGTATAAACATAAAACTCTTATTGCTCAAACTCCTCAAAAATCCAGCAGGTACCTGTCTACTGATTTCCTGAGAATACAAGCAATTTGAAAGAATATCAGCATAAAGCTGGTGAGTTCATAAGCGGTAGTTTGTAATGAAAACTTGTTGATAAACTTGTGGAAGTGTTTGTATAGTTTCAAGAAAATCCGATATTTTCTTTAGTGAAAATGTAGTGTTATCAATTCTGTATAAAACCATGAAAGTTCATTACTGAAAACTGTTGTGATATGCAAAAATAATACTTCATGTGACTAGCTAATACTAATCATGATGTATAAGTATTTCGTACATGAAACCATTGTATGTTCAATTCTGCTTGAAAACCCTGAAATTTCTCCAGTTGTAGTGTGTATTAGTTCTATTTAGTATAAATAAAACTGTTGAAGAGTGCCAGGTTGTAAACTAAAGGTGATTTATACATAATGTGAGTCGTATAACCATGCTTGATATGACTAGAGACCTTTCCAACGTTCTTCAGGCGTTGAGTTAAATGACATTTGTCACCCTAGGCATGCCTGCCTAACTGTAGCTAGAACTTCGGGTGTGGGATTGTCAGTCCCGAATAGATCTATTCATAAATCTCACGCTCTCCCTCCAGGAGACTCTGGTTATACTATGATAGGATTTATCCCTGTACACCTAAGGGTACAGTAGTGAAGTAGCGCCTCACAGTATCGTACAATCTAGTTTACATGTAGTGTAGTAGCGTTCTACCATAGTGAAAATCCGTATGTATACCGTATGTAGTGATAATTACAGTTATGAATACCATGATAAAGTAGTGATGTATACTGTAAATTGTTTCTGTCTTAGTGCATATGTTTAGTAGTGAAAGCTTCTGTACTTGTTATGTTTAGAAAATCCCAAACTATACCGATTATAGTTTGCTTGTATAATGTAGTGAATAGCGAGTCCGGAAAACTATGCAATTTTTGTGAAAACGTCCCTTGTGCTCAACACAGTACAAAAGGGTTAAAGTATGAGAATTGCATGAGTTTTGAAAACATATATGTTTAGCTTGTATTCCCCCCTGAAAACATTAAAAACATGGAAAATGTAGGGGTATGAACTCACCTTGAGCGAGTGGTTTTCACGAAAGTCCGGTACGAGATGTTGAGTGTCAAGTGAAACCTCGAACTCAACTTGATCCTAATACATGTAATGCCACACACATAGGAGTCAAATGAAGGTTTTTCACTACTAAATACCATTGGAATTCACTCTAGATACTTGAAACTATGTGTACCAAGTGATAAGACCTTGAAGGATTGAGTATAGGGGGTATATGGCCACCTTGAGTGGGTGTGCGGCCATGGGTGTGCGGCCGTACACCCATGAAATGAGGTGCCTTCGAAGTGTTCTCAAGGTCCATACTCACATCCATGAAGTGTTCTCGATCTATACTCAATTGTAGTGCAAGATAGGGGTCTTAGAAGTGGGTTTGCGGCCCTACGATGAGTGTGTGGTCGCACACTTGAGTGTGCGGCCGCACACTTGGAGTGTGCTGCTGTACAGGTGTGTGTGCGATCGTACACAAGTGTGTTCGGTCGTACACCCCACACCAAAATGTCCAAAAATGCCATTTCCAAGGTACAACAAGGCTAGGGGCATGTCTTTCTCGAATATGGAAGTCAAACTCTCACTTTGCAGGGTGTTTTAAGGGTGTGCGGCCACCCTAAGAGGGTGTGCGGTCGCACTCACTTCCAACACGAAGAACATGTCCATTTTTGGCACATTAAGGCTTAGATAGAGGAGTCTTTCATGGATTGTAAGCTAGAGGAAGAAGTACTCACGTTCTTGAAGCTTTGGAAGGTTCAAAGTTGGAGAAACTTGAGAGAATAGAGTTGTGTGCTGCCAAGGTGCTAAAGGAATGAAAGGAAGGAGGCTACCCTTTATATATGGGTAAGGGTGCTGCCGAAAAGTGAGTGTGCTGCCAAGGGAGTGGGTGTGCGGCCGCACACCCAGGTGTACGACCGTACACTCCTCCAAGAGGTGTGTATGGCCCAGTTTCCTCACTATATGGCATGATGACTCATTCCTAATCTCAATCTTGGTCAAGTTCATGCTTAGAACACTTGAATGAGCCCTTAAATAGTACTAGCAATCGACAAAACAAGTTAAATGTTGATTGAATTGATTAATGGTACAAGTTTGAAGTTCCGGGTTGTCACGGATATTGGTGTTGATGACCTATAGACGCTGACGCTGATAGATCAACATATCATGTGTTTGACTCATCAGATCATAAGCTGTGACCTTACAATCTCCCCTATTTTATGATGTCAAAACTAAACTTCTATTGATATATAAGTAGAATGTGGAAGATTTTGGATTGTGCTCCCCCTTACAATAATAATGAAATCTTGATTCTTGCAGTTCTAACAAATGCTCCCCCTGAGAAGATGAATTGCAGCATACGACGGACAATATATTCGAAATAACCTTTAGCTAAGCTTGAGCTGAGAATGTTGCCATCAGCTTGACTTGACTCCCACTTAGAATGTGCTTTGCTGAGTTTTTCTGCTTTACCAATATTTTCTCCCCCTTTTTGACATCAGCAGCTAACGTTAACAGACTAGAGTGTCACCATGTAGCCTAGTAATATTGTGATGTCTCCTGATAGCATGGGCTTAAACTACCATTCATTGACATAGTGTTGCAAGATTTCATCAATGTATGGTGTCATACGTTGAATCGTAAATCTCTTTCATTAGAAGAGAAATGGCAAGAGTGGATAGGTGTGTGTAACATATCACGGACAATTATATACCCATCGGCACATATTTGTCAAGCTCTCATCAGTGTATGGTACATTACGTTGAATCATAAAGCTTTAATGAAGAATATAAGGGCAAGAATGGATTGATGTGTGTGATAGACTACGGTACATAGCCTAACCATCGGCATAGACTTTCGAAATTTTATTAGTGTTTAGTTTTACACAGTGAATCACCAAGCTCTGTTAAGAAAAAAAAGCAGAGAATTGATTGTTTTAGTCACGCTGAGGTGAAATCAGCATGAATCATTAACAGTTTAACTCATCAACAGGAAGTGGTTTAAACTTTTGTATCATAGAGTAAGTTTCAATTTAGAATCAAGGATTCATCGTTAATTCACAATGGTACCATGTCTACCTCAAACTAGGAGGTCAGGGACATGAACAACCCTCTGTCATTTAAGGACCTGAAAAGTATCTCTTACGCTGATGACTATGCAATCAGGGTAAGCCATTGGGTTTTGCTCAATGTTTCATCCGAACATGAGACTTGATGCATACGACAAGCATGCTTCAAGGTTTCATTCTTGCTGGCTTGAATTGGAGATTTTCCATTTTGTTATTTCTCAAAATATTTACGTCCTAAGTCCTTTGTTCCAGAGACTAAAGCATTAAGAGATGGAAATGTTTATTGACTAAAGAAGCTAATGGGTTTATCTGTTTCTCGGACTTCCACACTTGGAGTCTCCATGACCATGAAAGCTTTGTCCTTTGAAATCTATTTTAGTTCTTCAACTTTCTGAAGGTAGTATGCTTCATCTTTGACCTTCTTGCTCTTCATTTTGCACTCTTTAGCAAAATGATTCTCACCTTGACAGTTATGGCACCTAATCACTTCATCATCATCATAAGACTTAAACTTGTTATCATTAACTCTTATGTTTGACCTCTGGGAATCAGAATTTAAATTATGAGAATTGTACTTCTGTTGGATGGAGGAGTTTTGAGAGTTGAAGCTATGTTGATTGTTGTTCCCTCCTTGGAAGTTTCCAGAGTTCTGATGATAGTGTTGGGGTTGCTGATAACTTTGTGCTCTGAATTTCCCAATTGGATTGTTCACAAACTTCTTGAAGTTTGGATTGAACTTGGTTAAGAGTGCCAAGCATTCTTCATACTCATTTTCCTCATTGATTTGAGGTGATTTCATTGTGGTTCCAATGAAAGCTTAGTGATTTTCCATGTACCCATTTGCTATTTGAAGAGGTTGTTGATTTGACATGTAAGGATTCTCATTGTACTGTTGAGCCATACTTGAACTTTGATAAGGATACGCTCCATATCCTTGGTTAGCAAATTGATCAGCAAAATGGTTTGGGATTGGATTATGATGTGCAATCAATATTTGAGAATGATTTGCCATGTTTTTTGAATTTCCCATGACAAGTCCTTGATTATCAAAGGGAGTTCCTTGAGTTAACTTGTTGACTTTAGGCTCATGTTGTTGAAGTTCAACATACAAATCAAAAAAATACATTGTATCTAGGTTGATTGCAGTATGTAGAGTGATCATGTGCAATGTGTCCCATTTAGGAGATAGACTGTTCAAGAATTTCATATTGAAATCCTCTTGCGATCTTTCACCTTTGAGCTTCTTCACCCCGTTGACAACAATGTTGTACCTAGAATATGCATCAAAGAGAGTTTCATTAGGTAACATTTTGAAGTTTTCCATGTCTAACAAAGCAACTTTCTTCCTATTTGCAAGAATCTTGTCAGTTCCCTCGAACTGTTTCTTAAGTGCATTCCAGACATTGAATGGTGTGCCCTTATCTTCATCAAGAAGTTGATCATAGATTTCATGAGGAAATATATATAAGAGCTCTTGCATTGCCTTAGCCTCAAATTTCTTAATTTTTCTTTCACAAAGTTTAGCAGTAGGAGAAACATATCCAAAAATGACTTTAGAGTTTTCAGGAGAAACATCGACTTCAGAAACTTTGGTATCTCTAATTAATTCTACGGGATATTTCTCAGTGGCAATGAAGGTCCATATGTCAGATTCATGACCTTCCAGGTAGTACCTTATGCGATCTACCCATGAAGAGTATTCACTTGGTACAAGGATAGGTGCACGATTTCCTACGCCAAGACTGTAAGTAAGTTCATTAAGAATTGAAGAGTGGTGATCAACTCAATCATGAATGAATGAGTCCTCATCAAAGGAAGCATGAATTGTTTCTTCAACAATTTTACTTAAAAGATTAAATACTCTGAAAGCCTTGGATACATTGGAGTATCCAAGGAACACTCCTTCATCAGCTTTAGCCTCAAACTTCGAACGTTGATCTCTTTGATCCAAGATGTAACAAACACATCCACACACATGAAAATAAGAGATATCTGGTTTTCTTCCTTTCAGTAGCTCATAATCGGTTTTCCCATGACGTTTAACAATAATAGACCGGTTTTGGGTATAACATGTTATATTGACAGCTTCAGCCCAAAATGACAATGAAAGACTAGCTTTAACAACCATATTTCTTCCAAATTCAATGAGATTCATGTTTCTTCTTTCTGCAATACCATTTTGTTGGGGAGTTCTAACAGCCGAGAAGTTTTGAGAGATTCCTGAGACAGAGCAAAAATCTTCCAGATAAGAGTTCTGAATTCAGTTCCATGATCACTACGCAATTGCTTTCCTTTGTGATCATAAAGGACTTCCCATTGCTTAATGAAAGCAATGATTTCATCAGCGACATGACTTTTATTTCTTAAAACACTACCCACGTAAACCTTGAGAATTCATCCATAATGACAAGAGTATATTTCTTTCCAGCTCTTGACTTAATCGGAACTGGTCCAAAAAGGTCCATATGGAGGAGATGAAGAGGTTTGATGATTGAAGAACGCGACTTTGGTTTAAACGAAGACTTGGTTTTCTTCCCCTTTTCACACGTTGGGCACACTTTATCCTTGACAAATTGCATCTTAGGAATTCCTATCACAAGTTGATTCCCTGCAATCCTTAAGATGTTCTTGAAATCAGATGCGGTAGCCTTTTGTGCCATAGCCAATTTAGATGAGACTTAGCACAAGAGAAGAAGCAATGACGAAGAGATATGTCAGCAGAAAACATATCAAGAACATAGATGTCGTTTTGTCGATTTGCAGTAAGAACATCGATTCCCTTTTGATCAATGACGTTTCCTTCTTTTTTGTTAAGGAGAACTTCATAGCCAACGTCACACATATGACTAACAGAGATGAGATTATACTGAAGACCTTTCACATAAGAGACATTCTTGAAAACCATAGAATTGCACTTGATGAATCCATAGACCTTTGTAGTTCCCTTGCCATTGTTTCCATATGTAACTGACTGACTATCCTTCTTTATAAAATCTTCCAGTAGAGATTTGTATCCTGTCATATGTCTTGAGCAGCCATTGTCTAAATACCAAATATGCTCTTTACCCTAAAACTAAGATGTACAGTAAGAAAAAAATATACACTAAATATACACTGACCCGTTTGCAAAGGATCACTAAGAAAATATGTTATAACAATCATCAAGAAGACAGTTCAACGAGTTTCCCTTTTTGATCCACTTATCATTTCGAGTAATGATATTATTAGCACGAGCGGTGTTCTTTTCAAAAGGGAACTCGCTGACTTTGTGAGAGGAATCACTACATCGATAACAAACTTTAATTCTAGGATTCTTTCCTTTAACATTAGATTTTGAATTCTTTTCAACTGCTGAATCTGAAGGTTTAAGAGTTCCTGATTTAACTCTGGAACAATGAGTGTTATCAGTGGTATGCCCATATACAACCTTGTCATGAGACTCATGATCCTTTGAAAAGTCATTAGGGGTAGAAGGATTTGAATGATATTTAGGTTCAGAATTGCTAACTGATCACCGAGGAAACATGCTGAGAATTTCGTTTACAAAATTAATTTCACCATTACATATAGGAAACTTTAGAAAAGTATTAGTGGAGGGAAGAACATACTCACGATGTGAAGGTTGGAGAGAAGGATCAAGAGTAGAGAGTTTAGTAACACCTTTAGTAATACCATTAGAATCAGCAGAGCAATGAGTATTGATTAGGGTTTGATTTATAAAGTGAGAACTCACAATTTGACTTTTAAAATCTTCCTTTAAGCAGTCAGCTTTATAAAAGGTTTGTTTAGTTTCGATTTTGGTTAAAGAAGCAACACCTTCTATATCACCTCCAAAAATTTCTTACACTGATCTGGAATTTGAGCATTAATAATTCTTGTGACATTAAAGTGACAGGATGCCCATAAATTCAAAATAAGTTGAGTGCGATTAGCATGATCAACATCTTTTTCTTTTTCAGTGTGAAGTAAATTATTGGTAAGCGAGATACAAGTGTTTTCTTTTTCTAAAATAGAAAGAGATTTTTCTAGAGAAAGGATTTTTTCTTTGAGAATCTTTATCTCAAGACTGAGAGAATATTTTTCTTTATTTGAGATCAATAAATTGAAACGTAAGAGATCGATCATGTCATTTTTTTGACATTTTCAGTAGAAGAGAGATTAACATGATTTTTTACCTGATACGTTGATGCATCGTCCCATTCTGACTTGACTTTATCACCAGTGTAAGGAGAAGCAGCGTTAAGGATCCCAAGGTTGTCATGTGAAGTGTTAGCGTGAGATTCAACAGTCTGAGCCATGAGACACTTAACTTCATCGTCTGAAGAGTTTTCCTTTTCAAAAGCATATGATAGAGTGGTCATCATTTCTTGAGCAGTTAAGCATTTTTGGAACAACCGATTGACCGAGAGAGGGAGAGAACTTCCAATAGCAATTCTAGCTTTTACATCAAGATTCAACATCCTTTTCTCTTCCTTGTTATAACAGGGGACAGACTTCCCTTTCAGCTTACTGCCAGAAGCACCATTATTCGATGATTGATGTACAGCAGCTATGGGCCTTTGTTGACGACGTCGAGCATATTAAAGTCCATGAACTCTAGAACTTTCATGGCCTTTGATTTCCAATCAGAGAAGTTGCATTGATCAAACGAAGGAATCTTGTTACAAACAGATGACTTAGGAACGAAGGAAGTCAACATGATTGCTTGAGTGTATCACAAACCTGCTCTGATACCAATTGAAGGTTTGTATTTGATCAGATACACTTTAAGTATGAATAAGAAAAATAAAAACTAATCTAAGAAAAATAATCAACAGAAAGCAAATAACACAGAAGTTCTCAAATTGTTCCTTTCACCAAGAAAAGAGGTTTTGTCTTCACCAAGAAGACGAGTTTGTCACAAAGACGATTAACACAATGCCACAATCACTAATCTACAATTACTACATTAGGGTTTTCCCTAATGTTGTATATATACTAATCTATGCATGTATATCCCTTTATTAAAGGGATTGCGTCTAATCTATACTAACGATCATATCCTTATCACCAAGATTACGGATATGATATCTATTCTATATTTATCTATAATAACTGCCTAATATACAAAAGATTACAATCGGCCGATCGCACGCATCACACGCCTTGTTCTTTCTCAAAACTCTTAATTTTAAGTTAAAAAAAAACTGTTTTCTTTGTAAAAAAATTCCAAACCCTCGATTTGAGTCCAGACACCCCCGAAGGTGTGTCCGAATCCCTCAAACCAAGGCTCTGATACCAACTTGTAACATCCCAAAATTCATGACCAAAAATTTCATTTTTAATTAAGTAATTATAAAACGGTAATCTGAAAACATCGATAATGCCATCTCATATCATACTCAAAACCCATGTATCAAACATCTCAAAACATGTCATATAAACATAATGTCAGAATACATCTCTCATAGATCTCATGTGCGGAAAATCGTGTGTGATGCGTTGCTATCATGTCGGCTCCTTTCCCTTCGAAAAAGAAGAACCTAAAACCAAAACTGAAAACCGTAAGCGCAAAGCTTATTGAGCTCCCCCATCATATCACAAAAACACATATTGCTAGGCATATCTGGGTGCCTGGCCTACCCTGTCAGACATATATGGGGTGCCCGACCTACCCATGTCAATCATATCTAGGTGCTCGACCTACCCTGTCAGGCATATCTGGGGTGCCAGACCTACCCATGTCAATCATATATGGGTGCTCGACCTACCATGTCAGGCATATTTGGGGTGCCCGACCTACCCATGTCAAGCATATTTGGGTGCTCGACCTACCCTCCGGTTTATCTCAACTGGCTACGGGGTCTAACCCACCCCTCCTACCACTATCACATAATAACATAGCATACTAGCACATAAAGCATAACAGATAGTGGTATACCAGACAATATTCACAAAGACAATCATCTTCACTATAATCAGCTACTAGTGGGCCGACATTGGTGCCTTCGACCCACTTCTACTGAAAGGTAACTCACCTCAAATGTCGTGAAGTAACTGAACTGTCCTCGGCTCTGGAATCAACTCCTCTCAAACTCCTACACATAACAATCTCCTATAATTACCCTTTCATACTCATAATCCCTTTAAGGGTCAACTCTGGTCAATGTCCAAGTCAAAGTCAACCTTCTGATCAAAGTTAACCTTCTGGGTTGACTCAACTCGCCGAGTTGGTCCATCAACTCGCCTAGTTCCATAAATCATAAACCCTAAAATCGCAACCCAACTCGTCGATTTCTTTCAACAACTCATCGAGTTCCTTCCTATAATATAATCGGGACATTTCGCTACAACTCGCCGAGTCCTTCCTTGAACTCTTCGAGTTCTTTAATCTTCAAAACTCAGAAAACCTTAACCAAATCGATGAGTCGTCTCCTAGACTCATTGAGTTTGCTCAGGAATCAGAAAAGGTTGGGGATCACGATCCAACTCGCCGAGTTGCATGAACAACTCATCGAGTTCCCTTAGTCTAAACCTATTCAGTCATTTCCAATCGAGTTCAATGCTTCCAAACCATAGATTTGGTCCCCTAGGACTAAGTTACCACGTAAAGTTGCTAACTTTACGTCCATGCATGGTGTCATGAAGCTAGAAACACCAAAAATAAGCTATATAAGAGATCTAGGGCATGGGGAAGGGCCAAGGCTTGATAAAGCTGGCAACTTTAAGCCTCATAAGCTCATGAGTGCCTAGATCTGAAGTCACAACTTCATGATATACTCAAATCCCGAAAATAACTTCAATATGGCCCAAAAGTGACAACATACTACCCTAAGTGAAGATCTAAGCAATAGAAAGCCACGGTATCAAGTGTATACCTCAAATGAGTCAGAAATGTAGCTCAAACTCTGGATCTACTAGCTTCCTCTTGAATCCCCAAGCTTCTCCTTCCTTTACAAGCTTCAAAATCACAAAGAATGCACAAAATGGCTCAAAACTCTCCAAAAGTGGATTAGGGTTTCTTGGCTAGGTTTTGGGATGATGGAGGCTGTAAATGAGGCCAGCCTTTGGAGGTTAAGGTGATTAAATAGGGTGCAAAACCCTTAAAATTAGAGTTTCATTCTGTCAGGCCTACTCGTCGAGTTGAGGCTCTCAACTCGTCGAGTAAACTTCATAACCCGCGCCCAAATCTATCTCTACTCGACGAGTTTGGGGCCTCCAACTCGTCGAGTTCTTGTACAAAATGAATAACTTATAACTTTAAATACATACCAGGAACTGGGTGTTACAAATCTCTCCCACTTATTTTAGACTTCGTCCTCGAAGTCTGCTGCGCCTGGAAATAGCTCGGGGTAGTGCTCCTTCATCTCATCCTACGGCTCTCATGTCCACTCTAAGACCTTGCGGTGCTGCCACTACACCTTCACCAACTTTACCCTCTTGTTCCTCAGATCCTTCATTTTCCTGTCGAGGATGGCTACTGGTCGCTCGATGTAGTTCAGGTTGTCATCCACCTGAATATCCTCTAGAGGCACCACTGCGGAGTCATCTACCAAGCACTTCCGCAGCTAGGAGACATGAAAGGTAATGTGGATCTGACTAAGCTCGGCTGGCAGATCCAGTCGATACGCCACCCGGCCCACCCGGGCCAATACCCTGAACGGACCAATGTATCTGGGGCCCAACTTGCCCCGCTTCCTGAACCAGATGACACCTTTCCAAGGTGACACCTTCAGGAGGACCATATCTCCTACCTGAAACTCCAGGTCTGATCGACGTCTGTCTGCATAGCTCTTCTGCCGACTCTGAGCCGTCTGGAATCTACCCCGGACCTGCTGGATCCTCTTTGTCGTCTTGAGTACCACTTCGGTACTCCCCATGACCCTCTGTCCAACCTCACCCCAACAGATTGGGGTTCTGCACTTCCTCCCGTAGATATTGTCAAATTTGTGACTTTCCTTTGGGTGAAGAACAGGGAAAACAAGATGGAGTTGATATGTGCAAAATGGTCTCAATGCCCTTTTCTTAATGTGTAATCTATATTTATGTTTCTATTTTCCTATTAGATTTGGTTTCTTGTATCGTTGGTGACTTGTGGATTGTTACTTTTTCACCTGTTTTTTCTTTTTTATTATAATTTTATTGGCTAGTTCCAAAAAAACCTAATAAAAAGACATTAATGATAAAAGAATTTTAATTGTTAGACATTAATGAACATAAAAACAAATTTAAGATATAGTTGTTAATAATCCACAAACTTAAGGGTTTTTGTATCAATATCCCCTAAAAAAGAGTTGGTTACCATGTGTAGCCTTAAATGAAATTATTTAAATGTCGATATCTTAAATAGAAATATTTTTCAAGTTTTGTCATTTTGTTAGTGCAACATAAGTTTTCTACCTTATATTATAAAAAAGTTTAATTACAAAGAGAAAACTAATATTTTGACACAATTTTTTAGAAAAAAAAAAGAAAAAAGAAAAAAAAAACTACCATTCTATTTCTTTTTAAATTTTAACCACAAAAAATGCATGTTAACCTATGAAATTGTAAAAGAAAAAATAAACCATAAACTTAATATCTGGACCAAAAAAATGTTGGTGTTTTTCGAAGAAAAAGAAAGAATCAAAACTAACGCATTTTAAAAAGGGATAATGACTTAAAAAGGTAATATATTTTTCGATTTATACACATTTGGTCACTGAGTTTTTTTTCGTCCACATTTACCCCTTCAACTTGTTAAATTGTACACATCCAGTCCTTATGACCGGTTACTCCAGGTTAGCCGGGAAAAATGACTTATTAGGGTAATATATTTATCATTTTGTACACATTTAGTCCTTAATATTTTTGTACACATTTAGTCCTTAATATTTTTTTTGTTTCAAAATAAGTCATTTTTTGTTTTTTGTACCAATTCAGTACTTATGAATGATTTATTTAGGGTTTTTCTCACGACATCTAACATGGGACTATCATTGATGACAGGGACGGTTCTCTTTGGGTGCCCGCAGCGGCCTCGACTGCTTGTTGCATAGGTCTTATGGTTTGGCTTAGGTTTTGTATTCCGAACGTCGTAACTTCTTTATACGATATCTAATTTTAACGATATTTATATCTATGTGTTCGTTTTGTTAAGTCTACTATGACTTTCGTTAAGATTACTCCCGTTAAAATATAATATGTTTTTACTTACGATTTTATAAAAAAAACATCCATACATGTATTCATAAAAAACGTATGGATATAAAGATCGTAATTAAAAAATATATTACTTTTTAACGGGAGTAATCTAAACGAAAGTTATAGTAGACTAAAATACAAACGCATAGATATAAAGATCGTTAAAATCTGAGATAGTATGAAAAAAGTTATGACGTTCAAAACACATGACCTAAGCAACCAAGTAGTCGAGATCGCGATGGACATAAGCATCAAAAGCCTAAAACACCTCGTTAATGATTGTTTCATGTAAGATGTTGTGAGAAAAACTTAAAGAAAACATTCATAAGTATTGAATGAGTACAAAAACAAAAAAAAAATTATTTTGCAACAAAAAAAATTAAGGACTAAATGTGTACAAAAATATTAAGGACTAAATGTGTACAAAATGATAAATATATTACCCTATTAAGACATTTTTACCGGTTAACCTGAAATAACCGGTCATAAGGACTGAATGTGTACAGTTTAACAAGTTGAAGGGGTAAATGTGAACAAAAAATAAACTCAGTGACTAAATGTGTACAAATCGAAAAATATATTACCCTTTTAATTCATTATCCCTTTTAAAAATAACTAAGAATAGATTATGAAATATGAACAATAAAACCTTGAAAAGCATGCATGCCATTGAAGTCAAAACCTTAAAAAATATAGAAAAAAGAAAAAAGGTCCTACCGAGATTTGAACTCGGGTTACTGGATTCAGAGTCCAATGTCCTAACCACTAGACCATAGGACCAAGTTGAACAATACTCGGAAATTAAACATTAAGAATAAGAAAATGTCCTTTTCATCGCACCCAATGAATAGCATTTATAGGACAGTAGTTTCGGTATCCAAAGATGCATTTCATAATTAAATAAATATATTTTTATAATTCATATATCATATCAAATATTATATTTCTTTTATGTAAAGTAAAATGCTTTTAGACCAAGGTGTGACGTCTTTAGATTTCACTAAGCCACTTGTATTTAGAGGTGACCATTGCAATTATATACCTTTTTTTTTTTTAAGTTTTTGGAATCAGAATTGTTGGTTGATATGACTGGTTCTGGTTCTAATTTTTTTGTAATCGTAACCCGTTGATATCCCGATCTTAATGACACCCACCATTTTTAGATTAAATATATTTTAGAAGTTGAAGATAATAAATACTAACTTTAATAATCAAGATCTTGGATTTACAAGATTTTGTCCTGATATGTAATTCCATAAACCTCATATTATTAAAGTATTTATCGCATAATTCATAAGAACAAGATGGGATTTACAAGATTTTGTCCTAATATGTAATTAGATGTAAAACTCGTGTATTATACGGGTTGATTAAAAAAAATAAAATATTAAAATGTAATAATAAACATTTTTTAAATAAAATTTTGAAATAAGGAATGAAAAAAAATATTAATTGCAATTTAATATAATATTTATTATATTTGATACTTAAAATATATAGGTATAAGTATTATGTGGCTTTTTAATTTTAAAAATTGAAAAAAACCATAAATTGAAATGTAGATATTATTTATTTAAAAAAAATATTACAAAATGACAAATGTCAAAACTCATTATAGATTGACATATGTCAAAATTATCTTCATTTATTATAGTAGATTCTATAAACCTCATATTATTAAAGTAAGACATGTAGAAAAAAACGAGAAACAAAATGTGAAGAAGGAAAGTCAAGGGTCTAATTACTTTTCTTCAAAGTATTATTTAAGATACTTTATCTAAATAACTATATGTTCTTTTTTCTTAAATATATTTACATGCCTTCTAAAATCATAGGGCTGTAAACGAACCGAACGAACACGAACAAAGTCTTGTTCATGTTCGTTCGTTTAAGTTAGCTGAACAATCAAACGAACACGAACGGATAAACGAACGGAGCTTTCTTGTTCATGTTCGTTCGTTTAACAAATTGTCTTGTTCATGTTCGTTCGTTTATGTTCGTGAACATGCTAAACGAACATAAACGAACGAACATAAACGAACAAAGATAAACAAACACAATTGAACATATATGAACATAAACGAACTATAATATAATAATGTAATAAAAAAACAATTGAAAATATATGAACATAAAAAAACTTAAACGAACGAACATAAACGAACGTAAACAAACAACATAAACGAACGTTCACGAACGTAAATGAACGAACGAGACCATTGTTCATGTTCGTTCGTTTAACTAAACGAACTAGAATTTGTGTTCATGTTCGTTCATTTATTAAATAAACGAACATAAACGAACTTCCCGCCGAACAGTTTACGAACGGTTCGCTGAACGTTCAGTTCGTTTTACAGCCCTAAATGCATAAACAGGAAAATAACTCCTTTTATCCTAATCAATAAATCATCACTTTGGTTCAAAATAACTCCTTTTATGGCAATTTATGATAGTCGTAGATTTTATAACTTTTCTACCGGTGTTGTTGGCTATGATGGTCTCTAACAATTGGGTGGTGCTTTAATATCGTTTTGTCTTACTTAACCATTTGGGTTGTAGTGACTTGTTAAAATATGTGAAAAATATAATGAGTAACCCATTAATACATATTCAAATCTTGATACTATTCGATCCATGTAGGCTGTAGCAATGGAGGTTTAACTACAGTGACTCCAGGATATGTGACAATGACTCATGTTCGTAACAGAGGATTAGTCGGTACCATTGTTCTAAAAGGCGCCAAAACGTGTCACGACGCGAATCGTGGTGTAGCTATTAGGAAAACATTCAAACAGGTTTGTTAAGTATGATGCGTCAAATAACGTGTCTTATCGCGTTATGGTGTGAGTTTTTTTTCAAGGCGTGCGTTTTTCATTTTTGTTTTGTTTTTTTCTTATCGAGCCTAAAATAATTGAGTTTTTGTTAACTTTTTAATATTAAGTGTTAATATAACACCTCTAAAAACTTGATTTATTTAATATAATTCTATAATTATGTGAATTGTCCTTTTTAATGTATATAAAATTGTCCCGTCTTGAAAAATGGCATGACTCGTCACAGCTTAAGTCTCGATATTGCCGTCAAGTAATGCCTCACACCATTTAGAACATTGGTCAGTACGCAAAAACTGACTCGGCTACCCTCGTTATGAAAGTTCCTTTTCCAAAAGAAAAAATTTGTTGTTTTGTACCACTTCAGGTCGCAGTACAAGGCCGTTTATGATCAAAGTCGATGTTTTGCTAAACATCAAGTGACTACATTGTTGCATCAACTTGGAGTTGTTTCAATTTCAACCTTAAAAGGCTAATCAAGACTCATCCTATACATCCAAAGTTCGTCATCTTAGTTTGCTATTGTAGTGTTTGTTTCCCCATATCTAATGACTTGATGTTGGTGTCTTTTGTTATTTTTATATATTGTTTTTTTGAAAGAGATATTTTTATACATTGTTAGTTACGCGCTGGTTGTTTATCGTTGTTAATAAAAAAAACATGTCGCTAAAAATAAAATATAGATAATAAACTATAACTAGTAAGTTTAAAGTCGAAATATCAACTTATAAACTAAAATTTAATAAGTTTGCAGTAACATTTAATCTTGGGTTGAAAAATAATGTAGAAGATAAGTTTTAATGTTTGGTTAGAACAATTTATTACATCAATTATAATAATATTCCTTTTATACATTATTTACTAATATTTTGTTTCAAAAAAAAATTCATTCATTACAACAATTATTACAATTATTGTTTCATCGAGAAATTATTAACAATGAAGAATATGGTTTAAAAAGTAATTTTACTTTTCTAGTTCTTTCTTACGAAACAAATTATTTAATCCCGATATAATAAACAGTCATAATGAAAACAACTTTATCCACACATAAATCAAATAATCAATTTCGTATCATCTTATGACACCAATAAGAAACAAAACTATTGAAGTAAAGAAAAAAAAACGAACAAAAGAACTATCTGCGATAACTATTTCATGAGTAATCAATCATATATGTATGTGTACATGTCTAATCTAAGCTATTAAAAATCCTAAAACAAAATAAAACAATCAGAATAAAATAAGCTAAAATTAATGGAAACATAAAAATATAAAGATCTTACGAACTCAATTGGAACTTCCAGAATTTGGAAATACTTTGAAAAACGAATCAATATCTGGTGAAGTAAAAAACTCCATGTTTCCATTGTTATGACACGTAGACACCGGCCGGCGCTTCCTCGGCGGCGGGGGACACGGCAATACCTCCGGTATCCTCGATTGATTAGAGGTCGGAGTTGTTGAACCAGATTTGGAGTTTTCATCATCTTCCTTGTTGGAGATCTTCGTAGAAATCGATTTCAAAGGAGCACGTAAGGTGATTCCAGCAATCATCCATTTATTTCCTTCTTTAGAATCTCCATCTGCTTGATGCTTTTTCGAAAATCCCATACCTAGAATCGAATAAATGAGCTTTCGAAGCGATGGAATCACACTTTTGGGAGATGATTACTTGATTAGAAGCCAAAAACAGAAAAGAAGTGAGGAATCTGATGAGAATATACGCCCAATTTGATGCTTTGAATGGAGGCGGCAAAAAAAAATGGAGATAGAGAGAGAAAGGTGAGGATATAAATGAGAGACGTAAGCAAATTGCTTAGGATTCTTTCTGGGCGCATAATTGAGGAGGGATTTTCAGCTGCCCGTAATATGTCGGGCAGGGGGGCAGCATGACATTCGAGTAAAATTTCAGAGTTTTCGCGCCAATTTTTATTAACGGCTCTTTTTCCCGCGTTAAAGCTATCGGGTTTTATTTTTTACTGTTTTACCCGTTCTTCTTGGCCTGTCAGCCATTTAATGATGGTTCATAGTTGGTTTGGCTGGCCCAGTAAAAATAGTGGGCTCATGGCCCGTTAACAAATAAATATAATTAAAAATAGCAAGTATGTTTCATTTAATTTTTATTTTGGCTATTGAAGTTTTTATTATAAAAAAAATTGAAGTTTATAAAAATGAATGTATTTATTTGTAACACAAGTAAATTGGCCATTTTGTTTTTACATTCAGTCATTACTGATTTAAAAAGAATAATAATCAATTAAAGACATGTTATTTCTTTTTGGTGGTTTTTGAAATCCGGTGATTAATTAAAATTTTCATACAAAATTCATTACCTTTTCTGCAATAAAAGCTACCATATGTCATATCATTGACATGTTCTAAATTCATACTTATTGGTTTTAAACATGTAGTATTATCAAACTTATCTTATATAATAAGAAAAGATGATGTGATCTAATACACATTATATCTTTAAGTTATATTTATATCCAATAATAATAATAATAATAATAATAATAATAATAAATATGAGGGATATATACACTAAAGTCTCAATATTTTCATCGATTTGACAAAAAAGTCTTAAACTTTATTTTTTTAAAAGTAAAGTCCTAACTACCGGCAGTTTTTGACACGTTTACTCTTTTTTCCGGTTAACCGCTAATTAGGACTTTACTGTCAAAAAAATAAAGTTTATGATTTTTTGTCAAATCGTCAAATAAGACTTTATTGTCAAAAAAATAAAGTTTAGGACTTTCTTGTTAAATCATTAGAAATATTAGGACTTTAGTGTATATATCCCTTTTTTGGTTAGAAATTTAATTGTATGATAGTCTTTAAGCACAAGAGTTATTGAAACATGTTATGGTCAGCTAGATCCTATTGAAATCATTAACGTTTGCTTCCTGTTAAATAGTTTTTTTAATCTCAACTAACCGACATTGAAAAAAGTGGAGATAATCAAGAAAAAAAGAACCAGGGTTGTGTCGGTTTTTTGCAATCCTAAAAATGGAGAACAAAAAAACCGAAAAAAAATTGTCATTCTTACCGCTTCTCCACATTCACACCCTTTTGACTAGGTGTGTGTTGTTTGTGTTTGTACAATCTATCCCCTCTTTTCAGTTGAAAATTTGGCGGCGAACCAAGAAGAAAGTTTTACAAATCTTCTCACCCTCTCTCGCTCTCTCTTTTGTATTTGTTTCCCCTGATCGTGATTGTATCATGGTAAAGAAGATGATGATAAGAAAAACAATGGTGTTGCGATGAAAATCACAATTAAAAGTTTTTGGGCTACGAAAATACACTAAAGTCCCAATATTTTCAACGATTTGACAAGAATGTCCTAAACTTTATTTTTTTGACGGTAAAGTCTTAATTCACGATTTGACAAGAAAGTCTTAAACTTTATTTTTTTGACAGTAAAGTCCTAATTACCGGCTAACCAGAAAAAAAAATAGTAAACGTGTCAAAAATTGCTGGTAGTTACGACTTTACTGTCACAAAAATAAAGTTTACGACTTTCTTGTCAAATCGATGAAAAATTGGGAGTTTAGTGTATATATCCCTAAATTTGATGGTAAAACTAATGATTACCATTGATTACTCTTGATTTATTCTGTACATATGGATTATGGAAGACATGAGTGTAACACCCAAAAAATTTCAATCAATTTAAACTTTTAAAAACATTTCGAACCACTAAACATCATTACAACTTTGTTTTCAAAATGTATAATATTTGAGTTTTCCCAGAAACATAGACAAAACATGAGGAGCTGTACGATCACGCCTTCGCCTTGTCGCGATCCCCTGATGTACCTGAAACAATAAACTGAAATTGTAAGCCCGAGAGCTTAGTGAGTTCCCCCAAAATACCCATACCCGCAACAATACACATATAATCATAACAGCATACTATGGGACCAATCAACCATCAGGTTGGAATACCCCAGGCCCACAACCAACAGGTTGGATTGCCAACACACTATGAGTCCAATCAACCATCAGGTTGGAATACCCCAGGCCCACAACCAACAGGTTGGAATGCCCACATACTAAGAGTCCAATCATCCTCGGGATGGAATACTCATGGCCCACAACCTACAGGTTGCAATGCCCAGGTCTATTGGCCTTCACACCAAGCAGATAAGCCTCAACCGTCAAACAAACATGTGCACATATAATAGATAATCACATAACAGTCTATAGACAATACTCGATCTAACGGATCTTACCACATAGCACATAACACCATCCTATCTACCAGGATGCCAATCTAACAGATCATACGACATATCATATAATATTATCCTACCCTCTAGGATACCGATCTAACAGATCATACTAGCATAACATAACCATATAATAATCCAAAGGGTCGGCCTTGGTGCCTTAGACCCTTGAGTATAGTGAGGAAAACTCACCTCGCAACTGTCGTCTGAACTAGAAGCTCAACTCCCGGATCACCAACACGAACTCCACCACCTATCGTTACCATAAAACCCTTTTTCGTAAATTTCCAAATTACCAGGATACTCTCATAAGTCAACTGGTCAACTCTTGGTCAAAGTCAAAGTCCCCAGTCATAGTCAACAGTCCATGTTGACTCGACTCGTCGAGTGCAGACCACCGACTCGTCGAGTCCTTCCTGAACTCGAGAAGTCGTGAAATCCTTGATTAGCCCGTCGAGTTCCTCTTTAGCTCGCCGAGTTCATACGTGTCCAAGAATTAGGAGAAACCCTAGCCGACTCGCCGAGTCTTCGAACGACTCGCCGAGTTCAAGGCAATCTTCAACGGACTCGCCGAGTTTGTTCATCAACTCGACGAGTTCACGACCATCTTCATATGACTCGCCGAGTTGACTATGCAACTCGCCGAGTCCTTGCAGACCTTCATCCATGCAGACACTTTTTAAGCCATACCAAGGTTCCAGATTACAGATCCAAGCTTCTAAGGCATGTTTAACATGTAAAGTTGCAAACTTTACACACATGCAAGGCCCTAAAGGCTCTAAATCACCAATCTAAGCTTCTAATGGAGCTTTACACCATAGGAGAGTCTCATCCTTGCAAAAGTTTGAAACTTTATGGACTTAGGACTCAAAAGAGGTTCAGATCTGAAGTTTCAACTTCAGATCTAGCTCTCATACCAACATCCCTTCATGAATAACTAAAGAAAGCCCTAGTTTTCACATATGAATGATTCTAGAAGAAAAAAAAGGTTAAGGTAACAGTTGGTTACCTCCAAAACGTTCCCAAACTGAAGTAGACTCTGGATCCACACAGAAATCTTGATGCTAGCCTCTTGATCTACAAATTTCCTTCACAAAAGTCACTTCCCAAAGCTCCAAAACACTCTCCAAGCTCTCACTCACGGAAATTAGGGTTTCTGGGTCTCAAGAGGGTGATAAAGGACAGTGGGAGGCGCTAATGGTCCAATATATAGGGTGCAAAACCCTGAAAATTAGGGTTTCCACTGCCAGCTCCTACTCGTTGAGTCCCCCATGCCGACTCGACGAGTCACTCATTAATTGACGTGTCCTGGCCCGCTGCTACTCGACGAGTCATAGTGCCAACTCGTCGAGTAGACCTTAAACATGAAGTCTAAATGGAAAAATTAATAATACCTGACGGTTGGGATGTTACAATTCTCCCCCGCTTGACTTAGACTTCGTCCTCGAAGTCTGCTGTAGCGAATAACTTCGGGTAATGCTCCCACATCTCAGCCTCCTACTCCCATGTCCACTCGGATCCCCTACAATGCTCCCATTGTATCTTTACCAACGGAACCTCCTTGTTGCGCAAGACTTTCACTTTCCTTTCCAAAGCGGCAATCGGCATCTCAATATAATTCAGGCGCTCATCAACCTGAATGTCATCCAGTGGCACCACTGCCTCCGGGTCCACAATGCACTTTCGCAACTGCGAAACGTGGAAAGTATTGTGGATCCGACTAAGCTCCTCCGGCAGCTCTAGTTTGTAAGCCACCTTGCCAACCCTGGCAATGATCCTGAACGGCCCAATTTATCGGGGACCCAATTTTACCCTCTTCCTGAAGCGGATCACACCCTTCCAGGGCGAGACCTTCAGAAGTACCATGTCACCGACCTGAAACTCTAACTCGGATCGGCGTCGGTCAGCGTAACTCTTCTGCCGACTCTGAGCGGTCTGCAGCCGTTGTCTAACCTGTTGAATCTTCTCGGTAGTCTGCAAGACCACCTCCGTCCGACCCATCACCCTGTGACCAACCTCACCCCAACAAACCGGGGTGCGACATCTCTGCCCATACAACAGCTCGAATGGCGGGGCGCCAATGCTGGAATGATAGCTGTTGTTGTAGGCGAACTCTGCAAGCGGTAGGTGGGAATCCCAGCTCCCACCGAAATCGATGACACACGCCCTCAACATATCCTCGAGGGTCTGAATGGTCCGCTCGCTCTGACCATCAGTCTGCGGATGGAATGATATGCTGAAGTGCAACCGTGTGCCCAGCTCCTCGTGAAACTTCTGCCAGAAGCGGGAGGTAAACCTGACATCCCGATCAGAGACAATGGAAACGGGAACCCCATGGCGAGACACGATCTCGCGAACGTACACGTCGGCCAATTTCTTGGCCGATGAGCTCTCCCGTATGGCCAAGAAATGGGGAATCTTGGTCAATCGATCCACGATGACCCATATGGCATCAAACCCCTTCGCCGTCCTCGGCAACTTGATAATAAAATCCATCGTGATCTGTTCCCATTTCCACATGGGGATCTCCAGGGGCTGCAGCTTGCCATGCGGCCTCTGATGCTCGGCCTTGACCATCCTACAGGTCAAGCGCCTCTCGACGTACTAAGCGATTTCTCGCTTCATGCACGGCCACCAATAGCTCAAACTCAAATCCCGGAACATCTTGGTGGCCCCCGGGTGAATAGAGAAATGAGACTTATGAGCCTCCTCCATAACCATATGCCTAACCCCGCCAGACATCGGAACCCAAACCCGACCACATCGGGTCAATAATCCCTGACTATCCTGCTCAAACCGTGTATTCTCACCCTTGATCCTCTCCAGCTTCCAATTCTCCGGTCGCATGCCCTCAACCTGGGCATCTCTGATCAGACTCACAAGCGGAGAGTCCACTTCTATCCTCATACATACCGTTGGGGTGGAAGACCCAGCTGACTTGCGGCTCAAATCATCCGCAACCACGTTCGCTTTACCAGGGTGGTAAAAGATCTCGCAATCGTAGTCCTTGACTACTTCCAGCCACCTGTGCTGCCTCATGTTCAGGTTCGGCTGATCCATGATATGTCTCAAGCTCTTGTGATCCGTGTAAATGGTACAACGGACCCCATAAAGGTAATGTCTCCATATCTTGAGGGGGAATACCACCGCCCCAAACTCCAAGTCATGCGTAGGGTATCTTGTCTCATGCGGCTTCAATTGTCGCGATGCATAAGCTATCACTCGTCCTTTCTGCATGAGGACCGCCCCTAACCCTGTGATGGATGCATCACAGAACACCACAAAATCCTCAACTCCTTCCGGGAGTGTCAAGACTGGGGCCTCGCACAAACCGCTGTCGGAGGGTCTCAAACACCCTCTGCTGCTCAGGGCCCCACCGGAAATCCACCCCCTTCCTCGTCAGACGAGTGAGGGGTACCGCAATCTTGGAGAAGTTCTGTATGAATCTCTGGTAGTACCCTGCCAATCCCAAAAAGCTCCTGATGTCTGAGGGAGATTTCGGAACCTCCCACTGCATAACCGCCTCGATTTTGGCCGGATCGACCAAAATCCCCTCTTGGTTAATGAGATGTCGAGGAACTGGACCTCTCGTAGCCAAAACTCACACTTCGAGAACTTGGCGTACAACCGTTCTCGTCTCAGAACTCCCAACAACTCCCGCAGATGCTCCTCATGCTGCTCTCGGGTCTTGGAATACACCAAGATATCATCTATAAACACTATGACCGAGCGATCGAGCATCGGTCTACAAACCCGATTCATCAGGTCCATAAACACCGCTAGCACGTTGATGAGCCCAAACGGCATCACCACGAACTCGTAATGTCCATAACGAGTTCGGAACGCGGTCTTCTCCACGTCCTCCTCTCTGACCCTGACCTGATGATACCCAGACCTCAAGTTTATCTTGAAAACCAAGATGCACCCTGCAACTGATCGAAGAGATCGTCTATCCTCGGGAGTGGGTAACGGTTCTTCACCATTAATTTATTCAACTCCCGGTAGTCAATGCACATCCGGTGCGAACCGTCCTTCTTCCGGACAAAAAGAGTCGGTGCTCCCCATGGAGAACTGCTCGGACGAATGAACTGCTTGCCTAGCAGTTCCTGTAGCTGTGACGATAGCTCCTGCATCTCTGGCGGTGCCAATCGGTACGGCGCCTTAGCGATAGGGGCCGCACCTGGCACCAGGTCGATCCTGAACTCAACCTGCCTCTCCGGAGGTATCCCCGACAACTCCTCCGGAAACACATCTGCAAACTCCCTGACCACCGGTACATCGGAAACCAAAATTTGATCCCTGACCCGGGTATCTACCACATACGCTAGATAACCCGCACACCCGTGCTGAATGTGCTGTCGAGCCCTGGCAGCTGAACAAAACCCTGATCCCACTCTGGTGCCCTCACCATATACAGTCAGTTCTCCCCCACTTGGGGTTCGAACCACCATTCGCTGGCCCTCGCAATCAATCATAGCACCGAACCGACTGAGCCAATCCATGCCTACAATCACGTACACCTCCCCTATGGGAATCGGAATCAAATCTATCGGAAAGACACCCCAAAAATCTCCAAATCACACCCTCGATAAACCGAAGAAGCAAAAACCCCGTGTTCGTTGGCGATAGACACTCGCAACGGACACTCTAACTCGCCCACTGGCACACTGAACTCCCTACTAAATGACTGAGATATGAAAGACTGACTCGCCCCCGAGTCAAATAAAACCAAAGCAGGCAAAGAGTTCACTAAAAACATACCGGCAACCACATCTGGCGCTGCCCTGGCCTCCTCTACGGTCAACTGGAAAGCACGACCCTGAGCCTTCGGAGGCTCTGCCCTGACTGGTCTCCCATCCGTGATCCTCAAGGTAGTCGGCGCTGGAGCCTGGGCCGGCTTAACGGCTAGTAGAGGACACTGGGCCTTCATATGGCCCACCTGCTCACAATGATAGCAAAGCCTGACTCCGGAAGTCGGAGTCGGCTGCCTGCAATCCCTGGTCAAATGGCCCTGCTTGCCACATCGGTGGCACCCACTCCATGTCCGGCACATCCCTGAATGAGCCTTCCTGCACTTCCCACAAGTGCGGCCTGGCTGTCCCCCAGTCCTCGTATCAGCGATCTTGGACCGCTTTGGCGTCGGCTGTGACTGTGCCGGGGCCTGCCGCTGCTCCCTCAACTGCGGCTCAATCTCCAACTCTCGCCGTCTAGTGGCCTCCTGCAACTCCAGAAGTGTATCACATTGCTGGGTAGACACAAACTGACGGATGTCAGTCTTGAGCATGCTCAGATAACGGGTCATTTGAGCCTGCTCGGAAGCAAACTCCGGGCAAAACATCGCCCTCTCGGTGAACATACGGGTGATCTCCGTCACCGACTCCCCATCCTGTCTCAAACTCAGAAACACCTGTGTTAAATGCTCCCGCTCGACCAGCGGAATGTAACGGGTGCGGAACATGTCTCTGAACTGCTCCCAAGTAACAGCAGCTCTCTGGTCATCAGTGTACGACCCAGTCACAAGTCTCCACCAGTCCTTGGCCCTGGACCTTAGCAGGTTCAGAGCACACCTGACCTTCTGGTCAGTAGGACACGAGCAGGTGAAGAAACACCCCTCCACATCCGAGATCCACCTCATAGCCTTGATGGGATCCTGCGTCCCATCAAAAGTAGGGGGCTTCGTGTTATCGAAGTCCTTGTACTGAAAAACTCTCCCCGCTCCCCCTCCCGCCGTTGTTACAGCCGCAGTGGCTGCAGCGGCAGCTGTCTCAGCGAGGGTTGCATATATGTCGTCGAAATACTCCATCATAGCGGACTTAATAGTCCCGAACAACTCCGAAATCTAACCCTGGACAATCTCGACCACCTCCTCGCGGATAATCTCCCTAACCCGATCCTCTGTCAACATTGGCCCCTCCTGGCCGATAACCTCAGGTGCCACTGGGGCCTCCTGATCACCCTGTCCTGATCCTGATCCGGACCCCGACGTGAAACGCCTCGTAACTGCCATTCTGAAACATAACAGGAAGATATCAGACAATCCGCATAAGTAACTGGGAACCAACTCCCGACTAATCCCTAGGGGTTGTGACTTCCTTGCTACGCATATGAGTCCTGTGCTTTCAGTAGTACGGGCCCATACTACCTTCCACACCTACCCATATTTGTCTCAAGTATCACCACAACACCCTAACAACATACATATCATAGAGAACACTCAATCCTCACTCCTAGAGGAAGGCTAACCGTCTCACAACTGACCTACCGGTCCCCTATAACTCACCCATCTATGAAACTTCCACCAACCCCTGCAGCCCTAGTGTATGCTAGTCATACATAACGCTAGACCCTATAGACTTTCGAATATCCAATCCTACCCTAAGCTCCCAATCAAACAAGAACGGAACATAAGGCTAAATCAAACATTCTTAGGCTATAAGATCTTAATTATGTACAGTCGTGATGCATACACTAAGTAACTACAGTAATGATGTCAATTTTCATATAAGGGAAACCCTAGGCTATCAGGCATCATACAATCAGGCAATTCTATCATGCAATTCCTGAAGACCCCTAGCCTAGCACTAGCATGCTGTTCTAACATATCACATAATCAAATAACTGTATGGTATTTTGGGGCTACTTACTGGCTCTGGATGATCGTACATCCTGTATCCTCATTTACTTATTTTGAAAACCATTTTAGAAATCATTTTGAAAACCTTTCCTTGATTTGAGACTGGATTCACACGCATGTTCCTCCAATTCACTCAAATCAAGGCTCTGATCCCAACTTGTAACACCCAAAAATTTTCAACCAATTTAAACTTTTAAAAACATTTCGGACCACCAAACATCATTACAACTTTGTTTTCAAAATATATAATATCAGAGTTTTCCCAGAAACATAGACAAAACATGAGGAGCTATTGTTGGATTAGCGTCTAAGCCCGTAATTATATTTGGTATGTACTTGACCCGGTTGTGCATGGTCCTTTTGGGTTGCCTTCACCAAAGCGACTTGACAAGGTAATTTAATATGAGAGAGAGGATATTATGGTTTATAAATATATTATAAGAATAATATATTAAAGGAGAAATCATATTCATTTAATTAGTATTAGTCATAAATTAATTAGGAATTAATTTGGTGACTAAAAGAGATTAATTAAATAAAGGGGCATAAACTGTCAAATGTGTGATAGTTGAGTTTTGGGCTGGGAAACCTAATGGACTAAGGGGGAACGAAATTATGATGAAGCATCATCATATTTTCGTCCAAGGCCTCATTGCAGAAGGTTCCTTGGGCTGCTTGGTGGCTAAGCTATCCATTAGGGTTTAGACTGAAAACCTAACACCCTACAGTATAAATAAGACCCAAAGGCTTCAATTTTCGGCCACTTGTTCCCAAGAGAAACCCTAGGGCCGATTTTAGCATCATCTCTCCTCTCTCATAATTGCCTTCTTGCTTGTGTGGTGTTTGTGATCCATTAGAGGAATTACAATTGTGATTCTAAGCTCAAGAAAAGAAGATTCAAGCTACTATTGAAGAGGTAAACATCTAAATCTGATGTTATTTGTTATTTTGATATTATGTATGCTAGATTAGGGTTTGAAAGTCCTGGATTCAAAGCATGTACAATAGAGAAACCTAGATCCAAGCATTAGGGTTTGTATGAACACATAGGATTGTTCTTATGCATAAAACCCATCAGTGGTATCAGAGCCTTGATTGGTTTCTGTTGTATGTGATGCTTTAACTGTTTGTATGCTGGAAATCGTTTTTCCGGCTTCTGTTCGACTGGACTCGGCGAGTCACTTCATGCACTCGGCGAGTCCATGAGTGGCTCGGCGAGTCGGATCGTCTGACAGAGGATATATCGGGATTTCTTGCTGTTTTTGTTATGGAATAGTTGCCTAATCTGTTTTTACTGATAAAATTCGAAGTTTAATGATTTAGTGAGACTATCCTTGCCAAAAACAAAAGATATTTACCAATTGATTAGATAATAAATTCTTTATATGATTAAAATTGATTATTTGTATTAATTGGGTAACTTATCTTGCAAGAAATTGAATTAGGTCAAATATAGATAATCACTAAATTAATTGTTTGATTTATATTATTTGTTATTTGATCCCTTGTGTTTTGAAAAGTTCAAAACTTGTCCTCAAGTTTTGAAATTTAAATTTTGTGATTAAAAGTTTAATTTTGAATGATTTAAATTTCAAACCCTTAGAATTTTACAAGTTTAAAATTCAACCCTATACTATTATATTATTACAAGATTAATTAATATATATGTATAAGAATAAGCTAGTCTTATCGCTAGTAGGCCTCATTCATGAAGCCAGTCTATAAGGTGGGTATAAGGTTGCTGCCTATAAAATGGCGCTTAATGGGTGTACACTCACACCTACCGCTTGCTTGACTGGTGGAGGGTCGTTAGCCGAACGGATAGGATAGGGCACTTAATTCCTCATTATAAGTATAATGGAAATATTAAAGTAACTACATTGTTTTATAAATTCCCAATCTTAGTTACTTTAGGGTAAAATGTGAAAATGATGCTATTCCATGGAATTACACTTTGTACCCCTGTCAAACGTTAGTGGAGCGTGCGTGGCTAACCGGCACACTAATTTGGGATTGACATTGGTGACAAAGGGTGGCTCGATGTTTATCATAGATCAATGGAGCGTGCGTGGCTAACCAGCACATTGATTAGGTGATAGAGACATTGGGTGCACCATGTTGATTCGCATGGTTATTCATAACTTGTTTGCGATTCTCGGCATCCCAGTCGCAAATATGAAGTGCATATCGAGATTTAAACATGCCATTGAAATGTTCAATGAATCTCAAAAGATATCTAGGAATTTTCAAATACATTTAAAACTTAATCTCTTTTCGTTTTTCATGGTGAAAATTAGTGAATCGTCATTCACTTACCTTCAAATTATTTACTTTTAGATTACGGCATCCCTTTTCTAAGTTGTAAATAATGTTGTTGGATCCTAGCCCTAATTTCTCATTTGGGTGTTTAATTAGGGATTCATTTCTAATCAAACTTTGTTTCTTTCTATTTCAGATGTCTAACGCAAACGCAAACAACAACACTTCTGGGTCATTCTCGTTGATGAACCTGTGTCAAAAGGTGACATTTGATGGCTCGAACTTCAACGAGTGGATGAGATACATTCGCATGATAACTCGTGACGAGGACAAAGAATATGTCCTCGACGAGAAGCTAGAAAAGATCAACCCAGAAGAAGCTACTCCTGAAGAGATGGCCGCCTTTGAGGCCCATGAGCGTGATGCAACGAAAGTTCATTGCATCATGTTGGCCACCATGAACCTCAAACTCCAAAAGTCCTATGAGGACATGTATCCATATGAGATGCATCAAGATTTGCTGGACAGGTACCACCAGAGCGTGAGGCAAGAGCGCTATGAGATCATCACTAACATGATCACCGCTAGGATGGGGAGTGGAGAATCCCTAACTGCTCATTTGCAAAGAATACAAAGGTATGTTGATCGTCTTCTCAAACTTAATGTCAAGTTTGATGAGGATTTGGCTATCAACATCATCCTCCACTCCTTGCCTTCCTGCTACAACCAGTTCAGAATGACCTACCATATGAACAAAGAAGAGGTCACCCTGAGTAAACTTCAAGGGCTCCTGAGGACAGCTGAGAGCAACCTCAAGGACAAATCTATTGCATCATCCTCTACTGTAGCTGCTCCTGTGTTGGCAATTGGTCAAGGAAAGGGAAAGAAGAGGAAGGCTCCTTCCAAGAGCCAGCATAAGGGTAAGACCCAAGATGGTTCCTCTTCTAGTGGGACCAAAGCAGGTTTTGTTAAGCCCTCTTCTGACCCCAAGGAAGCAGAGTGCTTCTATTGCCACCAGAAGGGCCACTGGAAACGAAGCTGCCCTAAATATCTGCAGGATATTAAGGATGGGAAGATAAAGCCCACCTTTGCAGGTATGTATTTAATTAAATCTAATAACTCATCACTTGCTACTTCATGGGTCCTTGATACTGGATGTGGTTACCACATTTGTTATGATTTGCAGGGGCTAAGAAAAAGTATGGAAGTGGAGCATGGAAGGATAAACTTGATCACGGGAAACAAGAAGTCTTCACCAGTGACCAAGATCGGAGTTTATTCCTTAGTGTTGAGTAATGGGTTAGGGCTAGATTTAAATAATTGTTGCTATTCGCCAGATATGGCAAGAAACATCATTTCTTTTCATAGATTGTTTAGACAAGGTTTCAGATATTCGTTTGATAATAGTAATGGTTCTATTAATGCTTATTTGAATGGTGTCTTTTATTTCAATGCATTACCTTGTAATGGGATTTATGAATCTATGTTAATTATAGATAATTTAGGAAATGATGTTTTGAATATTGATTCGTCCACAAGTTTGGACAAAGCATGCTTGTGGCATTGTCGCCTTGGCCATGTTAACAAGAAACACATAGCCCAACTCCAAAAGGATGGAGTCTTGGAGTCATTCGACCTAAGGGACGATGACGTGTGTGAGTCTTGTTTACTTGGGAAGATGACCAAGTCACCCTTTACTGGCTCATGTGAAAGGGGTGAAGGTGTATTGGATCTCATACATACAGATGTATGTGGACCCTTTAGATCCACCACAAGGGACGCTTGTCGCTTCTACGTGACTTTTACAGATGATTATAGCAGATATGGATATATCTACTTAATCAAGCAGAAGTCAGAAACCTTTGAAAAGTTCAAAGAGTTCAAGAATGAAGTGGAGAATCAGTTGGGCAGGAAAATCAAGATGCTTCGATCTGATCGAGGAGGAGAGTACCTAAGTCTTGAGTTTCACGACATTTAAAAGAATGCGGAATAGTTTCGCAATTGACGCCTCCTAGAACGCCACAATTGAATGGTGTGGCTGAGAGGCGTAATCGAACCTTTTTGGACATGGTTCGTTCTATGATGAGTCGTGCTTCGTTACCAATCTCATTCTGGGGGTATGCCTTAGAGACTGCCGCCCATATCCTTAACTTAGTTCCCACCAAGAAGGTTGCCAAAACACCTCACGATATGTGGACAGGGAAAGCTCCCTCGTTAGCACATATCAAGGTTTGGCGTTGTGAAGCTTTCGTAAGACGAGAGACTCACGACAAGCTAGAACCTCGTAGTGAGAAGTGTTATTTCATCGGCTATCCACATAAGTCTTTTGGCTATCTCTTCTATAGACCAAGTGACAATGTTGTCTTTGTTGCTAGGAGAGGGGTTTTCAGAGAGAGAGAGAACTCATAAGTCAAGGAGACAGTGGGAGTCAGATTGACCTTGAAGAGCTTCAAGAGTCAGGAGATGAAGGAACCTCTGACACTGGCATGCAACCTGAGGAGGAAACTCCTGTTGAACCAATTGACCAGTCCTTACCTCTTAGACGTTCGAATAGAGTTAGTGTTCCACCCTAGTTTTATGGTTTCCATATTACTACTGACGGGGATACGTTTATTAGTGATAGTACACTAATGAATCTGGACGAACCTAATAGCTATAAGGAAGCCATGGCAGGCCCAGAGTCTGCTAAATGGAAAGAGGCGATGGACAGCGAGATTCAGTCCATGTATGACAACCAAGTTTGGAATTTGGTTGATAATGTACCAGGTCGTAAGACAGTCGGGTGCAAGTGGATCTTCAAGAAGAAGACAGACATGGATGGGAAAGTGCACACTTATAAAGCGCGATTGGTCGCGAAGGGCTTTACTCAAACTCCTGGAGTTGACTATGATGAGACCTTCTCACCAGTTGCTAAAATAAAGTCTATTAGGGTAATGCTCGCAATATCTGCGTTTCATGATTATGAAATTTGGCAGATGGACGTAAAAACCGCTTTCCTAAATGGGAAGTTGGCTGAAGATGTTTACATGAATCAGCCAGAGGGTTTTGTCAATGCGAAGCACCCAAATAGAGTGTGCAAGCTTGAGAAATCCATTTATGGATTAAAGCAAGCGTCTCGCAGATGGAATCTTTGTTTTGACGAGAAGGTCAAAGTGTTTGGCTTTCTGCGAAGCGAAGATGAGTCATGTGTGTATGTCAAGGCCATTGGGAGTATAGTGAGCTTCCTCGTATTGTATATCGATGACACACTGCTCATAGGAAACGACATCCCAACCTTGCAGGAGGTCAAGTCCTGGCTTGGGAAGTGTTTCGCTATGAAGGACCTCGGAGAGGCTTCGTATATTCTGGGAATAAGGATAGTGAGAGACAGAAGTAAGAGACTGATAGGACTCAGTCAGGATACATACTAGGAAAAAGTACTAAAACGTTTTAGTATGGAAATTTCCAAGAAAGGGGAGTTACCAATCCAATGCAATACCAAACTGAGTAAGACTCAGAGCCCAAGTACAGAGGCAGAGATAGCTTATATGAGCCGAGTACCTTACACTTCCGCAGTTGGCTCGATTATGTACGCTATGACCTGTACTCGCCCTGATGTGGCCTTCGCTTTGAGCATGGTCAACAGATATCAAGGGAACCCTGGTAGGGCGCATTGGTTTGCTGTCAAGAATATTCTTAAGTACCTACGAAGGACCAAGGAATGGTTTCTAGTCCTCGGTGGGAGTGATGACTTAAGGGTGCGAGGGTACAGTGACGCTAGTTTTCAGACGGATCGGGATAATTACCGATCGCAGTCAGGCTGGGTCTTTACCCTGAATGGAGGAGCAGTGACTTGGAAAAGTTCCAAGCAAGAGACCGTAGCTGATTCAACGTGCGAATCAGAGTACATTGCGGCAAGCGAAGCATCAAAGGAGGCTATATGGTTGAAGAACTTCACAGGAGACCTTGGAGTTATGCCATCCATAAAGGAGCCCATGGAAATTTTCTGTGATAATGAAGGAGCGGTTGCCTTGACCAAGGAACCAAGGGATCATGGTAGATCTCGACCTATCGACAGGAAATACCATTTTATTAGACATCGGGTAGAAGAGGGACTCCTCGTTGTGAAGAGGGTATCGTCAGAAGATAACCCAGCAGATCCCCTTACGAAGGGACTGAGTAGGGTAAAGCATTTGAAGCACGCTAGGAGCGTTGGGCTAAAGAACGATATTAGTTTAGATTAGATAGGTAGGAAATTTGTAATGGATAATTTTGTATTCAACATTTTGATGATTAAATAAAGGTGTGTTATTTATAAGAAAGTTACTATCTTGTGTTGATAATTTATCTGTTATTTCCAAATTTTGCATGTTTTGACTTCCTGAATAATAAGATTGTTCGAACAGCCCACAATCGCTCATATGTTGGAAGTAGATATGAAAAAAGATTGTCATAAATTTGTTTGTAGATTGTCTGAAAGGTTTTAGACATAGCAAAGGTTTGCTACGAAATTTATGAGTGCTTATGAAATATGTTTTGAGCATTGGAATAAACCCACACTTGCTAGTATCACTTCTTGAATGTTATCATAAGTGATCGCAAGATGGTAATATCATATAATCTTAAAACCTAGAGATATGGTTATTGTTTGCTAGTTGATTATATATTGATAATACGAAAACGCATCAGTAACTTGATGTTATAAAACGTATTATTGTGTGTAACTTAGCTAGTAGATAATAAAAGCATATAAGTCGAAGTTTATCTGTTCCTTTTATTCTAAGAGGATAAAAGCGATATCTTGGCCACTCGATGATTTGGTTTGACTTATGTGTCGGGCCCGGTCAGGATGAGGTTGATGTGTTCAACTGAATTCTATGTCGAACAAATCAGAGATCGAGAAACAAAATGCTGGACAATAAGTATTGTCAGCATGATATCTAGAACAGAGGATTATACGATCCCTTATCTGAAGGACAAGATTTTGATCAGAGTTGACAGAAGCGTAAAAGAGCTACGATTGTTAGCCGGATCCTGAAGTCGTATGTGAAATATAGTTACTAGACTTATCCAAGTGGGAGACTGTTGGATTAGTGTCTAAGCCCGTAATTATATTTGGTATGTACTTGACCCGGTTGTGAATGGTCCTTTTGGGTTGCCTTCACCAAAGCGACTTGACAAGGTAATTTGATATGAGAGAGAGGATATTGTTGGTGCATGGAAATGCTCCACAAATAATGAGTGTTTATTAGGTTGTATTTTCTCTTTATTGTATTTATGGTGTAAATACTCTCCCTCCTATATAAAGGGAGAGTTGGTCATTTATTCCTTTTTAGCTAGCTTATCTTTTCCTTAGTTAGAGTTACACTTTTCTCATAATGTAATCTCTAGAGAGAGAAAGTTGGTGGGTTCTCCCATCCAGGGAGAGTTTCTCTCCCACCATGTTCTTCATTGATATATTTTATTCTCTCTTGTTCTTGGTCTCTTTTTATGAACTCATAATATGTTCTTCGTGTTCATACTTCCAAAAACACGATTAATCTCGAGATATCCTTCTTCCGCACTCACCGTTCGTTATAAAAATGGGTCTCTACAGATATTATGGTTTATTAATATATTATAAGAATAATATATCAAAGGAGAAATCATATTCATTTAATTAGTATTAGTCATAAATTAATTAGGAATTAATTTGGTGACTAAAAGAGATTAATTAAATAAAGGGGCATAAACTGTCAAATGTGTGATAGTTGAGTTTTGGGCTGGGAAACCTAATGGACTAAGGGGGAACGAAATTATGATGAAGGATCATCATATTTTCGCCCAAGGCCTCATTCCAGAAGGTTCCTTGGGCTGCTTGGTGTCTAAGCTATCCATTAGGGTTTAGACTGAAACCCTAGCACCCTACAGTATAAATAAGACCCAAAGGCTTCAATTTTCGGCCACTTGTTCCCAAGAGAAACCCTAGGGCCGATTTTAGCATCATCTCTCCTCTCACATAATTGCCTTCTTGCTTGTGTGGTGTTTGTGATCCATTAGAGGAATTACAATTATGATTCTAAGCTCAAGAAAAGAAGATTCAAGCTACTATTGAAGAGGTAAACATCTAGATCTGTTGTTATTTGTTATTTTGATATTATGTATGCTAGATTAGGGTTTGCAAGTCTTGGATTCAAAGCATGTACAATAGAGAAACCTAGATCCAAGCATTAGAGTTTGTATGGACACATAGGATTGTTCTTATGCATAAAACCCATCAGCTGTACGATCACGCCTTCGCCTTGCTGCGATCCCTTGATGTACCTGAAACAATAACTGAAACTGTAAGCCCGAGAGCTTAGTGAGTTCCCCCAAAATACCCATACCCGCAACAATACACATATAATCATAACAGCATACTATGGGTCCAATCAACCATCGGGTTGGAATACCCCAGGCCCACAACCAACAGGTTGGATTGCCAACACAATATGAGTCCAATCAACCATCAGGTTGGAATACCCCAGGCCCACAACCAACAGGTTGGAATGCCCACATACTCTGAGTCCAATCATCCTCGGGATGGAATACTCACGGCCCACAACCTACAGGTTGGAATGCCCAGGTCTATTGGCCTTCGCACCAAGCAGATAAGCCTCAACCGCCAAACAAACATGTGTACATATAATAGATAATCACATAACAGTCTATAGACAATACTCGATCTAACGAATTTTACAACATAGCACATAACACCATCCTATCTACCAGGATGCAAATCTAACAGATCATACCACATACCATATAATATTATCCTACCCTCTAGGATACCGATCTAACAGATCATACTAGCATAACATAACCATATAATAATCCAAAGGGACGGCCTTGGTGCCTTAGACCCTTGAGTATAGTGAGGAAAACTCACCTCGCAACTGTCGTCTGAAACTAGAAGCTCAACTCCCGGATCACCAACACGAACTCCACCACCTATCGTTACCATAAAACCCTTTTTCGTAAATTTCCAAATTACCAGGATACTCTCAAAAGTCAACTGGTCAACTCTTGGTCAAAGTCAAAGTCCCCAGTCATAGTCAACAGTCCATGTTGACTCGACTCATCGAGTGCAGACCACCGACTCGTCGAGTCCTTCCTGAACTCGAGAAGTCGTGAAATCCTTGATTAGCTCGTCGAGTTCCTCTTTAGCTCGCCGAGTTCATACGTGTCCAAGAATTGGGAGAAACCCTAGCCGACTCGCCGAGTCTTCGAACGACTCGCCGAGTTCAAGGCAATCTTTAACGGACTCGCCGAGTTTGTTCATCAACTCGACGAGTTCACGACCATCTTCATATGACTCGCCGAGTCCTTGCAGACCTTCATCCATGCAGACACTTTTTAAGCCATACCAAGGTTCCAGATTACAGATCCAAGCTTCTAAGGCATGTTTAACATGTAAAGTTGCAAACTTTACACACATGCAAGGCCCTAAAGGCTCTAAATCACCAATCTAAGCTTCTAATGGAGCTTTATACCATAGGAGAGTCTCATCCTTGCAAAAGCTGGAAACTTTATGGACTTAAGACTCAAAAGAGGTTCAGATATGAAGTTTCAACTTTAGATCTAACTCTCATACCAACATCCCTTCATGAATAACTAAAGAAAGTCCTAGTTTTCACATATGAATGATTCTAGAAGAAAAAGAGGTTAAGGTAACAGCTGGTTACCTCCAAAACGTGCCCAAACTGAAGTAGACTCTGGATCCACACAGAAATATTGATGCTAGCCTCTTGATCAACAAATTTCCTTCACAAAAGTAACTTCCCAAAGCTCCAAAACACTCTCCAAGCTCTCACTCACAGAAATTAGGGTTTCTGGGTCTCAAGAGGGTGATAAAGGACAGTGGGAGGCGCTAATGGTCCAATATATAGGGTGCAAAACCCTGAAAATTAGGGTTTCCACTGCCAGCTCCTACTCGTCGAGTCCCCCATGCCGACTCGACGAGTCACTCATTAATTGACGTGTCCTCGCCCGCTGCTACTCGACGAGTCATAGTGCCAACTCGTCGAGTAGACCTTAAACATGAAGTCTAAATGGAAAAATTAATAATACCTGACGGTTGGGATGTTACAATGAGAGATCCATGATGCACAATATGAAGGATAAATACCGTCATTTCATTAATTTTCATTAATTGACTATGTACTATTTTGATGTAATTTATGTATACAAAATAAGATAAATGAAAAAAGTATGTTATATAACTTCATAAAAGAGAAAGAAACAGTTTTACTAACCTATAACTAACTTGTAATATTGTCATTTACCATGTCAAGAAATATAATTGGTAAACGACTTTGAACCCCGTACTCTACATGCGTCAAACAAGGAGGTCACCCGAATATGATAATAGGTTAAAACATACATGGTCCGATTGGTATTACCAACAATACTTTGTGTTTATTTTTTGAATAGAGACAATTTATATATTAATTGAGTAAATTATTTAAATCGTCCATATGATTTAGTCAAACTTACATGTTTGTTTTCTAACTTTTATTTTGCAATCAGACCGTCCTTATTGTATGATTTTTGTTGCATTTTTCGTCCCTGACAAACATGAAAAGACTATATTACCTTTATATATTTCTTTATTGATTTTTGAGATTGTTCTTTGAAGGAGTATCCCGTAATCTAGATTTCGTGTAACACTGGCATATGATCGATATATCAGATTCGGAAAGTGTTCACACGATCTTTCAAGAAGATCCAAGTTACTTATCCGTAATGCTTTTTTTTCATATGTGCTCAATTAGGGATATTGAGGAAATGAGTTTTGAGGTTTTGGAAAAAACCCTTGTTCGCGGCGCACTTAATGGATAAGTATGGCGTGTGCCACGTCTTAAGCAACGACGCAACCAGGTGTGGGTCGCGACGCGAAGCCGCAAAGAACCTAAACTCTAATCTCGGGCCTTGATCCCTATATAAGGACACTAACTTCTAGGGTTCGAAATCTTCATCAGCCTCGATCACCATTAGACCAAAACCTAGAAACCCTAGCATCTCAAATCTCATTTGGTGCTCTTGGTTCATGTTGACGAAGCTTGAAGTAAAAGCAAGCAAGTTTTGGTACACTAAAGGCTAGATCCAAAAAATACAAGCTTCTTGACCTCACCCTTGTGCTCTCTAAGTATTTAAGTTATGAACTTTATGTTTGTTGGTTGCTAGATCTAGGATTTGAGCATAATTGGTCCCTTTTGTCATGATTTATAGTTTTTATGGAGTTTGGACAACTCTGCCCTCAAAGGTCAACCTGTGTTGCTTTCTAGTCCTTTGGTTGTGAAAGGATGTGAGTGTTGCCTTTCATTTTGGACCAAGTAAGAATTTGAGCATCTTTGGACATAGTTTTTACCTAGATTTAGAATTAGTGGTATTTGAGGCATGCAAATGGATAAAATTGAAAACCTTATCCATCGTCCATATTTTGAGGTATTCAAGAAAAGATGAGCCTTGGTATTAAGGGATTAAGTGCTTAATAAGAAATAGAATTTGCCACGAAAGCGCAACGCGACCATGAAAGGGTTGCGATACGAGTTTGCATATGTAACCGCAACGCGACCAAGAGTTGGGCGCGACGCGCCTGTCTGTCGACCGTTGACTTTCTAACTAGTTTGACATTTGGTGAAACTTTGTTGGATTTGAGTGACTGAATGAAGATTTGGTCTCGGTTTGGTGTTAGGTGGTTTGCACTAGCTGGTTCGTTTACAGTGTCTAATGTTTAGATTCTGCTTCCAGACCCATATGAGTTTTCTCATTATACTATGTGTGACATTATATGTCCAATGTGTGGTAGGACTCCTATGTTCTGTTAGTACACAATTATTTGATAGGTTATGATATTCTGGTGTGAGTATATCTACATGTTTGTTTAGTTGAGGTTTATGTTAATATTGGTGGATCGTTAAGTGAATATTGTATGGGTTGTACATAGCTAAAATTAGATAGACTGAGAAATCTTGATCTAGCCTTATTGCATGGTGCTTTTCTGGTTTATTGTTCTAGGGTAGGAAGATATGTCCGAGTCGCTATTTTTATATTGATTGCTTGATTGTATGGCGCTTGTATTTATCATGTTCGAGGGGTTTATGGTGAACCGATGACAAACTGCGAGTCTAGATACCCAACGTCGTTACCGGAATGACGCTAGGCTACGAGTCAACTATTGTGTCATGTTCGAATGGTTGACGATGAAACGAGGATAGGCTGCGAGTCTAGATACACAGAGTCATTGCCAAAATGACGATAGGCAACGAGTCAACTTTTGTGTCGTGTTTGAGTGGTTAACGACAAAACGACGATAGGTTGCAAGTCTAGATACATAAAGTTGTTGACGGAATGACGATAGGTTGCGAGTTAAATGTTGTGTCATGTTCGAGGGGTTGACGATGTTACGGCGATATGTTACGAGTCTAGATACCTAGAGTTGTTGACAGAATGATGATAGGTTGCGAGTCTAGATGCCTAGAGTTGTTGACAGAACAACGATAAGCTGTGAGCCATTTGTTTGTATGCATTGTATGTGTATTGTTGTATATGGTATCTTGGGAACTCATTAGGCTTTATGCTTACCCGTAGTTTACAAATGTTTTTCAGGTTGTGTAACACCTGGTCATTTTAGGTATAAATTGTTTTTCTTTAATTAGTAAGTTGAGTGTGGTATTTAAGTCTACGCATGGCTTAGATAGCCTCTGTGCGCTGCATAGAAGGCAAATTCATGACGAGGCCTTAATGAACTACGCGAGGCGTAGCTAAGAAGTACGCAGGGTGTACTCGGTCAGGGTCCAAACCATAAATTCGGGGTTTTGAGCTCTATTTAAACACCTTAACCTTCATAAACCTCTTCCATTCTTAGCCTCTATTTCTCCAAACGACCCATTGCAAACCCTAATCTCCATTTGTGAAGTTTTGAGACTTTCTAAATGTATTGTGTTCATCTTTGAAGGAAGGAAGCTCTTGGAAAGCACTTGGGAAGCTTCAAGCCTTGTGGATCTGGACCTTACATCTCCTTAGCATCCTCCATTGATGTATACTTTGCTAGATTTTGTTTGTTCTAGGATTTATGTTCATTTTGGTCCCATAATATTATTCTAGTTGAGTATGAGATACTCCATACTTTATGAGTAGCCTTTTCTGGCGTTTTTGAGTGCATGGAGTCATAAAAATGCTATATTGGTCCTTTCTTTCAATCCATGCATGAGTTATGGAGCTTAGGATCTTGTGATAAGTTAGGGTTTTGGATTTGGACACTTTCTAGACAAGTAAAATCATAAAGTTGGAAACTTTATAATCTAGGATGTTTTTTGGGGTTAGATACGAGTATTGGGTGAAAGGTCTTAAGGGGATAAGTGCTTAATGAAGAGTTTGAATTTGGCTTGAGTACGCAGGGCGTATCTAAGGGTGCGCAACGCGTAACCTGTTTAAGCCCCGTAATTTAGGGATGAGACTCTATACCATGCGTAGAGATGGAGTACGTACGACGTACTCAGTCTGATGTGGACATTTGACTTTTGACCGTTGACCGTTGACATTGATTAAGTCTGACTTTAGGTCATTTGGGGTAATTTGAATTATAGATTGATATTGGATTCCTGTTTATTGTGTAGGTGATCTGTAGAGTCGGTATTCATAGTTGTATTCTTTTCATCTATCTTCTTGGTTTTGAGGTGAGTTTTCTCACTATGCCTATGGGTCGAAGGCACCAAGTTCGTCCCATTCGTTGTGTTATGTACTTGATGTAGGATCATTATATGATTAATTGTTATTTGTATATGTCGACATAATTGGGGGTTGGGTTAAGGCGAGAAGCCAACAAACCCAGATGGTTGGGTTGATGTACTGCTCTGTGCGGTGGACCAACAAATCTGAATGGTTGGGTTGAGACTGTATGTCAACAAACCCAGATGGTTGGGTTGAGACTTTATGTCAACAAACTTGGGATGGTTGGTTTGAGGCCATGGGCCAACAAACCCTATCTGCATGCACTGGAATTGTAAACTATGTTTTTACAATGTTGAACAAATTGGTTTTTATATTACCTTTGGGAACGAAGTTTGATATTATTTTTCTTTCCAAAAATGAAAAAATTGGTTTAAAATTTGGGACGTTACATTATTGATTTTAGAAACCGCATTTTCCTCCCAACCCTAATAGTGTTATATTATTTATTAACACCATATAAGCTACTAAAGTTTTACAATTATAAAATTATTCTACAACTCAAATGCATATGTATTCTTGGTTTATTTTTTATTTTTTTTAATAATATAAAACAACAACAATAATAAAACCCTAAGTATTATAAGAATAAGGTAAAAGGGAGATAAGATGGTCAGCAGCTGAAATTGTTTACAAATAAGACCCCTGGCAAACATTAAAGAACAAAGCAAAGGACAAAATATATGTTCGTCGAATAAGATCTTATGTATATTAAATGTCAGTCCACCATGAAACATAAAGTGTGGAACAAATACTATCCCACCTTGAAGCATAAAGTTTGGAACATATACTAGCCACAAAGCTGGAGCAAATACTAGAAAATACAAGTATATAATAAAGAGGAACAAATGGCATACTTATCCAACACAAACAAAAGCCCACCTGAAAAATACTACAAGTACACATAAACGTTAATCTTAAATGACTATTCCTATTCTACTATATTATTCTGATCATGTGTCTCCACATCCAATATTCCAATTAACATATAAGGTCTTTGGGTATACCGAGCATGTGAGCTTGTCGTGGTCAGGTGGCATCCAACCTATGATCATGCACACTGCCTTGGAGGTGGCGTTGTGCTTACATGGCACCACAACCGTTGTGGGTTGTGGTCTGCATCACATGAGGCAACGACCGTTCACTCTATATCTCTCTCTCTTGATTCTCACTCATTTCATCTCTCATCGTATCTCTTCAACGAGTTACAAATGCATTGTGAGTAAGCCAAAATTGGTGTAGTGCTTCCCTCTTGCTTATCTTGAAGAAAACCTACACTAGAGGAATGCATAGTATACTTAATGGCCTAAATAAAACATATAATTGACACATATTATAAAAATAATATATATTTAAATAAGACACATAACGTATGTTAAAAACATACAGCTAAAATTTCACTTTTTAATAATTTTATTATAAAAATATTGTAATAAAAATATAAGTCAATTTTGTAAAATGTTAATAAATACAAGGTTGTTTTTTGAAAATTTTAAAACTTTAGAAAAAATAGAATATACTTCAAATACTTTTTTTTCCTTTTTTTGGTTTTGACTATACGTTAGGCTCTCCCCAAAGAGGAAGAGTTGATTATTTCCTTATCTAGATTATCAGTGGCTAATTTTGAAAGAATTGTCCTATAATATTTCCAATGGTCTCTTATATTTCATGAATGTTGCAAAATTTTGAACTGAAAAGTCTAATCATATTTCACATATCTTAAATTCTTAAATGTATGTACCTTGATGAAGAATCTTGGTGTCTATATTTCAAGTAAAATTGGATTTGGTTCCCAATCTAGGGACATATAACATGTGAATTGGTTCAATTGCTTAAACCAAAATGCATGATACCTCGTGGGTCAAAAACATGTATTTAGCCTGTACTTGAATGTGCCTATCACATGCATTGTTTTGTCATTTAGTATATAGCAATCCGGTAAATTAGATATGGAATTATTGTCATTGGTTTATCGAGGATTTTATTAGAGTTAATCACAAAAATATCAAAATTAGGAGTCATATCACAAAAAATACCACCCTTTAAAATTTTTACGCTTATCACAGAATATTCATATATTTTGAAAAAATATCATAAAATATATTTTTTTTAAATCGTTTTTTCATTGGCCACCACCACCTTAGTTTGTGATTTTTTTTTCTTGAAATTAGTATTTTGCCTCAAAAAATTATTATTGAAAACAATAAAAAAGTAAAATTGACTACACAGATATTTCTTTCAAATATAAATAAACTAGATTAAGCAAAATTAATTAAAGTGTTTTGGCTCTCAAGAGGTCCATTTTTTTTCCAAACTTAACTAGAGTTAACTAAAGTGTTTGGGCTATCATGAGGTCCATTTTTTTTTTCCAAACTTAACTAGAGGTGTGGTATAGTCAAGGTTTTAAAAAACATGAGGCCTAGCGTGACCTTAAGGGCATACAACAAACTTTACAAGCAATTGCGAGATCATGTCGTTTTCAAGGCATGATTTTATATAATCTTGTATTATTTTATAATTATATGATCACATAAATATAGATTTATATCAAATATATCAAGTTTTTATAAATGTTATATCAATAACTAGTAGCAAATAGTTAACAAAAAACTGATGATTGTATGCCCGACAGAAAATGCATAAAAAAACGTGTCTCGATCGCATCATGGCATGCCTTGTCACACACCATGCTTAAGAACACTGCATGAGGCTTTTAAAAAAGGCGGAGTTGCGCCGTCACGCCTTGACGCAAGCCATGACGCTTGTTTTAGAAAATTGGATATAGTCAAGATTCCAAACCCATATGTTTTGCTTGAGAAACCAAAAATTTTAATAAATTTTATTATCTACTTTTATTTATATTTCAAAGAGACACTTACTTTTTGGAAAGAGAACTTCCCTAACGAGGGTTTTCGGGCCAACTTTCACGCACCGACTAATCTTTGCTGCAAACATGAGGTTTTGCCTCATGCCCTGAAGTCACTGCAGACGAACCTCCATGGCCACAAGGGTTGAGTGGTGTCAGGATTTGAACATGGGTCAATAGGTTATCCATCATATCTTCCACATGTCTTACCAAGTCACCACAACCCAAGTGGTTTCAAAGAGACAATTAAATAACCCAATTCCATGATTATTTTATTTCATAAAAATACATTATTTTCATGAGAAGAAAATGTATTTTTGCAAAAGAGTTATAAATTGCTTTTATTAAATAATTTAAGGGGTGATTTAAACCGAACCCAGAAACTGAAAAACCGAAATCAAAACACAAACCGATGGTATGTGTTCGAATTTTTTAAAAACCGAAATAGTGGGTCAGTATCGGTTTTAGAAATTATTAAAACTGATAAAAGCCGAACCAGACCATACTTTTATACATATATTATAAATTAACTTTGAGCATCAGAAGCACAACTTCGAAACGTGCAACATAACTATTTCTCATCTCAATAGTTTACAAGAAACATCCGGACTTTTAATCCATTATATAACTATTTCTCATCTCAAGAGTTTGGTTAAGGTGCTTGATATCAACAAACCTAAACCGATCGGGCAAACCCGGAAGAAAAAAAAACCGAGAAACCGAACCTGTGGGTTTGGGTTTTGTTCCAATTCTTTAAAAACCGATTATATCTGTTTCAGTTTCGGTTTTAGGTCAAAACCGGCACAAACCGACCCATGCATACATCTATGAAACATGATGTTGGAAAAAGTAACGAGTAGACAACATTTCTCTTGCCAAATAAATGTTTATTTTGTGATCAACGTTATAACAAATAAAAAAAATTAATATCATCTCGTTGACAACATTATAAAGTAAATATTAAATACAAATTCCCATGTGACCAAAATTTCATCCTTTCCTAGCCCCTGCCACCTTTCCCTCATCCGTTTTCCTCAAATCCCCGATTAACCTTTTTGGCTTGAAATCCTCCGTTTATCCATTTAACTTTTTTTTACCTTATTTTTACTCATTTATTTCGTTTAACCTTACACATATTACACTAATTATAAAATACAAAACATATATTACACAATAGTTACTTTAAGTTTAATATTAATTTCCATAGTTAAAAATAGTTAAATACAATGTAATTATTTCGGACACCTCTATTTTCAAAAAGTCGTTGACAAATATAACATTAACCAAAAAACTAAAATATAATTTCTTAACCTCGTTTGCTATTTAAAATCAAGATTTCAGATATTTCAGGAAAATAACAAAAATTATCAAATTCTAAATATATTATTTTTCAATCGGATAAATAACTAAAACACCAAATGAACATAAGACTGGAGGGTATGAGATAGATGTTTCCTTCACTTTTTGTGGGCACATTTTCTTTTCTCTCACCTAAAACCCAAGAAATGGGTGGGAAGCTCCCCTCACTATTTGTTTATTTTTTTTAAAAATATATTTCATACATATATTATACTCATTTTGTAGGGAATTAAAAACCATGAATTTTGATATATTTTTTATATTTTTTAGTAGGTATATAATTTTATAAATATTAAAAAAGATAAAAAAAAATGTCCAATAGCATGAGGAGAGAGAGTGCGGCACCCCCTCCCCCCACCTCTTTCCCGTGGGTTACTCCCCTCACCCAAGGGATGGTGTTCCAGTGAGAGGGAAGCTTCCCTCTCCCCTTTCCCGCTTCCATTCCGTCCGGCCTAATAACATATATGTTACTGATTCTCCATTGTAAAATCCAAATGTCACACGTTCAATCATAATTTAGTAAGGATAACAGTAAGACCGAAGGGTGTGGGTGGAAAACTTCCCTCACTTTTTGTAGGCCACAACATCCTTTCCCTCACTTCCTCTCCCTCACTTAAACCCAATGAATGGGTGGGAAGCTTCCCTCACTATTTTGTTTTTTTATTATTTTAAATAAAATTAATTCTTTTTTATGATTTATAATTTTTAAATTAATAATAAACATAAAATTTAATTAAAAATAAAAAGCATTTCATTAATTAAAATAAAAATTACATTAAACCTAATATTTAAATAAGTAGAAAATTAAAAGTATAGTGTCTATTTTGTAATTTTCGAAAACTATTTTTGTGAAGAGAATTCAGAGCTGGGTGTATTCTGCCATAAGACCAAAATATAGGGGCCAAATATGTCATTTCCAGAAACTTCTCATCTTCTTCCTTCTTCCTCGTTAAAACCTGCAAACTCAAAAAAAAAAAAATCCAACCACTCACAAGAAGAGAGAGAGTGCGGCAACCCCTCCCCCCACCTCCTATCCCGCACCGCCGGTGCGGTGTTCCTCCGAGCGGAAATGGGTTCCGCACACTGTTCCCGCTTCACTCCGTCCGGCCTAACAACATCAACTCGTCAAGTTGGGATTTAAAGTCATAAGTTGTGATTATCTTATTGTATTAATGGTTGTACATGTAATCATTGGAATTGACTTATAAGGGAGAAAAGACAAATAACTCATCAGGGTCGATCCTGAAAATTCAAATGATCCTCAAATGTCAGGGACGAGTTAGATAAAAAATGTCATATATATATATATATATATATATATATATATATATATATATATATATATATATATATATATATATATATATATATATATATATATATATATCATTCTCAATCCGATCCAACAATTTAAGTTGTCAAAATCTGCTACAATATCAATAACTAAAAAAACCAGCTTCGTTTTACAAGATTACCAAACCATAAAAGACTAAAAAAATTGTATTCAAAGCACTTGCCCATTTATGCACCTACGGAGCCAAAAATAAAAGTTGAACACCTATAAAAAAAATCTCATCATTTATTGGATATGCCAAAAAAAATATACTTACAACACTTGTTAATTAGTGATTTTAGACAAATTAGATGTGTTAGTTTCTAGTAATTCATCTAAACATACATTGATACATCTCATAGTTTATCTCCAACAAGTTAAATGGGAAAATGACTTATATGGGTAACTATGTTTCAAAATCGTTCAAAAAATACCATTCAAGTTAGGTGTGTCCAAAAAACACCATCCAAGTAAAGCATTTGTACAAAAAACACCAACAAAATACATTCTTTGTTCAAATCTGACATTTGGTAACCGGCAATTACCGGTAAAAAATAAGTAAATGAAAAAAAACAATAGGAAAATGACTCAAAGAGGTAACTATGTTTCAAAATCGTTAAAAAAACACCATCCAAGTTTGGTATGTTCAAAAAACACCATCCAAGTAAACTTTTTGTACAAAAAACACCAACAAACTATATGTTTTGTTCAAATATTACCTACCGGTAACTGGTTCTTATAGGTTAAATGATAACTTGACTTAACTATTATGACATGACATAATAATGATTGATAAAACAATAAATGATATGTTCCTCCTTTAAAAACCGATTTAGGGTTTCTTCATGAACGAATGACTTATTTTTCTCCTATGATTGCTCGTCTTCTTCCAAAGTGATGATCTCGAACTCAAGTCCAAAACCCTAATTCTTAACTTAAGGCAAAAAGGGCTCCTTTACCCCTTCCTCAATGGACCTCCCTCCCCCTAAGGCCCAAATCCATAAAAAGCCCAAAAAGGCATCCAAGCCCAACTACAAGGCATCTAAGGCCTAATATGGCCCAAGAACCCCCAACATGGCCTTAGCCAAAAAATGACCTGCTACAATCAGGTGGGCCCGATGCATTTTTACGTTAGGCATCGGGCCCACCTGATTGTAGCAGGTCATTTTTTGGGCTTAAGGCCATGTTGGGGGTTCTTGGGCCATATTAGGCCTTAGATGCCTTGTAGTTGGGCTTGGATGCCTTTTTAGGCTTTTTATGGATTTGGGCCTTAGGGGGAGGGAGGCCCATTGAGGCAGGGGTAAAGGAGCCCTTTTTGCCTTAAGTTAAGAGTTAGGGTTTTGGACTTGAATTCGATATCATCACTTTAGAAGAAGAAGAGCAATCATAAGAGAAGAAAAAGTCATTCGTTCATGAAGAAACCCTAAATCGGTTTTTAAAGGAGGAATATATCATTTATTGTTTTGTCAATCATTATTATGCCATGTCATAATAGTTAAGCCAAGTTATCATTTAACCTGTAAGAACCAATTACCGGTGGGTAATATTTGAACAAAACATATAGTTTGTTGGTGTTTTTTGTACAAAAAGTTTACTTGGATGGTGTTTTTTGAACATACCAAACGTGGATGGTGTTTTTTGAACGATTTTGAAACATAGTTACCTCTTTGAGTCATTTCCTATTGTTTTTTTTCATTTACTTATTTTTTACCGGTAATTGCCGGTTACCAAAGGTCAAATTTGAACAAAGAATGTACTTCGTTGGTGTTTTTTATACAAATGCTTTACTTGGATGGTGTTTTTTGGACACACCAAACTTGAATGATATTTTTTGAACGATTTTGAAACATAGTTATCCATATAAGTCATTTTCCCCAAGTTAAATTAGCATATTTAAAACTTAACTACAAACGAAATTGATCCAAAAGACATATAAAGTTTCTTGCTATACTCAGAAATCTTATAAATCAGTTCATATAAAAATAGTGGATTATTATATAAATAATATGATTTTTTAATCATAGTAAAAGATTAATAATAAAAAGACAAAATTGCAAAAATGATCCCTATGGTATGTATTTTTTTGGGGTGTTGGTCCAAACCCCGACTTTTTTGGATTGGTGGTCCTTTTGAGCTAGTTTACATGCAGTTTTGGTCCCTGTCCAAACTAAAAAGACTATTATACCCTTAATGAATTTAATTTTCATTTTCTTTCACTTTTTAAAATTATTATTATTATTAAATATAAAACCAGGCCCACCTCTCTCTCTCTCTCTCTCTCTCTCTTTCTTTCTCTCTCTCTCTCTCTCTCTCTCTCTCTCTCTCTCTCTCTCTCTTCGTCCTCCCCCTGATCACCATAAAGAACCTACACACACTCCACATATACAAACAGTCGCCACTGGTTAGCCTTCAATGACTCCGCTCGATCCTCCCACCATCGATTGCGTTCAACAACGCATCAAAAGGAAGCTCGAAGATTTCAGACGATGACCTCTCCTCCTCCGACTTAGTCTGAGTCAGGATGAGAAAAAACGATCCTAACCCTACCCTCTCTTCTTCTTCTACCTGATCTGCAACGACGGTGGAAGGGCATCGATGGGTGGCTGCGGTTGGTGGCTGTGGACGGCCCTACTGCTTCATTTCTGTTGGTGGATGCTCGACGAGGGACCAAGACGAAGCAGCAACGACGATGGCGTTTGGTGGTAGTGGGTTACGACAGGATGGAGGCGTTTGGTGGGTGGTGAAGTGGGTTTTGCCAACAGTCACAACGGTGGTGGGTGGTGAAGTAGGTTTTGCCAACGGTGGGTGGTGACTGAGCTGTGGTGGCAGCTTCACTGCCTTTGTTTCCTTTCTTTTCAGGTGAGCTCGACGAGAGAGAGGGCATGGAGGAGCAAGGCTATGGTCCGGAGGTGTTTGGGAAGGGTGTTTGCTGGTGGTGGGTCACGACATGGGGAGGTGGAGGAGGTGTTCGAAAAATTAGGTGGGTTAAAATGGTGGTGGTAGTTTGCTCCGATCAGTAGCAAGAGGGGGAAGAACACGACGGTGTAGGGTGGTGCCTGGCAGCTTGCTCGACAGAAACAGTAAGGGAATGGTGGTGGGGCTCGACCAAGACAAACGAGGATGGTTTTCGGTGGGGTTGTGGTGGTCTATGGCGGCAGTCGTGGTGGTGAGCAGCCTAGACCGGTGTTACAATCACCAGTGCTTTCTTTCCTTCGACTGGTGAGATACGAGAGAGAGAGAGAGAGAGAGAGAGAGAGAGAGAGGGAGGTAGGTGGGTCCCATAATTTTTATTAATAAAACTTTATATTAAATAGAAAAAAATATAGAAAATGTATCAGAAGGGTATTTTTGTCTTTTTAATTTTACGAGGGACCAAAACCACAAACAAAGTAGCTCAAAAGGACCGTCAATCCAAAAAAGTCGGGGTTTGAACCAAAACCCCAAAAAAATGCATACCACAGAACCATTTTTGTAGTTTTGTCTAATAAAAATTTTCAAAAAAAAACGTCTTGGATATCCCCCTTTCATGTTTCAACCAATATGAGGATATTACCCTTTCTACATGCCTTTAAATATTATACTTTTTTCTGTCTTTTTTTTTTGCCACATTTATGATCACGCTATGCACCACTATTATAATAACTTTTCCCTAAAAGATTCATTACAGTATTGATGATTTCTTTTGTATGTTATATAGTCTATAAATTTCTTTTCAGCACATACATATTAGAGTAGCCCCTACCTAAAAGATAAATATTCTTTTAACATATAAATTACTTATTGAGACAATGAGATCCAAACTACAATCTTGATGAGATGGGACCTAGATGAACCGCCCAATGTCCACCCAATTGTGCTTTTGATTTGTATTTTCTCAATAAAACAAAATGGACGTGTCTATTACTTGGATTTCTATATATCTAATCTAACTTAAATCCAAATCCAAATCTACTAATAAAATAATCAATCCTAAAGTTATAAAACCTTTCAGGATGTACAAAGGTGCATATATGCTAAAACCTTTTTCATCGCACGTGATAATTTAACTCAGGTATGTTAAAACTGAAAATTCAAAAATAAACAAAAAACTGAATTATTTTTTAAAAACCAATAGCTAAGATTTTATTTTTTTCCTTAAATCGAAAATTTCACTTTGGTTCACTATGAAACAAAAAGACAGAACCAAACCATTTGTTATTAAACGCATCCTTTGGATATATTGTTAATAGTTGTTACTTGTTACTTAGTTACCGATAAAACCAAAAACCCAAAACTGATTTGTTTATATCCAAAAACCAAAGAATACAAACTGAAATGGTCTTTTAGGGCTAAAAATAATTATTGTGGTCTGGTTTCGGTTTTAGACCAAATCCAAACCAAAGTGATTCATGATCACTTCACTTCACTTCAAAAATAGATTAATTAAAGCTATATTTAAGAAGCATCATATTAGGGTTGTTCGTTTTGATGGATTGGTTAGACCGGATCCAATCAAGTGAATCCAAATTAATTACGGTTTTTAAAACATGGATTCGAATAGTCCAAACTAAATTCAAATCCGATCCGATCCAATCAAATTAAAATTCAGTTTGATCAGTTTTTATAATTTGGTTTTTAAAAACCAGAACATTTTAAAACCACATATAATTAGAATATTAGAAAACATTATAGAAGAAACTAAAACAAATTATTTAATTATTTAGTTATGGTTTAAAATTTATAAACAACTATTAAAAAGTATATTATAGTTTAATATTTTATAGATAATTTTTTTGAGAAAAAATGCATAATAAGGTTTTTATTAGGTGGACCTTTTTGACTCTTTGAAAAAATAAATTACGAAATTAATAAATAATTATAAAAATATATTAAAAATAAAGAAATAACAAATTGTTATTCGGTTTTTTTGGACTATTCAGTTCTTATTTTATAAACCATAACCAATTTGAAATCCAAAATAATAATTCGATTTTGTTGAAAACCAATCCGAATATCCAAACCAGATTGTCCAATTTGACAATTCGGTTATATCTTAATTATGAGCAACCCTATCATATATAACCTTTTTTCTTATGAACTATCAGACACACTTTCTAATCTTATTCATAAATCTACGTCTTTGCCCACACTAGGACTTGAACAAAGTTGTATGTTTCTTCAACTAAACTCCAATCTAAGTTGTTAAAGTTGTTAGGCAGCTTGAGTTGAGCTATCAGGATACCCGATGGGTGCTCTGTCTGTCCCTTTGAACCCGCAATGAGCGTTGCCCCTTGACTCCTATTTTTAATTGTGTTTGTGATCAAACTCTACTTATATAAAAGTATGTATTATACACCTCCTAATTTGTATTAAATCATCATTAATTTGACACTCATGTTAATTTCAATTACACTAAATGGTCGATAACACTAAAATCACTACAATAATAGAAAAATGCATAAAAGACACCAAATTTACACAAAATTTCGAATTTAACAATGTGTTATGATTATTTATTTTTACAATTATCACATTAAGTTTTTACAAAAGAATAATTTTAACACTACATTTTCCAGTTTTTTTCAATGTTGACCATTTGACCGGTCAACACAACTGCCAACTAACATGACATAGTGACATGTCGGTCTTTGGTGACATCATTTTCTGGGTGTCAAACATTGAAAATAAAGTAAAATGTAGCGACTTAATTGAAAAAAAAAACATTGTCAATATTGAAGTAAAAACTTAATGTCTTTTGTGCAATTTGCATTTATTATAACATAATAATCAAAGACTTGTTGAAGGGTTGAAGACTCTCTGTTGGCAAGCTTTTGGAGCAAGATAACATAACAAAATCGGCATATATACACAGTACCATAATCTTGTTGTTATTAGTATGCATTCCAGTCTACATCTCCTGGATTTTTTTCATTAAATTCCTGATTTTAATTGGCCACAACCCTTTGATCTCTTGTGAAGCCTGTAAATACTTTATCTACCTTATTCCATCTATGTTTGCTGATGCAATTGTCAAGCCTCTAGTCAGATTGCTCCAATCACAAAGCCTGACTATGTCATTGCTTATGTGCTATTCACCCAGTTTTATGTTTCCATATCCCTCTTTGTCGGGGTTTGATATTCAAGTTAAAGATGTGTCGCATTAATGATGCTACAACATTTAATTTGTCAAAATGGTTCTATTTGATGTTGATGGTGTTTTATTTTAAATTTTCATCGTTGTGTACGGAATGTTGGAGTGACTTTCTCCATGGACGCACTTATAGTTATAAACGAGTTCTTCTAGTTTGTTGTCCATCGATTGTCAGGGTTTGGTAATTAAATTCTTTTCAAAATAAAAAATTCTGATCATTTGTTCATTACAAAATAATGATAACTAATGCCTAGATTTTGTAGCCTTAAATTGTGGTCACTAGAACTTCTTGTCTTAGTATCCGACTTCTTATGAAATCCACAGCTCAAAACAACACTTATTTTCATATAATCTTTCATTTCATCCACTAAGTTTAGGGCATCCACAATGCATTGAGTTTTTAAAAGTTTAATGGTTGACACAAAAATATTTTTATAATGCATTGAATTCATTTTGTCCACTAACTTTAGGGCATCCCACATTAGGCCAAGTGGTATACCGAGCACGAAGACGTCCGTGGTTGAGCTGGCCACGAACAACGGGCTTGCACACTACCCCGTTGTTTCGTGGTGGCTCGTTGTCGTTCTCTCTCGTGCTCGGCACAACGGAAACGCACGCCCAATCAACTCGAAGCATTCCATTTGAACGTTGCTATAGCCGTTGAACGGCTAGTTTCTTTTAAAAAAAAATTAAACAATTTATTTACCTATAAATACAACATTTTTACTCCTTATTTTTTACACCATTCTTTTCTTTCTCTATACAGAAACTACACACTACATCTTCACAACCAAAAATTATGGATCCCAACCAAAATACCCCTCCAAACTACAGAAATCGCAAACCCGATAACGTTTTTGCGTTAGATACAACACCTCGCCAATTCCCGACTATGGAGTCACCTCAAGGCGGTTTTATCAATCTACTTCAAACCGGTTCTCCTATCCAACAAACACCACTTTTCCAACAACAATATCAACCTTTTCCGACTTTCCAACAACAACAAATTTCACAACAATACCAACAATTTCAACAATTCCAACAACTACAACAACTTCAACAACAATCGTCACAACAACAACAACCACCACTCTCGCCGGATTTTGTTGCTGAAACGCAACCTTCACCACCACCTCAACCAAAAAAGAAAAAGGGAAAAAAAAACCGGCCCGACCCACTACCGCCCAAGAAAGGGTCCTATGGACAAAAGAAGAAGAAGAAAAGTTAGCGAAGGCATGGGTGGCGGCTTCCGAAGATCCAATTGTAGGAGATAGTCAGCCTTACGGAAGTTTTTGGGAGAAAGTCCGAGCCATTTTCTACGAGTTAATGGAAAGTGAAACTCGAAATGCCGATCAAATTACGTTGAAATGGCGAGATATTCGACTAAAATGCACCGAGTTTGGAGGAATCTACAACAACCTCCTAAACATACGCAAAAGCGGCTCGAACGATTTTGATGTTTTCAAGGCGGCAATGGAGCAATTTGAAAAAACAACGCCAACACGCAAAGCTTTTCCGTATATGAAACCGTGGCTAAAATTGAAAGACGCCCCAAAATGGAAAGAGCAAACGGAAGGAACTTCGCAATCTTCCGGTTCAAAGCGTTCGAGAAACCCCGATGCAACTTCCCAACAATCGGACGGCCGAACACACATCGACATCAACGACGATCCGCTAGATCTTTAAAACGACCAACCTCTTCGTCGGCCCGTTGGAAAAAATAAAGCAAAAAAGCGGCTTCAACATCTTTGAATTCTAGTGTTATGGATATGTTTGGCGATAAATTTGATCGATATGTGCAACTTCAAGAAACGAAGGCCGAGGTGATGACTCGGATGGAGCAAAAAATGATCGAAGCACAAACATCATTTCAAGAGGCACAAGCGACGATCCAAACAAAAACCGATATGGAAATCTTGAAAATGAAAGCGGATGACCTCGAGGGCGAAGACTTGGAACTTTTCCAAGCAATGAAAGAGTCGGTTCGAGCCCGACGTAGGCGTATGGGGTAGTTTATTTTATTTATGGTTGGAATTTTTTTTTATTTTAAGTAATGTAATTTTTATTTTTATTGTTAGTTTTATTTTATTTTTTTTTCAATTAATGATATTTTATTTAATGTAATTTTGTCTTTTTAATTTAATGGAAAACTAGTATTAAAAAATGATTTTAATGTATTTTTGAATTAAATTTAAATAAAAAAAATGAGGTGGAGTGATGTGTTAGTGGTAGGTATCTCATGCTAGTGGTAGGAGAATGTGGTGCTGATGTGGCATCCACCACATATGTGGTATGTGGTGGGTATAACAGATGGTCTTAGCATCAACGATGTGGGAGATTGAAATGTATACTAATTATGACACCACATGTGTAGACACAAATTTTGTTATGTTGTTTTGTCCACATAGGATATCAAACCTCCAACAAGTCATGATTATTATGTTATAACAAAGACAAATTGCACAAGACACTAAGTTTTTTTAGAATTTTTTGATTTTGAAACTGTGTTTTTTTTCAACTAAGTCATTACATTTTATTTTATTTTTCAATTTTAACACCAATAAAGTGATGTCACCAAAAAATATCACGTCATCATACGATGCCAGCACCACGTCATCAAAAACTAACACAGTTTTCAATTGATGTGAAATTTAACTTATTTAATATAATTCTAAACAAGATAAATTAAAACCATGAAGTTCCTATAAGAAGAATATAAATCTATAGAAGAGAATATATAAATCTATATCGTTCGAGCCGCTTTTGCGTATGTTTAAGAGGTTGTTGTAGATTCCTCCAAACTCGGTGCATTTTAGTCAAATATCTCGCCATTTCGACGTAATTTGATTGGCGTTTCGAGTTTCACTTTCCATTAACTCGTAGAAAATGGCTCGGACTTTCTCCCAAAAACTTCCGTAAGGCTGACTATCTCCTACAATTGGATCTTTGGAAGCCGCCACCCATGCCTTCGCTAACTTTTCTTCTTCTTCTTTTGTCCATGGGACCCTTTCTTGGGCGGTGGTGGGTCGGACCGGTTTTTTTTTCCTTTTTTCTTTTTTGGTTGAGGTGGTGGTGAAGGTTGCGTTTCAGCAACAAAATCCGGCGAAAGTGATGGTTGTGAACTTGGTGGTTGTTGTTGTTGTGACGATTGTTGTTGGAGTTGTTGTAGTTGTTGGAAAGTCGGAAAAGGTTGATATTGTTGTTGGAAAAGTGGTGTTTGTTGGATAGGAGAACCGGTTTGAAGTAGATTGATAAAACCGCCTTGAGGTGACTCCATAGTCGGGAATTGGCGAGGTGTTGTATCTAACGCAAAAGCGTTATCGGGTTTGCGATTTCTGTAGCTTGGAGGGGTATTTTGGTTGGGATCCATAATTTTTGGTTGTGAAGATGTAGTGTGTAGTTTGTGTATAGAGAAAGAAAAGAATGGTGTAAAAAATAAGGAGTAAAAATGTTGTATTTATAGGTAAATAAATTGTTTAGTTTTTTTTTTTTTTTAAAGAAACTAGCCGTTCAACGGCTATAGCAACATTCAAATGGAATGCTTCGAGTTGATTGGGCGTGCGTTTCCATTGTGCCGAGCACGAGAGACAACGACAACAAGCCACCACGAAACAACGAGGTAGTGTGCACGTCCGTTGTTCGTGGCCAGCTCAACCACGAACGTTCTCATGCTCGGTATACCACTTGGCGTAATGAAAATTTATTGTAAAGTTTTAGATTGTCAAGTCAGTGTTGACTGTTCAGATGATAACAAGGAAAAAAAAGTTGTAAGTTGTAACCAAAAAGCTTAACGTTATGAATGCTCTTAACCTACTCTAAAGTCTAAACATTTATCCTCCTACTATGGGCAAGACACGTAAGACTTGTTAACAATTCACATTCAAAGGAAGCATATATTTGCTGTTAAAAAATTTAACTTTTACCCATTTAAATCTATATTTTAATGGGATAACATGGCACAATAGAATGTTTGACACTGTTATGGTTGAAAGGATATGGTGGCGGACATGTCATCGATGTGTGGGGCCATGTGGACCGTCCAACTCACATAAGGGGCGGCGAATAAAGACAATTCAACTTTAGGCCCTAGCATGTCTACGTATGCAACCATGTGTTGCTACATGCCTTACATTATTGAGTCTTATGGTCTCATTATTCTCATTTTGATCAAAACTGCAAGTGGCCATTGTCACTTTCTTTTCCATTTCAAAAATTCACTCATCTAAAACATTTACAGGTAACAACTTGGCTTAAAATATTATATAGACATGACGGGTTTTATCATTTATTTGATTTAGTCGTCCTCTTTCAAGAGAATAATTTTGGGATTTCCTAGTTCATACCTTGAAATTCTATGTAGATTTTTATATAAGCCTAATGAGGATGTTAACTGAATCCAGTTTTGGGATAAAATAAAAAAACATTATTATAACTTGACTTTTTGTTATGGTAAATCGGTAATATATACTCAGTATGAAAAAACCTTGAATCAGCCACAATGACGTTTTTAGTTTCATCTACATGATTTCTAATAGGATTTTGAAGATAAAAATGTGCACGTGAGAAGAGAAAGAATAAAATATTAATTGATATTTAACTGTTTTTATTACATTAAAATAAATTGTTGTACTTTTGTGTTAAAAAATTATTAAAAGCGAATTAATTTTCCAATTCATATCTCAATTTCGTGACTCAGAAAAAGCATCTGCCACGTCTGATAATGAATATCAAATGCCAATCAATTACCTTCCACCTGTGTATTCTTCAAATTCATGATACCACATACCAACATAAAAATGAAAAAAATAATTAAAAAAAAAGCATGAAAATGGACTTTTTTTTAAAGGCCATTACCACACCTTACTCATGTCTACCATAATCATCATCACCCTACCGCTTTTCTTAAGTTTTTCACAGCGGTAGAAAAATATAATGTAATGACTGTTTTTGTTGTTAATAAAGTCGTAAATATTATCATAAATGTTGTTTTGACCAATGAGGAAGCTGATCAATAATACCAATTCCACCCGCAATAATTCTATGAATATTCTTTCTAGCCGATAAGATAACAACCATGGACCACTAAAGCGACTCTATTTCTACGTCTACGTTTCATTAACTTATATAGTGTGTAGATTGACAAAAATACCCTTGTACTACTAGTGATTATTTCCAAGAAGCATATAACAGCTTGGATTAAAATCTGTGTATTAGGCTGGATGAGCATGTGATATATATATTATGATATATCATTCAGTACCATGGGATACCTGGCCTACTACAAAATGTACTAAAAGCAATGTCCAAGTGGCATTTTTGTCATTTACTACCCACTTTCTCAAGAGGTTTAATCAAGGGACCATATGTTTTAGATATATATAGCATGAAGTTTTGAAAGCTGTAGGCATATCTCAAAATAAAAACATACCAAAACATTTCAGTCATTATCTCACAGAATTAAACTGTGAGATTTTGCTTTGACTGTATATGATCAATGGCAGCAACCGAAATTGATATTCCAGATTTTTTATCCTCAAAGGTTAGTGATCATAACTTTATATCTTATTTCTTTTTGCTTTATATGATGTGTGAATCACTAGTAATATTTGTGATTTAGTTTTAGTATTATGAGGTATAATCTGTGGATTTGATTTACCTGATGCTGTTGGAGTAAGTCTGATCATAGTTGAAAAGTATGCAGGAGTATGAATCAGTTGCATAGAAAGATCAGAGATTTGTTTAGTAATAAACTTTAAAGTTTTAATTATTTTTGGCATCATAAGACTGATACCAAAGTACATAAGTGTCGATTGCTTCAATTGTAAGATCGCCATGTATGCATTTCATAAAGCAATCCAGTTAAAAAAGAAAAAGATTAAAGAAAAGAAAACTGAAAAGTTGGATTAACAAATTAGAACTAAGTTTTCGAAAACAACAATATTGGTTCCGAGAATGTTTTTTGAAGGAATGGAATCAGTCGAAGGAATTGAAATCTATCAAAGGAATAGGAATCATAATCAATCACGTTTTTGGTTGGCAGGAAATGAAATGTAATTCGATCATAAATATTAAGTAATTTTAAATCTTTTTTGTTTATTGTGAAAATATATAATTGGATTTCTTACTTTTAATTATTACAACATATTATACAAGGGTATTTTGGTCTTTTATTATAAAAATGAAAAACGAAATTGAATTCCTTCCACCCTCCTCTAAAAGACGGTAAAAATCCGTCAAACATGAAATTTGAAGGATGATGGAACTGAATTCAGTCCAACATGCCATGGAATGGAATTTAGAATTCCAATTCCATCGGATTCAGTCCATTAGGCACACCTCTATATTTAATGACTGATTTTCCTGCAGAAAGATGAAAGGGAAGATTACGGTTTGTCAAGTGAAATTTTGGAAGAAAAAATTGCAGAATTTTCTGGTAACAAAGTGAAGCAACTTGAAGTGGCAGATACTGTAAATACAGAACAACTGGAAACTGAGAGTGAAACTTTTTTCCAAGCACACTCAGTACCCATTGTCAGTGCTGATGAAGGCACAACAGAAAGTTGCAAGGCTGCCACTACAGAAGATCAGGAAGAAAGAAAGTCTACAGAGATTCAAGAAGCCAAACCATTTCATGATCATAGTGTCCAGATTGTTGCCTCTAAAGAAGAAACAGAGGAGGACAAGTCTATTAATTCACAAGAGGTTAGTAATTAATGTTCTACTTCTACCTAAGTAAATTTCTAACTAGGGTTAATTGTGCATATATGCAACAAATTTGGTTTCAAACCATGTTTCATTTCATAAATGCTTATTATTATGCAACAATTTCCCAACTTATGCAAACAACTTTATCATTTCTTTTCTTTCATTCTTCCCGTATACTGAAAACGTTTTTCTTGAATAGGACCAAAGAGAGCAAAAAACTGAGGGAAGTGTAGAGTCTTGTTCAGAAATTAAGCAAGAGGAAGATACTGAAGAAATCAAACCAAATGTTGAACCAGATGAGAAAAAGGATAGCATCGCAGTGAAAACAGAACCTCAGATAGAAAGTGATGATGGTATAAAGGACGCAACATTTGAAGGAGGCTTACAAGAAAAAAGCTACCACAGTGAAGGTAATGCTGTTAAAACTAAAGAACATATAGAAGATGATGTTGAAGGAACGACCTTTCAACATGCTACCACAGTGGCTTATGTCGAAGAGGGGCAGACTTTGAATGCAGCACCTAAAGATATCCCCAAGGAAGAAGAAGTAGAGGACATAAGAATTGATCCTCAAGAGGTAATTCATCTCCAATCTAAGTAATCTCTAACCATTCCAAAAGGTTTTAATTGTACATCATAATGTGTATGTGTATGAGAAATTAGTAAGTGTATAAGTTGTTGAACTCCATGATAGTTGGAAAATCTAGGCATAACAAAAGCATCTACAAGAAGAGATACAACTCGATTTTTTGACATTGAACATGTAGAGATCTACGAAGCTGTGAATTTTTACTTGTATGCTTAATCCCATAAGACCATACTATGATTCTCATGTAAACATATAATCAAATACTCTTCTCCTTGAATCTAAAATGATAATCAAATACTATTCACATATGTAATCATTTCTTTTTCTTTCATCATTCCCGTATACTGAAAATAGTTTTTTCCTGAATAGGCAAGTGAGAAGTGTGAGAATGGAGCAAAGGAAGAAAGAGAACAAGAGCATGAAGAAAGTGTCGATAAATTTGTACAGTCTTCTTCAGAGATTGAGCAAAAGGAAGATACTGAAGAAATCAAACCAAGTGTTGAAACAGAGGAGAAAACAGAACTCATACCTGATGATTGCATCACATCACAACCAGAGCCTCATGTAGTAAGTGCAGAACATGAAATGAAAAATGATGAAGCAATTCAGAGTGAAGAAACCGGTTTACAAAAAGCTGAATATAAAGAAGAGGTAAAACATTCTGATAGTTCTTTAACAGAGATCAAGTCTGAAAGCCCCATTGTAAAAGAAGTAAGTGAAGAGACTGTTTCAGAGAAGACTGGATATGAAGAAGGGTTACAGCTTTCGGACAGTTCCAATATTGCCCTGAAAGAGAATGAAATAGGAAGCAAAGTTGAAGATGAAGAAAAGGAACAAGAGGACAAATCAAGTGATGCTCAAGAGGTAGTTCAACTGTTCAAAGTCAATCTAAGTAATCTCTTAACTATTCTATACTTCAGAAAATGATAAATGCTTAGAGAATAAGGTCTTATAAAGTAGTTCAAATTCAATCCAAGTAATTTGACTATACATTGACTTATCAAGTTCTGTTACTTCCATACTCACTAAAGATACTTCTTTATATAGGCAAGCGAGCAGTATGAGAATGAAGCAATTTCATCTAGTGTCGAAACAAAAGAAAATGAAGAAAAGGCTGATGAAGTATGTGAACCTGAAGAAGTACAAAAAGAATTTGAAAGTTTCAGTAAGAATAAAATAGTGAGCAAAGAGGAGAATCAAGAAAAGGAACAAGAGCTCAAAATGTCAGAAGAAGTCCAAGGTAGTGGAGATGATGTTATAAGCTCACAGAATGCATCCAGTGAGGATATAAAAGAAACAATAATTGGTCAACAAACTACCCCAGTGGCTAATATTGAGTTTGAGGAGCAGGATCAGAGTGCAATTACTAAAGAGATAATCAGGGAAGAAGCGGAGCATAAAACAAGTGATGCTCAAGAGGTAATTTATGTTCATTTTAAGTAATCTCTAACTATTCCAAAAGGTTTAATTTCATAAACTTTGAGCCTATTCGTATAAATCATCATTTTTTTTCATAATTCCTGTATACTGAAAAAAAAAAAAAAAAACTTACCGAATAGGCAAGCGAGGAGTGTGAGAATGGAGCGAAGGAAGAAAGAGAACAAAAGTCTGAGGAAAATGTCAACAAATTTGTACATGAAGAGACCAGTTTAGAGAAAGTTGAATATGAAGAAGAGGTCAAACATTCTGATAGTTCTAATGTAGAGATCAACGAGAAAACACTACCGATTTTAAGCAAAGATGAAGATCTAGAAAGGAAACAAGAGGGCAACACATTAGAAAAAGACCAAGGTGAGGATACTGTTACAAGCTCACATGATGCAACTTATGAAGGAGACTTAAAAGAAAGAGAACACCACAGTGAAGGTAATGAACCTGAAGTTGTTAAAACTAAAGAAAGTATAGGGGAAGATATTGAAGAAATCAGAACTAGTGAAGAGACTATCTTAGAGAAGGTTGAATCTGAAGAAGGGTTACAATTTTATGACAGTTCCAATATCGCTTTGAATGAGAATGAAATAGCATATGAAGAAAAGGAACAAGAGGTTTACGTTTCAGGAAAAGGACAAGGTGATGGGGATGATGTTACAAGTTCACAAGATGCAACATGTGAGGATATAAAAGAAACAACGATTGATGAGCACGCTACCGAAGTGGCTTATTTTGAGGAGGCACAGAGTCTAAGTCCAATGCCTAAAGAGATCCTCAAGGAAGAAGCAGAGGACAAACCAAGTGATGCTCAAGAGGTAATTCATGTTCATTAGTCGTTATAAGTAAACCCTAACTATTCCAAAAAGGTTTTACTTGTAGATCAATCCAACTAGAACTTGAAATGCCTTATTCTTAAGGAATATGGAAATGTTGTTGTCTGTTACATAATTTCTTATCTCATGTGTATGAAAAAGAAAAACTAAGAAGCAGACATTATACCTATAAAGGCCCTAAACAAGATAACATACACAAATTCTGGACATAGTTTATATTAAGTTGTAGAGTATGTACGAATATGGAAATGTTGTTGCTTTTTCTTACTAACTCTATGCTTGAACCATAAGACTCATCTTATGAACCTCGTGCACTGTTTTAATGTCAAATATTCTTCTCCTCCACCATTGTTGAGCCTGAAGCGCATGTCATACCAATCTAACATGATGTTCCAGAAAATGATAAATGCCTAAAAAAAACCATGTTATAAAGAAGAACTTCCATTAACAATTTGTTTAAAGAAAGAACAATGAAACATCACACAGATTGTTTTCAAAAACTTTGAGCCTATTCGTATAGAACATCATTTCTTTTCTTTCATTCTTCCTGTATGCTGAAAATATTTTCTCGAATAGGCAAGCGAGAAGTGCGATAATGAGGCAGAGGACAAAAGTGAGCAAAAGCCTGAGGAAATTGTAAACAAAAGTGTAAAGTCTTCTTCAGAAACAGAGCAAGGGGAAGATACTGAAGATATCAAACCAAGTGTTGAAACGGAGCAACAAGTAAGTGAAGAGTTAGAGTTCTTACTATTTCTATGTTTAATTTATAAAAGTATAAGACAATATTATGATTTTCATACATAATTTTAATGTCAAATGCTTGTCTCCTCCAAAGGTTTACTTTCATTTGTTGAGAAGAGTTAGACTTCATAAAATGATAAATGTTTAGAGAAAACCATTCTATAAAGTAATTTATAGCAACTTTGGCTCACAATTTTTTTTGAAGCTGCCACAAAGATTGTTTTAAAAGTTTGACTATGCATTAGACTTATCATGATGTGTTACTTTCATTCTCCACATGTACTCAAAATACTTGTTTTCATGTAGGCAAGCGAGCTGTATGAGAGTGGAGCAAACGAAAAAATAGAACAAAATCCTGAGGAAATTGTCAACAAAATTGAAGATACTGAAGAAATCAAGCCAAGTGTGGAAATAGATGAAAAGGAGCAAGTGAAGATTACAGACTATGAAGAAGATGTGATTGAAGTATGTGCAGAAAGTCACTTAGAGAAGGGTAAATTTGAAGGGGTAGAACCTTCTGACAATGATAAAGATCAAGAAAAAGAAAAAGAAGAAGAGTCCATCATTTCAGAAGAAAACCAAGGAAAAGATGCTGTCACATGCTCACAAGATGCAACCTCTATAGAGGACTTACCCATATTTGTCAAACCTAGAGAGAATATAGAGGAAGATACTGAAGAAATCAAATCTAGTGCTGATACAAAAGATGATATAAAGATTGATGAAGAGGCATTAGTGAATGATGATGATCAAACAAAGAAGTCTGAAAGCCCCTTGGTGAAGGAAGTATCTGAAGCGACAAGCTCAGAGAAGGCTGAATCTGAATTGAATGAGAACGAAATAGTGAGCAAAGAGGAAAATCAAGAAAAGGAACAAGAGGTTAAAATGTCAGAAGAAGTCCAAGGTGGTGGAGATGATGTTACAAGCTCACAGAATGCATCCAGTGAGGATATAAAAGAAGCAATAATTGGTCAACAGGCTACCCCAGTGGCTAATATCGAGTTCGAGGAGCAAAATCAGAGTGTGATTGATGCTCAAGAGGTAAATCGTGTTCATCCCATGTTAACTCTTAAACAATCCAAAAGGTTTTACTTGTACATCATTCCAACTAAAACTTGAAATGTTTTTTTATCACTAACCAATGTAGAATCATGTTATAAAGTACAACTGTCGCTCACATTTATTTGATAGAATAACAATGAAAAAAACTTACCACAAAGATTGTTTTTAAAAACATTGAGCCTATTTATATAAATCATCATTTCTTTTCTTTCAGTCGTATAATATACTGAATATTTCTTCTCTAATAGGACAAAAAAGAACAAAAGTCTGAGGAAAGTGACAACAAAATTGTACAGTCTGGTTCAGAAATTGAGCAAGAGAAAGATACTGAAGAAACCAAACCAAGTGTTGAAACCGAGCAACAAGTATGTGAAGAGGCTAGTTCAGAGAAAATTGAATATAAAGAAGAGGTGAACTACTCTGATAGTTCTAATACAGAGACCATGGTGAAGGAAGTATGTGAAGAGACTGTCTCGGAGAAGATTGAATCTGAAGAAGGGTTAAAACTTTCTGACAGTGTAAATATCGATCTGAATGAAAACAAAATAGCAAGCAAAGTTGAAGAGGAAGAAAAGGAACAAGAGGTTTATGTGTCAGGAAAAGGTTTAGGGGATGATGTTACGAGTTCACAAGATGCAATATTTGAGGATATAAAAGAAACAACAACTGGTGAGCATGTTACTACAGTGGCCTATTTAGAGGAGGAACAGGCTCTAAACTCAACGCCTAAGGAGATCCTTAAGGAAGAAGCAGAGGACAAATCAAGTGATGTGCAAGAGGTAATTCATGTTCATTCTAAGTAAACCCTACCTATTCCTAAAACGTTTTATAGTTTTACTTGTGGATCAATCTAACTAGAACTTGAATGCTATAGTCATTATGAAATATGGAAATGTTGTTGTCTGCTACATAATCTCTTATATCATGTGTAAGAGAAACAAAAGTACATATTATACTAATGTATTGTTAAATTTTAAGACTAATTCTTACTAGTTCTATGTTTAATCTATAAAAGTATAAGACAATATTATGATTTTCATACAAAGTTTTAATGTCAAATGCTTGTCTCCTCCAAATGTTTAGAGAAAACCATTCTATAAAGTAGTTTATAGCAACTTTGGCTCACAAATTTTTTTTGAAGCTGCCACAAAGATTGTTTTAAAACTTTGAGTATGCATAGACTTATCATGATGTGTTACTTTCATTTTCCACATGTACTCAAAATACTTGTTTTCATGTAGGCAAGCGAGCAGTATGAGAGTGGAGCAAACGAAAAAATAGAACAAAATCCCAAGGAAATTGTCAACAAAATTGAAGATACCAAAGAAATCAAGCCAAGTGTGGAAACAGATGAAAAGGAGCAAGTGAAGATTACAGACGATGAAGAAGATGTGACTGAAGTATGTGAAGAAACTCACTTAGAGAAGGGTAAATTTGAAGGGGTAGAACCTTCTGACAAAGATGAAGATCAAGAAAAAGAAAAAGAACAAGAGTCCATCATTTCAGAAGAAGACCAAGGAAAAGATGATGTCACTTTCTCACAAGATGCAACCTCCTCTATAGAGGACTTACCAGAAACAAAATATGATGATGAAGGTAAGGAACCCGAATTTGTCAAACCTAGAGAGTATATAGAGGAAGATACTGAAGAAATCGAATCTAGTGTTGATACAAAAGATGATATAAAGATTGATGAAGAGGCATCAGTGAATGATGATGGTCAAACAGATAAGTCTGAAAGCCCATTGGTCAAGGAAGTGTCTGAAGTAACAGGATCTGAGAAGGCTGAATCTGAATTGAATGAGAATGAAATAGTGAGCAAAGAGGAGATTCAAGAAAAGGAACAAGAGCTTAAAATGTCAGAAGAAATCCAAGGTGGTGGAGATGATGTTACAAACTCGCAGAATGCATCCAGCAAGGATATAAAAGAAACAATAATTGATGCTCATGAGGTAATTTGTGTTCATCCAATGTTAACTCTAAACAATCCAAAAGGTTTTAGTTGTACATCATTGCAACTAAAACTTGCAATGTTTTATCACTAAGCAATGCAGAATCATGTTATTAAGGACAACTGTCACTCACATTTATTTTAAAAAATAACAATGAAAAAAACCTACCACAAAGATTGTTTTCAAAAGCTTTGAGCCAATTTATATAAATCATCATTTCTTTTCTTTCATTCATACAATATACTGAATATTTCTTCTCTAATAGGACAAAAGGGAACAAAAGTCTGAGGAAAGTGACAGCAAAATTGTACAGACTTGTTCAGAAATTGAGCAAGAGGAAGATACTGAAGAAATCAAACCAAGTGTTGAAACCGAGCAAAAAGAATTGTTGCATGATGATTGCATCACATCACAAACAGAATCTCAGGTAGAAAGTGAAGAACATGAAGTAAAAAGTGACGAGCCTATTCAGAGTGATGATGGTCAAAAGGAAAATGTTGACAGCTCCCCAGTCAATGAAGTATACAACGAGTCCGCTACAGAGAAAGTTGAATATAGCGAAGAGGTAAAAGAAACAACAAATGAGAAAGAAATAGCGAGCACAGTTGAAGATGAAGAAAAGGAACAAGAGGTTTATGTGTCAGGAAAAGGTTTTGGGGATGATGTTACAAGTTCAAAAGATGCAATGTGTGAGGATATAAAAGAAACAACAGTTGGTCAACATGAGACCACAGTGGCCTATTTAGAGGAGGGACAGGCGATAAGTTTAATGCCTAAAGAGATCCTTATGGAAGAAACAGAGGAAAAATCAAGTGATGCTCAAGAAGAGACCATGGAAACTGAAGAAAATAATAAAGAGTCTATTAAGGAGGTTTATGAGGAGACTACCACGGAGGTATCCGATGAGACTAGCTCAAAAAAGGTTGAATCTGAAGAAGAGGTAAAAGCTATAGGAACTTTCAAGGATGAAGAACAAGAAAAGGATCAGGTTGACATATCAACAGAAGGTCAAGGTGAGGATAATGTAACAAGCTCACAGGTTGCAGCCTTAGAAGAAGACTTGCAAGAAAAGAACTACCAAGAAGGTAAAGAACCTGAATTTGTTGAAACGAGAGAAAGTGTAGAGGAAAAAACTGAAGAAATCGAATCAAGTATCGAAACAAAAGAAAATATGGAGCAACAAGGGTTGCTGCATGTCATTACTACTGATGTTTGCAGCTCATCAGAAATAGAACCTAAAGAAGAAACTATGGAAAATGAAGAAAAGATTGAGGAAGATGCTATAGTCAATAATGATGGTCAAACAGATAAGTCTGAAAGCCCATTGGTTAAGGAGGTGTGTGAAGTGACAGGATCAGAGAAGGCTGAATCTGAATTGAATGAGAATGAGATAGTGAGCAAAGAGGAAAATGAAGAAAAGGAACATGAACTCAAAATGCCAGAAGAGGTCCAAGGTGGTGGGGATGCTGTTACAAGTTCAGAAGATGCAACGTGTGAGGATATACAAGAGTCAACAATTGGTCAACATGTTACCACAGTGGTTGATTTTGAGGAGAGCAAAGATGATAGTGCATTGACCAAAGAGATCCTCAAGGAAGAAACAGAAGACAAATCAATTCATGCTCGAGAGGTAATTTATGTTCATCTTAAGTAATCTCTAATTATTCCAAAAGGTTTTACTTGTACATCATTCCAACTAAACTTGCAATGCTAAAATTATCAAGACATTATGTTGTCTGCTACAAAATCTCTCATCTCATGTGTTTGAGAAAGTAACAAATGCATAAGTTGTTCAACTCGGTAGTTCAAGTATCTCTTACAAATATATATATATATATATATATATATATATATATATATATATATTAGACCATTTTAAGGGCCCTAAACAAGATAAAATACATATTTTATAGAGCATATTAAGAGTAACTTCAAATAGACAACTTGGTTTATTCAATTGAACAATGCAGTTTGGAAGGGGGGTATAGAACTAGAAGAAAAGCAAGTTGTGGATATTTATGAAAATGATAAATTCTTAGGGAAACTCATTTTATAAAGTAGTTTAGAGCAAATGCTGCTCATAATTTTCTTTTGAAAAAGGGACCAATAAACTAAGCTGTCACAAAGATTGTTTTACAAACTTTGACTATACATTAGACTTACCAAGTTCTGTTTCGTCCATTCTCCCCATGTACTCAAAATATACTCTTCATATAGGCAAGCGAGCAGGATGATGATAATGGAGCAAAAGATAAAATAGAAGAAAATCCCGAAGAAAGTGCCAACATAATTTTTGAGCAAGAGAAGTATACTGAAGAAATCAAACCAAGTGTTGAAACAGATGAAAAGGAGCAACAGGAAGTATGTGAAGAGACTGACTTAAAGAAGACTGTATCTGAAGAAGGGATAAATTCTGATATGTATCAGAATGAGAAAGAAATAGAAATTTTAAGCAAAGATGAATATCAAGAAAAGGAACAAGAGCTCAACATTCCAGAAAAAGACCAAGGTGAGGATGAAGTTATATGCTCACAGGATACAGTTGCAGCCTCTGAGGACGTATTTTTTGAAACTAGAGAAAGTATGGAGGAAGATAATGAACTTATAAGCACAAATGTTGAAACAGAGGAAAAAGTAGAGAAAGAAGAGTTGCCACATGCCATCACAACTGATGTTTTCACATCAGCACAAGTGGAATCTCAAGAAGAGACAACAGAAACCGAAGAAAAGAACAAAGAGCCTATTGATCATGATGATGGTCAGATGGAAACGCCTCCCATCCACTCTGTCAAAGAGGTATGTGATGAGACTAGTTTGGAAAAGGTTGAATCTGAAGAAGGGATAAAAGCAATAGAAACTTTTAAAGATGAAGATCAAGAAAAGGATCAGGTCAACATGTCGGCAGAAGGTCAAGGTGAGGATAATGTAACAACCTCACAGGTTGCAGCATTAGAAGAAGACTTGCAAAAAAAGAACTACCAAGAAGAAGGTAAAGAACCTGAATTTTTTGAAACTAGAGAAAGTATAGAGGAAGACACTGAAGAAATCAAATCTAGTATTGAAACCATAGAAAAAAAGGAGGATGTAGTCAATGATGATGGTCAAACAGAAAAGTCTGAAAGCTCCCTGGTTAAGGAAGTCCATGAAGTGACAGGATTAGAAAAGGCTGAATCTGAATTGAATGAGGATGAAACAGTGAGCAAAGAGGAAAATCAAGAAAAAGAAAAAGACCTCAAAATGTCAGAAGAAGTCCAAGATGGTGGAGATGATGTTACAAGCTCACAGAATGCATCCAGTGAGGATATAAAAGAAACAACGATTGGACAACATGCTACCACAGTGGCCAATACTGAGGAGAGGCAGGAGCAGACAGAAATGACTAAAGAGATCTTCCTTGAAGATCTTGAAACTGTTTCTGAGGTACAAATCCCTGGAGTGGGGCCCGAGTCAGAAGATTCAAACATGAAAGAAGAGTGTCTTACAACAGCAACGCATGTGGATGAAGAAAAAGAAACAGAAACAAAAGAAGTTTCAAGTGCAGAGGTCAGACAGAAAAACGTTCCTACAGTTCACAACATCTTTTTCTTGCATTTCTTTTGTGCTTTATTGACATACTTTGACACTAATGGATGCAGACAACAGAAATTGGTGAAAACAAATCACTGTATGAAAAAGAGGATGTTACACAAGAAAATCAACTTAATAGCACCGAAGACTGCAGTGAGATATCAAAGGATGTCATCTTGACTAAAGAGGTGAATACGATAAATATATAACCACTTACTTATCTATCAAGTCATCAAAGGGGTCTGCTTACATAAATGTTATATAGATTGAACAGGTACCTTTAGAGACACAAAAGGAAAAGGGAACAGATGACCTCGAAGAACAGATTGTTGAGGAATATAGTAATTCCACAGAGCTACACGAGAAATCAACAGAAGATCAAAAGGCACCTGTGGTTAGTCTATTAACAGAAAGATGAGAATAGTATTTTGTTCATGCTGTATGAATATGTGTTAACATGAATTTTTTTTTAAGCAGATATCATATTCAGATCCATCAGAAATCGATGAGTCACCCAAACAGGCTCTTGAATCTGTTTGTGATGTACAAACCCCTGAAGTAGTTGCTGATTCAGAAGACTCAAAAGTGAAAGAAGAGAGCATTGTCTCAGCAACAACCGAGTATACAGATGAAAACAATGGAGAGAAAGAACATGAAGTTAGAGCTAATGAAACTTCAAGTACAGAGGTTAGAAAATTTTCAAGAGTTTTGATGTTAATGCATCTTGACATATAATCACTCTATTATGAACACTTATGTTGTCATATGGAAAGTAAAACTATCTGAATTCTTTTGGTTTATTTTTTGCAAAATAGAATCTAGAACTACATGGAGAACTCAAACCCACGTCTGAGATGGTGATAGAAGAATACCAGGTTAAGGAAACAAAGCCTCAACCAGAACAATCAGACATCACCCCTGAAAACATCATGGAGAATGTCATCTTGCCTGAAAAGGATTTAGCAGATGAAAAGACAACAACATCAGATGAAAAGAAATTAATCGATGAGGTCAGTGGACATGGGAAGAAGGGAACTATAACATCAAAATGTTTTCATTTGTTCATTCAAAGTTGGAAATCATCTTTAACAGATTGAATATTCAAAAGACTTCCTTTTATAACAGATATAGCTCAACCTTCTTGGATATTCAGTTGTTTGTTATATTAAATTGTTTAAAAAAATATATTTTAAACAGGTGTCGTCAGAGCTTTATCAACCTAAAGGACAAATTGTTGAGGAGATACAGGCAGGTCCAACTGAAACCATAAGTGAAACTATAGAAGAGGAAATCACAAAAAAGGATGAATATTTATCCCATGAAAGTATAGAGAATCCAAATGACACTACAACTAAAGAAGAAAAGTGCTTTCAAGATGCAAGAACAAGGGAGATTGAACCTGTTGAGCAACAGAATGATGGTCTGGATGAAGTATCAAATGAAAAATCTACGGATTCAAATGAAACAACAGAAGTCGAACCTCAAGAAGATATTGTACCCTCAAGTTCATTAGTAACTTCATCAGTGCCCAAGGCAGAAGATTCAAACCTTAAAGAAGACTGTCTTACATCAGCAACAGCAACATATGCGGATGAAGAGAAAGAAACTGTAACAAAAGAAACTTCAAGTGATGAGGTCAGATAGAATTACAATGTCTTTACAGTTCACACATCCTTTTATTGCATTTCTTTTTGTGTTTTCTTAACATACTTTTGACACTAATGGATGCAGAAAACAGAACAGACAACAGAAATTGGTGCAGATGATTCATTGTATGAAAAAGAAGATATGAAAGAGGATGTTACACAAGAAAATCAGCTTAATAGCACAGAAGACTGTGGTGAGATGTCAAAGGATGTTATCTTGAATGAAGAGGTGAGCAAGAAATAATACCACCAGACTTTCTTATCTATCAAGTCATCAAAGGGATCTGCTTACAGGAATGTTATATAAATTGAACAGGTGCCTTTAAATATACCAAAGGAAAAGGAAACAGACGACCTCAAGAAACAGATTGTTGAGGAAGATAGTCATTCCACAGAACTTCAGGAGAAATCAACAGAAGATCAAAAGGAAATGGCACATGTGGTGAGTCTATTAACAGAAAGATGAGATTAGTATTCTGTTCATATCTGTATGAGTATACGTTTTAACATGACATTTTTTCACGTAGATACCATATTCAGATCCAATACCTGTTGGGGTCTCTGAGGTTAGAACCGATGAAATTTCAACTGAAGAGGTTAGAAAGTTTTCAAGAGTTTTGAATAATACATCTTCTTTTTCTTATATTTCTCTCATAATAAACTTAATATACTTTACGCTACTGAAAACAGACATCAGAAAGTAAGCAAGTTGCAGAATACCTTTCAATATCATCTCGTGATGCAGTTTTCATTAAAGAGGTTCGTCCACAAATAAAGAACTATCACCATTCCTTTTATGCAGCTGTTATCCTAAGACAGAAGCCTTATCAATCATACTATCTAAATTTTCTTTTTTCTTCTTTTGTTGCAAAATAGGATCTTGAAGTAATCAAACCCACATCTGAATCAGTGATAGAAGAAGATGAGGTTAAGGAAACAAAACCTGAACCAGAACAATCAGACATCACCTCTGAAAACATCATTAAGCATACAAGTGAAAAGGAATTAGCAGATGAGAAAAGAGATATGGAAGAGGATGTTACACTTGCACCTGAAAATCAGATTTACAACACAGAAAATCAAAATGAGACAATCAAGAATATCATCTTGACTGACGAGGTAAGTCAAAAGTAGCACTCGATTATGTCTTTTTTTTTGTTCACTGTTCACCAGGTACTCCAAAACGTCTGCTTACATAACAACATTGTATGTATTGAGCAGGTTGCAGTGGAGACTGAAAAAGAAGAGGAAAAAAATGAAGTCGATGAACATGTTTCTGAGGAAGATATATGTCCTCCAGAACTCGATAAGACATCGACATTAAATCAAAAGGACCTAGCTGATGAGGTCAGTAAAGACAGCAAGAAGGATACTAAAATATCAGATTGATTTCATTTATTCAGATATTAAAATGATAAATATCTTTTAACAGATAGAATACTCAAAGCCGATACCAGCTGGAAACAATGAAGTCAAAGAAGTGAAAGCAGAAAGCCCAACAGAACTAGAAAATATACAGTCTGCAGAAGCCCCTGATCTTGAGTTTGAGAAGAAAGAAAAGGATGATGAACTGATATCTGAAATACAAACTTCTGAAACAACTCTCAAGATGGAGATGGAGGAAGAACATCCTGAAGTAACAAATGACACGTGTCAAACACTTGTGGATGGGTCATTAAGTGAGAAGGTAAAAAGATTAAGCCCTGATGGTAAAAAAAATAACCCTAACTTCATCTTCTATTAATTCGATTTGAGACCACTGGATGACAACCAGCCTGAAAGAAACTAGGCCATGACAAAATATTACCGTGATTATCCCATGGTTAAAGCCTCCCTATACTGATCCTATGCTAACAAGACATTGTTAACATGGCCTGATTTCATGTTGTTTTATCATTATAAATGGCATTTAGATTATTACATGCAAATGGAAATTTAACCTTCACCTACTGATCATGTAGATTTTTGTGATTGTTTTTCATGTAACAGAAACTTGTGTCCATTGTACCACCTGAAGAACTTGCATCTTCAACCGTTGAAGACCAAACAAATGAACTAGTACTGGAAACAGATAAGACAAAGGTTGAGCACAGCAGCATAAGCAACAAGGATCAGAATCTAGAATTCACAGAGGAAGAGTTTCCAAAGATTTTGGTGACAGAAGAAAAGACATTGGAAGAAGATGCAAGCAGGGAGAAAGAAACACTAAGCGAATCACAAGCAGATGACCTCACGAAAACCACTTCTGATTCGATATCGAGTCCTGCAGAGCAAGGTATAGAAGTTAGATATGAGGAGAGCAGAGGCTATGATGATATACACAAACTTGAAGAAAAGCCAACTGAAGTTTTTGAAATTGCATCTGAGGTTGCTGAAATAGTCCCTGAGGGTAGCAAAGTTTCTGAAAATTTACCAGGAAATGTTCAGGAAGCTTCCCACATGATGCTTCTAGAGAAAAATGACCCAGAAACTACTACTACCATTGAGAAAATTACACCTGAAGTTGCTGTAATAGATGTTCAAAAGCGTGAGAAGGACTTTGATTATACACCAGAAGCAATAAATGTTGATGCCGTGCACAATGCAAAATGCTCTGATATTCAAAGTGTGCAGAAAAAAGAAGTAGATGAAAACATAGAGAGAGAAATTCCAACTGAAAAGGTTTGATAGAATTAAAAATCTTCTCATGCACCTTATTCACTTTTGTAACCCAGTTAACCTTTGTTCCTATATTTCCATTCCCACAACTAATATACTGGTAATCATTTTGCAGGAACCCTTGGAACTTGATGCACCTGTGACTCCTGGTACTACAGCTACAGAGGACTTGGAGATTTCACCGAAACATGTAACAGATGACCTTATAAAAATAAGTAAAATTCAGCCGGAAATACAAACATCTGAAGGTTCAGCTTGCACTGTGGATAACCAGTCCTCAAATAAACCACATCTAGATGAGAGTATAGAGAGAAAGCTCTTAACTGGAAACAAAGATGTGGCAAATGAGCAAGGGGGGCCAACTACAAAGCCATTGATTGCTGAGGCAGATGATTTAAAAGCCACTAAATCTTCAGGAACCGAATCACAATGCAGCAGTGAAGCTTTCGGAGAAGAGAAGAAAATGGGTGATGAAAAAGAAAAGTCTCAAACAGCAGTGGCTGAAAACTTGATTGAAGAAAGAGAGACAGCTCTGACAAAAGATCAGCAAGTAGACAAAGAAGAAACTGGTGAGAAGGGAACAAAAACAGATGAAGAGAATGAAGAAGAGGATGAAGAAGATAACCAAATGATTGATGCTCCGGTTATGGTAGAAGCATCGAAAGACATTGAAGTCAAGACTCCTAAGAAATCTCATAATATATTGTCAGGTGTTGGGTCAAAAGTTAAGCATTCAATCGCCAAGGTGAAGAAAGCAATAACTGGTAAGTCTTCTCCTTCAAAACCACCATCACCAAAAGAGAAAGATCAAGTGATTACTTAGCAAGACATATCAGTATGTAAATTTTCCAAGAAAGAAAAAAAGCAACTGTGATAAATGGTTCAAATGGAACTCACCGCATTACATGCTTGATGAATGTGGGGAAAAGGCCTTTGATTTCGATTAAGGATCAAGCCTAGGAGGAAGCAATTGTTAGACGTGTCCCTTTTTTTAAGTATAGGTAGAAGAGTGAGATGAATGCAGTATTATTTTGCATATACATTGTGTGCTTGAGTGAACTGTGTGAAACTAGTGTTTTGTAAATCGAATTTTCCTTAAAACTTATGTGATGACAGTCTATCTCTCTTTCACAAAAAGTATTCCATCTTACTATTGGGTATAGATTAATATACTCATACATTTTTATCCCTAGCCAAATAATTTAAATCTACTTCAAAGTATTTTTGGAACTTAAGGTCGAGACTCGAGACCAGACTCTAAAAGTGCAATGGAGGTAGAAGAATTCAGTCAGGGGTACACCATGCCCTTTCAAACGTGCTGAATAGCGTACATTCCTTTCAAACTTTATACCAGGAATTCAGTACAGACATAATAACGCACATAGAAGACAGACAGTAGAATGATGATCTAACACTGCTATTGCAAAAATTTCAGTGACTAGTGCTGATTATTTAGAGAAACCAACTGAAACTCAACGAATCATATCCTTTCAAACTTTCACGGATCATTTCCTATTCGGATTTGAGGATTCACACACGAAACACACAATCGTGATAATTAAGATATTGACTCCACATGTACATAAGCTCTGGTGCGAATATTTCGATTCATCAAATGTAGTTATGTAGGTATGTAGTGGATCGACATTAGAACATGGAGATGACTGTATTTAATCGGAAGGTACAGGGGAAACTTACAGAGAGATTGGTAGGGGAATGCCAGATTTCTGTCTACCGAATTCAATACGACCGACAGCCCTACATCAGAAACCAACTTCGCAAGAATTATGTATGAGAACCTGGTGTGGACTTTTAAGAATCAAAGAAACGCGATCTCAGCGCCAAAAAATCGTATACCTCTAAAATTTGTTTTGTTTCCCCTCCACCACCGAGCCAAGGCGTATTTTTATTTTTCAAAAAATATCATTTCACCACTTTTTTATATAATGTATACTCCCAATATGTATTTTCGTATCTTCTCGTATAAATACATATTGGTATAATGATATTCTTTTGCATTAATTTGTAAGATTATTGGTCAACGTGTAAGAACAAAAAAATCAGCCGTTAAATGTTTACAAGTCATGTCAACAAAAATCCAAGTGAGCAGCAACATGGCATGTTACGTCAAGTGGTAATCGAGTAAACCCACAAATGTCCGTTAAAATGGTAATTTTTTTAACAAATTTATAAGATTATTAATTCAATGTATTAAAAAAACTGTGACTAACTGGGTAAAAAATAAAAAGAATTGTTATCCTTTCAATTCATTATCTTTGACAAAATATCTGAGAGGTGTTTGTGAAAATGCTCGTACGTGCATTTCTCTATTTTTTTCAAAATGGTTGAGATGTTTGCGGATAAATGTTGGTGTGCGCAGTCTCTTCCATTCGGCTTTGCATCCTTTTATTTGTGGTTGGTCGTTAATAACCCAACATGTTGACTCATGTTGCCTACACTTCGTTGCAATAAAACCATGTGATGTCCACATCCTTTTTTAATTTTTTAACGGATTCTTATATAATCCTAAACTACATCAGTATTTCAAACAAGATTTGAACCTATAATCCCTTAGGGGAATAACTTATTTTCCAACTTTTGATACTGCGAGACTATAAGTCTTTTGATTCAATTTTATTATTTAACACTTTAAGTTTTCAACATCTCTCTCGGTAACTCGGTGTCACTTATATTAGCATTTCTCATATTTTATTTTTTACATATACATCTAATGTTTCACGGTTTCAGTGACATATTATTTTATTAATTCATTAAGTTTTGAAGCAACTACATCTTCAACAATCTATGAAAATTGATATGGCTATGATGATTGTTTTTCGTTTTCAGTTTTCAAAAAAAAAAAAGATTAGTTATCATTTTTAATTTCAAATAGAAAATTTAGAAAACGTGTTTAGTTAAAAACTAATCGAGTTTTGCAAGAAGATTCGCATCCGATGATTAATCAAAAGTTGATTGCTACAAACATGGACTAACATGGGATTTCAAGTTAAACTTTGGGATTCCGACTAATTTGGATCCTGCAATGAGAAATGCAAGAGAGATTAAGAAGACCTTAGGTGAAAGCGATAAGGAAAAAGAGGGTGACCAAAGTGGTAAGAGAAAAGTGAAAGTGAGGCTCAAAGTAAAAGTAATGACACTCATAAGAAGACTAAGTATGGTGAAAGAGCAAAAGTTGGGATGGACAACCAAAGAATAAAGGAGACTCAAGCCCCGTTTGATTGTCATCTTTCCAGGTCCAAATAAATTTTTTTGGCTAAATGGGTCGGAAAGACTGTTTGATTTGCATTAAGAAATGAGTCTTTCTCGGTAAGATGCGTCTATTAGGCGTGTCAAACCCAACAGATAATAGGTGTAACATCCATAAAAATTTCATAAAATTTAAACTTTTCAAAACAACCCTTTTGAAATAGAAGTGTTTACAAAAAAAACCTTTGTTCCCAAAACATTATTTAAAAATCATAATCTCTTTCAACATAGTTTTCAAAACATTCACATTATCAGAGTTTCCTAGAAATCATCAGTTCAAAACGCGAGGATGTGTACGGTCACGCCTTCACCTTGCCACGATACACTGAAGTACCTGAAACCATAAACCAAAACTGTAAGCACGAAGCTTAGTGAGTTTCCCCCAAAGTACCAACACCCAAACATATAACATATACAAATAGCAGCACGCAATGGGTCCACAGCTAAAAGACTGTATTACCCCTGAGCCCACAGTATGAGTCTGACATGCCCTACCCGACCCTCAGCTCATATCTGGATTGCTCTAATACCCACAAGCCCTTAGTACGAGTTTGACATACCTACCGGGTCCTCAGCTCGTATCTGGAATGCTATTGAGCCCTCGGTATGAGTTTGGCATGCCCTACCCGACCCTCAGCTCATATCTGGATTGCTCCAATACCCTCAAGCCCTAAGTACGAGTCGGACATACCTACCGGGTCCTCAGCTCGTATCTGGAATGCTATTGAGCCCTCAGTATGAATCTGGCATGCCCTACCCGGTCTTCAGCTCATATCTGGAATGCTTCAGGGTTTGTTGGCTACAACACGAAGCAATACAAGCTCAATCCAGCACAATATGCCGACATATAACAGATAAACATGTAGACAATCTACAGACAGACAGGCAGGTCAACAGATCATTACTCATAGCATCATCCTATAGACCAGGATACCGATCTAACAGATCACTATTGAACAATAACACACTACCATATAATATGATATCTAATCCAATAGGATGGCCTTGGTGCCTTAAACCCAAAAGTACAGTGAGAAGAACTCACCTCGAATGCAGAAGCTCCTCGGAAGAAATCCCTAACTGCTGCCATGTCGGCTTCCCGAGCTATCAATACCAATCAACACACCCAATTAGCAGTTGGGTTCCATGCCATAATCCATAATCCATAGTTGGGGTAAAATGACCATTGTCATTTTACCCCTGACCCAACATGCACCAAAACTGAGGCCCAAACCAAAAGATCCACAAAGGCCCACTAATGTCCCAATCTTCCAAATTGGGCCCAACCTCATATGGGTCTTATCCTAAGCCCATTTTTTCCTTAAATCCAAATCAGGTTACCACAAACACCCCTTAGGACAAACTTGGTCAAAGACATAAGTCAAAAGTCAAAGTCAAGGGTCCAAGTCGACCCAACTCGCCGAGTTGTCCTTCAACTCGTCGAGTTTCTCCATCAATCTGCACAGATCGAGAAAACCCAAGTCAACTCGCCGATTTTACTCACCAACTCGTCGAGTTCCTCTATTAATATGAAAATATCAGGGAAAACTGAGTCAACTCGTCGAGTTTATCCATAAACTCGCCGAGTTCGCTCAAAGTCCAGCAGCTTAATTCATTAAGTACCTAATCCATAAAGGCATGGCCACAAAGCATAGATCTGACTTCCTTGAGCTGGAAAAACACGTAAAGTTGCTAACTTTACGTCCATGCACGTCTAGATGAAGCTCTTAAGCTTCCAATGAACTTAACACTTGACTTAATGCATGCATGACATCAAGATCCTCTTAAAGTTTGCACCTTTAAGCTCAAGGGTAGCAAAATAAACTCAGATCTGAAGGGATGAACCTTTACACCACCTATCTTATCCATAAACTCAAAAAGGAGGCCAAAATCACAATAAAACCCAAATGATAAGATCTAAACTATTAATCACCAAGTTCCAGACTTTTTACCTCGAATGGTTTCCACAAGTGTGATAGATTTTGGATCCCAAAGCTTCCTTCCAAGTTAAACAACTCCAAGCTCTTCCAAACCCTCACCAAGCACCAAAAGCACACAAAAATCCACTCAAAACCGCAAGATTCCCAACAAGAGGCCCACAACTCGATTTAGGGTTTCAGGAGGACAAGGAGGTTGATAAGTTTTGTACAAGCTTCCCAACAATGTTCATTTTTTCTCATACGCTCGGAAGTGTGAAAACATGTGATATATGTTTTACAATAAGAAAACTTATTGTTTGTTACCAATTATTAACTTAATAGAGCGATTAGGTGCCCTAAAAGTTAATTAACTACACAAAAATTCAATTCATGAAAGTGGCTAATCAAACACAAATCAAATTCAAGGATTCTAGTTTAAACAAAAACATAATCACTGGAATAGAATCACAAATCAAACATCAAATCATATGGTTCAAGTCAAGCAATCAACATGTTTTGAACAAGAACTAGAAATTAAGGTTTCTTAGCCACACATGGCTAAGAACAAATCAATCAATAAGAAATATGAAATTGGAAATGTTTAATGCTTACAAAATGAAATCAAAAGTGTTTGCAATGATTAGTAGCCTTCAAGAATTCCCAAAAATCCCCCAAAATCGCCAGAGAAAGCTCCAAAAATCGTCCCCCTAAAAAGTGTGGCAACATCCCTTTTTTTATTAACTGCTCATGTGCTTGCCATAAGACCGTGCATTTTTTGCATGACCATGCCTTTTCCTATGTGTTTTTGGCATGGCCATGTGTCTTGACCATGTGTTTTTAGCATGGCCCATGATTTTTGCTAAAGTCTTTACTGTTGGCCAATTTTTCAGTATAGCTTCACCACGAGTCATGTTGCTCACGTATAAGATGAGAAAGGACAAACACGACCCGTGTTTCAAACGTAGTCCTTTGCTATGATGATAATGCAACAAGAAATCGGGTTAAATCTTCATGTTTTCTTCCATGGCATGACGGGTCCATCTTCTCTTCATGCTCCAAAGCTCCATCCTCCATGTTCCAAGTTCCATGCTCCATGCTCCAAGTTCCATGCTCCAGGCTCTATGCTCCAAGTTCCATGCTCCATAATGCCTACAAAATAAATCAAAAATATTGAAGTACCAAGCATTCTTAATAAAAATATGCAATTGCCCAAATAATTAACTAAATGCAAGAATTATGAAGTATAATGTTATGAAAGGACGGAAATAAACATGCAAAATAGGTGCATAAAATGCGTTTATCAACGTCTTTCCCACAAAGCCTCGAAACCATATCTTTCTGGCTGAATGGGCCGGAAAAACAATTATGCCCCAAACCTCACCTATTTCTTTCTTTTACTCGGTGCTCTTCATCAGACATTATCGCCTCCTCACCAAGCTCCCTACTTCGTCATCGTCCAACCTCCTCCTGTCGGAGCATCATTGCAGCCACCAGCTCCGTCCCACAGGTAACCATCTCATCTTTTTTTTTCTGATTTGTTTCTTTTGGTTGCAGAGTACCAAATGCGAATCTTCATATGTTTTATCTTATTTTCTTTCTTTTGATTTGCTAGCATAGGATTTAGGAGGACCATTTCATATATACAGTTTCAATCAAAAATTCTGATTTTAACATACGTTTTGTGTAATTTTGATTTCGTATGACACTTTTTATTTAGATTTTTAAATGATTATTATGCAATTCTGATTTTTTGTGACAATTTGTATGTTTTTATAATTATTCAACAATTTCATCAATCACAATATAAAACAACATGATAATATGGTCATTTTTCATCATTCGGCACAATCAACTAGATGTACAGTCAAACAACATGGTTTATTTCTCAGTCAGTAAACTTTCCCATACAGTATTTTTCCATAATACACTTTCCCATACAAAAACTATCAAATGGGCCCTTATTATGTTTCAAATATGGAAGCAAATACATTACTAACATGTGTGTTAAGGGAAGCAAGTGTTTTGAGTGCAACAAATATAGACACGTTTCAAAAGAATGTCCCTCGAAGGGGAAGATAATATGGTGGAAGCTAAACAAGGAAAAAAAAGAAGCAAAGGCAAAATATCATGCATTTCAAATGATTGCAAGGTTAGTTGTTTTTTAAGAAGGATTTCATTAGTTATTTACAAGAATAATCAAAAGGTATGTAAATCCTAACCTTCTTATGAATTTCGATTAAATTAGGGTTTCTATAGGGTTCTTTGATGTTCATATATTATAGAATTCAATAGTGAAAACATAGATCCAATTAGGTTGCATGTGAACTTAAGAGCAGTGTTCTAAAAGGCACGCCAAGGCGTGTCATGGCGTGAGGCATGGTTTTGCCGTTACGAAAAGCCACATAACGTTGTTGTTAGGCGTAGTACGTGGCAAGGCGTGATATGGTGTGCCATGGCGCGTTATGACATCTTATGGCGTGTATTTTTTCGTTTAAGACACATTTTTTGCTCTTTTTTATGTCTTTTCTAATCGGGGATACAAGTATTGTGTTTTTTGTTAACTTTTTGTTATTAGTTATTGATATAACACTTCTAAAAAGTAGTTATATTTAATATAAATTTATATTTATATGGTGATATAAATATAAATTAATAAAAAATCTTTGCCTTACATCACGTCTTGAAAAACGTCGTGGCTCGCCATGGCTCGTTACGCTTGAGGCTTGGCCTTTCCACCACGCCACGCCTCACGTCATTTAGAACCTTCCTTAAGAGTTAAGTTATTTTCCGCCACATGATTTTTGTAACCTATAAAACATATCAGTGGTATCAAAACCCAATGTTTTCAATTAAATATGTTGTCACAACTAGCATTTTTGGCTAGGAAATTCCGTCCGCAAGTAAGCAAGTACTATTGTGAGACTTGTGCTAACACTTCTAAGAGTACAATTTGAGTTCCTAATGAGCCATGAAGTGTTAGAATGAAAACTCTCCAAGTATGTGAAACCTCTCCCAATTCTCTCCAAGTATGTGAAACCTCTCCCAATTCTCTCCAAGTATGTGAAACCTCTCCCAATTCTCTCCAAGTATGTGAAATCTCTCCCAAATCTCTCCAAGAATAGTGAATCTCTCCCAAATCTCTCCAATAATGCGAAATCTCTCCAAGAATAGTGAATCTCTCCCAAATATCTCCAAGAATGCGAAATCTCTCCAAGAATAGTGAATCTCTCCCAAATCTCTCCAAGAATGCGAAATCTCTCCAAGAATAGTGAATCTCTCTCAAATCTCTCTCATATGCGAAATCTCTCCAAGTATGCGAAATCTCTCCCAAATCTCTCCACGTATCTCAAATCTCTCTCAAATCTCCCTAAATACCTTCCTTAGTCGAAAACAGCTCAAAACCGGAAGAGGAAACCCCAAAAGGACCCTTTTTGCTCCGGAACCTCTTGGGCCGGAACCCTCTTGGTCCGGACTCCTCTTGGTCCGGAACCCTCTTGGCCGGAACCCTCTTGGTCCGGAACCTCTTAGTCTGGAATGTCTTCTAAGGAGCCAAGAGGAATTTCACCACGGAAGCCTCTCATCCGGACCATCTCTCAATCTCGGAACTCCTGGCTCCGGACAATCTCGCACCTCAGAGCTCCATGGCTCCGGAAGGTTTGGATCCGGAAGACATCGTGACCGCTTCGGAATTGCTAGCCTCTTCGGAACCCTCGGTCCGGACTGCTGGCTTCGCTCTGGAATGAATCAGAAGACTTCGGAAATCCGAGGAAGTGCTCCGGAAGTTACTGTGGACTCTGGAATTTGGAGAAGAGCTTCGGAACTCGCCCAGCACCTCCGGAAATTGTAATACAGCTTCGGAAATTGCCCTAGAGTTCCGGAATTCACTATTTAGCCCCGGAATTTGGACTATTCCGGACATTTTCTTCATTTTGGGGTATTTTGAGGTCGGGAATCCCCCCAAATTCGTGTTTTTTCTTAGCTAAGACCCCTAAAAACCTTTATTTTATGCCAAATTTAATTATTTAAATTATATTTACATAAAATAAAAAGTTAGGATTTAGGAAAACCTTATCCTAAATCAAGAAAAGGACAAAAGGATTGACCTTGTGATTTGATGAAATTCCTCATTTTCCATGCAAATCACGGTATTCCATGGGTTACCCACCAAATATCCATGCATGGACCACCAGATCCCCATGCATCAAAGATCCCTTTCCTTTCCTTGTACTCCAAAGCAACAACAGTGAGGGAGTTTAGACTCCACATTTTCTCTCACTTTTCTCATTTCCTCTCAAAACTTATCTCCAAGCAAGAACAAGAACTTGCTGAAAACAAAATTCTAAACTTCTCCCTGGAGTTGTAAGGTAAATTCCTCCACCCACCTAATATTTTATAATATTTGAAGATGAATCCATATTATTTTATTCGTAATAATATGTGATGATCATCCTTAGGAAAACATCCCTCCCAGGGAAGTTCCTCATCTCAGCAAAAGTTTAAGCTTGAGATCTTCACTCCATAACTCCAAACAGCTCCTCAACCAACTCAAGGTGAGCTTCATACCCCACATTTTCAATATTTTAATGTTTTTGGGGGAGAGTACAAGTCAAATCTTGCCTAAATACTTGAATAATTGCTTATATACGTATGATTGTAGGTGTGTGTGAAATATTATTAAATTAATATTTTAGTAATATACTCACGAACATAGGATTTCTCAATTTCATAAAGAACAGAGGATACTTTGTACTAAGAGCCTCCCAACTATTGGATGTGTCCAACTTAACCCCTTTATCTATGCTCTCATGTCTAAAGATAAAAGTTATAATAAGGATCTTGATAAGTGGACACCATTTCTAGTAAATTTTCGAAAATGGAAACTTTATGACTATTTTGCAAACTGTCAGGGGATATTTTATAAATATTCAATATAAACGTTTGTGTCAAGAAAATACACAAATAGAGCCTTTATGACAGAAATATTCGCATGTCATGAACTGTTGTCATAAAACCTCCAAGAACATAAGTAATGTTCTATATGTCATAAAACAGAAAATGCGTGTCATAACCGGCAGTTATAAATTTATACAAATTATAACTTGACACTTTTCTCGCTTGACTAAAATGACTTATTTTTCAATAAACGAAAAGAACAAACACGAGCACCTAGTTAACGAGCACAATCAACTATATGGAACGAGAACGATACTTCTATTCAATGAGTACGAGTTTCATTATTTATCTAACAAATAATGGATCTCTAACGATTGCTCAAAAGGTTGTTAATATTCTAGTCAGACAAATCTCAAAGTACCTAAATATAAAAATATTAGTGTACGTCTAAGTCCTGTAAGGAGTTATTGTTGGATAAGGTGTCTAAGTCCATAACTTATTTGGTATATACTTGACCCGACCCGGCATGGTCCATTTGGGTTGCACTTCACCCGAACTATTTATATAGATAACATTATGAGAAGAGTATATTTGCGGCCTACTAATATATTATAAGTTATAATATATTAATATGAAATTGTATTATTTAATTAGTATTGATCTTAAATTAATTATGAATTAATTTAGTGATCATAAGGTGACTAATTAAATAATGGGCTATTGTACTTATATAGTGTGGGCTAACACTCATAAGGAAATGGGCTAAGCTTGAATGGGAGTCCATGGATGATCCATGGAGTTTTTAACCCATGGATCCTTGGAATAGGAAAAGACATGGGTTATTAGGCTTTGCATGGTTCATAACCCTAATCATCTACACTATATAAAGAGGCTTATGGTGCTTGAGAAGAATATATATATGTGTGTGCATAAGGTGTGGCCGATTTCTAGAGTATTAGAGTGCTCTCTCATAAGTTTTCCAAGTTTGTGGTGATTTGTGATTTCCATTTGAGGCATTCACATTATTGGTGCTTGGCTCTCAAACTCCCAAGGAATCAACTCACTAACAAAGGTATGTAATTCTTCTAGTATCTTTTATGTTTAAAAGTACCCCATGTATGCTAGATAGGTTATGAACCTTGGAAAATTATTTTGCATGTATTTTAGACAAACATAGATCCAAGGTTTCTAGGGTTGCATGAACACCTTAGGAGTGTTAGTTTGCTCAAAACCCAACAGTGGTATCAGAGACTAGGCTTGTTTGTTTGATACTTGATGCAAACTTGTTGAAAAACTCAAGTTTTCTGCATTCTGCAGCATGAACTCACCGAGTCCATGGGGGGACTCGTCGAGTCCATGAGTAAATTCATCCTACTCGTCGAGTAGGTTCGTGTACTCGACGAGTAGAAGCCTCAGAATGCAGATTTTCGAGTTTTGCTGCTGGAAATGGACTATAAACATTACCCTAAACTGTTTTGGTGTTATAAAACCTGTTTTAGATGGTGTAATGTTTATGCTAATCCATTTACAATGGCTTATATCAAAATTTCATGATGATATGTGTTCATATGTTCTTGGAATTTTTTATATGATGTTCATGTTCTTATGAATTATTGTTAGATCATAGGAATTATTTGCTAAATTGTTTATTGATAATTCTTGATCATTTATGTGTTTTAATGGAGTCCATAATTTGTCCTCAAGTTATGGATTTCCAAAGGTCACTTTCATTTATGCACACTTAAAACACATAAGTTACATGAAAATGAAGAGTCTTCATTTTATGAACCTTTAATTCATAAGTTATGAAATGAAAAGTTTTGAATAGTTTCAAAACTTGTCCTCAAGTTTTGGAATTTGTAAAGTTACACACACTTTAATATACTTTAATTCCAAACCTTTAGAGTTTTAAAAGTTAAAATTCAACCCTTATACTATTTATAACATTAATGGTTAATTATTATATATATGTATAAGATTAAGTCGTTTTACCGTTAGTAGGCCTCATTCACGAAGCCGGTCTATAAGGGGGGTATAAGGTTGTTGCCTATAAAATGGCAACTTAATGGGTGTCCATTCTCACCCACTGCTTCCTTGATCGGTGGAGGGTCGTTAGCCGAACGGGTAGGACAATGACTTTAAATTCTCATTAAAAGTATAATGAATATTATAAAGTAACTAACCTTTAATAAATTCTCAATCTTAGTTACTTTAGGAAAATGTGAATATGGTGCTAACCCATGAAATTCACACTTTGTACCTTACCAAGTCGTTGGTGGAGCGTGTGTGGTTAACCGGCACACTAACTTGGACTAGTAAGGATCACGAAGGGTGACTTAATGTTTATCATAGATCGGTGGAGCGTGTGTGGTTAACCGGCACATTGATTAGGTGATAACATTAAGGGTACCAAGTGAATTTGCATGGTTATTCACACCTTGTTTTGTGATCCTCGGCATCCCAGTCACAAAACTTGAAGGGCACAATCGAGATTGAAACATGCCATTGAAAAGTTCAATGAATCTCAAAAGAATCTAGGAATTTCAAAACCAATTAAACCTGATAATTCATTTCGTTTTCATGGTGGAAATTGGTGAATCGTCATTCACCTACCTTCAAATATGTTATAGCTTTGATTATGGCATCCCTCTTCTAAGTTATAATATATTGTGTTGGGTCCTAGCCTTAATATTACATTTGGGTGTATTATTAAGGATTTGATATATCTAATCTAAACTTGTTTTCTTCTTTTCAGATGTCTTCCAACAACAATGCTTCGGGCTCTAACCCTACTAGCTCCTTTTCCCTCATGAACCTTTGTGGGAGGGTCATCTTTGATGGTACGGAACATCAGGATGGTCACTCGTTACGAGGACAAGGAATATGTCCTCGATAAGGAGCTAAAGGAGCTTGATGAGTCCACTGCTACTCCTGAGGAGGTCGCTGAGTATCAGGCACATGAAAGAGATGCCACCAAGGTGGCATGCATCATGATGGCCACCATGACAGCTGAAATCCAAAAGTCCTATGAGGACTATTACCCTTTTGAGATGCATCAGGATCTGATGGAAAGGTACCATCAGAGTGCTCGTCAAGAGCGGTATGAAATAATCTCCTCCATGATCACTACCCGTATGAAGGATAGCGAACCAATCACGAGCCACATGCAGAAAATGCAAAGGTATGTGGACCGTCTAATGAAACTGAATGTGAACTTCCGTGAGGAGTTGGCAATTGATATCATTTTGCACTCCTTGCCCTCGTGTTATGATCAATTTCGTATGACATACCACATGAACAAGAGGAAGTCACACTCAGTAAGCTTCAAGGACTTCTGAAGACTGCCGAAAGTGGTCTTAAGAGTAAGTCGGTTACTACTCCTACTCCTACTACTACCCCTGTTTTGGCTATCGGGCAAGGCAAAGGGAAGAAGAGGAAGCACCCTTCGAAGGGTACCAAGGGAAAGTCCCTTGAAGGCTCCTCATCTGGAACCAAAGGTGGTTCTATCACTCCTTCTGCCATCCCTAAGGATGCTGAATGCTTATACTGTCAAAATAAGGGGCACTGGAAGCGAAACTGCCCAAAGTACTTGCAGGATGTCAAGGATGGGAAAGTGAAACCATCCCATGCAGGTATTTACACTATATTTTCTAATAACTCACCATATTCTAATTCTTGGGTTCTTGATACAGGTTGTGGTATTCACATCTGTTGTGACTTGCAGGGCCTAAGAAGAAGTAAAGATGTGGAGCACGGAAATATAAACTTAATCATGGGGAACAAGAAGGTTGCACCTGTTGCCAAAAGTGGAGTTTATACTTTGTTGCTAGATAGTGGGTTAAAGTTAGATTTGAATAAATGTGTGTACTCGTCTGAAATGGCGAGGAATATTATTTCCTTTCATGCTTTGTACAAACAAGGTTTTACCTTTTCTTTTGATAATGAAGTTGGTAGTATTAATGCTTTCTTTAATAATGTTCTTTATTTTAAAGCATTACCTTGTGATGGTGTGTATGAAGCTGTATCGGTTGTAGATAATTTAGGAAATAATGTATTATGTATTGATTCTTCTACTAGCTTGGATAAAGCATCCTTGTGGCATTGTCGTCTTGGACATGTAAGCAAGAAACGCATAAGCCAACTCCAAAAGGATGGAGTCTTGGAGTCGTTCGACCTCAAGTCGGATGATAGTTGTGAGTCTTGCCTACTTGGAAAAATGACAAAATCACCCTTCACTGGTACTTGTGCAAGGGGTGAGGGTTTGTTGGACCTTATACATACTGATGTATATGGACCATTCAAAACCGCCACAAGGGATGCCAATCGCTATTATGTGACTTTTATTGATGATTTTAGTAGATATGGTTATGTCTACTTAATCAAACATAAGTCAGAAACTTTTGAAAGGTTTAAAGAGTTTAAACAGGAAGTAGAAAATCAATTGGGCAGGAACATTAAGATGCTTCGATCTGATCGAGGTGGTGAGTATCTTAGTACTGAGTTCCTCGACTATCTTAAGGAGTGTGGGATTGTCTCACAATTGACACCTCCCAGGACACCACAACTGAATGGTGTAGCTGAGAGGCGTAATCGAACTTTGTTGGACATGGTTCGCTCTATGATGAGTCGAGCTTTGCTACCAATCTCTTTTTGGAGGTATGCCTTAGAGACTGCCGCCCACATCCTTAATCTAGTCCCTACAAAGAAGGTTGCCAAAACACCTCATGAAATGTGGACTCGGAAAGTTCCCAATTTGGACCATATCAAGATTTGGGGTTGCGAGGCTTTCGTGAGGCGTGAGACTCATGACAAGCTCGAACCTCGAAGTGAAAGGTGTATTTTCATCGGCTACCCACAAAAATCCTTTGATTACCTCTTCTACAGACCCAGTGAGAATATGGTCTTTGTGGCTAGGATAGGGGTCTTTTGAGAGAGAGAATTTATAAACCAAGGAGACAGTGGGAGGAAAATTGACCTTGAAGAAATTCAAGACTCAAGTGGTGAAGGAACCTCAGACACTAGCAATCAACTTGAGGAGGAAATTCCTGTTGATCCAGCTGACGAGTCTATACTTCCGAGGCGTTCCACAAGGGTTAGGAACACACCTGAGTTTTATTATGGATTTCATATTACTACGGAAGGTGATACATTTATCAGTGACAATACACTGGTAAATCTGGATGAACCTAACAGTGTTAAGGAAGCCATGGCAGGCCCAGAGTCTGCTAAATGGAAGGAGGCTATGGACAGCGAGATACGGTCCATGTATGACAATCAAGTTTGGAACTTGGTTGACAATGTACCAGGCCGTAAGACAGTCGGGTGCAAATGGATCTTCAAGAAGAAGACCGACATGGATGGGAAGGTGCACACTTATAAGGCTCGACTGGTTGCGAAGGGTTTTACTCAGACTCAGGGTATTGATTATGATGAAACCTTTTCACCAGTAGCAAAGATTAAGTCTATTAGGGTTATGCTAGCCATTGCTGCATTTCATGATTATGAAATATGGCAAATGGATGTCAAAACCGCTTTCCTTAACGGAAAGTTGGCTGAGAATGTTTACATGAATCAGCCAGAGGGTTTTGTCAGTGCAGAGTACCCCAATAGAGTGTGCAAGCTTGAGAAATCCATTTATGGATTGAAACAAGCATCTCGAAGTTGGAATCTTTGTTTCGATGAGAAGGTCAAAGAGTTTGGTTTCTCAAGAAGTGAAGATGAGTCCTGCGTGTATGTCAGAGCTAGTGGGAGTATAGTTAGCTTTTTGGTACTGTATGTGGACGACATACTACTCATAGGAAATGACATCCCAACCTTGCAGGAGGTTAAGTCCTGGCTTGGGAAGTGCTTTGCTATGAAGGACCTTAGAGAAGCTGCCTATATCCTAGGGATAAGGATATTAAGAGAAAGGAGTAAAAGACTAATTGGACTTAGTCAGAGTATCTACTTGGATAAGGTGTTGAAAAGGTTCAACATGCAGAATTCCAAGAAAGGAGAATTACCGATCCAAAGCAATGCCAAACTGAGCAAGGCTCAGAGCCCGAGTACAGAAGATGAGATAGCTGAGATGAGTCGATTACCTTATGCTTCCGCTGTTGGTTCGATCATGTATGCTATGACTTGTACCCGTCCTGATGTGGCCTTCGCTTTGATCATGGTCAGCAGATATCAGGGGAACCCAGGCAAGGCTCATTGGACTGCGGTAAAGAATATTCTCAAGTACCTGCGGAGGACTAAGGATTGGATCCTTACCCTTGGTGGGAGTGATGACTTGAGAGTAGTAGGGTATAGTGATGCTAGCTTTCAGACTGATAGGGATAACTTCCGCTCTCAGTCGGGCTGGGTCTTTACCTTAAATGGAGGGGCAATCACTTGGAAGAGTTCCAAACAGGAGACTGTAGCTGATTCGACTTGTGAATCAGAGTACATAGCAGCGAGTGAAGCGGCAAAGGAGGCGATATGGCTGAGGAACTTCATCGGAGACCTTGGAGTTGTACCAGCTATTAAGGAGCCTATGGAGATTTTCTATGACAGCAATAGTGCGGTTGCCTTAGCCAAGGAACCAAGAGATCATGGCAGATCCCGACACACTGACAAGAAAATATCACTTCATAAGACACAAGATAGAAGAGGGACTCCTCGTGGCAAAGAGGGTATCGTCAGATGAGAACCCTGCGGATCCCCTTACGAAGGGACTGACGAGGGTGAAGCATTTGCAGCATGCGAGACGCATCGGGCTGAGGGACGATATTAGTTTTACAGATTAGATAGTTATTACTGAAACTTGTAAAATGTAATCGACGTTTGATGATGAATAAAAGTTGTGATTTATTTATGAGTAAGGTGTTGCTATCATTGTCAATTATTTACTATTGTTTCAGCTTTGCATGTTTTGACTTCCAAAATAATAAGTTTATTCAAACTCTCCACAGTCGGTCATATGTCGGAAGTAGGTATGAATCAAGACTGTCATGAATTGGGATTGTAGATGACTAAAGGTGTTTAGCCATAGCAATGGTTGCTACAACATTCATGAGTACTCATAAGTTATGAGTATTGGAATAAACCCACGCTCACTTGTTTCACTTCATGGAATTTATCTCGAGTGATCGTGAGACGGTAATATCATGTAAGTCTTTAAACCTAGAGATATGAGTTGTTACCTATGAGTTGGTTGTGCATTGATTGCACGTAAACGCATCAGTAACTTGATGTTAAAAAACGTGCCTTTGTGTGCAATTCAATAAGTAGTAGAACAAGCATATGAGTCGAAGTTTATCTGTTCCTTCTAGAAATAGAAGCGATATCTGGGCCCCTCGATGATTTTGTTTTGACCTATGTACTGGGCCTGGTCAGAACTAAATTGATGTGTTCAATTAAGTTCTTTGTCAAACAAATCGGAAATCGGGAAACAAACTGATGGACAATAAGTAAGACATTGTTCCATGTATTTGTCCGGCTGATATCATGAGAGCAGAGGATTATGTGATCATTATCTAAAATGGCGCTTCATAGTTCAACAGAGTTTTCGAGAGCTACGATTGTCGGTTGGTTCCTGAAGCTATATAGGCAAATACAGTTATCAGACTTATCCAAGTGGGAGACTGTTGGATAAGGTGTCTAAGTCCATAACTTATTTGGTATATACTTGACCCGACCTGGCATGGTCCATTTGGGTTGCACTTCACCCGAACTATTTATATGGATAACATTATGAGAAGAGTATATTTGCGGCCTACTAATATATTATAAGTTATAATATATTAATATGAAATTGTATTATTTAATTAGTATTGATCTTAAATTAATTATGAATTAATTTAGTGATCATAAGGTGACTAATTAAATAATGGGTATTGTACTTATATTGTGTGGGCTAACACTCATAAGGAAATGGGCTAAGCTTGAATGGGAGTCCATGGATGATCCACGGAGCTTTTAACCCATGGATCCTTGGAATAGGAAAAAACATGGGTTATTAGGGTTTGCATGGTTCATAACCCTAATCATCTACACTATATAAAGAGGCTTATGGTGCTTGAGAAGAATATATATGTGTGTGCATAAGGTGTGGCCGATTTCTAGAGTATTAGAGTGCTCTCTCATAAGTTTTCCAAGTTTGTGGTGATTTGTGATTTCCATTTGAGGCATTCACATTATTGGTGCTTGGCTCTCAAACTCCCAAGGAATCAACTCACTAACAAAGGTATGTAATTCTTCTAGTATCTTTTATGTTTAAAAGTACCCCATGTATGCTAGATAGGTTATGAACCTTGGAAAATTATTTTGCATGTATTTTAGACAAACATAGATCCAAGGTTTCTAGGGTTGCATGAACACCTTAGGAGTGTTAGTTTGCTCAAAACCCAACAGTTATAGCCAGAGTCTCCTAGAGGGAGAGCGGGAATTTGTGTATAGATCTATACGGGGTTGACACCCCGCACCTTCGTTGTTCGCTACAGCTAGACAGGCCAGTCTAGGGTGACAAATGTCTTTATCCAAACCGAGGGCGCCTGAGAAACGCCAAAACAGGCACTTCGTCAGATTAGTATGGTTATAACGACTCACTAGAATATGTTATATTAATTGGAAATTTATGTAAGGAAAACCTCATAAATAAACTTTGGCACATTGTGTTGACTGTCCTACACGTGATAGGTGATGGTCCGCATTTGTTGTGTTGATTGTCCTTCTTCATCGCGTAGAATGTCCACAATAGCCATGTTGATTCTTTATCCTACAAGTATAGAGTCGTAATACCGCTATTTTTACAAATTAAAAAGCGTAGGACTCTATGGAAAACGTTTGAAACGATTTTGCTAACGATAAACTAACCCACACATATACATAGTTGGAAACTAGAACTTATGATTGTTTTATAGCAGAAAATATAGGATTTTCTGGGGAAAACGATTTTCTACGATTTCGATAATGATAAACTAGAACTTACGAATATTTTATAGCAGAAAATATAGGATTTTCTGGGGAAAACAATTTTTCTACGATTTCGATAACGATAAACTAGAACGCACACACTCAATTTTACTCGATAAGAAGAACAAGATTTTCAACCATAGTTCCTTTTTGAAAATAAGGGATTTTTCATGAAACGGTTGATTGTTACTATTCAAACGAACTATTCTCAGACACAACTAGCTTTTACAAATCCCACTAATTTTCAAATCACTCCTTATGAGGATGAATAAAAGTAATGACATGCACACATATAACCATGATTTTCAAGGCAAGACTTCAAACGATTTCATAGAAAATATCGGATTTTCTGAAAGTACAATAAGAACGATTATAAACAAGTGTAAACGATTTTATATACAAAACCGCTTATGAACTCACCAACTTTTTAGTTGACGCTTTTCAAAACGACTTGTATTCTCAGGGATCTAGTAAGCAGGTAACAAGGGACGCGGATGCAAGACTTTTAGTTGTAGCTTGGATTTTTTTGCTTATGTCTCTTTTGTGTAATTCGAAGAACAAATACAATATGTAAACAATGTAAGTTTGTTATCTCAATGTATGATGTTTGGATTGCTCTGTTTCATTTATATTCAATTGTTATGATACTGCACAATGAAGTCACCCGCCTCCGGACGTTTCCGCCGTCTGGTCCGGGGGTGTGACATATGTATAATAGTTGAATAGATAAAATTAGGGTTTATAGATTTTAAACCATAAGGATTGGAATTTTCGACTTAGGCTAGGGTTCTTGAAACCCTAGTCTCATCCCTTAATTTCGAAAATAATTAAAAAGTGGATAACCCAATACCCTTAATTTTCAAAATCTAGTAGGGACTGAATTATGATTAAATTTGAATTATCTGATTAATAGTTTAATAGTAAATAATTATTTAATCATCATATGATTTAAATTAATTTAATTAATAGTTAATTAAAAGATAAAGATTAAATTATAATTGGTTTATGTAACAACCTAAAACTAGATAAAAAAAACTCATTTCTAAAAATAGGAATTACAATCATAATTTGTTTCCAAAAATCCATTACATCATATTTTTTCAAAATATCATAGTATCAATATCAATAAATGTGGAAAATGTTGGAGAGTGAATGTTGTGCCATCAAGTCGGACCCTTCCCTTTAGAATCGGAAGTACCTGAAACCACAACACAAACTATAAGCAAAAGCTTAGTGGGTTTTCCCAAATTACCACATACCAATCATACAAATGGGCCCCAGCCCTGGGGTTCATTCCAACCCAAAAAGCAAGTATGGGCCCCGCCCCGGGGCCTCGTCCTAGGGTGTAATTCAACCCGAACATGTCACAGTGGGCCCCGCACTGGGGTATATTTCAACCCGTCATGTCATATTGGGCCCCGCCGTAGGGTATGTTTCAACCCGAACACAACATGTATCACACATCAACTAGCATACTACATAGTCAGATAATGGGCCGGACTTGGTGCCTTCGACCCATAATACCAGGAAGAGACTCACCTCAGTCTGCTGATAAATAATAACTGCTCGGCTACCAATCCGGAATCTCACACTATAATATACAAATTACCCTAATTAGAATTATGACACAAACCCAATCATGGGCCTAGAATCCCTAAGTCCAAGCTCTTCAAATAAGGCCCAAACACTGTAACACCCATAAAAATCATGCCAAATTTAAACTTTTTAAAAACATTTCAAACCATTAAACATTACAAAGTTTGTTTTCAAAATGGTATAATATCATAGTATCCCAGAAACATAACACACATATGAGGAGCTGTACAATCATGCATTTGCCTTTCCGCGATCATCTGATGTACCTGAAACCAAAACTGAAACTGTAAGCCCAAAGCTTAGTGAGTTCCCCCAAAATACCCATGCACACAACAATACTCATATAATCACAAACAGCATACTATTGGTCCAGTCAACCATCGGGTTGGAATACCCTAGGCCCTCAACCATCCGGTTGGAATGCCAACATATTATGGGTCCAATCATCCTCTGGATAGAATACCCCAGGCCCACAACCAACAGGTTGGAATGCCCACATACTACGAGTCCAATCATCATCGGGATGGAATACTCACGACCCACAACCATCAGGTTGGAATGCCCAGGTCTATTGGCTTTCGCACAAAGCAGATAAGCCTCAACCACCAATCAAACATGTGCACATATATCAACTAAACACATAACAGTCCATAGGCATACAAACCGATCTAACAGATCATAGCAACATATAACATCCTATCTACCAAGATACTGATCTAACGAATCATAACGACATATAACATCATATCTACCAGGATATTGATCTAACGGATCATAACAATACTTGAGCATGTAACATATCAGGATAGCAGTCCAAAAGGGTCGGCCTTGGTGCCTTAGACCCTTGAGTATAGTGAGGAAAACTCACTTCGCAAATGACGATCTCAACTGATGAACCGAACTCCCGAATCGCTGACTCCCAAAAAATCCCAAACTATCCAATTATGAATATTAAGTCAATAAATGGGAATACTAATCTTGACTAAGAATCCACATAGTCCATTTCGCCTTTTTCCCTAATTTGGGCCAAGGTCCAATATCAAAATCACTATCTAAAAGTCCATATACATAAGCCCATTAATGGCCCAATTTTCCAAATTGGGCCCCACTACCTAATTGGGCCTTAATCTAAAATCCATTACCAAAACTGGCCCAAAACATTATTGTTCAGAAAGTCCAGCAAGGCTCATGCCAAATTGGCCCAAGAGTGTCCCAACTCCGAAGCCCAAAATGTCAAAAGCCCAACAGAGGGCGTACGCGGGGCGTACTCCTCTAGTACGCTGGGCGTACTTCCATTTGTGTTGACCACACCCAAATGGGTCTAAATCTCTTTTCCTTAAAAGCCCTAAGCCTGATGATACTCGGTCTTCGGGTCACCACCCCTACATAGGAAAGATTCGGAACAGGGGGTTACAACTTCCCCCCACTTAAATTAGATTTCGCCCTCAAAATCACTTCTTACCACCCTCCTGAGAACCAACGTTTCGAACAAAACCTTCTAGTGTTGAACAAATCACTGAACCCATGATTGTTAATCCAAAACACTATTTCTATAATTCTGAAGCCCCATAACTTGACTGACCTTCGCACTGGTAGAACCATTCTGAAACACAATCACAAGGGTCTCCTCTACCATCAGAACTGAAACATCCTTTTGACCCTGAACCTTCCAACTGATAACCCGACATACAGATTCCTAAATCCATAACTTCAGATTTTGCACTTATACATTAACGATTCCCAACGTGAATCTCAACCAAGAGCAAACTCGGTACATAACCCATAACCCGAGATCCAAGGATTTACACTTGTGTTTCACCCAAACTCTTCTGATTCACGACAACCATTCCCTAAACTGGGATATAAAATCCCTAAACCACCGTTGAGACTACCAGTCTCGCACATGGTCCAACCACCAGGTTCCTGAGAGTCCAACATATACGGCTATTCATGCACCACTCTATGCCACTCCCTGGCCAAATAATTATCCTACCAAAACCATAATCTAATTCTTTGACATAACCGGTCTCTACCAGGTCTCACCTGCATTGCCATAATCATACGGGCCTGGCCCACAGGTCTCACCCAACGAGATTTATACAAGCCCAACCCGTCTCGGTCCCCAATGGTATTATTCCTATAACAGAGATATGCTCTCCGACCCCACTGTCCGCCTTGCCCACGACACGAGTTGATCCTCCTTTATACTCACGACAACCCCAATGATGGTCTACCTCAATTTGGTGAATGCTACGATGTCACACCCCCAAACCGGAGCGGCGGAAACGTCCGTGGGTGGATGAATTCATGTTAAGTATCACAAAACATGCATTATAGTAATCAAAGTACAACAACCATTGCATTAATAAAGTATGAGTTTTAAATATGTATTCAGTCATTGTATATATGACATCAAAAGTTATATAACAAAAGATAGAAGACATGACTCTATACTGCTCCGTTTTCTCAAAATCTCGGGGATGTACCTGTCTACTGGTTCCCTGAGAATATGTGACAACCCAAAAATTTAGCATTGTAAAGTTAATCAATTTAATCCAAGGTCCAACTTGTTGCGACCACCTTTTAGCCATATTAAAGGACCCTTTTAAGAGCTTATAACCTTAGTGTAATGTACGAATGGGCGTTAGAATGTGTTTACTCGAGGATGGAAAGATTGGCTAAGTACGGAAAACCACTCACAAGGTGTGTACGGTCGTACACAGGGTCTACGGCCATACACCACCTTATATATATATATATATATATATATATATATATATATATATATATATATATATATATATATATATATATATATATATATGGTGCTCATTCCTTTCTCATTTTCTCCCCCTCCCAACCGTGATCACTCCCATTCTCTCTCAACTATCATCGACCGTGAACACCCCAAGGTTCAAAAAACGTAAGTATTCCAACCTTAAACTTGTTATACTTGAAAGACCCTTGGATATAAGCCTCGATTCTTCACATTTTGGCATCACCTTCATGATCTTGAAGGGTGTACGACCGTAAACCCTTCATAGGTTGGCCGTACACACCCAAAAAGGGTCTAAATCAAGTATTTTGCCCACCTTCATGTTGAACATTAGACCCACTAGCTTCCCCATGGATCAAATCACCATTTTTGCATGTTTCTTCCATGGGTGTACGGCCGTACACTCATTGGTCGTACACTCATGGGCCATACACACACATTAGCCATGAACCCTGGCCGTACACTCTCTTGTATGGCCGTGAACCCCTTTCAGTCAATCACATGTGATTGTAACACTTCCTAGCAAGTGTTTCCTAGTCCCTAAGGGTGTTTCCTTGCATGTTAGTTATTTAAAACACTAATTACATGCCTATATATATGCCATTATATTTCGTTAGGACTCGTTTGTGTCTCGGGAAGTCATTCGTGGAACTTCTCATCCTTACGCGAACCTTCAATCGAATTACCCACCTAAGGTGAGTTCACCCCCTATGTCTTTACTATTTTTTAACGTTTTCAGGGGGGAATACAAGCCAAACATAATTGATTTTGTGAAACTTATACAAAAGGATTTCAATAAACTTTAAACGGATGCAATTGATACAATCATACAGTTTTCTATACTTTCAGAAAACATATAGATATTTTATCCCTTTTGTACTATGCTGAGCATAAGGGGAGTTTTCAACATAATCACAGAACTTACAATGTAAAACATGAATTGAATGCATGAATGAACATATAAACTATAATAGGTATAGTTTATGGAACGATTAACATATCAATGCACAAAACATAGATTCAATGCAACGAGACATCATAACTATATAATGTGTAGTTTATGAGATATGTAGACAACAAGTTAAATTCAATGGATTCATTTTATTATACATGTAATCGTTAGTATAGCATTTTATGAGTGAGCATTCTTCGCGTACTTATTTAAGTACTAACAAAAGCCCTGAGATTATAACCAGAGTCTGCTGGAGGGAGAACATGAGTTTGTGTATAGATCTATACGAGGTTGACAACCCCGCACCATAACTGCTAGCTACAATTAGGCCGGCAGGCCTGGGTGACAAAGTCATTTCGATTCTGACGCCTGAAGAACGTCGTTCAGGCAATTCAATGGTCAAGTATGGTTATAACAACTCATAAATTTGGTACTAAGAATGATTAATGTATGAATGATAATAACTTTAATTAGTTTTATTATAAAGTAATAGAACTACTATACATATTACAATTTTCAGAACTTTCCGAACGTACTATACATACTAGTGATAATCAAGGTTTTTCATGCTAACATAGGTTTCTTATTTAATCAAACAATACACATGTCACACCCCCAAACCAAGGATGGCGGAAACGTCCGGGGGTGGCGGACTTCATGTATAGTATCACAACAACGAGTGTAATAGTGCTCATAGTAAATACATCCATCATAAATATAATTGAAAAAGTTACACCATAGTATGAGTTACATGTTTCTAAATCAATTACATCATGATGACAAAAATGTTTAAATAGACGTCTTGCGTCCCATCCTCAAAAGCAGTTGGTTACCTGTTTCACTGGTTCCCTGAGAATACAAGTAGTTTTGAAAGAGTGTCAACAATTAAGTTGGTGAGTTCATAAGTTTTGATTTTTGTGATTGAGAAATCCTTACTTAAATATGTATTGTATATGCAAGAAAAATCCAATATTTACCTTATAAAATGTTATGTAGTCTTAAATCCCAAGACCGATTGAAATGAGAGTGTTTTGTAATTATAACAAGGAATGTAGTTTTAAATGAATAAAACCCATTTTAAAATAGAATTTCCCGTAAACTTTAAATGTTGTTAACTCCCTATGTGAGTCGCTATAACCATACTACAACTGGATGCCCTGCTACAACGTTTTTCAGGCGTTAGAATTTGTTATGACTTTTGTCACCCGTAGACCTGCAGGTCCCGCTGTAGCTAGCAGCAAGGTGTGGGGTGTCAATCCCAATATAGATCTATACACAATTATCACGCTCTCCCTACAAGAGATTCTGGTTATAACTTACAGGAACTTTTAACCCGCACTCTAAGAGTACAATGAAGAATTGTCTCACAACTTACGTTAACGAGTTTACGTGTCGTGTTTGAGTAAAAACCTTTTTCTGTGATGAAAGTGGAATTTCCCTTTTGCGTATCAAAACAGTGATATGAAGTTATTAAACTATACTTATCATAGTTTATCATGTAGTAGTTGAAAACTCGTTTGTATTATGGTAAGACCCTTCTTGTGTATGTAATATTATAACCAATGCATAATTATACTTGTATATTTCATCTTCCATTAATTCTAATTACAAAGGACCCTTATAATTTATAGAGTAATTTATGCTATATAACATATCACAACAGATAAACACATGTAATATACAAAGTCATCAAAGGTTACACTTTGCTCAACATGTTACAAAGTGTTATGACTATTGCAAACTGTTAACTTGATTTTAACTTTCCTACACTGTTTTAGAAAAGTCATAGAAAAATCACACGAAGTCAAAAACTAAATCCGTAAACTCTGAGAGTTTAGAAAACGTGTATAGTTTGTTCATAAATTTTATTATGATTTTTGGAAGTCTTTAACTTGTGTGAGAATGTCCATATTCACAGACTGGTCTGAATTCGTTTATGAAATGATAGGCCGTTTTGGAAAAATCACAATAAATTGTATAAAAATCGTATGGATGTGTGCAAATAGTCATTTTAAAGGTATGAACCTGAACTACTTGCATATTAAACAGTTTTGAAAGATATTAAGTTTAAGATGGTCAAAACAGTCTGTGAATAGGACTCAACTTTTCTGATGAAAGCTGTTGTTTGAGTTTAGTTGAGTTTTTGGCATTTTAACTTGTATTCTCCCCCTAAAACTTGAAGAAAAACATGAAAATGTGGGGGTATGAACTCACCTTGAGTGATCTCTTAAGATGGATGATGAGAATAAGGAGTTTCCAAGTCAAGAACACTTGGGAGACACTTGAAGATTTGAAGATCCTAAGCACAAATATGATGATATTTGTATAAGAGATTCATGATTTGAGTGAAATAATGTAGAGTATTCAAATGTAGGATGAATTTACTTACCAATACTGAAGTGAAAAGCTCAAGGGAAACCTTGAAATCTCGAGTTCTAGAGAGGGAAAGTGAGAGAGAGTGAGGGAGGTGTTTACTTTTTTGGTGAGAGTGAATGAGTAAAGTGGTGAGTGATTTGGGTGTTTCCAGCTTTTGATGAGGCTATGCAGCTGGAGGAGGAGTGTCAAAGGACAATTAGTACACTAGGTAGGGAGGAATAGTGACTGAGGGTTGTCCTATGAAGGTATGGGGGGGGTGCTTGTGTCATACTCTGGATAAAGTCAACACTCTATCACAAAATCTAACTTAATAGATTTTATTCTTGGACAAAGATTTTCCCCAAAATATAATTAAAATATGATTATTTAGGGTTTCTTATGTTAAAATACGAGTTTGGGGTGAAAATCCCGTGTTAAAATCACGAAAAACGGGCTTAAAACGAAGATTGGGTCAAAAACCGGGAAGAAACTGCGAGCAGCCGAAGCCAGGAGGCGAGGCACGGTCCATGGGGCTGAACAACCGAGAGCAGGTTCGGTCCGAGGGGAGGTTCGCTTGTAAGGTCAGGACCGAATGTGGGGGGGGGGGGGAGAGAAGCGAAATAGACCGAAACCATGCAAGAGCGAAATGGACCGAGAGGCGTGCAAGGAGCCGAACCCGAAGGTGACTTCGGTTCTAATAGAGGTCTCGGTTCTAATAGCAGTTCGGTCCTTCTAACCAAGTTCGGTTCCTAAGAGGTTTCGGCTCTTAAGAGGGTTCGGTTCCTAAGAGGTTTCGGCTCTTAATGGCTGATTTTTCGTTTATCTTTCCGTTTCGAGCTGTTTTCGACTAAATTAAGGGTCGGGATGCCCCGAGTGATCATAAAAAGTTGAGAGAGATTTTGAGAGAGATTTGGGAGAGATTTCACATTCTTGGAGAGATTTCTCATACTTAGAGAGATTTGGGAGAGATTTCACATACTTAGAGAGATTTGGGAGAGATTTCACATTCTTGGAGAGATTTCTCATACTTAGAGAGATTTGGGTGAGATTTCACATTCTTGGAGAGATTTCTCATACTTAGAGAGATTTGGGAGAGATTTCACATACTTAGAGATATTTGGGAGAGATTTCACATACTTGGAGAGATTTGGGAGAGATTTCACATACTTAGAGAGATTTGGGAGAGATTTCACATTCTTGGAGAGATTTCTCATACTTAGAGAGATTTGGGAGAGATTTCACATACTTAGAGAGATTTGGGAGAGATTTCACATACTTGGATAGATTTGGGAGAGATTTCACATACTTAGAGAGATTTGGGAGAGATTTATGGTAGAGAGATAGAGCGAGAGAGTTTTGAGAGAGACTTCGTTTGAGACCTTTTTGGATGTTTAGCTTCGCTATGCAAGATTTGTAAACCTCGTTAAGCCTTGTTATGAACGTTATACGCTCCCGAGGGGATACAAAATGGTGTTTTACCAAGAGATAACTTCTTATTAAAATAGCAAGTTGTATAGTAGTAACATAATGTAAACTCTAATATACAAGGTTAATTTGAGTTGACTGGTTTGACTTGTTGACTTCTTTGACTTGACTTGACCAGAATTTGACGGTTGTCACAACACAACACATTCAATGAGATTCAGTAACAAATTACACATGTTAGAAAATATTGGATTTTCTTGGAAACGTTCAAACATTTTTACAGAGTCATCAACAAGTTTTCATTAAAAAAACATCGCTTATGAACTCACCAGCTTTATGCTGATACTCTTTCAAAACTGCTTGTATTCTCATGAAAACAGTAGACAGGTACCTCCTGGAGTTTTTGAGAAGACGGAGCATATAGAGTCACTTCTTTTTCTTTTGATTATACTTCTGATGTATAAAGTCAAGAATTAAACCGATGTAATTACCTTTTTATATATATTCAATGTAATGGTTATGTTTACTTTGATTACTGTAATGCAATGGTTGTGATACTATACATGACGTCATCCACCCCGAACGTTTCCGCCATTCTGGTTTGGGGGTGTGTAACGCCCGTAAATCCGGGCTAGTCAATTTAGAGACGATAAGCATTAAAAATGACTTTTTGATGGAAGTTTGTTTAGATTGAATAATCTTAACCAAGTTGAAGTATATGTCACAAGGTTTCCGAAAATATAAAGAATGCCGAAATCCGAGTTATAACGGAGAAGTTATGACCTGTCGAAGTTTCGCGACAGAACCGGCACGACACAGCGCGACGTGAATAGTGAATTTACGTTAGAGCAATATTTGGCCTTAGTGATCTAAACGAAAGTCGTAGAATACGTTAAACCGAGAGCGTGCATAAAAAGAACGTCTAAATCTGACTTCGTATGAGGAAGTTATGATTTTTCGAAATTTCGGCTTAGCAGTGTACAACCCAAAGTTCGAATATGAGATCGAGCGATATTTAGCCGAAACAATCTCAACGAGAATTGAAGATCTCATCGTTAGTAGTCCAACGGTAAAAAGACAGACGAAAACAGACGTCAGATGAAGAAGTTATGATTTTATAACGAAGTTTTCTTGTCCCGGCGTACTAAAAATAATATAATAAAAATAAATTCAAAATTAGCCAACGAAGTCTAAATGAAAGTTGTAGAGCATAGTCTCACCTACGTGTGGATATAAAGAACGTCGAAAACGGAGCTCGAATGCGAAAGTTATGAATTTTTGAAGATCGTGGCACGCATACCAAAGCTTATCCGAAGCATGCGCCCAACGTAGCGCTTAGTACGCCCAGCGTACTTCGAAATTACGCCCAGCGTAATCCCAGTTTCAGCACCCTATAAATAGATGTTGAGGGATGCCGAATTGATTTACTCAAATCTTCCTTTCTCTCTTATTTTTGCATCGTTTTGCGTGCAAGAAATATCCCGAAGCCCCGGTATTAATCCCGAGCCCCGAAGCAAGTCCCGAAGCCCCGAAGATCCCGAGAAGAAAAGTTTCCGAGCCGAGACTCTGCCCGCGTAAAGCCCGGTTTTGGAGAAAACGTCCCGGTTTTATCGGAAAAGATTATTTTAAGAGACGAGGTGCTGTCCGATCATCGTGTTATCAAGTGAGTGTGTAGTCACTTTCTTCCAACACATAAATATGAAGTATTTGCCATGAAATACGTACTATGTGTTAATAAATTGTTTGTTTATCTGAGATGAGTGTTGAATATGAAGCTTTGGCTATAAAATACGTGATATGTGTTAATAAGTTGTTTGTTTATTTGAGATGGATGTTTTGTACAGGTTTAAGCTGTATATAAATGTATGTATTTTATATCAAGAAATATGTTGGGTAGCACATGGGGTAGATGTTGTCGATAAACGAGAGAAAAACTTTGGTATCTATGGATTAAGGCATAGTTAATTGTCCCTAGATCCGTGAGTATGGATCATATCAAGAGGTTAGTTTTAGATCCGCGAGTAGGGATCAGGTAAAGAGGAAATTTTTAGATACGAGAGTTTAGATCGCGTCGTTGTGAAGATCGACGGGGTGGGATAAGGGTTGTTCTTATATAGTGAAATTGTAAAATTAAGGATGATAGGTCCCGATGTTTAAGATGATCTAGTCATCCGAGACAACGACCACAAGCTATACTAAATAGTCCATTGGAACGTTAATAGGCTCGTAGCCTGTAGATATTTTTGTACTCTGTGTTCATTAGGTGATTGGGTTCACCAGGTGTTTTTGTACTCTGTGTTCATTAGGTGTTGGGTTCACCAGGTATTTTTGTACTCTGTGTTCATTAGGTGATTGGGTTCACCAGGTGCTTTTGGACTCTGTGTTCATTAGGAGATCGTATTCACTAGATGTTTTGAACTTATGTGTTCATCAGGTATTTTCGAACTGAGTGTTTAATAGATGTTTTGAACTATGTGTTTATCAGGTGTTTTCGAACCATGCGTTCATTAGAGGATTGTGTTCATTAAGTATTTTTGAACTAGATGTGTTCACTTGGTGTTGTTGAACTGAGTGCGTTCACTAAGTGTTTTAGAACTAAGTATTCACCAGAGGTTTTGAATTAAGTGTTCACTAGGAGTGTTCGAACTAGGTGTTCGTTAAGTATGTTGAACTAAGTGTTTACCGGTTGTAATTTGAGGACCTTGGTAGTGGTGGACTTTGTGTCAATTCCTTAGGTCAATCCTTAGGAATAAATGAATAAAGGATAATTGATTCTTAGGGTAAATCCTTAAGAAATGAAGGAGATAATGAGGATGGGTAATTTGGATTAATTAATTGATTGATTGATTGATGATTGAATATAATAATTATATTATTGTGGGTCGAAAACCCTATATGCTCACCAGGCTCCCAAGCCTGACCCACTCAGTTTTCTTTGCATTACAGGTATGGCACAAGAGTATAAGTTGGTGGACTTGACGAGAGATTTTGGATAATAGACCAGTAGTTGTAAATAACTGCTGTAAGGTCGGATTGTACTGTTTATGCTTTTGGTCTGTATCGGAACATGACATCCCGAGGTTTTATTATTTAATGAAAATACATTCTCTTTGAGAAATGTTTTGATAAATTTTATCATATTTTGTTTTGGGAACGAATTCCGCAACTCTTTTAATCAAATGATTACTCTTATTTTATAAAACAAAGCATAAACAAATCGGTCTTTTCTAGCCGTGAATTTGGGGATGTCACAGGGTGTAACAGATTGATATCAGAGCAATTGTTTATAGTGAACTAAGTATACTGAACCTTACATGGTATACAACTATAAACACTAAGGGGTCGAAGTGCTCTGAACTAAAAGTATACTTTTAAAATATAAGTATTTTTATAAGAAGTATACTAGTATACATGAGTAACAGAAACATTGTCATAAGTAGAACAAAACAAAAGTATTTGGATGTTGGACGACGCGGTTAAACCTGGATAGTTATGCAATCATGTCTAGGATCAATATAGCCTGATCAACTATATTTATTTGAGACACGACCAACATGTGTCTAGGAGTGATCGTGGTGTTGCAGCAAGCCTAAAACTTACCAAGCTATATACATCAAGATATCGAAGAACAGAGTATACAACTTAAAATACTATAGGAGTATTTTAGCTAGAGCCAAATACAACATACAGATTCATTCCAAGTGTTGCTACTTATTTCTTCCTAGCGATAGTTACTTGCATTAGTAACCTTTCTCTGTCTATCGCTTAGTAGAACACTATATTTATCCGGATGAGATATTTCTTGTGTCATATCTCTTGATTTAAAATATAGGGGACTTACCATCCTCTTCTTCCTGATTATTTCTAGAAGAAGATGCCTCCCAGAAAGAGACCCAGCAGGAAGAAAAACGATCCTCCGTCGCCACCACCTCCTCATTTCGACCCTGCCATGTTCCATGCAGCAGTTACAGCTGCCGTGACTGCAGCAATGGCGTAAATAAACTCTGGTGGGGCTAGCGGATTCGGAGGCGGTACTCATCCCCAGAACCTCGGCGATCAGGGACATCAAAAGGAGTGTTCCTATAAGGATTTCATGAACGCGAAACCCAAGTCCTTCGACGGCAATAGAGGAGTTATTGCCCTAACTCGATTGTTTGAGAAGATCGAATCCATCTTCGAAATTTGTGCCTATTCCGAAGCCAACAAGGTGAATTTTGCCGCATGCACTCTCACCGACAAAGCATTGACCTGGTGGAATGGTCGAGTCAAATCCTTAACCCTGCCGGTAGCAAATGTCATGGGTTGGGAAAGCTTAAAAGAACTCATGCTGGTTAAGTACTGCCCAAGGGGCGAAATGCAGAAGTTAGAGCATGAGCTCTGGAACCTGAAGATGAAGGGTTCCGACATTGCTGCCTACACAGCTAGATTCTGTGATCTGGCTTTCCTCTGTCCGGGAATGGTCACCCCAGAAAGCAAGAAAATTGAGAGATACATTTGGGGATTGACGCCCCCAACTCAAGGAAATGTCCTGGCTGCTAAGCCTACCACTTTTGACAGCGCCAAGTGCCTGACGCAGACTCTTATAGATCATGGGGTTGATCTGGATGAACGAACAGCCACCCCCAAACCACCAAAGGAGACGGGTGGGCAGAAGAAATTATGGAACAAGCGTAAGGGCCAGTCTTCGCAGGAGCCCTCCAAGAAACAACAAACAATGGCAGTCCACCCTGCTACTACTCCTGCTGCAGTTCCCACTACTCCAACAAATCCCAGCCGCTATGCTGGAAACCTACCTTTGTGCAACAAATGTAACTTCCATCATTTGGGAGTTTGTAGAGAAATGTAATGCAACAAATGTGGCAGAAAGGGGCATACAACGCGATTCTGCAAGACACCAGCTCAACCAACCAACCAGGCTACTGAAGCAGGCGTGGGTCAAGCCTGTTATGGCTGTGGGGAGGTTGGGCACTTCAAAATAAATTACCCCAAGGCAACAACAGGCGGTAACACAGGGAAGGTGCTGGCGATGGGCCAGGAGGAGGCAGTTGCTGATCCCACAGTTGTTACGGGTACGTTCCTCCTCGACAACTCTTATGCATGCATTCTTTTCGACTCTGGTGCAGAGAGGAGTTTTGTTAGTCATGCATTTAAACATCTACTCGGATGTAAATCCCAACCTTTAACGGAAACATTTACCGTTGAGATGGCTAACGGAAAGAAAGAGAGCACTAACGACATATTCATAGGCTGTACCCTTACCCTAAACGATCATTCCTTCCCAATCGACCTTATGTCGGTTTCCATAAAAAGATTTGATGTCATTATTGGTATGGATTGGGTGAACTGCAATCGTGCCGATATCCTTTGTTACGAAAAAGCCATTCGTCTCAATATTCCCTCTGGCGAAACTCTCGTAGTTTACGACGATAAACTCAGCTCAAACCTTCGTATCATTTCATGCATCCAAGCCCAGAAATATCTGCGAAAGGAATGCCATGCATTCCTAGCTCACGTTGTTGACGAAATGCAAAAAGTTAAAGACCTCAAGAGCATCCCCGAAGTCTGCAACATTCCTGAGGTATTCCCCGAAGATCTTCCAGGAATCCCTCCTGAGCGTCAAGTCGAGTTCTGTATCGACTTAATCCCCGGAGTTACCGTTGTAGATTAATCCCCGTACCCCCTAGCATCGTCAGAAATGTAAGAGTTATCCAGCCAGATCAATGAGCTGCTCAACAAAGGATTCATAAGACCGAGTTCCTCACCCTGGGGAGCCCCGATCTTGTTCGTGAAAAAGAAAGATGGATCCTTTCGGATGTGCATCGATTATCGAGAACTGAACAAGCTTACCATCAAGAACCGTTATCCCTTACCCAGAATCGACGACCTCTTCGATCAACTTCAGGGAGCCAGTTATTTCTTGAAGATAGACCTAAGATCAGGGTACCATCAGTTATGAGTTCACGAGAACGATGTGCCCAAGACAGCATTCTGAACTCGTTATGGACACTACGAGTTCGTAGTAATACCCTTTGGTCTAACCAACACACCGACAATATTCATGGACCTGATGAATCGGGTGTGCCGCTCTTTCCTAGACAAGTTTGTGATCGTGTTCATTGACGATATACTTGTCTACTTTCAGAGCGAGGAAGATCATAGAAAGCACTTGGGGACAAGTGTTAGAAACACTAAGGGCGGAGAAGCTCTATGAAAAGTTTTCAAAGTGCAAATTCTGGATCCGAAGAGTAACTTTCCTTGGTCACGTGGTTAGCGAGGAAAGCATACACATGGACCCTTCCAATATCAAAGCGATCGAGAATTGGTCAGCACCGAAGACACCCACAAAAATCTGTCAATTCTTGGGTCTCGCTGGCTACTATCGCAGATTTATCCAGAATTTCTCCATAATTGCTAAGCCTCTAACCACCCTAACACAGGAAGGTGTAAACTTTAGTTGGGGAGAAAAGCAAGACACTTCATTTCAAACATTGAAGCAGGCCCTATGCATCGCACCTATCTTGTCTCTGCCTGAAGGGACGGAGGACTTCGTTGTCTACTGTGATGCATCCAATCAGGGCCTAGGCTGTGCGCTCATGCAGCGAGGAAAGATTATTACCTATGCCTCGAGGCAGCTGAAAACACACGAAGTCAATTACACAACTCACGATCTAGAGTTGGGAGCAGTGGTCTTTGCATTAAAGATTTGGAGACATTATCTCTACGGAACCAAGTGCACTGTCTTCACCGACCATAAGAGCCTACAACATATATTCGTTCAAAAAGAGTTGAACATGAGGCAACAGCGATGGGTAGAGCTACTCAGTGATTATGAGTGCGAAATATGTTGTCATCCCGACAATGCCAATATGGTAGGGATGCCCTTAGCCGGAAAGAGTATTCAGGTCTTAGAGTGAAGTCACTGACAATGACCATCCATTCCCACTTATCCGATCAAATCAGAGAGGCTCAACTGGAAACCTTAAAACCGGAGAACATTTCGGATGAAGCCTTGAGAGGAATGGAAAAGCACCTGGAGGTCAAAAGTGATGGAGTCTACTATTTCATGAATCGGATATGGACCCCGAAGTACGGCGGTTATAGAGAAGTTGTCATGAACGAAGCTCACAAGACTAAATACTCCGTTCACCCAGGTTCAGATAAGATGTATCTGGATCTCAAGCAACTCTATTGGTGGCCGAACATGAAAGCAGAGATCGCTACCTTCGTGGGCAAGTGCTTGACTTGCGCCAAGGTGAAGGTGGAATATCAAAAGACCTCAGGTCTATTTCAGTAGCCAGAAATACCTGAGTGGAAGTGGCAAAGGATTACTATGGATTTCATTACTAAGTTGCCCAAGTCTCCGAGTGGGCACGACGCCATCTGGTTAATTGTCGATCGACTGACTAAATTTACCCAGTTCCTGCCAATCAAAGAAAACTTCAAGATGGAAAGACTGACACGAATCTACATTCGAGAGATAGTCCGCCTTCATGGTGTGCCTGTATCCATTATCTCCGATCGAGATAGCAGGTTTACCTCGAGATTCTGGCAGTCACTACAGAAGGCTCTCGGAACTAAGCTGGATATGAGCACGGCTTACCATCCACAGAAGGATGTGCAGAGTGAGAGAACCATTAAAACATTGGAAGATATATTGAGAGCTTGCGTCATCAACTTTGTCATGTCGTGGGACACTCATTTGCCCTTGGTCGAATTTTCTTACAACAACAGCTACCATACCAGCATCAAGGCTGCGCCGTTCGAAGCCCTCTATGGTCGTAAGTGCAGATCCCCTCTGTGTTGGGCAGAGGTGGGTGACACACAGCTAGTCAAAGGTCAAGTCCCCGATAGCACTCTCACAGGCCCAGAAATCATCCGAGAGACTACTGGAAAGATCGTACAAATCCGGGAACGACTAAAGGCTTCAAGAGATAGGCAAAAGAGCTACGATGATAGGAGACGAAAACCCGTGGAGTTCCAGGTTGGTGACCGTGTTCTGTTGAAGGTCTCCCCCTGGAAAGGCATGATACGCTTCGAAAAGCGTGGAAAGTTGAATCCGAGATGCATTGGACCATTCGAGATCCTCGCTCGGATTGGTCCCGTAGCATACAAACTCCGCCTACCCCGAGAACTTAGCAATGTACACCCTGTCTTCCACGTGTAGAACCTATAGAAGTCTCTGTCCGATGAAACACTTGTGACACCTCTCGATGAGATTGAATTAGACAAGAGCTTAGACTTCGTGGAATAACCTGTAGAATGATGGGTTTTGAACATCCTAACACTCCTAAGGTGTACATGCAACCCTAGAAACCTTGGATCTATGTTTTACTATGAATACATGCAAATTTATTTTTCCAAGGTTCATAACCTATCTAGCATGGCATGGGGAACTTTAAACATAAAAGCTAGAAGAATTACATACCTTTCAATAGTGAGTTGATTCCTTGGAGTTTGAGAGCCAAGCACCAATAATATGGATGCCTCAAATGGAAATCACAAATCACCACAAACTTGGAAAAACTATGAGAGTGTATGTTTGCTTGTAGAAATCGGCCACCTTCTTACACACACACCACTAGTGCCATTTCAAGCATCATAAGCTCCTTTATATAGTGTGAGGAATTAGGGTTACATCCATGTAAACCCTAATACCCATGACTCTTCCTTTCCAAGGATCCATGGGTTAAATGCTCCATGGACTATCCATGGACTCCCATGCATGCCAAGCCCATTCCAAATGAGTATTAGCCCACACTTATATAAATACAAGAGCCCATATTTAATTAGTCACCTTTTTTATCACCAAATTAATTCTAAATTAATTTATGATCAAATACTAATTAAATAATATGATTTACCTCTCACCCATATTTAATTAGTCACCTTTTTTTATCACCATGGACTCTCATGGTTTACCTCTCACCCTTTTCTCATGGTCTATATCACTTCTCATCATTTTATTTTTGTCACACAACAACTATTTCATCTACCCATGTTTTACCCAACACATTTTGTAGATATAAAATACATATACAATTTAAATCATTTAAAACATGTATAAAAATCTTTCACCCAGCACAGACGGCAAGTATACAGACAATATGCACACATAACACGTAATTTATATTAAATACTTCATATCTATGTGTAAGATGAAAGGGACTATGCATTCACCTGATTAGGTGGTGACTTGGTACTCGGACAGCACTTCGTTATCCCAAAACAATTTTCCTTTGACAAAACCTAGTATCAATACCACTAGGGTTTAGTCTAACGTTAACCGCGACTAATCAATAGTCTAGCTATTATTATTATTATATAAGCGTTAAACAACACTCTATATAACTCATAATAATAGCCCAAATAATTATTATAAGGTCCTAATAATGTTGCTATAATTAATTAAAAGCTATATTAAAAATAGCGTAGGCATAGCTCACTTACAGCGGGTTTTATAGAAAACCGGGCTTTGCTTGGAGCAGCGTTTCCGAACCGAAAGACCCTTTTTCTTGGGACTCCGGGAGCCTCGGGGCTTCCTTCGGGTGCTAAGGGGTTAACCTAGACTTTAGGGGGGGTTAGAAACCCAAGAGAGAGAAAGAAGTTAGAGAGAGAAAGAGATTTGGTGTGGAAAACTCGGAAGATCTCGCAGCTATTTATAGGCCGGAGCTGCTGGGAACGCGCTGCGCTCCTCGGACCTGTGCTGGGCGCTCCTCGGACGCATGGTGTTCAGTAGGTCTACGCAGGGCGTAGCCTCGGATAAGGTCAACAGATGGCACGCTTCGGATGGGGCGACGTGGAGCTTCCGAGACCAAGTGGATTTCTCAAGCTTACACACTCTATTAGGGTACTTTGTGTTGACAAAACCCTCTGGCTGACTCATGTAAACATCCTCAGCCGACTTCCCATTAAGGAAAGCGGTTTTGACATCCATTTGCCATATTTCATAGTCATGAAATGCAACAATGGCTAACATAACCCTAATAGACTTAATATTTGCTACTGGTGAAAAGGTCTCATCATAATCAACTCCCGGAGTTTGAGAAAATCCCTTTGCGACCAGTCGTGTCTTATAAGTGTGTACATTACCATCCATGTCGGTCTTATTCTTGAAGATCCATTTGCACCCGACTGTCTTACGACCTGGTATATTGTCAACCAAGTTCCAAACTTGATTATCATACATGGACTGTATCTTGCTGTCCATAGCCTCTTTCCATTTAATAGCCTCAGGGTCTTCCATGGCTTCCGTATAGCTGTTAGGTTCATCCAGATTTACCAGTGTACTATCACTGATAAGTGTATCACCCTTCCGCAATAATATGGAAACCATAATAATGCTCAGGTGCATTCCTAACTCTTGTGGAACGCCTCAGAGGTACAGATTCGTCATTCCGATCAACATGAGTTTCCTCCTCAGGTTGATTACTAGGGTTTGAGGTTCCTTCACCACTTGACTCTTGAATTTCTTCAAGGTCAATTTGTCTCCCACTGTTTCCTTGGCTTATGAACTCTCTCTCGCGAAAGACCTCTCTCCTTGCCATAAAGACCACATTCTCACTGGGTCTGTAGAAGAGGTAACCAAAGGATTTCTGTGGATAGCCGATGAAAATACACCTCTCACTTCGAGGTTCGATCTTATCGTGAGTCTCGCGCCTCACAACAGCCTCGCAACCCCAAATCTTGATGTGGTCCAAGTTGGGAACTTTCCCAGTCCACATCTCATGAGGTGTTTTGGCAACCTTCTTTGTAGGGACTAGATTAAGGATATGTGCGGCAGTCTCTAAGGCATACCCCCAAAAAGAGATTGGTAGCGAAGCTCGACTCATCATGGAACGAACCATGTCCAACAAGGTCCGATTACGCCTCTCAACCACACCATTCAGTTGTGGTATCCTGGGGGTGTCAATTGTGAGACAATCCCACGCTCCTTAAGATAGTCGAGGAACTCTATACTAAGATACTCACCACCTCGATCGGATCGAAGCATCTTAATGTTCCTACCCAATTGATTTTCTACTTCCTGTTTAAACTCTTTAAACCTTTCAAAAGTCTCTGACTTATGCTTGATTAAGTAGACATTACCATATCTACTATAATCATTAGTAAAAGTCAGATAATAGCGATTAGCATCCCTTGTGGCGGTTTTGAAGGGTCCACATACATCAGTATGTATAAGGTCCAACAAACCCTCACCCCTTTCAAAAGTACTAGTGAAGGGTGATTTTATCATTTTCCCAAGCAAACAAGATTCACAACTATCATCTGACTTTAGGTCAAATGATTCCAGGACTCCATCCTTTTGGAGTTGGCCTATGTGTTTCTTGCTTACATGACCAAGACGACAATTTCACAATGATGCTTTATCCAAGCTAGTAGAGGAATCAATACACAACACATTATTTCCTAGGTTATCTACAACCGACACAGTTTCATACACACCATCACGATGTAATGCTTTAAAATAAAGAACATTATTAAAGAAATCATTAATACTACCACATTCATTATCAAACGAAAAGGTAAACCCTTGTTTGTACAAACCATGAAAATAAATAATACTCCTCGCCATTTCATACGAGTAAACACATTTATTCAAGTCTAACTTTAACCCACTACTTAGAAACAAAGTATAAACTCCAATCTTGGTAACAGGTGAAACCTTCCTATTCCCCATGATTAAGTTTATCTTACCGTGCTCCACATCCTCACTTCTTCTTAGGCCCTGCAAATCAGAACATATGTGAATACCACAACCTGTATCAAGGACCCAAGAGTTAGAATATGGTGAGTTATTAGACAATATAGTGTAAATACCTGCATTGGATGGTTTCACTTTCCCATCCTTGAGATCCTGCAAGTACTTTGGGCAGTTTCGCTTCCAGTGCCCCTTATTCTGGCAATAGAAGCAGTCGGTATCCTTAGGGATGGCAGAAGGAGTAGCAGAACCACCTTTGGTTCCACTTGATGAGGAGCCATCAAGAGACTTTCCCTTGGTACCCTTAAAAGGGTGATTCCTCTTCTTCCCTTTGCCTTGCCCGATAGCCAAAACAAGGGTTGCTATAGGAGTAGGAGTAACAAACGACTTACCTTTAAGACCACTTTCAACGGTCTTTAGAAGTCCTTGAAAATTGTTGAGTGTAACTTCCTCCTTGTTCATGTGGTATGTAATGCAGAATTGATCATAACACGAGGATAAGGAGTGCAAAGTGATATCAATTTCCAACTCCTCTGGGAAGTTCACATTCAGTTTCAACAAACGATCCACATACCTTTGCATTTTCTACATGTGGCCCGTGATGGGTTCACCATCCTTCATGCGGGTTGTTATCATGGAGGAGATTATTTCATACCGCTCTTGACGAGCACTCTAATGGTACCTTTCCATCAAGTCCTGGTGCATCTCAAAGGGGTAATAGTCCTCATAGGACTTTTGGAGCTCGGCTGTCATTGTGGCCATCATGATGCATGCCACTTTGGTGGCATCTCTCTCACGTGTCCTATATTCAACGATCTCCTCAGGAGTAGCAGTAGTCTCATCGAGTTCCTGATGGGTTTTGAGCATTCTAACACTCCTATGGTTTACATGCAACCCTAAATACCTTGGATCTATGTTTTCTCTATTATACATGCAAATATCAATTTTCCAAGGTATTTTTCTAACTAGCATAACATAAAGTACACATAATATAAATTCTAGTAGAATTACATACCTCTTGTTTGGTGCTTGATTCCATGGAGCTCAAGAGCCTAGTGCCCCAAATGTGACACCTCAAATGGTTCACACAACATCATAAACACTTGTAATAACTTGAGAGAAAATGCACACTTCATGAAATCGGCTTGCCCTCTACTTGTTTCTCTAGTGGCCGATTTCTTCAATAATAGGATCATTATATAGTTAGTCACAATTAGGGTAAACCCTAGTTGTCATGGCTTTCCATTTCCTTGGATCCATGGGTTCAAATACACCATGGAGCATCCATGGAGCATCCTATGGGTTTTAGCCCAACTTGATAATCCATGGAGCATTAGCCCACTATATAAGTATGGATGATTTACACAATCAACCAATATATTTAATTAGTCTTCTTTTGATCACGTAATTAATTATAGATTAATTCTTGATCGATACTAATTAAATAATCTTATTAATATATTAGAACTTATAATATATTAATAAACCTTAAGTGTTATTTCTCTCATTTTAGTCTATCCAAATGCATGATGCCATGCAACCCAAATGGACCATGCCGGGTCGGGTCAAGTATATACTAATTATAGTTATGGACTTAGACACTAATCCAACAGTCTCCCACTTGGATAAGTCTAATAACTATTATTGCAAGTACGCCTTCATAACCTGACCAACAATCGTAGCTCTTAAAAGCTGTTGCCGAACTCTGAACAAATCAATGACGCGTCCATTAGATAAGTGATCATATATTCCTCCATTCTAGATATCATATCGACTGAGACATGGATTATAATCATTCTCTCTATCCATTTGTTGTTTCCCGATTTCCGATTTATGACGACTGACTAATTGAACAAATCAAATCAGTCCAGGCCCGACCGAGCACTTACGTTTTGTCATCAGTAAATCATCGAGGGGCCCACAGATATCGCTTTTATCCCGAAGGTAAAAGGAATGGATAAACTTCGACTCATATGCTTGTACTGACTACTTGTTGAATCATACACAAAGGCACGTTTTATAACATCGAGTTACCAATGCGTTTTCGTGCAATCAATGTATAACCAACTCGTAGTCAACAACTCATATCTCTAGGTTTGAAGAATATAAGATATTATCGTCTCATGATTCACTCGTGATAAAATCCATGAAGTGATTCAAATGAGCGTGGGTTGAATCCAATACTCAGAACTTATGAGCACTCATGAATGTTATAGCAACCACTGCTATGTCTAATGCACATTAGACAAATCATACAAGCCAAATTCATGACAGTCTTGATTCATATCTACTTCCAACATATGACCGACTGTGGATGGTTTGAATAACTTAGTCATTCGGGAAGAATGACCTAGTTATTCTGGAAGTCAAAACATGCAAAGTGAAACACAAAAATAATACTAATCTTGTATGGCCTCAACACTTTGAGTGTAAATAAAAACCCTTTTATCTAAGCACCATATTGATTACTCATTATTCACTGTTTCGATTTATCAACTTAATACTTGAATTGAAACAATAGTCATGCTATGCACCAAGCATGCATACTATGTTTACCTATGGTCTTTTCTTTTGTGAAATAGATCAATTGAACACGACTCCAACGATGCTCATTTCACAATCCCAATCCCTTTTGTAAATGTAAGAATACCAAACTCTTGCCATTTACTATAATCTGTTAGACTCTAAACTTATATGCAATGATCCCCTTGTAATGACTATGCACACAAGTCACAAAGACTTGGCAACAGACATTACAAAGAATTCCAATGGAGATCAATTCCATGGAAATGAAGTCTCAAATTCAAAGTACATTCCTTTGAACATCCTTATTTGCATTAAGTTCTTTAATCTTACACAGATTCAAAGAACAACTTCCACCTATGGAAACAATTCCACATTCCCATTTTGACCATCACTTTTGAACAAGAGTTACCTCTTTTCAAAATATGTCAATATGGTCCTTACTCTATACTTCCAATTGTCCATGAGTAACCAATCTTTGGTAAACCTCAGATTGTCCTCGACAATTTGCTTAATCATTTTAGTCATTTCCAGTTCTATTCCTTTTCCATTTTAATGCCTTAGACATTTGGAAAATTTAGAATGGATTATAGCACATGTAATCGAACCTATACCCGAAGCATATAGGACACGATTCATGCTATAAATTTTTATTTGCCATATTCTCACAATTCGAACTACGAAGAGGTATGCCGTAATCATAATCGAATTTTGAGAACGCAACATATATAGAATTTCCTTATGTTGAACCATTCCAACATAACATTCTTATATATCCTTGACTAAAGTAGATTAAAATCTCAATCTAAGCTTGTAGAATTGAAATGAAGTATAAAATCCTCTCCCTTAATTATAGGGAAACAACTTTTTCAAGGCGAATTGAAACTTTTGTTTTCTATAATTAATATTGCTGACTTGCAACACTTAACATAATAATCATGCTCCCACTAGCATAATGATTATTATCTTACTAGCATAACACATATGCTCCCACTAGCTTTGACATGTATCCAGAGATCAGCTGGACTTGTAGAAATCAATACTTTATTGACTTTCTTACCAAAGTTCAGATTTTTGATACGCAATTGCTTTGATAAGACTTTATCAAAATCATACACCTTTCCTTAGATAGCTTACTTGTGTGTCTAAACAATTATGAAGAGGGATGCCGTAATCATAATGTTTAGACCTTTTGTCATCCTCACAATTGCTATCTACTTAAAATCTACTTAGTGAAAGAGTTTCCTCACCATCATTTTCATGAATTGGAGAGAAACCTTATGACACTTAGATTTTATGGTGTAAGTATTCCTATCCATGTGAATTTGTCATAACCATAATCACAAGACAAGGTTAGTGGCAAATCCAAACACATATGGACTGAACTTGTTCAATCTTAATTTCTTGCCACCCGGCAGCACAAGGGCCTACCATTGCTTCCAGGTTGTTATGCAAACAATTGAGAACTCATAGAACTCACAAGCATAGTCAACTTTTAACTGGAATAGACACATAAATAAGAATATGTCAACACGATAGGCTACAAACCTCAAGTCGTGGGCTAGTGATTAACAAAACTCTTGATTAGTTCTTGAAACTATTTCAGGATCTTTTAAACTCCCACTGTCCTCTTGACATATAAGACTCACTTGCCCAATATTCAAGAGATAGTGCGGATTCTTTTACAAACACTTCACACAATTGCCCTTAGTTGGTCTTTGTTTTATCCAAAACATCACAACTTACCAATTTCAAATGTACAAGAGTAAGAAAACATTTTACTCTACATTTGACAAGTGTTTTAAACCTTTCTTAAGATTATGTCACTCAAGGCTCAATCTTGGAGTATGACTCTAAGATTTTATTTTGGAATGAAGTATGATTTATCTTTTGATTTAACCATTTCCACAATTCACGATTCCTCTCCTTAGCCAACAAATGCACTAAGGTGTCCTTAGAGGATCAATTGTGATATGGTTCCATAATCACTAAGATAATCATAAAACAAGATACTCAAGTACTCTCCCATCTCTTCAGATTGGAGAAACTTTTATCTTTCTGCCTTATTTGATTCTTCTTATTCATTCTGCCATATATTGAAACTTTTCCAATGTTTCAGCATTACACTTAAACTTGTAAGCATAATCATATTTACTAAACTTTTAGTAAATCATAACGAATAATCTTATCAACCTTTGTGGTGGACCTGACTAGTGCACAACCTAATGTACCCGATCCTTTAGTTCTTCGCTTGACTCACATGCGAATGTGAACAAGGAATTAGTCTTAATTTACCAAAGATGAAAAATCTCATTCATCACACAATACAACTTGCATGATTCCAAGTTTCTATCCAACTGAAACTTGGGTGATGAGAATCTTTCCTTATTTGATAAATTACGACACTACCACAACCGAAAGAATCAAATTCATTTTCCAATATTGCTTATCAATGGAAACATATAAACAACAATTTTTTCACAAATGCCTTTGTAAGGATACTTAAAATAAATAAAATCAAAACCTTTTCTTTTATTTCAAAACTTGTGGAAAACTTATCCTTACAATGCAAATTCATATGAAAACTTTATTGTTATCTATTCCTAAGCAATATCTCATAACTCTTATGCAGTGGCTCAAAATTTTTGTCATCGAACCATGCGATCAGAATCAACAAACCTTTTCTTTAAGCTTCCTTTGATTCTTCAAAAACATCAAAATGTAATTACATTACATCATGTATTAAGAATCTCTAAAAGAGACTTAATAGAGTTAGATAACGGACTTTACCTGAAGTAGAGTCAAACTTTTGACTTTACCATCCTTATGAGGTTTCAGGTAACTTCGGTAGTTTCGCAACCAATGCCCCTTTCCTTTGGCAATAGGCACATATGGACTCTTTGGGAATCGTACATTGACTATCTCAGACTTAGCCTTTCTCTTTACCATTTGGTCAACCGAGTTGACTATGGCCGATCCCTTTCCATTGGGAAGAGAAAGTTTTTCTGGATTTCCAGTGTCACCATTGTCAATGTCCATGAAGTTTTGGGAAGTCGATCTTCTAATCAAATTTGCTTTACCAGTGTTCCAAATCATTGCTGATTCAGCAGCACCAAGCAAATAGATAAGATCATTAAAGGGTCATGTCGTGATATGTCATCAGGGAGTGACTGAAGAACCAAGTCAACAGCCAGCTACCTCGAGACTTCGACACCCGACTCTCCCGGCTTGTCAATATGTGACTTAATCTCCAAGACCTAAGCACATATAGACTTTGTTTGCCAATAGGGATTGAGTGACTTAGAACTTATCAAGTCTTGAAACTTGTGGGATAGGGAGATTTATTGGAGGAGGTGGAGGAAGTGAAGTATGATTTCCATTCCCACTAATGTACAACAAAGGGATTGATCTTTCACCTTGACTGCCTTTTGGGATGTCATCTTCATTAGGATAGCTTGTTTCTAATGATTTGGGAAGACCATAGTTGTCTGAAGGAGACATCTATAAGGGAGAAATTCAAGTTAGTTGATTTAAAGTCCTTAATATAACACCCAATATGAAATATTAAGGCTAGGATCCAACAACCTATTTATAATTGGAAGAGGGATGTCGTAATCCAAATTATAAAATAGTTGAAGGTAGGTAAATGACGATTTACCAATTTCCACAATGAAAAACGAAATATAATTAAGTTTTAATTGGATTTGAAACTCCTAGATCTTTCGAGATACATTGAACTTTCAATAGCATGTTTGAATCTCGATTGTGCCCTCTCAAGTTTGTGACTGGGATGCCGAGGATCACAAACAAGGTGTGAATAACCATGCAAATTGACTTGGTACCCTTAACTTTATCACCTAATCGATGTGCCGGTTAACCACACACGCTCCACCGATCTATAATAAAGTCAAGTTACCCTTTGCCACTCTTACTAGTCCTTATTAGTGTGCCGGTTAACCACACACGCTCCACTAACGACTTGGTAAGGTACAAAGTGTAATTTCATGGGTTAGCACCTTTTCACATTTTCCTAAGTAACTAATATTGGGAATTTATAAGTGTTTAGTTACTTAGTATTTATCATTATACTTTTAATGAAGGGAGAATTATAGTCCTTTCCTACCCGTTCGGCTAACGACCCTCCACCAGTCAAGGAAGCGGTGGGTGAGAATGGACACCCATTAAACTGCCATTTTATAGGCAGTAACCTTATACCCCCTTATAGACCGGCTTCGTGAATGAGGCCTACTAATGGTAAGACTGACTTTATCTTATACATATCTATATAATTAAAATTATAATAACAGTATAAGGGTGTATTTTAAACATTTAAAATACTTGGTGGTTTAATCTATTAATTAAACTATACTCTTAATTTAATTAAACTTAAACCATGTCTTTATGGAATTATTAACTATTTTAATTAAACACTTTAATTAATTTAATGAAGTCCATAAAGTTTGAATTTTAACTTTTAAAATTGTAGAGTTTGGAATTAAATCATTAATGTGTGTGAGACTTTACAAATTCCAAAACTTGAGGGCAAGTTTTGAAACTATTCAAAACCTTTCATTTCATAACTTATGAGTTTAATGGTTCATTAAAATGAAGACTCTTCATTTTTTTGTAACCTCTTATTCTTTAATAACACTTTCAAAGAAATGACTCTTAAACATCCATAACTTGAAGACAAGTTATGGAGTCATAAGATAACTAAATGAAAAAGACTCTTTATTTTTATGTAAACTATGGCACTTTTATGATTTTTAAGATTCATAAATATGACTTTTCATATAACCTGAGGACAAGTTACAAAACATATTTTATGAACTTCTTTTAGATCAATATGGATTGAAAACAACTAAAACACAAATTTTTTCTATTAATCTAAACTAACTCATAAATCAAGGAAACATAAAAAACTTGGTAATCCATAATTTGAGGACAAGTTATGGACTCCATACAATTTCATTGAGATCAAGAATTATACTAACAAACAATTTGCACATAATTCCTATGATCTACCAAAACTCATAAGCATGAACATTCATAATCAACATTTTTCAAGAATTACATAAACATATATAAACTTGAAACTTCGATTATAGCATTGAAATTGGTTTAACACAATCATTACAACATTAAAAACAAGTTTTATAAGACCAAAACAATCAAAGGTAATGATTCTAGACCAATTCCAGCACCAAAACTCGAAGATACGCTGTTTGGGGGTCCAACTCGGCGAGTTGGATGCATTTTGCCTTGGACTCGTCGAGTGCATTGATGGACTCGTCGAGTCCCCTGTCCAAACAGCACAAAACTTTGTTTTTTAAGCAGTTTGCATCAAGTATAAGTGAAAACAAGCCTAGGCTCTGATACCACTGTTGGGTTTTGAGCATTCTAACACTCCTATGGTGTACATGCAACCCTAAATACCTTGGATCTATGTTTTCTCTATTATACATGCAAATATCAATTTTCCAAGGTATTGTTCTAACTAGCATAACATAAAGTACACATAATATAAATTCTAGTAGAATTACATACCTCTTGTTTGGTGCTTGATTCCATGGAGCTCAATAGCCTAGTGCCCAAAATGTGACACCTCAAATGGTTCACACAACATCATAAACACTTGGAATAACTTGAGAGAAAATGCACACTTCATGAAATCGGCTTGCCCTCTACTTGTTTCTCTAGTGGCCGATTTCTTCAATAATAGGATCATTATATAGTTAGTCACAATTAGGGTAAACCCTAATTGTCATGGCTTTCCATTTCCTTGGATCCATGGGTTCAAATACACCATGGAGCATCCATGGAGCATCCTATGGGTTTTAGCCCAACTTGATAATCCATAGAGCATTAGCCCACTATATAAGTATGGATGATTTACGCAATCAACCCATATATTTAATTAGTCTTCTTTTGATCACTTAATTAATTATAGATTAATTATTGATCGATACTAATTAAATAATCTTATTAATATATTATAACTTATAATATATTAATAAACCTTAAGTGTTATTTCTCTCATTTTAGTCTATCCAAATGCATGATGCCATGCAACCCAAATGGACCATGCCGGGTCGGGTCAAGTATATACCAATTATAGTTATGGACTTAGACACTAATCCAACAGTTCCTTGAGCTCCTTGTCGAGGACATATTCCTTGTCCTTGTAACGAGTGACCATCCTGATGTTTCGGGATCCAATCCATAAAGTTGGAACCATCGAAGATGACTCTCCCACAAAGGTTCATGAGAGAGAAGGAGCCGGTAGGGTTAGAACCCGAAGCGTTGTTGGAAGACATCTGAAAAGAAGAAAGACAAGTTTAGATTAGATATATAGAGTCCTTAATAAGACACCCAAATGTAATATTAAGGCTAGGACCCAACACAATATATTATAACTTAGAAGAGGGATGCCGTAATCTAAGCTATAACATATTTGAAGGTAGGTGAATGACAATTCACCAATTTCCACCATGAAAACGAAGTAAATTATTAGGTTTTATTTGGTTTTGAAATTCCTAGATTCTTTTGAGATTCGTTGAACTTTTCAATGACATGTTTCAATCTCGATTTTGCCCTTCAAGTTTTGTGACTGGGATGCCGAGGATCACAAAACAAGGTGTGAATACCCATGCAAATTCACTTGGTACCCTTAATATTATCACCTAATCAATGTGCCGGTTAACCACACGCGCTCCACCGATCTATGATAAACATTAAGTCACCCTTTGTGATCCTTACTAGTCCAAGTTAGTGTGCCGGTTAACCCCACACGCTCCACCAACAACTTGGTAAGGTACAAAGTGTGAATTTCATGGGTTAACACCATTTTAACATTTTCCTAAAGTAACTAAGATTGGAAATTTATAAAAACATTTAGTTACTTTATAATAATCATTATACTTTTAATGAGAATTAAAGTCATTGTCCTACCCGTTCGGCTAACGACCCTCCACTAGTCAAGGAAGCGGTGGGTGAGAGTAGACACCCATTAAGCTGCCATTTTATAGGCAACAACCTTATACCCCCCTTATAAACCAGCTTCGTGAATGAGACCTACTAACGGTAAAACGACTTGATCTTATACATATATAAACATTAACTATTAATCTTATACTAGTATAAGGGTTGAATTTTAACTTTTAAAATCCTAAGGGTTGGAATTAAAGTATTTTAATGTGTGTGTGACTTTACAAAAATCCAAAACTTGAGGGAAAGTTTTGAAACTATTCAAAACTTTTCATTTCATAACTTATGAGTTAATGGTTCATAAAAGTGAATACTCTTCATTTTTATGTAACTTATGTGTTTTAAATGTACATTAAAGAAAGTGACCTTTGGAAATCCATAACTTGAGGACAAGTTATGGATTCCATTAAAACACATAATTGATGAAGAATTAATCATTAAACAATTTAGCAAGTAATTCCTATGATCTAACAATAACTCATAAGAACATGAATATCATATCAAAACTTCAAGAATCATATGAACACATATAAAACATGGAATTTTGATATTAGCCATTGTAAATGGATTAGCATAACCATTACACCATCTAAAACAAGTTTTAAAACACCAAAACAGTTTAGGGTAATGTTTCTAGTCCATTTCCAGCAACAAAAGTCGAAAAACTGCAGTCAGAGCCTTCTACTCGTCGAGTGCAGGAACCTACTCGACGAGTAGGATGAATTTGCACTTGGACTCGTCGAGTCCCCCCATGGACTCGACGAGTCCACTGTCCAGACAGCTCAATTTTTCGATTTTTCAACAGTTTGCATCAAGTATTCAAGAAAACAATCCTAGGCTCTGATACCACTGATGGGTTTTGAGCATCCTAACACTCCTAATGTGTACATGCAACCCTAGAAACCTTGAATCTATGTTTTACTATGAATACATGCAAATTTGTTTTTCCAAGGTTCATAACCTATCTAGCATGACATGGGGAACTTTAAACATAAAAGCTAGAAGAATTACATACCTTTCAATAGTGAGTTGATTCCTTGGAGTTTGAGAGCCAAGCACCAATAATGTGGATGCCTCAAATGGAAATCACAAATCACCACAAACTTGGAAAAACTATGAGAGTGTATGCTTTCTTGTAGAAATCGGCCACCTTCTTACACACACACCACTAGTGTCATTTCAAGCATCATAAGCTCCTTTATATAGTGTGAGGAATTAGGGTTACATCCATGTAAACCCTAATACCCATGAATCTTCCTTTCTAAGGATCCATGGGTTAAAATCTCCATGGACTATCCATGGACTCCCATGCATGCCAAGCCCATTCCAAATGAGTATTAGCCCACACTTATATAAATACAAGAGCCCATATTTAATTAGTCACCTTTTTTATCACCAAATTAACTCTAAATTAATTTATGATCAAATACTAATTAAATAATATGATTTCATATTAATATAATATATTAACAAATCATAAACATATAATTCTCAAAGGTTTAACCATACAAATAGTTCGGGTGAAGTGCAACCCAAATGGACCATGCCGGGTCGGTTCAAGTATATACCAAATAAAGTTATGGACTTAGACACCTTATCCAACATAGAAATCATGGATCCAGAAGTCAAACGAACGAAACAAAGTCGTATCCCGATAGTGAAGGTTCGCTGGAATGCCAAGCGGGGACCTGAATTCACTTGGGAGCGAGAAGATTCAATGAAATAAAAGTACCCTCATCTTTTTCCAAGTCTATGATTTGTATTCTATGCTTGAATTTCGGGACGAAATTCTTTCTAACTGGGGGACAATGTGACAACCCAAAAATTTAGCATTGTAAAGTCAATCAATTTAATCCAAGGTCCAACTTGTTGCGACCACCTTTTAGCCATATTAAAGGACCCTTTTGAGAGCTTCTAACCTTAGTGTAATGTATGAATGGGCGTTAGAATGTGTTTACTCAAGGATGGAAAGATTGGCTAAGTCCGGAAAACCACTCACAAGGTGTGTACGGCAGTACACAGGGTCTACGGCCGTACACCACCTTATATATATATATATATATATATATATATATATATATATGGTGCTCATTCCTTTCTCATTTTCTCCCCCTCCCTACCGTGATCACTCCCATTCTCTTTCAACTATCATCGGCCGTGAACACCCCAAGGTTCCAAAAACGTAAGTATTCCAACCTTAAACTTGTTATACTTGAAAGACCCCTGGTTCTAAGCCTCGATTCTTCACATTTTTTGGCATCACCTTCATGATCTTGAAGGGTGTACGACCGTAAACCCTTCAGAGGTTGGCCGTACACACCCAAAAAGGGTCTAAATCGAGTATTTTGCCCACCTTCATGTTGAACATTAGACCCACTAGCTTCCCCATGGATCAAATCACCATTTTTGCATGTTTCTTCCATGGGTGTACGACCGTACACTCATTGGTCGTACACTCATGGGCCGTACACACACATTAGCCGTGAACCCTGGCCGTACACTCTCTTGTATGGCCGTGAACCCCTTTCAGTCAATCACATGTGATTGTAACACTTCCTAGCAAGTGTTTCCTAGTCCCTAAGGGTGTTTCCTTGCATGTTAGTTGTTTAAAACACTAATTACATGCCTATATATGCCATTATATGTCGTTAGGACTCGTTTGTGTCTCGGGAAGTCATTCGTGGAACTTCTCATCCTTACGCGAACCTTCAATCGAATTACCCACCTAAGGTGAGTTCACCCCCTATGTCTTTACTGATTTTTAATGTTTTCAGGGGGGAATACAAGGCAAACATAATTGATTGTGTGAAACTTATACAAAAGGATTTCAATAAACTTTAAACGGATGCAATTGATACAATCATACAGTTTTCTATACTTTCATAAAACATATAGATATTTTATCCCTTTTGTACTATGTTGAGCATAAGGGGGGGTTTTCATCATAATCAGAGAACTTACAATGTAAAACATGAATTGAATGCATGAATGAACATATAAACTATAATAAGTATAGTTTATGGAACGATTAACATATCAATGTACAAAACATAGATTCAATGCAACGAGACATCATAACTATATAATGTGTAGTTTATGAGATATGTAGACAACAAGTTAAATTCAATGGATTCATTTTATTATACATGTAATCGTTAGTATAGCATTTTATGAGTGAGCATTCTTCGCGTACTTATTTAAGTACTAATAAAAGCCCTGAGATTATAATCAGAGTCTCCTGGAGGGAGAACGTGAGTTTGTGTATAGATCTATACGGGGTTGACAACCCCGCACCATAACTGCTAGCTACAGTTAGGCCGGCAGGCCTGGGTGACAAAGTCATTTCGATTTCGACACCTGAAAAACGTCGTTCAGGCAATTGAATGGTCAAGGATGGTTATAACAACTCATAAATTTGGTACTAAGAATATACGATTAATGTATGAATGGTAATAACTTTAATTAGTTTTATTATAAAGTGATAGAACTACTATACATATTACAGTTTTCAGAACTTTTCGAACGTACTATACATACTAGTGATAATCAAGGTTTTTCATGCTAACAGAGGTTTCTTATTTAGTCAAACAATACACAACACATTCAGTGGGATTCAGTAACAAATTACACATGTTAGAAAATATTGGATTTTCTTGGAAACATTCAAACATTTTTACAGAGTCATTAACAAGTTTTCATTACAAAAACATCGCTTATGAACTCACCAGCCTTATGCTGATACTCTTTCAAAACTGCTTGTATTCTCAGGAAAACAGTAAACAGGCACCTCTTGGAGTTTTTGAGAAGACGGAGCGTATAAAGTCACGTCCTTTTCTTTTGATTATACTTCTGATGTATAAAGTCAAGAATTAAACAGATGTAATTACCTTTTTATATATATTCAATGTAATGGTTATGTTTACTTTGATTATTGTAATGCAATGGTTGTGATACTATACATGACGTCATCCACCCCGAACGTTTCCGCCGTTCCGGTTTGGGGGTGTGACAGAATATAAGTGTTTTGAAAAAGAGAGTATCAACATTCAAGTTGGTGAGTGCATAAGTATTTATGTTTAGAAGGTTGTTGTTTGTTTCTTGAAATAGTAATCATGTTTATTGTTCCACAAAATCCAATATTTTCTAATATAACTGAAAAGTAGTTTTAATACCATAAAACCGTTATGTATAAGTGTTGTTGTACTATAACATAGTGTAACATAGTTTTAATTCAATAAAACTACAAAAAGAATGTTTTCTGTATTGTTTATGTTTTCCCAGTTCTGTAATTGTACTTTTTGAAAACCCTGTATAAGTGAGTATGACTGGCTCCACCAGCTGTAATTGTAATGTAATACTGTAAATCGTATTATTGTAAAACCAGTACTTTGTATTCGTACTCTTTGGTTTAATTAATTATACACTAATCGTATTTGTTCATATCTTTTTGTGAGTTATTATAACCATGCTATGACTAGATGGTCTGATACGACGCTTTGTAGGCGTCAGAAACTGTTAACGACATATGTCACTCATAGGCATACTAGCCTAACTGTAGCGAACAGTGTGAGTGCGGGATTGTCAATCCCGTATAGATCTATACACATTTGTCTCGCTGTCTGTCTGGAGATTTTGGTTATAATATCAGGACTTTAATAGTATTGCTTAAATGAATAAGCAACTGAACATTGTCTCACAAAAAACATATTGACGGTTACGTATATAACAAATGATGAAAAGTCATTTTGAAATAAATAAACTAATAGTATGATCTTTGTCTAGAATACTTGAATGTAAAGTATTTGTATGAGAGTATACCGTTAAACTTTGTATAACTGATTAGTGAAAGTAGTTTGAGAGTTCCATAGATTATACCTATTATAATTTATATGTGTGTTCTGCTTGATATGTAATATTCATGAAAGTACCCCCTTTGCTCGGCATGTTACAAAGGGTAATGAATTTGATTGAAATAACTTATATATATATATATATATATATATATATATATATATATATATAAAATTAAAATTGAAACAACATTCAGACAAATAATTATACTCTAAGTCCACATCCAAACAAGGAAAAGGAAATAAAACGAATTATTAGTCCTAAGCCCTTTAAATCTTATATATATATATATATATATATATATATATATATATATATGATTTTGGCAAAATATAAGTTTAAAAGAGTTTTTAAAACATTTAAAAGAGTTTGACAATATTTACAAGAGTTTCAGTAATCTAAAGCTGTTCTTGAAATATTTAGAAATCCTTTGATTGTAAACACAATATTATTGTGTTAGACTTGTATCCCCCCCTAAAACAGTGAAAAAATAGTAAAAATGCAGGGGTATGAACTTACATTTTGTGAGTTTCCGGTTGAAGATACGGTGTAACAGTGCTAAATCCACAAGTTTAAAACTCGTGATAAAGACCGAATCCTAATTTATATTAACATAAAATTAAGTATAAATTAGATAATCTAATGAAGTTTAAAGTGTTAAACAACATTTAATTATTGTAAAAAGACTTACAATAATCCTTAGAATAGTTTTTCGTGTTCTTCGTGTGTTTTTGATGAAAACCAGCTAAATTGAGTTTTTTCGGCCCAATATATGAAGATTGAAAGGTGTTTTTGAAATGAATACAAGATAAATGGATGATACTTGCAAGATCTTCAAGAATAATCAAGGGTTTTTCGCATGGAAATCAAAGAAATGAGAAGTTTCACATGTTCTTGAGAGGAAAGGGGAGGCTTCGGTTGACGATACTTGAGAGAGAAGTGTTGTTTTTGGCTGAAATGCATAAGAATGAGGGAACATTTCGGCCATCTTATATTCATACAAGAGAGTTTTTGGCTGTTAAAGGTTTTCGGCCAAGAACACAAACCGAGGAAAGGTTTTCGGTTGAGAACTCATACCGAGAAGATAAGGCTGCTGGAACCGAGGAGATAAGACTACTGAGTTGGTATCGCATGTTTTCGGTCCGAGGTTCTCGGCTGAAAACGTGTTTGTGTCCGAGGAGTTTGCGGCCGAAAACTGGATTGCTGCCTTCGGTTTGCGGTCCGAAGAAAGAAAGAAGAAGAAGTCTGCGAGGGTTCTCGGTCCAAGCGAGGATCCTCAGTTTTCCTTGGATTTCAACTTCTTATTTCTACAACACCTTTACTAAGTGTTTATATGTATCAAAAACATTAATTTAACTTTATTAAATTAATTAATCAATAAGTTTGACTTTAATTTGATATTTATGACTTTTGTTGACTTTTACAATATAGAAAATAACGGGTTGTCACATACGATCCCATCGCAGACTTATAACACTTCCATACAATCTGCCAATCCAGTGAATGCTATGGCTACACCGCAGTCTTACGACAGGTCTATCCCGCCATGGTCACCGCCCATGGTCTTACCACACACAATTCCTTTCATAGAACACACTGTTATGAATGCAAAATACGACGAAATCATGTGTAACGACCCAATTTTTCGTATAAAATTTTTCATTTAAATAACAATACCCATATTCATTAATTATAAATTTCAAACACAATTATTACTCAAAATCCCAAACAACAAGTAATTATTCCAAAATCAAAGTGCCCATAATAAAGTACTGGAGAGTGTGTGCAGCGTCATCATGCCGGACCCTTGCCCTTAGATCCTGAAGTACCTGAAACAATCAACAAACTGTAAGCTAATACTTAGTGAGTTTCCCATATCATACCCCACATAAATCCACAAAATCACATAAGTCCATATAACCATCATAAGCCATATATACAAACATATAGGGATGTCATGGACTCCGTCCATGGTCTTACTCCAGGATGCCATGGGCTCCCCCCAGGGTCTTATACCTATGTGCCATGGGCTCCCCCCAAGGTCTTAACTACTTGCCATGGTCTCCCCCATGGTCTTCACATACATACATAATACTATACTAACACATCCACATATAACCACAACAACTGCATAACAAACATGGGCCAACCTTGGCACCTTCGACCCATTGGTATGGTGAGGAGACTCACCTCAGTCTGCTGAACACGAAAGTTGCTCGCCTAACAGTCCGAAACCACACACACTGAACAATAATACAATTAACACTAAATTAGGATTAAACACAATCTAATTAAAGAGTCCATACACCTAAGCCCAAGTCCTTCCATAATGGCCCAGTAGTGTTCCCTTTGCTAATGGGCCCAAGGTCCATGACCAAAGCTATTAATGGGTCACGTGGCCCAATTAAGAATATTAGCCCACAACTCTAAAATGGGACCAATACCACTACTGACTAAAGCCCACTAAACCTACAAGCCCATACAAAGACACAAAGCCTAATTAGAGTGCGTACGCCCTGCGTACCACTCCAGTACGCTCAGCGTACTGACCATGCCCCTGTACGCGCAGCGTACAACTTTATACACACAACGTACAAACAGGTTATGCATATTCTTCATTAAGTGCTTAATGCATGAAGACTTTACGTCCCAAACTCAGATTTAGGTCGTTTGAAGAGTCCTAAGGCATAAATTTGGCAACTTTATGCCTTTGCATGCTCCATATGCTCCCAAAAACCCTTTACAACCCATTAAGACCTTTCCAAGGGTCTTAACTCGTGCATGAGGTCAAAACAACCAACAAGTATGTATTTTTATGATATGAACACGCTAAAGGACCTCAGATCTACTCTTCCTAAGATTTGGAGTTGCTCAAACTCCCAAGAGGTGACTTATGAAGATGACAATATAGCAAACCCTAGCTCAATCTAATGAATAAGATGGTAAGATTAAGACTTTATACCTCCAGAAGATCCTCAAGATGAACTAGATGCAGGATCTAGAAGCTCAATTCCACACAAAGCTTGATAACTACCTTCTCCTTATTGAATGATCTCTAAAATGGCCACCAACACACTTTTAAGCTCAAGAATCACACTCACAAGATAATCTGAGGTTAAGGGACAAAATGAGGCTACAGAGGCTGGATAGGGTTTAGCCTCAAGGATTTAAGGATGCTTATATATGCCTAAAGTCTGGAAATTAGGGTTTGGCTGACCATCGTGTACGCCCGACGTACCTTCATGTACGCCCCACGTACTTGATATTCCTTCGCGATCCTTCCTCCATAGTACGCTAAGCGTACACTTAAGTACGCCCATAGTACAATAAGGGGTCATTTTTTCAAAACTAACTCATTTAAAGGATTAAAAATGGTTACCTGATTTAGAGTGTTACATCATGGCCGCACACGACCCGATAATAGGATAAATGGTCGTATTCTTGACTCAATTAAAAGCCCATAACCCAAAAGAACCATGCATATAATTTGAACCAAGTGATCCAATGCTATCTTGTCCTGTCGCATACACCCCTCTCGATAATACATATAATGAATCACCCCAATGCACATCCATAGAGAACCCATAACATCATCCAACAATGAGAGAAATACCAAAGTTCTATTGAACGAAAAACCTCAATCACTAACAAAAGATATCCCCATGAATGATCGGAACAAGACCCCATACCATGGTTGAGACTGAACAAATTCCACCAATACACAACCAACTCATGAGACTTCCAAGGTGATCCTGAATGCTACCAAAACCTGAGCCGGGTATGAACCAAAATTCCACACCACCATCATTTAGGTTAAACATACCCAGAGACCAAAGGAACATAAAACACACTGAACTTGATGATAGGCTGACACATCCATTGAACTTCAAATGTCACAACTTGAAACTTTCGGAGAACCTTTGATGAATGACGACCGAAGAGACCAGAAATCGAGGACGCATTGACATTAGACCAAATGATCTAAAACCCGAGCAGAGTTGATCGCACCCAATTCTGAAACTGATTCCTTACTCGACCTCTGAACAAGCTAGACTATATTTAGAAATCCATGCAACAAGCTGAAAAATTCCCTCCGCAACGAATACTCAACCTGAGTGGTCCCAGTGGCTCCTCATATATTCTTTGGCACCCCCACAGGAATCCAATAGCTGCAACGAGCTCCTTAACCAACCACTTCCTGCTGAGGGATAACTCATGTGTTTCCTGAACATATACATCCGATCGCCACCTACTATATACCCCTGACTTCACCAAATCTTGAATCGAGATCCTACATGACTGCACTGCAAATCCCTAGGAACCATTGTCTCAATACTACGAACCTGAATAGATCGATGATCCTCTAAGCAGAATACCTAGTTCTCCCCCACTTAGGGTTCGAACTACCACCTACTACTGTTGAAACCAAACCATAACTCAAATCGGCTTAACCAGGTACAAACATCCCTGACCTTGGAATGAATAACACACACACGATGATCTTTCAGATAAGGATCAGACAAATCTCAAGAGAATTCTTGAATTTCAGCTGAAGGTCTCTGAAATTTCCCCAATCATGGACACTTTAACATCAAGGATTCCTTGCAAGATCATAAGCCAACACCGACTTACGATCCAAAACATGCTCTCCTAGCCTGCAATCCCAACCACCAATATGGTATCTGACCTGCCTATATCCTAAGAACACGGACCCTTGATCACATCACAAAGCATCCATAACACATCAATCCATCTGCATACTCCTGCACTGACATAATGTCGCCAAACACCGCAACCAAGATACCCTATGTTGGGTTTACATCCTAACTCTGAAAGCCGCAAGCCTGCTCACTCCTTCGCCGAACTCAGAGAACTGAAAGGGCATCACCCCTGCCATAGATGGCGGCATTCTAAACCATCAATCAACCACTCACTTCCAGCTGCAGTACTATTGCCGATCATAACAACTGTTTTCTTCTTGAGTCCCACAAGATCGACAGATACGGAACTACTGCCATGAATCATGGTATCAAACCATGCTAACTCTCCCTACCATCCCTTAGAATCCCCGAAACTCTCCCCGATTCGAGTATGGAGCATGTGCTTCCAGTAGCACGGACCCAATACTACCTTCCACACCTATCCATACTTTCCTCAAGAATCATCTCAGGTCCTCTAAGACCTACTCAAAATATCCTTCCGATACCAACTCAACAGCGAAACAACCACACTAAAATACTTCCTAGGTTCTCCTAGGATTTCACACCTCCCCTGCCATCAACTGCTGAAGGGCTCCAATCAATGTATCCAACCACTTCAGACATATGTTGTGGGCTCAGGGGTAATCCAGTCTATTAAATGATGAGTTGAAAAACTCTTAGATCGATTAGATCTTTAAACAGGTTAAACAAAATAATCAAAACAAACACAATAAGCAATATGTAGAATCAAATAATGCTTTATGATTCAAATGTAGTCACGCCTCAGCAGAGCTCGAAAAAGAACTTCCGCTGTAGAGGCGAGCTTGGGTTTGTAATACAATACTTGGAATAATAATCAAAAGCGCTAACAATAAAGGCTGCATGCATGCACCTTAAATACTAAACCCTAATAAAATAATCACGGTTGGACAGGCCCAAACCGGATAACAAAACTGGGCTAAGGACCGAGCCCAAGACGCAACCTTACTAGACCCAACAATCTCCCCCTTTGCGTCAATTGAGGCGAGAGACTACTTCGGTTGAGTGGCCTTGACCTTCTTCACAACCTTGAATAGCCGAGGGATGATCGCAAGAAGTGTCTGCCGAAACTGAATGTACCAACGAAGCATATCGGTGAACAACTTCTTGTCAGCCTCACTGTTCTGATTACACCTGTGAATGATCTCCAAAATGTGCTCCAAGAAAGCAGTTGAGAACAGGTGCTTGCCAATAAGAGCGAAAAGGCATTTTTGAACTTCGCCCCTAATGAACATAACAGTATGAAATTTTGGATCAATTTTGCCCTTGATCATCGCATTCACATTGCTAGTCCTTCCAATTGGTTTTATCGTAGTTCGCTTGTGGATGGCAGATGCGATTTCTTGATCCATATTTGCTACTTCGTGAATGTAGCAGACAAGCATTCTCTTGACATGATCAATGATAGGCTGATACTCCTGAGGGTTGGACATCAAAATATTGTTGAGGAGTATCCAGTCGTGCGGGTTCAAGTTCGGTAGATCAGCTAGGGAAATGGGATGGACCGAGCTGTCCAGGCCTCGGGTCACTTTAAACTTAACATTAACAAATTTCCCAGCCGAATAAGGCTTCAATATCTTGACCGTTGTGATCTTCTGTGTGCTCTAGGTCAAGTATTGAGGCTGTGCAAACTCCAGATAATATTCCAATAAATCCCGATCTACCTTCGGGTCTGGAGAGGGAACGACAGCTGTTGATTCAAAACAATGGAAGATAAATGTCGTTCGGCTGATTGGAATATCAAATTGAGCATCCTTCGAATTCTCAAGACCGAACGACATGACAGATTCGAGCCAGTGAGTGCTCGGTTCATCGATAACTTCCCTTTGGGGCGATTCAATGGTTCATTCTGGAAACATGGACTTCTTTTTCTCTAGGAGTGCATTTTCTTTCAACTCCTTCTCAAAAAGTTCTTTTTCTTTCTGAACTTTCTCCATAAGTTCTTTATCAGTCAATTTTGTTTTCTGACTTGGCATAGAAGGAATCACTTTTATGAAGTCATCAAGATCAATATCATCATCATCATCATCATCATCGTCTTCTCCAATCTTCTTCTTCTTCTTATCCCTCTTACTGACCGAAGCTACATTATCCTTCGGTTCAGCAGTTGATTTTGGTTCTGGAGGAGGTTAAGAATGACCCTTGCCAGCTTGTGTAACCTTTTCTCCCCCTTGTTTCGGATTGACAGTTGTCTCCGGAACACCCTCAATCCTACTAAGGATATCCAAAGCAGGTCTGAGTTTCTCAGCTAAATGGCGCCGAATGGAGATAGTTAAAATGGAGTCATGGGCGTCAAGAAGATGCAATAGAATAGAATGAAAATCCCCCACGGAGCTACGAATAACCTCTCGTTCAGAATGCATATCATCAAGCTCTTTTGTCGCATTTCGGAGCTTTCAACTCTGAATCTTGAGCTGGGAAGTTCGCTTGTCCAACTCATCCATTATTCGGTTTTCCACTACCAGCTCAGCCTCAAGCTGAGTTAAGCGATCATCAACTTTAGTATGAAGCTCTTCGTTAGAAGCTTCAATAGATTTTCGAGCGTCTTCAAGATGTTTCTTCTCAGCTGCCAGTGAACGCGTGAGATTGTCAACAGATGCATTCACTGTCTGAGCATTTTTCTGAGCAGCTGCCTGCAAGGAATCTAAAAACAGTTGAGCTTCATAAATTAGTTTTTCGACTTTTGCGGTCGTGTCCTTGCAATCTTTTGTGGAAGCTTCAACAGCAAGCGAAGCCTTCTGACAGTGGGAGGTAGAGGCGTCAATGGCCTTTGCAACATTAGAGATAGAGGTAGCATGTTCTTGTACCACTGAAGAGAACAGAGCTTTCATGGCTGCTTCTGAATAAGCACCAGCGGAAGATGAAGACAATAATTGATCAATCTTGTCAATTACAACCTTTAGGTGTCGTTTGGTGAGGGGAGCGTCTTCATCATCATCGCTTTGGACACGATAAGGACTGAAATAAGTGGAATCAAACTCCAAGTCCTCACCGCCAAGAACAGTATTGGTTTCTGTGGATTGGGTAGGTGATGGAGGTTTGGTAGTAACAGGGGTTTCAGGTGCTGAAGAACGAGCCCCCGTATCAGATACGTTGGTCCGAACTCCAATAGTGGTGGTAGTTGTAGCGTCAGTGAAAATAGGTGTAGATATGGAAATGGTAGAGGAAGGTTGTGATGAGACGATAGGGAAAGTGGGAGGTAAGGAAATAGGAATGGAAACAGGTGGAGGAGAAGGAGCTTTGGAGCGAGCAAGTACCTCAGGTGTAGGAGAACGAGGTGGTGTATCACCACAAACCAAACCTTCATCCTCAGAGCTTTCGCTTTCAGATTCGCTAGGAATAGTTGATTGATGACCAGGAGGCACGTATTCAGAGTCAGAATCGGTTGATGATTGAAGAATAAGCTTCCGAGCAGGTTTCTTCGTTTTCTTCTGCTTGCGCTGGGAAGGTGCTGCCTTCTCAGACTTTCGCTTCTTGGGAGTTTGAACCTTTGAGACTTGACCTCCTTTATCCTCCTTTTTTGCTTCTGGCTTCTTGCCCTGTTTAGCTGGTTTATCTGCTTCATCAATTGATTTTATCATTTCAGGAGTGAGTTCCCTTGGACCAGAAGAGGGAAGCTTCTTGTACTCCTGAATAAGTTTGCTCGAAGGAGACACACAGGCATACATTGTCTCAGGAATGGAGCCAACGAAGAGAAACTTCGATGGATGGGTGACAATGATGTTGGTGGTATGAAATGTGGCAATAGAGGAGAGCAGTGAGTCCGCCATGATAGGAACATGATAACGCTCCATAACCCATTGAGTTATAATCGTCCAGAATCGGGCACATGAAATATCTGTGTGGCGTGAAGAAGATGACAAACTCTGAATAAGTTGAAGCCATAAAACTGAACCATAGTCAAGATTGACACCATGGTACAACCCGTAAAGCAGAGTCATGAAGGACTTGCTAGCACCATCAGATCATGCACTACGTTCAGAAAGCCCTTTGAAGAGAAGAGTGAAGAGGCCATTCCATTGAGGAGGAAGGCATGACTTTTTGAAATTTGTCGTAGTAGTTAGGGTTTCAGTGTACCCCATATTGTAGAACATCGAGAAAAGTTGACCTGTGGAGATGGAATCAGGGTTTATCATGGATTCTTCATAAGGAAGCCCTAGCAACAAGCAAAATCGATTCTTGGAGATCGAAACTTTCTGATTGAGAATGTCGAAGTAAATCTTGTCTGCCCCTTTGTCGTAAGTGGTCGAGGAATAGATTTGAGAGAGACAAGCCATTAGGACCACTTCCACTGTTGATATAGCTCGAATGAGTGGGGAATATTTCAGACATTCCACCACTTGATGCATGTAAGTATCGTAGAGGAACGGTGTGAGATCGATCAATAGCTTCTGATTAGGCTTGATTGCAAGAAGAGTTGAGCGTGTAGTGGTTTCTTGAACAGAGGAAGATTCTGCCATTGCTAAAGCTTGATGAAGAAGAAGATGAACAGTGGAAATCAAATCGCCTTCTTTGCTTTGAGAGAGATGAAGTGTGGTAAAGAAGAGTATCACAGAAATCAAATCCTTATATACGATTTTGTAGAGAGAGAAAAATCGCAAGCAATGATTCCTTAATTTTGGGAAACGACGCCTAAAAATGCGTGATTTGACAACTAGCAACCCCGATAAAGCAGTGATGACGTATAATAAGGTAACGATTCAAATTCTCGCGCCTTCCAACCTTATCCACTATTCAAATTACCAAGCGATTAAACTTCCTGCTGAGTCACCGTTTGAATCTTCAATTAAATCTTTATTACCGTAATAACCAAAGGCGTTACACCAACACATCTCTTCAATTTTGGAAACATCTGTATTACATTGTTAGGAACCGAACAAGATTTTTTTGAAAATACAGAATTTTCGTGCAAAAGAGTGTAAAAGATAAAGAAATAAAGCAAACCATTTGTGGGAATTTGTGATGTCAATTAAGACATAAAGCAGTTGATCCCGGGCACGAATCTCTTCCTTCAAAGTCAGGAGAAACTTCAAAAGTTCTTGTTTGGAATCCTGTTGAATTACGATCAAGTACTTGTTGAGAAGCATTGAAAGGCATCTTTTATATATAAGGCTATTAAGGGTGGTTTTCGCTTCAATTCTTGAGTTCGATACTTGATATAAGACCGAAATAGAACGAAGTACTTGTGAGACCGATGTGGCCTGTTAAACAAGTAGGTTTGGAACATATTCAGTGACTTGTTGAAAACTGTTAATTAGAAATCTCAAAAAAAAAATGAAAATCTGGATCCTTTGGGAAGAAAAGTCTTGGTGAAAAACATTTTCATAAGGATCTCGCAAAAAGAAAATTGAGATTTCATAAGGTGACATGTAAGAGCTAGAACATTGGAGCGTTCACCGTTAATTCATTGAAGGTGTTGGATTTTGGGTTTCACTTAATTCGTGGTGGACGAAACTAAGATCATCAACACAGAAATTGTGTAACCATAAACCTCAGTGGTTATTGCTGAGAATCTCAAGGGTTACAATTGTGAAACGAACCGTGATGGAGAAAAATAAGGTGGTTAAGAGAACCGAATGTGCCTCTGCCATAAAAGATTGACTAAGCAGAAAAACTCTTAACTCAATTTGAGAAGAGTAAGGCAGCTCATGATTAGAGTGAATTTGACAGACTGATTTGGAAGACAAGATTTGTATATATCAAGTCATTAAGGCTTCACTCAAAATCGTTCGAGGCTTGGGTCAACATGCAGCAACATGCTTCTAGGGACACTTAGCTAGTACATAGATAGAGAATTATACCTGCCCTAGCTCCATCAATAAGGATAAACCTTATATACAAATTATATAGAGAGAAACAAATTGCAATAAAATAAAGGAAAATATTTTTGGATTTTAAGAAATTTACTGAAAAAGAATTAAAAACAGAAAGAAAAATATTTTTGGATTTTATGAAATTTTCTGAAAAAGAATTAAAAACAGAAGGAAAAATATTTTTGGATTTTATGAAATACAAAGGAAATACGTAAAATAAGTTGCAAGAAAAGAGTATATTGTAACGACGTAAATTTTCAAAACAATTTTTTATTTTTCAACATAATAAAAACATATATAATGTTCCCAGAATCTCATAATCAAATGTCATCATAAAAAACATATCCCATAATCTCATAACATAATCCTCTATTAGTGTGTACAATTCATGCCGGCGCCTTCCCGCGATCCTCACTGGTACTTGAAACACATAACACATAACACGGTAAGCATAAAAGCTTAGTGAGTTCGCCAAAATACCACATACAGCACATAAGCCACTCGAGGCTATAACTCAGTATGACCCTCCGGTCAATGTGTCTCAGCGGGACCCTCCAGTCCCGTAGCTCATTGGACCCTCCAGTCCGGTCTAAATCGTTGGACCCTCCGGTCCGGTATAAATCGTTGGACCCTCCGGTCCGGTCTATATAACACATAGCATACATATATCACAATCCACATAAACTCAAGCATACACATAACACATAAGACCCTCCGGTCCGCACATAGTTACCACACTAGGTAATGTATAGTGAGAAGACTCACCTCGGGTAATCTCGGAAAGTCTCGAACTCGTATCACTGATCTAGCCTCCGCATAATCACACAAAGTAATTATCTCTAATTAATACGGCTCTCAAAGGCTAGACTAGTCCCTTCCTATATTCTCTCAGAATGGGAAAAGACCATTTTACCCCTCCAATGGTCCAATGTCCAAATGTTGACCAAACCCTAAAAGTCAACCCCAGTCAACGGTCAAACTTTGACCAGACTCGTCGAGTGCACTCGGGTGACTCGGCAAGTCCATGCGTGTCCTCTGAATCCTCCTAAGGCCTCACTCGACTCGTCGAGTTAACCTTTCTCTCGACGTGTTACCACTGATCACGAATCGTGGTGCAACACGATCCGACTCGTCGAGTTCTCTCATGGACTCGGCGAGTTCCTTCCATGAGAATGCTCAAACGACCATCTGAGGTCAGATCTGCTTCTCTAACCTATAGATCTGGCCTCCTAACACTCGAAAGTTACGTAAAGGTCCAAACTTTATGCTCATGCAACACTCATATGGCTCTATATGATGATTTAGCCCTAAAATGACGACCATGCTCTAAAACCCAAAAAAGAAATGCATAAAGCTGGATGTTTGGGACTCTCTGGACCTCTCAAGGTCCAGATCTAAGGTCTATTTCGCATTGGGACCTCTCATGCTCTTATTCCAACTCAAGAAAAGGGTAAAGAAACCCTTGATTCAAGAAGCCTACACAGTAAGGAAGAAAAGGGCCGAATTGCTACCTCAAGGTGAAGCCTCCTTGCTTGAAAGTCTCAGAACAACAACCTCCTTTGGTCCTTCTTGCTGGATCACTTCTCCTTCTAAGCAAAATCACAACAAATGGATCAAGATGGCTCTCTCTCTCTCTCTCACTACCCACGCTCAAATATGCTAGGGTTCTTTCTTCTGGGAAGGTAGCCCACACTGAAGGCTATAAATGTCTTTAAATAGGGCTCAGGCCCAAAGATTTAGGGTTTCTGCCAACAGCGAGGACTCGTCGAGTCGCCTCACCGACTCGTCGAGTCCATTCATTAATCCGAGTCATCAATCGCGATCCTATTCGATGAGTCTAGGCGTCAACTCGTCGAGTCCCCCTTATCAATTCAAAATAAATATTTAAATTATGATACCTGGAAATCCGGATGTTACATATATATACTATACAACCGAAACCATCAGTTAGAAAGGAGAGGCGAACCAAGCCCGGTGAAACCGAACCCGAAATGGACTGAGCGTTCGCTCTATTTCGCTTCCAACTTTTATTGAGATAAAAGTGATTTCGGTACAAATTCAGCTTCAATCATTCCTAGGCCTTGTAGGATTTTATTAAAACTTGCTTCGGGGAAGGCCTTAGTAAAGATGCCAGCCAATTGATCAGTGGTCCTTACGAAATGAATTTCAACGTTACCATCTTCCACATGATCTTTGATGAAATGATACCTCAGTGCTATGTGTTTCGTCTTTGAGTGTTGCACTGGGTTATGACAGATCCTAATTGCACTCTATGAGTCACGATATAATGGGATTTTCTTCATGTTCAGGCCGAAGTCTCGAAGTTGACTCTGTATCCAAATGACCTGAGATGTGCATGATGCTGCGGCTATATATTCTGCTTCGGCAGTGGAGAGGGATACACATGTTTGTTTCTTGGATTGCCAGCTTACAAGTTTGCCATCCAGAAATTGGCATCCTCCAGTGGTACTCTTTCGGTCTAGTCCACATCCCCCAAGATCAGCATCTGAGAATGCTTGGACAAAGAACCCTGATTTGGTTGGGTACCACAACCCGAGAGAAGTGGTTCACTTTAGATACCGAAAGATGTTCTTCACAGCTAGCAGATGAGGTTCGCGTGGATTAGCTTGAAACCTGGCACAATAACAAACAGAGAACATTATGTCTGGTCGACTAGCAGTTAGATACATTAGAGACCCTATCATATGTCGATAAAGAGTCATGTCAGCAGCCGGTTTGTCCAGAGAAGGTGTTAGCTTTGTGCCAAACGCCATAGGAACCTTTACTTTCGAATCTCCCATCATTCCAAACTTGGAAAGCAATGTCTTCGTGTAAGCCTCTTGATTAATGAAAATGCCTTCGGGTCCCTGTCTTTTATTCAGACCAAGGAAAAAGTTAATAGGACCCATTAAGCTCATTTCAAATTTAGTTTCCATCAACTTCCTGAATTCAGTTGTTAAGCTAGGATTTGTGGAACCGAAGATGATATCATCAACGTAAATCTGAACAATCATAAGGTGGTCACCCTCTTTCTTAAGAAAGAAGGTTGGGTCTACCGAACCTTGTTTAAATTTAGAAATTTTCAAAAATCTAGTTAGAGTTTCATACCAGGCCCTTGGTGCTTGTTTGAGACCATAGACCGCCTTATCCAGAATGTAGCTGTGATCTGGATACTTCTCGTTCTCTAAACCTGGTGGTTGCTCTACATACACCGTCTCTTCCAGTTCTCCGTTTAAGAAGGCACACTTCACATCCATTTGGAATACTTCAAAGTTCTTGTGTGCAACATAGGTGACAAAAATACGAACCGATTCTAGCCTTGCTACTGGAGCGAAGGTCTCTTCCTAGTTTATGCCCTCTTCTTGACAGTAACCTTTCACAACCAACCTCGCCTTATTGCGTATCACATTCCCTTCCTTATCCATCTTATTCCTGAACACCCACTTTAATCCAACCACAGAAGCATCCTTTGGTGTTGGAATCCGTCTCCACACTTTATTTCGCTCAAACTCATTGAGTTCGTCCTGCATTGCCTGTACCCAATCAGAATGATCGAGTGCAGTATTGATTGTCTTTGGTTCGACTTTAGAGACGAACAAATTAAACATGCAAAATTCTACTTTAGAGAAAAGTGCAGCTCGTTTCGCTTTCAGTTGTGATCGTGTGAGAACTTTTTCTGTCGAATCACCAAGAATTTCTGATTGTGGATGATCTTTGGTCCATTTGATTAGTGGAGGGTAATTGGGATCGTATGAGGGATCCAGTTCAGCGTTCACTTCTTCTTCAAACTCCGACTGAGTATCATCATCGTTTATGTTCGTATTCTCCCCCTCGAATGATGATACTTCCTCTGTTGCAGGATTAGAATTCTCCCCTTCGAATGATGATACTTCCTCAGTTGCAGGCTCAGAATTCTCGCCCTGGACTTGACTTTCGGTTGGAATGAATGATGAAGAGCTCTCCCCCTGGAATGTTGAATCTTGGTTGGGTAGAACAGACGAACCCTCCCCCTGAATATGAGAACTATCTTTTAGAGGTTCACTTGTAGCGGGCTTGTCAGTTGTTACCGGTTGTTCTTCTGCCATTTTCTTCGCAGCTTCATCGATTATCTTCTTCAAGTTATCTACCTTGTTGTCTGCAGCTTCAGATTCAGAGAGAATAACCTTTTCGGGCTCATCAAACAGCAGCATGTATTGCTCAAAGAGGTTTGAAATGGGTATCGTAACTTGTCCAGAGATTGGAAATATTTCCCCCACAAAGACTTTGGTAGTCTTGAGTTTCTTGACATAGTTATCGTAGAAGGTAACATAATAGGTCTCCTCGATTTTCTTTGAACTCTTGTTGAGAACCCTATATGCTTTGGAGGTTAAAGAATAACCCAGAAAGATTCATTCATCTGCTTACACATCAAACTTATTTCGATGCTCCTTTGAGTTGAAGATGAAGCATCTTGAGCCGAACACATGAAAAAACTTTACATTTGGCTTTCGGTTGTTCAAGATCTCATAGGGAGTGATTGAAAAATGTTTGTTGAGAAAAGATCTGTTCTGTGTAAAGCACGCAGCTGCAATGGCATCAGCCCAGAAGTAAAGAGGTAAGAGGCGAAACTTAGCATGGTTCGAGCTGCTTCACATAAAGATTGGTTTCGTCTTTCGACAATTCCGTTCTGTTGTGGAGTATACAGAGCCGAGAAATTGTGAGTTGTTCCCTTCTCTGCAAGAAAATCTTCAAAGTCTTTGTTTGTAAACTCCAACCCATTGTCGCTTCTTATGTTGCGAACTACCTTTCGTAGTTGAACTTCTACCTGCTTGATAAACAGTTTAAGTTTGGGAGTGGCCTCTGATTTCTGCTTCAAAAAGAATACCCAAGTAAACCGAGAGAAGTCATCCACTATGACAAGTATATACTTGTTGCCGCCAACACTTTCAATTGAAGATGGACCACATAAATCAATGTGAAGCAATTCAAGTGGTTCAATAATTTTTGTGTTGATTCGAGAAGGATGACTCTGTCTGTCACACCCCCAAACCAAGGATGACGGAAATGTCCGAGGGTGGAGGACTTCATGTATAGTATCATAACAACAATTGTAATAGTAATTCAAGCAAACACAACCAACATATATATAATTGAAAAAGTTACATCATTGTATGAATTACATGTTTACGAATCAATTACAATATGTTGACAAAATATGAAATAGTAGACGCCTTAGCGTCCCATCCTCAAAAGTACTTGGTTACCTGTTTAATGATTTCCTGAGAATACAAGTTGTTTGAAAAAGTGTCAACACAAATGTTGGTGAGTTCATAAGCTTTTGTTTGGTATTATTAAAAGCCTTTCGTTTGTAAAAGTAGTATTTGTTTTAGAAAAATCCAATATTTTCCTTAAAATGTATATGTAGTCTTAAATCCACAGACCGAAATATATAAGTAACTTTTCTTACTTATAATAAATAATGTAAGTTTAAATCGACGTAAACTCATTTAATTTTAATGAAGTTCCCGTAAATTCCAATATTCATTAATACTTTATGTGAGTTTATTAAAGCCTTTTCTTGTAAAAGTAGTGTTCGTTCCAGAAAATCCAATATTTTCCTTAATGTGTAAATGTAGTCTTAAAACCCAAAGACCGAAATGTACAAGTAGTGTTCGTTCCTTATAGTAAAACAATGCAAGTTTAAATCGACATAAACTCGTTTGATTTTAGTGAAATCCCCGTAAATTCTATGTTTGTTAATACCACATGTGAGTTATTATAACCATGCTATGACCTAGTTGGCCTGAAACGACGTTCTTCAGGCGTCGGAAATGTTATGACATTTGTCACCCCAGACCTATCGGTCTAACTGTTGCATGCAGTTTAGGTGTGGGTTTGTCAAACCCAATATAGATCTATACACAACTATCACGCTCTCCCTCAAGGAGACTCTGGTTACAATACAGGACTTAATGGTAATTTGAAGTAAATGTCTCACAAAGTCATTAACGGAATTACGTGTTATGAAAACTTGGTACCGTATGGCCGTACCTTGCTTAAAGAAAATATCCTTTGTATAAATGTACCCTTTTTAAATGTATGTGTTATGTAATGTTTCATAAAGTCATTAACGGAATTACGTGTTATGAAAACTTGGTACCGTATGGCCGTACCTTGCTTAAAGAAAATATCCTTTGTATAAATGTACCCTTTTTAAATGTATGTGTTATGTAATGTATCATAAACTATACCTATTATAGTTTATCAACCAAGGGTAGTACGTAGTAATGTATGCAAACTATATTCAAAATAGTTTATTAAATGTTTGAATGTATCGCTTGTACTTTGATTATAATCACTTGTTATTCTTTATATTTTATATGTCCAAATCCATTTGTAAACTGATGTGTGTCTAAATATTAAGATAAAATGTCATATATTGCAATAACATATATCCACATAAAGATATACACCTTGCTCAACATGTTACAAGGTGAGATGAAATTGACAGCAACTTTTTGTTGTATACAGTTTCTGTTACTGTTCTTATAAAATTTATAGAAAAATCATCAAAGCTCTAAATCTAAATCCGCAAATTCTGAGAGTTTGGAATATTAGTCTAGTTTGTTCGTAAATTTTATCATGATTTTTAGTGATCTCTAACAGAGGTGAAAATGTTCATAATCACAGACTGGTCCGGGTTTGCCTCTGAAATGATAGGCAGTTTTGTAAAAATCACCATAAATTGTAGACAAATCATATGGAGATGTGCAAGTAGCCATTTTAAAGCTAAGAGTTTGAACTACTTGCACCTGGAACAGTTTTGAAAACTAAAATATTTAAGTTGACCAAAACAGTCCGTGATCGAAGTTCATCTTTTCTGATGTAATCTGATAGAAAAAGTTTAATTGTGTTCTTGATGATTTTACTTGTATTCCCCCCTTAAAACTTAAGAAAAACATGTAAATGTAGGGGTATGAACTCACCCTATGTGGTTTCAGTAGATGAAAGTAAGAGAGAGGAAGTGTTCAACCCAAGAACACTAAGAAGATGTCTTGATGATTCGAGAATCTAACACCGAATAAGATGGAATTTGTGTAAGATATCAATGATTTGAGTAGAATGGAGTGTAATAATTATATGAATGATGAAGATACTTACTAATTGAAGAAAGAAATCCCTGGAGAAAGCCTTGAAGTACTTGAAGTTGAGAGAAAAGATGAGAGAATTTTGGAGAGTGTTCTTTGGTTGCTAAGTGTAGAATGAAAGAAGTTAATGAGAATGAGGAGAGATGACCAATTCTCCAGCTCTTAGAACGTGGGAAGAGCTGGAGATTGGGTGTAAAGGTCCACTAAGGTGACAAGGGGTAGTGGGAAAGAGTGGCTACTCATAGAGTGAGGTGGTGGTGGTTTGCTTTTGCCATAAATTAAGGAAAAGCAAATATTCCCTCAATAATTAGTTCAACCACTAATTCTTTTAATATATTTTTATAAAAACCCTGTAGATTTATATATTTTGGGGCCTTAGTTTATAAAATAAAGTTTTGGGTGAAAATCCCACGTTAAAATAATGAAAAACGGAGTTAAAACGAAGTCGTAGTCGAAAAACCGGTAAAAAGGGGCCGTCTACGAGACCTCTCGGATGGGGGCCGAGACTTCGGACCCTCGCATGCGAGGCTGCTGTTTGATGGCTTCGGATTCGGTCTCCTGAGAGGCTTCAGCTTCGGTCCTGATGAGAGGCTTCGGATCCGAGGCCTCGGATGAGAGGCTTCGGTCCTGAAGTTTCCGTTTTGGGTCCTTAAGGCTATTTTACCCGTTTTTACCCCGTTTCAAGTGGTTTTTGACCCGGTTAAGGGTCGGGATGACCCGAATGATTCCAAAAAGTTATGGGAACTTTTAAGAGAGATTTGGGAGAGATTTCAAATAGAAAGAGATAGAGTGAAAACGATTTAGAGAGGTTTCGTTTGTGATTAATTTGAGTGTCCGGCTTCATAACGCAAGGTTCGTAAACCCCGTTAAACCGTGTTTTAGTGTCGTACACACTCCCGATGAGTGTGCAATAATGTTTTATCGTTTTGGTTCGTTGTTTAGCACTGTTAAGGCTAAGGAAAATCAAACACATGAACTTTCCAAATGATGATTTCTCATTAAAATAGCGAATTGTATAGTGATTACATAACGTAAACCCTAACATACAAGGGTTATTGGAGTTGACCGATTTGACTTGTTGACTTTGTTTGACTTTGACTTGACCGAAATTTGACGGTTGTCACACTGTCGACTTTGCTTTCCCATTTCACATGCAGCGCATAGATGTTATTTATCGAACTTCAGAACAGGAAGACCTCGAACATGATCCCCAAGCACCAGTTTGTTGATGTCTTTGAAATTGAGATGGGAGAGTCTTCGGTGCCAAAGCCAGCTTTCGCTTGAATGAGCCTTCGTTAGCAAGCAGATTGCTGGTTTCCCTCGTATGGGATTGAGATTCAGAGGGTACATCTCTCCTTTTCGCTTCGATTTTAGTAGTATGTTGTTCGTCTTCTTTTCTATAATCTCTGAGCCATCATCATCGAACGAAACTTTTAAGCCGGTACCAACCACCAGTTGAGAAACGTTGATAAGGTTGTGTCGTAAACCTTCAACGTATGCCACTTTGCGTATCGAGAAATCACCATTAGTGATCATACCATAACCTTTGATTGTGCCAAAAGAATTATTGCCGTACTTGACACTTCCACCATTTGCAAGAGAACGAAATTCTCTCAGCTCTTCCCTCCTTCCTGTCATGTGACGCGAGCAGCCACTGTCTATGTACCATTCATCGTCAAACTGCTCGTCACGTATAGCCTGCAAAAATTAAGCAGATTTAGGAACCCAAAGAGTCTTGGGTCCTCGTGAGCTTTTTACAGAACAGGGAATTGTAAGAGAAACATCAACTAAAAAGGTTCTTTTTATTAAAGTTGTTTCATATTTTCTTTTTATTGTGAAAACTTTGATGTTGTTTGGGTTGAGCTTATTAGGTGGTGTTTTTGAATTTGAAAACTTGACATCGGCAGACTTTCGGTTCTTAATTTCACTTTTAGATGACGTCTTCTTTGCGTTTTCAAAAGAGAGCTTTTCTTTCCACTTTCGATCATTCTGTGAGGCATAGTGAGAACGAGAGAGATGAGATTTGGGATTTGAGTTAAGATTTTGGTCATAGCTCTTGCGTGGTTGAGAACCAAAACTACTTTCCCTTCGGTTCCTCTCATTGGTTGGTTTTGGACCGAAATCACTCTTTCGGTTTCTCTCATCTTGAGAACCGGAACCTCTTGTTCGGTTGTTGTGCCTCTGTGGACCGAAACTCTGTTTTCGGTTGGGTTGATTCTGAGGACCGACACTCTTCTTTCGGTTATTTTCATCATGATGAGCTTGAGAAGTGGAGTTAGCTTTTCCTTCCTCCTTTGGCTTAGACGGCTTTTCATAGCGAACGTAACTAGGATTTTGAGATCGCCAGAACTGTTTCCTTTCAATGAGATTCTTCATGTATCTCAAATTACGTTGATGTTTTCGATCTTTCACCTGTTTTGGGTTTCTGTGGATGTTGGCCTTTTTCTCAAATTTTTGAACATGAGGTTCGCTCTTAAGTGAAGAGGTTTCGCTAGATACCACGACTGGTTCGTCTGAAGGAATTTTGGTACCACTTGTGTTGGGCTCATCAAAGCAAGTAGGATCATTAAGACGTTCTGCCACATACCTTCCTTTTACTCTCCACGATGTTTTCTGAAATAAACCTACTGTTTCATCGGCATTATCAATAGGTGCTGACCAGAAATACTCATCACAGCCATCAACATTATCTTCTGCTACTATTGCTGTCAGTTCGGCTGTTTGCTGCTGAGTAACTCCATGAACTTTGTAAACTTGATTTGGAGTCGTTTGGACCTTTTGATATACAACAGCTTTTTCCTTAAGGACTTTGGTCTTGTCTTTGGATAAACGAGCGAACTCAACCGAATTTTCAGAAATAAGATTTTTGTTAGTTTCGGGTTCGCTTTTGACAAATTCGGAACAATCAACCTCATCTTCCACAGAAATGACACTCATATCATCATCCAGAAGTGTTTTCAACATCAATTTTATTTTTTGAACTCAACTTGGCATTCAACGAGTCAAATTTCTGTACAGTTTCGGTTTGGATTTTCAATTTGTCATTTTCATCCAACAAAATTTTCAGCATGTCCTTATGGTCTTTGGACTTTATGAAGGACTCTATTTTGTCAAGACCAATTCTGTAAGCGGGAGAAACATCATCAGAAGAAACAACGTTTTCACAGTTATATGCATCGGCATCGATTTCATCCTCCTTTAACTCAAAGAAGGGTAAAATCATACGATGTATCTTCTTCCCTATTTCACAATCAAGATGCAATTGAGTAATATTGGAATATAATCTTTTAGCAATTAAACAAAAAACATTTCGTTGTTTTAAAAGCTTCAAATTATCTCTTTGCAAATATTTTGTTTCATCCCTAGACCTAATCAACTCTCTTTCCTTCTGCTCAATCCACATTCGCCTCTCCTCACTCTTCGATGATACCCTGCTGATTTGATCAGTTAGGTTAGAGTTTGTGACGTGAGTTTGAGTTAAACTACCACTTATACTAGAAAATTTAGATTTTAATCCATTCAGTTCTTTTTCATAGTTAGTGATGGGAATTTTCAAGGAAATAAGAATAGATTGTACCTTCTTGATCAACTCGTCGCATTCGTTGATCTGCTGACTGACAGGTTTCGCTGCAAAACACCTGTCTTCTCTCTCCTTCGCTTCATCCAGTCCCCCGTCAGTAGTGTATCCTCTTATGTGTGACACCCCAGAAGTCACCATCAGACACTTACCTGCAACATCCTCTTCTTTCACCAACAAAGCCCTGCCATGAGTGGGCTTCCTCACCTCTTCATCCTCTGAATCAGTCGACCAAACTTCAACACCTCCAAATTCATCGTCAACAACATTTCCCTGCACAATGAGAGCATTCATAGTGTTGTTAGATCCAGCTTTCTTCTTCCTGATTTCCTCCAAACACCGTGTGAGGTTCGCTTCCTCGTCCTCATCTTCATTCTTCTCTGACACTTTTCTCAGCATGCAGTCTTTGGCGAAGTGATTTTTGCCTCCGCAGTAGTGACAGTTAAAGCCTTAGTCACCTCCAAGTTTGACTTCCTTATTTGGCTCTTCGGTCTAAGAAACACTCTTTGGTTCCTCCTTTGCTTTCTCGGCACTGTAGATGCCTTGCCAGTTTCGGTTCTTGTTTGTTGGGAACCTTCTTTTGATGAACTTCTTGGGATTTGACACCATCAAGGCATAATCTTCACTTATTAGATCATATTCAGAGAGATCTAAATCTTTATCTTCCTCAGCGGCATTCTTTCCTTTGGAGATTAAGGCCAAGGAACCCATGCCAGAAACCACGTTCGTTTCTTTAGACAAAGCACTCTCATGTGACTTTAATATTCCCACCAGTTTTGCCAGAGAGTAGGCCTTGAATTGTTCATGTGCCTTCACAGTAGACACCACATCCATCCATTCCGGTCTAAGGCCATTCATGAATGTCACCTTCTGTTCAATAACTTTCCTTTTGATCCCATGCTTTATCATCTTACTAAGGAGATGATTGAAGCGATCGAATGCTTGAATAAGCTTCTCTTCGGCCTTCTGCTTGAATCACCAAATTCTGAGAGCAACAGCGTTTGAATTAAATGCTCAAGATCTTCATCTGTAGAATACAATTCCTTCAGTCTGTCCCATATCTCTTTTGCCGTTGTGCATGAGCTTACCAACCGAAACGTGTCTGATTGTAAGACAAACCTAATCATTCTCAAGGCTTTGATGTTGCACTGAAACTTTTCCTTCTCATCTTGGGGAATGTCTTTCTCATCATTGATAAGTTGATTGTACTCCTTTTGAGTTTTAACAATTTTTGAAGTACTTGTGTGAGCGAATGGTCCCACAGTAATCGCCTCCCAGATCAAATATCCATTGTATTCTGAGCCAATCACGTAGTCTTCAAAGTGATGCGTCCAGACCTCATAATCTTGAGTATACAATATAGGAATCCTTGTCGTCGATCCTATGCTGTTGGAGATATTGATTGGGTTTGACTGAGAATCATCCGTGGACATGATGATGTTTGTTGTAAAACCTGCTTAAGATCAGACTTGTAAATAACGTTAGGGCAAGACTGAATATTTAAAGAACTACGTCAATAGCAGATGACAGCTCTATCAATATCAATCAAAGCGGAAAAACCCTAAGATCTTCTTCAACAGAAGAGATGTGTATGAATTACACAGTCTCCTGCTTTGATACCAATTGATGAGTTGAAAAACTCTTAGATCGATTAGATCTTTCAACAGGTTAAACAAAATAATCAAAACAAACACAATAAGCAAGATGTAGAATCAAATAATGCTTTATGATTCAAATGTAGTCACGCCTCCGCAAAGCTCGACAAAGAACTTCCGATGTAGAGGCGAGCTAGGGTTTGTAGTACAATACTTGGAATAATAATCAAAAGCGCTAACAATAAAGGCTGCATGCATGCACCTTAAATACTAAACCCTAATAAAATAATCACGGTTGGACAGGCCCAAATCGAATAACAAAACTGGGCTAAGGACCGAGCCCAAGACGCAACCGTACTAGACCCAACATTAACTATGGGCCCATTACATGTTCTTACTGTATATGTGTTATTGTTTGTGCATTGGTATTTTGGGGAAACTCACTAAGTTTTGGGCTTACAATTTTGTATTATGTTTCAGGTACCTCAGAGGATCGCGGGAAGGCGAAGGCGTGATCGTGCACCTCCTCGTGTTTGATTTTTTTATTTTGGGCAAACTCTGACAATATACATGTTTTGGAAAATTATTTTCTAAACAATGATGATTTTGGGTTGTTTAGAAAGTTTAAATTTTTCATGAATTTTATGGATGTTACAAGTGTTGGGTTTTGAGCATTCTAACACTCCTACGGTGTACATGCAACCCTATAAACCTTGGATCTATGATTTCTCTAAAATACATGCAAATAAGAATTTCCAAGGTTTACATCCTAACTAGCATGGCATGGGGAACTTGAATCATAAAATACTAGTAGAATGACATACCTTTTAGTGGTGGTTGATTGCTTGGAGTTTGAGAGCCTAACACCAATAGTGTGGATGCCTCAAATGGAAATCACAAATCACGGCAAACTTTGGAAAACTCTTGAGAGAATAATGTACACTCTTGAAATTGGCCACCACTCTTGTTCACACACAACTAGTGCCAAATCAAGTGCCAAAGACTCCTTTATATAGTGTGGAGGATTAGAGTTACAACCATGTAAACCCTAATACCCATGACTCTTCCTTTCCAAGGATCCATGGATTAAAAGCTCCATGGACTATCCATGGAATCCCATGCACGCCAAGCCCATTCCAAATGAGTATTAGCCCACACTTATATAAATACAAGAGCCCATATTTAATTAGTCACCTTTTTTATCACCAAATTAATTCTAAATTAATTTATGATCAAATAGTAATTAAATAATATGATTTCATATTAATATATTATAGCTTATAATATATTAACAAATCATAAACATACTATTCTCAAAAGATTATCCATACAAATTGTTCGGGTGAAGTGAAACCCAAATGGACCATGCGGGGTCGGGTCAAGTGCATCTCAAATATAGTTATGGACTTAGACACCTTATCCAACAACAAGTTGGTATCAGAGCCTTGGTTTGAGTGAATTGGAGGAACACTAGTGTGAATCCAATCACAAACTAAGGAAAAAGATTTTAAAAAATAATTTTTCAAAATAATCAAGGAGGATGTGATGTGTATGATCAGCCAGAGTCAGTAAGTCGACCCCAAAATATCATAATGTTATTTGATATTGTGATATGTTAGAACAACATGCTAGTCATAGGCTAGGGTTCTTTAGGAATTTTCATGATAGAATTGCCTGATTATATGATGACTAATAGCCTAGGGTTCTTATTCAATGGAATTGACATCATTACTGTAGTTGCTTAGTGTATGCATCATGGTTATGCATAACTAAGATTCTATAGCCTGAGAATGTTTGGTTTGGCCTTATTTCTTGTTCTTGTTTGATGAAGGGCTTAGGGTAGGATCAGATATTCGACTGTCTATAGGGTCCAATGTTATGTATGACCAGCATACACGAGTGTTGTAGGGTTGGTGGAAGTTTCATGGATGAGTTGTGTGGGGTCAGTCAGCCAATTATATAGCACAACAATTATGCTCCCACTAGCTTTGACATATACTCAGAAATCGACTTCTAGAAATCAATACTTTATTGACTTTCATCACCAAAGTTCAGACTTCTGATACGAGATGCTTTGACAAAACTTTATCTAAGCTTCTCAGACTCATACATCTTTCCTTAGATAGCTCACATGTGTGTCTAAACAATTATGAAGAGGGATGCTGTAATCATAATGTTTAGACCTTTTTGCCATTTCTCACAAGTCCATGTTAGTGTGCCGGTTAACCACACACGCTTCACTAACGACTTTGAGAATGCAAATATCACAATTGCTATCTACTTAAAATCTACTTAGTGAAAGCGTTTCCTCACCATCATTTTCATGAATCGGAAAGAAACCTTATGACACTTCGATTTTATGGTGTGTGTGTTCCTATCCATGTGAATTTGTCAAAACCATAATCACAAGACAAGGTTAGTGACAAACTCAAACTCATATGAATTGAACTTGTTCAATCTTGATTTCTTGCCTCTTGATAGCACAAGGGCCCACCATTGCTTCCAAGTTGTTATGCACACAATTGAGAACTCACAGAACTCACATACATAGTCAACTTTACCGGAATAGGCACAAAAATGAGAATTATGTCAACACGATAGGATACAAACCTCAAGTCGTGTGCTAGCGAAAAACAATAGATTTTATCCTTGATTAGTTCTTGAAACTTTCAAGACCTTTAAGACTCCCACTGTCCTCTTGACATATAACCATTCCTTGACAAACAAACAAATATTCAAGAGTTAGTGCGGATTCTTATCAAGATAAACATTCACACAATTGGTCTCAGTTGGTCTTTGTTTTATCCAAGACAGCACAACTTACCAATTTCAAATGTTCAAGAGTAGAAAACATTTTACTCTACATTTGATAAGTGTTTTAAACCTTTCTTTATGTCACTCAAGGTTACCATCTTGGAGTATAACTCCAATAATTGTTTTAGAATGGAGTATGATTCATCTTCTTGATTTTAACCATTCCAACAATTCATGAATCCTCTTCTTAGCCATACAAATGCACTAAGATGTCCTTAGAGAATCAAATTGTGATATGGTTCCATAATCATTAAGATGATCATAAAACATGATACTAAAGTACTCTCCCATCTTTTCAGATTTGAGAAACTTTTATCTTTCTGCCTAATTTGATTCTTCCCATTCGCCTTGCCATACATTGAAACTTTTCCAATGTTTCAGAATTGTACTTAAACTTGTAGGTACAACCATATTTACTAAACTTTAGTAAATCATGACGAATAGTCTTATCGATCTTTGTGGTGGACTCTGACCTGCACACACCCACTGTACCCGATCCTTTAGTATTTCACCTGACTCGCATATACATGTGGTCAGGAAATTAGTCTTAACTTTCCAAAAATGAAAATTCTCATTCATCATGCAATACAACCTGCATGATCCCAAGTTTCGGTCCAATTGAAACTTAGGTGATGAGAATCTTTCCTTATTTGGTAAATTTAGACACTACCACAGATGAAAGAATCAAATTCATTATTGCTAGAAACATACAAACATTAACTTTCCATAAATGCCATTGCAAGGGGATATAAAATAAAGTAAAACAAAATTTTTATTTATTTATAAAATGCGGAAAAAAGTTTTCCTTACAATGCAACTTTAAATGGAAACTATGCTATTACATATTTCCTAGCAATCTATCATAACTCCAAAGTAGTAGCTCAAGAATCCGATCTTCGAACCATACGATTGAAATCCATCTTCGCGATTAGATTCAACATACTCTTCTTTTAAGCTTCCTTCCCTTTGCTTGATCCTGCAAAACATTAAAATGTAACCCAGTCACATCATGTATTAAGAATCAACAATTAGGAACTTAACAGTGTTAGACAGTGGACTTACCTGAAGCAGAACCATACATTCTGACTAAAGATCTCAGGTAGTCAGGGCAGCTTCGATTCCAATGTCCCTTTCCTTGGCAATAGAAACACACAGGCTCATCTGAGCCAGCACATAGAGCAGTCTCAGAAATGGCCTTTCTCTTATGATCATCACTTTTGACCGTGGCCAATTCCTTCCCTTTAGGAGAAGGAATCATTTCTGGGATGTCCATGTCAGCTTGGGAGGCAGACCTTCTGATCAAAGTTGCTTGACCATTGCACCAAATCATTGCTGATTCAGCATCAATTAGCAAATAGGTAAGATCTATTAGGGTCATGTCGAGATCTGTCACATAGTAGTCTTTAACAAACTCACTATATGACTCAGGAAGTGACTGAAGAACCCAGTCAATAGCCAACTTTCTTGGGAACCCGGCACCCATCATCCTTAGCCTCTCAATGTGTGCCTTTATCTCCAAGAAATGCGCACACAATGGCTTTCCATCCTTGTGTTTACTATCCAATAGGACTTGAGTGAGTTTGAAATTTTCAAGTCTTCGAGCTTGTGAGTCGGGGAGAATAATTGGAGGAGGTGGAGGAAGTGAAGCATGATGTTGTGGGACATCATCTTCAAGAGGAAAGCTTGTTCCAAGATATTTGGGAAGATCATACTTGTCTGAACCAGACATCTACAATGGGAGAGATTCAAGTTAGCTGATTCAAAAAATCCTTAATATAACACCCAATATGAAATATTAAGGCTAGGACCCAACACAATATTTTATAACTTGGAAGAGGGATGCCGTAATCCAAGCTATAGAATATTTGAAGGTAGGTGAATGACGATTCACCAATTTCCACCATGAAAAACGAAATAAAATTAGGTTTTAATTGGTTTGAAACTCCTAGATCTTTTGAGATTCACTGAACTTTTCAATGGCATGTTTCAATCTCGATTGTGCCCTCTTAAATTTTGTGACTGGGATGCCGAGGATCACAAAACAAGGTGTGAATAACCATGCAAATTTACTTGGTGCCCTTAATATTATCACCTAATCAATGTGCCGGTTAACCACACGCGCTTCACCGATCTATGATAAACATTAAGTCACCCTTTGCCATCCTTACTAGTCCAAGTTAGTGTGCAAGTTAACCACACACGCTCCACCAACGACTTGGTAAGGTACAAAGTGTAAATTTCATGGGTTAGCACCAAATTCACATTTTCCTAATGTAACTAAGATTTGGGATTTATAAAGGTTTAGTTACTTTATATTCATCATTATACTTTTAATGAGAATTATAGTCCTTGTCCTACCCGTTCGGCTAACGACCCTCCACCAGTCAAGGAAGCAGTAGGTGAGAGTGGACACCCATTAAGCTGCCATTTTATAGGCAACAACCTTATACCCCCCTTATAGACCGACTTCGTGAATGAGGCCTACTAACAGTAAGATTGACTTGCTCTTATACATATATATATATATATATATATATATATATATATATATATATATATATATATATATAATTAACTTATAATACTATAAAGTATAAGGGTTGAATTTTAATTTTTAAAACTCTAAGGGTTAGAACTAAAGTGTGTGTGAGAATTTACAAATTCCAAAACTTGATGGCAAGTTTTGAACAATTCAAAAACTTTTGGATTTTTCATAACTTATGAGTTTTAATTAAGGTTTTAAAAAAAACTTTTAATGAAGAGACTCTTGGACATCCATAACTTGAGGACAAGTTATGGAGTCCATAAAACTATTTATGATGAAAAGACTCTTCAACTTGTGTAACATATGGTTTTTAATGGACTTTAAAAGACAAAACTTTTGGTAATCCATAACTTGAGGACAAATTATGGATTCCATTAAAACACATCAAGATCAAGAATTAACTAACAAACAACTTACAAATAATTCCTATGATCTAACAAAACTCATAAGTTCATGAACATCCATATCAACAATTTTAAGAATCATATGAACACATACAAAACTTGAAATTTTGATAATAGGCTTAGAAATTGGATTATCATAATCATTACAACATCAAATACAGGTTATATAAGTCCATAACAGTTTAGTGTAATGATTCTAGTCCAATTCCAACTTAAAAACTCGAAAAACGACACTCTGGGCCTCCTACTCGTCGAGTGCATGAACCTACTCGACGAGTACGATGAAGATATGCTTGGACTCATCGAGTCCCCCCATGGAATCGGCGAGTCCACTGTCCAGACAGCAAGATTTTTCGATTTTTCAATAGTTTGCATCAAGTATTCAAGAAAACAAGCCTAGGCTCTGATACCACTGTTGGGTTTTAAGCATTCTAACACTCCTATGGTGTACATGCAACCCTATAAACCTTGGATATATGTTTTCTCTAAAATACATGCAAATAAGAATTTCCAAGGTTTACATCCTAACTAGCATGGCATAGGGAACTTGAATCATAAAAGACTAGTAGAATGACATACCTTTTAGTGGTGGTTGATTGCTTGGAGTTTGAGAGCCTAACACCAATAGTGTGGATGCCTCAAATGGAAATCACAAATCACCACAAACTTTGGAAAACTCTTGAGAGAATAATGCACACTCTTGAAATTGGCCACCACTCTTGTTCACACACAACTAGTGCTAAATCAAGTGCCAAAGACTCCTTTATATAGTGTGGAGGATTAGGGTTGCATCCATGTACACCCTAATACCCATGACTCTTCCTTTCCAATGATCCATGGGTTAAAAGCTCCATGGACTATCCATGGACTCCCATGCATGCCAAGCCCATTCCAAATGAGTATTAGCTCACACTTATATAAATACAAGAGCCCATATTTAATTAGTCACCTTTTTGATCACCAAATTAATTCTAAATTAATTTATGATCAAATACTAATTAAATAATATGATTTCATATTAATATATTATAGCTTATAATATATTAACAAATCATAAACATACTATTCTCAAAAGATTATTCATACAAATTGTTCGGGTGAAGTGCAACCCAAATGGACCATGTGGGGTCGGGTCAAGTGCATCTCAAATATAGTTATGGACTTAGACACCTTATCCAACAACAAGTTGGTATCAGAGCCTTGGTTTGAGTGAATTGGAGGAACACTCATGTGAATCCAGTCACAAACTAAGGAAAAAAAAATTTAAAAATAATTTTTCAAAATGATCAAGGAGGATGTGATGTGTACGATCAGCCAGAGTCAGTAAGTGGACCCCAAAATATCATAATGTTATTTGATATTTTGATATGTTAGAACAACATGCTAGTGATAGGCTAGGGATCTTTAGGAATTTTCATGATAGAATTTCCTGATTATATGATGACTAATAGCCTAGGGTTCTTATTCAATGGAATTGACATCATTACTATAGTTTCTTAGTGTATGCATCATGGTTATGCATAAATAAGATTCTATAGCCTGAGAATGTTTGGTTTGGCCTTATTTATTGTTCTTGTTTGATGAAGGGCTTAGGGTAGGATAAGATATTCAACTGTCTATATGGTCCAATGTTATGTATGACTAGCATACACGAGTGTTGTAGGGTTGGTGGAAGTTTCATGGATGAGTTGTGTGGGGTCAGTCGGCCAATTTCGAGATGCTTAGCCTTTCCACTAGGAAGTGGGGATTGAGTGTATGATTATGCTAGTGTGTATTTTTAGGGTGTTGTGATGACCCTTTGAGACAAATACGGGTAGGTGTGGAAGGTAGTATGGGCCTGAACTATTGAAAGCACAGGACTCGTATGTGTAACAGGGAAGTCACAACCCCTAGGGATTTGTTGGGAGTTGGTTCCCCTGACATGATATGCGTATTATCTGATATCCTCCTGGTTTATTTTTAGTATGGCGACTACGCGACAATTTGAGGCTGGGTCCGAATCGGGATCGGGAGCTGGCAGTCAGGGTGGGTCAGCTGCGTTGGATGACAGGATCAGGGAGATACTACAGGAGGAGGTTGTTGCTCACTTCCGAGCTCAGTTGCTAGAGATGTTTGGGTCTATTCAGACCGCCATGATTGAGTACTTTAATGAGCATTATGTTGCTTTGTCTGAGGCTGTTGCTACTGCAGCCATCGCAGGCGTTCGGCTGCAGGGGTTGGATCGGGTCGAATTTTCCAGTATCGGGACTTCGACAATACGAAGCCCCTGACTTTCAATGGGGTGCAGGATCCGATCATATCCATGAGGTGGCTATCTGATGTTGAGGGATGTTTCTTCACTTGTTCTTGCCCAGCTGACCAGAAGGTCAGGTGCGCTCTGAACCTTCTGAGGACGGGAGCGAAGGATTGGTGGATGCTTGGTACTAGTTCATTTTATGCTGAGCAGAAAGCTGTTGTGTCTTGGGAGCATTTCTTGGAGATGTTCCGCTCTAGATATGTGCCACTGGTGGAGTGTGAGAGGTTGGCCCAGGAGTACCAGGATTTGAGGCAGGGGACGGAGACGGTGACGGAGATCACCAATATGTCCACATATAGGGCTATGTTTTGTCCTGAGTTTGGTGCGTCTGAGCAAGCTCAGATGAACCGTTACTTGAGCATGCTCAAGATAGAGATCAGACAGTTTGTTTCCACCCAACACTATGGTTCTTTGTTGGAGATGCAGGAGGTCGCCAGGTGGCGTGGGATTGAGATTGATTTGAAGATGAGGGAGCAGAGACTGGCCCCGGAGCAGTCGCAGCCTACGCCAAAGCGGTTTAAGGTCGCTGATGTCAGATTTGGGGGTCGGAAGGGGCCTCATTTGTGGGAAGTGAGGCAAGGTTCATGAGGGTGCTTGCCGATCATCTTCTGGGTACCACAATTTTGGTCGGCAGGGTCATATGGCGAGGGATTTCCGCCAACAAGCTCCAACACTTAGTTATAGGATTTGTTATCATTGCGACCAGGTTGGCCATGTGAAGGCCAACTATCCCTCGTTTGCTGCTAGGCCCGCACAGGCTCCAACACTGGCTACTTTGAGGATCACTAATGGGAGTCAGGGCAGGGTGGAGCCCCCGAGGGCTCAAGGTCGCGCTTTCCAGCTCACTGCCGAGGAGGCCAGAGTAGCTCCAGATGTTGTGACTGGTATGTTTCTATCCATTATTCTATTGATTATGCTTTATGTTATGCTTATCTTTGTGCCTCTGTTAGGTACGTTCCTAGTGAACTATTTTCCTGCCCTAGTGTTGTTTGAATCGGGTGCAAGCCAGTCCTTTGTGTCTCAATCGTTCAGTAAAAAGTTTGATATACCTATTGGGGAGTTAGAGTGTCCGTTGCGACTTTCTATCACCAATGAACACGGGGTTTCTACATCGTCAGTATATCATGGTTGTGGTCTGGAGATCTTTAAGGTGCCTTATCCGATCGATCTGATCCCTATCCCCACGGGGTATATTTGCGTGATTGTGGGTATGGATTGGCTGAGCCGATTCGATACGATGATTGATTGTGAGGTCCAGCGTGTGGTAGTTCGAACCCCAAGTGGGGGAGAACTGGTTATCTATGGAGAGGGCACCAGGATAGGTTCATAGTTTTGTTCTGCAACCAGGGCTTGGCAGTATATTCAACATGGGTGTGTGGGTTAGTTGGATTATGTGGTGGATATGCGTGTTGGGGATTAGATTTCAGTTTCATAGGTATCGATTGTCAGAGAGTTTACTGATGTGTTTCCGGAGGAGTTACCCAGTGTACCTCCTGAGAGGCAAATCGAGTTCAGGATGGACCTTGTGCCAGGTGCGGCCCTGATTGCCAAGGCGTCGTACCTCTTGGCACCGGCTGAGATGCAAGAGTTGTCATCTCAGCTGTAGGAGCTGTTAGGCAAGCAACTTATCAGACCTAGCAGTTCTCCCTGGGGAGCGCCAATTTTTTTTGTCAAGAAGAAGGATGGTTCACACCGGATGTGCATTAATTACTGGGAGTTGAACAAGTTAATGGTGAAGAACCGTTATCCCCTTCCGTGGATTGATGACCTCTTTTATTTGTTGCAGGGTGCATCTTGGTTCTCCAAGATAGATCTGAGGTTTGGGTATCATCAGTTCAGGGTGAGAGAGATGACGTGGAGAAGACCGTGTTTCAAACTCGTTATAAGCATTACGAGTTCGTGGTGATGCCATTTGGGCTCACCAATGCGCCTGCAGTATTCATGGATTTGATGAATCGAGTATGCAGGCCGATGCTCAATCGTTCTGTTATTATGTTCGTTGATGATATCTTGGTGTATTCCAAGACGAGAGAGCAGCATGAGGAGCATCTTCATGAGCTTTTGGGGGTTTTTAGGCGAGAACAACTTTATGCTAAGTTCTCGAAGTGCGAGTTTTGGTTACGAGAGGTTTAGTTCCTTGGACACCTCGTTAACCAGGATGTGATATTGGTCGATCCGGAAAGATCGAGGCCGTGATGCAGTGGGAGGTTTTGAAATCTCCCTCGGATATCAGGAGTTTCTTGGGTTTGGCGAGGTACTATGGGAGATTCATTCAGGATTTCTCCAAGATTGCAGTACCTCTCGCTCGTCTGACGAGGAAGGGGGTGGATTTTTGATGGGGCCCTGAGCAGCAATCGACATTTGAGACCCTTCAGCAGAGATTATGCGAGTCCCCAGTCTTGACCCTCCCAGAGGGAATTGAAGATTTTGTGGTATTCTGTGATGCATCCATTACTGGTTTGGGGGCGGTCCCCATGTAGATAGGACGGGTGATAGCTTATGCTTCGCGACAGCTGAAGCCGCACGCGACGCGATATCCCACACATGATCTAGAGTTAGGGGTAGTGGTTTTTGTTCTCAAGATTTGGAGGCAATATCTTTATGGGGTTCGTTGTACTATCTACACGGATCACAAGAGTCTAAGGCATATTATGGATCAGCCGAACCTGAACATGATGCAGCGCAGGTGGCTGGACGTAGTCAAGGATTATGACTATGAGATCTTTTACCATCCGGGTAAAGCGAACGTGGTGGCGGATGCCTTGTGTAACGATGTAACGTCCCGAAAATATCAACTAAAAATTTCATTTTTAAATTAGGTTAATACATAAAAACATCGTTATAAAACATTCATAATATTAATTTATGTCTGAAAACCGGTAACATCATAGTAAAATATTCAGAGTACATCCCAGAAATCCATAGTGCGGAAACAAGAGTGTATGTGATATGCCGCTACCGCGCCAGCTCCTTTTCCCTAGTTGAAGAGATACCTGAAAACAAAACTATAAAACGTAAGCACGAAGCTTAGTGAGTTCCCCCATAATGCCACATACCATGCAATCATATAATGAACAGCTAAGAGATATGGGCCTCGCCCACACCCATAGAGATACGGGCCTCGCCCACACTCTACTAACTAGGAGATACGGGCCTCGCCCACACTCTACTTTTTGAGAGATACGGGCCTCGCCCACACTCCGCTGCTAATCCATAACATACAAGTATCACACAGACAACAAGTATAAGCAATTCTATCATACTGGCATATATCACAATCAAACTCAGCTATGAGATACGGGCTCCGCCCACACTCCGATACTAACATATCTTCTATACGGGCCGGCCTTGGTGCCTTAGACCCGTCCCTACTGGAAGGAAACTCACCTCGAGAGTAGCTGCCGAAAACCTGCTCAGACTACGCCTGGCTGCCGCACCGGTAATCCCTCCGGCTATAAATCCGTAAACATGGATTAGGTACTCATAAATACCCCTAAGTTCAAATGACCGGTCAAAGTCAACTCCTTGGTCAAAGTCAACCTTCTGATTGACTGGACTCGCCGAGTCCATATGGCGACTCGCTGAGTCCTTCTATGTCTAGCCCGACTCTGACTCATCGGGTCCCTGTTCCCACTCACTGAGTCAGCCTGACTCGCTAGACGGGGACAACTAACAAACCCGCGACTGGACTCGCCGAGTCCAAGGGGGTGACTCGCCGAGTCCAAGGGGGTGACTCGCCGAGTCCGACGAACAGATCTCGCAAATCGCTCCAATCTTCCATCAGAACATCAACCTTGGAGATTTGGAGATTCTGGGACTATAGCTACACGTTAAATTGCTAATTCCACGTGCGACTACGGAGGGTTGGACCTCCTACACTTAAACCCTTCTTATCCTAGTGACTGATCATATGACTCGCCGAGTTGGAAGAACAACTCGTCGAGTTCAAGGCTATATTCAAAGGACTCACCGAGTTTGAAGAACGACTCGCCGAGTACCAGGAAATCTTCATAGGACTCGCCGAGTTGTTTATCCAACTCGCCGAGTCTAAGGCCATCTTCATGGAACTCGCCGAGTGCACTTTGGCACTCGCCGAGTACCCTTCGACTCTTCACCCATTCTGGCCAAAACTGAGACATGCAATGGTTCCAACCCATAAATCTAAGATCCTAGGGTATAAACACACGGAGTTTGGGAGGTTTAAGGTCTTGAAATCCACATATAAGGGACAAAAAGGGAATCTATTATACTAAAGATTAAGAAGGAGCTTTCTTACCTGGTTAGGAGCTTCTCCCAGGGTAGATTTCGGATCTACCACACTTCCTTGCACCCTCCAACTTCCTCCTTCTTCTCTTAAGCTTCAAGCTTCCTTCACCCAGCCAAAATCACTCACAAGGATCAAAATGGGCTAGGGTTTCGCTCTACAGTTCTTTTGGAAGAGGATGGGACGAAATGGGTGTTTTAGAATGGGTAACATGGGGTGAAATGTCTGAAAATAGAGCTTCATCCAGACAGGTGGACTCGCCGAGTCCATGCATCGACTCGCCGAGTTCACCGCTCAAACCCCGTGTCCACCCTGCTGCTACTCGGCGAGTCGGGACGCAGACTCGCCGAGTTCGTGGCAAAATTAAAATAGAAACTTAAATAAAATCATACCATGAACCCGGTGTTACAAATCTCCCCCACTTATTTTAGACTTCGTCCTCGAAGTCTGCCGCTCCCTTCCGGAACAGTTCCGGATAATGCTCCATCATCTCATCCGCGGGCTCCCAAGTCCATTCCGAGCCCTTCCGATGCTGCCATTGCACCTTCACCAGCTCCACCCTTTTGTTCCTCAGTTCCTTCGACTTCCGGTCTAGGATAGCCACAGGCCGCTCGATATAATTCAGGCTGTCATCAACCTGGATGTCCTCCAAAGGTACCACTGCTGAATCGTCCACCATGCACTTCCGCAGCTGGGAGACGTGGAAAGTGCTGTGGATCTGACTGAGTTCGGCTGGCAGGTCCAGCTGATATGCTACCTTGCCCACTCGGGCTGCAACCCTAAACGGTCCAATATACCTGGGACCCAACTTGCCTCGTTTCCTGAATCGGATGACGCCCTTCCACGGTGACACTTTCAGGGGAACCATATCCCCGACCTGGAACTCCAGGTCTGATCGGCGCCTATCGGCATAACTCTTCTGCCGACTCTGAGCAGTCTGAAGCCTGCTCCGGACCTGCTGAATCTTCTCTGTCGTCTTGAGCACTACTTCGGTGCTCCCCATGACTCTCTGTCCAACCTCGCCCCAACATATCGGGGTCCTGCACTTCCTCCCGTACAACATCTCGAAGGGAGGACAATCAATACTCGCGTGATAGCTGTTATTGTATGAAAACTCGGCTAAAGGAAGATAGGTATCCCAGCTACCACCGAAGTCTAAAACACACGCCCGCAGCATGTCCTCCAGAGTCTGGATGGTCCGCTCGCTCTGGCCATCCGTCTGCGGGTGAAAGGCTGTACTAAAATGCCGACGAGTACCCAGCTCGTCATGAAACTTCTTCCAGAACCTGGAAGTGAACCGCACATCCCTATCCGAAATCACTGAAACTGGCACCCCGTGCCGTGCCACCACCTCTCTGATGTAGATATCGGCCAATTTCTCGGCCGAGATGCTCTCCTGAATCGGGATAAAGTGGGCGCTCTTGGTCAATCGATCGACGATGACCCATATCGAATCCACTCCCCGTGCGGTCCTGGGAAGCTTGGTGATGAAATCCATCGTGATGTCTTCCCATTTCCACAGCGGGATATCCAACGGCTGCATCTTGCCGTGTGGTCTCTGGTGTTCGGCCTTGACCTTCCTGCAGGTCAGGCACCGCTCAACGTACCATGCTACATCCCGCTTCATGCAGGGCCACCAATAGTCCAGAAGAAGATCCCTATACATCTTCGTTGCCCCTGGATGAATGGAGAATCGGGATTTGTGCGCCTCCTCCATCAGAACCTGGCGCACGCCTCCGAGGTATGGAACCCACACCCTGCGGTGTAATGTTAATAATCCCCTACTGTCATGGTCGAAGGAGGAAACCTGTCCCACAATCCGCTCACTCTTCCGATGTTCCTCCTTTATAGCCTCCTGCTGAGCCTCCCGGATCCGCTCCAAAAGCGGAGTCACCACTGTCATCCGCATGCAAATATCCCTGATCGGCGCCGCCTTGCGGCTAAGCGCATCGGCCACCACGTTGGCCTTTCCCGGGTGATAAAGGATTTCACAATCTTAATCCTTTACCACATCAAGCCACCGACGCTGCCTCATATTCAGATTTGGCTGGTCCATGAGGTACCTCAAACTCTTGTGGTCCGTGTAAATCGTACAGCGAACCCCATAGAGGTAATGATGCCAAATCTTGAGGGCGAACACAACAACCCCCAACTCCAAATCATGCGTCGGGTAGTTCGCCTCGTGAGGCTTCAGCTGCCTCGACGTGTAGGCGATGACATGTCCTCTCTGCATCAATACCGCGCCCAAACCTGAGATGGACGCATCGCAGTATACAACAAAATCCTCCATACTCTCTGGCAAGGCTAAGATTGGCGCCTCGCACAATCTCTGTCTCAGTGTCTCGAATACTGCCTGCTGCTCAGGCCCCCAACGAAAGACCACAGCCTTCCTCGTTAACCTGGTCAGGGGTAATGCTATCTTGGAGAAATCCTGAATGAATCTCCGATAGTAGCCAGCTAATCCTAGGAAACTCCGAATCTCAGATGGAGATTTCGGAACCTCCCATCTCATCACGGCCTCCACCTTGGCCGGATCCACCGAAATCCCGTTCTGGTTGACAAGGTGCCCAAGAAACTGCACCTCGCGCAACCAGAACTCACACTTGGAGAACTTAGCATACAAGTTCTCTTTTCTCAAGGTCTCCAAAACCTCCCGCAAATGCTCCTCATGCTGCTCTCGCGTCTTGGAGTAAACCAAGATATCATCAATAAATACTATCACCGACCGGTCTAACATCGGTCTACACACGCGGTTCATGAGGTCCATGAACGCGGCAGGAGCATTGGCGAGCCCGAAAGGCATCACCATGAACTCATAGTGGCCATAACGTGTCCGAAATGCCGTCTTCTGCACATCCTCCTCTCTGACCCTCACCTGGTGATACCCTGAACGCAAATCTATCTTGGAGAACCAAGATGCTCCCTGAAGCTGGTCAAAGAGATCGTCAATCCTCGGGAGTGGATAACGGTTCTTCACCGTTACCTTATTCAACTCCCTATAATTGATACACATCCGATGCGACCCGTCCTTCTTCTTCACAAACAGAATCGGGGCTCCCCAGGGTGAACTGCTCGGTCTAATGAAACCCTTGTCTAACAGCTCCTGAAGCTGTGTAGACAACTCCTGCATCTCAGGAGGAGCCAACCGATACGGTGCCTTGGCTATCGGAGCCGCACCAGGGACTAGGTCGATCCTGAACTCCACCTGTCGCTCTGGAGGTATCCCAGGCAGCTCCTCGGGGAATACATCCGCGAACTCTCGTACTACGGGCACATCGCCCACCGTCGCCTTACCCGCCTCCCGGGTGTCCATGACATATGCGACATATCCTGCACAACCCTGCTGAAGGTAACGCCTTGCCCTCGCTGCCGAACAGAAGGCTGGCCCTCGCTGTGATCTCTCACCCTGAATTACTAACTCTCCCCCACTTGGGGCTCTGACTCGTACTAACCGTTGCGCGCAATCTATCACTGCCCCATTGGAACTCAGCCAATCCATACCAATAATGACCTTATTTCCCCGCAATGGAATGGGAACTAGGTCAACCAAATACCCCTCTTCGAACAACCTCAATACACAATCTCGGAAGACCTCTGATGCTCGCACCGACCGGTCGTCCGCAATCTCGACCTTTAAAGGGCAATCCAACATGCCCGAGGACTCAGGAAACTTCTTGCTAAATGCAAGAGAAACAAAGGATCGGGTAGCCCCCGAATCAAACAACACCTAGACTGGAATACCGTTCACATGGAACGATCCTAAACGTATATACACAGAGCACATATCAATATCATAAATCTCATATAAATAGGTCAGAGGGAAAGAATCATACCCGTCACCACATCGGGTGCAGCGCGCGCCTCCTCGGCTGTCAGCTGAAATGCCCGGCTCCTCACCACCGGAGCCTCTGCCTTGCCCTGCCGGCCATCTGTAATCCGCAGGGTCGCTGGAACTGGCGCCTGTACTGGCGCTGCTGCTGTCAACTGGGGGCAGTTTGGCCCTCTTGTGGCCCCTCTGGTTGCAGTGGAAACACAGCAACTCAGATGTCTGAATAACCGGGGCAGGGCAGTACAATCCCTGCTGAAGTGTCCCGTCTTGCCGCACCTGTAGCAGCCTGTCGATCCTGATCTACACGCTCCCTCGTGCGACCTGCCGCACTTCCTGCAGCGGCCCGGTCCTGAATGGCCTTTCGGCCTACCATCTGATCCCTTGGGCTTCTTTCCCGAAGCCCCTATCGTCTGTCCCTCCTCTGCCTTCCTCTTCCGGATGTGCTCCAGATCTATCTCCCTCTCCCTCGCCCTAGCAATCATAGAATCCAGGGTAGGGCAAGTAGAAAAACTGACATGCTCCCGAATGTCGGCTCGCAGCATGTCATGGTAGCGGGTCCTCCTCATATCCTCATCACCTGCATACTGGGGCACCAGTAACGCCCTCTCCCGGAACTTGGCAGTGATCTCCGCCACTGACTCTGTCGTCTGCCTCATATCCAAGAACTCCCGTGCCAACTGCTGGAGCTCCACCGTAGGCGCGAATTCCGCCCTGAATCGTGTCACAAAGTCCGGCCATGTCATAGCCTCAATGGCCGCGGCTCCCAAAGAGTCACAAACCGACTCCCACCAATCTCTAGCCCTGTCACGTAGACACCCTGCTGCAAATCGTACCTTCGACCCCTCGGGGCAGAAGCTGATCAGCTGTGCAGACTCAAGGTCTGCAATCCATCGTCTGGCAGCAATGGGGTCCTTCGCCCCATGGAAATCTGATGCACCACTGCCCCTGAAGTCCTTAAAGGACAGTGTGCGTGGTCCTGACTGGCTAGCCGCCATATCACTCCTGAACGCCCTGAGACGATCCTCCATCAACTCTACAATACCCTCCTTGATCGACCCGAAAATGATGGGAGTCGACTCAAGGATGCCCCTGGTAATCTCTGACGCAATGAACTCGCGTAGACCCTCATCAACTGGTTCGGACCCTGAACCCGAACCCGATCCCGATCCTGAGCCTCTCGCTCCCTGTCGTGTGGTCACCATACTGAAAAACATAGCATAACCACCATCAAACGATATTCCACTAACGAGGGTCACATACATACCACTAGTCCCCGGTCTCGCCTCAGCCCTTTTTGAATCGAGTACGGATCCTCCGCTTTCAGTAGTACGGGCCTATACTACCTTCCACGTCTATCCGTACTTTCCTCAAGAATTGCCTTAACTCAACCAAGTCCTTTCTACTAATACTGCGGTTCTCGTGCTACTCTCGCCCTAGGCTTACCCTAAGTAATCGCCATCCCACTCTCTGCCATCAGCTGCACAAGAAGTCCCTGCTTTCTTTCCCTAACTAGCTTGCGGATACTATTACATATTACTCAGACTAGATAATTATTCGAATGAGAGGTCCTACCCTACAACGGTTGGACTCAAACAAGAGCTGCGAAATAGAGCTAGACCCAACCTTCTGAAATTATTTAATCCTTGCAATATGTAACTTAGCATATTCGTTCACTAGTTAGTGAAAGACGACTAGAACTCCTAATAGCACAAAGCAAGCAGCATTCGGGCATTGAGTACACATAATCAAGTATATACTACTCTGGCTATCATACTCACTGATCTGTACTAGCATGCAATTCTCAAAAATCCGAAACACATAAAGCAGGCACATAAGGCATCATTCCTAGATCCTTAGTCCTATTCTAGCATGCTGTTCTACTGAAACTGAATTGATAATCATAACGTAAACTTGTATGGGCACTTTGGGGAAAACTTACTTGAGCTCGGCCGGTCGCGCACATCACACACCTTTTTCTTTTTAGAAACCCCTTTTACTTAGTCTTTAGAAAATCATTTCTTTATAAAAATCTTTTAATCCCTCGATTTGAGTCCAGACACCCCCGAAGGTGTGTCCGAATCCCTCAAACCAGGGCTCTGATACCAACTTGTAACGTCCCGAAAATATCAACTAAAAGTTTCATTTTTAAATTAGGTTAATACATAAAAACATCGTTATAAAACATTCATAATATTAATTTATGTCTGAAAACCGGTAACATCATAGTAAAATATTCAGAGTACATCCCAGAAATCCATAGTGCGGAAACAAGAGTGTATGTGATATGCCGCTACCGCGCCAGCTCCTTTTCCCTAGTTGAAGAGATACCTGAAAACAAAACTATAAAACGTAAGCACGAAGCTTAGTGAGTTCCCCCATAATGCCACATACCATGCAATCATATAATGAACAGCTAAGAGATACGGGCCTCGCCCACACCCATAGAGATACGGGCCTCGCCCACACTCTACTAACTAGGAGATACGGGCCTCGCCCACACTCTACTTTTTGAGAGATACGGGCCTCGCCCACGCTCTGCTAACCATGGAGATACGGGCCTCGCCCACACTCCGCTGCTAATCCATAACATACAAGTATCACACAGACAACAAGTATAAGCAATTCTATCATACTGGCATATATCACAATCAAACTCAGCTATGAAATACGGGCTCCGCCCACACTCCGATACTAACATATCTTCTATACGGGCCGGCCTTGGTGCCTTAGACCCGTCCCTACTGGAAGGAAACTCACCTCGAGAGTAGCTGCCGAAAACCTGCTCAGACTACGCCTGGCTGCCGCACCGGTAATCCCTCCGGCTATAAATCCGTAAACATGGATTAGGTACTCATAAATACCCCTAAGTTCAAATGACCGGTCAAAGTCAACTCCTTGGTCAAAGTCAACCTTCTGATTGACTGGACTCGCCGAGTCCATATGGCGACTCGCTGAGTCCTTCTATGTCTAGCCCGACTCTGACTCATCGGGTCCCTGTTCCCACTCACTGAGTCAGCCTGACTCGCTAGACGGGGACAACTAACAAACCCGCGACTGGACTCGCCGAGTCCAAGGGGGTGACTCGCCGAGTCCGACGAACAGATCTCGTAAATCGCTCCAATCTTCCATCAGAACATCAACCTTGGAGATTTGGAGATTCTGGGACTATAGCTACACGTTAAATTGCTAATTCCACGTGCGACTACGGAGGGTTGGACCTCCTACACTTAAACCCTTCTTATCCTAGTGACTGATCAACTCGTCGAGTTCAAGGCTATATTCAAGGGACTCGCCGAGTTTGAAGAACGACTCGCCGAGTACCAGGCAATCTTCATAGGACTCGCCGAGTTGTTTATCCAACTCGTCGAGTCTAAGGCCATCTTCATGGAACTCGCCGAGTGCACTTTGGCACTCGCCGAGTACCCTTCGACTCTTCACCCATTCTGGCCAAAACTGAGACATGCAATGGTTCCAACCCATAAATCTAAGCTCCTAGGGTATAAACACACGGAGTTTGGGAGGTTTAAGGTCTTGAAATCCACATATAAGGGACAAAAAGGGAATCTATTATACTAAAGATTAAGAAGGAGCTTTCTTACCTGGTTAGGAGCTTCTCCCAGGGTAGATTTCGGATCTACCACACTTCCTTGCACCCTCCAACTTCCTCCTTCTTCTCTTAAGCTTCAAGCTTCCTTCACCCAGCCAAAATCACTCACAAGGATCAAAATGGGCTAGGGTTTCGCTCTACAGTTCTTTTGGAAGAGGATGGGACGAAATGGGTGTTTTAGAATGGGTAACATGGGGTGAAATGTCTGAAAATAGAGCTTCATCCAGACAGGTGGACTCGCCGAGTCCATGCATCGACTCGCCGAGTTCACCGCTCAAACCCCGTGTCCACCCTGCTGCTACTCGGCGAGTCGGGACGCAGACTCGCCGAGTTCGTGGCAAAATTAAAATAGAAACTTAAATAAAATCATACCATGAACCCGGTGTTACAAACGACGTAACTTTTCAAACAAATTTTTCGATATAAAATCACATAATTCTCATAACCCATTTCACAAAATCCCCTTTATTTTATTTACAAAACGCAACTCCATAATTGTTTGATTAATAATCCAGGATCCTCCAAAAACATAACTCTTTCTCTGGTGTGTACAATCGAACCGGCGCCCTCCCGCGATCCTGAGAAGAACCTGAATACATATCACATAACACTGTAAGCACAAAGCTTAGTGAGTTCCCCAAAATACCACATTCAACACATTAGCCACTCGAGGCTATAACTCTATAAGACCCTCCGGTCAATGTGTCTCTGTGGGACCCTCCAGTCCCACAACTCTGATGGACCCTCCGGTCCTAACTCTGTGGACCCTCCGGTTCTAACTCTGTAAGCTCTGAGTAATACACAACATAAATCACAAAGAAATAATGCAGGATATCACAATACACAGATAAGCACATAAGACATCTCAGTCACACACAAATACCACTCATGGTAAAGTATAGTAAGAAGACTCACCTCGAGGCACGCAAGCAATTATCCCTGTACTCGAATCTCGAACTAGCCACCGCCTAACACATATGTTAAATATTCTCTAATTAATACTCGATTCTCAAATCTAAGTAAACCAAAGGTTACTCTTTCTCTCTCTAACTCCGGAAGCGGGTAAAAGACCATTTTACCCTTCAATGGTCTCCATTACTCAGGTTTGACCAACTAGAAGTCAAAATCGAGTCAACAGTCCTTGTTTGACCCGACTCGTCGAGTGCACTCATGCAACTCGTCGAGTCCCCTCTTTTCCTCAGATGTCTCAAGGAAGTCCAGCTCAGCTCGTCGAGTTGACCCCCAACTCGCCGAGTTATCGCATGATCAAACTCATCGGGACAAACCCTAACCGACTCGTCGAGTCAGTTCATGGACTCGGCGAGTCTCTTCAGTCTGTTTTCTCATTCAGACGCTTTAAGGCAGATCTACTACCCTAAACTCTAGATCTAGCCTCCCAAGGCTCGACTGTCACGTAAAGCTTCGATCTTTATGTTCATGCATGACATACTTGCTCCATAATGCCAATACAAGTTCTAACAAAGGTTATATGCTCAAGGTCTTGTCTCTAACTCAATAAAGTTCGGGTCTTTGGGCTCACAAAGCCTCCTACAACTCAGATTTGAGGTTTCAACCTCAATCATGTTCAAAGATCACAATGACACCAAAAAGAATGGGAGAAACCCTAGAAACTCCCTAAACCAAAATCTTCATAAGGAAATGACCAAGTTAGCATCTTTTTACCTCCAACTGAAGCAAAACTCTGAAAAACCTCTAGTTCCAAAGCCTCCTCTTGAACCAAGCTTTGATGCTCTCCACTTCTCCTTCAACAATGCACTAAAATCCACAAGATTAGCCTCTTTCTCACTCTCTAGCTCAAATGTACGATTAGGGTTTCTCTCAAGGAAGTAGGGTGACTGGTGAGGCGCAAATGGGGCTATAAGTTCCATTATATAGGCCCCAACCCCGGGAAATTAGGGTTTCTCTGCTCAGCACCTACTCGGCGAGTCGGCTCTCTGACTCGTCGAGTCCATTCATTAATCCCATGTGGACACTCGACTCTACTCGATGAGGTTGACTCACAACTCGCTGAGTCACTCCATAAATCTCAAGATTAATCACACAATAATATACCTGAAAGTCCAGATGTTACACCTTGAGCCACAAGTCGGCTGGGTCTTCAGATAGGGTATCGTGTAAGAGGATATCAGGGGATTCCCCTCTTTTGGGATTGATTATGGAGGCTCATGCCGAGGGTGTTTGGGAAGAGAATTGGAAGAAAGAGAGGATCAGGGGTGAGATTGCCTGATTTGTTCCAGATAGTCGAGGGTTGTTGACCCGATTTGGTCGGGTCTGGGTTCCAATGTCTGGTGAGGTTAGAAAGATTGTATTGGAGGAGGCTCATAAGTCTTGTTTTTCTATCAATCCGGGGGCCACCAAGATGTACCGGGATCTGACATTGAGCTATTGGTGGTCGTGTATGAAGAGGGAGATAGCATGTTATGTGGAGAGATGCATGACCTGCAGGATGGTCAAGCATGAGCATCAGAGGCCGCATGGAAAGTTGCAACCTTTGGAGGTTCCCATGTGGAAATGGGAGAAAATTTCGATGGTCTTCATCACCAAGTTGCCGAAGACGGCAAAGGGGTTTGATACTATATGGGTCATCGTGGATCGACTGACTAAGAGTGTCCACTTTCTAGCGGTTCGGGAGAGTTCTTCGGCCGAGAAGTTGGCCAATGTGTATGTTCGCGAGATTGTTGCTCGCCATGGGGTTCTTGTCTCCATTGTTTTAGACCGTGATGTTCGGTTCACCTCCCCTTTTTGGTAGAAGTTCCATGAGGAACTGGGCATGAGGTTGCACTTCAGCACTGCTTATCATTCGCAGACCAACGACTAGAGTGAGCAGATGATACAGACCCTTGAGGATATGTTGAGGGCCTGTGTTATCGATTTGGTGGGAGCTGGGACTCCTACCTACCTCTTGCAGAGGTCTCCTATAACAACAGTTATCACTCCAATATTGGTACTCCGCCTTTTGAGCTCTTGTATGGGCAGAGATGTCGTACCCCGGTTTGCTGGGGCAAGGTTGGTCACAGGGTTATGGGGTGGACCGAAGTGGTCCTTCAGCCTATGGAGATGATTCAGCAGATAAGACAGAGATTGTAGACTGCTCGGAGTCGGCAGAAGAGATATGCCGACCAACACCGATACGAGTTGGAGTTTCAGGACAATGAAATGGTGTTACTAAAGGTCTCGCCTTGGAAAGGTGTGATACGCTTCAGGAAGAGGGGAAAATTGGTTTCCCGGTATATTGGTCCATTTCGAGTGATCTCTACGGTTGGAAAAGTTGCTTACATATTGGATCTTCCTGCGGAGCTCAGTCAGATTCACAACACTTTCCATGTTTTGCAGCTGCGAAAGTGCATATTGGATGAGGATGTGGTGGTTTCATTGGATGATATTATGGTTTATGAGCGCCTAAACTATGTTGAGAGGCCGGTAACTACCCTGGAAAGGAAGGTAAAGGTTTTGCATAGCAAGGAAGTACCTTTGTTAAAGGTACGTTGGCAGCACCGGAGGCGCTCCGAGTGGACCTAGGAGCCGGAGGCTAAGATGCGGGAGCATTATCCCAAGTTGTTCACTACAGCAGACTTCGAGGACGAAGTCTAGTTCAAGTGGGGGAGAGTTGTAGCACCTCGGTATTCAGATACTTTTAAATTCATCCTTATGGTTTTAATTTATGTCATTTTGGTCCCTGTAATAGAAGGAAGTAGCCATGAGAAGCCCCAATGGCAAAACCATAATTTGGAAGGAATAGGAGTATGCCATGCATATGCGTGTACGCTTAGCGTACTAGGGCGCGCCATAGTACGCAGGGCGTACGTCAACATACGCGGGGCGTACTCATTAGATATTGAAAACCCTAATTTTTAGGGTTTATCCCTATATAATCCCCCTTATAACCTCATTTCCCTCACCCTTTCAGCCTTCACCCTCCCTGAGTCGATTTTGCAAGCCCTAGCCCTTGTATGTGTTGAGCTTGAGTGTATGTGTGTTATTGGTGTTGAAGAAGGAAGAAAGGATTCTTTGAGAAGCTTTGGTGTAGGATTCAAGCTTGTAGATCTGAGATCTTCATCTCTTTGGGAAACTCCACAAGGTATAAAGCCTTGAACTTGTATTTCTTAGAGATTTATCCATATGGAGTTTTATGAGTTTTGTCCCTTTTCTTGGACTTCATGAGTAAATGCTACTCTAAGACCAAATGAGCTGCCTTTTCAGAAGATTTGAGTTGTGTTAAGTCATAAAAATGCTTTCTTGTCTCACTTAGTGCTTGCATGCAAAGTGTAGAGGTCTTTAGTGGTTAAGACCAACTAAGAACACCTTCTTGGACTTGGATCTAGTTATTGGACGTTTGGACTGAATTGATTAAGCCCTTATTCGAAGATTTGCATGGCCAACACGTGCGTTGGGCGTACCAGGGAGTACGTTGGGCGTAGGTGGTCAACAACACGTTTCTTGGTCAAGGCGAAGTAAGCTGAGCGTACAGCTGGGTACCCCCCCGCGTACTCAGTCTGTTGGGTTTAGCAAGTTTGGGCCACCTTTTGGGCTTAGATTCTTGGGCCCCGACTGGACCATCTGAGTGTTAGTGTTTTGGGCTAAGTGAAGGGATGGACTCTAGGGTAAGGCCCAAATAGGAGTTTGGGCCCAATTTTCCAATTATGGGCCTTGAGTGATTACTTAGTTTTGGGCCTTTTGGATCAAGATTTGGGTTTGGGTCTTAGCCCAACTAGGGAAATGGTAAAGTGACATTTTACCCTAATGATGGACTATTAGCTTAGGTTGTAATCCAATTATTAATTGGATGATTATTTTGTTGTGATAGCGCGAGGATGTTAGCGAGCCATCAGCCGGAGACTTTCAGTGTGATTCAGCAGTGGGAGGTGAGTTTTCCCCACTGTACTTACAGGTCGAAGGCACCAAGGCCGGCCCATTGGTTTGATAACCTGATATTCGTTGATATGTTGAGTATGGAATAAATATGCATGCTAGTTTTGTTATACTAGTCTGGTAGATCTGTAGGACTACCTGTATTACTGTCTGTTTATATGTGTATGGTAATATCTGTTATATATAGACATATTGTGTAGGTTGGGTTGAGGTTGTATTGCTCCGTGCGGTAGCTAACAAACCCTGGAGCAATCCAGATATGAGATGAGAGCCGGGGAGGGCATGCCAGACTCATACTGAGGGCTCATGAGCATTCCAGATACGAGCTGAGGGTCGGGAAGGACATGCCAGACTCGTACTGAGGGCTTAGTGGTATTCAGTCCGATGATTGATCTGGTCGGGGAGCAAGCCAGACATAAGCTGTGGGCCGAGGGCAAGCCAAACTTATGCTGTGGGCTCAGGGGTAATCCAGTATGTTAGTTGTGGACCTATTACATGCTGTTATTGTATATGTGCTATTGTTTGTGTATTGGTATTTTGGGGGAACTCACTAAGCTTTGGGCTTACAGTTTTGGATTATATTTTAGGTACATCAGAGGATCGCGGGAAGGCGAAGACGTGATCGTGCACCTCCTCGTGTTTGGTTTTGTGATTTTGGGCAAACTCTGATAACTGTTTTGTAAACAATGATGATTTTGGGTTGTTTAAAAAATTTAAATTTTCATGAATTTTATGGATGTTACAACTACTGAAATTATGTTTAAATGTTTTAGGGCATACGATTTGACCCACACTAGTATCTTTTACTCATATTTTTTTCGTTATAATTACATAAGGAATATGGTTTTTAATTCTAAATTTGTCGCGATTATAGAAATGGTTATTATGTAATAACGAAGATACATAAATGGTCCATGTATGAGTGCAAATTTATAAAAGTAGTCCATATCTAAAATTAAAGAAATGAACAATATAAGATACAATTATAATAATGCTCCGATATAATAGCCAAATTACATAAATAGAACATTGGCGGTCTTTGTTTTTTTAATTATTTTTCATTTATATTAATATCAGTTTATAACCTGTGAGAACCATGGTTTCATAATTAAATTTTGATAGTAAAAACTCAAAACTATTAATCAGTTATTTTAAATAAATTATTAATTAAATATTTTTTTAGTTATATAAAACTATAATCGCTGATTTAAATAAATACGTGACCTTTTAATCTGTATTAATTTTATTTTAATTTTTATTCTAATGTTATTAATTTAATGTAATTAAAATAAAAAAAAATAAAATTTGAAATTTGAAATAAAAAATCAATAAGCTACAAATGGCACGACATTATGAAAAAAGAAAAAAAGAAAAAACCTATTAGCTTATTCAATTAAAAATATAAAATTAATAAATGTCTTTATACGCACGATATCGCCACTAAACTATTTTCAAAACATACGTTAAAAGAACATTACCATTTTCACCGACAAACTAGTATACTTGAGGGGCGTTACTGCTAATTATCACAAAGTATAAAGCGTCTCTTTGTAATAAGTTCATATTACAGGGGGCCAAATACAACTTCCCCAAAAAAGAACATGTCGCGTGTTTCAATAGATGCAGAACAGTCCAAAAAACTATGAAACTTGGACCTCATGCAGACCTTAATGCTGCCACGTCAACATACACGTGTCATCACCACACTTTCACCCCTCCATGTTTATAAACACCACCTCCTCCATCTCAGTAGCTGATCTCTTTCACTACAAGCATCCATTAACCATGGCTACTCATGAACGTCAGCCACACCAGATCCAAGTCCACACCACCACCCACCACCGCCCTGTTTACGGCGGCGATTCGTCCCTCCGCCATCAACAAGGTCCATCCAAGGGCAAAATCCTGGCCGTGATGGCGTTGCTTCCAGTTGGTGGGGTGTTACTAGGCCTCGCCGGACTAACCCTTGTCGGAACATTGATCGGACTCGCTTTAGCCACCCCGGTGTTCATAATTTTCAGTCCGGTTATCGTACCCGCAGCACTCATAATCGGACTTGCGGTTACTGGGATTTTGACCTCCGGGACGTTCGGGTTGACGGGTCTGACATCGTTGTCGTTCTTGGTGAATAGACTCCGGCAGACGATGGGGTCGGTGCCGGAGCAGATCGATTATGCGAAGCAGCGGATTGAGGATCTGGCGGTGTATGCAGGGCAGAAGACGGAGGAGGTGGGTCAGACGATTCAGAGCAAGGCTCATGAAATAGGACCAGATGATCAAACTCAAGCTCAAAGTAAAAGTGGTCGGAAGGGTGGAAAGAGTTGAAAATTTAATTAATATTGTAATAATGTTGATTAAGTTAAATAAGATGTCTTAATTATGGTCATAATAGAGTAGGGGTACCATGATGCTTTGGTAATTTGTACTTCCTGCTTGAAAATCAGTACCAATTTTTCTTTTTCACTGGCTGTTACCGATCCTGGTTTGCTTATTTAATTTTGTGGAATTTTAGTCTGCATCGTCATATACGTCAAAAGACGACAAAATTTAGAGGTTTTGAACAAAAGATATGAATAATATACATAAAAATAGGCAAATATGTTGATGTTAAACAAGCTTGATTGGTTTATACAATAAATGAATAACCAAAGAATGAAAGCCCAGAATAGTAAGAGGATATGAGATGAGTGAAATAATTATTTCATTTGTCTTGAATCCAAAGAAGGCCAGAAATGGACTATATATTAGAGGTGCACAAAAAGGGTCCGGTGTTCGAATAGGTCTCCTTTTGGGACCGGTCTCTCGATCTAGGTCTGGACCATTTTTATTTTTCGGAACCGGTCTTGGTCTAGACTAGGTTTTTTTCGGTTCAGATCCGGTTTGTTCCGGTTATGTTTATTTCCGTTTCAGTTCGTCTTTTTTATTACAGTTGACGTATATAGGTTCTAGCTAGTAGTAGATTGATTTTATATATAAAAAGGTCATGGCTTGGTTAGTGTTATCAACACTTAAAAAGTAGTTATCTTATAAAACAAAATAACGAACGCAATCAAATGATATTGTTGTATCTATTTTTCTAAACCTTCAAGGCTTCAACATACCGGTGTTCTGGAGAACTTTTGAGTTGGCTTTTGGATCGCAAAAAGTGTGTTGCAGAAAATGTGGTACTTTGTTTGTTCCAATAGAGAATTCTTTGTTTACAGTCATGAAGCTTCCTTATGCCATGAACGTTACGAGTTATTGTCAACAACAATTAAATAAGTTCATGTTAACTGTTAAGAATGATATGTATGTAACAAATATGAGAAAAAAGAAATGTGAAAGTACTTTTTAAACTTCATCGCATTACTTATTGCATTACTTGGAAGATATATATAAATTGTAAGGAAATTTTCATACTAACCATTATAGATTTGATTTTTCTTTTATGGTTTAATTACTCAAATAATTTTTTTCCGATTTAACCACTAATAGTTTGTTTTATTTTCGGTGTAACCACTAAAAGTTTGTTTTTTCCATAATAATCTTTGTAAGTTCTTTTTTTCGGTATCGAGTAGAAAGACACCAATCGAAACAATGACTTTTCTTCTGTTAAAATTGTTTCTTTTTGGATAAAAAATCAAAGTTTAAATGTTAAATCATAAAAAAAATTGTGTGATGAAACCAAACATATTCCAAACTTCAGTTGTTCTTACCAAATTTAATATTTTATATAGTGGTTTTTATGAAAAATAAAATAAAACTGGAAAAAAATTATCTCGGTGGTTAAACCGAAAAAAAAAAAAATACAGTGGCTTTTATGGAATTGTCCTTAAATTGTAAAACATAAAATGCCACTAATATAAGAAACTTAGAAAGGTTTATAAACTACATAACCTCTTAAACTTAAACACACATTAAAATGGTTAATGATGATAAATGAAGAAATACAATCATTGGAGAAAATAAAACGTAAGTTCTTGTCCCATTATCGAAATAAGCAAAACCAATGAGATGCAAATGGATCTTTAAAATAAATGAGAAAATTTATGGAATTGAACCAACGAGGTTCAAAGTGAGGTTGGTGGCAAAATGATTCTCTCAAAAAGAAGGAATTGACTATCATAGGGTTTTCTCACTTGTCGTGAAGCACAAAACAATTCATGTTTTTTTGTCCATGGTAAGTTCACTTGATCTAGAGCTTGAGAAGCTTGACGAAAAAACTACATTTCTTCATGATGGTTTAGATGAGAAGATTTACATATCCCAACCAGAAAGGTTCCTTGATTCCAAGAAAGATCACGTATTTTTTGTAACGTCCCAAAAATTAAGACCAAAAATTTTGATTTTTAAATTAATAAATCCATTATCCCAAAACAACATAATCAAAACCATAGTGAATCAAAGTGTATCAATAATATCCAAATATATCAGAGTAATGTAAAATGTGGAGCAATGTGGCGCGTGCACTACAATCATCTTAGATTCTTCCCCTTCGAACCAGAAATACCTGAAACATAAACTGAAAACCGTAAGCACAAAGCTTAGTGAGTTCCCCAAAATACCACATTCCATACATATCAACATATAATGGGCTCCGCCCAGTAAACAGATATGTCAGCCATCAGGCCGCGCCCAATATTCATATAAACATATAAACATATAATCATATAATCATACAACACATGTCATAATCACAGAGATAAATAGCATACATGATAGTCATCGGGCCCCACCCGGTAAACATAGAAACACATAAGACATGCAAGAGTCACGCTGACAACTAGCATCCTACACATAATAAACCATGGGCCAACATTGGTGCCTTCGACCTGCTAAACATAGTGACGAAACTCACCTCTTGCTGCTGAAATACTCAAATGAATCTCGGTCTGCTAGTTCGAAAAATCCCCATGCTATCATCATCAAAACAATATCCAATTAATAATTGGATCTCGACCCATAATCAAGAATCTAAGCTACTTAACCCACGACCATGGTAAAAGACCATTTTACCCTTTTTCTTAGTTGGCCCAAACCAAGGCCCAACCCAAATACTCAAAAGGCCCCAATCCTAAATGGCAACCCGAATCCCAATATGGCCTAACCTTCTATATTGGGCCCAAAACCCATCATGGGACTAAATTCAAAGGAGCCCAAAATACTAGCAAAAGTCCAAAATTATAAGTCTAATGACCCAACAAGGCCCAATATTCAAAGTCCAAAGCATGACCCAATACCGAGAATTGCCAAGCCCAAACATCCATCTGCTGAGTACGCGGGGCGTACTCAGCTCGTACACTTAGCGTACACCCTCCAGGTGTAATACGTGTAGCGTACCAGCTGGGTACGCCCAACGTACTCCCCAAATTGCCAAACCCCTCCATTAAGCACGTATTCGTTTAAGACCTCTAGCCAAACTCTCAAATTTGGTCCTAAAGGGTGACTTGTCACGTAACCCTGATGAACCCTCAATACCCTGATAGATCGATCATCCGAAATCTCAACATCTAAGGGATATTCCAGCTCCCCTGGAGCTCCAACAAACCTCTTGTTAAGCGCAAGTGATACAAAAGATCGGGTAGCCCCCGAAACAAACAATACCAACGCGGAGATACCGTGCATAAGGAACAATCCTAATATAAAACATAAAAATATAAGCATAGAATCAACATAAATAAAGAAATAAGGAGAAGATACATACCCATCACCGCATTAGGTGATGCGCAAGCCTCCTCGGTTGTCAGCAGAAAAACCATGTTCTTCACCACAGATGCATCCGCCTTGCCCTAGCGGTCATCAGTGATCCGTAGAGTCGCTGGAGCAGGTGCTACCATCGGTCCTGCTGCTGCCAATCTCGAACAATGGACCTTCTTGTGGCCCATCTGATTGCAATGGAAGCAAATCAGATCAGATACTGGGGTGGTGGTAGTAGCAGTGCAATCCCTGCTAATATGACTCGTCCGACCACACTTGAAGCAGCCAGAACCACCCACCATGCACTCCCTATTGTGCGAATTGCCACACTTGCCACAGTGGCCCCGACCCTGCTGGACTCTCGATATCGAATCAAATACCTTGGGCCTCTTGCCTAAACCCTCTGAACTTTGAACCCGATCTGGCTTCTTCTTCCTATCCATCTCTAGATCAATATCCTTCTCTCTGGCCCTCGCAATCATACCTCCAGTATTTTGCAACTGGATCGGCTCACAAACTGTCGGATATCACTCCTCAACATCTCATGGTATCTCGCCTTCTTCGTATCCTCGTCTGCCACATACTACGAAACCAACAACACCCTCTCACGGAATATCGTGGTGATCTCAGCCACCGTCTCAGTAGTCTGGCGAAGGTCCTAGAACTCCCTCGCCAACTGCTGCACCTCGATCACTGGTGCAAACTCAGCTCTAAATCTAGTCACAAAATCATCCCATGTCATGGACTCAATTGCCTCGCCTCCCAAGGAATGTCCTACCTCCTCCCATTAGTCTCGGGCTCTATCATTCAAAAGACAAGAAGCGAGTCTGACCTTTGCCCCATCGGGGCAACTGCTAGTGCTGAAGGCATTAGCGGCATCCACTAACCATCGTATGCTCGCGATCGGGTCCTTCTTCCCAAAGAACTCCGGGGCTCCACGTGCCCTAAACTCATGGAAGGTCAAAGTGCGAGCTCCCATGAATACCACCATCTCAGACCGAAATGAACTCAATCGCTCATCCAAAAGCTCTAGAATTCCCTCCTTGACCGAACCAAAGATCGCAGGAGTCTGCTCAAGTATGTTACGGGTAATCTCATACAAAATGAACTCCCGCGTCTGATCATCCAACTGCCCGACTCCAGAACCCGAACCAGAACCTCCTCGTGTGGCCACCATACTGAAAAATAGACCACATATACATATACATATATACATTGAGGAGTCCCACAACCTACAAGCTTCCTGGTATCATCACATCCTTCCTTGACTCGAGTACAGATCCTCTACTTCCAGTACGGGCCCATACTACTTTCCACATCTATCTGTACTTTCCTTAAATATTGCTTTGAATCCTCCATGTCACCCCTTATCCATACATACAATTCTCAACAAGACAAGGCTCCCAGTACTAAATCTCTTCCTAGGTATCCCTAGGGCAACTACCATACTACTCCCCGCCATCATCTGCAGAAGGAACTCCCTCTAACATCCTCTAACTAGCTCACGAATATGATTAGATAGCGCCGACACCAGATAATTATTCGAATGAAAGGTCTCACACTACAACGGTTGGACTCAGACAAGAGCTGTGCAATAGAGTTAAAACCTTACTTTCTAAAATTATTTAGTCTCAACAATATGTAACTTAGCATATTTGCTTACTAGTTAGCTGAAGTTAGTGAGAACTCCTAAAAAGCACAAAGCAAGCAACACTCGAGCATTGATTAATCAGAATAAACATAGCCTAAACAGGTCATCCTATCATTAACTGATCAGTACTAGCATACAAGTCTACAACTCATACAGTAGGTAAATAAAGGCATCTCTACTAGGTTTCTATCATGTAAATCCTGATCAGATCCTTAGCCCTAACTAGCATGCAATTCACAGATTCATATATTAGAGCACATCATAAAACATGTATGGGTATTTTGGGAAAACTTACTTGAGCTCGCTCGATTGAATGCACCACACCCATTTTTCTTTTATTAGAAAACCCTTTTATAAAACATTTCCTTATGAATTTTTTTTTACCAAACCCTCAGTTTGAGTTCAGACACACCCGAGAGTATGTCTGAATCCCTCAAACTAAGGCTCTGATACCAACTTGTAACGTCCCAAAAATTAAGACCAAAAAATTTTGATTTTTAAATTAATAAAACCATTATCCCAAAACAACATAATCAAAACCATAGTGAATCAAAGTGTATCAATAACATCCAAATATATCAGAGTAATATAAAATGCGGAGCGATATGATGTGTGGACCACAATCATCCCGGGCTCTTCCCCTTCGAACCAGAAGTACCTGAAACATAAACTGAAAACCATAAGTACAAAGCATAATGAGTTCCATAAAATACCACATTCCATACATCTCAACATATAATGGGCCCCGCCCAACATCGGACCCCGCCCGGTAAACAAATCTGTCAGTCATCAGGCCCCCCTCGAAATTTATATACACATATAAACATATAATCATACAAAACATGCCATAATCACAGAGATAAATAGCATACAAGATAGTCATCGAGCCCCGTCCGGTATCGGGTCGTGCCCGATAAACATATAAATACATAACACATGCAAGGGTCACGTAGACAACTAGCATGTACACATAATAAACCATGGGACGACATTGGTGCCTTCGACCCATTAAACATTGTGAGGAAACTCACATCTAGCTGCTGAAATACTCAAATGAATCTCGGTCTGCTAGTCCGGAAAATCTCCGTGCTATTATCATCAAAACGATATCCAACTAATAATTGGATCTTGACCCATAATCAAGAATCTAAGCTACTTAACCCACGACCAGGGTAAAAGACCATTTTACGCTTTTTCTTACTTGGCCTAAAAACCAAGGCCCAACCCAACTACTCAAAAAGCCTAAATCCTAAATGGCAACTCGAAGCGCAATATGGCCCAACCTTCCAAATTGGGCCCAAAACCCATCATGGGCCTAAATTCAAAGGAGCCCAAAATACTAGCAAAAGTCCAAATCAGAAGTCTAATGGCTCAACAAGGCCCAATCTTCAAAGTCCAAAGCATGTGTGACAACCCGAAATTCCAATCTTGTTCAAACTTTTCAATCCAATCAAAGTTAGTCTTGTTCCTACTAACTTTTAACACTATTTGGAGTCTATTTGAGCATTCTGAGTTTAGTACATCAAAGAGATATGTAAATGGAAGTGCCAATTGAAGTTGTAACCCATCAACCATGCCATAAACCCTCAAAATAGGACGGCCAAGGGTCATGGGTTTACGACCGTAAACACATGTTTGCCGTAAACTCCATACTATATATATAGCCCTTAGTCATTTTTCAGCCACTTTTCACTTTTCCAAGCCTAGAACTCGAATTCTCTCCCACAGATCTTGAGGTTTTTGCTCCAAATCTTCAAAAATGTAAGTGAATCCTTCCATATATGAGTTAATACATCTCTTCTTCTTGATTCACTCTTGATTTCATCCATAAAATATCTTCTTTTGGGTAGATCTTCAAGTGTTCTTCATTTCACCAAGAACACACACTAGTGTTTTTGGACTTTAATCACCCTTTCAAGCTTCTACTACGTAAGTACACTACCCTAAGCTTTTTATATACTAGAATCACTTGTTAAACATCTAGAAATCTTCAAGAAATCATGTCCAGGAGGGTGTTTACGGCCAAGGCAATCTCCCTTGGCCGTAAACCCTAATATTGGGTGCATATGGACCCTAACTTCTTCCTAAGGCTTGGTCTTTGGTCTAGAACACTTCCTGGTAGCTTGTAGGACCTTAAATACACAAAATGGTACATGATGACATGAGTTTACGGCCGTAAACTCATTGGGCCGTAAACCCATGGGTCGTAAACTCATGGGCCTTACCATTTGGGCCGTAAACTCCAATGTGAGGCCCTACAACCCTTAGATGCAACCCTATGTACTTCTAACACTTGAATCAAAGTGTTTTCCATGTCCTAAGGTGTCTTTACTTGCTTAATTAGTTGTTTAAACACTAAATAGATACATATATGTGTCATTATATGTTAAATAGGATCCGTGTGTGCTCAAGTCTTCACTTGACACTTAGCATCCTATCCAGCACTCCCATCCAAACCACTCACTGCAGGTGAGTTCATACCCCTTAATCAACCTTTGAAATGATTTTAAATGCTTTTATGGGGGGGAATACAAGTTGAAACATTCTAGTTATTGCATTAATCACATGTGATTAATAACTAGAACAAACAGAAATATTTTCTATTACTTTCAAATTGTTATCAAACTTATGGATTTCAAACACTTCAAAACATTTTATTAAACTCTTTTAAATGATAAATCCTTTATCAAACTCTTTTAAACTTACATTATTGTCAAACTCATATCTATACAGATATATTTATATAAGTAAGGTTTGAAGGACTTAGGATTGATAGCTCACTTTATTTCATGTTCCTTGTTTGGTTGTGGACTTAGGGTATCTTGTTATCTGTCCGAATGTCGTTGAAACCTTAGTTATATATCGTATGTATGTGTTAGGATGTAAAAGCTTTCACTTCAGTTCAGGACCTTTGGGTAGCAAAGGCATACAAACAACATTACTAGTTAACTATAATAGGTATAGTTAAGAGATCACTACCCACTATTACTATCACAACGATACATACAGGAGGCAGTACATTTATGAGTCATTACAAACGTACTATAATGAGAAACAATACCTACTATACACTATACAAGAGAACATACTATACAATCTACAAGAGGATATACTATACACTAGTACAGAGAAAACATTACTACACTATGACATACTATACAAACATTTGAATACGATAACCAGAATGTGACATACTACTTCTCGATACGACACTACATTGTTGTATCACTTTGTAACCAGAGTCTCCTGGAGGGAGAGCGGGCATTGTGTGTATAGATCTATACGAGACAGACACTCCCACACCCTGACTGCTAGCTACAGTCCCAGCCGATAAGGCCAAGGGGTGACAAAATGTCACCTCACTACATATGACACCGGAGGGTCATCATTTATTCAGTCGTCGATCAGCATGGTTACATACGAGTTCACATTTAAACCTTTAATCAACCGACTAAGAATTAAAGGCAAACAGACTCCCCGAGGTGTATTGTATATTTAATACTACCCGGAGTCTGCATTTTTATCACTTTATAGCCAGCAGTGACACTGCTGAGGTAAAACATTATTTTCCCCTATTACATTTATTTGAAATCATCTCACATAAACGATGACTTAAACTATATTTTTATAATGATAGTTTCACTGGGGAAAAACTTTTACATTTACAAAAGAACAAACATACAAATGGTCGGGTCTTGGTAGAAGACTACATTTCAGTAGAAAATATAGGATTTTCTAGGGAGTTCAACCATTTCCAAACATTTGCAGTCAATTACGAACATTTACACTACGTTGTTACAAATATTTTCATACAAGCAATGACACTAAATACTTATGAACTTACCAGCGTTAATGCTGATAAACTCTTTCAAAATAACTTGTATTCTCAGGTCATCAGTAGACAGGTACCGATGAAGCTTTTGAGAAGATGGAGCACACTCAAGACTCATCTTTTATTTTGATAATTCATTTTTGGTGTCTTATAAATTATAGAACACGCTTGTATTAAAATTATTCTATTAATGCAATGGATGTTGTTGCTTGTTTACTACTATGCTTTGTTGTGATACTGTACATGACGTCCTCCACCCCAGAACGTTTCCGCCGTTCCGGTTTTGGGGTGTGACAGATTTGTATCAGAGCATTGTTTATAGTGTATCAAGTATATCAACCCATAAAAGATATACAAACTATAAACGCATCGGGATTAAAATACTCTGACCAAGAGATTATACTTTTAAATAATAAAATATTTAACAAAGTATACCTACCTGCATTCTTACTAAAATCAGTGTCACTAGGACATAACAAAAGTATTACGATTGTTGAACAACACGATTAGGCTTAGAGACATATAGTCAAACCTAGGGGGATATAGTCTGATCAACTATATTTTCCGAGGAGTGACTAGCATGTGCCTAAGAATGATTGTGGTGTTGCAACAAGTCTAAAAACTTACCAATACCACTACAATGAGATCATTAGAACAGAACATAAACCTAAAATACTATAGGAGTATTTTGTGTTACTATAATTACTTATGCGCAAACTAAAAAGGGCCATCTTATAGTTATCATAATTAGTACGTCTATTAACTATTCTTTTCTCCTATTCTCGCGTAGATAACATGGCTGGCTTCCATCTTCCCGACGATCCGTATTTTCCCAACCAAGGCAATGGTGGGTGGCTTGATGATGAGCCAGAAGAGGATCATCCAATCCCTTTGGATGATCACCTCGCAGAAGGATTTTCGGATGGCTCTGACTCCGAACCAGAGGTCAACAACCTACCTCAAGAGGCTCCAATCCCAAACGTTGAACCGTTGGAGTGATGAGCAGGGTCAGCCCTTACCTTTCAACGTAGACCGAAGCTTTTACAATATAAGCGAGGGAGGCTCAGCTGACCGAGTCCTACCCATCATGGTCCGAAGGATTGCTCGGAACGTCGAGCAAGGTCGTGCAGCCATCGACCGAGTGATTAAAGTGGACGCCAACTCTAGCGTTAATACGGTCCGCATTCGTCAACTCGAAGAGGCTATGGAAAGGACCAGGAGAACCAATGAGGCTCTGCAGGACCAACTAGCTGCATCCCGAGCCGAAGTCATGGAACTCCGAGTGCGTCAGAGGGCGCATGAGCGACATCTTCAAGAGGTTGTACGTCAACTGGCAGATCTGAGGGTTCTCCCGAGGGATACCCGTCGCCGGTAGAAAATGTCGACTCATCTTTTTGGATAAGGAATAGCCTTTCTTTTCTATGCTCTATGAAGCACTTGTCTGCAAAATATTCCTAACTTTTAAAGTACTCTAACTAGACTGCAAAGCTGTCAACATTTTCCCTTATGGTTTGATGTAAGACCTACTGTTAGGTCATTTTTCCCGAACTCATTTTACATCATTAATACCAGTAATATTGACAGTTATCTAATCTATGGGAAAGTCTTTACCTTTGTGTTTCCCTACTCTATTGTTATGCCTCTATCAGATAGTTGGACTATGGCGATTTAGTCCATGAAACACTCTCATCATACTTTCAATTGATTCTTACTATTATCATCATCTCTATAAACTTCCAGTAAAAGATGCCGCCTCGCAAGCGTCCGACCAGAGGCACGCCTATGAATCAAACTCCACCACCACCACCCCCTCCGCAGTTCGATGCGGTGATGTTTCAGGCAGCTGTAACTGCAGCTGTGACCGCAACCATGGCTCAAGTAAATTCTGGTGGTGCTAGTGGAGCCGGAACGGGCACCAACTCTAGCCATGGTGAAATCCAACCACGTACACAGGAGTGTACCTATAAAGACTTCATCAGCTGCAAACCAACGTACTTCAACGAAACCGGAGGGATCATTGCGCTTTCCCAATGGATCGAGAGAACAGAAGCAATCTTTGAGATGTGCTCTTGCCCTGAAGGAAGCAAGATAAAGTTCGTTGCTTGCACCTTCACCGAAAGGGCCCTAACATGGTGGAATGGCCATGTCAAATCACTCTCACTGGTAGCAGCTAACGCCATGGGCTGGGAGACATTGAAGGACCTAATGGCGAAGGAGTACTGCCCGAGGGGCGAAATTCAAAAACTTGAAGAGGAACTGTGGAATCTCAGGATGAAGGGTTCCGACATAGTGGCTTACACGGCCAGATTCAGCGACCTGGTGACCCTATGTCCCAACATGGTCCCCACTGAGAGCAAGAAAGTCGAAAGATACATCTGGGGTTTGGTGCCCCCGTATCGAGGGAACGTTCTAGCATCGAACCCTGCGACCTTTGATAGTGCCAAGGAATTGGCCTAAAGGCTTATCGATCACGAGGTTCCTTCTACTCCAACAACAACTACAATAGCTGCCCCCGCACCAACCAAAGCAGCCGACAACAAGAGAAAGCATTGGGACCGAAAGAAGGGCAAACCAGCTCAACCCTCTTCCAAGAACCAACAGACTGTGGCTGTCCATGCTGCCACCACCCCTGTTGCCCCTGTACCATCCAAACCATATGCAGGGAGCCTACCCAAGTGCACCAAGTGCAATTTCCATCATAACGGCCCCTGTCGGGAAATGCACTGCACCAATTACGACCGGAAGGGCCATACCGCCCGGGTCTGCAGAGCGCCACCCAAACCTAACACCCAGGTCCCTGGTGCAGGAGTAAGTCAGGCCTGCTACGGGTGTGGCGAGACAGGGCAATTCAAAAGAAACTGTCCGAAAGCTGGGAATGCGGGAGGAGCAGGAAGACTACTTGCTATTGGCCACAATGAAGCCATGGCAGACCCCACAGTAGTCATGGGTACGTTCCTTCTCGATAACTCATATGCATGTATCCTATTTGATAGTGGGGCTGAGAAGAGCTTCGTGAACCAAAAATTTAAACACTTACTTAATCAAGCACCGCAAGCACTAAAAGAAACCTTCGTCGTAGAAATGGCCAACGGAAAGACAGAGAGTTCTAACGAGATTTACATAGGTTGTACCCTCACGCTAGATAATCATTCATTTCCAATCGACCTCATACCAGTAGAAATCAAGAGTTTCGATGTCATTGTGGGCATGGACTGGTTGAGTCTCCATCGTACCGATATTCTGTGTTTCGAGAGAGCAGTCCGTCTAAACCTACCGAATAACGAAACCTTGTTGATCTATGGAGACAAACCCAGTATGAGCCTTCATATCATCTCAAGTATTCAAGCCCAGAAGTACTTGCGTAAGGAGTATCGTGCATTCCTTGCACACGTAGTCGATGCGAACCAGAAAACCAAAGACCTAAAAGACCTCCCCGTAGTACGCGATTTTCCTGACATCTTTCCGGAAGAACTCCCAGGGTTACCCCCGCAACGTCAAGTCGAATTTCGAATCGACTTAGTGCCAGGATCTACCCCTGTAGCCAAATCGCCCTATCGTCTAGCACCTGCAGAGATGCAAGAACTGTCGGGTCAACTTAACGAACTGCTCAACAAGGGCTTTATAAGACCAAGCTTCCCACCTGGGGAGCTCCGGTCTTGTTCGTCAAGAAGAAAGACGGATCGTTCCGTATGTGCATCGACTATAGGGAACTCAACAAGCTTACAGTCAAAAATCGTTACCCTCTACCTCGCATAGACGATTTATTCGACCAGCTGCAAGGGGCGAGCTACTTTTCTAAGATTGATCTGAGATCCGGGTATCACCAGTTACGAGTGCTTGAGGAGGATGCTCCGAAGACAGCCTTCCGAACTCGTTACGGGCACTACGAGTTCGTAGTAATGCCATTCGGATTGACCAATGCCCCCGTAGTGTTCATGGACTTAATGAATAGTGTGACATCCCCATTTTCACGGCCAGAAAAGACCGATTTTGTTTATGCTTTTTAAAAACCAGAGTACCTCTTTTAATAAAAATGTTGCGGAATTTGTTCCCAGTAAAACATGATAAATACGTTATCAAAGCATTTCTGAAGAAAAATATTTTTATTCATTTTAAAACATTTGGGATGTCATCGTCAATACAGAAACATAAGCATAAACAGAACTTACATTCATTATCACTAGTGATTTATATCTCCTTAATCTCTCAGTGTAATGTGACTTCATATCAACACCTATGATATAAATAATCTGAGTGGGTCAGGTTGGGAAACCTGGTGAGTACATAGGGTTTTCAACCCACAATAAATAAGTTTATTAACTTTATCAAACCAAACAAACCCGATTACCCGTTCCCGTTATCCTCACTTTACGTCCCTAAAACATCTAACACAAGGGACCTAGTCTAAGGACTTTCATCGGGGTGACAACACATGTTTCGGGGGTTCCTCGGCAATTCATGTCAAATAAGGCAACCATGTGGGGGATGGAGTACTGCTGGTGAGCACACGGTTCAAATAAACACCTACAGGTTGCGAGCCTGCTAGCGTTCCACTGGACTGTCTAGAATAGTCCGTGGTCGTCATCTATAGTCCGCTAGATGACTGGATCATCAATAACATCTATATCGAGGCCTCTCATTATTTTATTTGGTCACACAGCAACTATTACATCTACCCATGTTTTACCCAACACGTTTTGTAGATATAAAATACATATACAATTTAAATCATTTAAAACGTGTATAAAAATATTTCACCCAGCATAGACAGCAAGTATTCAGACAATATGCACACATAGCACATAATTTATATTAAATACTTCATATCTATGTGTAAGGTGAAAGGGACCATGCACTCACTTGAAAAGGTGGTGATTCCGAACTCAGACAGCGCTTCGCTTCTTAAAAATAATTTCCTTCGACGAAACCTAGTATTATTATCACTAGAGTTTAGTATATTATTCGCCGAGACTAATTAATAGTCTAGCTATTATTACTATTATATAAGCGTAAACAAAATACTTATATAACCCATAATAATAGCCCAAGTACTTATTATAAGTTCCTAATAATGTTACTATAATTAAATAAAAGCTATATTAAAAATAGCGTAGGTGTAGCTCACTTACAGCGGGTTTTATAGAAAACCGGGCTTTGCTTGGAGCAGTGTTCCCGAGCCGAAAAGTTCTTCTTCTCGGAGCCGTCGATCACTCCGTGGCTTCCGCCTCGTGCTAGGGAGGTTCCCTAGGCTTTTCGGGGGGTTTCGGGGCTAGAGAGAGGTTCTAGAGAGAGAGTAAAGAGAAGAAAGAATGGGAAAGGTGTGAAGAAAATGAGGGTGAGAGAGGTTCTATTTATAGGGTGAAAAATGGCTGAACTTGGTGCCACATGTCACCATCTAGTGGCAAGACTTGGGGAGAAATCAATGGCCAAGATTGTGCCACATCACCCATTTTCGCACAACACACTTCCGACTTCTAAAATCCGTAACTTTCACATAAGACCTCTGTTTTTGACGTTCTTTATATCCACGCGTAGGTAAAAATAAGATCTACAATTTTCATTTTGACTCCGTCGGCTAATTCTCGACTGATATTAAATTTAACAGTACGAGGAGATTATACTGTTAAATGTCCGCGTAAAATTCATAACTTCTACATACGGACTTTGTTTTCGTCTGTCTTTTTACCGTTGAGTTCCTATTAATGAGATATTCAATTCTCATTTAGGTCGCGTAGGCCAAAAACCGCTCGATCTAAAATTCGAGTTTCGGGTTGTGCACTGCTAAGCCAAATCTTAGAAAATTCATAACTTCCTCATACGAAGTCAGATTTGGGCGTTCGTTTTTTGTATGTTCTCGGTTTAACGTATACTGCAACTTTTGTTTAGATTTCTAAGGCTAAAAATTCCTCCATCGTAAATTCACTATTTACGTCTCCCAGTGTCGTGCCGGTTTTGCCGTAAAACTTCGACGGACCATAACTTCTTCGTTATAACTCGGATTTCAACGTTCTTTATATGTACGGAACCCTTGAGACATATTCTATAACTTGGTTAAGATTATTTATTCTAAATAATCTTTTGTCAAAAAGTCGTTTTCGACCCCTATTATCTCTAAATTGACTAGTCCGGATCTACGGGCGTTACAAATAGGATATGTCGTCCTTACTTGGATCAGTTCGTCATCGTCTTCATTGATGATATACTTATCTACTCTCGAAGTAAGGAGGAGCATAGTGATCATCTGCGACAAGTCCTAGGAACCCTACGAACGGAGAAGCTCTACGCAAAGTTCTCTAAATGCGAATTTTGGATCCGAAGAGTCGAATTCTTAGGACACGTGGTTAGCGAAGAAGGAATTCACGTGGACCCATCCAAAATTAAAGCTATTGAGAACTGGTCAGCACCGAAGATGCCTACCGAAATTCGTCAATTTCTAGGCCTCGCTGGCTACTATCGCAGGTTCATACAGAACTTCTCGCGGATTGCGAAACCACTTACAACACTGACCCAGAAGGGCGTGGCCTTTGACTGGGAAGAGAAGCAGGAGAAAGCATTCCAAACGCTAAAACGAGCCTTATGCACCGCACCAATACTGTCCCTCCCCGAGGGGACAGAAGACTTCGTGGTCTATTGCGATGCGTCAAATCAAGGGCTCGGTTGTGTTCTGATGCAACGAGGTAAGGTCATCGCATATGCCTCAAGACAACTGAAAACACACGAGGTCAACTACACCACACACGACCTCGAATTAGGAGCAATTGTGTTTGCTATGAAGATCTGGAGACACTACTTGTATGGTACGAAAAACACTATTTTTACAGACCACAAGAGTCTACAACACATATTCAACCAGAAGGAGCTCAATATGAGACAACGACGGTGGGTCGAACTACTCAATGACTACGAATGTAAAATTCGTTATCATCCGGGTAAAGCCAATGTAGTAGCAGACGCCCTAAGTCGGAAAGAATATTCTGGTCGAAGAGTCAAATCATTGACAATGACTATCCATTCGCATCTGTCCACACAGATTAGAGAGGCTCAACTCGAAGCCTTGAAACCCGAAAACATGGCAGGTGAATCCCTGAGAGGGATGGATAAGAACTTAGAAGTCAAGGGTGGCGGAGCTTTATATCTCCTGGACCGGATCTGGACACCGAGACACGGTGGCTTCAGAGACTTGGTCATGACCGAAGCGCACAACACTCGTTATTCCGTCCACCCAGGTTCAGATAAGATGTATCTGGATCTTAAAAAGCTATACCGGTGGCCTAACATGAAAGCAGAAATTGCTACCTTCGTAAGTAAATGCCTTACTTGCGCCAAGGTCAAGGTCGAATACCAGAAACCATCAGGTCTACTTCAGCAACCGGAGATACCTGAATGGAAGTGGGAGCAGATCACTATGGACTTCATAACCAAGTTGCCCAAGACAACGGGTGGACTTGATACCATTTGGGTCATCGTCGACAGATTGACCAAGTCCGCACACTTCCTGCCCATCAAGGAAACTGACAAGATGGAGAAGCTCACAAGAACATACATTCGGGTGATAGTACGAATGCATGGTGTTCCTATATCCATTATCTCCGATAGAGATAGTAGATTCACTTCGATATTCTGGAAGTCGCTACAAAGCTCCTTAGGAACGAGGTTGGACATGAGTACAACCTACCATCCATAGACCGACAGACAAAGTGAGAGAACTATCCAAACCTTGGAAGATATGTTGCGAGCCTGTGTGATCGACTTTGGGAGGGCATGGGATACTCATTTACCCCTTGTCGAGTTTTCCTACAACAACAGTTATCACACGAGCATAAAGGCTGCTCCATTTGAAGCCATCTATGGCCGGAAGTGCAGGTCCCCTCTGTGCTGGGCTGAGGTGGGTGACACACAGTTAGCTAAAGGACGAGTTCATGACAGCACTCTCACAGGTCCGGAGATCATTCGGGAAACGACAGAGAAGATCGTTCAGATTCGTGAACGATTGAAAGCCTCTAGAGACCGACAGAAAAGCTACACAGACAAACGAAGGAAACCTTTGCAATTCCAGGTGGGAGAACGAGTCCTTTTGAAATTCTCACCCTGGAAGGGCTTGATACGCTTCGGAAAGCGTGGAAAGCTAAATCCAAGATACATAGGGCCTTTCAAGATTCTCGCTAGAATCGGCCCTGTAGCTTACAAACTCAACCTACCCCACGAGCTTAGTAACGTACATCCTACCTTCCACGTCTCAAACTTGAAAAAGTGCCTATCCGACGAGACTCTTGTAATCCCACTCGACGAGATCGAGATCAACGAGAGCCTCAACTTCGTGGAAGAACCGGTAGAGATCATGGACCGAGAGGTCAAACGAACCAAGCAAAGCCGTATCCCGATTGTGAAGGTTCGCTGGAACGCCAAGCGAGGACCGGAATTCACTTGGGAGCGCGAGGATCAAATGAAACTTAAATATCCTCATCTTTTTACTTAGTTATTTGTAATAACTTAGTTGCTTGAACTCTAATTTCGGGACGAAATTCCCTCTAACGGGGGGATGATGTGACAACCCGAAATTCCAATCTTGTTCAAACTTTTCAATCCAAACAAAGTTAGTCTTTTTCCTACTAACTTTTAACACTATTTGGAGTCTATTTGAGCATTATGAGTTCAGTACATCAAAGAGATAAGTGAATGGAAGTGTCAATTGAAGTTGTAACCCATCAACCATGCCATAAACCCTCAAAAGAGGAGTTTACGGCCAAAGGTCATGGGTTTACGGCCGTAAACACATGTTGGCCGTAAACTCCATACTATATATATGGCCCTTAGTCATTTTTCAGCCACTTTTCACTTTTCCAAGCCTAGAACTCGAATTCTCTCCCAAGGATCTTGAGGTTTTTGCTCCAAATCTTCAAAAATGTAATTGAATATTTCCATATATGAGTTAATACATCTCTTCTTCTTGATTCACTCTTGATTTCATCCATGAAATCTCTTCTTTTGGGTAGATCTTCAAGTGTTCTTCATTTCACCAAGAACACACACTAGTGTTTTTGGATTTTAATCACCCTTTCAAGCTTCTACTACGTAAGTACACTACCCTAAGCTTGTTATATACTAGAATCACTTGTTAAACATCTAGAAATCTTCAAGAAATCATGTCCAGGAGGGTGTTTACGGCCAAGGCAATCTCCCTTGGCTGTAAACCCTAATATTGGGTGCATATGGACCCTAACTTCTTCCTAAGGCTTGGTATTTGGTCTAGAACACTTCCTGGTAGCTTGTAGGACCTTAAATACACAAAATGGTACATGATGACATGATTTTACGGCCGTAAACTCATTAGGCTGTAAACCCATGGGCCGTAAACTCATGGGCCTTACCATTTGGGCCGTAAACTCCAATGTGAGGCCCTACAACCCTTAGATGCAACCCTATGTACTTCTAACACTTGAATCAAAGTGTTTTCCATGTCCTAAGGTGTCTTTACTTGCTTAATTAGTTGTTTAAACACTAATTAGATACATATATGTGTCATTATATGTTAAATAGGATCCGTGTGTGCTCAAGTCTTCACTTGACACTTAGCATCCTATCCAGCACTCCCATCCAAACCACTCACTGCAGGTGAGTTCATACCCCTTAATCAACCTTTGAAATGATTTTAAATGCTTTTATGGGGGGGAATACAAGTTGAAACATTCTAGTTATTGCATTAATCACATGTGATTAATAACTAGAACAAACAGAAAGATTTTCTATTACTTTCAAATTGTTATCAAACTTATGGATTTCAAACACTTCAAAACATTTTATTAAACTCTTTTAAATGATAAATCCTTTATCAAACTCTTTTAAACTTACATTATTGTCAAACTCATATCTATACAGATATATTTATATAAGTAAGGTTTGAAGGACTTAGGACTGATAGCTCACTTTATTTCATGTTCCTTGTTTGGTTGTGGACTTAGGGTATCTTGTTATCTGTCCGAATGTCGTTGAAACCTTAGTTATATATCGTATGTATGTGTTAGGATGTAAAAGCTTTCACTTCAGTTCAGGACCTTTGGGTAGCAAAGGCATACAAACAACATTACTAGTTAACTATAATAGGTATAGTTAAGAGATCACTACCCACTATTACTATCATAACGATACATACAGGAGGCAGTACATTTATGAGTCATTACAAACGTACTATAATGAGAAACAATACCTACTATACACTATACAAGAGAACATATTATACAATATACAAGAGGATATACTATACACTAGTACAGAGAAAACATTACTACACTATGACATACTATACAAACATTTGAATACGATAACCAGAATGTGACATACTACTTCTCGATACGACACTACATTGTTGTATCACTTTGTAACCAGAGTCTCCTGGAGGGAGAGCGGGCATTGTGTGTATAGATCTATACGGGACAGACACTCCCACACCCCGACTGCTAGCTACAGTCCCAGCCGATAAGGCCAAGGGGTGACAAAATGTCACCTCACTACATATGACACCGGAGGGTCATCATTTATTCAGTCGTCGATCAGCATGGTTACATACGAGTTCACATTTAAACCTTTAATTAACCGACGAATAATTAAAGGCAAACAGACTCCCCGAGGTGTATTGTACATTTAATACTACCCGAAGTCTGCATTTTTATCACTTTATAGCCAACAGTGACACTGCTGAGGTAAAACATTATTTTCCCCTATTACATTTATTTGAAATCATCTCACATAAACGATGACTTAAACTATATTTTTATAATGATAGTTTCACTGGGGAAAAACTTTTACATTTACAAAAGAACAAACATACAAATGGTCGGGTCTTGGTAGAAGACTACATTTCAGTAGAAAATATAGGATTTTCTAGGGAGTTCAACCATTTCCAAACATTTGCAGTCAATTACGAACATTTACACTACGTTGTTACAAACACTTTCATACAAGCAATGACACTAAATACTTATGAACTTACCAGCGTTAATGCTGATAAACTCTTTCAAAATAACTTGTATTCTCAGGTCATCAGTAGACAGGTACCGATGAAGCTTTTGAGAAGATGGAGCACACTCAAGACTCATCTTTTATTTTGATAATTCATTTTTGGTGTCTTATAAACTACAGAACACGCTTGTATTATAATTATTCTATTAATGCAATGGATGTTGTTGCTTGTTTACTACTATGCTTTGTTGTGATACTGTACATGACGTCCTCCACCCTAGAACGTTTCCGCCGTTCCGGTTTTGGGGTGTGACAGCATGGCCCAATACCGAGAATTGCCAAGCCCAAACATTAATTTGCTGAGTACGCAGGGCATACTCAACTCATACGCTTAGTGTACACCCTCCGGGGCCAGTACGCGCAACGTACTCCCTAGATTGCCAAACCCCTCCATTAAGCACTTATTCGATTAAGACCTCTAGACAAACTCTCAAATTTGGTCCTAAAGGGTGACTTTGCATGTAAAGTTGGCATCTTTACCCCCATGCATGTCTTAATGGAACCCAACATCCATTTTTATCCAACAATACTCACAAAGGGAACTCAAACTCATGTATGGACCAATAACAACTATCAAGGTGACATTTTTATGCATCATGAACAACAAAGAGGTTGAGATCTAACATATCTAACTCCTGGAGTTGCTCAAACTCACAAAGAGAACCCATAGGACCAAATAAAGATCACAAACAAGCCTTAACCTCATCTATCAAAATGAATCATCAAGGTAAGGACTTTATACCTTCTAAAGCTCACAAAGTTGATGAAGACTCTGGATCTAAAAGCTCAACCGCCACAAATGCTTGGTCTCCAAGCTCCTTCTTCTTGAATACATACCAGAAATGCCACAAAGTTACTTTCAAAGCTCAAGAACACTCAAGGAATGAATTAGGGTTTCAATGGGACGAAATGAACAAGGGAGGCTGATGAGAGGGTAGAGATCCAAAGGCTATAATGATGTTTAAATAGGGTGCAAACCCTAAAAATTAGGGTTTGCCCCTGCGCTACGTACGCCATGCGTACTCCACGTACGCCCTGCGTACGTGGGTGATGCTCGCGGTCAACAAGGGGGGCTAGTACGCTAAGCGTACTCATAGAGTACGCCCCGCGTACTAGTTTGGGGCCAATAATGTTAACAATTTTGCATTAAGGGCTAAGAAGGAACTTACTACAACTCAAATGTTACATTTTTTATGAAGAATTTTTTTTATGGTTTGAAGCAGTCTTCAGAACAATTTTTTTTGCTCTTATTTTGTCTCTTTAATTTTAATTTATTTTGTTTTTTTTAAAAGATAGGTATCATTTGGAATGAAAGATCAAGGTGGAAAATGATGTGACGCTCCCATGTGACGAGAGATGAAAGATGAATATACAACATAGTTTAGAGTTATGAGCCACCACCTTTGGAAGCTCGCAGCCACCATCATCTCTGCTTCTTTCTCACCGCTACTAAGTTGTAAGCCACCGCCACCCCTTCTTTCTTGGTGCAACTCTCCCTCTCCAACTGAAACTCCAACCATAAAAGGACTACCCAATTGACCATCAACCACCATTCCCCCACCCTCCACCAAGAAACCAAACACCTCTTTGAGATGAAGATAATGTACTCAAGATCAATTCTTTGATTTGCAACATGCAAAAGAAATTGTAAAAATACACAAGCAACACCTTCATCTTTTTCTTTCTATTTCCCTATTTCTCTTTTCCTTAACTTATTTCTTCCCTCTCTAGCTCTATAATTCCTTCTTCCTCATCGGTTCCTTCATCCAAGCTCCAAATTCCCGACATTTATTGTTAATGTCAATATCATCAAGCTTCAAATAACCCAATATTCATTGTTGATCTAGCCAGTTAATCATGCGCTATACCTGTTCGTAGACTAGTAAGAACGAGATTTATCAAATAGCGATTTGGAATGACGGCGACACTGTTAACAACACTATTTACCATGATTTACAGTTATTCATGTCAACACTATAACATAGTCATCTTTGGGCTACTTGTTATAATAAAAAATGATTTGTGCGTTACTCCTTATAATAAATCTGGTTTTTTTTAATGAGCCCAAACCAAAACTTGAATTTCTTTAATGGGTTGACATAATTAGAAAGAAGTCTTTGTTCCTCTTTCCCGTTGTGTGTCCACTTTCCCTCCCAAGTCCTAAGTTCGTTTGATGTGAATCGATGATGAACGACTAGCATGTTGTGACTGACACTATTAATTCTATATAGTATTACGTAATACTCTAATATATAGCTTCTATATAAATATATAATATAATTTATACATAATATATAAAAACACTATACCACTAAGATAACCGTGATTTCAAATAGCGGTCGATGACCGGTATGGGAATTTTGCCCACGATAACTGGATAGTTGTTGATGGCAATATTATAGCTAAATTTTGACAAATGTGTAGGTCTACAATATATTATATCATACTAAATCTCTAATTGAACGTCAATCAAGAAAATATGCCAAGATGCAATCAAGAATCAAGAAGACGCCTTATGATGAATATTGTTCTTAGTAGTAGATGGCTTTTTAGGAGTTCCAACGCTAGTAAATATAACTTTATACATCTCTTGTCTAAGGTAGCCAATTATTTTTTTGCTTAAAAAAAAAAAGAAAATAAACGGTCCAAAATTTTATACTTACAGGAACAAGCTTTCAATCTCATCTCCCCTTAAGCAAGCAACTTTCAACTCTTTTTTTTTCTACTTGCTACTAGAAAAAGTTGGTTACCTTAAACAAAATAACAACCAAAGTTGGTTGCCTTTTATGCAATTTGCCCTGCACATAAAGACAGATTCCCCTGTTTTTTTACTAAAATGCATCACCCACTTTCAAAATTTTGCTCTTGATATATAAGGTACAATTTGACAAGGATCAGGGGAGAAAAAAAAAAGGGTCGAAAATGCCCCCAAAAAAAAGAAAATAAATAATTGTTCAAAATTTATCCTAAATTGTATCGTTTGGTATCCAGAAAGTGAGAACCCCCACAGAAGCAGCAGCAAACATCACCCTACGAGGTGCCCATTTCAAGCATGATGCAACACCTATCTGGCTGTCCCAATTCGCCACCTGTCACAACCATATTTTTTAGTTACTCGCAAGGGTAGTTATGTCATTAGAAAAGCTTATGAACTCTTAGATGTTTCTTTTTTTATTTTATTGGAACATGCTTCAATCTAGTAAGCTATATATAGAGGTGTTATTTTTTAATTTTTTTTTTAACTTCATGCAGAAAGAACGACCTAACAGAAAAAGTCAAAGAAATGAGGTTTTCCCCATTAAGCCCTTAACCTTTTACAAATTTACCCTCATTCTATTTCTCCTTCCATTTCCCCAAGTTTTGCATAGTATTTCTTAGGCATCAGTTATCTAGACAACACGTTAAAATCGATGAATATTGTGAAAACTATTTGTTGAAATGTAAGGGTAAAATGGTCATTCAGACGGTTTATTCAGTCTAGAAATAAAACAAATCTTATGTTTACAACACTTCATCCATACAGACATCATTACATATTCAACTGTTTTATCCATACAGGACTTAATGGGGGTAAAAGAAAAACAAGAAACAGCCCATTAACATGAAAAAAAGAGAAAATTATGATCCAAATGTTTTTTTAAATAAATAATTTAGAAGGTTTAAAGCTATGTACTCTATAGGGATCCGTTTTAGCCTTTACATATGTAAACTTGATGGAAAATTATTTAAAAAAAAATTGATAATTTTTAATACCTTACTCCTGGTGGGAATGCTCCAAGCATTCAACGTCCCATCTCCAGAGCCTGCATAAGAAAATTTCATAAAAATTTTAATATTACAAGAAAACTGTAAATACAACTTAATAAATTCTTCTTCTGTTTATTTAAGTCATATTGAGAATAATATACCTGAAATCACATATTGGCCATCAGGTGTAAATGTGGACTCGATTGTTGTGTTTGAAGAAGCATCCACACTAAATCCACATCTCTACATAACAAAAAATATGATAAATAAATATTGATGATTAATTAATGTGTTTAAAACAGTAAATAACTAACCTTCTCTCCATTATATGCATCTAGAACATATATGTTGTTACTTTTGGTAGTCAAAAGCATTGATTTACCATCATTACTAAACTTTATATCCCAAATCTCTGCCATGTCACCTCCCACCAAGAACGTGTCAAATGGGCCCTACATGAATCACAGATGTGAGAATTTTATCTTTATTTTTATAGATAAAATTACATTTTCAGTCCTTGAATATAGCTGGTTTTTGCAATTTTGGTCCTTATTTGAGGTTCTTGTACGCTTTTGGTCCACGTTCAAAGTAAAATGGCTATTTTTGGTTCCTAAGTATAGCTGATTTTGCAATTTTGCTCCCAAAAGTTAGAACATGAACCAAAAACATCACAAGACCCTCAAATAAAGACCAAAACTGCAAGAGAAAACTGAAAAAATCAGCCATACTCAAGGACCAAAAATGTAATTTACTCTTTATTTTCTTTTGTTTTCCTCAAATGGTCAAACCTTATCATATGAACGTGAATCAAATAATTTGATAGCACCTCCTTCCATTGATACTGCAAAAACAAGGCCTTGTTGATCATATGCAACTGTAGGCCTACCTCTTAGGCGTAAAATTCCCTGAAAAAGGTATAAATCGTTTTCAGAAATATATATATATATATATATATATATATATATATATATATGAATAATCACATGTAATAATCCATCTATTGATTATATTTTTTATTTTAAAGTTTAAATGCCAACCTGGCAGGCATTCACACGAAGATCCCATATTCTGACAGTGTGATCAAGAGAACCTGACATGAAACTGTCATCAACTGGAGATGTACAGAGGGAGACAACCCTACAGCCAAAGTAAACACAAAACTTTATAATTTTAATAAAAATTAATGTAAATATGTAATTAGATCTAATCATTCATCTAGGATTTCTTTGGTATGATGGAATGGAATCACAATGAAATGGAATGAACGGAGGAATGGAATGACCAAGGTGATGGAATGTGTGATTACATTCCCTTATCATATTTGGTTGGCTTAAAGGAATGAAATGAGTCATTTAAACATGTTGTTTGTTATGTACAATTAGAAAATTTTGCGGAAATAAATTGATAAATAAAAGTCAAAATGTCATATTATAAAAAGAACTTTAATCAAATAAAAGATGTATCTGTACATAATTACATACAGAAAAGTTTCATGTCTTTCGAAATATAGACAGTATGTATTTCAAATAGTAAAAAAAAAGTTTATTAATAACTTTAGAAAATTGTTTACAAATATAAAAAATTAAATTAAATACCATAAAATCTTAAAAGCTGGTTATAATAAAAAAATTGTTTTAAAAAAAATAAAAATAAAAATAATAATTTAAATGAAATTCTCATACTTTTGAAAAACATTATCGTTACTGAAGATTATATAGATATAAGTAATTTTATAACTGTAATATATCACTTCATTCCATGGAATGAAAATCATCTCACATTCTGTCAGAATGCTTCATTCCATTCCTATGATTTTTACATTCTATCCTAATGCTCCATTCCATTCCCTTACACTAACCTAAATCCAACATGCTCCTAGGCAAAATTAAAAGCCAAATAGCATAAAAAAATGCAAACTTGTAAAACTCTTTCTCATAATCTCATCAACTAATTTGACCATTGAAGAATAAGAGGAAATTAATAAAGTCAAACCTTTCTTTATGGCCCTTGAAGTAACGAAGGCATCGGTTGTCATACATGGATAGATAACGCAGGGACTCTGAAAAAGAAACAAAATAAAAATATGGTAATTTTCATCATTGAAAAAGTCAAAGTCAAAGAAGTTTCATAATGATTAATGAGAATGAGACAGTTACCTGCACCTGAATCCAAATTTCGTGTTGAAGAGCATATGACAGAACTAGGGTGGTGTGTAAAACATATACGATCAGCACCATGTTTCTTATGATGTGTGGTTTTTAGTAACCTGAACTTCATTCATATCATGAGTAATTGAGTATATATGGATAAAAATTCAAGCAATCATCAAGTAGTTAGAAATGAATCGATTCATTAAGTTCATCATTGTGAACAATAAAAAAGATAACAGAATACAACCACTAGATATGTGTGATTTTTATAAATATGCACAAAGTATGGCATAAAACTCTAATACAATATATTTCACAAGGTGATTTTGCAAATAAAATTGAAGATTTCGATATATTATATATATATATATATATATATATATATATATATGTAATTATGTATGTCAATTAGGTATAGCATCACAATATGGCAATGACTAGAAAAAGAAAATACAACAACAATACCAAAGTCCCATAAAGAACACATGAAATGAAGAATAAAATGTGGTGTGTGACTAAAGAAAGAGTGGATACATGCAATACAGTTGAAAGTAAATAGGAGCAAGAGTAAGTAGGTAAATATTGTATGGATACATAGTACAAGGAGATACTAGCAATAAAGCAGAAAGCAGAAACTAGCAATACAAGTTGAAAGGACACACACATACACACACACTATACAATGAAACAACATGTTGGTGAAGAAATAAGAATACGCACTTGCCATTTGCTATGTCATATAGCCGAACAGAATCATCTTCACCTGTTGTTACCAAAAGATCCGCAGTGCGATGAAAATCAAGTGCATTTATCTTTCCAACCTGAAACACTTCTATGTGTCATGATCAAAGCAGTCGATTGAATCCAACAGAACAAAAAAATAGCATTTGAAATCATAAAAATGCACAAAATAACAAACTTATTAAGTAAACTGCTAAAGATTCTCATCATGAGACTAGTTATCACACATGCTCTTGTTCATATGGAATCCCAAAGTTAACACAAATTATCAGTTTTCACATCTCATTCATGTGCTCTCTTAATGATGAGAGTAAAAAAGAAAAGAGGTCGTTCATAAGGTTGTGGTTTCTACTTTCTATGTGATTAGAAGTTGTTTGCTAGTTGGCTAATTGCTAACTGCTGTGGGCAATACAAAGATTTTTGTTTGTCCTATGATAAGAGAGTACAAGTCTTACCTTTGGTGCTTTAATTCCTCATGGAGGAATGGTTTACCTATGATTAAAGACAAGTTTTTTATGACAAATTTCAGCTTTCCAGTTTGTTAAAAGATTAAATAGCAAGTTGTTTATGAAAAATATGTACAATCCTTAGGTTTTGGTGCTTTAATCTGCCCCTTACCATGTATAAAAACTATATAGCAAAAATCAAGGCATAATTGTAAGTAGGGCAAGCAAAAGTCAGTTGCAGGATTGAACTGCGTATGCCAAGGTCCACTTCCAATTCGATGCTCCCAAACATAATATGCAATTTCATTGGGCATGAAGAGTATTCGCATCGAAAGCTGAAGCAAAATTACCATCGTCCCAATCGATGCTGAATGCGAGTGTAATATGGATTTATACTCTAAGTTCCATCAGATTTATCATCATGTGCTTGTTTATTCTCAATTATCTTTACATGCAATGAATTTATCGATAATCTTTTGTTGATATACACACATAAAATGGGGAAGCACTCACGAAATCTGAAAACAGTGCCCCAATAGACATACTGCGGATGATTCCATCGTTGAGCTCCGACACCGATGTGGTCCTCATGACAAGATTAACGTACGAATTGTAGAAAAGTTCTTGAATGTTAGGTTTTGGTTGATATGAATAGTTAGATTTTTGCCTCAGGGTTTAGACAGCTTCTGGCTTCTGGTCTTCAAAAACATATGGCGGGTATCTGGATCCGGGTCTATGGTTCGATTTGGCTTTTATAGGACGTATGTATGTATACGAGATAGTATGGGTTTAAAAAAGAGTAATTGTAAATATTGTGTGTTTTAGCAAAATTTTGGAAGTTCGGTCCCTAAATTATAAAATTTACATTTTGGCCATGTTTTTTCTTTGTAAATTTGGTCCAATCCTTTTAAACCCATTTATTTTTCAGTTCTTAGTGAATAGTGACTTCACATGTCTCTTACACAAGGGCAAAATGGCATTTTGATATCTCATTTTTTATATTAAAAATTTTGATTTATTTATTTACTCTTCCCCTCCCTTATAGGGAACGATAAGTCGATAAGAGTTTCAACTTCAACAGCCTCACCCAAAATACGACCATAACTTCGTGCTTTATTGGAATATTATGCATTATGGACCTCACTTAGTCCAAGTAGATATTTCCCAACCTAACCATGGTTCTTCATTATGAAGGGCTCAACGTGTCGCTTCATAAGATGGGTTGATCTGCCTAATGTGCTTGTCATGTGGAGGTCATACTCGGCTTATTGAAAAGCAACAACCAAGTGGAAGCATTGGTGGAGCAATACCAATGACAAGCTAGAAACTTGAAATTGATCCATGATGCATAATGGACCTCACTTAGTCCAAGTAGATATTTCCCAACCTAACCATGGTTCTTCATTATGAAGGGCTCAACGTGTCGCTTTATAAGATGGGTTGATCTGCCTAATGTGCTTGTCATGTGGAGGTCATACTCGGCTTATTGAAAAGCAACAACCAAGTGGAAGCATTGGTGGAGCAATACCAATGACAAGCTAGAAACTTGAAATTGATCCTACTATAAGTAGGATTTTGTTTGTGATTTTGATCTTATGTTAGAATCAGACGCAATTGTAATCGGAGTTTATGTAACTTTGGTCTAACATAATGGCTTTTGTTGGGGGTTCATGTTTTGGGGTTTGCTTTTGATAATAAACTAAAGATGATATTTGCAATGTTGACCAACTCCTATGTTGCATTATGTATTATTTGCAAGTTCAAACAAAATGTTCAAGCACTTCTATCAATGATAGCATATCAATAGAACTAGCAAATAACACAATAGTAATAACCAAAATACTTACCAAAATGCATTCATTAACTACCACATAAAGTGTACCATATGTAGTGTCTTAACAAAAAAAGGTACCATATGCAAAAAAATAATAATAACATCAACAGTTATGCAAACCACAATACCAACAACACAAGCCTAATAAACATACTACTACTTGCTATTATTTATCAGCAAACCAAACACCAACTTCCTTAAAGACAAAAAAGAAGATGATTTCAAACCCCGATTCATTTCTTTTGCTAAGATCCATCTTGAGCCTTGCAAATCCTGGTTTTGAGCCCTTTGTTCTTGCATTACTCATGATGTCACTGAGAGAGAGAGTATGCATTCTTCTATGTAGACAATCAATAAACTTGATTCACCCTAACAATGAAGATCACCAACATGTTGATGATTGTCCTTTTTGTCATTCAAAACTGCTATTGTATGCCTACATGTGATTTCAATCAAAACATGCTTGGTTGCAAAAGCCTTGGCCTTGAACACCCGAAACTCACATTTCTTTTGGATTTGATCTTCAAGTGCTCGTAATGTCAGTTATCTGCTTATAGAGGTAATTTGCTTTCCTTGTTTCTAGACAAGTGTGGGTCCCGTAGCCACTTAGATAGCTTTTTATGTGACTGACTTCTTAATGTACAACACGGGTCCTGTTGGCCTACAAAGTAAGACGTAATTCCACCTACACCAACCAAATGACCAATACAATTAATAAATGTGTAAAACCATTTATTAAACATAAAACCACATTAAATATTTAACATATATGCATAGCTTACAAATCCAATTTCGCTCTCAACTCATCCAAATTGTATCAAAAAACCTCACAGCCTCCTAAATTGCTTTAATTAAAAAAATATATTATTTTGATAATACAGTTTTTGTAATCATAGTGAAAGCATCAATTATTGGGCTAAATGCATCAACTTACTTCCATTTATTTGTGTATTATACCATCTTACTTTCATTTTTCTATTATCTTTCAAAAAAAATTCTTACTAAGGCATTGTACTACGAATGATGTACTTTCAGTGTTTTCTTATCAATAAATGAAAATAAGATGCTATAATAAACAAGCGAATGAAAGTGCATTGCTGATTTGCTGTTTTCTGCTTTCACCCCTTGAAATTTTTTATAAAATTAAAAAAATGTTGTACGACTATGCTGACTGGACACACATCACATTAAATTGTTGAAAATTTTATCTGCAAATATCCAGTCACAGGTGTATAGATATGTTAGATTAGTGACCCTAGTGGAATAAAAAATGGTAGTTCAATGACATATTAAGCATAAAGATTGTATGAATATGCTGACTGGACATACATCATATAAACTAGATGTCAAATTATCACCTAAAACAAGTTACATGTTTGTCTTCGATACCGAAGATATGTTATATTTGTGCAGGTTGTAACAAGTACCTAATTACCAAGCATGCATCCATATGAGTTATTTCCTTGAAGACTTTCACTTTCCCCCAAAACTTTGGGAAAGATTGTGTAAATGCTATCAATTTCCAAATGTAACAAACATAGACTTAAGGAACACACCATCACCAATAGTCATTGCATGAACATACTCTTTCTTTAAAATGATGAAACCTATTTGAATCTCTCACTATAATTTCCCTTCCAACAAACTCACTTGCAAATTTCATAAAGTTATGGCAATCCACACATATACGTATGTTCTTAACAATCCTAATAGCACCTCCATAACACTTAGATTCACCATGCTTTAACGCATAAACAAAAGCAAGCTTCTCACTATGGTAATTCAGCTCCCGATTCTTATCTTCCTCTTCTATATCATGCAAAGCCAAATTAGTTTCAGCCACGTAACCTAACCCTTTTAGTTCACTCGCTAACTCATCCAAATCATCACATATGGAGTTTCTTTCTGGGTGTCGAATCCCACCTGAACCAAATTCATGCACCCTGTTTTCAATTTCAGTCCAACTTAAACCAGGGTCCTTTTTCACACCCCATCTTTCCATTTGGTTTCTTATATCTAGAGCTTCACTGAAAGTACCCATTGAGCAGTGTATGTTGGACATTAGTACATAACCAAGGGAATTCTTTGGTTCCAATTCCTGTAGTTTTGCAGCTGCTAACTCTGCAAGCTTGGGTTCACCATGTTTCCTACATGCTCCAAGCATAGAACTCCATATTACAGAATCGGGTTCCATTGGCATTTTGTTTATAAGCTTTTGAGCTTCTAGAATGCGACCGGATCTTCCAAGAATGTCAACCATACAAGCATAGTGATCGAGTTGAAGAACAATCTTATATGTTTTGAGCATGCTTTCAAAAATCTTGCTCCCTTCTTCAACCATACCAGCATGGTTGCAGGCTGAAAGGAGAGCTACAAAGGTGGTGGCATCAGGTGATAAATTCAAATTCATTTCTGAAAAGCATTTCAATGCATCTTTTGGTTGCCCATGTAATCCGTAAATCTTTATCATTGTATTCCAAGAGATTATGTCTTTAATAAGAGTCGAATCGAAAACTTTTTTGGATTCGATAAGCGAACCGGATCTTCCATATGCATGAATCAATGCGTTTGCAAGCACAGTGTCGTTTTGAAAACCGTATTTGAGTATTTGAGAATGGATAGATAAGGTGTGTCGATCAGTGACTAGGTTTGCACAAGCTTTTAGCACTATGGAATATGTGTGATGATCTGGACTCAAACCAGATTGACACAATTCAGAGAAAATATGAAGGGATTCTTCAGGGTTGTTTTCTGCAAAGATTGTTATGAATGCAGTCCAAGAAACGATATCTCTCTTGCCTTCTGACTCCATGTAAAGATTGGAAAGGTCGAAACTTTCTGCTCCAAGATCCGCATAAGCCTTTGCTAATGCTGTTATTACTCCTATTTCAGAGATAAACCCTGTTTTAATGGCAAGGGAGTGTACCTGAGAACAATACCTGAGACATGAGGCAATCATGTTATGACCATAGTCTCTTCCTATCAGTAATGATGAAAAGATGCTAAGAAGGGTTGCGCGATCAAAACCAATATTGGAATCATGTCGCATCAATGAGAACAGATTTAAAGCTTCTTCCAACTTGCCTCTAGTCTGAAAAGCTGCAATCATGGAGTTCCATGTCACAAGATTCCTAGACTTCAAAAACTTGAAAACCATCAAAGCCTCAAAAGCTTCACTTTTATCATCATTATTCATGTACATTGTTATCAATGCGTTTGCCACATACATGTAAGCATCCAAACATGTTTTCATGGCATGTGCATGCACCTGTTTGCCAACCTCGAGATCACAACAACTTAGCACGCTTGCATATGCAAATTCATTTGGGCGGTGATCCACTAACATTCTAGAGAACATCGTACAACACTCCTGGAGTCTTTTAGATTGGGCATAACCTGAAATAAGAGCAGTCCAAGACACAATATTTCTCTCACCCATTTCATCGAACAGCTTACGTGCATATTCCAAAGAGCCACATTTTGCATACATATTGATCAGATGATTGGAAACATAGAGATTGGGGAAGGTATTTTGATTGTGAGTGTCAAGCATGTGGCGATGTAGAGCTCGGCCTTGAGAAAGGTTGCCATGGCGGGCACATGCGTGGAAGAGATCGGCGTATGTTTGTTGGGTATGAGTGATGTTTGAAGTGTAAAAGAGAGTCAGTGCTTCATCCAGACGACCCTTCGTTAGGAGAAACCTGACATTTTCATGGAAGTTGTGGTAAGCGTAGCTGGAGGAACTGAATGCACGAGAGAAGCTGGAGGTTGAACATTGGAGAAACCTCATGGGAACACAAATTAATTTTGATACTGCAAAAACAAGGCCTTGTTCATCATATGCAACTGTAGGCCTACCTCTTAGGCGTAAAATCCCCTGAAAAGGGTATAAATCATTTTCAAAATATGTACAAACCTTAGGTTTTGGTGCTTTAATCTGCCCCTTACTATGTAGTATGTATAAAAACTATATAGCAAAAATCAAGGCATAATTGTAAGTTGGGCAAGCAAAAGTCAGTTGCAGCATTCAACTGCGTATGCTAAGGTCCACTTCCAATTCGATGCTCCCAAACACAATATGCGATTTCATTGGGAATGAAGACTATTCGCATCGAAAGCTGAAGCAAAAATTACCATCATCCCAATCGATGCTGAAAATGCGAGTGTAATATGGATTTAGGATGCGAGTGTAATATGGATTTAGGGGGTGTTTGGGTTAGGCAAAAAGGACTTTTTTTGAAAAATTACAAAAAGTCAGGTTTTTCTAACTTTTTCAAAAAGTCAGTTTTCCTTCTATGAAAAATCCGAAAGGAGCTTTTACCAAACATCTTTTCTCTGCTATTTTTATCTAAAATGACTTTTAGTCTCTCAAAAGATAAGCCAAACACCCCCTTATATTCCAAGTTCCATCAAATTTATAATCGTGTGCTTGTTTGTTCTAAATTATGTTTACATGCAATGAATTTTATCGATAATCTGTTGTTGATATACACACATAAAATGGGGAAGCACTCACGAAATCTGAAAACAGTGCCCCAATAGACATACTGCGGATGATGTCATCGTTGAGCTCCGACACTGATGTGGTCCTCATGACAAGATTAACGTACGAATTGTAGAAAAGTTCTCGAATGTTAGGTTTTGGTTGATATGAATAGTTAGATTTTTGCCTCAGGGTTTAGAGAGCTTCTCCTTCTGGTCTTCAAAAACATGTGGCGGGTATCTGGATCCAGGTCTATGGTATAGTATAGGTTTAAGTAAGGTTTTGTTTTGTTTTTTATAAAAAAGTTCTTCAAAGCACTTATTGATGCGCGACGCAGCACACGCACAACACTTTTTGTCCCGCAACAGTTTGTTTTCCGGAAGTCTTCAGAGGTGAAAACTTATGCCCGTATGATGTTTGGGGAAGCACTTGTTTTACCTCTTCCCAACTCTTCCCACCTCTTCAAACCTAAACCTAAAATAATCTCACTCCAAAAAAAACGTTGCATCTCTTCTCTTCTGCCCATCGACCGTCGACCATCGAGTTCAGCAACATCGGTTGTCACCCTCCAAGTTCGCAGGCCTCCGCTTCCGTCGCCCCAACTCGCAGTCGCCAGTGATCACCGGCGCCTTCCGTCGCAGTTCTTCCTTCGTCGGTTGTCAACATCGTCTCACATGTATGTTTTTTTTCCTGTTTTTCTTGCTGAAATCGATTGTTCCTTAAATTGACAATTGAATATACCAAATCCTTGTTTTCCTTGTTGATTTTGTTGGTGGAGTTACTTCATTGTTCCTGCTTCATATTAATTTTTCGATTTTTGTTGTTGAATCTTTGTTCTTGCTAAATGTTGATGTTAATCTTATCAAATAGTTGATGATGTTGTTTCTATCTTGATTAATGATAAGTTCTTGCTGCAATGTCTTTAATTTGTGCTTAAAATGTCACATATTGTTGCTGAATTGTCATGAAAAATTGTTGAAATATCACAAAATTGTTGATGAATTGTCACAAATTGTTGCTGAAATGTCATGAAATATTGTTGAAATATCATAAAATGTTGTTGAAGTGTCATAATTGTTGCTGAAATATGAATAATCTTTGCTGAAATTTGTTATTTTAATCAATACAAGATGTTGTTATGCTGAAAATTGTTGGTATAAGGTTTTGTTTGCTAAAATTTGAATTTCGTATGGGTTTTTTTTTTGTTATTAGCAATGGGTGATAAACATACATGGACCAATGAGCAGATAAAATTCTTATTGCACACTTGTATTGAAGAAGTACAAACTGTGGGAAGAAAAGGTTTGAGTTAGCACAAACATTTATGGAACAAGTTAGGAACAACCATTAAGGAAAAGTATGGTGTGGATTTAACTCAAAGACAATTGAAAAACGCATATGATAACCTTAACGCCAAATATACAGGATGATTATACTTGAAAAACAAAACCGGCAACCTTTAGAATCCTCAAACAAACACTTTTAACTTAACAAATGAGGAGTAGGAGGACTTTAAAAATGTATATATATATATATATATATATATATATATACACACACACACATATATATATTTATATGTATTTTGTTTATATAGTTGTCATTTATTCCTATACTACTTTTGTTACATTGATTGGGTTTAGGGACATCCGAAAGCCGCTTCTTTGAAAACTGTCACATTGTTGTTTCCAGAGCTTTGTGCAGAACTCTTTGATGGAAACTGTTGCATTTTGAGCATAACATCATCCTATGGTGTAGATGCAACCGTAATTGCTTTGGATCTAGGTTTTTCTAATTTGAACATACAACTATAAATACCAAAGCAATAACCCTATGACTAGCATACATATATCGAAAATCACATATGATTAGGGTTAGAATCTTTACCTCTCTTGTTATGTAGTAATAAAAAGTTTAATCCTTCTTGATCTTGACTTCTGAAAGCCTAGTGCCCCAAGTGTTGCCCCTCTGATGGAGTCACAAACACCCAACACAAGAAGAATGACTTAGGAGAGGAGAAGAATTCGGGCAGGGCAACTCCAATAAGCTTGTTTTAATCTGAAATCCTCATGTATAAGGGTCTATTTATAGTTGTGTGGGCTGCTAGGGTTTCAAGTGGAAACCCTAATTCTCTGCTTATGCCTTAAGCAATCCATGGAACCCTTCTAGAATGCCCCTTGGACGAAATCTATATGGGCTTCCCATATATTTCGTCCATCCCTTCTATTAGGAGTCCATAGCCCAACTAGCAACTAACAATTAATTGCAATATCAGTCCCCTTAATTTAATCAGTCTCTTTTGATCACCAAATTAATTCCTGATCAATACTAATTAAATAATATGATTTCCAAATAATATATTAATCTTGTAATATATTAATAAAACCATTTTGAGTATGAATTAATTATTCACATAATAAATTCTACTCTCACTCCTCTTGTCGTCCTATCAAGTTGCATGAGTGAATGCAACCCAAAACGACCATGCTCATAATCAAATCAAGTACATACAAAAAATAGTTATGGGTTTAGACACCTAATCCAACAGTCTCCCACTTGGATAAGTCTAATAACTATTTTGCAAATACGACTTCAGAATCTGATTCGCAATCGTAGCTTTCAAAAGTCGTTATCGAACTCTGATCTTATCAGCAACGCGTCCTTTAGTGTAACATCCCGTTTAAAATAGAATAATTAAATAATAAACCCGGAACCCCGATAAGTAATTTTTATTATTATTTTATATTATTATAGTCCAATAATCAAATAATAATTAGCGGAGTGTTGGTTTCGGGAAGCCAAATGGCGATATTTGAATCTCCTGGGGTTAAAGTATAATTTTGGGATTTATTTTGAAAAGGATTTCAGGAGTTGGGGTGTGTTTGGTATCTTTCAGAGTTATATTGAATAGACTGTTGGGGGCGGGGGCTGAAAGGTAAATTTTGGACCTAAATTGCAAAGGGTTTTGTATAGCAAGGGTTGTTTGGTAACAATTTGATTAAATTTGAAAGAAAAGAAGAGGGAAGGACTGATATTGTTATTATGGCTTAATGTCTTGAGGGACCGGGTATTTAGTCGTTACCCATCCGGTAACCCTAACCCTAGTCACGACCATTGCAGCCACCACTTTCACTTCCTCAATCGCCTAGCCGCCACCCTCACCTTACCCACTTCCAGCGCCGCACCACCACTCCGTCCCTCTCCTGTTTCCGACTAGCTGGAGACGAAGAGACAGCGGAGTCAACCACCTCGCGGGTGCTACCATCTTGCTGCCAAACGATGTAATCGGCCGAGATAGAGACCGTCGAAGATCATTTTTGGAGCTGTGAACACCGACGTGTGTGTATTGAGCGACTGAAGTCGTCGTCGTCGTTGCAGTCGTTTGCAAATCGCAATTGTCGTCGTCGTTTCTCCGATGCAACGTTCCAGCTCCGCCTGCCGCCGCTCACAGGACTCTTATTCCGAACTATGGTCAACATCCGCCACCCCCAAGGGTGGTTGTCGTGTGTGTGTTTCAGCCGTGTGTCGCAAGGATGGGTGTGTCCTCGATGTTCATCTCGTGTTAGTGACTATGGTTCGTGGTTTGCGGTGAGATTTCGGGTGTGTGTGGTTTTTGTCGATTGGGAGCCGTGAAGAACCACCATGGCAGCCGCCCATGGTGGCTGCCGCCGACGACGCTGCCGTTAGCCACTGCTGTTGTTGCTGTTGTCACCCTCTACACCGCTGCCACACGCCACTAGGTGGGTGGCTTGACTCATTGCGAGCATTAGAGTGTAGGTGTGTGATTTTTTTCGCCGGAATCGAGAGGACCACCACCACCACCACCGTGAGGTGGTGGCTAGCACCTCCGACCACCACCTGCCGCCACAGTGCGACTGTGTATGTGTGTGTGTTTTTATTAGCTTAGTGTGTGCGTGTGTTATTCGGATTGGGCTGTAAATTGTAATCGGTATAAGAATAATAATAGAAAATTCCATAACCACCACCGTGAGGTTGTGGTTGCCGCCTCCTGCCGCCACCAACCGCCGTGTTGGGCGGCGGTGTGCCTCGTTTGCGTTTTGACTCGTTTCAGGATGCTTGGACAAAGTGGGCCCAATGAAACCCTAATGGGCCCAATGAAACCCTAATGCGCCCAATGAAGCCCTAATTGACCTAAAAGCCAAACCATTTGATTAATGGGCTAGTATTTGGGTTGGAAACCCTAATTAGGGTTTGGAAAACCCTAATGGCATAAAACCCTAATTTTGGGAAATTATCGGGACCCGCACTTGAATTAACTACTAAACTGAAAATGTTAATTAATAATCATTGGCAAATTAATCTAAGACAATATTGGACTTAATGGATTAAGTCCTTAATGGGTTAAGTAGGAACATTCAACCCTAATCGTCATTTCATGTGAAAACCCTAATTTCACTTGGGCCTTCCTATTGGGCTTTGGTGATTGGACTATTGATGGGCTATCCAAGAACAAGTAAATGGACCAAAATAATTAGATGGGCTTTAGGATAAGGCCCATGTGAAGGACTTGGGCCCAATTTGGAAAACTGGGCCATAGGTGGGCCATGACTGGGCCTGGATGATTATGTGATATTGGGCCATGGGAATACCAAGAGTTTGGACATAAATATTTGGATGGGCCTTAAGGAAAGACCATGTAGAGGTCTGGGCCCAATTTGGAAAATTGGGCCATATATTGGGCTTTGGCCCATTACTTGACTTTTGGGCCTTTGGTGTGTGATTTGGACTTTGGGCTTGGAACCCAATTATTAATTGTTTTCGGGATCTGAGTCGGAGTCCTCTTGCATTTCTTCCTTGAATTCTTCTTCTTCCTCGATTGGTTCCTCTTCTTCTTCTCCTTCTTCGTCCACAATTTCTTCTGGATCCTTTCCCGGATCATTCTCTATCCATCCTCCATCGCTTTGGTTCGGGTAGTAGGGGTCCCTTGGTAAGTGAAATCCGGCCATTGTGTCTGCGCGAGAATAAGGATATGAGAATTGTCTAAAAATTTAAAACATGTAAATATGAACATGTAGGTTAAACTATTGCATTAACAAAATACTCCTATAGTATTTTAAATGTTATGTTTGATTCTAAATTTTATATGTTTGGTAAGTTTTAGACTTGTTGTCCACTGCAGCTATTCCTTGGCATACGTTAGTCAGCTCTCGGATAAATATAATTGATCAGACTATATTCATCCCAGTTCCGATTACATATCCCAAGGCATACCTGTGGTGCACAACTTATCCATAATACTTCTATATTGTTTTCATTATGATACTGACCTTGATATATGATGTATGCATGTATACTTTATAAAAATTTCATTTTAAAAGTATAACTCTCAGTCAGAGTGTTTTTGCCCAGTTGTGTTTATAGTTGTATATCAAAAATAAATGGTTTTGATATACTTAGTTCACTATAAACAAAGCTCTGATACCAATCTGTCACACCCCCAAACCTGAACGGCGGAAACGTTCGGGGGCGGAGGACGTCATATTCAGTATCATAACAATTGAATAGTAAAGAAAGTACACACCACCATAACATATATATTTGAAAAGTTTACATGATTGTAAGTGTTACATGTTTGAATATCAAATACAATATGGTGATCCAAAAATATGTTACTAACGCCAGCGCGTTAGTCTTCAAAAATAGTTGCTACCTGGCTTAGCGATTTCCTGAGAATACAAGTTATTTCAAAGAAAAAGTGTCAACATTTAAGTCGGTGAGTTCATAAGTATATCTTTGTATAAAGGTATGTCATTCGAAAGTTTCGTGTTTGTTTTCCAGAAAATCCGATATTTTCTCATAAAAGGAGTTATGAATCTTTGTTTGTATAATATGAATGTATTGAACCAGGAAAAACCTATATTTTCCTAACAGTGAGGAGTAGTCTCAAATGTCCAAGACTCTGATTTTGTAAGTAAATATGTCATACTTAAAATAATGATGCATAGTTTTATTAGTAAACAAAACTATAAGAAGTTTGTAATTTGGCGTAAAAATAATTGTAATATTACTTTTCCCGCAAAAACATAAATACCATAATAATTGTCTATCCTGTGAGTTTTCATAACCATACTATGATGGATTTGCCTGCGGCGACGTTCTTCAGGCGTCGAAGCGATATGATATTTGTCACCCCGCGGACTGTAGCTAACAGTAAGGGCGCGGGATCATCAGTCCCGTATAGATCTATACACACGTATCACGTTCTCACAACAGAGACTCTGGTTATAAAACAGGGCTTTCTAGTGGTACCTTGACAGGTATGGTGAAGACGATTGACTCACATATTCTCAATTAAGTCACGTATTTTGAAATAGATATGAATGATTTCTGAAATGATTACCCTTTCTACAGTGTTAACAAAGGCATAATGATTAGTTGTATTTTCTGTATAAACATGATGTTATAGTTGAAATAGTTACCCTTAGTATGATGTAGTATGCAAATATATATAAATAAAACATATTTCTATTTATAAAACATATTGTATCTCATGAGGGTAAGGTTGCGATGTGTGATGTTTTATATGTTAACAACTTCATATAATAGTTATAACAATAGTAAGATAAGTATAGCAAAAGATTGATGTTTTTCACACGAGTTTAACCGTGTGTTTACTTGTATTCCCTCCCTTAAGAGTGTTTAAAAGCATTTAAAAGTATTTGAAAGTGTTTGAAATAGGGTTATGAACTCACTTGGTAGATTGAAGAAGGTGAGACAAAGATCGAGCAGAACTTCGACTGGAGAAAGCTGATTTCTCGGGATTCTTGGGAAATCTCGGGAGTGTAACACTTACTTCGAGACTTGGATATGCAAACCGGGATGGCTTCGAGGGGTTAAACGCAGAGCATAAGCACGAGAAAGAGAGGAATTGAGCATTAAACCCGAAACCCCTTGGGTTCTATTTATAGGCTGAGATTTGGGGTCTCACGTCGTGAGCATGGGCTTGCTCACGTCGTGAGCTTTGATCTTATCCTCTTCCAAGGATGCGACGTCTGCTACCAACTCTGGAACCCATCAATCACAGGCTCACGTCGTGAGCTGCCTGACAGCCTCGGATTTTGTGTCCCGAACTTGTAAAATCCGTAACTTTCGCGTACGAGCTCCGATTTCGACATTCTTTATATGCACGCGTATGTGAGATTATGCTCTACAACTTTCGTTTAGACTCCGTCGGCTAATTTTGATTATATTTTTAATATTATATTTTCAACAGGCCGGGACTGGAAAAGTCCGTTAAAAAATCCATAACTTCTTCATCTGACGTCCGTTTTTGTCTGTCTTTTTACCGTTGTATTACTATTGATGAGATCTTCAATTCTCGTTAGGGTTACGTTGGCTAAAAGTTGTCCGATCTCTATTTCGAGTTTTTAGCTGTCTACTGCTATGTCTGAAACTTCGAAAAATCATAACTTCCTCATACGAAGTCAGATTTGGACGTTCTTTTTATGTATGCTTACGGTTTAGTGATATCTACAACTTTCATTTAGATACTTAAGGCTAAAAAGTATTTTATTGAAATTTCGTGTTTTACGCTTAACAGTGTTTTGTCGGTTTTGTTGCGGATTTTCGATTGGTCATAACTTCTTCGTTATAACTCGGATTTTTGTGTTCTTTATATTTTTGAAAACCCTGTTACGATATCTACCACTTTTTACATTCACATTGAGATTTTTGAACATTTCATTTTTGACGTTATTCCTATTATATCAAGATAGGTTACCAAACTCGAATTTGGATCGTTACATTGATTCGAAATATCGGGTTGTTACATCATCCCCCCGTTAGAGGGAATTTCGCCCCGAAATTATTTACAAGGTGAGTGTTTATGGACTAGGGAAGAGATGCGGGTACTTTTGTTGCATCTGATCTTCTTGCTCCCAAGTGAATTCGGGTCCCCGTTTAGCATTCCAGCGAACCTTCACTATTGGTATGCGACTTTGCTTTGTTCGTTTGATCTCCCTATCCATGATATCGACGGGTTCTTCCACAAAGTTAAGATTTTCATTCAGTTCGATTTCCTCGAGTGGAATCACGAGAGTTTCGTCGGATAGACACTTCTTCAGGTTTGACACATGAAACACCGGATGTACTTTGCTAAGTTCGATTGGAAGCTGAAGTCTATAAGCTACTGGACCAATCCTTGCAGTAATTTCGAAGGGTCCAATGTACCTTGGGTTTAGTTTTCCACGCTTCCCGAAGCGTATCATGCCCTTCCAGGGTGAGACCTTCAGTAGAACGCGGTCACCAACCTGAAATTCCAAGGGTTTTCGTCTTTTGTCGGCATAGCTCTTTTGTATATCTCTTGAGGCTTTCAGTCGCTCTCGAATTTAAACGATCTTTTCAGTCGTCTCTCAAATGATTTACGGGCCAGTGAGAGTGCTATCAGGGACTAGGCCTCTTGCCAACTGCGTGTCACCCACCTCCGCCCAGCACATAGGTGCTCTGCACTTGCGGCCGTAGAGGGCTTCAAAAGGAGCAGTCTTGATGCTAGTGTGATAACTGTTGTTGTACGAGATTTCAAATAATGGTAAGTGGGTGTCCCATGCTTTACCGAAGTCTATTACACAAGCTCGTAACATGTCTTCTAAGGTTTGGATAGATCTCTCACTCTGTCCGTCAATTTGTGGGTGATAGGCTGTACTCATATCTAGCCTAGTTCCTAAGGCTTTCTGCAGTGATTGCCAGAATCGTGATGTGAATCGGCTATCTCTGCCCGAGATAATAGATATCGGCACTCCGTGAAGTCGCACGATTTCTTGGATATAAGTCCTTGTCAGTCTTTCCATCTTATTGGTCTCCTTGATTGGTAAGAAGTGGGCAGACTTGGTAAACCTGTCGACGGTTAAAGCAAAGGGTCTTTCCGTAGCACATGGAGCTGGTATAGTGAGGACCAAGCCAATCCATTTCTAATAGCTACTTGGGAACTTCTTATCGTAATGTGCGTTACATCGATTGTTTAGAGTGTTGGCATCTTCTATGTATGTGTCTTTAGCGCCTTCTGTTTTATTCTTGTCATTACTGTTGCAAATATTTGTACCGCCTTTATAGCTAGTATAGGTAGTAGGACTACTTTGGTAATTACTGGTGGAATCTCGCAATATGATCCCTACAAAGTCCCTCTATCCTCGTTTAGTGCAAACAAATCGTATATAGTTAAGATTGAGACGATAGCCGACTGAGCATCTCTGCCCTAAATCCAAAATCAAACAATAAACAGGAAGTAAAGCGGAATTACTTACTCTAAGTCTGCAAAACACATCCTTTGACAGAACCTAGTATCATTACCACTAGAGTTTAATCTAATGTTCGAAGAGACTAATTAATAGTCAAAATATTATTACTATTATATAAGCGTTAAACAATACTCTTCAACCACTATGTACAGACAAGGGCCAGACATGGAACACCGGAGGGCAGGATCTAATAGTCAAACTATTATTACTATTATATAACCCGTCATGACCCAGCTGGATACAGCCAGGCACAACCTGGTGCTGACACGTGGCATCGCACACAGGGTGGAAATCAACCGATTTTCAAAAATTCATAACTTTCGCATACGAGCTCCGTTTTCGACGTTCCTTATATCCACGCATAGGTAAAAATAAGATCTACAACTCTCTTCTTGACTCCGTTGGCTAATTCTTGACCGATCTTAAATTTAACAATACGAAGGGATTACACTGTTAAATGTCCGCATAAAATTCATAACTTCTACATACGGATTTCGTTTCCGTCTGTCTTTTTATCGTTGAGTTCCTATTAATGAGATCTTCAACTCTCATTTAGGTTGCGTAGGCCAAAAACCGCTTGAACTGAAATTCGAGTTTCGGGTCGTGCACTGTTATGCCAAATCTTAGAAAATTCATAACTTCCTCATACGAAGTCAGATTTGGGCGTTATTTTTTTGTATGGTCTCAGTTTAACGTATACTACAACTTTTGTTTAAATCACTAAGGATAAAAAGTCCTCTATCATAAATTCACTATTTACGTCTCCCGGTGTCGTGTCGGTTTTGCCGAAAAACTTCGACGGGCCATAACTTCTTCGTTATAACTCGGATTTCGGCGTTCTTTATATGTACAGAACCCTTGAGACATATTCTACAACTTGGTTAAGATTATTTATTCTAAATAATCTTTTGTCTAAAAGTCGTTTTCGACCCCTATTATCTCTAAATTGACTAGCCCGGATCTACGGGCGTTATAATTATCTCCCCCTTAGGATGATTACGTCCCGGAATCATCAACGAAACAGGGCTCACATGATGACTCCATACGTTATCTCTTCATCCTAAGTAATAACCATAACTTTGATGTTTCTTCGAACGAGTATCTAACTCTAAGACTTCCTGACTGCAGGCGGTGCTTTATCTTGCACCCGCACTCTGTCTCGTATCAGGCTTTCAATCATGACCTTCATGTCACAATCTCGGCCCTTATTGGAGACTCTTTCTTCTTAACAATCTTAAGATAAGTTCTTTTATTACTACCATGGACCGATGTGTCATATTCTAACGACCTATCATTGTATGTTGCAATGCTTAGACTCAAGTCTCTTAGAGTCAAATTCCAGAACATATTATACCCTCCTTCATGTTCTAATGTGATATAATCACATCTTAAAAGGTAGCATTCCTAGCTACAAGCAACTATCGCGATACCTCTACTGATCGCTTTGATTGTCTTTCACTTCCATCTTCTAGCTTAAGTCAGATGTTACATCGAACTTGGTTCTCTGAACCATGTAACATACTCATCGTAGCCGGACTCAATTTGATATGACCACTAGGGTCGAAATAACAATCATCTTCTTAGTCATTACCGAAACGATGGTAACGACATACTCAAATAAAACGGAATCAATTACTAGCTCCTTGGTAACCTTGTGACTTTCCCTGATCCAAGTGTGAGTCATGTGCTTCCGGTAGTATAGGCCTCTACTACCATTCACACCTACTCATACTCGTCCCAAGTATTGTCTCGCAGTTTTCCAAGTCATTATCACAAAAAAACAATTTTAACACATATAAATGTGTCCAAACAATCATAAAATTTTCCCTAGACTCTACTAGGACTTCTTCCATGCGTATCTTCAATCATCATTTCTACTTCAACTCGGTTGGTGGTGGAAACGCCATACGATGGGACGACTTCAGGAATTACACCAATCGTTCCATCGTCCCGCCAATCGAAGGTGTACTTCAGATGTACCGTACTCCTCTGGATGTACTGTTGTTATATCAGACATATTCTAAAGGCAATATACCACTCTTACGATATCTTCCGATAGGTGTCATTCACTATCATAAGCCTTTTCATTTCCTCCATTTACTCAATTCTCTGTGAGTCTTCACCATGACGTTATTTTCACGGAAGCATGCATTCATTGCATCGAGACTAGAATATAGATAGAGAAGATTTAGATGTGTAATCCTCCTTATTACTCCGAAAAGTTACATGTCAGTTCTAATACCGTAATTAAACGTTTAGAATTCTGAACACATAAAGTTTCCAGATCCGGTCGGCAATAGACCATCGATCATATAACGCATCTCATAAATCATTTAGCACATAAAGGCATGTCAGGCATTTTCCCTAAATAAGCTAGTGCTTGTGTCTATTCAGGTGCATTACCTAAATTTTATTAGACGTACTCCTCACGATCATCCCCTAGCATTCTAAGTTTAAGTCTAGAAATAAATCCATATTCCTAGTTCGCTTAAACTAATGCTCTGATACCAACTGTGACATCCCCACTGTGACATCCCCATTTTCAACCCACAATAATATAATTATTATGTTTAAACATCAAACAATCAACCCAATTACCCATCCTCGTTATCTTCTTTACTCTTAAGGATCTACCCTAAGAATCAGCTATTTCTCGTTCATTTATTCCTAAGGAATAGGTACGAAATCCATCGTTGCCAGGGTTTACTCAACAGACACTAAATCCATAGTTTCCAGGGTTTGCTCATCAGGCACTAAATCCATAGCTGCCAGGGTTATCTCGTTTATCGACAGTATCGTTTCCGAGAATCCACTCGCAATACATGTCAATGGGTTTTTATCTCGTTTATCGACAGTATCGTTTCCGAAAATCCATTCGAAATACATGTCAATGGGTTTTTAGAGTACAGGTGGTGAATACACAGTTTAAATAACACCTACAGGTTGCGAGCCTGCTAGTGTTCCACTGGACTGTCTAGAATAGTCTGTGGTTGTCATCCATACTCTGCTAGATGACGGGGCCAACACTTGGGTAAAAGTCTTCTCTCATGGTTCACCTCTCACCCTTATCTCATGGTCTATATCTCCTCTCATCATTTTGTTTTTTTGTCACACAGCAACTATTTCATCTACCCATGTTTTACCCAACACATTTTGTAGATATAAAATACATATACAGTTTAAATCATTTAAAACATGTATAAAATCTTTCACCCAACATAGACGGCAAGTATACAGACAATATGCACACATATCATGTATTTTATATTAAATACTTCATATCTATGTGTAAGATAAAAGTAACTATGCACTCACCTGATAAGGTGGTGACTCGATACTCGGACAACACTTCGTTTACTTTAAACACATCCTTTGACAGAACCTAGTATCATTACCACTAGAGTTTAATCTAATGTTCGAAGAGACTAATTAATAGTCAAAATATTATTACTATTATATAAGCGTTAAACAATACTCTTCAACCACTATGTACAGACAAGGGCCAGACATGGAACACCGGAGGGCAGGATCATTTTGGGATATAGCACTTCTGAATCTAGCAACCCAAGTGGCCCTCCAAACCAGATTCCCCGTACTGCAAGTGGTTAAAAAGACATTATAACGACACTTATATAACTCATAATAATAGCCCAAATGCTTATTATAAGGTCCTAATAACATTACTATATTAAAATATAAGCTATACTAAAGATAGGTTAGGCGTAGCTCACTTACATCAGGTTTTTCTTAAAACCGGGCTCTGCTGGAGCAGCGTTCCCGAGCCGAAAGGATCTTCTTCTCGGAGCCGTCGGGCACTCCGGGGCTTCCGCCTCGTGCTAGGGAGGTTCCCTAGGCTTTTCGGGGGGTTTTGGGGCTAGAGAGAGGTTCTAGAGAGAAAGGGAAGTGATGGGAGGTGTGAGGAATGAAGAGGGCTTCACCTCTTGTTTATAGGGGGCTGGAGGCAAACTCACATTGTGAGTTTTAAGATGCTCACATCGTGAGCGAGCTGGATACAGCCAGTCACAGCCTGGTGCTGACACGTGGCATCGCACACAGGGTGGAAATTAGCCGATTTTCAAAAATTCATAACTTTCGAATACGAGCTCTGTTTTCGATGTTCTTTATATCCACACGTAGGTAAAAATAAGATCTAAAACTCTCTTCTTGACTCCATGGGCTAATTCTCGACGGATCTTAAATTTAACAGTACGAAGGGATTATACTGTTAAATGTCCGCGTAAAATTCATAACTTCTACATACGGACTCCGTTTTCGTCTGTCTTTTTATCGTTGAGTTCCTATTAATGAGATATTCAACTCTCATTTAGGTTGCATAGGCCAAAAACCGCTCGAACTAAAATTCGAGTTTCGGGTCGTGCACTACTATGCCAAATCTTAGAAAATTCATAACTTCCTCGTACGACGTGAGATTTGGGCGTTCTTTTTTTGTATGTTCTTGGTTTAACGTATACTATAACTTTTATTTAGATCACTAAGGCTAAAAAGTCCTCTATCGTAAATTCACTATTTACGTCTCCCGGTCCCGTGCCGGTTTTGCCGAAAAACTTCGACGGGCCATAACTTCTTCGTTATAACTCGGATTTCGGCGTTCTTTATATGTACGGAATCCTTGAGACATATTCTACAAATTGGTTAAGATTATTTATTCTAAATAATATTTTGTCGAAAAGTCGTTTTCGACCCCTATTATCTCTAAATTGACTAGCCCGGATCTACGGGCGTTACAGTTCTCCTAACTATATCAACAGGGTCTACGACACCAAGGCCGGCCCTTTATGATTTCATCCTGGTTTTAGGATGGTTGATATGCTAGTAATCTGCTAGATTGATATTCTGGTTGTAGGATGGCTGCTATATTAGAGATCGGTTAGATCGGTATCCTGGTTATAGGATGGTTGCCATGTTATTGATCTGTTAGATCTGTATGACTATCTGTTATTGCATCCTAGCGTATGATATTTATGTGCACATGTTTATTGGTCTGCGGAAAGGGTTGAGGCAGGTCCTGCTGTGTGTAGTAGGCCAAGACACCCTGGGCGGACCGGGTAGACTACAGGCCCGGGCCGGGCAAATCTAGTCAGGCTGAAGGCCCAACGAGCGGTACGGATAGGCTGAAGGCCCCGAGGAGGGTGGTCCAGATGTGCCGAGGGCTCGGAGAGCGGTCCAGATAGATTGAGGATCGGGATTCGGTCCAGTCAGAGTGATGACTTATTATGTATGCTGTTTGCTTATACATTTATATGATATGGTTATATCTGTATGGCGTTGGTATTTTGGGGGTAACTCACTAAGCCTTCGAGCTTACATTTATTGTTTATTGTTTCAGGTATTCTGATGATCGCGGGAAGGCGAAGGCGTGATCGTGCACCTCCTTACATTTTCATGATTTATTCTGGGGATACTTTGATGTTTAAATTATTTTGAAAGTAAACTGTAATAACTTAATGGTTTTAAATGTTTTAACAAGTTTTAAATTGGCTTGAATTTTATGGTTGTTACAAGTTGGTATCAGAGCCTTGGTTTGAGTGAATTGGAGGAAACACTCGCGTGTCTCTAGTCTCAAACTGAGGACAAGATTTTAAAATTATTTTTTTTAAATGTTTTCAAAATAATAAAGGAGGATGCAAGTGTACGATCCGCCGGAGCTCGCGGATAGACCCCAAAATACCTTGCAGATTATTTGATTATGTGATATGTTAGAACAACATGCTAGTACTAGGCTAGGGATCTTCATGAATTTCCTGATTATATGATGCCTGATAGCCTAGGGTTTTCCTTATATGAAATTGACATCATTACTATAGTTGCTTAGTGTATGCATCACGGCTGTACACAATTAAGATCTTATAGCCTGAGAATGTTTGGTTTGGCCTTATTTCTTGTTTTTGTTTGATGAAGGGCTTAGGGTAGGATCAGGTATTCAAAAGTCTATAGGGTCTAGCGTTATGTGTGGTTAGCATACACGAGTGCTGCAGAGTTGGTGGAAGTTTCATGGGTGAGTGGTGTGAGGCCGGGAGGCCAGTTACGAGATATTTAACATTCCTCTAGGAGTGAGGATTGAGCGCTCACTATATTTATGTGTATTGTTAGGGTGTTGTGGTGATACTTGAGACAAATATGGGTAGGTGTGGAAGGTAGTATGGGCCCGTACTACTGAAAGCACAGGACCCATACGCGTAGCAAGGAAGTCACAACCCATGGGGTTTAGTTGGGAGTTTGTTCCCGATTATTATATGGACTATACGAGATCTTTCTGGTGTATAATCAGAATGATGGTTACGATACGTTTTAAGACTGGAACAGGATCGGGATCGGGAGCTGGCAGCCAGGATAGGCCAATATTGTTAGAGGATCGTGTCAGGGAGATCATCCGGGAGGAGGTGATCGAGATTGTCCGGGGACAGTTGTCGAAGATGTTTGGGTCTATTAAGGCCGCCATAGTTGGTTATTTTGATGAGTGTTATGCAGCCATTGCTGAGACGGCTGCCACAACAGCTTCAACAGCTGTAACGACGGCAGGGGGAGGAGCTTGTCGAGCTTTCCAGTACCGAGACTTGTTATTGGGACATATTCTGATGAGTTGAGGGTTGCAGTTACTTGGGATCAAGGAGATGTTCTGTACTCATTACATTTCGTGGGTTGAGCGGGAGTGGCTAGCATAGGAGTTTTTGGATTTGAGGCTTCGGGGGTTTTGTTCGAGGCCGTGATACGGGTCGCGGGGGAATCCAGAAGGGAGTGATGATTATGATCAGCTGAAGTTTTGCAGCTGGAAGTAGAATGGTTAATTGATGGATTGAAATGTCGTTTCTAGGGCTAAGATTGTGCCCTTTCAGTTTTCGAGGTCGAAGGAGTGAGCAGGCTTGTGACCCCAGGATCAGGTTGTATTCCATCTCGAGGTCAGTTAGTCGTTGGGGTTTGCGACATCATTTCAGCACTGGTGTCTATTTGGTGAAAGTTTAGTTCTTTATCTTGAAGATTGGTTCTTTTAGGGTATGCAAAGTCATCAAGTCAATGAATTTATGGTTCTATGCGTTCTTTAAGAAGTGGATCTGTGTTTTGGACTCCTGGTCTTGAGCATTAAGAGCTTAAGAAGGGTTTTGGCTTAATGGATGAATACGTTGGGCGTACAAGTTTGTACGCGCAACGTACAAGCCAAATAGCGAGTACGCTTAGCGTACAACTGAGTACGCCGCGTGTACTCAGTCAGGTGGGTTTTTGCATTTGGGCTTCGTGGTTGGGCTTCCTTTTTGGGCTTGTGTGTTTGAGTTCTTAATGGGCCATCTGAGTATAAGTGTTTTGGAATATGAAAATTGGTTGGGCTTTAGGGTAAGGCCCATGTAAGTGGTTTGGGCCCAATTTGGAAAATTGGGCCATATTTGGGCCTTGGTTGATTATTTGGCTGTTGGGCCTTTTAGATTGTGAGTTTGGGCCTTAGTCTTGGCCCAAGCTAGGTTAGGGGTAAAATGGTCTTTTTACCCTGAGTATGGATTATGGTTATGGAGTGGATCCCAATTGTTAATTAGGTGTTGTTTTGTTATTGACAGTTCGGGGATCTGTCAGCCAGCAGCCAGGGATCTTCTGTGTGTTTCGGCAGTGTGAGGTGAGTCTCCTCACTGGGTTTAGCGGGTCGAAGGCACTAATGTCGACCCATGGTTTATATGTTAGGATGCTAGATGTCTGCGCGACCCTCGCATGTATTATATGATAGCATGTTTACCGGGCATGACTCGATACCAGGAGGGGCCTGATGAGTATATTGAATGCTAGTTATAAGTATCTGTTTTTTTATGCTTACCGGGCGAGGCCCGATGCCGGGTGGGGCTCGATAATTGTATGGTATGCTATATTCTTTGTGATTATTGCATGTGTTAGTAAGGCTATATGTTTATACTAGGCAAATCCCCGCGCGTTGCGCGAGAATATAATTATATAGTTAAAATAATAACTTTTACCAAATTGTTATTTAATATTTCTACTTTGAAACAAAATGTTAGTAGTAAAGCAAACATATAGTTAACATATTAGTTTTATTAAACATTATAGTTTAATTTGTAAGTCATTGTGATATATACAATTATTTGATAATTTTATAAACCGTTTAAAATTGTGTAAATTATATATCAAAAGAATGATAATATAACGGGTAACAAAACGTATGAACAAAAATATGAACTGCAACTTTTAGTAACATAAAAATAGAAAAACATCTATTATAACATTTGCATTAAAAAAGATATATATACAACGAATAATAAAAAATATGAAAAATAAACACTATAACTATTAATAACATAAAAACACTAAAACATCTATTATAACATTTATATTAACTCTTCATATTTAAATCACAAATCTCTTCAAATACATTAATGTTTTTAATGGACAAAACTTTACAACCTTATAAAATAAAGGAAAAATAAAAAGTTATTAGTGATTACTAATTAATAATCATAAGTTAAAAACTCTTGAGTTGTAACTAATAAATATACATAAATTAGAAAACTCTTGAGTTGTAGTGTGAGTTTCAAATGAATGCGGTACTTGGAAATGTATATTTATTATTATTATTATTATTATTATTATTATTATTATTATATTCGTCTAAATAATTGGTTTTGATGCATCATTTTAATCCCTTCAATTATTAAACATAAAGATATTTAATTATAAATTTATAACATACATAGGTGCATATACATGTTAAACAAATCACATATAATATATATATTTTTGTAAATATCAAATGTAATTCTTGTCGTAGTAATATGGATAAATTACTTTCATATGAAGAACATATCATGATAATTCTATCATAATTACATATCAATGTTCAAAATTATGTTATCTTTTAAATATTGTCTTTTAAATAAGTCGTTTAGGATAACCCAACAAAAAAATAATAGAAAATAAACATAATCAAAATAGAAAAACTATAATCAAATAAATAAGAGCATTGGGTGGTTGAATATATAAATAAAGATGTTACATAAACATACATTTAAATCAAAAGAAAAAACTAACATTCGTCAACTTTGCTCAAACAAAAAAACCTATATCCATTTTATGAATCTTCTTTCTTCATTTAACACCATTCAACCATAGAAACTTGATGACAATTCTTCACTAACCTGCAATCAAAATAATTTTCTTGAAAAAGAAGAATCAAAAAGATATTCCAAGCAAAACATTGATGTTTGGGGAGTCACATTCAAGATTGAGTAATACACACAAATCACATATAAAGATTAAATGAGAAACTGAATAAAAAGAAAGAATAGAAAAGCTTCATTTGTTTTGCTTAAAAGAAAAAATATGTAACGCCCTGTTCCTGGTATGCATTTGAAACATTATTTTTCTTTTATTCTAGAAGCTACTCGACGAGTCAGTGGCCCTAACTCGTCGAGTAGCAGCGATTTAGCACGTGGAGTAGGCGTGGCGACTCGACGAGTCCATATTCCCGGACTCGGCGAGTCCGCCAGTCTGGATGAAGCCCTAATTTTAGGGAGTGTACCCTATTTAAACACCATTATAGCCCCAAACCCGCCTCCTTCACCTCTCAGAGACTTATTCCCGAAACCCTAGCCTCCTTAAAGTGTGTGTGTGTGAGTGATTTTTGCCCTTGTGAAGGAATCTTGGTGCATTGTTGAGCAAGAAGAAGAAGGAGAAGGTAGAAGAACTCAAGGAAGAAGAAGTAGATCCAGATTATACTCCTCTTTGGCCATCCTTTCTGGTATTAAAGCTCTCATCTTGGTTATTGTATTGCTAGATCTAGTTTGTCCCCAAATTGATGGTTTTGAGCTCAAAAACCCCAAATCCTTAGTGATGAAGCTTTGTATCAAGCCATATCTCGGATCTAGCCTCTCTTGAGCTCCAGGAACTCAAGAACGCTGCCTTTTTGGTAGCCATGGCTTTGTTCTAGACAAGTAACCCCCATAATAGCCAAGTTTGAGTGTAATTGCTTCATTGCATCATAGATACACGTAAAGTTAGCAACTTTACGTGTTCAGATAGTCCCAGAAGCCCAGATCTATGAATTGGATGCGCTAGAACTGATTAGAATCGACTGAATAGAAACTGCATGTAAAGGGCTCGGCGAGTCGTTCTTCCGACTCGGCAAGTCAGGTCGCGAGTCTTAGATTCCCTGTTCAGTAGTAGGGAGTCTGTTTAGTGAGTGGAGTAAAGACTCAGTGAGTTAAGACATAGATTTGAGTGTAGAGGGACTCGACGAGTCTACGCCCTGACTCGACGAGTCCAAGACAATATTCTTACCCGTAAGAACAGAATCGACGAGTTGTTCATACAACTCGGCGAATCACAGGCTGGACGTGTTCTTATGATGAAGGTGAACTCAACGAGTTGTTCATACAACTCGGCGAGTCGGATGAAGATGACAGGATATCAGTTAAGAAGGAGAACTCGTCGAGTTTTGGTTAAACTCGACGAGTAGAGTCGGGAAGGAGGTAGAAGGAAAGATAGGGACTCGACGAGTTGTCGGCCCAACTCGGCGAGTCAGGTCAACGGATTATTGACTTTGAACAGGGGGTACAATAGTCATTTTACCCTAAGAATAGTTACCAGTGTCTGATTAAGTGTCTTTTGGGAATTGTAGCCAGGGAGTTATCGGAGCAGCAGTCAGACAGTTCCCGAGCAGCATTTCAGCAGCCAGCCTTACGAGATGAGTTTCCTTTCCAGTAGGACCGGGTCTACGGCCACAATGTCGGCCCATTTAGTTAGCAGTAGTTCCGGACTTCGGTCCGATGTAGTAGTTCAGTGTGCTTGAGGTCTTTGTGATTCAAGCATGTCTTTGTTTTATGTGTTCCGGACTTCGGTCCGATGCAGTATGCAGTATATGTGTTTATGCTAGTAGTTACGATTATGCTATGCTATGTTCAGTCAGTTTTCGAACTTCGGTCCGATGCAGAGGGCAAGGCCCTGGTTAGTTCCGGACTTCGGTCCGATGCAGTTTCCGGACTTCGGTCCGATGCAGAGGCCAAGGCCCTGGTTAGTTCCAGACTTCGGTCTGATGCAGTTTCCAGATTTCGGTCCGATGCAGAGGGCAAGGCCCTGGTTAGTTCCGGACTTCGGTCCGATGCAGTTTCCGGACTTCGGTCCGATGAAGTGGGCAAGGCCCAATATGTGTGTATATGTTTGTATGATATGTGGTAGTTTGGGGGGGGAGCTTACTAAGATTCGTGCTTACAGTTTCAGTTTTGGTTTCAGGTACTTCCGCTAGCAAGGGAAAGAGCTCGGGATGATGGCATGTCACACACCACAGTTTTATCTTGGGAGTTTGTTCACATGTTTGATATGATAGTGACATTAGTTTGATTTGATACTTTTACTATGTCGTTTTGAGACATACGATTCATGGTTTTATTGTATGACATTTGATATTGTGGGTTTTTAGTAATATTAAAACAAAAATTTTCGAGTTGCATTTTTGGGATGTTACAAGTTGGTATCAGAGTCTTGGTTTGAGGGATTCAGGCACACTTTCGGGTGTGACTGGACTCAAACTAAGGAAATGGTAAAAAGATTTTCAAAAGAAAAATGTTTCCGAAAGAATTTTTTTGAAAAAGAAAACTTAATAAGAAAAGAGTTTTTGAAAAAGAGAAAAGGGTGTGGTGCATGCGATCAGCCGAGCTCAAGTAAGTACTCCCAAATTACCCATACAAGTTTATGTTATGATTATCAGTTTCAGTTTCAGTAGAACAGCATGCTAGAATAGGACTAAGGATCTAGGAGGATGCCTTATGTGCCTGCTTTATGTGTTCCAGCTTTATGAGAATTGCATGCTAGTATTGAGTAGACAGTAGTAGGATAGCCTGTTTATGTTATGCATGATAGTATAAGCTTAGCATTGTATGCTAGTACAGTTTCTTGTCATGAGGATAGAATTGCTTGAGTAGTTTCCTGTGTCTAAATGCTGCTTGCTTTGTGATTTGTGGGACTCTGAGTGATGGGATTTAGCCATTAGGTGAATACGTCACGTCACATGAGATCAGGGTTGAATAATCTCAGAGTGTTGGATTTGGCCCTATTGCGCAATTCTTGTTTGAGTCTAACCGTTGTAGGGACGAGTCTGTTACTCGAAGGATTATCTGAGCCTCGTCACATGTGATGGTATTCAGGTGATGGCTAATTGGCATTACAAGGAGACCTTCAGCAGCTGAGGACTGGTTTGGGTGGAGTCAGAGACTTCCCTAGGGCAAGCTTAGGATGAGAGTAGCAGAGATCAGTAGCAGTAATAGTGACTTGGTGGAGTCGAGGCAGTTCTTGAGGAAAGTACGGATAGATGTGGAAGGTAGTATGGGCCCGTACTACTGAAAGCAGAGGATCCGTACTTGAATCAAGGAAGGCTGAGATGAGACCATGAAACTTGTAGTAGTAGTGATCCCTCGAGATATATCAGTGTTCCTGACGTTTATCATGATGTGTTTTTAGAATGGTGGTTTTACGCCATAGGCCAGTAGTCGGCAGTTCAGGAGCCGGCGAGGGATCAGGATCAGGCTCGGGGGCCGAGCATCTAGATGAGCAGACCAGAGAGTTCCTCACATCAGAGGTTACTCGCACTATACTTGAGCAGACTCCTGTGATCTTCGGTTCGATCAAGGAGGGTATTCTAGAGCAGATGGACGAGAGGTTGAGCACCTTCCGTGCTGAGGTGACGGCCATGATGGGGTCGCGCACACTCACCTTCAGGGAGTTCCGGGCTTGTGGAGCTCCAAACTATCATGGGGCGCGGGACCCCATAGCGAGTACTAGGTGGTTGGCAGATGTCACCAACGCGTTCCGCACCAGCAGATGTCCCGAGGGGGACAAGGTCAAACTAGCATCCTGTCTTCTGAAGGACAGGGCACGAGATTGGTGGGAGGAGATCGGGCATGTCATCGGGGATGACGCAGCACTTGATGCGATGACTTGGGCTGATTTTACTACCACGTTCAGAGCCGAGTTTTCACCGGTTATTGAGGTGCAGCAGTTAGCTAGGGAGTTTCAGGATCTCACCCAGACTACAGAGACAGTGGCGGAGATTACCTCCGAGTTCAGAGAGAGGGCTCTTCTCGTTCCTCAGTACGCAGCTGATGAGGAAATGAAGAAGGCCCGTTATCATGAGATGTTGCGGAGTGATATCCGCCAGTTTGTGAGCCGGTCCAGCTGTAAAACGTTGGATGACATGATTGCGAGGGCTCGAGAGAGAGAGATAGATTTGGAGATGGAGAAGAAGAGGAAGCCAGAGGCGGCGTCTGGCACAGGGAGTTCGGGCAAAAAGCCCAAGGTATTGGATCACAGATCTAGAGGACAGCAGAGCCACAGTCGGTGTGGCAAGTGTGGGAGATTGCACGATGGGGCGTGCAAGGCAGGGATCTCCGGCTGCTACAAGTGTCGTCGGACCGGGCATATGAGTAGGGATTGTACATCCACTACCACCACTACCTCAGCAGCTGATCTGATTTGCTTCCATTGCAATCAGAGGGGACATAAAAAGTCCCAGTGCCCGAGTTTAGCAGCAGCAGGAAAGGTGGCAGCACCTGCCCCTGCTACTTTGAGGATTACAGACGGTCGCCAGGGTCGGGCTGAGGCGCCAGTGGCGAAGAGTAGAGCTTTCCAGATGACAGCAGAGGAGGCGCGGGCGACTCCTGATGTGGTGACGGGTATGTATTTTCCCCTTATCTCTGTATTCAGTGTTGATTGTTTCTTATGGTTATGTGTTTGTGTATAGGGTCGTTCTTAGTGAACGACATTTCAGCTACATTATTGTTTGACTCGGGGGCTACCCGATCGTTTGTCTCGCTTGCACTTAGCAAGCAGTTTAGCAGAGCTCCGGGGGAGCTGGACAGTCCACTTGAGGTTGAGATAGCTGATGACAGGACCGTCAGGGTCGCGAGGGTACATAGGGGGTGTTTGCTGCGGTTATTTGATGAGCAGTTTTCAGTAGATCTGGTTCCTATTCCCCTACGAGGGAATAAGGTCATGGTGGGTATGGATTGGTTGAGCCCTAGTGGGGCAGTGGTTGATTGTAAAATGCAGTTAGTGAGGGTTCGCACTCCTAGTGGGGGAGAGTTAGTGATTCAGGGCGAGAGGCCACAGCGCGGACCGATTCTGTGTTCAGCAGCGAGAGCGAGGCGCTACTTTCAGCAGGGTTGCGCGGGGTACGTCGCCTATGTTTTAGATGCCCGGGAGAAGGGCAAGGCAGCAGTTGACGATGTACCGGTAGTATGCGAGTACCCGGATATATTTCCAGAGGATTTGCCTGGGATATCTCCTGAGAGACAGGTCGAGTTTCGGATTGACCTGGTTCCGGGTGCGGCTCCGATAGCCAAGGCACCATATCGGCTGGCTCCTCCAGAGATGCAGGAGTTGTCTACGCAGCTGCAGGAGCTGCTAGACAAGGGTTTCATCAGGCTGAGTAGTTCACCATGGGGAGCCCCGATCCAGTTCGTGAGGAAGAAGGATGGGTCGCACCGTATGTGCATAGATTATCGGGAGCTGAATAAGGTAACGGTGAAGAACCGTTACCCACTCCCGAGGACAGACGATTTGTTTGACCAGCTTCAGGGAGCATCTTCGTTCTCTAAGATTGATCTATGGTCAGGATATCACCAGATGCGGTTCAGGGATGAGGATGTGCAGAAGACCGCTTTTAGGACCCGCTATGGTCATTATGAGTTCGTGGTGATACCGTTCGAGCTCACCAATGCTCCAGCCGCGTTCATGGATCTCATGAACCGCGTATGCACATCGATGCTGGATCGGTCAGTGATAGTGTTCATTGATGACATCTTGGTTTATTCCAAGACTCAGGAGCAACACGAGGAGCAACACCATTTCTCTCAAGCTTCTTCAACCACAAACCCTCCCAAGGCTTAAAAAACGTGAGTAATCCATCCCTTAACTTGTTGTGCATGAAGAACCTCTTGATCTAGGCCTTGAATCATGAAAGTCCCGTCATGTTCTTCATCTCTTTGAAGGAGTGCGACCACACACTCATGTGTGCGGCAACACACTCCTGTGTGAGGCAGCACACTCCCTTGTGCAGCAGCACACACATTTGTGCGACCATACACACACACCATAGGACCACAAACCCATTTCTAAGACCCTAAACTTGTACTACAACCAAGTATGGGCCTATGACACTTCACGGATGCAAGTATGGACCTTGAAAACACCTCAAAGGCACCTTCCATCATGAGTGTACGGCCGCACACCCATGGCCGTACACACCTTTAAGGTGGACATACACCTCCCTCATGCAATTCTTTGAGGTCCTAACACTTAGTGCAAGTAGTCCCAAGTTCTTAGAGTGGTTCTTCATCACATCTAGTGGTGAAATACCATCATTTGACTCCTTTATGTGTCATTACTTGTTGATTAGGATCAAATCGTGTTCAAGGCTTCACTTGAACATCCCGCATTCCGTATCGATCCTTCATTCAAATCACCCGAGGTGAGTTCATACCCCTACATTTTCCGTGTTTTTAATGTTTTCAGGGGGGGAATACAAGCCAAACTCAAAGCATTTTATTAAGTTTTAAACTTACTAATACAGTTAATGATTTCCATGTTTAATAACATATTCGGATATTTTATCTCTTTTTGTAATATGTTGAAGGGAAACTCTTAATTTGAAAATCTAACTTCATCGCTTTCAGAAAGGTTCTTACAAAGCATTTTCTATATCAACTCTAATAAACTATAATGGGTATAGTTTGGGATAACCCTCTAGGCAGTCTCTACTTAATCAGATTTCATAAATGAACATATATAAACTATGGCAGATGTAGTTTATGTTATTTATTTTCTCGAGAGTATAAAGTACTATTATTCAAGGATAATTATTGTTTTATACTGTTTCTCCCTAGTAAACTAGATTATACAGAATTGTGAGGCTCTACTTCAATACTGTGCACTTAGGTGTATAATGATAAATCCTTTTAGTATAACCAGAGTCTCCTAGAGGGAGAGCGTGAGATTTGTGAATAGATCTATTCGGGACTGACAATCCCACACCTGAACTGCTAGCTACAGTTAGGCGGTCACGCCTGGGGTGAACAAATGTCATTTAGCTTAACGCCTGAAGAACGTTATAAAGGTCTCTCGGTCATATCAAGTATGGTTATACGACTCGCAAATAAGTGTAAACTAACTTTGTTTACGGACTCTATTCTTCGTTTGTTTTATTTTAAGTAATAAAACTACTTTTATATATGCTGATAGTAATCAAGGACTTCTAAACTGGCATCTCTACCTCTAGGACGGATAACATGTTTTCTAAAACTGATGGTTTATTTTCTACTAATAGACACTCTTTCAAGACCGCTTTTCATAAGAAAATACAGGATTTTCTTGAAGAACACTTTTCAAATGGATTCAAAGAACATTATCTCACTAAAACTAAATGCTTATGAACTCACCAGCTTTATGCTGATATTCTTTCAAAACTGCTTGTATTCTCAGGGATTTAGTAAACAGGTACTTCCAGGAGTTCGGAGAAGACGAAGCGTTAGAGTCGCGTCTGTCTATTTTACTTTTATTTATGATTAAAACTATGTATTAAACAATATAAACCTTTTTCATATATGTATTCAATGTCTGGTTGTGTTTACTATGCTTGCTATGATACAATTGTTGTGATACTACGCATGACGTCCTCCACCCCGGAACGATTCCGCCATCACGGTTTCGGGGTGTGACAGATTGGTATCAGAGCCCTTGTTTATAGCGAACTAAGTATACCGAACCTTACATGGTATACAACTATAAATACTAAGGGGCCTAAGTGCTCTAAACTAAAAATATACTTTCAAAAATACAAGTATTTTTATAAAAGTATATAAGTATACCCGAGTATCAGAATCCGTGTCGTAAGTAGAGCAAAATAAAAGTATTTGGATGTTGGACATCGCGGTTAAACCTGGGAAGTTATGTAATCATGTCTAGGGTGAATATAGCCTGATCAACTATATTCAGTCGAGAGATGACCAACATGTGCTTGGGAGTGACTATGGTGTTGCAGCAAGTCTAAAACTTACCTAGATACTAGAAGAGTTCTAGAGCCAAACATAAGGATTAAAATACTATAGGAATATTTTAGAATGCTATAACGACTAAGCCGAAAACTTACCCAAGGATCCATCCTTAAAGAATCAAGCATGTAGCCATGATACATTGGAAGTATTAATAGATCCGATGCCTATTAACTATTCCTTTACCCTCACCTCGCGTAGATAGCATGGCTGGATTCCATCTTCCTGGCGACCCGTACTTTCATAACCAAGGAGATGATGGATGGATCAAACCAGAGCCAGAAGGAAACCAAGAAATCCCTTTTGACGATGGCATTGCCGAACCATTTCCTGAAGAGACTGACTCGGAACCAGAAGTCGAGAACTTACCCCCAGTGGCCCAATACCAAATCCCAACCCTCAGCTTGTACTCGAAGACCCAACGCCTATGTGGGTCGGAAGCCTGGATAGGTGGAGTCACGAACAAGGTCAACCCCGCCCGTACAATAGGGATCGCCGCTTCTACAATGTGGACGGAGGAGGCTCCGCAGATAGAGCCCTTCCAACTATAGTCCGCCGAGTGGCCCGCAATGTCGAAATGAATGCGGCGGCCATTCAACGAACTGTGGAACTCGAGGCAGACTCGGATGCCAACACAAACCGTATTCGCAGTCTCGAGGTTGCTCATAGGAGGATTTTGAGAGACCACGAAGCCCAGCAGCGAGAGCTAGCTGCAACTCGAGCTGAGGTCGTGGAGCTCCGAGCACGCCAATCAGTATACGAGAGTCGCCTCCTTGACACGGAGCGCCAGTTGACTAACCTAAGGTTCCGCCCGAGAAGTGCCCGTCGCCAGTAGGAAATATTCTACTTGTCCTTCCTTTTGGAATAGCTTTCCTATTTATGTTATAAGTAGCTCCTTTCTCTGTAGACATTCTTGACTTGCAAGTGCCGATTCACTAGTTCTTTATGTTGTCAAATTGTTCCTCTATTGGTATGTGGTAGACCTACTCCTAGGTCAAATTTTCCAAAATCTGTGTAATCTTGATATCGACATTGGTGGCAACAATCATGTTTCAGTTGAAGATTTTCATTGTCAAAAGTATACCTTAGATCGATAGCATGAAAAGTAAGCAACTTTATCAAGGTCTCATCACTGTTTTGTCCTCAAAACATGAATCATAAGATATATTCAGATGATTATTCCTTATCCCTATCATTTTCGTATCAACTTCGATATCCTAATCGACACGGAATTGTTAAGCCTCAAATCGTGCTGATATTCTTTGCTTCGAGAAATCGATTCGTCTCAATCTTCCCTTCGACGAAATCCTCACTGGTCTCAGTGATAAGATTTGTCGAACCTTCGTATCATTTCCTGCGTCAAGCCTAGGAGCATATGCGGAAGGAATGCTATGCATTCCTGGCTCATGTTGACAATGAGACGCAAGAAGTTAAGGGCCTCGAGAGCATCTTCGAAGTCTGCAACTTTCCCGATGTCTTCCCCAAAGACATTCCTGGGATTTCTTCCGAGTGCCAAGTTGAATCCCATATCGACTTGATCCTCGGAACTACCCTTATAGCCAAATCTCCATATCGTCAAGAGCCGACAGAAAAATGTGAGAGTTACTCAGCCAGCCCGATGAGCTGAGCAACCAGGAGTTCGTTAACTTATTGTATGCAAACTTTGTTGTGCTTAAATCTTTTCTATTATTTGCTAAGACCACATCGTGGGGATGAGGGTCGAATCAATGAAAGTCAGATAACAAAACGGGGAAAAATCTCAATGCATAGATAAACATTTGGGATATATCCAGAGGCAACCATTATTGCTCACAAGCTTCTTTTCTTGACATGTAGCAGAATCATGCCTCCAAAGAAACGTAACCATCCCACCGACAAGACACCAATCCTTCAGATGGATTCAGCTACGTTCCAAGCTACTGTCACAGCAGCCGTAGCAGCTGGCCTAGTTGTTCTTAACGCTAACAACACCAATATGGGTGGATGTGTTATTGGCAATCCAAACCGTGGTGTTAATCAATCTCAACCACAAGTACCTACTGGAAAGGACACACCTGATCCCCAACCTAACATCCTGAAACGAAAGTTCAAAGGAAGTTGTTCGACCCAAAGACCTACTGAAAGGCGGCGGATTGGGACAGTCAATACCCCAGTCAGCCCTACTGTTCCAACCCCAACCACACCCTACTTGGGAAACCTCCCGCACTGCAGCAAATGCAACTACCATCATCATGGAGTCTGCCGAGTGCCGCATTGCACTAGATGCAACAGGGAGGGGCACACCTCCCGCAGCTGTAGGGCCCTAGTTAAGTTCGTCACTCTGACTACCAATGTTGGGGAAAGTCCAACATGTCACCTCTGTGGTAGTATGGGACATTTCAAAAGAGACTGCCCAACAGAGGAGAACAATGAGGAGACAGGAGGAGTCTGACCTCAGAAAACGGGAAGCATCAAAGAACCCTACAGTGTTTTGGTACGTTTTCGAAAACCTCAATAATCATTCATGATCGTGATTACTTTCTTGTCCAAATTATATCACGACATACCCTAATGAGTAAAGTATGACAGCTTAGTGAATACGTTGGAGTCGGTTGTAATTATACATGACTTATATACGCCAAGCAATCATGGGAAAATCTAATGGGAACCATTCCATCGAGAGCCCATAGTTTCAAAACATCTGGACCCTCGCATTAGTAGTACCCACCAAGTCCAAATCAAACGCATAAAATACCAGAGACATTCATTTAGGGATGCCAATGTGCTAGCAAAACGATCCTCCCGGACTAACTTGACGCAAAATTCTACGACACCATTCTGTCTAGCTCGATTAAGTCTATGTTATACCAAATCCTTTTGTCTTAAATCGTTCGATCGCGAAACTCCCGTCGCTCGTGACGACAACCAGATGCGAACTTCAAAGAATTCATCTCTCTTCGAAATTAGAAAGTATTCATACGAAGAGTATCATCCGCAAAGAGAAGGACAAAGTAAGAGAACCATCCGGGCAATTGAAGATGTGTCATGGGATACACATCTATCCTTAATTGGACTTTCTTGCAACAACGACGACCTTTCCAGTAGCAAGGCTGCGTTGTTCGAAGCCCTCTACAGCCATAAGTACAGACCATATCTGTGCTAGGCTGATATGGGCGACACGCAAATAGACAAAAGTCAAGTCCCCGACAGCACTCTCACGAGTCCTGAAATCATCCGAGAAACGGAAAAAAAGATCGTACGAAAGGGCTACGATCGATGAGAGACAAAAACCCTTGAAGTTCCAAATTGGTGGACGTACCCTTTTGCAAGTCTTATCCTTGGAAGGCCTAATACGCTCGGGAAGCGTTGGAAGCAAAAATAAGATACGTTGGACCGTCCGAGACCCTTGCTAGGATCGGTCTCGTAAGCATACAAACTCCGGTTACCCCGAGAACTCAACAAAATCCATCCCGCCTTCCTCGCTTCAACCCGAAATGAGTGTCCGTCCGATGAGATACCTACGACTTCCCCTCGACAACCTCGAGTTAGACGAGAGCCTACACTTTGTGAGAGAATCATCCGAGCTCGTAAATCGAGAAGTCGAGTGAACAAAATAACGTCACATCCCGATAGTGAAGGTCCGCTAGAATGTCAACCAGGAACTTGGATTCACTTGGGAGCACGAGAGTCCCATGAACCTCAAGTACCTCCATCTTTTTCAATACCATGAGTTATATTCTTATTCTTGAATTTCGGGACGAAATTCCCTCTAACGGGGGGATGATGTGACAACCCGGAACTTTTACCTCGCACACTTAGTCAATTCAATCAAAGTTAAACATGTTTTGTTGACTTCTCGCACTGTTTGAGGATTCGTTTAAGTGATTCTAAGCTTGAGTATGACCAAGGTTGAGTCTAGGAATGAGTCAGCAAGTCATATACTGTCAAAACGAGGTCATACACACCTTTAGAGGGAGTGTACGGCCGTACACATGGGTGTGCGGCCGCACACACACCTCCTGGCAGCACACTCCCTTCTTGACAGCACACCCACCCTATATAAAGGATAGACCCCTTTCCTTTCATTCCTTTAACACCTTGGCATCACACAACACCATTTCTCTCAATCTTCTTCAACCACAAACCCTCCCAAGGCTTCAAAAACGTGAGTAATCCATCCCTTAACTTGTTGTGCATGAAGAACCTCTTGATCTAGGCCTTGAATCATGAAAGTCTCGTCATGTTCTTTATCTCTTTGAAGGAGTGCGACCACACACTCATGTGTGCGGCAGCACACTCCTGTGTGCGGCAGCACACTCCCTTGTGCAGCAGCACACACATTTGTGTGACCATACACACACACACACCATAGGACCACAAACCCATTTCTAAGACCCTAAACTTGTACTACAACCAAGTATGGGCCTAGGACACTTCACAGATGCAAGTATGGACCTTGAAAACACCTCAAAGGCACCTTCCATCATGAGTGTACGGCTGCACACCCATTGGGTCGCACACCCATGGCCGTACACACCTTTAAGGTGGCCATACACCTCCCTCATGCAATTCTTTGAGGTCCTAACACTTAGTTCAAGTAGTCTTAAGTTCTTAGAGTGGTTCTTCATCACATCTAGTGGTGAAATACCATCATTTGACTCCTTTATGTGTCATTACTTGTTGATTAGGATCAAATCGTGTTCAAGGCTTCACTTGAACATCCCGCATTCCGTATCGATCCTTCATTCAAATCACCCGAGGTGAGTTCATACCCCTACATTTTCCGTGTTTTTAATGTTTTTAGGGGGGGAATACAAGCCAAACTCAAAGTATTTTATTAAGTTTTAAACTTACTAATACAGTTAATGATTTCCATGTTTAATAACATATTCGGATATTTTATCTCTTTTTGTAATATGTTGAAGGGAAACTCTTAATTTGAAAATCTAACTTCATCGCTTTCAGAAAGGTTCTTACAAAGCATTTTCTATATCAACTCTAATAAACTATAATGGGTATAGTTTGGGATAACCCTCTAGGCAGTCTCTACTTAATCAGATTTCATAAATGAACATATATAAACTATGGCAGATGTAGTTTATGTTATTTATTTTCTCGAGAGTATAAAGTACTATTATTCAAGGATAATTATTGTTTTATACTGTTTCTCGCTAGTAAACTAGATTATACAGAATTGTGAGGCTCTACTTCAATACTGTGCACTTAGGTGTATAGTGATAAATCATTTTAGTATAACCAGAGTCTCCTGGAGGGAGAGCGTGAGATTTGTGAATAGATCTATTCGGGACTGACAATCCCACACCTGAACTGCTAGCTACAGTTAGGCGGTCACGCCTGGGGTGAACAAATGTCATTTAGCTTAACGCCCGAAGAACGTTATAAAGGTCTCTCGGTCATATCAAGTATGGTTATACGACTCGCAAATAAGTCTAAACTAACTTTGTTTACGGACTCTATTCTTCGTTTGTTTTATTTTAAGTAATAAAACTACTTTTATATATGCTGATAGTAATCAAGGACTTCTAAACTGGCATCTCTACCTCTAGGACGGATAACATGTTTTCTAAAACTGATGGTTTATTTTCTACTAATAGACACTCTTTCAAGACCGCTTTTCATAAGAAAATACAGGATTTTCTTGAAGAACACTTTTCAAATGGATTCAAAGAACATTATCTCACTAAAACTAAATGCTTATGAACTCACCAGCTTTATGCTGATATTCTTTCAAAACTGCTTGTATTATCAGGGATTTAGTAAACAGATACTTCCAGGAGTTCGGAGAAGACGAAGCGTTAGAGTCGCGTCTGTCTATTTTACTTTTGATATGATTAAAACTATGTATTAAACAATGTAAACCTTTTTCATATATGTATTCAATGTCTGGTTGTGTTTACTATGGTTGCTATGATACAATTGTTGTGATACTACGCATGACGTCCTCCACCCCGGAACGATTCCGCCATCACGGTTTCGGGGTGTGACAGATTGGTATCAGAGCCCTTGTTTATAGCGAACTAAGTATACCGAACCTTACATGGTATACAACTATAAATACTAAGGGGCCTAAGTGCTCTAAACTAAAAATATACTTTCAAAAATACAAGTATTTTTATAAAAGTACATAAGTATACCCGAGTATCAGAATCCGTGTCGTAAGTAGAGCAAAATTAAAGTATTTGGATGTTGGCCATCGCGGTTAAACCTGGGCAGTTATGTAATCATGTCTAGGGTGAATATAGCCTGATCAACTATATTCAGTCGAGACATGACCAACATGTGCTTGGGAGTGACTATGGTGTTGCAGCAAGTCTAAAACTTACCTAGATACTAGAAGAGTTCTAGAGCCAAACATAAGGATTAAAATACTATAGGAATATTTTAGAATGCTATAACGACTAAGCCGAAAACTTACCCAAGGATCCATCCTTCAAGAATCAAGCATGTAGCCATGATACATTGGAAGTATTAATAGATCCGATGCCTATTAACTATTCCTTTACCTTCACCTCGCGTAGATAGCATGGCTGGATTCCATCTTCCTGGCGACCCGTACTTTCATAACCAAGGAGATGATGGATGGATCGAACCAGAGCCAGAAGGAAACCAAGAAATCCCTTTTGACGATGGCATTGCCGAACCATTTCCTGAAGAGACTAACTCGGAACCAGAAGTCGAGAACTTACCCCCAGTAGCCCCAATACCAAATCCCAACCCTCAGCTTGTACTCTAAGACCCAACGCCTATGTGGGTCGGAAGCATGGATAGATGGAGTCACGAACAAGGCCAAACCCGCCCGTACAATAGGGATCACCGCTTCTACAATGTGGACGGAGGAGGCTCCGCAGATAGAGCCCTTCCAACTATAGTCCGCCGAGTGGCCCGCAATGTCGAAATGAATGCGGCGGCCATTCAACGAACTGTGGAACTCGAGGCAGACTCGGATGCCAACACAAACCGTATTCGCAGTCTCGAGGTTGCTCATAGGAGGATTTTGAGAGACCACGAAGCCCAGCAGCGAGAGCTAGCTGCAACTCGAGATGAGGTCGTGGAGCTCCGAGCACGCCAATCAGTATACGAGAGTCGCCTCCTTGACACGGAGCGCCAGTTGACTAACCTAAGGTTCCGCCCGAGAAGTGCCCGTCGCCAGTAGGAAATATTCTACTTGTCCTTCCTTTTGGAATAGCTTTCCTATTTATGTTATAAGTAGCTCCTTTCTCTGTAGACATTCTTGACTTGCAAGTGCCGATTCACTAGTTCTTTATGTTGTCAAATTGTTCCTCTGTTGGTATGTGGTAGACCTACTCCTAGGTCAAATTTTCCAAAATCTGTGTAATCTTGATATCGACATTGGTGGCAACAATCATGTTTCAGTTGAAGATTTTCATTGTCAAAAGTATACCTTAGATCGATAGCATGAAAAGTAAGCAACTTTATCAAGGTCTCATCACTGTTTTGTCCTCAAAACGTGAATCATATGATATATTCAGATGATTATTCCTTATCCCCATCATTTTCGTATCAGCTTCGATATCCTAATCGACACGGAATTGTTAAGCCTCAAATCGTGCTGATATTCTTTGCTTCGAGAAATCGATTCGTCTCAATCTTCCCTTCGACGAAATCCTCACTGGTCTCAGTGATAAGATTTGTCGAACCTTCGTATCATTTCCTGCGTCAAGCCTAGGAGCATCTGCGGAAGGAATGCTATGCATTCCTGGCTCATGTTGACAATGAGACGCAAGAAGTTAAGGGTCTCGAGAGCATCTTCGAAGTCTGCAACTTTCCCGATGTCTTCCCCAAAGACATTCCGGGGATTTCTTCAGAGTGCCAAGTTGAATCCCATATCGACTTGATCCTCGGAACTACTCTTATAGCCAAATCTCCATATCGTCAAGAGCCGACAGAAAAATGCGAGAGTTACTCAGCCAGCCCGATGAGCTGAGCAACCAGGAGTTCGTAAACTTATTGTATGCAAACTTTGTTATGCTTAAATCTTTTATATTCTTTGCTAAGACCACATCGTGGGGATGAGGGTCGAATCAATGAAAGTCAGATAACAAAACGGGGAAAAATCTCAATGCATAGATAAACATTTGGGATATATCCAGAGGCAACCATTGTTGCTCACAAGCTTCTTTTCTTGACATGTAGCAGAATCATGCCTCCAAAGAAACGTAACCATCCTACCGACAAGACACCAATCCTTCAGATGGATTCAGCTACGTTCCAAGCTACTGTCACAGCAGCCGTAGCAGCTGCCCTAACTGTTCTTAACGCTAACAACACCAATATGGGTGGATGTGTTATTGGCAATCCAAAACTTGGTGTTAATCAATCTCAACCACAAGTACCTACTGGAAAGGACACACCTGATCCCCAACCTAACATCCTGAAACGAAAGTTCAAAGGAAGTTGTTCGACCCAAAGACCTACTGAAAGGCGGCGGATTGGGACAGTCAATACCCCAGTCAGCCCTACTGTTCCAACCCCAACCACACCCTACTTGGGAAACCTCCCGCACTGCAGCAAATGCAACTACCATCATCATGGAGTCTGCCGAGTGCCGCATTGCACTAGATGCAACAGGGAGGGGCACACCTCCCGCAGCTGTAGGGCCCTAGTTAAGTTCGTCACTCTGACTACCAATGTTGGGGAAAGTCCAACATGTCACCTCTGTGGTAGTATGGGACATTTCAAAAGAGACTGCCCAACAGAGGAGAACAATGAGGAGACAGGAGGAGTCTGACCTCAGAAAACGGGAAGCATCAAAGAACCCTACAGTGTTTTGGTACGTTTTCGAAAACCTCAATAATCATTCATGATCGTGATTACTTTCTTGTCCAAATTATATCACGACATACCCTAATGAGTAAAGTATGACAGCTTAGTGAATACGTTGGAGTCGGTTGTAATTATACATGACTTATATACGCCAAGCAATCATGGGAAAATCTAATGGGAACCATTCCATCGAGAGCCCATAGTTTCAAAACATCTGGACCCTCGCATTAGTAGTACCCACCAAGTCCAAATCAAACGCATAAAATACCAGAGACATTCATTTAGGGATGCCAATGTGCTAGCAAAACGATCCTCCCGGACTAACTTGACGCACAATTCTACGACACCATTCTGTCTAGCTCGACTAAGTCTATGTTATACCAAATCCTTTTGTCTTAAATCGTTCGATCGTGAAACTCCCGTCGCTCGTGACGACAACCAGATGCGAACTTCAAAGAATTCATCTCTCTTCGAAATTAGAAAGTATTCATACGAAGAGTATCATCCGCAAAGAGAAGGACAAAGTAAGAGAACCATCCGGGCAATTGAAGATGTGTCATGGGATACACATCTATCCTTAATTGGACTTTCTTGCAACAACGACGACCTTTCCAGTAGCAAGGTTGCGTTGTTCGAAGCCCTCTACAGCCATAAGTACAGACCACATCTGTGCTGGGCTGATATGGGCGACACGTAAATAGACAAAAGTCAAGTCCCCGACAGCACTCTCACGAGTCCTGAAATCATCCGAGAAACGGCAAAAAAGATCGTACGAAAGGGCTACGACCGATGAGAGACAAAAACCCTTGAAGTTCCAAATTGGTGGACGTACCCTTTTGCAAGTCTTATCCGTGGAAGGCCTAATACGCTCGGGAAGCGTTGGAAGCAAAAATAAGATACGTTGGACCGTCCGAGACCCTTGCTAGGATCGGTCTCGTAAGCATACAAACTCCGGTTACCCCGAGAACTCAACAAAATCCATCCCGCCTTCCTCGCTTCAACCCGAAATGAGTGTCCGTCCGATGAGATACCTACGACTTCCCCTCGACAACCTCGAGTTAGACGAGAGCCTACACTTTGTGAGAGAATCATCCGATCTCGTAAATCGAGAAGTCGAGTGAACGAAATAACGTCACATCCCGATAGTGAAGGTCCGCTAGAATGTCAACCAGGAACTTGGATTCACTTGGGAGCACGAGAGTCCCATGAACCTCAAGTACCTCCATCTTTTTCAATACCATGAGTTATATTCTTATTCTTGAATTTCAGGACGAAATTCCCTCTAACGGGGGGATGATGTGACAACCCGGAACTTTTATCTCGCACACTTAGTCAATTCAATCAAAGTTAAACATGTTTTGTTGACTTCTCGCACTGTTTGAGGATTCGTTTAAGTGATTCTAAGCTTGAGTATGACCAAAGGTTTTCACACTCATGTGTGAGGCAGCACACTCCTATGTGAGGCAGCACACTCCCTTGTGCAACAGCACGCACATTTGTGCGACCATACACACACACCATAGGACCACAAACCCATTTCTAAGACCCTAAACTTGTACTACAACCAAGTATGGGCCTAGGACACTTCACGGATGCAAGTATGGACCTTGAAAACACCTCAAAGGCACCTTCCATCATGAGTGTACGGCCGCACACCCATTGGGTCGCACACCCATGGCCGTACACACCTTTAAGGTGGCCATACACCTCCCTCATGCAATTCTTTGAGGTCCTAACACTTAGTTCAAGTAGTCTTAAGTTCTTAGAGTGGTTCTTCATCACATCTAGTGGTGAAATACCATCATTTGACTCCTTTATGTGTCATTACTTGTTGATTAGGATCAAATCGTGTTCAAGGCTTCACTTGAACATCCCGCATTCCGTATCGATCCTTCATTCAAATCACCCGAGGTGAGTTCATACCCCTACATTTTCCGTGTTTTTAATGTTTTCAGGGGGGGAATACAAGCCAAACTCAAAGTATTTTATTAAGTTTTAAACTTACTAATACAGTTAATGATTTCCATGTTTAATAACATATTCGGATATTTTATCTCTTTTTGTAATATGTTGAAGGGAAACTCTTAATTTGAAAATCTAACTTCATCGCTTTCAGAAAGGTTCTTACAAAGCATTTTCTATATCAACTCTAATAAACTATAATGGGTATAGTTTGGGATAACCCTCTAGGCAGTCTCTACTTAATCAGATTTCATAAATGAACATATATAAACTATGGCAGATGTAGTTTATGTTATTTATTTTCTCGAGAGTATAAAGTACTATTATTCAAGGATAATTATTGTTTTATACTGTTTCTCGCTAGTAAACTAGATTATACAGAATTGTGAGGCTCTACTTCAATACTGTGCACTTAGGTGTATAGTGATAAATCATTTTAGTATAACCAGAGTCTCCTGGAGGGAGAGCGTGAGATTTGTGAATAGATCTATTCGGGACTGACAATCCCACACCTGAACTGCTAGCTACAGTTAGGCGGTCACGCCTGGGGTGAACAAATGTCATTTAGCTTAACGCCCGAAGAACGTTATAAAGGTCTCTCGGTCATATCAAGTATGGTTATACGACTCGCAAATAAGTCTAAACTAACTTTGTTTACGGACTCTATTCTTCGTTTGTTTTATTTTAAGTAATAAAACTACTTTTATATATGCTGATAGTAATCAAGGACTTCTAAACTGGCATCTCTACCTCTAGGACGGATAACATGTTTTCTAAAACTGATGGTTTATTTTCTACTAATAGACACTCTTTCAAGACCGCTTTTCATAAGAAAATACAGGATTTTCTTGAAGAACACTTTTCAAATGGATTCAAAGAACATTATCTCACTAAAACTAAATGCTTATGAACTCACCAGCTTTATGCTGATATTCTTTCAAAACTGCTTGTATTCTCAGGGATTTAGTAAACAGGTACTTCCAGGAGTTCGGAGAAGACGAAGCGTTAGAGTCGCGTCTGTCTATTTTACTTTTGATATGATTAAAACTATGTATTAAACAATGTAAACCTTTTTCAAATATGTATTCAATCTCAGAGACTTATTCCCGAAACCCTAGCCTCCTTAAAGTGTGTGTGTGTGAGTGATTTTTGCCCTTGTGAAGGAATCTTGGTGCATTGTTGAGCAAGAAGAAGAAGGAGAAGGTAGAAGAACTCAAGTAAGAAGAAGTAGATCCAGATTATACTCCTCTTTGGCCATCCTTTCTGGTTATTAAAGCTCTCATCTTGGTTATTGTATTACTAGATCTAGTTTGTCCCCAAATTGATGGTTTTGAGCTCAAAAACCCCAAATCCTTAGTGATGAAGCTTTGTATCAAGCCATATCTCGGATCTAGCCTCTCTTGAGCTCTAGGAACTCAAGAACGCTGCCTTTTTGGTAGCCATGGCTTTGTTCTAGACAAGTAACCCCCATAATAGCCAAGTTTGAGTGTAATTGCTTCATTGCATCATAGATACACGTAAAGTTAGCAACTTTACGTGTTCAGATAGTCCCAGAAGCCCAGATCTATGAATTGGATGCGCTATAACTGATTAGAATCGACTGAATAGAAACTGCATGTAAAGGGCTCGGCGAGTCGTTCTTCCGACTCGGCGAGTCAGGTCGCGAGTCTTAGATTCCCTGTTCAGTAGTAGGAAGTCTGTTTAGTGAGTGGAGTAAAGACTCAGTGAGTTAAGACATAGATTTGAGTGTAGAGGGACTCGACGAGTCTACGCCCTGACTCGACGTGTCCAAGACAATCTTCTTACCCGTAAGAACAGACTCGACGAGTTGTTCATACAACTCGGCGAATCACAGGCTGGACGTGTTCTTATGATGAAGGTGAACTCGACGAGTTGTTCATACAACTCGGCGAGTCGGATGAAGATGACAGGATATCAGTTAAGAAGGAGAACTCGTCGAGTTTTGGTTAAACTCGACGAGTAGAGTCGGGAAGGGGGGTAGAAGGAAAGATAGGGACTCGACGAGTTGTCGGCCCAACTCGGCGAGTCAGGTCAACGGATTATTGACTTTGAACAGGGGGTAAAATAGTCATTTTACCCTAAGAATAGTTACCTGTGACATCCCCATTTTCACGGCCAGAAAAGACCGATTTTGTTTATGCTTTATAAAAATCAGAGTACTTCTTTTAATAAAAATCTTGCAGAATTTGTTCCCAGAAAAACATGATAAATACGTTATCAAAGCATTTCTGAAAAAATGTATTTTTATTCATTTTAAAACATTTGGGATGCCATCGTCAATACAGAAACATAAGCATAAACAGAACTTACATTCATTTACACTAGTGATCTACATTCTCTTTTAAATCTCTCAGTGTAAAGTAACTTCATATCGACACCTGTGATACAAATAAACTGCGTGGGTCAGGTTGGGAAACCTGGTGAGTACATAGGGTTTTCAACCCACAATAATATAGTTATTATGTTTAAACATCCAACAATCAACCCAATTACCCATCCCCATTATCTTCTTTACTCTTAAGGATCTACCCTAAGAATCAACTACTCCTTATTCATTCATTCCTAAGGATCATCCTAAGGAATAGGCACGAAGTTCATCGTTACCAAGGTTTATATATTACAACTGGTGAACACGTAGTCCAAAACATCTGGTGAACACTTAGTTCTAAAATATCTAGTAAACACACTCAGTTCAAAAAATATCTAGTGAACACACTCAGTTCAAAAATACCTAGTGAACACACTCAGTTCAAAAATACCTAGTGAACACGCTCAGTTCAAAAAATATCTAGTGAACACACTCAGTTCAAAAATACCTAGTGAGCACCTAGTTCAAAAACACCTACAGGTTACGAGCCTGCTAGCGTTCCACTGGAGTGTCTAGTATAGTCCGTGGTCGTCATCTATACTCCACTAGATGACTGGATCACTGTCAACATTGATGTATTTCATCGTGTTATCACATAGCAACTATTTCATCTACCCATGTTTTACCCAACACATTTTGTAGATATAAAATACATATACAGTTTAAATCATTTAAAACATGTATAAATTTTTTTCACCCAGCATAGACAGCAAGTGTTCAGACAATATGCACACAAAACACGTAATTTATATTAAAATACTTCATATCTATGTGTAAGATGAAAGGGACTATGCACTCACTTGATTAGGTGGTGACTCGGTACTCGGACAACACTTCGTTACTCTTAACACAATTTTCCTCGGACAAAACCTAGTATCATTAGCATTAGAGTTTAGTCTAATATTCACCGAGACAAATTAATAGTCTAGCTATTATTACTATTATATAAGAGTTAAGCAACACTCTTATATAAATCATAATAACAGCCCAAATAATTATTTTAAGGTCCTAATAATGTTACTATATTAAAACATAAGTTATACTAAAGATAGGGTATGCATAGCTCATTTACAACGGGTTTTTCGCAAAACCGGGCTTCGCCGGAGCAGCGTTCCCGAGCCGAAAGGCTCTTTTCTTGGGGCTTCGGGAGCCTCGGGGCTTCCTTCGGGTGCTAGGGGGTTTACCTAGACTTTAGGGGGGTTAGGGAGGCTAGAGAGAGAAAGTAGAGAGAGAAAGTGGAAGAGGAAAGGTGTGAGAATGAATGGAACCCGACACATCTATTTATAGTGTGAAATCCTGATGGACTCACCGAGTCGGTTCACTGACTCGCCGAGTCGGTGCCACGTGTCATCACCTGATGGCTTTTCTTGGGGAGAAAGCCTTGGCCCATATTCAGCCATGTCATCCCTTTTGCAGCAGCACCCTGCCGACTTCTAAACCCCGTAACTTTCGCATACGAGCTCCGTTTTTGACGTTCTTTTTTCCACGCGTAGGTAAAAACAAGATCTACAACTTTCATTTAGACTCCGTCGGTTAATTCTCGACCGATCTTAAATTTAACAGTAGGAGGAGATTAGACTGTTAAATGACCACGAAGAATTCGTAACTCCTTCATACGGACTCCGTTTTCGTCTGTCTTTTTACCATTGAGTTCCTATTAATGATATATTCAACTCTCATTAAGGTTGCGTAAGCCAAAAACCGCTCGAACTAAAATTCGAGTTTCGGGTCGTGCACTGCTATGTCAAATCTTAGAAAAATCATAACTTCTTCATACGAAGTCAGATTTGGGCGTTCTTTTTTTGTATGTTCTCGGTTTAACATATAATACAACTTTTGTTTAGATCACTAAGGCTAAAAAGTCCTCTATCGTAAATTCACTATTTACGTCTTCCGGTGCCGTGCCGGTTTTGACGTAAAACTTCGACGGGCCATAACTTCTTCGTTATAACTCGGATTTCGGCGTTCTTTATATGTACGGAACCCTTGAGACATATTCTAAAACTTGGTTGAGATTATTTATTCTAAATAATATTTTGTCAAAAAAGTCATTTTCGACCCCTATTATCTCTAAATTGACTATCCCGGATCTGCGGGCGTTACATTACTAGTATCTGATTAAGTGTCTTTTGGGAATTGTAGCCAGGGAGTTACCGGAGCAGCAGTCAGACAGTTCCCGAGCAGCATTTCAGCAGCCAGCCTTACGAGGTGAGTTTCCTTTCCAGTAGGAACGGGTCTACGGCCACAATGCCGACCCGTTTAGTTAACAGTAGTTCCGGACTTCGGTCTGATGCAGTAGTTCAGTGTGCTTGAGGTCTTTGTGATTCAAGCATGTCTTTGTGTTATGTGTTCCGGACTTCGGTCCGATGCAGTATGCAGTATGCAGTATATGTGTTTATGCTAGTAGTTACGATTATGCTATGCTATGTTCAGTCAGTTTCCAGACTTCGGTCCGATGCAGAGGGCAAGGCCCTGTTTAGTTCCGGACTTCGGTCCGATGCAGTTTCCGGACTTCGGTCCGATGCAGAGGGCAAGGCCCTGGTTAGTTCCGGACTTCGGTCCGATGCAGTTTCCGGATTTCGGTCTGATGCAGAGGGCAAGGCCCTGGTTAGTTCCGGACTTTGGTCCGATGTAGTTTCTGGACTTCGGTCCGATGCAGTGGGCAAGGCCCAATATGTGTGTATATGTTTGTATGGTATGTGGTAGTTTGGGGGGGGGGGGGGCTCACTAAGCTTCGTGCTTACAGTTTCAGTTTTGGTTTGAGGTACTTCCGCTAGCAAGGGAAAGAGCTCGGGATGATGGCATGGCACACACCACAGTTTTATCCTGGGAGTTTGTTCAGATGTTTGATATGATAGTGACATTAGTTTAATTTGATACTTTTACTATGGCGTTTTGAGACATACGATTCATGGTTTTATTGTATGACATTTGATATTGTGGGTTTTTAGTAATATTAAAACAAAAATTTTCGAGTTGCATTTTTGGGATGTTACAAAATCATATTACAATTACCATCGATGCGACATAACCCATTTCTTAAAATCATGATATTTGGATCGTGAATGCTTCAACTATATGAAAACTTTTGAATCACATTGATCTTCAAATCCTTCTTACATGTAAGATTTTATATAACACAAAAGACACAGAAGATTGACCTTTTTATAGTAAACTTTTCACTAAATGCTAATTAAACATAATATAAGTTATAAAACTTTTGAGTGTTCAATCATAATTAAGAAAAACTTTTGAGTTGCATTAGTTAAAAAAGGGGGTTTCAAATGAATGTGGTTTGAGGAAGTTAAAAAATGGGGTTTCAAATGCATGAGATTCAAGAAAAAATGCTAGCTTTATAAGTATGTATGATGATTATATGGTTATATGATCATGTGTGTATCGGGCGATGCCTAATGTTAGGCAGGGCTTGGTGATTGACAGATCTGTAATCCGAGCGGGGCTCGATGCCGGGCGGGGCCCGAGGCCGAGTGGGACTCGAGACCGGGCGATGCTCGATGGAGGGAGGGGGCCCAATATGTGATTTATGTATGTATGGTATGAGGTATCTTGGGGAACTCACTAAACTTTATGCTTACGGTTTTCAGTTTATGTTTTAGGTGCTTCGATTTTTGTAGGGAACTCACTAAGTAGATCCGATATTTTAAGGGTATCGAATATATTATGTATTTATATATATTAGGTGAAATCCTTGATTTGTAGGGATTCAAATATCGTAACTTTTACTATAAAACCATGTATTAAGGGTTTGTGTCATTTTTTGATTCACGAAACCCTAGCTTTGTGCTCGTTCTCGTTGTGTGAACTTTCTTAGTGAAAACCTTTGTGATAAACCATTGTTCTTTATCTTTTCTGTTAATCGATCTCAATCAGGGGTCCTACAACAACCCATTTGAAATCACCGTCGAACAATCTCCTTACGAGATAACAGGTTTTCTAAGTGCATTTTCCCGATCAAGACTAATAAGAATATGACCAGATTTTTGATCTTTGATCATCTTAGATTTGACGAATGAGATAATTGTTCTTGGAAATGACTTGTAATGTTGCATAGATGCAGAATTTATCAAAAGACTCATCATCTGTTCATGAATTATCATCCGTGTTTTATAGTCAAGAGTGTTTGAGCAGTTGAATGATTAGTTATATGTTTTTAACCAAGTTTATAGTGGAGAGTGATTGATTTCATCTCGTTAATTTTAAGATATTTTTTCTTATTTTGGTTGAACTATTTTGAACCGTCAAAATAATAAACAAAATATTGGTCGTTGCATTATCTTGTCCAATGATAAAACTTTTCAACTTTTTGTAAGTTTTGTATAAAGTTTTTACAACTTTTAAGATTTTTGTTAAATCTTCCTAGACTTTTATCTTATATTATCTCATTGTATTGTCTAAATCTACCATATCTAAGTTTTTTTTTTTAATAATAATGATAATTATTTTTTTATAACTATATACAAATAGAAACGTTGTATCTACATAAAAAATCCTTCATCATTCAAGCTTTCGTGAGTTCTTTATCATTTTTAACATTTCTTTTAAGAAAATGTCTTCCATTCCATCCATATCATAATTACACCATGAAGATTAACATTTATGTCATGTATATTTCAATATATGTCAAAACCTATCGTTGAAATAAACCAATAAAAAAATAAATTTGGTCAAGAGTTGAAACCCAATACCATGAAACTAAGCCTTATAAACCCATTAGGACTGAGAAGATTGTTAGATACCCGTATGAAGATCATCTCGAAAAGAGTTTCCAACTTACAAGGTTGTATGGACCATATTGAGAATAAGAATCCAAGTGGCACTTGGAAAGAAGATATTGTGAGTATTTTGGTGTCCTAATGTTAACATAAATTCATTTTGCCGTTCAATATTGAGTTTCATTGGAATGATTTGGGCCTGCAAAACACAAATTTGCAGGTACGTTATGGTCTAATATCTCGGACCACTTCAAACATTACACCATTTTGTGAAAATTCCAAATTTGCCCTCCACTCTATATTAAATTTACACTTTTGTATCCTTTGCATTTTAGATACATATAATAAAAGATAAAATAGTAAAAGGACGAAAAATGTGCATGACTGTACCTTTGTGGACGAGTAATGAAATTTACTGGTTTAAGCCTTTCGTCATAAGTCATAAACCCAAAATGTGTACCATCGTCTTCCGGTAACGGCGCACACGTTTCGCCGGCGACTCTCCCTCGAGAAAAATGGACTCGTTTTATCCTCTCCTTGAGAGAACTCGACTACCTCAACCCTCACTCCAAAAACTAGCGGTTATCTCCATATTCGAGAAGCTCCGATCACCCAGTACACTCACTGGACCCGAGTCCGACCCTGGAATACACGCCGTTACTCAATGCCTGAACTCAAATTCTCCGGCTGTTGTTGATCAATCAGTCCGAGAGCTATGTCTTCTTGTAAAGGACTCCAAATTGAAACTTTCTCGGGGGTTAATGGAACTCCAGTCAGCACTCGAAGGCTCTGATTCGCGCTTTGTTAACGTGTTCGTCAAAGCTATAGGTTTTCTCGTACAGTTAGGGTTCAGAAATGATCATCTTTGCTTTCGATTCCAGTCTTCGGAAGCTCATCCTTTCGTTAAGGTGACTTTTGAATACATTATGATAAGGTGACTTTAAACACAATTGCTTATAAGTTGTAAACTCATTATGTGTCGATGTTGATGGTTGCCAGATTATTTCTTGCCGAATAGAGGTTCAATCTGAGCTAGTGCGACAGGTGCTTATGTTTATTAGTCAGAATAGGCATCTGGGAATGGAGGGAGTTTGTGAATTCTTAAAACCATTCTTAAACCTTCTGGTCATACAAATGTCATCTTCAGCAACAATGTCTTCATTAGCAAGGAACCTTTTATCCTCCATTGCATCACTATGCTGTTCATTTCCTCAAGATGCAATTCCCGTTTTCAAGCTGTTGATGGGATGCTGTAAATATGTGCAGTGCAACAACACAGAAGTGAGTGAACATGGAAGCTCTATAGAAAACATTTTTTTTTTCAGCCTATTTATACCAACATTGTTGCACATACTTACTTCTCCAATAATAATATTTTTTCTAGGATGTCACCAATGTTTCTTATCTCATGGAGGCTATTGTGGATGCTTTTGTTGCTGTTTTGAGCCACTTGGCTGCTAATGGTGTGGTATGTCAATGAACTTTGATTAGAATAAGTTACAGTGTTGTTATTACACAAGAGAGATTCTTGAATATGAATGCCCATGAAAAAGCTATAGTTATTTTTTGTTTGACTTAATCTTTGATCACCAGCTGATTCATGATGCACAATTATGCGGAGCAGAACTTTTAGAGATGGTGTTTTCACTGTGTACAGATATTCACAAATATTCTGGTGGAGAAGAATGCATCTTTGACATGTCAAGGAGGTTAATAGCTGTGCAGGCAGAGCTTGGTTTGAAATTCATACCTGAAGCATCATCTGTAATTTTATCATTGTTTGTTAACCTAATTCAGTCAGAGATTGAACACATACAGCTATCAGTATTAAAACTGGTTCTGGATCTTATAAAGTGGAAAAGCGGAAATGGTAAATCTGGTCAACTCTCTTTGACTTTTAGTTTTCACCCAGACACCCACCCTTGCATCATATTGTAATTTTCGTACCTCCTCCTTGTACACATGCAGAGACCATTAATGATACGCATGAAGAGATTTTATTTGTTTTTCCTGCCATCAACCTCATGTCATCTCCTTCCAGATATATTAAAGAAGCAGCATCTGAGTTGCTTATTATCTTAAAAGAACTCTCTGTGAACTTCTTGGTTGCTCCCATAAATGAAGTGCTTATGGAAGATAAATTTCCACATATCAGCAGATTGGAAGACATCATATTTAGGGTATTCCGCCATTTGTGGTTTCAGGTGAAAATTATTCCCTCTTTCCAATCATACTTTTTAGGGGTCATGTGGTCATTTTTCTTTCTTCAATCACGTCAACTTAATGTGACCACGGACTTGTATTTTTTCAGGATCAAACCTCTTCTTCTTCTTCTGGTTCGTTTTATCTACATTTGGTATCAGATCGCGGAAATTTTGTTGAAGAAAAGCAGAATCTGTTTAAAAGTTGGACAGCCTCGATAACTGAGTATTGTCAATATATGGTTGAAATACAAAAATCATCCCTTCCTAAATCTCAGTCTCCGGAGATACTTCCACGTGGTAATTATTGTCAGGTTCCTGCTTGATCGCTAGTATCTGGTTTCACTATTTGTGTATTCGTTAGCATTTACCTGCTTAACCTTGCTCTTCTTAATTTCATCTCTATTGATAGTATTTGCTTCCACTATTTGTGTATGCGTCACAATTTACCTTCTTAACGTTGCTCCTCTTTACTATCAGTTTTATTGCTTGTATGTATATGTTCTTTTAGTTTCTTTAGAGTGTTTATTTCTTCATTATGGGCTGATGTTTCATATGCATGAGTGTGTGCCCATGTCTTTCTTTATGCTGGAGTGATAAGCCCAACTAATCCTGGAATGATTTTAGTTGAATTGCTTGTTTAAAGATATATTAGTGTCTGAGGTCCAGGGGTAGAATTGTTTTTTATTTAAGTATTTGTTTGTTTGTGTCTAGGTTATTATCTTGGCAGGTGGTCCAGTTGTGGTGGGGGACAACATTCTCTGTATGGGAATTATTGTCTATCATTGTGGTCCATTGTTAAGAGTATAAGTAGCTAGTTTTTCTTATCATTTCGGTAGCCATGAATTAAATTTGTAAGAGAACTCTGTTCTTCTTTTGGAGAGACTCTCACCTCTAGAATAGTGAGAAAACTATCTTTATGAATATTATCAAGAATTTCTGTTAGTATGAGTGTTACAATGTCTGGGATATGTGATAGATTCAACAAGGGTCTATCAATTATCAGTTGGTATCAGAGCTCCTGGTCCAATGGGAGGAGCATCAAAGGAAGTTGCTGTTGTCAAAAAGGTGGAAGAACAGGTGGGGAAAATGCAGATCCAGCTCCACTCTCAGGGTAGAGACATTCAGGAGATGGAGATGAATCTGAGATTGGATACCTTTCAGCAAAAGCATGATGTTATGTGGAAAAAACAGGAGGAACTGAGAACAACCATGGAAGTTTTGATTACTTCTCCTCCTAAGTTCTTCATCATAGCACCCTTTTTTTTGTTCTCATACCCAGATGGTGGAGACATAGGCGGTGAAGGTGGTGGAGATGGCAACGGCGGCGACGGTTTATAGCTATCCATCAACGGAATTTCAAGTCTTCTAACATACCGATTTGAGGCTCCAAGGACCCGAACTGCACCCTCCTTTCTGTGCTTGAGCTCTTGAGGTGGTGAGAATGGTAGCAGTGTTTGTGGTGGGGCCGGCAACAGTGATGGAGGTGGACGTAGTGGTGATGTCTTGGAGTCCAATTCCGATTCAGAAACTTCAGATGGTCGAGCCTTCTGAGGTTCTGATTCCAACTCAGAAACTTCCAATGATACTTCTACTTCCTCCTCTTGGACCTCTTTCTTCTTCCCCTTTCAAAGTAGAGTAATAAATTTGACTCCATTTAGCCTTCTCAGCCTCCGTTCCTTCCTCTGAACTTCCCCTTCCTACTCCAACAAATCCTTCTACTCTCTCAAGCACTTTAGCCATGGTTGTTCTCAGTTCCTCCTGTTTTTTCCACATAACATCATGCCTTTGCTGAAAGGTATCCAATCTCAGATTCATCTCCTGAATGTCTCTACCCTGAGAGTGGAGCTGGATCTGTATTTTCCCCACCTTTTTGACAGCAGCAACTTCCTTTGATGCTCCTCCCATTGGACCAGGAGCTCTGATACCAATTGATAGACCCTTGTTGAATCTATCACATATCTCAGACATTGTAACACTCATACTAAACAGAAATTCTTGATAATATTCATAAATATAGTTTTCTCACTATTCTAGAGGTGAGAGTCTCTCCAAAAGAAGAACAGAGTTCTCTTACAAATTTAATTCTTGGCTACCGAAATGATAAGAAAAACTAGCTACTTATACTCTTAACAATGGACCACAAGGAAAGACAATAATTCCCATACAGAGAATGTTGTCCCCCACCACAACTGGACCACCTGCCAAGATAATAACCTGGACACAAACAAACAAATACTTAAATAAAAGACAATTCTACCCCTGGACCTCAGACACTAAAATATCTTTAAACAAGCAATTCAACTAAAATCATTCCAGAATTAGTTGGGGCATATCAAAACCCAGGAAAGCATTGCCAAGTCTCCCTGTCTACATCTATGGAAGCAGTCTCCCTGTCTACATCTTCTTACCTCCCCCTTACCCCATTCTTATGGGTTTGATTATTGTTGTTGCCAAATAACATTTAGGTTTCATCCACTGTAGATATTCCAGCTTTACTTGGTGCAATTGCGAGTGTTCTTATTGTGCATCCTACACTCGGGAACTCTGCGGTAGATCTCCTGGCAGTTACTGGCAATATGGATCCGAAACTTGGTGTTCCGTTATTTCTAGTAGTTTTATTTTACCATAACATATTTTCTGGTAAATCTGAAGAAATGGACTTCCATGACATTTTGGTAAGCCACTAATTTTTACTTTACCTCAAAACCAAAGGTTGCTTTTATTAATCTTAATACCAACTTTCTGCAGCTAAAAATTTTAAGAATGCTCCCTTCGCTTGTGTCACATCCTGCAATGATACCACTTGTAGTCCAGACAATCTTACCAATGCTTCAGAAGGATGCAAATCCGTACGTTGTCTTTACTATAATCTATTCTCATGACATCATTTATGATTGTTTCCAGCTTTAATAAGTGTTTATTGTGTTCTAGAGTGCTATACGCTACTGCTTTGCGTCTACTTTGTAAGACTTGGGAGATCAATGATCGTATTTTTGGAAGTTTACAGGTAAGAATTTTCTTGTGCTTATTTTCAGTAACTTTTATTTATTTATGATGTAGCTTTTACTTATTTATGTCTTCTTGTAAGGGTTTATTACTTCCAGAAGCATTCACACAGTTCAAACACGAGAGAAATATTTGTATAAGCATGGCTGTTACTGTTCGGGATGTTTGCAAAAAGAATCCTGACAGGGGTGTAGACATTATCTTGTCTGTTGAGGTAGGGATTGTTTGTAACTAATTTCTCCTGATTTTTTTTTTCCAAAAAGAATATCTTATCATTTAATAACCTTCAGGCATGCATTGAGAGCACAGATGCTATGATTCAAGCTCTTGGTATCCAGAGCCTTGCCCTTCTTTGTGAAGCTGATGTGATTGGTAAGACCTACTTGATGCATTAATCAAATCGCATGTATTATTGATTTGTAGATATATGATTATTATTATTACTCAATTGATTTGTTGAAAATTGTGTTGAAACGTTGTCCAGATTTTTATACTGCTTGGGGTGTTGTAAAAAAGTATGTCCTGAGCTACTTGAATGACCCGGTTGTTGCAAATAGGTAAGTTCAATTAGCTTTGTTTGTATACACTACAAGTGTTCTAGAAACTATATTTTTAATTATTGGCTTTGAAATAACATCTTCAAAAGTGCTAGAAAATCTTATTTCTGCGCATTAAGTAAAAAGAATTAGACACAGTTGTCCCTCACATAAGCATGTAATGTATTACAAAATATGTTAAACCTATGACGTGTCACAGAAATTTATAGTACAACTACCCTTGTAATACTATAAGGCAAAATACAGAAAAACACTTGTATTTTCACCATTTTGTAGAATTAGTCACTTAACTGTTTTCTGTGGTGATTAAACCGTTATACATTTTTGACCATTTTAAAAGCCATTTTTCCTGGTTACATGTTATAGAAAAGGGTAACATACAAAAACACAACGTACTTTCACCATTTTATCAATTTAGCCTCCGAACTGTTATGTTTTTATGGTTATTATGATATTAGTCCAGTGGCTAAATCGACAAAAAGTTATAGTTCAGTTCAGTGGCTAAATCAATAAAATGGTAAAAGTACATTGTGCTTTTTCTGTATTCTGCCTGATATCAAAACTGGGAAACTAGAAAAAAAAAGATTATAATTTTTTAATCACTAACAGAAAAATAGTTAAGTGGCAGGCTAGATGGATAAAAGGGTGAAAGTATTTATTTTGGTCTAATCTTTGTCAATATTAATCTGTGGGCAGCATATGCCTGCTTTTAAGATGGGGTGCAATGGATGCAGAAGCATATCCAGAAAATGCAACAAGTGTTTTGCAGATTTTATGGGAAGTAGCCACATCAAGAAATCCTTCTCAGGGGTCTCTATGGACCAATGCTAGAGAATCTGCTTTTGAAGCACTAAGTCAGTATGAGGTTATAATTTTTATTCGATCTTTATTAATTTAATATTCTAGATTGTTCGTTCTTTTTCTCTGAACCATGTCATGTGGGATCTTTTTTTAGGTACGTCATATCCAACAATTCATTCCAGATTTCAGGGAAAACAACATACAAGTGCTTGTTTCTGAGATTGACCCCAAAGTTCTTGGAGCCATGGAGAGATTTGAAGCGAAGATCATAACACACCAACACATGTTAAGAAACATTTTCATTTTAGTTTCTCTTTTTTTTTTTTTTTTTTTTTTTTTAATTCGAGTGTTTGTGACTGACTATATGTCATGTTTATGATTTATTTGTCTGATTTATTTTCAGCACAAGGCGAAGAGTAGTGAAGGAGAAAAGATTACCTGCCAACAAGATTGAGAAATTACTAGATGTCTTTCCTCGGGTTATTGGCATTTCAGGTACAATCAAGCAGTTCAGTGCTGATATCCAGCCTATATTTATTGATCAAAGAGTAATTACATTTTTGGTCCCTCAGTATAGCTGATTTTTCCAGTTTTAGTCCTAAAAAGTTTTCTTTTGCAATTTTGGTCCCCAAAAGTTCTTCCTTATTTGTTTTTGGTCCTGTTCCAAGTAAAATGACTATAGTTTTGGAACCAAGATTGCACAAAATTGGGAACCAAAAAAGTAATGTTACTTGAAACAGGGACTAAAGATGTTGCAAGAATCTCAAGACTCAAATAAGGACTAAATTGGGACCAAAATTGAAAAAGTCAGCTATACTTGGCGACCAAAAATGTAATTTACTATTGATGTAAACATCCAGTCTATATTCCTTACACTTTCCAAGTTTCATGTGTTCATGCATCTTGGAGAGTCCATAAGACGAGATTCACTATTATTATGTTGTTTACTTGTGAAATATCCCAAAGAATATAAATGATATAATTATGGGAACATAGTATTTAGAGTTAATTACACAATCGGTCCTTGTGCTTTCTAATTTTAAAGTTCCGATCAATTGTATTGTATTGTATTAGGTTACATACAATCTACATATATAGGTTTAGATATTACACATTGATACCCTCTATTCTATAATATATCTAATTGTGTCTAATAAATTTTTACCATGTTCAGCTCAAAGTTGAAACCTATTACAGTTTGGTTCTTCCTTCAAGGTTTCTTTTTGATTTTGGTCCCTAGAACGTCCTTGAAATAAGGAACAAAATCGATATGAAAATGAAACCTCAAAATAAGGACTAAAATTGATATGAAACCTTGGACTAAAATTGATATGAAACCTTGAAAATAGGGCCAAAATCAGAAAATCTCTACCAGGGACCAAAATCAATACGAAACCTTGAAATAAGGACATACACTAAAAATTGGTACAATTTTGCTTAGAAAGCACAGGGACCATATCTGTAATTTTGTCCTACATTTTTTTTGTTAGTATGTGCTAAATAAAAGACATACTGTTTAGGTGTGTATGCATGCAGCTTGTATGCTCGAACTGATTATCATTCCATTTTCAGGAACTAATACTAAAGCAGGAGAACTGCCAGGTGCAGCCCTCTTTCATCTTTCCTTCGGCACAAAAGACGAAAATACCCAAAGAGGGTCAAAGGTAAAACATGTAATATGGTCAAGCATTAGAGCTTTACAAAGCTGTTACATATAAGATATAACATATCTAATATTTAGCTTTCAGGTTATGCATGATTTACATTCTAAATATGAGAATGCATTAATGGAGATAGCTGCATCACTACAGCTGTCAAGGAATATTATTGTTGCACTTGTTTCACTTCAATCCTGGAAACCCTTCTTGCAACATTGGATGCGAGCTTGTGTAATGTTACTGGATGTTAAGAAGCCCTCCAATGTGTTGGATACAGCTTCAAAAGCAGCTGATGATATTCTGAAGGTTTGGTGTTTCATTTTACCCTAATTTTAAATGGTATTTTTATGCTCAATAATTCCAGTTGTGACAATTCCTTATGCAGTGTATGAGACAAATGGCTGAGAAATCTATCCCTAGATCTGCTGAGAATATTGGGCTGGCTATGGGTGCACTTTGTTTGGTAAATATTATCATCCTTTGCTCAAAAATGGAGATGCCGCTTTTGTCTTTTGTTTTTAAACTTTCAGCCCGTTTAATTAAACAGGTCAACCCAATTGACCTGTTTAGTGAAGCAGGTTGGGTTAGGGTTGAGATATAATTACTACTACTACTAGTAATGTTCAGTATTATGACCTTCCAGATCCTTCCCCCTTCTGCTCATGCTACAAAAACAAGTGCCTCAAAATTTCTGCTGAGTTGGTTATTTCAACATGAACATGAATATCGCCAATGGTCAGCTGCTATTTCTCTTGGAGTCATTTCAAGTTGCTTGCATGTCACTGATCACAAACAAAAATTCCAAAACATCAATGCACTTGTTGAGGTACAAATACTCACATCCATTTATATTTATAAGAAATTGTATAAAGTTTTGAAGGATAAAATGTTATTGACTACATTTCTGACCCATTTTTTTTAAGGTTGCAAATACGAGCAAAAGCACTCTTGTAAGAGGAGCTTGTGGGGCTGCTTTAGGTTATTCATGTCAAGATCTTCTTACACGTATTCAAGTAGAATCCGATTCCCATTTGGATAAAGAGTTGCAAGAAACCGATTTACTTGGAAAAATAGTTAGAACTTTATGTGGATTGATAAATCAATATGCTCGATCTTCAAGTAGAGATCTCCAAACCCTATCTGAATACTTCCCATCAAATACCATAGATCCAAATATTACTCAAACCTTTTCTGATTACTTGGAGGAAGATATATGGGGCGTTTCAGGACTTGTGATTGGTTTAGGAAGTTGTATTCCTGCAATATACAGATCCGGGCATATGGATGTGGTTAAAAAGATAAAAGATTTAATTATATCATGGATTCCTCTTCACACCACGAGTGAGAATTTGGAACTAGTTTTATCCATGGGGGCTTGTCTTGCACTTCCATTTGTAGTATCTTTTTCACAGAAAGTAGAACTGATTGATGGAGCTGAAATTGAATATCTTGCGAGTGGGTATAGAGAGCTTATCAATGAACTGCTTTCTACAAAAAATTTCGGGGCTTTTCGCCAGAGTTTGTTGATGGCAGCTTGTGTTGGAGCAGGAAATTTTGTTGGATGTGTTTTGAATGAAGGGATTCATTCATTGGATGCTAAATGTGTTAAGGATTTACTAGATATGTTTAAAAGAATCTACTCTAATCGCCATCCTCCTCTTATGCATTTGGGTGCAATGCTTGGAGTTGTGAATACGTTAGGGGCAGGGGCTGGGGCACTTTTCCTAAACTGCCCCTTACCGTTTTCGCCATCTGTTTCTGAACACAAGGTAATTAATTCACCACTTTCATTGGTTATCAAAAATTGCACTTTTTTTTATCCCACCCAAAAAGGTGGGACAAGGATCTCTTTTCTGTGCAAAAGACAAAAATGCCCTTCTCATCCTCTCTAAAAAAATAGCCCTAGAAAGATTGTGACAAATGCAGCCTTATAGTTATAACTTATAATTGAATTATATTTTTTTAACTTGTTTCCCAATCAATCGCAACAGGAATCTTGTTATATTAGCGGTCCTCTGTTCTCAAACACTGTTATGGAGCTCCATTTGACATCATTAATACAAGATATATTTCTTGTTGGTCAAAATTCTGATGACCAACAACTGCAGCAGTATGCAGCTTGGTCAGTTTCGTTTGTTAGACATTACATATGGTCAAGTGATCTTCACAATGAGGACAAAGCAAAACCTAATTCTGCTTCTGCTTCTGCATCCCAAAGCTTCCCAGAAGATAGCATAGTCTTGAAACTCAGCCTGTGGCTGATGAATCTAAACTACTCTCAGGTGCATAAGCATAACCTACTATTATATTATCATAACTGCTATTAATTAATATTGATGTTAGTGAATTAATCAGCTTTATCAACATTGAAGAAGTATATCCACCTTTCTCACTGTCTACCTATTTAAGGACCGCGTTAAGTGCAAGAACTAGCAACATACTTTTGTTGATTTGTTTTTTAATTTATATTACTTTCATTTATTCCCATTATAGCATTGTCCTTTAAAAAATCTACCCAATTATAGCAATGTCATCTAAATACAAATTAATGTTCATTTTTCACTACTATAATAGGGTAGATTTTTCAAAGTATAATAGTATAATGGAATAATTAGAAAAATAAAATAAAAGTGCAATGCTATAACTGGTGTATTCTTTCAAAGTACAATGTCTTAATAAGAAAAAATACTGTAAGTATGATGCTGTAACGAAAAGAAATTAAAGTAGGATGCTATAATATACAAATAAATAAAGGTACATTGCTATTTCTTGCATTTAGCCCTAAAAGGATCTGCTAATTACTTGGCATATAATATGCCTATGCTGATAACATTAGTTTCAACAGTTAACTAACGCCTTCTGATTGACATTTTACTTTTCCTTTCATTAAATATCCATTATCATGTTACCTTGCTCATTGTCCTTTTGTAAGGATTGGGTTAAACACAAGAAATAGCAATGTACTTTCATTTTTTTTTCCTATTACAACATTTTACTTTAAAAAGTATACCCAATTATAACAATCCCATTCAAATACAAAGTAAATTTCAGTTTTTACTACTTTAATTGGTAGATATTTCAAAGTATAGTGTCTAGATAAGAAAAAAATTACAGGGCTATTATTGGGTATATTTTTCAAAGTATAATGCCTTAATAAGAAAAAGATTGAAAATAGTAGAAAGATCTACCAAAGTATAGCAATGTCTTCCAAATAAAAAATATTTTTTACTCCTATAATTGTGTAGTTTTTCAAAGTATAAAGTCTTACTAAGAAAAAAATTTAAGTAGAATGCTATATGATTGCATATGTTTTTCAAAAGTCTAATCTCTTAATAAGAAAGAAAAAAGAATGAAAATAGTCAAATACTATGCTGTAATAGACAGAAATTAAAGTAGGATATGCTACAACACACACAAATAAACGAAAGTACATTGCTATTTCTTGCATTTAACCATGTAAAAACAGATAAATTAACACCTTCTAATCAACATTTAACTTTTTTGTTTGCATCATCACATCAGCCCACCACCAGTCTACCTCTTAACACAATTGCAACTGTTTTGCGATGTCTCACACACGCACCAAGACTACCACAGCTCGATTGGGGCCCACTCATCAGAAGATGCATGAGATACGAATCAGATTCTGTTCACTATAAAGAAAAACTAAGGGAAGAATGTTTAGTATTCTCTTTGTTTCATGGAAGCAACTTCAATGCTTTACTCACCTTCCTTGATGAACTGTTTGACTTTTCAAGGTTCAAAATGCTTGAAATGAACCTTCAGTTGTGTATCCTTTCTCACCTCCCACATACACTAAAAATATTCTCAGGATCTCGGCTTGAAAAGCTACTCAATGATCTCACCAACTTCATACAATCACCATTTTCCTCTGATCAAAGTTATAATAATAATAATAATCCAGAACAGAAAAGCCTGTTGAGAAAATCCTTCTGGAAGGGAATTCGTATGTGTTTTGAAGAAGCTTCTCTTGATTCTGAAAAACTCATGGTTGAGTTTGAGAATTGCATGGAGGTGTTGTTTTCTTTGTTGCCACAAACCTCGGTGTTGACTTATGAATGGGAGGAGTGGTCTGAGGCAGTAAAATGTTTGGGGAAGGCTCGTGGGGAGTGGTTGTCACATTGTTTGGAGGTAATAATTAATAATTATTATTCGAGAAAGTAAAAGGTTAATATCGTAAAAGACCCTATATTTTGGGTTTTTTCCGGATTAAACCTCAACTTTATTTGTTTCTTAAAAAGATCTTGCATTTTTCCATTTATTCCGATTTGGCCTTTTTTAGCAGGTTTACTAGGTAGGTAATCTTTCGGTTTTAATCACTTTTTTCCCGAAAAAACTCTCCAATTTTTCTATCCGAAAATTTGTCAAATGTGAGGGTTTTTCCGGAAAAAAATGTCTAAAACCGTAAGAACACTGTAAGCCTGCTAAAAGGGCCAAATCAGAATAATTGGAAAAAATGCAAGGTCTTTTTTAAGAAACAAAGAAATTTGAGGTTTAATCTAGAAAAAAAAACAAAATATAGGGTCTTTTATGATATTAACCCATAAGTTTTATACAAAGTTAGGACGTAATAGGGAAAGCTTCATTTCCATGACTTTCTATATTAAGTCAAAAAGAAACACCCATATTATATATAAGTTTTACCAGATTAAGGGGGTGTTTGGGATTTGCTTATATAGAGACTAGAGTGCAGAGTGCTTATTCCCAAACACCCCCCTAAGTTTAAGTGTTTAACCATGTACAACAGATTCCTGCAGAGACGAGTTTGAGTTTGAGTTTGAGTGAAAAAGAAAACATTGAGTTTTTTGAAGCAAAGAAAAAGATGATAGCTAAAGCAAGGCTAGTGAAGATTGGTTGTATTCCATTGATTGAACTTTCAAAACTCAAACCTTATATATTCAACACCAGATCTGATGGTTAGTTTCTCAGTATTTAAAATTTAAAATTTACAATTTACAATGTGTGTGTGTGTGTGTGTTGACAAAAATAAGATTTGTATAAATTTGGTCAGGGATATGGGATGTTCTAATGGAAGTTGTAATGGCTTTGCAACATGCTGAAGGAAGTGTGAAACGACAGTGGCTTGTTGATGCAGCAGAAATTAGCTGTGTCACAGATTACCCTATAACTGTAACTTACTAATTCCCTACTTTGATTACACAAAAAAAATTACATATTGAAAAGTTGGGTATTTGATATGCAGGGTATGCAGTTTATGGGTTTGCTGTGTGGTAGTGTGTCCAAGTATATGCCTCTTCTTATAGTGAACCCTCACACTGTATTGAGTGACCTACCCTTAACCCTCACTTCTCTACTCTTACATGATGATGATGATGCTGGTAACTGGGGGGTAGTGGCTGAACCCCTGGTTTTGCTGATGTGGACTTTGACCAACCGTATTTATGATTCTTGGGTTACAAATGCAAATGAAAATGCTAATGATGTGTTTCTGTTGAAAGTGATGCATCATACTTGTGTTGCTTTGAAAGACCATCTGCCTCCCGATAAACAGCTTTTGCTTGCTAACATGACTGTTCCCTAATTTGCCCCTGTTTCTGTTTCTGTTTCTCCCTGTTAATTTTATGATAGGGTAAATGTAAATTCTACTTCAATCTGATGTGCTGCATTGAATATATAGATAGTGGGGTCTGAAAAATTACTAAAATCAAGTCTATATCTTAATGATTAACCCTTTGCCTTTGCCTTTGGATAAAAGAATTGATAGAATATTTATCTTATTACCTTCTCCATCTTTTTCTTTATTGCTTGTATATATATATATCTATATACTTCCTTTCCAATACCTCTATTTATTCTTCATTGTCTCATATGATGCTCATTTATGGAAGCATTTTCTTTATAAGGCCCCTTTTCTCATTCATTTGGGATTTGGGTTTGGTTGATGTGTCATTATGTGTGGCTTTGGGTTGGGTTGCAGTGATAATTCATTATAAGATGAGTCATTTTCATATTTATATTCTCATTTTCTTAAAACTAGACTGAACATATAATGATATTCCCGCTCATTTTCTAAAAGCAAACATATCACCAATTTTTTGAAAAATAAAATAGGGTGAGAGAGCTAGTTTACAGTTATGAAAAATATCATTGAGTGTGGTTAGCTCCCCAGCACTGCACATTATTATACTGTATATTTTGAGGGGAGGGAGGGGAAGGTGAGGTGGCAGGGAAAAAGTGAGAGGATACACACATTAGCCTTAGCAGACTATAGAAGTTAATGACAGCCACAGCCCGTGTAAAGCAACAGCATATTAAAGTTATGTCTGAATTAATTATTAAAACGAATCTTAATTATAATCCTTGGTACTAACTGGACAATTTTTTCCCAAACCAGCAGAGAGAGAGCAGTTAAGAATTCCCTTTACAAACTAAACTTAAGTGCAAGCACAAGACGAGTGGAGAGGAGACGGGACAAAATTGAGCAATTAATTGCTAAGTCTAAAACTTAACACTAAAAAAGTACTACTTTGGTATACAATTTACCTGACTGACTGACTGACTGTACACCTAACCCAACCAAACCAAACCAAACTAGGGTTTACTTTACTGAAATTAGACTGATTGATTACTTTCTTCTTCTTCTTCTTCTTCTTGTTCTGGTTCCTTGACAATTTCCCTTTTATCCAATTCTCCATCTCCAGATGATGATGACAGCAAGAGTTTTTGGGAATAATCAGTTTTAGGAATTTCAAGCACCACAGATGTTGGTTGGTTAGAAGAATCTGAGTTGTGGTGTTTACAAGTGGTGGAGTTGGAATTTATTAGCCATGTGAAGTGTAGGTTGTGAGCTTTCCATTTTTTACCATTTAAAAACGCCTTTTCGGCTGCATGTCGGCTTGTGAAATATATTCGGGCACAAGTTTTGATTATGTCATCATCTAAATCTAACTGCACCTTTGAAAAATCGCCGTATGCTGAAAAATGTTCCTTCAATACAGAAACCTGTATGCACACCCCAAATACTATGATTAAATAGATAAAAAAATCACATCACATCACATGTTTCTACTAAAAAGTTTGTTGATTGATTCCATATAAGCCATTTATTTGAACATGAAAGATGGAGTAAATTTTATCAAGGTCTAAATAGCTTTATTCATAATAAATAATTGGATCTATGATTAGCTTTGTACGTGAAAGGGAGATACTTTCAGTTCAGATTTTAAGGAGGTGTTTGATAAGGTTCAATTGGAACTTAATCAGTTCGGATTGTTGATCTACAATCCCAAATCAAACTAAGATCAATGTTGCTGAAGCCAAGATGAAGGTTAGGTTTTGAGCCATAAATACTCAGTTTGTGATTGTTGTTTTATGGTGGATGATACCTCCAGAAAAGATGAAGGAATGTATGATGGGTATCCTTCTTTCCTATTACTTTCTCCATTCTGAATTGATAACCAGGTCTGAATTAGATCGAGTTTGTAACAAAACGAAATTGAAACCACAGGGACTCTCTTAGGGACTATATCCCAGATTTCGGGAAACCACAGGGACCATTTATGAGGTTTTGTCTAGAAAATATGAGGTAACTTTGTATATTACCATGGATTCTTCAAGTATTTGCAAAAATGCTTCTAAAGAGGTCATGCATGTAAAAGCTTTAAAAGAAATACTGTATGACAAGTATGACCTTAAAGCATTTTTCAAAGTAAAGGAATTGAGAATAGAATAGAAGCGCTTACATGAGCAAGGCCATCTGGCAGAGGTGGAATGATCTTGAATGCGGTTGGACGATGGTCCAGCTTAAACCGATGATTGCTCACAGACACAACAACAGGAGATTGTGATTTCAAGTTCAACCTTGGCGATTCTTGCAATGCTGATAATCCAAGGGGCCTTGTTTTGTAACTTTGTGGCTGAGTGGGACCCACGGATTTGCTGCTATTAGTATCAGGAGGTGATGGTAGAATGGTATCAACATCACTGCTTGCAGCCTTTGTAGAATCAGCTAAACCTCCCGATTTCTGTTTTTTAGCAACCTGTTCCGGTGCCACTTCGCCTTTTAGAAATGTAGTCTGCAGAAAAAGACGAATATACCCTCGTAAGTTTATCAGATCATAATATGGTTTTAGAAATCCAGAAGATTGAAAATTCTTATATATAAAATCATTTTATTAAGACCTTCTCCAACCCTAACACCATTTTTTGTTACAATTACTAAATAAATTATATTATCAAACAAATCTAACCAAAAATTAATAACTTGTATGCAATCAATTCGAATTAATTGTTACATCATAAAAAACATTTTAATTAAATAAAATAATTACATTTATAACACAGTTAAATAAATACTACACCGTTGTTCATTTATAGAAATATTATACAGCTATTTGAAGAAATATTACACATATATTTAAAAAAATAATGTAGAGAGACCAAAATGAGCACATACTTGTTTCGCAAGTTTATCAAGCTTGAGCCTGAAGTCATTCCTTTTCTGGTCAAGCATTTCTTGTTTTTTCCTTAATTCCTCCTTCAAAACCTCTAAATTCTCCAGCTTCTTTTGCAAAGGTGGACGAGGTTCTTTAGTGCCATTAGCAACCACAGCCACAGGCTTTGGAGGATGATCAGAAGCAGACACAGAGACAGAGACAGGGGCATTTATGTCATTATGCAGGGAATCATCTTTTCTTTTGAATGGTATGTTGTCACGATTAGCCCACCATAGCTTAATAAAGCGATTTCCCATTACAGCATCAGGAGACATTAAAGCAGCTTCTGCTTCTTCTCTTTTGGAAAACTGAACAAAAGCTCGTTCGCTATTTAATGGAATATAAATATCAATAACCTCCCCAAATCTTTTAAAATGGGAAATTAGGGTTTCCCTTTTGTTATTTTGATGTGGAATGCCATTCAAAAATAACGTCCGTTGTGCCTTTTGTGAAGGCTTACGAATCATACCCCCATTTCCACTCTCGTTTTTTTGCATATTCTCTTCCGTTTCTCTTCTTTTTTTTATTCTACTTGTACCCTGTGCATAAGATCTTGTACCCGTGCTTACAAAGAGTTCATGATCAGAGTTATCAGATGGACTAGCATCCAACAAAGAATCATTTGGTTGAGGTCCAGCTGGCGTATGAGAAGCATTACCCCATAGAGGCTGATCAGGATCATAAAAGTCAGCAGCAGCACCACCAGAAAAGTCAACAACATGTTTGATATTTTTACCATGTGAACTTTTGCTATTTGTTGTGGTGATAGTTGAAGGTGAAGGTCCTATGCCAGCTGGCACTATAGATAGATTTGCACTAGGAAGTGATACAGGGAGATTGAACTGTGAGAGGCTCTGTATGAAGAAAAATAATCCAATTTATTATTAAATGTTTCTAACATACATCAACAACCCATGTAAAGTAAACTGGATTTCCAAAAGGTAAAACAATACCTGAACATCTTCTACAACAATATGATTCATGCCATGTTCCATAGGACACATGTCACCTCGTAGACAAAAACCTTGTTCCTCAAAGTCCCTACATCGTTGTCTTGTAAGTCCCATGTTTAAAGAAGGTGGTCTGAATGTTGCTTGTAATCCAAGAGGATGATGGATCATATTCATATTCATATCCAATCCAAATGGACCCCACGAATTTGAACCCCTCCCTGCAAAAAGACCATGAGGGTCTACAGAAAATGGTTGACTTTGACTCCAAACACTACCATGGTCAACAGAAAATTGTTGGTTTACCCTAAGTTTCTGGTTCAAATCTGAAGGTCCTCGCAAAAAATGAGAAAAGCCTTTATCTTTCCCCAAAGGGTTAAAACTGTACTTTTTCCATTTTTCATTGGAGTGAGAACCATTTTGAGAAGGTTTACTTCCTCTTCTGTATGGCTTTGTAAATACATCATCATCATCATCATCATCTAATGACTGTAACCTTGTATCATCTCTTCTACGATGCTTATGGTTTCGATCATCATCATCATCACTGATTTCTTTATCTTGGGCTGAAACCCTAAGCTCCATTGATTGATTCTGAATAAAGACAGCCGATAAGACTTTTACACACCTTACAAGTTCCAGAGGTTTGTACAAGATAAATAAGGCCACTGGATCAACCTGAAATACTGCAGAAAGATATAAAGGTTGAGGAAAGCAAAAATATCGTCGATAAAAGAGATCCGAACTTGATTCTTCTTTGAAATGTTTTAAATCATTAAAGCGAGTAATGCAAATTTCTAAGTTTAGAAGAAACACAAAATCAAAAAGGAAAAGTGTACACAAAGTCAAGAGAGAAGAATAGATTGTATATTTACTGCATTGAGAAACCCAAAATACAGTCATTATCACACAAATATGGTAGCAAATCTTGATATAGTACATAATCTTCCCAGTCTCAAAAAACTGTGCCATAGACCATATGATCAAATTTACTGACCCTGATTCATCAACAATTCAATATTGTTCGCTTCAAGAATCGGATTGTAAATATCTTCATACTATAGTGAACATCAAGTAGCCTATCAGAACTACTTCGGGAAAGTATGTGAATCATTGTAGATACTCTTAGCATCTTCACAAGGAACTTTCGAGACAACTTCAACTTTACAGCTTGACTTGAAAATTTCTATCATATTACTTGTCCTTAAAAGGGTTTCTTATCCTCCAATCAATGTTCAGATGCAAAAGGCTGATCATTAACCTCAAACAAAAGTTCACAAAAGGGATCTTAATTATTTTTCAAAAACTAAACGTAAAATGGAGTCTACTAATCGATTGTCATAGAACTTGAAATTGAACTGCATAATCGAATGCATTTCACATGCCCCAAGGTTTAGCAGACATTATACATCTCAAACGGAGATGTCGAATGATCATAGACAAACGAATTCAGTCTTAAGCAAGTCAAATGTAAACCACACCTCTAAAAACTTTGAAAATTTCATATTATAAACCTCCAAACCTAAACCACAAAGACATTATCGAACAACAAAAGTCTCACATGCAGCAATTTTGAAAATAGCATTAAATTGGACTAATTAATAGACCGCACATAGTTCAACATGAAACATCAATCAATAATTACACAACACGACAAAAAACACAGGAGATTACTAGACCGATGGAAGAAAATAACCTCGGTCAATAGAATTCCGCAATTAGGGTTGCGCTTCTGCGTTTCTAGATATCATATATTTTTCATTCGAGCTCCTTTTCGTCTCAAAAATGGCGGAGCACACGTTTTAGTTGTGTGTTTTACATGTATGTATGTATCGCTTTCTCTCTTTGTAACCTCTCTTATGTTCTGCACTTTCTCTCCCTAGGACGCAGGAAAGGAATGATGTGGATATAGAAAATAGGCTGAGGGAAATTACATATCAAACCCTCATACTTTTTAAATGTTTCCAAATATGTGCAATTTGTGTATATTTCATACATATAGCCCCTGAATAAGCAATGCAATTTTTGTATGTTTCATACATATAGCCCCGATATTGGATGAAAGTTTCTAATAGTTAAAAAATAATTTTAGTAAATTTATATATGATTAATGATATATATTAAAAATAAAGAATAAGTTGTTATTCAATTTTTTTTGGAGTATTTGATTCTTATTTTATAAACTAAAACCAATCTAAAATAATAATTTAGTTTAGCTTAAAATCAACCAAAATATCTAAATATCTGAACTAAATAGTACAGTCCAAATTGTCCGATTGAACAATTGAACAATTTAGTTATAACCAAATAGCGAACAACCCTCTAATAAGATGTCATAAAAAAAAACTTCAAATTTTTTTGGACTTAAAAGGGTATATGATTAGCCTACTTAGATTCAAATCTTTTGGACTTAAAGTATATGATTAGCCTACTTATATTCTTATGTTTTGTGTATAACAAATGTGTTTTTATTGTAGAAATTTAGATAATAAGACTTGTCTAGCTTTATTTGGTAAGGATTGGTCATTATTTGTTCGTGACAATTTTGATTTTTGTTGTATGAATCTAAGATATTTTTGTTGCTTGATAATTAACATTTTGTTTTTATTTTGCATGCGAAATTAAATGTATGGTTTTTGAATATTTTTATTACGACATGTTTGATTGGAAGTAAACTTATTTTTAATTTTGTGTGTTTATATGCTTATCACGACCTCTACATATCTATAACATATTATAAGGAATTTGATACAATTTACTAACAACTTCCAACATAACAAATAGCTATATTTAAAACATAAACTATAAAATACAACTTGTAGCCATAGTATATATCATATTTACACAATTCTAAGTAACAATGTATGTCTTAATCCTCTAACAACCTTACCTTATTTTTTCTTTATTATCTTAAGCATAAAACACAACGTTCTAAGTATATATGTAACATCCCAAAACCGGGGATTCATAGTAAAAAATTTTGATTTTCAAAACCATTTTCATAAAAACCTCAAGTCAAATAAACATTGTTTCCCAAAGCATCAAACAATCAGGGTATCAATACATCTCTCAAAATATCAAAATCCATGGGATGATGTGCCCGATCACGCCTTCGTCTTTCCCTGATCCTCAAAAAGTACCTGTAACAATGAAATCCACAAATGTATGCCAACGCTTAGTGAGTTTCCCAAAATACCACACGCACACCAAATACAATGCATGCAAGCATGAACCTTCAGTCTGCGTGAACCGTCTCGCAAGGCCTACAGGATGCCTGGACCGCTCTATCGAGCCTACAGTCTACTGGCCCGCCTCGTAAGGCCTACATTAGTTGGACCTCTCACCTTGGGCCTACAATATTAACTAGACCGCCCGGGTATCTTGGCCTACAACACAAAGCAGGACCGCCTCAACCCAACCACAACATGTCGACATAAACATATCAACAATATCAAGCAAACACAGATAATCATAGCAAATCTACCTTCCTATCATACCGTTATAACATAGCAACATCTTATACCCAAGGATACATAACATAATTAAGTGGATCGGCCTTGGTGCGTTAGACCCATAGGCATAATGTGGAAACTCACCTCAAAATCAAGTAGATAATACAATAGCTCCTGCTCGAGATCAAAACCGGCACCACGAGTCACAAAGGTCTATAGAATGCACAAGGGAAAGATGATGAGACTTTCTTGCTGAATCCACCCTCCAAAGCACCTTCTTCTTCTCCTCCAAGCTTAAAGTTCGGTTGTTACAATTCTCCCCCACTTGAATCAGACTTCGTCCTCGAAGTTCACTGCCGCAAACAAGTCTGGGTAGTACTCGTGCATCTCCTCATCGGGCTCCCATGTCCATTCGGAACCCTTACAATGCTGCCATTGAACCTTGACTAGAGGCACTACCTTGTTACGCAAGGTCTTGGTCTTCCTGTCCAAAATCGCTACCGACCTCTCAACATAATTCAGGCGCTCATCAACATGGATATCATCAATCAGAACCACAACTGTATCGTCCACTAAGCATTTTCGAAGTTGAGAAACATGGAAAGTGTCAGGCAGATCCAACTGGTATGTAACATCCATAAAATTCAAGCCAATTTAAAACTTTTTAAGTCATTTCAAAAACCAATAAATATTACAAACATGTTTTCAAAATGGTTTAATGTCAGAGTTTCCCAGAATCAAATCGTAAAAACATAAGGAGGTGCACGATCATACCTTCGCCTTCCCGCGATCATCAAAAGTACCTGAAACAATAATCGATAAATATAAGCTCGAAGGATTAGTGAGTTACGCCCAAAATACCAACGCCATACAAATATAACCATATCATATAACATATAAGCAAACAACATGCATAATGAGCCATCAGTCTGACTGGACCGCCTCACAGGCCATCAGTCTATTTGGACCGCTCTCCGAGCCATCGGCACGTCTGGACCGCCTCTCAGGGCCTTCAGCCTATCCGGACCGCTCGCCGGGCCTTCGGTCTGACTAGTGTGCCCTAACCGGGTCTGCAGTCTATCCGATCTACCATGGGTGTCTTGCCCTACAACACAAAGCAGGACCTGCCTCAACCCAATCCCAAACCCAACAAACATGTGCACATAAATAAAATACGCTAGCATGCAATAACAGATAGTCATACAGATCTAACAGATCACTAACATGGCAACCATCCTATAACCAGGATACTGATCTAACCGATCAATAACATAGCAACCATCCTATAACCAGGATACCTATCTAACCGATCTCTAACATAGCAACCATCATATACCTAGGATATTAATCTAACAGATTACTAGCATAGAAACCATCCTAAAACCAGGATGCAATCTAACAGATTAATAACATAGCAACCATCCTAAGACCAGGATGCAAATCATAAAGGGTCGGCCTTGGTGCCGTAGACCCTGTTGATATAGTGAGGAGAACTCACCTAGCACTGCTGAAGTCCCGCGGATAAAACTCTAGTTGCTGGTTAACAGATTCCCAAACTGTCAACATCAAACAATACCCAATTAATAATTGGGTCCCAAGCCCAAGGTCCAACTCACACTCTAAAGGCCCAATAGTCAAGTAATGGGCCAAAGCCCAACATATGGCCCAGTTTTCCAAATTGGGCCCATACCTCTACATGGTCTTTCCTTAAGGCCCATCCATTTAGTCTAGTCCAAACTCTTGGTATTCCCATGGCCCAAAATCACATAATCATCAAAGCCCAGTTATGGCCCACCTATGGCCCAATTTTCCAAATTGGGCTTAAACCCTCACATGAGCCTTACCCTAAAGTCCATCCAAATATTTTAGTCCATTTACTTGTTCTTGGATAGCCCATCAATAGCCCAATCACCAAAGCCCAATAGAAAGGCCCAAATCAAGGCCCAAGTGAAATTAGGGTTTTCACATGAAATGAAGATTAGGGTTAAGTGTTCCTACTTAACCCATTAAGGACTTAATCCATTAAGTCCAATATTGCCTTAGGTTAATTTGCCAATGATTATTAATTAATATTTTAAGTTTATTAAATAATTCAAGTACGGGTCCCGATCAATCCCCAAAATTAGGGTTTCATGACATTAGGGTTTTCCAAACCCTAATTAGGGTTTAGTACTAGCCCATTAGTCAAATGGTTAGGCTTTTAGGTCAATTAGGGCTTCATTAGGCCCATTAGGGTTAACCAAGTCGGGCATCACCCACTACCACCTCGGGTAGTGGCGGTCAACGGCGGCTCACGGCGGCGGCCACCACCTCGCGGTGGTAGTTATGATTCTTAGCTAAAAATATTCAAGTATCCCAAAATAACAATCACAAACACGAAAGCACACAGCCACCCAAGGTGGCGGCTGGTGGCTGCAGAATGGCGGCGTGAGGTGGCAACCACCACCTCACGGTGGTGACGGGTTGTTTCCTTTTATTATTCTGGTCGTACAATACAATTTTACAACAACCTCAAAATACACACACACACACATAAAATAACACACACACACAAACACACAACCGCTTTGTGGCGGCAGGCGGTGGTCGGAGGTGCTAGCCACCACCTCACGGTGGTGGTGGTGGCTTTTTCGTGAATTCCGGTTACACAACACACACATAACACACCCTAACAATGGAAACACACCCAACACACTTCTATTTGCAAGATGGACCCAGCCACCCACCTAGCGGCGTATGGTGGCGGCGGCGACTCGGAGTGGCAGGCAGCAGCAGCGACTATCGGAAGATGTGGCTTGTTCTTTTTCATTCCCGACGTCCCATGGTCAGTCTTCGTCCCCGGCCACAACAGAAACGACGACAGCGGCGGAAGAAGCGAAAGAAGAGAAGAGATATAGTGGCAGCGGATGCTCATGGTGGCCACTTAATCTCACCGGAAGGGAAACAGTCGCAAGAAATGGGGATGGCGGCATCATCTACGAGTCGGAAAGGAACTAGGGCAGTCGGCCTAGGTCACAACGAACAACAACAACAAATCCACTGGCGTTAGCGGCGACTTCGCCTTCAACGAGTGGGCACAGTGGTGGCAGCAACACACGTAAGTTAGTCTTCCCGGCGTTAGGATGGACACGAGATGGTTGGCTCCGGTGGTATGGGTCCCCAACCGAGGTGGTTTGCGACTCGACGAGAAAAAGGGGCGTAGCGGCTCCGGAGATGGGTGAGGTGAGGGTGACGGCTGGTGTGAAGGGATTAGGGTTAGGGTTACGGGGTGGTGGACGACTATATACCCACCCCCTTCAAACTTCGATCCATAATGACATGAATGGTCTCTCTCTCTATTTTCTTTCAACTTAAGTCTTAATGTTACCCAATGGCCCCTCGATAACAAGTTCTTTTTCAACTTAGGTACATTATTTACCCTTTTAGCCCCAGCCCTTCAAAATCCTTTCATATTAAGTCCAAATGATACCAAACACCCCCTGACTTCTAAAATCCTTTGTAAAATAAATTCCGAAATTACACTTTAACCCCCGAAGATTCAAATCTTGTCATTTGGCTCCCCGAAAGCAACACCCCGCTAATTATTATTTGATTTTGGGCTATAATAATATAAAATAATAATAAAAATTACCTCTCGGGGTTCCGAGTTTATTATTTAATTATTCTATTTTAAACGGAATGTTACATGGTAGGCCACCTTGCCTACCCTAGACACTAATTGGAAGGGCCCAATAAACCGGGGGCCCAACTTGCCCCGCTTCCTGAAGCGTATAACACCCTTCCAGGGTGATACCTTCAGTAATACCATATCTCCGACCTAAAATTCCAACTCGGACAGATGCCTATTCGCATATCTCTTTTTTCTGCTATGAGCTGTCTACAATCTCTATCTAACATGTTGTATAAGCTTTGTCGTCTTGAGCACTGTATATGTGCTCCCCATGACCCGCAGACCAACCTCCCCCCACCAAATCGGGGTCCGACATTTTCTCCTACGGAGAAGATCGAAGGGGGGCATACTGATACTAGCCATGTTTGTTATGATTGAGAGGATCAGGGGAAAGATCACCATGTTTGTTCCGGAGAGTCGTGGTTTGTTGACCCGTTGCGGTCGGGTATGGGTTCCTATGTCTGGTGGCAGGGCCGGTCCAATGGTTTTTCATGCCCAGGGCGAGAAGAATATATGTTGCCCATATGTTTGTACCGATCGATATGGTTTATATAAAATCTTTTTTATTAAACAGAATTAAAGTAATTTTTTAAAATAAATTCTATATAAGTACAACTTTACATTTATACCCTTCAAAAGTAAATACATTATCAGAACATTTTTACCCATTGAGAATCTATCTCACAGTATCTACAATAACTAAGCCAAAAGCAAACTATGCATGTCCTACTTCTGAAAATTAAAACAAGATATTAATAATTGATTAAATAATGACGAATCCTTAATCAAGTTTAAACTTTTGAAGGACTACATATATACCTGGTAATATTTATATGTTAGCCAAAAAGGATGAGTAGTCTACAAAATTAAGGAAGTAGCTTTGAACTCCAAATCTCCTATCCAAATATCCAAATGGTCAAGTAATCAAGTGGACAACAGGTTTCAAAATCACAGCAGTTTCAAAATCACAGCAGGTTCAAATAATGGGGGAGTTCTTTCTAACAGCTAAAAGATTTTTCATTTCTTATTTAAGGAAAGAACGGAGTGTGAATTATAACCTGAACAAATGAATCAGAAAAACTAATGAATCAAAAAAACAAATCAGAAATTAGAATCCATTTTTTCTGTATACTTGCAAAGTATATACCTCCACCAAACTCCAAATATTAAAAAAATGGAACTCCTTAGTCCTGAATCAAAACACAAAAATATGAAAATAAATACACGAACTCTAGAAATCCGGAAATCATAAGTCTAGAAAATAAGAAATTATAAGTTGGCCATAAAAATTATACCTTAGTCTTATTATCAACCAATTAGAAATTCAGAAATCCCCTTTTTACTCTTATGACTCTTTAGATTGCAGTCCTAGAAATCAGGAATTGGAGAATCCACAACCAATTCGATATCTAGAAATCAGAAAATAGAGAAATTAGAGAAAATAGAAATCAGATTATGAGGGGGTGAGTGATGAGTGAGGTCTGATGAGTTTAGATAGCAGAGACATTAGCAAAGTCATAGAAATAGGGATAGGGAGGTGTATTCAGAAATCGGGAGATGAGAGAGGAGAGTTAAGGAAAATTATTGTTCTTCTTATGTTCTTGACATAAACAATACACATGGAGAGAGTATATAGTTATTACCTATCCACATAAGTGCCTCTTGACAAATCGATGATTGGAAAAACCAATCGACTCATCGTCTTCTTCAACTTGACCTTTCGTCTTTCTAGGCAGCGACAGGAAAGACGAGAACCGGACTCCTACTCACAGTATTGAAGGTGACGCAACCGATAGCAGGGGATGCTGAACTTATTTGGGCCACCGTAATAAACGATGGGCTAAACTGATGCCCTCTCATCTTTGATGCCCTGGGCCTCCGCCCAACTCGCCCATATGTTAGGTCGGCCCTGTCTGGTGGGGTCAGACAGATTGTGTTAGAGGAGGCTCATAAGTCTCGTTTTTCTATCCATCCAGGGGCGACCAAGATGTATCGGGACCTGCGGTTGAGCTATTGGTGGCGTTGCATGAAGAGAGAGATCATCTGGTATGTTGAGAGGTGCTTGACCTGCAGGATGGTCAAGGTCGAGCATCAGAGGCCTCATGGCAAGCTGCAACCTATGGAGGTTCTGATGCGTGCAAATAGCTACACCTAATTTTAAATTTATAACCTAACTACCTTAACTAACTAATTGCACCTAGGCAGTGTACCTAGTCAAATTATAGAATAGTCGGGTAAGTCGGGTATCGATCACAGGGAACGGTTTTGACTAATTAATTTATCTACTACTAAATTAACCTAATTATTAACAAAGATGGGGGTTTTATCTAATTTTGCAAGTTTAGATAAACTTAATTCTTAATACGAAATTCAATCAATTAACAAAACACTTCTGTTAGTTCGAATCCACTCTCCCTCAATGGTTTATAATTTGGCTATGACAATTACTGTTGGTACCAATTAAGATAATATTAGCAATTTAGTTCTAAATCTACTAACATTAATTAATTCATGTAAGTCTATGTATGGTCACACAATAGTTAACACAAAATCAATTATTGAATATGATTGGAGCCATGTAAGATTGATTTGATAAACACAATTATGGTCATAATATGAGTTCTCTAGCACAGCCTAATTCAATGATCCAATTACTTATCTAAGATTGGTTTGGTCTTAGCTCTACTAAACTAGTGTTCACTGAATTATTAGGTATTCAAATTCATGCAGATTTGTATTCACTAACTACACAGAACAAGAAATTTAAGCAATCAAAAATTGAATCAAACATGCTAGGTAAAATCAACCAAACACAAGCATAATACCAACAAGTAAAGTCAAATCTAATGTATTAAAACCATGAGTTCCAGCTTCATCTAGCTAACAGAAGCAGCTAGATTTAGCTGGACATACTAGCTAACAAACACAAATATCTCATATCCAAAGACATAATAAAAGTGTACCAAATTCTTAGGCTAATATGAACTTCTTCTCTCATTGGATGCTAATAACCAATTCCATAACTTTTCTTCTTCTCAAAATCGTCTCCAGGAACCCTCCAAGGCAGCCAAAAGTCCCCCAAGTCGTAATGGACAAAGGTTTATATAATTACCGATTTTTCCAATCTCACGTCGTGAGCCAATAAGCCTCACGTCGTGAGTGCGAGATTAACGTATTCGACAATGACTCTTCTTTCATCCGGTGCATATCCTCTAGAATACTCTACTCACGTCGTGAGCCTTCAATTACTCACGTCGTGAGTACGTGATTTGCTGAGTCTTTATTTCTTCTTTCCTTCAAGCCTCCAAAGTTCCATGTTTTGTCAATTTCAGACCCTCTCTTCGAAAATGCTTCTATTTGGCTGCAAAATATAATTTAAGCTTATAAGTACCATTATTCTATGCAAATAACCAAATTATTAATAAAAATGTAAATAAATATTGCATAAAAATATGTATAAATATGGCAATATCAAAATACCCCACACTTGTTCTTTGCTTGCCCTCAAGCAAATCTAATTATTTTTAAATTAAACCTTTATCACTAGCATCACATAGAACCATCCAACTCAAACTCAACCATTATGCCAATACCTCAACGCGTGCATTTGTGTCTAAAATTTTTCCTAAGTAACCCCCCTCAATTCTAAATACTCACAATCCTCATAAACACGCGCCCACTTCTTTTGAACAATGCTCATTTTATGCATCCCTCCGAATCCATCCGCATAAAACTTTTTAACCTCAAGGTATTTTTGGTTAAGCAACTCAAGCATACATAATCTAGAAATTACAACTTTTAGATACCACACTTTGGAGCTCTTGAATTCTTCATTTCTTTGATATTTGATATTTGATTTCTTCGAATTCACCACCTTCTTGTGTAATTATTGGTATCTTCAACTTTTTATATATCTTCAGAATTTTTGATCTTTGATATTTGATCTTTAAACTTTGATACTTCTATAGCTCCAAAAATTCTTCAACTTTTCACTTTTTGGTAATTTCTCTCTCTTTTTTTACATGTAACTCACTTTTTTTCACTCAAATCCTACATGCTTAAGCAGGGGCGCTTAACTTCAACCCTTATTGGTTAAAGATATTAGTCTATGTGCAATGACTACATAAACTTCCCTGGATACATTTCAGGTACAGGCTGCTAAACATATTGCATCCCTCAAACTAAGCGAGGTTGTGTTTTTGTCCCATGATTTCACTAGAATAAAGGAGGCCACAAATGTAATATAATGTGTATTGGCTCAACTAAACATTTGAGCTCTCATCGGATCATCCCACACAACGCTAGCAACTTAAGTTTAAATTATCATTATTACTAGAATTTTTTATTTAGATTATTATTTCAAATCTATTTCTAAAATTTTTAAATTTACTAATTTCTAGCAATTTACTTTTTCTACCCCATACCCCACACCTATTACATACAATGCCCTCATTGTATGCATAAAATAAAATAAAAGCAATAAAAGGGAGAAAAAGGAACAGACTCCCCTGGGATAGCAGTGACGTGATCGAACTCCAAAAGTGTGGACTGGTGGTTGTCGAGGCCAACAAAATAAATACCCTAAATATTACACACTAAAATAGTGTATAGTGGTAAAGGGATCGTATCCACGGAGATTGGTTCAATTTTATAACTCTATGAAAAATATCTTTGTAAAAGTACTTGTAAAATGACAATAAATTAAAAATGGGGGGTTTGGTATTTTGTAATACTTGAAATAAACTAGAATTAAACTAAGATTTAAATAGACAATTTCAACGAAAATAAGAGTTTGATGTAAAATCAATAAGAGAAAGATGGTTGACTTAAGGTTTCCTCACTTTGACTTTTGATGAACATATCATTAGAATCCAATGGTGCAATACTTGTTTTAAATCCTCAATTTGGCTATAGTAATCCAAGAAGCTTGAGATTACCTATACTTTTCTTAGTTATTAAAATGGTTAGAGAAGCTCATAACAATTTCCTTAGTCAAAGTCACAATCTCCATTAAGCATGTGATTAGTGAAAGTCAAGTAGCATTAAAGACCAAAAAGTCACCAAATCCAAGAGGAGTCAAATGCTTTCACTACCATGTTGGAGAAAATGTTTTTATGATTGTGTGAAGCAAAAACAACACAAAAATCATTTGTTGCTTGCTAATTTGAGGATCCTTTACTTAATCAAGAAATTAGCCAACTAATCACCACAAACACATTTAAACTCATGAATAAAAACATACAAGTAGTGATAAGATGTTAAAACACAAAACATTCCCATAAAGATTTAAGAACATGTTCGTGTATTCTTCAACATTCAACAAAAGTTCAAAGGATTCAACAAAAGTCAACCGAGATTAGTTTAGCCAAGCATGACTAAACTCAAAGAAACAAAGTTAGAGAAGATTGTACCAAACATTAAACAAGAACCAAGAGGTGAAAAGATGATGTTCTTGAGGTGTTCTTGGCCTTCAAAAATCTTCAAAACTCCAGAGAGAATGCTCAAAAATCAGATGTCTAAGAGTTGAGAAAAGTGGCACACCAAACTTCCTCATATAGATCAAAACAAGAATTTCCGGAATTGCCCCTGCAGGGGGTTGCGCGATCCGCGTGCTGTTGCGCGGGTGATCCCTGGATGTAGCATCCTTGAGGTTTGGGCCTCCATATCTTAGCCCACTTGGCCCAGTTCGAGTCCAATCAGCTCCTAGCCCATTTTTCTTCAAGTTTTCTTCATTTTAAGCCCAATTTGACTTCTCCAAATCCTCCAAAGCTCGTGAACTCGCTCGATTAATAATCTACGCACGCTTGAATATTCCCCCGTATCTTGCAAATTTAAAGTTTATTTCTCTCCAAGCCTTCAAATAATCATCAAGCTCACTCCATGCATCATCTCCACTACCCATCAAGCCCAAAATACTCGACGTCCTCTTATTCCAATTGCTTTCCATATGTCCCGAACATTCCCGCTCCACTAGTCTCCATGAAATCTGCAATAAAGCTCACAAAACTAGAAAGTACCCGAAATTGGCCATAAAATAACAAAAAGGAAAATATGCATGGAAATTATCTAAATTATGAATGAAATATGTTAAAATAAACTATAAAAAGAAGTAAATAAAATAAACTATCAAATCACCCCAAGCTTAAACCTTACTTGTCCTCAAGTAAGACAAGACTAAAATGAACTTGGGATGAACTATCCTAAGGGAAATAAAAAGAATGGATAGAACCATAGAACCTGATCACCGTTAGTCAACATGGTCAGAATTGATCTTGCTATTATCTCATTACTTTTTCATCCGATGACAATGGGACCATAAACCACAGCTAGGACAACTCCTCTAGGTGAGTAAGGAGGGATGGTCAGTCGTAGCCTCAATGGAACATGCATACAATGAAGAACATCTGTAGTAGGGAGAAAGCAGTTGGATGGGCTCGTGTGGAGCTCTTCTTTAAGTGTACACTCTTATCACGAAAGTTGTGTGATCTCACATCTGCGAGTTACTCTCATGTGTAATTGGGTCTAATCCCTCGGGCACCGTTGTAGGAATCGGTTCACTTAGTGTTGGCCCAAACCTCCCGTAGTATCCGGTAAATACTCCCGTGCTGCCGTTCTCATAAAAAGCTCAAAAGCAGGTAGCTGAGTTTCCTGTTGCTCATAAATTCCCATTCTCCAGGCAAACTCGATCAGGCTACATTCCCTATACTCGCACCCAAGGTGGAATACGAGTGCCCTTGAATAAAAGGGATCAATTGTGGCGGCTTCAAAAGAAATAGAAGTGAAAAACTCCACACAAAGTTCTTGATACACAGGCTCACTGATTGCAAACAAATTTCTCCACCCATTACAAGTGAAAGAAAAGTTATCCACAGAAAAATGTTGTGTCAAAAATGGACCCATCCTCTCCATCAATCCAACCTCCTAAAATCTAGCCCAATCAATTCTTGGAGAAATTGCAAACTCCCTGTTGTGCAGCCATCCTAATTTGTTTGTGAAGTTGGTTAAAACTTGAGTTGGCATGTCAACGGGAAAGCGGTATAACATGTGGCGAGATGACACATGTCCTTGAAATTGTTCATTGGATCCCCTTGAAGCCATTTCCTGCAAAAACAAATAAACCAGGAAAAACAAAACAAAAACTCCACAAGTCAAACAATTAACAGCAAATAGAAACCAAAGTGCCCAGGTCTCACGTCGTGAGCAATAAGGCTCACGTCATGAGTTCGTCGCTAGCAGCGAAAATCGGTCAAGTCAGTTCATAAATCGGGACAATTATTATATTGGGGTTTCATTCCAATGGGATTCTGAGTAAATCCAACTCACATGCAGTCAAGATTTCACCTATTAGGATATTGATTTTTTCATTCAAATAACTACAAACCCTAACCCCTAAACTAACCACGCAAGTCAAAATTAAAACATTAAAAGTAGGATTAATGTACCTTTTCTTGATGTTAACGTAAACAAAAAAGTGGAATATAGAAAATTTTAGATGAAAACGATCTTGAGTGGGGGACCAAGAGCTGTCGGCGATGAAGGGATAAGAAGTGGTAGGTCAAAAGTGGATCTCATTTATTTATTCAAGTGGTCCTGCGTCTGTCGCCTCACGTCGTGAGGATAAGGACCTCACGTCGTGAGCTATTTGTGGGCTAAAACAGTTGGGCTGGTTAACCAAGCGGAGATGAACTAATACACTTATTGGATTATTCTAAATGAGCTGATCAACTATGGTGGGCTGATCATTAAAGTATTCCAGTCCGTATATCAGTCTAGACTCACGTCGTGAGCCTTCAACTCTCACGTCGTGAGCTCGCTTCTGGTTTGAAAAATTAATTTCATTATTATTAAACACTTTAAATTTTGAAAACTATTTAACTCTAAGAATCCCCACACTCGATTTTTACCATTCAGAGGATTATTAGATGATGAGACAATTGATATTCCTAAAAACTAAAAATTCAAAAAAAGACTAAAATGAAAAGAAGAGAAAATTCAAACCGAGCTCGGGTTGCCTCCCGAGAAGCGCTTCTTTTTAAGAAGTCATGAGCCGGACTCCGTGCCTACTACGTTGAGCTGTCAGAGGAGTCCATCACCACCTGGATTTTCTGCTCTTTCCATCGCCTCTTGTACGCTTGAACTCGTCTAATGTACGCCTTCTTTGAATTCTCCTTTTTAGCTTTGGCTTCATCTACATCGAGCTTGCGTTTGATCCCTTTAGACTCCAATTTTTCTTCACTTTTATTAAGATCCCTAGGAATCTTTTCTTCCTTCACCAATTGACTTGTGTCCTTGGAAGTAGCCTCGTCTTCATCACTCGACAATTCATCACTTTCCTCATTCATCAAAGTTGTTGGTTTTGTGTAGGTAATGACTTCAACTAAGAACGGGACGGATGCTCTCGGTTTGGTGCGTTTGGCTTGATGAATTGTCTTGATTTCTTCCTCCATAAGCTTCTCCAATTCTTCAAGATCATTATCTTCATCCATATTGAACACTTCACCTTGAACATTTTCTCCTTGAAATCCATCTTGTACTCCAAAAGTTTCCTCATCATCACCAACCCTCAAAGTAAGTTTGGATTCACGAACATCAACGAAAGCTCTGGCAGTATGAAGCAAAGGGCGACCAAGAATAATTGGGACATTAACATCCTCCTTCATATCCATAATCACAAAGTCAATTGGGAAAACAAATTTCCCAATTTTAACTAGGATGTCTTCTACTATACCCCTTGGATGAGTAACCGAACGATTAGCCATGTGGATGGTTATCTTTGTAGCCTTCATTTTCTGAATATTCAGCTTTTGATAGAATGAATATGGCATCAAGTTTATGCTAGCCCCAAAATCGACTAAAGCATAAGTCTTCAAGTTATTACCAAACTCACATGGAAGAGTGAGGCGTCCAGGATCTCCCATCTTCTTAGGTATCTCTCCCAATACAACTCTTGAACTTTGTTCGCTAATAATTACTTTAGAGTTCTTCTTTAATTTTTGACGAGTGTCTATAAGATCTTGTAGGAACTTCGCGTATTCTGGAATTTTCGAAAGTGAATCGATAAAAGGGGTATTAATAGGAATACCCTTTATTTTCTGAATAAACTCCAGATGTTCGCTTTCCAGTGGACTGAGATGTGCTCAAGATGGAAACGGCAAAGGCGGTCGGTAAGCCGGAACAGATTCTGAATTTTTCTGTTAAGATCGAGCCCACGTCGTGAGCATAGCGAGCTCACGACGTGAGTCTGATGTTTCAACAACAATTTCGTTTTCGAGCTTCGACTTCTTTGTCTTTGGTCCGGATGGCTTTGGCTCCTCCTCTAGTGCTTCTAAGAACTCAGAGATGGCCTCTTCATCAATATCAATCATCATAACATGGGAATTAGTCTTTTTTTCGGGAAATTGGGGAGATAATCTCTCGTTCACCAAAGTAGTAAGTTGACCAAGTTGAGCTTCAAGGTTGTGGATGGAGGCTTGCTGATTCCTTAATGATGTTTGCTGGTCAATCATCATTGCTTGCTGATTTTTCATCATAGTTTGATGCTCCTTTATCATTATTCTTTGATCCTTCAATGTTGCATCTGTGTCATCATGTCTTTTCTCTGAAGCTTCCATGAAACGAACTAACATGGTCTCCAGATCAGCTTTCTTCTTAGCTGGTGGTTGCTCCTTTTGGTAGAGGCCCCGGCCAGTCTGTCTGTATTTTTCCTCCTTCTGGTTCTTGTACTCATCGTATGGCAGCCACTCCTTCTTTGGTTTCCTCCAATCTTCATCATACTTGTCCCCACTCGAGTAGCAAACTTGAGCCTTCTTGTTCCCATATTCATCCAAATGACAATCCTTAGTCAAGTGTGGCCCACTGCATCTCTCACATCCAACTCATATTACATGAATTGATTGGTCCATTTGGGCCAATCTCCAGTCCATAGTATTGAGCATTGCCATCATAGCAGCCATCTCTTCAGAATGTGCACCCACGCTGCCTTTTGCTCCATCTTGTCTTGGGTTGTGGTACTCACGAGAGTGTTTTGCGAATTCTTCAACTAACTCCTTGACCTCCCTTGGATTTTTCTTTGTCAGTGGCCATTGAGAATCAAGGAGTTGCCTTGTCATAACATTGACCCCATCATAGAAAATAGACATCTCTTATTGAACATTAAGATCATGTTGAGGACAATTCCTTAACAATCCTTTGTAACGCTCCTATGCCTCGTATAGTGACTCCCCCGGTTGTTGCTCAAACTTGGCTATTGCCTTCTTTAGTTTAGCAATCTTGGATGGTGGGCAAAATTGGTCCAAAAATTGTTCGTACATCTGAGCCCAAGTAGTGATTGTACCAGGTGGAAGTGCTTTTAACCAATCTTTAGCAGCTCCCTTAAAAGTAACGAGAAGCATCCTCAGCAAGATGGTATCTCTATTAACATTCGGGACATTGAAATAATCTGCAATGTCATTGACCTCATCTAGATGCTTAAAAGCATCCTCATGATCCTTTCCATAAAATGGAACATCCTTAAGTGCAGTAAGGATGTGTCCCTTCAACTCGACTGTGGCAGTGGAAGGAATAGCGGGTTGTACTAATCCCGGACCAACATTTTCTCGAATATGCTTCTTGTAAGCTCCGATTGACATTTCTTCAATATTCACCATTTCGTTGCTTGGCTCGTCTTCGGGTTCGATCGTATATAGTCCAAAATCATTCTCGGACTCGTATTCGGATTCGTTTGGGATAGGTATTTGATCTAAGCTTTCAATCTTGCTCTTGTCCTTTGAAGATGAATTCGACTCTCCCGTTTTCTTTCCTGACTTCTTTGAGAATACTGACTTGAGTTCTTGTAAAGGTGTCTTCTTAAGTGTTTGATCTTCTTTCACGTTCATATCCTTCTTGTTATGAAGGGCCGACTATGGATCTTCAAGTGGTGGCACCAAAGGTGTTTTGGAACCTCTGGTCATATACTCCTGCAAAGTAGACAAAATAAAAACGTAAAACTAAACAAAAACTAAATGAAAATTTCCTACAAACTGGGCACCACAACGTGGTAAGGGCTACCACCTCATGTGTAACGTCCGGGTTTCGGGGCTAAGCATTTTTAGACGATGTAATAGTCTAGGTCAACTATTGTAACTCTTTTGATGTAATAAAAATGAAATATTTGAGTATTTTGTGAATTTATGTGCTTATTATTTAATTATAAATGTATAATTAATAAAGAATAAAAATAAGCGTCAAAATTAAAATATGAGATAAGCCCGATATCTTTACATAAAGTTGTAGTGGTCAAAACAAGGATTCCGGAGATATAAAGAACGCCGAAATCCGAGTTATAACGAAGAAGTTATGACCCGACGAAGTTTCACGTCGGAACCGGCACGATACCGGGAAGCGTGAATAGTGAATTTATGATAAAGCAAGTTTTTAGCCGACACGACCTAAACGAGAATCGAAGATCTCTTTAATTGTGGCGTAACAATAAAAAGACAGACGAAAACGGACGTCGGATGAAGAAGTTATGAATTTTTAACGGACCAATCCTGTCCCGGCCTGTTAAAAATATAACTTTTAAAATAAATTCAAAATTTTCCAACGGAGTCTAAACGAAAGTTGTATATTACGTTCCCGCCTTCGCGTGGATATAAATAACGTAAAAAACGGAGCTCGTATGCGAGAGTTATGATTTTTCTAAGACGGGAGGCCGATACGCGGTATTGGGTGACATGGCACCACCAGAAATTGGACATGTGGCACCACCAGAAATTGGACACATGGCACCACCAGAAATTGGACATGTGACACCACCAGAATTTGGACAAGTGGCACCACCAGAAGGCCACCACATGCCCCAACTCACTATAAATAGAAGTGCCGGGTTCTCTCATTTCTTACACCTTTCCTCTTCCACTTTCTCTCTCTAAACTCTCTCTCTAAGCTCCCTTGAGCCCCTAAAGTCTAGGTAAACCCCCTAGCACCCGAAGGAAGTCCCGAGGCTCCCGGAGTCCCGAGAAAAGAACCTTTCGGCTCGGAAACGCTGCTCCAGCGAAGTCCGGTTTTGAGAAAAACCCGCTGTAAGTAAGGTACGCCTACGAAATTTTTAATATAACTTTTAAATAATTATAGTAATGTTATTAGGTCCTTAAAATAATTATTTGGGCTATTATTATTTATATATTGGGTGTTATTTAACGCTTGTATAATAATAATAATAGCCAGACTATTAATTAGTCGCGGTTAACGTTAAAACTAAACGCTAGTGATATTAATACTAGGTTTTGATCAAGGAAAAATTGTTTTGAGATAACGGAGTGCTGTTCGAGTACCGAGTCACCACCTAATCAGGTGAGTGCATAGTTACTTTCATCTTACACATAGATATGAAGTATTTTATATTAATTACGTGCTATGTGTGCATATTATCTGAATACTTGCTGCCTATACTGATGAAAGATTTTTATACATGTTTTAAATAATTTAAACTGTATATGTATTCTATATCTACAAAAAAAAAATGTTGGAGTAAAACATGGGTAGATGTAATAAGACGATGTGTGATAAAATGATGAGAGGCCTCGATGTTGTTGTTGTTGATTCTGTCATCTAGCGGAGTATGGATGACGACCACAGACTCTTCTAGACAGTCCAGTGGAACGCTAGCAGGCTCACAACCTGTAGGTGTTTGTGAACGATGTGTTCACCGGTGTATTCCATCCCCCTCATGGTTGCCTTTAGGACATTTATTGCTGAGGAAACCCCTTGGCAGTAGTGTCCATCCCGATGTTGATCCTTAGTCTAGGTCCCTTATGATAGGTGTTTTAGGGACGTAATGTGAGGATAACGGGAACGGGTAATCGGGTTATTGTTGGTTGATGAAATTAATAAACTTATTTATTGTGGGTTGAAAACCCTATGTGCTCACCAGGCTCCCAAGCCTGACCCACTCAGTTTCTTGTATTACAGGTAGTGGCGCACGAGCATAGATATGATGTTTGGGATGAGAGATTACGGATATAGGCCTGTAGATATGAATAAATGTAGTAAGGCTTATATTGTACTGTTTATGCTTTTGATCTGTATTGAACATGACATCCCGAGGTTTTTAATGAAATACATTTCTACGGAAATGCTTTGATAAATCTTTATCATATTTTATTTTGGGAACAAATTTCGCAACACTTTTATTTAAAATGTTACTCTGATTTTTAAACAAAGCATAAACAAAATCGGTCTTTTCTGGCCGTGAAAATGGGGATGTCACAGTTGGTATCAGAGCATTAGTTTAAGCGAACTAGGAATTTGTAGGATTTCTAGACTTAAACTTAGAATGCTAAGCAATGATTGTGAGGTGTGAGCACTAGCTTATTTTAGGAATTGTGCCTAAAATGCTTTTATGTGCTAAATGATTTATGCCTTATATGTTGTTATTTGTTCGGATCTATGGTCTGTTGCCGACCGGATCTGGAAACCTTATGTGTTTAGGATTTTAAACGTACAACTACGATATTAGAACTAACATGTAAACGTTTCGGAGAGATAAGGATGATTTAAACGTCTATCCTGAATAAAGATCTAAATTCACCTTATTCGGTGTATAGATCAAAATGGCAAGAACCCGCAGTGGAGCTGGAAACGCAAACGAAAACAGGAATCGACCACCTGTAATTGAGCAAATACCTGTTGTAGCTGCAGCACCTGAGCCAGTAACGATGGCTGGTGTACAATTGATGATTCAGGCGATGTTGGATAATCAGATGGAAGAAACTAGACGTCTGCTTCGACAAAATCGTGAAGAACTTTCAATCCAAGTTGAAGAGCCCGAAGTGAATGGAGGGCCATCGGAAGGTGGAAACTTCAGTGGTACCGTTGGTCAAGACAACCCACAAATTGTTAGACAAGGCAATCGTAATGGAGGAAATGATGGAAGAGGATGTAAATACAAGGATTTTATGGCGTCTAAGCCACCGTGTCTATCCGGAAGCCCGACGCCGGTGCAAATTATGGATTGGATCTCCGAAATGGAGACAATGTTTGAAAGTTGCGAATGCAGCAACAGGCAGAAGACCGCTCTTGCGATCCCGTTGTTGAAATCTGGCGTGTTGAGTTGGTGGAAGCTGTTAGCTGATTCTATGCCCAAGGGAGAAGCGAGTAAAATGTCTTGGGAAGATTTTGTGGAACAACTGAAACTGCAATACTGCTCAGAGCAGGACCTACTGGAAATCAATAACGAGTTTCAGAATTTGAAGAAGGGAAAGATGAGCGTTGTTGAATACGCTGCAAGTTTCACGGAGAAAATGAAGCTTATCCCATACCTAGTTCCAACAGAACTCTCAAAGGTAAATAAGATTGCCCTTGGACTACCAGCGGACTATGGTCCAATGGTTAAGCAAGCAACCACGTTGAAAGCCGCCATCTGGGCTGCCAGAAATGTTGAGACCCAGATCAGGAAGAAAGGTTTGGAAAGGTCAGAGGTTGGTGAGAAGAGGAAGTTTGACGGACCCTTGGGGTCCAGCAAAAAGGGTAAATTCTCAAAGTCTAGTTCGAAAGGAGGTGGAGGAGGCGAAGTGAAGTGGTGTGGCAAGTGCAAGAAGAAGCACTCTGGGAAGTGCGACGGAGGGGTCACTTGTTTCAAGTGTGGGAAGCCTGGGCACTATGCCAATGAATGCACATTCACTAAGAAGGTCTGTTATGAGTGCAACGAGGAGGGGCACATTTCGAGGGACTGCCCGAAGAAGAAGGAAGCAGGAAGACCCAACATTCCACCAAAGCCGAAGGCTAGAGCCTTCCAGATGACACTGGAAGCTGCTAAGGAAGAAGCTGATGTCGCTTCCGGTACCTTTCTCGTAAACAAATTGCATGCCCAAATTTTATTTGATTCTGGAGCCAACTACTCCTTTATTTCGCATGAATTTGGTAGAAAGCTCGCTTTGCCTGTCGATAGACTAGATAATGCCTTATTAGTCGAAGTTGCTAGTGGCAAGTTTGTACCTGTTAGCCATCGTATGAAAAACATCTTAATTGATTTGAACGGGAATAAGTTTCACGAGGAATTATTGCCTATCGAACTTAACGGTTTCGACATCGTGTTGGGAATGGATTGGCTTAGCACCAATGATGCGGAAATACTGTGCAAAAAGAAGATCGTAAAAGTAAACCCGCCTGGGAAAGAGTCGTTTATGGTGTATGGGGACAAACGCAGGGTAAATTCTGGAATCATTTCTCTAATGAAAGCCAGAAAATGTTTGACCAAGGGATGTACATCATATTTAGCATTCGTGATCGATACTAAGAAGGAAAAGAAGGTGATACAGAGCATTCCTGTCGTGTGTGATTATCCGGAAGTGTTTCCCGAAGATCTTCCCGGATTACCGCCTGATCGACAAGTAGAATTCCGTATTGACTTGTTACCAGGAACGACACCAATAGCAAAAGTACCTTACCGATTAGCACTGACGGAGATGAAGGAGCTGATGATGCAACTTCAGGAGTTATTGGACAAAGGTTTCATTAGACCTAGTTCATCACCCTGGGGAGCTCTGGTGTTATTCGTGAAAAAGAAAGATGGAAGTATGAGAATGTGTATTGATTACAGAGAGCTGAACAAGGCAACAAAAAAGAATAGATATCCGTTGCCAAGGATTGATGACCTGTTCGATCAACTGCAAGGTTCAAGTTATTTTTCAAAGATCGACCTAAGGTCAGGATATCATCAGCTGAAGGTAAGAGAGCAAGATATAGAGAAGACTGCATTCAGAACACGATATGGACACTACGAGTTTTTGGTTATGTCGTTTGGACTAACCAATGCTCCAGCAACATTCATGGATTTAATGAACAGGGTTTGTAATCCGTTTCTTGATAAATATGTGATAGTGTTCATAGATGACATTCTGATTTACTCAAAAAGCCAAGAAGAGCATGGTAGACACTTGCGGGAAGTGTTAGAAGTCTTGAAGAAGGAGAAGCTGTATGCTAAATTCTCCAAATGTGATTTTTGGATTCGAGAAGTCCAATTCTTGGGTCACGTGGTCAACCAAGAAGGGATAATGGTCGATCCAGCAAAGATTGAAGCGGTAATGAAGTGGGAACAACCAAAAAGTCCCACGGAGATCCGAAGCTTTTTGGGATTAGCCGGATATTACCGAAGGTTTATCCAAGGATTTTCTTCAATCTCTAGTCCATTAACAGCGTTAACCCACAAAGGAGCTACCTATGCTTGGAGTGATAAGCATAAAGAAGCATTCGAGAAGCTAAAGAAGAAACTATGCGAGGCACCGATACTTTCTCTACCTAATGGAGTTGAAGACTTCGCTGTTTATAGCGATGCGTCTGGTGTTGGGTTGGGTTGTGTTTTGACCCAAAGAGAAAAGGTGATAGCATATGCGTCTCGACAGTTGAAGGAACATGAAAAGAACTACCCGACTCATGACTTGGAGTTGGCGGCGGTAGTTTTCGCTCTAAAAATATGGAGGCATTACCTCTATGGCACGAAGTGCAAACTTTTCACCGATCATAAGAGTCTCCAATATCTCTTTAATCAGAAAGAATTAAACATGAGACAACGACGCTGGCTAGAATTACTCAAGGACTATGACTGTGAGATACTTTACCACCCCGGTAAAGCAAACGTTGTCGCTGATGCTCTCAGTCGAAAAGTCAACCTTGAAAGAAAAAGGCCAAGAGCGTTGAGAATAGAAGTTGTCTCGACCATTGTGGAAAGTATCAGGGAAGCTCAAGAAGAAGCTTCAGAGAAGAGTGACCGAAAAGAAGAACGTTTGGGAAAAACATTAGTGTTTGGTACAAACAGTCAAGGACTAAAGGTATTCCAAGATCGGATTTGGGTACCTAAGACTGGAGGAATAAGAGATCTTCTGATGGAAGAAGCTCACAAGACCATGTACTCGATTCATCCCGGTAGCACTAAAATGTATAGGGACCTAAAACCCTACTACTGGTGGCCGACGATGAAGCTCGACGTTGCGAAATATGTGGCCGAGTGTGTAACTTGTGCAAGAGTTAAGGCACAACATCAGAAACCATATGGGAGTTTAGAACCCTTACCTGTACCCATGGGTAAATGGGAAGACATCACCATGGATTTTGTGACTAAACTACCCAGGACGAAGAACGGTCACGACATGATTTGGGTGGTCGTGGATCGTTTCACAAAGAGTGCACACTTCATAGCTGCCAATGAAAGGTGGTCTATGGATAAGCTTGCAAATGCTTACGTGAAGGAAATTGTGAGACTTCACGGTGTTCCTCTAACAATTGTATCGGATCGTGATAGTCGTTTCACGTCCAGGTTTTGGAGAAGTCTACAAGAGGAATTGGGTACGAAGTTATGTCTGAGTACAGCTTACCATCCGCAGACTGATGGTCAGAGTGAAAGAACGATTCAAACGCTTGAATATATGTTGAGAGCATGTACCCTCGAGTTCCAAGGTAACTGGGATGAGCACTTACCTTTGGTAGAATTTTCCTACAACAACAGTTTCCACTCGAGCATCAAGATGGCACCTTATCAAGCTTTGTACGGACAAAAGTGTCGTACGCCTTCTTGTTGGCTTGAGGCTGGAGAAAAGCAGTTTATGGGCCCCGAGATAATCCATGAGACTGCTGAGAAACTGAAGGTGATAAAGGAAAGGATGTTAGCAGCTCAGGATCGTCAGAAGAGCTATGCTGACAAGAAAAGACGACCGATGACCTTCGAAGTTGGGGATTCCGTTTTGCTTAAAGTCTCACCGTGGAAAGGACTTATACGATTCGGGAAACGAGGAAAGCTGAGTCCAAGGTTTAATGGACCGTTCAAAGTTCTTCAAAAGATTGGGAACCAAGCTTACAAGCTGGAATTGCCCGAAGAACTCGATGGTATTCATAACACCTTCCATGTATGTTATCTGAGGAAATTCACGGGAGAAGTTCCCGACATAATTCTGATCTCGGAGTTAAGAATGGATGAGAATAAGAGGCTAATCGAAGAGCTCGAGGCAATTGTTGACCGTAAGATTAAGAAGTTACGACGCAAGATGATCGACTTAGTGCTAGTCCGATGGAAACATTCGAATGGGCCGAATCTCACTTGGGAAACAGAGGATGACATGATGAGTCGCTATCCGCATCTGTTTGCTGACGCATGATTCCGGGACGGAATAATCCTAAGGGGGAGAGAATTGTAACGCCCAGGTTTCGGGGCTAAGCATTTTTAGACGATGTAATAGTCTAGGTCAACTATTGTAACTCTTTTGATGTAATAAAAATGAAATATTTGAGTATTTTGTGAATTTATGTGCTTATTATTTAATTATAAATGTATAATTAATAAAGAATAAAAATAAGCGTCAAAATTAAAATATGAGATAAGCCCGATATCTTTACATAAAGTTGTAGTGGTCAAAACAATGATTCCGGAGATATAAAGAACGCCGAAATCCGAGTTATAACGAAGAAGTTATGACCCGACGAAGTTTCACGTCGGAACCGGCACGATACCGGGAAGCGTGAATAGTGAATTTATGATAAAGCAAGTTTTTAGCCGACACGACCTAAACGAGAATCGAAGATCTCTTTAATTGTGGCGTAACAATAAAAAGACAGACGAAAACGGACGTCGGATGAAGAAGTTATGAATTTTTAACGGACCAATCCTGTCCCGGCCTGTTAAAAATATAACTTTTAAAATAAATTCAAAATTTTCCAACGGAGTCTAAACAAAAGTTGTATATTACGTTCCCGCCTTCGCGTGGATATAAATAACGTCAAAAACGGAGCTCGTATGCGAGAGTTATGATTTTTCTAAGACGGGAGGCCGATACGCGGTATTGGGTGACATGGCACCACCAGAAATTGGACATGTGGCACCACCAGAAATTGGACACATGGCACCACCAGAAATTGGACATGTGACACCACCAGAATTTGGACAAGTGGCACCACCAGAAGGCCACCACATGCCCCAACTCACTATAAATAGAAGTGTCGGGTTCTCTCATTTCTTACACCTTTCCTCTTCCACTTTCTCTCTCTAAACTCTCTCTCTAAGCTCCCTTGAGCCCCTAAAGTCTAGGTAAACCCCCTAGCACCCGAAGGAAGTCCCGAGGCTCCCGGAGTCCCGAGAAAAGAACCTTTCGGCTCGGAAACGCTGCTCCAGCGAAGTCCGGTTTTGAGAAAAACCCGCTGTAAGTAAGGTACGCCTACGAAATTTTTAATATAACTTTTAAATAATTATAGTAATGTTATTAGGTCCTTAAAATAATTATTTGGGCTATTATTATTTATATATTGAGTGTTATTTAACGCTTGTATAATAATAATAATAGCCAGACTATTAATTAGTCGCGGTTAATGTTAAAACTAAACGCTAGTGATATTAATACTAGGTTTTGATCAAGGAAAAATTGTTTTGAGATAACGGAGTGCTGTTCGAGTACCGAGTCACCACCTAATCAGGTGAGTGCATAGTTACTTTCATCTTACACATAGATATGAAGTATTTTATATTAATTATGTGCTATGTGTGCATATTATCTGAATACTTGCTGCCTATACTGATGAAAGATTTTTATACATGTTTTAAATAATTTAAACTGTATATGTATTCTATATCTACAAAAAAAATGTTGGAGTAAAACATGGGTAGATGTAATAAGACGATGTGTGATAAAATGATGAGAGGCCTCGATGTTGTTGTTGTTGATTCTGTCATCTAGCGGAGTATGGATGACGACCACAGACTCTTCTAGACAGTCCAGTGGAACGCTAGCAGGCTCACAACCTGTAGGTGTTTGTGAACGATGTGTTCACCGGTGTATTCCATCCCCCTCATGGTTGCCTTTAGGACATTTATTGCTGAGGAAACCCCTTGGCAGTAGTGTCCATCCCGATGTTGATCCTTAGTCTAGGTCCCTTATGATAGGTGTTTTAGGGACGTAATGTGAGGATAACGGGAACGGGTAATCGGGTTATTGTTGGTTGATGAAATTAATAAACTTATTTATTGTGGGTTGAAAACCCTATGTGCTCACCAGGCTCCCAAGCCTGACCCACTCAGTTTCTTGTATTACAGGTAGTGGCGCACGAGCATAGATATGATGTTTGGGATGAGAGATTACGGATATAGGCCTGTAGATATGAATAAATGTAGTAAGGCTTATATTGTACTGTTTATGCTTTTGATCTGTATTGAACATGACATCCCGAGGTTTTTAATGAAATACATTTCTACGGAAATGCTTTGATAAATCTTTATCATATTTTATTTTGGGAACAAATTCCGCAACACTTTTATTTAAAATGTTACTCTGATTTTTAAACAAAGCATAAACAAAATCGGTCTTTTCTGGCCGTGAAAATGGGGATGTCACATCGTGTTGTCGCAGAAAACAATCAGAAAAGAAAAACGAAGAAAATCTAAAAATTACTGAACTCACGTCGTGAGTCTAGTACTGAAAATAAATCCTAAGCTGAAAAAGTAACTTTTTGCAGGTTTTACCCCACAAAAAGGATCGATCAACTTAAAGCAAATAAATCAACTAACAAATAAGTCATTCCGGGGAAACGGCGCCAAAAACTTGATGCGTGCAAATAGCTACACCTAATTTTAAATTTATAACCTAACTACCTTAACTAACTAATTGCACCTAGGCAGTGTACCTAGTCAAATTATAGAATAGTCGGGTATCGATCACAGGGAACGGTTTTGACTAATTAATTTATCTACTACTAAATTAACCTAATTATTAACAAAGATGGGGGTTTTATCTAAATTTGCAAGTTTAGATAAACTTAATTCTTAATACGAAATTCAATCAATTAACAAAACACTTCTGTTAGTTCGAATCCACTCTCCCTCAATGGTTTATAATTTAGCTATGATAATTACTGTTGGTACCAATTAAGATAATATTAGCAATTTAGTTCTAAATCTACTAACATTAGTTAACACAGAATCAATTATTGAATATGATTGGAGCCATGTAAGATTGATTTGATAAACACAATTATGGTCATAATATGAGTTCTCTAGCACAGCCTAATTCAATGATCCAATTACTTATCTAAGATTGGTTTGATCTTAGCTCTAATAAACTAGTGTTCACTGAATTATAAGGTATTCAAATTCATGCAGATTTGTATTCACTAACTACACAGAACAAGAAATTTAAGCAATCAAAAATTGAATAAAAAATGTTAGGTAAAATCAACCAAACACAAGCATAATACCAACAAGTAAAGTCAAATCTAATGTGTTAAAACCATGAGTTCCAGCTTCATCTAGCTAACAGAAGCAACTAGATTTAGCTGGACATACTAGCTAACAAACACAAATATCTCATATCCAAAGACATAATAAAAGTGTACCAAATTCTTAGGCTAATATGAACTTCTTCTCTCCTTGGATGCTAATAACCAATTTCAGAACTTTTCTTCTTCTCAAAATCGTCTCCAGGAACCCTCCAAGGCAACCAAAAGTCCCCCAAGTCATAATGGACAATGGTTTATATAATTTCTGATTTTTCCAATCTCACGTCGTGAGCCAATAAGCCTCACGTCGTGAGTGCGAGATTAACATATTTAACATTGACTCTTCTTTCATCCGGTGCATATCCTCTAGAATACTCTACTCACGTCGTGAGCCTTCAATTACTCACGTCGTGAGTACGTGATTTGCTGAGTCTTTATTTCTTCTTTCCTTCAAGCCTCCAAAGTTCCATGTTTTGTCAATTTCAGTCCCTCTATTCGAAAATGCTTTTATTTGGCTGCAAAATATAATTTAAGCTTATAAGTACCATTATTCTATGCAAATAACCAAATTGCTAATAAAAATGTAAATAAATATTGCATAAAAATATGTATAAATATGGCAATATCAGGTTCCCATGTGGAAATGGGAGCAGATATCGATGGACTTCATCACCAAGTTGCCGAAGACGACAAAGGGTTTTGATGCTATTTGGGTCATCGTGGTTCGATTGACCAAGAGTGCCCATTTTCTGCCGATTCGGGAGAGCTCGTCGGCCGACAAGTTGGCCGATGTGTATATTCGCGAGATTGTTGCTCGCCATGGGGTTCCAGTCTCTATTGTTTCTGTAACATCCCAAAATTCATGACCAAAAAATTCATTTTTAAATAAGTAATTATAAAAACCAATAGTCTGAAACATCATTAGTGCCAATCCATATCAAAACCAGTATGTCAATTAACCAAAACATGTCATAGAAAATATTATCAGAGTACAACTCCCAAAGATCTCATATGTGGGAAATCATAGTGTGATGCGCTGCGATCATGCCGACTCTTTTCCTTTTGAAGAAGAAGTACCTCAAACCAAAACTGAAACCGTAAGCATGAAGCTTAGTGAGTTCCCCCAGCATACCACATACCATACAATAACATAATGTCAGGCATATTTGGGTTCCCGACCTACCCTGCTGAGCATACTTGGGTGCTCAACCTACACATGTCAGGCATAATGGGGTGCCCGACCTACCCCTGTCAGGCATACCTGGGTGCCCGACCTACCCATGGAAGGCATATCTGGGTGCCCGGTCTACCCTTCAGTTTATTTCAACCAGTTACGGGATCTATTTCACCCCTACCACTACCACATAATATCATATCATAAACATAAATCACATACTGCCTAGCATATTTGGGTGTTGGCCTACCCCTTCGGTCTCTTTCGACCGATTACGGGGTCTACTTCACTCCCCTACCACTACCACGTAATAACATAGCACCCAAGCACATAAATCTCTACAGATAGTGACATACCAGATAATTATCACAAACACAACCATCTCTACTATAAACAACTACTAGTGGGCCGACATTGGTGCCTTCGACATACTTATATAGGGAAGGTAACTCACCTCACAATGTTGGAGTTCACTGCAAGAAATCCTTTGTTGCTGCCCTGGCAACTCCTCGAACTATCAATACCAAAATATCACCCAATTAGCAATTGGGTCCCAAACCATGATCCATAATCCATACTTGGGGTAAAATGACCATTTTACCCCTGGCCCAACAAGATTCATAACTAAGGCCCAAGCCCAAAACCAAACAAGTCCAAAACTCCAAAATCTATATAACCCCACTAATGGCCCAATTTTCCAAATTGGGCCCAAACCCTTGCATGGGCCTTACCCCTAAGCCCAATAACTTATTCCCAATCCAAACATACATCCTTAGTTGGTCCAACAAAATCCATGCACTTACAAGCCCATAAGAAAGCCCGAACCCGAAATGGCCCACAAGGCCCAATAAGGCCCAAATCCATTATGGACCTAACCCAAGAAGGCCCAATATCCAAAAAGGCCTGAAATACTAAATGGTCAACCCTAGTCAACTCCTGGTCCAAGGTCCAAAGCCCAAAAAGTCAACAACCCAAGAAATCCCAACCTGGTCGAGTACGCCCTGCGTACTCATCTGGTACGCTAAGCGTACACCTGTTGGGGCTAGTACGCGCCACATACCAGGTGGGTACACCCAACATACTCACTTGTACTACAAACTTCTCCAATAAGCACTTAATCACTTCAGCCTTTACTCCAACTCTCCAGTCTGACTCCTTAAGGTGACTTTTCAAGTAAAGTTGGCAGCTTTACTAACATGCATGGCTTAATGGGACTCTAGAGCTCAAAAGAGCTTAATAGATGGTCTTAATTCATGATTGAACTCAAAATATCCACAAAGCTTGCACCTTTATGAGAGAGGGAACCTTAGAATGTCCAGATCTACAAGATTGAGCCCCTAAAACGACCCTAGCTCACCAAGACCAAGCAAAAGGGACTAAAATGGACAAAAACCAACCCAAAGTAGATCTATGAAATGAATAGCCAAGATAGAGACTTTATACCTTGAAAGTCTCGAAATGAAGATGTTAGAACTGGATCTCCAAGCTCTTCTCCAGAGGTTGAGTCTTTCGCTTCCTTCTCCTCTTGCACAAACCACCAAAAGTCTTCTTTCAAGCTCCTAACTTCATCCAAGGCAATATAGGGTTTTATGGACGTAAGAAGCGGTGGTTGCTGACTTAAAATGACCTAACGAGTGGTATAATGTTGCTTATATAGGGTAGAAACCCCAAAATTAGGGATTTGGTCTGAAGGGAGTACGCCCCGCGTACTCCTTTATACGCCCGGTGTACTCATGAACCACCCGCGACCAATCACCTTTATACATTGGGCGTACCCCATCTTACGCTGGGCATACCCAGCCAAGCACGTGCATGCATCCTTGCATGCATGGGACTGATTTGCAAGCTTTTCCATCCAGGGACCAATTCTGCCAATAACTTCAACGTACCATAACTCTCTCATCCTAAGTCCGTTTCCAACGAACCTTATATCCATGAAAAGGTGGCGAGGAGCCCTACGCTTCTAACAACACACCCAAGCCTTAAAACCTTCTGAATAAAACCCAAAACCCATAAAAGACCGAGATATCAATTTACAGTCATACCCTTGGCTTCCGAAGACACAATCGAATACATGGATCACTTAAACCACAGAAACTATATCCGAAATGGGCTAAATCCTTCCTTTCCTGAAGCCCTAAACTTCATGACAACTAATGATTGGGCCGCAACTCCAAACAACAAGGAAAATTTGAAACCGAGTGTTACAACTCCCCCCCCCCCACATAAATTAGATTTCATCCACGAAATCACTCCTTACTAACACTCATATCAAGGCAATCAACCTGATCATCATGATTGGAAATTCTGCGCATATAATAGCCTCCCCCTAGGTGACCGAAACCAAAACCAAAACTTTTATCCCGAAAATAACACTCGGACCTTCAACCATTGTAAGCCACTTCTACCTTCTGGGACCTGACATCTATAATAACTTGACTTCCCAACAGCTCGCCCGTGCTGAAACAACCCATGCCTTCTCTCAACTGATGGCAAACCAGTCATAACCCTTCCAACTCTGATCATACAACGAATCCTTAGAACAATTCTTCAAACCTGGTGAAGAACAAACCCTCAATTTCTCAAATAAAACCAACCCTACTTCACCTGAAATTCGAAGCCGAAGTCTCAATGACCTGACTCCCTGTCAGGTCTGCCACCAAACCATCCTCATAGAGCCTCGCACCACATAAATTGCTTCTAATCCCTGCTTACCCTTCTATCTCGAATGGACCAAAATCACCAACCATATACCGCTACAGAACACTCATACTCAATAGAAGGCTCAGATAATCCTTCGAGTAACAGATTCATCCTTGCAACGGTTAGACTCAGACGAGAGCTGCGCAACAGGGTCAAATCATTTACTCTGAGATTATTCAATCACGCTGTGAGTGAATTAGCATTACCCAAGCAATCAGTTACCCATCCATACATGAAATCCTAAAACACTAATACTGTCAAGCATATCTTGCCCACTGTGGCTCTAACAACCTTCTGACCAACCGATCGGGTTCATACATCGAATCTTGACATCACTAAATCCAAGGCTACAAATGAACGCTACATGACCAAAAGTGGCCTTATATCACAACGACCTTATATGGTCTGTCGCTTCCTTGATCTCCTGAGTGCAGTGGTGTCCCTACGGTCTTATCACTGGCTTAAACAGGTCTAATCCATCTGGGGAAATCCGTAACCCAATTCGCTGATTTGCCACGCCCTCACTGCTGCACCAGAGTGAGCGGACCACTCAGACTCTCGAGGATATGTTGCAAGTATGCGTTATTGATTTTGGTGGAAGTTGGGACTCTACCTCCCTCTTGCAGAGTTCTCCTACAACAACACTTTTCACTCCAGCATTGGTGCTCCGCCTTTTGAGCTTTTATATGGACGGAGATGTTGCACCCCAGTCTGTTGGGGCGAGGTTGGTCACAGGGCCATGGGTCGGACCGATGTGGTTCTGCAGACTACAGAGATGATTCAGCAGATCAGGCAGAGATTGCAGACTACTCAGAGTCGGAAGAAAAGCTATACCGACCGGCGCCGATCTGAGTTGGAGTTTTAGGTTGGTGACATGGTGTTGCTGAAGGTCTCAACTTGGAAAGGTGTGATTCGCTTCAGGAAGAGGGGGAGTTGGGCCCCCCGATATATCAGACCATTTTGGATTATAGCTAGGGTTGGCAAGGTTGCTTACAGATTAGACCTCCCCAAGGAGCTCAGTCAGATCCATAGCACTTTCCATGTTTCGTAGTTGCGGAAGTACGTATTGGATGAGGATGCGGTTATGTCACTAGATGAAATTCAGGTTGATGGGCGCCTGAACTATGTTGAGAGGCCCGTAACTATTTTGGAGAGAAAGGTAAAGGTTTTGAGGAGCAAGGAAGTACCTCTGGTGAAGGTACGATGGCATCATCAGAGGGGCTCCGAGTGAACGTGGGAGCCAGAGACTGAGATGCGGGAGCATTACCCGGATCTGGTTGCTGCAGCAGACTTCGAGGACGAAGTCTAAATCAAGTGGGGGAGAGTTGCAACATCTCGGATTTTCAGGTATTTTCAAATCCTTCCTTGGTTATAAACTATGTCAATTTGGTCCTTGGGAATAGAAATTTGTAGCCATGGGATGCCTTAATGGCAGTTTTGTAATTTTAGTCAGGAGGAGTACGCTAAGCGTACATAAGGGTACGCTGAGTTTACTAGGTCGCGCCCTAGTACGCTGGGCGTACTCATGTCTGGAAGATGTCGCACCCCCAAACCAGAACGACGGAAACGTTCGGGGGCGGAGGGCGTCATGTACAGTATCATAACAATGCATCATAGTAAAACAAGCAACAACATCATCCATTGCATTAATAGTATAATTCAATACAAGTGTTCTGTGAATAGTTTGATAAACACCAAAATATGAATCAAAATAAAAGACAAGTCTTGAACATGCTCCGTCTTCTCAAAACCTGGTCATCGGTACCTGTCTACTAGTGACCTGATAATACAAGTTATTTTGAAAGCGTAGATCAACATTAAAGCTAGTGAGTTCATAAGTATTTTAGTATCATTGTTTGTATAAGTTTGATGAAAATGTTTGTAAGTATTTGATGTAAAGTTTGTAAGTATGTGATGTAAATGTTTGTACAACTCCTAGAAAATCCTATATTTTCTACTAAAGTAGTCTTCTACCAAAACCCAACTGTTTTGTATATTTGTTCGTTTGTAAAAGTGAGTGTTTTTCCCAAGTATGACTATCATTACCAAAATATAGTTTACATTACCGATTATGTGAGAAGATCACAATATGAATGTAATGGGAAAATAAGTATGTACTTTAGTATTGTATATAAGTAACTACCGATGTACTAACTACCTTAAACCAGTTTGTTTAATTAAGGTAAAATGTGATGGGATTATAACCATACTTGATTGACTAGTAAAACATGACGATCAAAACGTCAAAATGGTATGACATTTGTCACCCGTAGACCTGCAGGTCCCACTGTAGCTAGCAGCAAGGTGTAGGATGGTCAATCCCATATAGATCTATACACAAACTCACACTCTCCCTCCAGGAGACTCTGGTTATAAAACGTGACACAACAGTATATTGCCATGCCATGAAGTAGTGGCTCATATTAATGTTATAGTATTCTTGTATTTGTATAGTATGTTCTCTCTGTTCTAGTGTATAGTATGTTCTCTCTGTTCTAGTATATAGTATGTACTCTCTGTTCTAGTATATAGTATGTTCTCTCTGTTCTAGTGTATAGTATGTTTGAACTGAGTTATGTATGAACTGACTCTTGTATGTTTCATTGTTCTAGCAATAGTGAGTAGTAATTCTCTAAGCTATACATATTATAGTTTACTAGTAATGTTGTTTGAATGACTGAGTATGTTTGTACACCTTTGCTACTCAAAGGTATTGAACTGAACGAAGAACTTTTATATCTATACACATATACATAATATATAACTAAGATTCAAATGACACTCGGACAAACAACTGATACCCTAAGTCCACAACCAAACAAGGAACAGGAAATAAAGCGAGTTATCAGTCCTAAGCCCTTTCAATCCAATTTATATAACTATATCTATATAGACATGATTTTGACAATATCTAAGTTTAAAAGAGTTTAGTAAAGAATTTAGCATATAAAAGAGTTTTAACCATTTGAATGGTTATAGATGACTTGATGTCAGTTTATAAAAGGTTTTTGAAATAGTTTGTTTTAACAACACAGTTTGAAGTATAAGAAATCCACTTGTTTGATAGTTATTAATCACATGTGATTGATACAATAACTATAATGTTTTCAACTTGTATTCCCCCCATAAAAGCATTTAAAATCATTTAAAATATAAGTTAGGGATATAAACTCACCTGTGGTGAGTGATTCGAATGTAAGATCGATATAGGATGCTTGAGTTCACAATTGAAGTCCCGAAGCACTGTTGGATCCTATAAGGCATATATTCACATATTTGGGTATTCAATTAGTGTTTATAACCACCAACTAGTTTAGGGAACTACCTAAGGTTTGTAGGATACACCCTAAATGAAGTGTTAGGCTCACAAATGGAAGCTTGGAAGGGGTTCACGGCCACCCAAGGATGGGTTTGCGGCCTTAATGGGTTCACAACCTCATGAGGTTCACGGCCTCATGAGGTGTTCACGGTCCATATGAATCTATGAAGGGTTCACGGCCCTTACGAAGGATTCACGGTCGTGATCCCTTCAAGTTCATGAAGATGATGATGAAACATGGCAATTCAAGGCTAGGATTTAGTAGTCTTTCAAGTATGACAAGATTAAGGATGAAACACTTACGTTTTTGAGGCTTTAGAGGGTTCACAGTCGAAGCTAGTTGAGAGAGAATGGATGTGTTCACGGTTGGGAGGAGGAGAAATGAGGAGAAAAGAGGTCACTCTAATATATATAGTAGGTGGTTCACGGCCGTGAACCTAGTTTGCGACCGTGAACACCTTGTGGGTGATTTTCTGGTTCGATTTAATCCTCCTGGTCACAAGCTAACACATCCTAGAATCCATTCATAAATTACACTTGGCTGAGAAACTCTCAAACAGACTCTTAACAATGCTAAAAGATAGCAGACACTAGCCTAGATTTTGATTGAATTGAATGGCTGTACAAGATAGAAATTTTGGGTTGTCACATCATCCCCCTGTTAGAGAGAATTTCGTCCCGAAATTAGAGTTTAAGCAATTAAGAAATTACAAATAACTAAGTAAAAAGGTGAGGATATTTCAGTTTCATTTGATCCTCGCGCTCCCAAGTGAATTCAGGTCCTCGTTTGGCATTCCAGCGAACCTTCACTATCGGGATACGACTTTGCTTCGTTTGCTTGAGCTCCCGGTCCATGATCTCTACTGGTTCTTCCACGAAGTTGAGGCTCTCTTTAATCTCAATCTCGTCGAGTGGGATAACAAGAGTCTCGTCGGACAGACACTTTTTCAAGTTCGATACGTGGAAAGTAGGGTGTACGTTACTAAGTTCGTGAGGTAGTTTGAGTTTGTAAGCTACAGGGTCGATTCTAGCGAAAATATCGAAAGGGCCTACGTATCTTGGATTTAGATTTCCACGCTTTCCGAAGCGTGTCAAGCGCTTCTAGGGTGAGACCTTCAAAAGAACACGGTCACCAACCTGGAATTCCAAAGGTTTCCTTCTTTTGTCTGCGTAGGTTTTCTGTCGGTCTCTAGAGGCTTTCAATCGTTCACGAATTTGAACAATCTTCTATGTTGTTTTCCGAATGATTTCCAGACCTGTGAGAGTGCTGTCAGGAACTCGTCCTTTAGCTTACTGAGTGTCACCCACTTCAGCCCAGCACAAAGGGGATCTGCACTTTCGGCCATAGAGGGCTTCAAATGGAGCAGCCTTTATGCTCGTGTGATAATTGTTATTGTAGGAGAACTCGACAAGGGGTAAATGAGTATCCCATGCCTTTCCAAAGTCTATCACACAGGCTCAGAACATATCTTCCAAAGTTTGAATAGTCCTCCCACTTTGTCCGTCGGTTTGCGAATGGTAGGCTGTATTCATGTCCAGCCTAGTTCCTAGGGAACCTTGTAGCGACTGCCAGAACCTTGAAGTGAATCTACTATCTCTATCAGAGATAATGGATATGGTAACACCATGTAGTCGTACGATCACCCTAATGTAAGTTCTCGTTAGTTTCTCCATCTTGTCAGTTTCTTTGATAGACAGGAAGTGTGCGGACTTTGTTAACTTGTCTACGATCACCCAAATGGTATCGAGACCACCCATTGTCTTGGGCAACTTGGCTATGAAGTCCATTGTGATCCGCTCCCACTTCCATTCAGGTATCTCTGGTTGCTGAAGTAAACCTGAGGGTTTCTGGTATTCGACCTTAACCTTGGCGCAAGTAACACACTTACTCACGAAGGTAGCAATCTCTGCTTTCATGTTAGGCCACCAGTATAACTTTTTAAGATCCAGATACATCTTATCTGAACCTGAGTGGACGGAATATCGAGTGTTGTGCGCTTAGGTCATGACCAAGTCTCTGAAACTACCGTGCTTCGGTGTCCAGATTCGATCCATGAGGTATAAGGTTCCGCCACCCTTGACTTCCAAGTTTTTATCCATCCCTCTCAGGGATTCACCCGCCACATTTTCAGGTTTCAATGCTTCAAGTTGAGCCACCTTAATTTCTGTGGACAAGTGTGAATGGATAGTCATAGTCAATGATTTGAATCTACGAACAGAGTATTCTTTCCGACTTAGGGCGTCAGCTACTACATTGGCTTTACCGGGATGGCAACGAATTTCGAATTCGTAGTCATTGAGTAGCTCGACACACCGTCGTTGTCTCATGTTGAGCTCCTTTTGGTCGAATATATGTTGAAGGCTTTTGTTGTCTGTAAAGATAGTGCTTTTTGTACCATACATGTAGTTTCTCCAGATCTTCAAAGCAAATACCACTGCTCCTAACTCAAGATCATGTGTGCTGTAGTTGACTTCATGTGTCTTTAGCTGTCTTGAGGCATAAGCGATGACCTTTCCTTGTTGCATAAGAACACAGCCAAACCCTTGGTTGGATGCATCGCAATAAACCACGAAGTCTTCTATCCCTTCTGGGAGGGATAGTATCGGTGCGCTGCAAGGCTCGCTTCAGTGTTTGGAACACCTTCTCTTGTTTCTCTTCCCAGTCAAAGGCCACGCCTTTCTAGGTCAATGTAGTAAGTGGTTTCACAATTCGAGAGAAGTTCTGAATGAACCTGCGATAGTAGCCAGCGAGGCGTAGAAATTGACGAATTTATGTAGGCGTCTTCGGAGCTGACCAGTTCTCAATGGCCTTTATTTTGGAAGGATCCACGTGAATTCATTCTGTAACGACGTAAATTTTCATACAAATTTTTCATTTTAAAATCGCATACTTTTGATAACATATTGTATAAAAATCTTGTTTATTCAATTTACAAAACACAGCTCCATTAATAATCTAGGATCCTCAAAACATAACTCTTTCTCTGGTGTGTACAATCAAGCCGGTGCCGTCCCGCGATCCTGAGAAACCTGAAACACATAACACATAACAGAGTAAGCACAAAGCTTAGTGAGTTCCTCAAAATACCACATACATATAACTAGCCACTCGCGGCTATGACTCTACGATACCTTCCGGTCAATGTGTCTCAGTGGACCTTCCGGCTCCACAACTCTGGTAGACCTTCCGGTCCTGCAGCTCGTTGGACCCATAGGTCCGGTCTAGATCGTTGGACCCTCTGGCCCGGTCTGGTTGAGTCTTACGACCTCATAAATCGTTGGACCTTCCGGTCCGGTCTAAATAACTCATAGCATAATATCACATAGACAAGATGGATAACTCAAGTAAGCACATAAGACCTTCCGGTCACACATAAATACCACTCTAGGTAACGTATAGTGAGAAGACTCACCTCGGTTAGCAGGTAACCGATAAGCACTTGGAAATCTTGGACTAGCCTCCGCCTAACACATAAGACAAGCATCTCTATCATTATCCGCCTTATTACTCTTTATACTTTAAATCCTCTTTTCTGTGGGTAAAAGACCATTTTACCCCTCCTTGGCCCCACCTGCCGCCTTACTGGTCCACTCATGAAGTCAACAGAAATCAACCTGGGTCAACATTCCATGTTGACCTGACTCGCCGAGTGCACACCTGTGACTCGCCGAGTCCCCTCGAATTCTCCATGATCTTCCTAGGGTTCGCTCAGCTCACTGAGTTGACTCCCAACTCGATGAGTCAACACTGGCCAAGGCTACTGGGTCACACCCGCTACAACTCGTCGAGTCATACCATGGACTCGGAGAGTTGGCTCCATTGGGTTATTCACTTAGCCACCTGAGGTCAGATCTGTAGCTCTAACTCATAGATCTAACCTCCTACTACCCAAAAGTCGCGTAAAGGTCCAATCTTGATGTCCATGCATGGTGTATTTTGCATTATAAACCATAAAAACTCCATTAATGGTTCCTAGCTTCAAAGCCTAATGGTTGCTCCACTATGGCTTACCACTTTCGGACTCTCTGGACCCTCCAAGGTCCAGATCTATGCTACCAGCTCACAAGAGGGGCTTGATGCATTCAAAACCCCACCAAGAAAGTAATACAAGCCCTAATCCACAAAGAAAGATCTACTCAAAATAGGGAAGAAAGGGGTCCGAATTGATACCTCCAACTGATGCTCCTTGGTTGCAAATCGCGGATCTATAACCTCCTCTGGCCCCTTTGGCTTGAAACCTTCTTCTTCCTTGCAAGACACCCACCAAGAAGCTCAACATGGCTCTCTTTCTTGCCCAAAGCACTCAGGACTCGTTTAGGGTTCTCTCCTCTGAAGGGTAGCCGCAATAGGAGACCTTTAGTGCCTTTAAATAGGCCCAAGCCCGAGAGAATTAGGGTTTCTGCCAACAGCGCTGACTCGGCGAGTCATTTCTCAGACTCGTCAAGTCCATTCATTATCCACATCACCAAGCCGCGACCCTACTCGACGAGTTGAGGCACCAACTCGTTGAGTCCCTCCAAAATCCTTAAATCAAATAATTAAAACAATATACTTGGTAAACCGGATGTTACAATTCTCCCCCACTTGAATTAGATTTCGCCCTCGAAATCACTCCTTAATCACACATAGATTGAATTCAACAACCCGAAAGGCACTACCGAAAGGATCTCATACCACACCGATATCTTTTTCCATGGACACCTGAATCCACACAGAAATTCCCAAGTCCAGAACCAAACCAACCCTTCTGCCGCTAAGATACCCCTTTCTGACATTCCCAAAATCTGGAAAATCTAGTAGCCTGGCCCGCCGCCAGACCGCCCATTCAAGCTATCACCATGATATATGCTCCTCGAACACCAACCCTGATAACTCACTGCTCCACTGATTCACACAAGATAAAGTCCAAAAATCGGCGACCGATCACTCATACCAAACGATCCGAATCACGCCCCAAGGAACAAAAGGGCTCACATCCCACCAGGGGCTCATCCACTGAACTATAATCAGAACCCATCCGAACAATAAACTCTCATCATGGCTTTCTTTCTTGCCCAAAGCACTCAGGACTCGTTTAGGGTTCTCTCCTCTGAAGGGTAGCCGCAATAGGAGACCTTAAGTGCCTTTAAATAGGCCCAAGCCCGAGAGAATTAGGGTTTCTGCCAACAACGCTGACTCGGCGAGTCATTTCTCAGACTCGTCGAGTCCATTCATTATCCACATCACCAAGCCGCGACCCTACTCGACGAGTTGAGGCACCAACTCGTCGAGTCCCTCCAAAATCCTTAAATCAAATAATTAAAACAATATACTTGGTAAACCGGATGTTACAATTCTCCCCCACTTGAATTAGATTTCGCTCTCAAAATCACTCCTTAATCACACATAGATTGAATTCAACAAGCCGAAAGGCACTACCGAAAGGATCTCATACCACACCGATATCTTTTTCCATGGACACCTGAATCCACACAGAAATTCTCAAGTCCAGAACCAAACCAACCCTTCTGCCGCTAAGATACCCCTTTCTGACATTCCCAAAATCTGGAAACTATAGTGGCCTGGCCCGCCGCCAGACCGCCCATTCAAGCTATCACCATGATATATGCTCCTCGAACACCAACCCTGATAACTCACTGCTCCACTGATTCACACAAGATAAAGTCCAAAAATTGGCGACCGATCACTCATACCAAACGATCTGAATCACGCCCCAAGGAACAAAAGGGCTCACATCCCACCAGGGGCTCATCCACTGAATTATAATCAGAACCCATCCGAACAATAAACTCTCATCACCCTGACCTCAGACACAAGAGAAATAATCATGCTCGCTCGGAAGTCCTTAACCTCTAAAATCATAATCCTTCACTTTCTCACAGATATCTCTTTTATCATTTAGCACCTGGTCTGCTCTCGACCCTACAGTCGGACCTCCAAAGGTTACCCACTACATGCCTCAAAACGTCTCGCCGCCTTCCCCCTCTCAACAACTATCTCGATCCATTGTCACACACCAGTCACGAAATTCTCACTATCCCAAGCGAATACTAAAATCCCCACTGAAAATCGGCTCGCCCCTGACCTTTGTCGTCTACGGCTCATTAGTTCCATGCATCTCGTGGTACCTCCCGAACCAAGCACTGACCTACACCGGTCTAAGACACCAGATGACAACCAATACCCTTCAACATGGAACTCATATCTGAATCTGGAATCTCATCTCGCCTACCCGACGCACTACCAGAGCCAAACTCAAACTCGAGAGTTTGGTCTGACCCAGAGTTGGAACCACTCGTCCCAATGAACCACTCAACTCATGACTCATGACCCGCAACCCATGCGTACCTCACTGAACCACTTCCCTTTGGTTGCGACAACCACTACTCAATTCAGAATATAACGACTCCCGACAAATATGGAGACCCCAGTCTCGCCCCTGGTTCGACCACTAGGCTCCCACAAACTCAAATATTAGGGCTACCCAAGCCTAAAATTCTTCTGCGTCATGCTCTGATCAGAGAGTACTTCATCACAACATTCTCTCGCTGACTAGTGGATACTACGGCTCCCCGCAGTATCACAACGACCTCTCACTGAATAGTGAGTACTACGGATCCACGCAGCATCACAACAACCTCTAACTAAATATTGAGTACTACGGCTCCTCGTAGCATCACCACAACCTCTCACTGAATAGTGAGTACTACGGCACCCCGTAGCATCACCACAACCTCTCACCGATTAGTGAGTACTACGGCTCCCTGTAGCATTACCACAACCTCTCGCCGATTAGTGAGTACTACGGCTCCCCGTAGCATCACCACAACCTCTCACTGAATAGTGAGTACTACGGCTCCCCGTAGCATCACTACAACCTCTCACTAACTCATTGAAACTACAGCTCCCCGCAGTCTTACCGCACTTGCTCTTACAACTTTACAATCTCATCCTCAGGTCGACGCCACACTGTGATCATTAACTCATGACCTGCGGACCAACCATAGATAGGTGTACACACTTACCTAAATTATGCATTGCTATTTCTGACGACATCCGCCATAGCAAAACACCTTTCCCTGCTGCAATCCACATTCTCGAATAATCTCGCTTGATGTCAATTGGCCGAAGGGCTCCCACTGGAACCGTAGATACTTGATACACCACTTGCCATCTCAAACTCAAAACTCAAAATAATCCGAGATTTAGGACATTAAACTCGGATACCCCGGTACATCATCACAACGCCTCACAGTGTCTTGACTCTACCACTGATCTCATACTCATGGCATCATACTCAGATACTGCATTGCTTCCTCAGAATCTCACAACCGATCTTTCTCTCATGCCATTTGTAACCCCGGAATACTCCATCTCCCAATTTGAAACACGGAGAAATCGCCAACGACTCAGAACACGAAGATGACCCTCCGAAACTCTTTCCTCTATTGCTCAAAACCAAGCGAGATTACGCACGCCGACCCGGAAATTGGCTGCCCGATCATCTCTTACCCTTTCCAAAGAGCATAGAATAACCCATTCATCGAACCAAAATTTCCCAAATGCCGAACTATCCTTACGAACCAATCACCTCGAAAAATTCTTATCTACCACAAGGCCTCTGACCAAAGGCCACCTGCCGTGCAGACACTCATCCTTTCTTGAACGCGTACAACATGCATTAACTCCCTCTACAACTCACCTCGACCACCAATAACCCTGGTCTCATGAATCCATAGTGCATGTCTCTATCCAGCTCCCTAACCGCTCTTGAACAAATCTCTGATCCTCTCAATAAAATACCCGGTTCTCCCCCACTCGGGGTTCGAACCATCACCAATTGGCGCACCAATAATCTATTCTATAGACTGTTTCCACCAGGAACATCACACTTACTCTTGGAAGGTACTACGCAATGCTCGGTGGTCTCCCTGATAGAGACCCCGCAACTCCAAATACCCCGAATCTCAGATGAAATCCTCAGAAACTTCTCATCATGATTGCCTCTAATCATACAGAATCTCATACCATCCCATTACTGGACATCTCAACTGTCCAGTAGTAACTCTGACTCTTAATCTGAAAATAATGAACTATCATACTCCTCTTCCTCGACTCCTCAACCAACGTTCCATCACGTGGATTGTAATAAGAGCGGAGACCTCATTACCACACTCGATACTCATCATAGACAATAAGAGCCACCACCCCAATATCCTCTTCTTGATCGTCCGCCACTGCAGCTAATACATGTCCTACTATGCTCAATTAGGGTGTATCCTTGTCCTTAACCATCTCAGTCCCCACTGACAACCTGCTCATGCTCTATCATTACCTCTCGGCAGACATACTGCCCAAATACTCTGATGGAAGGTCGCCATCAATGCTAATCCGCAGGGCTTTACCCCCAAGCTCAGAAACCGAAATCTCAACACCTCTTATGTTCCCCACAGGAATCGGAAATAACACCACTCAGGTCACAGAAGGTGACATCTCCACTATCGGCTGATTGCTCAACTCAGGTCGCAATCCTCCATAAACGTCATCTCTACTTATCCTTGAGTCTTGCGACTCCATCTGACATCTCACCAAAAATACCTTGGAATCATCTCGACTTCCCTCACAAGGGATGCTTCGTTAGAACTTGTTCCACATGGCCTTCTGACCTCATACGCTATCGCATCCGATCTCGGTCTAACCAATCACAACGGAATAACTGGTAGAACCAGTAACACTAACCGCCACGGGTCATGGTACTCGAACCATGTGGCCACCTCTTGATCTGCTATAAACCATGGTACTCGATCCATGTTATCTCCTCTTAATCTGCTACGGATCATGGTACTCAAACCATGTTCTCTCTTCTCAATCTGCTACAAAGCATGGTACTCGAACCACGGCATCACCAATCAATCTGTCACTTAGCATGGTACTCGAACCATGACATCACCTCTCAATCTGCTACTTAGAATCTCCAGAATACTCCCTGCATAAAGTATGGGTCCTCTGCTTTCAGTAGTACGGGCCCATACTACCTGCCACATCTACCCATACTTTCCACACGGACCATCCCATATTTCCTAAGTAGCTGTGCAACCTTCTCGTTCGTCCATCCCGTTACACGTGTTCGCTCCCCAGCGAAATGCTCTACTCTGTCTGTGCACTCATCTGACCACGGTCACCCCCTAGGCTCTTCCTAGGTGCTCACACTTCTCTGCCATCAGCTGCTGAAGAACTCCTAATGATGCCAGCCATCTACATCCTGAATATCGTCATATTCACTTAATAGCTGACTCTCATCATCGAGAGTTCCACAAAGCACGAAGCAAGCAACATTCGGGCATCGAATAATCTCCACCAATACGTAAACCACTCTAGGTTACAACTCCACTTGCTCTATTCACACACAACAGGTGTCACCGAACTCAAGCACTCTACCCCACACGAGCATATAACTATTCTCTCAGTAGGCATCCTTCGATGCTTATCTAGGTATCTCTCCTAGACTACTCCTCTACTCGAAGCTCTATCTCTGAAATATTCCTGCTGGATACTCTTACTCAACACATACTCGAAAGCACATCACAGATAATAGCAACTCCTAGGCTAAGGCATCACAAATCAGGCCACTCTAGTCCTAATATATGGAATACCTAGCCTATTTCTAGCATGCATGATATCTCATAAAATATCTCATAAACATCTCATAACATAAAAGAAATGGTATTTTGGGAAATCACCGTTCGGGCTCTGGCTGATTGTGTACACTGCTCTTTCTCGTTTTCTCTTAGAAACTCTTGTTCGCTTTAGAAAAATCATTTCTTTTGAAAAAATTTCTCAAATCCTCAGTTTGAGTCCAAATTTACCCGAAGGTGTATCCGAATCCCTCAAACCAAGGCTCTGATACCAACTTGTAACGACGTAAATTTTCAAACAAATTTTTCATTTTAAAATTGCATAATTTTCATAACATATTGTATAAAAATCTCGTTTATTCAATTTACAAAACACAACTCCATTAATAATACAGGATCCTCAAAACATAACTCTTTCTCTGGTGTGTACAATCAAGCCGGTGTCGTCCCGCGATCCTGAGAAACCTGAAACACATAACACATAACACGGTAAGCACAAAGCTTAGCGAGTTCCTCAAAATACCACATACATATAACTAGCCACTCGAGGCCATGGCTCTACGAGACCTTCTGGTCTATGTGTCTCAGTGGACCTTCCGGCTCCACAACTCTGGTAGACCTTCCGGTCCTACCCATGATGACCTTCCGGTCCTACAGCTCGTTGGACCCTTAGGTCCGGTCTAGCTCGTTGGACCCTCTGGCCCGGTCTGGTTGAGCCTCCCGGCCTCATAAATCGTTGGACCTTCCGGTCCGGTCTAAATAAATCATAGCATAATATCACATAGACAATATGCATAACTCAAGTAAGCACATAAGACCTTCCGGTCACACATACATACCACTCTAGGTAACGTATAGTGAGAAGACTCACCTCGGTTAGCAGGTAACCGATAAGCACTTGGAAATCTTGGACTAGCCTCCGCCTAACACATAAGACAAGCATCTCTATCATTATCCGCCTTATTACTCTTTATACTTTAAATCCTCTTTTCTTCTTTTGACCCTCAGGATGGGTAAAAGACCATTTTACCCCTCCTTGGCCCCACCTGCCGCCTTACTCCTGAGAAACCTGAAACACATAACACATAACACGGTAAGCACAAAGCTTAGTGAGTTCCTCAAAATACCACATACATATAACTAGCCACTCGAGGCCATGGCTCTACGAGACCTTCTGGTCTATGTGTCTCAGTGGACCTTCCGGCTCCACAACTCTGGTAGACCTTCCGGTCCTACCCATGATGACCTTCCGGTCCTACAGCTCGTTGGACCCTTAGGTCCGGTCTAGCTCGTTGGACCCTCTGGCCCGGTCTGGTTGAGCCTCCCGGCCTCATAAATCGTTGGACCTTCCGGTCCGGTCTAAATAAATCATAGCATAATATCACATAGACAATATGCATAACTCAAGTAAGCACATAAGACCTTCCGGTCACACATACATACCACTCTAGGTAACGTATAGTGAGAAGACTCACCTCGGTTAGCAGGTAACCGATAAGCACTTGGAAATCTTGGACTAGCCTCCGCCTAACACATAATACAAGCATCTCTATCATTATCCGCCTTATTACTCTTTATACTTTAAATCCTCTTTTCTTCTTTTGACCCTCAGGATGGGTAAAAGACCATTTTACCCCTCCTTGGCCCCACCTGCCGCCTTACTCCTGAGAAACCTGAAACACATAACACATAACACGGTAAGCACAAAGCTTAGTGAGTTCCTCAAAATACCACATACATATAACTAGCCACTCGAGGCCATGGCTCTACGAGACCTTCTGGTCTATGTGTCTCAGTGGACCTTCCGGCTCCACAACTCTGGTAGACCTTCCGGTCCTACCCATGATGACCTTCCGGTCCTACAGCTCGTTGGACCCTTAGGTCCGGTCTAGCTCGTTGGACCCTCTGGCCCGGTCTGGTTGAGCCTCCCGGCCTCATAAATCGTTGGACCTTCCGGTCCGGTCTAAATAAATCATAGCATAATATCACATAGACAATATGCATAACTCAAGTAAGCACATAAGACCTTCCGGTCACACATACATACCACTCTAGGTAACGTATAGTGAGAAGACTCACCTCGGTTAGCAGGTAACCGATAAGCACTTGGAAATCTTGGACTAGCCTCCGCCTAACACATAAGACAAGCATCTCTATCATTATCCGCCTTATTACTCTTTATACTTTAAATCCTCTTTTCTTCTTTTGACCCTCAGGATGGGTAAAAGACCATTGTACCCCTCCTTGGCCCCACCTGCCGCCTTACTGGTCCACTCATGAAGTCAACAGAAATCAACCTGGGTCAACATTCCATGTTGACCTGACTCGCCGAGTGCACACCTGTGACTCGCCGAGTCCCCTCGAATTCTCCATGATCTTCCTAGGGTTCGCTCAGCTCACTGAGTTGACTCCCAACTCGATGAGTCAACACTGGCCAAGGCTACTGGGTCACACCCGCTACAACTCGTCGAGTCATACCATGGACTCGGAGAGTTGGCTCCATTGGGTTATTCACTCAGCCACCTGAGGTCAGATCTGTAGCTCTAACTCATAGATCTAACCTCCTACTACCCAAAAGTCGCGTAAAGGTCTGATCTTGATGTCCATGCATGGTGTATTTTGCATTATAAACCATAAAAACTCCATTAATGGTTCCTAGCTTCAAAGCCCAATGGTTGCTCCACTATGGCTTCCCACTTTCGGACTCTCTGGACCCTCCAAGGTCCAGATCTATGCTACCATCTCATAAGAGGGACTTGATGCATTCAATTCCCCACCAAGAAAGTAATACAGGCCCTAATCCACAAAGAAAGATCTACTCAAAATAGGGAAGAAAGGGGTCCGAATTGATACCTCCAACTGATGCTCCTTGGTTGCAAATCGCGGATCTACAACCTCCTCTGGCCCCTTTGGCTTGAAACCTTCTTCTTCCTTGCAAGACACCCACCAAGAAGCTCAACATGGCTCTCTTTCTTGCCCAAAGCACTCAGGACTCGTTTAGGGTTCTCTCCTCTGAAGTGCAGCCACAATAGGAGACCTTAAGTGCCTTTGCACGAGCCCGAGAGAATTAGGGTTTCTGCCAACAGCGCTGACTCGGCGAGTCATTTCTCAGACTCGTCGAGTCCATTCATTATCCACATCACCAAGCCGTGACCCTACTCGACGAGTTGAGGCACCAACTCGCCGAGTCCCTCCAAAATCCTTAAATCAAATAATTAAAACAATATACTTGGTAAACCGGATGTTACACATTCTTCGCTAATCACGTGACCCGAGAATTCAACTCTTCGGATCCAACATTCACATGTAGAGAACTTCGCATAAAGCTTCTCTGCTCGTAGTGTTTCTAGAATCTGTCGTAAGTGTTGGCTATGCTCCTCCTTACTACGAGAATAGATAAGAATGTCGTCGATGAATACGATAACGAATTGATCTAAGTAAGGACGGCACACCCTATTCATTAAGTCCATGAATACTGCGGCCGCATTGGTCAATCCGAATGGCATTACTACAAACTCGTAGTGTCCATAACGAGTTCGGAAGGCTATCTTCGGAACATCCTCCTCTAACACTCGTAATTGGTGATACCCTGATATCACGTCTATATTTGAAAAGTAATTCGCCCCTTGAATTTGGTCGAACAAGTCGTCTATGCGAGGTAGAGGGTAACGATTCTTGACGGTAAGCATGTTCAGTTCTCTGTAGTCGATGCACATACGGAACGATCCGTCTTTCTTCTTGACGAACAAGACCGGTGCTCCCCAGGGTGAGAAGCTTGGTCTAATAAAGCCCTTGCTGAGCAGTTCGTTAAGTTGACCGGACAGCTCCTGCATCTCAACTGGTGCCAGACGATAGGGCGATTTGGCTACTGGGGTAGCCCCTGGAACTAAGTCGATTCTGAATTCGACTTGACGTTGCGGTGGTAATCCTGGTAGTTCTTCTGGAAAAATGTCGGGAAAATCGCATACTTCTGGGATGTTCTTTATGTCTTTCGTCCCTTGGCTCATATCGACAACATGAGCAAGGAATGCGTGACATTCCTTTCATAAATACTTCTGGGATTGTATACTCGAGATGATACGAAGGTTCGTGCCGGGTTTGTCACCATAGATAACTAGAGTTTCGTTAGACGGTAGATTAAGGCGAACGGCCTTCTCGTAACACATGATGTCGGCACGATGAGAACTCAACCAACCCATGCCGATTATGACGTCGAAACTTTTAATTGAGACCGGCACGAGGTTGATTGGAAATGAATGGCTATCTAGAGTTAGGGTACATCCTATGTATATGCAGCTAGTGCTCTCAGTCTTTCCGTTAGCCATTTCTACAGTGAACGGTTCTTTAAGTGTGTGTGATTGTTGTTTAAGTAAGTGTGCAAATTTCTGGTTCACGAAACTCCTCTCCGCTCCACTATCAAACAATATGCATGCATAAGAGTTATCGATGAGAAAGTACCAGTGACCACTGTAGGATCGGCTACAACTTCCTCGTGGCCTATAGCCAAAACTCTTCCTACTCCACCCACGTTCCCTACCTTCGGGCAGTTCCTCTTGTAGTGACCCACCTCGCCACATCCGTAGCAAGCCTGGCCCACACCAACGTCGGCGACTTGGGTGATTGGCCTTGTCGGAGCCTTGCAGAAACGGGCAGTGTGTCCTTTCCTGTTGCAGTTAGAGCACTGCATTTCCCGGCAGGGTCCATTGTGGTGGAAGCTGCACTTGTTGCACTTGGGCAAGCTTCCCGCATACTGCTTTGTTGGCGCAGTGACAGTAGGTGCTATCGCGACATGAACAGCCACGACCTGCTGCTTTTTGGCAGAGTTCTGCGTCGCGTTTTTCTTCTTGTTATCCCAGAGCTTTCACTTGTTGTCAGCGGCTTTGGAGGGTTCTAGGATGGCCAGAGTTGTTGTTGTTGTCGGGGTACGGACTCCATGATCAATGAGCCGTTGTGCCAACCGCTTGACACTGTTGAAGGTAGTGGGGTTTGAAGCTAAGACATTCCCCTGAAATGGAGGCATTATCCCCCATATATACCTATTAATCTTCTTTCCCTCAGTAAGGACCATACCTGGACATAGTGCCACCAGATCGCTGAATCTGACAGTGTAGGCGACTATGTCGGAGCCCATCATGGTTAGGCTCCACAGTTCCTGTTCAAGTTTCTGAACTTCGCCCCTTGGGCAGTACTCTTCGATCATGAGCTCCTTCAGAGCTTCCCATCCCATATCATTAGCCATATTAGGGTTAGTGACTTGACATGGCTATTCCACCACGTCAGGGCTCTGTCCGCGAAGGTATAGATAACAAATTTAACTCTGCTCCCTTCCGGACAGGAACAGATCTCGAAGATCGATTCCGTTTTCTCGAACCATTACGAGAGGGCAATGATTCCACCAGTCCCATTAAAGGTCATGGGCTTGCAGTTGGTGAAGTCCTTATACGAGCACTCTCTAGAGCGCACTGGAGCATCACCTTGAGTGGAATGAACAGTTGTTCCACTCCCGCTAGTACCACTAGCACTGAATTGAGCTAGGGCTTCCGTAACAGCCGCATTTACTGCAATTTGGATAGCTGCTTGATTATATTATGGAGGAGGTGGTGGTTGTTGAGTTGGAGTTATCGGAGTAGTGCGTCTCGCTGATCGACGTGGAGGCATCTTGTAGCTATATGATCACAAGATGAAGATATCGGTAAGAATTCAATAGTGAGAAAATGAGAGTGAAACATGGACTAACTCTCCATAGCCCAACAAAACAGATGAGAGTATGATTGTAATAGAGATCTAACAGATAGAAGGATGAAAGCATTTGGATAAAGATTTCTCATGAGCTTAGATATATGTCAATAATATTGGCATTAAAGATGTAACAAGTTCGGGAAAATGACCTAAGAGTAGGTCTTACATCAAACCAGAATAGGAAAATTTTGACAGCATAAAGACCTAGCAGACTGAAAGTTCAAGGTCTTACGATAAACAGTAATTTACAGGGAAAAGTGCTACTTAGAGCATAGATAAGAAGGCTATTCCTTCAACCAAAAGAAAGGATGTGTAGAGCATTTCCTACTGGCAACGGGCACCCCTCTAATGAACCCTTAATGCGGCTAGCTGGCGCTCCACAGCTAGTAAGTGCCTCTCAAGAACTATTTGGCGTGCTCGAAGCTCTATGACTTCAGCTCCAGTTGCAGCTAATTCTTGCTGCAGAGCCTCATTGTCTCTCATAGCTCTCCCACGAGCATCTTCAAGACGGCGAATGTGAACTGTATTAACTCCCGCATTGGCATCAACTTCCATGATTCGGTTGATGGTTGTCCTACCCTGCTCCTCGTTTCGAGCAAACCTGCGGACCAGAATAGGCAGGACTCTGTCTGCTGAGCCTCCCTCGCTCAGGTTGTAGAAGCTTCTGTCTCCGTTGTATGGTATGGATTGACCCTGCTCTTGACTCCATGTTCCCAAGTTTTCCGCCTATAGAGGCGTCGTGCCTTGAAATGCTGGACGAGGGTTACGATTTGGGATTGGAGCTACCAGGGGTAGATCATTGACTTCTGGCTCGGAGTCAGAATCCTCTGGGAAGTTCTCTACGAAGCCATCATCCAATGGAATTGCATGATTCTCTTCTGGCTCTGCATCGATCCATCCCCCATCACCTTGGTTGGGAAAGTACGGGTCGCCGTGGGGATGGAATCCAGCCATGTTATCTACGCGAGAATAGGGGTAAAAGAAATAGTTAATAGACGTATTACCTAAGATAATTATAGGATGATCCTTACCAGTTACTTCAATATTCGCATAGTGCATACCAATCATATGTAACCAAGATAGAATAGACCTTCGAATAAGTGACCCTAACTCTAAGTCCAAAACCAAACAAGGAACAGGAAGTAAAGCAAAGATCACAGATTCCAAGTCTATGACACCTTAGTCACATATAACCTTAGCGTATCCACTCCCCAACTATTAATCTACTAATAAGGACCTTTTAGTTCTCAAATAAGTAATTATAGTAACACAAAATACTCCTATAGTATTTTAAGTTTATGTTTTGTTCTAAAGTTTTCATTGTACTAGTGTTGGTAAGTTTTTTTTAGACTTGATGCAACACCACAACCATTCCTAGGCACATGCTAATCACTTCTCGGAAAGATATAGTTGATCAGGCTATATCACTCCCATATCTGATCATATGTCCCTAAGCCTACTTGTGCTGTCCAACAATCGTAATACTTTTGTTCTGTCCTAGTATGACACTGATTTTAGTATGAATTCAGGTATGTATACTTTGGTTAAATGTTTTATTATTTAAAAGTATAAACTCTTGGTCAGAGTATTTTAATCCCGATGTGTTTATAGTTGTATATCTTTTATGGGTTGATATATTCAAAGCTCTGATACCAATCTGTCGCACCTCCAAACCAGAACGGCGGAAACGTTCGGGGGCGGAGGGCGTCATGTACAGTATCATAACAATGCATATAGTAAAACATGCAACAACATCATCCATTGCATCAATAGTATAATTCAATACAAGTGTTCTATGAATAGTTTGATAAACACCAAAATATGAATCAAAATAAAAGAAAAGTCTTGAACATGCTCCGTATTTTCAAAACCTGGTCATCGGTACCTGTCTACTAGTGACCTGAGAACACAAGTTATTTTGAAAACGTAGATCAGCATTAAAGCTGGTGAGTTCATAAGTATTTTAGTGTCATTGTTTGTATAAGTTTGATGAAAATGTTTGTAAGTATTTGATGTAAAGTTTGTAAGTGTGTGATGGAAATGTTTGTACAACTCCTAGAAAATCCTATATTTTCTACTAAAGTAGTCTTCTACCAAGACCCAACTGTTTTGTATATTTTTTCGTTTGTAAAAGTGAGTGTTTTTCCCAAGTATGACTATCATTAACAAAATATAGTTTACATTACCGATTATGTGAGAAGATCACAATATGAATGTAATGGGAAAATAAGTATGTATTGTAGTATTGTATATAAGTAACTACCAATGTACTGACTACCTTAAACCAGTTTGTTTAATTAAGGTAAAATGTGATGAGATTATAACCATACTTGATTGACTAGTAAAACACGACGATCAAAACGTCGAAATGGTATGCCATTCATCACCCTTAGACCTGCAGGTCCCACTGTAGCTAGCAGCAAGGTGTAGGATGGTCAATCCCGTATAGATCTATACACAAACTCACGCTCTCCCTCCAGGAGACTCTGGTTATAAAACGTGACACAACAGTATATTGCCATGCCATGAAGTAGTGGCTCACATTAATGTTATAGTATTCTTGTATTTGTATAGTATGTTCTCTCTGTTCTAGTGTATAATATGTTCTCTCTGTTCTAGTATACAGTATGTACTCTCTGTTCTAGTATATAGTATGTTCTCTCTGTTCTAGTGTATAGTATGTTCTCTCTGATCTAGTGTATAGTTTGAACTGAGTTATGTATGAACTGACTCTTGTATGTTTCATTGTTCTAACAATAGTGAGTAGTAATTCTCTAAGCTATACCTATTATAGTTTACTACTAATGTTGTTTGAATGACTGAGTATGTTTGTACACCTTTGCTACTCAAAGGTATTGAACTGAACGAAGAACTTTTATATCTATACACATATATATAATATATAACTAAGATTCAAATGACACTCGGACAAACAACCGATACCCTAAGTCCACAACCAAACAAGGAACAGGAAATAAAGCGAGTTATCAGTCCTAAGCCCTTTCAATCCTATTTATATAACTATATCTATATAGACTTGATTTTCACAATATATAAGTTTAAAAGAGTTTAATAAAGAATTTAGCATATAAAAGAGTTTTAACCATTTGAATGGTTATAGATGACTTGATGTCGGTTTATAAAAGGTTTTTGAAATAGTTTGTTTTAACAACACAGTTTGAAGTATAAGAAATCCACTTGTTTGATAGTTATTAATCACATGTGATTGATACAATAACTATAATGTTTTCAACTTGTATTCCCCCCATAAAAACATTTAAAATCATTTAAAAGATAAGTTAGGGGTATGAACTCACCTGTGGTGAGTGATTCGAATGTAAGATCGATATAGGATGCTTGAGTTCACAATTGAAGTCCCGAAGCACTGTTGGATCCTATAAGGCATATATTCACATATTTGGGTATTCAATTAGTGTTTATAACCACCAACTAGTTTAGGGAACTACCTAAGGTTTGTAGGATACACCCTAAATGAAGTGTTAGGCTCACAAATGGAAGCTTGGAAGGGGTTCACGGCCACCCAAGGATGGGTTTGCGACCTTAATGGGTTCACGGCCTCATGAGGTGTTCACGGTCCATATGAATCTATGAAGGATTCACGGCCCTTATGAAGGGTTTAGGGCCGTGATCCCTTCAAGTTCATGAAGATGATGATGAAACATGGCAATTTAAGGCTATGATTTAGTAGTCTTTCAAGTATGACAAGATTAAGGATGAAACACTTACGTTTTTTAGGCTTTAGAGGGTTCACGGTCGAAGCTAGTTGAGAGAGAATGGATGTGTTCACGGTTGGGAGGAGGAGAAATGAGGAGAAAAGAGGTCACTCTAATATATATATAGGAGGTGGTTCACGGCCGTGAACCTAGTTTGCGACCGTGAACACCTTGTGAGTGATTTTCTGGTTCGATTTAATCCTCCTGGTCACAAGCTAACACATCCTAGAATCCATTCATACATTACACTTGGTTGAGAAACTCTCAAACAAACTCTTAACAGTGTTAAAAGATAGCAGACACTAGCCTGACTTTTGATTGAATTGAATGGTTGTACAAGATAGAAATTTCGGGTTTTCACAGACGAAAACCATAATATTTAGGGTTTGGGTGGTATATAAGTGTCGTTATAGCTCATTTCTCCAAACATTTTCAGCCTCCATACCCTTGGGACGTCTTGCAAGACCCTAGCCTTTGTGTGTGTGAGGGTTCTTTGTATTGAGAAGAAGAAGAAGAAGAGATTCCTTGAAGAACTTGTTGTGGAATTCAAGTTGTGGATCTGAGATCTTCATCTCCTTGGGAAGCTCCCGAAGGTAAAAAGATTTAACCTTTACTTGTATTTTCCCTAAGCTCTTACATGCAAAGTTTTATGTGTGCTTAAGTCCCTTTTCTTGGTCTTGATGAGTTGAGCTACTCTAAGACCAAAGGATCCATCCTTTCAGAAGATTCAGGGACGTAGCTTCTATACGGCCAGGAGGGGCTCTGCCCCCCTGTTTATTTTCATAACTAGAACATAACTATTAAAACTTTCACATATTAGGCCTAAAAATAAAAAAATTGACTTTGGCCCCCCCCCCGTTCTTCCATTTTTATACATATTCTATTTCCCCCCCCCCCCCTCAAATCAACACTTCAAGCTCCGTCACTAAGAAGATTTAGGGTGTTTTATCCTTTTAGGTCATAAAGATGCTATCTTGGTCCATTTAGTGGTTTCATGCATGTTATAAAAGGTCTTAAGTGGTTAAGACAAGCAAGGTTTTTGAGCCTAGGGACTTATTGGGTATGCATAACCATAAAGTTGGAAACTTTATGGTTTGGGACACCTTTTTGGGTGTAGATTTGATTTGGGACGTCTGGACGTGATGTATTAAGAGCTTAATGAAGACTTGCATGGCCACAACATACGTTGGGCGTACCAAGGTGTACGCCGGGCGTAGGTGGTCAGCGACGCGCTTTCTGGTCAAGGCGGGTACGCTGAGCATACAGCTGAGTACGCCCCACGTACTTAGCCTGTTGGGTTTTGCTAGTTTGGGCTTCAAGTTGGGACACTTTTTGGGCCTAGATGCTTGGGACCTTATTGGACCATCTGAGTACTGAGTATTTTGGGCTAATTGAAGTATTGAACCTTGGAGTAAGGCCCCAATGGAAGTTTGGCCCAATTTGGAAAATTGGGCCAAGTTTGGACTTTGTGCGATTATTTATTGTTGGGCCTTCTTGGGTCAAGAATTGGGTCTGGGTCTTGGCCCAACTAGGGAAAAGGTAAAGTGGCCATTTACCCTAAGTATGAATCCTTAGTCAAGGATGGTAATCCAATTGTTAATTGGATGTTTGTTTACTATGACAGCTCGAGATTTTTCGTGAGCCAGCAGTCGGAGGTTTCAGTGTGGTTTGACTTTGTGATGTGAGTTTTCCTCACTATACTTTCGAGTCAAAGGCACCAAGGCCGGCCCATTGGTTTGATAACCTGATATTGTTGATACGCTGAGTATAGTATAGATATGCATGCCAGTTTTTATATGCTAGTCTGGTAGATCTGTAGGACTACCTGTGACACTGTCTGTTTATCTGTATATGTCGACATATTGTATGGGTTGAGTTGAGGTTGTACTGCTCCGTGCTGTAGCCAACAAACCCTGGTGTATTGAAACATCCCAAAAATACCGTCCAAAAATTTCATTTTTAAATCATTAAGAAAACCATAATATTAAACATCATATAAAAATCATAAGTCGTGTATCTCGAAATATCATAAACATCTGTCAAATATCAGAGTATAAACATCCCAAGCTAAACAAATGGTGTGTGCACTACAATCATCCCGAGCTCTTCCCCTTGCTACCGGAAGTACCTGAAACCAAAACTGAAAATTGTAAGCACGAAGCTTATTGAGTCTCCCCAAACTACCACATACCATACACATACTCACATGATAACATAACATTGGGCCTTGCCCGCTGTCGGGCCCCACCCGGCATCGGACCGAAGTCCAGTATACATATAAACATATCAACAATGCATATAACATAAACACATAACATAAACATATAAACATTCCTCGGGCCCCGCCCGACATCGAATCGAAATCCGGAAACGTATAACATAACATATAAGCATTTCTCGGGCTTACCCCGACACCAGACCGAAGCCCTGAACATATAAACAAACACATGCAAGAATCACGAAGACATCAAGCATACAAACATTTCCCGGCATCGGACCGAACATATAAGCATTTCCCGGCATCGGACCGAAGTCCGGAAGCATATAAACCTACATCGGGCTATCCCCGACATCATACCTAAGCCCATAACATACTAGCATACATATACGGGCCGACATTGGTGCCTTTAACCCGTTCATACAGGAGGAAACTCACCTCACACTGCTGAAGTCCCGCGGACAAAACTCTAGCTGCTGGATGGTAGATTGCCGAACTGTCAACATCAAAATAACACTCAATTAATAATTAGGTTCCAATACATAACCATAAGTCTATGCTTGGGGTAAAAATACTACTTTACCCCCAACCTAGCTTGATTCAAGCCCAAGGCCCAAACCCACACTCCAAAGGCCTAAATGTCAAACAATGAACCAAAGCCCAACATATGGCCCAATTTTCCAAATTGGGCCCAAACCTCTACATGGTCTTACCCTAAGGCCAAAACATTTATTCCAGTCCAAAAATTTGGCATTCCAATGGTCCAACATCTCATAATCATTAGGGCCTAGTTATGGCCCAATTTTCCAAATTGGGCCCAAGCCTTTCCAATGGGCCTTATCCTAAAGCCCATCCAAATATTCTAGTCCATATACTTGTTCTTGGATGGCCCAGCAATAGCCCAATCACCAAAGACCAATAGAAAGGCCCAACTCAAGGCCCAAACAAAATTAAGGTTTTCACATAAAATGACGATTAGGGTTAAGTGTTCCTACTTAACCCATCAATGACTTAATCCATTAAGTCCATCACCCCACTAGGTCAAACATACAATGTGGTGAGGATTAATTCATAATTCCAATCTAGTGGTCCAAACATTCGGTCCCGACAATACCAAATTAACATATCTAACATTAGGGTTTTCTAAACCCTAATTAGGGTTTCCAACCCCATCACGCCCCAATTAGTCCATTTGTTAAGCTTTTAGGTTAATTAATTGTTAATTAAGTCGGGCACCACCTACTACCACCTCGGGTAGTGGTGGTCAACGACGGATCGCGGCGGCGGCCACCACCTCACGGTGGTGGTTATGAATTTCCATCATTATTCCAGCCACTAAATGCAATTATACAACAATATCCAAATGTACACACACATAAATAACACACACACACTCAACCACCCTTGTGGTGGCAGGCGGTGGTTGGAGGTGACAGCCACCACCTCACGGTGGTGGTGGTGGCTTTTCTTGTGAAATCCGGCCAAGCAACCACACACACGATATACACAACCAGCAACAGCAGCCTACGCTAAACTCGAACAAAACCACCCACCTGGTGGCGTGAAACGGTCAGAGGACGTCATCGGAAAGGATCAGTCGTTGGGGCGGTAGTGGCGACGCAACAGCGGAAGAAGGTGGAGAAGGAGAATGGGCCGGAAAAGCAACCATAGCAGTCGCGGCGTCCGGCGACAACTTCGTCTTCAACGGAAGCGGGCAGCGGCGACATCAGCTCCGTCGTCGACTTCAAACCTCCCGAACAGGCGCGACTTCAGTCTTGATGCTCACTTCATCGGCCGAGGAAAATGTGGTGGTTCACGGCGGTTCGCGACTTCGGCAGCGGCGGCGGCGGCTGAAGAGAGCTCTCATGGTGGTGGCGGCTGTTGAAGGCTTTAGGTTTATGGATTGCGTCCTTCAAACGAGAGGGAAAGAAAACATGGGTTAAATCCCACTTCCATATAATCTTCATACAGATTTGACATTTCCAGTCCCTCCCAATCATAGTCTTCTAAACTTAAGTCCCAATAATTACCATACAGCCCCTGCCTTCATAAATATTTACAAACTAAATCCGGATTTTACCTTTTAGCCCCAGCCTCTAAAAATCATTTCATAACAAGTCCAATATTTTACTAAACACCCCCTGAATTCTGAAAATCTTTACAAAATAACTCCCAAAATTACACTTTAACCCCCGAAAATCCAAATTATATTATTTGGCTCCCCAAAACCAACACACCGCTAAATATTATAGACTTTAGGACTACTATTCATTTATTAATCTTTATCTATTTATTTATTTAAAATCAACGGGATGTTACAAGTATGCCATATATGAGCTGAGGGTTAGGGAAGGCAGGCTAGACTCATACTTAGGACTCATGAGCATTCCAGATACGAGCTGAGGGCCGGGAAGGGCATGCTAGACTCGTACTGAGGGCTTAGCGGTATTCAGTCCAAGGACTGATCAGGCCGGAGAGCAAGCCAGACATAAGCTGTGGGCCGAGGGCAAGCCAAACTTATGTTGTGGGCTCAGGGGTAATCCAGTCTGTTAAGCTGTGGACCCATTACATATTGTTATTATATTTGTGCTATTTGTTATGTATCGGTATTTTGGGGGAACTCACTAAGCTTTGGGCTTATAGTTTTGGATTGTGTTTCAGGTACCTCAGAGGATCGCGACAAGGTGTAACGCCCGTAGATCAGGGCTAGTCAATTTAGAGACGATAAGCATCCAAAATGACTTTTTGATGAAAGATTATTTAGAAGGATTAATCTTAACCAAGTTGTAGTATATGTTACAAGGATTCCGTACATATAAAGAACGCCGAAATCCGAGTTATAACGAAGAAGTTATGACCCGTCGAAGTTTCGCGACAGAACCGACACGACACAGCGCGACGTAAATAGTGAATTTACGATAGAGCGATATTTAGCCTTAGTGGTCTAAATGAAAGTCGTAGAGTTCGTTAAACCGAGAGCGTGCATAAAAAGAACGTCTAAAGCTGACTTCGTATGAGGAAGTTATGATTTTTCGAAGTTTCGACTTAGCGGTATATAGCCCAAATCTCGAAATTGAGATCGAGTGATATTTGGCCGAAAAAATCTAAACGAGAATCGAAGATCTCGTCGTTAGTAGTCCAACGGTAAAAAGACAGACGAAAACGAACGTCGGATGAAGAAGTTATGATTTTATAACAGAGTTTTCCTGTCCCGGTTAACTAAAAATAATATAATAAAAATAAAGTCAAAATTAGCCGACGGAGTCTAAATGAAAGTTGTAGAGCATAGTCTCACCTACGCGTGGATACAAAGAACGTCGAAAACGGAGCTCGTATGCGAAATTTATGAATTTTTGAAGTTCGAGGCACGCATACCAAAGCTTATCCGAAGAGTACGCCCAGCGTACTGCTTGTTGAGGCATTACGCCCAGCGTAATTAGGATTTACGCCCAGCGTAAATCGGGGTTTCAGCCCCTATAAATAGAAGTCGTGGGCTGCCAAATTTGGTTGCTCATTTCTTTCTCTCTCACTCGTTTTACCTCGTTTTACTTGCAAACTTTACCCCCGAAGCCCCGGTATCATTCCCGAGACCCGAAGCAAGTCCCGAAGCCCCAAAGATCCCGAGAAATATAGTTTTCGAGCCGAAACTCTGCCCGCGTGAAGCCCAGTTTTGGAGAAAACATCCCGGTTTCATCGAAGATTATTGTTTTAATAGACGAGGTGCTGTCCGATCATCGTCTTATCAGGTGAGTGTAGTCACTTTCTTCCAACACATAAATATGAAGTATTTGCTATGAAATACGTACTATGTGTTAATAAATTGTTTGTTTATCTGAGATGGGTGTTGAATATGAAGTTTTGGCTATAAAATACGTGATATGTGTTAATAAGTTGTTTGTTTATTTGAGATGGGTGTTGAATGTAATGTTTGGTACAAGTTTTAAATAAGTTAAATTGTATATGTATTTTATATCTACGAATATGTTGGGTAAAACATGGGTAGATAAATGATGATGTATGAAAGATAATTAAGAATAAAATTGGCAGATGCACCAAATAGTGAATGTCGTAATCCTGGCAGATGCGTTTAAAGGATAATGTCGGCAGATGCGCCTAATAGTGTATGTCGTAATCCAAGATGTGGCGCCTAATAGTGCATGTCGTAATCCAGGCAGTGACGCCTAATAATGTATGTCGTAATCCAGGCAGTGACGCCTAATAGTGAATGTCGTAATCCTGACAGAGGCGCTTAAAGGATAAAGTTGGCAGATGCGCCTTATGTAGCAATGGAGTTTGTGCCAATTCCTTAGGTCAATCCTTAGGAATGAATGAATGAAGGATAGTTGATTCTTAGGGTAAAACCTTAATAAATAAATAAGATAATGGGGATGGGTAATTGGTTTGATTGTTTGATGATTGAATATAATAATTGTATTATTGTGGGTTGAAAACCCTATATGCTCACCAGGCTCCCAAGCCCGACCCACTCAGTTGTATTTGTATTACAGGAAGTGGCTCAAGAGTATAAGTTGGTTGGCATGACGAGAGATAATGGATTATAGGCCAGTAGTTATAAATAACTGTTGTAAAGTCTATTTTGATTTGTTTATGCTTTTGGTCTGTATCGGAACATGACATCCCGAGATTTTATTATTTAATGAAAAGTACATTCTCTTTGAGAAATGTTTTGATAAAGTTTTATTATATCTTGTTTGGGAACAAATTCCGCAACCGTTTTCTTTAAAAGATTACTCTGATTTATAAAACAAAGCATAAACAAATCGGTCTTTTCTGGCCGTGAAAAAAGGGATGTTACACAAGGAAAAGGCGTGATCGTGCACCTCCTCATGTTTTTGTTTTACGATTTTGGGATTTCTCTGATATGAAACTTAGTTTGAAAACAATTTGTAAACAATGTTGGTTTTGGGTTGTTTAAAAAGTTTAAAATTTTCAAGAATTTTATGAATGTTATAGATAAACATTACTCATGTGTGGGTATTTCTTGGGAAACCTCAACTTGGACTCTGCTGATTGTACACTGTGACAACCGTCAATTTTTAGCCAAGTCAAAGTCAACTAAAGTCAACAAGTCAAACCGGTCGACTCAATTAGCCCTTGCGTATTAGGGTTTACATTATGTAATTACTGTACAACTCGCTATGTTAATAAGAAAACATCATTTGGAAAGTTCGTGTGTTTAAAGTTCCTAAGCCTTAAATACGGTAAACGATGAACCAAAGCGATAAAACACTATTGCACACTGATCGGGAGTGTGTTGGTCACTAAAACATGGCTTAACGAGGTTTACAAACCTTGCGTTACAAAGCCAAACACTCAAAAAGGTCACAAAAGAAGTCTCTCCAAATCTCTTTCACTCTAACTCTCCCAAAACTCTCTAAGTAAGAGAAATCTCTCCAAGAAGGTGAAATCTCTCCCAAATCTCTCTTTGTATGAGAAATCTCTCCAAGAATGTCAAATCTCTCCCAAATCTCTCCAAGAATGTGAAACCTCTCCCAAATCTCTCTCTGTATGAGAAATCTCTCCAAGAATGTCAAATCTCTCCCAAATCTCTCCAAGAATGTGAAACCTCTCCCAAATCTCTCTCTGTATGAGAAATCTCTCCAAGAATGTCAAATCTCTCACAAATCTCTCCAAGTATGTGAAATCTCTCCCAAATATCTCTCTGAATGAGAAATCTCTCCAAGTATGTGAAATCTCTCCCAAATCTCTCTAAGTATGCCAAATCTCTCCAAATATGACAAATCTCTCACAAATCTCTCTCAAAACCTCTTTTGATATTTTTGTAATCATTTGGGGCATCCCGACACTTGACTTGGTGAAAAACCATGCGAAACGGGAAGATACCTTGGAAAATAGCCTCTTAGGGACGGAGTCCCTCTATAGGGATCAAACCCTCCTTGAACCGGAGTCTACTGGAGGAGCCGCAGCCACCTAGCCGCAGCCAGCAAGCCGCAGCCGGCGAGCCGCAGCCAGCGAGCCGCAGCCACCGACCGCAGCCCTCCTGACTTCGGACCGCATCCCTCCTGCTCGGACCGCAGCCCCCTTTCCTCTTCGAATCCGCACCCGCGACCAGGCCTTCACTTCGGATCCAAGGCAGTTAAGGCCGGAGTCACCCTCCTGACTTCGGATTTTGCGATTTTCACCCGGTTTTCGACCCCGACTCCGTTTTAAGCCTGTTTTTAATTATTTTAACGCGGGATTTTCTCCAGAAATCATATTTTAATATATAAGACCCTAAATATTCATAATTTAAACATATTTTTATGGAAATCTTTATTTAAGAATAAAATCTAGTGGGTGAATGATTGAGGTGGAGTGTTGACTTTACTTTAGTTTATGACACAAGCAACCACCCCCACACCCACTCTATGACCAGCCACTCCTCCCCACCATCCCTAGTCACTTCAATGTACTTTCCCACTCATTTCCCAGCCATTCCCACATTCTAAGGGTTGGAAAACCCCCTCTCTCCTCACACTTCTCTCCTTTTCACACATTCCACCAAAGATCAAACACATCTTTTCTCTCAAACTCTCTCTTTCTCAATTTCTAGATTTCCAAGGCATTTTTCAAGCTCTCTTCCACTCTTGGTAAGTATAATTCATTCTTCTTATGATTATTTCACTTTCTTTTTCCCAAATCATAGATTGCTTACACAAATTCCATCACATTTGTGTTAGATCTTCAAATCTTCAAAGCATCTCCCAAGTGTTCTTGAGTTGAAAACTTCTTTTCCCCATCATCCATCTACTGAAAACACTCAAGGTGAGTTCATACCCCTATCTTTTCATGTTTTCTTAAGTTTTAAGAGGGGGGGGGGGGAATACAAGTTAAAACACTAAGAACACAACTAAACTCACTTAACAGCCTTCATCAGAAAAGTTTAACTCCATTCACGGACTGTTTTGGTCAACTTAAACATTTTAGTTTTCAAAACTGTATTAGGTTCAAATAGTTCAGGTTCATACCTTTACAATGACTATTTGCACATCTCCATACGATTTTTCTACGATTTATGGTGATTTTTACAAAACTGCCTATAATTTCAAGAACAAATCCGGACCAGTCTGTGATTATGGACTTTTTCACACAAGTTGGAAGTCACTAAAAATCATGAGAAAATTTATGAACAAACTAGACAAATTTTCTAAACTCTCAGAATATACGGATTTTGATTTCGACCTTTGATGATTTTTCTATAGATTTTCTAAGCACAGGAATAGAAATGTTATCACTAGAAAAATGCCATCAATTTCATTCACACCTTGTAATTTGTTGAGCAAGGTGTGTATCATTATGTGATTATATATTATTACATTATATGTCATTTTGCCTTGGTATGTAGACATACATCAGAAAACAAATGGGTTTTTACTATATTAAGTATGGTGAAATGATAAATTGTCATAAACAAAGTTTACATCCGTTACATACAAACGTTTAGTAAGCCATGACAAGAATAGTACTAATTGAATACATGTGAATGATAATACATATTATTTACCTTATCTTGAAGGTATGAATCGTATACCAAGGTTGCCACTACTACAAGTAATTATAATAAACTATAATAAGTGTACACTACCAACAAATACGCTAACTATAGTAGGTATAGTTAGGTTGCATTACATTACAAACAATATGATAAACTATAATAGGTATAGTTTATGTTCACTATCACTACCACTATTTGATAAACTATACTATGCATAATTCATGTTCACTATCGCTACCACTATTCGGTGAATTATGATATGTATAGTTTATGTTCACTCCCACCACCACTATTTGATAAACTATAATATGCATAATTCATGAGCACTATCACTACCACTATTTGGTGAATTATTGTAACATCCCGAAATTCAGGTACAACTATTTAGCCCTTCTTTTATTCAAAGTGTCAAGTTAAGCCCTTAAGAGGAATTGGTAGCAAATGAGTACGCTGGGCGTACTCAAGAGTACGCTGCGCGTACTCATGCGCTTATTTTGGACGCGACTAGAGTTTGAAGTGCAAGTTTGGATCTGAGATCTACAGAGGAAGGAGCTGCATTTGGAGGTATAAAGTTCAAAACTTTCCTCTTCATTTGGTTTGTTGCTTCATGGACCATTTTAGGGTTAAAAGTCCCAAAGGTGGAGACTTTATGAGCGTAATGTGCTCCATGGACCTAGATCTGTCCCATTTCAGTGGTATTTGTGTTGTAGATCCATAAAGTTCCCATCTTGGTCGTGGATATGAGATCATGCTTGAGTATTGGGCTTTCTAGTGTTAGGAAATGGTATATTTTGGGTGTTAGTGACTTGTTCAGCCATGCAAAGGCTTAAAGTCATCGACTTTATGGATTAAGAGGCTTAAAATGGTTAGATCTAAAAGCTGGACGTGAGTCTTAACTGTTTAAGACCTCAAGAGCTAAGGGACTGAAACTGGGATTTACGCCGGGCGTAATCCCAATACGCGCGGCGTACGGGGTGGCGTTCCCCGATTCTGAGAGACTGCCGGGTACGCCCAGCGTACACATCTGGTACGCGCAGCGTAACCCGGAGGGTTGACTTTTGGTTGACTTTTAGGGTTTGGTCTATAGTGGGGCCTTTGAGCTATGAGAGGGGTAAAATGGTCTTTTACCCTTCTGAGAGTACTAAGAGGAGGAATAGTCTAGCCTTGAGAGATGTATTGATTGAGAGTATTTATTTTACATGATTAGGCGGAGGCTAGACCTGATTTTACAGAGTTCGAGCTTTACCGAGTTACCCGAGGTGAGTCTTCTCACTATACTTTACCTAGAGTGGTAATTAGAGCTATGAGACAGAGTATGTTGTATGCTTTTGCATGATGTGATTTCTATGTGTTATATGCTATGTATGTTACAGAGTTTTCAGAGTTAGGACCGGAAGGTCCACAGAGTTAGGGCCAGAGGGTCCACAGAGTTAGGGCCAGAGGGCCCACAGAGTTAGGGCTAGAGGGCCCACAGAGTTAGGGCTAGTGTTGGATATAGTGTCTAAGTCCATAACTTTATTTGGTATGTACTTGACCCGACCCGGCATGGTCCATTTGGGTTGCATGGCATTGCAATACTTGGATAGACTAAATGAGAGAATAAGGCACTTATGATTATTAATATATTATAAGTTCTAATATATTAATAATAGTATTATTTAATTAGTATTGATCAAGTATTAATCTGGGATTAATTTGGTGATCAAAGTGAGACTAATTAAATATATAGGGTTGATTATGATAATCATCAATTCTTTTATGGTGGATTAATGATCCATGGTTTATGGGTTATGGATGTAACCATATGGAGCTCCATGGATAGTCCATGGGAGTTACAAATCCATGGGTCATGGGAAATCAAGAGTCATGACAATTAAGGGCATTCATGTGTAAACCCTAATTGTGACAACACTATAAAAGGAACCCTATGGCTAGCAAAAAGTGGACCTAGTGGACATAGTGTTACTAGAGAGGGCATAACCAATTTTGAGTGCTAGAAGTATTCTCTCAAGTTATTCCAAGTCTTGTGGTGTTGTGTGAAGCATTTGAGGCACAACATTTGGGGTGCTAGGCTCACAAAGTCTTGAAGGAATCCAAGCAACAATAAGGTATGTATTTCTACTAGTTTTATGTTTTATGTAATCCCCATGCCATGCTAGTTAGGAAATAACCTTGAAAAAGTAATTTGCATGTATATAGAGAAAACATAGATTCAAGGTTATTAGGGTTGCATGTACACTTAGGAAGTGTTAGAATGCTCAAAACCCATCAGTGGTATCAGAGCCTAGGATTGTTTTCTGTATACTTGATGCAAAACTGCTTAAAAATCGAAAATTCTGCATTCTGACGACTGGACTCGCCGAGTCCATGGGGAGGACTCGCCGACTCCATGAACAAATTCATTCTACTCGCCGAGTAGAATAATGCACTCGGCGAGTAGGAGCGTGCTGAGCAGTTTTTTCGAGTTTTGTTGCTGGAAATGGATTAAGATCATTATCCCAATCTGTTTTGGACTTGTAAAATCTGTTTTTCAAAATGATAATGATTATGTTAACCCATTTTACATTACTTTTATCAATTTTCAAGTATTGTATATAGTTATATGATTTCTTGAAATTGCTTGACATGAATTTGTGTTCTTATGAGTTTTTAGAAGATCATAGGAATTATGTGTAACCACCATGTGTGTTTAATTCATGATCTTAATGGCTATGATGGTGTCCATAACTTGTCCTCAAGTTATGGATAACCAAAAGTCACTTCTTTTAATTGTGATTAAAGAACTAAAGAGGTTTCATAAAATGAAGAGTCTTCATTTTTATGAACCATTAAAACTCATAAGTTACAAATTGAAGAGACTTGGAATAGTTTCAAATCTTGCCCTCAAGTTTTGGAATTTGAAAAGTCTTACACTTTAATACTTTAATTCCAAATTAAACCTTAGATTTTTAAAAAGTTTAAAAATCAACACTTATACTATTATTATAATTTTATTATATAGATATGTATAAGAATATGTCATTCTTACCGTTAGTAGGCCTCATTCACGAAGCCGGTCTATAAGGGGGGTATAAGGTTGTTGCCTATAAAATGGTGACTTAATGGGTGTCCACTCTCACCCACCACTTCCTTGATCGGTGGAGGGTCGTTAGCCGAACGGGTAGGATACGACTTTAAATACTTGTTAAAAGTATAATGAATTATAAAGTAACTATACATTATAAATTCCCAATCTTAGTTACTTTAGGAAAATGTGAAATTGGTGCTAGCCCATAAAATTACACTTTGTACCTTACCAAGTCGTTAGTGGAGCGTGTGTGGTTAACCGGCACACTAACATGGACTAGTAAGAGTGGCAAAGGGTAACTTGACCTTATTATAGATCGGTGGAGCGTGTGTGGTTAACCGGCACATCGATTAGGTAATATTGTTGAGGGTACCAAGTCAATTTGTATGGTTATTCACACCTTGTTTGTGATCCTCGGCATCCCAGTCACAAACTTGAGAGGGCACAATCGAGATTCAAACATGCCATTGAAAAGTTCAATGTATCTCAAAAGATCTAGGAGTTTCAAAACCACTAAAACTTAATAATAAAATATTTCGTTCTTATGGTGGAAATTGGTAAATCGTCATTTACCTACCTTCAAATATTTTATAGTATGGATTACGGCATCCCTCTTCCAACTATAAATAGTTTGTTGGATCCTAGCCTTAATATTTCATTTGGGTGAATTATTAAGGATTCCTAATCTAATGAAACTTGTCTTTCTTTCCTTTCAGATGTCTTCCAACAATGCTTCTGGCTCAAACACAACAGGCTCCTTTTCCCTTATGAACTTGTGTGGTAAGGTCATCTTTGATGGATCCAATTTCAATGAGTGGATCAGAAACATCAGAATGATTACCCGCTATGAGGACAAAGAATATGTCCTCGATAGGGAGCTTAAGGTTGTGAGTGAAGCCACTGCTACTCCTGAAGAGTTTGCGGAGTTTGTTGCACATGAAAAGGATGCTACTAAAGTAGCATGCATCATGATGGCCACCATGACTCCTGAACTTCAAAAATCCTATGAAGATTTCTACCCCTATGAGATGCACCTGGATCTGATGGAAAGGTACCATCAGAGCGCGCATCAGGAGAGGTATGAAATCATCTCCTCCATGATAACCGCAAGGATGAAGGATGGTGAACCCATCACCGGTCACTTGCAGAAGATGCAAAGGTTCGTTGACCGGTTGCTGAAGCTAAATGTTGACTTTCCTGAGGAAATGGCGATTGACATCATTCTCCATTCCTTACCTCCAAGTTATGATCAGTTTCGTATGACTTATCATATGAACAAGGAGGAAGTCACACTTAGCAAACTTCAAGGACTCTTAAGGACAGCTGAAAACGGCCTTAAGGGTAAAGCGGTTGCTACTTCTACTCCTTCAACAGCCCCTGTTCTGGCTATTGGGCAGGGAAAGGGTAAGAAGAGGAAAAACCCTTCGAAGGGTACCAAGGGTAAGACTCTTGATGGTTCCTCTTCAAGTGGGACAAAGAAAGGTCCCATTACTCCTTCTTCAAACCCAAAGGAAGCACAGTGCTTCTATTGCCAGGATAAGGGACACTTCAAGCGAAGCTGCCCTAAATATCTGCAAGATATAAAGGATGGGAAGGTTAAACCCACCCATGCAGGTATTTACACAATATTGTCTAACAACTCATCTAATGCTAATTCTTGGGTGCTTGATACAGGGTGTGGTATTCACATTTGTACTGATCTGCAGGCACTAAGAAGAAGTGAGCAAGTGGAGCACGGGAAGATAAACTTAGTCATGGGCAACAGGAAAGCATCACCTGTTACCAAGATAGGAGTTTATTCTTTATTGCTTAATAATGGGTTAATGTTAGATTTGAATAAGTGTTGTTACTCGCCCGAAATGGCGAGAAATATTATTTCCTTTCATGGCTTGTACAAACAAGGTTTTACATTTTCATTTGATAATAAAAATGGTGCTATTAATGTTTATTACAATGATGTATTTTACTTTAAAGCATTACCTTGTGATGGTGTATATGAAGCCGTGAATGTTGAAGACAATCTAGGAAATAATGTGTTGTATATTGATTCTTCAGATAGCTTGGATAAAGCATCCTTGTGGCATTGTCGTCTTGGACATGTTAACAAGAAGCGCATAGGCCAACTCCAAAAGGCTGGAGTCTTGGAATCATTTGACCTCAAGTCAGATGATAGTTGCGAGTCTTGTTTACTTGGAAAAATGACAAAGTCACCCTTCACAGGTACTTGTGATAGGGGTGAAGGTTTGTTGGACCTTGTACACACGGATGTGTGTGGGCCCTTCAGAGTTGCTACAAGGGATGCTAATCGCTATTATGTGACTTTTACTGATGATTACAGTAGATATGGATATATTTACTTAATCAAGCATAAGTCATAAACCTTTGAAAAGTTCAAAGAGTTTAAGCAGGAAGTGGAGAATCAATTGGGCAGGAACATCAAGATGCTCCGATCCGATCGAGGAGGAGAGTATCTTAGCATTGAGTTCCTTGACTATCTTAAGGAATGTGGGATTGTCTCACAATTGACACCTCCCAGAACACCACAGTTGAATGGTGTAGCTGAGAGGCGCAATCGAACCTTGTTGGATATGGTTCGTTCCATGATGAGTCGAGCTTCGTTACCAATCTCTTTCTGGGGGTATGCCTTAGAGACTGCCGCCCATATCCTTAATCTAGTCCCTACTAAAAAGGTTGCCAAAACACCTCACGAGATGTGGACTGGGAAAGTTCCCAATTTGGACCACATCAAGATTTGGGGTTGTGAAGCTTTCGTGAGGCGTGAGACTCATGATAAGCTTGAACCTCGAAGTGAGAGGTGTATTTTCATCGGCTACCCACATAGATCCTTTGGTTACCTCTTCTACAGACCCAGTGATAATGTGGTTTTTGTAGCAAGAAGAGGAGTCTTTCGTGAGAGAGAATTCATAAGCCAAGGGGACAGTGGGAGACAAATTGACCTTGAAGAGCTTCAAGAGTCAAGTGGTGAAGGAACCTCAAATGCTATCGACCAACCTGAGGAGGAAACTCCTGTTGATCCGATAGATGAGTCTGTACCTCCAAGACGTTCCACTAGGGTGAGGAACACACCTGATTTTTATTATGGTTATCACATCACCACTGAAGGTGATACATTTATTAGTGATAGTACACTAATAGATTTGGATGAACCTAATAACTACAGGGAAGCCATGGCAGGCCCTGAGTCTGCTAAATGGAAGGAGGCTATGGACAGCGAGATTCAGTCCATGTATGACAATCAAGTTTGGAACTTGGTTGACAATGTACCAGGTCGTAAGACAGTTGGGTGCAAATGGATCTTCAAGAAGAAGACCGACATGGATGGGAAGGTACACACTTATAAAGCGCGACTGGTTGCGAAGGGCTTTACTCAAACTCCGGGAGTTGACTATGATGAGACCTTCTCACCATTAGCTAAGATTAAGTCTATTAGAGTATTGTTAGCCATAGCTGCATTTCATGATTATGAAATATGGCAAATGGATGTCAAAACTGCTTTCCTTAATGGAAAGTTGGCTGAGGATGTTTACATGGCTCAACCAGAGGGTTTTGTCGATACAAGATACCCTAATAGAGTGTGTAAGCTTGATAAATCCATTTATGGATTGAAACAAGCATCTCACAGATGGAATCTTTGCTTTGATGAGAAAGTCAAAGAGTTTGGCTTTTCTAGGAGTGAGGATGAGTCTTGTGTGTATGTCAGGGCTAGTGGGAGCATAGTTAGCTTCTTGGTGTTGTATGTGGATGACATACTTCTCATAGGAAACGACGTCTCAACCTTGCAGGAGGTTAAGTCCTGGCTTGGGAAGTGTTTCGCTATGAAGGACCTTGGAGAAGCTGCCTATATCCTAGGGATAAGGATATTGAGAGATAGGAGTAAGAGACTAATTGGACTTAGTCAAAGTACTTATTTGGATAAGGTACTGAAGAGGTTCAGTATGCAAGATTCCAAGAAAGGAGAATTACCAATCCAGAGTAATACCAAGCTGAGTAAGACTCAGAGTCCGAGTATAGAGGCTGAGATAGCTGAAATGAGTCATATACCATATGCTTCCGCTGTGGGCTCGATCATGTATGCTATGACTTGTACTCGCCCTGATGTGGCCTTTGCTTTGAGCATGGTCAGTAGATATCAAGGGAACCCTGGCAAGGCACACTGGACAGCGGTAAAGAACATTCTCAAGTATCTGCGGAGGACTAAGGATTGGGTCCTTACCCTCGGAGGCAGTGATGACTTGAGAGTGGAAGGATATAGCGATGCTAGCTTCCAGACTGATAGGGATAATTTCCGCTCTCAGTCAGGCTGGGTCTTTATCCTAAATGGAGGGGCAATTACTTGGAAAAGTTCCAAGCAGGAGACAATAGCTGATTCTACTTGTGAATCAGAGTACATAGCAGCAAGTGAAGCAGCTAAGGAGGCGATATGGCTAAAGAACTTCATCGGAGACCTTGGAGTTGTACCAGCTATAAAGGAGCCAATGGAAATTTTTTGTGACAATGAAAGTGCGGTTGCTTTGGCTAAGGAACCAAGAGATCACGGGAGATCTAGGCACATTGACAGAAAACACCATTTCATCAGACATCGAATAGAAGAAGGACTCCTCGTGGCTAAGAGGGTATCATCAAATGAGAACCCGACAGATCCCCTCACGAAGGGACTGAGCAGGGTTAAGCATTTACAGCATGCGAGGCGCATTGGGCTGAGGGATGATATTAGTTTCAATAATTAGATTCCTGAAACTTGTAAAATGTAATTGACATTTGATGATAAATAAAAGTTGTTATTTATTTATGAGTAAGGTGTTACTATCTTGTGTTGATTGTTTACTATGTTTCAATTTTGCATGTTTTTACTTCCAGAATAATTATGTTATTATTCAAACCATCCACAGTCAGTCAAACTTTGGAAGTAAGTATTGATTTAAGACTGTCATGAATTTGGCTTGTATGATTTGTCTAAAAGTGCTTTGGACAATGCAATGGTTGCTACAACATTCATGAGTACTCATAAGGGCTGAGTATTGGATCCAACCCACGCTCACTTGCATCACTTCATGGAATTTATCTCGAGTGATCGTGAGACGGTAATATCATATAAATCTTCAAACCTAGAGATATGAGTTGTTGACTATGAGTTGGTTATTCATTGATTGCACGAAAACGCATTGGTAACTCGATGTCATAAAACGTGCCTTTGTGAATAATTCAACAAGTAGTTAGTACAAGCATATCAGTCGAAGTTTATCTGTTCCTTCTAGAAATAGAAGCGATATCTGGGCCCCTCGATGATTTGGTTTTGACCTATGTACCGGGCCCGGTCAGAACCTAATTGATGTGTTCAATTTAGTTCTATGTCGAAACAAATCAGAGATCGAGAAACAAATGCTGGACAATAAGTAAGACCATGTTCCATGTGTTTGTCCGGCTGATATCATGAGAACAGAGGATTATATGATCACTTATCTTAAATGGCGTATCATCATCATCTCAGTTCCGAGAGACTTTGAAAGAGCTACGATTGCTAGTCGGATTTTGAAGTCATATTTGCAAATATAGTTATTAGACTTATCCAAGTGGGAGACTGTTGGATATAGTGTCTAAGTCCATAACTTTATTTGGTATGTACTTGACCCGACCCGGCATGGTCCATTTGGGTTGCATGGCATTGCAATACTTGGATAGACTAAATGAGAGAATAAGGCACTTATGATTATTAATATATTATAAGTTCTAATATATTAATAATAGTATTATTTAATTAGTATTGATCAAGTATTAATCTGGGATTAATTTGGTGATCAAAGTGAGACTAATTAAATATATAGGGTTGATTATGACAATCATCAATTCTTTTATGGTGGATTAATGATCCATGGTTTATGGGTTATGGATGTAACCATATGGAGCTCCATGGATAATCCATGGGAGTTACAAATCCATGGGTCATGGGAAATCAAGAGTCATGACAATTAAGGGCATTCATGTGTAAACCCTAATTGTGACAACACTATAAAAGGAACCCTATGGCTAGCAAAAAGTGGACCTAGTGGACATAGTGTTACTAGAGAGGGCATAACCAATTTTGAGTGGTAGAAGTATTCTCTCAAGTTATTCCAAGTCTTGTGGTGTTGTGTGAAGCATTTGAGGCACAACATTTGGGGTGCTAGGCTCACAAAGTCTTGAAGGAATCCAAGCAACAACAAGGTATGTATTTCTACTAGTTTTATGTTTTATGTAATCCCCATGCCATGCTAGTTAGGAAATAACCTTGAAAAAGTAATTTGCATGTATATAGAGAAAACATAGATTCAAGGTTATTAGGGTTGCATGTACACTTAGGAAGTGTTAGAATGCTCAAAACTCATCAGCTAGAGGGCCCACAGAGTTATGGGACTGGAGGGTCCCACAGAGACACCTTGACCAGAGGGTCATCAGAGTTATAGCCTCGAGTGGCTAATATGTGTTGTGTGGTATTGTGGGGAACTCACTAAGCATTTATGCTTACAGTGTTGTGTTATGTGTCTCAGGTACCAGCGAGGATCGCGGGAAGGCGCCGGCTTGATCAGTACACACACGGGGATATTTTTATTATGATCTTGGGATATGATGTTATGATTGACTATGTGATACAATGGTGTTTTTATAACGATTATGAATGAAAATGTGTTTTATAAAATGTGAAAAATTGTTTTAAAAATTTGGGTGTTACAAGTTGGTATCAGAGCCTTGGTTTGAGGGATTCAGATTCATCTTCGGGCGTATCTGAACTCAAACTAAGGATTTGAGAGAAATTTTGATGACTAAAAACTTTTTAAAAGAGTAAAAAGAGTTTTGAGACAAACAGAGCAGAGCCGTGTGTACGATCAGCCAGCGCCCGAACGGTGATTTCCCAAAATACCCTTGTAATTAGTGTTATGAGATATATTATGTTATGATATATGATGAGTTATGCTATGCATGCTAGAGTAGACTAGGTATTCTTATTAGGACTAGAGTGGCCTGATATGTGATGCCTTAGTCTAGGAGTTTTGCTGCTAGGGATACTTGAGAGTGTTTAGATAGCAGCGAGGAGTGTATGAGAGAGCTGCTAGTGAGTAGCATATGGTTAAAGAGAGTAGAGTACTTGGGACTTGGGATCCAAGGAGGAGGACTTAGAGTGGATGCTGATGCGGTGTGGACGGTAGTATAGGGCCCGTACTACTGAAGACACCGGAGCAGTGCGCACCCTAAGTAAGAATCCATTGGGTACTAAGGAGCAAGTAGGGTGGAGTTATCGAGTGCGAGTATACTCGAGCGAGTCCCTGATATTTATTATCTTGTATTTCAGAGACATCATGGTTGGGACACGCCACACACCAGAGAGCAGCGGTACTAGTGATGAGGAGATCCGTAGGATCATTCATGAGGAGGTGGCTGCGGCCATCAGGGCAGAGATACCAGAGATGTTCGGGTCTATCAAGACCACACTGATAGAGACATTTGACGAGAGATACGCTGCTCTTTCTGAGGCTGCGGTTGCTGCGGCCACTGCAGCTATAGCTGCGACTAGGCCGCAGGGTGGTGATGCGTTGCTGTTTCGTGAGTTCAGCAACACAAAACCACCGGAGTTTGATGGGACCCAGGACCCGATTGCAGCGATGAGGTGGATATCAAACATTGAGGGGTGTTTCTTTACTTGCTCATCTCCAGAGCATTTGAGAGTCCGGTTCGCGTTGAACCAGCTTCGCTTGGGAGCGAAGGACTGGTGGAAGTTTGTGACGGCGCACTATTCGCCTACTGAGCTTGTTGCAGTGACCTGGGAGAGGTTCACTGCTATGTTCCGAGAAGAGTACGTTCCCCAGGTGGAGAGGGAGCGTTTGGCCCAGGAGTTTTTGACCCTCAAGCAGGGTACATAGTCTGTTACAGTGATCACCATGATGTTCCATGAGCGGGCGATGTTCTTCCCAGAGCACGTGTCCTCCGAGCAGGCACGTATGAGCCGATATCTGAGCATTTTGAGGAGGGATATACGAGAGTTCGTGGCGAACTCGACGTACCGGACATTTGCCGAGCTTCAGGCAAATGCCCGGAAGAGGGAGATAGAGCTGGAGACTCAGGCTAGGGAGGAGGCAGAGTCTCAGGGGAGGGATCGGCGACCGGCACAGTCTCAGCCGGCAGCCAAGCGGGCCAAGCCTGCCGATTCGAGATCAGGGAGCCAGAGGGGCCGCACTTGTGGCAAGTGCGGCAAGAGTCATGACGGAGTGTGCAGAGCAGGGTCTTGCTACAAATGTGGCAAGGAGGGGCATATGGCCAAGGATTGCCCCAAGGGGTTTGTAGTCTGTTTTCACTGCAACCAGACCGGACACCGGAAGGCCGAGTGTCCACAGTTACGAGGGTCAGCTCAGGGAGCTTCTCAGGGATCTGCTCCTGCTGCTGTTCGAGCTACAGAGAGTCGGCCGGCGAAGGCTGAGGCACCGAAGGCTCGCGGGAGAGCCTTCCAGTTGACAACGGAGGAGGTCCGCGCAGCACCCGATGTGGTAGCTGGTATGTATTCTTTCCTCTGTTTATTTTGAGTTTGTAGTGTTATGCTTATATTGTGATATGCGTAGGTACATTTCTTGTGTGTTCTGTACCTGCCTTGGTGTTATTTGACTCGGGTGCGAGTTGGTCTTTTGTGTCACTAGCGTTTAGTCAGCACATCAGTACCCAGCGTGAGGCGTTGAGTCGACCTCTACGAGTTTCCATAGCTGACGAGCGAGCGGTGTATGCTACTGATGTGATTCGAGGATGTGTACTCGAGATCTTCGGTGTCGAGTTTCCGATAGATCTGGTCCCGATTGCTATGGGGGACGTATGTGTCATAGTGGGCATGGATTGGTTGAGCCGTTTCGGAGCTGTGATTGACTGTGAGCGACAGTTGATGACGATACGAGACCCCAGTGGGGGAGTACTTACGGTGTACGGCGAGGGTTCCCGTTCTGGGTCAGCATTTTGTTCGGCCGCGAGAGCGAGGCAGAGTTTACAGCAGGGTTGTAGTGGGTTTGTGGCTTATGTGGTGGATACGAGAGTAGATGCAGAGAGACCGAGGTCGATCGATGAGGTCCCGATAGTGCGCGAGTTCCCAGATGTTTTCCCCGAGGAGTTGCCGGGTGTGCCTCCCGAGAGGCAGGTAGAGTTTCGTATTGATTTGGTTCCGGGGGCAGCGCCTATCGCCAAGGCGCCCTATCGCCTTGCGCCACCAGAGATGCAGGAGTTATCCTCGCAGCTGCAGGAGCTGCTGGGGAAGGGGTTTATACGGCCGAGTAGCTCGCCGTGGGGAGCGCCGATCCTTTTTGTCAAGAAAAAGGATGGTTCACACCGGATGTGCATTGATTACCGGGAGCTGAACAAACTGACGGTCAAGAACCGTTACCCCTTACCGAGGATCGACGATTTATTCGATCAGTTGCATGGAGCGTCTTGGTTTTCCAAGATCGACTTGAGGTCTGGATATCATCAGATGAGAGTACGAGATGAGGATATCCAGAAGACAGCGTTCAGGACTCGTTACGGGCATTACGAGTTCGTGGTGATGCCTTTCTGGCTCACCAATGCACCGGCGGCGTTCATGGATCTCATGAACAGAGTATGCAGACCGATGTTGGACCGTTCGGTGATCGTGTTCATCGATGATATACTGGTGTATTCGAGATCCAGAGAGCAGCATGAGGAGCATTTGAGAGAGTTACTTGGAGTTTTGAGATCGGAGAGGCTTTATGCCAAATTCTCCAAGTGTGATTTCTGGTTACGAGAGGTCCAGTTCCTAGGGCACCTCGTTAACCAGAATGGGATATTGGTCGACCCGGCCAAGATTGAGGCGGTTATGAGTTGGGAGGTGCCGAGATCCCCCATCGAGATCAGGAGTTTCTTAGGGTTGGCTGGCTATTATCGGAGATTTATCAGGGATTTCTCCAAGATCGCCGTGCCACTCACCAGGTTGACCCGGAAGGGTGTTGCTTTTTCATGGGGACCAGAGCAGCAGGCCTCCTTCGAGACACTTCGCCAGAGACTGTGCGAAGCCCCAGTGTTAGCCCTTCCGGAGGGGATGGAGGACTTTGTGGTGTATTGTGACGCATCGATATCGGGGCTGGGAGTGGTGCTAATGCAGAGAGGGCATGTGATAGCATACGCATCGAGGCAGCTGAAGCCTCACGAGACGAGGTATCCCACCCACGATCTGGAGTTGGGGGCTGTAGTGTTCGCCCTCAAGATCTGGCGTCACTATCTGTATGGGGTTCGGTGTACCATATACACGGACCACAAGAGCTTGAAGTACTTGACGGATCAACCCAACCTGAATATGCGCCAGAGGAGATGGTTGGACGTGGTAAAGGATTACGATTGTGAGATCCTGTACCACCCGGGCAAGGCTAACGTTGTAGCCGATGCCCTGAGTCGTAGGGCGGAGAGCGCCCCGATACGGGACGTTTGTATGAGATTGACAGTGATGACTTCGGTGTTGGACACCATCCGAGGGGCCCAGGCTGAGGCCGTGAGACCGGAGAACCGCAAGAGAGAGCGGGTTATCGGATATGTATCGGAGTTTGTTACCGATAGCAGAGGGCTTATGACCTTCCAGGGTCGGATCTGGGTGCCATTTGTAGGCGGGGCACGTACCATATTGATGGAGGAGGCACACCGATCGAGGTTTTTGATCCATCCCGGGGCCACTAAGATGTATTTGGACCTGAGAAGAGATTATTGGTGGCCCTGTATGAAGAGGGATGTAGCATGGGTTGTTGAGAGGTGCTTGACCTGTCGCAGGGTTAAGGCCGAGCACCAGAGGCCGCATGGTAAGTTGCAGCCGTTGGAGGTTCCCGAGTGGAAGTGGGAACAGATTACCATGGATTTTATCACCAAATTGCCAAGGACTGCGAGGGGCGTCGATGCAATTTGGGTGATTGTGGACAGGTTGACGAAGAGCGCTCACTTCCTTGCTATCAGTGAGAGCTCCTCCGCTGAGAGGTTGGCAGAGTTGTACATGAGGGAGGTGGTATCACGACATGGAGTGCCGATCTCGATCGTCTCAGATCGAGATGTGCGTTTCACTTCCAGATTCTGGAAGAAGTTTCATGAGGAGTTGGGTACGAGGCTACATTTTAGTACCGCATACCACCCCCAGACAGATGGGCAGAGTGAGCGGACGATTCAGACGCTCGAGGACATGCTTCGGGCATGTGTGTTGGATTTCGGAGGGAGTTGGGACACATACTTGCCCTTGGCTGAGTTTTCCTATAACAACAGCCATCATTCGAGCATCGGTATGCCACCCTTTGAGCTGTTGTATGGGAGGAGGTGTTAGACTCCTATTTGCTGGGGTGAGGTCGGGCAGCGTGTAATGGGTAGTACAGAGATAGTACTTCAGACGACTGAGCAGATTCAGCAGGTCAGACAGAGGTTGTTGACCGCTCAGAGCCGCCAGAAGAGTTATGCGGACAGACGTCGCTCGGGGCTTGAATTCCAGGTTGGTGATTTAGTACTCCTGAAGGTATCTCCTTGGAAGGGGGTGATCCGATTCAGGAAGAGGGGTAAGTTGGGACCTCGGTATATTGGTCCTTTCAGGGTGACTGCCAGGGTGGGCAGGGTAGCGTATCGTTTGGAGCTACCTACGGAGTTGAGCCAGATTCACGATACCTTCCACGTGTCTCAGTTGAGGAAGTGTATCGCTGATGAGTTGGCAGTGGTTCCGTTAGAGGACATTCAGGTGGATGCGAGCCTGAATTATGTTGAGAGACCGGTTGCGATTGTGGATCGAAGGATCAAGACTTTGAGAAACAAGGAGGTGCCATTGGTTCAAGTCCAGTGGCAACATCGGAAGGGTTCTGAAATGACCTGGGAGCCGGAGTTAGAGATGCGCGAGCAGTATCCAGAGTTATTTGTTGAGTGAGACTTAGAGGGCGAAGTCTAGTTCTAGTGGGGGAGAATTGTAACATCCCGAAATTCAGGTACAACTATTTAGCCTTTCTTTTATTCAAAGTGTCAAGTTAAGCCCTTAAGAGGAATTGGTAGCAAATGAGTACGCTGCGCATACTCATGCGCTTATTTTGGACGCGGACTCGCCTGAGTACGCTGGGCGTACTCAGGGTTACGCGGGGCGTAATGTGTCCAGGTGCAAACCCTAATTTCTGACTTGTGCCCTATATATTGGATGCTAAGGCTCATTTCTCAGACTCCATAGCAGTGAGTAAAACCCTAAGAGAGAACTTTTCATCGTTCTTAGTGAGTGTGTGTGATTTTGGAGCTAAAAGTGCCTTGGTGTGCTAGTGAAGAAGAAGGAGAGGAGTTTGTGGAGACTAGAGTTTGAAGTGCAAGTTTGGATCTGAGATCTACAGAGGAAGGAGCTGCATTTGGAGGTATAAAGTTCAAAACTTTCCTCTTCATTTGGTTTGTTGCTTTATGGACCATTTTAGGGTTAAAAGTCCCAAAGGTGGAGACTTTATGAGCGTAATGTGCTCCATGGACCTAGATCTGTCCCATTTCAGTGGTATTTGTGTTGTAGATCCATAAAGTTCCCATCTTGGTCGTGGATATGAGATCATGCTTGAGTATTGGGCTTTCTAGTGTTAGGAAATGGTATATTTTGGGTGTTAGTGACTTGTTCAGCCATGCAAAGGCTTAAAGTCATCGACTTTATGGATTAAGAGGCTTAAAAATGGTTAGATCTAAAAGCTGGACGTGAGTCTTAACTGTTTAAGACCTCAAGAGCTAAGGGACTGAAACTGGGATTTACGCCGGGCGTAATCCCAATACGCGCGGCGTACGGGGTGGCGTTCCCTGATTCTGAGAGACTGCCGAGTACGCCCAACGTACACATCTGGTACGCGCAGCGTAACCCGGAGGGTTGACTTTTGGTTGACTTTTAGGGTTTGGTCTATAGTGGGGCCTTTGAGTTATGAGAGGGGTAAAATGGTCTTTTACCCTTCTAAGAGTACTAAGAGGAGGAATAGTCTAGCCTTGAGAGATGTATTGATTGAGAGTATTTATTTTACATGATTAGGCGGAGGCTAGACCTGATTTTACAGAGTTCGAGCTTTACCGAATTACCCGAGGTGAGTCTTCTCACTATACTTTACCTAGAGTGGTAATTAGAGCTATGAGACAGAGTATGCTGTATGCTTTTGCATGATGTGATTTCTATGTGTTATATGCTATGTATGTTACAGAGTTTTCAGAGTTAGGACCGGAAGGTCCACAGAGTTAGGGCCAGAGGGTCCACAGAGTTAGGGCCAGAGGGCCCACAGAGTTAGGGCTAGAGGGCCCACAGAGTTATGGGACTGGAGGGTCCCACAGAGACACCTTGACCAGAGGGTCATCAGAGTTATAGCCTCGAGTGGCTAATATGTGTTGTGTGGTATTTTGGGGAACTCACTAAGCATTTATGCTTACAGTGTTGTGTTATGTGTCTCAGGTACCAGCGAGGATCGCGGGAAGGCGCCGGCTTGATCAGTACACACACGGGGATATTTTTATTATGATCTTGGGATATGATGTTATGATTGACTATGTGATACAATGGTGTTTTTATAACGATTATGAATGAAAATGTGTTTTATAAAATGTGAAAAATTGTTTTAAAAATTTGGGTGTTACAATTATGATATGTATAGTTTATGTCCACTACCACTACTTGATGAATTATGATAAGCATAGTCTCGGTCTTTGGTTTTAAGACTACATTCTATCTAGCATTGTTAGTTTTCAGCCATAATTATTAAGTGTATATGCTAGAGTTATATAAAATTTAGTCATGATCGACTTAGAATTGGTGGGCCCGCCTCATCTCATGTTCCTTGTTTGGTTGTGGACCTAGGGCAGACCCATTATATTCAACGGTTTATTTAACTTAAATTTTATACAACTTATATACACTTAGAGATTATAGAAGGAAACTATAGGAAATTCTAGCATGCACTATTTATTAATATAGAAACTTACGATTCACTCTTTAAGGAAAATATCGGATTTTCTTTGGAAACACCTTACTAGTATGAACATATTAAGTACAAAACACACACACACACACACATTTTTGGTCCTGGGATTTAGGACTACATAACTTTTATAAAGAAAATATTGGATTTTCTGGAAACATACTTTGTCGCTTTTACAAGGAAAACGGTTTCTTTCTCCAACAAAACTCTTATGAACTCACCAAATTAATTGTTGACACTTTTCAAAACTACTTGTATTCTCAGGAAATCAGTGAAACAGGAAAACATCAGCACTTTGAGGATGGGACGTTAAAGCGTCAAACAGTTTATTTTGTCATCATAATGTAATTGATTTTGAAACATGTAATCATATACTATGGTGTAACCTTTTCAATTATATTTATGATGGTTGTATTTACTTTGAGCACTATTATACTCGTTGTTGTGATACTTTATATGAAGTCCTCCACCCCCGGACGTCCGCCATCCTTGGTTTGGGGGTGTGACATACACCTCAACTTGGACTCTTCCAATTCTCTCAAACCAGAGCTCTGATGCCAACTTGTAACATCCCAAAACTCATAGTAAAATTTTTTGATATTCAAAACCTTTTTCATATAATTTTTTTCCCAAAACATTAAACAATCAGAGTATCAATACATCTCTCAAAATATCAAAATCCATAGGATAATGTGTACGATCACGCATTTGCATTTTCCCAATCATCTAAAGTACCTGAAATAATTAAATCCACAATTGTAAGACAACACTTAGTGAGATCCCAAAAATATCACACGTACACCAAATATAAAATAAATTAAAAAAGGCCAACAACAATAGAAACTGAAACTATAAGGACCTCTTAGGCCATCTGGTATACCAAGGACGAGCCTCTTCGTGGTTTACGTGGTCACTAACCACGAATGTGAACACCATCCCGAGTGTTTGTAGTAGCTAGTGGTCGTGATCATTTCTGGTGGGGAGCACGGGTCACCATACCCGATCAATTTGTTTCTCTCTTTATTTCTCTATATTATCTCTCTACCTTTCTCCATCTCTCTACATTTTAATATATATATATATATATATATATATATATATATATATATATATATAATTTTAATAATAAAAATATAAAAGAAATATGGTGGTGGGTATCCCAAATTTTTAATAGTTGCATGTGGTGATGATTTGACATCCACAACTATAATGAATAGTGGTACGTATAACGAATTGTCTTATAGTTTTGACAAAATAATTAAAGCCTCAATTTGATAATTTTGAAACAAAAAAAACCATTTACGAAAGTTTGTCTTGATTTTATTAGAAATCAAATAAAAAAAATACGAATATCCAAAATCCGAAGACAATGACTAATTGACTCGGTTACAGCCTAGAGGGCCAAGTCAAGGCTCGATGTTGTATCATGTATGACATGTCACAACGCCGCTACCGCTAGGTCAGTTATCGTCTTCAGCGATTCTCTATGTTTTTGCCGAGATGAATTCATGATACACAGTGCAAAATTACTTGGCCCTGCTAGTAGTTTAGGAAAAGATGGCGCACACTATAAGGTTTCTTCAGCTAATTAGAGCTGGAACGACGACAAAATCTCTAGCGTCAGTTCTTCCTCCTCGAATTCCCCGTAGGGCATTGATTTTTATTCTGTATTATATTGCCTTATGTTATTGAACATAAAATTTGAATCTATGTAGTCAATTTAGTTGATTCATCTGCTGTTTTTGTCTATTTGTTGCAATTTTAGTAAAATTTCAACCTTTCACGAGCTTGATGGAAAGTTTCGAGTCAACATCTGGACGATGCACTCGTCCCTCGATCATCGACTGGAAGTTGCACGTGCAGAGATATTTTCATACGACGAAATCGTGTAATATAGGTAAGCTTTTGGCTTGTTTGAATTATTGGTTACAACACAATGAATCGAGAGTGATTGGAAAAGGTCAGTTAGGTTTAAGTTCGGAGATTATATCACCAAAGTTAAATATCGTAGTAATCGGCAGTGATATATAATCACTGAAGTGATTTTCATCTTTGTGAAGTATGCATTGCTTTTACACTAATTATGTTCAAAATACCTTAAACCTTCCTTCCAAACTCAAACTTAACATATTACCTTTTATCTACAACTCTACAAGTTATATGGTTGTGATTCTTTTCTCAAACGTTGTTAAATGTGAAGTTAAAAAAGAACTTAACTGACCTTCAAAGGTCAAATGTGACTCTTCATTTGGGACATATGCAGTACAACTTATTAAATTGTTATGTTAAAACTCAATAGAAGGGATTAATATGTATTGGTCTTTAGAACTCAAGAACAGGGATGCAACAACTTTATGTGATGTTTTTACATTTCTCAAAATGCCTTTTTTTAGTTATGTCGTTTTTGGAGCTTGTGGTTCTTGATACAAGATTGTTTGTCAGAATAAAGGATTCTTATTTGCCATGTGATCTTGAAGGCTGGAAGTAATGCTTAACTTTTTCGTTGAGAAATTATTTGTATATGTGCCTGTTATTTTATAAATTGTTAATCAGTCTGTATCCAGATAATGTACTTCACAGTGGCATAACATCTCTTGTAGCTTATCATCTTTTTATCAATTTGAATTTAAGTTTTGATGGAACCAAAGGAGTTGTTCTATGCTAATTAGCAGTTTCATCTATGGAATAATCAGGTCATGAATTTAGCATCGGGAGGCTATTAGGTGTATCAGCTGTACTAGGATCTTTCTTCCTTCGGCCACGCCTTGCACACTGTGTAGATGGTAAGGAGCTCATTTTCTTCTTGTTTGAGTTCTTTAAGGCCCCATTTGTTACATAGAACATGACAAAACACATTCTACTGTGCAAAAGACAAGAATGCCCTCCTCATCTTCATCATAAAAAATACCCCTCAAAAGTTTGTCCAGTCCTGTCGCGTATAACAAATGCAGCCAGAATTTGAAAGACCTGAATGGGTTAAATTATATATATATATATATATATATATATATATATATATATATATATATATATATATTAAATGTGTGATACTTGATGTTGAAGGTTATGCGAGTTCAGTAGATGATCATAATAGCATGGGCATGTTGGGTGAATCAGAGAGCGATGATAATCCACATTATTTTATGATTTTTGCAAAGAAGCTGATGGTGCCAATTGCTCTACTCTTAATTGTGTGGATGAATTGGAATTATCCGGTTGCTCTTGGAGTTAAAGTGGTGCTCACTCTTCTCAGCACAAAGCCCAGCCCTTTCTCGGTTTATGTATTCATTGAACAGGTCAGTATAGATACATCATAACTCAATCATCATTGCATGAAAGGCTGCATTTATAATATATCTGAACAAGGGTTTTAAAAGCATATGCGTGACCACAAATTTACAAAAATATATTGGGTATTTTGTATACATACTAAACCCTAAATTCCGAATAGTCATGCAATTTATTAAAAAAAAAGGAAATTGATGGAAAACATATAAGTACATTGCTATTATCTATTAATAAATATAACTACGTGTTATTATGGGAAAACATATAAGTACATTGCTATTTTGTGTAAAAGATAAAGTGAATTCGCTCTAACTTATGATTCTCTCTCAATGTTTCAGTTGCAACAACAATACAGGGGCCAGCATCCCTTCTTACACAAATTCAAGGTCAGTACACGTTTGTTACACTGAGAATGAGAAGGGCATCTACGTAATTTGCATAGACAAAAAATATTGAGAGCGAGTAGTCCCACCTTTTTAACATTTGTTTTGTCCCATTGACATTGACGTTAGTCTCAGTCCCAGAATGGCTGCCAAACAAAGTACAACCTGTTCTGTTCTGGACTGTCATGTTGACCATGAATCTATTTTGCAGTCATTATATGCGAAAAAAGTGGAGGTTGATGATTACACGGTGTTGTGTATCGCAAAGGTTGAAATAGGAGATCAAAAATATACCCTTCTTGGAATCCTGGGTGGCTGGTGGGTTTTCGAAATGACATCTTTGAGGAGTGCTCTTTCTGGATTTAGGACCAAAACCCTAGAAATACTACAAACCGCTGTAAGTAGTGACTCCTAGTTATTATATAGACTTATAGTAATAAAAAGGTTCATAGTGTGAAATCTGTATTTTGGATATTTATAAATCCCGATTATTTGCCCCCTTTTTACATATATGGAATCGATTTCTTTTTTACAAAAGAATAATACAACTGTTGATGGTATTATTCCGGTTGAAATTGCTTTTTAATTTTGTGTTTTTTTGTAGCCAACTATATCCAAATTTTAGTGTTTCTATTATCTGTTCTTCTTTTATGTGTTGTGACATTGAGGACTGACATTGGGTGTCCCTGTCACCTACCCCTAAAAAATAATTGAAGGTAGTGTTTGGTACGAGGTAATCGAAGAGGGAATGAAATGGAGCATTCAACTGAATGGAAATATCCTATTTGGTTTGGTCAAGGTTGTTAAAATCGCTCGACGGTCGACTGGTGTTAAATGATTAATCGGTCTTGGCGGGGATTAATCGGGGACCATAGATTATTAATAAAATATTAAAATTAATCAAATATTAATATATCTTAAGAAAAACAAGTACTTCAAAATTAGAAAATAAAAAACTTTGTAATTTGAAATTTTGAAAATACGAAAATATGAACATTTTGGTATAATATTTGAAATTTTGAAAATTTGAAAATTTTGGAGTAAAAAAAAAGTTGATTTTTTGATTTTTTTTTAAAAACTTTTTAACATTTTTTGACTTTTGTTGACCGATTAATCCTGCCAAGACCGATTAATCCCGCCAAACTCGATTAATTCTAGATTCCGATTAATACCATAATCCTTGACGGTTGGAGAACGCCAAGCGATTAATCCCGATTTCTGCAACCATGAGTTTGGTTGACTCAAAGGAACGGTATTGAAGCATTCTCCGTGGAATGTGATTCCTTTCCTTAGGCTGATTTTCATTTCATGGGGGAGGTGGTGGTGGCAGAAGCGACAGTAGTGGCGGAGGCGGAAAAGATGGTGGTGGTTGCGGCGGCGAAGGTGGTGGTGGAATAAGAAACATTATATTAGGTTTAGAACTTATAAGATGTTTTCCCAAACAAGAATGTTATTTTTTTTGTCTTTTAGAAAAATAGGTCATGCAGAACTTTTTATAACTCCAGTCTTTTAAAAAACAAGTAGTCTTTTGTTATAATGTTTGCCCTCTAGTCGACCTGCATACATAAGAAATCTTTTAAAAACCAAATAGACTTTTGTTTTAATGTTTGCCCTCCTGCCGACATGCATAAGATATAGGGATATATACACTAAAGTCCCAATATTTTCATCGATTTAACAATAAAGTCCAAAACTTCATTTTTTTGACAGTAAAGTCTAAATTACCGGCAGTATATATCCCTTTTTTTTGGTTAGAAATTTAATGGTATGATACTCTTTAAGCATAAGAGTTATTGAAACCTTCTCTAGTCAACTAGATGCTATTGAAATCCTTAATGTTTGCTTCTTGTTAAATCGTTTTTTTAATTTCAACAAACCGACATTAAAAAAATGGAGATAATTAAGAAAGAAAAAAAGAAAGAACCAGGGTTGTGTTGGCTTTTTGCAGTCCCAGAATGGAGAAATAAGAAACCGAAAAAAAAAACGAAATTGCCCTTCTTTCCCTTCTCCACATTCACACCTTTTTGACTAGGCATGTGTTGTTTCTTTTGTATAATCTGTCCCCACTTTTTAGTTCAAGATTTGGCGGCGAAGCAAGAAGAAAGTTTTACAAGTTTTTTCACCCTTTTTCGCTCTCTCTTTTGCATATGTTTCTGCTGATCGTGATTATGTCGGAGTAAAGATGATGATGGTAAGAAAAACAGTGGTGCTGCAACAAAAGTCACAATTAAAAGTTCTTGGGTTATTAAAGTCCCAATATTTTCAACGATTTGACAAGAATGTCCTAAACTTTATTTTTTTGACAGTAAAATCCTAATTGACGATTTGACAAGAAAGTCCTAAACTTTATTTTTTTGACAAAAAAATCATAATTACCGGCTAACCGGAAAAAAGGGTAAAAGTGTCAAAAACTGCCGGTAATTTGGACTTTACTGTAAAAAAAAAATAAAGTTTAGGACTTTCTTGTCAAATTGATGAAAATATTAGGACTTTAGTGTATATATCCCTAAGATATAATGCAAAACCTTTTTCTATAAAACAAATACTAACACTTAGAGAGTCTTTTTTTTGCAAATTGCTTATGTGGATAAAGAAATGTTACGTTTATAATGCAAGCTTTCAGAATAACTTGAAATTTGCTTTGAATTCGTATCTCGTTGTTTTTGATTTTCTATTATAAATTGTTTTTCACTTATAAATAATAAGTAGTGCTCGAGTTGTCTGTTTAATCTATCGTTTAACCGGTTTATTAGAAACTAGGTGTATATATGAATTATGGAGACTTTTCCGGTTAACATTTTGTTTGGTACCCGACAAGGGAATGTGATCCCTCGAGATATTCGATGCTCCAAGCGTAGGAAGTTACAAAAGACGCATTGAAATGCGTTTGTTGATGTTGAGCGAATATGATTATTATGTAAATATCCCATTATGACCCCTATCTATACACATGTAACAATTGATGTAAAATTATGTTTGGAGGATAATAAGCTTATAGAGAAGTTGCAGCCTACTGCCTGGTGGTCTTATAGTTCTGCATGAATTTCACTTGGAATGTCACCTAATTATGAGCCTCCGCAAAAGTAGGCACGTCGGGAAGCCAACAAAGGTTCATATCCACCCGACCCACCACCACCTCCAGGACCAACAATAAATAAGGACAAAATCACAATGGAGTTACAAAAGCATCTTCAAGAATGTCAAAAGCAGTTGCTAGTACATGATATGCTCTGCGTTAGGGATACATGTAGATCCTAATAATAAGGGTACCAGACATGATAACACAGGGGTTGGAGGTACATTGTTATTTAACCCTCGTATATTGTTATTTAACTGTATGGTATATATGCTATTGCATCGTTGATTATTTAATAATATGAAACTGTTACATTATTAATTGTTGGGTGACATGGTTACCCGTGTAGACCCATTTATCATAGAGGACCGTGGTACGTTACATGATGATGAATTTTGGACTCATGGGTTTGAGGTACATACATAATTAAACATGTGCTATTACTTGTTGTTGTATTGTTCAAATACTTAATTATACTTAATATTATATTTTTCTAAGGTTACACCATTAATCTCATAAAGCACCCTACCACACCAGATGAGAGCCCATTACGAGATGATGGACTTAATCAGATGTTTTCCATACATATGACAGTGCACCTACACATGCATCCGTAAAGCTGCCTTAGATCATTAAGCTTCCCCAGTCAAATTATCAAATGCCACCATTAGCTCTTAGGCGTACGTAGAGAGTGACCTATGTTTCCATATGGTTGAAGTCTCCATGGATACATATGAAAAGGAAATACATTGCAATCGTATGCTCAACACCTTTAAATAGTTGTATAGACGATAACATTGGCAATCTATACCCAAACCAAGATGTTTCGCTATATTTTGTTCATCGGTTTCTCACGTATAAACCAAGGATGGAGTTTTGGATGATATAACTATAGGATGGAGTTTTGGATGATATAACTATATATGTGAACTTTGATTTGGGTTGGTTGGAGTGTGATGCAAGTTTTTTATGTATGTTATCATTACACACTAAACATTCAGTTAGGTTACTTACTCTATTGTATACATGTGTTGGTTGACTTCACATCATGCTCTGGATTTCCTTGCTTATAGATTGAACGATGAATGATGTTAAGTGTGACATTTATACCGACAACTTTCAATATTGATTTACAGGATTGGTATGACATGGCTAATGGATCCATTTACACAACTTGGTTTGAGTTTTGGTATACTTGTGTTTCAATTACATCACTTCAGTAACAGTAACAATCACTTATAAGAAACTGTTATCTAATGAGTAGTTAATTCCAACCTTTTGTGTTATACATCCTTATTAATATACAGAATGCCCACTGATTTTGGGGTGTTTTAGGGTGTTTTAGATTTCCAGATGTTTACTCTCACTATATACGATAGCTACTGTGATGATGATTATTTTTTAGAATCTCCATCTTGGTTTATAGTTATGTGAGCATGTATCTACAAACTCCTAGTCGCTATCAACTACTGGGGTACCAAACTAACTGATGCGATACACCTCGAGAGTTTCACACTCGCCTTTGTGAATGACACAAACGTATCACAACAGTTTGACGGTAAAAATGATTGTGCAATTTTTTTTATGTTGATTCCTAAAGAGGTTGATTGCTAGTCAATTAGTCAGGGATGCAACCAGACATAGCCAAGTCATATCGAAAGAGATCTGCACAACTTGCGTGTGGCACACGGCAAAAATAGATGTGCATTTGCATGTTATATTGTTATTTAAACATATCCAAGTTTTTATAATTATTAGTTTTGCACTAGATTTAATATGTTTCATGCAATTCCAGAATTATTTATTTTTGCAATATATTTTTTGTTTTTTAAAAATTATATAAAGTCAACGACGACTAACCATAATTAAAAACTATAAATGAGCAATCATTAATTTAAATTTATATACAAAAAATAATAATAAAGACACTCCAGAATTTCATTTCCGCATGGCTAATCCTTTGTAGACTCAGGTGCTGTTTGTTTTTTCTGAGGCAAAATGTCTGCAGTCTGCGGACCACATCTGTAGACCTCTGCAGTAGAAGAGGCGGACCAAACGTCTGCAGTCTGAAAAAAGAAGACTGTTTGTTTTTTAACATCTGCGGACTACTAAAATAAACTGAAATCTAAATAAACTGATTTTTTTAAAATTCAAAGTGATTTTTTAATATTTTTATGACTTTGTTATAAATAATTAACGAATCTAGATCAACTTTTATGTATTATTGTATAAAAAATAAAAATAAAAATGGTATGAATTAACGTATATATTTGATAAAAACCAACAACTTTGGTTGCAAAGTTATAACTAAACATTACAATTAGTGATCGAAGAATTTGATACATAAATAGATGGAAATAAACTTCGATTTTTTCAATTATATCCATTAAAAACGTACCATAAATATTTTCTCGAGAAATTGACGATACTGTATTAAATAATGTTTTACAAAATTTGGCAAAAAAAATATAAGAATATATTATGATTTTTTTTTCATATTTATATAAACAACTTCAACGACTATTATATTGTAATAAATCTTTATTTATAAATTTGTCAAAAATATCATGTTTGTATCGTCGAACGTTTTTTTTTATGTTTTGTAATTTTTTTTTTCAAATTGTTTATCATTAATAAAGTTGAAAAAAATATAAATTAAAAAAAAACTTAAAAAAAATAAAGATATATATGTTTTTTTAGGCTAGAAGATGTCTGAAGATGTTAGAAGACTCTGGTTTACATCTGCGTCAAGGAGAGGGCGCACAAACATTTTTAGGTCTGCAGTCTTCAAAAAAAACAAACAGTCTGCGAAGGCTAATGTCTGCGCGTGGTCTGCGCGGCGCAGACAGAAGAGGCCACGCAGATCTGCAGACAAAAAACAAACACTACCTCAGACTCCACAACTTATTCCTGACAAAGTAATCATTTTACCAAAATAAAATAATAATAGTTGTTTTTGTTAAAAAAATAAAAAATAAAATACTACTCCCTCCGTCCCAAAATTATAGTCCATCTTTCATTTTTGGTTTGTTCCAAAATAACAGTCCACTTCTAAAAATAAATAACATTTTTACCAAAATACCCCCCTCATTATTACTTAACCAACTAAGCTTTTAATGGAACATTAAATGCAAAGTAAGGACAAAACTGTCATTTTATTAAATAAAATTAGTGGTAATTAATGTTTTTCTTAATATGTATGTTTTTTTGTCTGTGGACAATAATATTGGGACGGAAAAAGTATTATATTGGTCACTAGGACCGGAGCTAAGCTTATAGGAGTGGCCGAGTGGGGCACGTGCCCCCAACGAAATATTTAGAATTAAGATTTCTAAATTTGGGCTAAACTTAAAACTAATAACACATAATGTGTCTTTTTTTATTTTGATTTTTCCCCTACGTCAATTTGCACTACATGTATGAAAAGATTAAAAGAAACACATATCAAATTAGAATTTACCCCTTCACATCTTCTACTTATTACACAGAGACCTACGTGATTTACTAAATCAATAAAAAAATTGATTTTTTTTATGTGTTTGTTTTGCAAGAAATGAAATTCACAAATCTTTTTACTTACGCATTGTTTTGTTGTATTTTTGTACTTATACGTAGAGATTTAGTCCATAACTGTTACTTATATTATGTCTTGTTTTAGAGATAAGAAACATAAACAAAAAGAAGGTGTGGATGGTGGCCGCCAACGCTGGTAATCAGAAAGGTGTGGATGGTGGAATTTCACCACTGGAATAAAAAAGGAACACAGTCGTGATAGGTATTCAGGGCGATAGGTTAATGAATTTGGAGAAAATTTCTCCCGGTCAAATTTTTTGGGGTATTAACGACGAAAGCCATCGCCGCTATTGCCTTCCGTTGACTATCGGCTCATTATCCAGCCACTGGATCGAGAGGTTTCATCAACGGTTACGGTTCGTCCAAAAATTCTCACACGAAACGTGGTTAGAAGCCTTTAGCGACGACATATAAAAGTGTCGCTGCTAAAAATGGGATTTCTTATGTCTTGTTTTGTTGTATTTTAATACTTAGTTCAACAAGTAAAGGTCATAATTTAAATTAGTTTCAGATAAGATTAAACTAGAAAGGACAAGGTAACCATTATAGTCCCATCTAACTATTTTTGACCCGTGCCCGCTATATAAATGATCAAGGAGTGCCCCAAACCGACAATATTCCTGCATCCAGTTATATTACTCAAGTTCACCAAATTTTATCATTTAGGAGTGAACGAATGAATCTAAATTCTTTAACCCTTCTAATACTAATGCTCGATCCTTTAAACACTATTATGTGTAATCTACCATTTCAATTCCTCCATATTCGGCTAACGCAAACCTGTCTCCCGCCAAAAGTACTCAATTCCACCTACTCCGAGTCCGAAAATTATTCAGCTTCTTCCTTAACGTTCGTCTCTCTCTCTCTCTCTCTCTCTCTCTCTCTCTCTCTCACACACACACACACACACACACACACACAAACACGATCGTTCATTCACATAGTTTTCATGATTGAATCATCTCGCTCTTCCTTTGCCTGTTCATGTAAATTCTTCTCAAATTTTCTAATTTGCTTTTGAATTTCCATAAATCTGACTGGTTCGTAGTTTTTAATGGATCAATCTGGAGAGTATACGATAAATTTTCAGGAAAACTTGAATCGCTTTGGTTATGTGGAGAAACATATTTACTGTTCAGAAATAAACACTAAGAGCTAGTAGTTTTTTTTTATGTTCTAGAGTAATATAATTGAGCTTAATAGCTCTTCAGAGAAATTACAAGCTCTTCGTGAGACTTTTTCAGTCAGATACCATTTCCTTCTGATAATTAAACGCATCTGAAATCAACATCAACTTTTCTAGATTTTGTTCGGTTAGCAAGGCCAAATCTGCATTATCACATAATTGTGCAAGTCTCTATAACACACCTGCAGTTTTCAGAAGCTAACTCCAAGCTAATTTTTCTCAATTTTAAGCTGCTTTATTTTTTTTGACTGAGCAGCTGCTTAAACTTTGTTGATGTTTATGCCTATCTATCAGGTCAAGTGCCTTCAATGATATAGCCGTGATCTTAATCAATTCAATAACGATTGTTGGTTCATTGGCCCGCTGCAGTGCAATAGCAAATCAGCTCATCTATGGATTCGTATTCACTTAAGTCTGTCTCAGATCTACCTGATCCTTTCCGTGCAACATTTAGTTTCAGGTATGCCTTCAACATTAATGAACTTTGCATTTGAATTTAGTTGTTTGGATGTGTGATCTCTTTTAGCCTGGAACTGTGATTTATGTGTGGTACCGCAAGCTATTACTCAGAGTAGTGAATGGATGCACAATTTCTGATACCTATTAAGTTGATCTCACCAGTTAACTAGTTATCGCAAGTAGTAGTATGATAATTCAGTGTTGATTATAGACCTCGCCCCATATCTACCTCCATGAACACAAAAATAATTATTCGTTCTCTATTTGGTGATAATCTCTCCTGTTTACTAATGACATCCTTTATATCTGATGGACATCGATTCCTTATAATTACAGGTATTTCAACTCGCTGCAGAGTGAATGCTTTTCTGCTTGCTTCCACTCTGACATCAACATGGTTATTTCAGCACCAACTGGAAGTGGGAAGACGGTGCTTTTTGAGTTATGCATCTTACGACTTCTATCTAAGTTCATTACCCAAGAAGGAAGATTTATTCATACGAAGGGAACCCTAAAAACAGTAAGCTACATACCAAGTTTTGCTTTCTCTTGAATTATTTCCACAATAATCATTTAGTTTTTCAGCCCAATGTCATGGTATCACCATTAGTACTTCATAAGTATATTGCAATTCACACTGATTCAAACACTGCTATAATTTAGATCTTGGGAATGTGTTGTCTACTTGTCTTCACCCTTTACATTAATATATTTTGTTATTCTCAAGGGTTTTATTTCCCTTTATTTTATTTGGATTTTTGGTGTGAAGATATATATATCCCCATCCAAAGCTTTGGTACAAGAGAAGTTCAGGAGTTGGAATCAGAAGCTTGGGTCATGGGGGATAAATTGCTTGGAGCTGACTGGGGATAATGAATCTTACAATATAAAGAGCATACAAGAGGCAGATATCGTATTGACTACTCCTGAGGTTGTAATTGTATATAGATTTACTTGTGTACTTTCCTTTTCCATCATATTTCATAATACTTACAGATGTTCATCTGCAGAAGTTTGATGCAGTGACTAGATTTGGCATCAAAGATGGTGGCCTAAGTTTTTTTAGCGATATATCACTAGTACTTATTGATGAAGTTCATTTGTTAAATGATCCTCGTGGAGCAGCTTTAGAGGCAATTGTTAGTAGAATCAAAATGATTAGTCGAAGTCCTCAAATGGAAACAAGTCCATTGGCCCATGTGCGTTTCCTAGCTGTTTCTGCAACAATTCCCAATATTGATGACCTTGGTAAAGTTATTTACTTTCTCCATCATGCCTTCAAATTAGTCACACTTTGTTGTAATCTTTTGACCATGTTTGACTCCTGCAGCTGAATGGCTTATGGTTCCTATCCAAGGAATCAAAAGGTATATGTGATATCATTCAATGAATGAGTGTTATAGTTTACTAATGGAATGGCTTTTTACCATTTGTACAGGTTTGGTGAGGAAATGAGACCTGTAAAGCTGACTACTAAAGTTTTTGGTAATCACTCTCATCAAATATTATCTTTGATTTGTTTGCTTAAGTGCTTTAAATCCATTTAAAATTTCATGCAAATACAAATCCAGGTCTGATTGTTTGTTAAGCTACACCACACTTCATAGCTGTCTTTTTTGTTGGTCATTTGCTTAAGGGCTAAATGCAAGAAATAACAACGCTTTTTTAATTTATTTTGTGTATTAGAGCATCATACTTACATTTCTATATATCACAGCATTGTACTTTCAAATTTTTTCTTGTCAACGCATTGTACTTTGAAAAATCTACTCAATTATAGCATTGTACTTACAGTTTTATTCTTATTAGGGCATTCTACTCTGAAAATTTCATCCAAGTATACCGATGAACATTGCTTTGTATTTGGATATAATTTTATAATTGGGTAGATTTTTTCAAGTAGAATGCTTTTATAGGAAAAAATGAAAGTAGGATGCTATAACAAACAAATCTATAGAAGTACTTTATTGTTCCTTGCATATAACCCTTTTGCTTAATGTGGAACTTTTTTTTTCCTTGCAGGCTACACCCCAGCCAAAAATGACTTCCTTTTTGAGAAGGCAAGTGCTTCATGCTCTTGTATTATAAACTTCTCTGTACTCAACCTTTTCTCTAAAGATCAGTTCTATCTCACTGTAAATAACATGAATACTTACAACTCACTAATCCTTTCCATTTCTTTCTTTCTGTGATTCAGCGGCTTCAAAACTACATCTTTGGTGAGTATATAGTATATATCTCCAAAGATCTTATGCTCATAACTTTTGATAATCAAAACCCTAAATTAGCAAAAAAAAAAAAAAAACTGAAATGCAGATCTCCTTATGCAATATTCTAGTGGAAAATCTGCACTGGTATTTTGCTCTACAAGAAAAGGGGCACAAGAAGCAGCACAAAGGCTGGCCCAGACTGTTATGACCCATGGATATTCAAACCCATTCATCAAAAGCATGGATCAGCAAGAAAGGTTGAGGGAAGCTTCACTCTCATGTGGTGACAAACAAATGCAATCTTACATCCTTTATGGTGGTAAGTGAGTGAATTACTTTATTTATAATCAAAGGAAAAAATAAAAAATTAGATTACATAAAGTTGGCACAATTTTCATTGCTCAGTTGGTTATCACAATGGTGGACTTTCCCCAAAGGATCGCAGTCTGATTGAAGGTCTCTTTCTCAATGGTGATCTTCGAGTTCTATGCACCACAAACACCCTTGCCCATGGAATTAACCTACCAGCACATACAGTTATAATCAAATCAACACAACACTTGTATGTCTACACCTGCTTTTCTTAATGGGTTCATTTCTTATCATTTAACTCTTTCCATACTTATTTTCTTTTCTTTTTAACAGCAACAAGGAGAAAGGAACTTACATGGAATATGATCGATCAATGATACTTCAGGTTTGCCACTTATCTGTCCACTTCTTTTTCCGCATTAAGTCATGTATGGTTAAACTGGCTCAATGGGTAATCATGTTTATCTGGATAAAGTGTTGTATACATAAGGTTTGTATCTTTTCAGACATTTCTAGACTAAATAAACCGTCTAAATCCCTTACATTCCAAAAACAAATTTCACAATATCCATCAATTTAACAATAGTAATCATAAGGTTTGTTTCTTCTCTAGACTAAAGAAATCATTTGAATGAGACTAAATGACCATTTTACCCCTACATTCCACATCCATCAATTTAACAATACTAATCAATTATAACATGAGAGGAGTTGGGAGGTAAAAAAAAAAAAACAAATAAGTAAAAGCCTAAAAGGTAAGGTTTGAATGAGACTAAATGGCCATTTTACCCATACTAATAATGTACTGATAGCCATCCCTTTTTGGTTGTGCAGATGTGTGGGAGGGCAGGGCGCCCACCATTTGATGATACTGGAATGGTCATAATCATGACAAGAAGAGAAACGGTAAACATACACAAAGTCACAAACACAAACACACACATATTAGTTGTGCTACCTTTTCTGATAGATGATATGTTTTTTTTTTTAAATATGAATTTAGGTCCATTTATACGAGAACCTACTAGGTGGATGTGAATTGGTTGAGTCTCAGTAAGTTTACAAGATCTTTTAGCTAATTTTCAAGTGATTTACAGTCTCTAAACTTTATGTATCTTGTCCATTTTCTGTTCAGATTACTTTCCTGTGTTACTGAACATCTAGTTGCAGAGGTGGTTCAGTTGACTGTTCCAGATATAACAAGGGCAATAGAATGGATCAAATGCTCATATTTGTATGTGAGAATGAAAAAGGTTGTTAATATAATGCTCTAGCAAATGTCAACTTATTTTTTGTTATTCGTATATTTCTAAAACCTCCATTTTTATGTTAGAACCCTCAAAACTATGCAATAAAGAAAGAATTATCTGGTATCTATATAGAGAAGCATATACAAGGTATTTCAGTACAAAAAACAAGTTTTACATTCTTTGCATCTATCTCAGTTTCTGACTCATTTTATATATATTCCAGAGGTCTGTGTTCAAAAAGTCAAAGAGTTATCAGACTACCAAATGATCTTGACTGAGGAAGATGGTTTTATCTTGAAGCCTCTTGGTATCTTTACTCTATAAAACTATTATATATTATACCCCATGCATACATATACATATGATGTATATATTTCATGTATCTGCAGAACCTGGAAGGTTGATGACAAAGTATTATTTGAAATTTGACACGATGAAACACATTATGAAAGCTCCTGCAAATTGCAGCATAGAAGATGCACTTAATATTGTTTGTCGTGCAGAGGAAATATCCTGTATGTATTTATTTAACTGATTATATTAAATGCAAATAAATAATATGATGGAGCTCAGCTGACTTTGTTTCCTGGAATGAAGGGATACAATTAAGGAGGAATGAGAAGAAGCTTCTGAATGACATAAATAATGATAAAGATGGTAGGCTTCGGTTTCATGTTCTTGGAGATAAAGGGAAGAAGAAAAAACGCATACAAACCAGAGAAGAGAAGCTATTTATTTTGGTAAATGATTGTTTGACTGGAGATCCTACAGTCCATGATTTATCTCTTACCCAGGTCTGATTTTTCAAATTTCTAAAGGAGTAATTTACATTTTTGGTTCTGGAATATAGCTGATTTTTTCAAATTTGGCTCTTATTTGAGATTTTGTAACGTGTTTGGTCCATGTTCCAAGTAAAATGACTGTTTTGGGACCAAAATTTGCAAAAATCAGCTATAATCTGGGACCAAAGATATTCATTTTACTTGGAAGAGGATCGACCATATACGTTACAAGAACCGCAAATAAGGACCGTAGTTGCAAGAAAACTCTTTTCGGATCAAAATTTCAATTATCAGCTATACTCAGGGACCAAAAATGTAATTTACTCTTTATAAAGTTATGAAGTTTTTATCTTGTGTAAATTACATTTTTAGTCACTGAGTACAGTTGATTTTTACAATTTTGGTCCCACAACGGTTTTACTTGCATTCATGGTCCTTACTTGAGGTTCTTGTAAAGTTTTGGTCCCTATTACCATTAAAATGACTAATTTTTTTCCTTGAGTATAGCCGATTATTGGCAATTTTGTTCCCAAAAATATAGTCATTTTACTTGAAAGATGGACCAAAAACCCCAAATAAGGACCAAAATTGCAAGAGAAAACCTTTTGGGATAAAACCTGCTATACTCAGGGACCAAAATGTAATTTACTTTTTTTTTTTTTATCTCTTTCATATAACATTAAATGGCCTACAGGATACGAACTCCGTTTGTTCAAATGGGTGTCGGATTGCAAAATGCATGAAAGAGTATTTTATATATAAAAAGAATTACAAAGGAGCTTTGAATTCAAGCCTTTTAGCAAAATCTTTACATCAAAAACTCTGGGAAGACAGTCCATATCTTCTGAAACAATTACCAGGCATTGGTATGGTGACAGCAAAGGTAATTATCTTTTTTAAAATTTCAAAATCTATACAACAAAATTGCAATTTCAACCTTTGTAGTTTGTATACACCACAATTAATCCTTTTTTTTTGTTCAGGCCTTACAATCTATGGGAGTAAAGTCATTTGAGACCCTTTCTGAAGCAGACCCAAGGAAAATAGAGATGGTTACTGGTAGAAAGTTCCCATTTGGAAACCACATTAAGGAATCATTGTTGTCACTTCCACCAAAAGTAGATATGAAAGTTGAGGAGATGACATGTCCAAATTATGGAAAGTCAAAACTGGTTATGACATTAACCAGATTGTCAGAGTCACCACAAACAAATAAACGACATTATGCTGATGTGGTATGTGATTAGGAACATATTTTTGGAATATAATACTTTTTAAACACTACTTTTGTTTTCACAGGTTGTTGCTACAGAGGAGGATAACTTGATAGTTTTCCATGAGAAAATAAGGTAATAAAACTGGAATTTGAACCACGGTTTAAAGCGATAAATAGCAATATACTTTCATTGATTTGTTTATTGTTCGCATCTAAATCTAATTTCTTCCTGTTACAGCATTGTACTTTGAAAAACCTCTCCGGTTATAGCAATGCCATTCAAATACTAAGCAATTTTCACTGCTATAATGTCTCAATAAGAAAAAGGGTTAAATGCAAGATATAGCAACCTACTTTGATTGATTTGTTTATTATAGCATCATACTTTCATTTCTTCCTATTACAACATTGCACTATGAAAAATCCACCCAGTTATAGCATTGTCATTCAAACACAAAGCAATTTGCACTAATATAATTGGATAATATGTTGAAAGTACAATGTCCTAATAAGAAATTTTTTGGAAGTACAATGCTATATTTGGTGAGATTTCTCAAAGTGCAGCACCTTCTTAAGAATTAAGAAAAGACTGAAAGTACAATGTCTTAACAGAAAGATTTGAAAGTAGGAGGCTATAACTTATAATACACTAATGAATGAAAGCATGTTGTTATTTCTCGCATTTGACCCTAAGAAAAGTTGAAAGTACAATTTTGTAGTAGAAAGGAATGAAAGTAGGATGCTATCATAGACAAGGACAGAAGTTATGTTCATATGATTGCTATGATAATGCTTCAGGCATCTTTGATACATTATGTTGCAATAGTGACTTACTGTTTTCTAATTTGTTTCTGCAGAGTGGAAGAATTCACAAGGTTTTGAAGACGTTTCCTTCCACCAAATAATCCTTTTTTAAATATATTCTTAACTTATTTGCAACAATTATTATTTTTATAATTACGTAATTATCTATGTGCACAGCCCATACAGTGCAACAATACTAGTTACAAGCCATTTGCAAGGGAAGCTAACTGTTAAGGCAGATCTAATCTTCGAAGAATTCAGTGAAGTTTCATCTTCTTAATTCCTTATTTCTGACTTTGATCTATTTTCACTCATTTCAGTGTTGATTTGATTTCATGCAGTTGGTATTGACCTACACCAAAAGGTTATACTAATGAAGGATATTAGCTCAAATATCTATCATAAACATGGAACAAAAAAACTCTCATTGCCTCCATCAACTGATGTCTGCATAATTGACCCCGAAAACAATTATTCACCCAAAGTCCCAGCTGGCAGGTCTCAGAAGTCGTTAAAATCCAAAAACGAAGAAGCTTCCATGTATGCTCTTAACCATATAAATCTTTCAGTATTACATTGGGTTATATGCAAGAAATAGCAACATACTTTCATTTCTTTGTGTATTATAGCATCCTACTTCCATTTCTTTTCATTACAGCATTGGAATTTTAATTTTTTTTTAACTAAGGCATTGTACTTTTAAAATATTTTTCTATTAGGACATTAAACATTGAAAAATCTACCCAGTTCAGTTATAACAGTGAAAACCGTTGTGTTTGGATGACATTGATATAACTGGATAGATTATTCTAAGTACAATGTTTTGATAGGAAGAAATGAAAGTGAGATGCTATAATAAACAAATCAATCAAATTACATTGCTGTTTTTTGCACTTAACGCTATTACATTTACTGATTAATTTTTTTCCTTTTGGTGAGCAGACCCAGTTTCAAACTCTTGGATGAAGATTCAGATGAAGGTAATGTTTCCTTCTTTCCAATACTGTCACAGACATACTTATTTTTGAGACTTGACTTTATAAGCTTAATGGATTAAGCACTTAATCTGACAGCTGGATATGGTTGTTACTTTTGACTTAGTGTAGACAGTATGACTTAATGAGTTAAGCCAAAAAAACATGACTTAATGTGTTCAGACACTAACTCATTTAGACGGTTTATTCAGTCCAGAAAAAAAAGAACAAACATTATGAAAAGAACATTTTATTCACACATAAATCATTATCCCTTACTTTTGAAAATCCGTTTTTGTAGTTAATTTATCAAGTTAACAGTGCATACTAATTACTAAATATGGTTTCTATAGGTGAGCCTGTTGTTGAGATTGAGAATAATAATGATGATGATGATTGCAAAATCATTAATGAGAGAACTGTTTTCGATCACATACGTGAAAAGGCCAAAAGCTTACCTTCCTTTACAACCACACCAACTACTGAATGCCCTCCATCTCTAGAGACATTAAGTCTCATCAGAAAGCGTACACGCGAGCGACACCTGGCACTCAATGACACTTCAGAATTTTCAGCCAATCCATGTGAAGAAGAATTTCAATCAAGTGAGCCAAACAGAAACAGTAAAAACAACACACTAACTGGAGAGACGATATTTGATCATATAAGAAAGAAAGCCAAAAGCTTCCCTCGAGTTGATGAAATCAAGACATTGACCACTAAGTCAACCGTTACTAATTTTGACTTATTCGCAGATACAAAGTCAATCGTTTTGGATTTGGAACCTATGAAACACCGAGAGGACCATCGTAAGTCTCCAAGTCTAGCAAACAGACAATTATGCTCATTGGCAACAGAAACCGAAAAGAGACAGGTAACAGATCCTTTTCTTGGTTTCAAAAGTGTCTTTTCGTTTCTTTAAATGTTTCTTACACTATAAAACATATAGCTTGATGCCTTAGAATAAGAAACTGCATTGATACATTGTGTCTTCATGGGTTAGTTTAGACTTTCGTGTATACTTGGATAACAACATTTAAGGGGTACTTTAGTACTTACAGACTTACAGTTGTTAAAAGTTTTGAAAATAATAGGGTTTCTATTCTATGATGAGTTTCAACTTTCAAGAATTACTATATTTCACAAAATGGTCCCTATGTTTCACACAATTGCAGAAATGGTCCTTGAGTTTCACAAAAATACAGAAATGGTCTTTGCATTCCACAAAATTTCAGAAGTGGTCCCTTCCTAATAGCAGAATTGCAGAAATGGTGATGTGTTTCACAAAATTACATAAATAGTCCCCGCCTATGGCCTAATAGGAAAATAACAGAAATGGTCCCTGTGTTTCACAGAGCTTATAGAAATGGTCCCCGTGCAAAAATTTGGACAGATTGGATATAAGTGATAAAGTTGAATGGGTATTTTCTTTTGAAACTTAATTAACTTATAATTTTGAATTTTCTTTTTATCTTTCTACTTTGACGGATTCTATATAAGTGGCATCAATTGAAAATTGAACTGGTCTTGTTTGATTTTATATTATTATAAGGTCTCCTATTTAGAAAATTTTGAGAACTTTTTAATTTTTATGACCTTTGAGTATAGTATCCTTGTTTTTATTTATGTTTTGGTTACAAAGGTCTCTCAGTTACATTTCAAAAGATGAGATTTTATTTTGTTGGATTGGATATTTTAGTGTCGATTTAAAAAAGTATATTTTAGGCTTCTTTAATTAAAAATCCATTCAAATGATATTATAAAACATGTAATGGAGGCATTTGTCAACATGAGTATTGAATGCTCGGAGCCAAACATGGACGTGAACCTATAAATCGGTCTAAAACACGAAAATCAACCGACATGCATTTTGGTTGGTAAGAGTTTCAAGAAATTGGAAGTTCTATTATACATAAAGATATTTGGTTTGAGATATTAGATTAGAATCATTAGATATTTTATTAGTTGTGGTTGCCTTTTTTTATATAGACACAAAGCTTGAGTATGTATGGGCCATGTATCACATTCACATCTCAACTTCTGAAGCCAACGCTCATGATTTGGCTTGTCTTGTAGAACAAAAATTAACGATTGACAAAAGAGCACAAAAAATGTAAATTTCATTTTGGAGAAAAATATAAGGGATAAAATATGATATTTAACAAAATTACCATGTTTTTTTTGCTAATCACAAAAAGACAATCAATTTCATATTAAAAAAAAAAAACAAATTGATTCCCATCACAAAAAAAACCTAAAAAAAATTAAAGAAATAAGTTATTTCGAAATAAGTTTTTTCTTTAGATTTTCTTATTATGATAGGAAGCAATTTCGATTTTTCTTTTGAAATTTCACAAATAACCAGTTGCAAACCGGTGTTCAATAAAAAAATGGTTAGTTCTTTAAATGTCACACTATAAATATTAAATATTAAAATGGGCATTCTTGTAATTATCCCGACATATATTATTCTATATATTTTTTAACACTATAAAATAGTGTTGGTCGATTGGGTCTGAAAAGATGTTTGAAGAGATGTTTGTGGTCATGGAGGCACGTATGGACTTGGATCGTTTGAAACTTCATGTAGGTGGTATGAGTTCCTTCCAATTAAAATTAATATTTTTATTTGGAGATTGATGTTGGATAGACTTCCTACGATGAGTAATTTGGATAAAAGAGACATATAGCTTGATTCTCTTCTGTGTCCGTCGTGTCAGCAGGAGACAGAGGATGTGAATCGTTTGTTCCTTAATTATATGTTAGTTCGACAACTTTGGCTAAAATTGGCGCCTTGGGTGAACATGTGAATTTCTCCTCTATTTCCGATTTGATGCAGTGGATTGATGGCATGTCAACTGCGAGGTTGCATAGGGTCACTATGGACTCGGTTTGCTTTACTTTGATATGGGTGTTATGGATGTATAGAAATACACTTCTTTTCGAAACCAATAAGTATAAGAAAGAGTTTTTATTTGATTCAATTATTTAGTTTTTGTTCAATTGGATAAAAATCACAAATCTAGAAGGAATGGGAATAAGTGGATCTCATAAACTAATTGTTTTTGCTTTGCTAGCTTTTTGCTAATTTGTTTTTTATTGCATTCAGCCGTTAAAAAATGCTATAAAATAGTAGAGATTTAGGTACATGTGATGGTATATTTCGATTGACAAAAACTTATTGATTTTACTTGATTTACAGTAAATCCAAAGTAAAATAAAATCTGAAATAACTTGAAATTTTGAGGGAATTTTAATTATGTTGGCTATACCTTTTCGTGGGGTAGCTGCAAACTTCATAACTTGTCTTAAATCCCTTAGGATTTTATATGAGTTTTCATCCATTTATTTCATTTATAATCTCGTGAATTGTCGCTGTAAACATAAAATCCGGTTATTCATTCTTTTCCCATTGCTTCTTTGACCTTTTTATAACTTAGGATTAAAAAGTTGTTCCTTTTGAAAGGTAAAAGCGCTTTTTTTTTTTGAAGAATTGCATATGTATTAATGTATAGAATATAGATGGATGGCCACCAACCGAGAATTGATTTCTGAAATTAATTCAAAAAGGTTATGCGGGACAGGGCGGTGTGGTTGATGACTTCCCTTTGAAAATTTTGATAATTGATAAATACTTAGAGGGTGACCCGGCCCAATATTTATATGCCATAATGGCTTTTGTTGTACCATATTTATTTACTTAAAATAGGGTGATTTTGTTGTCTTAACTATTAAAACAGACTAGTTTATATATATATATATATATATATATATATATATATATATATATATATATATATATATATATATATATATATATATATATATACTAGGCGAATGTCCGCGCGTTGTGCAGAAACCTATATAGTTGAAATCTTTATAAATATATGTTTTTTTTAAATATAACAATAACGTTGTTGTTAAATTTGATATAATAATTCGTATACTAAATTGATATAATATATTGATTATCTTGAATTATATGATAATATATATATATATATATATATATATATATATATATATATATATATATATATATATATATATATATATATATATCTATTATAACTACATAATCTCAATAGTTTGAATGACTTCTACCCGCGAGTTACTCATGAAAAAAATTAAATATAATATATGGTTTAATGTTATTTATAGTTGTTGTTATTGTTACTTAATTTTTTAAAATTTATTTGTTTAACGTTTTAATTTCTATCATTATAATTATTTAAAACATCAAACATTGTTTTTTGATTTTAAAGGTAACAATATAATCATTTATATAAAGTTATTTTTAACTATTTTTATTGTAAGTTATTTTAAACTATTTATTTGAAAACTTTTAACGATTATACAAATATCTTTAGGAAATATTTTAGTTAAATTGAGATTATAATTTAGTTTTTGTATTTATCACTACAATTTATCTCTTTTAACTATTCACAAAATATTCATTGGGTTTTTTAAGTGGAACTGAAATTTATTTTTAAGTTGACATTGTAATTTTATATTTAAATTAACAATTTAAGTATTTTTCCAAACTGTTCAAAAGTTGTAGCTTTAAATTGATAATGGTTTACATACAACAACATATTAAATCTAATAAATTAAGTATTATATGTTAAAAGTTAAAGACATAACTTTATAAGTAGAAGTAAAAATATTATTTTAAAATTGAAATTTCGTTTATTTATAATTACACTTTAGGTTTGTTATTTATTTAACCTTATTAACCAACTTATAATCATTATTAGAAAGACACTACAGTTTATCATTTTTAACTATTTACAAAATATTTTTTGCGATGTTTAAGTTAAACCAAAATTTATATTTAAGTTGACTTTGTAATGTTATATTTAAATTAATAATTGAAGTATTTTATACAAATTATTCAAAAGTTGTAGCTTTAAAATGATAATGGTTTACATCCAACAATATATTAAAACTAATAAACTAAGTATAATATGTTAAATGTTAAAAAACATAACTTTATATGTAGAAGTAAATATATTCTTTTAATATTGAAATTTAGTTTATATATGATTACACTTTAGGTTTGATATTTATTTAATCTTATTAACCAACTTATAATCATTATTAGAAAGAAATTGAAAAGTCATGGGAGTTTCAAATGAATGTGGTGAAAAGAAAAATGAATGTGGTGAAAGGAAAAATGCTTCATTTATAAGTATACTAGGCGAATAGCCGCGCGTTGCGTAACGTAAAATTATGTACTTAAAATTTTGACAAATAAATATTAAAATTAATATATATTATTGATATTTATATCATAACACCTTTCATATTTTACCCTAATATTACATGTTATTCAAAATACAACGTTTTCATTTTTAGAAATATATTAATGTTTTTTTTCTTTTGTATTTGATGGGTTCTTTTCTACCAAAGCCAAAACATCCAATAAATACTACGAAACCTATGTTTGTTTATCACCACACACCTCTATTGCTATGCTTTAATCCAGATTACGCAACTACAAATGCACAAATTGACATTTATATCCATTAATATCAACTAAGTAAATAAAGCGATCTACTTATTATTTGTCAAATGCATATCGATGCATCATATTAATTTTCATATTCCAACATCGACAAACTAAAACCACATAGGCATAGTTTGGATACCAACATCTAATTTCTATTAGAGACTAATACAAACACACCCTTGCCACAAAAATGCTTGGTTGAGACTAAATGTATATATAAAAAAAAATTAAAGCTAAAAGGATTACCTTCTCATGACTTGAAAATGAGCATGGCAACTCATTGGTATCGGTTGTACCAGTACAACATTAAAATATGCATGACATGCCTTTAGTTCACATGCGATATTTTATAGGATCAAATAGGAAATCATGACTTTAATGAAAACTAAGACCAATTGACATGTAAAACAATTTATATGTAGCAATACATTTGCTAATATGACTTCAAATTTTCCAATATCTTCTTGGGTTCAATAAATCCACCTTATGATGCCAATGATGAATATTTCATTGTTTTCCATCTTTTTTTATATTCTTAAATATTAAAATGGTTTTAACAAAAAATCTTAAGAAAAATAAAAATTCTTACACGCATGGATACATATGGAAGAGTCAAATAGTGAAGTTAGAAATAATTTCCATTGTTGAAGGAATGATGATGAAAACCGAATCTATTCAAAGAATTTAAAATGATCAACAAGATTTGTTTGTGTTTGCATGAGTCAAATATTAATTTAGTACCTGTAGTGAATGGAATTAGGTGCATCTTTATGCAAAAGTTTCTACCCCGAATATAACATGTGACATACCGGAAGCAACCATCAGTTGGTAAAAACAAAAAAAAAATTATTGAAATTTATATGAAAAGTAATATACATATAAAAGTCTTTTTTCCTTCTTTAAAGGTCTTTAATCCTTGCAAAATATGACAAAAATGTTCCTATTATTCACCGTATTTATACTTGGTCTTGTGAAGTTTGATGTTGTTCATGTTATTTTTACATTAAAAAACCAATTAATAATCATTATTAAAAAGTCTTTTGAGTGGTATTAATTAAATTAGGGGGTTTCAAATGCATAAGAATCAAGGAAATTAAATTAGGGGGTTTCAAATGCATAAGAATCAAGGAAAAATGCTTCATTTTATAAGATATATTAGGCGAATCCCCGCGCGTTGCGCGAGAATAGAATCAAATAGTTAAAATAATAAATTTTACAAAATTATTATTTAATATTGTTACTTTGAAACAAAATCTTAGTAGTAAAGCAAACATATAGTTAACATATTGGTTTTATTAAACATTATAGTTTAATTTTTAAGTCATTGTGATATATACAATTATTTAAAACATTATAGTTTAATTTTTAAGTCATTGTGATATATACAATTATTTAATAATTTTATAAACCGTTTAAAATTATATAAATTATATATCAAATGAATGATAATATAACGGGTAACAAAACGTATGAACAAAAATATGAACTGCAACTTTTAGTAACATAAAAATAGAAAAACATCTATTATAACATTTGTATTACAAAAGATATATATACAACGAATAATAAAAAATATGAAAAATAAACACTAAAACTTTTAATAACATAAAAACACTAAAACATCTATTATAACATTTATATTAACTCTTCATATTTAAATCACAAATCTTTTCAAATACATTAATGTTTTTAATGAGCAAAACTTTACAACCTTATAAAAAAAAGGAAAATAAAAGGTTATTAGTGATTACTAATTAATAATCATAAGTTAAAAACTCTTGAGTTGTAACTAATTAATATACATAAATTAGAAAACTCTTTGAGTTGTAGTGTTGGTTTCAAATGTATGCGGTACTTGGAAATATATATTTATTATTATTATTATTATTATTATTATTATTATTATTATTATATTATATTCGTCTAAATAATTGGTTTTGATGCATCATTTTAACCCCTTCAATTATTAAACATAAAGATATTTAATTATAAATTTATAACATACATAGGTGCATATACATGTTAAACAAATCACATATAATATATATATTTTCGTATATGTCATATGTAATTCTTGTCGTAGTAATATGGATAAATTACTTTCATATGAAGAACATATCATGATAAGTCTATCATAATTACATATCAAATGTTCAAAATTATGTTATCTTTTAAATATGTTGTGTAGGATAACCCAACAAAAAAAATAATAGAAAATAAACATAATCAAAATAGAAAAACTACAATCAAATAAATAAGAGCATTGGGTGGTTGAATATATAAATAAAAATATTACATAACATACATTTAAATCAAAAGAAAAAACTAACATTCGTCAACTTTGCTCAAACAAAAAAAACCTATATCCATTTTATGAATCTTTTTTCTTCATTTAACACCATTCAACCATAGAAACTTGATGACAATTCTTCACTAACCTGCAATCAAAATATTTTTCTTGAAAAAGAAGAATCAGAAAGATATTCCAAGCAAAACATTGATGTTTGGAGAGTCACATTCAAGATTGAGTAATACACACAAATCACATATAAAGACTAAATGAGAAACTGAATATAAAGAAAGAATAGAAAAACTTCATTTGTTTTGGTTAAAAGAAAAAGTCATATTACAATTACCATCGATGCGACATAACCCATTTCTTCAAATCATCATATTTGGATCGTAAATGCTTCACCTATATGAAAATATTTGAATCACAATATCTTCAAATCCTTCTTACATGTAAGATTTTATGTAACACAAAAGACACAAAAGATTGGCCTTTTTATAGTAAACTTTTCACTAAATGCTAATTAAACATAATATAAGTTATAAAACTTTTGAGTGTTAAATCACAATTAAGAAAACTTTTGAGTTGCATTAGTTAAAAAAGGGGGTTTCAAATGAATGTGGTTTGAGGAAGTTAAAAAATGGGGTTTCAAATGTATGAGATTCAAGAAAAAATGCTAGCTTTATAAATATGTATGATAGATAGATATAGATAATGATATATATTAATTTTAGGTTCCCTTAGGAACAGTAAAGTTCCTAAGGCTTTGACATATCTGTTCCTTTTATTTTGCCTATTAACCATTTTGGATTTTTTTTAACTAAAGGGTTTGACATAATCGTTCCTTCTATTTTGCCTATTAACCATTTTGGAATTTTTTTTAACTAAATAAAGTTCAATACATATCAATGGAATTGCCCGATTTTTTCTTGAAGTTGAAATTTCGTCCCTTTTTATGTTATATGTATTGGTTCGGTCATTTCTTCTCGATCCTTCTGCACCACCATTCTTTTCTGATCCATTTACTCATTCCACCGCTTTGAACCTACTCCACGTCCGTTCAGGTCCAGAGCTACCATCTACATGGTGTTTTTTCCTCTGAGCTTCTATTGCCCACGCAGGAGATAACACCGACAATATGTTAGCGATTAAATCGTCTCTTTGCTGCCACCATCAGCATTTGCCGCCGCCTCCATCTATCTATCAACATCACCTAATTATATTGGTTACGAATCAGATCCTAAGAACTTGAAGGGGGCGGTGTTCACTACGGTTTCACATGCCACGTAGGCTTAAACCGCACTCCACTCCCTCTGGTCTCAACCCTTTTGACTACTACGTAAGTTCGTTTGCAGTTACTTTAAGGCATAGAAAATAACCTTATTTTCGTAATATTTGAATATTGGATTAGTCGGTATGCGAAAGTTGGTTTGGAAATCCACGTTAGGGAAGTTCACTTTACAAAAATAAAAATTAAAAAATAATCAATTTAGAGTATTATTTTGTGTGTTATTTTGTCGTTATTTTGGTCCATTTTCTAAAAACTTGCTAATTCCAACCCCTTTAATTCTTTAGCCATTTTGACACTTTTAGTCCTTACAGTGAAAATTTTTACATTTTTTCATAAAAAACACAAAAAACGGTCCGGGGCGAAGCCCAGGTTTTTCCCCTAGTTTAGATAAAAATCGATTCGAACGAATTAAACAGATCATAAAAGTATATTGGAAAATTTAAATACTTTTTAAGTTGTTTTATTTAAAATAATTAGTTTAATAGTAATTATCGGATAACACAAGTTTGTCGAGATCTTTAAAAAAACAAAAAAACACATTCAATTCAAGCCTATCATTATTATGTATCAATTAGTCCACCAGTTATTCAAAGCATGAAAGCATACATATACCCTATGAAGTTTTCCGTTTAGGTTAAAAGTTACATCCACTTCCACAATGCTACTCGAGGTAGATCTATGTATTTCTATAACATAATATCATATTTTAGCATAATGGGCAACCATCCCTTTAATCATAACCATTGACCTCTTTCTTTATCATATGACATTTTCCCATAGAAACGCTACACTTCAATTTTCCTAGTTAATTCTTTCATTTCCCTAAGTGTACAGATGGCTTCAAAATATTTCTTAAGTTGATAAGTAATCGACTTATGGGAACTAGGTGTCTGAAGGTGGTGAAGGTTCTTGAACACTGATACACAATTTATATACTAGTTTTTAATTTATAAACCTGATAAATCTTAACTAGCTAAAACGCAATACGCAGTGTACCTAATCGAGCAATAGAATAATTCAGGTAAGTCGAGTGTCGAACACATGATACGGGTATAAGTAAAAGCTAAAATATCTACTAAAGTTAACTAATCTAAACAGAACAAATAAGGGGTTGTTCTGATTTTGCAAGACAGAAAACTTAAAAACAATTATCAAAAACAATTTAAACTAAAGAAAAGCAGAAAACGGATTCTAAGGCAAGATTTAAAGAAGATTTTCGTTTTGATACGATTCACCTATTCTCTATGGTTGATTTTATGGATAATGTAATGGATTTATGTTTCGTTACTTACCGATTCCTATAATGATTAGAATTATGCTCAAAAGACCAATCCTTTGATTCAATAAGATTATCTATTTAGCGATCAAGTGGACAAACAACCAAACAAACCAGTATCAAGTTTGAATTATGCAAAACTTGAAACAATGATTGACATTTAGTTATAATAAACACCAAATCTACATATGAATGTTCATCACATATTAGCTACCACATTAATTTACCAACTTGTCTATTTAACCATAGATTTTTGATCAAAACACTAGCCTTATAATTTCATAAATCACAAAATCATAAGATTCATGTATACTAAGATAGATAGTTCATCTAATCCTAACAAAACTCAATCATAAACAGAAAAGATGGTTGTATTAACATAATAGGTTTTTTTTATCAAACATGCATAATGAATAAGCAACTAATATAAATCCATAATCCTTTAAATCAACACATAGAAGCAAGGATCATCTACTCTAAACGAAAGTTAGGGTTTTTAGCCATAACTACTGCAAACAAACAGGTAAAAACGAAATCTACTTTGCAAGTCATAATGAAAACAAAGCAAACCAAGTGTTTAGAAGTAATGTTGCCTTAGATCTCTTCAAAACCAAGCTCTAAGTCGAATTCTGGTCTCCAAAGCCTCCAAGAGATGTCTTTGGTCCTCAAAAGTCGACAATAGCTTCATGCATAAGTTAGGGCAACAAGCAAATACGATATATTTATAGTTTCCAAAAATTGTCTCCCACATCGTGGAGAATAGAGCTCCACGTCGTGGCTTCCACTTTCTTTGCGTAGACTCCAAGCCTGCTTTCTGGATCGCGTAAAAAGACCTCGCCACAACGTGGTAGGCAAATGTCCACGCCGTGGGAACTTCAGAATCCATAGTTTTTTACTTTGTTGACTCGATCCAATTCTTCATGCTTCCACCTCCGTATTTTGCTTCCTTTTAATATTGAGTATGTCTTTGTTGCTACAAAATAGAATTTAAACATATTATGTACATTTTGTCCTAAAATAAACACAAATGTAGCTAGAAATACTAAGATAATGCTAAAATAAATATTGCAATATCAAAATACCCCACCCTTGACTTTTGCTTGCCCCCGAGCAAAATTGATTTTATTATTATACCATCACATCAAAACCTTAGTGTAGCACCCGATTCCTGGTACGTATTTAAATTAAAGAAATGTTGCAATTTACTCTGGGACTCGGCGAGTTGGAGGCCCAACTCGTCGAGTAGACTCGAATTTTGATCGGGGGTTTAAGCGACCTACTCGACGAGTCGGGAGACCGACTCAACGAGTAGGAGCTGTCTGGACAAAACCCTAATATTTAGGGTTTGCACCCTATTTAAACAACTTATCTCCTCCCATATCAGCCTCCATCGTCACTCACACTTCCAGAAGACCTTAAACTGAAACCCTAGCCTTGTTTGAGTGCTCTCAAGCCATTTTTGTGCATTTTTGTGTGTGTTTGAAGTTGGAGAAGAGAAGTAAGCTTGGGAGTTCAAGTAGAAGAAAGGAGATCCAGAAGTTTTTCTTCATTCTCAGCTCATTTAAGGTAAAAAGCTGGAACCTTGACCATTTATCTATTAGATTTTGTTTTGGGGTTATTTCTACCCTTTTAATGAGTATAGAGAAGCAAAAATCGAATTTTGTGGGTGTGCTTAGAGTTGCACTTCGGATCTAGGGCTATTGGGGGTCTTTATGGCATAAAGGTGCCAACTTTGTTGTCATAAACACCCCATGCATCTTGTAGACCTCCTTTTATGGCATTTTGAGCCAAAGGCCCCATGCATGTGCATCAAGTTTGAAGCTTTACGTATAAAATGGACCCTAGGAGGCCAGATCTATGGTTTTGACGCGTTAAGACCCATTATAATCAACTGTATAGTTTTGGACAAAGAGGGACTCGGCGAGTCACTTGGGTGACTCGGCGAGTCGGGGCGTTTTTCCCCCAAAATGACTTCTGGAAATGGTTTTGGTTGAGTGGAAGGAACACTCAGCCTGCTAGGGGTTTGTTTTGGAATTGGAAATCATAGGACTCGGCGAGTGTATGAACAGACTCGGTGAGTCCAAGGCAATCTCCCAACTCATGATGACGGACTCGACGAGTTATTCATAGAACTCGGCGAGTCATAGACTGGACATATTCATAAGACGAAGATGAAATCGATCAGTTCAAGGATGAACTCGACAATTCGGTTGAAGATGGTCCCGATGCTATGGTTGAAGGCGAGCTCGTCGAGTTCTTGCTAGACTCGACGAGTAGAGTCGGGGGTTGTATCACTTTGAAAGGATAGGGACTCGACGAGTTGGTGGACCAACTCGGCGAGTCAATTCAACTGGATGATGACTTTGATCGGGGTTTGATCTTGACTTTGAATTGGATTTGGATTGACCCTTGTAAGGGTTATGAGTATGCAATAGTAATCGGAAAAGGTTGTTGTGTAGGGATTGGGGAGTAGAGATGAGTTGATTCCCGTGCCGAGGACCGTGCGGATACTACACGACATCGAGGTGAGTTACCTTCCAGTAGCGGTGGGTCTACGGCCACAATGCCGGCCCACTAGTAGGAGTTGTGTGTTAGGTGATTGTCTTTGTGATATTCATCTAGGTTTGCTATTACCTGATATGTTTATGTGCTAGCATGATATGCTATATGTGATCGTGGTAGTAGGGAGGGAATAGTCCCCAAGTTCGGTTGTTAGGACCGAAGGGTAGGTCGGGCACCCCAAATATGCCTGTTAGTATGATATGTTATGATATATGTGGTAGTAGTAGCAGGGGGTGAGATAGTCCCCAGGGTTCGGTTGTTAGGGCCGACGGGTAGGTCAGCACCCCAAAATGGCTTGACATGGGTAGGTCAGCACCCCAGAATGGCTTGACATGGGTAGGTCAGCATCCTAGAACTGCTTGACAGGGTAGGTCGGCACCCCAGAATGGCCGAACCGGGTAGGTCGGGCACCCCATAATTGCCTGACAGTATGTTTTGTTATGAGATTGTACGGTATGTGGTATGATGGGGGAACTCACTAAGCTTCGTGCTTATTGTTTTCAGTTTTGTTTCAGGCGCCTCTTCAGCGAAGGGGAAAGAGCCGGCGCGGTAGCGACACATCACAGACGCAAGATTTCCGCACTATGAGATTTCTTGGGATTGTACTCTGACATTGTTACTATTTTTACGATATGATTTTGAGACATGAGATTATGGTTTTATGAAATGATATGACTCAATTATGTTTTCTTATAAACGTTTTCCAAATTGTTATATCAAAAATGAAATTTTTTTGGTCTTGAAATTTGGGATGTTACACTTAGCTACCAACATTGCTCAAGACAATCCAAATTGAACTCATTCATTACATTTCACCTTAATGCATATATTTGTATCTAATGATTCCTAAGTACTTCCCAATCCTAAACACTCACAATCCTTATAAACACTTCCCACTCATTTTGAAAAACCTTCATTTTTGGCAATCCTACCACTTTTACCCTTTGTTTACCCCATTTTGTTTGAAAAATTCCAAGTGACTCAACTTAAAAAGAAAAAAAATACTATATAATATAATTATCCTAAAAATATAACTACACTTTTATTGCAACTTTATATTTTTGTGGAAATTTTCTTTTTTTTTCACTTTTTTTAATTTTTTAATTTTTTTTATCTTTTCTCAATACTTCAACTTTCAACTTTCACATATAAGCAAACAAATAACTTGAAGTTTAGCTTTATTGCTTCTTTACTATAGTGCATAACTTTCTAAGAAATTCATTGGGGTACTCAGAATTCCATAGGCCACTAATGGGACCCATGACTTTTTATGAAACCCATTTTGAACAATATTTATTCCCATCCATCCAAGCTTTTTATAAATAGGTGGATAGATATATAAAATATCCCTGTGGGGAATACTTATCGAGTTTCAAAGATCACAGATTGGTCCCACTCCTACACTGTTACTTATTTTTCATATATAACTAGACTCAGTAATGCGAAAAGTTATAAAGATAAACTTGGAAAATTGACTCGCTTTATTTTAATAGAAAGGACACATGAGATAAATCAGTCACCAGTAGGCTTTTTATTAGGTCTAGGTATTCACAAAGAAAAACTTATTATGTCCCTCAAACTGCATAAGGTTGTGTTTTTGTCTCATGATCTCACTAGGATAAGGACGTCACAAATATACTATAACATTTGAGTTCAATTAAACTTTAGAGCTCGCATCGAATCGTCCCACACAACACTAGCAACTTAAGTCCTAGGACAATAATATAACAACTTCCTAAATTTCACCAGATTTCAAAATTAGACCATTTTTTCAAGTCTATATAAGATTTAAAAAAAATTCAATCTAGCAAATTTTTTAATTTTAAAATCAACATGCTTATATTCCTTATTTGACCCCTGACCTTACACTTAATTCATACAATGTCCCCATTGCATGCTTAGAAAAAATAAAGAACATAAAAGTAAAAGGGAAAAAAAGGAACAGACTCTTCTGGGATAGAAGTGGCGAGGTCGAAATTGAATGTTGTGTGGATGACATCTCGTGTAATGGCTGTAAAACGGGACTTCTGGACTGCTATAGGAATGAACATCTAACGCACCAAGAAAAAAGGAATCCAAATGGTGGTGAAACAAGCAATCTCAAATCGATAATAAGCATATCCACTATGTGGTCTTCATTTTTGCAGAACTGGATCGCGTTTTTTTAACTCCTCCACATCGTGGCATAGTGTTGGTCACACCGTGGTCACTACAATATCAGAAAAATCTGCATTCTGTCCAAACGTGTTTCTGAATAAGAAAATATAATGTCGGGATGACACACTCTTCTATTCTGTTGCTAGACCATATCTTCCGGTTATAAAGGTTATAGAACCTAATATTGTGCTAAAAAACTCTTCTCGAAATACAAATCACACCCCTTACTTAAGCTTTCGTCACGTCTCTTGGGAAATCGTTTCCCGCTCTCTCGTCCTATCCGCTGAACTTAATGCCAACAACTATGCTTTCTGTGAGATAAAAAACAAAAACACGTAATAAAAAGGAAAACATACAACCATAAAATAAAAATTACTAACATCCGACATTACCAAAATCCTAACAAACCAAATTAAAGAACATAGTTTTAAACACACCAAAAACATAAAAACAATAAAAACAATAAAAACGAAGGATTCACTCGTCATCATCTCCCTGAAGAGCTCCACTCAGACCGACTCCATCATCACACTCTGCCCAACGCTCTTCCCAAGATGGAATGCAAGTCAAAGAAGGGCCAAAATCATCTGGGCGTGCAATCGCCATATCTTGCATCATCAACTCCATCGATCACCCCAAGAAATTAATACCCCTAACCACATCATCATTATACTGCTTGGACATCATGTTGTAAGGATCTATTGGTAATCCATCTCCGATCTACATAAGAAGATCGGGCTCGGGAATCGGGTTATCGCCTCTCCTCCTTACAAATTTGTGTTGTTGTGCTCCCGGTGCTTCAACCGCATCATCAAAAGGTACTGAATAGTTGGCATTGCCTAAGTATCTAACAATGTGTGCCACCTTAAAAAAATCATGGGTTCAAAGGACGCCCATCAATCTTAGTAAAAAATGTTGCCTCAGCTTACTCGAATATCTTAAAAGAACGGGCTAACTTTGTAACCAACATCCTCCCATAAATAGGGGATCCCTCTCTACTCTTTGTTTTCCTGTTTGTAAGAAAATATGCCACAAAATATGGGAGGCTGCAGAACACATTTGGTGTAATAATACACCACATAAAGAACAAGTAAAGCTTAGGAACCTGATCTCCCTCCTTATTCTAATTAATGGAGAACATGATGAGTCTATGGGTGAATCAGTGAATAGCCGACCTAATCATGCCATCGGGAGAAGTTCGTGGTACATAGGAACCAATTGATATCGTAGTCCGCCATTCGTAGTCCACGACGTGCCCTGGTAAATGCTTATGACAATGGCTCAGAAAAGTAGCAAAACCATCGGTAAGAGCTTCAGAACGGTTGTAAAGATCCAACCACCATGCCAATTCAACTAAACTACACTATCTCCTTCTCCCATGTAAATAGAAAATGAAGTTGGTGGGATTATGCACATCATCTAGCTTCCCGAAACAATCCATGGAGAAGAAATCCACACACAACTCCTAATAGGCCGGTTCTTGGAGCATAATGAGTCTTCTCCCTCCGATACATGGAACCCATACTCCATCTTCCATAAAAACCTTAGTTAACTAAGGTTCAATCGTATTCCCGAGCCCTGTTTCATTAATCCATTCCCATCTGAGAACCGGTGGCAAAGTAGTTTCCTTGGTTCTCAACCATCCATCTTTGTGTTTCCACTCCAAAAGTATTGCGGGTCCATTGATCCAATAACCTCGGGAAATTCATACCAAACAAATTCTGGTTGTACCTGTTGGTTCCTTTGTTGGTCATGTAGTCTTCTTGTCCCCATGTACTGTAAAAACAAATAAAAAAGCATCCAAAACATGCCACTGGTTAGAAAAAAATAAAATTTTTTGGTCCTGCCCAGAGCCCACATCGTGACCTTGTGAAGTTATGCCGTGGCTGAAGAACACCACGAAAAATCAGGCCTGATTTCTGCAGAGGATATCCATTCCAATCACATGGGTTTTCTCTAGGCTATTGTCTAACACTATTAGGCACGAGATTCAGAAAAAAAATCAATTCAAATAGCCCTAATCAACCGACTCAAAAACCTAATTTTCGACAACTCCTAAAATCAAAGAAATTTGCCAAATTACGGCTTCAATAACAGGAATTAGGCATAATAAAGTACTTAATAATTGAAAATTGAAAATTACATACCTTGATGATGAATTAGCAAGAAAAATCACAATAAATGGAGGAGAATCGGGAGAATCGTCGTGATAATTACACTACAACTGAGAAAGAATTATTGGTCATGGTTTATGCTGTTGGAAGAGTGTCCAAGGTCATTAACTATTGGTAATATTTTTAACCATAACAGGGTCCTTTTGGGTTGTCCTCAAGACCCAAATTGAGTAGAGTAAATAAATGATAAATTAGTTATTAATTATTCTGGTTAATAATTAATTAGAAACTAATCGGAAAACTTTTTGGGAACAAAGTAATAGTTTAACTAACTCAAGGGTTGAATATTCATTAATCGACAGTTGGTTAATCAGGAACGTTCCAAAACCCTTATGGAATTAGGGTTGGACAAAAATCACTCCATCTCACACGGGAAATGGAGTGAATTTCGTGGTTGCCTCCTTGTCCCACATGGGAATGAGTACAAAACCTAGGAAGGCATCAAAGGCTATAAATAGGGCCTTAGGGTTTCCATTCTTCCATGCACCTTGGCTTGAAGTTTCACCCTCTCTTCTTCCTCTTCCCATAGGGACATTTCTAACCCTCTTAGGGTTTGTGAAATTGACCCTTCTTCTAGTTATTTTTATTCCACTCTATGATGTCATTGGGTGTGATACCATTAGAGGAATTCTGGTTTGGGTCCTCTCATCCAAGCAACTTCATGGAGGACAAGATCAAGATCTTAAGCATGGAGATCAAGCGCTACATAAGAGGTATGTTTGAAGAGTGTCCAATATGATTAACTATTGGTAATATTTCTAATAATAACATGGTCCTTTTGGACAAGTCATTAACTATAAGAGGACCAATACTTCTCCAATAATCAACAGAGAGTTAGCCATCCAATGCAACTACCAAACTTTTGATCTAATCAAGATTTAACTCAACTATTCCTTCATTCTAGATATCTGTATGAATTTGGGACATAGATAATGGTCGATCTCAGAATTCAAGATTATGTTTCTCGACATAGATTTGTGATGACTACATCTGACTATTAAATTGAACACATCAATTTCAGTCAGGGATCGGCCAAACAATTTAGATGTCAGCACCAAATCATCGAGGGGCACATAGATATCGCTTCTCATGTAAAGGCAGAAGGAACACATAAAATTCTACTATATAGTTTTTGTCTACTTCATCATGTCACACATGGACACACCTTTTATTACTACCTGTCACGGATAGCGTTGGAGTAGACTAATGCATAACATAATCATAAAGCAAAACTCCACATGTATCTAGGTTTGAAGAATAGAAGATATTATCATCTTAGAAATACTCATGACTGAATCCATGAAGTAATTTCTAAGCGCGAGTTGGTCCAATACTTAAATCTCTATTAAGTACTCATGAGTGTTAATGCAATGTCTATGTTATACCCAATTATTATGGACAATCCACTAATACTCATGACAGTCTTGAATCACTACTTACCTCCAAGAGTATGACCGATTGTTGACATTTGAGTAAATTAATACTTGGGAAGTGGGTTCCAAACATGCAAAAGGAGAACATAGTAATAAGTTAATTGAATTGTTGATCTCCATCATATATTAAGATGTCTACTTAATAATCGCTAAATCGAATTAAAACTTATACTGCTTAAGTTCTCAAGTTTAAAACAAACAAAACTAAAAAAGTGTTTAAGCCAATTCATTTTGCAAATCTAATTCCTCTCAACTTTGTCTGACTATCAGACTTGGTCAGTGACATTGGCTTATGGAATGGATCGATAAGATTATCTTTCGATATGACTCATTGACTATGATGTCTTTACATTTGACTCACTATCAAATGTGATGGTACTTACTGAGTTAGTATCTTGTGTGACTTGGGATCCATACTCGAGGTAAGTTAATCCTTATAGTCACAAGAGCCTCCAAAAGGACCATCAATGATTGAATTTCAACAAAGATGTCACTAATGAATCTCATTTAGTCACATTGTATTCTTTGAAATTTAACCAACTGCAACGTACTCTAAGTTTGTTGTTAAATCCACTATGTTGTATTACCTGGTACTCTTCCAAGCTAATACACTACCATTCAGTAAAAGCATGAATTTCGACTGTGAACAGAATCGTCTTTATCAATATGGAACTTAACAACAATATAACTTTTACAATGATGTAACACCCCATTTTCACCATAGCCATAGATTGTAAATATTATAAAATACGAAATAAAAATATATTAATATTAAGCCAAAATAATCATCATAGACATGTAGGAAATGTCAATACGATTTCCATAGATATATAGAATGCCTAAATTCGACTTCATGTGAAGAAGTTATGCTTCTTCGAAGTTTTTCAATTAAACCGACGTGACCCAACGTATCGTAGAAATTGAGTTTTAGATAGGTGGCTTATTAGCTTAAGCAACCTAAACGAAAGTCATAGTAGCCGTTAAACCGAGAGCATGCATATAGACAACGTCTAAATCTTACTTCATTAGAGGAAGTTATGATTTTTCTAAGATTCTCCATAGGAGTGTATAGCTCAAAAATTGAATTTTAGATCGGTCGATTTTTAGCTGACACAATGTAAAAAAGAATTGAATATCTCGTTAATAAGAGTTCAACGATATAAAAACAGTCGAAAACGAACTCCGGATGAGAAAGTCATGCATTTTATACGAGCTTTATCAGTCTCAGCCTATGTGAAAAAGATGAAGTCAAAATTAGCAACATAGTCTAAACGAAATTTGTAGATCACATCAAGGGATTTTCGTGGATATAAAGAACGTCAAAAACGAAGCTCATATGAAGAAGTTATGCAATTTTGAAAATATGAAAAACGTCACGCGCGCGTCGCGCGTAGCTTGCACCCGAAGCTAGCCACGGTGCCCCACCCGTTTGCGGACACGTGTCATCCATCTAGAGGAGCCACCTCACCCATGTGCGCGGTGTGCACATGGCCTTGCACGACGTGTATATGGTTTTATCCCTTATAAATAGAGTGCTCCATCCCCCGCACCCCTACAACTGACCCTCTTGAGCTCTACCCTGTTCTAGCCTATTTTTCCTTGGTTTCTGGACTACGACGTAGTCCTGTGACACCCTGTGAGTAGTAACCTTCGAGTAGGAGATCATGATTTAGTATTCTGTTCGCTTAGTTCCCGTTTCAAATCAATAGTACTCTGTAAGTGAGCTACACTTACTCAGCCTCCGTGTAATTTTTAATTGTTGTTATAGTTCGTTACTAGGTACCTATAATTGAAATTTATTAGTAATCCCAAGTTGTTATACTGATTTATCTACTTATGGGAAAGGTTCTTAGAATGGCCATGTTTGCTTAGTTGTTGGATTTTAGACAATCTATACGCCGAAATGATCATGCCTCCCAACAGTCCGACCTGGCCGATCCTTATTTGATAGAACTATCGGTATTCATTGGGATCAGTGTTAGGTCTAACCTACATTACATATTCCCATTAAACTAATAAACTATAGTAATATAGGTTAATCCTCGTTAAAGTGTTGGTCGTCAGCTAAACTGTCTGATTAACTGTTAATCCTCTGAGAATCTGTCAAGGTGAGTTCTTCTCACTATATTGTATACTCCAGTATGTATCCTCTGTATGTTAGGATATAGCTACCCTACAGTATGCACTTAGGCAATTAGGCTAGGATAGTTAGTTGCCTGTTATGTGGACTGTTTTCATATGTGAATGTTATACATGAAGTTGAGGGCAGACCAACCTTAAGCATAGTGCGACTCATATAGTATAGTTAGTTGCCTGCTATGTGGACTGTTGTCATATCTGCGACTCATAGAGTGTTTCATGAACCTTCATTAGTAAGACCAAAGGACTTCTCGTAACACTATTCGTGGTACAATCCATGAATTGTTAGTAAGCATAATACGACTCATCTAGTACAAAATCAAATAATGAATTGTTAGTAAGCCCAAGACTCGCCCACGGGTCTCATCCAGTCTGCACAATCGAACGAGCTTCACCCACGAGTCTCACCCAAACGAGCTCTGTGTAGGCCTAGCTTCTCCTCGGATCCAACAATCCGCATCTAAAACAAAGAGGAATCCTCCAATAATACTGTCCGCCTCGACCCATGCATACACTGATCCCCTTTCAGCCCGAGGACCACTCCTACCATGGCTTACCTCAATCTGGTGAATGCTACGACTACATCGCAGACTTACATCACTTCCATGATAGCCTATCATCCTTGTGTATGCTATGGATACCACATAGTCTTACAATCCTCCCACAACTTCCTGTCAACCTCGTGAATGCTACGGCTCCCCCGTAGTCTTACGACACTTCCATACTGCCATGGGCCTGACTTATGGTCTTATACTTCGTCTACCAAACCAACCCACGATCAATCAAGTGTCGAACCACATTGTCTATATCCCAATCAGGTGTTCGGGTTATGCCTTGAACCCCAAAGCCTTCATCAGGAAAGAACATGCAGAGAGGCTCTAACACAACCCTCAACCTGGATCCATCCACATGTCTGCTATGCATTACTACACATGCGCGAACCTGATGTTGAAAGTATCTAAACCTTCAATCCTTGCGCAAACTTAATCCAGACTGCCACTTGAACTGGCTCCCCTCTTGACTAGGATGTGGAACCCTCCTTGGTTCCACACCTAATTTTATTCCTGAAAATCCAAATGGTTCTCCCCTACATGGATTTAGCTAGACACTGCCAAATTCATTGGAAGCAACGAATAATGAATCCCCTTACCGGAACTGATGGATCACCTACCCAACATCCCACTTATCGAAGGATCTTTGCATTCTAAATACGATTTCAAAATTTCATTGACACTTCCAATGTCTAAACAAGCTCACACGACCTCCATCATCATCCTCTTGCTACCACCCCTTCCCTTACAACGATAGGGATCAGACACAAAATTCCTTCCATAAACGATCACCATCCTCACTGAGAGATGTACACTTCTGAACTCTGAATTCATTTTTGACTAATCATGCTAATATGTCAACTGATCTTCCAAGCGACACCCCTGAATTGTTTCCACCAGTGGCTCACAACAAACTTCCTGACCATCTAAATCCAGCTCAACAAGACGTATCCCACTCATAACTCTCGGCATGCAAAAATGGCATATAACAATCCTTGATAATATAAACTAGGAAATAGCAGAGAACTAAACCAAGGATAATGACTTACACATACAAGCACATGATTCACAAGCACATTTATACGGATAATAAGGCATGAAGAAAACAAAAGATAACATACTTGCGATAGCATATGATGAAACTCTGGCCTCCTGTTTTGGTCAAAAATTACACGAGTACTAATCAACCAAATTGAATGAGAGGCTGTGATGTTCAGATTGTGTAAAAGCAAGTGATAAAAGAAAATGACACAATGGTTTACAAGGAAAGCCCTTGATCCTTACTAGGATCTCCGACATGAAACCTTGGGAGATGATAATGATCACATGCCTTGATGATTTTATTGATATAAAAATGAAGATTACAATAAGTTCTTAGTAATAATAAGTAGAGAATTTCGTAGAGTAAGATTAAGCTAAAGAACAGTGTCATGTGTGCAGATTACAAGTGTCAATTTATAGTCTAATTTACCTAACAAGATGTCCGATATTTACAGGATCCTCTATGACCAGCTTCACGAACATTATTTGACCAAGTATTCCGAGTCTTTAGCATAGTTGAGATGATTCTTCGTTGAGAATTGGTCTTCCCTTGACTACTTCTACACACGTGTTAGTTACAGACAAAATATGACCGTTATAAATATTGATAAAAATAATAACGGTAATTAGCCGGGATCTTGATGTTGCTGAGGATCTTGGATATTTGAGGATCCTGGATATAGCAAGGATCCTGGTCCCAACAATTGCCCCCAAGTTATTCCTGAAAATATAGGGCTTAGTTCTGTAAATATTGAAGGAATAATTTAAAGTAAATAGGTAAAAAGAATTTGAATTTAATCTTTAAGGGATAAGTCTTATCTTAATTGAGATAATCGAGAAATGGTCAAATCATCTCAATCATCTTTTCCTAGCTATAAATGAAGGCTTTAGGTAACTCCTCTGTATACTTTTCCAAGTCGCCATCATCTCGTTGTGAAGGTAATCCTTTTTTTCCTTTCATTCGTTCTTCCGTTGTTTTGATTTTCCTTGTCATGGCTAAGAAGATTAGTCGTTCTCGAGCTGGCATTGTTATTCCTTCCGAGAACGATTTTAACGATCAAGGAATCTTAACCTATGACGAGGTTTGTTCTTTTGACAATGAAGACACGGAATCGTTGAAAGCCATCGGGGCTTTCCCTTATGACATGGTTTTTCGTCCTTTCGAGGCTACCGTCCAACCTGATTTTGTGTCTCCAATGTGGGTTTTTTTCCTAAATATCCATTCACTCTAGGTCTGACTTATCCTTTTAGTGGTATTGTTCGTGATTTCTTTTTGTGTACCCAAATCTCCTATATTCAAACTATGCATGTGGTTTGGAGGATCATCTTTTGGATTGATCGCCTGAATCAGTCCAAAAATATGGACATTGGATTACCTGAGTTGGCTTGTATCTACGATCGTTCTACTTTTGGTTCTTCTCGTTTCATGTTAAGAGTTAAGACAAATAAACCCCACCTCATTCTGAAATCTAAACAAAATGATGAAAAATATTTCTTCGTGAGGCGCGATTCGATTCCTGAAGGGGATTCCCTGACAAGATCATGGGTTAAAAAGGGTAGGAAACAAATTTTGATATCAAGGATCCTGAAATTTACTTCCCTTATTTTGTTTGTTTTGATGTAGCGTTTAGGTTTGAGGAGCTAATTCCTGCCGCTGGCGATTCTGAGGACAAGATATCCAAATTCCTCACACTTCCTGCAGTGGAGAGGTCGTTTAGGCTTGAATATTCCAGTCTTCAAGAGGGTTCCTCCACTACTGCTTCTATGGCCACTGGTAACATTATTTTTCTTGGATATATCTTTTCATAGGATCCTGACTTGATAGGGATCTCTGGCAGGTTCTAAGACTACCCGGTCCAAGGCCCGCTTTGGTTTGGCAGATCTTAAATATGATATGACCAGTGGTTCAATCAAAGCTAAACAGGAAAAATGTGCCATTCTCCCTCCTCCCAAGAGATCTCATATAGATCTTACGGTTAAGGCTTCAGGATCCTGAAAACGAAAGACTTCTGAGGCTGTAGATTTCAGCTTAGAGAACCTCAACATCGAGGATGCTCTCGGGAAGCTATCTTCATTTTCTCAAGCTGTAAGAATAAGAACTATTCATATTAATTTATCATACCTGTTATTTTTCACGCTGATGTTTATGTTTCTGCCAGGTCTTCGCTCATGTTTCCCATGTTACCAACGACCTCAGGGTCCGTGTTGATAAAGCCGAGATTGTTCCAAAAGAGTAGGAGAAGACATGGAGGGTCACCAACGAGGATCTTCTCCAAAGGGTGGAGTTGTTGAGCAAGCAGAAAGTCGAAAAGGAAGAAGAGCATCTGGCGGATCTCGAGGAGGTGAATGCTGATGCCAATACGAGCGCGACAATAGCTATTCTGCAGGCCAAGATCAAGCTGGCTGAGGATCTAGAAAATGCGAGTTCCTGGGACGTGGAGGGATGGCGTGAGGCGTTGGCTAAGCTGATCGATAAGCCTGTTGTCGCCAATCAGGATCCTGTGTTAATGTTGACCGGAGAGGGGGAGAAGGAGGTCACGGCCGATGACGACCAGACTAAGGTCTAGGCCTGCAAAACAATGTTTTAAGTAGTTTTTTCTTTTGTTAGTGATATAAGACAATTAACCTTTTGGTTGTGTTGATATTCAACTCCTTTTTCTTTTGGATGATATGGTAGCATTTTCCTTTTACATCTCTCTTATGGTTTTTCTGCATGGCCGATTGTCTCCGAGTTTCTCTTTAAGCTTCATGAGTCTTTGAATTTTAGAATTTATTGAGGATAAATTCCAACTTAGGAGAGAAATTTGGTTCAATGTTGGGAATGAGGTCCCTTACTAACGAAGGTCGATGAAGATCCTTAAAGATGAGGATCCTTACCGTTAAAGATCCTTCAAAATAAAGATCTTGGATCTTGTAAAGGAACTTTCTCCTTAGGATAATCCCATTTGGATTATAGACCTAGAAAAAATAGATAACACATCAATGTTATATTCTGGGGAGGATCCCTACTTGAGGTAACACGAAAATGTTACAATCTGACCGGATTTTTCTGGGAAACAATCCCAACATGTGACAACATGAAGTTGGTATAGGTCTTGTGTAATTTCTGGGGCAAAATCCCGATCTTTGATAACATGAAACTTTTATAAGCCTTAAGTAGTTACTGGGGTAAAATCCTGATAACATTAAAATGTTATAAGCCTTAAGTAATCACTGGGGGTAGGATCCCGATAACATGAAAATGTTATAATCCTTAAGTAATCACTGAGGTAGGATCCCGATTTCTGGATAACATGAAAATGTTATAAACCATAAGGATCTCAACTTGTGTTCAAAGATAAGAGGGTTGCCAAGCCACTGAATCGTGAAATGATCCCCTTATCCGTATCACACAGTTAGACATCATGCGTCCAAGGTGTGAAAGAGGTAATTAGCTCTTTAAACCTTAGAGGGGATTAAGTACCCTTAGGCGTAAGAGAGATGATCAGTCTCTAGCTTGTGTACATGATATTTTAGGGATTATATTGTTAAATATAGTGGAGTTTACCAAGTATTGGGATCTTCATGTGTCAAGATCCTTGCGCTTCGGGGTGTTCGATCTTGAGGATCAAGTCGTTTCGGGATCCCCGATTGTGATGATACTGATGTTTCAGGATCTCCACTCTTGAGGATCCTTAACTGTATGTCGTTCTGCATAGTAAGCGTTAGCTAAGGGTGGGCGTTAGTCTAGCTAACGTCCCTCCGATGCTTAAGTTAGTAATGTGTTCGAGGAGAAAATCAGTAATAATAAAAGTTTTAAGGTAAAGGATATGTGTACCTTAGTTTTGTTGTGGATCATTTGATCCTACTTACATGTAGTATGCTTTAAGGTGTATGACATTCCAGGATCTTGGTAGAACATCTCCGTCGAGTGTTGCTAGCCAGTATGCTCATTTTCATGCTTCAACATCTACAAGATATGGTCCTTCCCATTTGGGAGCCAATTTTCCTGCACTAGGATCCTTGGTTTTTTGGAATGTTTTCCTTAATACCAAGTATCCTATTTGAAACCTTCTGGCCCTTATATTCCTATTGTAAGCCTTGGTTATTCTTTTTTGGTGAGCAGCAATGCATATTTTGGCAAGATACCTAAGCTCGTCAATAGTGTCAAGATCCTGTGGCCACTTTGGAAGTGGTTCTATCTGCCCATAAAACGAAAGGAAGTTCTTCTGTCCATCTTCCCTTCTTTTTGACCAACATTTTTTTCAAATTGTTAACTATGATTTTGTTGTTGGACTCGCTTGACCATTGGCTTGGGGATGAATAGGAGTGGACATTATCATTTTGATCCCCCAGCTTGTGCAAAAGTCTCTTGTTCTTTTGATAATAAATTGGGATCCATTGTCGCATATGATTTCAGCCGGGATCCCGAACTTGGTCAAGATATTACGTTTAATAAATGATACTACCTCTTTGTTTCTTACCTGGACGAAAGCTTCAGATTCGATCCATTTGGAGAAGTAATCAGTCATCACCAACATGAAGACTTTTCCTCCTGGGGCTACTGGCAATTTCCTTACAATATCCATCCCCCATTTCATGAATGGCCATGGGGAGATAATCAAATGTAGAGGTTCTTCCGGTTGGTGCAGGATATTGTTGTGTCTTTGGCAAGCATCACATTTTTGAGCATGAAGAAAGGAGTCTTTCTTCATGGTTAGCCAGTAGTATCCTGTTCTCATTATTTTGGAGCATAAGGATCTGCCCCCGGTGTGATTGCCATAATCTCCTTCGTGTATATCCTTTAAGACTTCTGCAGCTTCAGGTTCTTCCAAGCATCTTAGGTATGGGCCTGCCATAGATTTTTTGTAAAGTTTACCTTGGATTAAGACGAACCTTGAGACTCTCGTCCTGAATTCTCTTTCACTTTTTTCTCCTGTCGGGATTGTGCCATTTTGGAGATATTCCATAATGGGTTGGGTACATGATTGCGAACTTCTTTGAGGATCCTGTTCGTCGGGATCTCTTTAAGGAAGGTACCTAGGGTCAGGATCTTCAATAGCTGCTATGCTTGTTGGACGTTTAGGATCTCTGACTTGTCGGAGAGGGTTTCTATGGCTAGGGTTATTATGTGAGTTATGGGAATCTTCGTCTCTGGTGGGATCCTAAGGGAGGATCCTAAATTGGATAGTGCATCTACTTCTGTGTTTTCCTCTCTGGGAACTTGGGTTAGGCTAAAATTTTCGAAGTCAGAAGCTAATTTTTTTGAGGATCTCTAGGTATAATGCTAATTGTTCACCTTTCATAATTGTAGTCCCATGATGAGTGCTTCGTATTCTACTTCGTTGTGGGTAGTGTTGAATTCACAACTAACTGCCTGGGGTATGATGTCCCCCTGTGGCTATGATCCTAAGGCCTGTTCCTTTCTGATTTGAAGCTCCATCTGTGAACAACGTTCATCTTCCCATGTGTTCATCTTCTAGGAGTCGCTTGGTTTCCATGTCTACTTCGTTTTGTAGATCATCACTAAAGTCAGCCACAAAGTCCGCTAATGCTAGTGACTTTATAGCGGATCTTGATTCGTATCTGATGTCAAATGTGCTTAATTTTACCTACCATTTTGCCATCCTTCCTGACATTTCTGGGTTTCTCATGACATTCTTTATAGGATAATTAGTTTTTACATGTATAGTTTGTGTTTCAAAGTAGTGTCTTAATTTGGTAGAAGTAGTTACTAAGGCAAGAATTAATTTTTCGAGATGAGAGTACCTGGTTTCAGGATCCATGAGACTTTTACTTACATAGTAGATATGATGTTTCTGCCCGTTAAGATCCTTGACCAGAACGACACTTACCGCGTTTGAGGATAGTGAGAGGCAAAGAATAAGTGGTTCTCCATCTATAGGTTTCACTATTAGTGGAGCAGAGCTTAGATATTTTTTGAGTTCCTGGAAGGCTTTCTCGTGTTCCTCTTTCCACTCAAATTTCTTGTTATTTTTCAATATATCGTAGAAAGGCTTGCACCTTTCCTAGGATCTTGAAATGAACATGTTGAGTGCTGCTACTCTTCCGGTTTGCCTCTGGATGTCTTTTGTTGAAGACGGGGATCTTAGTTCCATGATTGATTTTATTTGTTCTGGGCTTGTTTCTATCCCGCTTTTGGTTACCATGTTACAAGGAACTTGCCTGACTTCATTCCAAAGTGACATTTGAGTGGGTTCAGCTTCATATTGTACTCGTCCAGGATGTCAAACGCTTCCTTGAGGTCTCTAAGGTGATCTTCGGATTTCATCGACTTCACAACCATGTCGTCAATATAAACTTCCATGGTGTCCCCCAGTTTGTCTTTGCACATCCGATTCACCAATCTTTGATATGTTGCACCTGTATATTTGAGACCAAAAGGCATTGCGGTGTAACAATGTATACTTGTTGGTGTTATAAATGCAGTATCATCTTGGTCTGATGGTTCCATTGGGATTTGTTGGAATCCTGCTGAAGCATCCATGAAGGTTAGGAGTTCATGGCCATCCGTCGCATCTATCATAGAGTCAATATGTGGTAGAGAGAAAGGATCCTTAGGACAAGCTTTGTTGAGATCCATGTAATCTACACACACTCTCCATTTGTCGTTTTTCTTTTGTACGATAACCACATTAGCTAGCCATCTTGGGAACTTCACTTCCTTGATCATTCCTGTTTTGAGAAGCTTCTCTACTTCCTCTTGGATGATTGATTCCTTTCAGGTGCAAATTTCCTTCTTTTTTGGTGTATTGGTCTGAAAGAAGGGTCAATATTAAGTTTATGAGTAATAATACTCTTGTCTATACCTATCATATCTTCGTGCTTCCATGCGAATGTCTTGCTTTTGGTTCTTAAGAAATTCAATAGATCTTGCTCGATCTGCTGAGGCATTGAGGATCCTATGAGGACTTTAGCTTCAGGATCCTCGATGCCCAGGGGCACTTCTTATATGTCTTGTTCCTTTGTCTCTACAACGTTTCGTGCCCCTGCTTTAATTTCTATGCTTGTTGGGGTTTGGTCGTAGATTTCATAGAGGTTTTGTAGCATTATTTCGATTCTGGTTGGTCTCCCATGATCTTCATTGTCCCACACGGAGTGGGCATCTTCACACACTGATGGTATGTTGATGGAACCGCTTTCATCTCGTGGATCCGTGGTCTACCTAGTATCACATTATAAGAAGACAGGGTGTCAATAACACATAAATTTTTGTATAGAGTTTACCCCTTCTATGTATATTGGTAGTTTTATTTCTCCAATTGTGTGTTTTGTTTCCCCGCTAAATCCTATGAGGATTGAGGATCTTTTGACTATCTCTGGTTCTGGGATGTTCATTCTTTTCAGCGCGTCTAGGAGTACGATATTGACCGAGGATCCTCCATCAACGAGGATCCTTTTGACGAAATGGTTGGAAATGTATAGTGTTATCACGAGTCCGTCATGATGAGGATCCTGAATTCCTTCCCTGTCAGTCTCGTTAAATGTAATTTCTTTTTCACTGCTAACCATGGTATTCTTTCATGGCCTATCCTCCTTTTCTGTTTTGGAGACCTTGGCGTGTCTTTGAGCCTGAGAATAAGAGGTATCACAGATGTTAGATACACCTTAGATAACGTTAATTATCTTAGAGTCAGAGGGTGGAGATACTGGTTTCTCCGGGATCCTGTGATGATCCTGGCTGTTTTCCTTGGATTTTTCTCTTTTTCTCCTGAGGATCTCTTTGAGGTGTCCTTTGCTGAGGAGGTAGCTGATTTCTTTTCGTAGAACTATGCAGTCCTCCATCATGTGGCCAAAGTCTTCATGGTAAGCATACCATGGACTTGTCTTTCCAAGTGATGGACTTGTTATCTTTCTTTGGCCATCTTGCTTTATCTCCAAGATCCTGCATAGCATGAATCACACCTGAAACATCCACAAAAATACAATAGTCAGTGATTTTAGGAAGCTCTTCGTCTTCTCCTCCATCTTCAAGGGCATTAACCCTGTGATGATCCGGTTTGGAATAGGGCTTCGATTTTTAGGATCTTTGAGTCGAGGATTCAGCCTTCCTGTTGGGGTTCTCATACTGATCCGAAGGGTTGCTTCTCTTCAAGATCTCTCTATCTTCTTCGAGCCTTATGAACGTTAATGCCCGACTACTGACTTCATCCAATCTTTTGCATGGGGTCATTACAAGGTCCTCGTAGAAGGGTGAATCCTTTCTTAATCCCATTTTAAAAGCTTCCACAGCGGTGGCCATGTGAATGTTAGGGATGCTCAAAGCTTACCTGCCAAACCTGTTAAGAAAGTCCCTAAGTTTTTCCTTAGGATCCTGAACCACCCGGTAAAGATCACTAGTGATCTTCTCGAAGGTTCTGCTGCAAGAAAATTGGTTATTAAAGATATTGACTAAGTGTGCAAATAAAGTAATTGAGTATGGGGGAACGTTTAGTAGCCATTTGAGGGCTGATCCTGTAAGAGTCGAACCAAAGCCTTTGCATAGGCAAGCTTCATTCAAGTGCTCTGGGATGGGAATGATCTCCATGCTTTCTCTGTATTGGATTATATGCTCTTCGGGATTTGTAGTCCCATCGTATAGCTTCATGCTGGGAGTTTGGAAGCGCTTAGGAACTTCGGTATCGACTATTGCAGGAGCAAATATCAAGATCATGTGGCTTGTAGGGGATGCTTCCGGTATTGGTTGGACTACTCCGGGTACACTGGAGATCATTTGTCTTAATTTTTGAAGTTTCCTAGCCATATTCGGGTTTATTCCTGCATCAACATTAGTGTAGTTAGTATTAATAGTATTGTTGTTTAAGAAGTTACTAGAGTCAAGGTTTCTAGGAGTGTTGAAAGGCTCATTGAGATCATTGATCATGGATGCTCGGTTGTCCATAGTTGCCCCCCAGGGTGACGCCACAGTGGTAGGAATTGTGTCCTTCTGGTGATTTTCTGAGGATCCTGCATTATTGAAGTCCGTGATCCTTGGTTGCACAACTGCGGGCTGAGTTTTCTGGGATTTCTGAAATCCCGCCTTCTTCCTCTCCACTTCTTTGAGTAGTTCTCTATTCTCCTCCTGCTGTTGGGTCACCTGTTGCGTCATTTTCCTCATCATAGCTACAAGTTCTGCAGTAGTGACTGAGGTAGTCGGATCCTGGAGCCCTGAGGATCCCAAACTTCCTGGATTAGCGATTGCGGGGGTGCTTTTCTTGGAAGTGTCGTGCGTTTTCCTCAGAGTAGGGGGTCCACTCGAAGGAGGTGGTAGGTTTTTGGTTGGAATGGAAGGAGAAGAGGATGAAGAGAGGATCGGTTGTGTAGACATGATTTTTTCGAGGATTTTGAACACCACGGCCCCACGGTGGGCGCCAAATTGTTTTGGTCAAAAATTACGCAAGTACTAATCAACCAAACTGAATGAGATGCTGTGATGTTCAGATTGTGTAAAAGCAAGTGATAAAAGAAAGTGACACAATGGTTTACATGGAAAGCCCTTGATCCTTACTAGGATCTCCGGCATAAAACCTTGGGAGGTGATAATAATCAACTGCCTTGATGATTTTATTGATATAAAAATGAAGATTATAGTGAGTTCTTAGTAAGAATAAGTAGAGAATTTCCTAGAGTAAGCATAAGCTAAAGAACAGTGTCCTGTGTGCCGATCACAAGTGTCAATTTATAGTCTAATTTAGCTAACAAGATGTCCGATATTTCAGGGATCCTCTATAACCAGCTTCACGAACGTTATTTGACCAAGTATTCCGGGTCTTTAACATAGTTGAGATGATTATTTGTTGAGAATTGGTCTTCCATTGACTACTTCTGCACACGTGTTAGCTATAGAAAAAATATGACCGTTATAAATATTGATAAAAATAATAACGGTAATTAGCCGGGATCCTGATGTTGCTGAGGATCCTGGATATTTGAGGATCCTGGATATAGTAAAGATCCTGGTCCCAACACCTCCCATGTATGAAGCTACAAAGATTGACTCCTCACTACTGGGGCTTCCGCCCTGCCCTCACGACCGTCGGTGATCCTTAAAGTAACTGGAGCAGGTGTGCCCACTGTTCCACCCCTCAACGTCGTACATTCAGCCTTCTTGTGGACCACATGGTTGTAGAGAAAACACATCGGAACAGATCCACGGGGGCAATCCCTGCTGAAATGATCCATCAAACCACAACTAAAACATCCTCTACCTATCTCCTGACAACCTCCATCATGGGTCCTCCCACACTTGGCACACCGGCCCCAGCCCTGATGGCCTCCTAAACGTGAATCATGAGTCTTGGGCCTCTTTGCCTGGCCCACTGTGATCTGAATCTGCTCTGGCTTCATCTTCCCGATGTGACGACCCAAATTTTTAAAGAAATTTATCATTTTAGAATAACCAACACAATTCCAACATTAAGAAAATCCAATTATAATTGTTTTCAAAACATAAGTCAAATACAACTTTTATTCCAAACACCAGAGTGTCCCGTGAAAACGCCTGAGAGAGAGTGCACACTGCGCCATCACGCCTTGCCCTTGCCCTTGGGATTTGAAGTACCTGAAACAAATCCACAACCTGTAAGCTAATGCTAAGTGAGTCCCCCAGAGCATACCCCACACAATCCACATATCATATTAGCTATAAAATCTACCTCTACCACATACACATATCAATTAGCTATAAAAGCTACCTCTACCACATATCACATATCAATTAGCTATAAAGCTATCTCTACCATCAGCCACAAAGGCTATCTCTACCCTTAGCCATAAAGGCTATCTCTACCATTAGCCCCAAAGGCTATCTCTACCATTAGCCATAAAGGCTATCTCTACCATTAGCTATAAAAGCTATCTCTACCACGTATCACTGCATAAATATGCCACACACCTCTACACGACAAGCATACCAACTATCATAAAATGGGACGACCTTGGTGCCTTAGTCCCATTGGTATGGTGAGAAAACTCACATGGAATGCAGAATCTTCCTGAAAGAACTCCTTGATGAGTTTGAGCCAAAAGAACATCCTATGTGCTCATGCAAACCCTAATGCTTGGATCTAGGTTTCTTTATTGTACATGTAATTCATCCAAGACTTTCTAACCCTAGATCTTGTGTATATAATCGAAATTAACATCATAAATCAGATCTAGATGTTTACCTTGTTGTTGATTGAATATCTTGAAGCCTTGAGAACTTTAGCACCTCAAGTGTTGTGCCTCTAATGAATCACAAACACCAATAGCAATTGGAGGAAGCAAGAGAGAGAGGGGAGAGGAGATTTTTGCTCTAGGACTTCTAGGGTTCAAGTGGCCGAAAATCCCATGCCAAGGGGTCCCTTATATAGGTGTAGGAATTAGGGTTTTAGTGATTATCCTTATCTGGTTACTTAGCCACCAAGCAGCCCATAAGATAATTCTAGAATCCCTATCATGGAAGAATTCTTAAGCCTTTATCCCTAGAATTCGTCCACCCTATCTATTAGGGTTTCCTTGCCCAACTTTGTAACTATCACATAATTACAGTTCAGCCCCTTAAGTTTAATTAACTTCTTTTGATCACAAAACTAATTCTTAATTAATTATTGACCAATGTTAATTAAACAAATATGATTTCTCTTTTTAATATATTAGTCTCATAATATATTAATAAATCATAATCACCTCTTTCTATATTATTCCTCCAGTCAAGTTGCTTTTGGTGAAGGCAACCCAAAAGGACCATGCACAACCGGGTCAAGAACATACCAAATATAGTTATGGACTTAGACAGTAATCCGACAGTCTCCCACTTGGATAAGTCTAATAACTATAAACGCAAATGCAACTTCTGGATCCGATTAGCAATCACAGTTCTCAAAACTCTTGATCTTATCAATAACCTGTCCTTAAGATAAGGGATCGTATAATCCTCTGTTCTAGATATCGTGCGGACAATTACATGGAACATAGTCATACTTATTGTCCAGCAGTTAGTTTCTCGATCTCTGATTCGTTTGAGATAGAACTTAATTGAACACATCAATTCAGTCCTGACCGGGCCCGACACATAAGTCAAATCAAATCATCGAGGGGCCCTGATATCGCTTTTACCCTCTTAGGATAAAGGAAACAGATAAACTTCGACTTATATGAATTTACTATCCATTAGTCAAATCATACACAACAATGCGTTAGTTACTGATGCGTTTAAGCATTATCAATGCACAACCAATTAGCAAACAATAAACCATATATCTAGGTTTTAAGACCATATGATATTATCGTCTTGCGATCACTTGTGATAAATTCCATGAAGTGATTCCAGCAAGCGTGGGTTTATTCCAATACTCAAATCAAGTTCATAAGCACTGATGAACGTTGTAGCAAACTTTTGCTATGTCTAATACTCTTTAGACAATCTACACACCAATTCATGACAGTCTTCATTCATACCTATTTCCAACATATGAACGAATGTGGGCCGTTCGAATAATCTTGTTATTCAGGAAGTCAAAACATGCAAAAATGAAACAATAGCTAAACAATTAACATAAGATAGTACTTTACTTATAAATAATACTCTTTTATTTAATCATCAAATGTCAATTACATTTATCTATTACATGTTTCTAAACTATCTAATCTAAACTAATATCGTCCTTCAGCCCGATGCTCCTAGCGTGCTACAAGTGCTTAACCCTGCTCAGTCCCTTCGTAAGCGGATCTGCTGGGTTATCCTCTAACGATACCCTCTTCACCACGAGGAGTCCTTCCACCCGATGTCGAATAAAGTGATATTTTCTGTCGATATGTCGAGATCTTCCATGATCCCTCGGTTCCTTGGTCAAGGCAACCACTCCTTCATTATCACAGAAGATTTCCATGGGCTCCTTTATGGCTGGCACAAATCCAAGGTCTCCAATGAAGTTCTTCAACCATATTGCCTCCTTTGACGCTTCGCTTGCCGCTATATACTCTGATTCGCACGTTGAATCAGCTATGGTCTCTTGCTTCGAACTTTTACAAGTCATTGCTCCTCCATTTAGGGTAAAGACCCAGCCCGACTGCGAATGGTAGTTGTCTCTGTCGGTCTGAAAATTGGCGTCACTATACTCTCGCACTCTTAAGTCATCACTCCCACCGAGGACTAGAACCCATTCATTGGTCCTTCGAAGGCACTTAAGAATATTCTTGACTGCGGTCCAATGTGCTTTGCCAGGGTTCCCCTGATATCTGCTGACCATGCTCAAAGCGAAGGCCACATCAGGGCGAGTACAAGTCATAGCGTACATGATTGAGCCAACTGCGGAAGCGTAAGGTACTCGACTCATTTCTGCTATCTCAACTTTGGTACTCGTACTCTGAGTCTTACTCAATTTGGCATTACTTTGGATTGGTAACTCTCCCTTCTTTGAATTCTCCATACTAAAACGTTTTAGTACCATGTCCAAATAAGTATTCTGACTAAGTCCTATTAGTCTCTTACTTATGTTTCTCACTATCCTTATTCCCAAAATATAGGCAGCCTCTCCGAGGTCCTTGATAACGAAGCACTTCCCAAGCCAGGATTTAACTTCCTTCAGGGTTGGGATGTCGTTTCCTATGAGTAGTATGTCATCGACATACAATACGAGGAAGCTTACTATACTCCCACTGGCTTTGACATATACACATGATTCATCCTCGCTTCGCAGAAAACCAAACTTTTTGACTTTCTCTTCGAAACAAAGATTCCATCTGCGAGATGCTTCTTTTAGTCCATAAATGGACTTTTTCAAGCATACACACTCTATTAGGGTGCTTCGCATCGATAAAACCCTCCGGCTGAGCCATGTAAACATCCTCAGCCAACTTCCCGTTGAGGAAGGCGGTTTTGACATCCATCTGCCATACTTCATAGTCATGAAATGCAACAATGGATAGCATCACCCTGATAGACTTTATCTTCGCAACTGGTGAGAAGGTCTCATCATAATCAACTCTGGGAGTTTGAGTGAAACCCTTCGCAACTAATCGCGCCTTATAGGCGTGTACATTCCCATCCATGTCGGTCTTCTTCTTGAAGATCCACTTGCACCCGACCGTCTTACGACCTGGTACATTATCAACCAAATTCCAAACTTGGTTGTCATACATAGACTGAATCTCGCTGTCCATAGCCTCTTTCCATTTCACAGACTTCGGGCCTGCCATGGCTTCCTTATAGTTGTTAGGTTCGTCCAAATTCACTAGTGTACTATCACTAATGAACGTATCCCCTTCTGTAGTAATATGGAAACCATAAAACTGAGGTTGAACCCTAACTCTTTTGGAAAGTCTAAGAGGTAAGGACTCGTCAATCGGTTCAACCGGAGTTTCCTCCTCGGATTGAGTGCCAGCGGTAGAGGTTCCTTCATCGCTCGACTCTTGAAGCTCTTCAAGATCGATTTGCCTCCCACTCTCCCCTTGGCTTATGAGTTCTCGCTCTCGGAAAACCCCTCTCCTCGCAACGAAGACAACATTGTCACTCGGTCTATAGAAGAGATATCCAAAGGACTTCTGCGGGTAGCCGATGAAAATACACCGCTCACTACGAGGTTCGAGCTTGTCGTGAGTCTCTCGTCTTATGAAAGCCTCGCAACCCCAAACCTTGATATGTGCCAACGAGGGAGCTTTCCCTATCCACATCTTGTGATGTGTTTTGGCAACCTTTTTCGTAGGGACTAAGTTAAGGATATGGGCGGCAGTCTCTAAGGTATACCCCCAGAATGAGATAGGTAGTGAAGCACGACTCATCATGGAATGAACCATGTCTAGCAAGGTTCGATTACGCCTCTCAGCCACACCATTCAATTGTGATGTCCTAGGTGGCGTCAATTGCGAAACAATTCCGCATTCCTTGAGGTAGTCGTGGAATTCAAGACTTAGGTACTCTCCACCTCGATCGGATTGAAGCATCTTGATTTTCCTGCCCAACTGATTCTCCACTTCTTGCTTGAACTCTTTGAACTTTTCAAAAGTTTCTGACTCGTGCCTGATTAAGTAGATATAGCCATATCTGCTATAATCATCGGTAAAAGTCACGTAGAAGCGGCACACATCCCTTGTGGTGGATCAAAAAGGCCCACATACATCGGTATGTATGAGATCCAATAAACCCTCACCCCTCGCACAAGTTCCAGTGAAGGGTGACTTGGTCATCTTTCCAAGTAAACAAGACTCGCACACGTCATCGTCCCTAAGGTCGAATGACTCCAACACTCCATCCTTTTGGAGTTGGGCTATGCATTTCTTGTTGACATGTCCAAGACGACAATGCCACAAGCATGCTTTATCATAATCATTTGAAGAATCAATACAGAACACATCATTTCCTAAATTGTCTACAACCATCACAGTCTCATATATTCCATTACAAGGCAATGCTTCAAAATATAAAACACTATTAAGATAAGCATAAATAGAACCCTTTTCATTATCAAATGAATATCTAAATCCTTGTCTATATAAACCATGAAATGAAATGATGTTTGTTGCCATATCTGGCGAATAGCAACAGTTATTTAAATCTAAACCTAATCCATTACTAAGCACTAAGGAATATACTCCAATCTTGGTGACAGGCAACGATCTTCTGTTTCCCATGATTAGGTTTATCCTTCCACGCTCCATATCCCTATTTCTTCTTAGTCCCTACAAATCAGAACATATGTGAAAACCACATCCTGTATCAAGAACCCAAGAAATAGCATGCGATGAATCATTAGATTTAATAGTGTAAATACATGCGAAGGACGGCTTGATCTTCCCATCCTTGATAGCTTGCAGATATTCTGGGCAGCTTCTTTTCCAATTCCCTATCTTGTGACAGTGGTGGCACTCTGCCTCCTTAGGGTTAAAGTTGGGTTTAGCTGAACCAACTTTGGTTCCACTAGAAGAGGTACCATCTTGGGACTTTCCCTTGTGGTGGCTCTTTTAGGAAGTCTTCCTCTTCTTACCCTTCCCTTGCCCTATTGCCAAGACAGGGGCAGCAGCGGGAGTTGGAGTTGATGCAACAGACTTATCCTTGAGATTGCTCTCAGTAGTCCTTAACAAGCCTTGAAGCTTGCTTAAAGAGACCTCCTCCTTGTTCATGTGGTAGGTCATGCTGAACTGGCTACAGCAGGGAGGCAAGGAATGAAGGATGATATCGATTTCCAGCTCTTCATCAAAGTTCACATTCAACTTTAGCAGGCGATCGACATATCTCTGCATCTTTTGCAGATGAGCGGTAAGGGACTCTCCATTACTCATTTTGGTAGTGATAATTGAAGTGATGATCCTGTACCTTTCTTGCCTAGCACTCTGGTGGTACCGGTCCAGCAGATCTTAATGCATCTCATAGGGGTACATGTCCTCATAGGACTTCTAGAGTTCTGCAGTCATAGTTGGGAACATGATGCAATGGACTTTCGTGGCATCATGCTCGTGGGCCTCAAAGGCCGCGATCTCTTCAGCAGAGGCAGTGTTGATGTCAATCTCCTTTAGCTTCTCATCGAGGACATACTCTTTGTCCTCGTAGTGAGTGACCATTCGAATGTTGCGGATCCAATCATTGAAATTGGACCCGTCAAAGATCACTCTCTCACATAAGTTCATGAGTAAGAACGAGCCAGAGGAAATTGAAACTGAAGCGTTGTTGTTGACGTTCGACATCTGAAAAGGAAAAAGAACAAAGTTTGATTAGAAATGAATCCCCAATTAAACACCCAAATGAAAAATTAGGGCTAGGATCCAACAACATTATCTACAAATTAGAAGAGGGATGTCGTAATCTAACAAGTAAATAATTTGAAGGTAAGTGAATAACGATTCACTAATTTCCGCCATGAAAAACAAATTAAAGCTAAGTTTTTAAATGTATTGAAAACTCCTAGATCTTTTGAGATTCATTGAACTTTTCAATGGCATGTTTAAATCTCTATATGCCCCTCTAGTTTGTGACTGGGATGCCGAGGATCACAAAGTGGGTGTGAATAACCATGCAAATGTACATGGTGTCCTCATTGTTACAGTCACCTATTCGATGTGCCGGTTAACCACACACGCTCCATCGAACTATGACAGACAATGAGTCACCCTTTGCCATCTTTGCTTAGAACCCAATTAATGTGTCGGTTACGAACACACGCTCCATTAACGACTTAGCAAGGGTACAAAGTGTAATTTCATGGAATTGCATCAAATTCACTTTTGCCTAAAGTAACTAAGATTGGGATTTTTTTTTGTAAAAACATTTAGTTACTTTTATAATTCATTATACTTATTAATGAGGAAGGGGTTGCCCTATCCTACCTGTTCGGCTAACGACCCTCCACCAATCAAGGAAGCGGTGGGTGAGAGTGGACACCCATTAAACGACCATTTTATAGGCCATAACCTTATACCCCCCTTATAGATCGGTTTCGTAAATGAGCCATACTAACGGTAAGACTAGCATTTAAGTTATATATATATATATATATATATATATATATATATATATATATATATATATATATATATATATATATTAACCTTATAATATTATAAAGTTTAAGGTTGAATTTTAAACTTGTTAAATTCTAAGGTTTGAAATTTAAATTTCAAAACTTGAGGGCAAGTTTTGAACTTTTCAAAACACAAATGATCAAATAGCAAATAATTTAAATTAAACAATTAATTTAATGATTATCTAAATTTGAGCTAGTCAATTTTATTTACAAGATAATTCAACAATTAATTCAAATAATCAAATATTATCAAATAAGGAATTTATTATTTAAACAATTGGTAATTATCTTTTGATTTGGTAAGGATAATCATAAAACAGTAATAAAATTCGGATTTTATTAGTCAAAAACGATTTAGGCAATTATCCTTAAGCAAATCAGCAAGAAATTGTGACAACCGTCAATTTTCGGTCAAGTCAAAGTCAAATAAAGTCAACAAGTCAAACTGGTCAACTTATTTAACCCTTGTATATTAGGGTTTCCGTTATGTTTCCTATTGTACAACTCGCAATCTTAATACAAAGTATCACTTAGAGTTTTCACGTGTTCGGAAATTCTAAAACCTAATCAGGGTAAGTGATGAAACTACTCGACAAAACATTATTCCATACCCCTCGAGGGCGTATAACATTCATAACGAGGCTTAACGGGATTTACGAACCTTCTGTTGTGAAGCTAAACATTCAAAAAGGTCTCAAATGAAATCTCTCCCAAATCTCTCCAAGTATGTAAAATCTCTCCCAAATCTCTCCAAGTATGTGAAATCTCTCCCAAATCTCTCTAAGTATGTGAAATCTCTCCTAAATCTCTCCAAGTATGTGAAATCTCTCAAAGTATGTGAAATCTCTCCAAGTATGTGAAATCTCTCCTAAATCTCTCTAAGTATGTGAAATCTCTCCCAAATCTCTCCAAGTATGTGAAATCTCTCCCAAATCTCTCAAAGTATGTGAAATCTCTCCAAGTATGTGAAATCTCTCCCAAATCTCTCCAAGTATGTGAAATCTCTCCAAGTATGTCAAATCTCTCCCAAATCTCTCTCTCATAACCTCCCTCAACTTTTTATAATCATTCGGGGCATCCCGACCCTTGACTTAGCCAAAAACTACGCAAAACGGGGAGTTAACGCGAAAATCAGCCTTATAGGGCCGAACCTTCTTAGGGCCGAAACCCTAAGAAGCGAAACCCATAAGAACCGAAACTCTGATGAGGAACCGAAGCCGAAGCAGGAAGAACCGAAACTGCTTGAGGACCGAACCTTGCCTGAACCGAACCCGAAGGCCCATAGGACCGAACCTCGCTTCGCTTCCCTCCCTTCTCGCATGCGAGATCTCTCGAAACGAAGCTAATCTCGGCTCTCACCCACAACCGAAGCCACCTTCGGTTCTCAACCTCTGAAGACCGAACCCTCGGCTGCTTATCCGAAATTTCGCAGCTTCGCTTTCTTTTCCCGGTTTTCGATCCCGACTCCGTTTTAAGCCCGTTTTTCGTGATTTTAACGCGGGATTTTCACCCAAACTCGTATTTTAACATAAGAGACCCTAAATATTCATTGTTTTTATCATATTTTGGGGAAACATCTTTGTCCAAGAATAAAATCTATTAAGTTAGATTTTGTGATAGAGTGTTGACTTTAACTATTGTATGACACAAGCAACCCCTCCCCATACCCACTCCAGGTCACTATTCATGCTTTATGTCACTATTCCCATCAGCCCTAGTTAACTAATTGTCCTTTCACCACCCATTTTCCAGCTAGATTCAATACTCAAAGATGGGAAAAGTCCTTATCTCTCCTCCCACTTATTACACTCTTTCTCAAGAAGAACAAACACGTCTCTCTCACTTTCTCTCTCTAAAATTCGAGATTCAAAGGCTGATCTTGGGTTTTTCCTCCACATTTGGTAAGTATATCTTCCTCCTACACTTAAATATTCTACTATCCTTCATCCAAATTATGGATTGCTTACACAAATATCATCATATTTGTTCATAGAACCTTCAAATCTTCAAGCATCTTCCAAGTGTTCTTGACTTGGAAACTCCTTTTCTCCATCATCCATCCTAAGAGATCACTCAAGGTGAGTTCATACCCCTATATTTTCATGTTTTTCTTAAGTTTTAAGGGGGGGAATAGAAGTTAAAACACCAAGAACACAACTAAACTCCCATCAGCTTTCATCAGAAAAGTTTAACTCCATTCACGTACTGTTTTGGGCAACTTAAACATTTTAGTTTTCAAAACAGTTTAGGTGCAAATAGTTCAGGTTCATACCTTTAAAATGACTACTTGCACATCTCCATACGATTTTTTCTACAGTTTATGGTGATTTTTACAAAACTGCCTATCATTTCAAAAATAAATCCGGACCAGTCTGTGAATATGCACATTTTCACACAAGTTAGGGACTTCTAAAAATCATAATAAAAATTATGAATAAACTAGACACATTTTCTAAACTCTCAGAGTTTACGGATTCAGTTTTCGTCTTTGTATGATTTTTCTATGATTTTTATAATACAGTGCAGAAAGGTTAAAAAACTAGTTAACAGCTTACAACTTTCATAACACTTTGTAAGATGTTGAGCAAAATGAATAACAATAAGTTTCTAAATGTTGAATGTATTTTCTTGTTAGTTTATCATCATAAACAGAAATTAGTCATTCATGATAAGGTTTTGCTATTCATTTCGAACACATATAATAAACTACAATAAGTATAGTTTATGGACTTTACGATAAAAGCACACCACAGAAAAGGTTTTACTCTCAAAACAAATGGGTTTTTCATATACTACATGATAAACTATAATAGTAGTAGTTTACGGATTTCATATCACTAATTTATTTCATAAAAGGTGATTTCACTTCTACCACGGAAGAGGTTTTATACTCAAAACTATATGTAAACTAGTTAACGTAAGTTGTGAGACAATTCTTCCATCGTACTCTTAGAGTACGGGTTAAAATTCCTGTAAGTTATAACCAGAGTCTCTTGTAGGGAGAGCGTGATAATTGTGTATAGATCTATATTGGGATTGACACCCCACACCTCGCTGCTAGCTACAACCGGACCTGCAGGTCTGCGGGTGACAAGAGTCATAGGATCTTAACGTCTGGAAAATGTTGTTGCAGGTTATTTCTCGTTGTAGTATGGTTATAACGACTCACATAGGGAGTTAACAATCTTTCAAGTTTACAGGGAAAATTCTACTTTGAAAAGAGGTTTTATCTATTTAAAACTACAAACATTATAAGTACAAAACACACACATATTCTCGGTCCTGGGATTTAGGACTACATGACTTTTATAAGGAAAATATTGGATTTTCTTTGGAAACACATTTCTATTAAAACTACGTTTCATCTAGAATTGTTAGACTTCAGCTATAAATGCTAAGTGTACATGTTAGGGTTATATATGAATTCAGTCGCAATCGACTTAGAATTGGTGGGCCCGCCTTATTTCCTGTTCCTTGTTTGGTTGTGGACTTAGGGCAGACCCATCATATTCGACGGTTTATTTAACTTAAATTTTATATAACTTATATACACTGGGTGATTATAGAAGGAATGTACGGGTCTTTCTAGGGTACATTATTGCATAACCTAGGAGCGTTCATTTCACACTTAATAAAGAAAGTATTAAATTTTCTGGAATCATACTCTATCGCCTTTACAAGGAAAAACGGCTTCTTTCTCAAATAAAACTCTTATGAACTCACCAACTTAATTGTTGACACTCTTTTCAAAACTACTTGTATTCTCAGGAAATCAGTGAAACAGGAAATCAACAACTTTTGATGATGGGGCGTTAAATCGTCAAACAATTCATTTTGTCATCATAATGTAATTGATTTGAAACATGTAAACACATGCTATGGTGTAACGTTTTCAATTATATTTATGATGGTTGGATTTACTTTGAGCACTATTATACTCGTTGTTGTGATACTATACATGAAATCCTCCACCCCCGGACGTTTCCGCCATCCTTGGTTTGGGGGTGTGACAGATTGGTATCAGAGCATTGTTTATAGTGAACTAAGTATATCGAACAACATAAGATATACAAACTATAAATGCATTGGGACTAAAGTCTCTGATTTAAACATTTTCAAATAACTATACTTTTAGAAATAAATAGTTTCTTGTTAAAAGTATAAGTACATACATGCATACCGGCTTAGTGTCACGTTTAAGGAAAACACAAAAGTAAAATGTGGAGTTGGACACTACGAGTTGGCCTTGGGATATGTGATCAGACTTGGGACGAATATAGCCTGATCAACTATATTTATCCGAGGTGTGATTGATGTGTGCCGGGGAATGGTCGTAGTGAGCAACAAGCCTAAAATCTTCCCATACAAGAAAATCATTAAGAACCAAACATAACATTTAAAATACTATAGGAGTATTTTGTGGAACTGTAACTTATGTGAAAACTAAACAGATTCTTGCTAGTAGATCTACAATCACTGAGTGGATACGCTAAAGTTATATATAACTTAGATATCATAGACTTAGAATCTGTGATCATTGCTTTACTTCATGTTCCTTGTTTGGTTGTGGTTTTGGAGTATGATCACTTATTCGAAGGTCTATCATATCTTTTGTTATATGTAACTGGTATGCACCATGTCATTATAGAAATAACTAAAGAGGATTAAACCCCTATAAGTATTTCTAGGGAGATGATTATTATATGCCTCTTACCCCACCCCTATTCTCGCACGAACATCATGACAAGATTTTACTTACCAGGAGACCCCTACTTTCCGAACCCGGAGAGTTAGTGGGTGATTAGGAAAAGAGTCGGAAGTGGAGCCAGAGGTCGACAACTCTCCTTACATAGCTAGGGCTCTCGCGAACCGTTTCGACTACATCGAACCTGTGCCCCGTTGGGCAACATTGATCGAGGGGTGGAGTCGCCATCAACAACAGCGATCGCCATTGGGAGACCAACGAGGTTGCAGAAACCTCAACCATCAGGGACCAAAACAGGGAGACTGCGAATCGAGTTCGGGAACTGCGTGCTACTACAGACGCTACCATATCACAAACTCGAGACTTGGAAAGAGACTACTATTTCAGAGACCAACTCATTAAGGACCTTGTCGCCACTTGGGCGAAGGCAAGAGAGCGTCAGGATAGACACTCGACACTCGAAAAGAGAGTGGTCGCAGCCGAGCGTAGGTTGGCAGAACTACAGGACGCATCGACTTCGTTCCAAGCACCACCAGGGACGTATTGTCGTGAGCAGAGTTCATTTTACTCACAAGACCTTGTAGATTAGGTCTATGAGTATGCGTTGGTGCTACTTCCCTCCATGTGTAGGCCCGAACCTGGGAGCTAGTAATTACACTAGTCGAGAGATTTATTTGCGGTCCAAACTTTTCTTTGCAATGATGTGGTGTAGACCTGCATCAGGCTCAAAACCTTTCTCTAAAAACTAAATATACTAGAAACATACAAATGAAATGGGCATGCGTATTATTTCATTGGGAGCAATACTACCAAAAATTCATAAGTTTATTTCATATAGACTCTCATTATGAATTATTTTCAGAACACCATAAAAATTGGAACACGATACACTCAGAACTAAGATAAACTTAGCGAGATAACTCCCGGCGTATAAGCCCTTATTCAAGACTCATTATCATCTCACTTTTTTTAAACCTCATAGTTGAAAGGTGCCTTTTTCGTAGACCTATAGGGTGCGACCATACCAGCACTAATGCACCGGATCCCATCAGAACTCCTCGGCTAAGTGTGTTTGGACAAACATAATCCTAGGATGGGAAAAACTTAACGCCCGTAAAAAACCTACTTCTACCCACTACCATAACTCCGTCTCAGGAACGTTAGCAGAAACATCGAGAATAGTTCAGTAAAGTGCATAATTTATATGTGTATATAAATGGTAAGGATATAACTAGAGATAATCATCCCCACTTACGAAATCGTTTCTCCCCATGAAACAGAGTTATGTCTTCACAAGAAGGTAACCAGCCAACAAGCAAGGCAGCAATCCTGCAGATAGACTCTGCTACTTTTCAAGCTGCGGTCACGGCAGCCGTGACAGCCGTCATGGCGCAACTCAATGCTAACAACGCCAGCAGAGGTGAAGGCGGTGTTGGCAATTCTAACCGCAGTAACAATCAAGAACGCCATCGGGTGTCTACCAACGTAAACGCCTCAGACCACAAGCCCAAGAACAAGAAACGAAAGTTTTGGGACAAAAAGAAGCGCAATCTATCTCAAAAACTCGCTAAAAGACAATAATCCGTGGCTGCCCCTGCAATTACAACTGCAGCTACTACACATGCCTCGACATTAGCCACAACGTCTGTCACTCAAGCACCGATCAGACGATATATGGGAATACTTCCAAAGTGTAGCAAGTGTATCTACCACCACAATGGGGTTTATCGGGTGTTGCGCTGTAAAAACTGCAACAAGAAAGGGCATACTGCCCACTTCTGCAGGACCCAGACCCAGCACGTCGCTTCAATCACCAATACCAGTGTAAGTCCAGTATGCCACCTATGCGGTGAAATGGGACACTTCAAGAGAGACTGTCCAACTGAGAGGAATAACGGGGGAGCAGGAGGAGTGTGACAAACAAACCAGCAGGAGCAACAAGGAACCTCATTAGGACTTTTGTAATGTTTCCAACAACAAAAACGTTTAAGTACCATATGTTGGTAATGAATTTGGTGTGTTTGCTAAAATTACCGTCTTTCAAAAAAAAAATAGTTAAAATACTCTCTCGTTCAATCAAATCAAAGACACTCATATATGACCTTAGGATCATTACCGGTGAGCTGTGATGACTTGGTGTATATATCAGGGTTAATTATAATCAAAATACTACAGACTTAAAGCGAATAATTTCGTCCTAATTCCTGTTCCATGTCTAGTAGTGGGATTAGGGTAGAGCCACTCACTCGACGGTTTCATCAATACCAAATTACATACGACTTGCATATACCGATCGATCATAGAGTGACCTGTCAGGGATCATGATATAAAGTATCAATACTAGCTATCAGAACACACTTACTACCAATACTAGCTACTGTGGTATAGATCATTTGCAGTAACAATAACATCGATCAAAACAGAACACACTAAAAAGAAACACATGATGCACTATCACTCTAACGAATATCTCTTACGAATACAACTTAACACATGTATCACTAAAAAGATATGTTGTCGTCATTCGATTTCGATTGGCATAGTACTCACCTTCCTGATTAAACGGATACGAAAAGACCCTTCACCTAACCCACTGAATATCGAAACCCTCATCTCTCATAAATGCAAACCCAACACGGACCTCCGGGTCATCTCTCGCTGCGAAACCCCAAAAACACTCACCAGAGGAGTATTATACCTTCTGAAACCTTTCCACAAGTATTTCCAGAAGACCCTTCGGGAATGTCACGCAGGCAGCAGATAAGGTTCAAGCACAGAAGCTTGGGACGAATACGGTTACTCTATCACTACTAAGTGTATACGCCAGGATAATATATAATTAAGATTCTACGGACATTGGATGTGTGTTTCCGCCCTATTTCCTGTTCCTTGTCTAGTTGTGGATTTGGGGCAGAGTCACCCATCCAACTGTCTTACCAACCCTAATTACATACGACCTATATGCGCAAGTTAATGATAGATGGACCAGGTACGAGTCCTACCAGGAACTTCAGGACAAGCCTGCCTAGACGTGCGAGTGGATGTTCTACCATTCAAATTAATCCAGTCGTGTAAAAGAACCCATATGCTCCCTACCGATCTAATCGACAAACGAGAAACACTACAGCAGTCCCTATGCAGCGATCCGAGGAGAAGTTATTACTTATGACTTAGTACAAATTCGAGAAAGGCTGAAAGCATCTCGAAACCGACAAAAGAACTACATGGATAAGCGACGCAGACCCTTGGAATTTCCAGGTTGGTGACCGAGTACTATCGAAGGTCTCACCTTGGAAAAGAATGATACGTTTTGGTAAGCGTGGGGAAACTAAATCCAAAGTACATTGGGCCATTCACAATCCTTGTCAGGATTGGCCCAGTGGCATACAAGCTTCGACTACCACACGAACTAAATAACGTACACCCGACCTTCCACGTATCAAACTTAAAGAAGTGTCTGTTCGACGAGACTCTTGTAATATCCCCCTCCTTGAAGCAATCGAAATCAACGAGAGTCTCCACTTCATGGAAAAATCGATAGGAACCATGGATCGAAAGATCAAAAGAACGAAATCAAAATCGCATCCCTGTTGTGAAGGTCCGTTGGATCGTAAAACAAGGACCCGAATTCACCAAGGAATGCGAGGATCAAGTGAAACAATGATACCCGCATCTTTCCCCAACTATCGAAGTCCCGGTTAAAGTGCTAATTTCAGGACGAAATTCCTTCTAACGGGGGGATGATGTGACAACCGTCAATTTCCGGTCAAGTCAAAGTCAAATAAAGTCAACAAGTCAAACTGGTCAACTCATTTAACCCTTGTGTATTAGGGTTTCCGTTATGTTTCCTATTGTACAACTCGCGATCTTAATACAAAGTATCACTTAGATTTTTCACGTGTTCGGAAATTCTAAAACCTAATCAGGGTAAGTGATGAAACTACTCGACAAAACATTATTCCATACCCCTCGAGGGCGTATAACATTCATAACGAGGCTTAACGGGATTTACGAACCTTACGTTGTGAAGCTAAACATCCAAAAAGGTCCCAAATGAAATCTCTCCCAAATCTCTCCAAGTATGTTAAATCTCTCCCAAATCTCTCCAAGTATGTGAAATCTCTCCAAGTATGTGAAATCTCTCCCAAATCTCTCTAAATATGTGAAATCTCTCCCAAATCTCTCCAAGTATGTGAAATCTCTCCCAAATCTCTCAAAGTATGTGAAATCTCTCCCAAATCTCTCTAAGTATGTGAAATCTCTCCCAAATCTCTCCAAGTATGTGAAATCTCTCCCAAATCTCTCCAAGTATGTGAAATCTCTCAAAGTATGTGAAATCTCTCCCAAATCTCTCCAAGTATGTGAACTCTATCCAAGTATGTCAAATCTCTCCCAAATCTCTCTCTCATAACCTCCCTCAACTTTTTATAATCATTCGGGGCATCCCGACCCTTGACTTAGCCAAAAACTACGCAAAACGGGGAGTTAACGCAAAAATCAGCCTTATAGGGCCGAACCGTCTTAGGGCCGAAACCCTAAGAAGCGAAACCCATAAGCACCGAAACTCTGATGAGGAACCGAAGCCGAAGCAGGAAGAACCGAAACTGCTTGAGGACCGAACCTTGCCTGAACCGAACCCGAAGGCCCATAGGACCGAACCTCGCTTCGCTTCCCTCCCTTCTCGCCTGCGAGATCTCTCGGACCGAAGCTACTCTTGGCTTTCACCCACAACCGAAGCCACCTTCGGTTCTCAACCTCTGAAGACCGAACCGTCGGTTGCTTATCCGAAATTTCGCAGCTTCGCTTTCTTTTCCCGGTTTTCGACCCCGACTCCGTTTTAAGCCCGTTTTTCATGATTTTAACGCGGGATTTTCACCCAAACTCGTATTTTAACATAAGAGACCCTAAATATTCATTTTTTTTATCATATTTTGGGGAAAAATCTTTGTCCAAGAATAAAATCTATTAAGTTAGATTTTGTGATAGAGTGTTGACTTTAACTAGTGTATGACACAAGCAACCCCTCCCCATACCCACTCCAGGTCACTATTCATGCTTTATGTCACTATTCCCATCAGCCCTAGTCAACTAATTGTCCTTTCACCACCCCTTTTCAGCTAGATTCAATACTCAAAGATGGGAAAAATCCTTATCTCTCTCCCACTTATTACACTCTTTCTCAAGAAGAACAAACACATCTCTCTCACTTTCTCTCTCTAAAATTCGAGATTCAAAGGCTGATCTTGGGTTTTTCCTCCACATTTGGTAAGTATCTTCCTCCTACACTTAAATATTCTACTATCCTTCATCCAAATTATGGATTGCTTACACAAATATCATCATATTTGTTCATAGAACCTTCAAATCTTCAAGCATCTCCCAAGTGTTCATGACTTGGAAACTCCTTTTCTCCATCATCCATCCTAAGAGATCACTCAAGGTGAGTTCATAACCCTATCGTTTCATGTTTTTATTAAGTTTTAAGGGGGGGAATACAAGTTAAAACACCAAGAACACAACTAAACTCATCCATCAGCTTTCATCAGAAAAGTTTAACTCCATTCACGGACTGTTTTGGGCAACTTAAGCATTTTAGTTTTCAAAACTGTTTTAGATGAAAATATGTCAGGTTCATACCTTTAAAATGACTACTTTCACATCTCCATATGATTTTTCTACAATTTATGGTGATTTTTACAATACTGCCTATCATTTCAAAAACAAATCCGGACCAGTCTGTGAATATGAACATTTTCACATAAGTTAGGGACTTCTAAAACTCATAATAAAAATTATGAATAAACTAGACACATTTTCTAAACTCTCAGAGTTTACGGATTCAGTTTTTGTCTTCGTATGATTTTTCTAATACAGTGCAGAAAGGTTAAAAAACTAGTTAACATCTTACAACTTTCATAACACTTTGTAACATGTTGAGCAAAATGCATAACAATAAGTTTCTAAATGCTGAATGTATTTTCTTGTTAGTTTATCATCATAAACAGAAATTAGTCATTCATGATAAGGTTTTGCTAATAAACTACAATAAGTATAGTTTATGGACTTTACGATAAAAGCACACCACAGAAAAGGTTTTACTCTCAAAACAAATGGGTTTTTCATATACTACATGATAAACTATAATAGTAGTAGTTTACGGATTTCATATCACTAATTTATTTCATAAAAGGTGATTTCACTTCCACCACGGAAGAGGTTTTATACTCAAAACTATATGTAAACTAGTTAACGTAAGTTGTGAGACAATTCTTCCATCGTACTCTTAGAGTACGGGTTAAAATTCCTGTAAGTTATAACCAGAGTCTCTTGTAGGGAGAGCGTGATAATTGTGTATAGATCTATATTGGGATTGACACCCCACACCTCGCTGCTAGCTACAGCCGGACCTGCAGGTCTGCGGGTGACAAGAGTCATAGGATCTTAACGTCTGGAAAACGTTGTTGCAGGTTATTTCTCGTTGTAGTATGGTTATAACGACTCACATAGGGAGTTAACAATCTTTCAAGTTTACAGGGAAAATTCTACTTTGAAAAGGGGTTTTATCTATTTAAAACTACAAACATTATAAGTACAAAACACACACATATTCTCAGTCCTGGGATTTAGGACTACATGACTTTTATAAGGAAAATATTGGATTTTCTTTGGAAACACATTTCTATTAAAACTATGTTTCATCTAGAATTGCTAGACTTCAGCTATACATGCTAAGTGTACATGTTAGGGTTATATATGAATTCAGTCGCAATCGACTTAGAATTGGTGGGCCCGCCTTATTTCCTGTTCCTTGTTTGGTTGTGGACTTAGGGCAGACCCATCATATTCGACGGTTATTTAACTTAAATTTTATATAACTTATATACACTGGGTGATTATAGAAGGAATCTTCGGGTCTTTCTAGGGTACATTATTGCATAACCTAGGAGCGTTCATTTCACACTTAATAAAGAAAATATTAAATTTTCTGGAATCATACTCTATCGCCTTTACAAGGAAAAACGGCTTCTTTCTCAAATAAAACTCTTATGAACTCACCAACTTAATTGTTGACACTCTTTTCAAAACTACTTGTATTCTCAGGAAATCAGTGAAACAGGAAATCAACAACTTTTGAGGATGGGGCGTTAAATCGTCAAACAATTCATTTTGTCATCATAGTGTAATTGATTTGAAAAATGTAAACACATGCTATGGTGTAACGTTTTCAATTATATTTATGATGGTTGTATTTACTTTGAGCACTATTATACTCGTTGTTGTGATACTATACATGAAGTCCTCCACCCCCGGACGTTTCCGCCATCCTTGGTTTGGGGGTGTGACAGAAATCCTGAAAATACCTCTGTTTAACGCTCCGACTCGCCGAGTTACTAAGTGGACTCGCCGAGTCGGGCCGACTCGCCGAGTGCAGCTAGTGACTCGCCGATATAGGTCGAGCAGAGGGCCATAAAACGGTTTTTTCAGCAATATGAACATACAAGGCATCAATACAATAGAAACCAAACAAAGCTCTGATACCACTGATGGGTTTGAGCCAAAAGAACACCCTATGTGCTCATGCAAACCCTAATGCTTGGATCTAGGTTTCTCTACTGTAAATGCAATTCATCCAAGACTTTCTAACCCTAGATCTAGTGTATATAATCGAAATTAACATCATAAATCAGATCTAGATGTTTACCTTGTTGTTGATTGAAGATCTTGAAGCCTTGAGAACTTTAGCACCTCAAGTGTTGTGCCTCTAATGAATCACAAACACCAATAGCAATTGGAGGAAGCAAGAGAGAGAGGGGAGAGGAGATTTTCGGCTCTAGGACTTCTAGGGTTCAAGTGGACAAAAATCCCATGCCAAGGGGTCCTTTATATAGGTGTAGGAATTAGGGTTTTAATGATTATCCTTATCTGGTTACTTAGCCACCAAGCAGCCCATAAGATAATTCTGGAATCCCTATCATGGAAGAATTCTTAAGCCTTTATCCCTAGAATTCGTCCACCCTATCTATTAGGGTTTCCTTGCCCAACTTTGTAACTATCACATAATTACAGTTCAGCCCCTTAAGTTTAATTAACTTCTTTTGATCACAAAACTAATTCTTAATTAATTATTGACCAATTTTAATTAAACAAATATGATTTCTCTTTTTAATATATTAGTCTTATAATATATTAATAAATCATAATCACCTCTTTTCTATATTATTCCTCCAGTCAAGTTGCTTTTGGTGAAGGCAACCCAAAAGGACCATGCACAACCGGGTCAAGTACATACCAAATATAGTTATGGACTTAGACACTAATCCAACACTCCTTAGCTGCTATTATGTCCCCTTCCTGAGCTATCAATACCGATCAATATACCCAATTAGCAAGTGGGCCCCAATACCATAATCCTTAATCCATGCACGGGGGTAAAATGACCATTCTACCCCTGGCCCAGTATGATCCAAACTAAGGCCCAATCCCAAAACAAAAGCCCAACACTAGGTAGTCTTTCCAAGCCCACTAATGGCCTAATTTTCTAAATTGGGCCCAATCCCTCTAATGGGCCATATCTTAAGCCCAAACATATTCCTGGCCCAAAACATCTGACTTCTGATGGTCCACTAAGGTCCAAAGGCCCAAAGTCCACTGTTTGGCCCAACCCGAGGCCCAAAACACTCCAAGCCCACAACTGATGAGTACGCACGGTTTTCACGAAACCCTAATCTTTTTTGAGTGTTTTTGGAGCTTGGAAGGCTTTGTGAGAGCATTTTGGTGTTTTGAATCCACCCTTCAAGGAAGCAAAGGTCAAGGCAAGGTGTTGGTGCAAAAGAGAAGTTTCAGATCTGGGATTTCTGCTTTATTTCAGACCTTTTCAAGGTATAAAGTCATGAGCTTGATGATTAATCTCTTAGATCTCTCTTGGGATGATTTCATGGACTCTTTTGGTCCCATGAATGGATCTTTATGACTCAAGCACGTTTTTAGGTCCAGGGTTGCCACCCTTAGTATCATGTGAGTCCCATAAGTAGTAAAGTTTCAATATTTAGGGCACATTTGTGGCCATGCATGAGATCTAGCCCTTTTCATGGAAGTTTGTTGTCACATTTCAAGTTTTGGCTCATTTGGTGGATTGCAAGCCACTAAGTAATCAACTTTATGGCTAAGGGTAGAGATAGCCTTTGTGGCTGATGGTAGAGATAACTTTATAGCTAATTGATATGTGATATGTGGTATAGGTAGCTTTTATAGATAATATTATATGTGGGCATATTTATGTAGTGATACGTGGTAGAGATAGCTTTTACAGCTAATGGTAGAGATAGCCTTTATGGCAAATGGTAGAGATAGCCTTTGGGGCTAATGGTAGAGATAGCCTTTATGGCTAAGGGTAGAGATAGCCTTTGTGGTTGATGGTAGAGATAGCTTTATAGCTAATTGATATGTGATATGTGATAGAGGTAGCTTTTATAGCTATCTGATATGTGTTATGTGGTAGAGGTAGCTTTTATAGCTAATTGATATGTGTATGTGGTAGAGGTAGCTTTTATAGCTAATATGATATATGGATTGTGTGGGGTATGCTCTGGGGGACTCACTAAGCATTAGCTTACAGGTTGTGGATTTGTTTCAGGTACTTCAGATCCCAAGGGCAAGGGCAAGGCGTGATGGCGCAGCGTGCACTCTCTCTCAAGCGTTTTCACGGGACACTCTTATGTTTTGAAAACAATTATAATTGGATTTTCTTAATGTTGGAATTGTGGTTGTTATTCTAAAATGAAAAATTCCATTCAAAATTTGGGTCGTTACACCCGAGGTGAACCAAATCAATCACCTGCTCTCGGGCTCTAGCTATCATGTCCTCCAAAGTCCAACAAGCTAAAAAGCTAACAAACTCCCGGATATCGTCTTGCAACATATCATGGTACCTTGTTCTCTTCATCTTCTCATCTGCGACATACTGTGGAACTAAAAAGAGCTCTCTCCCTAAACCCGACAATGATCTCTTCCACAGTCTCAGTTGTCTGGCGAAGGTCCTGAAACTCCCTCACCAACTGCTGCACCTTAATGGATGGGGAAAACTCCGCCCTAAACCGAGTAACAAAATCGTCCCAAGTTATCGCCTCAATGGCTTCGACTCCCAAAGTGAAATCTACCCCCTCCCTCCAATCTCGAGCTCTGCATTTAAGAAGACAGGAAGCAAATCTGACATTCGACCCCTCAGGATAGAAACTCGTCTGGAAAATGTTCACCATATCTGCTAACCACCTTCTACTGGCAATGGGGTCCTTCTCCCCGAAGAACTCGGGAGCTCTACAAGCACAAAACTCATGAAAGGAAAGAGTGCAAGCTCCCACAATAGCCATATTCTCAGTATAGAACGCGCCCAGACGCTCATCCAAAATCTCCGTGATCCCCTCTTTGATCGAATCGAAGATCACGAGAGTCTGATCCAAAATACCGTGGGTAATCTCCAAAGAGATGAACTCTCGCATCCGTTCATCAATCAGCTCAGTGCCAACACCTGAGCCCGAACCAGATCCTCTGCCACGAGTTCTCATCACCATACTTGTAACGCCCGGGTTTCGGGGCTAAGCATTTTTAGACGATGTAATAGTCTAGGTCAACTATTGTAACTCTTTTGATGTAATAAAAATGAAATATTTGAGTATTTTGTGAATTTATGTGCTTATTATTTAATTATAAATGTATAATTAATAAAGAATAAAAATAAGCGTCAAAATTAAAATATGAGATAAGCCCGATATCTTTACATAAAGTTGTAGTGGTCAAAACAAGGATTCCGGAGATATAAAGAACGCCGAAATCCGAGTTATAACGAAGAAGTTATGACCCGACGAAGTTTCACGACGGAACCGGCACGATACCAGGAAGCGTGAATAGTGAATTTATGATAAAGCGAGTTTTTAGCCGACATGACCTAAACGAGAATCGAAGAGCTCTTTAATTGTGGCGTAACAATAAAAAGACAGACGAAAACGGACGTCGGATGAAGAAGTTATGAATTTTTAACGGACCAATCCTGTCCCGGCCTGTTAAAAATATAACTTTTAAAATAAATTCAAAATTAGCCAACGGAGTCTAAACGAAAGTTGTAGATTACGTTCCCGCCTTCGCGTGGATATAAATAACGTCAAAAACGGAGCTCGTATGCGAGAGTTATGATTTTTAAAAGTCGGGAGGCCGATACGCGATATTGGGTGACGTGGCACCACCAGAAATTGGACACATGGCACCACCAGAAATTGGACATGTGACACCACCAGAATTTGGACAAGTGGCACCACCAGAAGGCCACCACATGCCCCAACTCACTATAAATAGAAGTGCCGGGTTCTCTCATTTCTTACACCTTTCCTCTTCCACTTTCTCTCTCTAAACTCTCTCTCTAAGCTCCCTTGAGCCCCTAAAGTCTAGGTAAACCCCCTAGCACCCGAAGGAAGTCCCGAGGCTCCCGGAGTCCCGAGAAAAGAACCTTTCGGCTCGGAAACGCTGCTCCAGCGAAGCCCGTTTTGAGAAAAAAAACCCGCTGTAAGTAAGGTACGCCTACGAAAATTTTAATATAACTTTTAAATAATTATAGTAATGTTATTAGGTCCTTAAAATAAATATTTGGGCTATTATTATTTATATATTGAGTGTTATTTAACACTTGTATAATAATAATAATAGCCAGACTATTAATTAGTCGCGGTTAACGTTAAAACTAAACACTAGTGGTATTAATACTAGGTTTTGATCAAGGAAAAATTGTTTTGAGATAACGGAGTGCTGTTCGAGTACCGAGTCACCACCTAATCAGGTGAGTGCATAGTTACTTTCATCTTACACATAGATATGAAGCATTTTATATTAATTACGTGCTATGTGTGCATATTATCTGAATACTTGCTGCCTATACTGATGAAAGATTTTTATACATGTTTTAAATAATTTAAACTGTATATGTATTTTATATCTACAAAAAAAATGTTGGGGTAAAACATGGGTAGATGTAATAAGACGATGTGTGATAAAATGATGAGAGGCCTCGATGTTGTTGTTGTTGATTCTGTCATCTAGCGGAGTATGGATGACGACCACGGACAATTCTAGACAGTCCAGGGGAACGCTAGCAGGCTCGCAACTTGTAGGTGATTGTGAACGATGTGTTCACCGGTGTACTCCATCCCCCTCATGGTTGCCTTTAGGACATTTATTGCTGAGGAAATCCCTTGGCAGTAGTGTCCATCCCGATATTGATCCTTAGTCTAGGTCCCTTATGATAGGTGTTTTAGGGACGTAATGTGAGGATAACGGGAACGGGTAATCGGGTTATTGTTGATTGATGAAATTAATAAACTTATTTATTGTGGGTTGAAAACCCTATGTGCTCACCAGGCTCCCAAGCCTGACCCACTCAGTTTCTTGTATTACAGGTAGTGGCGCACGAGCATAGATATGATGTTTGGGATGAGAGATTATGAATAAATGTAGTAAGGCTATATTGTACTGTTTATGCTTTTGATCTGTATCGAACATGACATCCCGATGTTTTTAATGAAATACATTTCTACAGAAATGCTTTGATAAGTCTTTATCATAATTTTATTTTGGGAACAAATTCCGCAACACTTTTATTTAAAATGTTACTCTGATTTTTAAACAAAGCATAAACAAAATCGGTCTTTTCTGGCCGTGAAGATGGGGATGTCACAATACTGAAAAGCAACCATACGATAATCAGAACATACCCAAAAATCCACATCCACAGGCCTCCTAGATTCTCCGTGACTCCCCTCGATTCGAGTATGGATCCTTTGGCATGCATCACATTTTTGCACGTATAAAAATGCATCTCTTTTCATCGTTGGCCAGTAGTATCATGTCCTTAACACTTTGGAGCATAAGGAGAATCCTAGGTTGGGATTCTGATTTTTGGCAGGATCCTAAGGAAAGATCCTAGGTTGGCTAGTGCGTCTGCCTCAACATTTTCTTCTCTAGGAACTTGGCTTAGGCTGAAAGTTTCGAATTCAGAGGCCAACTTTTTGAGGATTTTAAGGTATAGTACTAGTCTTTCACCTTTAACTGCATAGGATCCATTAAAATGATTAGTTAATAATAAGGAGTCAACGAATACCTGTATATCTTGATTTGAAAATCCTTGGCCACCTGTAATCCCAGAATCAATTTTTCGTATTCAGCTTCGTTGTTGGTTGCATTGAATTCCCAGCTAACTGCCTAGGGTATGATGTCCCCCTGTGGCGATTTTAGTATGATCCCTAGACCTGTTCCTCTAAAGTTTGAGGATCTGGCGGTGAAGAGCGTCCATCTTCCCATGCTTTCTTCTCTTTGGAGTTCTTTGCTTTCCAATTTTGCTTCAGGTTGTAGAACATCATTGAAATCATCCACAAAGTCTGCTAGTGCTTGCGACTTTATTGCTGATCTAGGTTCATATTAGATGTCATATGTGCTTAGCTTCATGGACCACTTTTCCATCCTACCTGACACCTCTGGTTTTCACATAACATTCTTAATGGGGTAATTAGTTCTTACATGTATAGCATGTGCTTCAAAATAGTGTCTTAATTTTGTGGAAGCAATTACTAATGCAAGTATTAGTTTTTCAAGATGGGAATACATGGTCTCCGGATCCAAAAGACTTTTGCTTACATAGTATATGGGATGTTGGTCCCCGTTGTGATCCTTGGTTAAAACGACACTTACAGTGTTAGAGGATACTAAAGGTATAGGAGGAGTGGTTCTCCATCTAGTGGTTTCACTAGCAAGGGTGCATAACTTAAATAATTTTTAAGTTCCTGAAAAGCATCTTTGTGCTCTTTGGTCCACTCAAACCTTTTATTGCTCTTCAAGATATCATAGAAAGGCTTGCACCTTTCTGAGGATCTTGAGATAAACTTGTTAAGTGTTGCTACTCTTCCTGTTAGTCTCTATATATCCTTTGTCGAGGATGGGGATCTTAAATTGATGATGGCTTTTATTTACTCTGGACTTGCTTCTATTCCTCTTTTAGTCACCATGTATCCAAGGAACTTGTCTGATCTCATTCCAAAGTGGCACTTGGAAGGGTTTAGATTCATGTTGTATTCGTCTAGTATGTTGAAGGCGTCTTCAAGATCCTTGAGGTGATCCTCATCTTTCTTTGATTTTACCACCATGTTATCGATGTAGACTTCCATGGTGTCCCCCAATTTATCCTTGAACATCCAGTTAACTAACCTTTGGTACGTTGCACCTGCATTTTTAATACCAAACGACATAACATTATAGAAATATATACCTGTTGGGGTTATGAATGAGGTATCCTCTTAGTCAGATGGTTCCATTTGGATTTGTTGGAACCCTGCTGATGCATCCTTAAATGATAGCAGCTCACAGCCAGCTGTAACATCTATCATGGAATCTATGTGTGGCAGGGGGAAATGATCCTTAGGGCAAGCCTTATTTAGATCTATATATGTCCACACATACTCTCCACTTGCCGTTCTTCTTTAGCACGACGACCACGTTGGCTAGCTATCTTGGGAAATTGACTTCTTTGATCATCCCTAATTTAAGGAGCTTTTCTACTTCTTCTTGGATGATCTGGTTTCTTTTGGGTGTAAACTTTATTTTATTTTGGTGTATTGGTCTGAAAGAAGGATCAATGTTAGGTTTATGAGTTATAATACTTTTGTTTATACCTGTCATATCCTCATGCTTCCAGGCGAATGTTTTGCTCTAATCTTTTAGGAACTTTATTATTTCTTGCTCGATTTTTTCTGGAATTGAGGATCCTATGAGGACTTTGGCTTCAAGATCCTCGAGGTTTAGGGGCACTTCCTTTACATCCTACTCTCTTGTTTCCAACACACCTCATACCCCTTCTTTAATTGTTATCCTTGTCGTGGTACTGTTGAATATTTCATCAAAGTCTTGTAGCACTCATTGGATTCTTGCTGATCACCTATGATAATTACTGTTCCCCATCGGGTGGGCATTTTGACACATTTATGGTATGTCGAGGGGACAGCCTTCATATCATGGATCCATGGTATACCTAGTATAACATTATAGGAGGATAATGTATCGATTACACAAAAGCGTTGCATAGAGTTTACCCCCTCTATGTAGATAGGTAGCTTTATTTTGTTGGCTGTATGTTTTGTTTCTCCACTGAATCCAATCAGCGCCGAGAATCTTTTCACTATTTCGGCTTTAGAGATGTTCATCCTTTTTAAAGCGTCTAGGAGTATGATATTAACTGAGGATCCTCTATCAATAAGGATCCTCCTGACAAAATGGTTGGCGATGTAAAGAGTGATCACCAGTCCATCGTGGTGGGGATCCTGGACGTCTGTTCTATATGTTTTGTCAAAGGTAATATCCTTCTCATTTGTGATCGATGTGTTCTATTGTGGCCTTTCTTTTTTCTTCGTCTTCGACACTTTAGCATGTCTTTTTTCTGCAGAATAAGAGGTGCCACAAATTTCAAATTCTCCAGAGATTACATTGATTACCATAACATCCGAAGGAGGGGATCCTGGTTTTTGTAAGGTCTTATGAGTATCGTAATCCTTTTCTTTGGATCTTTCTTTTTCTTCTTCCAAGGATCTCCTTGAGGTATCCCTTGCTAAGTAGGTAACTAATCTCCTTCGTAGGGCTATGCAATCTTCTGTAATGTGACCAAAGTCCTCATGGTATGCACACCATTTGGACTTATCTTTCCATTTGGTGGAATTTTCCCCCTTTTTTAGCCATATCGCTATGTCGCCAAGATCCTGCATGACAAATATCAAATCTGAAACATCCACATAAAAATAGTAGTCAGCGATCTTAGGAATATCCTCTTCATCCCCTTCATCTTCAAGGGAATTATCCCTATGATGATCGGGTTTGGAATAAGGTTTACATTAATAGGATCTCTGGGCCGAGGATTCGGCCTTCCTATTGGGGTTATCATATGAGCTCGGTGGGTTGCTCCTCTTTTAGATCTCCTTGTCTTCTTTGAGCCTTATGAAACTTTGTGCTCTGATCCTTATTTCATCCATTCTTTTGTATGGAGTCATTACAAGGTCTTTGTAGAAAGGAGAGTCTTTCTTTAGGCCCATTTTGAAGGCTTCTAGGCAGTTGTCATGTCGATGTTAGGGATACCGAGATCCGAGTTATAACGAAGAAGTTATGACCTGTCGAAGTTTCGCGACAAAACCAGCACGGTGCCGAATGTCGTAAAAAGTGAGTTTTTGATAAACTACTTTTTAGCCTTAGTGATCTAAACGAAAGTCGTAGTGTTCGTCAAACCGAGAGTATGCATAAAAAGAACGCCCAAATCTGACTTTGTATGAGGAAGTTATGATTTTTCTAAGTTTCAGCTTAGCAGTAGACAGCTAAAAACTCGAATTTTATATCGAGTGATTTTTAGCCGACACAACCTAAACGAGAATCGAAGGTCTCGTCAATAGTAGTACAACGGTAAAAAGACAGACGAAAACGGACGTCGGATGAAGAAGTTATGAATTTTTAACGGATTTCCTGTCCCGGTATGTTAAAAATAATAATATAAAAATTAAAGTCAAAATTAGCCGACTAAGTCTAAACGAAAGTTGTAGAGCGTAATTTTACCTACGCGTGCATATAAAGAACGTCAAAAACGGAGCCCGTATGCGAAAGTTATGGATTTTAGAAGTTTTTGCACAAAAATCGAGAAAAAATGCCAAATCCGAGAAATTTCGCATGGGGGGACTTCGGCCACGTCACCCGGAATCTCGCATGCATGCCACATGCTCGCTGTTGATTCGACCGAAGGGAGGCCCAACCGAAGCAGTCCGCGTGTCGCCTCGTGTCCGAAGGAGCTTAGTCATCGATGCGCTGTGCAGCCGAGAGCCCGACGCGTGCCCTTGCTTGACGTGTCCGAGCTTCGTATATAGCGCCACGACCGAACCCTCAGACCATAGACCTCGGTCCAATCAGGAGGCTACACCAGGACCTTCGCACGTGCGAGCCATGTGCTTCCTCTTCGGATCTGCTGACGCGTGGAGACTTCTCAGCCCTTGGATCAGAAGCCTCGCTCCTATAAATAGAAGGGTGCGAGACCTCCTGGGTATATTTTGGAAACTTGTCATTTTTAACCCCTTTTTCAATATTTCTTTCATTCCAACTTCCCCCAAATCCCCGGTATCATACCAAACACCCGAAATACGCCCTGAAGTGCCCGAGAAGCCCGAGAAATTTATCTTTTCAGTTTTGAAGCCCAACCTTCGCAGAGCCCGGTTTCTCAATAAAACTCCCAGTTTTATTAGAAACGATCGTTTTAGGAAACGAAGTGCTGCCCGATTATCAGTAAATCATGTGAGTGTGTAGTCACCTTCATCTTACACCTAGATATGAAGTATTTTCTATAAAATACGTGCTATGTGTAATTATATTAATTGTTTAATTGAGGTGACTGTTGAATAGATGTTTTATATAAGTTTTAAATTGTATATGTATTTTTATCTACAAATATGTTGGGTAAAACATAGGTAGATAGTTGATGTGTGATGAAATAAAATGATGAGAGGCCTCGATGTGATAGTGATCCAGTCATCTAGCGGAGTATGGATGACGACCACAGACTTTTCTAGACAGTCCAGTGGAACGCTGGTAGGCTCGCAACCTATAGGTGTTAATGAGCTTGGGTGTTCATTTGTTGTACTCCATCCCCCACATGGTTGCCTTATTTGACATAAATTGTTGGGAAACCTCCAAAGCAGTGTTGTCGCCCCGATGAAAATCCTTAGGCTAGTTCCCTTGTGATAGATGTTTAGGGACGTAAAGTGAGGATAACGGGAATGGGTAATCAGGGTTATTGTTGATTGATGAACTTAATAAGTTTATTATTATTGTGGGTTGAAAACCCTATATGCTCACCAGGCTCCCAAGCCTGACCCACTCAACTTTTTATGTTACAGGTAGTGGACCCCGAGCATAGTCGGAGGATGATGAGAGATTTTTGGATTATAGGCCAGTAGTTGTAAATAACTGTTGAAAGGCTTATAATGTCTTGTTTATGCTTTTGATCTGTATCGGAACATGACATCCCGAGGTTTTGATATAAAAGGAAAATATACACCTTCTTAAAGAAAGGTTTTGATAAATTTTTATCATGTTTTGTTTTGGGGACCAATTCCGCAACAACTTTTAAAAGGATTTCTCTGACTTTATTTTAAAAAGCATAAATTAAATCGGTCTTTTCTGGCCGAGAAATTAGGGGATGTCACACAAAACCCTTGCATAGACAAGCTTCCTTCAAGTGTGTGGGAATGGGGATGATCTCCATTCTTTCCCTGTATCGTGCCACATGTTCTTCAGGATCCGTGGTCCCATCATAAGGCTTCATGCTGGGAGTTTGGAAGCACTTTGCGACCTCGATGTCAATGATTGCAGGAGCGAATCTTGAGATCATGTGGCTTTTTGGGGAGACTTTCGGTATAGGCTGGACTACTCCGGGTACGCTTGAGATCATCTGTCGCAACTTTTGAAGTTCTTTGGCCATGATTGGGCTCATTCCTGCATCAACATCCATATAATTAGTAGTAAAAGTGTTATTATTAACGAAGTTACCAAGATCCTTGTTGTTGGGAGTAACGAAAGTTTCGTTGGGATCTTGGGTCATATGAGGTGATTCTTTTGAAGTCGCACTCGAAGCGGGAGCAGAGGCCGGTATCGAGGATCCTATCTCACGGCGGTTTGTTGAGGATCCCGTATTGTCAAAGTTCCGGATCTTGGGCTAGAAGATCGAGGGTGTTGCTTCTTGGGGCGTGTGTATCTCTTCCCTTATTCTCTCCATTTCCTTGAATACCATCCTATTGTCCTCATATTGTTGAGTGACTTGTCGTTCCAATCTCTGCATCATTGCAAAGAGCTCGTTATTGTAAATCATTACAGGAGGATCCTGAAATCCTTGGGTAGCGACCGGAGAGGTTTTTTTCTTCGGTGCCTCAGAAGTTTTCTTGGGAGCTCCACCTGGGGGTGGCAGAAGGTTTTTAGAGGAAATGGGAGGAATGGAGGAATGGAGGAAGAGGATAAGGTTGGTTAGGTAGACATGATTTTCAAGCAATTATGAACACCACGTACCCACGGTGGGCGCCAAATTGTTTTCGTCGAAAATTGATCAGGTGCAATTGGACCAAGTTATATGAGAGAATGTAGTGTTAGTATAATGTAAGTATAGAATAATGATCAAGGTGAGGCAAGTGAGTTACAAGGAAATCCCTTGATCCTTTATAGGATCTCCGACATAAAACCTTGGGAGGTGATAATGATCACCTGCCTTGATGTGTTCTATTGATTTAAATATGAGATTACAAATATGATGAAGGTAATACGAGTACAAGTGTGGTAATCCAACTAATCGTGTGTTTGGTGTGCTAAGTACATGTATTATTTGTAGTCTAATGCAAGTAACAAGAAGTCTGATAATTTCGAGATCCTCCGGAATCAGCAAATGAACATTGTTTGACTTGGTATTTCAGATATTTTGCCTGGTTGATATGACTCTCCATTGAGAATAAGTCTCACGTTGAATAATTCTGCACATGTGAGAAAAAGAAAGAATAATATAGCCATTATAAGTGTTAGGAAATATTAGTGATAATAGATTAATAGTTAGGATCCTGCAATATATTTAAGGATCCTGTGACTTCACGAATATTAAGGGTCCTGAATATGATTATAGGATCCTGCCCCTAACATAGCTTTACCACATCTAGCAACTAACCATTGGCTACATTATTGGATCATTAACAATTACTTGATATTTTATGTCCATCTCATGTCCTCAATAAATGGTTCATTTTTTCTATAAAAAAATTTCCTTTCTATTATTCAAAAACTCATATTAGTCTTAACAAAATTATGTAAGAAAATAATTCTTACAAGAATGGATGCTTATAGGTTTCACATCTTGTTTTTCGAAATCCATTGGCATATCAAACAAAATTTGCCAATCAAGCTTCTTATATGATTCAACTACACAATCAGGTCACCTTTTTTCCATTTCCATCTTTATTTATTTTACTTGAAGATGACATCTTTGGGAAACCTCTACAAATTCAAAAATTAGTTGAAAATCAAGTTCATTACAACAAGATTAAAACCAGAAGATGAAATACAAATCTCAATGTACTCGATGCTTTTTTTGTAGAAATCCTAACTGGGGCTACCCTAGTGTTAGGTGCATTTTGTGCACCTTTTCGCACACCCTTTCATCTCTTTTATGCATCTATTTAGTGTAGTCTATCTCATTTTATATGCATTTTATTAAAATTAATGTTAGTTGAAAGAACAACATTATTTGCACATTTTTATGGTCTTTTCAAGTGATCTGGGGGTGGAAACGTTCTTTAGGAGTTGTCGGGAAGAATGGGTGAAGATATCGGGATGATCGGGCGCAAAACGGAAAAAGTCGAAAAATCAAGTTGGTGCATGGAAACAGAAACAAACACGAAGGGTGTTCGAAATTGCAGTGAAAGTTGAACATGGGGTGTGTACATTTGACCAAATTAGAGCTTTTGACATTCTTGAATTGCCTGAACACGGGTCGTGTTGTTTTGGCATATATCAACACGGAACGTGTTGGCCCAAATCTTCACTTTTTAGCAATCTACTTTGGAGGAAAGCACTGAGTTGGCAAGCCATTTTCTACATGACACAAGTAGTGTTAAATTACTTTATTTGGACATGGGCCATGTTCGGCCCAATAACTGCTTTTTGACAGTTTTTCCATTTTACTCTATCTCGAGATTTTGGGCATTTTTTCACACACACTTCATTTCATAGCACTTAGAGAAGGGTGATTTCGAGTATTATTGCAAGGTTTCTATTGTAAACGTTTTTCTTTAGATTTGTAAGTCTCGTTTGCGAATTATTTCTGTAAGTCCCCAAATCTGGAACCAACTAGTGATCAAACACAAGAACAAGCAATAATCAATGAGAACAACAAGGAGTAGAAGCAAGAGTGATCCAAATTGCACACGTTTCTATTGAGCCGTAAATGTCTGGTACAATGGACACATACACATAAAACTGTCGTACATTCTGACAAGACTGACACATATATATATATATATATATATATATATATATATATATATATATATATATATATATATATATATATATATATATATATATATATATATATATATATAGGGGCCATGAACCGTAAACAGTTCACGACCGCAAACAGCCTTGCAGCCGCAAACACCAATTGAACCGAAAACTCCCTGTTTTCGGTTCACCCAACCGTAAACCCTATAAACACCAAGACAAAAACTAACAAGACTTGAATGCCTAGCCCAAACCAACAAGGAATCTGGAGCATTTTCTTTGTAGGAGGCCACATCACAGCCTTTACTGTCCAATTGGTTTCGGGATCAAGAACGTCTTTGAATCTCTTGACAAATGACTCAGCAGTCTTCATTCCATCAAACTGCCTCCTCACCTGATTCTCCAAGAAGCGTTTGAAATCAGTTGCACGAGGATCATTTGACGGATTATGAAAAGGAGCATCAGCAAGTTCTCCAAGATCGATTCTGGTCCATGAGTAGAAGTCATTTTGGTGTTTGTAGTACTCCACCTTTCCACTCTTCCTCTTAACCACCCATACATTTAATTTATCGTGAAATCCCCACATCAAAACTCCAGATTGGTCTCCGTATTTGACCCTGAACCGCTTTTGCTTGAGCTCAGTTACGGTCAGTTAAGGTTGATATCCACGAACATTTTTGTCGGAGTTTTTCATAAACCAACTAGTGATCAAACACAAGAACAAGCAATAATCAATGAGAACAAGAAGGAGTAGAAGCAAGAGTGATCCAAATTGCACACGTTTCTATTGAGTCGTAAACGTCTGGTACAATGGACACACACACATACAACTGTCGTACATTCTGACAAGACTGATATATATATATATATATATATATATATATATATATATATATATATATATATATATATATATATATATATATATAGGGACCATGAACCGTAAACAGTTCACGACCGCAAACAGCCTTGCAGCCGTAAACACCAATTGAACCGAAAACCCCTTGTTTTCGGTTCACCCAACCGTAAACCCTATAAACACAAGGACAAAAACTAACAAGAATCATACAGATGAATGCCTAGCCCAAACCAACAAAACATGACCTTACAGTCTCCTCCTTGGTTTAAGGCTAGCATAAGCTCAGTCTTTTTCAATGATAAGCACATCAGACCTTCCCATTGCTCCCAGCCACATTTTCTTGCTAATAATCTCTGCGACCATTCCTGTGAAGTCTTTAGCAGCAGGCTCTAGAATTTCATTCTTGACCACAATCTGATGTCGAGCTAGGGTATGAATATCGCATTCACCAAATTGCAAAAGATCCTTTGCTTCAACTAGTCGGAAAATGCCGGTTGGAAATTTGATGACTGTGGTGGCTGTAGCTTCATCATAGACCCAATACTCCGTATTATCCAGAGATCTATCCTGGAAATGCTGAATAATAGGAATCTAGAGCATTTGCTTTGTAGGAGGCCACATCACAGCCTTTACTGTCCGATTGGTTTCGGGATCAAGAACTTCTTTGAATCTCTTGACAAATGAATCAGCTGTCTTCATTCCATCAAACTGCCTCCTCACCTGATTCTCCAAGAAGCGTTTGAAATCAGTTGCACGAGGATCATTTTACGGATTATGAAAAGGAGCATCAGCAAGTTCTCCAAGATCGACTCTGGTCCATGAGTAGAAGTCATTTTGGTGTTTGTAGTACTCCACCTTTCCACTCTTCCTCTTAACCACCCAGACATTTAATTTATCGTGAAATCCCCACATCAAAACTCCAGACCAGTCTCCGTATTTGACCCTGAACCGCTTTTGCTTGACCTCAGTTACGGTCAGTTGAGGTTGATCCCCACGAACATTTTTGTCGGAGTTTTTCATAAACCAACTAGTGATCAAACACAAGAACAAGCAATAATCAATGAGAACAAGAAGGAGTAGAAGCAAGAGTGATCCAAATTGCACACGTTTCTATTGAGTCGTAAACGTCTCGTACAATGGACACACACACATACAACTGTCGTACAATCTGACAAGACTGGTATATATATATATATATATATATATATATATATATATATATATATATATATATATATATATATATAGGGACCTTGAACCGTAAACAGTTCACGGTCGCAAACAGCGTTGCAGCCGCAAACACCAATTGAACCGAAAACCCCCTGTTTTCGGTTCACCCAACCGTAAACCCTATAAACCCCAAGACAAAAACTAACAAGAATCATACAGATGAATTCCTAGCCCAAACCAACAAAACATGACCTTACAGTCTCCCCCTTGGTTTGAGGCTAGCATAAGCTCAGTCTTTTTCAATAAAAAGCACATCAGACCTTCCCATTGCTCCCAACCACATTTTCTTGCTAATAATCTCTGCGAACATTCCTGTGATGTCTTTAGCAGCAGGCTTTAGAATTTCATTCTTGACCACAATCTGATGTCGAGCTAGGGTATGAATGTCGCGTTCACCAAATTGCAAAAGATACTTTGCTTCAACTAGTCGGAAAATGCCGGTTGGAAATTTGATGACTGTGGTGGCTGTAGCTTCATCATAAACCCAATACTCCATATTATCCAGAGATCTATCCTGGAAATGCTGAATAATAGGAATCTGGAGCATTTGCTTTGTAGGAGGCCACATCACAGCCTTTACTGTCCGATTGGTTTCGGGATCAAGAACGTCTTTGAATCTCTTGACAAATGACTCAACAGTCTTCATTCCATCAAACTGCCTCCTAACCTGATTCTCCAAGAAGCATTTGAAATCAGTTGCACGAGGATCATTTGACGGATTATGAAAAGGAGTATCAGCAAGTTCTCCAAGATGGACTCTAGTCCATGAGCAGAAGTCATTTTGGTGTTTGTAGTACTCCACCTTTCCACTCTTCCTCTTAACTACCCAGACATTTAATTTATCGTGAAATCCCCACATCAATATTCCAGACCGGTCTCCGTATTTGACCCTGAATCGCTTTTGCTTGAGTTTAGTTACGGTCAGTTGAGGTTGATCTCCACGAACATTTTTGTCAGAGTTTTTCATAAAGAGCAAACCTCCCTTTCGTTGAGCAGTAACTTGTCTTGGTCCTTGCTTCAGAGTTATTCTTGGATGAGCTTAAGCAGGTTCATTCTCAAAGCGATCAACTATACAGGTTGTTCTGACAGTTTGATCAAAAGGAGGATCTTGAGCAGCTTAAGAAGGAGCACAATGAGAAGGCTCTGCTACATTTGGTTCAGCGACCGGTGTCTTGAATTTGTCATCAAATTCACTGATTAGCTTGTTCTTCAGGTCGTAGTAACCAGCAGTCAAGGCTCCAAGGTTGAGCTGTAGAGTAGAAATTTGTTTTGATTTTAGCGAATTTTCTTCCTCAAGCTCGGACACTCGAATGTCGATATTTCCAATCAAAACGTCCTTTTCAATGAGTTTTTTTATTCAGAACACCAATTTCCTCATTGAGTTCAGAAATTGATGGGTCTGCTCCCTCTGAACTTCCTTCACCTATAGATATCCCTTTGCCTCGGGGTGAAGGGTCTGAATCTTGTTGGGCCAAAAACCTGGCAAGCCTCTTAGAGGCAGCATCATGCGCAGGTTGAGGTGGAGAGGAACCCCCAGGAGCTGAAGATCTCCCGGATTCATAAGAAGATCGAACAACACTTGGTCCTTCTCTCAAAACTTGACTGTTTTCATGGGTTGGTTGGGTTGGTGCAGCAGTTGCGGTAGAATGTTGAGCAGACTCAACATGTTCCCTAATTAACACTCCCGTCCTCGGATCGTCTCTTCTCCTTTTGAGTGGAGGCTGGGAGGTTTGTGTAACACCGTAATTTTTCAAACAAATTTTTCATTTTTAAAATCACATGATTCTCATAACACATTTCATAAAAATCTCATTGGTTTAATTTACAAAACACAACTCCATAATTGTTTGATTAATAATCCAGGATCCTCAAAACATAACTTTTTCGCTGGTGTGTACAATCAAGTCGGTGCCTTCCCGCGATCCTGAGAAACCTGAAATACATAACACATAACACATAACACGGTAAGCATGAAGCTTAGTGAGTTCCCCAAAATACCACACATATCACATTAGCCACTCGAGGCTATAACACCATAAGACCCTCCGGTCAATGTGTCTCTGTGGGACCCTCCGGTCCCACAACTCTGATGGACCCTTCGGTCCTACTCTGTAAGCTCTGAATAATACACAGCATAATTCACAAAGGAATAATGCAGGATATCACAATACACAATATAAACACATAAGATATCTCAATCACACAAAGATACCACTCAGGGTAAGTATGGTGAGAAGACTCACCTTGCGAGCAAGCAAACAAATATCCTCGAACTCGAATCTCAAACTAGCCACCGCCTAACACATAGGGTAAATATCTCTAATTAATACACGATTCTCGACACTAAGTAACCATATGTTACCCTTTTCTCTCTAACTCTCGAATTGGGTAAAAGACCATTTTACCCCTCCATGGTCTCCATTACTCATGTTGACCAAACCCTAAAGTCAACAGAAGTCAAACTCGAGGCAACAGTCCATGTTTGACCCGACTCACCGAGTGCACCCTTGTGACTCGTCGAGTCCATTCATTTCTTCTGAAGTATTGTGGAAGTCCAGCTCAGCTCGTCGAGTTGACCCCCAACTCGCCGAGCTATCGCATGATTCAGCTCTCCGGGACAAACCCTAACCAACTCGTCGAGTCGGCTCATCGACTCGGAGAGTTCATTCAGACCCATTGCTCATTCAGACGATTTAAAATAGATCTATCACTCCCAACACTAGATCTGTTATCACAAGGCTCAATAATCACGTAAAGCTTCGATCTTTACGTTCATGCATGATGTATTTACTCCAAAATGCCAATACACGCCCTTTATGAATGATTCAGCCCAAAAAACCTCATATGGATGAATAAAGCTGGGACATCTAGACTCTAGGGACCTCACAAGGTTCAGATATGAGGTCTAGACTTCTTGATAACTCATGCTACTCAAGGACCCAAACAAAGATGGCAAAGAGCCCTAAAACTCCATAGATATGAGATCTATCCAAAATAAGAGGAATGGTGAAGACTTTCATACCTTCCTCAAGAGCTCTGGACAGGAAATCGTTGGACCCAACAGTCTCTCCTCCAGCTCCTTTCTTGATAACCTCCTCCTCTTCCTCAAATGATGCACAAGAACCTCAAAATGAGCTTCTCTCTCACTCTCTAGCTCAAATAGCAATTAGGGTTTGTTATCAGGGGTGTAGGGTAACTGATGAGGTGGAAATGGGGGCATAAGTTCCCTTATATAGGCCCCAGCCCCTGGAAATTAGGGTTTTCCTCGCACAGTACCAACTCGGCGAGTCGGCACACTTTCTCGTCGAGTCCGCTCATTAAACCCACGCGGATGACTCGACTCTACTCGACGAGTTGGACTCACAACTCGTCGAGTCACTCCATAAGCCTCAGAGTTTATTCTTACAATGATATATCTAAAAATCCGGATGTTACAGTTTGTGTCATAATAAGATCACTTTCAGATGGCAAAGTGGCTGGAGTAACAACTGTAAGGGGAGGAAACCTTGCAATTGCATCCACATTATCAGTAACATCGGCCATCTGACTGGTAGTTGGAGGCGTCACCTTAAGAACACTACTAACTCCCTCAGTCTTCGTTGTAAGTTGTACAACATCATGGACATTATCAAAGAACGTATTGAGTTCCTCATAACTTGGCATGAAATCATCATCCTGCTCGAAGTCGAAGTTTAAGTCATCACCATCAAATTCGGATAGATCACCTACATAATCCATACCAGCTCCCTCTTCATCTCCATCATCATTATCAACATCATCAAAGTCAAGTACATTTCCCCAAGATTCATCACATCATCACCTTCATCATCATCACTTGCATCATCATCAACATTCACCTCCACATCAGTCATCGATACGTGTTCCTCGGCAACAATTGCAATGGGAGGAACATGGCCTTCTTCATGCTCAGAAGCGGTAATAACATCATCTTCATCATCTTCATGATCAGAAAGAGTCACATCATCTGAGGAACTTTCTAATACAGATGCCTCACTAATCTCCGCAAACAGGCCAAACTTCTCCAGAGGGTACTTTCCTTGAAACACAAACTTTCCATTGCGATTTTGCTTCATAAGACCAAAAGTGTTCACACCCAGAGATTTTAAATCCAGAGTCTCACCACTTCTTTCCATGTCTAGGTATTTGCTGTCAAAGATCATTTAGAAAAATCATGGATACATCAAGAACTTATCCTTCCTATTTCCTTCTAAGTTGCTCTTCATTTCGTTCAAAACGTATCTTGAAAAGTTGAACTCAAGATCCATGGCAAGAGCAGCAATAACACCAGTATTCAACAGGGAGATCTCATCAGCACCAGATTTCCTGCCGGAGATGCAAATCATGAATGAGTGAGCAAGGAAACACCAGTATGGTGGCAACAGCTTCTTTATTGTGGGTGGGAATACTCCTTCATAACCCATCTTTTCAAGAATCTCTTCAGTTTGTTCCATAGAAACCTCAGTTTGAAATCCGGGATGGTCATTGATTTGCAGCACTTCACGAATGGTTTGCTCAGACTAGTGATGCAAATTTAACCCGCGGATTTAGGTACCCGTGGGTACCCGACCCTAACGGGGCGGGTATTACCCGTCTTAACGGGTAGCGGGGCGGGGACGGGGCTGAAATTTCATACCCGAAACGGGGGCAGGGCGGGTATGGGTATGATACTATCCGTCCATTGAATACCCGAATATATATATATATATATATATATATATATATATATATATATATATATATATATATATATATATATATATTCGAAATATTAAAGCACATTAATTTCTATATGCTTAAACCCGGTCTTTAAAAATTGTGGACACGTTTTTTACTATTTCAAAGTTCCTTCACCACTCATCGTCTTTTAGACTCTCCGATTATTCTTCGTTCTTCGCAACTCACAGTCACACTGCAAAATGTGTATAATTGTGTATAAATGCATAATTGAAGTATTGAGAACTGGAACGATGTTTAAAGTATTAAAATCATTGCACATTTCCATACAAGTAATTATTGCCCATTAATTATTTTATATTATAAATTCAAAACAAAATATTAGTTGATAAAATTTTCCAATCTTCCATATCTTATAAAACTTTTATTTGTCGTTAAAAGAATTCTAATAAGAAGCTAAAAGGGAAATAAATTCAAAGTGAATTAAGCAATTTCCAATATATACGATTAAAAGTGCAACTAATTTCATAAAATGTATATGAAAAATCGGTGATAACTTAACATACCTTTAGAAACATAAATAGTTGTACTTGTAGAAATAAACATAATATATTTCGGGTACCCATCGGGTTCCCCGTACCCGACGGATATTTTTTCAACCGAACCCGTCGGGGATTAGGCGGGGCGGAGGCGGGGACGGGTGTGGGGATTGGAGTTCGGGTACGGGTACGGGTATTTTAGTATCCGCTAATATCCGCCCCGGTTTGCATCTCTAGCTCAGACACCACAATCTTCTTTCCATGAATAACTGATTCCACTGTGTCTTCACCATCTTCTCTTTTATGAACAGAAGCCTTGTTCCAGAATTGCTTCACTAAGTCTTGACAAATGATGGGATTTGACCTGAAGGCATGTGCAAGACAGCATCTCTTAAGTCCATGAATCATAGACTTAAATTCTTGGTGTGCCGCTGGAGGATCAACCAAGAAAGCAGCAATGTTGTGGTTATCGGAAAATTTCAATTCTGCCATTTGTTTTGCACCAAACGAGTCAAGTGAGAAAACTAATGATTTAATCAATAAAAGTTGAATTTTCTCAATTAAAAGATGATTAGGCTTCAATTTAATTTTATTTGGATTAAAAACAAATTTATGGCTAAAAACCAAGTTTACGGTTGAAAAGAGTTCACGACCGTAAACAGTTCACAGCCGTAAACGGAGTTGCAGCCGTAAACGGTTCAACAGCCGTAAACCGTCCAACAGCCGTAAACCATTTTTGTTGCAAAACACGATCGATTCGAGTTAATTTCAACATAGTCAGGGTCGCCTTTGATGTACCTACAAGAATCAAGGGTCAATTTCAGACGAAAAACACAAATCGATGATGAATCGGAGATAAGATCGAAGAACAGTTGAGAGAGAAACTGGAAGGGTTTGCGGTCGTAAACGAAAAAGTGAGGGGGAAGGGTTTTCAGCTGCGAACCTTACCTTTTATTCCAAGGACCATATCCGGCCCAAAACCCATGGGCTGCAAACCCAATAGCCTCCAATCTAAACCCCAATACATTAAAAATAAAACATTTTGAAGACTTAAAAATTAAAATTAAATAAAATCTAAAAAATTGAATTCAAACTAACACATTTTTTTTAAAAAAAAAATTTAAAATTTTTTAGAAAATAAAATAAAAAATAAAATTAAAATTAAAATAAAATAAAATAAAATAACACTAATTTCTCTTTACCATTGTTAATAATATTTTTATGATTTTGGGATCAAAGTTTTAAGACATCCTTAATCTGTTTTTCAGTACCTCCACCTTCATGAATAGATCTGGTCAATCACCGGTATTGTAGTCCACTTAAACACGAAAGATTGTGACGAATTTGGACATGCTACAAGTGACAAGACTTTTGACCCTATGTTCCTAAATAATATTCCTAAAGGGATCATTTAGCTGACGACGACCAATGATACTGTAGTCCACCTAAATTTAGCAGCGAGATCTACAGACAACCTATTAAGTGTTCAATTTTAGATGTACTAGAATGTGTTTCCCACTTCCTGATATACCCCGGTAATCAAGGACATCCAAAATACTCCTTTACTTTAAATGAGCGGACAGTTATTAAGGAAGAAGATAGATTTTAGAAATGCATATGTCTTATTCCCAGGTCGGATATCTTCCAATCACGCAGAGGGATTAACATATGACTAATTGAATTAGAGAGATTGAGAAATAGAATGTTGCATATGTTGTGTTCCAGGTCGGATAAAAACTTATCACGCAAAGGAGACAGCATATGACTAACAGACAGAAAGAATTGCATATGGAAGGAGATGCATAGAAATAGAGTTGCATATGTTGCAGTCCAGGTCGGATCTCTTCCAATCACGCAGAGGAGGCAACATATGACTGATAGAAAGAAAGCAAGAAAATAACCTTCTACAGACCTACTTTATCGGAATTCCCCAGTCGCCCTATCAGTACCGGAATTAAGGATATGCGTCCATACATCAAGGAAAAGTTACACCACAGTTCTAGATACAGATTACTTTAGTGTAGCCCGCAAATTCCCATGTATATCTCACTGCTCAATCTACCCGAGCGTCGTATAGTCAGACCAAACGGAACTATCTAAGCCAATACTTGTCAAGTCCTTTTAAATGTCAATCTATGCCTAATATGGTCCATTTAAATCTTCTGTGCCTACCAGCGCATTGAACACAGAGCCTAGACTGTTCAACGTTGGTACCTTACACAAATCAAAATTGTCTGTTATCACTTGGTTAATATCACTTCCCAACTAATTTCCTGCAGATAACCTCCATTAGAACATATTTTTGGATTTTTGAATTTTATGATTTTTTGTTTTGTTTTTATTTCTCCCCCTAAATTTGTGCATAGGAGAGAAAGGAAAATAAATGCGCAAATTTAAACTAACCTAAAATAAAAAATTAGTCTTCAAAATGTATCATTTGGAGAAAACCCACAAGCACATCGAATCGAGCTTTGTTGAACGGTTTGGTGAACAAATCCGCCACATTATTATCAGTGTGAATATGTTCCAAACGGATGAGCGAACGCTCATAACAATCTCTAATGAAATTTACTTTGATGTCGATGTGCTTGGTTTTGGAGTGTTGGACATGATTTTTAGCTATTTGGATTGCAGCATCATTATCACAAAAGATAGGGGTTTCAAGAAAATTCAAACCGTTGTCCAAAAGTTGATGTTGGATCCAGATTACTTGAGAGCAACAGGCAGAGGCAGCAACGTATTCCACCTCAGTTGTTGAGGTTGAGACAGTTTGTTGTTTCTTGCATTGCCAAGACACCAGAGGGTCACCTAAGAATTGACATCCCCCAGGAGTTGATTTCCTGTCAAGTTCACAACCTCCATAAATGATGTCAGCAAATGCATATAAATAAAAATCAGAATTTTGAGGATACCAAAGACCCAGTTTTGGGCTACCCTTGAGATACCTAAAGATTCTTTTGACAGCAATTAAATGAGAGAATTTAGGATTAGCCTGATAACGTGCACATTGACAGACTGCGAACATGATGTCAGGTCTGCTAGCAGTCAGATACATCAGGGAACCGATCATCGATCTATACTCTGTTTGATCTACGGATTCTCCATCAGGATCTGGAGTCAACAAGGGTCGTTCAGCCATCGGCGTCACAGCAACTTTAGAATCTTTAAACCCAAATCTCTCAAGCATGTCTTCAACATATTTTCCTTGATGCAAAAGAATTCTGGTTGAATCTTGTCTAACTTGCAATGCCCAAAACATGGTCATTTCTCCCAAAGAACTCATCTTAAATCTCTTCTTCATAACTCCCTCGAACTCTTTGCACATCTTCGAGCTTGTCGACCCGAAAATGATGTCATCAACATATATCTATATAAGAATTAGGTCGGCATCCACATGCTTGATGAAGAGTGTCTGATCAATCGTGCCTCTGTTATAACCATGCTCAAGCAAATGATCTTTTAGAGTAGTATACCAAGCTCGAGAAGCCTGATGTAACCCATACAGAGCATTGTCTAATTTGTAGACATGATTTGGAAATTTTGCATTGACAAAACCAGGAGGTTGATCAACATAAATTTCCTCTTTCACAGCTCCATATAGAAAGGCGGTCTTAATGTCCATCTGATAAACGGTGAACCCCATGTAGGAAGCATAAGCCAGGAAGATACGTGATGAGAATAAATCTCAGATCGATTAGATCTTTCACAGGTAAAAGACGAAGATCAAACAAGACAAACACAATAATATCAAGAACACAGAACAGAATCAACAATATGCTTATGATTCAAATATAGTCACGCCTCAGCAGAGCTCTATGAAGAACTTCCACTGTAGAGGCGAGGTAGGGTTTACAATACTCAATAAGAATAATAATATAAAAGCGTTAACCACAAAGGCTGCATGCATGCAGCTTAAATACTAAACCCTAGTGAAAACATGCACGGTTGGACAGGCCCAAACCGGCAATCAAAACTGGGCTAAGGACCAAGCCCATGACGCAACACTATAAGCCCAACAATCTCCCCCTTTGCGTCAAATGAGGCGAGAGATCATTTTCTTTGAGTAGGCTTCCCAGTCTTGACAACCTTGAACAACCGAGGGATGATTACAAGAAGTGTTTGCCGAAACTGAATGTACCATCGTAGCATGTCAGTAAACAGCTTCTTGTCGGCTGCAGAATTCTGATTGCACTTGTGGATAATCTCCAAAATATGTTCCAAGCAAGCAGTTGAGAATAAGTGCTTATCACACAGAGCGAAGATACACTTTTGCTTTTCGCCTCTGAGGAACACCACTGTGTGAGACTGGGGATCAATTCGACCCTTAACCATAACAGTTACATCGCCCATTCTGCCAGAAGGTTTTATCGTTGGACGCTTGTGAATGACAGAGGCGACCTCTTGGTCCATTTTCGCTACTTCGTGAATGTAGCATACAAGCATTCGCTTGATATGGTCTATGATCGGCTGATACTCCTGAGGATTGGACAGCAAAATGTTGTTGAGGAGTATCCAGTCGTGTGGGTTAAGGTTCGGTAGATCAGCCAGGGAAAAGTTGTGAACCGAGCCTTCAGAGCCTCGAGTCACTTTGAATTTCACATTAACAAACTTCCCTGCTGAGTAAGGCTTCAGCACCTTGACAGTAGTAATTTTCTGTAAGCTCCATGTCAGGTACTGTGGTTGAGCAAATTCCAGATAGAACTCCAAAAGATCCCGATCAACCTTCGGGTCTGGAGAGGGAATAGGCACAATAGAGTTGAAGCAGTGAAAAATGAATGCCTTTCGCGTGATAGGCATGTCAAACTGTGATCAGGGTTCACCATGGACTCTTCGTTTGCAAGCCCTAGAAGAGTACAGAAACGATTCTTTGAGATTGAAGCCCTTTGATTGAGAATGTCGAAGAAAATTTTGTCTGCCCCTTTGTCATATGTTGCAGACGAGTAGACTTGAGAGAGACAAGACATCGGAACAACTTCAGCAATTGTTAGGGCTTTGGCGAGTGGGGAATACATCAGACATTCCACCACTTGATACATGTACGTATCATACTGAAAAGGAGAGAGATCGATCAGTAGGTTCTGATTAGGCTTGATGGCAAGAAGAGTGGAGCGTGCAGAAGTTTCTTGAACAGATGATGATTCTGCCATTGTAGAAGCTTGGAGAAGAAGATGAACAGTAAGATGAATCGCCTTTGTTCTTTGAGAGAGTTTTGGAGGTGATAAAAGGTGAAAGAGCAGCGTGCCAAAACCTTTTATACATACAAGTAGGAGAGAGAAAAATCTGGCTGATATCTTGGATTTATTTGAAACGGCGCTTGATTTGACGGATGAACAGTTGTCATACCCAGTGATGACGCAGGAAAGAGAAAGGACGTTTCCTTTTTACACGTCATCCCATAAAAAGCGCTTTTTCAAATCGTCGAAACCGTTGGAGAATTGCTGAGTCAGCCTTAACACTATCCCAATCGTCACCCCATATTTCACATGAACCGCCATCGCTTTTTAACTTTATCGAGCATTGAAGCACCGTTAATAGAACCAGATTTTGGAAAATCAAAAATTTTCGTGCATAGAGTGTAAAAGATAAAGAAATAAAGCAAACGGTGTGGGATAATTTGTGATGTCTTAAAAAGACATAAAGCAACTGATTTTGGGCACGAATCTCTTCCTTCAAAGTCAAGAGAGACCTTGAAGTGCTTGTGTGGCTTCCCATTAAATAACGATCAAATACTTGTTAAGAAGTATTGAAAGGCATCTTTTAAATTTAAAGGTAATAGCGGGTGGTCTTCACTTCAATTCATGAATTCGATACTTGATATAAGACCGAAACTGAATGAAGTACTTGTGAGATCAATGTGATCTATTGAACAAGTAGGTAGGAAACATATTCAGTGACTTGTTGAAAATAAGATAACTGGAAATCTCAAATAAAATAAAAACTGGATCCATTTGGAAGAAAAGCTTTGGTAAGAAGCAATTTCATAAGGATCGCGCAAAACGAAAAAGGAGATTTCATATAAATACATAAAATAGATCAAACGTTGAAGTATTCGCTGTCAATTCAGTAAGGGAGTTGAATTTTGGGTTTCATCTAATTCGTGGTGAACGAACGTAAGATCATCAACACAGAATGGGTGTAACCATAAACCGTGGTTATTGCTGAGAGTCTCAAGGGTTACAAAATGTGAAACGAATCAGTGATGGAGAAAAATAAGGTAGGTAAAAGAAACGAAAGTGCCTCTGCTGGAACAGATGGACAAAGCAGAAAAACTCTTAACTCAACATGAGAAGAGTATGGCAGCTCATGATTAGAGTAAATGTGATAGCCTGATTGGTAAGACAAGGTTTGTATGTATCAAGTCATTAAGGCTTTACTCAGAATCGTTCGAGGCTTTGGTCAACATACAACAACATGCTTCTAGGGACACTTAACTAGTACTTATGGAAATAAATATACCTGCCTTAGATCCACATTCTGTTGCACTGGTACTCTTGTTATCTAATAAAAATAAGAACAAAGAAACACACCACACAAACAAACAAACAAACGAAAATAGACCAAACCCGAAACGAAAATAGTATACAACATAATACAATCAAAACACCTTGATATGAAAAAGAGGCGAATCGAGTTCAGATGGACCGAACCCAAAATAGACCGAACCCGAAATAGACCGAACGCTCTGTTCATTTCGGTTCATGGTCGAGCCGAACCCGAAATAGGCCGAACCCGAAATAGACCGAACGCTCGGTTCATTTCGGTTCACTCTATTTCGCTTCTTACCTTTATTGAGGCGAAGGCGATTTTGGTACTAATTCCGATTCCATCATTCCTAGACCTTGCAGAATCTTGTTGAAACTTGCTTCAGGAAGAGCCTTAGTGAATATATCTGCCAGTTGATCAGTTGTCCTTACGAAGTGAATTTCTACATTGCTATCTTCCACATGATCTTTGATGAAGTGATACCTTAGTCCGATATGTTTAGTCTTTGAGTGTTGCACTGGGTTGTGACAGATCCTAATTGCACTTTCAGAGTCGCAATATAATGGAATTTTCTTCATGTTCAGCCCGTAATCTCTAAGCTGACTTTGTATCCATACAACTTGAGATGTGCATGATGCTGCAGCGATGTATTCAGCTTCTGCAGTGGAAAGAGAAACACATGTTTGTTTCTTCGATTGCCAGCTAACCAATTTACCGTCTAGAAATTGGCATCCTCTAGTGGTGCTTTTACGGTCTATTCCACAGCCACCTAAGTCAGCATCTGAGAACGCTTGAACAAAGAATCCTGAGTTGGATGGATTCCACAGACTGAGAGAGGAGGTTCGCTTCAGATAGCGAAAGATGTTTTTCACAGCTTGCAAATGAGGTTCGCGTGAGTTAGCTTGGAGTCTGGCACAATAGCAAACTGAGAACATGATGTCAGGCCTACTGGCTGTGAGATACATAAGTGAGCCAATCATTTGTCGATAAAGCGTCATGTCAGCGGCTGGTTTCTCTAATGAAGGTGTAAGCTTTGTCCCAAAAGCCATTGGAACTTTAACTCTGGAATCTCCCATTATACCAAACTTAGCAAGTAGTGTCTTGGTGTATGCCTCCTGATTAATAAAAATGCCTTCGGGTCCCTGTCTAATGTTTAAGCCAAGGAAAAAGTTAATTGGACCCATTGAGCTCATCTCAAATTTAGTTTCCATCAACTTCCTGAATTCAGCTGTTAAGCTGGGATTCGTGGAGCCGAAGATGATATCATCAACTTAAATTTGGACTATCATAAGGTGGTTACCTTCTCTCTTACGAAAGAAGGTTGGGTCAACCGAACCTTGTTTGAATTTAGACATTTTTAGAAATCGAGTGAGAGTTTCATACCATGCTCTGGGAGCCTGTTTTAGGCCATATACCGCTTTGTCAAAAATATAACAGTGATCTGGATGCTCCTCGTTTACCAAGCCTGGCGGTTGCTCAACGTACACAGTTTCTTCAAGTTCGCCGTTGAGAAAAGCACACTTGACGTCCATCTGATAGACTTCAAAGTTTTTGTGTACAGCATAGGCAAGAAAGATACGAACAGACTCTAATCTTGCAACTGGAGCGAAAGTCTCTTCATAATTGATACCTTCTTCTTGACAATAGCCTTTCACCACTAAGCGAGCTTTGTTACGAATTACGTTCCCTTCCTTATCCATCTTGTTTCTGAATACCCATTTGAGACCGACAACCGAAGCATCCTTTGGAGTTGGAATAAGACGCCATACTTTGTTCTTTTCAAACTCATTCAGCTCATCTTGCATGGCCTGAACCCAGTCAGAATGATCGAGTGCTGAATTAATAGTCTTCGGTTCAACTTTGGAAACAAAAGAGTTGAACATGCAAAACTCTACTTGAGAAAAGAGTGCAGCTTGTTTCGCTTTGATCTGTGATTGAGTTAACACTGTTTCTGAAGATTCTCCAATAATTTGACTCTGAGGATGATCTTTGGTCCATTTAATAAGCGGTGGATAGTTTGGATCACAAGAGGGATCCAATTCTGCATTTATTTCTTCTTCCAATTCTGATAGAGTATCATCATCATTGACATGTGTACTCTCCCCCTCGAATGATGACACTAATTCTGGATCAGAATGTTCCCCTTCGTTTGGACTTTCGGTTGAGCCAGATGATTGTGACGTTGAATTCTTCCCCTGGAATGAAGGACCTTGATCGTGTTGTAGAGTCGGACCCTCCCCCTGGACAGAAGGACGGTCATTTGAAGGTTCACCTTCGACTGGCCTCTCGATTGCTTTAGGTTGATCATCAGCCATCTTTTGAGCAACATCATCGATGATTTGCTTTAGACTGTCAACCTTGTTATCTTTCGCCATTAATTCAGAATGAATTGCCGTTGGAGGCTCATCAAAAAGAAGCATATATTGCTCGAAAATATTTGAAATAGGGGCTGTTACTTGACCAGTCTTTGGAAAGATTTCCTGAGTTGTACCTTCAGTTGCTTTCATCTTCTTGACATATCTATCGTCAAAAGTGACATAGTATGTTTCTTCAATCTTCTTAGAGCGCTTGTTTAAAACCCTATATGCCTTAGAATTCAGGGAGTAACCTAAGAATATTCCTTCATCAGCCTTAGCATCGAACTTATTTCGCTTCTCTTTACAGTTGAAGACGAAGCAACTTGAACCAAACACATGGAAGAATTTCACGTTTGGTTTGCGATTGTTCAAGATCCCGTAAGGAGTGTGGGAGAATCGCTTGTTTAGATATGATCTGTTCTGAGTGTAACAAGCGGCAGCTATAGCATCAGCCCAGAAATACAGAGGCAATGAAGCGAAGCTGAGCATAGTGCGAGCTGCTTCGCACAGAGATCGGTTTCGCCTTTCGACGATTCCATTCTGCTGTGGAGTATATGGGGCTGAAAAATTATGAGTTGTTCCCTTCTCAGCAAGAAAATCTTCGAAATCTTTGTTTTTGAATTCCAAGCCGTTGTCGCTTCTTACGTTACGAACAACTTTCCTTAGTTGAATTTCAACCTGCTTTATGAAGAGCTTGAGCCTTGGAGTAGCCTCAGATTTTTGCTTCAAGAAAAATACCCATGTGAAGCGAGAGAAGTCGTCGACGATAACCAGAATGTGCTTGTTTCCACCAATGCTTTCAATGGAAGAGGGACCACACAGATCGATGTACAATAGCTCCAATGGTTCTATCACCTTTGTATTGATAATGGAGGGATGACTTTGTCTACTCTGCTTTCCCATTTCACAGGCTGCGCATAGATGTTCTTTGTCGAATTTGAGAACTAGAAGACCTCGAACATGATCTCCTAAAACCAGCTTGTTGATATCCTTGAAATTAAGATGAGAGAGTCGTCTATGCCATAACCAACTTTCATCTGAAATGAGCCTTCGTGAGTAAGCAAACTGCTGGTTTACCTCGAATTGGGTTGAGGTTCAAAGGGTACATTTCCCCCTTTCGCTTCGATTTCAGTAGAATGTTATTTGACTTCTTCTCAACGATTTCTGAGCCTTCATCATCAAACGATACCTTCAATCCAGTTCCAACTACCAGCTGAGATACGCTGATAAGATTGTGTTGGAGCCCTTCAACATACGCGACCTTTCTGATTGAGAAATCACCATTCGTAATCATTCCATAGCCTTTGATGGTTCCAAACGAGTTGTTGCCATACTTTACAATACCACCATCCTTGAGAGACCTAAATTCCCTCAGTTCTTCCTTCCTTCCTGTCATGTGACGCGAACAACCACTATCAATATACCATTCTTCGTCAAACTGCTCGTCACGTATAACCTGCAAAAATTAAGCAGATTTAGGAACCCAAAGTTTCTTGGGTCCTTGTGAGCCTTTTACAAGAGAGGGAATAGTAAGAGAGATATCAACTAAATAAGTACGTTTAATTAAAGTTGTTTCATCTTTTCTTTTTATAGTGAAAACTTTAATTTTGTTTGACTTAGATTCGATAGGGGTAGGATATGAGATGTCATCTTCTGGAAAGAGCTTTCCTTTCCCCTTTAAGTCTGTGGAAGAATTGGAATGAGAAGAGTTAGATTTGGAAGTGACATTGGATCTTCTCTTCGTTTGATTGATCTTGCAGAGTTGAGGACCGAAACTTCTTTTTCGGTTGTCATTTGGTTGAGGACCGAAACCGTTCTTTCGGTTGTTATTGGGTTGAGGACCGAAACCGTTCTTTCGGTTGCTATTGGGTTGAGGACCGAAACCGTTCTTTCGTTTGATGTGGTGCTGAGGACCAAAACTCTCCTTTCGGTTCCTTTCAGTCGAGGGACCGAAACCATCCTTTCGGTTCATTTCAGTCGAGGGACTGAAACTACCCTTTCGGTTCCTTACCTCTTTTTGTTTAGAAGATTTTTCATAGTGAACATAATTAGGATTTTGAGATCTCCAGAACTGCTTCCTTTCGGTAAGGTTTTTTATGTACCTCACATTTCTTTGATACTTTCTTTCTCTCATCTGTTTTGGGTTTCTGTGAATGTTAGCCTTTTTCTCAGAACTTTGAGTATTAACATTGCACCTAGGTGAATTGGTTTCGCTTGAAATAACCACTTGCTCATCTGAAGACTTTTTAGTCCCACTTGTGCTCGGCTCATCAAAACGACTAGGATCATTAAGTGGTTCGGCTATATATCTGCCTCTCACTCTCCATTTGGTTTTCTGTGACAGACCTACTGTTTCATCAGCATTGTCAATAGGTGCTGACCAGAAGAATTCATCACATCCGTCAGCATTATCTTCTGCTACTATCGCCGTCAGTTCGGCTGTTTGTTGCTGAGTTACTCCATTAACCTTGTATACTTGATTTGGAGTGAATTGTACCTTTTGATACACAACCGCTTTTTCTTTAAGGACTTTGGTCGTGTCTTTGGATAGTCGAGCGTATTCAACTGAATTTTCAGAAATCAGATTTTTGTGGGTTTTAGGTTCGCTCTTGACAAACTCAGAACAGTCCACCACATCCTCTACAGAGATTTCACTCAGATCATCATCCTCATTAAGTTCAGATGTATTTTCAACATCAATTTTATTTTCTGAACTTAGTTTGGCATTCAACGAGTCAAATTTTTGTATAGTTTCGGCTCTTAACTTCAATCTATCATTCTCATCTAACAGATTTTTGAGCATGTCCTTATGGTCCTTGGACTTTATGTAGGATTCAATTTTGTCAAGACCGATTTTGTATGTAGTTGAGATCTCATCAGAGGATACAACACTTTCACAGTTGTAAGCTTCAGCATCGATTTCATCCTCCTTTAACTCAAGGAAGGGCAAAATCATGCGATGTATCTTCTTTCCTATTTCACAATCGAGATGCAACTGTGTGATATTAAAATAGAGTCTTTTAGCAATCAAACAAAACACATTTCGTTGTTTTAACAATTTAAGATTGTCTCTTTGCAAATAAATCGACTCATCCTTAGACCTAATCAACTCTTTCTCCTTCAGCTCAATCCACATCCTCCTTTCCTCACTCTTCGACGATACCCTGCTAAGTTGATCAGTCAGGTTAGAGTTTGTGACACGGGTTTGGGAAAGACTGCTACTTATACTAGAAAATTTAGATTTTAAGCTATTTAGTTCCTTTTCATAGTTAGTAACAGGTATTTTTAGAGAAGCAAGAATATCTTGTACCTTCTTGATCAACTTATCACATTCGTTGATCTGTGCACTAACAGGTTTCGCAGCAAAACACCTGTCCTCTCGCTCCTTCTCGCTTTCTATTCCCCCGTCAGTTGTATATCCTCTCATCTGGGATACACCTTCGGTCACCATTAAACACCTTCCTGCAGCTTGTTCTTCTTTTACCAGCATCGCCTTACCATGAGTGGGTTTTCTTACTTCTTCGTCCTCCGAGTCTGTGGACCATACTTCCACGCCACCAAATTCGTCACTATTGCCTGTATCATGTACAATCAACGCATTCATAGTTTTATTGTTAGTAGCAGACTTTCTTTTCTTGATTTCCTCCAGTCGTCTCAGGAGGCTCGCTTCCTCCTCATCATCATCTGTCTTTTCTGCCCTCTTTTTCAGCATGCAGTCCTTGGCAAAGTGATTCTTGCCTCCACAGTAATGGCAATCAAATCCTGAGTCTCCACCATTTTTCACTTCTTTCTTGGACTCTTCTGACTTCGATACTATCTTCGGTTCCTCCTTAACCTTTTCAGCGCTGTAACTTCCCTGCCAGTTTCGGTTCTTGTTGGCTGGGAACTTTCTTTTAATGAACTTTCTAGGATTGGACACCATTAGGGCATACTCTTCACTGGTTAGATCATAGTCGGCAAGATCCAATTCCTCTTCTTCTTCAACATAACTTTTCCCTTTAGAAACAAGGGCTAACGAACCTAAGCTAGAAACCACATTCGTTTCCTTAGTCAGTGCACTTTCATGGGATTTCAAAATTCCCACCAGTTTCGCCAGAGAATACGATTTAAACTGTTCATGTGCCTTTACTGTTGACACAACTGCCATCCATTCGGGTCTAAGACCGTTCATGAATGTAACCTTCTGTTCAATAACCTTCCTCTCGATCCCATGCTTTATCATCTTACTTAAAATATGATTAAAGCGATCAAAAGCCTGAACCAGTTTCTCTTCGGGCTTCTGTTTGAAATCACCAAATTCAGAAATCAGCAAAGTTTGTATCGAATGTTCCAGATTTGCGTCAGTGGAATACAATTCTTTTAGTCTGTCCCATATCTCTTTAGTTGTAGTGCAGGAATTCACCAGACGAAACGTATCGGACTGCAATGCAAACCTAATCATTCTTAAGGCTTTAATGTTACATTTAAAGTTTTCTTTCTCGTCTTGAGGAATATCTTTCACATCATTAACAAGCTGATTGTACTCCTTTTGAGTTTTGACAATCCTTGAGGTGCTTGAATGAGCAAATGGGCCAACTGTGATAGCTTCCCAGATCAAATACCCATTATCTTCTGAGCCAATCACATAATCTTCAAAGTGGTGCGTCCAAACCTCATAATCCTGAGTGTACAAGATTGGAATCCTTGTCGTTGATCCGATACTGTTGGAGATGTTAATTGGACTAGTTTGCAAATCATCCATGGACATTGTGATGAAGTTTGATCGATAACCTGTTTAAGATCGGACTTGTAATTTATCGTTAGAGAAAGATTGACAATTAATGAGATACACCAATATAGAATGACGGCTCAATTAATATCAATCAATGCGGAAAAACCCTAATAACTTCTTCGACAAAAGAGATGTGTATGAATTACACAGTCTCCTGCTCTGATACCAATTGATGAGAATAAATCTCAGATCGATTAGATCTTTCACAGGTAAAAGACGAAGATCAAACAAGACAAACACAATAATATCAAGAACACAGAACAGAATCAACAATATGCTTATGATTCAAATATAGTCACGCCTCAGCAGAGCTCTATGAAGAACTTCCACTGTAGAGGCGAGCTAGGGTTTACAATACTCAATAAGAATAATAATAAAAGCGTTAACCACAAAGGTTGCATGCATGCAGCTTAAATACTAAACCCTAGTGAAAACATGCACGGTTGGACAGTGCCAAACCGGCAATCAAAACTGGGCTAAGGACCAAGCCCATGACGCAACACTATAAGCCCAACAATACGGATAGCTTCAAGGCGCGCTACATGAGCATACACTTCAGTGTAGTCAAGGTCTTCAATTTTCCGAAACCCACGAACAACCAGGTGTGCTTTGTTTCGACAATCACCCCACAATCGTCTTGCTTATTAAGGAACACCCAGCGCGTGTCCAAACACTTTTTTCCCTTTGGCAGCTCAACCAGTTTCCATACCCCCAATTTCTCAAATTGATTAAGTTCCTCGTGCATCGCATCAACCCAACTAGGCTCATTTAGTTCCATTTCCACGTTCTTTGGCTCGATCTGAGAAATGAAGCAAGAGTAGAGACATGTATTGACATCTCCACTCTGACTCCTCGTTTTAACTCTGTCGCCTGGTTGACCAATGACGTTTTCGATCGGATGATCGCGTTGAAGTCTGGTGGGAATTTCATGGCTGATGTCATTGATTGTGACAGGAAGGTTGTTGATGTTGATAAGTCCATCATCTGCTGAATCATCCACCTCAGACGATCTGGAACCGTGAGAGGTGCTTGCCACGTACTCATTTGCAATTGGCTCGGAAAGAGAAGCTCCATGAAATATTGAGTAGCAGCAGAAGTATCTCTGGTCATGAACTCTCTTTCAGCAGAAGTAAGAGGAGTGGCTTTAGCATCAGGATTAATTCTTTGACTTGGAGAACCTGAAGAAGTACTTGGAACAACTTCATCTACCATAGGAGTCATAGGAGGCACCAAAGGTGGTCTGTACACAGCATCTTCCTCTTCATCTTCAATAACAACCTTCGAACCTGAGCAAGAACCTGACACATCATCTGAAAACACATTAAATGATTTAAATAAAGAAGCATAATCAAATAACCAGTCATGACCGACTCGGGCATCTGTCTCATTCTCTTCCTGCCAGTGCACATCGAAAGGTTCCACAATCTGCTTGGTTTTCTTATTGTATACTCTGTAAGCAGTTCGTGCGGCGTATCCCACGAAGTAGCAGTCATCAGCCTTCGAGTTGAACTTGGGGTTGGACTCTAAGTGAAGGAGGGTGCAAGGACATCAAAATATTCTGAAATGAGCAACTGATGGCTTGTGATTGTACAGAATTTCATATGGGATCTTCATATGGGCTTTGTTGATCGGGACACGGTTCTGGACATAGCAGACAGTGTTGATCGCCTCTGCCCAAAAGAAGACTGGTAGTTTGGAATCACAGAGCATCGTCCTTGCAGCGTCTATCAGAGTACGATTACGCCATTCCGCAACACCATTTTGCTGAGGAGTTCGAACAGCACTGTACTGATGCAGTATTCCCTTTTTGGTGCAGAAATGATCCAGAACATCGTTCTTGAATTTTGTGCCATTATTAGTTCTGAGAGCCTTCACTTTCTCATTTGTTTGATTCTCAATCATCACAATGAACTTCTTGATCAGATCAACGATCCCACTCTTGTTGGATAAGAAGAAAATCCATGTGAACCGCGAGTAGTCATCTATCACAACCAGGCAATAAGAGCTCTTGTTGATGCTAAGAACGTTGACCGGACCAAATAAATCCATGTGCAACAATTGAAGAACTTTGTTGATTGAGTTAACAGTCTTTGAAAAATGGGGCTTGCGATGATGTTTGCCTTGAGCACACGCCACGTATTTTTCAAAAGTGATAAAGTCTTTGACAGGAAGGCCACCTACAATCTCGTTTTTAGCAAGACGGTTTAGGTTCTTGGCAATCGCATGGCCGAGACGACGATGCCAAAGCATGGCATTGTGTTCAGCGACTTTAGAGAAGAGACAAGTAACTTGTTCTGGAATATTATGATTCATGTCTATGATGTATGCATTTCCATCCCTCTTCGATTTCACCAAGATCGATTCTTCAGGGATGATGATTCCAGGCTTCAAGATAAGACACTCTTTGTCAGGGAAGTGTGTTGAATAGCCTTTGTCATAGATCTGAGAGACACTCAAGAGACTGTGCTTCAGCTCGGGAGCATAGTTGACGTTCTCAAAGCTAAGCACTCCGTTTGTGACAGTTCCTTTCTGGGTGATCTTCCCACCTTCTCCTCCCACGAAGGAAACATAGCCCCCATTAAAATTCTGAATGTCATGCAGTTGGGAGATGTCTCCTGTCATGTGCCAGGAACAACCACTGTCGACAAACCAGGGTCTGACGGCATTCCTCCGTAGCTGTTCCTGCACCATGCGCGAGATTAATTAGATTTTGGAACCTAGGTCATTGAAACACTGGGTTTTCCCTTGTTAGAAACAGAAATTCCTTTTTCACATTTTAAATTTGATTGATTACCAGACGCACATACAGAAGACTGAGATGCTTGGACATTTAAATTTTTGGGCACCCATTCATAGTTAGGTTTAGAAACATTTACAGATGATTTTGAAACATTTTTCTTTGGTTTTGATCGTTTGGGTTTCTGTCTAAGATTAACCAAAGACCCAGATGAAGACTTTGACGAACCCGATCTTGGCTTAGCCACGTTCGGTTTCGTTAAAGTACCTGTTTTATTTTCATGTAAAACCTGTTTATTCTTTTGAAGCTCAGTCCGTTTTCTGTCTTTATTGACACTCCAATCATCATCACGATAACGAAGTCTCGAGAATTTTCTAATGAGAGATCTTCCTCGTGACTCGTTCTCTCTTCTTTGTGCATAAAAAGGAACCAATGCCCGATTTGGACAATTGCGTGCAATATGACCAACAGTTCCACAGTTAAAGCATATCTGTTTCTTAGCATAAAAACTGGTACCGCTATTTTCTGGTCTAGTGTTCTTATTGATTCCCTTACTCTTCCCACAAGTGCGTGTGCAAGATTCAGGTTGTGTGACAGGTGTCGGTGGAGTGTATGTGCTAGTAACAGAAACATCAGATTTATCAAACACATCACCACACTTATCAATAACATCTGAGTCATCAGACTTTGACACAAAATCATCAAAAATCAAAACATCAGTTTTAGGGTTAGAAACAGAAGCATCATTGTTTGAAACAAAAACATCAGATTGTGAAACAAGATTATTATTAGAAACACTCTTTTCAGAAGCCTGTTTGCCTTGATTTAATGGTGAATCTGCATAAGAAGTATAAATGTTAGTATCCTTTTCCCTAGAACTACTCTCCGGCACAGGTACAGCAGGTTTTCCATACACAAGATATTCCTCTCTATCTATTTTTTCCTAGGTCATAGGCATAACAGTATAATTGTGATTAAATGGAGGAGGGACACTCTCATATCCTAGACCTACCTGCTTCTTGTCTTTCCATCTCATGTGTTTCTCTATTATGGTTGCAACTCTCTCACTTGACACATCAAATTTTTTGAAATTAAAATCAGCATTTTCAAATCGAATTTTTAATGTGTCAAGCTCGTCAGTCACAGTGGCAAGTTGTTTCTCGATAAAATTGTAGTTCTCACACTTGTTGCTATACTCTTCCTGTAATTTCCTAAAGTCCTTAGTTTTGTTCTCTAATTTTTCTTTTAGTGATCTTTGGCCCTTCCTAAGGTTATATCCTTCGTACTTTAGGTCCTCGTTCTCTCTACGCAATAATTCGATTTGTTCACGTAAAAATTTAACAGTATCAATGCATGTTTGAGAACAAGAAATTTGACTGACTTCCTTTTTCTCAGGCTCAGGGGTAGTGGATACCATGAAGGCAAACTGCAACTCCATCATCTCTTCTTCAGGATCCTCTCCAACATTCTCCTCGATGACTTCACTAATCTGGGCTAAATGTGCATTTTCAGGTCCTGAAATGTTTAAGGCCTGAAGTTGGTCTTCCAAATCAAATGACTGAGCTACCACCGCCAGATTTACAGTCTCGTTGTTAGCAGAAGCTCCCCTGTTATTTCCAATTGGCATCATTGTTCTTTCATGATTTACTCTTCTAACAGGCTTCGGACAATCACGAGCAAAGTGACTAGGCTCGTGACAGTTGAAGCACCTCAACTTTCCTTTGTTGAATCCAACCTTCTTCTCTGCATTCATGCCCTAATTTTTTTCCCTGTTTTCTTGGCAAACTGTTTAGTTCTGAAAACCGCCATAGCAATCTACCATGTAATGTCCATTTCCCCCACATCCTCAGGGTGAATCGGATCTAGATCAGCGAAAGAAATCTAAGGAGGCAATTCTCCAGCCACAAAGGCATTGTAGCAATTCACCAGGCCAGAGGCTAGGGCCATGTTCTCTTCGGCTTCTTTAGGAGCAGAGGTGGTAACAGGAGCTTTGGAGGATGAGCCTGCACGTGGATAAGGCATGGATGATGGAACAACAAGGGATGATGGTTGTGGAATAGCAAAAGCTTGATTTTGTGAAGCAGTAAAGGATGAAAAGGCATTGTTCGAAGAAATCCCCAGATTAGCAGTCGAGTAGGAGTTCACATGGTTAATTTCCCTTTGCTTGTCATCAAGATCATAGGCTTTAATGATTGCCATTGTTTCTACAAGACTGAGTCGGTGGAGATCCTTTGTCTTCTTGATAATAGAGACATTCATGTCCCAAGACTTGGGAAGAGAATTCAGCAGTTTCTTGTTAATCTCAGATCGTGGAACAGAAATTCCCGTTGTGCTTATTTAGGCGGTGAGAGTAATAAATCGCTGTAGTTGAGCCTCCAATGATTCTCCAAGAATATGATTAAACATATTGAACTTCTGTCTGAGCATGTCTTGTCGGCTCTGCTTCATGTCTTCATTTCCCTCATAAACTTCAATCAGTGCTTCCCACAGAGCTTTAGCTGAGTCATACTCCCTGAATCCTTGTGCAATTTCCGGAGATAAAGCCATTGTCACTGTTGCGAGATCCTTTTCTTGCTCTTCAATTTTCTCGAAATCCGCTTCTGTGTAATTTGCAAAATCTTTGTCGATAATGGTTCCATTTGCAAGAGTGGTAGTGATTCTAACTGGACCCTTCAGAATACTGTGCCATATTTTGAAATCCTTCATTTTGATGTATTTCTCCATTCTGTACTTCCATTCAGGAAATCCTTCAGCTGACAGAAGGCGTGGGATTCTTGTGGTAGTTCCCATGATTGAGTCCAACTCCTGATGAACTGTCATGTTTTGTGATTCCATATTTTTTTTAAAATTTTCTTAATTGATTGAAAGAAAAACTTGTAAAGAAAGCACAACCGAAAAGAGGTTTACAACCGAGAACAAGGTTTACAGCCCAAGGAGAGTTTACGGCCAAAAAGGGGTTTACGGCCGTACACGAGTTTGCAGCCGAAAATAGTTTACGGTCAAAGTAGTTTGCAGTCAAAAAGCGATTTACAGTCGAAAATGAGGGTTTACAGTCGAAAATAGCACGTTTGCAGTCGAAAACAGTTTACATACATAAACAGATGAACAATTTACAGCCAAAAACAAGTTTACAGCCGTAAACTGATGAACAGTTTACAACCGAAAACACCCAGAATTTGATGAAAATAGCTGATTTCGAGCAGATCTTCAATCCCCTTAGCCTTTAAATCATGATCAACAGCAGGAACTCAGTAACCAAGCTTGAACAATCACGAAAATGAAAAATACTCCAACCGAAAACACAACTTGAACAGTTTTTACACTAGTATGGCTCTGATACCAATTGTAAGTCCCCAAATCTGGAACCAACTAGTGATCAAACACAAGAACAAGCAATAATCAATGAGAACAAGAAGGAGTAGAAGCAAGAGTGATCCAAATTGCACACATTTCTATTGAGCCGTAAACATCTGGTATAATGGACACACACACATACAACTGTCGTACATTCTGACAAGACTAACACACACACACACACACACACATATATATATATATATATATATATATATATATATATATATATATATATATATATATATAGGGACCATGAACCGTAAACAGTTCACGGCCGCAAACAGCCTTGCAGCCGCAAACACCAATTGAACCGAAAACCCCCTGTTTTCGGTTCACCCAACCGTAAACCCTATAAACACCAAGACAAAAACTAACAAGACTCATACAGATGAATGCCTAGCCTAAATGACCTTACAATTTCATATTTTCTGGACTTGTTGACTGTTCTAGTTATCTATGGCTAGACCCTAGTTTCTCCAACTTTATGTTTTGACTTCTAGGTTGTGATTCTAATCATATGACTTGATGTTTGCCTTCAATTTCAATCTAGTGAATTTGATTTTGCTTCAATCGAATGTTTGATTTAATCTTGGTTTATATTGGCCACTAGAATTAGGGTTAGGTCATTCAAGTTATCTAAATTACAAAATCCGTAATTGTTTTGTGAATTAGACCAAGTAACAAGCACTAAATTGATTTCCATTGAATGAATTTTGTGTAAATTGTATTCACACACTCTTATCCTCCTGAGCTTGTAAGGAGTATTGGGTGTTGTTGGGAACATTCACATCAAACTTAATGCAACCTTTTGATTTATATCTAAGAGCTTGTTTAGACCAAAATTACAAGGTTAGGTTACTTTCAAATAGCTTGTTTTGAATTTAACAATTTGGTGAATAGGAAGTGTTAGAGCTTGTTAACACTTTCAAGTATGAACTTAGGTAAAATTGAGCGAATATCATATCATCTTGGAATCACATTGCTAAGTTGTCATGCATATAGTTGGAGTCCATAATTGTTTTGTCAATTATACCAAGTAACAAGCACTAAACTGATTTCCATTGAATGAATTTTGTGTAAATCGTAATCACACACTCTTATGCTCCTGAGCTTGTGAGGAGTATTGGGTGTTGTTGGGAACATTCACATCAAACTTAATGCAACCTTTTGATTTATATCTAAGAGCTTGTTTAGACAAAAATTAGAAGGTTAGGTTACTTTCTGTGACATCTACAAATTCACGGTCATTTTAAAATTTTTATTTATGCTTATTTGAAAATCAGCGTATTCATTTTAAAGAATAATATTACGAAATTTGTTCTCAGAAAATATAATAAATATATTATCAAAGCATTTCTGAAGAAATGTAATTTGTTTATATTAAAACTTTAGGATGTCATCGTCAATACAGAAACATAAGCATAAACAAACATTACATTCATTTACACTAGTGATTTACATCTCCTTTAATCTCTCAGTGTAATGTAGCTTCGTATCGACACCCGTGATATAAATAAACTGAGTGGGTCAGGTTGGGAAACCTGGTGAGTACATAGGGTTTTCAACCCACAATAATAAAGTTATTTATGTTACATCATCAAACAATTATCCCAATTACCCATCCCCATTAACTTCTTTATTTCTTAAGGATTTACCCTAATAATCATCTATCATTCACTCATTCATTCCTAAGGATTGTCCTAAGGGATAGGCATGAAGTCCATCGTTGCCAAGGTTTGTATAACAAGCACTAAGTCTATAGTTGTCGATGTTATTTTTTAGGTACTAAGTCCATAGCTACCAGGGTTATCTCTTTTATTAACAATATTATTTTAGGGAGTCCACCCACAATACATGTCAAAAGATTTTTAGAGTACATCTGATGAACATATCGTTCACAACACCTACATGTTGCGAGCCTTCTAATGTTCCACTGGACTGTCTAGAATAGTATGTGGTTGTCATCTATACTCTGCTATATGACTGGGTCATCGCTTCTCATCATCTTTCACCTCTCATCATGTATATCATCTTTCATCTCTCATCTTTCATCTTTCATCTTTGATCTCTCATCTCACCTCATCTTTAATCTACCCATCTTTACCCATCATAATTTTAGGTAAAAACACGTATACAGTTTAAGTCGAATAAAATATTGCGGAATTTGTTCCCAAAAAATATGATAAATATATTATCAAAGCATTTCCGAAGAAATGTAATTTGTTTATATCAAAATTTTGGGATGTCATCGTCAATACAGAAACATAAGCATAAACAGACCTTACATTCATTTACACTAGTGATTTACATCATCTTTAATCTCTCAGTGTAATGTAGCTTCGTATCGACACCTGTGATACAAATAAACTGAGTGGGTCAGGTTGGGGAACCTGGTGAGTACATAGGGTTTTCAACCCACAATAATAAACTTATTATGTTACATCATCAAACAATTATCCTAATTAACCATCCCCATTATCTTCTTTATTTCTTAAGGATCTACCCTAAGAATCATCTATCATGCATTCATTCATTCTGAAGGATTGTCCTAAGGAACAGGCACGAAGTCCATCGTTGCCAAGGTTTGTATAATAGGTACTAAGTCCATAGTTGTCGATGTTATTTGTTAGGCACTAAGTCCATAGCTATCAGGGTTTATCTCTTTATTGACAATACTATTTTAGGGAGTCCAACCACAATACATGTCAATAGGTTTTTAGAGTACATCTGATGAACATATCGTTCACAACACCTACAGGTTGTGTAACATCCCAAAATTCATGACCAAAAATTTCATTTTTAAATAAGTAATTATAAAAACCAATAGTCTGGAAACATCAATAATGTCATCCTATATCATAATCAAAACCAATATCCAAAACACGTCATATGAAAACAACATCAGAGTACAACTCCCAAAGATCTCATGTGCGGAAAATCATAGTGTGATTTGCTGCGATCATGCCGACTCATTTCCTTTCGAAGTAGAAGTACCTGAAACCAAAACTGAAAATCGTAAGCACGAAGCTTAGTGAGTTCCCCCATCATACCACATACCATACAATAAACATACTGCCTAGCATATCCGGGTGCTGGCCTACCCCTTCGGTCTCTTTCAACTAGTACTGCCTAGCATATCAGGGTGTTAACCTACCCCTTCGGTCTCTTTCAACCGGTAACCGCCTAGCAGATCAGGGTGTTGGCCTACCCCTTTGGTCTCCTTCAATCGGTAACTGCGTAGTATATATGGGTGCTGGCCTACCCCTTCGGTCTCTTGCAACCGGTTACGGGTTCTATTTCACCCCTATCACTACCATATAATATCCTAGCATATAAACACATAATCACATACTGCCTACCATATATGGGTGCTGACATACCCCTTCGGTCTCTTTCGACCTATTACGGGGTCTACTTCACCCCTACCACTACCACGTAATAACATAACATACAAGCATATAAATCTCAACAGATAGTGGCAAACCAGACAATTATCACAAAGATAATCATCTCTACTGTAAACAACTACTAGTGGGCCGACATTGGTGCCTTCGACCCACTTATACCGAGAAGGTAACTCACCTCGCACTGCTAAAACTCACTGCAAGAAATCCTTATCTGCTGCCCTGGCAACTCCTCGAGCTATCAATACCAAAATATCACTCAATTAGCAATTGGGTCCCAACCCATGATCCATAATCCATACTTAGGGTAAAATGACCATTTTACCCCTGGCCCAACAAGATTCATAACTAAGGCCCAAGCCCAAAACTCTACAATCCATAAAAGCCCATTAATGGCCTAATTTTCCAAATTGGGCCCAATCTCATATGGATCTTATCCTAAGCCCATATTTTCCTTGAGTACACTTCATATTATCTCAAACACCCCTTGGAACAAGCTTGGTCAAAAGCAAGGTCAAGGTCAAAGTCAAAGTCAACGCTCCGAGTTAACTCAACTCGCCGAGTTACCCTTCAACTCAACGAGTTCCCATAAATCACAAAATCGTGATATCGCAATCCAACTCGTCGAGTTTTCCCCTAACTCGCCGAGTTCTTCCTTTACAACAGAATTAGGACATTTCAAATCAACTCGTCGAGTTCCTCATTTTTTACCCCCTTCTTAACTCATTAATCCATTATCCTTCAGATCTAAACCCTATACTTCAGATCTAGACTGGAAATGCCTCTAGAAGGGTAAAGTTTCCAACTTTACCCACTAATATCCTTCCTAAAGAGATTAAGCTCAAACCCTAACCTAAAAAGGCCAAAGTCTTAATCCAAAAACCACAAAAACTTCAAGATAGACCATGAGGTCATAGATCTGGGCTCTAGGGACTAAAAGATCACGTAAAGTCCCAGCTTTTTCTACATGCATGGCCCTTAGAAGCTCCAAAAGGCCAAAATGATGGTCTAATGGTTGCATGGGACTTCCATGGCCATAAAGTTGGCACCTTTATGCCATGAAAACCCCTCTAGACCCTAGATCTGAAGTATTCTCCAGTTGGGACGTCCAAATCCCAATAATCATATCATTTGGGCCAAAAGCAAGCAAAAAACTCTAAAATGGAGATATAAATGACCACAAGATAAGGTTCAAGCTTTATACCAGAAAAGTGACGTGGATGAGGCAAGGATTCTGAATCTATAAGCTCCTTCTTGTGTCTTCAAGCTTTTCCTTATTCCAATGGCTTCAACCCACACAAAAAACACTCAAAATGGCTCACAATCCCTCAAAATAGCTTTAGGGTTTAGGGACTTGGAGGCTGGAAATGAGGCTAAACCCTAGGGCATAAGTTGTTCAAATAGGGTGAAAAATCCCAGATTTAGGGTTTCCCAAACCCCGTCCAACTCGTCGAGTTGGTACTCCCCAACTCGTTGAGTTGGTTTTTAATTTCCTGCGTGCCAAATTATTCCAACACGTCAAGTTCTCCCCCTTGAACTCGACGAGTTGACTTCTTAAATAAAGATTATCCTTGCTTAATTGGCCTTCTACATTCTGGGTGTTACAGGTTGTGAGTCTGCTAGTGTTCCACTGGACTGTCTACAATAGTCCGTGGTTGTCATCTATACTCTGCTAGATGACTGGGTCATCGCTTCTCATCATCTTTCACCTCTCATCATATATATCATCTTTCATCTCTCATCATTCATCTCATCTTTCATCTCTCATCTCATATCATCTTTAATCTACCCATCTTTACCCATCATAATTTTAGGTATAAAATACGTATACAGTTTAAGTCGAATAAAACATGTATATTTGGTTCATCCAACCTAGATATCAAGAATACATATAATATGCACACATAGCACATAATTTATATTAAATACTTCATATCTATGTGTAAGATGAAAGTAACTATGCACTCACTTGTTAAAGTGATGACTCGAAATTCGAACAACGCTTCGCTTCTAACAATCGTCTTTTCCTTCGACAAAACCTAGCATTATTATTGCTAAGTTTAGTCTAATATTTATTGCGACTAATTAGCTCAAGGTCTACGAGCGATATTGTCTTATAAATGTTAACAATACTTTGCATCTACTATGTACAGACAGGGGCCAGACATGAAACACCAGAGGGCATGACCATTTTGGCATTTAAGCTGTTCTGAAATCCAATAACCCTATGCGGCCCTTCAAACCAGATTCCCCGTACCGCGAGTAGTTAAAAGATATTATAATAAAACTTTTTATAATTTATACTTGGCACATATATTGTTTATAGGTGCATAATAACGATAATGAACTTAAATATAATTTATACTTAAAGAAGGGTAAACATAACTCACTTACAAGGGGGTTTGGCTAGGAACCAGGCTTTACGGGGGCAGAACTTCTAAGCCGAAAGTTCTTCTTCTCGGAGCCTTCTGGCACTCTGGGACTCGCCTCTAGCACTTGGGAAGTGCTAGGGAATGGGAGGGGCTAAGAGGGGTGTTTGAGAGAGAAAGAAAGAAAAAAGTGTGAGTTTTTGGGGGTGATTTGCGCCTCTATTTATAGGCTGAGTCCGGTTCGAATGCGGGGCGTTCCCTTGCTGAACGTTGGGCGTTCATGGCCAGGTTTCATCATCTGGGGCCAAGCCGTGGTGAGGAAGCAGTGGCTCCGATCGCGCCACGTGTCGCTCGCTGGTTACTCCAAAAACTAATTATCTTCTAAAATCCGTAACTTTTGCATATGAGCTCCGTTTTTAACGTTATTTATATCCACGCGTAGGTATCAACGGGATCTACAACTTTCATTTAGACTCGGTCGGCTAATTTTGATTTTATTTTTAAATTTATATTTTAACAGACTTAGACAGTTAAAATCCGTAAAAAATTCATAACTTTTTCATCCGACGTCCGTTTTCGGCTGTCTTTATATCGTTGAGCTCCTATTAATGAGATATTCAATTCTAATTTAGGTTGTGTCGGCTAAAAATCGGTCGATCTAAAATTCGGATTCCGAGCTGTGCACTGCTATGACAAATCTTAGAAAAATCATAACTTCCTCATGCAAAGTCAGATTTTGACGTTCTTTTTATGCACGCTCTTGGTTTAACGTATACTACGACTTTCGTTTAGATCGCTAAGGATAATAAGTATTTTATCACAAAATCACTTTTTACGATTCCCGGTGTCGTGTCGGTTTTCCCGTAAAACTTCGACACGTCATAACTTCTTCGTTATAACTCGAATTTCAACGCTCTTTATATGTACGGAACCCTTGTGACATATACTATAACTTAGTTCAGATTATTTATTCTAAATAATCTTCTATCAAAAAATCATTTTTGACGCTTATCGTCTCTAAATTGATTAGCCCGAAACTGCGGGCGTTACAATTTCAAATAACTTGTTTTGAATTTAACAATTTGGTGAATGGGAAGTGATAGAGTGTAACACCCTGTTTATTTATTAAATAAATAAATAAATTGATGAATGTGTAGTAGCCCTAAAATAAATAATTATATGTCAAAGGTCGGTCTCGAGGAGTTAATTGTCACACTTTAAGAGATCGGGGGTTAAAAGTGTGAGTTCGAGACTCATTTTATAATATTTATGAAGACAGGGGCTCCGTGGTAATTATCGAGAATTATTTTTAAAAAGAAACGAGGTGGAGGGGCTGAATATGTTATAATTAAGACCTTGGGGGACTGTTTGGTAAATTGTTTGTACTTCAGTTGTAAGGGATTTTAATGGTAAGGGTTCAAAGGGTAAATTTTGGACTCAAATTGAAAAGGTTTTGGATTGCTGGGGGCCAAATGGTAACTTATAGAGTGGGTGTGAAAAGAATTTGTGGGGCAGGGACTGATTTTGTACCAGAGGGATAGAGTGGTATGGGATGCGGGTATTTAACCCATCGCCATGCACCGGCCTCCTAAAACCCTAAACCTAATAGCATATGCAGCCGCCATCTCCACCTCTCAACCAAGTCCGGCGCCGCCATCATCTGTTCCGACCTACGACGGCAGCCGGTGCCGCCCAGCGAAGCCAACCGCCGGTGCTGCCATGACAACGACGAAGAATCCCACGTGACGCCGGTTCTATGGGTCACATGACCGTTTAGCGCCGCTGCCGTCGTCGCAATCAACCCTTCTCCACCTCCTTCTTCCTGTCGCCGCCCGTAGCTGCTTTTGACGTCGTCGGTGCCTTTTCAGCTGCCTCGTCGTCGACTCCATTCCACAGCAGGGGTTGTCGTCGCTGCGCCGAAACCATTGAAGATGTATTTCCATCACTGCCGTCGGTCGTAGTGTATTGGATGCCGCCGTTGCTGACTGTTCTAGCGAGATGGCGACAGTACTCTTGGTTTGTGGTGCTGATGCTCGTGTATTTGGGTTTTCGGTCGTGTAGGAAGCCATGAAGGACCACCATGGCGGCCAGCCATGGTGGCAGCCGCCGAAGGCGAGGTTACTGCCGATGTTGCCCGCCACTTTGGGTCACATCGCCGCCTTACGCCGCCAGGTGGGTGGCTGGGTTTATTTCGCATCAGAAGACGTGTCAATGTGTGTGTGTGCGTGTCTAGTTGGCCGAAAATTGCAAAGAAGTCCACCACCACCACCGTGAGGTGGTGGCTGCCACCTTCTACCACCACCGGTCACCATAGGGTGGCTGTGTGTGTGTTTATGTTGTTTAGTGTGTGTGTTTATTTCGAGTTTTAGCATTGTAAAATGTAATTGGAAATGGAATAATGAGAAAGAAACTCAAACCACCACCTTAGGGTGGTGGCTGCCGCCACCGGCAGCCGTGTCGGGTGGCGGTGTGCTTTGCCTCGTGGTGTTGATTCGTTTGGGGTGCTTGAAACCCTAATGGGCCCAGAGAAGCTCAAATGGGCCCAATGAAGCTTAATGGACTCTAATGGACCCAATAAAATCCTAATGGGCTTAATAATATTCTAGTGGGCTTAATAGGCCCAATAAATCCCTAGTTGACCTAAAAGCCCAACAAATTGATAAATGGGCTAGTATTTGGGCTGGAAAACCCTAATGCCAATAAAACCCTAATTTGAGAATTAATCGGGACACACACACACGGGAATTATTTAATAGCTTGAAATATTAAAAAATAATCATTGGCAAAGATTAATCTAAGCAATATTGGACTTAATGGATTAAGTCCTTAGTGGATTAAGTCCTTAATGGGTTAAGTAGGAAACTTAACCCTAATCATCATGTTAAGTGAAACCCTAATTTCACTTGGGTCTTAAGTTGGGCCTTTCTATTGGGCCTAGATGATTGGGATAATAATGGGCCGTCCAAGAGCAAGCAATTGAACTAGAATAATTTAATGGGCCTAGAGTAAGGCCCATGTAAGGGGTTTGGGCCCAATTTTCCATAGATGGGCCACAGTTTGGGCCTTAGTGATTATATGATGTTGGGCCTTAGAATAAAACCATGTATAGGCTTGGGCCATATGTTGGGCTTTGATTCCTAATTGACCTTGGGCCTATGAATTGGGCCTCGGGCTTAAATAAAGCCAAGCCTGGGGTAATGTAGTAATTATCCAAAGTAGGTACTTATGGTTATGTAGTGGGACCCAATTATTAATTGGGTGATGTTTTGATATTGACAGATCGGGAATCTGTCATCCAGCAGCTGGGGTTGAGTCTGCAGGACTTCAGCAGTGTGGGATTGAGTCTGCGGGACTTCAGCAGTGCCAGGTGAGTCTTCTCACTATACCTTACTTGGAATGGTAACTAGGTGTGACCGGAAGGTCTTATGTGTATGAATGAGTTATGAGACTTTATGTGATATGTGACCAGAAGGTCTTAAATATTTGTATGAGCTATGTGACTTATGTGATATGTGACCGGAAGGTCTTATATATTGGTATGAGCTATGTGACTTATGTGATATGTATATGTTATGTATGTATGAGTAGTATGGTATGGACCGAAAGGTCAACAGGGTATGGACCGGAAGGTCAGCAGTGGATGGACCGGAAGGTCAATATGGTATGGACCGGAAGGTCGATAGAGTAGGACTGGAAGGTCTACTCAGATTGTGGGACCGGAAGGCCCCTGAGACACATTGACCGGAAGGTCTCGTAGATCTATAGCCTCGAGTGGCTTATGTGTTGTATGTAGTATTTTGGGGAACTCACTAAGCATGCGTGCTTACCGTGTTATGTGTTATGTGTTTCAGGTACATTGTTTCAAAGGAAAAGAGTCGGCTTGGTCGCAGCGCATCACACTATGTTTTCCGCACACTGGATTCTTGGGATTACACTCTGATATGGTTTTATAATACTATGTTTTGATCATTGATACTTTGGTTTTGACATGAGGCATTATTATGAATGTTTTTATATTGAACGGTTTTATGCAATAACTTATTTAAAATGAAATTTTTTGCCTTGAATTTTGGGATGTTACAAGTTGGTATCAAAGCCTTGGTTTGAGGGATTTGTGCACACTCTCGGGTGTGTCTGAACTCAAACTAAGGACTTGGTATGAAAATTTTCAAAAGTAAAATTATTTTATAAAAGAAGTTTGAAAAGAATTTGAAAAGAGAATAGAACTTTGAAAAGAACAGGGTGTGTGATGCGTGCAATCAGCCGAGCTCAAGTAAGTTTTGTTGGATATAGTGTCTAAGTCCATAACTTTATTTGGTATGTACTTGACCCGACCCGGCATGGTCCATTTGGGTTGCATGGCATTGCAATACTTGGATAGACTAAATGAGAGAATAAGGCACTTATGATTATTAATATATTATAAGTTCTAATATATTAATAATAGTATTATTTAATTAGTATTGATCAAGTATTAATCTAGTATTAATTTGGTGATCAAAGTGAGACTAATTAAATATATAGGGTTGATTATGACAATCATCAATTCTTTTATGGTGGATTAATGATCCATGGTTTATGGGTTTGGTTATAACCATATGGAGCTCCATGGATAGTCCATGGGAGTTACAAACCCATGGGTCATGAGAAATCAAGAGTCATGACAATTGAGGGCATTCATGTGTAAACCCTAATTGTGACAACACTATAAAAGGAACCCTATGGCTAGCAAAATGGTGACCGAGTGGACCTAGTGTTACTAGAGAGGGCATAACCGATTTTGAGGCTAAGTGACATTCTCTCAAGTTATTCCAAGTCTTGTGGTGTTGTGTGAAGCATTTGAGGCACAACATTTGGGGTGCTAGGCTCACAAAGTCTTGAAGGAATCCAAGCAACAACAAGGTATGTATTTCTACTAGTTTTATGTTCTATGTAATCCCCATGCCATGCTAGTTAGGAAATAACCTTGAAAAAGAAATTTGCATGTATATAGAGAAAACATAGATTCATGGTTATTAGGGTTGCATGTACACTTAGGAAGTGTTAGAATACTCAAAAACCCATCAGTGGTATCAGAGCCTAGGATTGTTTTCTGTATACTTGATGCAAAACTGCTTAAAAATCGAAAATTCTGCATTCTGACGACTGGACTCGCCGAGTCCATGGGGAGGACTCGCCGAGTCCATGAACAAATTCATCCTACTCGACGAGTAGAATAATGCACTCGGCGAGTAGGAGCGTGCTGGGCAGTTTTTCGAGTTTTGTTGCTGGAAATGGATTAAGATCATTATCCCAATCTGTTTTGGACTTGTAAAATCTGTTTTTCAAAATGATAATGATTATGTTAACCCATTTTACGTGACTTTTATCAATTTTCAAGTATTGTATATGTTTATATGATTTTCTTGAAATTGCTTGACATGAATTTGTGTTCTTATGAGTTTTTAGAAGATCATAGGAATTATATGTAACCTCCATGTATGTTTAATTCATGATCTTAATGGCTATGATGGTGTCCATAACTTGTCCTCAAGTTATGGATAACCAAAAGTCACTTCTTTTAATTATGATTAAAGAACTAAAGAGGTTTCATAAAATGAAGAGTCTTCATTTTTATGAACCATTAAAACTCATAAGTTACAAATTGAAGAGACTTGGAATAGTTTCAAATCTTGCCCTCAAGTTTTGGAATTTGAAAAGTCTTACACTTTAATACTTTAATTCCAAATTAAACCTTAGATTTTTAAAAAGTTTAAAAATCAACACTTATACTATTATTATAATTTTATTATATAGATATGTATAAGAATATGTCATTCTTACCGTTAGTAGGCCTCATTCACGAAGCCGATCTATAAGGGGGGTATAAGGTTGTTGCCTATAAAATGGTGACTTAATGGGTGTCCACTCTCACCCACCGCTTCCTTGATCGGTGGAGGGTCGTTAGCCGAACGGGTAGGATACGACTTTAAATACTCGTTAAAAGTATAATGAATTATAAAGTAACTATACATTATAAATTCCCAATCTTAGTTACTTTAGGAAAATGTGAAATTGGTGCTAGCCCATAAAAATACACTTTGTACCTTACCAAGTCTTTAGTGGAGCGTGTGTGGTTAACCGGCACACTAACATGGACTAGTAAGAGTGGCAAAGGGTAACTTGACTCTATTATAGATCAGTGGAGCGTGTGTGGTTAACCGGCACATCGATTAGGTAATATTGTTGAGGGTACCAAGTCAATTTGTATGGTTATTCACACCTTGTTTGTGATCCTCGGCATCCCAATCACAAACTTGAGAGGGCACAGTCGAGATTCAAACATGCCGTTGAAAAGTTCAATGTATCTCAAAAGATCTAGGAGTTTCAAAACCAATAAAACCTAATAACAAAATATTTCGTTCTTATGGTGGAAATTGGTAAATCGTCATTTACCTACCTTCAAATATTTTATAGTATGGATTACGGCATCCCTCTTCCAACTATAAATAGTTTGTTGGATCCTAGCCTTAATATTTCATTTGGGTGAATTATTAAGGATTCCTAATCTAATGAAACTTGTCTTTCTTTCCTTTCAGATGTCTTCCAACAATGCTTCTGGCTCAAACCCAACAGGCTCCTTTTCCCTTATGAACTTGTGTGGTAAGGTCATCTTTGATGGATCCAATTTCAATGAGTGGATCAGAAACATCAGAATGATTACCCGCTATGAGGACAAAGAATATGTCCTCGATAGGGAGCTTAAGGTTGTGAGTGAAGCCACTGCTACTCCTGAAGAGTTTGCGGAGTTTGTTGCACATGAAAAGGATGCTACTAAAGTAGCATGCATCATGATGGCCACCATGACTCCTGAACTTCAAAAATCCTATGAAGATTTCTACCCCTATGAGATGCACCTGGATCTGATGGAAAGGTACCATCAGAGCGCGCGTCAGGAGAGGTATGAAATCATCTCCTCCATGATAACCGCAAGGATGAAGGATGGTGAACCCATCACCGGTCACTTGCAGAAGATGCAAAGGTTCGTTGACCGGTTGCTGAAGCTAAATGTTGACTTTCCTGAGGAAATGGCGATTGACATCATTCTCCATTCCTTACCTCCAAGTTATGATCAGTTTCGTATGACTTATCATATGAACAAGGAGGAAGTCACACTTAGCAAACTTCAAGGACTCTTAAGGACAACTGAAAATGGCCTTAAGGGTAAAGCGGTTGCTACTTCTACTCCTTCAACATCCCATGTTCTTGCTATTGGGCAGGGAAAGGGTAAGAAGAGGAAAAGCCCTTCAAAGGGTACCAAGGGTAAGACTCTTGATGGTTCCTCTTCAAGTGGGACAAAGAAAGGTCCCATTACTCCTTCTTCAAACCCAAAGGAAGCACAGTGCTTCTATTGCCAGGATAAGGGACACTTCAAGTGAAGCTGCCCCAAATATCTGCAAGATCTAAAGGATGGGAAGGTTAAACCCACCCATGCAGGTATTTACACAATATTGTCTAACAACTCATCTAATGCTAATTCTTGGGTGCTTGATACAGGGTGTGGTATTCACATTTGTACTGATTTGCAGGCACTAAGAAGAAGTGAGCAAGTGGAGCACGAGAAGATAAACTTAGTCATGGGCAGCAGGAAAGCATCACCTGTTACCAAGATAGGAGTTTATTCTTTATTGATTAATAATGGGTTAATGTTAGATTTGAATAAGTGTTGTTACTCGCCCGAAATGGCGAGAAATATTATTTCTTTTCATGGCTTGTACAAACAAGGCTTTTCATTTTCATTTGATAATAAAAATGGTGCTATTAATGTTTATTACAATGATGTATTTTACTTTAAAGCATTACCTTGTGATGGTGTATATGAAGCCGTGAATGTTGTAGACAATCTAGGAAATAATGTGTTGTATATTGATTCTTCAGATAGCTTGGATAAAGCATCCTTGTGGCATTATCGTCTGGGACATGTTAACAAGAAGCGCATAGGCCAACTCCAAAAGGCTGGAGTCTTGGAATCATTTGACCTCAAGTCAGATGATAGTTGCGAGTCTTGTTTACTTGGAAAAATGACAAAGTCACCCTTCACAGGTACTTGTGATAGGGGTGAAGGTTTGTTGGACCTTGTACACACGGATGTGTGTGGGCCCTTCAGAGTTGCTACAAGGGATGCTAATCGCTATTATGTGACTTTTACTGATGATTACAGTAGATATGGATATATTTACTTAATCAAGCATAAGTCATAAACCTTTGAAAAGTTCAAAGAGTTTAAGCAGGAAGTGGAGAATCAATTGGGCAGGAACATCAAGATGCTCCGATCCGATCGAGGAGGAGAGTATCTTAGCATTGAGTTCCTTGACTATCTTAAGGAATGTGGGATTGTCTCACAATTGACACCTCCCAGAACACCACAGTTGAATGGTGTAGCTGAGAGGCGCAATCGAACCTTGTTGGATATGGTTCGTTCCATGATGAGTCGAGCTTCGTTACCAATCTCTTTCTGGGGGTATGCCTTAGAGACTGCCGCCCATATCCTTAATCTAGTCCCTACTAAAAAGGTTGCCAAAACACCTCACGAGATGTGGACTGGGAAAGTTCCCAATTTGGACCACATCAAGATTTGGGGTTGTGAAGCTTTCGTGAGGCGTGAGACTCATGATAAGCTTGAACCTCGAAGTGAGAGGTGTATTTTCATCGGCTACCCACAGAGATCCTTTGGTTACCTCTTCTACAGACCCAGTGATAATGTGGTTTTTGTAGCAAGAAGAGGAGTCTTTCGTGAGAGAGAATTCACAAGCCAAGGGGACAGTGGGAGACAAATTGACCTTGAAGAGCTTCAAGAGTCAAGTGGTGAAGGAACCTCAAATGCTATCGACCAACCTGAGGAGGAATTTCCTGTTGATCCGATAGATGAGTCTGTACCTCCAAGACGTTCCACTAGGGTGAGGAACACACCTGATTTTTATTATGGTTATCACATCACCACTGAAGGTGATACATTTATTAGTGATAGTACACTAATAGATTTGGATGAACCTAATAACTACAGGGAAGCCATGGCAGGCCCTGAGTCTGCTAAATGGAAGGAGGCTATGGACAGTGAGATTCAGTCCATGTATGACAATCAAGTTTGGAACTTGGTTGACAATGTACCAGGTCGTAAGACAGTTGGGTGCAAATGGATCTTCAAGAAGAAGACCGACATGGATGGGAAGGTACACACTTATAAAGCGCGACTGGTTGCGAAGGGCTTTACTCAAACTCCGGGAGTTGACTATGATGAGACCTTCTCACCAGTAGCTAAGATTAAGTCTATTAGAGTATTGTTAGCCATAGCTGCATTTCATGATTATGAAATATGGCAAATGGATGTCAAAACCGCTTTCCTTAATGGAAAGTTGGCTGAGGATGTTTACATGGCTCAACCAGAGGGTTTTGTCGATACAAGATACCCTAATAGAGTGTGTAAGCTTGATAAATCCATTTATGGATTGAAACAAGCATCTCGCAGATGGAATCTTTGCTTTGATGAGAAAGTCAAAGAGTTTGGCTTTTCTAGGAGTGAGGATGAGTCTTGTGTGTATGTCAGGGCTAGTGGGAGCATAGTTAGCTTCTTGGTGTTGTATGTGGATGACATACTTCTCATAGGAAACGACGTCTCAACCTTGCAGGAGGTTAAGTCCTGGCTTGGGAAGTGTTTCGCTATGAAGGACCTTGGAGAAGCTGCCTATATCCTAGGGATAAGGATATTGAGAGATAGGAGTAAGAGACTAATTGGACTTAGTCAAAGTACTTATGTGGATAAGGTACTGATGAGATTCAGTATGCAAGATTCCAAGAAAGGAGAATTACCAATCCAGAGTAATACCAAGCTGAGTAAGACTCAGAGACCGAGTACAGAGGCTGAGATAGCTGAAATGAGTCATATACCATATGCTTCCGCTGTGGGCTCGATCATGTATGCTATAACTTGTACTCGCCCTGATGTGGCCTTTGCTTTGAGCATGGTCAGTAGATATCAAGGGAACCCTGGCAAGGCACACTGGACAGCGGTAAAGAACATTCTCAAGTATCTGCGGAGGACTAAGGATTGGGTCCTTACCCTCGGAGGCAGTGATGACTTGAGAGTGGAAGGATATAGCGATGCTAGCTTCCAGACTGATAGGGATAATTTCCGCTCTCAGTCAGGCTGGGTCTTTATCCTAAATGGAGGGGCAATTACTTGGAAAAGTTCCAAGCAGGAGACAATAGCTGATTCTACTTGTGAATCAGAGTACATAGCAGCAAGTGAAGCAGCTAAGGAGGCGATATGGCTAAAGAACTTCATCGGAGACCTTGGAGTTGTACCAGCTATAAAGGAGCCAATGGAAATTTTTTGTGACAATGAAAGTGCGGTTGCTTTGGCTAAGGAACCAAGAGATCACGGGAGATCTAGGCACATTGACAGAAAATACCATTTCATCAGACATCGAATAGAAGAAGGACTCCTCGTGGCTAAGAGGGTATCATCAAATGAGAACCCGACAGATCCCCTCACGAAGGGACTGAGCAGGGTTAAGCATTTACAGCATGCGAGGCGCATTGGGCTGAGGGATGATATTAGTTTCAATAATTAGATTCCTGAAACTTGTAAAATGTAATTGACATTTGATGATAAATAAAAGTTGTTATTTATTTATGAGTAAGGTGTTACTATCTTGTGTTGATTGTTTACTATGTTTCAATTTTGCATGTTTTTACTTCCAGAATAATTATGTTATTATTCAAACCATCCACAGTCAGTCAAACTTTGGAAGTAAGTATTGATTTAAGACTGTCATGAATTTGGCTTGTATGATTTGTCTAAAAGTGCTTTGGACAATGCAATGGTTGCTACAACATTCATGAGTACTCATAAGGGCTGAGTATTGGATCCAACCCACGCTCACTTGCATCACTTCATGGAATTTATCTCGAGTGATCGTGAGACGGTAATATCATATAAATCTTCAAACCTAGAGATATGAGTTGTTGACTATGAGTTGGTTATTCATTGATTGCACGAAAACGCATTGGTAACTCGATGTCATAAAACGTGCCTTTGTGAATAATTCAACAAGTAGTTAGTACAAGCATATCAGTCGAAGTTTATCTGTTCCTTCTAGAAATAGAAGCGATATCTGGGCCCCTCGATGATTTGGTTTTGACCTATGTACCGGGCCCGGTCAGAACCTAATTGATGTGTTCAATTTAGTTATATGTCGAAACAAATCAGAGATCGAGAAACAAATGCTGGACAATAAGTAAGACCATGTTCCATGTGTTTGTCCGGCTGATATCATGAGAACAGAGGATTATATGATCACTTATCTTAAATGGCGTATCATCATCATCTCAGTTCCGAGAGACTTTGAAAGAACTACGATTGCTAGTCGGATTTTGAAGTCATATTTGCAAATATAGTTATTAGACTTATCCAAGTGGGAGACTGTTGGATATAGTGTCTAAGTCCATAACTTTATTTGGTATGTACTTGACCCGACCCGGCATGGTCCATTTGGGTTGCATGGCATTGCAATACTTGGATAGACTAAATGAGAGAATAAGACACTTATGATTATTAATATATTATAAGTTCTAATATATTAATAATAGTATTATTTAATTAGTATTGATCAAGTATTAATCTAGTATTAATTTGGTGATCAAAGTGAGACTAATTAAATATATAGGGTTGATTATGACAATCATCAATTCTTTTATGGTGGATTAATGATCCATGGTTTATGGGTTTGGTTATAACCATATGGAGCTCCATGGATAGTCCATGGGAGTTACAAACCCATGGGTCATGAGAAATCAAGAGTCATGACAATTAAGGGCATTCATGTGTAAACCCTAATTGTGACAACACTATAAAAGGAACCCTACGGCTAGCAAAATGGTGACCGAGTGGACCTAGTGTTACTAGAGAGGGCATAACCGATTTTGAGGCTAAGTGACATTCTCTCAAGTTATTCCAAGTCTTGTGGTGTTGTGTGAAGCATTTGAGGCACAACATTTGGGGTGCTAGGCTCACAAAGTCTTGAAGGAATCCAAGCAACAACAAGGTATGTATTTCTACTAGTTTTATGTTCTATGTAATCCCCATGCCATGCTAGTTAGGAAATAACCTTGAAAAAGAAATTTGCATGTATATAGAGAAAACATAGATTCAAGGTTATTAGGGTTGCATGTACACTTAGGAAGTGTTAGAATGCTCAAAACCCATCAAGTTTTCCCCAAGATACCCATACATGTTATGTTATGATATGATATGATTGTGAGAACTGCATGCTAGATTAGGCTAAGGATCTAGGGAGGATGCCTTATATGCCTGTTGTGTGTGTATGAGAACTGCATGCTAGATTAGGGCTAAAGATCTAGGAAGATGCCTTATATGCCTGCTGTATGTGCTTGTTGAGCTGCATGATAGTAATGATCAGTTAGTGATAGGATAGCCTGTTTAGGTTATGCCTAACTATGTGAGCCTTAGAATCGCATGCTAGTATAGATCCCTGACAAGAGGAAAGATTGATCTGATTGGAATATGTTGGTTAGATTTTCCATTGTCTGAATGATGCTTGCTTTGTGCTTTAAGGGACTCTTAGTAATGTGAGCTAGTTACTAAGTGAATATGCTAAGTCGCAAATGGCTATATTCATGAGGTAGCTAGTTGACATTAGTGGGAAGTCCTTTAGCAGCTGAGGACTGGGTGAGTTCGGGAACCTAGGGAAGCCTAGGATATGATTCAGTGGGTTAGTAGTGAGGCTCAGTGAGACTTGGGGGTACCAGTTGAGGAAGTGACTTGGAGGATCCGGGAGGATTGCTGAGGAAAGTATGGATAGGTGTGGAAGGTAGTATTGGGCCCGTACTACTGAAAGCACAAGATCCATACTCGAATCAGTGAGAGTCATGGAGAATCTGAGAAGCTTCAGGGGAAGAGGTTGCGGCCCGGTTTGGGGGCAGAGGATGTTTCAGTTGTTGCAGCTTCGCCATTGGCAAGTGAGCTGGTGAGCATGACAGGGTGTCGGACCCTGAAGGATATGACTTCCAAGGGTTGTAAATGCGACATTGGTTTGGAGCGCCTTGGGAAGAGAGGGTTATGCCAGGTGCGTATAGTAGAGGGTCCCGGGAAAAGACCCATGACTTCTGATCATCGGATGAAAGGCCAGCAGGGCCGGAGTCAGTGCAGCATGTACGGGAAAGTACATAAGGGGAGTTCGTCGCTCCAAGGGTTAGGCTGCTACAAGGTAGCGGGGTTGGTTATGCCAACATAAGGTGGTAAGGACTCTTGGGTATATCCGAACCCTTGGAATGTCAGTTCAGTATGGTGTTAAGCACCCAAGAGTGAGAGTCGGATTCTGGTTCCAGCTCAGGATCAGGGCCTGGGCCAGTCAATGCGCGATCGCAAGAGTTCATCTCATCGGAGATTACTTGCAGAGTTATGGAAATGGACCACGGTGGTATTCCGTTCAGCCAAGGAAGGAATTTGGAAGCTCTTGGTATTCGTCTCGGGCCTTTGGGCTAGATTTGTCGCGGGGAAGTTAGGGGTTCATTTGAAACCCAAGGTCTGTGGATTCTTAGAATTCTTCGGGAATGAAGATTCTATAGTTGGTTCCTGTCATCAGGATCAGGATTTCGACAAATGTTCGTAGGTATGTCATCTGCTGCCACTTCAAAGTGGATATTGGGAATATGTATCGCTTCAGAGTTATCAGTGGGATGGGATAAGTCAGATCCCGGGTCGGTTCTCCGCTATTGCCTGGGGTTATCAAGGATTGTTATATGCCATACTGCATGCCGAGAAGTCCTTGATGAACCTACAGAGGGATGTATCTTGCGGAGTGGATTCCGCGTGTACCATTCTCATCCCGGATCTTTGTCGGGATCTGTGCAGGAAGGTTATTCAGGGAATATTGGGTCAGGATTAGAGCGATAGTTCTCCAGTGAAGTTAGAATTCAGTGGTGCTGCAAGATTGGAAGTGGGGACGAGGATTCATCAGCCAGAGTAAGAATTAAGGTCTCTAATGGTCAGCATGATAGGTGGATTGGGGTGTCAGACTGGACCAGAATTCAGGAGTACTCTTCAGGATATCAGAGAATGGGCAATCTTGAGGTTTGGTTGGTAATTGATTGTAGCATTAGTACGCTCAGATTGTTGACAGTGGACTATTAGAAAGTAAGAAGGATTGGGAACCCTTAAACTCTCACATGCTGTGAAGAATTAGCCGAAGCTAAGTGGGGGAGTATCGATCAGGTATCCACGACAGAAAAAGGTGTGAAACTTGGATGAGTTTCGCATCCCCGTCGGGGAAAAGGCGGTCGAGTGGCCGTCTCGGTCGAGGATTGGGTGAGTTGGGAGTTCAGTAGACGTTCCAACATTGGTTCACGCTTTGCCTTGGCGACAAATAGCAGGTTTTGGGAACCAGGTTAGAGTTCCAGTTGGGGCTTAAGTTCAGTTGAGTGTTAGTTCGAGTGCGTATTCGACCCAGACGGGAAGTGTTGTAAGACTACGGGGGTAGCCGTAGCATTCACTAGTGGTCAGACAGCATGGAAAGTGTTGTAAGACTACGGGGGGTAGCCGTAGCATTCACTAGCGATCAGGTAGTGTGGGACGTGTTGTAAGGCTGCGGGGGTAGCCGTAGCATTCACAAGGGTTGGCAAATAGTGATAGAGTGTCATGAGGCTGCGAGTGTAGCCATAGCCTCACTAGACGGGTAGGTGGCATGAACGTGTTGTTGGAACACGGAAGGAACGGTGGTACCCACCAGTTCGGGTGTAGCAGTAAGGATATGGAAATCCACGGATTGGATTTCAGAATTTCCTAGACAGATTAGATCTGGTTGAGTCAGTGATACGACTGTAGGAGTGCCACTACAGTTGTGGGATCAGGGAAGCAATGGACTGTATAAGATTGCTTGTGATATAAGGCTACCATCGGTTATGTAGCAATCACTTTTAGCCTGTATTTGGTGACGTCAGGATTCGACGTAGGGACCCGATCGGTTGGATCGGGAGGTAGTTAGAGCCACAGCGGCATGATAACTAGTGGCAACTAGTTCCAGAGAAGGAATTTCGTTCAAGAGTCGTGTGAGACGACTATGTGGGAGCCCTTTTGCTCAGTGACCGGGCTGGAACCCGGTATATCAGACGACTGACAGATGAATTGAGACCGGAGAGGTCTCGGTGGATTTCGGGAAGCATCTATGTAGCAGCATACTGCTTCAGGCAGTTCAAGGTTCGAGCAGTTTCAGCGATTGGGCAGTGTTAGCATTTGTGCTTCAGGTTGCGAGTACGGACGAAATAGCTAGATGATTTGGGGAGTGACAAGTCACTCACAGCAGGAGTATTGAGCTTTGACCAAGTATAAGTGGTCTGCAAGGATAATTGGGTCTGTGACCCTGTTTTATAGTGGGAACCTCGAACTATCAGAATGAGTAGCCTGTTGAGGGATAAACGGGCTGGACTGAATGACAATGATTCAGTATGAGTGATCTGTCAGAGAATCGGACCATCTCAAGACAACAGATTTTAGATGAAGTAGATGTGAACTTGTTGCGAGGAATTCGTTCACCTGAGGATGTTAGGGCTTTGCGAAGATCGGCCACATCTACCTTGGGAAGTCTAGGGTGTACCCAAAATGGTGGTCATGTTACTAGAAGTGGTTGGGTGAGCAAGGAATGGTAAGGAATGATTTCTAGGACGAAATCTAATTTAAGTGGGGGAGAGTTGTAACACCCTGTTTACTTATTAAATAAATAAATAAATTGATGAATATGTAGTAGCCCTAAAATAAATAATTATATGTCAAAGGTCGGTCTCGAGGAGTTAATTGTCACACTTTAAGAGATTGGGGGTTAAAAGTGTGAGTTCGAGACTCATTTTATAATATTTATGAAGACAGGGGCTCCGTGGTAATTATCGGGAATTATTTTTAAAAAGAAACGAGGTGGAGGGGCTGAATATGTTATAATTAAGACCTTGGGGGACTGTTTGGTAAATAGTTTGTACTTCAGTTGTAAGGGATTTTAATGGTAAGGGTTCAAAGGGTAAATTTCGGACTCAAATTGAAAAGGTTTTGGATTGCTGGGGGCCAAATGGTAACTTATAGAGTGGGTGTGAAAAGAATTTGTGGGGCAGGGACTGATTTTGTACAAGAGGGATAAAGTGGTATGGGATGCGGGTATTTACCCCATCGCCATGCACCGGCCTCCTAAAACCCTAAACCTAATATCATATGCAGCCGCCATCTCCACCTCTCAACCAAGTCCGGCGCCGCCATCATCTATTCCGACCTACGACGGCAGCCGGTGCCGCCCAGCGAAGCCAACCGCCGGTGCTGCCATGACAACGGCGAAGAATCCCACGTGACACCGGTTCTATGGGTCGCATGACCGTTTAGCGCCGCTGCCGTCGTCGCAATCAACCCTTCTCCACCTCCTTCTTCCTGTCGCCGCCTGTAGCTGCTTTTGACGTTGTCAGTGCCTTTTCAGCTGCCTTGTCTTCGACTCCATTCCACAGCAGGGGTTACCGTCGCTGCGCCGAAACCATTGAAGATGTATTTCCATCACCGCCGCCGGTTGTAGTGTATTGGATGCCGCCGTTGCTGACTCTTCTAGCGAGATGGCGATAGTACTCTTGGTTTGTGGTGCTGATGCTCGTGTATTTGGGTTTTCTGTCGTGTAGGAAGCCATGAAGGACCACCATGGCGGCCAGCCATGGTGGCAGCCGCCGAAGGCGAGGTTACTGCCGCTGCTGCCCGCCTCTTTGGGTCACATCATCGCCTTACGCCGAAGGCGAGATTACTGTCGCTGCTGCCAGCCATGTTAACCTGGGGTAAAGTAGTAATTATCCAAAGTAGGTACTTATGGTTATGTAGTGGGACCCAATTATTAATTGGGTGATGTTTTGATATTGACAGATCCGGAATCTGTCATCCAGCAGCTGGGGTTGAGTCTGCAGGACTTCAGCAGTGTGGGATTGAGTATGCGGGACTTCAGCAGTGCCAGGTGAGTCTTCTCACTATACCTTACTTGGAATGGTAACTAGGTGTGACCGGAAGGTCTTACGTGTATGAATGAGTTATGAGACTTTATGTGATATGTGACCAGAAGGTCTTAAATATTTGTATGAGCTATGTGACGTATGTGATATGTGACCGGAAGGTCTTATATATTGGTATGAGCTATGTGACTTATGTGATATGTATATGTTATGTATGTATGAGTAGTATGGTATGGACCGGAAGGTCAACAGGGTATGGACCGGAAGGTCAATATGGTATGGACTGGAAGGTCGATAGAGTAGGACTGGAAGGTCTACTCAGATTGTGAGACTGGAAGGCCCCTGAGACACATTGACCGGAAGGTCTCGTAGATCTATAGCCCCGAGTGGCTTATGTGTTGTATGTAGTATTTTGGGGAACTCACTAAGCATGCGTGCTTACCGTGTTATGTGTTATGTGTTTCAGGTACATTGTTTCAAAGGAAAAGAGTCGGCTTGGTCGCAGCGCATCACACTATGTTTTCCGCACACTGGATTCTTGGGATTACACTCTGATATGGTTTTATAATACCATGTTTTGATCATTGATACTTTGGTTTTGACATGAGGCATTATTATGAATGTTTTTATATTGAACGGTTTTATGCAATAACTTATTTAAAATGAAATTTTTTGCCTTGAATTTTGGGATGTTACATAGAGCTTGTTAACACTTTCAAGTATCAACTTAGGTAGAATTGAACAAATGTAACACCCATAAAAATTGAGCCAATTTAAAACATTTTACTTCATTCAAAAACCATTAAGTTCATACATCTCGTTTTCAAAATAGTTCAAACATCAGAGTATCCCCCAAAACCATATTACATAAATCATAAAACATGAGGAGCGGTACGATCACGCCTTCGCCTTGCCACGATCTCCTAAAGTACCTAAAACAAAACACTGAAACTGTAAGCCCGAAAGCTTAGTGAGTCACCTCCAAAATACCAACCACACATAAACATACTCATAACATATCACAGATAGAACAGCCATGCACATCGGGTCTACTGTGTGACTGGTCCGCCCGCACCGGGCCTTCAGTCCATCTGGTCCACCCTCCGAGTCTACAGTATGACTGGTCCGCTCACACAGGGCCTTTAGTCGGCCTGATCCACTCTCCGAGCCTCGGCACTTCTGGACCACCCTCTTGGGGCCTTCAGCCTATCCGGACCGCTTGCTGGGCCTTCGGAATATCCGGTCCGCCCTGGGTATGTTGGCCTACAGCACAAAGCAGGGCCCGCGTCAACCCAACCCCCGTCAAACAACCATGTGCACATAAAACCATTAATCACATAACAAATCCTTAACCAGACTATCAGTCTAACAAATCACATAGCATATCAACATCCTAACCAGGATTCCGACCTAACCGGTCACTAGCATAGCATTACCCTATATACCGGGTACCGACCTTAACCAGGTCACTAACATAACACCATCCTAAATACCAGGATGCAGATCTAGCAAAGCAATAACATAACAACAATACCCGGATTTCCATCCGATAAAGGGCCGGCCTTGGTGCCGTAGACCCTGTCGATATAGTGAGGATAACTCACCTGCAATTGCCGACTGAAGAGATAAGACCAGCTGCTCCGACCACCGACACGAACTCCACCATAGAACACTACCAAAGAACCAATTCCATAAATACCAAAATACCCTTGGAAGTCAAACTGGTCAACTCTTGGTCAAAGTCAAAGTCCTCAGTGAAAGTCAACCTTCCTGGTTGACTCTACTCGCCGAGTCAACCCGTCGACTCGTCGAGTTCTCATACTCAGAAAACTCCCTTAACACGACTCAACTCGCCGAGTCGCCCCAGGACTCGTCGAGTTCCACGATCTCGGAAACCCATCCTGTCCAACTCACTGAGTCGCCAACCGACTCACTAATCCAAAGTTTTAACCACAAGAGGTTGGGTTCTGCGACCAGACTCGCCGAGTCCAAGGCAATCTTCAACAGACTCGCCGAGTTGTTCTTCAACTCGCCGAGTCCATGCACATGTTCATACAACTCGTCGAGTACACCCATGTGACTCGCCGAGTCTCTCCAGTTCTCAATCCATACAGAGGCTTTTCGAGCCATGCAGGGGCTCCAATCCATAGATCCACTCTTCTACAGTCTATCCCTCACATAAAGTTGCAAACTTTACGTGAAACCAAGGAGATATAAGCCCAAAACACTCTAGGGCTAGGGCTAAGGACTAGGGGGCTTCACCAACAACTCTTAAACAGAAGCTTTATGACAATTTGGACCATCACAAGCCTAGATCTGGAGTAGCAACCTCAGATCTAAACTCCAAACCCGAAATAGATCTGAAACAAGCCAAGGAACTCCAAATCAACCACCAAGGATGAACCCAAAAAGGAAAATAGCTTAAGATAATGGCTCCTTACCTCTGAGATGTGCCCAAACTGATGTAGATCCCAGATCTACACAAGCCCCTTGATGCTAGCCTCTAATTTCTCAAGCTCCTTCCACCAAATTCCTCTTCCAAGCTCCAATCTCCTCAACAATGAAGTCTCACACGAAATTAGGGTTTTCTGGAACTCTTTGGGGGGAATAGGAGGCTGGGAGAAGGACATAAAGTCCTTTAAATAGGGTGCAACCCTCGGGATTAGGGTTTTCTCATTCCAGCACCAACTCGTCGAGTCCAAGCCGCCGACTCGGCGAGTTGGCCACTTAAACCGCGATAGAATCCCGCTCCGACTCGGCGAGTAAGCGGACCTACTCGTCGAGTCCCTTTCCTAAATTTACACTTAGCACCCTCCAACTTCTTGCTTCCGAACTTGGGATTTTACAACAAATATCATATCATCTTTGAATCACATTGCTAAGTCGTCATGCATAGAGTTGGAGTCCTTATAAAATATGAATTTACTTTAGCTAAATAGTCATTTACTTGTTTCTTTAATCATTTGTTGAAATCATCGCATTCAACCCCCGCTCCCCCCCTCGTGACTACTTTGTACCTTACGCAAAACAGAAAATGTTGCAAAAATCGTTAAGCGTTCCCAGAGGCGGCCGACTAACGCCTAACAAGTATTCAGTTTAGGTGGGGAGTACTTAGATTGGATAAATTATATTAAATTAATTTTTAAAAATATAACAAGTTTATTAAAAATTATTACAAAAAAGATGAATATAAATAACAATTATAGATTTTTTTTATAAAAAAAGTCAAAATTTTCGAGTTTTTTCGATTTTTACCGATTCCGATTTTTTCTGATTTTGACCGAATTAAAGCAGATTTTGACCAATTTGACCGAGTTTGACCGATTCCGAGTTTTTTGGCCAATTCCTAATTAGGCGCCTCGACCCCTACCCGATTTCGATTAATCGGCCGCCTAGGCCGAGTTTTGTAACACTGCAAACAGGTATAAGCATTTGTCCCATGTCTTTGTGGATCGACCATGCTTGCCTTGTATTACCTTTTAGTGCAATATAACAATGTTCTTTTGCAGTATACTGTATCATTATTATTTGTTGGATTTGACCACCTTAACACCTAGCAAAGTCACGCTTGAGCATATAATAAAGCTAGGAATTGGGTATTTCTTCATATTGTTGGGTTTTAAGTGTATAATTTCCATATTTTTTTAATTAAATTAAAACGGTTAACAATGTTTTTGGGAAATGAACTATTCTGAATGTCTTCGTGTTGAGAACAAACTCAAAAAGTTTGTAGATATATTTTTTTTTTGTTATTTCCACTTACTATATCAGATATAACATAACATATTTTTTAGTTTTGCACTTTTGACCAGAGTTTTAAATTTTGTAATTAATTTGGTCCAAACTTTAAATTTTATTATGAATATTGTCCAAACGTTTATTATTAATTCTCGCTAAAATTAGTTTTTTTTTTCAAAAAACTTTTTAAGACTTTTTGTACATACTTTAAAACCCATTTTACACTTTTTATGAGTTTTTACAAGTTTTTAAATTTTTTTATAATATTTCTATATCTTTCTTTACAATTTTTTACATTTTTCTTACATTTTTTAGAAAACATAAATTGAATAAGACCAGTCACTTTCTTTACAGAATAACTTTTAACTAGTAAAACAAACAAACTGGAAATTTTAGAAAAAATAATCTGTTTTAATTGGTAAAAAAACTTTTGATAAAACCATAAAAAACAATGGATATTTATGAAATTGACCCAATATTATTAATGAGCAAAAATATTGACATTTAGCTTAATACTTAATTTCGACTATATCCGTTTTAGGTATATCTCCCTGTCCACCTGTACATTTCTCTTTGTTTAAACTGAACCACATAAATAATAACTAGGGTATAACATTAGGCATTTGAATCAAATGAGACAAAAATAAGCGTCTATCATATTTAAAAGAAGATAATTTGATACAAATCATACAATCATCCCAATAAATGTGAAATGGTCCATGAGATGAATCATATGTGAGCCCAATATATCATTTTCTAGAACCTAATGACATAATTTATTGCCATGTGACATCAATTCTTATTTTTGTTTTCTCATATCAGTCGCTTTCATTAAACCAACAATAGTAGCATTCTTCCCTATCAAACAAAAACACATTTAAGAACCCATTTTAGACTCTAGACTAATATTTATTTTACTATATTATCTATAAAAATACAATGCTTACTTTCTAGAATGTCTTCTAGAAGTTCAATATGTTGTTTTTAGTAGATAACAATGACATTTATTTAGATTCAGTAAGATTTTGACATTTTTGTCTTTATTTTAAGGAATAAATGTTAGGGTTTTGCAATGAAAAACATTTTATTAAATGTTACAACAAATAATAATGAGGATGATAAAGATGTGCTTTGTCCAGAAACAAACCATACAAATTTATAAATTTCGTAATTAGATTTACAATTACATCTAGATCTCCAATTTTGACGTATGTTTTTTATTAACCCAAAAAACTACACAGGAGTAGGAGTGATAAAACAATCAGGTCCATGACAAACTCAAGCTTGGAAACTCAATTTGATATATAAAAAATTTCACCAAGCTTTTTAATAGCTTATTTTCTTAATCAAATCCACAAAAATTCACTTACAAACTAAAATATAATACTAGATATTTAAAAAAAAAAAAAAAACAAAAAATCGTGAAGATAAACTCTTGTAAAATATGCACAAAATCCCCCCTCCCCCAAAAACCATTCACAAAGATAAACCATTCTCCATAAAAGTTATCCCTCTCCTGCCAGATTGGCATACCGACGGCAAAAGAAGCCCGATTCCGTTCAGCCTAACTCCATAAAAACAACCTAACTCGAGCTCAATTCGTCAATTCTTAAAGGCCACTCTGAGCTTGGAGCTGTGGAAGATTGTGATGTGGTGGTATACGATATCCCCAATTTAGTTAACGGGCTAGAAGTCGAAGTCGAGCTGCTTAGCCCTTGAGATTGAGACACTAGTGCTCGAGCATTCAAAAATGGCGGTTGATGTGGTACTGGGATCTCCCGATCTTCGCCTTTTGTGGTCAAAAACTCCACCACTTCATCCATTGATGGCCTTAGAGTTGCAGATGCTTGTGTGCACAAAAGCCCGATTTGTAAAACTTCTAATGCCTCATGTTCTGGGAAATCACCCTGGAGTAATGGATCGATTGCTTCTGCTACAACACCTTCTTTGTATAGCTTCCAAACCTATACAATTAACAAGCTAGCGGGTTTAATACGATGTTGATTGTTGAGTAAAAAAATTGAAAAATTGATCGTTTTTCGAGTCTTACAGTTTGCAAAAGTGAACTCGATTCTTCTACGAAAGCGTTGTTTCTTTTCCCGCATGCGATTTCGAGAACTACGACTCCGAAACTAAAAACATCTGCCTTTTCTGTAAGTTGACCTCGAACGATGTATTCCGGTGCCATATAGCCTCTGAAAATCATGCAAAAATAACGTTATTCACATTTTGAATCGTTATTTCCTCCACAATAGTCTATATATAAAGGCATATGAGAATGTGTCTAGCTCACTAGCTGTTGTGGGATTTTAAAGGTATATTAAGAATATCTAGCTTATGTGGGATAAAATGCATATGATACTATGTCTAGTTGATGTGGGACTCTAACATGAACTATTGTGATGGTGGAAAGTGTAAAAAAAATACTATAATTTGCAAAAATGACTGAGTTTAGACCAAAAGAAAATGGGACTCTAATATGATATTACTTTTGTATTTTGATTTCCAAAATTGCTATTTTTGCAACAGTTGTTTTTCCAAGAAAAAGTATAATTTGAAATGAAAACCATAAAATGAGAAATTTGAAACAAAAATGGTTGAAATCTTACAAAGTTCCAGCAATGCCAGTGGTAAGATGACTCCGATCCGCTCCAAAAGTCCTCACGAGGCCAAAATCGGCAATTTTTGCATTAAAATCTTTGTCAAGAAGAATGTTGCTACTTTTGATGTCCCGGTGGATTATTCTAACGTGACAGCCTCCATGAAGATACGCTAGACCTTCGGCCGTTCCAAGAATCACACCCATCCGTTGCTTCCAGCTCAGAATCTGTAATTTATCCTTGTCTACACAAACCAAAAAAAAAAAAAAAAAAGAAAAACAGGTTAAGTTGTAAAATGGATAATATGATGAAAATACAAGTGCTTTTCTTTATTTTTCCAATTAAAGTAAATATAAAGAAAGAAATCGTATTTACCAAAGAGGAAATGATCAAGGCTCTTGTTTGGAACATACTCATAGACCAAAAGACTTTCAGGTCCTTCGATACTACAACCCAAAAGCTTCACAAGGTTCTTGTGTTGAATTGCACTAATTAAGTTGACTTCATTAAAGAACTCATCCACCCATTGTCTTGTATTGAAAAACAACCGTTTTACAGCAACAACGTCTCCATTAGGAAGAGTTCCTTTGTATACGGATCCCGCTCCTCCTTGGCCTAATTTGTTAGAAATCTCAAAGTAATTTGTTGCCTTTTCGAGTGTTTCATATTTGTATTTCAATCCCGCTTTGTTAAATGAATTCGATAGCATCCCCATGTTTTTCCGCTCTGTAAATCAATGTCAAGATTTCCGTTATTCGGTCAATCACATATTCAACCTTTTTTTTGAGTAAATTCCAAAAAATGTTACAAGAACCCAAATAAAAAGTACCAAATATACTTTTTGGGACCAATTCACAAACAATTTACCTTCTCTACGCTTTGATATTCTTATATATGCTGTATAACCCACAAATGATGAGATCATAAGAAAGGCAACTCCAGCCAACACAACAGCTACTTTAGCCCCTGGACTAGAAAGTCCTGAAATAGAGAACCACAAGTTAAACTTACCATCATACCCCTCTAACCATAGGCCAAAATAAAAACATTATACCCCTTGAAAATCACAAACTTTCCCTTTTTGACAACTTTTAAAGTTCAATTTTACCGATTTACCCATCACATGGGGTCATTTTTTGTTTTTTGTGGAGGGTAATTACGTCATTTTGTAACTATCATGGGACAGAGAAAAATGTGTTTAAAAACTTCCTCCGCAACCCTTTCAAAACCAAAAAGTCATCTTTTGGTAAACTACAAATTATTTTGAATCATTAAATTCATTATCAAGGTTAACGTAGAAAACACCTTTACAATAAAAAAACTACACCTAATAATCATTAGATTGATCAATAATCAATTTTTATTCATACTTTGATATTTGAATGTCAAATTGGTATACCAAACACTCTAACTAAAAAAAGACACAAAAATTAGACCAAAACGATAAAGTCAACAAAATATCTTTAAGATTATCTTCCAAGTAGGTTAATCTAAAGAAACATCCAAATTCTAGTGGGATTTTAGAATAAAAAATCAAACAATAGGAAACATCATTGCACATGGAGGTTCAAAGAATAACCGGTCCAACTAATAAACCAAATTTAGAGTTTGACTTTTGGTCAATAAGATTACAAAGTAAAGTTCAATTTTTTTTTTCAAGATTCGATATGGTTTGATCTACAAAGGGTAAAGAAATTTTACGACAATAAATGCTTTAGAACAAAAAACCGAAGATAAGCATATCGATTTAAGGTTTCGAAGTTACAATAATTGACTTTTGACTTTGAATTTGGGATGTTGGGATCGACATCCTAAAAAGTCAGAAACAAGCGAAGCCATTATTTTTGAAAAGAGAAATTGAACGATCTAGAGAATCTTAATCAAAGACTTGAATCAACATCAACAAATGGTAATAAAATAATAATATAAAAATAAAATAGGAACATATAATAATTCATTACGTTTATAATTTGCTTATTATATTCCTCAGAATCAACGCGAAAACCATGAAATCTTTAAAAAAATGTTATAAAAATCATCCATTAATTTCAATTTCAAGAAACTATTATTGTTCTGAGTTAGACATTGAACCGATTACATGGTTCGGTTTATTTCAATTAAAGAATTATAACAAAAAAACATGTTTTTCTTAAAATCATGGCCAAAGAAACCTAAATTTCAACCGTAATCAAACGAAATCTTTAACATAAATCAAATAATCTTGATTCAACAAAGAAAACCCAGAAAATTAAAATGATCGTGTAAAGAAAGGGAACAAGTGAAATACCAGAACTACCCCCATCTGCCTGTGGATCATTGTCGTAGAACTTCTCCGTAGAATACCTAAAGTAACACCCTGCATTCATACTCCTTCCTTCTCTACTTGGCAAACAGCTCGTGGCTTCCGATTTTGCTTTATTCATACAAATCCTACACTCTTCCGTAGTCAAACTCTCCCAACACTGCGCCAATCCATAAACACCATTCAATTCCATAACCCCAAATCCACTGTTGTTCACTGCCGATTGCGTAAGATTTTCAACCAAATCCACAACACTCTGATTGAATTCCGGAAACCCACCTTTAAAATCACTCCAATTATTACTATTCGGCAAGCTCGAAGTACAGTTTTTAGTATCAGTTGCAGGATCAACAGCCTCTTGAAAAAAACTATAATTATCGTAACGAAGAAAGCATCCGTCGAGGAAAACCCGGCCGGAGGTTCCGGGAAGGCAGATGGGGAGAGCAGTACGGCTGACGGCATAACAAACGAGACAATCGGTGCGAGAAAGATCTTCGTGGCATTGAATTAACGCGAAAAAAGGAGGTGAATTGGGATTAGTGTTGTTTGTGACAGCGAAGTTGTTATTGGAGGTGTTAAGATTGCTTGATAATCCTTCCATTGATTGTACGAATGTAGGGATGAAACTTGCTGATGTTGCTCGGCCGGAGCCGCAGAGGGTGCCGCTGGCGCTGCTTACACGGGGATCGGAATTGACGGTGGGAAATGAAACGTTTAGGAAGAAAAGGAACAGACATGTGGGAAAACTGAGGGAGAAAACAGACATGGGTTTGATGTTTGATTGATGAAGATGTTGTGTTTCAGATCTTGATTTCCCGGTGGCCATGGTTTTTGTGAGGGGTGTTGATCATGTGGGTGTTTATTTGGGATGAATAAAACTATAAATTGAGGAAGAAGGTGAGTAAAGTGAAAAAATAGGGAGAGAGTCAAAGGCGTAGAGACGATTTCACACGGTTTTTTTTTGGTGCGCTTCTTTGATTCTCTCTCTCTCTCTTGAGCCACCAAAGCATTCAAAATTCAGAGATGTTCAAATCAGAGACATTCTTTAGTCTTTTTACTGTATTTTTCGTTGGAAAAAGGGCGACCTTTTGTTTTCTTATTTTCTTTTTATATATAATCACAAGGAGATTGCTATTCAATTCGATCCCAATGAATTTATGACCTGATCTAAGCAAAGTGAAAAAACACAAATGACAAAATCGAAAATAAATATTTGTCTTGCTAGGGGAGTTGCGGCTTGCTTAATATATTTGTTGTTTCCAAAAAACAAAGAGAAACAAAATGGAAAATAAATATTTGTAGCTAAGGTTCTAATGTATCACTCGCAACAAGTGCATAATATAACATCCATGACTTTTGGTAAGTACATATTACTTGTATTTTCCCTAATTAGGACAATTAAGAGATAAGAAAATGTATATAAGCGTTTAATTGACAGTTAATTAAATGAAGGGGGGCTAACCGTCAAAAGAAAGACTAAAAGTGAGATAATTTAATAAAAATTAAAATAATGCTCCCAATGAAACTTTAGGGGTTAAAATGGAATCTATTAAAGTAGTAAACATTATAAGAAAATTTAAGATAGGGTAGATTATGTTAATAGCTGAAAAATGAGGGATCAACAGTAAAACTTATGATAAAAAACGATTCAACGACTTTCCAACTCTACTCACTAGGATATCTTGATGCACATCCTCTTTGTATAAAAAAACAAATCAAACTATCAAAGGTTTTCTACGTCAGTGTCATCCTCTTTGTGTATAAAAAACAAATCAAAGCTATAAGAGGTTTTCTATGTGTATAAAAAACAAATCAAAGCTATCAAAGGTTTTCTATGTCAGTGTTATCCTCTTTGTGTATAAAAAACAAATCAAAGCTATCAAAGGTTTTCTATATCACTGATATTAGGTATTGCATTTTTTCTTAGGGATAATGTCACTGTAGCACATGAAACTTTTTATATTTGGCTAATTTGGTCCTTAAAGTTTTTTTTGGTACATTAGACCACTAAACTCATATATGACCTATTAATTTAGTCATTTTATCTACTTTTAAACGGTTTCCCGGTTGACATTTTATATATGTCAATTAATATATATTTTTTGGCTAATTCGATGCCACGTGAGATATGTCACGTTAATTAATGATATACGAAGCTTAAAGCCTTTCGTCTTCAGCTATCGAACTTCACTCGTCTTCATTATTCAGCTGTAAAAGAAACTAATTTAGGGTTTGTGAAGCATTTCTGTGATCGAGTTGAAGAAACAAAGAAGTCGCAGCAATGGCACAACCGGAACCTAATGGAGTGTTTGCGATGGTGGAACTCAACTACCAAGGGGTATTTAATCGAAATCCTTTCTCTTACACTGGTGGTGTTAAAACCATCTTCAATGATGTCGAATTTTCTTCTATGACTTATTCTGAGTTTGTGACCTTCTGCGAACTTTTCATGCATGAAGAGTGTAAAAAGTTTTACTACTGTGAAACAGGCAATTCCCTGTTGGAAGGACTTAATCCCATTTCAGATGACGTGGAATATGTTGCTTTTATTTTTTATGCTTATGGAACAGATTGTGTAATTTCGGTTTATGTGGATCATATTGGGGTTGGTGTTGATGGGTGGCTTGATGATGAAGATAATGATGATGATGAACATGAGTCTTGTATTGATGGTGAAAATGAAGATAACATAGATGAACTTAGGAATGTTACATTTGAAATTAATGAGGATGTAGTGCATATGAATAGGACATCAAATGATCATTTCTTGAGTAAGTTATGTGTTGATGATGAGGAGGATAACAACATTGTAGATTATGATAATGGGAGAGAAGTTGAACTTAACATTCAGACTCATTCCATATTTAATGAGCTGTTACACTGGAAAAAACAAAAACCAATTATAGGGATGAGATTTAAGGGTCCAGGGCAAGTAAAATCAATGTTGTGCAATTATGATGTAGCTAATGGATATCAATTGTGTTTTGAAAAATAAAATGACAGGAAAAGACTTTAGGTGAGGTGTAGCAAGGGTGCTTGCACATTTAGATTATGGGCTTCTTGGATGAGTGATGAAGAGAGTTTCCAAATCAAGTCACTAAAAGCTGTTCATAATTGTGCTAGGAACTTCAAGTTTGGATCATTGGTGACATATGCATGGATTGGGAGTCACTATACCAAAGAGATTGTAGAAAGTCATAAAATAAGTGTAAGGAAGCTTAGGGTAAAGGTAATGGCCAAGTTTGGTATCCAAGTTAGTATGGGGCAATGTAGAAGAGCAAAGAAGTATGCACTGAATCTTGTTGAAGGTAGCCTTGTTGAACATTATGGTAAGCTATGGTCATATGGTCATGAGATTTGAAGGACAAATCTTGGGTCAACTGTGAAACTAGATGTGGAGGATGGTCCAGATGGAAAGAAATATTTTAGCAAGTTCTATTGTTGTTTTCAAGGAGTTAAACAAGGTTGGATTGAAGGGTGTAAAAGGATAATAGGTCTTGATGGATGTTTTCTTAAAGGTGTTTGTAAGGGGGAATTGCTTTGTGCTATTGGGAGGGATGCAAATGACAATATATATCATATTGCTTGGGCATTGGTTAATGTGGAGAACAAGCAGAATTGGAAGTGGTTTTTAGAGCTTCTCATTGATGATCTATGTCACACCCCCAAACCGAAATGGTGGAAACATTCGGGGGCGTTGGACGTCATGTCAAGTATCACAACACATGCAGTATAGTAATCAAAGTACAACAACCATTGCATTAATAGTATAAGTTTTATAGATTACATTTAGCAACAACATCAAAGTAGATATGGCTTTGAATGTGTCGTATGATTAATGCTTCAACACCTCAGAAGAGCTCGATTAAGAACTTCGACTGTAGAGGTGTTTAGGGTTACAAAACAATAAACGATAATAATCACGAACGTCTCTAATGCATACATGCATGCACTATTTATAGTATAACCCTACTAGATAATCACGGATGGACAGGCCCAAATCCGGATACAAAACACAAGCCCATGACGCAACACAATTAGACCCAACAATCTCCCCATTTGCGTCAATGGAGCCGAAAGCTCACTTCGGTTGAGCTGCAGAAGACTTCTTTATTGTTTTGAACACCTTCAGTATGATGGACAATAGATGATGACGAAACGTTATGTACCACCGAAGCATGTCTGTGAAGTTCTTCTTATCTGCTTCTGAGTTCTGCTTGCACCGATGAATAATGTTGATGATGTGCTCCAAGCAGTCTGTTGAAAACAGATGTTTATCAACAAGAGCGAATAGAAATCGGTTGGCTTCGCCTTTTGTAAACATTATAGTAAGATGTGTAGAATCGATTTGGCCTATCTTCATTTTGTTCACATCTCCTGGTTTCGGTGTTGGCTTGACAGTCGGTTTCTTGTTCATTACTTTCGCTATCTCCTGATCCATAGCTGCAACCTCATGGATGTAGGAGGCCAATATCCTCTTCAAGTGATCCATTATCGGCTCATATTCTTTTGGATTAGTGAGCAGAATGTTAAACAATAGGATCCAGTCATGAGGATTTAAATTCGGAAGGTCTGCCAGGGAAATAATCGACACCGAGTTTGCTGATCCTCGTGTGATTTTGAAATTAACATTTATGAATTTCCCAGCAGGCGAAGGTTTGAGTACCTTGACAGTAACTATCTTCTGTGCGCTCCATGTCAAGTACTGCAGTTGACCATACTTCAGATAAAAGTCGATAAGCTCACGATCAACTTTTGGATGAGGGAAAGGAACATCAACAGTCGAATCGAAACAATGAAAGGTGAATGCCTTTCGTGTTATTGGCATGTCGAGCTGTGAGTCCTTAGAATTGTCACAATCAAACGAAGCGACACGTTCCAACCAGTAAACACTTGGAGTTTAAGGCTTCTTCTTCTTCCTTGTTCCTCATTTCCCTTTCCTCAGCTTCCTTCGCAACCTTTAAAGTTTCATCCAACTCTCTGTCCCTCTTCTTTCTTTTAAGAGCCTCAGCAATAGTCTCTTCAACATCATCATCACTATCATCATCAATCACCTTCTGCTTGGCTTGAGAACCAGAACCCGAAGCTTCATTACCCTTCGGTTCTGTTGTAACTTTGACTTTCGGTTGAGTAGATTCGGTTTCAGTTTTCACAGGAACCTTCGGTTGAGCACCTTCTCCCCCTTGTTTTGGAGGTATGAATCTCTCCGAAACACCCTTCATCTCGTGTAACAATGCAAGGGCAGGAAGAAGTTTTGTAGTTAGATGATTCCTTATGGTCAAAGTAAGGATAGGATCATGAGCACCAAGAATGTTGGTCAGCATATCCTTGACATCGCCAGCACAGCTTCGAAAAACAGCTCTCTCCGTCTTCAACAAAGAAATTTCCTTTTCAGCTTGAGCGAGCTTGACCTTCTGGACTTCAATTGTGGAGGCTTGGCGGGCAAGATCTTCCTTCAGAGCACTTTCTTTTGCTAAATCAGCGTGAAGAGATTCAAGCCGAGAATTCACAGAACTGATAAGTGAAATGTTCTCTGCTTGGATGGAAGAACGAACAGCCTCAAACTTGGTTTGCTCTTCTTGAAGGGACTTGGATAAGGAATCCACAGAAGCATTCACCTTAGTGGCATTGGTATCAGCATGCCCTTTGAGTGACTCAAGAAAGATCTGAGTACTATGAACAATTTCTGCAACATCGGCAGTGGCCTTTTTGCAAGAAGAAGAATATTCATTAACAGCCTTTGTGGATTTTTCAATGGAGTCAGTGTATTGCTCAAGAGCAGTGTCCAAAAAGGCTTTGAGCACAACACCACTGTAGGACTTGTTATCATCAAGCAATTTATCCAGTTTCTCATCAATGCTCTGCAATTGTTGTCTCGTGACTGGAGCTTCATCATCCTCATCGGTAGGAAGCCTATAGGGACTGTAGTATGTAGAATCAAACTCATCATTAGCACCACCGAGAGTGGCACCAGAATCAGTTGAATGTGAAGTTTGGAAGTAACTGGTGGTTCGGTTTCAGTAGTCGCCCCCGTATCAGATACGTTGACTCTTACTGTCGGTTCAGGAATGGTAGTGGTAGTTGATTGGGAAATAATAGGAGGTGGTACAGGAGTTGTAGAAATAGGAATAGAAGAAACTGGTGGTGGTGGTGGTAAAGAAGTTGTTGTTTGAGATGTGGTAGGTGGGGAAACATGAGCAACCGAAATTGGAACTGTCTGTTTTGGTGATGGAGGTGGTGTTGGAAGTTTGTCATGAAGAGATTCTGTTGGAGTTGGGGATCGAGGAGGGGTGTTACCTCTCGGTGATTCATGATGAGTTTCCTCTTCTTCATCCTCCTCATCATTTTCTGAACTGGGAGGAGCGGGACTCTTGGATCTTTTCGCCATCTTCTTAATCTTCTTTGGTTTAGAAGAATCCCCTTTCTCAGACTTTCGCTTCCTGGACTTGACAGACTTAGACTTATTATCCTCTGTTGTCTCTTTCTTGGTAGTAGCTCGTTTCCCTCGGTTTCCAGGCTTGTCCACAGCATCCAAGGCAGCCTGCTGTTCGGGAGATAAGACTCTCGGTTCCTTGGGAGGAAGTTTGCGATAATCAGCCATGACTTTACTCTCGGCTGTGACACACCTGTACATTGTCTCTGGTATAGAGCCATTGTGAGGGAACTTTTTAGGATCGGAAATTATGATTTTCTTGGTGTGAAACGTAGCAATAGACGCGACTAGGGCATCCTTCATTACCGGAATATCCAAAGTATTAATCGCCCTTCGTGTAATGAGAGTCCAGAATCGACCACACGAAATTTCCGAATGCCTCGTAGAAGTGTTGAGGCTTTGCACCACTTGGGACCAGATAATCGACCCATAGTCGAGATTGCTACATTGTAAAGACCGTATAGAAGGGTCAGAAAACCCTTGCTGGTGCCATCAGATCCACCACTCCTCTCCGCCAAACTCTTGATGAGAAGAGTAAGCAATCCATTCCATTGGGACAGTAAGCATGACTTCTTAACCTTCGTAACCGTGGTAAGCACGTCAGTGTAGCCCATCTCGTAGAGCATCGAGAACAGTTGAGTAGTGGTAATGAAGTCTGGTGAGATCACAGACGAATCCACAGCAAGATGCAATAGTAAACAAAATCTCCCTTTTGAAATAGAAGCCTTATGATAATGGATTTGGAAGTAGATTCTTTCCTTGTTCTTGTCATATGAGGCAGTAGAGTAAACCTGTGATAGGAGTGACATAGGGACGGCTTCCACCTGTGTTAGGGCTAGAACCAGTGGTGAATACTTCAAACACTCAACCACTTGTAGCATATATGAATCGTACAGAAAAGGATTGAGTTCAATAATCATGTTCTGATTTGGCTTGATTGAAAGCAATGTGGACGAAGCAGTTTGATCTTGAGCCGATGAAGAAGTCGTCATTGTTGATTGAAGGAAGAAGATGAACAGTTGTAAATCGTCGTGTAGATATAGAGAGTTTGTTAAAGGTGAAAGAGACAAACATAATTAGAACCCCTTTATATACCGTTGCCAAGAGAGAGAAAGAATCATCATCATAATGATGAGATCACTGAAACGTCGCCTGAAAAAACGCGATGTGACAGGTTGGTTTCTCCCAGGTATACGTCAGCACGCATGGTTTTAGTAACCGTTCAAATTCACGGGCTTAAAATCCTATCCTCAATTCGTCGTTTGAAATTCAGCTTCGCTCCAATATTTAGGATAACCCCTGTTGCTCCAAAAGATAAACAAAAATCGAACCAACAGCAACCAGAATGTTGGAAAATAAAAATTTTCGTGCAATAGGGTGACAAAAGATAAAGAAATAAAGCAAAATGTGTATTGGATGTGAGTGATGTCTATTAGAAGACATAAAGCAGATGATTCCGGGCAAGAATCGCTTCCTTCAAAGTCAAGAGAGACTTGAAGTGCTTGTGTGGTATCCCAAGAAAATACGATCAACTGCTTGTAGAGAAATATTGAAAGGCTTCTTTTAATTTGTAGGCTAAGGGAAGCTTATCTTCAACCGAACATCAATACTTAACATAAGATCGATCGTTGGTAGAAGTACTTGTGAGACCGATGTGGTCTGTTGAACAAGTAGGTTGGATATAATTTATAGTGAGTAAAGAAGTGATAGAAATCTCAAAAAAAACAAACTGGATCTTTCTGGGAAGAAAAGTCTTGGTGTTAGACAATTTCATAAAAGACCACTAAAAAAAATGAGATTTCAGTAGGTACCCAGTAAGATCTTGAATATAATAATTCACCGTCAATGCATAGTAGGTGTTGGATTTTGGGTTTCACTCAGCACGTGGTATACGTATCTAAGATCACAAACACAGATTTTATGCAACCATAAACCTCAGTGGTAAAGACCGAGAGTCTCAAGGGTTACTGTAGTGAACCGAAAGTTAATGGAGAATAGAAGGAGGATGGTTTAAGGAACCGAAAGTACCTCTGCTATATAAATATGACAAAGCAGAAAACTCTTAACTTATTTGAGAAGAGTAAGGTACCTCTTGACTTCAGTTGAATGTAACAGCCTGATTGGGAAGAAACAATAGGTACAGATCGAATCATTAAGGCTTTGCTCTTAGTCATAGAGGCTTTGGTCAACATGCAGCAACATGCTTCTAGGGACCCTTAACTAGTTCAAATGGAAAGAATCATACCAGCCTTAGCTCCAAATTCTGTTGTACTGATATACTTGAGACCTAATTAGAAAAACAAGCAAACAAACACACCACACAAACAAACAAACAAACAAGCAACCAAAAAAAATATTGAGAAATTTTTTTTTTTTGAAGTTTTGAGATTTTCTGAAAAATAATAAAAACAGAAAAAGAAAATATTTTTGGATTTTTGAAGTTTCTGAAAAATAATAAAAACAGAAAGAGAAAATATTTTTGAAATTTTTGAAGTTTTCTGAAAAATAATAAAAACAAAAAGAGAAAATATTTTTGAAAATTTTGAAGTTTTCTGCAAAATAATAAAAACAGAAAGACAAAAATAAAGTAGCACAAAACACTCTTTAAAAAAATAAGAAAAAATAGAGTTAAAAGAATAAACAAAATGTACAACCGAAACCTTATCTTAAAAGAATGAAGCAAAATAAGTCGAGCGATCGGTTCATTTCGGTTCCTTAAAATTCCAGAGCCGAAATAGACCGAGCGTTCGGTTCATTTCGGTTCCCGAAAATTATGGAGCCGAGATAGACCGAGCGTTCGGTTCATTTCGGTTCCCGAAAAATCCGGAACCGAAATAGACCGAGCGTTCGCTCTATTTCGCTTGTCTAATTTTTAGTGAGAGATTTGAGGATTCGGTACCGACTCTGCTTCCATCATTCCCAGGCCTTGTAAAATTTTATTGAAGCTTGCTTCAGGTAAGGCTTTAGTGAATATGTCAGCCAGTTGATCAGAGGACCGAACGAAATGTACTTCCACGTTCCCATCTTCTACATAGTCCTTGATAAAATGATATCTCAGTGCAATATGTTTTGTCTTTGAATGTTGCACTGGATTGTGACATATTCTTATTGCACTTTCTGAGTCACAATAGAGAGGAATCTTCTTCATACTCAGCCCGTAATCTCTTAGTTGACTTTGAATCCATATTACTTGAGAAGTACAAGATGCTGCAGCTATATACTCAGCTTCGACTGTTGAAAGTGACACGCAGGTTTGCTTCTTGGGTTGCCAGCTAACAAGTTTCCCGTCAAGAAATTGGCATCCCCCTGTAGTGCTCTTTCGGTCTAGACCACATCCTCCAAGATCAGCATCAGAAAAAGCTTGAATGAAGAATCCAGATCTAGCAGGGTACCAGAGACCGAGAGATAAGGTTCGCTTTAGGTAACGGAAAATATTTTTCACTGCTACCATGTGAGGCTCTCTTGGATTAGCTTGAAACCTGGCACAATAACAAACAGAAAACATAATGTCCGGTCTACTAGCTATTAGATACATAAGGGACCCTATCATTTGTCGATATAGTGTTATGTCAACAGCAGGTTTTTCCAGAGAAGGTGTTAACTTAGTTCCAAATGCCATAGGAACCTTCACTTTCGAATCTCCCGTCATACCGAATTTCGTCAGCAAGTTCTTTGTGTAGGCCTCCTGGTTGATAAAGATACCTTCTGGTCCCTGTCTAATATTTAAATCAAGGAAAAAATTAATCGGACCCATTGTGCTCATTTCAAACTTAGTCTCCATCAACTTCCTGAATTCAGCCGTTAAGCTAGGATTCGTAGAGCAGAAGATGATGCCATCGACATAAATATGAACTATCATTAGATGTTCGCCTTCTTTCTTTCGGAAGAAGGTTGGGTCAACCGAACCTTGCTTAAATTTCGACATTTTCAGAAAGCGAGTTAAAGTTTCATACCAGGCCCTCGGTGCTTGCTTTAAACCATATATAGCTTTATCCAGCACATAGCAATGATCAGGGTATTTCTCATTCACGAACCCGGGAGGTTGCTCAACATACACTGTTTCTTCTAGTTCTCCATTCAAGAAAGCGCATTTTACATCCATTTGGAAAACCTCGAAGTTTTTATGAGCAGCATATGCCAGAAAGATTCTAACTGATTCCAACCTAGTTACTGGAGCGAAGGTTTCCTCATAATCTATCCCTTCCTCTTGGCAATATCCTTTTACTACCAACCGAGCCTTGTTTCTAATAACATTCCCTTCTTTGTCCAATTTATTCCTGAAGACCCATTTCAAGCCAACCACTGAAGCATCCTTTGGTGTGGGAATCAGCCTCCAAACTCGATTTCGTTCGAACTCATGAAGCTCATCTTGCATTGCTTGAACCCAATCAGAATGATCAAGTGTAGCATTAACTGTTTTTGGTTCGACTTTGGAGATAAACGAATTAAACATACATAATTCAACTTTAGACAATAATGCAGTTTGTTTCGCTTTCAATTGAGAACGTATGAGAACTTTCTCAGATTATTCACCAATGATTTGTGCTTTGGGATGATCCTTGGTCCATTTTACTAATGGAGGATAATTTGGGTCATAGGCTGGATCCAACTCTGCATTTACTTCCTCTTCAAGTTCTGATTGATCACCTTCATCAGTTGTATTTTCTTTCTCCCCCTCGACTGGTGAAGTGTAACCTGTGTCAGGATCAGAGTTGTCATCCTCTGTGGGAGTCGGATTCTCCCCCTCGATTGGACTGTTATTGGGTGGGTTTGGAGTTGTATGCTCCCCCTCGCCTGGACCTTTATGAGTTGGGGATAGAATAGGATTCTCCCCCTCGAAAGACATTTCGGTTGTCTTTGGTGCTGATGAACTCTCTCCCTTGGTTATTGAGCCGTTGTTTGGAGAGTCAGTGGAGGGTTGACCACCTGTTGGTTTAGGAGGTTCACTTTCCATTTCTTTGGCAGCTTCATCTATGATCTTTTTGAGATTATCGATTTTGTTGTCTGCTGCTTTCGCCTCTGAGTGAGCTGCTTTCTCTGGTTCATCGAATAACCGAATGTACTCTTCAAACAAGTTGGATATTGGAACCGAGACTTGTCCTAATTCAGGAAATATTTCCCCTAAGGCACTTTCGCTTCTTTGAACTTTCTTCATGTACTGATCATCAAAGGTGACATAATATGTTTCTTCAATTCGTTTGGAGCGTTTGTTCAACACTCTGTATGCCTTTGACGTTAGCGAATATCCCAGAAAGATTCCCTCATCGGCTTTGACGTCAAACTTGTTTCGGTTCTCTTTAGAATTGAAAATAAAGCACCGTGAACCGAATACGTGGAAAAATTTGACGTTGGGCTTTTTATTGTTCAAAATCTCATATGGAGTGATTGAGAATATTTTGTTGAGCAAGGATCGGTTCTGAGTGTAGCACGCGGTTGCAACTGCATCAGCCCAGAAGTATAACGGAAGGGAAGCGAAGCTCAGCATGGTTCTGGCTGCCTCACATAAAGAACGATTTCGTCTTTCAACAATCCCATTCTGTTGTGGTGTATAAGGGGCCGAAAAGTTGTGAGATATCCCCTTGTCAGCTAGAAAGTCTTCAAATTCCTTATTCTTGAATTCCAGTCCATTGCCGCTTCTGATATTCCTCACCGTCTTTCTCAGCTGCACTTCCACTTGCTTGATAAACGTCTTTAACTTGGGAGTAGCATCTGATTTCTGTTTAATAAAGAAAACCCAGGTGAAGCGTGAAAAATCATCTACAATGACAAGAATAAACTTACTACCACCGAAGCTTTCGATAGCCGAAGGTCCACATAAGTCAATGTGCAGAAGTTCAAGAGCTTCAACAATCTTTGTATTGATTCGTGTAGGATGGCTCTTTCTGCTTTGTTTTCCCATCTCACACGCTGCACACAGATGTTCCTTGTCAAACTTGAGAAGAGGAAGGCCTCGAACATGATCACCAAGCACCAACTTATTAATATCTTTGAAGTTCATGTGCGATAGGCGTCGATGCCACAACCAGCTTTCATCAGTGTTCGCCTTTGATAGTAGACATATTGCTGGTTTTCCTCGAATTGGGTTGAGATTTAAAGGATACATCTCTCCCTTGCGTTCAGACTTCAACAAAACCTTTTTGGATTGTTTCTCAATTATTTCTGAGCCCTCATCATCAAATGAAACCTTCAGACCTGTTCCCACAACTAATTGTGACACACTGATGAGGTTATGTTGCAATCCTTCCACATACACCACTTTTCGAATCGAGAAATCTCCGTTGGTTATCATTCCATATCCTTTGATTGTGTCATATGAGTTATTGCCATACTTCACACATCCACCATCCTTTAGGGACCGAAACTCCCTCAGCTCTTCCTTCCTTCCTGTCATGTGATGCGAGCAGCCACTGTCTATATACCATTCGTCATCGAACTGCTCGTCACTAATTACCTGCAAGTTCAAGCAGATTTAGGAACCCAAAGTTTCTTGGGTCCAGGTGAGTCTTTCACAGAAAAAGGAATTGCAGTAGAAATATCAACCAAATATGTTCTTTTTAGTAGAGTGGATTGATCTTTTCTTTTGATGATATACACCTTGATTTTAGTTTTATCTTGTTTAAATTTTGGTGTATTAGTTGGTGTGTTGTTAGATGGTTTTGGAATTTTCTTTTGAATCCTAGGGTTAGCTGACTTTTTCTTATTATGGAATTCAGAATCAAGCTTTCTCTTTCCTTTGATGTCCTTCACTGAATTTGATTTGCTTCGTGAGTTGGAAGGACCGAAACTAGACTTGGGACCGAAACTTGACTTTCGGTTCTGAGTGCCGGTGTAGGGACCGAAAGTATACGTTTGGTTGTCAGCCTTGACGTTTGGACCGAAACTAGACGTTCGGTTCTGCGCGCTAGTTTTGGAACCGAAAGTAGATTTTCGGTTCTGAGATTTGGAATAGTAGGAATTTGGACTGAAATTTTCTTTTCCTTTTAGTTTTTCCTTTCCTTTATCAATTGATTCTTTCTTTGGAGGAATGTAGTTGGGATTTTGAGATTGCCAATGACATTTTCGCTCATTCAGATTCTTCATGTATCTTTGATTTCTTAAGCGTTTCTGTTCAGCTAACTCCTTCTGTGATTTGTGGATATTGAAGCTAGCCTTAGGCTTCTCCTTTTGAGTTTCGGTTGTCTTAGTTGGAACAATCGGTTCTTTCATTGGTTCTTCAGGGATTTCTTTAGTTCCACTTGTGCTTGGTTTGTCGAAACTCGAGGGTTTGTTGATGGCTTCAGCAACGTATCTTCCTTTAACCCTCCATGAAGTTTGCTCAGATAAGCCTACGGTTTCGTCCGCGTTGTCAATAAGGGCTGACCAGAAGTAATCGTCACACCCTTCAACATTGTCTTTTTCGACCAAGATTTTTAACTCTGCCGTTTGTTTTGCAGTGACCCCAGTAACTGCATAGACCTGATTCGGCACAGTTTGAACCTTTTGATAAACCATAGCTTTTTATTTGAGTTTCTGTGGCTTTTCTTTTGACAGGTGAGCGAATTCAACTGGATTTTTAGATATGAGGGGTTTCTCATTTTCGGTTCCGCTCTTCATAAACTCAGAGCAATCAACTACGTCTTTCACTGAGATTTCGCTCATCTCACTGTCCTCATCAAATTCAGACGTATTATCTAAGTTCATTTTATTTTCTGAAATTAATTTGGCGTTTGACAAGTCAAATGATTGAACAGTTTCGGACTTAATTTTTAACCTATCATTTTCATCCAAAAGATTTTTGAGCATACATTTATGTTCCTTAGAATCAATGAAGGTTTCTATCTTGTCCAGTCCAATTTTGTAAGACATGGATGTCTCTTCTGAGGACACTATTGATTCACACTCAGCAATGACCTCATCCTCCTTAAATTCAAGGAAGGGTAAGATCATCTTGTGAATCTTCTTCCCTATCTCACAACTTAAATGCAATTGAGCAATATTAGTATATAAGCGCTTAGCAATTAAACAAAAAACATTCCTTTGTTTTAAAAACTTTAAATTGTCTCTTTGCAAATAAGTACTTTCATCCCTAGCCCTATTTAATTCCGCCTCCTTCAGCTCAATCCACATCCTTCTCTCCTCACTTTTTGAAGACACCCTGCTGAGTTGGTCAGTTAGGTTAGAATTCGCTAAGCGAGTTTGCATGAGACTACCACTTAAGTTAGAAAATTTAAATTTTAATTCATTTAATTCTTCTTCATAATCTATTACTGGAACTTTAAGTGATTCAAGGATGGATTGTACCTTTTTGATCAGCCGATCACAGTCGTTGATCTTCTCGCTCACGGGCTTGGCTGCAAAGTATTTGTCCTCAGTTAGGTTCGACTCCTTACTTGCACTTTCGGCTGATGCACCAGCTGTGACCATCAAACATCTTCCAGCCGAACCTACATCTTTTACCACATAAGCTCTTCCATGAGTGGGCTTTCTCACCTCTTCATCTTCAGAATCGGTTGACCAAACTTCAACGCCACCGAACTCATCTTCATCAGCATTCTCCTGCACAATCAAGGCATTCATAGAACTGTTAGTTGCCTTCTTTTTCTTGATCTCTTCCAACTTGCGTATGTAGTACGCCTCATCGTCTTCACCATCTCTTTTCTCAACCATTTTCCTCAGCATGCATACTTTGGCAAAGTGGTTCTTGTCGTGACAGTAATTGCAGTTGAACCCAGAGTCTCCTGCAAGCTTGCTCTCCTTCTTGTCTTCATCCTTTTGAGAAGAATTTTTTACTTCATCCTTCACCTTCTCAGAGCTGTAACTTCCCTGCCAGTTTCGGTTCTTGTTGACAGGAAATTTTCTTCGTGCAAACTTCTTTGGATTGGTGACCATCATAGCATACTCCTCGCTTGTAAGGTCACACTCAGACATATCTGACTCTTCTTCTTCTTCTGCAATGCTTTTTCCTTTTGAGACAAGGGCCAGTGATCCCACACCAGAAACTACCTTCGCCTCTTTTGTTACTACACTCTCATGGGACTTAAGTATTCCCACAAGTTTCGCTAGTGAGTAGGATTTAAACTGTTCATGTGCTTTCACGGTTGAAACCATAGCCATCCATTCTGGTCTCAGACCGTTCATGAAGGTTACCTTCTGCTCGATCAACTTTCTTTCTATTCCATGCTTGATCTGTTGGATTAATGTCTAAGTCCATAACTATAATTGGTAAGACTTGACCTGACCCGGCATGGTCCATTTGGGTTGCATGGCATCATGCATTTGGATAGACTATAATGAGAGAAATAACACTTAAGGTTGGTTAATATATTATAAGTTCTAATATATTAATAAGGTTATTTAATTAGTATTGATCAAGAATTAATTTGGAATTAATTAAGTGATCAAAAGGAGACTAATTAAATATATGGGTTGATTGTGTAAATCATTCATTCTTATATATGTGGGCTTGTGATCCAAGATTTCTTATGTTGGACTAAGTCCATGGGGTGACCCATGGATACTCCATGGAGGTTAAAATCCATGGAGCATAAGGAATGGGTAAAGTTATGAGTTACATGGTGTAACCCTAATAGCCACCATATAAAAGAATCCCATGGCTCAAGAAATTGTGGACTAATGTGTGAATATGAGGGCTAGACGATTTCAAGGAGTGTTCCATTTCTCTCAAGTCATTCCATGTGCATTTGGTGTTGTGTGAACCATTTCAGGTGTCACACTTGGGGCACTAGGCACTCAATCTTCATGGAGACAAGCTACATCAAACAAAGGTATGTATTCTATCCATTTGATTACCCAAGTATCAAGTATTGTATGCTAGATAGGGTAATACCTTGGAAAGTTCATAATTGCATGTATAATAGAGAAAACATAGATCCAAGGTATTTAGGGTTGCATGTACACTTAGGAGTGTTAGAATGCGCAAAACCCATCAGTGGTATCAGAGCCAGGTTTGTTTTCTTGTTATACTTGCAAAATTAGCTGAAAAATCGAATTGTATTAGTTTAAAAGTTATGCTAATTACTTGGAAAATTTTTTGATGTGAATTATCTTTGTTCATATGAGTTTATTAGATTAATAGAAAAGTTAATTGATTATGTGTTTTCAATCCATTTTAATCTAAGAGTTGATTCTAAAATGTGTTTTTGTAACTTGTCCTCAAGTTATATGAAAAGTCACATTTAAGTTTCATAAAACTCATAAAAAGTTGGCAATGGTTACAAAAATGAAGAGTCTTGTCCTCATTAAATGGTTTTATGACTCCATAACTTGTCCTCAAGTTATGGAGGTTCAAGAGTTACTTCATTAAATGATAAAATGTGTAACCTTAATTAGTTCCATAAGTTACAAAAATAAAGAAAAGTTACATTCTTTTATTAGTTTAAAGTCTTCCATAACTTGTCCTCAAGTTATGGAACTTGAAGAGTTTTTTTTTTTTAATTAAAACTACTTTAAACACATAAGTTATGGAATTAATTAGTTTTGAATATTTTCAAAACTTGCCCTCAAGTTTTGGAATTTGTAAAGTTTTCCCCATGAATACTTTAATTCCAAGTTAGCCCTTAGAATTTTAAAAGTTAAAATTCAACCGTTATACTTTATAGTATTATAAGTTAATAATAAATATATGTATAAGAGCAAGTCAGTCTTACCGTTAGTAGGCCTCATTCACGAAGCCGGTCTATAAGGGGGGTATAAGGTTACTGCCTATAAAATGGCAGTTTAATGGGTGTCCACTCTCACCCACCGCTTCCTTGACTGGTGGAGGGTTGTTAGCCGAACGGGTAGGACAAGGACTATAATTCTCCCTTCATTAAAAGTATTAATGATAAATACTAAGTAACTAAACTTTTTATAAATTCTCAATCTTAGTTACTTAGGAAAATATGAATAAGGTGCTAATCCATGAAATTACACTTTGCACTTTGTTTAAACCGTTAGTGGAGCGTGTGTGGTTAACCGGCACACTAACCTGGATTTAACAAAGTAGGCAAAGGGTAACTTAATATTTATCATAGTATCGGTGGAGCTCGTGTGGTTAACCAGCACATCGATTGAGGGGTAAGTATTAAGGGTACCAAGTATATTTGCATGGTTACTTCACACCTTGTTTTGTGATCCTCGGCATCCCAGTCACAAAACCTGAAGGGCACACTCGAGATTGAAACATGCCATTGAAAAGTTCAATGAATCTCAAAAGATCTAGGAGTTTCAAATCCAAGTAAAAACCTAATTAAATTATTTCGTTTTTCATGGTGGAAATTGGTAAATCGTCATTTACCTACCTTCAACTATTTTATAGCTTGGATTACGGCATCCCTCTTCCGGTTATAAATAGGTTGTTGGATCCTAGCCTTAATATTTCATATTGGGTGTTATATTAAGGACTTTAAATCAACTAAACTTGAATTTCTCCCATTATAGTTGTCTAGTTCAGACAACTATGGTCTTCCCAAATCTTTAGGAACAAGCTTTCCTATTGAAGATGATATCCCACATGGCAATCAAGGTGAAAGATTAATCCCTTTGTTGTGCATTAATGGGACTGGAACTCATGCTTCACTTCCTCCACCTCCTCCAATTATTCTCCCTATCCCACAAGTTCAAATACTTGAAAAGTTCAAGGTCACTCAATCGCTATTGGCAAGCCGGGAGAGTCGGGTGTCGAAGTCTCGAGGTAGCTGGCTGTTGACTTGGTTCTTCAGTCACACCCTGATGACAGATCAAGACATGACCCTTAATGATCTTACCTATTTGCTTGATGCTGCTAAATTAGCAATGATTTGGGGCACTGGTAAAGCAAAATTTGATTGGAAGATCAACTTCCCAAACTTCCATGGACATTGACAATGGTAACATTAGAAGTCCAGAAAAGCTTTCTCTTCCCAATGGAAAGGGATCGACCATGGTCAAGTCATTTGTCCTAATGGTAAAGAGAAAGGATAAGTCTGAGATAGTCTCATGTGCCATTTCCAAAGAGTCCATATGTTTCTTTTGCCAAAAGAAGGGGCATTGGCTGCGAAGCTGCCAGATTTACCTGAAAGATCTGGTAAAGTCAAAAGTTTGACTCTACTTCAGGTAAAGTCCATTGTGTAACTCTATTAAGTTCCTACTTGGAGATTCTTATTACATGATGTGACTGGGTCACATATTGATGTCTTAAGAGTCAAAGAAAGGAGAGGAAGCTTAAAGGAAGTATATGTTGCTTCTGATCGCGAAGATGGATTTCGGTCGCATGGTTCGGTGATCAAAAATTTGGGCTGTTACTTAAAGAGTTATGATATATATTACTTAGGAATATATAACAACAAGGTTTTCATATGGATTGTAAGGATAAGAAGTTTTTCCGCAAAGTTTTAAAATAAAAGAAAAAGGTTTTATTTTTATTTATTTTAAGTATCCTTACAATGGCATTTGTGAAAAATTGTTGCTTATATGATTCCATTAAGAGCAATATGGGAAAATGGATTTGATTCTTTCATTTGTGGTAGTGTCTAAATTTGCCAAATAAGGAAAGATTCTCATCACCCAAGTTTCAAATTAGACCGAAACTCGGAATCATGCAAGTTGTATAGTACGATGAATGAGAACTTTTAGCTTTGGAAAAATTAAGACTAATTCCTTATGTGAACAAGGAAAGGACTAAAGGATCGAGTACACATTCTTGTGCACTGGTCATGTCACCACAAAGCTCGTTAAGACTATTTGATTTACTAAAGTTTAGTAAATATGGTTATACTTACAAGTTTAAGTATAATTCTGAAACATTGGAAAAGTCTCAATGTATGGCAGAACGAATGGGAAGAATCAAATTAGGCAGAAAGATAAAAGTTTCTCAAATCTGAAAAGATGGGAGAGTACTTTAGTATCATGTTTGTGATCATCTTAATGATTTAGAAATCATATCACAATTAGTCCTCTAAAGGTCATCTTAGTGCATTCTCATGACTAAGAAGAGGAGTCATGAATTGTTGAAATGGTTAGATCAGGAAGATGAGTCATACTTCGTTCCAAAACAATTCTTAGAGTCATACTCCAAGATTGTAACTTGAGTGACATATCTTAAAGAAAGGTTTAAAACACTTGTCAAATGTAAGAGTAAAAGTGTCCTACTCTTGTACATTTGAAATTGGTAAGTTGTGATGTTTTGGATAAAACAAAGACCAACTAAGGCCAATTGTGTGAAGTGTTTGTCTTGATAAAGAATCCGCACTATCTCTTGAATATTTGGCAAGATAGTCTTATATGTCTAGAGGACAGTGGGAGTCTTAAAGATCCTAAAAAGAATTTCAAGAACTAATCAAGAATAAAACCTGAGGTTCTTCACTAGCACACGACTTGAGGTTTATAACCTATCATGTTGACATATTCTGTGCCCATTCCAGTTAAAGTTGGCTTTGCATAGGAGTTCTGAAAGTTCTCAATTGGTTGCATAACAACTTGGAAGCAATGGCAGGCCCTGTACTGCCAGGTGGCAAGAAGTTAAGATTGCATAAGTTCAGTCCATATGAGTTTGGATTTGTCATTATCCTTGTCTTGTGACTATGGTTTTGACGATTCACATGGATAAGAACACATACACCATAAAATCTAAGGGTCATAAGGTTTCTCTCCGATTCATGAAAATGATGGTGAGGAAACACTTCCACCAAGTAGATTTGACGCAGATGGCAAAAGGTCTAAACAATTGAGACTATGATTACGGCATCCCTTTTCATAGTTCTGAAATTGTTTAGACACACATGCATGCTATCTAAGGAAAGGTGTATGATTTTGATAAAGTTTTATCAAAGCATCTCGTATCAGAAATTTGAACTTTGGTAAGGAAGTCAATAAAGTATTGATTTCTAGAAGTCCAACTGATTTCTGAGTACATGTCAAAGCTAGTGGGAGCATAAGTGTTATGCTAATAATCATCATGTTAGTGGGAGCATGATAATTATTGTTAGTGTTGCAAGTTAGCAATGTTAATTATAGAAAACAAAAGTTTCAATTCGTGAGGCTGCAGGGATTGAAAAAGTTGTTTTGCTATAATTAAGGGAGAGGATATACTTCATTTCAGTTCTAAAGGCTTAGATTGAGACCTTAATCATCTTTAGTCAAGAATATATATATATATATATATATATATATATATATATATATATATATATATGAATTTCATGTTGGATTGGTTCAACTTAAGGAAATTCTATATATTGCTTTCTCAAAATTCGATTATGATTACGACATCCCTCTTCATAGTCAAATTTTGAAAACATGGCAAATAAAAATATTGTAGCAAAAGACTGGTCTAGAATCATGTCTTTATGTGAGACATCATGAATCGTGTACCGTTTGCTTTGGGTACAGGATCGATTGCATGTGCTATAATATTTGTCATTTCTAAATTTTTCCAAATGCCCAGAGGCATTAAGAAGGGAAAAGGTCTAGAATTGGATATGACTAAAATGATTAAGCAATTGTCGAGGACAATCTGAGGTTTACCAAAGATTGGTTGCTCAGGGACAGTTGGAAGTATAGTCCTAATTTTGGAAGGACCATATTGACATATTCTGAAAAGAGGCATCTTTTATTCAGAAGTGATAGTCAAAATGAGAATATGGAGTTGTCTCCATAGGTGGAAGTTATCTGTGTAAGATTAGAAAACTTAATGCAAGAAGCATGTCCAAAGCAATGTACTTTGAATATGAGACTTAGTTTCCATGGAGTTGATCTCCATTGGAATACCTTATAATGACTGTTGACAAGTCTTTGTGACTTTGTACATATTCATTACAGGAGGGTCAGTGCATATAAGTTTAAAATCTAAACAGATTTCGATAAATGATAGGAATTTGAAATTCTCACATTTTTCGATAAGGATTTGGGAGTGTGAAATTAGAATCATTGAAATTATGTTCAATTGGTTTATTTCACAAAGTAAGGATCATAGATAAACATAGAGTGCATACTTGGTGTATGGCAAAGCTATTGTTTAAGAAAAACATAGTGTACATGCTTGGAGCATGGGACAACTAGTGTTTTTAATTCAAGTATAAAGTTGATAAAACCGAAACAATGAATAATGAGTAATCAGTATGATGATAAATAAAAGTGTTTATTTATATTCATAGGGTTTGATACCATATTTGATTCATTTATTCTTGTGTTTCACTTTGCATGTTTTGACTTCCAGAATAACTAAGTCGCTCTTCCTGAATGATTAAGTTATTCAAACCATCCACAGTCGGTCATATGTTGGAAGTAGATATGAATCAAGACTGTCATGGGTTGGTTTGTAGAGGTCCAGGTTGGTGGACAAAGTGGTGCTACAACACTCATGAGTGCTCATAAGTTCTGAGTATTGGATTCAACCCGCGCTCATTTGAATCACTTCATGGATTTTATCACGAGTGATCATGAGACGATAATATCTTATATTCTTCAAACCTAGAGATATGAGTTGTTACTATGAGTTGGTTGTACATTGATTGCACGAAAACGCATTCGGTAACTCGATGTTATAAAACGTGCCTTTGTGTATGATTCAACAAGTAGTAGAACAAGCCATATGAGTCGAAGTTTATCCATTCCTTTTACCTTCGGGATAAAAGCGATATCTGTGGGCCCCTCGATGATTTAAAGATGATACATGTGAGTGCTTGGCCAAGCCAGGACTGATTTGATTTGTTCAATCAGTCAGTCATCATGAATCAGAAATCGGGAAACAACAAATGGACAGAGAGAATGATTGATAATCCATGTCTCAGTCCATATGATATCTAGAATGGAGGAATATATGATCCCTTATCTAATGGACAAGTCATTGACAAAGGTCAGAGTTCATCGACAAGGTCAGAGTTCGACAGAAGCTTTTGAGAACTACGATTGCTGATCGGTTCCTGAAGTCATACGCAATAATAGTTTTAGACTTATCCAAGTGGGAGACTGTTGGATTAATGTCTAAGTCCATAACTATAATTGGTAAGACTTGACCCGACCCGACATGGTCCATTTGGGTTGCATGGCATCATGCATTTGGATAGACTATAATGAGAGAAATAACACTTAAGGTTGGTTAATATATTATAAGTTCTAATATATTAATAAGGTTATTTAATTAGTATTGATCAAGAATTAATTTGGAATTAATTAAGTGATCAAAAGGAGACTAATTAAATATATGGGTTGATTGTGTAAATCATTCATTCTTATATATGTGGGCTTGTGATCCAAGATTTCTTATGTTGGACTAAGTTCATGGGGTGACCCATGGATACTCCATGGAGGTTAAAATCCATGGAGCATAAGGAATGGGTAAAGTTATGAGTTACATGGTGTAACCCTAATAGCCACCATATAAAAGAATCCCATGGCTCAAGAAATCGTGGACTAATGTGTGAATATGAGGGCTAGACGATTTCAAGGAGTGTTCCATTTCTCTCAAGTCATTCCATGTGCATTTGGTGTTGTGTGAACCATTTGAGGTGTCACACTTGGGGAACTAGGCACTCAAGCTTCATGGAGACAAGCTACATCAAACAAAGGTATGTATTCTATCCATTTGATTACCCAAGTATCAAGTATTGTATGCTAGATAGGGTAATACCTTGGAAAGTTCATAATTGCATGTATAATAGAGAAAACATAGATCCAAGGTATTTAGGGTTGCATGTACACTTAGGAGTGTTAGAATGCGCAAAACCCATCATGATCATCTTACTTAGGAGATGATTGAACCGATCGAAAGTTTGTATGAGTTTTTCTTCTGGTTTCTGTTCGAAAACTCCAAATTCTGACAGCAGCAAGGTTTGAATGGAGTGTTCTAGATCTTCATCGGTTGAATAAAGTTCTTTCAACCTATCCCAGATTTCTTTGGCCGTCGTGCATGAACCAACTAACCGAAAAGTGTCAGATTGCAAGGCGAATCTGATCATTCTCATGGCCTTCACATTACACAGCAACTTGTCCTTCTCATCATGTGGCATCTTCTCTACATCCGCCACCAGCTTGTTATATTCCTTTTGGGACTTAACTGTCGTGTTCGTTCCTGAGTGAACAAACGGCCCAAGCGTGATAGCTTCCCAGATGAGATAGCCATTGTTTTCAGATCCAACCACGTAATCTTCAAAGTGATGCGCCCATACTTCATAGTCTTGAGTGTAAAGAATGGGAATCCTGGTAGTGGATCCAATGTTGTTTGAGATGTTGATGGGATTTGTTTGCGAATCTTCGTGAGACATGGTGGGCTGCTAGAATCAAACCTGTAAACTTGAGATTAGGGTTTTATCAGAAACTGAGTTGCCGTCGTTAAGAAGAAGACGGCTTCTATTTATACGATAAAAGCGGAAACCCTAAAGAATTCTGAATACAGAAGGAATGTGTATTGATCACACAGTCTCCTGCTCTGATACCAATTGTTGAATCAAAGTTCAATTAGGATCGTTAGATTCTACGCAGGCAAACAATTAAGAACGTAATTATTAACACAAGAATGGCTTTGAATGTGTCGTATGATTAATGCTTCAACACCTCAGAAGAGCTCGATTAAGAACTTCGACTGTAGAGGTGTTTAGGGTTACAAAACAATAAACGATAATAATCACGAACGTCTCTAATGCATACATGCATGCACTATTTATAGTATAACCCTACTAGATAATCACGGATGGACAGGCCCAAATCCGAATACAAAACACAAGCCCATGACGCAACACAATTAGACCCAACAAGGCTGACTTCGCAAAAGTTCCCGGAGTGTACCTGTCTACTGACGACCTGAGAATACAAGTTATTTTGAAAGAGAGGATCAGCATTTGAATGCTGGTGAGTTCATAAGTATTTTAATGACATTGATATAAATACATGTTTTTCCTTAAAATAATCTCATTAGATGATGGTGATAAAAGTTTAATAAGTATTTGAATTCCTTCCAGAAAATCCTATATTTTCTACATAAAGTAGTCTTCTACCAAGACTCGACTGTTTCATGTTTAAAAGAATGAGTTTCCCTACTAAAAGCAGTCTTCTACCAAGACTCGACTGTTTCAGGTTTAAAAGAATGAGTTTCCCTACTAAAAGCAGTCTTCTACCAAGACTCGACTGTTTCATGTTTAAAGGAATGAGTTTCTCTACTAAAAGTAGTCTTCTACCAAGACCCGACTGTTTTGTGTTTAAAGGAATGAGTTTCTCTACTAAAAGCAGTCTTCTACCAAGACCCGACTGTTTTGTGTTTAAAGAGCATTTTTCCCACATGTTACTATCATTATCAAAATATAGTTTTACATTATCGTTTTATGTCAAAACGTTATAAGTTTAATGTATTAGGGAAAATATTATAGTACCGTAGTTTTATATGTAGAAACTACCGTGGTACTAATTACCTTAAGACCATGAATTATAAGGTAAATGTGAAGATACTCGTAACCATACTGATTGACTGATGTAAACACGACGACCTGCTGGCGTCGAAATAAATGTGACATTTGTCACCCCTTGGCTTGGTTGGCCGGGACTGTAGCTAGCAGTCAGGATGTGGGATGGTCTGTCCCGTATAGATCCATACACACAATGCCCGCTCTCCCTCTAGGAGACTCTGGTTACCACTCGACAACGGTGAAATCCACGTCATGAGGATGTATCTCATGCTTTGATTGCTATATACGTTTCTTTTTACTAAAAGTACATGTTTTAGAATATTGATATAGCTAGTTTCTCCTCATAAAAGTTATGGTTGGTTTCTAAACTATACCTACTATAGTTTACTTGGGAGGTTATCTAGGTACCTTTGCTACCCAAAGGCGCTGAACAGGAGTAAGAGTTTTAATATCTAAACATATATACATAATATATAACTAGGACTTCAACGACACTCGGACAAATAACCGGATACTCTAAGTCCACAACCAAACAAGGAACAGGAAATAAAGCGGGCTATCAGTCCTAAGTCCTTCAAACCCTACTTATATAACTATATCTATATAGACATGAATCTAACAAGAATATAAGTTCAAAAGACTTTGACAAAAGTTCAGTAATTTAAAAAGAGATTTTAGTACTTTAAAAGAAATTTGAAAACAGGATTTGAAAACCTTTAGCTTGATAAAACAGTTTAACATGAAAAATCTATTTGATTGACAGTTATTAATCACATGCGATTGATATAATAACTTAATAGTTCAAATTGTATTCCCCCCATAAAAGCATTTAAAATCATTTCAAAGGTTGATTAAAGGGTATGAACTCACCTGAAGTGAGTAACTCGAAAGAAAGATTGATATAGGATCGCCGGGTGTCGAATGAAGTCGTTAGCACAAACGGATCCTAGTTTAACATGTATTAACACATATATGAATACACTTAGGGTATATAACCACTAATAGATTCATGGACACACCTTAGGGACATGAAAACACTTAGAATTAAATGTTACAAACACCTATGGAAGTCCCTAAATGAGTGTAGGACCTTAGATTTGAGCGTAAGGCCACCAAACTCGACTTTTATGCGTGTGCGGCCAGGTGTACGGCTAGGGTGTGCGGCCAGGCCTGTGTGCGGTCGTACATGGGAGTGTGCGGCCAGGTGTGTGCAGCCATGGTGTATGCGGTTGCACACTCCTAGCAAAAATGGTCCAAAACGAGATTCCAAGGTCATATCTTGCATCCTTTAAGTGTCTTAGATCATGTGCTAGAATACTACTTGTGTTTGAGGCCTTAAAGCACCAAAATAAGGGGTGTACGGCCACATGAAGGTGTGCGGCCGCACACTCCTTTCAGATCGAGTTCTGGACTTTTAACAAGGCTCAAATATAGCTAAACAAATGCAGGAGTAGGGTACTTACAATGTAGAAGCCTATAGGGGTGTTTGGAGCCCAAGAACTTAGTAGGTGTTCTTGGTGTTCTTGGTAAAGTTGAAGAACACTTGAAAATCTAATAAAATAGAGTGATTTCATGGAGGAAATCAGTGATCTAAGCTAGTTGGAGTAAGAAATCAACAAATCAAAGGATAGAAACACTCACCACTTGAAGATCTAGCTGAAAAATCAGTAGCTACTAGAGAGAAAACGAGTTCTTGGCTAGGAGAGTGAAAAGGGTTGAAGGAAGGTCAAGACTCTATCATATAGGCATGAGTGTGTTGCCAGACTAGAGTGTGCTGCCGGAGGAGGGGTGTGCGGTTGGCTGTGTGCGGCTGGCTAGCCGCACACTCGGGTGTGCGGCCGCACACACCTTGCTTGGTGTGTTTGGCCCGATTTTGTGATGCTACACACATTCTAACCCTTCCTAAGACTCATATCTAGGTTGTACTAAGCCTAAAACACTCATATAGACCTACAACTTCATTACAAAATAGCAAAACGAGGCTAACTTTGATAAAATGAAGAATGTACAAGTTAGAAATTTCGGGTTGCCACATTATCCCCCCGTTAGAGGGAATTTCGTCCCGAAATTAGAATCTTAACGAATACTCCAGGATAGGTGCGAAAGATGCGGATACTTCATGTTTTATCTGATCCGCCCATTCCCTTGGGGAATCAGATCTATACTGAGTCCTTAACGAACATTTACTACGAGGTATGGCTTCTCCTCCGTTCTCTAGGCTACACGGGATAAGGTTTCATCAGTTTCCTTTACCGAGCTAGATTTCTCCTGTTTCTCTTAACGAACGTGACTCTGGTTTTTTTTATGGATCTAGTCAAGAAAATGATGAGAGTTTTGTCGGCTACTACTGGTTCATTCGCTGAGACGTGGATAGGTTAGGGTGGAATTTATGGAATCCCTAAAGTAGTTGGGGTCTGACGGATGCTGGACCAATTCTTATCAAGAATCTCTGATGGTCCTAAGCTCTTGGTAAAATAGAACGTTTCGTACCCAAAACATAATGTACTTCCATGGTGAGATCATCACTTGGCGTGATCACCATTCTGAAGTTCCAAAAGTTTTCTCTTACTGGAGGTGTAGTCCTTCTGATTGGTTCCTAGGAGTCTCAGGTCGTATTCGGATTCGTATTTCCTACTGGTTGGCTTTCGGAGGTTTTCTGGATCATTGAAAATGCTGGCTATATGTTGGCATCTATTGGTCGCACGACATCTACCTCAGTCCAATGCAGAAAGGACCTGCACTTTCGACTCATGAGGGGATTTGAACAGAAATACTTCAAATGTCGAGATGATAAAGAATTCTACCAGATTGCACTTAGATAACTCCTACTTCATCATAGTCTATTAGATGCTTTCTCAGCATGATCCTTAATCAGATGAATCGTTCTCTCATTTGGTTCGTTGTTGCATGGATAGCAGTCCCTGATCAGGGCTAGCTTCGCCCTTTGAGATTTTCTGAAGTGACTGACTATCTCGGGAGGTGGTCCTTCTATCTCTTAGAGGTAATGTTCCTTGGAACATCTAGTAGTCTAACAAATCTCTAAGACAGGCTCCATTCTCCATTGTGTCTGTTTCCTCTAGTTTGTAGGAAGCGCGTGATTTTGTATAACCCGTCGACTAACACCTTGACTGGTGTCGAGTCCACCATCTCTTTATGACCTGGGTTATAAAGCTTAACGCAACTTGCTGTCTACTTTGCTTAAGTATTCCTGGTCGCGGAGGTAATCATGTGGTTCTTGGCATCCTAGTATTAACTTTGGTGAATGCAGACTATCATCTATAGGGCGACGGTAACTTTTCTCGCATGACGAGGCACTATCACAACTCTTTCCGACCTAGGCATTCTCGTCTGTATCTGGATGAACGAAGTGTTTGAGTAGTGTGAGCATCCCTTGCAACTACTCTTCCGATGTTACTGAGTTTCTCTATCTATATTAAATCTAGATGGCATAAGACTCTGCCACTCAGAACCTCTAATTTCCTCATCCATTTTTCTCAAAGTTTAACCTGTCACAGCTTTCCAGGTTTCTTGGCTCACTACTGAGATGCTTAATTTGTGGGATCAGGCGTGAATGGATGGTCGTAGTCAATGTTTTTGACCCTTACGACTTGAGTTACTTTTCCTAACTGAGGGTGTCAGTTACTATGTTGGCTTAACCGGGATGACAACAAATTTCGAATTTGTAGTCATTTTAGTATCTTAACCCACAATTGTTCTCTTGACTTCAGCTCCTTTCCTATTGGTATATGATGAAGGGTTTTATTTTAAGGTTCATGGTAGACCTCATACTCGGCTCAATCACTATTACTCGGTGTATACAAGTCGTATATAATTGAGATTGACAGGATGTTCAGATGTGTGGCCCCACCCCAAACCCACAACCAAACAAGGAACAGGGAGTAGGGAGAAAGCACACATCTTAAATCTTATTGACCTAAATTATATACCACTCTAATGCATATACTCAGTAGTAGTAAGTTAATCCCATGAGTTCTTTCTCTTGATTCACGAACTTGATCGTGTGGTGCAAGTGGTCTTTCTGGAGGATCTATTGAGTAGGCCTTGGGCGGTTATTGTCTTCCGGAATATCTGCAGTGCCTTTCGCTTTTTAATGTCTAATGGGGTTGGTCAACAACGCGCGGTACCCCTCTCCTGGGTACTTCTGAAGGTTGGATGAGAGAGACGACCGATGGTTCGCATTAGGTTTTTTTTATTAGGTTCGAAAGAACCTTTATTTGATACCTATGATAAGGTGAAAGTTCTTTTTACACAACACTAGGAATTCTCGCATGGTCGAACCAAGTCGAACCATGACCGACGATGGTGTCTAAATTAATAGACATCGACACGATGTGGAATGAAGTTTGTTAGGACCATGTGTTGAACGGGGCACACAAGTTCTTAGCGTCTCGGGTTTCGTCCATGGTATTACTATCGTGGATACTTGGACTGACATGATTGACGTTGAACGCTGGGGGTCCTGATGTTTCGGAATAATGTACTTTTCATGAATGGATTTCTCACGAGGCCTCTCTATAACCGCCTAGTATACACTAGTCATGTATAATTAAGATTAAAAGGACTGGTGACTGAGCGACTCCGCCCTAAATCCACAACCAAACAAGGAACAGGAGATATGGCCGCATCACTCACTCGAGGTCTATCAATCCTAATTATAAATGGCCTTAACGTATATACTAAGCCATCATAGCTTTACCTGATGGGTTTTTAAGTTTTACGACAGTGCTGCGACTTTTGCCTTAACGAGGGAGTAATTACAATTAGAATTGATTATTTAAAGTTTTCGATTAGCTACTTAAGGTTGAGAAGCGTACCAAAATTCTACCGGGTTCCTTGATGTTCCTCTAGGTATTAGGGTTAAACTCCTCCTGCGTCTTTGTTATTTTTTTCAGTTGGGCAGTCCCTCTTGAAATGCCCAAATTCGCCACATAGGTGGCATATTGGACTGGTCCCAACATTGGTGGTTGATGTAATAAACTCAACCGGAGTCCTGCAGTTGCGAGCGGTATGCCCCTTCATGTTGCACCTAACGCAAAAGGGTTCTCGACAGACTCCATAATGATGGTAATCACACTTGCTGCAGTGGGGGAAGTTTCCTAGGTATGGTCTTCTTGGTGTCGAGACAGGCGGGTTGACAGGGGTATTGACTACCTCAGATTGCTGCCCTTCAGAAGGTCCTTGAGTCGAGGTACTCCCCTTCTCGTTCCCAAACTTTCTTTTCAGGGGATTAGGTTGGAGTTCTTGGGTGGCTTTACACACCGGTGCTGGTTGCTGCTGTCCATTGCTATGATCGGGATTCCCGATAGTGCTCCTGCTAACATTTGCGTTGTTAGCATTCAGGTGAGCCATGACAGCTGCTACGGCTGCTGAAACTGCAGCTTGGAACGTAGCTTCATCGATCTGAAGAGTCGGTGTCTTGCTAGCGGGTTGGTTTCGTTTCTTCGGAGGCATGGTTTTTCCTACACGATGAGGAACACAAGTTGATGAGAAAAATGGTTACCCCTAGACGTATCTTTCTTTACTATAATAAGCATAAATTTTTCCCGCGCTTTGAGCTATGGTTCTCTAAGGGTCGACCTACATCCCTATGATGCAGTCCTGGTAACAGGGTAGAAGTAAGTGTATCGGAAAGCCATAAATCGGGTGTCGTTCCAACTAAGTTATCTTTATACTGGAGAGGTTCCCTCTCCGGCTTTGAAAAGATTTGAAAGAACTTCGGAACGAAGATTACACAAGAAAAAGACTCATGAAAGTTTAGGGCTAAACACTCTCAATCGAGATTTTGTGATCCGATCTATTTATCTTAGTCGCGACAGGAAAGACGATTTGCCTAACACATAGTGTGAGTAGTGTAACCACTAACTCACTAAGTTGTATTAATTTATGGGTTATTATTGTGTCTTATAGGGGTAGAACACTTCTCGGGTTTCATACATTGGCTCCTTCTGTTCTCCGTTTACTCTTGACTGGAATAAACGTTGGTTTTCTTCGGGTACTTATATAGGGTTCTCTCCTCCTGTAGACATATTCAATCTCCGCTCCGTCTTACTTCCGATTCTGACTCTGATCGTCATCACTTTATAATGGATGACTGGAGTCTCGGAAGTTCAGGCGAATTTCCCACCGATGTCCCTAAAAGGTATAGGCACATGGTGATTTCAATAGTCTCATCACTGTTCATTTATTTCCTCCTTGGAAATCTTCTCAATGAACCTCTTCTGGGTCTTTATCGACTCCTCTGCCGATTACTGAAGTAGATACGGTTTTCTAAAGGGGTTTACGCGAGAATGGGAATGTCTAAAGAATCTTAAGAGATTATTAAAATATTTTAATGTGTGATCCATATCGAGTCCTTCTACAATTACATAGTGTACATCAATCATATATAACTTAGATCTAATAGGCCTTCGAATATGTGATACTACTCTCTATCCACATCCAAACAAGGAAAAGGAAGTAGAGCGAAACCACACATTCTTAGCCTATGATATCCTCACTATATATAACCTTGGGAGCATACACTCTGTAATCATAGACCGATCAATAAGGGTCTTTTTTTTAGTTTTCACGCAAGGTTATTTATGGTTTCTAAAATACTCCTATAGCATTTTAATTACAGGTTTGATTCTATAATTTCTGGACATGATTTCGGGTTTATTGTTTGTCTATAGTATCATAAAATACTCCTATAGTATTTTAAACTTTATGTTCGGCTCTAGCATTCCTATATGGTAAGTTTCAGATTTATTGCAACACCATCATCACTCCCAAACACACGTTGGTCGCATCTCGAATAAATATAGTTGATCAGGCTACATCTATTCCAACTTACGATTACATAACTGCCCAGGTTTGACGGTAATTCTCAACATCCAAAGACTTTTATTCTTGTTCTTCTTGTGATACTTGTTCTGGTATATATATTCTGGATGTACTTATACTTTTGTAAAATATGGTTATATTTTAAAGTATAACTCTTGTTCAGAGTGTTTTTATCCCATTGTATTTATAGGTTGTATATATTTTATGATTTGATATACTGAGTTCACTATAAACAATGCTATGATACCAATCTGTCACACCCCCAAACCGAAATGGCAGAAACATTCGGGGGCGTTGGACGTCATGTCAAGTATCACAACACATGCAGTATAGTAATCAAAGTACAACAACCATTGCATTAATAGTATAAGTTTTTACATAGATTACATTTAGCAACAACATCAAAGTAGATATAGAGAATAACAAAAGATGAAACTCGGTACAAAGCTGACTTCGCAAAAGCTCCCGGAGTGTACCTGTCTACTGACGACCTGAGAATACAAGTTATTTTGAAAGAGAGGATCAGCATTTGAATGCTGGTGAGTTCATAAGTATTTTAATGACATTGATATAAATACATGTTTTTCCTCAAAATAATCTCATTAGATGATGGTGATAAAAGTTTAATAAGTATTTGAATTCCTTCCAGAAAATCCTATATTTTCTACATAAAGTAGTCTTCTACCAAGACTCGACTGTTTCATGTTTAAAAGAATGCGTTTCCCTACTAAAAGCAGTCTTCTACCAAGACTCGACTGTTTCAGGTTTAAAAGAATGAGTTTCCCTACTAAAATCAGTCTTCTACCAAGACTCGACTGTTTCATGTTTAAAGGAATGAGTTTCTCTACTAAAAGTAGTCTTCTACCAAGACCCGATTGTTTTGTGTTTAAAGGAATGAGTTTCTCTACTAAAAGCAGTCTTCTACCAAGACCCGACTGTTTTGTGTTTAAAGAGAATTTTTCCCACATGTTACTATCATTATCAAAATATAGTTTTACATTATCGTTTTATGTCAAAACGTTCTAAGTTTAATGTATTAGGGGAAATATTATAGTACCGTAGTTTTATATGTAGAAACTACCGTGGTACTAATTACCTTAAGACCATGAATTATAAGGTAAATGTGAAGATACTCGTAACCATATTGATTGACTGATGTAAACACGACGACCTGCTGGCGTCGAAATAAATGTGACATTTGTCACCCCTTGGCTTGGTTGGCCGGGACTGTAGCTAGCAGTCAGGATGTGGGATGGTCTGTCCCGTATAGATCCATACACACAATGCCCGCTCTCCCTCTAGGAGACTCTGGTTACCACTCGACAACGGTGAAATCCGCGTCATGAGGATGTATCTCATGCTTTGATTGCTATATACGTTTCTTTTTACTAAAAGTACATGTTTTAGAATATTGATATAGCTAGTTTCTCCTCATAAAAGTTATGGTTGGTTTCTAAACTATACCTACTATAGTTTACTTGGGAGGTTATCTAGGTACCTTTGCTACCCAAAGGCGCTGAACTGGAGTAAGAGTTTTAATATCTAAACAGATATACATAATATATAACTAGGACTTCAACGACACTCGGACAAATAACCGGATATTAATTTAAAAAGAGATTTTAGTACTTTAAAAGAAATTTGAAAACAGGATTTGAAAACCTTTAGCTTGATAAAACAGTTTAACATGCAAAAATCTATTTGATTGACAGTTATTAATCACATGCGATTGATATAATAACTTAATAGTTCAACTTGTATTCCGCCCCATAAAAGCATTTAAAATCATTTCAAAGGTTGATTAAGGGGTATGAACTCACCTGAAGTGAGTAACTCGAAAGAAAGATTGATATAGGATCGCCGGGTGTCGAATGAAGTCGTGAGCACAAACGGATCCTAGTTTAACATGTAATAACACATATATGAATACACTTAGGGTATATAACCACTAATAGATTCATGGACACACCTTAGGGACATGAAAACACTTAGAATTAAATGTTACAAACACCTATGGAAGTCCCTAAATGAGTGTAGGACCTTAGATTTGAGCGTAAGGCCACCAAACTCGACTTTTATGCGTGTGCGGCCAGGTGTACGGCCAGGGTGTGCGGCCAGGCCTGTGTGCAGTCGTACATGGGAGTGTGCGGCCATGGTGTGTGCGGTTGCACACTCCTAGCAAAAATGGTCCAAAACGAGATTCCAAGGTCATATCTTGCATCCTTTAAGTGTCTTAGATCATGTGCTAGAATATTACTTGTGTTTGAGGCCTTAAAGCACCAAAATAAGGGGTGTACGGCCACATGAAGGTGTGCGGCCGCACACTCCTTTCAGATCGAGTTTCTTTACTTTTAACAAGGCTCAAATATAGCTAAACAAATGCAGGAGTAGGGTACTTACAATGTAGAAGCCTATAGGGGTGTTTGGAGCCCAAGAACTTAGTAGGTGTTCTTGGTGTTCTTGGTGAAGTTGAAGAACACTTGAAGATCTACTAAAATAGAGTGATTTCATGGAGGAAATCAATGATCTAAGCTAGTTGGAGTAAGAAATCAACAAATCAAAGGATAGAAACACTCACCACTTAAAGATCTAGTTGAAAAATCAGTAGCTACTAGAGAGAAAACGAGTTCTTGGCTAGGAGAGTGAAAAGGGTTGAAGGAAGGTCAAGACTCTATCATATAGGCATGAGTGTGTTGCCAGACTAGAGTGTGCTGCCGGAGGAGGGGTGTGCGGTTGGCTGTGTGCGGCTGGCTAGCCGCACACTCGGGTGTGCGGCCGCACACACCTTGCTTGGTGTGTTTGGCCCGATTTTGTGATGCTACACACATTCTAACCCTTCCTAAGACTCATATCTAGGTTGTACTAAGCCTAGAACATTCATATAGACCTACAACTTCATTACAAAATAGCAAAACGAGGCTAACTTTGATAAAATGAAGAATGTAGAAGTTAGAAATTTCGGGTTGCCACATTATCCCCCCGTTAGAGGGAATTTCGTCTCGAAATTAGAATCTTAACGAATACTCCAATGTAGGACCTTAGATTTGAGCGTAAGGCCACCAAACTCGACTTTTATGCATGTGCGGCCAAGTGTACGGCCAGGGTGTGCGGCCAGGCCTGTGTGCGGTCGTACATGGGAGTGTGCGGCCAGGTGTGTGCGGCCATGGTGTGTGCGGTTGCACACTCCTAACAAAAATGGTCCAAAACGAGATTCCAAGGTCATATCTTGCATCCTTTAAGTTGCTTAGATCATGTGCTAGAATACTACTTGTGTTTGAGGCCTTAAAGCACCAAAATAAGGGGTGTACGGCCACATGAAGGTGTGCGTGTTGGATTAATGTCTAAGTCCATAACTATATTTGGTATGTACTTGACCCGACCCGACATGGTCCATTTGGGTTGCACTTCACCGGCACAATTTATATGGATAGTCTTTTGAGAATAGTATATTTATGATTTATATTAATATATTATAAGTTCTAATATATTAATATGGAATCATATTATTTAATTAGTATTGATCAAGAATTAATTTAGAATTAATTAAGTGATCAAAAAGAACTAATTAAATATGGACTCTTATATATATGGAATGGGCCAAGTTCATTTAGGTTGGGCTAAGCTTTCATGGATGGTCCATGGAGCTTTTAACCCATGGATCCTATGTAAATGAAAGGTCATGGGTATTAGGGTTTACATGGATGTAACCCTAATCCTCCATAATATATAAAGGGGTCCTTGGCTCACAAAATTGGCACAAGTGTGTGAAAATAAGGGTGGGCCGATTTTAGTGTGCATACATATTCTCTCAAGTTCTTCCAAGGTGTTTTGGTGATTTGTGATTCCATTTGAGGCTTCCACGCTATTGGGGCTAAGCTCTTAAAGCTTGAAGACATCAAGCTACATCAAAAGGTATGTCATCTAACTAGAACTTTGTAGTATAGGTGCTTCATAATATGCTAGTTAGGATGAAACCTTGGAATAGTTAATATTTGCATGTATAATAGAGAAAACATAGATCCAAGGTTTATAGGGTTGCATGTACACCATAGGAGTGTTAGAATGCTCAAAACCCTACAGTGGTATCAGAGACATGGGTTGTTTTCTGTTATATTGATGCAAATGTTTTATTTTCAAGTTGAAAAAAAAAGAAAAAAAACGTGACGTTTGTCAAATTTTAAGATAATTACTTGTTTTGTGAAAAACGAATTATTTGTAAAATTTGAATCATTTGTTATATGAGTTGAATTAGGTCAAATTTAGTAAAAGATAAAATGATATGATTATTTTATTAGTTTTAAAGTTTGATCTAAATGTTTTAAGGAGTTACATATTTTGTCATAAAATTTTGGAGCTCAAAAGTTTTTTTTTAAAGTTGTGATCTTAAGGGTTTTTGAAACTTCCATAAGTTATGGATATGAAAGTTTTTTTTTTTTTTAAAAAAATTGATTCAAAGTTTTTATGGAGTTACAAAATTTGGTGTTAATGTTTTAAAGAATTCCATAACTTGTTCTTAAGTTATGGAACATATAAAATTTCATCATAAAACACCATTAATTCCATAAGTTATGGAATCCAAAGGTTTTCAAGAATTACAAAACTTGCCCTCAAGTTTTGGAATTTGAGAAAAGTTTTTTATGAAAAAAAAAAGAATTGAATTCTAAAACTCTTGGGTTCATAACTTAAACAATTAATTAAATTGTTTTAATTTTGAGTTTAATAATTTGAATTATGATGTTTTGTTGAATAGTTCAAATTAACTCTTATGGACTTTATTAATAGTTAATTAAAGCGTTTAATTAAAAGAGTATTATTAAATCCATAAATATATGGTTTGAGTTTAATTAAATTAAAAGTCTAGTTTAATTAATAGATTAAACCATCAAGTATTTTAAATGTCTAAAATACACCCTTATACTATTATAATATTAAAAATTTAATATATTATATGTATAAGAGCAAGTCGTCTTACCATTAGTAGGCCTCATTCACGAAGCCGGTCTATAAGGGGGGTATAAGGTTACTGCCTATAAAATGGCAGTTTAATGGGTGTTCACTCTCACTCACCGCTTCCTTGACCGGTGGAGGGTCGTTAGCCGAACAGGTAGGACAAGGACTATAATTCTCCCTTCATTAAAAGTATTAATGATAAATACTAAGTAACTAAACCTTTTATTAATTCCCAATCTTAGTTACTTAGGAAAATGTGAATAAGATGCTAATCCATGAAATTACACTTTGCACTTTGTTTAAACCGTTAGTGGAGCGTGTGTGGTTAACCGGCACACTAACCTGGATTTAACAAAGTAGGCAAAGGGTAACTTAATATTTATCATAGTATCGGTGGAGCTCGTGTGGTTAACCAGCACATCGATTGAGGGGTAAATATTAAGGGTACCAAGTATATTTGCATGGTTACTTCACACCTTGTTTTGTGATCCTCGGCATCCCAGTCACAAAACCTGAAGGGCACACTCGAGATTGAAACATGCCATTGAAAAGTTCAATGAATCTCAAAAGATCTAGGAGTTTCAAATCCAAGTAAAAAAACCTAATTAAATTATTTCGTTTTTCATGGTGGAAATTGGTAAATCGTCATTTACCTACCTTTAACTATTTTATAACTAGGATTACGGCATCCCTCTTCTAGTTATAAATAGGTTGTTGGATCCTAGCCTTAATATTACATATTGGGTGTTATATTAAGGACTTTAAATCAACTATCTTGAATATCTCCCAAAAGATGTCGAGTTCAGACATCTATGATCTTCCCAAACCAAGCTTTCCTAATGAATATGACTTCCCGAGTTTGGCTCATGGAAGTCATACTTCTCTTCCTCCACCTCCTCCAATTATTCTCCCTAACCCACAAGTTCAAGGTCACTCAAGCCGTAATGGCAAGCAAGGTCTATGTGTGATCACATCTTAGAGATGAAGTCACATATTGACAAGCCGGGAGAGTTGGGTGTCAAAGTCTTGAGAAAGTTGGATGTTCAATCACTTTCTAAGTCACATAGTGAGTTCCTTTGGGACTACTATGAAACAGACTATGACATGAACCTTAATGATCATATCTATTTGCTTGGTGCTGCTGAATCAGCAATGATTTGGAACGATAGTAAAGCAAATTTGATTAGAAGATCAACTTCCCAAAAACTTTATGGACAGTGACAATGGTGACACTGGAAATCCAGAAAAAGCATTCTCTTCCCAATGGAAAGGGATTGGCCATAGTCAACCCGGTTGACCAAATGGTAAAGAGAAAGGCTAAGTCTGAGATAGTCCCATTACCAAAGGGTCCATATGTTTATTTTGCCAAAGGAAGGGGCGTTGATTGCAAAGCTGCCAAATTTACCTAAGGATGTTAAAGTCAATAAGTTTGACTCTACATCAGGTAGAGCTCATTATCTAACTCTGTTAAGTTCTATTCTGAGATCCTCATTACATGATGTGACTGGGTCACATGTTGATGTTTTAAGAATCAAAGAATAGAGAGAAATCTTAAAGGAAGTATATGTTGATTCCGATCGCGAAGGTGGATTTCGATCGCATCAGAATTTTGAGCAGTTGCTTAAGAAGTTATGATATATTGCTAAGGAATAGATAACAACAATTTTCCATGTGGATTGTAAGGATAAGTTTTTCCGCAAAGTTTTAAAATAAAAGAAAATTGTTTAATTTTGTTTATTTGAAGTATCGTTACAATGGCATTTATGGAAAATTGTTGCTTATATGATTCCACTGACAGCAATATTGGAAAATGGATTTGATTCTTTCATTTGTGGTAGTGTCTAAATTTACCAAATCAGGAAAGTTCCTCATCACCCAAGTTTCAATTGGACCGAAACTTGTAATCATGCAAGTTGAATAGTATGACGAATGAGAACTTTCAAGCATTGGAAAATCAAGACTAATTACTTGTTCACATGGATGTGTGAGTCAAGTGAAGGACTAAAGGGATCGAGTACACATTCTTGTGCACTGGTCATGTTCACCACAAAGCTCGTTAAGACTATTTGATTTACTAAAGTTTAGTAAATATGGTTATACTTACAAGTTTAAGTATAATTCTGAAACATTGGAAAAGTCTCAATGTATGGCAGAACGAATGGGAAGAATCAAATTAGGCAGAAAGATAAAAGTTTCTCAAATCTGAAAAGATGGGAGAGTACTTTAGTATCATGTTTGTGATCATCTTAATGATTTAGAAATCATATCATAATTAGTCCTCTAAAGGTCATCTTAGTGCATTCTTATGACTAAGAAGAGGAGTCATGAATTGTTGAAATGGTTAGATCAGGAAGATGAGTCATACTTCGTTCCAAAACAATTCTTAGAGTCATACTCCAAGATTGTAACTTGAGTGACATATCTTAAAGAAAGGTTTAAAACACTTGTCAAATGTAAGAGTAAAAGTGTCCTACTCTTGTACATTTGAAATTGGTAAGTTGTGATGTTTTGGATAAAACAAAGACCAACTAAGGCCAATTGTGTGAAGTGTTTGTCTTGATAAAGAATCCGCACTATCTCTTGAATATTTGGCAAGATAGTCTTATATGTCAAGAGGACAGTGGGAGTCTTAAAGATCCTAAAAAGAATTTCAAGAACTAATCAAGAATAAAACCTGAGGTTCTTCACTAGCACACGACTTGAGGTTTATAACCTATCATGTTGAAATATTCTGTGCCTATTCCAGTTAAAGTTGGCTTTGCATAGGAGTTCTGAAAGTTCTCAATTGGTTGCATAACAACTTGGAAGCAATGGCAGGCCCTGTACTGCCAGGTGGCAAGAAGTTAAGATTGCATAAGTTCAGTCCATATGAGTTTGGATTTGTCATTATCCTTGTCTTGTGACTATGGTTTTGACGATTCACATGGATAAGAACACATACACCATAAAATCTAAGGGTCATAAGGTTTCTCTCTGATTCATGAAAATGATGGTGAGGAAACACTTCCACCAAGTAGATTTGAAGCAAATGGCAAAAGGTCTAAACAATTGAGACTATGATTACGGCATCCCTTTTCATAGTTCTGAAATTGTTTAGACACACATGCATGCTATCTAAGGAAAGGTGTATGATTTTGATAAAGTTTTATCAAAGCATCTCGTATCAGAAATCTGAACTTTGGTAAGGAAGTCAATAAAGTATTGATTTCTAGAAGTCCAGCTGATTTCTGAGTACATGTCAAAGCTAGTGGGAGCATAAGTGTTATGCTAATAATCATCATGTTAGTGGGAGCATGATAATTATTGTTAGTGTTGCAAGTTAGCAATGTTAATTATAGAAAACAAAAGTTTCAATTCGTGAGGCTGCAGGGATTGAAAACGTTGTTTTGCTATAATTAAGGGAGAGGATATACTTCATTTCAGTTCTAAAGGCTTAGATTGAGACCTTAATCATCTTTAGTCAAGAATATATATATGAATTTCATGTTGGATTGGTTCAACTTAAGAAAATTCTATATATTGCGTTCTCAAAATTCGATTATCCCTCTTCATAGTCAAATTTTGAAAACATGGCAAATAAAAATATTGTAGCAAAAGACTGGTCTAGAATCATGTCTTTATGTGAGACATCATGAATCGTGTACCGTTTGCTTTGGGTACAGGATCGATTGCATGTGCTATAATATTTGTCATTTCTAAATTTTTCCAAATGCCCAGAGGCATTAAGAAGGGAAAAGGTCTAGAATTGGATATGACTAAAATGATTAAGCAATTGTTGAGGACAATCTGAGGTTTACCAAAGATTGGTTGCTCAGGGACAGTTGGAAGTATAGTGCTAATTTTGGAAGGACCATATTGACATATTCTGAAAAGAGGCATCTTTTATTCAGAAGTGATAGTCAAAATGAGAATATGGAGTTGTCTCCATAGGTGGAAGTTATATGTGTAAGATTAGAAAACTTAATGCAAGAAGCATGTCCAAAGCAATGTACTTTGAATATGAGACTTACTTTCCATGGAGTTGATCTCCATTGGAATACCTTATAATGACTGTTGACAAGTCTTTGTGGCTTTGTACATATTCATTATAGGAGGGTCAGTGCATATAAGTTTAAAATCTAAACAGATTTCGATAAATGATAGGAATTTGAAATTCTCACATTTTTCGATAAGGATTTGGGAGTGTGAAATTAGAATCATTGAAATTATGTTCAATTGGTTTATTTCACAAAGTAAGGATCATAGACAAACATAGAGTGCATACTTGGTGTATGGCAAAGCTATTGTTTAAGAAAAACATAGTGTACATGCTTGGAGCATGGGACAACTAGTGTTTTTAATTCAAGTATAAAGTTGATAAAACCGAAACAATGAATAATGAGTAATCAGTATGGTGATAAATAAAAGTGTTTATTTATATTCATAGGGTTTGATACCATATTTGATTCATTTATTCTTGTGTTTCACTTTGCATGTTTTGACTTCCAGAATAACTAAGTCGCTCTTTCTGAATGATTAAGTTATTCAAACCATCCACAGTCGGTCATATGTTGGAAGTAGATATGAATCAAGACTGTCATGGGTTGGTTTGTAGAGGTCCAAGTTGGTGGACAAAGTGGTGCTACAACACTCATGAGTGCTCATAAGTTCTGAGTATTGGATTCAACCCGCGCTCATTTGAATCACTTCATGGATTTTATCACGAGTGATCATGAGACGATAATATCTTATATTCTTCAAACCTAGAGATATGAGTTGTTACTATGAGTTGGTTATACATTGATTGCACGAAAACGCATTTGGTAACTCGATGTTATAAAACGTGCCTTTGTGTATGATTCAACAAGTAGTAGAACAAGCCATATGAGTCGAAGTTTATCCATTCCTTTTACCTTCGGGATAAAAGCGATATCTGTTGGCCCCTCGATGATTTAGCGATGACACATGTGAGTGCTTGGCCAAGCCAGGACTGATTTGATTTGTTCAATCAGTCAGTCATCATAAATCGAAAATCGGGAAACAACAAATGGACAGAGAGAATGATTATAATCCATGTCTCAGTCAATATGATATCTAGAATGGAGGAATATATGATCCCTTATCTAATGGACAAGTCAATGACAAGGTCAGAGTTCGACAGCGGCTTTAAGAGCTACGATTGCTAGTTAGGTTTTGAAGTCATACTCAATAATAGTTTTAGACTTATCCAAGTGGGAGACTGTTGGATTAATGTCTAAGTCCATAACTATATTTGGTATGTACTTGACCCGACCCGACATGGTCCATTTGGGTTGCACTTCACCGGCACAATTTATATGGATAGTCTTTTGAGAATAGTATATTTATGATTTATATTAATATATTATAAGTTCTAATATATTAATATGGAATCATATTATTTAATTAGTATTGATCAAGAATTAATTTAGAATTAATTAAGTGATCAAAAAGAACTAATTAAATATGGACTCTTATATATATGGAATGGGCCAAGTTCATTTAGGTTGGGCTAAGCTTTCATGGATGGTCCATGGAGCTTTTAACCCATGGATCCTATGTAAATGAAAGGTCATGGGTATTAGGGTTTACATGGATGTAACCCTAATCCTCCATAATATATAAAGGGGTCCTTGGCTCACAAAATTGGCACAAGTGTGTGAAAATAAGGGTGGGCCGATTTTAGTGTGCATACATATTCTCTCAAGTTCTTCCAAGGTGTTTTGGTGATTTGTGATTCCATTTGAGGCTTCCACACTATTGGCGCTAAGCTCTTAAAGCTTGAAGACATCAAGCTACATCAAAAGGTATGTCATCTAACTAGAACTTTGTAGTATAGGTGCTTCATAATATGCTAGTTAGGATGAAACCTTGGAATAGTTAATATTTGCATGTATAATAGAGAAAACATAGATCCAAGGTTTATAGGGTTGTATGTACACCATAGGAGTGTTAGAATGCTCAAAACCCAACAGTACGGCCACACACTCCTTTCAGATCGACTTCTGGACTTTTAACAAGGCTCAAATATAGCTAAACAAATGCAGGAGTAGGGTACTTACAATGTAGAAGCCTATGGGGGTGTTTAGAGCCCAAGAACTTAGTAGGTGTTCTTGGTGTTCTTGGTGAAGTTGAATAACACTTGAAGATCTACTAAAATAGAGTGATTTCATGGAGGAAATTAGTGATCTAAGCTAGTTGGAGTAAGAAATCAACAAATCAAAGGATAGAAACACTCACCACTTGAAGATCTAGCTGAAAAATTGGTAGCTACTAGAGAGAAAACGAGTTCTTGGCTAGGAGAGTGAAAAGGGTTGAAGGAAGGTCAAGACTCTATCATATAGGCATGAGTGTGCTGCCAGAGGAGGGGTGTGCGGTTGGCTGTGTGCGGCTGGCTGGTCGCACACTCGGGTGTGCGGCCGCACACACCTTGCTTGGTGTGTTTGGCCCGATTTTGTGATGCTACACACATTCTAACCCTTCCTAAGACTCATATCTAGGTTGTAATAAGCCTAGAACACTCATATAATACTACAACTTCATTACAAAATAGCAAAACGAGGCTAACTTTGATAAAATGAAGAATGTACAAGTTAGAAATTTCGGGTTGCCACAATCTAAACTTGAATTTAGGCAATGGTTTCAGTTTAATGCCAGACCAACATAAGGTTAGTATTTTACTTATTAATTCATTTATATTTTTTTTATACTATCTGATTTAAACCTTTGTATTAATACAGGGTTTGATAGAGGCTGTTAAAGAGTTGCTTCCATATGTAGAGCACAGACAATGTGCTAGACATATTTGCCAGAATTTGTAGAAGAGATTCATTGGTGCCATGTATCATACCTTGTTTTGGAGAGCATCTAAAGCCACAACTGAGCATGATTTTAAAGTTTTGATGAAGGAAATTGAAACATTGAACCTAGATACCCATCAATATCTCATGGAGAAAGATCCTAAAACATGGTCAAGAGATTTCTTTCAAGCTAGAAGGTGTTGTGATGCAGTTGAAATTGGCTTCTCAGAAAGTTTTAATGTTGTAATAGTAGATGCCAGGAAGAAGCCCATAATAACCATGTTAGAGGAGTTAAGATTATACATGATGGACAAAATCTACAACATGAAATTAAAGGGACAACAATGGGGAAATCATATTTGTCCAGAGATAAGGGATAAGGTGAATTTGCTTTTAAAATTCAAAGGCATTATCAGGTACTACCTAGTGGATTAAACCAGTTTGAGGTAAGGGGAGCAAAAGATGCATATGAGGTGGACTTAGAAAGGAAAACATGTTCATGTAGGCCGTGGCAATTGAATGGATATGGATGTGCTCATTCTGTAGCTAGCATATCCTTTTTTTGTGCGCTTCTTTGATTCTCTCTCTTGAGCCACCGAAGCATATTCAAAATTCAGAGATGTTCAAATCAGAGACATTCTTTAGTCTTTTTACTGTATTTTTCGTTGAAAAACGGGCGACCTTTTGTTTTCTTATTTTCTTTTTGTATATAATCACAAGGAGATTGCTATTCAATTCGATCCGAATGAATTTATGACCTGATCTAAGCAAAGTGAAAAAACACAAATGACAAAATCGAAAATAAATATTTGTCTTGCTAGGCGAATTGCGGCTTGCTTAATATATTTGTTGTTTCCAAAAACAAAAACAAAATCGAAAATAAATATTTGTAGCTTAGGTTCTAATGTATCACTTGAAACAAGTGCATAATATAACATCCGTGACTTTTGGCAAGTATATATTACTTGTACTAGTTTATAACCCGTGAGAACCACGGTTATAAAATTAATTAAAGTTACATATTAAAAAATCAAAATTATTAATCAATTATTTTAAATAAACTATTATTTAAGAGATATTTTTTTAGTAATATAAAATTATAATCCTTGATTTAAATAAATAAATGAAGTCATATCACCTTATAATCTGGTATTAATTTTATTTTACTTTTTAATCAAATGTAATTAATTTAATATAATTAGAGTGAAAATTTTTAAAATTTAAAATTTAAAATGGAGAATCAATTATTAATTTAATGTAATTAGAGTGGAAAATTTAAAATTTGAAATTTGAAATTGATAATTAATAGGTTGACAAGTGGAATGATGGTTGACATATATATAATATTAATGAGGAGTTCTAATAGTATGACACTTGTCAATAGGAGAATAAACCTATTCATTTATTAGAATAAGGATTTTCCCTAATTAGGACAATTAAGAGATAAGAAAATGTATATAAGCGTTTCATTGACAGTTAATTAAATGAAGGGGTGCTAACTGTCAAAAGAAAGACTAAAAGTGAAAGATAATTTAATAAAAATCAAAATAATGCTCCCAATGAAACTTTAGGGGTTAAAGTGGAATCTATTAAAGTAGTAAACATTAAAAGAAAATTTGAGATAGGGTAGATTATGTTAATAGCTGAAATATGAGGGGTCAATAGTAAAACTTATGATAAAAAACGATTCAACGACTTTCCGACTCTCCTCACTAGGATATCTTGATGCACATCCTCGGACGATTTGTGTAAGAAAAAATAAATCAAAGCTATCAAAGGTTTCATATGTCAGCAATATTAGGTATTGCATTTTTTTTAAGGTCTAGGTTTCAAGTTTCGTCTGAAACATAAATGAAATTAAGAGTGACTAAGCAGAATCTTAACCTGTAGTGGCCTCTATGACGTGAGCCTAATGATTAAGGAGTGAAATTTTACACATGACGTCCAAAATACGAAACCTAACACGCCTGAAAGATAATTTAAATAAAATTAAAATAATGCTTCAGATGAAACTTTAGAGATGAAACTTTAGAGGTTAAAGTGGAAACTATTGAAGTAGTAAACATTAAAAAAAAATAAGATAGGGTAGATTCTATTAATAGCTGAAAGATGAGGGATCAATAATAAAACTTATGATAAAAAACGGCTTCACTAACTTTCCAACTCTACTCACTACGATATCTCTTGATGCACATACTCGAATGATTTGTGTATAAAAAACAAATCAAAGCTATCACATGTTTTCTAGGTCAATGGTAATCTGTATTGTTTTTTTTAGGTATAAGTTTCTAGTTTCATAAGTGAAATTAAGAATAGTTTAACAGTAGATTAGATTTTTCGTTAAAAAAAAAACAAAAAACAAATCAAATCTTAACCTGTTGTGGCCTCTATGATGTGAGCCTAATGATTGAGTAGTAAAATTTCAAACATGAGGTCCAAAGTATAAACCCTAATATACTCAAAACATTGCTAGAGGTAATTGACCACCTACATAGACCATGACATTGATTGATGTAAACCGTTTAGATAAAAAGGTTTACATTTTTTTTAACATATGTCTTATTTATTTATTTATCACGACTGTTGCTACATATCTTTGTCAACAAGTTTGATCGGTTTTGCTTTTATAAAATTGCCTTTGTGTAAGCCTTCACATTTTCATGCAACTTGGTTTTCACAACAATTCTATGAACTTGAATTGTCCTTAATTACTTTGTTGCCAAGAAATAAGAAGTGAAATCCATGTGTATATGAACCTTAATTACGACTTAATTGATGTTTCCTTGATTCGATGCATCGTGTTAAGTGTCATATGCATCTAAATTGCGTCATATTTTATATTGGATCGATTTTAAATTTTCAGTATGAAGTAAACAAATCACGTCATTACATCGAAGTGGAAACACAAAATACCAATGTCTTAGTGATGTTTTATTCTTCGCAGCAAAGTCTATGTGATATTACCTCATTTATTCTACTCTTCATGAGTATATTCAGTAGATTCAAAAACAGTAATAAGCAGGTGATTAAAATCAGTTAATAGAAGAATATGAAGTCCCAAAAAATTTAGACCTTCTTAATAAATGGACTATTCCTAGTATCAACCCTAAATTTATATATGAATTAGGAACTTTTGAAGAATTAGGTTTTATCCAAACTGTTAAAACTACAGAAGAAAATTTAACTATGAATGAAGATGACATGACAGTTCAGTTAATAACTCCACAAGATATTAATAGATATAAACATATTTATAATTACTTGCATATTGGTTTGGTGCAAATTGCTTTTAAACCATTAACATTACAGGGATTACCTGAAAGTTTTTTAGCAGTTCTTAGGGATGCTAGAAATAAAAATTGGAAACAATCTTTAATGGGTATAATAGAATCTAGTTTGTCTCATGGACCGGTATATTTTAATGTCTACCCAAATTTACAGCTTTCTTTATCTGATAAAAATATTTTTCAAGCCTTAACATTAAATGTCAAAACTCATGGTTATAATTACTTACCAGGATCAGAAGTAATATGTATATGTTATCGTATATATTTTAAACCATTAAAAACTATGAATCCTAAATGTAAGATAGTTAATAAACCTATAAATAAAACAATTTTAATAGAAAGTAATTTTGATGTGTCAAAAATTACAACTAGAAAAGCTATAAAATGGGATGAAATAAAATTTCCCCAACACTGGATTTTAGAGAATAATATACCACCTACACCTTTAATAAATAATAATATAGAAAGTATTATACAAACTTCTGATGGCGTTGTTACTATTGAGTTTAACAAAGAAATAGAGTATAATAACGACCTAATAAAACGAACAAGATCTGCAAGATCTTCACATTTATACATATCACCACTAGATTATAACGTAGAAATTCCCTCTACTCGTGCTTCTGTTGATAATAGAAAGATAAACAATTTAATATACATGATGATATTGTGTATGAAGCGGAGGCATCTACTCCTTCTGAAATGAATTTTACAGTTTAATGGATTTAAAAGAAAAAATAGATTTTGGTCCTGGTTCTCAGGCAAGAAAAATTATTTCAGAAGAATTTTATTCAACTAAATGGACATTTTTTAAAGAATGGTTATTTAAAAATTATTCTAAAGAAGAGTTACAAGAAATACAAAATAAATTTTATGAATATTTATCCTCTATAAATCAAATTATACATTTTATTCCTTGGTTTGCTTATACTTTTTTACATAATATTCACAACATAGAAAGAGATTATACTCTATCGGGAGACAAAATAATAACAAGTATATTTCCACCCCAAGTCCCTTTTACTATTACAAATAACAATGTTACTATAAAATTTTCGGCTTACCAAAAACTTTTTGAAGAAAAGACTCTTACAATAGATGTTAATCATATTGATAGTATGATTCAACAATTAAATTTCCATAATTTATATTCCATAATATTAGGAGAACAGTTAATGGACTTACATAAAAAATTAGAAAATATAAATTCACCCATTAACAATAAAGATATAATAATACAGAAAAAAGATAAAAAACAACAAATAAATGCTACTATTCAACCCCCACCAAATATTACTGGTTATAAACTTAAAAATTATGATTATATGCTAGATATTCTGCAAGAACAAATGAAAAAATTACAAATTAATACTATAAATAGAGACTCAGATGATGATTCAGATATAGATAATACTCAAATAAATAAAATTAACAATTATGATAGCAAATTTGCTAGAAAACCTGTTCAAAGATTATACTATTATCCAAGACCGAGCCCCCAAGATGTCCTACATGAGGAACAAGAATATGAAATTAATAATAGTTATAGTGGTAAAAATGTTTACGAATGGAATTTAGATGGTTATACTGAAAGACAAATATATAACATGATTCATAGAATGTTAATGTATAGTACAATTGCTAAAAATACAGGAAATAGTGATAAACAAGTGGCTAATATGTTAATTGCCGGATTTACTGGCCAATTAAAAGGCTGGTGGGACAATTATGTGGATGAAAAAACCCAACAAGCTATTCTTAATACAGTTAAAACAGAAAACGGAATAACCACTCCTAATGTAGTTTATACTCTAACTTGTACCATAATAGAACATTTTACAGGAAGATGGTCAGATAATTCTGAAAATATTCGTACTCTATTAAATGGATTATTTTGTAAAACTCTTACATCTTTTCGATGGTATAAGGATACTTTCTTAAGTAGAGTAATGGAACTTAATGATTGTAATAGTGTTTACTGGAAATCCAAATTCATAGATGGTTTACCAAATCTTTTTGCTGAAAGAGTTAAAAACCAACTAAGAATAGATAATACAATTCCTTATGAAGATTATACGTATGGAAAATTAATAGGAACTTGTATACAGGAAGGTTTAGCCTTATGTAGTGAAATAAAACTAAATCACCAAATTAAAACTCAACATCTTAATGAAAAAAGGCAATTAGGAGAATTTTGTGATCAGTTCGGAATACAAACTAATAACAATAAGAGGAAACAGAAAAAAGAGTTTCAACAGAAGAAAATTTTTTATAAGAAAAGGCATAGTGATCCTAATAAAAAAGATAAACATATTAAAAAAAGGTTTAAAAGAAAAGATTATAAAAAAATCCCTACTTGTTTTTCATGCGGAAAAATGGGACATTATGCTAATAAATGCAGGAATAAAAAGATAAAAAAGCAAATTAATAATATGGATATAAGTGAAGATATAAAAATACAATTAATAAATTTGATAGATAATTCAGACGAAGAGGAGCTCTCAGACGAAGATTCTGATATAAACATAATAGAATATGATTCTGATTATTCGTCAAAATCTGAAGAAATTGAATGTAATTGTGATAATTTAGAACAATGTTCATGTAACATAGACCATCAATTATACCTAATACAGTCTCAATTCAAAGAAGAATTAACCATAAATGTAATTAGTAATGATATTGCAAACTTATTAAAAGAAATTAATGATCCAGAAATAAGGCAAAAAATAATAGAAAATCTAAATACTAAGGAACAGAGTACACAAGAAGAAGGGATATATTCCATGAAGAACGTTCATGATATGTTAAAAGAAAGAAGAAATAAAAACTCTACTAATACACCCACAATACAAGATTTACAGGTTGAAATTCAAAACCTAAAACATGATATATCTAAGATAAAAAATGATCAGCTAATAAGCAATCAACGAATTAACAAATTAGAAAAACTACAAGATAAATAAGATATTGGTATCAGTAATGATACTAATAATAATTTCCTTCAGTCCATGGAATTAGTAATATCTAGAAAATGGCATGTCACAATTAATTTATTTATTACTTATAATTACCAAAGAAGTTTTGTTGCCCTAATAGACAGTGGTGCAGATTTAAATTGTATACGAGAAGGTCTGATACCTACTAAATATTTTCAAAAATCAACACATACGTTAAGAGAAGTATCAGGTTCTAAATTGGATATTATATATAAATTAACAGATGCAAAAATTTGTACAGAAAATGTTTGTATACCTATTAGTTTCACGGTAATTAAAAACATGAGTAGTAATACCATGATCTTAGGAAACCCCTTTTTAGAGATGATATTACCACTAACTATTGATAAAGATAAAGTCATAGGATCTTATAAGAATCAACCTGTTATATTAAATTTTGTCTCTGACCCTTATTCTATCTGGGTCAATGAATTGAATTTAAAGAGAAACCAAATAAATTTTCTGAAAGAAGAAATCAGAAATGTTCAAATAGATGAACAACTAGAACAACCTAAGTTACAGGAAAAAATAAAATTTTTAACAAATCAATTCTCCTTGAATATATGTAATGATCATCCTAATGCTTTTTGGGAAAGGAAAAAACATATAGTTATGCTTCCTTATGAGGAAGACTTCAATGAAAAACAAATTCCTACCAAGGCAAGACCTTGTCAAATGAATTTCGAATACTTGAATATATGTAAAAAGGAAATAACTTCCTTATTAGATAAAAAACTAATACAACCTTCCAAATCTCCATGGTCATGCACTGCCTTTTATGTAAATAAACATTCTGAACAAGAAAGAGGAATACCAAGGCTAGTTATAAACTATAAACCTCTTAATAAAGTCCTAAAATGGATCAGGTATCCTATTCCTAATAAAAAAGATTTATTAGATCGATTACATGATTCTTTAATATTTTCAAAATTCGATTTAAAATCAGGATATTGGCAAATACAGATTGATAAGAAAGACAGATATAAAACTGCCTTCAATGTCCCTTTTGGACAATATGAATGGAATGTTATGCCATTTGGCCTAAAAAATGCCCCTTCAGAATTCCAAAATATAATGAATGAGATATTTAATCCTTATAGCAATTTTATTATTGTATATATAGATGATATCTTAGTCTTTTCGAAAAATATTCAAGAACATTTTGATCATTTGCATACTTTTGAAAAAATAATAATAAACAATGGTTTAGTAATATCACAATCTAAAATGTCCTTATTCCAAACAAAGGTAAGATTTTTAGGACATAATATCGAAAAGGGACAAATTATTCCTATACAAAGAAGTATAGACTTTGCTGCGAAATTTCCAGATGAAATAAAAGATAAAACTCAGCTACAAAGATTCTTAGGTAGCCTAAATTATATATCACCTTTTTATAAGGATTTATCAGCCGATAGTGCAATTTTATACGACAGATTGAAAAAGAATCCTTGTGCTTGGACTAGTGATCATACTCAAGCAGTTAAAAGAATAAAAGATAAAGTTAAAAGTCTACCATGTTTATCTTTAGCTAATCCTAATTGGGTGAGATAGGCGAGTCAATGAGTAAAACGCCCATAAAAGCATTGTGGCCACAAAAGCGGGCTAAAACACGACTTTGCCTTTTTCCATTCCAGACTCTTTTTTTTTTTTATGATTTGCCGATCATGATACTGCTTCCATGATAATACTATGTGATATTAACAAGTTAGCCTTGCATTAGGCTTGAAAATAAAATTAAGTTTAAGAAAGTAAACTAACCAGAAAGGTGAATCCAAGATTGATGTACCGTAATAAAACTTTGATACTCCAAATATATTTCAGACTTTTATTGCAGAAAGGTTTTTTACAGAGGAGGGATTACAAGAGAGAAAGAGGAAAATGGCTTTCAGCCTGCCTAAAACATAAGATAGAGGCTCCTTAAATAGATCAGGAGGACTCAAAAACAAACAAAACCTAAATTATTACATTTAGCATTGGCAGACAACTTTAAGAAAAGTATAAATGACTTTTTGTTTGATTCTTCTGGCTTTAATAATGTCTGACGAGTATTTTCTTTTGTCTTCAATAATTCTTGAAGAAGATCTTCTTCTTTTATTTTGGTCCATCCACCTGTCACCTTTAGTCTATTGTGGTGATGTCTTTTTGTTTTTTGAAAGATTCTTTCTTTGCGTGATTGACTCCTCAATCATGTCAATTATACAATCAATTGGGAGTTCTCCATCTGGAACTTCTTCATCATCTGTCTGGGATTCCCCTGCTAAGCATGGTGATTGGCCTTGGCTTTGGTTATCAACTAACATATTATCTTGAATATCTTCATTTGAACCTTCATCTGTATCATGTTTTGAAAATCTTTTAAGATTTTCTTTTAATTCAGAACAATATAATCGGAATGACTTGATCATTTCCTCTTTAGTTAAATTAACTTTTTGAGGAGTTGAGGGGGTCACTTCTGTTGAGGAGGCTATTTTCGAAAAAAGTTTCTGGTCTTGGTATTTCTTAATTTGTTGATTGATATGATCAATTGTTTCCTGAGCATTAAGGATTTTTGTTTCTGGATTCTTGTGAAGCATTTTAGGCCAAAATTTGGTAAAGTATGACCTTTGTAGGGAAGGAAATTTAGAGGGAGTATAATCCACATATGGGGACCATTTCCAGATCCAAGGAATAGAAAATTCCATGAAAAAATGCATAGAAGATATTGCTTCCAATCCTTCTGATTTCAAGGGTATAACTTGGTCTCGGTATCTTGGAGAGACAGGTAACCATTCCCCATATAATTTCCTGAATGGTTCCTCAGGGAGGATATCTATACTCGGGCCATATGAGATCCACCAATTAGTAAACCTATTTGGTATATCTCTGTTTTGGTTATAAACCTTTTCACATACTTTAAAAAACCAAGTATGCTTTCTCTGAGGATTTTCATATAAAAAGGCTTTATGAAAGCTTTCAATATAATCCCAATATGTAAATTTCATTGGTATTTTTGAAGGAGGGATTAAAAATTCTTTTTCCTTGAGGGTACTTAAACCCCATTCCTCAGGTGATATGATCTTTTTGATAATGGCTTTACTAAAATTGTAAACACTGGTATTACCTCCGGATGTAAAATGAGAAAATTCAACTGATCCGATTATTTTCAAAATATTTTCATAATATAATCTTTGTTTGTAAGAATATCCAGTGTATGTCGCTGTATCCAAGTATCTAGTCATTAAAAACCATGGATCATCATTATTCTCAAAATAAAGCATTATATCTTTATGCTCCAAAATAATAATATTATCTCTATGAGATGATTCCTTATATTCAAAATTATCGTTGATGGTTTCACCATCTGTGATCATTTGAGCGAGAGTGGTAGTATTTTCCCTTTTTGATTCCAAAAATGCTTTAAACTCCTCATATAATGGGCTTCCAGGAACTGGAAGAGATTGATCATTTGTTTGTGATGAATTTCCAGTTCTATAAGAACTGCTTGAAGCCGTAGGATTTCCTCGACCTCTATGATAACCACCTCTATATGAAGGATGGCCTCTTCCACGATTGGGATTCATCCTGCAAATGGAAATGTTAATTTAAGAGTAATATGAGTTTGTTTTCAAGATTCTTGAGTTGGATCCTTAATCCTATCAATCTTAAATTAATTCCTGTCTTACTAGAATATGGTTCATTGGCTAAGTTGGCCAGTTCAACTTCTGCCTCATTAATTAAATTTTTTATATTAGTAATATCATGTGATAATTGTCTTAGCTGGTGATAATTCATTTAGGAATTCTCTAGTTAAAAAATCGGGAAGACTATTATCACTTCCTTTTTTATATTGAATTTCAAAATCAAAACATGCTAATGTAGCTTGCCACCTAGTAAACATTTGTTTAGAAACATCATGTTTAAAGTCTTTATTAAACATGAATTTAGCTGCCTGACAATCTGTTTTGATAATAAAATGTTGATTATATAAATCATCTTGAAATTTGAGAATACATTTTACCAGTGCCAATATTTCTTTAGCAGTAGTAGAATAATTTTTCTGACTAGGAGTCCATTTTCCAGAATGAAATCTGACTAAGAATTCTTGCTTACTGTTAGGGTGAATTTGTTTTAAAATTCCTCCAAACCCTATTTCAGAGGCATCTGTCTCTACTATCTTTTCCCAATTAGGATTAGCTAAAGATAAACATGGTAGACTTTTAACTTTATCTTTTATTCTTTTAACTGCTTGAGTATGATCACTAGTCCAAGCACAAAGATTCTTTTTCAATCTGTCGTATAAAATTGCACTATCGGCTGATAAATCCTTATAAAAAGGTGATATATAATTTAGGCTACCTAAGAATCTTTGTAGCTGAGTTTTATCTTTTATTTCATTTGGAAATTTCGCAGCAAAGTCTATACTTCTTTGTATAGGAATAATTTGTCCCTTTTCGATATTATGTCCTAAAAATCTTACCTTTGTTTGGAATAAGGACATTTTAGATTGTGATATTACTAAACCATTGTTTATTATTATTTTTTCAAAAGTATGCAAATGATCAAAATGTTCTTGAATATTTTTCGAAAAAACTAAGATATCATCTATATATACAATAATAAAATTGCTATAAGGATTAAATATCTCATTCATTATATTTTGGAATTCTGAAGGGGCATTTTTTAGGCCAAATGGCATAACATTCCATTCATATTGTCCAAAAGGGACATTGAAGGCAGTTTTATATCTGTCTTTCTTATCAATCTGTATTTGCCAATATCCTGATTTTAAATCGAATTTTGAAAATATTAAAGAATCATGTAATCGATCTAATAAATCTTTTTTATTAGGAATAGGATACCTAATCCATTTTAGGACTTTATTAAGAGGTTTATAGTTTATAACTAGCCTTGGTATTCCTCTTTCTTGTTCAGAATGTTTATTTACATAAAAGGCAGTGCATGACCATGGAGATTTGGAAGGTTGTATTAGTTTTTTATCTAATAAGGAAGTTATTTCCTTTTTACATATATTCAAGTATTCGAAATTCATTTGACAAAGTCTTGCCTTGGTAGGAATTTGTTTTTCATTGAAGTCTTCCTCATAAGGAAGCATAACTATATGTTTTTTCCTTTCCCAAAAAGCATTAGGATGATCATTACATATATTCAAGGAGAATTGATTTGTTAAAAATTTTATTTTTTCCTGTAACTTAGGTTGTTCTAGTTGTTCATCTATTTGAACATTTCTGATTTCTTCTTTCAGAAAATTTATTTGGTTTCTCTTTAAATTCAATTCATTGACCCAGATAGAATAAGGGTCAGAGACAAAATTTAATATAACAGGTTGATTCTTATAAGATCCTATGATTTTATCTTTATCAATAGTTAGTGGTAATATCATCTCTAAAAAGGGGTTTCCTAAGATCATGGTATTACTACTTATGTTTTTAATTACCGTGAAACTAATAGGTATACAAACATTTTCTGTACAAATTTTTGCATCTGTTAATTTATATCTAATATCCAATTTAGAACCTGATACTTCTCTTAACGTATGTGTTGATTTTTGAAAATATTTAGTAGGTATCAGACCTTCTCGTATACAATTTAAATCTGCACCACTGTCTATTAGGGCAACAAAACTTCTTTGGTAATTATAAGTAATAAATAAATTAATTGTGACATGCCATTTTCTAGAGATTACTAATTCCATGGACTGAAGGAAATTATTATTAGTATCATTACTGATACCAATATCTTGTTTATCTTGTAGTTTTTCTAATTTGTTAATTCGTTGATTGCTTATTAGCTGATCATTTTTTTATCTTAGATATATCCTGTTTTAGGTTTTGAATTTCAACCTGTAAATCTTGTACTGTGGGTGTATTAGTAGAATTTTTATTTCTTCTTTCTTTTAACATATCATGAACGTTCTTCATGGAATATATCCCTTCTTCTTGTGTACTCTGTTCCTTAGTATTTAGATTTTCTATTATTTTTTGCCTTATTTCTGGATCATTAATTTCTTTTAATAAGTTTGCAATATCATTACTAATTACATTTATGGTTAATTCTTCTTTGAATTGAGACTGTATTAGGTATAATTGATGGTCTATGTTACATGAACATTGTTCTAAATTATCACAATTACATTCAATTTCTTCAGATTTTGACGAATAATCAGAATCATATTCTATTATGTTTATATCAGAATCTTCGTCTGAGAGCTCCTCTTCGTCTGAATTATCTATCAAATTTATTAATTGTATTTTTATATCTTCACTTATATCCATATTATTAATTTGCTTTTTTATCTTTTTATTCCTGCATTTATTAGCATAATGTCCCATTTTTCCGCATGAAAAACAAGTAGGGATTTTTTTATAATCTTTTCTTTTAAACCTTTTTTTAATATGTTTATCTTTTTTATTAGGATCACTATGCCTTTTCTTATAAAAAAATTTCTTCTGTTGAAACTCTTTTTTCTGTTTCCTCTTATTGTTATTAGTTTGTATTCCGAACTGATCACAAAATTCTCCTAATTGCCTTTTTTCATTAAGATGTTGAGTTTTAATTTGGTGATTTAGTTTTATTTCACTACATAAGGCTAAACCTTCCTGTATACAAGTTCCTATTAATTTTCCATACGTATAATCTTCATAAGGAATTGTATTATCTATTCTTAGTTGGTTTTTAACTCTTTCAGCAAAAAGATTTGGTAAACCATCTATGAATTTGGATTTCCAGTAAACACTATTACAATCATTAAGTTTCATTACTCTACTTAAGAAAGTATCCTTATACCATCGAAAAGATGTAAGAGTTTTACAAAATAATCCATTTAATAGAGTACGAATATTTTCAGAATTATCTGACCATCTTCCTGTAAAATGTTCTATTATGGTACAAGTTAGAGTATAAACTACATTAGGAGTGGTTATTCCGTTTTCTGTTTTAACTGTATTAAGAATAACTTGTTGGGTTTTTTCATCCACATAATTGTCCCACCAGCCTTTTAATTGGCCAGTAAATCCGGCAATTAACATATTAGCCACTTGTTTATCACTATTTCCTGTATTTTTAGCAATTGTACTATACATTAACATTCTATGAATCATGTTATATATTTGTCTTTCAGTATAACCATCTAAATTCCATTCGTAAACATTTTTACCACTATAACTATTATTAATTTCATATTCTTGTTCCTCATGTAGGACATCTTGGGGGCTCGGTCTTGGATAATAGTATAATCTTTGAACATGTTTTCTAGCAAATTTGCTATCATAATTGTTAATTTTATTTATTTGAGTATTATCTATATCTGAATCATCATCTGAGTCTCTATTTATAGTATTAATTTGTAATTTTTTCATTTGTTCTTGCAGAATATCTAGCATATAATCATAATTTTTAAGTTTATAACCAGTAATATTTGGTGGGGGTTGAATAGTAGCATTTATTTGTTGTTTTTTATCTTTTTTCTGTATTATTATATCTTTATTGTTAATGGGTGAATTTATATTTTCTAATTTTTTATGTAAGTCCATTAACTGTTCTCCTAATATTATGGAATATAAATTATGGAAATTTAATTGTTGAATCATACTATTAATATGATTAACATCTATTGTAAGAGTCTTTTCTTCAAAAAGTTTTTGGTAAGCCGAAAATTTTATAGTAACATTGTTATTTGTAATAGTAAAAGGGACTTGGGGTGGAAATATACTTGTTATTATTTTGTCTCCCGATAGAGTATAATCTCTTTCTATGTTGTGAATATTATGTAAAAAAGTATAAGCAAACCAAGGAATAAAATGTATAATTTGATTTATAGAGGATAAATATTCATAAAATTTATTTTGTATTTCTTGTAACTCTTCTTTAGAATAATTTTTAAATAACCATTCTTTAAAAAATGTCCATTTAGTTGAATAAAATTCTTCTGAAATAATTTTTCTTGCCTGAGAACCAGGACCAAAATCTATTTTTTCTTTTAAATCCATTAAACTGTAAAATTCATTTCAGAAGGAGTAGATGCCTCCGCTTCATACACAATATCATCATGTATATTTAAATTGTTTATCTTTCTATTATCAACAGAAGCACGAGTAGAGGGAATTTCTACGTTATAATCTAGTGGTGATATGTATAAATGTGAAGATCTTGCAGATCTTGTTCGATTTATTAGGTCGTTATTATACTCTATTTCTTTGTTAAACTCAATAGTAACAACGCCATCAGAAGTTTGTATAATACTTTCTATATTATTATTTATTAAAGGTGTAGGTGGTATATTATTCTCTAAAATCCAGTGTTGGGGAAATTTTATTTCATCCCATTTTATAGCTTTTCTAGTTGTAATTTTTGACACATCAAAATTACTTTCTATTAAAATTGTTTTATTTATAGGTTTATTAACTATCTTACATTTAGGATTCATAGTTTTTAATGGTTTAAAATATATACGATAACATATACATATTACTTCTGATCCTGGTAAGTAATTATAACCATGAGTTTTGACATTTAATGTTAAGGCTTGAAAAATATTTTTATCAGATAAAGAAAGCTGTAAATTTGGGTAGACATTAAAATATACCGGTCCATGAGACAAACTAGATTCTATTATACCCATTAAAGATTGTTTCCAATTTTTATTTCTAGCATCCCTAAGAACTGCTAAAAAACTTTCAGGTAATCCCTGTAATGTTAATGGTTTAAAAGCAATTTGCACCAAACCAATATGCAAGTAATTATAAATATGTTTATATCTATTAATATCTTGTGGAGTTATTAACTGAACTGTCATGTCATCTTCATTCATAGTTAAATTTTCTTCTGTAGTTTTAACAGTTTGGATAAAACCTAATTCTTCAAAAGTTCCTAATTCATATATAAATTTAGGGTTGATACTAGGAATAGTCCATTTATTAAGAAGGTCTAAATTTTTTGGGACTTCATATTCTTCTATTAACTGATTTTAATCACCTGCTTATTACTGTTTTTGAATCTACTGAATATACTCATGAAGAGTAGAATAAATGAGGTAATATCACATAGTATTTCATTGCTCTGATACCATTTTCAAGCAGGATCATAAGCAGATTAAGCAGATAACGAATTAAAAAATAAAAACAAAAAAGAGTTGGGTGAGATAGGCGAGTCAATGAGTAAAACGCCCATAAAAGCACTGTGGCCACAAAAGCGGGCTAAAACACGACTTATATATATATATATATATATATATATATATATATATATATATATATATATATATATATATATATATATATTACGACTCACCTAGACAAGGAGACATAGAGAACAAAACAAAAGAAAAAAATCAACAACATAAAAAAGAAGAACATCTCCAATCAGTCATTTACAACTTCTAGGGTAAAAACATATAACGTGCAAGAAGAAGAAAAATAGTAACATGCTAAGGGAGGAGGGAGTCATTCACTCTCAACCCACTAAACTCACTTCCACATAAGTTTTTTTTTTTTTCCTGTTCATCTTTTCCAACCACTGAAATTCTATCTTTCTCGACCCACTCAACTAAAAAAAATAAAAAACAACTAAGGTACAAATCTTAATTAACAATAGAGTTACCGTTGGTATTTCCAAGATATCACTCTCTCTTCAGTGGGATGGGAAGGTTGGAGTGGTGAGTTGTTTAATTGGTTTCACTAACCCGATTCATCATCTCTCTCTCTCTCTCTACTTTCTTTCTTTACTTTTCTCTTGTATCATGTGTTTTAAGACTTGTATCTTATTTGTTTTGTATTTTTTTCAATTGAGTGGATTGAGTAAGATATGATTTCCGTGTGTTGTGGGTTGTAAAATATGAAAAAAAAAGAACGAAAAACTGATTTGCCAACCACGAGGATAATTTATTCAAATTTCTAAAACTCTAGTACCAAACTTTCATATTGGAGTATAGGACCAAAATTGTAATTTACTCTATATAGTACCCCATATTATATATAAATTAAATACCAACTTCGAGTATGTGAGTGAAAGTTACTGTTTACTTGGTTTTTTTTATTTATTTATCAAAATTACTAAATTTCTATCATATTATAGTTTTTAAAGCTTTTGTTACAAAATGAAAATAAGGTTTCCTTTGAAAATCGCAAGTTTGATTCTTATTATAACAAACTTTTTATATATACATTTTCTACCGGAAAATAATTATATATAAATTAAATACCAACTTCGAGTATGTGAGTGAAAGTTACTGTTTACTTGGTTTTTTTTATTTATTTATCAAAATTACTAAATTTCTATAATATTATAGTTTTTAGAACAAGTTACACGAATGGTCCTTAAGGTTTTGTTTTTTTCCCTAAAGTAGTCCCTACGAAATTTTTTTCCGTCAAATGGTACCTACGGAGCAAACCTTGCACACAAAAGGCCCCTGTGACTAACTTTGCTAACAGATTCTGTTAAGTTTTGTTATATGACAAAAATACCCTTTGTTTTATGCACATAGATGGTCCTCTGTCTCTCACCTCCCTCCCTTCCTCCCTCCCCTCTCTCTCTCTCTATTTCCCTCCCTTCTTCTTCTTCTCTCTCTCTCTCTCTCTCTCTCTCTCCTTGTATAGATCCAGGTAATAGGCGAACAAGATCACCACCTAATGCTTGATCATAAACTGCCCTTCTATAAGACATAACAATGGCCTTGTTCTTTATGAAATCAATGTCATCATGTTCATTTATAGGTTCTAAAGCCAACTCCCTTATAAAATCAGTAGCCATTCTTGGCTGGAAACTTTCCCTGGCTTTCCCAATTGTGTTAATTAAGTATACAGCTCCAGGCTCATAATCCATCACGTCAACAAAAAAAAAAAACCTATGCATCGATTTTCCTGAAATTCTACTTATTCTGACACATACAAGACAATCCAAGAGCACTCCTCCTTCTTACTCCATCTATTGCCTCCTCCAAAGCCTTAACAAATGTGTTCTTGAATTAGTATGTAGAGACTTCTCGGCAAAATTGGAATCAAATGGTATAAGTTATGAAGAATCAAACCACCCATAACTACTGTCACTGAATAACGCAACCAACAATAGACCATCCTTCTTTGATCGGCGGATTGAAGGGGTTGCAAGATCTTTACTGTACACATGGCCAGGCCACCAAGGATGGGATTTCCTTTTTTCCCCAAACCATATCCCCTACTTCAAATCCATAATTAGGGGATACCTGTATTGAATCCGCGGCTCCTCTGTTGTTTACATTACCGATATTTTCTTCCTACGAGACACTACCCATGCTACCACCGCAACACACCGACCTACATGTCCATAAGGTTGTCGGAGGAGCCAATTCTATATGCCAATGAAGATTTTGCTATACTATCAGTGATGCCATCAACACAGATTCTGATTTTGTCTAGGGTTTGTAAATTGTACGATCGTTTGACTCAAGATCACAAAGAACGATTACAATGATGAAGAATAAAGAATAAGGGATGGAATTTGTAGAACATACAAGCGACAACGATGGAAGATGTGCAACCACCGGAGGGGATGTGTGGTTATTAAAACCCTAGGTGCGATTCTGTCGAGCTATAATCGTGAGAAAAGAGAATCTGAAAAAAGAAATTGAAACTTGATGTTGATGTTCTTAATCTGAAAGTGGATTATTGCTTCTAAAAGATCTAAAAACAGATTTGATAAAGATTAGAGAGAGAGAGAGACGAAATTGAATCTATAATTTTTGATCTAAAACTATAATCGAATATGTGCTTGCGTTCTGATGCTTTGATACAGATGAGAGAGAGAGGGGGAACCATCTATGTGCATAAACCAAAGGGTATTTTTGTCATTTAACAAAACTTAACATAATCCGTTAGCAAAATTAGTCACAGGGACCTTTTGTGTGCAGAGTTTGCTCCGTAGGTACCATTTGAGGGAAAAAAGTTTCGTAGGGGCTACTTTAGGGAAAAAAACAAAACCTTAAGGACCATTCGTGTAATTTGTTCTAGTTTTTAAAGCTTTTGTTACAAAATGAAAATAAGGTTTCCTTTGAAAATCGCAAGTTTGATTCTTATTAGAACAAATTACATGAATGGTCCTTTAGGTTTTGTTTTTTTCCCTAAAGTAGTCCATACGAAACTTTTTTCCCTTAGATGGTACCTACGGAGCAAACATTGCACACAAATGATCCTTATGACTAACTCTGTTAACAGATTTTGTTAAATTTTCTTAAATGACAATAATACCCTTTGTTTTATGCACACAAATGGTCCCCCTCCTCTCTCTCTCTTTCTCTCTCTCTCTCTCTCTCTCCATACAATACACTCATACACACACATAATCGATGATGAATAAAAATCGTCATTTAGCAGCTAATAAAAATCGTTTTTTGGAAATAATAAATTGATTTGCAGGTTTGTGTTCATCTCATTCATCTTGGAGAAGCTAATAAAAATCGACAGTTAGCAGCCCTAACAAAACCCATAAATTGATTTGTAGGTTTTGGTTTAATCGTGTTCAACCGTGAACCCACTAATAAAATCGATCTGTGGTGGTGACAATGCACCGTAGAAAAAGAAATCGGAAACACCTGTCACCTGATCTAAATTTTTGAACCAATCCTAACAAAACTCATAAATTGAGTTCTTGATTAAGGTTCAAATTAACACACAATACTGATAATACACACAAACACAAATGTATAGAAGTCCATCCTGGATTTTGAAAAAATAAAATCGTTCTCCTCTTTCCATCAAGAAAAACAACTTCAATCATCAATCAAAGGAAGAATCATAACTATTACCGTCATAAATTTGAGCATTTCAATCTAGATCTCTGATCAATGGCTTTCAGGTTGTGGTTCGGTGGTGATTAATCAGTTGCGAGGAATGTAGGGGTAACCACTCATCTTCAGCGACCCTGTTGTGGTCCTATTCTCGTCATCGACGGCTGGAAATCGGAAGGAGAACAGGTAGCAACAACAGTCGGATGTTGTGTTCCGTCGTTTCCCTTCTCGTTGTCGGCTTTGGAGTCGTGCAACAGTAGTAGTGATCGAAAGCGGTGTTTGGTTGCGATGCTGAACAGAAATAAGGAGAATGATGAAAAGGGTTGGTCCCTCTTGATTGTCGGAAAGCTCCACCTCCGGTGGAGGGTTTCTTGATCAAATCTGAAGAAGAAGAAGAAGGAGCAGATCAGCACAATAGTTTTAGGGGTTATTTGTGGTTGCTTCGATTAACAGGAAGCAAGGAGGGAAAACGAGGTTGCTCCCTTTTCATCTCACCGGAAACAGCTCCATCTTCGACTTTTGTATGTTCATCATCTGGGTGAAACCCATGAAATCGAACCTCAAAACCCCTGCAATCGGACCCACCTGATTTCAATTGAAACTAGATCTTCGCCAACATGCTGATTTTGATGGAATGATACCGATTTCAATCGAACCCTCTGTGTATGTATGTGTTTATGTCAATATTCATGTGTGTATGTATATGTGAGAGAGAGAGAGTGTGTGAGAGGAACCCACCTTTTTTATTACAAATTAACAAAATATAAAAATAAATATAAAAAACAAAGGGCATTTTCGTCTTTTCACATACACTTAACAAAATCTGTTAACAGGGTTAGTCATAAGGATCATTTGTGTGCAAGGTTTGCTCCGTAGGTACCATCTTAGGGAAAAAAGTTTCGTAGGGACTACTTAAGGGAAAAAAAAACAAAACCTAAAGGACCATTCGTGTAATTTGTTCTTCTTATTATAACAAACTTTTTATATTTACATTTTCTACCCTAAAATAATTATATAGTATAAATTAAATACCAACTTTGAGTATGTGAGTGAAAGTTACTGTTTACTTGGTTTTTTATTTATCAAAATTACTAAATTTCTATCATATTATAGTTTTTAAAGTTTTTGTTACAAAATGAAAATAAGGTTTCCTTTGAAAATGGCAAGTTTGATTCTTATTATAACAAACTTTTTATATTTACATTTTATACCTTAAAATAATTTTGATTAAACAGTGTTTAATCCTTTATAATTTTAAATTTAAATTATTGTTAATTTTAATTTACAATTTTGATCCCTTATTATATTTTAAAGCTATATTCTTGGTCCCTTACATAATTGTTTTTCCATAATCGTTTTTATAGTTTTTATTTTTATTAATATTACTTTTTTATTTAAACGATGATCAATACGTTTAAGATACATTTTTCAAACTTCATTTTGTATGCATCATCCATATATAATTTTTTTGCTTCGAAACCTTATTTTATACTTTTATGATTCACTTTGTAAAAAAAAATTTCACCGGTACGTACATAAATTTCTCTAAAAAACTTTATTCATATCGAGATGCGTTTTTCAACATATTGGGCTTCTGCAACATCGTGCGGACGGTCCAAACCCTAGTTATATCCAAATAGCAACAAAGTTATCAAATAAATATTTTTGGTTTAGATATTTATGTGTTTCATTTGAATTGTAACGAGTTTAAACATTAATTTTGAAAAACAATATTTTCTATTTTAAATCTTCTCGTTTTCTTAACTGCAATTTGTTCCGTTTAACCCGCCAAATACCAATAAATAACGTTTTATATAGTACTTAGAAGATATAATAAGTTTACTATATTTATATACGTAATGGGTCCCGCAAGTATATATGGTTTCGACAATATCATGTAGATATCCATATTTGTTCCAACTTCCAACATTAAATTAATCTATTTAGGGGTTAAATGCATAAATTTAAGTATCTAACCATCGTGACTATGAGTGGTACACGTATTGTATAATGTATCTCCAAGGCATCAACTTAAGATTGAATTGCATTAATTATTATTTTTATTTCATGTATATAATATAAGCTTTTTTTAATGTACGAAATTTTCCCATTTCATCACACGATATTTTAAAATAATAAATATTCCCATTATATATATATATATATATATATATATATATATATATATATATATATATATATATAGAGAGAGAGAGAGAGAGAGAGAGAGATTCATATGTTTTCGACAACTATTGTATACATGAATGGACCAATAAGAATTTAACAATAATTTTTAAATTTAGGAATAAGGGTACCGTAGCTTGGTCATTTTACTTTTAAAGTCAAAAATAAATCTTGTATCTTTGGAAAATCATTAAATGAAATCTGCAATATTTTTATAAACCCTAAAGAGTAATGACTAATGACAGCTTCCTCCAATCATCGATACATCTTTTCCTCTTTTCCATCAGAAATCGATCCCACCACCATTAATGGCGAAGGTCGAAGGGCACCTGCGACAACCCCCAACCATCCGAGCACCACTGTCACATCTTTGTGAAACACCAACCTATTCACGCCATCAACGACTACAGCCTCTGACGCCTGCACAGTTCCATTCATCGAGACCCTGCTTCAGTATTGCTCTTGTGAATCCCCACGCATGTCCAACTTCACTTCAAGGTTTGAGTTTTATTGGTCGATATCAGTCTTTAGGATTTTTGGTGTATCATTATATCAATATTTTGCTTCTATATCAGTATTTGATTTACACATGAACATGGAATTTGTGATTATATCGTTATAATGTGTACCTGTGATACCAAATATAAAAGGGCTTGTTTTACCAATTACATATGGCATATACATAAAGTTAATTACAAGTGGCATAACAATAGAAGAATCATCTATTTTTTTTTCCGGGTATAAATGTCATCATCTTCGGTTGTCATGGGTAACATTCTGTATGCACTCCAACTGTTTGTCTAAGTGCTCCGAATAATAAAACTAGGATTTTGGCTTATTAAGTTAGAATAATTCGGATCTCACCCATACTCCTTCAGATAATATGTTTAAATTTGGTTTTATATGTTTCATTTTACGGGATTAGGCTTCTAGTGTTTGTTAATTTTGCTATCAGATGAACCTAACACAAAACACCTATTATAATGGAGTTTATATTTAATTATATGTCCATACCATTAATTCCATGAACCTAACACACAACTGATTGTCAAACATAATATAGTCATATAATAACTTTGAATTCTCTAATTACTAACATCATCAATGTATTTACATAATATGTATTATTTTTATTAAGGGATGGCATATTATCTTGTTTGTAAGTATAAATGTTTTTTTAATCTCTTTGGTAAATTATATCTATCCAAATGTGTGATTCTTTTTTATATGACTTTTTTTTCTCTCTACATCATCATCTTTATGGAACTTTCGTTGTGTCATTAACAATCTAATAGATTATGCACTTTAGATGTTCTGGGAATTGTAAATTGTAATTTATGGTTCGTTGGTTTATGTCGGATATGGTTGAAGAAGTTCCTGCTATGTCAATTTCATAGTCCTTTTTCTTTTTAGCGTGTTAGTTTTTATTAATATCGATCATTCTTTATATTTAGATCATTAAAACAATGATAGATATCGAAGCAAACACACCACATAATGGAATCCTGTAACAAATTCTGTCAAAATAGAATTGGTCTCCATTCTTGTTATTGGTCTCCATTCTATTAGAATTTATTGTTTTATTCTATTTGAATGCACCAAAAATTTTAATATTTGAAAGTTGATGATGTTTTTCTTTATGAATTTAGATTTTTAAGAGGCCGTCATTGATATGGAAAAGGAAGAAAATATGAAGAACAATAGTGTATTCTAGTAGAATGTATTATGCTAGTATGTATACAGTGATTCTTAGCAATAATATTCTTTCAAAATTAATTAGTGTTTTTGAATTTTTTTTCCTTTTTTAATAATTTTTAGTTTTAACCTTCAAGAATAAATGTAACTCGTAACCATTATTAGTCCTATTTTTTTAGAATGAATGTAATTGTTGTTTATAGTCTTCTTCTGTAACAATTAATGTAATTAGTAATTCCTAAAAAATAAAATATGTTTCATATAAAATTTGTTTTTTTAGAAAATGTTATTCTTGATAATATATGTTGTATAAATCTTTAAGCATGTTAATTATCAAAAATATGTTGAATGAGATTCTGTAAAAATAAAATCGGAAATATATTTACTAGTTTATGGTTGACAACAGAATAAATTCGGTTACTATTCAAAATTACATTGAAATTAAAATTAAATTAATTTAAAAAATTCATATTTTTAAAATTAAGATAATTAATGATCCCTTAAAATCCGAAATTTTCCATTTTTAAATATAGTTAATTGTCCAAAATATCTTTATGATGAAATTTTTATGATTATATAGTACATGTTATCTCATTGTACTATCATAGACCCTCAAATCATGACCGTTAATTCTGTTCATTCATTGGTCTAGAATTTTGTCTTTATGGGCACACAATAGATGTAAAGAATACAATAACCTAGTCACATATATATATATATATATATATATATATATATATATATATATATACACACACACACACACACACACACACACACACACACACACTAGCCGTTTACCTACGTTAAGCGACAAGTGGGAATAGTTGAGCAGTACCATTTTGTATTGTAATCCTGCAGACCTCACCCTTGTTATTGTTTTTTAATATAATTTTAAATTATACCATTTTGTTCGGTTCGACTTCATCATGTTTTTACTTTTAAAAATTAACAGAAAGTAAACTTGATATGGTTGATTGTAATCTGCTTTTTTATTTGGTTCGGTATATAGTTGTAACACCCGCAGATTCGGGCTGGTCAGTTAAGATATAATAAGCATTAAAATGATTTTTTTGTTATCTAGGATAAATAATCTTAACCAAAGTAATATTTATGGTCAACAATTGTAACCTATTTGATTTAATAAAGAAGATTATGTGAATATTATATGTTTCATGATTATTATAATAGGAAAAATCAGTCGAATCGTCCGTAAATCGTAAAAATAAGTGCTCCAAAACATATATAATAATCATGAAACATATATATATATATATATATATATATATATATATATATATATATATATATATATATATATATATATATAAGATATAAATTTCGTAGAAATCCGACTCCATATAAATTATATATGATTTTTATAAGATATAAAAGTCAGCCGCGCACAATGAATGTGTGACATAATGTAAGTCCCTAAAATGTCTGTGTATCAATCAGATCCGTTTGATGTTGCGAAATCCCAATCAAACGGATGATGTCAGATCAAATAGAAGAGAATGAGAAGAAGAAGATGATGAATCTTGTATGTATTAATATGAATGAAGATTCGGATACAAGATTCACACACACTAACACACACTCTCTTTTCTCTCTCTCTCTAGAACACCTTCAAATGCACACACTTAAGCTCCCCTAGTGTTCATCAATCAATTCCTCACACCCCTCACCCCTATATATATACATGATAAACATGGGCCTAAAATGGGTTTACGGCCGTAAATGGGTTTACGGTCGTAAACACCCATTGGGCCGTAAACAGGGTTTACGGCCGTAAACCTGTTTACGGCCGTAAACACCCCCTTGGCCATAAACCTGACCGTAAACTCATAAAACATTACAGAATAATACAATCAACTAGAAAAGCAAAGTATAAACCAATATTTTGACCAAACAATCTCCCCCTTGGTTTATAGCTTTCTTTTCTTAATTGACCCAACAAGCTCCCCCTAAAAAGTAGCTGACTTTTCTTGTTAATCTTCATCGAGATCTTGGCTTCAACATTAATCTTCAAATTCTTCACGACTTCAAGATGAACTTGATGAATCTTCAATGAATGACTTCATCTTGAGCACTTGAGCTTTTCTTCAGAATTTGGCATTGAACGCGCATTGGATGAGGAGGCTTGATGTACTGATTCTTGAAATATAGCGCTTTCAGCTTGAGAATCTTCAGAGAGAATAGAGAACGAAACTTCTGGATCACTTCAGCAGGTTCAAGATAATAGCAGACTGATTGAGGAGGCTTCAATGCAATCCGTCACATAATCTTCAATTTCAGCTTCACCTTGCTTCTGGGGTTGAAAGATTGAATGTCGAAAGAATAATCTTCATTTCTTGCTCTTTCGAATGAGAATTCTTCGATGGTCACGGATGAAGCCTTGGCTCAGAAATCTTCGACACAAACTCCATGAGTTTCATCTACACCTGAATTCACTTTTCAAGACAAAACAAAACTAAAAGAAAAATTTAGCACACAATATTTTTGGATTTTTCATATTTTCTGAAAAAGAAATAAAACAGAAATAACACTATTTTTGGATTTTTAATTTTCTGATTTTTGTTTGGTTTTTTTTTTAAATTTTTAATTCTCCCCTAATACTTAAATTAGAAGAAACTATGAAAAAATTTAACAAAAATAAAATGATATCTAACTTTAAGAGTGATTTGGGATCAAAGTTTTTAGACAGCCTTTATCCGTTTATCAGTACCTCTCCCTTCATGAATAGATATGGTCAATCGCCGGTATTGTGGTCCACTTAAACACGAGAGATTGTGACAAAATTAGGATATACTATACGTGACAAGACAATGTGATCCTAAGTTCCTAGATAATATTCCTTAAGGACCATTCAGCTGACGACGACCAAAGATATTGTTGTCCACCTAAATTGAGCAGCGAGATCTACAGACAACCTAGTGATTGTTCAATTTTAAATGTAGTAGAACATGTTTCCCGCTTCCTGACATACTCCAGTAATCAAGGACTTCCAGAATACTCCTTACATCGGGTGAGCAGACAATTATTAAGAGAGAAGATAGATTTAGAATGCATATGCTATACACCCAGGTCGGATATCTTCCAATCTCGCAGAGGGTGAAACATATGACTAACCAGATTTAGAGGGATTGAGAAGTAGAATGGTGCATATGCTGTGTACCAGGTCGGATGGTTAATCACGCAAAGGAGACAACATATGGCTAACAGATAGAAAGAATTGCATAGATAGAGGATGCAGAGAAATAGAGTTGCATATGTTACAGTCCAGGTCGGATCTCTCGATCACGCAAAGGAGGCAACATATGACTAACAGAAAGAAAGAAAGAAAATAATTTCCTACAGACCTACTTTATCGGAATTCCCCAGTCGCCCCATCAATACCGGAATTAAGGACAAAGTTCGTACATCGAGGAAGAGTTAAACCACAGTTCTAGATACAAATTAATTTAATATGACCGGTGGATTATCATGTATATCTCCCTGCTCAACCTATCTGAGCGTCGTATTGTCAGGCTAAATGGATCTATCTAGGTCAAGATTTATCAAGTCTCTAGATTCCTTAAGTTCATTAATGCCTAGTCAAGTCCATTTTAATCTTTCGTGCCTACCAGCGCATCGAACACAGAGCCTAGACAATTTAGATTCAGTCCCTTACACAGATTCAGATTGACTGTTATCACATGATTATATCACTTCCCATCACATCAACTGCAAGCACATTCCATAACCAACATATTTTTGGATTTTCTGATTTTCTAATGTTTTTGGATTTTTTTAAAAATTTTCTAATTTTTGTTTTGTTTTTATTTTTCCCCCTAAATTTGTGCGTAGGAGAGAAACGAAAGTAAAGCACAAATTTAAACTATCCTAAAACAAAAATTAGTCTTTAAAGCGAATCAGCTTAACAAAAACTCAGGAGTATAGAGAAGAAAACGCAAACCGTAATTCACCGATTGAATTTGCATCCAGAAGGTCTGAGAACAGCACGCGTAATCTCAGAACAGATCCAAAAATTCTTCATGTGATTAAGCACTAACCCCGTTTGTGATCCCTTCCTTTCTTCCCTTCCCACAAAGGACACATACTCTCAAACAAAGGTCTGAATGCTGTACAGTTGAGAGATGTCCCCTATCATGTGCCTGGAACAGCCACTACCAACAAACCGAAGTCTGATGATATGCCTCCATAGCTGCTCCGACACAGAGCGGGATTAGTTGGTCTTTGGAACCCAGTCCATTTTGAAACTGGGTTAACCTTTTTCATCCTTGCACGGTACTTTCTCCCATGACATATCCTGTTTATCACAAACAGAAGATGTAGAAACGTTAGAAGCATTAGGAGATTTGGGAGAGTGAACCTTCGGAACCCATCTGTAGTTGGGTTTACCCCATTTCTTTTTAGATCTGATGGGTGGCTCAGTACTTGCTTTTGAACTTGATGTCGGCCGTTGAGATGACTTTGACCTAACCGGTCTTTGTTTCATTGGAGCATCTCTTGGATTGGGCTTCTTGGCCGGCATTCCCTTATTGCCCTTGGGATTCGGATTCTTGGCCTTGTAGGTTTGATTTTTGGCCTTCTGCGCGTTCCAGTCACCATGGTCTGAACGTGACCTTGAGGGGTTTCTTTTGAAGTATCTCCCTCTTGGCGCGTTCTGCCAGCCTTGTGCATAGTAGGGAACATATGCGCGATTAGGACAATTTCTGGCAATGTGTCCAGGTGTTCCACAGTGAAAACATGTCTTTTTCTTCACTGTGAAGTTGTTTCTTCCTGCCCCTAGTGGCGTATCTTTGCCTTGTTTCTTGCTTTTCCCACACGCACAGTTGCAACAGGCACTCTGTTTCACTGGAATTGGTGGCCTGTATTTCTCAACAGCAGGTTGATCAGAAGCAGCTGAGTTCGAAGCAACAGATTTAGAGCTCAAGGAGATGTTGGTTTGTTCAGTGGTTTTCTCCTTGTTCTCATCCTCTTCTACTTTACCTGCACATGAAGTAGATGTGCTAGAAACAGGAACATCAGTATTTTCAAACAAATAATCAAATATGTCAAAAAAATTAACTCAACATGATCCGATGCAAAAGCATCAAAAGCATCACAAGATGTATCATCAACTTTAATATCAGAAACAGAAGGTTTTTCATTGGAAACAGAAACATCAGGTTCAGACTCAGTTTTGTTATCAGAAACAGATCCTTCAACTTTGTGCTTTGACCGATCTAAGGATTGATCTGCAAGGGAAGTAGAAACGTTAGTACTTTCAACATTAATAAATCCTCCTGAAACAAAACCAGATGGCTTTTCATAAACCATGAATGGTTCGTTGGCAATCTCCTCTTTTGAAAAAGGTTGATACTGATATGTGTGATTATAAGGAGGAGGTACATTATCATATCCTAGACCCTTTTGTTGGTTTCGTTTGAACTGCATGCAGTGATCAATCATGTTGGCAACTACCTCGCTTGATCCATCAAATTTTCTAAAATCAAAATTTGCAGTTTCAAATTGTCTTTTTAATGTATCAAGCTCGGTAATTAGCTCATCATTTTGTCTTTTAACATAATCATAAAGCTCACATTTTTCACTGTATTCTGTTTGAATTCTCTTAAAGTCCTTTATTTTTGTCTCTAACTGGGCCTTAAGGGGTTTCTGTCCTTTCCTAAGCTGATAGCCCTCATATCTAAGGTCCTCTACTTCTCTACGTAATAATTGAATTTCATCATGAAGAAGTTTAACATATTCATTACAAGCCTGAGAACAGGACGGTAGATTTACCTCACTTTTCCTCTATATCAATCAGATTCGTTTGATGGTGCGGAATCCCAATCAAACGGATGATGTCAGATCAAATAGAAGAGAAGGAGAAGAAGAAGATGATGAATCTTGTATGTATTGATATGAATGAAGATCCGGATACAAGATTCACACACACTAACACACACTCTCTTTTCTCTCTCTCTCTCTAGAACACCTTCAAATGCACACACTTAAGCTCCCCTAGTGTTCATCAATCAATTCCTCACACTCCTCACCCCTATATATATACATGAGAAACATGGGCCGAAAATGGGTTTACGGCCGTAAATGGGTTTACGGTCGTAAATACCCATTGGGCCGTAAACAGGGTTTACGGCCGTAAACACCCCCTTGGCCATAAACCTGACCGTAAACTCATAAAACATTACAGAATAATACAATCAACTAGAAAAGCAAAGTATAAACCAATATTTTGACCCAACACATAAAAAGCTACGAAAAGAATGATTGACTTTTAGCTAAAGTCACCGAAAAAGAAAATCGTAGTACTCTTTAAAATAAGAATTTTGAGAAAAAGAATGCCAAAAACAGAGTCCGTACGAGAGAGTTATGATTTTAACAAAATCATTTAATTTTTTAAAAATATGGACGAAAAATAAAGTCAAAATTAGCCAATGGAGTCTAAACGAAAGTTGTAGATCTCGTCGATATGTAACACCCTGAATTTAGAAGGTCGGAAAAGAGAAGAAAACCTCAAATGAGGAAGTGACTCGTCGAGTAGATGGATGACTCGACGAGTAGGAGCGCGATTTGGTCGCGGGTTTAGTGACCTACTCGACGAGTCAGAAGACTGACTCGGCGAGTTCGCCAGGTTTGGGGAAAACCCTAAATGCGGGCCTTGTACCCTATTTAAGGAACATTATAGCCTTCACCAGCCCCCTTGATACTCTCTCAAGTCCAGAACGAAAACCCTAGAGCCTCCCTTGAGTTGTGAGTCATTTTGAGAGTTTTGGAGCATTCTTGAAACTTGGAGGAACAAGAAGAAGGTTGGAGGTTCAAGGAGGAAGGAGTAGATCCAGAAGATTCACTCCATTTGCTGCTCATTTTGGTAATCAAGTTCCTTCCTTGAATTCTAGTTTGTTAGATCTCTTTATGTCCCTTTTTATGAAGTTTATGGACCAAGAATGATTTCTTGTGGGATTTGGACGTCCCCAAGATAGATCCTTTCAGATCTGGGAGTATTTGGAGTAGTTAAGGCATAAAGGTGGAAGCTTTATGCCAATAGAACTCTCCATGCAAAGTTTAAGAGGTTGTTATGGCCTTTTGAGCAAAAAGGGCCATGCATGGACGCAAAGGTATTAGCTTTGCGTGTTGTTCCGACCCTAGGAGGCTAGATCTGGGTCTTGGATGCCTTGTGCTTGACTGAAATCGTCTGAATAGAGTTGGACATAGAGGGACTCGGCGAGTCACTTGTGGGACTTGGCGAGTTAGGCCAGTTATTGCCCCAAAACCCTTCTGTTAAAGGGTATGAGTTGAATGGTTAGGGACTCAGCCAGTCTGAGTCCATAGTAGTCATGAAGTTCATCGTACTTGACGAGTTCAAGGAAGAACTCGGCGAGTCTAAGGCAATCTCCTTATTTTATGAAGATGGACTCGACGAGTTGTTCATACAACTCGGCGAGTCACAGCCTAGACACATTCTTATGTGGATGATGAACTCGACGAGTTCAAGGTCGAACTCGGCGAGTCGGATGAAGATGGTCTCGATTGTATGGTTGAAGGAGAACTCGTAGAGTCCTTGCTAAACTCGACGAGTGGAGTCGAGGTTGTATGGGGTTGGAGGAGTATGGACTCGACGAGTTGGTAGACCAACTCGGCGAGTCAAGTGAACTGGAGGTTGACTTTGACCGTTGACTTTGACCAAGTTGAGATGGGTTGACTTTTGGGAATATTGTGGTCTAAATGTTATTTTGGGTATTGATAGTTCTGGAAGCTGAAGGGTCAGCGGTTCAGGAGTTGCCGGTTAGCAGTCAGAAGTGTTCAGCGAGTTCTCAGCAGTGCGAGGTGAGTCTCCTCACTGTTTGTATGGGTCTACGGCCACAATGCCGACCCATTTAGTTTATGTATGGTAGGAAGACCCAGGGGTTAGCCCTAGGCATTATGCATGAAAGACCAGGAGGAGGCTCCTGGAACACAGTATGTTATTATGTATGGTAGGAAGACCCGGGGGTTAGCCCTAGGCATTATGCATGAAAGACCAGGAGGAGGCTCCTGGCACACGGTATGTTATTATGTATGGTAGGAAGACCCGGGGGTTATCCCTAGGCATTATGCATGAAAGACCAGTAAGAGGCTCCTGGCACACAGTATGTTATTATGTTTGGTAGGAAGACTCGGGGGTTAGCCCTAGGCAACATGTATGAAAGACCAGGAGGTGGCTCCTGGCACACTGTATGCTGAGTATCCTAGTAGAGTAGTATGTATAGTTGTCTTTGTGATGCTTGCATGGAAGACCAGGGGGTGGCCCTTGGCACTTGTCTGTAAGACCCAGGGAGTGGCCCCAAGCTTGACAAGAAAGATCACGTGCGGCCCGTGGCAAAACAGCAAGACTATGTTTGGCATATAGCACCTTACTTGATTATGGATATGTTTGTTATGTATGGCTCATGGTTACGTATGGCATGTATGGATCAGTTGATATGTATGGTATGTGGTATCTGGGGAACTCACTAAGCTTCGTGCTTACGGTTTTCAGCTATTTGTTTCAGGTACTAATGTTTTTACAAGGAAGGAGCTCGGGGCGATCGCAACGCATCACACCATGTTTTCCGCACTAGATGATCCTTGGGATTTAAAACTCTGATAATCGTTTATTAAGAATGTTATTAATTGATTGAGCAAGGTTTATTAAGCGGTTTTTAATTAATTAAAACGAAATTTTTGGCCTTGAATTTTGGGATGTTACACGATAGCTATGCGTGGATATAAAAAACGTCAAAAACGGAGTTCGTATGAACGAGTTATAATTTATAATAGCATATTTACGTATTAAAATAAAGTATAAATCATATATACATATACATATATATACATATGTATATATCATTAGAAAGGTATCGACGATGCGGTCGCTATAAGACTAGTGTTGAGTACTTTCAACATTAGTTTATTAGAAATATCGTAAAATCTATTTAAAATAGTATTATAAAGGGGTGTTTAGTCGTTTAAATAACTATAAGGTCGTTAAGTAACTATAGAGGGTAGTTTTTGAAAATTCAAACTCTATAAATAAGAGCCTCTACGCTCTCATATTTCTTGCATCATTCTCTTTATTCAAGAGTCTTTCTCTTATTATCCCCCGAGCATTTCGGTTCATCGGGATTCGACTTCTCTTTCTGTAGTTTTAGTATAGTAAGGTGAGAGCTGAAGCGCTGCAAGAATATTTTTTTAGAAAGATTCAGCGACGAAGTTCTGCCCCTGCAAAGCCCGACTCCTTTCTAAAACCCCCTTGTAAGGAAGTTATGGTTACCCTACTTTAAGTATAACTTATGTTTAAGTTCATTATCGTTATTATGAACCTATAAACAATATATGTACTAAGTATTATAAATTATACAAAGTGTTGTTATAATACCTTTTAACTGCTCACGGTACTGGAAATCTGGTTTGAAGGGTCGTATAGGGTTGTTGGATTTCAGAACAGCTTAAATGCCAAAATGGTCCTGCCTTCTGGTGTTTCATGTCTGGCCCCTGTCTGTACATAGTAGTTGAAAAGTATTGTTTAACACTTATAAAACAATATTGCTCGTTAATTTAGACTAATAACTAGTTGCAATAAATATCAGACTAAAATCTAGTGGTAATGATACTAGGTTTCATCGAAGGAAAATAAAATTGTTAGAAGCGAAGTGTTGCTCGAGTTTGGAGTCATCACTTTAACAAGTGAGTGCATAGTTACTTTCATCTTACACATAGATATGAAGTGTTTAATATAAATTACGTGCTATGTGTTCATATTATCTGTGTTCTGACATCTATGCTAGATGAATGATTTATACATGTTTACGTGATTTAAAATGTATATGTATTTTTATACTTATAAATATATATTGGGTAGCGACGGGTGATGAGAGAAAGGTGATGATAGATAGGTGATGATAAATAGGTGATGTGAGATGTGAGGAAATGCCATAATCTTGACTTGGGATGTTGCGATGTAGTGATGTAGTCATCTACCAGAGTATAGATGGTGACCACAGACTATTCTAGGCAGTCATGTGGAAACACCAACAGTCTCATAACATGTAGGTGATTAATTACGAGTTCAGGCGATGTTGTAACTACGTGTTCATGCGATGATACTCTAACCCTTACCTTGAATTACGAGTTCAGGTGATATTGTAACTACGTATTCATTTGATGATACCCTAACCCTTACTGGACACGTGTTGGGGGAGTAATCCTCGAATCAGTATTGTCTATGCGATGTAGGCGATGATTCTTAGGAAAAGTTCTTGGGAACAAACATATAAGGGAATGCGATGTAAGGAGATGAGAGGTAAATACGAAGTAGGAGATGACACTTAGGATAAATCTTTAGGGAAGATTAAATGAAGAAAATGGGTATGGGTAATCGGGTTAATTGTTTGGCACGCATTATGTGAAGAAACAAATTAACTATATTATTATGGGTTGAAAACCTTATGTACTCATCAGGTTTCCCAACCTGACTCACTCAGTTAATTTGTATCACATGTATCGATATGAAGACATATTACACTGGAAGATTAAAGGAGATGTAAATCATTAGTGTAAATGAACGTAAGGTCTGTTTATGCTTATGTTTCTGTATTGACAATGACATCCCAAAATTTTAATATAAACAAGATACATTTATTCGGAATGCTTTGATAATGTTATTATCATGTTTTTCTGGGAACAAATTCCGCAATACTATTTTTTAAAATGGATACTCTGATTTTTTAAATAAGTATAAATAAAAATTTTAAAATGACCGTAAATTTGGGGATGTCACAATAGTTAAATTTAAAAAACATATTTTTTTATTTTTTTTGTTTGATAACTTTTTTATTATGTTTCATGATAAACTTATTTTAACTATTAATAAACTCGTATTCGTATTACTTATTAGTTTTATGGAATTTTAAATGTCACAAATTAAATCCTACACTTCGTTTTTTAGAATATTTATAAAAATTATATATCTAATATAACTGTATCAATTAAATTATAAATAAGAACGTATAATTTTAGACAATTGTTATCTGTAGTTACCAACCATTGACTAAGGTTTTAACAGCCATGAAACAGCCTTATCATTAATCAAGATAAAGATGCACACCGTTAATTCATATCTTTTTAAACTTCCTAGTTTTATAAAGGAATAGTGTGTATATATATATATATATATATATATATATATATATATATATATATATATATATATATATATATATATATATATATATATATATATATATATATAGAGAGAGAGAGAGAGAGAGTATTTTCAAAATAAACATGATTGCATTTGATTTGAAAAAGAGGATCTAAATAAACCTTTCTGAATTTGGCAGTCTCCCTAATGAATAAAACTATTAAATTTGGTCGACCCAAGATTCCTTTGAAACATTAGAAAACAAATAAACTGATAATCAGATAACTTGTAAATTTTGTAAGTCTACATCAACGTTTCAAGTAAAGTCTATTAAAAGTATGTTCCATAGAATAGCAATTAACTGAGGTAATGAAGTGCTTACCAAACATTACAAACCATTGTACTGTGAGAGTACATTGCTATAACTGGGTGGCAAGAAATATCAATGTATTTTCACATATACAGTCACTAAAAAATGAAATTAAAAACTCTAATAAAAAATACATATAAGCAACTTCACACATTGGATAGTCAAAAAATGAGGAAAATAAATAAAAATATAAGAAACTTCACACACATTGGATAAAAAAAACGAACACGTGATTTTGGTAGATATTTGGAATGACAACTTTTTAGAATTTACTAAAATGACCCTTACTACTTAGTGCAAATTGTTCCTTCCTCTTAGTACCCTCAGCAATCAAAATTGCTTCAACTCCCAATCTTACTTGTATAGATTGAAAAAATTATGAAGAAAAGAACACAAATTGGAAGAAAATGGTATAAGATTGAAAAAAACAGTAAAAAAACCTTTTAAGGAAATGCCACTGATGGAAAAGGGAAAGTTGTAAAATTTGGGAGAATTACAATGTTGTAAGTTTCGTCATATTCTAGTTTTTGCTTATCAAATCCAAAATCAATGCCTACATAAAGAAATGAAATCACAAACGATATAAGCAAAATGATTCTAGTAAAATTAAAAAATGTAACATGAAATACCTATAGCCAATGGAGCAGGTTGAAATACCTTCAACCAATACATACATTAGTGAAAAAATAGAAGACATAAACATGACCAAACTACATGCTCGGAAAGTAGGATGCTTATTTGTGAATATTTTAAGAAAGTAGGATTCTTTTGTTACCTGGTAAACTTTTAGATCCATTTTTTCATGAGTTCCACATGTTCATCATTTGCACATCTTCCTATTAATGATTACAAAAATATATTTAAAAGGAAATCAACTTGTATTAGTGAAGTTCTAATCTAAGAGTAAGACAAATGTTAACCAGTATACCTTGGTTATGTAATAAGCTTGAGTTGCAGGATACCTAGCCAATAATGGAGCCTGAATTTTGATTTGTCAGTATCAAAGCCAACTTCATCAGCATTTAAAGGCAAAAATAAAAAATGATGTATTCCAAATCCAATACACGAATGAATACTTGAATTGTTAGAAAGGCTGCCATACATATGTAGTATCAACTAAGGATAGGATACCAAGATTGCAGTTGTCAAGCAAGATCGGTTGACCCTTTGTACTGATTTTGTTATGATTGATGAACAAAAAGGAACAAAAAAGTTTATAGAAATATAAGCATCATGCTACTAAATTTCAATGATGATGATTACTTGGTCATTTATGATCCAGGTCTTTTTTGCTCCTATAAGAATCCGAACAATAAGCTTAGTTTCAAGTGAATAAGAATCCGCTCTTCCCGAGCCTCCGTGCCTACGGCTTACAGCCAGCCAGCACCGGGTATCTTGGCCTACTGCATAAAGCAGGACCGCCTCAACCCAAACCAAACACAAGATGTCGACATATAAACAATCAAGATCAAGTAGGCACATAATACAGGCAAAATAACAATCATACATCTCACTACTGCCTACTAATCCTCTCACAACATACAGTTCTACAACCAACTAGCCCCCATATAATACGTAACCATAAGTAACCAGAGGTGAGATAGCCACCCAAACAAATGGTCCTACTCTAGAGCCACAACCTAACAAGGAACATGCAAGAGAGCCTAGACCAATAGTTCTCAGGCTATCCTACATGACCATCGACAATCCCTAAGGGCACTCCATAAATGATAACCAGCAGTACAAATAACATACAGTTCTACAAGTTATTACCATAAAGCAACATACTCAATACCAGGAGACAGATCTAACTAATCACTACATCATACTCGATACCAGAACACGAATCTAACAGATCACTACAGCATAGCAGCATACTCAATACCAGAACACAGATCTAACAGATCACTATAACATAGCAGTATACTAAATATTAACAATCCAATGAATGCATGGTTGTATATACCCAGAGGTGAGATAGTCACCCGGACAGGTGATCCTACTATAGAACCACAACCAAAGAAGGAAAAGGTACGAGAGCTTAGATCAAGAGTCCTCAGTCTATCCTATATGACTATATATAGTCCCTAGGGCATCCCTCTACTAACAGATAACCAAAACTAGTGGGTCGGAATTGGTGCCTTCGACCCACGGGTATAGTGAGGCGAAACTTGCCTCGATGTGCGCGCAGATAATCACTTTATCAATGAAGGATGCTACCAGCTTTAACTCATTTCCAATCACCTACAGGAAGATACTTGAGTCAATACCCAATCACAGGTTATAGTCACTTACATAGTGACCTCCTCACATTAAATGACGATTAGGGTTTCACATAAAATGATAACTAGGGTTAGTGTTCCACACTTAACCCCCCTTAAGGACTTAATACATTAATTCACATATTTCATTAAGTTAATTGTAGAGGATTATTATTTATTATTTTAAGTTCAATTAATAGTTTTAATGTGGGTCCCGACCAACCCCAAAATTAGGGTTTCTTGATGTTAGGGTTTTCTAAACCCTAATTAGGGTTTCTCACTCCTACAATTAGATTATTAGTTAATTAAATAAATATATATATTTTAATAAATCAAGCACCACCCACTGCCACCTCGGGCAGTGGTCGGTGGCTACGGTCCACGACGACAGAAGGTGGCAACCACCACCTCACGGTGGTAGTGACGGGTTTTCTTTGATTATTTTCCGGCCAAGCACATTCATACAACATCTCATCATTAAAAACACGCACACACCAATATACACACACAGCCACCCACACACGGTGGCTGGTGGCGGCAGAAAAGCATTAAGGGCGACAACCACCATGGTTGGTTGCCATGGTGGTCCTCCTCACAAATCCGGCCAACAAAACTCCAATATACACGGATCCATCACGTTACAGCAGCAAAACACACATACCCACTTTGCGAAACACAAACACAGCCACCATATCACGTTAGCATGCGACGGTGGTCGGAGATGATAACCACCACCTCACGATGGTGGTGGTGGCTTCGATTTTGATTCACGGTCAAGCAACACACAACAGCACACACACACACACATGCGGAACAGACGCAAAAATGCACCCAACAACCTCCCTCGGAGTGGTGACGTTAACCGGAGTAGCGGAAGGAGAGTCGTCCAGCGGTGGCTGCGGCTGCTATGGGACGGAAAGAAGGCGAGGGGGAAGCCGGAGCAGCACCGACAACTGCCGTGTTGCGGCTACGGATGGCGACAGAAAAGAAGAAGTGGCGGAGGAATGGTGGGTGCAGCCGTTCATAGTTGTCTTCGGTCTCGAAAGCTCCCCCTAACGACACTAGTCGTCGCCGGCGGTAGGATAGTTGCGGTGGTTGGATTCGGTGGTTGACGATGTCGTCAAGGGAGTGGTGGCGGCGGGTGGAAGGTATAATGGTGGCGGCTGAGAGATTGTTATTGTTAGGGTTTTGGAGCGTGGGGTTTGAATGAGAGGCAAGATAGGGATGACGGGTTTTAGTCCCGCCTCTCCTTTCAACTTATGTCCATTTTCCACTTTAAGTCCCTCCTTCCCCATTCATTTCAAATCAAATCCACTAGTTATCAAATATCCCCCAACTTTAAGAATTTATTACAATACAAGTTCGAAAGTTACAATATAGATCCCAATTTCCAGAAATTACAACATTTAACTCCTTATGGCTAACATTGATAAATTATCACGGATTTAAGGCTAAAATAAAATAAAATATAAAATACATCTCGGGGTTTTAGGGCTTATTTATTTATTATTATTATTATTATTATTATTATTATTATTATTTACTATATTTTATTTATTTATTTATTTTTAACGGAATGTTACAATTCTCCCCCACTTTAATTAAATTTCGTCCTCGAAATTAGTTCTCGCTTCTACTTCATGATGCACTCCCCCACGACAACGAAGATGAACCAAAATCCACAGAATCAATCGATCTCCGAGCTTCTCGGCCCAACGCCGACACTCTAATCCCACACCAAAAGGGCATCACCGCAATGAAAACTAACTGTTCTCATGTTAAACTGAACCACACTCTAACTTTGCCTTGTCAGCCCAGCTGAGCTATCCACTATCAACATTGGGGCTCCCCCGATCAGACGATAAATGACAAGCAAACCCCCGACCTGATCTCTTAACACCTTAGGGTCTAAGCACAAACACTCCCTGCATACGCTATCACAACTAAGACTAATACGAATCGAAGGGAAAATCCAACAACTGACGATGATTTGACGTGAAACCCAAAGATTTAGCAGTTGCGCTGAAATTTGGAACTTAGATGTAACATCCATAAAATTCAAGAAAATTTAAAACTTTTTCAAACATAGAAAGACCATTAGTTATTACAAAATATTTTCAAAATAGTTTCATATCAGAGAATTCCTAGAAATCAAAGTCATAAAATATGAGGAGGTGCACAACACTTTCCACGTCTCACAGTTGCGGAAGTGCATATTAGACGAGGATGCGGTCGTGTTGTTGGATGACATTCAGGTGGACGAGCGCCTGAACTATGTCGAGAGGCCCATAGCTATATTGGAGAGAAAGGTGAAGGTCTTGAGGAACAAGGAGATACCTTTGGTAAAGGTACCGTGGCAGCACCGGAAAGGATTCGTGTGGACTTGGGAGCTGGAGGCCGAGATGCAGGAGCATTATCCAGATTTGTTTCCTGTAGCAGACTTCGAGGACGAAGTCTAGGTCAAGTGGGGGAGAGTTGTAACATCCCGAAATTTTCAGGTACTTTCGAATCCCCCCCCTTCATTATTATTTTGTCATTTTTAGTCATTATGGATGGAAGGGTGTAGCCATGAGATGCCCTAAAGGCTAATATTGTAATTTTGGATCAGGAGGAGTACGCTGTGTGTACATAAGGGTACGCTGAGCGTACTAGGTGCGCCCTAGTATGTTGGGCGTACACTTGTGTACGTTGGGCATACTCACGTCGGGTGGAAACCCTAATGTTTAGGGTTTGGGTGGTATATAAGTATCCTTATGAGCTCATAACCCTTTACCATTTCAGCCTCCAACCCTTTACCATTTCAGCCTCCATAGTCTTGAGCCGTTTTCCCCAAACCCTAACCTCTCACTTGAGTGTATGAGCTAAAAGTGTGTGTTTTGAGTAGTTGAAGAAGAAGAAGTTGCATCAAGGTTTTAGAGAAGGAAGGCAAGCTTGAAGATCTGAGATTATCTTGTCCTCTAGAAGCTCTAGAAGGTAAAAAGCTTCTGCCTTTGTGCTTATATGATGTAGACCTTGACTTAATAGCTTTATGACACCTTTATTGTCCCAAAAAGTCCTAATATTGTGCATGTTGTGTTTTGGACGTGTTAAGCTGTCATTTCAGACCCTAGGAAGGGTTCTAAGTGATAAAAATGAGGTCCTAATGGCTTGAAGTGTCTCATGCAAGTGGTAGAAAGGTCTTAATAAATTAAGACCTTGCATTAAGGACTTTCTAGACGTTCACAATCTTAAAGTTTGAGACCTTATGGTTCTAAGACACATTTGGTCGATGGATCTGGAATTTGGGCTTAAGTGCTTAAGCTACTAAGCACTTATTTGAGTTTTGAGTGCATCGAGGGTATGCCCCGCGTACGCAGTCAACGTCCCCGCTTTCCAGTCAACGCGAGGCTCGTGTACACCCCGCGTAGGTTCGGAGTACGCCCAATATATGCCTTCTGTTGGGCTTTTGCAATTTTGGCTTCGGGATTGGGCCATCTTTGGGCTAGTTGGTTTGGAACCCTACTTTCTGAATAGTAGTGTCTTTGGCCAAATATGGAAATGGATCTTATGATGAGGCCCAATTAGAGAGTTGGGCCCAATTTGGAAAATTGGGCCAATTATGGGCCTTGTATTTTGGGCTTTTGGATTAAGGAATTGGAGTTGGGCCTTGGCCCAACTTAAGGAAAGGTTAAAATGGACTATTACCATATGTTTGGACCCTTAGCCAAGATTGGTATTCAACTGTTGACTTAGTGTTCATTTATTGTGATAGTTTGGGATTCTTGGTGAGTCAGCAGTCGGAGAATTTAGTACAGTTCGACATTGTGAGGTGAGTTCTTCTCACTATATCAACAGGGTCTAAGGCACTAAGGCCGACCCTTTTAGGATTGTATATTGGTTATATGATGATGTTATGTTTAGTGATCAGTTAGATTTGTATCCTGGTATATAGGATGATGCTATGTTTAGTGATCTGTTAGATCGGTATCCTGGTAAATAGGATGATGCTATGATTAGTGATATGTTAGATATGTATGACTGTCTGTACATTCTAGCTAGCGTATGATATTTATGTGTTGATTGTGTGATTGCGGGGTGGGTTGAGGCAGTCCTGCTTCGTGCTCTAGGCCAACAGACCCAGGGCGGCCTGGATAGACTGAAGGCCCACGGGGCGTACCAGTCAGGACGAAGGCCCGAAGAACGTTCCAGACATGCTGAAGGCCCGGTAGGACGGACCAGACATGTTGAAGGTTCTGAGAGTGGGCCAGATAGACTGAAGGCCCGATGAGGGCGGTCCAGTCATACTAAAGACTCTATATGCATGCTGTTTATTATGATAGTATTCTGATTTATATGGCGTTGGTATTTTGGGGGAACTCACTAAGATTCGGGCTTACAGTTGTTGATTTTGTTTCAGGTACTTCGGATGATCGTGGGAAGGCGAAGGATTAATCATGCACATCCTCACATTTTATGACTATGATTTTTGGGATTCTCTAATATGAAACTATTTTGAAAACATTTTGTAATAACTAATGGTTTTTGGATGTTTGAAAAAGTTTTAAATTTGCATGAATTTTATGGATGTTACAAATGCGTAGCCATAAGTAACCAGAGGTGAGATAGCCACACGAACAGATGGTCCTACTCTAGAGCCACAACCAAACAAGGAACAATTAAGAGAGCCTAGACTAATAGTTCTCAGGCTATCCTACATGACCACCGATAGTCCCTAAGGGCACTCCATAAATGATAACCAGCAACACATATAACATACAGTTCTACAGGTTATTACCATAAAGCAACATACTCAATACCAGGAGACAGATCTAACTGATCACTACAACATAGCAACATACTCGATACCAGAACACAGATCTAACAAATCAGCATAGCAGCATACTCAATACCAGAACACAGATCTAACAGATCACTACAGCATAGTAGTATACTAAATATCAACAATCCAAGGAATGCATGGCCGTATATACCCAGAGGTGAGATAGTCACCCGGACAGATGATCCCACTCTAGAACCACAACCAAACAAGGAACATGTAAGAGAGATTAGATCAAGAGTCCTCAGTCTATCCTACATGACTATATACAGTCCCTAGGGCATCCCTCTACTAACAGATAACCAAAACTAGTGGGCCGACATTGGTTCCTTCGACCCACGTGTACAGTGAGGTGAAACTCACCTCGATGTACGTGTAGATAACCACTTTAGCAATGAAGGACTCCACCAGCTTCAACTTACTTCCAATCACCTACAGGAAGATACTTGAGTCAATAACCGATCACAGGTCATAGTCACTTGCACAGTGACCTCCTCACATGAAATGACGATTAGGGTTTCACATAAAATGATAACTAGGGTTAGTGTTCCACACTTAACCCCCCTTAAGGACTTAATCCATTAATTCCAATATTACATTAAGTTAATTGTGTAGGATTTTTAATTATTATTTTAAGTTTAATCAACAGTTTTAATGTGGGTCCCGACCAACTCCAAAATTAGGGTTTCGTGATGTTAGGGTTTTCTAAACCCTAATTAGGGTTTCTCACTCCTAAAATTAGATTATTAGTTAATTAAATAAATATATATTTTTTAATAAATCAGGCACCACCCACTGCCACCTCGGGCAGTGGTGGTAGGCGGAGGTCCATGGTGGCAGCCACCATCTCACGGTGGTGGTGACGAGTTTTCTTTGATTATTTTCTGGCCAAGCACATTCATACAACATCACATCATTAAAAACACGCACACACACCAATATACATACACAACCATCCATACACGATGGCTGGTGGTGGTAGAAAAGCATTAAGGGTGGCAGCCACCATGGTTGGCTGCCATGGTGGTCCTCCTCACGAATCCGACCAACAAAACTCCTATACACATGCATCCATCACATTACAGCCGCAACACACACATGCGGTACACACGCAAAAACGCACCCACTAACCTCGATCAGAGTAGTGACATTAACCGGAGTAGCGGAAAGAGAGTCGTCGAGCGGTGGCGGCGGCTGCTACGGGACGGAAAGAAGGTGAGGGGGCAGCTGGAGCAGCACCGACAACTGTCGTGTTGCGACTGCGGATGGCGACATAAAAGAAGAAGTGGCGGAGGAATGGTGGTGGCATCTGTTCACAGTCGTCTTCGGTCTCGAAATCTACCCCTAACGTCACTAGTCGTCGCCGGTAGTAGGATAGTTGCGATGTTTGGCTTCGGTAGTTGACGATGTCGTCAAGGGAGTGGTGGCGGCGGGTGGAAGGTATAAGGGTGGCGGCTGAGAGATTGTTAGTGTTAGGGTTTTGGAGCGTGGGGTTTGAATGAGAGGCAATGTAGGGATGACGGGTTTTAGTCCCGCCTCTCCTTTCAACTTATGTCTATTTTCCATTTTAAGTCCCTCCTTCCCCATTCATATCAAATCAAATCCACTAGTTACCAAATAGCCCCCAACTTTAAGAATTTATTACAACACAAGTTCGAAAGTTACAATATAGATCCCAATTTCCAGAAATTACAACATTTAACTCCTTATGGCTAAAACTGATAAATTATTATGGATTTAAGGCTAAAAGAAAATAAAATATAAAATACATCTCAGGGTTTTAGGGCTTATTTATTTATTTTTATTCATTTATTATTATTATTATTATTATTATTATTATTATTTATTTATTTATTTATTTATTTATTTATTTATTTATTTACTATATTTTATTTTATTTATTTATTTTTAACGGAATGTGTAACATCCCAAGTTCGGAAGCAAGAAGTTGGAGGGTGCAAAGTGTAAGTTTAGGAAAGGGACTCGACGAGTAGGTCCGTCTACTCGCCGAGTCGGAACGGGATTGATCGCGGTATTAAGTGGCCAACTCGCCGAGTCGGCGGCTTGGACTCGACGAGTTAGTGCTGGAATGAGAAAACCCTAATCCCGAGGGTTGCACCCTATTTAATGGACTTTATGTCCTTCTTCCAGCCTCCTAATCCCCCCAAAGAGTTCCAGAAACCCTAATTTCGTGTGAGCTTCCATTAATAGAGAGAATAGAGCTTTGGAAGAGGAAATCTTGGAAATGGGCTTGAAGATCAAGATGATTGCTGCAAAGGAGTGGTGTAGATCCGGGATCTACTTCAGTTGGAGCTTATATTGGAGGTAATAATCTGTTGCTTGGGCTCTTTTGCATCTAGATCTATTATCATTTGAGATTTGGGGCATTTTTGGTATGATTATGAGCTAATTTGAGTTAGAGGCTTTGATTTGAGGTTGCTACTTCAGATCTAGACTTGTGTTGGTCCAGAAAGTCATAAAGCATCAGTCTTTGAGTTGTTGGTGAGGCCCCTTTGTCACAAAACCTAGCCCTAGAGTGTTTTGGACTTATATCTCCTTGGTTTCACGTAAAGTTTGCAACTTTACGTAGGGGTTATGCCCTAGAAGGGTGGATCTACAGTTTGGAACCCCTGCATGACTCGAAAAGCCTCTGTATGGATTAAGAACTGAAGGGACTCGGCGAGTCACATGGGTGTACTCGACTATTTGTATGAACATGTGCATGAACTCGGCGAGTTGAAGAACAACTCAACGAGTCTGTTGAAGATTGCCTTGGACTCGGCGAGTCTGTTCTTGGACTCGACGAGTCTGGTCGCAGAACCCCAATCTTTTGTGGTTAAACCTTGAAGCAGTGAGTCGGGAGGTGACTCGGTGAGTTGAGCAGGACGGGACTCGGAGATCGTTGAACTCGACGAGTCTTGGGGTGACTCGACGAGTAGAGTCGTGTTATGGGAGTTTCTGAGTTTAGGGACTCGACGAGTCGACGGGTCGACTCGCCGAGTAGAGTCAGTCGGGGAGGTTGACTTTGACTGAGGACTTTGACTTTGACCAAGAGTTGACCAGTTTGTCTACCAAGGGTATTTTGGTAATATTGGGCTCATGAATATGGTTCTTGGTAGTGTACGGTGGTCGGAGCAGCTGATCTTATCCCTTCCAGTCGGCAATTGCGAGGTGAGTTATCCTCACTATATCGGCAGGGTCTACGGCACCAAGGCCGACCCTTTATCGGATGGAAATCCGGGTATTGTTTGTTATGTTATTGTTTTGCTAGATCTGCATCCTGGTATTTAGGATGGTGTTATGTTAGTGACCTGGTTAAGGTCGGTACCCGGGATATAGGGTAATGTTATCCTAGTGACCGGTTAGGTCGGAATCCTGGTTAGGATGTTGATATGCTATGTGATACGTTAGACTGTTTGTCTGGTTGAGGATTGTTATGTGATTAATTGTTTTATATGCACATGGTTGTTTGACGGGGGTTGGGTTGAGGCGGGTCCTGCTCTGTGCTGTAGGCCAACATACCCAGGGCGGACCGGATATTCCGAAGGCCCAGCGAGCGGTCCGGATAGGCTGAAGACCCCGAGAGGGCGGACCAGACGTGCCGAGGCTCGGAGAGTGGACCAGGCCGACTGAAGGCCCGGTGTGGGCAGACCAGTCATACTGTAGACTCAGAGAGTGGACCAGGTGGATTGAAGGCCCGGTGCGGGCGGACCAATCAAACTGTAGACTCGATGTACATGGCTAGACTCGGAGGGTGGACCAGGTGGACTGAAGGCCCGGTGCGGGCGGACCAGTCACACAGTAGACCCGATATGCGTGGCTGTTCTATTTGTGATATGTTATGAGTATGTTTATGTGTGGTTGGTATTTTAGGGGTAACTCACTAAGCTTTCGGGCTTACAGTTGTAGTGTTATGTTTCAGGTATTTCAGGAGATCGTGGCAAGGCGAAGGCGTGATCGTACCGCTCCTCATGTTTTATGATTTATATGATATGGTTCTGGGGGATACTCTGATAATAAACTATTTTGAAAACGAGATGTATGAAGTTAATGGTTTTTGAATGAATTAAAATGTTTTAATTTGGCTCAATTTTTATGGACGTTACAAGTTGGTATCAGAGCCTTGGTTTGAATGAATTGGAGGAACATTCGTGTGAATCCAGTCTCAAATCAAGGAGGGATTTTCAAAATGATTTTCAAAAGGTTTTCGAAATAAGTAAAGGAGGATGCAGAGGGTACGATCAGCCAGAGCCAGTAAGTAGACCCCAAAATACCATGCAAGTTATTTGATTATGTGACATGTTAGAACAGCATGCTAGTACTAGGCTAGGGATCTTCAAGAATTGCATGATAGAGTTGCCTGATTATGTGATGCCCACTAGCCTAGTGTTTTTCTTATATGAGATATTCAGATTTTCCTCTAGGAGTGAGGAATTAGCGGGTGTGTGTATATATGGTTAGAGTGTTGTGGTGATACTTGAGACAAATATGGGTAGGTGTGGAAGGTAGTATGGGCCCGTACTACTGAAAGCACATGAACCATACGCGTATCAAGGAAGTCACAACTCTCTAGGGTATCGGTTATGAGATAGTTCCCCGAGTGGACATGTGATGTGTCTAAGGGTCTTGTTGGTGTATTGCAGTATGGCGATTACGAGACGTTTCGGGACAGGATCCGGTTCGGGATCAGGATCGGGAGAGGGTGGTCAAGATGGGTCAGTACCACCCGAGGTCATTGGTCAGATGAGTACGGACGAGTTGGATGCCAGGATTCATGAGATCCTGCATGATGAGGTTGCTGCTATGTTCCGGGCCGAGTTGCCGGAGATGTTTGGGTCGATCAAGACTGCCATGGTTGAGTACTTTGATGAGCGCTATGCAGCTCTTGCGGAGGTGGCTGCCGCGGCAGCTACAACGGCTGTAGCAGTGGCAGGGGGAGGAACCGGTCGAGGTTTTCAGTATCGGGACTTCGATAATACGAAGCCCCCTACTTTCGATGGAGTTCAGGATCCGATCGTTGCTATGAGATGGTTGTCAGACGTGAAGGGTTGTTTCTTCACGTGTTCATGCCCTGCGGATCAGAGGGTGAGGTGTGCTCTGAACCTTTTGAGGCTCGGGGCGAAGGATTGGTGGAGGTTGACTACGGGATCTTACTCTGATGCGCAGTGAGCTGCGGTTACTTGGGATCAGTTCCGGGAGATGTTCAGTACCCGTTATGTTCCGTAGGTTGAGAGAGAGAAGTTGGCTCAGGAGTTCCTGGAGCTGAAGCAGGATTCAGAGTCGGTGACGGAGATCACCAGGATGTTTACTGAGAGGGCGATGTTTTGCCCAGAGTTTGCTTCGGAGCAGGCTCAGATGTCCCGATATCTGAGTATGCTCAAGAGGGACATCAGGAAGTTTGTGTCCATGCAGAGGTGTGATACCTTGTTAGAGTTGCAGGAGGCCGCCCGGCGGCCAGAGTTGGAGATTGAGTTACAGATGCGAGAGCAGAGGCAGGCCCCGGTGCAGTCGCAGCCGGCGCCGAAACGGCCCAAGACCGTTGACTCTAGGATTGGAGAGCAGAGCAGCCGCACTTGTGAGAAGTATGGGAAGGGTCATACCGGAGTTTGTAGGTCCGGTGGTACGTGTCGCAAGTGCGGGAGAGAGGGGCATTATGCGAGGGATTGCCGACAGTCAGCCCAGGTTCAGGATATGAGGATTTGCTATCATTGCCATCAGGTTGGGCACTTGAGGGCCAACTGTCCACAGCTTGTTGCAAGACCGGTACAGGCTCCAGCACCGGCCACTCTGAGGATTACTGGCGGAGGTCAGGGTGGAGCGGAGCCTCCGAGGGCTCAGGGACGCGCATTCCAGCTTACAGCAGAGGAGGTCAGGGCAGAGCCAGATGCAGCTGCGGGTATGTTTCCATCTTGTTATCTTGTTATTTGTGTGGTATTGTAAATCTGTCTGCATTGTCCGCATGTTCTGTAGTATGATTGAGGATCTTAGTAGTTAGGAGTTGTAGTTAGTTAGCGTCCAGGAGGATTATGGTCGGAAGACAAGTTATGTGATCTCGCTGCTAGGAATAGCAACGACGATGTGAGGAGGGTTCAGTTGAGATTCGAACTTCCTTGGAGTTCGGGTGTGCGATGACGGAAGGGTTATACGGTGAAGGTTACTCACTCCCGAGGGAGTCAGTTCATGGATAAGAGGGAATATATGGAGTAAGGGCGATTGAGCCATGCCGGTTTTGGGAACGGTGGTTTGTAGTCGATGCACTAAGTGGGGGAGAATTGGAAAATTCTCTGGTGGAACAACATGCATCCAGGGATGGTTAGCTGTTGGATTTCAGCGTTGTGTTAGCCGAGAATGTGGAGATAGACACGTGGGGTAGGGAACAGACCATGGTTTTCAGAGAAAGTGATTGATTGTTGAGAGGCCTGGGATCAGGCCGGGGTAAAAGATTCATAGAACGGATGTGAAGTTCGGAACCCCTAGAGGGCTAGAACAGACTGCATGGGAGGGATTCCCGGAAGGAATGGTTCAGGGTGATGTGCGACGGTATTTGAGCGGTCTGGATAGACTGAAGGCCGGAAGGCGTACCAGTCAGGCCGAAGGCTCGGGGAACGGTCCAGACAGGCTGAAGGCCCAGGAGGGCGGTCCAGACATGCTGAAGGTTCTGAGAGTGGTCCAGATAGGCTGAAGGCCTGGAAAGGCGGTCCAGTCATGCTGAAGACTTTGTATGTGATAGTGGGTCGATATGAGGAGAATGAGTAAATATGTCGCCATGCAATAGTAATCTATTTGGTCTGGCCCCAAGTATTGATCATGATGATGGAGATGGCTGGAGGCCGTGGTGGGCCTTGTTAGTTATGTGATCGGATTCAGAGTATATGGGAGTTAGAGAATAACGGTTGCTCTACATGGATAGTGTAGAGTGGAGTTTAGCTCTGTGGCACTTATAGGTGCGGTAAGGGTTGTTGAGTAGACTTCCTGGAAAGGGAAGGTATGTAGCTCCGGAAGGAGCGTGGGTCCTCTGAGGGGAAGGCATCAGAGTAAATGGATGATCGAAAATGCTTGGTAGCAAGCACTGGGATTGGACCAGATATGTGGAAGCACATACTGGTTGGATGCCCGTTGAGGTTGTGGCAATGTTGGATGATGCGCATGCATGTTTTCAGTCTCCTTGGAAGAGGAGAAGGAAAGGGATTCCCGATTGGAGATTGGACAGGGGAAGGCGAGACAGCAGGTTGACAGACTCGAGAGTAGTCTGGACCGGTGCTGAGGACTGTGTAAGGATATTACAGTCGGAGGTCAAGGACCTAGAGATCATGATAGGGAGGTGTGAGTGGATTGCACTCCGTTGTATCGAACCGAAAAGTTCGAGGGTGACGCAAGGACAAGGTCCTTGGTTCCGAGTATGGTTGTAGGCTTGAGTTGTGTATGAGGAGGTATTTCAATCTGGGGTATTCCATCATGAGGATGACCGGACCCTATGATTGATTGGACCTAGTGTGTTGGTATTTCAGCCCGAGGCTGATTAGGCCAGGTACGAGTGGTTACACGATATGTTTGGTTGATGGATTGCGGGAGCTGAGGAATGTAGTATCCTGTCAACGCGTAAGGGATGGAACCAGAGGGTGGAACCGGAATTGTTCCGGGTTGCGAGTTATCAGGGTTATCGCCAACCATGGGCGAAGGAAGATGGATTAGTTTCCTAGCAGAGCATAGTGGGTATCGGTGGAATCTAGCGTTGCAGGGCGCGGGAGCATGTCCCTGATATGAAGGGTTAGTATTATCGGGTAATACGTGATTAATATGTAGTGCTATTGAGTTGAAAGGCCGATGGTCGACTTGGAGTAGTGGCAAGGATGCCACATGAGAATGAGCCATTTTAAGAGAGATGCAGAAGTAGGGTTTGTAAGAGCATGAGTTGATTGGGAAATCGGAGTCTGCAGTGCAAGGGGTGTGTTCTGAACCGTATACTGCAGTAGGCTTCGAGGACGAAGCCTAATTTAAGTGGGGGAAAATTATAACATCCCAAGTTCGGAAGCAAGAAGTTGGAGAGTGCAAAGTGTAAGTTTAGGAAAGGGACTCGACGAGTAGGTCCGTCTACTCGCTGAGTCGGAACGGGATTGATCGCGGTATTAAGTGGCCAACTCGCCGAGTCGACGGCTTGGACTCGACGAGTTGGTGCTGGAATGAGAAAACCCTAATCCCGAGTGTTGCACCCTATTTAATGGACTTTATGTCCTTCTTCCAGCCTCCTAATCCCCCCAAAGAGTTCCAGAAACCCTAATTTCCTGTGAGCTTCCATTAATAGAGAGAATAGAGCTTTGGAAGAGGAAATCTTGGAAAGGGGCTTGAAGATCAAGAGGCTTGCTGCAAAGGAGTGGTGTAGATCCGGGATCTACTTCAGTTGGAGCTTATATTGGAGGTAATAATCTGTTGCTTGGGCTCTTTTGCATCTAGATCTATTATCATTTGAGATTTGGGGCATTTTTGGTATGATTATGAGCTAATTTGAGTTAGAGGCTTAGATCTGAGGTTGCTACTTCAGATTTAGACTTGTGTTGGTCCAGAAAGTCATAAAGCATCAGTCTTTGAGTTGTTGGTGAGGCCCCTTTGTCACAAACCCTAGCCCTAGAGTGTTTTGGACTTATATCTCCTTGGTTTCACGTAAAGTTTGCAACTTTACGTAGGGGTTATGCCCTAGAAGGGTGGATCTACAGTTTGGAACCCCTGCATGACTCGAAAAGCCTCTGTATGGATTAAGAACTAAAGGGACTCGGCGAGTCACATGGGTGTACTCGACTATTTGTATGAACATGTTCATGAACTCGGCGAGTTGAAGAACAACTCAACGAGTCTGTTGAAGATTGCCTTGGACTCGGCGAGTCTGTTCTTGGACTCGACGAGTCTGGTCGTAGAACCCCAATCTTTTGTGGTTAAACCTTGAAGCAGTGAGTCGGGAGGTGACTCGGTGAGTTGAGCAGGACGGGACTCGGAGATCGTTGGACTCGACGAGTCTTGGGGTGACTCGGCGAGTAGAGTCGTGTTATGGGAGTTTCTGAGTATAGGGACTCGACGAGTCGACGGGTCGACTCGGCGAGTAGAGTCAGTCGGGGAGGTTGACTTTGACTGAGGACTTTGTCTTTGACCAAGAGTTGACCAGTTTGTCTACCAAGGGTATTTTGGTAATATTGGGCTTATGAATCTGGTTCTTGGTAGTGTACGGTGGTGGAGTTCGTGTCGGTGGTCGGAGCAGCTGATCTTATCCCTTCCAGTCGGCAATTGCGAGGTGAGTTATCCTCACTATATCGACAGGGTCTACGGCACCAAGGTCGGCCCTTTATCGGATGGAAATCCGGGTATTGTTTGTTATGTTATTGTTTTGCTAGATCTGCATCCTGGTATTTAGGATGGTGTTATGTTAGTGACCTGGTTAAGGTCGGTACCCGGGATATAGGGTAATGTTATGCTAGTGACCGGTTAGGTCGGAATCCTGGTTAGGATGTTGATATGCTATGTGATCTGTTAGACTGTTTGTCTGGTTGAGGATTGTTATGTGATTAATTGTTTTATGTGCACATGGTTGTTTGCCGGGGGTTGGGTTGAGGCGGGTCCTGCTATGTGCTGTAGGCCAACATACCCAGGGCGGACCGGATATTCCGAAGGCCCAGCGAGCTGTCCGGATAGGCTGAAGACCCAGAGAGGGCGGACCAGACGTGCCGAGGCTCGGAGAGTGGACCAGGCCGACTGAAGGCCCGGTGTGGGCAGACCAGTCATACTGTAGACTCAGAGAGTGGACCAGGTGGATTGAAGGCCCGGTGCGGGCGGACCAATCACACTATAGACTTGATGTACATGGCTAGACTCGGAGGGTGGACCAGGTGGACTGAAGGCCCGGTGCGGGCGGACCAGTCACACAGTAGACCCGATGTGCGTGACTGTTCTATTTGTGATATGTTATGAGTATGTTTATGTGTGGTTGGTATTTTGGGGGTAACTCACTAAGCTTTCGGGCTTACAGTTGTAGTGTTATGTTTCAGGTACTTCAGGAGATCGTGGCAAGGCGAAGGCGTGATCGTACCGCTCCTCATGTTTTATGATTTATATGATATGGTTCTGGGGGATACTCTGATAATAAACTATTTTGAAAACGAGATGTATGAAGTTAATGGTTTTTGAATGAATTAAAATGTTTTAATTTGGCTCAATTTTTATGGACGTTACAAGTTGGTATCAGAGCCTTGGTTTGAGTGAATTGGAGGAACATTCGTGTGAATCCAGTCTCAAATCAAGGAGGGATTTTCAAAATGGTTTTCAAAAGGTTTTCGAAATAAGTAAAGGAGGATGCAGAGGGTACGATCAGCCAGAGCCAGTAAGTAGACCCCAAAATACCATGCAAGTTATTTGATTATGTGACATGTTAGAACAGCATGCTAGTACTAGGCTAGGGATCTTCAGGAATTGCATGATAGAGTTGCCTGATTATGTGATGCCCACCATTAGTTATTACAAAATGTTTTCAAAATAGTTTCATATTAGAGAATTCCCAGAAATCAAAGTCATAAAATGTGAGGAGGTGCACGATCAAGCCTTCGCCTTCTCACAATCATCCGAAGTACCTGAAACAAAATGAACAACTGTAAGCACAAAGCTTAGTGAGTTTCCCCAAAATACCAATGCCATACAAACCAGAACAATATCATAACAAACAAACAACATGCATATAGAGTCTACAGTATGACCGGACCGCCCTCACCAGGCCTGCGGTCTATCTGGCCCACTCTCAGAGTCTACAGTATGACTGGACCGCCCGCACCGAGTGTAACATCCATAAAATTTAAACTTTCCAAAACAATCCTTTTTCTATATAAGTGTTTACAAAACCGTTGTTTCCAAAGAATTTATTTAAAACCGGAATCATTTACACATAGTTTTCAAAAAAATTCACATTATCAGAGTTTTCCAGAAACCAAAAGTCCAAAATGCGAGGATGTGTACGGTCACGCCTTCGCCTTGCCAAAACATCTGAAGCGCCTGAAACAATAAACTGAAAACGTAAGCACAAAGCTTAGCGAGTTCCCCCAAAATACCAACGCCATACAAACCAGAACAATATCATAACAAACAACATGCATACTGAGCCATTAGCCTGACTGGACCGCCTCGCATGTACAACAACCTATCTGGACTGCTCCCGAGTCTTCGGCACGTCTGGACCGCCTCGCAGGGCCTATAGCCTATCCGGACCGTTCACCGGGCCTTCGACATGACTTGACCACCTCGCAGGGCCTTCAGTCTATTCGGGTCGCCCTGGGTCTGTTGGCCTTCAGCACAAAGCATGATCGCCTCAACCCAACCACACACACATATGTCGACATACTCATAACACATAAACAATCAACAGACAAGCACGGATCATACTGATCACTAAGCATAACATCATCCTATCTACAGGATACCGATTTAACAGATCATAATAGCACAACAACATCCTATATACCAGGATACCGATCTAACATATCATAATAGCATAACAACATCATATCTACCAGGATTCTGATCTAACATATCATAACTGCATACAAGCATACTATAACCAGGATAACAATCCAAAAAGGTTCGGCCTTGGTGTCGTAGACCCTGTTGATATACTGAGAAGAACTCACCTCGAACGGAAGATAAATCCCACAATTGTTGCAGCTGCTACAAACCGGCTTCCACGAACTAAAGCAAACAACCAAACCATTCTTTAATAATTACCCGTGGCAAAACCACCCAACACTAATCCCATAAATGGTCCAACAAACCAAGCCCACAATTGGCCCATGCCCATTGGGCCCAAACAAGTCCCAACTCCATTGGGCCCACTAACTAAGGCCCAATTCACCATCATGGCCCATTAGGGCAAGCCCAGCAAGGCAAGCCCAACCAGAAGTCCATTACTCTAAAATCCTTAGTCCATTATGATCCCAAACCAAAAGATAAGTCCAAGACCAAGCTAGCCAATAATCAAAGAGTCCAAACTTGCATAGGAGGTTCTAACGTCGTGAGCACCTTATGCTCACGTCGTGAGGTCGTGACTCTTGTCCAGAAAATTCCTCAAACACGCTCTCACGTCATGAGGTCTTATCCCTCACATCGTGAGTCCAGATCTGACCAAAAATGAGCATTAATCTCTTAATCCATTAAGCCTTGACATGGGATAGTCTAGAGGGTCTTCCTTAACCCAAAGGACCATAAAAATCAAAGCTTGTTGGACATGCATGTCCAATACGTGTCCCAACATCAAATAGGGCATAAATGAAGAAACATGACATCAAATCTCATGCAAGAGTCATAAAACTCTACCAAACTAAATATCTAGCAATTATCATACTCAAGGGACCCTGGAGATCCATAGAGTTGGCAACTTTATGGATTCCAATAACCACACCAACTTGGATCTAGAGAAATAAGCACCAAAAATCTAGATCTAGGCTTATGGACACATAAAGCAATGAACTTAAAACTCACCATAGGTCCAGAAGGTGTCAAAATGGATGATGATGATGCTTGAATGCATAAATGATGGACTAGATGCTATTCCTCTTCTTCTTTACACCTCCAAAACTCCACCAAAAGTTCAAGAACACAATGAGAGGCTAGGGTTAGGGTTTTAATGAGTTTAGGGGTGAGGGAGGCTGGTTTGGAACCCTAAAACGGAGCTTATGGGGTTTAAATACGATGGAAACCCTAAAAGATTGTGGGCTTGGGCTACAACGTTACTCATGTCGTGAGCCCTTAATGATCACGTCGCAAGCACAATTTAAATCAACATTACTATTTAATCGCTTCTCACATCGTGAGCTCCAACTGCTCATGTTGTGAGCTCAGTTTTTCCCAGATCCTTTCCAACTTCGAACGGCCATAACTTCTTCGTTTCAACTCCGTTTTCGACGACCCTTATATCCACAGAAAGGTGACGAGAAGCCCTACACTTCTAGCAACTTATCATAGTCTTAAAGCTTCCCAAACGAGAACCCAAAATTCATAAAGGCCTAAACTAACAAATTACGAGTATACCCTTGGCTCCGAAACGCCATCGAACACTCGGACTACTTAGACTTCAACACCTTCATCCAAAAAGGGCCAAATCCTTTCTTCCCCAAGGACTAAAAATGACCAAATTACAACCCAGGGGATGAATTTGAAAATACATGAAAACCAGGGTGTTACACCGGGCCTTTAGTTGATCTGGCCCACTCTCAGAACCTTCAGCATGTCTGGTCTGCCCTCCCGGGCCTTCAGCCTGTCTGGACCGTTCTCTGGACCTTCGGCCTGACTAGTACGCCCTAATGGGTCTGCAGTCAATCCTATCTGCCCTGGGTATGTTGGCCTAGAGCACAAAGCAGGACCGCCTCAACCCACCCTAATCACACAATAAACATATAAATATCATACGCTAGTTAGCATGTATATCAGTCATACTGATCTACCGATCACTAATCATAACATTATCCTATATACCAGGATACCGATCTAACAGATCACTAAACATAGCATCATCCTCTAACCAGGATACCGATCTTATAGACCACTAACATATCATCATCCTATAACCAGGATACAATCCAAAAAGGGCCGACCTTGGTGTCTTAGACCCTGTTGATATAGTGAGAAGAACTCACCTCACAATGTCGAACTGTACTGAAAATATCAAGCTCTTGAATCACGACTCCAAACTCAAACACCTACAATCACCCTAGGACCAATTCCATCAAGACCCAAATTACGAAAATACCCTCATAAGTCAAACTTGGTCAACCCTTGTCAAAGTCAAAGTCAACAGTCAAGGTCAACAGTCCATGTTGACCCAACTCGTCGTGTGCAACTAGTAACTCGTCGAGTTCCTTCAGAACTCGGAAAATCGGGAAAAACCCTAACTAACTCGTCGAGTTATCTCATTACCGTTTATAATATTGTTTAATTGTATAAATCTGAATATTTTAAAATGTAATTTGATATCCTTATCTAACATTCTTAAATGGTTTTATTTTTCAATTTAATTAATTGAATATTAATTTTGAAATTTTAAAATATAACCTTAGTAATTTTGAAAAGTTTTAAAAATACATCCTTATATTATATGTAACATTAAAGGTCTAATATATATATATATATATATATATATATATATATATATATATATATATATATATATATAATAAGTCAGTCGAACCGCTAGTACGTCTCATTCACGAAGCCAACCTATAAGGGTGTATAAGGAAATTGCCTATAAAATGGCGATTGAATGAGTGTCCACTCTCACCCACCGCTTCCTTGATTGGTGGAGGATCATTAGCCAAACGGGTTTGATAGGACAATTAATTCTCATTAATAAGTATAATTAAATAATAAAGTAACTAAATTATTTTTTATAAAATTCTCAATCTTAGTTACTTTAGGAAAAATGTGAATTTGATGATAATCCATGAAATTGTGCATTTCACTTTATATAAGTCGTTAGTGGAGCGTGTGTGGTTAACCGACATACTAACATGGACTAATAAAGGGTGGCAATTGGTGTCTCGTAAATTATCATTATTTAATGGAGCGTGTGTGGCTAACCAGCACATTGATTAGGTGATAAATGACATCGAGAGTACCAAGCTAATTTGCATGGTTATTCACATATTGTTTGTGATCCTCGGTATCCCAGTCATAAATGGAAGAGCATAATCGAGATTAAACATGTCATTGAATAGTTCAATGAATCTCAAAAGATCTAGGAATTTCATTAAAAACCTAATTCATTAAAATTTTGTTTTTCGTGGTGAAATTGGTAAATCGTCATTTACCTAAATTTATTTATTTCACAATTAGATTATGACATCCCACTTCTAAGTTGTGAATTATCTAGTTGGATCCTAGCCTTAATATTTCATTTGACTCTTATATTAAGGATTGCTTCTATCTAAACTAAAACTTGTCTTTCTTCACTTTCAGATGTCAACTACCAACGATGCTTCTGGTTCCTCCAACCACAAAAAATCCTCCAACAATAATTTCTCACTCTTGAACATCTGCTCAAGGGTTACTTTTGATGGCACCAATTATAACGATTGGATGCGTAACATAAAAATGGCCCTTCGTTTCGAGGACAAAGATTATGTGCTCAAAAAGGAACTTGTCGAGATTGATGATACCAAAGCTACTGTCGCAGAACTAGATGAGTATAGCAAGCAATGTAATGATGTGACTAAAGTTGCATGTATCATGGTGGCTATTAAGGCATGGTCCATTTAGCATGGTCCAGACCTCAAGATCTGGAGCGACAGCTTTGTCTGGCGACCTCCGGGTGCTCGACTGACGACCTCTGGAGGCCTGGCCCAGCTCCTTGTTAGCTGGGCCTAAACTGGATGGGCCCAAGGCTTGACCTAGTTTCCATTTGACCTAATTCCAAGAGGAAAATACATAACTGCCCTTCTGACCTAATGGTCCCCTATAAATAGAATATGTCCTCCACCTTTTTGTGGGGATCTCTCTCTCCTAGAAAAAACCCTAGAGGGTTCCTCATTTATCTCTCAACCTTTACACAACCGCCATGGCTAAACACATAACCCACACATAAAAGTGGTTATCTCCGACTAGGAGAAACCCGTTCATCATCTTCACCAATCTGACTTGATCGTCGGAGCTTGCTTTCGGGGATTCGGCCCCAAAGCAACTCTAACGATATATTGTGGTTCTTGCTAGGTACCAAGCCGGGAACATGTTGACGACATCGGACCCGGATCTCTGACTCGGATCCAAGGCTCGAGATTTGAAAACCCAACGAGATGTCACAACAGTTGGCGCCATCCGTAGGACCAAGAACGAATAGCTGTCGTCTCTTGGTCTCAGCCTCAATTTCACCTCCGACCCATTCAGAATTGATGCGTTTTCACCTCCAGGATGCTCGGATATGTTCGTTTCTATCATCATCTGTTCAGATCCGTTTGGCTCTCGCCAAGATCTGTTCAGATCTGCTTCCCAAACTTTCAGATCTCTAGATCTGCTTCGTTCTTCCCTCAGATCTCTAGATATGCTCCATTTCTTGCTCATTTGAACACTTTCCAAGCTTGCAAAGATCTTCTTTGATCCATTTTCGTTTATGATTTGGTATCTTGATCAACAAGTTGGAAAGAGAATAAGTTTCTATGAGCTTCTACCCATCATTTGTTCTTATTTTGGTGTTTTATTCAATAATTTGAGAAGAACATAAGTTTTCGTAAGTTTTTACACAATTTTCAGTTCATATGATCAACAAAATCCATTTTTAGCACATCAAAACGTTTTTCAAGCATAAGAAAAGTCTTTCAGACCAATTTTCGCCATATTTTGGTGACTTATTTAGAAAGTTGAGGAGAAAAGATTTTTTTCATCTCTTTTATCAGTTTATTTTCGTGTTTTATTCGCAAAAATGGGGAAGAAGGAAAGTTTTATGAGTTCTTAAACTCTTATCAGTTCATATCATATAAAAATATCATTTTTAGTTGGTGATTTTCTATGAACTAACCCCATTCTTTGAACTATTATTTGTACGTACAGTTGCAAGGCTTGTACATTTTATAAAACTCAGCAAAAAACAAATATTTACCCATTTCGTTTATCAAAATTCGAAAATTACTACTCACGTCTCATGGTTGTACAAAGGGTAATAGGATGTACAAGAAAAATGTACATGTATCTTTGACCAAAAAAAATCATATAGCAAAATGCATCATATCAAACCCAACCTCAAAAGTTGGTCAGGTTTACAGCTCATACATTGTACAAATCTTATTAAGAATACAAGAGAAATGCATATGTTTGTCTCATCTCAATGGACAAAAGCAAAAAAAAAAGCAGCTAGTCTCATTCTTTGAAGTTGTTGCCTATAAATACAACTTTGATGTTTGTATATCTCAGAAGCCCCAAAATGATTTGTTCTTTCCCCAAGATACATCTATTTTTGAAAGAATGAATTCAAAATTTTACCATACCTATTTACATTTTCCTGCTTGGTAAAAAAGAAAAAAAAAGGTAGAAGAAATGGTATGTGTTGCCTAGTACAAACCTGAAAGTTACAAGTTACAACTCAAATGTTGTTCATAAAAATTATACAAGAATGACCCTGTTAGATTTGTTTATCATCAGATGATAAAAAAGGAAAAGGAGTGTACAGTGTATAGTACACCATAAACTAAATGGTCAAAAGTTGTCAACAAAAGATACGCACACAAAGGCCTAACAGTGGGACCCACCAGGGCCACCTATCATACAGTCTACCATCTACATCTCATAGTTGTATAAATTGTATAAAAAGATACAAGTATCGGTACTAGTGTTCCATTTGATCCAACAACAAAAAAGGAAAAGAAAATTACAACTTGGTCCCACCAAGTATATTACACAATACCAGCTACAAGACAAAAAAGACAAGAGATCCACAGGCGGGATCCACCTCAAGGTGCATCCTCAGCGGGACCCACCAAGTCTCTCTCCGACGCCATCGAGGTGACCACAGGGACGATCGGTGAACAACCCCTACAATAATCGTCATCGGTATCTTCCACCGGAAACCATGGATGGACCATCTCCTATCGCTGGCCGTTGACGGCGACCAAACAAATCACCACCGTTTGTCACTCGCTGCTCCACCGGAGACCTGATCCAAATAGCAACGATATCTCCAACATTGTGGTCCGATGCCATCACCGGAACTCCGACTAGACGATGGTAGCTACAACAGTGTTCGTTGTCAACTGGAGCTAAAGCTCCAACTATCAAACAAAAAAACCAGCTCTTGCGCAACCTCTGAACTCTGGTAACATCTGATGAATCAGCTCCAACGAAGCATTTATGATTACCGCCTACAGCTCCGACGCAGCTGCCGTCTCCGATGAAACAACGTCGTTTGGCTCCGTTCTTTTTGATTCGTTGTCGATGAACTGACTCAAAGCGTCACCGTTCCACCACATATACTCACATGTCGTCAACTTTCGCTCCTTCGTCGCGAAGCACCATCGGCTACCCAACAGACCAGCACAGACGACGACCCCCAACCAGTTAACGTCCTTGGCGAGCGGAGCCTAATCGTCGACTTTGACTACCAAAGAATCTCTCATCGTCAGCGTAGTCGCTGATCCAACCCTTGTGTTCGTTGGTTACCTTTCATTTGTGGGACAAATTGTGAGAACGAAGGGATGCGGCTTCAATTGGGTCACGCAAAAAAGAGAAGAACAATAATAGACTCGACAATTTCAATTTTGGCTTCAAGAATTCAACAATTTCACATCGGGCCCCTCCCTGGGCCTAATTTCAGGAATAAGCCCCAAAGAGTCTCATTTTGGGCTCTTTCTATCACAAATGGGCAACCATAATGTCACACCCCGCTAAAGCGGAAACACAGGGCGTGGCAGTACAAAGGGTTTCATCACAAAAGTTAAAAGACAACACCAACCATAGTATTAAAAATCATTACAAATTCACAATGGGTTTGAACAACTTTTAAAAGAAATTACAATGTAAATTGAAATACAACACATGCGAATGCTCCTAAAAGTGAAGTGTCCCTAAGTGCCACTTACTCGATGATTCCTGAAAAAGTATGTAAAACGAGCGTCAACTATAAAAATAGTTGGTGAGTACTCACAGATAAACAAAATAATATTGGTTCCATGAATTGAAATCAAAGTTTTGATAAAAGTTTCCAATAATAAAAGTATATTGTTAAAATGAGTAAATAAGTTTGTAAAAACAAAGTTCTTTGTCATCATGAGAGATAAGGTATGTTGCCCAAATAAGATGCAACATTCATATTCTCATGGAAGATAAAGTTCATTACTCAAACGAGTAAACAAGTTTCATTGCTAAAATGAGCAATCAATTTCGTTGCTACAAGGAGCAAACAATTTCATTGCTAAAACATGTATATAAGTTTTCAGTAATAAAAGTTCGTTGTTGTAATGAGAAACAAAGTTCATTGCTATAATTAATAAACAAGTTTATTGCTATAATGAGAAACGAGTTTGTATGTGTATGAGCAAACAATGAGTCTCAACCAAACCTATGACTGAAGCCCTATCAAGATCTATGCTTATCGTTCCATAGATGAATATGGTATTATGCACTCCAGCAATAGGGCGAGTGAGGAGTTGTCAATTCCTAATAGCGCTATCCATAATGACCATTGGCTCAAAGAGTTAATGGTTAGAGATAAGGGAAGGGCCTTAGTACGATAAGTTCTCATGTTCCGTGTTGCATAGACATACATAGAGAGACATAGCAATAAAATAACAATCATGTTTGATACAAATCAATTTAAATACAACATTAAAATAATAGTTTTTCGGGACATGCTTTTCCACCCCAAAACATAAAAACTGAAAATAGGGGAGTGCGTGAATACTCACAATATGCAAAATATAGTAATCAAGTTTATACGAGTCAATTAAATATAACGAACATAAATAGTTTAGGACATGCTTTTCCACCCCAAAACATAAAAACCGAAAATAGGGGAGTACGTGAATACTCACAATATGCAAAATATAGTAATCAAGTTTATACGAGTCAATTAAATATAACGAACATAAATAGTTTAGGACATGCTTTTCCACCCCAAAACATAAAAACCGAAAATAGGGGAGTACGTGAATACTCACAATATGCAAAATATAGTAATCAAGTTTATACGAGTCAATTAAATATAACGAACATAAATAGTTTAGGACATGATTTTCCACCCCAAAACATAAAAACCGAAAATAGGGGAGTACGTGAATACTCACAATACATTGAGATGATGCAAATGGTGCCTTGAACTACGTTCCACGAGTACCACTACCGATTCCTACAATAATGGTATTCGCTAGTGAGTCTCTAATCGAAATCTAATACTAGTATAACAATTTAAGTGGAAAATTCTCATTATTGAAATGTTAATATTTAACATTTTAAGAAGTGTTCTAATGATTAAATATTCAAAAACTAAATCAATTTAGTTCTAAATTTCCCAAACTTTGTATTTCAGTTTTAATTGAAGTCAAAGACCTTAAGATAAATTTTCTTGAATTTTTGATTTGTCTAACTATTTTTCACCATTTAATTCCTTGAATAATCATAAAATCATGGAAAAATAGTAAATTATCATGAAAAATTCTTATAATTTTTGTGTAACTGTTTTACAGTGTACATAATCTGGGAAAATTATTAATATGTGTTTTCAAAAAGTTTAACACAATTTTTATGATTTTTGTACATTTAAGTGTATTAAATCTTGGGAAAATAGAAGAAAAATAGCATACAGAAGATAAAAATCATCAAAAATTTTATTTATCATCCTAACATATTATAAGAGTTTCTGGTAAATTTTTATTAATTTTGGATGAGTAAAACTATTTTTCCTGTTTTTAATCCATTATAAACACAAAAATCATGGAAAAATAGATATACATTTTGAAAAATTCTCAAAATATTTTTATGAGTCTTAAATACAGGGTACAAGCTGCGAAAAATAGGAAATAATATTTTCACATTCCCTAAAGTGGTTTTATGATTTATTAGAGCTAAATAAAAAGAAAAGTAAAAACCATAATAAACAGTAACAAAAGTCATTGAAACTTCATGGAGAATGTTTATTAACTTAAAGGATCATCCAAGAATTTTTCCAGAACTTATTTACTAGTGTAAGTATTTTATATGATTTAACACTCTATTTTCTTATTATTTTCATATAAAAATAAAGAAAATATATATTGAGCTGAAAATTTCCAGAATGCATCTTCATACAATTTAACAACAATGAAAAATTGTTTTCTTATTTTTGATGTTGAAAACCATGCCTAAAGGCTCAATAAATTATAGAGAAAACTTGGTTCTTGTGATTTATGTAAAGATTATTGATGTTACTATGACAATTTTTGCAACATGTTACAAAGACTTTTGAATCAAGATCTTTTTGTACCTATTAATACATGATATTAAGAGTTCAAAATAATTTTTGAATGACTTTTAGTGATGAATAAGTCCTTTGAACATGCAACACAAAACAAATGTTCATAAGGAAAGTGCTGTTTGAGCAACAGTTTTGTAAAACTTGGTAAAAATCGAAATATTGGAATTTTCCAGTGAGGTCAGATGGGTTTGAAAGCTAACTCAAAATATTATATTTCAGAAAAAGAATCACGAATTTTGGTTAAGAAATGAGTGAGATATGACAGTTTAAAGTCAGGTAAAGAAATCTGGCAGATTGCATGCATGATGATTGGTTAGAAAAGTGAGTTTTCATCATTTCCTTGAGTAAATCTTTTTAAGTATTTTAAATATATCATGATAAACTCATATTTTAGTCATGTTTCCAGAGATCAAAAGATTAAAACTTATCAAAATGTATACATGCATTTATGAACAAAATTTTGTTTCTCAAAAACTCTTAACTTGAGTTTGATGTTTTAATCCTTAAAATCAATTTTGCACTAAGATCATGAACATGCAACCTTGTTTATCATACATGCATGGTGTTAAAACACATCCATCATGTTCTAAAAACCATTTTAACAAAAATAAAGCAAGTTTAAAGAAGATGAAGAAGGAGAAAGTGTAAGAAAAAGAGCAAAACTTGAAGGAATAGTGAAGTAGAAATCGATTTTACCTTCAAGAATACCACAAGATGATGAAGATTTCGAGTTTGAGGAGTGTTATTGGGTTTGTTTTTTGGAAAATTTCATGGTTCTTAGAGGGAGGAATAGAGAATGGAGTGGTGTTTGGAGAGAAAAATTAGAGAGAAGGTAGAGAGAGTTTTCTAGAGAGAGAAAAAAGAGAGATGTGTGTGTGTTGGAGAATAAGAGTGTGAGAGAGAGATATGGGGAGAGAGGGATCCGAATTTTTTAGTATAATACCCCTTTCTCATTCATTTTCTTTTATAAAATTTAAGTTCTTTTATAAAATATCTCAATTTTTATATAAAATGTGCACTAAAATCAAGTTTTTATTCATAAAACCTTGATTTTTGATTTATAAATTAAGGGTAAATGTTAATGAGTTAAATTTTATTTTCCTTGATTATATTTCCCTGAATTTAATTGTTTTAGGATAATATTATGAGTTTCATAACTATTTTTATAGAATTCTTGATGTCAAATTTTATAAAATTTAGGTTTTAGGGTTTTTAGGGTTTTGAGAATTAATAAATCTTTAGATATCAAAATCAATAGAATCTTTTAGACTTCAATTTATCTTATGGTATTATAACTCTTTTATAGTTATAAATAATATTTGTAACTTATTTTATCGGTTTATTGGCATTCTATGTAGTGGTTTCGAGATTCAAACGAAATTGAAGAATCAAGTATACTAGTCATAGTTTTCAACTCTGACTTAAGTTTCTATGAGGCTCCAACCTAATTTCTACTGCTAGGTCAAGTGCATAATGTGTGTATATGATTCATGAAAAGGTGTTTGAGTTAAAGAGTGACCCAAATATGGATAGTCACTACAGTTAAGTAGTAGTAGAATTCACATATCAATGTGAAATCTAAGTACACTATCATCCGATCCTACTTGTTTCCAAGTTTCTAGTAGGTTATAACTTAGCTTCTAGTTACTAAGTCTATTATGTGTCGTGCCTATATGTGCAACTAAGTTTATTCAAATCTAGAACCGACTCGAATTTTGACGGTTGTCACACATAATTATTTCGGGCCCCACCTACATTTGATTTTTCGTTGGGTACCTCAACAGTTCTTGGGCTCTAACAATTTTTGGGCTTCCATTAAATAATATTTTATGGGCTATTTCAAAAAATAAAATGGCCATATTACAAGTTAAGAGTTAACCACTCGGCCCTCAAATACTCCAAGATTCGCTCGACAAAACATGTATTCAGAATACATGTTGCGAACCAACCTCCTCCATTTATTCCAAAAGGGGGAGGGAGAATAGTAGTACGCTACTGCTACTACCCCGTGAAGCGCTTCGAAGCGATCGCAAATCAGTTTATGATTTCAAGAATACATACTAGCTATCAAACCTGAGTGTGCCGTCTTTTCAAGATAACCGCTCTGGTTTCGTGACATTCAGAACGCGCCGGCGGCAAGCTCACGAAGAAAAGCTCAGTCAGTCACCCAAAGTTTCCCTTTGGGCATAGTTATATAACATGCTACCCGGTGCTGCCCACGGATCTCATCCCCTATCCGGGGTATGCACGTCTTCCACAAACAGTGTTTCTATGTACAACTTTTCAGCCGTGAATGGACCGGGGGAATTACAGACCAAGCACGTTGAATTTATCTATGGACCTCGGAGCTCGACATGAAATCCTTGTCGGATAATGGTCTCAAGGGCTGCATGATGAGATTACGTTTCCTAACATAACAGAAAGGCTCAAATTAAAAACCTATGTCAGACACACATCGACCTACTTCGGATACAAGGTCTACCTATATCTCTTTTCTCAAGCAAATCAATATCATACATCTATATATTACCTTTATTTAGTAAACCAAAAATATTTACTAAAACCTTATTATGACAATCATGGCATGCATTTACCCCCAGGGAGTCAGAGTATTTATGCAACAAATACCAAGCCTTTTATACATAATAGAACATCTTTTTACCACAACATCTTACCCTCATATGCAAAGATACCACATTTTGATAACTAAATCGGCAAATAGTTTTCGGTTTTATCAAACCATTTCACTATCATTAGTGCTTACCTACTAATCACATAATACTGAAACATTTTTACCCAATATACAAGTATTTTACCTTACAAGCTTACACAAAGGCACATGTTGTGAACAATTTCCAAAACATATGCTTGTATACACTTGACCTACCATTATTATACATTTATCTTACTATTATTTACATAGTGTGGAACTAGATAACTTGTTATCGTTGTTTACAATGGCATGTACAAATGAACAAGGCTCAAATGTGCAAGCATGGGCCAATGCACACAAAAAAACTCAAGTTTAGCTATGCTAGTACCTAATACTAGAAAAGCACCTACGAAAATGGCTAGGTTTGACAAGATACCAATCCCCAATACAACCATGCTTACAATATAACCGTCAAAACGTTGCATTGTTGATCACCATCAAGCTATGAGCAAGCCACACAATAATATGCAGAAGTGTTGACTCTATTTCGAGCAAAGAGTCGAATTACATAACAAGGGAACATTGTATATGATTGTGCATCCCTGAGAAGACAATAGTGTTATAAATAAAGGAGTAACTTCATGCCCCAATATTCAATGACCGCGATACCTAAATCATATCAGCCATATTGACCTGGCAATCCCTCCGCCTAGTTCTCCGTATCTGCGTTGCCTGGCTCTCGAAAACCTTCTTGTCCAGATCTCAGTAGCCTCAACTCTCAGCAAACAATATCATTATCCCAAAGACAGCGGGGCACCGATTGTCGCTACAGCTAATGGTGTAGCAAAGCATCGAGTGCATTTACATTCTGGACGAACCGACCACCTGGTCCTGACACATAAATTGAAGACTGCTAAGCCCAATCTTGCTAAAGGTTCAGAAGGTTCATAACCCTCGCCTTCGCTCACAAGGTTCAAACATAACCTTCGCCTTGAGCCACTTGGCATCTCAGCCTAACCCCACTATCATGACACACGCCGCGAACAAGGCTTGAAGGATCACAACCTTGCTACTCCATTACCACGCGATTCCATCCCGCATGACATATTCTTGATCGCTGGCTGCTAAGCCCGATCCATCTCCACGCGATGCCATCCCATGATACATATTCGTGATCGTTGGTTGCTAAGACCGGTCCATTTCCACGCGATGCCATTTCACGTGACATATTCATGAATCGCTGGCTATTAAGCCCGGTCAGCATTGCCAAGCTGCGCCACATGATTTATGCATCACCACACATTAAAAGTCGCATGTCACAAGCCTGTGATGTGTTTGGCACCGCCCATCCGACATTTCATCTCTGTTTCCCGCCTCTTGACAACAATCTTGCTATCGATCGTCATGAAGAGAATCCTGTTATGCAATCCTATAGCAACCTTTCTGCACTCGCCATAGTCCGATACAACCACTTGCGCCACCTGAAGATTGTTACCAATGCTCTTGAGAAACATACTATGAAGATGATTAGTGGTGACATCCCACCAAGATGATGTAAAATTCCATGCCGAATAACAACCTAATCCCATATAACAGGCCAGTGGTCCAACTCAAGATAGCAACCGTGCAACCCAGCTCCTGGCAGTCGTACCGCTCACCTCCCACAAGCAGCCCGCTTCCCAGCTCTCAGAGGCCTCGCACCAGCCGTCACCATAACTTATAACTCAACAAAGCTTGAATGATCGCAGACCGCTAAACCCGTTCGGTTCCGCCAAGTCGTGCAATATAAGTAGGGCATCACCACGCACTACTGAAGCAATTCGACTAGGCATATACCAAGCAATAAACAACTTGAAGATGACCATTGGTAACTCCCCGCCAAGATGACGGGAAACACCATCCCATCCTGACGAACATAACAACCCCCTCTATGCATCACCATTATTGGCAAAATGGGGCCTACATCTCGTAAGCACAGGCCGAGGGGGCTTATCCCCTGGACTTGGAATGCGCACAATCTGCGCCACTTTCACTTCTAGAGGAAGGATAAAAAGCAAAATAAGACACATCAAGGGGGGGAGGGAAATGTGATCTGAATCCAAACGGATAATCACACCCCAACAGCTAGTCCCAGGGCTAGGCCCACACTTGTGTTAAATTATAGTCCACCCAATAGAGAGGTGGACCCCCAAGAAAAATCTAGATGTTCTTTAATATTCAAGCTTGAATTATCACAGTAAGAGGTTGTGCACATTTACCAAGTGATAACAAGGACTGATCATCCGCGTTACTTGAGTGAAATCGATGCGATAATGCAACCAACAGGGTTCAAAGGCTCATAACCTTTCCCTAAACGTGTCGGTCTAATTCAAAGGCCCACGAACTTTGACCACGACATGGATAAAGGTCTTAAAGGCTCGCAACCTTTCCCTTGACACAAAAGCACCTAAGTCCTAAATGCATCGAGGTGACGATCTCAGCTTAACTTAGATGACTAGGCCTGGAGTGCAACCCTCCTTGGCCCAATACTTAGAATAAAGTCTTAAAAAGGGTAATCAGAAAACTCTAGCTAAAAAGAGTACCCTAGCAAAATGGACCGGTTAAGGTTCATAAGAATAGACCAGCCAAGGTCTCGACCTGAAAACACAAGCTAAGGACTTGAAGGAAAGACGAGCCCCGAGCTCGCGAGTACGAACTCCTGAGACAAAGCCAAAGAACTTTGGCTAAGTACAAATAAACTCTCTTTTTGCAAAAAGAGAGAATCCTTTGAATCTTAACACCCTACAGAGCAAGTAGAAATCACTCCCAGCCAATTCCTAAGGCTAACACAAACCTTTGGAAAGAAATCCCTCCAATGGGAAAAACATGAACAAATAAATCTCACGGACCAACATTATCCTTGGAGAAGAAACCAAACCAGCATGAACCATCCAGGACCAAAGCAATCAAGTTCAAGACAAAAAACAACCCACTAACTCTGCAAGAAAAAAAATCAACCTCGCCCAAGTGTTCACGCACCATGACCCTGCTAAACAAGATGCGCTTTCAGAATAAGTGTTGCAGCCCGGCGCCCTCGGTTTTTGAAGAAAAAAGAGGAGGGGAGAAGAGTAGTATGCAACTACTGATACTACCCCACGAAGAGCTTCAAAGTAATCGCGAAGAAAAATCTGAATCAATCCATGATCTTAAGAAAGCATACCAACCAATCCAGCAACACAACACTCAGAGGGCGCCGGAAGTAGGTCCGCAGAGCAAAGTTCGATTCGAAAAACCTTTACAGGGTACTTGAGAAATGTACATTTGTCACACCCCGCCAAAGCGGAAACACAGGACGCGACAGTACAATGGGTCTCATAGCAAAAGTTAAAAGACAACACCAACCATAGTATTAAAAATTATTACAACTTACAATGAGTTTGAACAACTTTTCAAAATAAATTACAATGTATTTGAAATATAAGACATGCAAATTCCCCTACAAGTGATGTGTCTCTAGGTGCCTCTTACTAGATGATTCCTGAAAAAGCATGTAAAATGAGCGGTCAACTACCGAAATATTTGGTGAGTTCACAGATTAAAAATAATATTGGTTTCATGAATCGTAATCAAAATGTTGATAAAAGTTTCCATAAATAAAAGTACATTGCTAAAATGAGTAAATAAGTTTGCATAAACAAAGTTCTTTGTCATCATGATGAATAAAGTACGTTGCCCAAATGAGATGCAACATTCATATTCTCATGAGAAATAAAGTTCGTTATTAAAACGAGTAACAAGTTTCATTGATATGATGAGCAAACAAGTTCGTTGTTACAAGGAGCAAACAATTTCATTGATAAAACAAGCATATAAGTTTCCAGTAATAAGAGTTCATTGCTATAATGAGAAACAAAGTAACAAAGTTCGTTGCTATAATAAGAAACAAAGTTCGTTGCTATAATAAGTGAGCTAGTTTGTACGTATATGAGCAAACAATGAGTTCCCAACCAAGCCTATGACTGATGCCCTATCAATATCTATGCTTATCATTCCATAGATTAATATGGTATCATGCATTCTAGCAATCGGGCGAGTGAGGAGTTGTCAATTCCTAATAGCGATATCCACAATGACCATTGGCTCAAAGAGTTAATAGTTGAAGTAAAGTGTAAGGGAAAGGACTTAAGACGACAAGGCCTCATGTTTCAAGTTGCATAGACATACATAACAAAATATAGCAATCATGTTTGATACAAATCAATTTAAATACAACGAACAATACATAGTTTTTCGGACATGCTTTTCCACCCCAAAACATAAAAACCAAAATAGGGGAAGGCATGAATACTCACAATGCTTTGAGATGATGCAAATGATGCCTTGAACTAAGTTCCACTTATACCACTACCGATTCCTACAACGATGTTATACACTAATAAGTCTCTAATCGAAATCTAATACTACTATACTTAACTTCTACAATAGAATTATGCCAATATTGTGTCAAAGTTAGGTTTTGTATAAGTTGAAAATACTTTTCTAAAAATTCAGATTTCCATATACTAATTGACTTATTAACATTTGCAAGTGACAATCCCATTTTGTGTTATTGTTTGTAATGCATTTTAGCACTTTTGGAAAGGCTTTAGAAGCTAAAAATCCAAAACTAAATCAAATCAGTTCTAAAAATTTCCAAAATTTACATTTTAGTTCTAACTATAATTTAGAACCCTCTTGTAATTTTTCATGATTTTTAAATATGTTTAACTATTTTTCCACCATTATTTCATTGAAAACATCACAAAATCATGAAAAATAATAAACAGTTAATAAAAATTCCCAATATTTTTTAAAAACTGTTATACAATATATATAAACTAGGAAAAAATACTCAAATTGATTTTTAAACAGTTTAACCCAATTTTATGATTTTTGTGTGTTTATTCTAACAAAAATAGAGATAATTAGAAAAAAGTTTCTAAAATTTCCCAAATTTTTTTACTAGTGTTATTAGACAAACAAAATCTGAGAAAAATATAAAAGTTGGTTTCCAAATAGTTTATATTTTTTATTTGTTTTATTCACTTAAATAAGATTTAATTCGTGAATAATTATTAAACAGTAAATGAAAATTACCAAACTTTTTGTAAAATTTATATACATTGTACATAAGGTGGGAAAATTACGAAAATTGATTTTCATATAATGGAGTCCGAGTTTTGGATTTATATGTATTTAATGTAGGAAATATAGCATAAATAGCAAAAGATTCGATAATTCTTCAAAACTTTTGTAAAATTGTTATTTGATGTATAAAAACTAGGAAAAATATCAAAACTAGTTTTTGAACAACATAACTTGTTTTTATGATTTTTGTGTATTTATTATATTAAAAATAAAAATAAATACTAAACTGTTTAGAAAACTACCCAAACTTTATATTTGTGGTTACACGGGAATACAAGATTTTATGGAAATTTATTGAAATTTTTAGAACAGATTAACTATTTTTACCTGATTTATTCTCAGAAATAAATATTAATTCATGAAAAAATAAACAAGAAGATAAATTCATTAAACTTTTTATTCACGATTAATATGTATTATAAGATATTCTGGTAACGTTTTATAATTTTGGTACAATTTTAGCTATTTATTACTGATTTAACCCATTAAACCTTCATTAAATCGGGAAAAATAAGAAATACTCATGGGAAAATCTGTAAATTTGTACATGTAGTCTTTATGATGTCCATAAGATGAGAAAATCATTAAATATGGATTTGGACATTTATAACTTAATTTTACTATTTATTTCTTTTCAAAAAAATAAATTCGAAATCAACAGAAGACAGTCACATAAATGCATGAAACTTCATGGAACGTCTTTAATCAGTGTATGGGTAATATCAGAATTTTTTCAGAATTTATTGACTGCAAAAAGTGATTTATGTGAATTATTGATTTATTTTCTTGCAATAATTATAAAAGTTCGAGAGAATTAAGTTATCTTATGAAAATTTGCTGAAATTCTCATTTTGTTGGTGAGATTCTGGGAAAAATCAGATTTGATCAGAAAGGAGTTTTAGATATTTATTTGGGAATAAATCCTTTATGAACATATTTGAAAGCTTTTAACAACAAACTTTGATCATCTAGCATATAAGCTTGAAGATCATCACATGCATGTTGGTTTGAAGACCATTCATGAGTTTGAAATGTTTAAAAGTCATTTTTGAAAGAAAACTTATGGTACATGTGGTGATTTTCCACCAAAACTTGTAGAAAAGTGCATTATGTTGATTTTGACTTAGGTTTTGGTCATGAGACTTCACCATTTACAACATGCATGTTGTTTTTGGGTGAAATCCTACGACCATCATCATCAAAATCGTATGTATGTGTATGTGTTCATGATTTTTCATTAGAAAGGGGGTAGGAGCAGATGATATGCACGAAAAATTGAAATCTTTGAAGGTAAAGTAAAGGAAATGTAAGGGATTCGATTTTAGCTTGATGTATAACACTAGATGTTGAATATTTTTGAGTAAAATGATGTTCTTGACTGATTGTTTTCGTGGGTTAGAGAGAGGGAGAAAGAGTGGGGGTTTTAGAGAGAAAAGAGAGATTATATCTTTCTGGATATCTCATCTCTCTCGTCATCTCTTTGGGGTTTCCCATGACCAAAATCGGCCACCAAAATATAAAGATGCATATGGACTGGCTAAATCTCTCCCACAGATTTGTCTCCTATGTTCGTTAGTTTTAGAGAGAAGGGAGAGATAAGTTTTTAGAGAGAGAAAGAGAAAGGTGGAGTGTGGGAAATGAGGGATGTGATTATGATTTTGGGAAGAGAGGTATGGGTAGGAGAGATCCGAATTTAAGAGATGTAATACCCTCTCTTTCTCTTTTCTCTTTATAAAATTTAAATCTTTTATAAAAATATCAAAGTTTTATAAAATATACTACTTAACCTAGCTTTTATCCATAAAACCTTGATTTTTGGCTTATAAATTAAGGGTAATTGGTAATGACCTAAAATTTATTTCCTTGGTTATATTTTCCTAATTTTAATTATGTTAAATTGATATTTTATGGTTCATAATTATTTTAATTGAATTTTAGAGGTTAAATTTTATAAATTTAGGTTTTTAGGGCATTTAGGGTTTTTGAGAGTTTTTAAATCTTTGGATATCAAAATTACTTGAATTTTGAGACTTCAAATTATTTTTGGGTTTTCTAGCTCTTATTCAAGTAAGAAATAATGTTTGTAATTTATTTTTATCGGTTTATTGGCATTTCTATGTAGTGATTCCGAGATTCAAGTGAAACTGAAGAATCAAGTATACTAGTCCTAGTTTTCAACTCTGACTTAAGTTCCTATGACACTCGAACCTAATTTCTACTACTAGGTCAAGTGCATGATGTGTGTATATGATTCATGTAAAGGTGTTCAAGTCAAGGAATGACCCGAATTTGAATAGTTATCACAGTTTAAGTAATTATAGAAGTCACGTATCAAAGTGAAATCTAAGTACACTATCCATTGTTTCTTATTGTTTCCAAGTTTCTAGTAGGTTATAACTTAGCTTATAGTTACTAAGTCTTGTATATGTCGTGCCTATATGTGCAACTAAGTTGATCCAAATCTAGAATTGTCACAAATTTTGACGGTTGTCACAACATTGCTGACCAGTCAGTCCAAGTTCCCCCTTGGGCATAGAAATATAACCCGCTACAAGGTGCTGGGTGTGGATCTCATTCCCCTCGTCGGAGCACACACGTTTTCCTCAATGGTGTATCCATGAACATCTTTCACGAGTGACTAAATGAAGGAATCATGGACCGAGTACGCTACGACAAACCTTGGAGCTTGGCACCACAACCGCCGCATAGCGAAGCTACATAACATCATTAGCAGCCACGCTCTGCATCATCTTACCAGAAAGAACTACATTGCATCACATCGATCAGATCACACTCCCGAGAAGAAAAGAGTATTAAGCCATCCAGTGCCCCATAAGCCCATCGCACAACAGCACGTCTCTCGTGGTCGAGGTTCGATCGTTCTTTTTGTCTCCTTGATGCATTGTTAATATTTGACTATGTCTAGTCCAATGTCATTGACCGCATACGAATCACATCGGACTGGGGGGACTTGTTAAGGCATGGCCCATTTAGCATGGTCCAGACCTCAAGATCTGGAGCGACAACCTTGTATGGCGACCTCTAGGTGCTCGACTGACAACCTCTGGAGGCCTGGCCCGACTCCTTGCTAGCTGGGCCTAAACTGAATGGGCCCAAGGCCTGACCTAGTTTCCATTTGACCTAATTCCAAGAGGAAAATACATAACTGCCATTCTGACCTAATGGTCCCCTATAAATAGAACATGTCCTCCACCTTTTGAGGGGATCTTCTCTCTCCTAGAAAAAACCCTAGAGGGTTCCTCCTTTCTCTCTCAACCTTTACACAGCCGCCATGGCTAATCATATAACCCACACATAAAAGGGGTTCTCTCAGATTAGGAGAAACTCGTTCATCATCTTCACCAATCTGACTTGATCGTCGGAGCTTGCTTCCGGGGCTGCGGACCTCGAGCAACTCTAATGCTCTGTTGTGGTTCTTGCTAGGTACCAAGTCGGGAATACATTGACGGCATCGGACCCGGATCTACGACCCGAATCCAAGACTCGAGACTCGAAAACCCGGCGAGATGTCACAACAGTTGGTGCCATCCATAGGACCAAGAACGAATAACTGCCATCTCTTGGTCTCAGCCTTAATTTCACCACCGATCTGTTCAGATCTGATGCGTTTTCACCTCCGGGTTGCTCAGATCTGTTCGTTTCTATCATCAGCTGTTCAGATCCATTTGACTCTCGCCAAGATCTGTTCATATCTGCTTCCCAAATGTTTATATCTCTAGATCTGCTTCGTTTATTCCCTCAGATCTCTAAATCTGCTCCATTTCTTGCTCATTTGAACACTTTCCAAGCTTGCAATATCTTCTTTGATCCATTTTCATTTATGCTTTGGTATCTTGTTTAACAAGTTGGAAAGAGAATAAGTTTCTATGAGCTTCTACCCATCATTTGTTTTTATTTTTGTGTTTTATTCAATAATTTGAGAAGAACAGAAGTTTTCGTAAGTTTTTACACAATTTTCAGTTCATATGACCAACAAAACCCATTTTTAGCAAATCAAAACGTTTTTCAAGCATAAGAAAAGTGTTTCAGACCAATTTTCGCCATATTTTGGTGACCAATTTAGAAAGTTGAGGAGAAAAGAATTTTTTTTTATCTCTTTTATCAGTTTATTTTCGTGATTTATTCGAAAAAAATGAGGAAGAAGGAAAGTTTTATGAGTTCTTAAACTCTTTTCAGTTCATGTCATTTAAAAAAAGCATTTTTAGTTTGTGATTTTCTATGAACTAACCCCATTCTTTGAATTATTGTTTGTACATACAACTATAAAGCTTGTATATTTTATAAAACTCAGCAAAACACAAATATTTACCAATTTCATTTATCGAAATTCGAAAATTACCACTCACATCTCATGGTTGTACAAAGGGTAATAGGATGTACAAGAAAAATGTACATATCTCTTTGACCAAAAAAAATCATATAGAAAAATGCATCAGATCAAACCCAACCTCAAATTTTGGTCAGGTTTACAGCTCATAAGTTGTACAAATCTTATTAAGAATACAAGAGAAGTGCATATGTTTGTCTCATCTCAATGAACAAAAGCAAAAAAAAAAAAGCAGCTAGTATCATTCTTTGAAGTTGTTGCCTATAAACACAACTTTGATGTTTGTATATCTCAGAAGCCCCAAATTGATTTTTTCTTTCCCCAAGATACATCAGATACTTTTGAAAGAATGAATTCAAAATTTTACCCTACCTATTTACATTTTATTGCTTGGTAAAAAAGAAAAAAAGGTAGAAGAAATGGTATGTGTTGCCTAGTACAAAACTGAAAGTTACAAGTTATAACTCAAATGTTGTTCATAAAAATTACACAAGAATGGCCATGTTAGATTTGTCTATCATCAGACGATAAAAAAGGAAAATGAGCGTACAGTGTATAGTATACCATAAACTACATGGTCAAAAGTTTTCAAGAAAAGACACTCACACAATGGACCAAAGTGGGACCCACCAGGGCTACCTATCATACAGTCTACCATCTACAGCTCATAGTTGTATAAATTGTATAAAAATATACAAGTATCGGTACTAGTGCTCCATTTGAGCCAACAACAAAAAAGGAAAAGAAAAACACAGCTTGGTCCCACCAATATTGGAGTTTATAACTTAGTGCTTAGTAGTGGGTTGTGTTTAGATTTGAATAATTGTTGCTACTCGTCAGAGATGACACGAAACATCATATCATTTCATGCTTTATATAAACAAGGTTTTAGATATTCTTCTGACAATGAGAATGGATCTATTTATGCTTATAAAATGGTGTATTTTATTTTTAAGCTTCACCTTGTGATGACGTGTATGAAACTGTGATGGTTGTAGACAATTTAGGTAATAGTGTTTTGCAAATTGATTCGTCTAATGGTTTAGACAAAGCATGTGTGTGGCATTGTCGAATTAGACATGTCAACAAGAAACACATTGCCCAACTCCAAAAGGATGGAGTGTTCCAATCATTTGACTTAAAGTCAAACGATAAGTGCGAGTCTTGTTTGCTTGGAAAGATGACAAAATCACATTTTACTGGTTCTTGTGAAAGAGGTGAAGGATTGTTGGATCTCATACATACATATGTGTGTGGGCCCTTCAGATCCACCGCAAGGGCTGCAAATCGATTCTATGTGACTTTCACTAATGATTATAGCATATATGGATATATCTACTTAATCATGTATAAGTCAGAAACCTTTGAAAAGTTCAAAGAGTTCAAACAAGAAATCGAGAATCGATTGGGCAGGAAGATCAAGATGCTCAGATCTGATAGAGGTGGTGAGTATCTTAGTATCGAATTCCATGACTACCTCAAGGAATATGGAATAGTTTCACAATTGACACCTCCTAGGACACCACAAATTAATGGTGTGGCTGAGAGGCGAAATTGGACCTTGTTGGACATGGTTCGTTCCATGATGAGTTGAGCTTCACTTCCAACCTCATTCTAGGGATATGGCTTAAAGACTGCCGCCCACATTCTTAATCTAGTCCCAACTAAGAAGGTTTCCAAAACACCTCACGAGACGTGGACATGTAAGGTTCCCTCATTGGCACATATCAAGGTTTAGGTTGTGAAGATTTCGTTAGACGATAGACTCACGACAAGCTTAAACCTCGAAGTGAGAGATGTATTTTCATCGGTTACCCACAGAAGTCCTTTGGATATTTGTTCTACAGACCTAGTGAGAACGTGGTCTTCGTAGCACGAAGGGGAGTCTTTCGAGAGAGAGAAGATCATATAGAAAGAGGACAATGGGAGTACAATTGATCTTGAAGAAATTCAAGAGTCAACCGATGAAGGAACCTCTAATACTAGCACTCAACATGAGGAAGAAATTCCAGTTGAACCAATTGACGAGTCATTACCTCTTAGACGTTCCAATAGGGTTAGAATGTCACCTGAGTTTTATGGTTTCCATATTACTACATATGGTGATACGTTTATCAGTGATACTACACTGGTAAATTTGGATGAACCTTCTAACTACAAGGAAGCCATGGCGGGCCCTGAGTCTGCCAAGTGGAAATAGGCAATGGACAGCGAGATCAAGTCCATGTATGACAATCAAGTTTTGAATTTGGTTGAAAATATACCAGGTCGTAAGAGAGTTGGGTGCAAATGGATCTTCAAGAAGAAGAATGACATGGATGGAAAGGTACACACTTTCAAGGCTAGACTGGTTGTGAAGGGCTTTACTCAAACCCCAGGGGTTGACTATGATGAGACCTTCTCACTAGTAGCTAAGATTAAATATATTAGGGTAATGTTAGCCATAGTTGCATTTCATGACTATGAAATTTGGCAGATGGATGTCAAAACCGCCTTCCTTAATGGGAAGTTGGCTGAGGATGTTTACATTAGTCAGCCAGATGGTTTTATGGATGCTAAGCACCCCAATAGAGTGTGTAAGCTTGAGAAATCAATCTATGGATTGAAACAAGCTTCTCGCAGATGGAATCTTTGCTTCAACGAGAAATTTAAAGAGTTTTGATTCGCTAGAAGTGAAGATGAATCTTGTGTATATGTCAAAGCTAGTGGGAGTATAGTAACCTTTCTAGTGTTGTATGTTTATGACATACTGCTTATAGGAAACGACATTCTAACCTTGTAGGAAGTTAATGATGGGTTTTGAGCATTCTAACACTCCTAAGTGTACATGCAACCCTAAATACCTTGGATCTATGTTTTCTCTATTATACATGCAAATATGATTATCCAAGGTATTATCCTAACTAGCATACCAAAACATTGATACTAGGATACTAAAATAGATAGAATACATACCTTGTTGTTGTTGCTTGACTCCATGAAGCTTGAGAGCCTAGTGCCCCAAGTGTGACACCTCAAATGGTTCACACAACATCATGAACTCTTGGAATAACCATGAGAAGAAGACATACATGTTCAAATCGTCTAGCCCTCAAAATATGTATCACTAGTGCCAATTTCTTGAACTAAAGGGGTTCTTATATAGTGTGGCTATTAGGGTTACACCATGTAACTCATGACTTTACCCATTCCTTATGCTCCATGGGTTTTAACCTCCATGGAGTATCCATGGATCACCACATGGGTTAAACCCAACATAAAGGAATCTTGGATCATAAGCCCACATATATAAGAATGAATGATTTACACAATCAATCCCCATATATTTAATTAGTCTCTTTTTGATCACTAAATTAAGTCCAAATTAATTCTTGATCAATACTAATTAAATAACATGATTTCATATTAATATATTAGAACTTATAATATATTAATATGTCACAAAATGTCTTTTCCTCATAAACGGTCTATCCAAATGTTCCGATGCCATGCAACCCAAATGGACCATGCCGAGTCGGGTCAAGTACATACCAATTATAGTTATGGACTTAGACACTAATCCAACAGTCTCCCACTTAGATAAGTCTAAAACTATTATTGCGTATGACTTCAGGAACCAACTGGCAATCGTAGCTCTCAAAAGCCGTTGTCGAACTCTGACCTTGTAGATGAACTCTGACCTTTGTCAATGACTTGTCCATTAGATAAGGGATCATATATTCCTCCATTCTAGATATCATATGGACTGAGACATGGATTATAATCATTCTCTCTGTCCATTTGTTGTTTCCCGATTTCCGATTTATGACGACTGACTAATTGAACAACTCAAATCAGTCATGGCTCGGCCGAGCACTTCCATTTGTCATCATCAAATCATCGAGGGGCCCACAGATATCGCTTTTATCCCGAAGGTAAAAGGAATGGATAAACTTCGACTCATATGGCTTGTTCTACTACTTGTTGAATCATACACAAAGGCACGTTTTATAACACCGAGTTACCGAATGCGTTTTCGTGCAATCAATGTACAACCAACTCATAGTAACAACTCATATCTCTAGGTTTGAAGAATATAAGATATTATCGTCTCATGATCACTCGTGATAAAATCCATGAAGTGATTCCAATGAGCGCGGGTTGAATCCAATACTCAGAACTTATGAGCACTCATGAGTGTTGTAGCCCCTTGTCCAACATCTTAGACCTCTACAAGCCACCCCATGACAGTCTTGATTCATATCTACTTCCAACATATGACCGACTGTGGATAGTTTGAATAACTTAGTCAATCAGGAAGAACGACCTAGTTATTCTGGAAGTCAATGATAGGTTTTATACAAACAATCCTATGTGTGCATGCAACCCTAATTGGATCTATGTTTTCACTATAAGACATACAACTATATGAACACAAAATAAACCCTAGCATGCTTCTATAATTTTTGAAAATTATATAGAAGTGTAGTAGACATACCTTTGTTGTTATATAGCAATAACAACTAGTTTCCTTGATCTCTTGAACTCTTGAAAGCAAGCACCACAATTGTAGTGCCTCTAATGGCTCACAAACACCTTGAAGCAAGAAGGCAATTAAGAGAGAGAGGGGAAGGATGCTAATTTCGGCCCTAGGGTTTCCCTTGGAATCAAGTGGCCTAAAATTGAAGCATAGGGCATCTATTAATACTGTAGGGTGCTAGGGTTTCAGTCTAAACCCTAATGGATAGCTTAGCCACCAAGCAGCCCAAGGAACCTTCTGGAATGAGGCCCTTGGACGAAAATATGATGATCCCTCATCATAATTTCGTTCCCCCTTAGTCCATTAGGTTTCCCAGCCCAAAACTCAACTATCACACATTTGACAGTTTATACCCTTTAATCTCTTTTAGTCACCAAATTAATTCCTAATTAATTTATGACTAATACTAATTAAATAAATATGATTTCTCCTTTAATATATTATTCTTATAATATATTAATAAACCATAATATCTTCTCTCTCATATCAAATTACCTTGTCAAGTTGCTTTGGTGAAGGCAACCCAAAAGGACCATGCACACTCGGGTCAAGTACATACCAAATATAGTTACGGACTTAGACACTAATCCAACAGTCTCCCACTTGGATAAGTCTAGTAAGTACATCTCACATATGACTTCCGTATCCGATTAGCAATCGTAGCTTTCAATAGCCGCTGTCAACTCTGACCAATAATCTGTCCTTCAGATAAGGGATCGTATAATCCTATGTTCTAGATATCATGCTAAAAATACTTATTGTTTAGCATTTTATTTCTTGATCTCTGATTTGTTCGACATAGAACTCAGTTGAACACATCAACTTCATCCTGACCGGGCCCGGCACATAAGTCAAACCAAATCATCAAGTGGCCAAGATATCGCTTTTATTCTCATAGAATAAAAGGAACAGAAAAACGTCGACTAATATGCCTTTATCATTTACTAGTTAAACCACACACAATAATGCGTTTTATAACATCAAGTTACTGATGCGTTTTCGCATTATCAATGTATAATCAACTAGCAAACAATAACCATATCTCTAGGTTTAAAGATTATATGATATTATCATCTTGCGATCACTTGTGATAACATTCATGAAGTGATACCAGCAAGTGTGGGTCTATTCCAATGCTCAATACAAATTTCATAAGCACTCATAAACTTTGCAGCAAACCTTTGCTATGTCTAAAACTTTTCAGACAATCTACAAACAAATTTATGACAATCTTCCTTCATATCTACTTCCAACATATGAACGATTGTGGACTGTTCGAATAATGTTATTATTCAAGAAGTCAAAACATGCAAAATTGAAACAATAGATAAATAATCAACACAAGATAGAAGCTTTCTTATAAATAACACACCTTTATTTAATCATCAAATGTTGAATACATGATCATCTATTACAAGTTTCCTACCTATCTAATCTAAACTAATATCGTCCTTCAGCCCTACGCTCCTAGCGTGCTGCAAATGCTTAACCCTACTCAGTCCCTTCGTGAGGGGATCTGCTGGGTTATCTTCTGACGATACCCTCTTCACAACGAGGAGTCCCTCTTCTACTCGATGTCTAATAAAATGGTATTTCCTGTCGATATGACGAGATCTGCCATGATCCCTTGGTTCCTTGGTTAAGGCAACCGCTCCTTCATTATCACAGAAAATTTCCATGGGCTCTTTTATGGATGACACAACTCCAAGGTCTCCAATGAAGTTCTTCAACCATATAGCCTCCTTTGACGCCTCGCTCGCCGCAATGTACTCTGATTCGCACGTTGAATCAGCTACGGTTTCTTGCTTGGAACTTTTCCAAGTCACTGCTCCTCCATTCAGGGTAAAGACCCAGCCCGACTGCGATCGGTAATTATCCCGATCTGTCTGGAAACTAGCGTCACTGTACCCTCGCACCCTTAAGTCATCACTCCCACCCAGGACTAGAAACCATTCCTTAGTCCTTCGTAGGTACTTAAGAATATTCTTGACAGCAATCCAATGTGCCCTACCAGGATTCCCTTGATATCTGCTGACCATGCTCAAAGCGAAAGCCACATCAGGGCGAGTACAGGTCATAGCGTACATAATTGAGCCAACTGCGGAAGCGTAAGGTACTCGGCTCATATCAGCTATTTCTGCCTCTGTACTCGGGCTCTGAGTCTTACTCAGTTTGGTATTGCATTGGATTGGTAACTCCCCTTTCTTGGAATTTTCCATACTAAAACGTTTTAGTACCCTTTCCAAGTATGTATCCTGACTGAGTCCTATCAGTCTCTTACTTCTGTCTCTCACTATCCTTATTCCCAGAATATATGCAGCCTCTCCGAGGTCCTTCATAGCGAAACACTTCCCAAGCCAGGACTTGACCTCCTGTAATGTTGGGATGTCGTTTCCTATGAGTAGTATGTCATCGACATACAATACGAGGAAGCTCACTATACTCCCACTGGCCTTGACATATACACATGACTCATCTTCATTTCGCAGAAAGCCAAACTCTTTGACCTTCTCGTCAAAACAAAGATTCCATCTGCGAGACGCTTGCTTTAATCCATAAATGGATTTCTCAAGCTTGCACACTCTATTTGGATGCTTTTCATCGACAAAACCCTCTGGCTGATTCATGTAAACATCCTCAGCCAACTTCCCATTTAGGAAAGCGGTTTTTACGTCCATCTGCCAAATTTCATAATCATGAAACGCAGCTATCGCAAGCATTACCCTAATAGACTTTATTTTCGCAACTGGTGAGAAGGTCTCATCATAGTCAACTCCAGGAGTTTGAGTAAAGCCCTTCGCGACCAATCGCGCTTTATAAGTGTGCACTTTCCCATCCATGTCTGTCTTCTTCTTGAAGATCCACTTGCACCCGACCGTCTTACGACCTGGCACATTGTCAACCAAATTCCAAACTTGGTTGTCATACATGGACTGAATCTCGCTATCCATTGCCTCTTTCCATTTAACAGACTCTGGGCCTGCCATGGCTTCCTTGTAGCTGTTAGGTTCGTCCAGATTTACTAGTGTACTATCACTAATAAACGTATCCCCGTCAGTAGTAATATGGAAACCATAAAACTGGGGTGGAACAACAACTCTACTTGAACGTCTAAGAGGTAAGGACTGGTCAATAGGTTCAACGGGAGTTTCCTCCTCAGGTTGCATGCCAGTGTCAGAGGTTCCTTCTTCTCCTGACTCTTGAAGCTCTTCAAGGTCAATCTGACTCCCACTGTCTCCTTGGCTTATGAGTTCTCTTTCTCTGAAAACCCCTCTCCTAGCAACAAAGACAACATTGTCATTTGGTCTATAGAAGAGATAACCAAAAGACTTCTGTGGATAGCCGATGAAATAACACTTCTCACTACGAGGTTCTAGCTTGTCGTGAGTCTCTCGTCTTACGAAAGCTTCACAACCCCAAACCTTGATATGTGCTAACGAGGGAGCTTTCCCTGTCCACATCTCGTGAGGCGTTTTGGTAACCTTCTTGGTGGGAACTAAGTTAAGGATATGGGCGGCAGTCTCCAAGGCATACCCCCAGAATGAGATTGGTAGCGAAGCACGACTCATCATAGAGCGAACCATGTCCAACAAGGTTCGATTACGTCTCTCAGCCACACCATTCAATTGTGGCGTTCTAGGAGGCGTCAATTGTGAAACTATTCCACACTCTTTCAGATAGTCGTGAAACTCAAGACTTAGGTACTCTCCCCCTCGATCAGATCGAAGCATCTTGATTTTCCTGCCCAACTGATTCTCCACTTCATTCTTGAACTCTTTGAACTTTTCAAAAGTTTCTGACTTTTGCTTGATTAAGTAGATATATCCATATCTGCTATAATCGTCTGTAAAAGTCACGTAGAAGCGACAAGCGTCCCTTGTGGTGGATCTAAAGGGTCCACATACATCTGTGTGTATGAGATCCAATACACCCTCACCCCTTTCACATGTGCCAGTAAAGGGTGACTTGGTCATCTTCCCAAGTAAACAAGACTCACACACGTCATCGTCCCTAAGGTCGAAAGACTCCAAGACTCCATCCTTTTGGAGTTGGGCTATGCGTTTCTTGTTCACATGGCCAAGGCGACAATGCCACAAGCATGCTTTGTCCATACTTGTGGACGAATCATCATTTCCTAAATTATCAATAACTAACACAGATTCATAAATCCCATTACAAGGTAATGCATTGAAATAAAAGACACCATTCAAATAAGCATTAATAGAACCATTACTATTATCAAATGAATATCTGAAACCTTGTCTAAACAAACCATGAAAAGAAATGATGTTTCTTGCCATATCTGGCGAATAGCAACAATTATTTAAATCTAGCCCTAACCCATTACTCAACACTAAGGAATAAACTCCGATCTTGGTTACTGGTGAAGACTTCTTGTTTCCCATGATCAAGCTTATCCTTCCATGCTCCACTTCCCTACTTCTTTTTAGGCCCTGCATATCAGAACAAATGTGGTAACCACACCCTGTATCAAGAACCCATGAAGTAGCAAATGATGAGTTATTAGATTTATTTAAATACATACCTGCGAAGGTGGGTTTTATCTTCCCATACTTAATATCTTGCAGATATTTAGGGCAGCTTCGTTTCCAGTGGCCCTTCTGGTGGCAATAGAAGCACTCTGCTTCCTTGGGGTCAGAAGAGGGCTTAACAGAACCTGCTTTGGTCCCACTAGAAGAAGAACCATCTTGGGTCTTACCCTTATGGTGGCTCTTGTAAGGAGCCTTCCTCTTCTTTCCCTTTCCTTGGCCAATTGCCAACACAGGAGCAGCTACAGTAGAGGATGATGCAACAGATTTGTCCTTGAGGTTGCTCTCAGCTGTCCTCAGGAGCCCTTGAAGCTTACTTAGGGTGACCTCTTCCTTATTCATGTGGTAGGTCATTCTGAACTGGCTGTAGCAGGAAGGCAAGGAGTGGAGGATGATGTCGATAGCCAAATCCTCATCAAACTTAACATTAAGTTTGAGAAGACGATCAACATATCTTTGCATTCTTTGCAAATGAGCAGTTAGGGATTCTCCACTCCCCATCTTAGCGGTGATCATGTTGGTGATGATCTCATAGCACTCTTGCCTCGCGCTTTGGTGGTACCTGTCCAGCAAATCTTGATGCATCTCATATGGATACATGTCCTCATAGGACTTTTGGAGTTCGAGGTTCATGGTGGCCAACATGATGCAATGAACTTTCGTTGCATCACGCTCGTGGGCCTCAAAGGCGGCCATCTCTTCAGGAGTAGCTTCTTCTGGGTTGATCCTTTCAAGCTTATCGTCTAGGACATATTCTTTGTCCTCATAACGAGTTATCATGCGAATGTATCTCATCCACTCGTTGAAGTTCGAGCCATCAAATGTCACTTTTTGACACAGGTTCATCAACGAGAATGACCCAGAAGTGTTGTTGTTTGCGTTTGCGTTTGACATCTGAAATAGAAAGGAACAAAGTTTGATTAGAATGAATCCCTAATTAAACACCCACATGAGAAATTAGGGCTAGGATCCAACAACATTATTTACAACTTAGAAAAGGGATGCCGTAATCTAAAAGTAAATAATTTGAAGGTAAGTGAATGACGATTCACTAATTTTCACCATGAAAAACGAAAGAGGTTAAGTTTTAAATGTATTTGAAAATTCCTAGATTTCTTTTGAGATTCATTGAACATTTCAATGGCATGTTTAAATCTCGATATGCACTTCAAATTTGCGACTGGGATGCCGAGGATCGCAAACAAGTTTGTGAATAACTATGCGAATCATCATGGTGCACTCAATGTCTTCATCACCTAATCAATGTGCTGGTTAGCCACGCACGCTCCATTGATCTATGATAAGACATCGAGCCACCCTTTGTCACCAATGTCAATCCCAAATTAGTGTGCTGGTTAACCACGCACGCTCCACTAACGTTTGACAGGGGTACAAAGTGTAATTCCATGGAATAGCATCATTTTTCACATTTTACCCTAAAGTAACTAAGAGTGGGAATTTGTAAAACAATGTAGTTACTTTAATATTTCCATTATACTTATAATGAGGAATTAAGTGCCCTATCTTATCCGTTCGGCTAACGACCCTCCACCAGTCAAGCAAGTGGTAGATGTGAGTGTACATCCATTAAGCGCCATTTTATAGGCAGCAACGTTATACCCACCTTATAGACTGGCTTCGTGAATGAGGCCTACTAGCGATAAGACTAGCTTATTCTTATACATATATATAATAATTATATAAGGGTGTATTTTAAAACATTTTAAAATACTAGTGTCTTTGTTGCATTTAAAATTTTCGAAAATTAGACAATTTAATTTAAAATTTTAAACACCAAAAAATCTTTGATTTAATAATTATCAAAATTAAACAATTAATTTAAATTATTAAATCATGAAGGATTATCATAAAATTAAACAATTAATTTATCCTAATCCTTTTTATCCCCTAGATTTCGAAATTTATGGAAAGGATAATTCAAGATCTTCAATTATCTAGTTTAAACAATTAAGTTGATAATCACAAAGATGGCATTATCCAAATCCCTAAAATTTTGGGATCTTGTCTTGGGGGGCAAGGGATTTTCAAAATCCCTAGGGTTTCATAACCCTAATTTCGAAATTTGGAGGCTAGGCAAAAAGGGTTTAAGAACCCTACAAAAAATCGCCAACTAGGGTTTCTTAACCCTATTTTCGAAAAACACCAAGCCTTAGGGTTTACTTGCCATAAACCCTAATTTGTCTAATTCATAATATGTATCAAATCAAATTGAAAACAAAAACCAAAGGCTCTGATACCACTGATAGGTTTTATACAAACAATCCTATGTGTGCATGCAACCCTAATTGGATCTATGTTTTCACTATAAGACATACAACTATATGAACACAAAATAAACCCTAGCATGCTTCTATAATTTTTGAAAATTATATAGAAGTGTAGTAGACATACCTTTGTTGTTATATAGCAATAACAACTAGTTTCCTTGATCTCTTGAACTCTTGAAAGCAAGCACCACAATTGTAGTGCCTCTAATGGCTCACAAACACCTTGAAGCAAGAAGGCAATTAAGAGAGAGAGGGGAAGGATGCTAATTTCGGCCCTAGGGTTTCCCTTGGAATCAAGTGGCCTAAAATTGAAGCATAGGGCATCTATTTATACTGTAGGGTGCTAGGGTTTCAGTCTAAACCCTAATGGATAGCTTAGCCACCAAGCAGCCCAAGGAACCTTCTGGAATGAGGCCCTTGGACGAAAATATGATGATCCCTCATCATAATTTCGTTCCCCCTTAGTCCATTAGGTTTGCCAGCCCAAAACTCAACTATCACACATTTGACAGTTTATACCCCTTAATCTCTTTTAGTCACCAAATTAATTCCTAATTAATTTATGACTAATACTAATTAAATAAATATGATTTCTCCTTTAATATATTATTCTTATAATATATTAATAAACCATAATATCTTCTCTCTCATATCAAATTACCTTGTCAAGTTGCTTTGGTGAAGGCAACCCAAAAGGACCATGCACACTCGGGTCAAGTACATACCAAATATAGTTACGGACTTAGACACTAATCCAACAGTCAAAACATGCAAAATGAAACACAATAATAATAGAATCTAATATGGTATCAAAACCTATGAACATAAATAAAACACCTTTTATTTATCACCATATGATTACACATTATTCATTGTATGCTGTTTCAGCTATCAACTTTATTCTTGAATTTAAAACAATAGTTGTCCCATGCTCCAAGCATGTACACTATGTTTTCTAAACACTAGTCATGCCATACACCAAGTATGCATACTATGTTTGTCTATGATCTTCACTTTGTGAATTAGATCAATTGAACATAACTCCAATGATCCTCTTTCACAGTCCCAAATCCTTACTGCAAATGCAAGAATTCCAAATTCATGCCATTTACTGAAATCTGTTAGATTCTAAACTTATATGCATTGATCCTCCTGTAATGATTATGCACAGAGTCAGAAAGACTTGACAACAACCATTACAGAGCATTCCAAGGAGATCAACTCCTTGGAAACATCCTTCTTGCATTAAGTTTCCTAATCTTACATAGATTGAATAATTTCCAACTTTGAAACATTTCCATATTCCATTTTGACTATCACTTCTGAACAAGAGTTGCCTCCTTACAGATTATGTCAATATGGTCCTTCCAGAATTAACACTATACTTCCAACTGTCCTTGAGTAACCAATCTTTGGTAAACCTTAGATTGTCCTCGACAATTGCTTAATCCTTTTAGTCATATCCAGTTCTAGACCTTTTCCCTTCTTAATGCCCCAGGCATTTGGAAAATTTTAGAAAGGATAAATATAGCACATGTAATTGATCCTATATCCGAAGCATATGGGACACGAGTCATGATGTCTCACATAAAGACTAAACCAGTCTTTTGCTATAACATTTCCATTTCTATTTGCCAAGTTCTCATAATTCAGATTATGAAAAGGGATGCCGTAATCATAATCGAATTTTAGAACGCAAATAATGGACCCATATATAGAATTTCCTTATGTTGAGTCATTCCAACATGAAATTCATATATATATCCTTGACTAAATACGACTTAAAACCTCAATCTAAGCTTTTAGAATTGAAATGAAGTATAATTTCCTCTCCCTTAATTATAGCAAAACAACTTTTTCAACCCCTGCAGCCTCACGAATTGAAACTTTTGTTTTCTATAATTAACATTGCTAACTTGCAATCTTTATCATAATTATCATGCTCCCACTAACATGATGATTATTAGCATAACACTCATGCTCCCACTAGCTTTGACATGTAATCAAAAATCAGCTGGACTTCTAAAAATCAATACTTTATTGACTTTCTTACCAAAGTTTAGATTTCTAATACTAGATTGCTTTGATAAAACTTTATCAATATCATACACCTTATCTTAGATAGCTCACAGGTGTGTCTAAACAATTTTAAGAACTATGAAAAGGGATGCCGTAATCATAGTCTCGATATTTTAGACCTTTACCACTTCTCACAAGTCCATGTTAGTGTGCTGGTTAACCACACACGCTCCACTAACGACTTTGAGAATGCAAATATCACAATTGCTATCTAGCTAAAATCTACTTAGTGAAAGTGTTTCCTCACCATCATTTTCATGAATCGGAGAGAAACCTTATGACACTTAGATTTTATGGTGTATGAGTTCCTATCCATATGAATTTTGTCAAAACCATAATCACAAGACAAGGTTACTGACAAATCCACACTTATATGGATTAAACTTGTGCAATCTTAAATTCTTGCCATTTGGCAGCTCAAGGGCCTGCCATTGCTTCCAAGTAGCTGTGCAACCAATTGAGAACTCTCAGAACTCCTATGCAAAGCCAACTTGAATAGGCACAGGCATGTCGACACGATAGGTTATAAACCTCAAGTCGTGTGCTAGTGAAGAACTTCAGGTTTTATTCTTGATTAGTTCTTGAGACTTTCAAGACCTTTAAGACTCCCACTGTCCTCTTGACATATAAGACTTTCTTGTCAGATATTCAAGAGATAATGTGGATTCTAATCAAGACAAACACTTCACACAATTGGCCTTAGTTGGTCTTTGTTTTATCCAAAACATCACAACTTACCAATTTCAAATGTACAAGAGTAGAAAACTTTTACTCTTACATTTGACAAGTGTTTTAAACCTTCTTTAAGACATGTCACTCAAGTTACAATCTTAGAGTATAACTCTAAGAATTGTTTTTGGAACGAAGTATAAATCATCTTCTTGATTTAACCACTTCAACAATTCATAGCTCCTCTTTTTAGCTACCAGAATGCACTTAGAGGATGAATTGTGATAAGGTCTCTTAATCATTAAGATGATTATATAACATGATACTAAAGTACTCTCCCATCTTTTCAGATTTGAGAAACTTTTATCTTTCTGCCTAAGTTGATTCTTCTTATTCGCTCTGCCATACATTGAAACCTTTTCCAATGTCTCAGAATTACACTTAAGCTTGTAAGTATAACCATATTTACTGAATTTTAGTAAATAATGACGAATAGTCTTAACGATTATTTGTGGTGGGCTTGATCAGTGCACAAGAATGTGTACTCGATCCTTTACTTGACTCACACATCCATGTGAACAAGTAGTTAGTCTTAATTTTTCCAATGCTTGAAAGTTCTTATTCATCTTGCTATACAACTTGCATGATTCCAAGTTTCTATCCAACTGAAACTTAGGTGATGAGAATCTTTCCTTATTTGGTAAATTTAGACACTACCACAAATGAAAGAATCAAATTCATATTTCCACTCTTGCTCTTAATGGAATCTTATAAGCAACAAAAGTTTTCACAAATGCCATTGTAAGGATAATTTAAAATAAATAAAATCAAAAAAAAAATTTTTTTTATTTTAAAACTTTGCGGAAAAACTGTCCTTACAATGCAAAAGCACATGAAAACTTTGTTGTTATTTATTCCTAAGCAATATATCATAACTCTTAAGAAGTAGCTCAAGAATCCGATCTTCAAACTATGCGATAGAAATCCATCTATGCCATCAGATTCAGCATATTCTTTCTTTAAGTTTATTCACTTTTTCTTTGATTCTTAAAACATCAACATGTGACCCAGTCACATCATGTATCAAGAATCTCATAATAGAAACTTAGCAGAGTTAGATAGTGGACTTTACCCGAAGTAGAGTCAAACATATTGACTTTAATATCCTTAGGTAAATTTGGCAGCTTCGCAACCAATGCCCCTTTCTTTGGCAATAGACCCTTGATAATGGGACTATCTCAGACTTAGCCGTTCTCTTTACCATTTGGTCAACCGAGTTGACTATGGCCGATCCCTTCCCATTGGGAAGAAAGAGCTTTACTGGATATCCAATGTCATCATTGTCAATGTCCATAAAGTTTTAGGAAGTTGATCTTAGCAAATAGATAAGATCATTAAGGGTCTTGTCATAGTCTGTTTCATAGGAGTCCCAAAGGAACTCACTATGTGACTTAGAAAATAGTTGAGTCACCAACTTTCTCAAGACTTTGACACCCAACTCTCCCGGCTTGTCAATATGTGACTACATCTCCAAGATGTGATCACATATAGACCTTTGCTTGCCAATAGGGCTTGAGTGACCTTAAACTTTTCAGGAACTTGCGGGTTAGGGAGAATAATTGGAGGAGGTGAAAGAAGTATGATTTTCATGGGACATCATCTTCATTTTTAGGAAAACTTGTTTCAAGAGATTTGGGAAGATCATCTTTTGGGAGATATTCAAGATAGTTGATTTAAAGTCCTTAATATAACACCCAATATGAAATATTAAGGCTAGGACCCAACACAATACTTTTATAACTTGGAAGAGGGATGCCGTAATCCAAGCTATTAAATATTTGAAGGTAGGTGAATGACGATTCACCAATTTCCACCAAGATAAACGAAATGTATTATTAGGTTTTAATTGGTTTTGAAACTCCTAGATTCTTTTGAGATTCATTGAACTGTTCAATGACATGTTTCAATCTCGAGTGTGCCCTTCAGGTTTTGTGACTGGGATGCCGAGGATCACAAAACAAGGTGTAAATAACCATGCAAATATACTTGGTACCCTTAATATTTACCCCTTAATCAGTGTGCCGGTTAATCACACACGCTCCACCGATACTATGATAAATATTAAGTTACCTTTTGCCTACCTTGTTAAGTCCAGGTTAGTGTGCCGGTTAACCACACACGCTCCACTAACGACTTAAGCAAAGTGCAAAGTGTAATTTCATAGGTTAGCACCAAATTCACATTTTCCTAAGTAACTAAGATTGGGTATTAATAAGAGTTTAGTTACTTAGTATTTATCATTAATACTTTTAATGAAAGGAGAATTATAGTCCTTGTCCTACCCGTTCGGCTAACGACCCTCCACCAGTCAAGGAAGCGGTGGGTGAGAGTGGACACCCATTAAACTGCCATTTTATAGGCAGTAACCTTATACCCCCCTTATAGACCGGCTTCGTGAATGAGGCCTACTAACGGTAAGACTGACTTTACTCTTATACATATATATAAATATTATTAACTTATAATATTATAAAGTATAAGGATTGAATTTTAACTTTTAAAATTCTAAGGGCTAACTTGGAATTAAAGTATTCCTAAGTGAAAACTTTTCAAATTCCAAAACTTGAGGGCAAGTTTTGAAACTGTTCAAAACTAATTAATTCCATAACTTATGTGTTTAAAGTAGTTTTAATTAAAAAAAAAACTCTTCAAGTTCCATAACTTGAGGACAAGTTATGGAAGACTTTAAACTAATAAAAGAATGTAACTTTTCTTTATTTTGTAATTTATGGAATTAATTAAGGTTACACATTTTATTACTTAATGAAGTGACTCTTGAACCTCCATAACTTGAGGACAAGACTCTTCATTTTTTGTAACCATTACCAACTTTTATGAGTTTTATGAAACTTAAATGTGACTTTTCATATAACTTGAGGACAAGTTACAAAAACACATTTTAGAATCAACTCTTAGATTAAAATGGATTGAAAACACATAATCAATTAACTTTTCTATTAATCTAAGCAACTCATAAGAACAAGATAATTTAATCAAACTTTTTCATGTAATTAGCCTAATCACTAAACTAATACAAAACATGAATCTATTGATAATTATCTTTGAAATTGGATTAGTATGAACATTACCACATCAAAAACAGGATTATAAGTTCAAAAACAGCTTATGGTAATGTTCCTAGTCCATTTCTAGCCAAAAAACTCGAAGAAATGCTGTCAGGGGGTCCTACTCGTCGAGTGTATCAACCTACTCGCCGAGTAGGATGATTTTCTTCATGGACTCGGCGAGTTCATCAGTGGACTCGGCGAGTCCAGTGCCCAGAATGCCCGAAATTCGACTTTTTCAGCATTTTTCAGCAATTTGCATCAAGTATAATTGAAAACAAGCCTAGGCTTTGATACCACTGATGGGTTTTGAGCATTCTAACACTCCTAAGTGTACATGCAACCCTAAATACCTTGGATCTATGTTTTCTCTATTATACATGCAAATATGATTATCCAAGGTATTATCCTAACTAGCATACCAAAACATTGATACTAGGATACTAAAATAGATAGAATACATACCTTGTTGTTGTTGCTTGACTCCATGAAGCTTGAGAGCCTAGTGCCCCAAGTGTGACACCTCAAATGGTTCACACAACATCATGAACTCTTGGAATAACCATGAGAAGAAGACATACATGTTCAAATCGGCTAGCCCTCAAAATATGTATCACTAGTGCCAATTTCTTGAACTAAAGGGGTTCTTATATAGTGTGGCTATTAGGGTTACACCATGTAACTCATGACTTTACCCATTCCTTATGCTCCATGGGTTTTAACCTCCATGGAGTATCCATGGATCACCACATGGGTTAAACCCAACATAAAGGAATCTTGGATCATAAGCCCACATATATAAGAATGAATGATTTACACAGTCAATCCCCATATATTTAATTAGTCTCTTTTTGATCACTAAATTAAGTCCAAATTAATTCTTGATCAATACTAATTAAATAACATGATTTCATATTAATATATTAGAACTTATAATATATTAATATGTCACAAAATGTCTTTTCCTCATAAACGGTCTATCCAAATGTTCTGATGCCATGCAACCCAAATGGACCATGCCGAGTCGGGTCAAGTACATACCAATTATAGTTATGGACTTAAACACTAATCCAACAGTTAAGTCCTGGCTTGGAAAGTGTTTTGCTATGAAGGATTTGGAAAAGGCTGACTATATTCTGCGGATAAGGATTTTAAGAAATAGGAGCAAAAGACTAATTGCACTTAGTCAAAACACATATTTGGAAAAAAAATGTTAAAGCGTGTTAGCATGGAAAATTCCAAGAAAAGAGAGTTGCGTATCCAGAGCAACACCAAACCGAGTAAGACTCAGAGTCCGAGTACTGATGCATAAATAGCATAAATGAGTCGATTTCCATATGCTTCCGCCGTTGGATCGATCATGTATGTTATGACATGTACTCGGCCTAATGTGGCTTTCACTTTGAGCATGGTTAGTCGATATTAGGGAAATCCGGGTAGAGCTCATTTAATAGCGGTTAAGAATATAATCAAGTATCTGTGAAGGACTAAGGAATGGGTCCTTATGCTTGGTGGTAGTGATGACTTGAGAGTAACAGGGTATAGTGATTCCAACTTTCAAAAAGATAGAGACAACTTCCATTCTCAATCTGGCTGGATGTTTACCCTAAATGGAGGAGCGGTAACTTGGAAAAGTTCCAAACAAGAAACGGTGGCTGATTCAACATGTGAATCGGATTACATTGCAGCAAGCGAAGCATCGAATGAGGCTATATGGTTGAAGAACTTCATCGGATACCTTGGAGTTGTGCCAACCATAAAGGAGCCAATGGAGATTTTCAGTGATAATGAAGGAGCGGTTGCCTTAATTAAGGAACCAAGAGATCATGGCAAATCTAGACATAGCGACAGAAAATACCACTTTATCAGACATAGAGTAGAAGAAGGATACCTCGTCGTAAAGAGGGTATCATCTGAAGAGAATCCTGCAGATCCCCTCACAAAGGGTCTGAGTAGGGTTAAACATGTTTAGTATGCTAGGAGTATTGGTCTGAAATATGATGTTAGTTTTAGTAGTTAGATAGATATTTAGAAACTTGTAATAAAGTAAATGTAATTGACATTTGATGAATGAATAATGGAGATTTATTTATGAGTATTGTTTACCATATTTTGTCAATTGTTTATTATTGTGTTTCATTTTGCATGTTTTAATTCCCGAATAATTGGATTAATCAAACATCCACAGTCGTTCATACTTTTGGAAGTAAGTAATGAATTAAGACTGTCATGAATTGGGTTGTAGATTGTCTAAGGGTTTATTCATAGCAATGATTTGCTGCAACATTCATGAGTACTTTTGAAATAGAGAATTTAAGTGTTGGAATAACCCACGCTCAGGGAATTACTTCATGGAATTTATCACGAGTAATTCTGAGACGATAATATATTATAATCTTTAAATGAAGATATATGAGTTGTTGTTTACAAATCAGTTGTGCATTGATAATACGAAAACGCATCAGTAACTTGATGTTATAAAACATATTGTTGTGTGTGATTTGGTGCGTAAATAGTACATACATATAAGTCAAATTTTATCTATTCCTTTTGCCCTAAACGGGAAAAGAGATATCTTGGGCCCCTCGATGATTTGGTGTTGACTTATGTGTCGGGCCCGGCCAGGACTGAATTAATGTGTTCAATTATAGTTCTTTGTCATTACAAATCGGAAATCGGGAAACAAAGCATTGGACAATCAGATTGATTTTGTTCCATGTCGTTTGTCCATATGATATCTTGTAGAACGGAAGATTATATGATCATTTATCTTAGGATACATATCTAACTAAGTCAGAGTTCCTCAACGGATTTAAGAGCTATAATTTACTAATCATTTTTTGAAGTTATACTGGAAACTATAGTTATTAGACTTATCTAAGTGGGAGACTATTGCATTAGGTGTCTAAGACCATAACTATAATTGGTATATGCTTGAATTGATAGCAGCACAATCCTTTTGGGTTGCCTTCATACTAGCAACTAGACATGATGATCTATTGAGAGAGAGAAAGAAATTATTATTTGGTTAATAAATTGAAATGAATGATTTATTAATGTATTATGGAAATAATATGTTAATTGGAAATCATATTATTTAATTAATAGTTAATCAGAAATTAATTGGAATTAGTTTTGGGGTTAATTGAATTAATTAAAAGTGAAGGGGTTGTTTGGCAATTTATTGATAGTTGAGGAAAGAAGCTCTAGAGCCTCCCTAGAGAGGCTTGGACGAAAACTTCTAGGAAGGCCCTAGAATTTTTGTCCAAGGGCTATTGGATGGGAGGTTGTGGGTTTCTTGGTCCTTAAGTTAAGGAATTAGGGTTTCCTCCTAAAACCCTAGCTTTGGCTCTAAGTCACCTCACTATATAAAGAGCCTCACCCTTGATATTTTCGGCCACATGAAACCCTAATAAGAGTAGCCAAAAATTGAAGCTACATCCTCCTATCTCATATCTCATTCTCTTGCTAAGTGTGTTTGTGATTCATTAGAGGTGTTAAACTTGTGATACTTGCTCTCAAGCTTCAACATCTTCCAGGATTTTGGATTGTTGTTACTACATAACAATCAAAGGTATGTATCATAACCCTTATTATGTAATCTTGGATTATTTACTAGAGAGCTAGGGTTTATACATTGTTGTTCATATTGTATGTCCAATTAAAGAAAACATATATCTTATTTAGGGTTGCATGCACACATATGATTGTATGTTATGTTAAAAACCCATCAAAAACAGGCATTAATGAAAATAGAAATCCAAACCAAAACCAACCCCAAATTCATTCATGTACTCAAAAGATTTTCAAATATCCTAAATAATATTCAATAAACACTAAAGAAATATAATTAAAACCCAATTAATGCACAATATAGAATATATGAAGAACACATACTATTGAATCAAAAATACTTATTTTCATTAAATTATGATGACCCACATCTGTATAAGTAACTATGTAACATCCCAATTTTCAGGTATGAATTTAAAAGCTTATATATACTCATTTTCAGGACAACTCGACGAGTTGGGAGGCTCCAACTCGTCGTGTAGAGTTTTACATGGTCGCATATCTTTAAGGTCTACTCGACGAGTTGGAAGGCCCCAACTCGACGAGTTGAGGGTTGAACATGAAACCCTAATTTTCAGGGTTTTGCACCCTATTTAAAGACTTTATGACCCATTGTTAGCCTCCCTCACCGTCCCCTTAGTCCAGAGAAAACCCTAATCGTGTCTCTTTCCCCATTTTGAGTGTGTGAGAGCTTAAAGAATATTATTTGGTGCTTTTCTTGAAGGAGCTTGAAGTCGATGGTGCAAAGTTGAAGGGAGAGGCTTTAGATCTGGGCTTTCCATTATTGTTGCAGTCCTTTTAAGGTATAAAGTCGATACCCTGACCACCCCTTTGCTATATCTCTTCTTTTGAAAGTTTATGGCCATTATTAGCTTATTTTGGGACCATTCTTGGATTTGAGCATGTTATGAAGCCTAGGTTTTAGATCTGGACATCTCATGGCCTTCATGGACTTAAAGTCGCCAACTTTATCAAGTCTTGGCTCTCTTTCACGCTCTAAGTCCCTTAATAAGCTTGATTTTAGTGTTTTATCCCCTTGATGCCATGCATGGACGTAAAGCTTGCAACTTTATGTGGTATCTCAACCTCAGGGGACCAGATATATAGTTTGGAGGCATTAGACTCGCTTGGAAAGTGACTGGATGTAGTAAGACTAGGACAACTCGACGAGTTGCTTAGCCAACTCGACGAGTTGCTTAGCCAACTCGACGAGTTGAATCGGGTTTTCCCGCTTTCTGGATGTTGAAGAACTCGACGAGTTGCTCTGGTAACTTGTCGAGTTGTCTCGAGCTTTTCACGATTTTCTGAGATATGAAGGAACTCGACGAGTCAGTAGATGCACTCGACGAGTTGGGTTAACATGGACTCTTGACCTTGACTGTTGACTTTGACTTTGACCATGGTTGACCAAGTTTGACCTTGAGGGTATTTCGGGATTTTTAATGGAGTTGATCACATGGTGGTTGTAGGCAGTTGAGTTCGGAGCTGTGTTTTGGGAGTTTGACTTTATCATTCAGTGTTGCTTGTGAGGTGAGTTTTTCTCACTGTACTAACAGGTTCTAAGGCACCAAGGCCGACCCTTTGGATAGTTATCCTAATTTGTCGTATGATTGAGTACTTTTATGATGTGTTAGATTAGTATCCTGGTAGATAGGATGTTGCTATGCTGTCATGATCTGTATCCTGGTAGATAGGGTGTTGTTATGATTAGTGATCTGTTAGATCTGTTTGACTGGTTGTAGACCGTTATATGATTATCTATTATATGTGCACATATTTGATTGGTGGCTGAGGCTTCACTGCTTTGTGCGTAAGCCAACAGGATGGGGTATTCCAACCTGATGGTTGAGGGCCTAGAGTATTCCATCCCCAGGATGATTGGACTCATAATATGTTGGCATTCCAACTCGATGGTTGTGGGGCCTGGGGTATTCGAACCTGATGGTTGATTGGACCCATGGTATGTTGGCATTCCAACCCGATGGTTGAGGGGCCTGGGGTATTCCAACCTGATGGTTGATTGAACCGATAATATGTTGTTTGTGATATGTGTTATTTTGTGTGTGTTGGTATTTTGGGGGAAATCACTAAGCTACGTGCTTACAGTTGTGGATTTTGTTTCAGGTACTTCAGATGATCACAGGAAGGTGAAGGCTTGATCGTGCACCTCCTCACATTTTATGTTATGATTTTTGGGATTACTCTGATGACAAACTATTTTGAAAATAATTTGTAATAAATGGTGGTTTTTAGATGTTTGAAAAAATTTTAAATTTTTGTGAATTTTATGGATGTTACAAGTTGGTATCTGAGCCTTAGTTTGAGTGAAGTGGAGGAACACTCGTGTGAATCCAGTCTCAAACTAAGGAAAATATTTTCAAAATGATTTTCAAATGGTTGTCAAGGTACTAAAGGAGGATGCGATGTGTACGATCAGCCGGAACCAGTAAGTAGACCCCAAAATACCATATTGTTATTTGATATTGTGATATGTTAGAACAACATGCTAGTGATAGACTAAGGATCTTCAAGAATTGCATGATAGAATTTCCTGATTATATGATGCCTGATAGCCTAGGGTTTTCCTTATATGAAATTGACATCATTACTGTAGTTGCTTAGTGTATCCATCATGATTATATATAACTAAGATCTTATAGCCTGAGAATGTTTGGTTTGGCCTTATTTCCTGTTCTTGTTTGATGAAGGGCTTAGGGTAGGATCGGATATTCGAATGTCTATAGGGTCCAGTGTTATGTATGGTTAGCATACACGAGTGTTGCAGGGTTGGTGGAAGTTTCATGGATCATGTGGGGTCAGTCGGCCAGTTGTGAGATGTTTAACCTTCCTCTAGGAGTGAGGATTGAGCGCTCGCTTATGCTTGTGTATATTGTTAGGGCGCTGTGATGATCCTTGAGACAAATATGGGTAGGTGTGGAAGGTAGTATGGGCCCGTACTACTGAATGCACAGGACCCATACGCATAGCAAGGAAGTCAGAACCCCTAGGGCTTTGTTGGGAGTTGGTTCCCCGTTATTTATACGGAATGTCTGATATCTTCCTGGTATATTTTTAGTATGGTGGTTACGAGGCGATTTGAGACCGGATCCGGGTTAGGATCGGGAGCTGGCAGTCAGGATAGGCCAACATTGACAGAGGATCGCGTTAGGGAGATCATCCGTGAGGAGGTGGTTGAGATTGTCCGGGGTCAGATTCCGGAGATGTTTGGGTCTATAAAGACCGCGATGATGGAGTATTTTGATGACAGATACGCAGCCATTACTGAGACTGTTGCTGCTGCAACCTCTGCAGCTGTGGCGGCTGCGGGTGTTGGGCCAGGATGGGTGTTTCAGTATCGGAACTTCGATAATACGAAGCCCCCAAATTTTGACGGAGTTCAGGACCTGATTGTGGCCATGAGGTGGATATCTGATGTAGAGGGATACTTCTTCACTTGTTGATGCCCTGCTGACCAGAAGGTCAGATGCGCTCTGAACCTCCTGAGGTCCGGAGTGAAGGACTGGTGGAGACTTGTTACCGGACCGTACTCTGATGAGCAAAGAGTTGCGGTGTCAAGGGATCAGTTCAGGGAGATGTTCCGCACTTGCTACATTCCTAGGGTTGAGCGAGAAAGGTTGGCTCAGGGGTTCTTGGAGTTGAGACAGGGTACGGAGTCGGTGATGGAGATCACCCGAATGTTTACTGAGAGTGCGATGTTTTGCCCTGAGTTTGCTTATGAGCAAGCTCAGATGACCCGATATCTGAGCATGCTCAAGAAGGACATCAGACAGTTCGTATCCACTCAGAGATATGATACTTTGCTGGAGTTACAGGAGGCAGCCAGGTGGCATGAGCTGGAGATTGAGCTTCAGTTGAGGGAGCAAAGGCAGGCCCCGATGCAGTCACAATCTGTGTCGAAACTGTTTAGGGCCGCTGACTCCAGGCAGGGGATTCAGAGGGGTCGCACTTGTGGGAAGTACGGCAAGGTGCATGATGGGGTTTGTCGATCTTCTTCAGGGTGCCACAAGTGTGGAAAGCAGGGCCACATTGCTAGGGATTGTAGACAGCAAACTCCAGCTTCTGGTGTTAGACTTTGTTACCATTGTGAGCAGGTGCGCAATATGAAGGCCCAGTATCCCCTACTAGCTGCTAGGCCGGCGTAGGCTCCATCGCCAGCTACCTTGAGGATTACTGACAAGATTCAGGGTAGAGTAGAGCCCCTGAGGGTTTGAGGACGTGCTTTCCAGCTCACTGCCGAGGAGGCCAGGACAGCACCAGATGTGGTGGCTGGTATGTTTCTATTCCTTGTCTCATTGATTATGTTTATTGTATGCTCATATGTTTGTACCTATGTTAGGTACGTTTTAGTGAACTCCTTGCATGCTCTTGCATTGTTTGACTCGGGGGCGAGTCGGTCATTTGTCTCTCGATCGTTTAGTAGGGAGTTCGATTTGCCTTTAGGAGAGCTAAAGTGTCCGTTGTGAGTCTCCATCACCAATGAACACGAGATTTCTGGTTCTTCGGTCTATCAGGTCGCTTTCTAGAGATCTGTGGGGTATCCTTCTCGATTGACCTGATCCAGATTCCCATGGGGGATGTTTGTGTGATATTCGGTATGGACTGGCTGAATCGTTTCGGTGCCATGATCGACTGCGTGGGTCAACGTGTAGTAGTTCGAACACCAAGTGGGGGAGAGATGGCTATTTACGGAGAGGGCACCAGGTTGGGTTCAGGATTTTGATTGGTAGTATATTCAGCACGGATGTGCGGGTTATATGGCATATGTGGTAGATACATGGGTCAGGGAGCAGGCTCAGTTTCAGATGATCCAGTTGTTAAAGATTTCGCTGATGTGTTTCCGGAGGAGTTACCCGGAGTGCCTCCTGAGAGGCAGGTCGAGTTCAGGATCGACCTTGTGCCAGGTGCGGCCCCTATTGCTAAGGCGTCGTACCGATTTGCACCGCCTGAGATGCAGGAGCTGTCATCTCAGCTGCATGAGCTACTAGGCAAGCAGTTCATCCGTATGAGCAGTTCTCCATGGAAAACGTTGATTCTTTTTTTCAAGAAAAAGGATGGTTCACACCAGATGTGCATTGATTACCGGGAGTTGAACAAGTTAACGGTGAAGAACCGTTACCCACTTCTACGGATTGATGATCTTTTCGATCAATTGCAGGGAGCATCTTGGTTCTTCAAGATAGATCTGAGGTCCGAGTACCATCAGGTCAGGGTGAGGGAGGAGGACGTGGAGAAGATTGCGTTCCGGACTCGTTATGGACATTACGAGTTTGTGGTGATGTCGTTTGGGCGCACCAACGCACCGACAGTATTCATGGACCTGTTGAATCGGGTATGGAGGCTGATGCCCTATAGCTCGGTTATTGTGTTCATAGATGACATCTTGGTTTATTCCAACATGAGAGATCAGCATGAGGAGCACCTCCGTGAGTTATTGGGAGTTTTGAGGCGAGAACGGCTTTATACCAAGTTCTCGAAATGTGAGTTCTGGTTGTGAGAGGTTCAGTTCCTTAGACATCTCGTTAACCAGGAAGGGATGTTGGTCGATCCGGCCAAAATCAAGGCAGTGATGCAGTGGGAGCTTCCGAAGTCTCCCTCGGATATCAGGAGTTTTCTGGGATTAGCAGGGTACTACCAGAGATTCATTCAAGACTTCTCCAAAATTGCGGTACCCGTCACTCGTCTGACGAGGAAGGGAGTAGATTTCCGGTGGGGCCCTGAGCAGCAGACGACATTCAAGACTCTGCGTCAAAGACTTTGCGAGGCCCCGGTGTTGACCCTCCCGGAGGGAGTGGAGGATTTTGTGGTTTTCTGTGATGCGTCCATCACCGGGTTAGGGGCAGTCCTTATGCACAGAGGACGGGCAATAGCCTATGCTTCGCGGCAGCTAAAGCAGCATGAGACGAGATATCCCACACATGATCTTGAGCCGTGAGCGGTAGTATTCGCCCTCAAGATCTAGAGACATTACCTATATGGGGTCCGATGTACCATCTACATGGACCACAAGAGCTTGAGACATATCATGGATCAGCCGAACCTGAACATGAGGCAGTGCACGTGGCTAGACGTAGTCTAGGATTATGACTGCGAGATCCTTTACCATCCTGGTTGAGCGAACATTGTGGCAGATGCCTTGAGCCGCAAGTCGGCTGGATCTTCTGTTTCGACATCATGTATGAGGATTTCTGTGGATTCTCCACTTGTGGGATTGATTAGATATGCTCATGCCAAGGGAGTACGGGAGGAAATGGGAAGATTGAGAGGATCAGGGGTGAGATCACTAGATTTATCTAGGACGGTCGTGGGCTGTTGACCCGCTGCGGTCGGATGTGGGTTCCGATGTCTGGCGGGGTTAGACAGATCGTGCTGGAGGAGGCTCATAAGTATCGTTTCTCTATACACCCACGGGCTACCCAGATGTATCGGGATCTGAGTTTGGCCGTGCATGAAGAGAGAGATCGCTTGGTACGTCGAGAGGTGCTTGACCTGTAGGATGGTCAAGGTCGAGCATCAGAGGCCGCATGGCAAGATGCAGCCTCTAGAGGTTCCCATGTGGAAATGGGAGCATATTACGATGGACTTTATCACCAAGTTGCCGAGGACGACGAAGGGATATGATGATATATGGGTCATCGTGGATCGATTGACCAAGAGCGCCCATTTTTAGGCAATTTGGGAGAGTTCATTGGCCAAGAAGTTGGCCGATGTGTATATCCACGAGATCGTTGCTCGCCACGGGGTGCCGGTCTCTATTGTCTCAGACCGTGATGTTCAACTCACCTCCCGTTTCTGGCAGAAGTTCCATGAGGAACTGGGCACGAGGTTGCATTTGAGCACAACTTATCATCCGCAGACCGACGGATAGAGCGAGCGGACCATTCAGACCCTCGAGGATATGTTGAGGGCCTGCGTCATTGATTTTGAAACATCCCAAAAATACATACCAAAAGTTTTGTTTTTAATTATTAATAAAACCATAGTTATCCAAAACACATGTTATAATATCTCAAACATCATATCAATGTATATCAAAATATCAGAGAATAAACATCCTAGGCTGAACAGATGGTGTGTGTACTGCAATCATCCCGAGCCCTTCCCCTTGCTACCGGAAGTACCTGAAACCAAAACTGAAAGCTGTAAGCACGAAGCTTAGTGAGTCTCCCCAAACTACCACATACCATACACACAACATTCAACTAGGAGATACGGGCCCCACCCACTCTCATGGAGATTCGGGCCCCGCCCACACTCCGATGTCTAGGAGATTCGGGCCCTGCCCACACTCCACTGTCAAGGAGATTCGGGCCCTGCCCACACTCCGTTGTCTAACATGCATACAAGTATCACACAGACAACAAGTATATCTATTCCTATCAAGCAATCACATAACTATACTCAAATAATGCTACGAGATTTGGGTCCCGCCCACACTCAGCTACTATCATATCACGTATACGGGCCGGCCTTGGTGCCATAGACCCGTTCCTACTGACGGAAACTCACCTTGCAAGGCTGACTGCTGAAATCTCGAGTGAGGAATCTCTGATGGCTGCTCCCACGACTCCCCGACTATCATTATCACAATAACACTTAGTCAAAACCTGATAATTCTCCTTAGGGTAAAATGTCCATTTTACCCCTGGTCAAAGTCAACGCTTCGGTTAAAGTCAACCTTTTGGTTGACCAAACTCATCGAGTTGATCCATCAACTCGTTGGGTCCTAGAACCTGAAATCGCGATCTTACCGAATCAACTCGTCGAGTCCCTTCACTGACTCGTTGAGTTCTACCTTTAGCTAAAAACGGGAAAAACCAACTCAACTCCTTGAGTCCCTCTATAGACTCGCCGATTTCCTCTGTCTGATTGAGCCATCTCAATGAATTAAGCTCCTACCCAAGCTCCATACTTCATCTACACACTAGGAATACACTTTTAAGGGTAAAGTTTCCAACTTTACCCGCTCTTAGTCCTTCTTAATGTGTTTAGCTTAAACCCTAACTCTCTAGAACATAGATCTTGGTCCACAAGCCATAATACCCTAAACCAAGGCACACTATACTAGATCTAGGCTTTGAACATCAGTTGGATACGTAAAGTTCCTAGCTTTCCTTGGAAGCATGGCCTCTTAGGGCTAAAAAAAGGTCGTATTAACGCTTATAAGCTTGCATGGGGCTTCCATGGTCATAAAGTTTGCACCTTTATGCCATGGAACCCCTTCTAGATCCCATATCTGAAATATAAGTCACTTGGGACGTCCAAATCCCAATGACCAAGGTTCTTGCACCCAAACCCTCATAAAATGGAAGTAAATAGATCTAAGGAGTGAATGATCAAGTTAGAGACTTGATTACCAGAAAGTGATGAGGATGGAAGGAAATCCATGGATCTACTATCTTCTCCTTGGACCTTCTAACTCCTTCTTCTTCTTCTAGCTTCACAAACACACCAAAACACTCAAGAATGGCTCACAACTTACAAGACACTCTAGGGTTTCGTGGATTAGGGTTTAGGAGTTGGAGGCTGGAAATGAGGCCAAAAGGTGGGGATTAAGATGCTTAAATAGGGTGCAGAACCCCGAAATTAGGGTTTCACTCTGACAGACCTACTCGCCGAGTCGAGGGCTCTTGACTCGTCGAGTAGATGGCTGAAATCCCGCGTCCAAGACCCAATTCTACTCGACGAGTTTGGGGCTTCGAACTCGTCGAGTAGCTTTATAAAAATGAATAGTTTGTAAATAAATGCGTACCAGAAACCGGGAGTTACAAGTCTCCCCCACTTGTATTAGACTTCGTCCTCGAAGTCTTCTGCGTCTGAAAACAACTCTGGGTAGTGCTCCCTCATCTCCTCCTTGGGCTTCCATGTCCACTCTAAACCCTTGCGGTGCTGCCACTGCACCTTCACTAGCTGAACAACCTTGTTCCTCAAGGTTTTCATCTTGCGATCCAAAATCGCCACAGTCCTCTTAATATAGTTCAGGCTGTCATCAACCTGAATATCCTATAAGGGCACAATCGCTGAATCATCCAGTAAACACTTCCTGAACTGGGAAACATGGAAAATGCTGTGGATCTGGCTGAGCTCTGCTGGAATATTCGACCGATACGCCACCTTACCTACCCGGGCTATAACCCTGAAAGGACCAATGTATCTGGGGCCCAGCTTGCCCCGCTTTCGGAATCGGATGACACCTTTCCAAGGTGACACCTTCAGGAGGACCATGTCGCCCACCTGAAACTCCAAGTCTGAACTCCGCTTGTCGGTGTAGCTCTTCTGCCGGCTCTGAGCAGTCTGAAGCCTGCTCTAGACTTGTTGGATCCGCTCTATAGTCTTGAGTACTACCTCAGCACTCCCCATGACTCTCTGACCGACCTCGCCCCAATAGATTGGGGTCCTACACTTCCTCCCATAGAGCATCTCAAAGGGAGGTCGGTCTATGCTGGCGTGGTAACTGTTGTTATACGAAAATTCCGTTAACGGAAGATACGTATCCCAACTGCCACCAAAATCCAAAACACATGCGCGTAGCATGTCCTCAAGAGTCTGTATCGTCCTCTCGCTCTGCTCGTCCGTATGAGGGCGGAAAGCGGTGCTGAAGTGGAGACGAGTACCCATCTCCTCGTGAAACCGCTTCCAGATTCTGGAAGTGAAACGGACATCTCGGTCTAACACCACCAAGACAGGTACTCCATGTCGTGCCACTATCTTACGCACGTATATCTCGGCCATCTTCTCGGCCGAGATACTCTCCTGGATCGGGATAAAATGAGCGCTCTTGGTCAACCGATCCACGATGGCCCATATCGAATCTACTCCACGTGCGGTCCTGGGAAGCTTGGTAATGAAATCCATAGTGATATCTTCCCATTTCCACATGGGAATGTCCATCGGCTGCATCTTACCGTGGGGGCGCTGATGTTCGGCCTTGACCTTCCTGCAGGTCAAACACCGATCTACATACCAAGCCACGTCCCGCTTCATGCAGGGCCACCAATAATCAGGGCGAAGATCTCAGTACACCTTCGTCGCCCCATGATGGATGGACAGCCTCGACTTATGGGCCCAATCCATAAGAACCTGCCGTACTTCGCCCTAGTACGAAACCCAGACCCTCCCATGCAAGGTCATCAACCCTTGGCTTTCATAATCAAATGAGGCCACCCGGCCTACGATCCTATCACACTTTTGGTGCTCTTCCTTCAGGCCGTCAACCTGTGCCTCTCTGATCTACTCCAACAATGGAGTAATCACCGTCATTCGCAGACAGATGTCTCGAATCGGAGCCGCTACCGCTTTGCGGCTCAGGACTTCGGCCACCACATTGGTCTTGCCCGGGTGGTAAAGTATCTCACATTCATAATCATTCACCACATCTAACCACCGACGCTGCCTCATGTTCAGCTTCAGCTGATCCATGAGGTACCATAGACTCTTGTGGTCTGTGTAAATGGTACAACGGACCCCGTATAGGTAATGCCACCAAATCTTGAGGGCGAAAACCACAGCCCCCAGCTTTAAATCATGCGTCAGATAGTTAGCCTCGTAAGGCTTCAGCTGCCTCGACGCGTAAGTTATAACATGGCCCCGATGCATCAAAACTGCACCCATACTTGTGATCGACGCGTCACAGTAGACCACGAAATCATCAACTCCCTCGGGCAGAGTCAAAATTGGTGCTTCGCATAACCGTTGTCTAAGGGTCTCGAAGGCTGCCTGCTGCTCAGGCCCCGAGCGGAATGTCACCGACTTCTTGGTCAGCCGGGTCAAAGGAACAACGATCTTGGAGAAGTCCTGAATAAATCTTCGGTAATAACTTGCTAGACCAAGGAAACTCTGAATCTCAATTGGAGACCTCGGAACCTCCTACTGCATCACGGCCTCTATCTTGGCCAGATCAACCAGAATACCCTTCTGGTTGACGAGATGCCCAAGAAACTGCACCTCGCACAACCAGAACTCACACTTGGAGAAATTCGCAAAAAGTTTCTCCCTCCTCAGTGTCTCCAGCACCTCCCTGAGGTGCTCCTCATGCTGCTCCTGAGTCTTGGAATAGACCAAGATATCATCAATAAAAACGATCACAGATCGATCCAGCATCGGTCTGCACATGCGGTTCATGAGGTCCTTGAACGCGGCATCACCACGAACTCATAGTGACCAGAGCGAGTCCTAAAAGTTGTCTTCTGCACATCCTCATCCTTGACTCACATATGGTGATAACCCGATCGCAGGTCAATCTGGGAGAACCAAGATGCACCCTGTAGCTAGTCAAACAAATCATCAATCCTCGGAAGGGTATAACGGTTCTTCACCGTTACCTTATTCAGCTCCCTATAGTTTATGCACATCCGATGCGACCCGTCCTTCTTCCTCAAAAACAGGTTCGGGGCTCCCCCTGGCGAATTACTCGGTCTGATAAATACTTTGTATAGAAACTCCTGCAGCTGCGTAGATAACTCATGCATCTCGGGAGGAGCCAACCAATATGGTGCCTTGGCTATCAGAGCCGCACCAGGGACTAGGTCAATCCTGAACTCAACCTATCGCTCCGGAGCTATCCTAGGCAAATCCTCCGGGAATACATCTGGGTACTCTCGCACTATCGGTACATCATCGACTGTCACTTTACCCTTATCCCGTGTATCCATGACATAGGCGACATAACCCGTGTAACCCTGCTGAAGGTAGCGCCTCGCTCTCGCTGCTGAGCATAGAGTCAATCCACCCTGCGGCCTCTCGCCCTGAATCACTATCCCTCCCCCACTAGGAGTCCAAATCCTTATTAGCTGCTGCTCGCAGTCGATCACTGCCCCATTGGGGCTCAGCCAATCCATACCCACTATAACTTTATTCCCTCGTAGAGGAATAGGGCCCAGATCCACTGAGAACTGATCATCGAATAACTGTAGTGTACAACCTCTGTGAACCCTCGCAGCCCTAACGGTCCTGTCATCTGCTATCTCCACATCAAGTGGGAAATCCAGCTCCCCCGGAGCTCCTACGAATCGCTTGCTGAGCGCGAGCGACACAAAAGATCGGGTGGCGCCTGAATCAAACAGTACCAAGGCTAATATACCGTTCACTAAGAACGATCTTATAACAAACACATAAACATAAGCAATAATCAATACAAATAAAGAGATAAGGAGAATATACATACACGTAACGACATCAGGAGCTACACGTGCCTCCTCTGCTGTCAACTGGAAGGCTCTGCTCTTCGCCACTGGCGTCTCTGCCCGGCCGTGACGGCCGTCTGTAATCCTCAATGTAGCATGGGCGGGTGCTGCCACCTTCCTTGTTGCTGTCAAACTCGGACATTGGGACCTCTTGTGGCCCCTCTGATTGCACTGGAAGCAAATTAGATCATATATTTGTTGGGTTATGAGCATTCTAACACTCCTAAGTGTACATGCAACCCTAAATACTTTGGATCTATGTTTTCTCTATTATACATACAATTATGAACATCCAAGGTATTATCCTAATGTAGCATACAAAATAATAAATATAACAAGATAGAATACATACCTCTTTGATGTAGAATGTCTTCATGAAGCTTGAGTGCCTAGTGCCCCAAGTGTGACACCTCAAATGGTTCACACAACACCAAATACACTTGGAATAACTTGAGAGAAACTTGAACACTCCTTGAAATCGTCTAGCCCTCACACTCACACATTAGTGCCCGATTTATTGAGCCATGGGATTCTTTTATATGGTGGCTATTAGGGTTACACCATGTAACTCATAACTTTACCCATTCCTTATGCTCCATGGATTTTAACCTCCATGGAGTATCCATGGGTCACCCCATGGACTTAGTCCAACATAAGGAATCTTGGATCACAAGCCCACATATATAAGAATGAATGATTTACACAATCAACCCATATATTTAATTAGTGTCCTTTTGATCACTTAATTAATTCCAAATTAATTCATGATCAATACTAATTAAATAACCTTATTAATATATTAGAACTTATAATATATTAACCAACCTTAAGTGTTATTCTCTCATTATAGTCTATCCAAATGCATGATGCCATGCAACCCAAATGGACCATGCCGGGTCGGGTCAAGTCTTACCAATTATAGTTATGGACTTAGACATTAATCCAACAGTCTCCCACTTGGATAAGTCTAAAACTATTATTGCGTATGACTTCAGGAACCGATCAGCAATCGTAGCTTTCAAAAGCTTCTGTCGAACTCTGACCTTGTCGATGAACTCTGACCTTTGTCAATGACTTGTCCATTAGATAAGGGATCATATATTCCTCCATTCTAGATATCATATGGACTGAGACATGGATTATCAATCATTCTCTCTGTCCATTTGTTGTTTCCCGATTTCCGATTCATGATGACTGACTGATTGAACAAATCAAATCAGTCATGGCTTGGCCAAGCACTCACATGTATCATCGAGGGGCCCACAGATATCGCTTTTATCCCGAAGGTAAAAGGAATGGATAAACTTCGACTCATATGGCTTGTTCTACTACTTGTTGAATCATACACAAAGGCACGTTTTATAACATCGAGTTACCAATGCGTTTTCGTGCAATCAATGTATAACCAACTCATAGTAACAACTCATATCTCTAGGTTTGAAGAATATAAGATATTATCGTCTCATGATCACTCGTGATAAAATCCATGAAGTGATTCAAATGAGCGCGGGTTGAATCCAATACTCAGAACTTATGAGCACTCATGAGTGTTGTAGCACCACTTTGTCCACCAACTTGGACCTCTACAAACCAACCCATGACAGTCTTGATTCATATCTACTTCCAACATATGACCGACTGTGGATGGTTTGAATAACTTAATCATTCAGGAAGAGCGACTTAGTTATTCTGGAAGTCAAAACATGCAAAGTGAAACACAAGAATAAATTAATCAAATATGGTATCAAACCCTATGAATATAAATAAACACTTTTATTTATCACCATACTGATTACTCATTATTCATTGTTTCGGTTTTATCAACTTTATACTTGAATTAAAAACACTAGTTGTCCCATGCTCCAAGCATGTACACTATGTTTTTCTTAAACAATAGCTTTTCCATACACCAAGTATGCACTCTATGTTTGTCTATGATCCTTACTTTGTGAAATAAACCAATTGAACATAATTTCAATGATTCTAATTTCACACTCCCAAATCCTTATCGAAACATGTGAGAATTTCAAATTCCTATCATTTATCGAAATATGTTTAGATTTTAAACTTATATGCACTGACCCTCCTGTAATGAATATGTACAAAGTCACAAAGACTTGTCAACAGTCATTATAAGGTATTCCAATGGAGATCAACTCCATGGAAACTAAGTCTCATATTCAAAGTACATTGCTTTGGACATGCTTCTTGCATTAAGTTTTCTAATCTTACACAGGTTGAATAATTTCTAACTTTGAAACATTTCCATATTCCATTTTGACTATCACTTCTGAACAAGAGTTGCCTCCTTACAAATTATGTCAATATGGTCCTTCCAGAATTAACATTATACTTCCAACTGTCCTTGAGCAACCAATCTTTGGTAAACCTTAGATTGTCCTCGACAATTGCTTAATCATTTTAGTCATATCCAATTCTAGACCTTTTCCCTTCATAATGCCCCAGGCATTTGGAAAATTTTAGAAAGGATGAATATAGCACATGTAATCGATCCTATATCCGAAGCATATGGGACACGATTCATGATGTCTCACATAAAGACTAAACCAGTCTTTTGCTATAATATCTCCATTTCAATTTGCCAAGTTCTCAAAATTCAGATTATGAAAAGGGATGCCGTAATCATAATCGAATTTTAGAACGCAAATAATGGACCCATATATAGAATTTCCTTATGTTGAGCCATTCCAACATGAAATTCATATATATATCCTTGATTAAATACGATTAAAATCTCAATCTAAGCTTTTAGAATTGAAATGAAGTATAATTTCCTCTCCCTTAATTATAGCAAAACAACTTTTTCAACCCCTGCAACCTCACGAATTGAAATTTTTGTTTTCTATAATTAACATTGCTAACTTGAAACCTTTGTCATAATTATCATGCTCCCACTAACATGATGATTATTAGCATAACACTTATGCTCCCACTAGCTTTGACATGTACTCAGAAATCAGCTGACTTTCTTACCAAAGTTCAGATTTCTGATACTAGATTGTTTTGATAAAACTTTATCAAAATCATACACCTCTCTTAGATAGCTCACATGTGTGTCTAAACAATTTTAGAACTATGAAAAGGGATGCCGTAATCATAGTCTCAATTGTTTAGACCTTTGCCACTTCTCACAAGTCCATGTTAGTGTGCCGGTAAACCACACACGCTCCACTAACGACTTTGAGAATGCAAATATCACAATTGCTATCTAGCTAAAATCTACTTAGTGAAAGTGTTTCCTCACCATCATTTTCATGAATCGGAGAGAAACCTTATGACACTTAGATTTAATAGTGTATGTGTTCTTATCCATGTGAATTTGTCAAAACCATAATCACAAGACAAGGTTAGTGACAAATCCAAACTCATATGGATTAAACTTGTGCAATCTTAAATTCTTGCCATTTGGAAGCTCAGGTGTCTGCCATTGCTTCCAAGTAGTTGTGCAACCAATTGAGAACTCTCAGAACTCCTATGCAAAGCCAACTTGAATAGGCACAAAAATTTCACCACGATAGGTTATAAACCTCAAGTCGTGTGCTAGTGAAGGACTTTAGGTTTTATTCTTGATTAAGTCTTGAAACTTTCAAGAGCTTTAAGACTCCCACTGTCCTCTTGACATATAAGACTCCCTTGTCAAATATTCAAGAGATAGTGCGGATTCTTTATCAAGACTAACACTTTACACAATTGGCCTAAGTTGGTCTCTGTTTTATCCAAAACATCACAACTTACCAATTTCAAATGTACAAGAGTAGATAACCTTTTACTCTTACATTTGAATAGTGTTAACAAACCCTCTTTAAGATATGTCACTCAAGTTACAATCTTGGAGTATGACTCTAAGAATTGTTTTGGAACGAAGTATGACTCATCTTTTTGATTTAACCATTTCAACAATTCATGACTCCTCTTCTTAGTCATTAGAATGCACTAAGATGACTTTAGAGGACCAATTGTGATATGGTATCTTAATCATTAAGATGATCATAAACATGATACAAAAGTACTCTCCCATCTTTTCAGATTTGAGAAACTTTTATCTTTCTGCCATACTTTGATTCTTCTTATTCGTTCTGTCTCACATTGAAACTTCTCCAATGCTACAGACTTATACTTAAACTTATAAGTATAACCATATTTACTGAACTTAAGTAAATCATGACGAATAGTCTTCTTGATCTTTTGTGGTGGACTTGACCAGTGCACAAGAATGTGTACTCGATCCCTTAGTCCTTTCCTTATTCACATAAGGAATTAGTCTTAATTTTCCAAGCTGAAAGTTCTCATTCATCATACTGTACAACTTGCATGATTCCAAGTTTCGGTCCAATTGAACCTTGGGTGATAAGAATCTTTCCTTATTTGGTAATATTAGACACTACCACAACCGAAAGAATCAAATCCATTTTTCCAATATTGCTATCAATGGAATCTTATAAGCAACAACTTTTCACAAATGCCATTGTAAGGATACTTAAAATAAATAAAATCAAAACCTTTTTCTTTTATTTTAAAACTTTGCGGAAAAACTTATCCTTACAATCCATATGAAAACCTTGTTGTTATCTATTCCTAAGCAATATAAATATCATAACTCTTAAGTAATAGCCCAAAATTCTGATCACCGAACCATGCGATTGAAATCCATCTTCGCGATCAGAATCAGCATGTACTTAATAGAGTTAGACAATGGACTTTACCTGAAGTAGAGCCAAACTTATTGACTTTAACATCCTTAGGTAAATTTGGCAGCTTCGTAACCAATGCCCCTTCCTTTGGCAATAGTTACCTATGGACCCTTGATAATGGGACTATCTCAGACTTCGCCTCTCTCTTTACCATTGGGTCAACCGAGTTGACTATGGCCGATCCCTTTCCATTTGGAAGAGAGAGCTTTACTGGATATCAAATGTCATCATTGTCAATGTCCATAGCGTTTTAGGAAGTTGATCTTAGCTTTACTGGGAAGATCATAGATGTCTGAACTAGACATCTTTTGGGAGATATTCAAGATAGTTGATCTAAAGTCCTTAATATAACACCCAATATGAAATATTAAGGCTAGGATCCAACAACCTATTTATAACTGGAAGAGGGATGCCGTAATCCGAGTTATAAAATAGTTGAAGGTAGGTAAATGACGATTTACCAATTTCCACCATGAAAAACGAAATAATGTAATTAGGTTTTTAATTGGATTTGAAACTCCTAGATCTTTTGAGATTCATTGAACTTTTCAATGGCATGTTTCAATCTCGAGTGTGCCCTTCAGTTTTGTGACTTGGATGCCGAGGATCACAAAACAAGGTGTGAAGTAACCACGCAAATATACTTAGTACCCTTAATATTTACCCCTCAATCGATGTGCCGGTTAACCACACGAGCTCCACCGATACTATGATAAATATTAAGTTACCCTTTGCCTACTTTGTTAAATCCAGGTTAGTGTGCCGGTTAACCACACACGCTCCACTAACGGTTTAAACAAAGTGCAAAGTGTAATTTCATGGATTAGCACCTTATTCACATTTTCCTAAGTAACTAAGATTGAGAATTTATAAGTGTTTAGTTACTTAGTATTTATCATTAATACTTTTAATGGAGGGAGAATTATAGTCCTTGTCCTACCCGTTCGGCTAACGACCCTCCACCAGTCAAGGAAGCGGTGGGTGAGAGTGGACACCCATTAAACTGCCATTTTATAGGCAGTAACCTTATACCCCCTTATAGACCGGCTTCGTGAATGAGGCCTACTAACGGTAAGACTGACTTGCTCTTATACATATATTTATTATTAACTTATAATACTATGAAGTATAAGGGTTGAATTTTAACTTTTAAAATTTTAAGGGCTAACTTGGAATTAAAGTATTCATGGGGAAAACTTTACAAATTCCAAAACTTGAGGGCAAGTTTTGAAAATATTCAAAACTAATTAATTCCATAACTTATGTGTTTAAAGTAGTTTTAATTAAAAAAAACTCTTCAAGTTCCATAACTTGAGGACAAGTTATGGAAGACTTTAAACTAATAAAAGAATGTAACTTTTCTCTATTTTTGTAACTTATGGAACTAATTAAGGTTACACATTTTATCATTTAATGAAGTGACTCCTGAACCTCCATAACTTGAGGACAAGTTATGGAGTCATAAAACCATTTAATGAGGACAAGACTCTTCATTTTTGTAACCATTGCCAACTTTTTATGAGTTTTATGAAACTTAAATGTGACTTTTCATATAACTTGAGGACAAGTTACAAAAACACATTTTAGAATCAACTCTTAAATTAAAATGGATTGAAAACACATAATCAATTAACTTTTCTATTAATCTAATAAACTCATATGAACAAATATAATTCACATCAAATTTTTTTCCAAGTAATTAGCATAACTTTTAAACTAATACAAAACATGAATCTATTGACAATTATCTTTGAAATTGGATTAGCATAAACATTACCACATCAAAAACAAGTTTATAAGTCCAAAAACATCTAAGGGTAATGTTCCTAGTCCATTTCTAGCCAAAACAGTCGAATATATGCTGTCAGGGGTTCCAAAATTCGATTTTTTCAGCTAATTTTGCAAGTATAACAAGAAAACAAGCCTTGGCTCTGATACCACTGATGGGTTTTGAGCATTCTAACACTCCTAAGTGTACATGCAACCCTAAATACCTTGGATCTATGTTTTCTCTATTATACATGCAATTATGAACTTTCCAAGGTATTACCCTATCTAGCATACAATACTTGATACTTGGGTAATCAAATGGATAGAATACATACCTTTGTTTGATGTAGATTGTCTCCATGAAGCTTGAGTGCCTAGTGCCCCAAGTGTGACACCTCAAATGGTTCACACAACACCAAATGCACATGGAATGACTTGAGAGAAATGGAACACTCCTTGAAATCGTCTAGCCCTCATATTCACACATTAGTGCACGATTTCTAGAGCCATGGGATTCTTTTATATGGTGGCTATTAGGGTTACACCATGTAACTCATAACTTTACCCATTCCTTATGCTCCATGGATTTTAACCTCCATGGAGTATCCATGGGTCACCCCATGGACTTAGTCCAACATAAGGAATCTTGGATCACAAGCCCACATATATAAGAATGAATGATTTACACAATCAACCCATATATTTAATTAGTCTCCTTTTGATCACTTAATTAATTCCAAATTAATTCTTGATCAATACTAATTAAATAACCTTATTAATATATTAGAACTTATAATATATTAACCAACCTTAAGTGTTATTTCTCTCATTATAGTCTATCCAAATGCATGATGCCATGCAACCCAAATGGACCATGCCGGGTCAGGTCAAGTCTTACCAATTATAGTTATGGACTTAGACATTAATCCAACAATATTGTGGTGGTAGTAGTGGTAGAAGCAGCAGTACAATCCCTACTCACATGCCCAGTTCGGCAGCACTTAAAGCAGCCCGAACTACCTGCCCTACACAACCCATTGTGTCCCCTGCCACACTTGCCGCAGTGGCCTCAGCCCTGCTGGCCCTTTCCCCGAGAATCTACCTTGGGCTTTTGCCCGAACCCTCCACGCTAGACACAGACTCTGGCTTCCTCTTCCTCTCCATCTCTAAATCAATATCTATCTCACGAGCCCTAGCAATCATGTCCTCCAGCGTCTTGTAGCTGGAGCGGCTCACAAACTGGCAGATATCACTCTGCAACATCTCATGATACCGGGCCTTCTTCGTCTCCTCGTCCGCCACATACTGCGGAACGAGAAAGGCCCTCTCCCTAAACTTGGCGGTGAACTCTGCCACAGTCTCTGTAGTCTGCTCCAAATCCTGGAACTCCCTCGCTAACTGTTGCACCTCAATCACATGTGCAAACTCGGCCCTAAACCTGGTCAAAAAATCACCCCAGGTCATCGCATCCAAAACTGCATCATCTCCAATGTCTCTCCCAACCTCCTCCCACCAGTCACGTGCCCAGTCCTTCATAAGACAGGACGCAAGTCTAACCTTGTCCCCCTCGGGACATCTGCTGGTGCGGAATGCGTTAGCGACATCCGCCAACCATCTGGTGCTCGCAATGGGGTCCCGAGCCCCATGGTAGTCGGGAGCTCTACAAGCCTTGAACTCCTTGAAAGCCAGTGTGCGCGACCCCATCATGGCCGCCACCTCGGTGCGGAAAGCGCTCAGCTTCTCATCCAGAAGCTCGAAAATACCCTCCTTGACCTAACCAAAGATCACAGGAGTCTGGTCTAGAATGGTACGTGTAATCTCAAACGAGATGAACTCCCTCGTCTACTCGTCAAGCTGCCGGGCTCCAGAGCCCGAGCCTGATCCCTCACCTGTGCCTGAAGTGCCAACTGGACTAGTGCGTAGCGTCACCATACTGAAAATACACCATAACAAACATCAGTATACTCATCATATCTTGAGGGATCTAACACACTACAAGTTTCCTGGATTCATCTCAGCCTTCCTAGATTCGAGTACGGATCCTCTGCTTTCAGTAGTACGGACCCATACTACCTTCCACATCTATCCTTACTTTCCTCAAGAACTGCCTTGACTCCACCAAGTCACTTCTACTACTACTGCTAATCTCATGCTAAACTCATCCTAGGCTTGCCCTAGGTTAATCACCAATCCACTCTCTGCTATCAGCTGCATAAGAAGTCCCTGCTATCTCCCCCTAACTAGCTTGTGAATATTATTACATATCACTAAGACTAGATAATTTCTCGAATGAGAGATCCTACCCTACAACGGTTGGACTCAAACAAGAGTTGCGCAATAGAGCTAGACCTAATTTTCTGAAATTATTTAGTACTCGCAATATGTAACTTTACATATTCATTTACTAGTTAGTAAAAGATAACTAGAACTCCTAAAAGCACAAAGCAAGCAGCATTCGAGCATCAACTAATCATAATCAAACATATCTCATTCACACTAACATGTACTATCATGCAGTTCACAAAGCTGAGATACATGTAACAGGCACATAAGGCATCCTTCCTAGATCCTTAGTCCTAATCTAGCATGCGATTCTCATAAAGCCGATACACATATAATAGACACATAAAGCATCCTTCCTAGATCCTTAGTCCTAATATAGCATGCAGTTCTTATAAACATATCATAACATAAACTTGTATGGGTGGTTTGGGAGTACTTACTTGAGCTCGACTGATTGCATGCACCACATCCTTTTATCTTTTTCAAAGTCATTTTCTCTTTTTAAAATTCTTTTCTTTTTCTCAAAGTTCTTTTCATAAAAATGATTTTCTTTTGAAAATTTTCATACCAATTCCTTAGTTTGAGTTCAGACACACCCGAAAGTGTGCCCAAATCCCTCAAACCAAGGCTCTGATACCAACTTGAAACATCCCAAAAATACAGACCAAAAATTTCGTTTTTAATTATTAATAAAACCATAGTTATCCAAAACACATGTTATAATATCTCAAACATCATATCAATGTATATCAAAATATCAGAGAATAAACATCCCAGGCTGAACAAATGGTGTGTGCACTGTAATCATCCCGAGCCCTTCCCCTTGCTACTGGAAGTACCTGAAACCAAAATTGAAAGTTGTAAGCACGAAGCTTAGTGAGTCTCCCCAAACTACCACATACCATACACATAACATGCAACTAGGAGATACGGGCCCCGCCCACTCTCATGGAGATTCGGGCCCCGCCCACACTCTGTTGTCTAGGAGATTCGGGACCCGCCCACACTCCTCTGTCTAGGAGATTCAGGCCCTGCCCACACTCCGTTGTCTAAGAGATTCGGGCCCCGCCCATACTCCGCTGTCTAACATGCATACAAGTATCACACAGACAACAAGTATATATATTCCTATCAAGCAGTCACATAATTATACTCAAATAGTACTACGAGATTCGGGCCCCGCTCACACTTGGCTAATATGAGATTTGGGCCCCGACTCAGCTACTATCATATCACGTATACGGGCCGGCCTTGGTGTCGTAGACCCGTTCCTACTGAAGGAAACTTAACTCGCAAGGCTGATTGCTGAAATATCGAGTGAGGAATCTCTGATGGCTGCTCCCACGACTCCCCAACTTTCATTATCATAATAACACTTAGTCAAAACCTGATAATTCTCCTTAGGGTAAAATGTCCATTTTACCCCAGGTCAAAGTCCACTCTTCGGTTAAAGTCAACCTTTTGGTTGACCAAACTCGTCGAGTTGCTCCATCAACTCGTTGAGTCCTAGAACCTGAAATCGCAATCTTACCGAATCAACTCGTCGAGTCCCTTCACTGACTCGTTGAGTTCTACCTTTAGCTAAAAACGGGAAAAACCAACTCAACTCCTCGAGTCCCTCTATGGACTCGCCGAGTTCCTCTGTCTGATTGAGTCATCTCAATAAATTAAGCTCCTACCCTTCAGATCCAAGCTCCATACTTCATCTACACACTGGGAATACACTTTTAAGGGTAAAGTTTCCAACTTTACACGCTCTTAGTCCTTCTTAATGTGTTTAGCTCAAACCCTAACTCTCTAGAACATAGATCTTGGTCCACAAGCCATAATACCCTAAACCAAGGCACACTATACTAGATCTAGGCTTTGAACATCAGTTGGATACGTAAAGTTCTTAGCTTTCTTTCCAAGCATGGCCTCTTAGGGCTAAAAAAGGTTGTATTAACGCTTATAAGCTTGCATGGGGCTTCCATGGTCATAAAGTTTGCACCTTTATGCCATGGAACCCCTCCTAGATCCCATATCTGAAATATAAGTCACTTGGGACGTCCAAATCCCAATGACCAACGTTCTTGCACCCAAACCCTCATAAAATGGAAGTAAATAGATCTAAGGAATGAATGATCTAGTTAGAGACTTGATTACCAAAAAATGATGAGGATGGAAGGAAATCCCTCGATCTACTATCTTCTCCTTGAACCTTCTAGCTCATTCTTCTTCTTCTAGCTTCACAAACACACCAAAACACTCAAGAATGGCGCACAACTCACAAGACACTCTAGGGTTTCATGGATTAGGGTTTAGCACTTGGATTAGAGTTTATAAAAATGAATAGTTTGTAAATAAATGTGTACCAGAAACCGGGCGTTACAGATTTTGGTGGGAGCTGGGACTCCTACCTACCCTTTGCAGACTTCTCCTACAACAATAGCTTTTACTCCAGCATTGGTGCTCCACCTTTAAAGATGTTGTTTGGGAGGAGATGCCGTACCCCAGTCTGTTGGGGCGAGGTTGGTCATAGGCTGATGGGTCAGACGGATGTGGTTCTGCAGACTACCGAGATGATTCAGCAGATCAGGCAGCGGTTGCAGACTGCTCAGAGTCGGCAGAAGAGTTACGCTGACCAACGCTGATCTAAGTTGGAGTTTCAGGTCAGTGACATGGTGTTGCTGAAGGTCTCACCCTGGAAGGGTGTGATCCGCTTCAGGAAGAGGGGAAAGTTGGTTCCCCGATACATTGGACCATTTCGAATTATTGTCAGGGTTGGCAAGGTGGCGTATATACTGGATCTCCCGGAGGAGCTCAGTCAAATCCATATCATATTTCACGTTTCGCAGTTGCGAAAGGGCATATTGGATGAGGACGCGGATGTGTCAGTGGATGATATTCAGGTCGACGAGCGCCTGAACTATGTTGAGAGGCCGGTGGCTGTTTTGGAAAGAAAGGTAAAGGCCCTACGCAACAAGGAGATACCTTTGGTAAAGGTACAGTGGCCGCATCGGAAGAGATCCGAGTGGACTTGGGAGCCGGAGGCTGAGATGCGGGAACATTATCCGGATTTGGTTACTGCAGTTGGCTTCGAGGATGATGCCTAGTTTAAGTGGGGGAGAGTTGTAACATCCAAATTTTCAGGTATGAATTTAAAAGCTTATATATACTCATTTTCAGGGCAACTCGACGAGTTGGCAGTCTCCAACTCGTCGTGTTGATTTTTAAATGGTTGTGTATCTTTAAGGTCTACTCGACGATTTTATGGCCATTTTTAGATATGGGATTTCCATTATTGTTGCAGTCCTTTTAAGGTATAAAGTCGATACCTTGACCACCCCTTTGCTATATCTCTTCTTTTGAAAGTTTATGGCCATTATTAGCTTCTTTTGGGACCATTCTTAGATTTGAGCATGTTATGAAGCCATGGTTTCAGATCTGGACATCTCATGGCCTCCATGGACTTAAAGTCACCAACTTTATCAAGTATTGGCCCTCCTTCATGATCTAAGTCCCTTAATAAGCTTGGTTTTAGTCTTTTGGCCCCTTGATGCCATGCATGGAAGTAAAGCTTGCAGCTTTACATGGTATCTCAACCCTAGGGGACCAAATCTATAGTTTGGAGGCATTAGACTCGATTAGAAAGTGATTGGATGTATTAAGACTAGGACAACTCGACGAGTTGCTTATCCAACTCGACGAGTTGAATCGAGTTTTCCTGCTTTCTGGATGCTGAAGAACTCGATAAGTTGCTCTGGTAACTCGGTGAGTTGTCACATGCTTTTCATGATTTTCTGAGATATGAAGGAACTCGACGAGTCAGAAGATGCACTCGACGAGTTGGGTCAACATGGACTGTTGACCTTGACTGTTGACTTTGACTTTGACCATGGTTGACCAAGTTTGACCTTGAGGATATTTTAGGTATTTTAGGATTTTTTAATGGAGTTGATCACATGGTGGTTGTAGGCAGTTGACTTCGGAGCTGTGTTTTGGGAGTTTGACCTTATCATTCAGTGCTGCTTGTGAGGTGAGTTTTCCTCATTGTACTAACAGGGAATAAGGCACCAAGGCCGGCCCTTTGGATTGTTATCCTGATTTTTCGTATGATTGAGTACTGTTATGATCTGTTAGATCGGTATCCTAGTAGATAGGATGTTGCTATGCTGTCATGATCTGTATCCTGGTAGATAGGATGTTGCTATGCTTAGTGATCTGTCAGATCTGTTTGACAGGTTGTAGACCGTTATATGGTTATCTGTTATATGTGCACATGTTTGATTGGTGGCTGAGGCTTCATTGCTTTGTGCGTAAGCCAACAGGATGGGGTATTCCAACCCGATGGTTGAGGGCCTAGAGTATTCCATCCCGAGGATGATTGGACTCATAATATGTTGGCATTCCAACTTGATGGTTGTGGGGCCTGGGGTATTCGAACCCAATGGTTGATTGGACCCATGGTATGTTGGCATTCCAACCCGATGGTTGAGGGGCCTGGGGTATTCCAACCCGATGGTTGATTGAACCGATAGTATGTTGTTTGTGATATGTGTTATTTTGTGTGTGTTGGTATTTTGGGGGAAATCACTAAGCTTTGTGCATACAGTTGTGGATTTTGTTTTAGGTACCTTGGATAATCGCGGGAAGGCGAAGACTTGATCGTGCACCTCCTCACGTTTTATGTTATGATTCCTGGGATTACTCTGATGACAAACTATTTTGAAAACAATTTGTAATAAATGGTGGTTTTTGGATGTTTGGAAAAGTTTTAAATTTTTGTGACTTTTATGGATGTTACAAACTAAAAAAGATGGAAACCGATGTTAAGGTTCAAAATATTTGAATTTAGTTACAGGGATGGAAAACTCATATAAAAGAAGAATAAATTAATGGTGCATTCTCTTCTTCAAATATGAGACACAATTTTGAGAATTTCAACTAAATCTATTGAAAGAGAGAGAGGGATTCCATTTCCTAGATGAGAGAACAAATAAACATGAAAATTATCTTGTTAGTTTGAACCTGTTTTTAACAATAGTCGATTAAAATGAAGACCAAAAATGAAAAGAAGTCAAAATCTACCGGGGGGAGGGGTAACAGTAGCAACGATCATGCGTTTCTTAGAATACTGAGAAAGAAGTAGTAGAGGAGTAGAATATATATCCCGATAACGATTAGGAGAAAGATTATAGGGTGAGATTTCTTTGAACCACATTTTTTGAACTCGAGGGTGGCTGAGCTTTCGAGGTAAGAGAAGGAGAAAGCAGAGTATGAATCGTCGATTGGCGTAATCGATATAACATCGATTCATGATTTCTTTTGGTTTCTTGTAATCGTAATCTTCACCGTATCGATGTGATCAGAAACACATATTCAACAATAGGTGGAAAGCAATCAAGATATAAAATGTATCGATGTAATTCTTCACAAAATCGTCTTGGAATGGCTCGATTATATGATATGATGGTGGCTGATTTAGGGATGTTCGTCGACGATTGGGAAGCTAACGGACAAGAAGAACACATGAACATATATGATAAAAAATTAGCGATAGTTCGTTTTGGGGATGAATGTTTTGTAGTATTGATGCCACATATAAGGGAAGGAATCAGCAGATATCAACCGAGATATCAGGATTCAATATTGACTCGATTAGGGATAAAAGGGTCGGGTGTTTTCAAAAAATTGAACGCCTATGTGATAGAGGATTGATTTGTAACAACTGCCTCCTTAATTTAAGTTAACTATCTTGACTTTTTCACTTGACCAGATAACATTCAGTATATTTTTAATGCATAAAGTGATTGTAAATATCGCAATAAGGTTTGCACGAATTAAATTTCTGCATTTGACCAAATATGTTTTATAAGGTATTATTTATATATATATATATATATATATATATATATATATATATATATATATATATATATATATACAGAGAGAGAGAGAGAGAGAGAGTGAGAGAGAGAGAGAGGATCATATAAATAAACAAACATATATTGTATAATTGTAAAACTCATTCCTGTCCAATCAATATATAATTTTTTTTATTTAAGTTTAATTAATAAAGGGCTACTTAGTCATTTTGTTGGAACCTGAAAGTGAACCTCTAGCAATCTGTATCTTTTGTATGTTCCGATGTAACGCCCGTGTTTCAAGCCTAGGCATTAATATTGATGTAATAGTCTAGGTTAACCTTTGTAACTCGTTTGAAGTAATAGAAATGTATTATTTAAGTATTATGTGTTTTATGTTTAATTATTATGACTTAATTGAATTAATGATAAAATAAGCGTAATAATAAAATATTAGATAAGCCTGATATCTATGAAGGAAGTCGTAGTGGTCGTTATGAGGATTCCGAAAATATAAAGAATGCCGAAATCCGAGTTATAACGAAGAAGTTATGACCTGTCGAAGTGTTGCGACAGAACCGGTACGACACTGTGTGACGTAAATAGTGAATTTGCGATAGAGCGATATTTAGTCTTAGTGATCTAAACGAATGTCGTCGAATACGTTAAACCGAGAGCGTGCATAAAAAGAACGTCTAAATCAGACTTCGTATGAGGAAGTTATGATTTTTCGAAGTTTCGACTTAGCAGTATGTAACCCAAATCTCGAAATTGAGAACGAGTGATTTTTGGCCGAAACAATCTAAACGAGAATCGAAGATCTCGTCGATAGTAGTGCAACGTTAAAAAGACGGACGAAAACGGACGTCATATGAAGGAGTTATGAAGTTCTAACGGAGTTTTCCTGTCTCGGCCTACTAAAAATAATTTAATAAAAATAAAGTCAAAATTAGCCGACGGAGTCTAAACGAAAGTTGTAGAGTATAGTCTCACCTACGCGTGGATATAAAGAACGTCAAAAATGGAGCTCGTATGCGGAAGTTACGTATTTTTGAAGTTTGATAAATCGGAGTACGCCCAGCGTACCCCTGTTCATGGGCTGAGTTGGGCCACGTCGCCGTACTCCATCACTTGAGTGCCTCGGGTCCGAAGCCTTGACGTATCCGATCTGATCCACTTCGTATGCCCAGCGTACCCGAAGAGTGTAACACCCATAAAATTCAAGCCAATTTAAATCTTTTTAAACAATTCAAAACCCATTAGTCATTACAAAATGTTTTCAAAATAGTTTAATATCAGAGTATCCCAGAAACATAGTCATAAAAAGTGAGGAGCTGTACGATCACGCCTTTGCCTTGCCACGGTCCCCTGATGCACCTGAAACAATAAACTGAAACTGTAAGCCCGAAAGCTTAGTGAGTTATCCCCAAAATATCGATACACATACAGTCCACATAACAATATCAGCAATATCATAACATAACAAACTGAACATCATATAATGGGTCCACAGCTTTACAGACTGGATTACCCCTAGACCCACAGTGTGAGTCTGGATTGCCTACCGGGCCCACCACTTACGTTTGGATTGTCATCGAGCCCACAGTACGAGTCTCCCTCAGCTCGTATCTGGAATGCTACACCTACTAGATTTCCACTAGGCCCACAGTGTGAGTCTGGATTGCCTTCCGGGCCCACAGCTTACATCTGGATTACCATCGAGCCCACAGTACGAGTCTCCCTTAGCCCGTATCTGGAATGCTCCCAGGTTTGTTGGTTACCGCACGGAGCAGTATCACCTCAACCCATCCCACATAACATATCAACATATAACATAACTACTGAGCATGCAGATATTCATATAACAACACAGGTAGTCCTAAAGATCTACCTAACTGGCATAAGAACTAGCATGCAACACTAACTCATACTCAACATAACCACTGCTAGGATAACATATCTAATGGGCCGGCCTTGGTGCCTTAGACCCCTTAGTATAGTGAGGATAACTTGTTGGATTAGTGTCTAAGCCTGTAACCATATTTGGTAAGTACTTGACCCGATTGTGCATGGTCCTTTTGGGTTGCCTTCACCAAAGCAACTTGACTGGAGAAATAATAGAGAAAGAGGTTATTATGGTTTATTAATATATTATAAAAATAATATATTAAGAGAGAAATCATACTTGTTTAATTAACATTGATCAAGAATTAATTAAGAATTAATTTTGTGATAAAAAAGAAGTTAATTGAACTAGGGGGACTGAACTGTAATTAAGTGATAGTTGCAAAGTAGGGCAAAGGATTCCCTAGATGATAGGGTGGACGAATTCCAGGGGATAAGGCCTTAGAATTCGTCCATGATAAGGTTTCTAGGGTTATCCTTTGGGCTGCTTGGTGGCTAAGCAACCAGATAAGGATAAGGACTGAAACCCTAATTACTACACCTATATAAAGACCCCTTGGCATAAGAAATTCGGCAACTTGATACCTAGGGTTCCTAGAGCCAAATTTCATACCTCCCTCTCTCTCTTTTGCCTCTCCGTTTGCTATTGGTGTTTGTGAGCCATTAGAGGTACTACACTTGTGGTACTTGCTTTCAAAGACAAGAAGATTCAAGATACAAGTTGTTATTACAACATAACAACAAGAGGTATGTATTCCATTCTCCTTTATGATTTTCGAAATTACCTAGGAGCATGTTAGGTTTCTTTTGTGTTCATAATGTTGTATAACTAATAGTGAAAACATAGATCCGTATCTAGGGTTGCATGCACACATAGGATTGTTTGTATAAATCCCATCAGTGGTATCAGAGCTTTTTGGTTTTGTTTTCAATTAGATTTTATACAAAAGTATGATTTTGACATATTAGGGTTTATACTAAATAAACCCTAAGGGCTTGATTTTCGAAATTAGGGTTCCTAAACCCTAGATTTCGAAATTTTTGATAGGTTTCCCAAACCCTTTCCTTAGCCTCCAAGATTTCGAATTTTAGGGTTATCCAACCCTAGGGTTTTCGAAATTGCCTCCTCCCCAATATAAGATTCCTAAATTTTAGGGATTTGGGTAATACCATATCTTGTAATTATCCCTTTAATTGTTTAATATGGTAATTAAAGATTTTGAATTATCTCATCCCAATTTTTGAATTTTTAGGGGATTTAAGGGATTAGGTTAAATTAATTGTTAATTTAATAGATAATCTTTCAAGATTTGATAATTCAAATTAATTGTTTAATTTTGGGATAATTATTAAATCAAAGTTTTAATATTTAAAATTTCAAATTAAAAGATTCTAATTTTCAAAAATTTTAAATTTGATTAAAACTCTAATGATTTGAAATGTTTCAAAACTTGCCCTCAAGTTTTGGAATTTAAATTTTAATTAAAAGCTTAATTTTAAAATGTTAAATTCTAAGACCCTAATTTTTGAAAAAGTTCAAATTGTACCCTTATGGTTTTATTAAATTAATTAAGTATATAATTAAAAGATAATTAATAAATCCATAATAATATGGTTTACATTTAATTAAATTAAAAGTGTAAAATTAGACCACATAGTATTTTAAAAGTGTAAAATACACCCTTATACTATATATAAAATTAAAAGTCTAATATTATATATGTATAACTTAAATGTCAGTCTTACCGTTAGTAGGCCTCATTCACGAAGCTGGTCTATAAGGGGTGTTTAAGGAAGCAACCTGTAAAATGACCGCCATTGGGTATCCACTCTTACTCACCGCACTCTTGACTAGTGGAGGGTCGTTAGCCGAACGGGGAGGATAGGACAAACCCTTTCCATTAAAAGTATAATGAATTATAAAGTAACTAAATGTTTTATAAAATTCCCAAATCTTAGTTACTTTAGGCAAAAGTGAATTTGATTCAATTCCATGAAATTACACTTTGTACCCTTGCTAAGACGTTAGTGGAGCGTGTGTGGTTAACCGGCACACTAAATGGGTTCTAAGCAAAGGTAGCGAAGGGTGACTCGATGTTTGTCATAGTTCGGTGGAGCGTGTGTGGTTAACCGGCACATCGAATAGGTGATTGTAACATTGGGGGCACCATGTATATTTGCATGGTTATTCACACCCAGTTTTGTGATCCTCGGCATCCCAGTCACAAATCGAGGGGCATATCGAGATTTAAACATGCCATTGAAAAGTTCAATGAATCTCAAAGGATCTTTGAGTTTTCAATACATTTAAAACTTAATCTCTTTTTCATTTTTCATGGTGGAAAATTAGTGAATCGTCATTCACTTACCTTCAAATGTTCTGCAATTTGGTTTACGACATCCCTTTCCCAAGTTGTAAAGTATTGTGTTGGGTCCTAGCCTTAATATCTCGTTTGGGTGTTTTATTAAGGACTCAATCAACTGACTTGAATTTTCTCCTGTTTTGTAGATGTCTGATTCTAACTATGGTCTTCCCAAATCCCTTGGAACAAGCTTTCCACATGAAGATGATATTCCACGATTTGATCGAGGAACAAGAGATCATGCTTCACTTCCTCCACCTCCTCCTATTGTTCTCCCTAACCCACAAGTTCAAAGGCTTGAAAAGTTCAAGCTCACTCAAGCCCTTTTAGCAAGTAAACATGAAGAAGGAAAGTCAGTGTGTGCACACGTCTTAGAGATGAAGTCACACATTGATAGGTTAAGAATGTTGGGAGTCGTTGTCTGTGAGAAGCTAGCTGTTGACTGGGTTCTTCAATCGCTGTGACAACCTGAAATTTCAAGCCAATATAACAAATTCCAGTCGAACCTTGTAACCCGTTTTAAGTTAATAAAATATCTTCGAAAATAAAATTTTCGAAAAGTCTCAATTGGGTTGTCTAAATGATAGATATCGTTTCAAGGTTTTCAGAGATATCCAGATCACTCGAATCCGAGTTATAACGAAGAAGTTATGACCAACCGAAGATTCGTGTAAAAATCGGTAAAACCCTACTAAACGTAAAAACGCGAAGTTTCAATAAAACACTTTTTAGCCTTAAGTTTGTAAATGAAAGTAATAGATATCATTAAACCGTAAACATACATAAAAAGAACGCCCAAATCTGACTTCATATGAGGAAGTTATGATTTTTCAAAGTTTCGGACATAGCAGTAGACAGGTAAAAAACTCGAAATCGAGATCGAGCGACTTTTTGCCAAAATGACCTAAACGAGAATCGAAGATCTCATCAATGGTATTACAACGGTAAAAAGTCTGACGAAAACGGACGTCAAATGAAGAAGTTATGGATTTTTAACAGACTTTTCCAGTCCCAGCCTGTTAAAAATAAATAATTAAAAATAAAGTCAAAACTAGCCGACGGAATCTAAATGAAAGTTGTAGAGTACATTCTCACCTACGCGTGCATATAAAGAACGTCAAAAACGGAGCTCGTATGCAAAAGTTACGGATTTTACAAGTTTGAGGCACACAAACCAAGACGATTTACGCCCAGCGTACTCGGATGCTAGGCCTCGGTCCGTCCACGTCGCTCCAATGCTTCGTCCGAGGATGCGGTAAGCCATGACGCATGCGAACGTGCCGCGTAACTGTTGGGTTTTGAGCATTCTAACACTCTTATGGTGTACATGCAACCCTATAAACCTTGGATCTATGTTTTCTCTATTATACATGCAAATATTAACTATTCCAAGGTTTCATCCTAACTAGCATATTATGAAGCACCTATACTACAAAGTTCTAGTTAGATGACATACCTTTTGATGTAGCTTGATGTCTTCAAGCTTTAAGAGCTTAGCCCCAATAGTGTGGAAGCCTCAAATGGAATCACAAATCACCAAAACACCTTGGAAGAACTTGAGAGAATATGTATGCACACTAAAATCGGCCCACTCTTATTTTCACACACTTGTCAATTTTGTGAGCCAAGGACCCCTTTATATATTATGGAGGATTAGGGTTACATCCATGTAAACCCTAATACCCATGACCTTTCATTTACATAGGATCCATGGGTTAAAAGCTCCATGGACCATCCATGAAAGCTTAGCCCAACCTAAATGAACTTGGCCCATTCCATATATATATAAGTGTCCATATTTAATTAGTTCTTTTTGATCACTTAATTAATTCTAAATTAATTCTTGATCAATACTAATTAAATAATATGATTCCATATTAATATATTAGAACTTATAATATATTAATATAAATCATAAATATACTATTCTCAAAAGACTATCCATATAAATTGTGCCGGTGAAGTGCAACCCAAATGGACCATGCCGGGTCGGGTCAAGTACATACCAAATATAGTTATGGACTTAGACATTAATCCAACAGTCTCCCACTTGGATAAGTCTAAAACTATTATTGAGTATGACTTCAAAACCTAACTAGCAATCGTAGCTCTTAAAGCCGCTGTCGAACTCTGACCTTGTCATTGACTTGTCCATTAGATAAGGGATAATATATTCCTCCATTCTAGATATCATATTGACTGAGACATGGATTATAATCATTCTCTCTGTCCATTTGTTGTTTCCCGATTTTCGATTTATGATGACTGACTGATTGAACAAATCAAATCAGTCTTGGCTTGGCCAAGCACTCACATGTGTCATCGCTAAATCATCGAGGGGACCACAGATATCGCTTTTATCCAGAAGGTAAAAGGAATGGATAAACTTCGACTCATATGGCTTGTTCTACTACTTGTTGAATCATACACAAAGGCACATTTTATAACATCGAGTTACCAAATGCGTTTTCGTGCAATCAATGTATAACCAACTCATAGTAACAACTCATATCTCTAGGTTTGAAGAATATAAGATATTATCGTCTCATGATCACTCGTGATAAAATCCATGAAGTGATTCAAATGAGCGCGGGTTGAATCCAATACTCAGAACTTATGAGCACTCATGAGTGTTGTAGCACCACTTTGTCCACCAACTTGGACCTTTACAAACCAACCCATGACAGTCTTGATTCATATCTACTTCCAACATATGACCGACTGTGGATGGTTTGAATAACTTAATCATTCAGGAAGAGCGACTTAGTTATTCTGGAAGTCAAAACATGCAAAGTGAAACACAAGAATAAATGAATCAAATATGGTATCAAACCCTATGAATATAAATAAACACTTTTATTTATCACCATACTGATTACTCATTATTCATTGTTTCGGTTTTATCAACTTTATACTTGAATTAAAAACACTAGTTGTCCCATGCTCCAAGCATGTACACTATGTTTTTCTTAAACAATAGCTTTGCCATACACCAAGTATGCACTCTATGTTTGTCTATGATCCTTACTTTGTGAAATAAACCAATTGAACATAATTTCAATGATTCTAATTTCACACTCCCAAATCCTTATCGAAAAATGTGAGAATTTCAAATTCCTATCATTTATCGAAATCTGTTTAGATTTTAAACTTATATGCACTGACCCTCCTGTAATGAATATGTACAAAGTCACAAAGACTTGTCAACAGTCATTATAAGGTATTCCAATGGAGATCAACTCCATGGAAACTAAGTCTCATATTCAAAGTACATTGCTTTGGACATGCTTCTTGCATTAAGTTTTCTAATCTTACACAGATAACTTCCACCTATGGAGACAACTCCATATTCTCATTTTGACTATCACTTCTGAATAAGAGATGCCTCTTTTCAGAATATGTCAATATGGTCATTCCAAAATTAGCATTATACTTCCAACTGTCCCTGAGCAACCAATCTTTGGTAAACCTCAGATTGTCCTCGACAATTGCTTAATCATTTTAGTCATATCCAATTCTAGACCTTTTCCCTTCTTAATGCCTCTGGGCATTTGGAAAAATTTAGAAATGACAAATATTATAGCACATGCAATCGATCCTGTACCCAAAGCAAATGGTACACGATTCATGATGTCTCACATAAAGACATGATTCTAGACCAGTCTTTTGCTACAATATTTTTATTTGCCATGTTTTCAAAATTTGACTATGAAGAGGGATGCCGTAATCATAATCGAATTTTGAGAACGCAATATATAGAATTTCCTTAAGTTGAACCAATCCAACATGAAATTCATATATATATTCTTGACTAAAGATGATTAAGGTCTCAATCTAAGCCTTTAGAACTGAAATGAAGTATATCCTCTCCCTTAATTATAGCAAAACAACTTTTTCAATCCCTGCAGCCTCACGAATTGAAACTTTTGTTTTCTATAATTAACATTGCTAACTTGCAACACTAACAATATTTATCATGCTCCCACTAACATGATGATTATTAGCATAACACTTATGCTCCCACTAGCTTTGACATGTACTCAGAAATCAGCTGGACTTCTAGAAATCAATACTTTATTGACTTTCTTACCAAAGTTCAGATTTCTGATACGAGATGCTTTGATAAAACTTTATCAAAATCATACACCTTTCCTTAGATAGCATGCATGTGTGTCTAAACAATTTCAGAACTATGAAAAGGGATGCCGTAATCATAGTCTCAATTGTTTAGACTTTTTGCCATCTGCTTCAAATCTACTTGGTGGAAGTGTTTCCTCACCGTCATTTTCATGAATCGGAGAGAAACCTTATGACCCTTAGATTTTATGGTGTATGTGTTCTTATCCATGTGAATCGTCAAAACCATAGTCACAAGACAAGGATAATGACAAATCCAAACTCATATGGACTGAACTTATGCAATCTTAACTTCTTGCCACCTGGCAGTACAGGGCCTGCCATTGCTTCCAAGTTGTTATGCAATCAATTGATAACTTTCAGAACTCCTATGCAAAGCCAACTTTAACTGGAATGGGCACAGAATATGTCAACATGATCAGTTATAAACCTCAAGTCGTGTGCTAGTGAAGAACCTCAGGTTTTATTCTTGATTAGTTCTTGAAATTCTTTTTAGGATCTTTAAGACTCCCACTATCCTCTTGACATATAAGACTATCTTGCCAAATATTCAAGAGATAGTGCGAATTCTTTATCAAGAGAAACACTTCACACAATTGGCCTTAGTTGGTCTTTGTTTTATCCAAAACATTACAACTTACCAATTTCAAATGTACAAGAGTAGGACACTTTTACTCTTACATTTGACAAGTGTTTTAAACCTTTATTTAAGATATGTCACTCAAGTTACAATCTTGGAGTATGACTCTAAGAATTGTTTTGGAACGAAGTATGACTCATCTTCCTGATCTAACCATTTCAACAATTCATGACTTCTCTTCTTAGTCATAAGAATGCACTAAGATGACCTTTAGAGGACTAATTGTGATATGATTTCTAAATCATTAAGATGATCACAAACATGATACTAAAGTACTCTCCCATCTTTTCAGATTTGAGAAACTTTTATCTTTCTGCCTAATTTGATTCTTCCCATTCGTTCTGCCATACATTGAGACTTTTCCAATGTTTCAGAATTATACTTAAACTTGTAAGTATAACCATATTTACTAAACTTTAGTAAATCAAATAGTCTTAACGAGCTTTGTGGTGGACATGACCAATGCACAAGAATGTGTACTCGATCCCTTTAGTCCTTCACTTGACTCACACATCCATGTGAACAAGTAATTAGTCTTGATTTTCCAATGCTTGAAAGTTCTCATTCATCATACTATTCAACTTGCATGATTCCAAGTTTCGGTCCAATTGAAACTTGGGCGATGAGGAACTTTCCTGATTTGGTAAATTTAGACACTACCACAAATGAAAGAATCAAATTCATTTTTCCAATTTTGCTATTAATGGAATCATATAAACAACAATTTTTCACAAATGCCATTGTAAGGATATTTTAAAATAAATAAAATAAAAATTTTCCTTTTATTTTAAACTTTGCGGAAAAACTTATCCTTACAGTGCAAAAGCATATGAAAAACTTGTTGTTATCTATTCCTAAGCAATATATCATAACTCCTAAGCAACAGCTCAAAACTCTGATCACCGAACCATGCGATCGAAATCCATCTTCGCGATCAAAATCAGCATATACTTCTTTTAAGTTTCTTCACTTTTCTTTGATTCTTAAAACATCAACATGTGACCCAGTCACATCAAGTAAGAATCTCATAATAGAAACTTAACAGAGTTAGATAGTGGACTTTACCTGAAGCAGAGTCAAACTTCTTGATTTGATCAACCTTATGATCTTTCAGGTAAATAGGCAGCTTCGCAATTAATTCCCCTTCCTTTGGCGAGAGAAACATATGGACTCACTGGGAATGGTACATGGGACTATCGCAGACTTAGCCTTTCTCTTTACCATTTGGTCAACCTAGTTGACTATGGTCAAACCCTTTCTTTGGGATGAGAAGGCTTTTCTAGATATCCAATGTTACCATTGTCAATGTCCATTGGGAAGTTGATCTCCTAATCAATTTGCTTTACTAGTCCTCAAATCATTGCTGACCAAGCAAATAGATAAGATCATTAAAGGTCATGTCATAGTCTGTTTCATAGTAGTCCCAAAGGAACTCACTATGTGACTTAGAAAGTGATTGAACATCCAACCTTCTTAAGACTTTGACACCCAACTCTCCCGGATTGTCAATATGTGACTTATCTCCAAGATGCGATCACACATAGACCTTGCTTGCCAATAGGGCTTGAGTGACCTTGAACTTGTGGGTTAGGGAGAATAATTAGAGGAGGTGGTGGAAGTGAAGTTTCAAGAGATTTGGGAAGATCATAGATGTCTGAGCTAGACATCTTTTGGGAGATATTCAAGATAGTTGATCTAAAGTCCTTAATATAACACCCAATATGAAATATTAAGGCTAGGACCCAACGCAATACTTTTATAACTTGGAAGAGGGATGCCGTAATCCAAGCTATAAAATATTTGAAGGTAGGCGAATGACGATTCACCAATTTCCACCATGAAAACGAAATAATTTAATTAGGTTTTACTTGGATTTGAAACTCCTAGATCTTTTGAGATTCATTGAACTGTTCAATGGCATATTTCAATCTCGATTGTGCCCTCTCAAATTTTGTGACTGGGATGCCGAGGATCACAAAACAAGGTGTGAATAACCATGCAAATATACTTGGTACCCTTTATATTTACCCCTCAATCGATGTGTCGGTTAACCACACGCGCTCCAACGATACTATGATAAACATTAAGTTACCCTTTGCCTACCTTGTTAAATCCAGGTTAGTGTGCCGGTTACCCACACGCGCTCCACTAACGAATTAAGCAAAGTGCAAAGTGTAATTTCATGGTTTAGCACCAAATTCACATTTTCCTAAGTAACTAAGATTGGGAATTTATAAAAAGTTTAGTTACTTAGTATTTATCATTAATACTTTTAATGAAGGGAGAATTATAGTCCTTGTCCTACCTGTTCGGCTAACGACCCTCCACCAGTCAAGGAAGCGGTGGGTGAGAGTGGACACCCATTAAACTGCCATTTTATAGGCAGTAACCTTATACCCCCCTTATAGACCGGCTTCGTGAATGAGACCTACTAATGGTAAGACGACTTGCTCTTATACATATAATATATTAAACTTTTAATATTATAATAGTATAAGGGGGTAGTTTAGACATTTAAAATACTTGGTGGTTTAATCTATTAATTAAACTATACTCTTAATTTAATTAAATTTAAACCATGTCATTATGGAATTATTAATTCTCTTTTAATTAAACACTTTAGTTATCTATTAATAAAGTCCATAAGAGTTAATTGAATTATTCAATAAAAACATCATAATTCCAATTATTAAATTCAAAATTAAAACCATTTAATTAATTGTTTAAGTTATGAACCCAAGAGTTTTAGAATTCAATTCTTTTTTTTTATCATAAAAAAACTTTTTCCAAATTCCAAAACTTGAGGGCAAGTTTTGTAACTCTTGAAAACTTTTGGATTCCATAACTTATGGAGTTAAATACTTGTTTTATGATGAAACTTTTCATGTTCCATAACTTAAGAACAAGTTATGGAATTATTTAAAACATTAAGACCAAGTTTTGTAACTCCATAAAAAACTTTGAATCAATTTTTTTAAAAACCTTTTCATATCCATAACTTATGGAGGTTTCAAAAAACTCTTTAGATCAAACTTTTAAAACTAATAAAATAATCATATCATTTTATCTTTTACTAAATTTGACCTAATTCAACTCATATAGCAAATGATTCAAATTTTACAAATAATTAGTTTTTCACAAAAACAAGTAATTATCTTAAAATTTGACGAACGTCATGTTTTTTTTTCCTTTTTTTTTCAACTTGAAAATAAAACATTTGCATCAATATAACAGAAAACAACCCATGGCTCTGATACCACTGTTGGATTTTGAGCATTCTAACACTCCTATGGTGTACATGCAACCCTATAAACCTTGGATCTATGTTTTCTCTATTATACATGCAAATATTAACTATTCCAAGGTTTCATCCTAACTAGGATATTATGAAGCACCTATACTACAAAGTTCTAGTTAGATGACATACATTTTGATGTAGCTTGATGTCTTCAAGCTTTAAGAGCTTAGCCCCAATAGTGTGGAAGCCTCAAATGGAATCACAAATCACCAAAACACCTTGGAAGAACTTGAGAGAATATGTATGCACACTAAAATCAGCTCACTCTTATTTTCACACACTTGTCAATTTTGTGAGCCAAGGACCCCTTTATATATTATGGAGGATTAGGGTTATATCCATGTAAACCCTAATACCCATGACCTTTCATTTACATAGGATCCATGGGTTAAAAGCTCCATGGACCATCCATGAAAGCTTAGCTCAACCTAAATGAACTTGGCCCATTCCATATATATAAGAGTCCATATTTAATTAGTTCTCTTTGATCACTTAATTAATTCTAAATTAATTCTTGATCAATACTAATTAAATAATATGATTTCATTTTAATATATTAGAACTTATAATATATTAATATAAATCATAAATATACTATTCTCAAAAGACTATCCATATAAATTGTGCCGGTGAAGTGCAACCCAAATGGACCATGCCGGGTCGGGTCAAGTACATACCAAATATAGTTATGGACTTAGACATTAATCCAACAGTAACCTCGCTGGTACGCCCCGCGTACGCGAGGGTTCCAGCCCCTATAAAAGGGATGCGAGAGTTTCGGGTTTCTTTCCTCATCTTCTCTCGTTCTCTTGTGTTTTTACCTCGTTTTGCGTGCAAGAAAAATCCCGAAGTCCCGATTTTCATATCCAAGCCCCGAAGGAAGTTTTACGCTCCCGAGATTCCCGAGAATCCCGAGAAATCCGCTTTCTCCTGTCAAAGTTCTGCTCGTTTTTTTCGTCTCACCTTCTTCAATCCATCAGGTGAGTTCATACCCCTACAAACACACTTTAAATACATTTTAAATGCTTTTTAAATACTTTTAAGGGGGGGAATACAAGTAAACACCCGGTTATTATCGTGTGAAAATATCTATCATTTGCTATGCATTTTATACTGTTATTTTAACTATCACATGAAAACGTTCGCATGCAACACATATTGCAAAAACACCTTGTCTTTTCAGAATAAAAACATGATGTTATATAATTATCAAACACTTTAATTATATTTTGAGTATAAATATTCAATAATATTATTACAAACGTTATACTTGCATACAAAGTCGATATTGCACTAGGGTTTACCATACAATCGAATCACACATTTGGAAAAACTATAATAGGTATAGTTTACTAGATATCCATGGAATTTTACATACTACAAGAACTATATCAAGTAAATACTTTCATATACAAGAACAAATGGACTTTTCATACGTAAATCTATTTGATACTAAGTTTTGTGAGACAGTCAACTTCACGTACTTTCAAGTATGCAGTTAAAGTCTTGTATTACTTTTTGTTATTTAATCAATCATATGTGATTTATAACCGTGTTTCAAACAATAGGATTTCATATACTTCAAACTGTGTTTCAAACAAACTACTTTTAAATCGTTTTATAAATTGACATCAAGTCATCAATATTTATTTTTAAACTCTTCAAAAGGTTTTACAAAACTTCCTTTTAACTTATATATCGTCAAATGCATGCCTATATATGTATAGTTATGTAAGTAATGTTTAAAGGACTTAGAACTGCTAACCCACTTTATTTCCTTTTTCTTGTTTGAATGTGTACTTAGAGTAATCGGTTAGTTGTCCGAAGGTCGTCTAAACATTAGTTATATATTATGTATACATATGTAGATATAAAAGTACCAGTCAATCATTCAAATACTACAAAGAAGAATACTATAACGGAAATTACTAGTAAGCTATTATAGGTATAGTTTAGGAGAATACTATCATAAACAAATAGTAGACAGAAAATACTATAACAGAGAATACTACAACAGAGAATACTATCATATACAAGTACACACAGAGAATACTATCATATACAAGTACACACAGAGAATACTATCATATACAAGTACATACTAAGATACTATAACAGAAAGAATATACTAAGATGCTATAACATGGAACAACTACAGGATCTAACTATACCAATGATCACTAACGCATTGTTCTAAACAAAAGGTGATAATAAATTGGGTATACATGATCATATAACTTTAATGTGGATACTACGGCCTAGCAATTCGTTGCGGAAGCCACTCTTGTTTCCCAGAATCTCTTGTAGGGAGAACTTTAAGTATAGGAACTACTTATCACATTATGACCTTAATAAAACAAATATGTTTTCAGGTAATTAGTACTGCAGGTTGTCAATTATGAAGACCCCTGAGTACTTACTTTTCCCATTACTTTCATATAGTGATAGTTCTACTTGGAAGTCAAAGCAAGTTATTTTCGAGTTAAGATAGTTATAAACTAGGGAAAAACATCCACTTTTATAAAGAAATAAACATTCAAAACAGTCGGGTCTTGGCAGAAGATTACTTTTTATACTAGTAGGAAATATGGGATTTTCTAGGGGTTTTTAAACATATACAAACATTTACATTCAAACTTTTACAAACATTTACATTCAAACTTTTACGACCATTTACATTCAAACTTTCACAAACATTTACATTCAAACTTATACAAACATTGACATTAAATACGGACTTGGATGCAAGTACAAAGATTTTTTGACTTGCAAACCATCGACCTTCACTGGAAAGGAAGATCCGATCGGAGTTATGGATTGGATCTCGGAGATGGAGTGTGACAATCGTCAATTTCCGGTCAAGTCAAATTCAACAAGTCAAACCGGTCAACTCAATTAACCCTTGTATATTAGGGTTTACATCGTGTTTACTATTGTACAACACACCATCGTAATGCAAGTATCACTTTGAGTCTTCACGTGTTCAGAAAATCTAAACCCTAATTAGTGTAACTGATGGAACAACTCAATGAAACATTAATACATACCCTTCGGGGGCGTATAACGCTCATAAAAAGGCAAAACGGGGCTTACAAACCTTGCATTTCGAAGTTAAACACTCACAAAAGTCGCAAATAAAGTCTCTCTAAATCTCTCTCGCTCTATCTCTCTCTATCTCAAATCTCTCCCAAATCTCTCCAAGCTTGTGAAATCTCTCCCAAATCTCTCCAAGTATGTGAAATCTCTCCCAAATCTCTCCAAGCATGTGAAATCTCTCTCAAATCTCTCCAAGCATGTGAAATCTCTCCCAAATCTCTCCAAGCATGTGAAATCTCTACCAAATCTCTCCAAGCATGTGAAATCTCTCCCAAATCTCTCCAAGTATGTGAAATCTCTCCCAAATCTCTCCAAGCATGTGAAATCTCTCCCAAATCTCTCCAAGTATGTGAAATCTCTCCCAAATCTCTCCAAGCATGTGAAATCTCTCCCAAATCTCTCTCATAACCTCCCTTAACTTTTTAAAATCATTTGGGGCATTCCGACATTTAACTTAGTCAAAAACCGCTCGAAACGGGAAGTTTATGCGAAAAACAGCTCTATAGAAGCGAAACCCTCTTATAGGATCGAACCCTCTTATAGGATTGAACCCTCTTAGAGCCGAACCTCCCTTAGAACCGAACCCCTCTTTAAGACCGAAATCCCCCCTCGGTCCAGTTTATCTTCGGTCCGGAACCGCCCTGTTTCGCTTCTCGCCTACCTTCGCTTCCCTTCCCTTCTCGCATGCGAAACTGCCCGGATCAGCCACTCTCGGTTCCCAACCATGGACCGAACCAGCCTTCGGTTCTAAGCATCCAAGGACCGAACCTTCGGCCTGACTTCGGATTTTACCATTATTTCCTGGTTTTCAACTCCAACTTCGTTTTAAGCTCGTTTTTCGTGATTTTAACGCGGGATTTTCACCCAAACTCGTATTTTGACATAAGAGACCCTAAATATTCATAAATTAATCATATTTTGTGGGAAATCCTTGTCCAAGAATAAAATCTATTGGGTTAGATTTTAAGGTGGAGTGTTGACTTTACCATAAAGCTATTACACAAGCAACCTCCCATACCCACTCCATGATACCTCCAGGTCACTATTCATGCTTTATGTCACTATTCCTATCATCCCTAGTCAATTCCTTGTTCCCTCACACCCTTCTCCAGCAAGTTATCTTGATCAATTATTGGGAAATCCTTGTCTCTCCTCCAAGATATTCACTCTTTCACCAAAAGCAAATACACTTTTTCTCTCTCATTTCTCTCCAAGATTTCGAGATTCTCCAGAGGTTTTTTAGCTTTTCATAGGATCTTAGCGTCTGAAAAACGTTGTTGCAGGTTAATTCTCATTATAGTATGGTTATAACGACTCACATAGGGAGTTAACACTCTTTCAAGTTTACGGGGAAAATTCTACTTTAAAAAAGGGGTTTTATCTAATTAAAACTACAAACACGTTATAAGTACAAAACACACACATATTCTCGGTCTTGGGATTTAGGATTACATGACTTTTATAAGGAAAATATTGGATTTTATTTGGAAACGCATTACTATTATAAAGATTATAAGTACAAAACACACACATATTCTCGGTCTTGGGAATTAGGACTACATGACTTTTATAAGGAAAATATTGGATTTTCTTTGGAAACGCATTACTATTATAAACATTATAAGTACAAAACACACACATATTCTCGGACTTGGGATTTAATGCTACATAAATTTTATAAGGAAAATAAGGGATTTTTCTTGAAATATACATTACCAAGTACCAGGTTTACACTAAATGACTTTCATGATATTAAAACTACATTTCATCTAGAATTGTTAGACTTCGGCTATAATTCCTAAGTGTACGTGTTAGAGTTACATAAGAATTTAGTCACAATCGACTTAGAATTGGTGGGCCGGCCTTACTTCCTGTTCCTCGTTTGGTTGTGGACTTAGGGCAGACCCATTATATTCGACGGTTTATTTAACTTAAATTTTATATAACTTATATACGTTGTGTGATCATGAAGGAATCTACGGGTCTTTCTAGGGTACATTATTGCATAACATAGGAGCGTTCATTTCACACTTAATAAAGAAAATATCTAATTTTCTAGAATCATACTCTATCGCTTTTACAAGGAAAACGGCTTCTTTCTCAAATAAAACTCTTATGAACTCACCAACTTAATTGTTGACACTCTTTCAAAACTACTTGTATTCTCAGGAAATCAGTGAAACAGGAAATCACCAGCTTTTTGAGGATGAGACGTTAAATCGTCAAACTTTTCATTTGTCATCATAGTGTAATTGATTTGAAACCTGTAAACACATACTATGGTGTAACTTTTTCAATTATATTTATGATGGTTGTATTTACTTTGATCACTATTATACTCGTTGTTGTGATACTATACATGAAGTCCTCCACCCCCGGACGTTTCCGCCATCCTTGGTTTGGGGGTGTGACATGGAGCTAGCCTTCATGATGTGTGGTTGCAGAGGCAAGTTGCAGACCACGTTCGCAGTACGTCAGTTCAGGGGTGACGCTGTTCGTTGGTGGAACACTGTGGGGAAGACCCTAAGCCCTAATGAGCCACTAAAACTGACTTGGGCAGAGTTCTTGGTGCAATTCAAGAGCAAGTTCTGCTCGGCCCAAAATCTGTTGGAGTTGGAGAACAAATTTCTGACATTGAAGAAAGACAGCATGTCAGTTGATGAATACACCAATGCCTTTACAGATAAAATGGAGTTTGCTTTGCGCATCGTCCCAGACGAGCTGGAAAAAGTTGACCGGTATGCAAAGGGACTCCCATGGGAGTACGCAGTGCCAGTGCGACAGGCACCTACTCTGGAGGCAGCTATTTGGGCTGCCAAGTCTGTTGAGGATATGATCAAGGGGAGAACCGCCAGCAACGTTGAAGTTGGCAAAAAGAGAAAATTTGAAGGAACTTCAGGTTCCAACAAGAAAAGTAAATTTTCGAAGTCGAATTCGAAGAAGTTTGGAGGAGGAGGAAGAGGCGAAGTGAAATGGTGTGAAAAGTGCAAGAAAAAGCACTCTGGGAAGTGTAGTGAGGAGGTGACCTGCTACAAATGTGGAAAAACTGGGCATTATGCCAACGAGTGTCCGTCCTGTTGGATTAATGTCTAAGTCCATAACTATATTTGGTATGTACTTGACCCGACCCGGCATGGTCCATTTGGGTTGCACTTCACCGGCACAATTTATATGGATAGTCTTTTGAGAATAGTATATTTATGATTTATATTAATATATTATAAGTTCTAATATATTAATATGGAATCATATTATTTAATTAGTACTGATCAAGAATTAATTTAGAATTAATTAAGTGATCAAAAAGAACTAATTAAATATGGACTCTTATATATATGGAATGGGCCAAGTTCATTTAGGTTGGGCTAAGCTTTCATGGATGGTCCATGGAGCTTTTAACCCATGGATCCTATGTAAATGAAAGTTCATGGGTATTAGGGTTTACATGGATGTAACCCTAATCCTCCATAATATATAAAGGGGTCCTTGGCTCACAAAATTGGCACAAGTGTGTGAAAATAAGAGTGGGCCGATTTTAGTGTGCATACATATTCTCTCAAGTTCTTCCAAGGTGTTTTGGTGATTTGTGATTCCATTTGAGGCTTCCACACTATTGGGGCTAAGCTCTTAAAGCTTGAAGACATCAAGCTACATCAAAAGGTATGTCATCTAACTAGAACTTTGTAGTATAGGTGCTTCATAATATGCTAGTTAGGATGAAACCTTGGAATAGTTAATATTTGCATGTATAATAGAGAAAAATATAGATCCAAGGTTTATAGAGTTGCATGTACACCATAGGAGTGTTAGAATGCTCAAAACCCAACAGTGGTATCGAGCCATGGGTTGTTTTCTGTTATATTGATGCAAATGTTTATTTTCAAGTTGGAAAAAAAAAGGAAAAAAAAACATGACGTTTGTCAAATTTTAAGATAATTACTTGTTTTGTGAAAAACGAATTATTTGTAAAATTTGAATCATTTGTTATATGAGTTGAATTAGGTCAAATTTAGTAAAAGATAAAATGATATGATTATTTTATTAGTTTTAAAAGTTTGATCTAAATGTTTTAAGGAGTTACATATTTTGTCATAAAATTTTGGAGCTCAAAAGTTTTTTTTTAAGTTGTGATCTTAAGGGTTTTTGAAACTTCCATAAGTTATGGATATGAAAGTTTTTTTTTAAAAAAAAATTGATTCAAAGTTTTTATGGAGTTACAAAATTTGGTGTTAATGTTTTAAAGAATTCCATAACTTGTTCTTAAGTTATGGAACATGGAAAGTTTCATCATAAAACACCATTAATTCCATAAGTTATGAAATCCAAAGGTTTTCAAGAATTACAAAACTTGCCCTCAAGTTTTGGAATTTGAGAAAAGTTTTTTATGAAAAAAAGAATTGAATTCTAAAACTCTTGGGTTCATAACTTAAACAATTAATTAAATGGTTTTAATTTTGAGTTTAATAATTGAAATTATGATGTTTTGTTGAAAAGTTCAAATTAACTCTTATGGACTTTATTAATAGTTAATTAAAGCGTTTAATTAAAAGAGTATTATTAATCCATAAATATATGGTTTGAGTTTAATTAAATTAAAAGTCTAGTTTAATTAATAGATTAAACCACCAAGTATTTTAAATGTCTAAAATACACCCTTATACTATTATAATATTAAAAGTTTAATATATTATATGTATAAGAGCAAGTCGTCTTACCATTAGTAGGCCTCATTCACGAAGCCGGTCTATAAGGGGGGTACAAGGTTACTGCTTATAAAATGGCAGTTTAATGGGTGTCCACTCTCACTCACTGCTTCCTTGACCGGTGGAGGGTCGTTAGCCGAACAGGTAGGACAAGGACTATAATTCTCCCTTCATTATAAGTATAATGATAAATACTAAGTAACTAAACACTTATAAATTCCCAATCTTAGTTACTTAGGAAAATGTGAATAAGGTGCTAATCCATGAAATTACACTTTGCACTTTGTTTAAGCTGTTAGTGGAGCGTGTGTGGTTAACCGACACACTAACCTGGACTTAACAAGGTAGGCAAAGGGTAACTTAATGTTTATCATAGTATCGTTGGAGCGTGTATGGTTAACCGGCACATCGATTGAGGGGTAAATATTAAGGGTACCAAGTATATTTGCATGGTTACTTCACACCTTGTTTTGTGATCCTCGGCATCCCAGCCACAAAACCTGAAGGGCACACTCGAGATTGAAACATGCCATTGAAAAGTTCAATGAATCTCAAAAGAATCTAGGAGTTTCAAAACCAATTAAAACCTAATAATACATTTCGTTTATCTTGGTGGAAATTGGTGAATCGTCATTCACCTACCTTCAAATATTTTATAACTTGGATTACGACATCCCTCTTCCAAGTTATAAAATAGTTTGTTGGGTCTTAGCCTTAATATATCATATTGGGTGTTATATTAAGGACTTAAATCAACTTTACGTGAATTTCTCCCATTGTTGATGTTTGGTTTAGACAACAATGATCTTCCCAAACCAAGCTTTCCTAATGAATATGACTTCCCGAGTTTGGCTCATGGAAGTCATACTTCTCTTCCTCCACCTCCTCCAATTATTCTCCCTAACCCACAAGTTCAAGGTCACTCAAGCCCTAATGGCAAGCAAGGTCTATGTGTGATCACATCTTAGAGATGAAGTCACATATTGACAAGCCGGGAGAGTTGGGTGTCAAAGTCTTGAGAAAGTTGGATGTTCAATCACTTTCTAAGTCACATAGTGAGTTCCTTTGGGACTACTATGAAACAGACTATGACATGAACCTTAATGATCATATCTATTTGCTTGGTGCTGCTGAATCAGCAATGATTTGGAACGATAGTAAAGCAAATTTGATTAGAAGAGCAACTTCCCAAAAACTTTATGGACAGTGACAATGGTGACACTGGAAATCCAGAAAAAACATTCTCTTCCCAATGGAAAGGGATTGGCCATAGTCAACCCGGTTGACCAAATGGTAAAGAGAAAGGCTAAGTCTGAGATAGTCCCATTACCAAAGGGTCCATATGTTTATTTTGCCAAAGGAAGGGGCGTTGATTGCAAAGCTGCCAAATTTACCTAAGGATGTTAAAATCAATAAGTTTGACTCTACATCAGGTAGAGCCCATTATCTAACTCTGTTAAGTTCTATTCTGAGATCCTCATTACATGATGTGACTGGGTCACATGTTGATGTTTTAAGAATCAAAGAATAGAGAGAAATCTTAAAGGAAGTATATGTTGATTCTGATCGCGAAGGTGGATTTCGATCGCATCAGAATTTTGAGCAGTTGCTTAAGAAGTTATGATATATTGCTAAGGAATAGATAACAACAATTTTCCATGTGGACTGTAAGGATAAGTTTTTCCACAAAGTTTTAAAATAAAAGAAAATTGTTTAATTTTATTTATTTGAAGTATCCTTACAATGGCGTTTGTGGAAAATTGTTGCTTATATGATTCCACTGACAGCAATATTGGAAAATGGATTTGATTCTTTCATTTGTGGTAGTGTCTAAATTTACCAAATCAGGAAAGTTCCTCATCACCCAAGTTTCAATTGGACCGAAACTTGGAATCATGCAAGTAGAATAGTATGATGAATGAGAACTTTCAAGCATTGGAAAATCAAGACTAATTACTTGTTCACATGGATGTGTGAGTCAAGTGAAGGACTAAAGGGATCGAGTACACATTCTTGTGCACTGGTCATGTCCACCACAAAGCTCGTTAAGACTATTTGATTTACTAAAGTTTAGTAAATATGGTTATACTTACAAGTTTAAGTATAATTCTGAAACATTGGAAAAGTCTCAATGTATGGCAGAACGAATGGGAAGAATCAAATTAGGCAGAAAGATAAAAGTTTCTCAAATCTGAAAAGATGGGAGAGTACTTTAGTATCATGTTTGTGATCATCTTAATGATTTAGAAATCATATCACAATTAGTGCTCTAAAGGTCATCTTAGTGCATTCTTATGACTAAGAAGAGGAGTCATGAATTGTTGAAATGGTTAGATCAGGAAGATGAGTCATACTTCGTTCCAAAACAATTCTTAGAGTCATACTCCAAGATTGTAACTTGAGTGACATATCTTTAAGAAAGGTTTAAAACACTTGTCAAATGTAAGAGTAAAAGTGTCCTACTCTTGTACATTTGAAATTGGTAAGTTGTGATGTTTTGGATAAAACAAAGACCAACTAAGGCCAATTGTGTGAAGTGTTTGTCTTGATAAAGAATCCGCACTATCTCTTGAATATTTGGCAAGATAGTCTTATATGTCAAGAGGATAGTGGGAGTCTTAAAGATCCTAAAAAGAATTTCAAGAATTAATCAAGAATAAAACCTGAGGTTCTTCACTAGCACACGACTTGAGGTTTATAACCTATCGTGTTGACATATTCTGTGCCCATTCCAGTTAAAGTTGGCTTTGCATAGGAGTTCTGAAAGTTCTCAATTGGTTGCATAACAACTTGGAAGCAATGGCAGGCCCTGTACTGCCAGGTGGCAAGAAGTTAAGATTGCATAAGTTCAGTCCATATGAGTTTGGATTTGTCATTATCCTTGTCTTGTGACTATGGTTTTGACGATTCACATGGATAAGAACACATACACCATAAAATATAAGGGTCATAAGGTTTCTCTCCGATTCATGAAAATGATGGTGAGGAAACACTTCCACCAAGTAGATTTGAAGCAGATGGCAAAAGGTCTAAACAATTGAGACTATGATTACGACATCCCTTTTCATAGTTCTGAAATTGTTTAGACACACATGCATGCTATCTAAGGAAAGGTGTATGATTTTGATAAAGTTTTATCAAAGCATCTCGTATCAGAAATCTGAACTTTGGTAAGAAAGTCAATAAAGTATTGATTTCTAGAAGTCCAGCTGATTTCTGAGTACATGTCAAAGCTAGTGGGAGCATAAGTGTTATGCTAATAATCATCATGTTAGTGGGAGCATGATAAATATTGTTAGTGTTGCAAGTTAGCAATGTTAATTTTAGAAAACAAAAGTTTCAATTCGTGAGGCTACAGGGATTGAAAAAGTTGTTTTGCTATAATTAAGGGAGAGGATATACTTCATTTCAGTTCTAAAGGCTTAGATTGAGACCTTAATCATCTTTAGTCAAGAATATATATATGAATTTCATGTTGGATTGGTTCAACTTAAGGAAATTCTATATATTGCGTTCTCAAAATTCGATTATGATTACGGCATCCCTCTTCATAGTCAAATTTTGAAAACATGGCAAATAAAAATATTGTAGCAAAAGACTGGTCTAGAATCATGTCTTTATGTGAGACATCATGAATCGTGTACCATTTGCTTTGGGTACAGGATCGATTGCATGTGCTATAATATTTATCATTTCTAAATTTTTCCAAATGCCCAGAGGCATTAAGAAGGGAAAAGGTCTAGAATTGGATATGACTAAAATGATTAAGCAATTGTCGAGGACAATCTGAGGTTTACCAAAGATTGGTTGCTCAGGGACAGTTGGAAGTATAATGCTAATTTTGGAATGACCATATTGACATATTCTGAAAAGAGGCATCTCTTATTCAGAAGTGATAGTCAAAATGAGAATATGGAGTTGTCTCCATAGGTGGAAGTTATCTGTGTAAGATTAGAAAACTTAATGCAAGAAGCATGTCCAAAGCAATGTACTTTGAATATGAGACTTAGTTTCCAGGGAGTTGATCTCTATTGGAATACCTTATAATGACTGTTGACAAGTCTTTGTCACTTTGTACATATTCATTACAGGAGGGTCAGTGCATATAAGTTTAAAATCTAAACAGATTTCGATAAATGATAGGAATTTGAAATTCTCACATTTTTCGATAAGGATTTGGGAGTGTGAAATTAGAATCATTGAAATTATGTTCAATTGGTTTATTTCACAAAGTAAGGATCATAGACAAACATAGAGTGCATACCTGGTGTATGGCAAAGCTATTGTTTAAGAAAAACATAGTGTACATGCTTGGAGCATGGGACAACTAGTGTTTTTAATTCAAGTATAAAGTTGATAAAACCGAAACAATGAATAATGAGTAATCAGTATGGTGATAAATAAAAGTGTTTATTTATATTCATAGGGTTTGATACCATATTTGATTCATTTATTCTTGTGTTTCACTTTGCATGTTTTGACTTCCAGAATAACTAAGTCGCTCTTTCTGAATGATTAAGTTATTCAAACCATCCACAGTCGGTCATATGTTGAAAGTAGATATGAATCAAGACTGTCATGGGTTGGTTTGTAGAGGTCCAAGTTGGTGGACAAAGTGGTGCTACAACACTCATGAGTGCTCATAAGTTCTGAGTATTGGATTCAACCCTCGCTCATTTGAATCACTTCATGGATTTTATCACGAGTGATCATGAGACGATAATATCTTATATTCTTAAAACCTAGAGATATGAGTTGTTATTATGAGTTGGTTATACATTGATTGCACGAAAACACATTTGGTAACTCGATGTTATAAAACGTGCCTTTGTGTATGATTCAACAAGTAGTAGAACAAGCCATATGAGTCGAAGTTTATCCATTCCTTTTACCTTCGGGATAAAAGCGATATATGTGGGTCCCTCGATGATTTAGCGATGACACATGTGAGTGCTTGGCCAAGCCATGACTGATTTGATTTGTTCAATCAGTCAGTCATCATAAATCGAAAATCGGGAAACAACAAATGGACAGAGAGAATGATTATAATACATGTCTCAGTCCATATGATATCTAGAATGGAAGAATATATGATCCCTTATCTAATGGACAAGTCATTGACAAGGTCAGAGTTCGACAGCGGCTTTAAGAGCTACGATTGCCAGTTAGGTTTTGAAGTCATACTCAATAATAGTTTTAGACTTATCCAAGTGGGAGACTGTTGGATTAATGTCTAAGTCCATAACTATATTTGGTATGTACTTGACCCGACCCGGCATGGTCCATTTGGGTTGCACTTCACCGGCACAATTTATATGGATAGTCTTTTGAGAATAGTATATTTATGATTTATATTAATATATTATAAGTTCTAATATATTAATATGGAATCATATTATTTAATTAGTATTGATCAAGAATTAATTAAGTGATCAAAAAGAACTAATTAAATATGGACTCTTATATATATGGAATGGGCCAAGTTCATTTAGGTTGGGCTAAGCTTTCATGGATGGTCCATGGAGCTTTTAACCCATGGATCCTATGTAAATGAAAGGTCATGGGTATTAGGGTTTACATGGATGTAACCCTAATCCTCCATAATATATAAAGGGGTCCTTGGCTCACAAAATTGGCACAAGTGTGTGAAAATAATAGTGGACCGATTTTAGTGTGCATACATATTCTCTCAAGTTCTTCCAAGGTGTTTTGGTGATTTGTGATTCCATTTGAGGCTTCCACACTATTGGGGCTAAGCTCTTAAAGCTTGAAGACATCAAGCTACATCAAAAGGTATGTCATCTAACTAGAACTTTGTAGTATAGGTGCTTCATAATATGCTAGTTAGGATGAAACCTTGGAATAGTTAATATTTGCATGTATAATAGAGAAAAACATGGATCCAAGGTTTATAGGGTTGCATGTACACCATAGGAGTGTTAGAATGCTCAAAACCCAACACGTCCAACAAGAGGATGTGCTTTGGATGTAACGAAGAAGGGCACATTTTGAAAGACTGTCCGAAAAAGAAGGAGGCAGCAAAACCCAACATTCCACCAAAACCGAAGGCAAAAGCCTTTCAGATGACACTTGAAACTTCGAAAGATGAAGTTGATGTCGCTTCAGGTACCTTTCTCGTAAACAATTTGCCTGCCCAAATTTTATTTGATTCTGGAGCCAACTACTCCTTTATTTCGCATGAACTTGGTAGAAAACTAGTTTTGCATGTCGATAGACTAGATAATGCTTTATTAGTTGAAGTTGCTAGTGGCAAGTTTGTACCTGTTAGCCATCTTATGAAAAACATATTCATCGACTTGAATGGGAATAAGTTCCACGAGGAATTATTGCCTATTGAGCTAAACGGTTTCGACATCGTGCTGGGAATGGATTGGCTTAGCGCCAATGATGCCGAGATATTATGCAAGAAGAGGATAGTAAGAGTAAACCCGCCAGGGAAGGAGTCATTTATGGTGTATGGGGACAAATGCAGAGTAAATTCTGGAATCATTTCTCTAGTGGAAGCCAGAAAGTGTTTGGTCAAAGGATGTACATCATATTTGGCATTCGTGATTGATGCAAAGAAGGAGAAAAGGGAGATGCAGAGCATTCCTGTGGTGTGTGATTATCCGGAAATATTTCCCGAAGATCTTCCTGGATTACCGCCTGATCGACAAGTAGAATTGAAAAATCCCAAAAATACAACCCAAAAATTTCGTTTTCCAAAACATTATTAAAGCATCATTTCATTACCAAAGTATAAAATCATAAACTATGTGTTTCAAAATCTCATAATATAGACATATCAAATATCAGAGTAAAACTCTCAGGCTGAAGACTGTGGTGTGTGTCATGTGATCATCCCGAGCCCTTCCCTTTGCTAGTGGAAGTACCTGAAACCAAAACTGAAAACTGTAAGCACGAAGCTTAGTGAGCTCCCCCAAACTACCACATACCATACAATAACACATATAACACGTACTGGGCCTCGCCCACTGTATCGGGCCCCGCCCAGCATCGGACCGAATACCGGCATAAATTGGGCCCCGCCCGACATCGGACCGAAGTCCGAAATAACATGGGCCCCGCCCGGCATCAGACCGAAGTCCAGAATAAACTGAACATAACATAAGCATGAACATATAACATAATCACATATACTGCATCGGGGTTGCCCGACATAGGACCGGAGTCCGGAACATATACACATGTCATAAACATGCATGAATCATGAAGACATCAAGCATACATAACTACTTCTCGGGACCACCCCGGCATCGGACCGAAGTCTGGAACTACTATCATCTAAACGGGTCGGCATTGTGGCCGTAGACCCGTTCCTACTGGAAGGAAACTCACCTCGTATGACTGACTGCTGAAAAATTGGGTGAGTGATCCCTATTTGCTGCTCCGGCGACTCTCCGACTATAAATTCCATAACAACACTTAATCAAAAACTGATAATCCTTCTTAGGGTAAAATGACCATTTTACCCCTGGTCAAAGTCAACGTCCTGACCAAAGTCAACCTTCTGGGTCGACTTACTCGCCGAGTCAGCCTATGACTCGCCGAGTCTCCTTACTAATTGACATCGCGACTAGACGAACTGACTCGTCGAGTCGTCCTTAGACTCGCCGAGTCCTAGCGTAACCAGAAAAGGGACATATCGAATCTAACTCGCCGAGTCCCTTCGTAAACTCGTCGAGTTCTTCAACTTTCGTGTCCAAGTCGTATTCCACCCACTGAGTCACCACCTCCACTCACTGGTCCTACTCCAAATCAGAAAAAGAGTTAGGGTTCACGACCCGACTTGCCGAGTCCGAGAACAACTCGTCGAGTCCTCCTTGTGACAAATCCATTTAGTCGATTCTAATCCATTTCAATGCTTCTAACTCATAGATCTGGACTCCTTAGACTAGCATTACACGTAAAGTTGCTAACTTTACGTTCATGCATGATGCTATGAAGCTAAAACACTCATCCCAAGCCAAAAGTGAAGGTCTATAACATGTCATGGAGTCATGGCTGAATAAAGGTGACAACTTTAGGCTTCTAAAGCTCATAAATGTCTAGATCTGAAGTCCTTTCCTCCCCCAAGGTTCAAATCTCGTAATAACCTTGGAAAGGACCCAAAAAGTGCAAATATCAAGTCTATAAGGAGATCTAAATGGGTAGAAGTCAAGGTATTAGATTTATACCTTTAATAAGTCTGAGATGACCCAAGAATTCTAGATCTTCTGCCCTCCTTTGTTGTACTCACTCTTTGCCTTCCTTCTCCTAGCTTCAACCACACAAATGTAAGGAAAAATGGCTCAAGAATGCACAAGATTGATTAGGGTTTCGAGAGTAAGCTGTGAAGGTGATAGGGGTTGGGGTAAAGACCCATAATGTTGCTTAAATTGGGTGCAAACCCTAAGGATTAGGGTTTCCTCCTGATGGACCTACTCGTCGAGTCTATTCCTGACTCGTCGAGTAGTCCACTTAAACCCCGCGATTAAACTGGCATCTACTCGACGAGTTAGGGTTACCAACTCATCGAGTAGCTCTTATAAAATGAGCATCTAATGAACTAAATACATACCGGGAACGGGGAATTACAGTTCTCCCCCGCTTGTCATAGACTTCGTCCTCGAAGTCTGCTGAATCTGAAAACAACTCCGGATAGTGCTCCATCATCTCCTCCTCGGGCTCCCATGTCCATTCTGAACCCTTCCGGTGCTGCCATTGCACCTTCACTAACTCTACCCTCTTGTTCCTCAACTCTTTCGTCTTACGGTCTAAAATCGCCACTGGTTTCTCGATGTAGTTCAGGCTGTCATCGACCTGAATATCCTCAAGGGGTACCACTGCTGAATCATCCACTAAGCACTTTCATAACTGAGAAACATGGAACGTGTTGTGGATCTGGCTGAGCTCTGCTGGAAGATCTAATCGATAAGCAACCCGACCCACCCGGGCCAAAATCCTAAACAAACCAATGAACCTGGGGCCCAGCTTTCCCCGCTTCCGAAACCTGATAACACCCTTCCAGGGTGACACTTTCAGGAGGACCATATCGCCCACCTGAAATTCCAAGTCTGAACGCCGCTTGTCGGCGTAGCTCTTCTGCCGGCTCTGAGCGGTCTGAAGCCTGCTCCGGACTTGCTGAATCTGCTCCATGGTCTTGAGTACTACCTCTGTACTCCCCATGACTCTCTGACCGACCTCACTCCAACAGATTGGGGTCCTATACTTCCTCCCGTAGAGCATCTCGAAGGGAGGCCGGTCTATACTGGAGTGATAGCTGTTGTTATACGAAAATTCCGCTAATGGAAAATACGTATCCCAACTGCTACTAAAATCTAGCACGCATGCCCGAAGCATGTCGTCGAGAGTCTGAATTGTCCTCTCGCTCTGTCCATCCGTCTGGGGGTGGAAAGCGGTGCTGAAATGGAGACGAGTACCCATTTCGTCGTGAAACCGCTTCCAAAACCTGGAAGTAAATCGGACATCTCGGTCTAACACCACCGAGACAGGCACTCCATGACGTGCCACTACCTCTTGCACATAAATCTCGGCCAACTTCTCGGCTGATATGCTCTCCTGGATCGGTATGAAATGAGCACACTTGGTCAACCGATCCACGATAACCCATATCGAATCGACCCCACGTGCGGTCCTGGGAAGCTTAGTAATGAAGTCCATAGTAATATCCTCCCATTTCCACACGGGAATGTCTAACGGCTGCATCTTGTCGTGGGGCCTCTGGTGCTCTGCCTTAACCTTCCTGCAAGTCAAGCATCTCTCCACGTACCAGGCTATGTCCTGCTTCATGCAGGGCCACCAGTAATCGGGTCGAAGATCCCTATACATCTTCGTCGCCCCTGGGTGGATGGAGAATCGAGACTTGTGGGCCTTGTCCACCAACACCTGCCGTACTCCACCCCAATACGGTACCCAGACCCTCCCATGCAGGGTCAGCAATCCTCGGGTATCGTAATCAAACGAAGCTACTCGACCCACTATCCTCTCACACTTCTGGCGCTCTTCCTTCAGGCCTTCAACCTGCGCCTCCCTAATCTGCTGCAGCAGTGGAGTAATCATTGTCATCCTCAGACAGATACCTCGGATCAGAGCCGCTACCACCTTGCGGCTCAAGGCGTCGGCCACTATGTTGGCCTTGCCCGGTGATAAAGGATCTCACAGTCGTAATCCTTTACCACATCTAACCACCGACGCTGCCTCATGTTCAGATTCGGCTGATCCATGAGGTACCTCAAACTCTTGTGGTCCGTGTAGATAGTAGACCGGACCCCGTAGAGGTAATGCCACCAAATCTTGAGGGCGAACACCACCGCCCCCAGCTCCAAATCATGCGTTGGGTAGTTAGCTTCATGAGGCTTCAACTGTCTCGAGGCATAAGCTATCACATGCCCTCGCTGCATCAACACTGCTCCCATACCTGTGATCGAAGCGTCACAGTAGACTACAAAGTCATCTACCCCCTCTGGCAGGGTAAGAATCGGCGCCTCGCACAGTCGCTGCCTGAGCGTCTCAATGGTTGTCTGCTGCTCAGGACCCCAGCGAAACACCACCGAATTCTTGGTCAGTCGGGTCAACGGAACTGCTATCTTGGAGAAATCCTGGATAAATCTCCTGTAATACCCTGCCAAACCCAGGAAGCTTCGAATCTCGGATGGAGACTTCGGGATCTCCCACTGCATTACGGCCTCTATTTTGGCAGGATCTACCAAAATACCCTCCTGTTTGACGAGGTGCCCAAGAAACTGCACCTCGCGCAACCAGAACTCGCACTTGGAGAACTTCACGAAAAGTCTCTCCCTCCTCAGTGTCTCTAGCACCTCTCTCAGGTGCTCCTCATGCTGCTCCTGAGTCTTGGAGTAAACCAAGATACCGTCAATGAATACTATTACAAACTGATCCAGCATCGGCCTGCACACGCGGTTCATGAGATCCATGAACGCGGCTGGAGCATTGGTGAGCCCAAACGGCATCACCACAAACTCATAGTGACCATAGCGGGTCCTAAAAGTGGTCTTCTGCACATCATCATCTCTGACCCGCATCTGGTGATATCCTGACCATATATCAATCTTCGAGAACCAAGATGCTCCCTGAAGCTGGTCGAACAAATCATCTATCGTCGGGAGTGGGTAACGGTTCTTCAACGTCACCTTGTTCAACTCCCGGTAGTCTATGCACATACGGTGCGACCCATCATTCTTCTTTACAAATAGGATCGGGGCTCCCCATGGCGAACTGTTCGGCCTGATAAAACCCTTGTCTAGCAGCTCCTGCAGCTGCGTAGACAACTCCTGAATCTCGGGAGGATCCAACCGATATGGTGCCTTGGCTATCGGAGCTGCACCAGGGACGAGGTCAATCCGAAACTCAACCTGTCTCTCTGGAGGTATCCCAGGAAAATCCTCTGGGAATACGTCCGAGTACTCTCGCACTACTGGTACATCATTGACCGTCGCCTTACCCTTGTCCTGGGTATCCATGACGTAAGCAACATACCCCGTGCAACCCTGCTGAAAGTAGCGTCTCGCTCTCGCTGCTGAACAGAGAATCGGTCCGCGTTGTGGTCTCTCACCCTGAATCACTAACTCTCCCCCACTAGGAGTGCGAACCCTCACTAGCTGCAGCTCGCAATCAATCATCGCTCGTTGGGGCTCAACCAATCCATACCCACTATAACCTTATTCCCTCGCAGGGGAATTGGGACCAAGTCCACCGAAAACTGCTCATCAAATAACCGAAGTGTACATCCTCTATGAACTCTCGCGACCCTGACGGTCCTATCATCTGCTATTTCAACGTCAAGTGGGCAATCCAGCTCCCCGGAGCTCTGCTAAATCGCTTGGTAAGTGCAAGCGACATAAACGATCGGCTAGCCCCCGAATCAAACAATACCATAGGTGAAATGCCGTTCACTAGGAACGACCCTATAAACAACACATAAACATGAGTAATAGTCAAAAGTAATAAAGAGAAGATGGAGAAAATACATACCAGCAACCACATCAGGAGTCTCTCGTGCCTCCTCTGCTGTTAACTGGAAGGCTCTGCTCTTTGCCACCGGTGCCTCAGCACCACCCTGTCGGTCGTCTGTAATCCTCAGTGTGGTAGGAGCGGGTACCACCACCTGTCTTGCAGGTGCTAAACTCAAACACTGGGACTTCTTGTGTCCCCTCTGATTGCAATGGAAGCAAATCAGATCAGATGTTGTGGTGGTAGTGGTAGTAGCTATACAATCCCTACTCATATGCCCTGTCCGACCTCACTTGAAGCAGCCGGAACTCCCCGCCTTGCACATGCCATCGTGAAACCTGCCACACTTGTCACACCGACTGTGGCTCTGCTGTCCCCTAGACCTGTGATCAGACACCTTGGGCTTTTTGCCCGAACCTGCTGCGCCAGACGCCACCTCTGGCTTCCTCTTCCTCTCCATCTCAAGATCAATCTCCCTCTCACAAGCCCTTGCGATCATGTCCTCCAGCGTCTTGCAGCTGGAGCGACTCACAAACTGGCGGATATCACTCCACAACATCTCATGATATCGGGCCTTCCTCATATCCTCGTCCGCCACATACTGTGGAACGAGGAGAGCCCTCTCCCTAAACTTGGCAGTAATCTCCGCCACAATCTATGTCGTCTGCTGGAGGTCCTGAAATTCCCTAATAAGTTGCTGCACCTCAATAACAGGTGCGAACTCGGCTCTGAACCTGGTCGTGAAATCACTTCAGGTCATAGCATCCAACACAATGTCGTCTCTAATGGCTCTCCCGACCTCCTCCCACCAATCTCGTGCCCTATCCTTCAGAAGACAGGATGCTAGTCTGACCTTGTCCCCCTTGGGACATTTGCTGGTGCGGAACGCGTTGGCGACATCCGCCAACCATCTGGTACTCGCAATGGGGTCCCGATCCCCATGATAGTCGGGAGCTCCACAAGCTCTGAACTCCTTGAAAGTCAATGTGCGCAATCCCATCATGGTTGTTATCTCAGTACGGAACACGCCCAGCTTCTCATCCAGAAGCTCTAAGATACCCTCCTTGACCGATCCAAAAATCACAGGGGTCTAGTCTAATATGTTGCGTGTGACCTCCGAGGAGATGAACTCCCTGGTCTGGTTGTCTAACTGCCTGGCTCCAGAGCCTAAGCCTGATCCCTCTCCTGCACCTGAACTACCAACTGTTGGTCTAGGGCGTAGAACCGCCATTCTGAAAACACATCATAACAATCGTCAGGATACTAATATAACTGGAGGGACCACACATACTACAAGTTCCCTGGTCTTGTCTCAGCCTTTCTTGACTTAATTACGGATCATCTGCTTTCAATATTACGGGCCCATACTCCCTTCCACATCTATTCGTACTTTCCTCAAGAATTGCCTTGACTCCACCAAGTCCCTTCTACAACTACTGTTCTCTGCTACTCTCATCCTAGGCTTGCCCTAGGGTAATCACCCACTCTCTCTCCGCCATCAACTGCATAAGAAGTCCCTACTTTCTTCCCCTAAATAGCTCACGAATACTATTACATATTACTTAGACTATATAATTCTTCGAATGAGAGATCCTACCCTACAACGGTTGGACTCAAACAAGAGCTGTGAAATAGGGCTAGACCTAACCTTCTGAAATTATTTACTCCTTGCAATATGTAACGTAACATATTCGTTTGTTAGTTAGTAAAAGATAACTAAGACTCCTAAAAGCACAAAGCAAGCAGCATTCGAGCATCAAGTACATAATCAAGCATCTACTACTCTGGCTATCATACTGACTAATCTGTACTAGCATGCAGTTCTCACAAAGTTGAACACATATAACAGGCACATAAGTCATCCTTCCTAGATCCTTAGTCCTATTTGTTCTAATAAAGCTGATAACATAACATAAACTTGTATGGGTAATTTGGGAGTACTTACTTGAGCTCGGCTGATTGCATGCACCACACCCTTTTTCTGTTTTCAAAGTTCTTTTCTATTTTCAAAATCCCTTTTGTAAAAATCATTTTCTTTTGAAAATTTAAATACCAATTCCTTAGTTCGAGTTCAGAAACACCCGAAAGTGTGCCCGAAACATCCCAAAAATACAACCCAAAAATTTCATTTTCAAAACATTATTAAACCATCATTTCATTACCAAAGTATAAAATCATAAACTATGTGTTTCAAAATCTCATAATATCTATCACATATCAAATCTCATGTCAAATGTCATATCAAATATCAGAGTAAAACTCCCAGGCTGAAGACTGTGGTGTGTGCCATACGATCATCCCGAGCCCTTCCCTTTGCTAGTGGAAGTACCTGAAACCAAAACTGAAAACTGTAAGCACGAAGCTTAGTGAGCTCCCCCAAACTACCACATACCATACAATAACACATATAACACGTACTGGGCCTCGCCCACTGTATCGGGCCCCGCCCAGCATCGGACCGAAGACCGGCATAAATTGGGCCCCGCCCCGGTATCGGACCGAAGTCTAGAACTACTATCATCTAAACGGGTCGGCATTGTGGCCGTAGACCCATTCCTACTGGAAGGAAACTCACCTCGTATGACTGACTGCTGAAAAATTGGGTGAGTGATCCCTATCTGCTGCTCCGACGACTCTCCGACTATAAATTCCATAACAACACTTAATCAAAAACTGATAATCCTTCTTAGGGTAAAACGACCATTTTACCCTTGGTCAAAGTCAACGTCCTGACCAAAGTCAACCTTCTGGGTCGACTTACTCGCTGAGTCAGCCTATTGACTCGCCGAGTTCTAAAACTCAGAAGCCCTAAGATTCGTGACTCGACTCGCCGAGTCACCCTATGACTCGCCGAATCTCCATGCTCATTGACATCGCGACTAGACGAGCTGACTCGTCGAGTCGTCCTTAGACTCGCCGAGTCCCAACGTAACCAGAAAAGAGACATATCGACTCTAACTCGCCGAGTCCCTTCGTAAACTCATCGAGTTCTTCAACTTTCGTGTCCAAGTCCTGTTCCACCCACTGAGTCACCACCTCCACTCACTGGTCCTACTCCAAATCATAAAAGGAGTTAGGGTTCACGACCCGACTCACCGAGTCCGAGAACAACTCGCCGACAAATCCATTCAGTCGATTCTAATCCATTTCAATGCTTCTAACTCATAGATCTGGACTCCTTAGACTAGCATTACACGTAAAGTTGCTAACTTTACGTTCATGAATGATGCTATGAAGCTAAAACACTCATCCCTAGCCAAAAGTGAAGGTCTATAACATGTCATGAAGTCATGGCTGAATAAAGGTGACAACTTTAGGCTTCTAAAGCTCATAAATGTCTAGATCTGAAGTCCTTTCCTCCCCCAAGGTTCAAATCTCGTAATAACCTTAGAAAGGACCCAAAAAGTGCAAATATCAAGTCTATAAGGAGATCTAAATGGGTAGAAGTCAAGGTATTAGATTTATACCTTTAATAAGTCTGAGATGACCCAAGAATTCTAGATCTTCTGCCCTCCTTTGTTGTACTCACTCTTTGCCTTCCTTCTCCTAGCTTCAACCACACAAATGTAAGGAAAAATGGCTCAAGAATGCACAAGATTGATTAGGGTTTCGAGAGTAAGCTGTGAAGGTGATGGGGGCTGGGTTAAAGACCCATAATGTTGCTTAAATGGGGTGCAGACCCAATGGATTAGGGTTTCCTCCTGATGGACCTACTCGCCGAGTCTATTCCTGACTCGTCGAGTAGTCCACTTAAACCCCGCGATTAAACTGTCATCTACTCGACGAGTTAGGGCTACCAACTCGTTGAGTAGCTCTTATAAAATAAGCATCTAATGAACTAAATACGTACCGGGAACGGGGCGTTACAAGAATTATGTATCAACTTGTTTCCAGGAACCACGCCAATAGCAAAATCACCGTACCGATTAGCACCAACGGAGATGAAGGAGCTGATGATGCAACTTCAGGAGTTATTGGACAAAGGTTTCATTAGACCTAATTCATCACCCTGGGGAGCTCCGGTGTTATTCGTAAAGAAAAATGACGGGAGTATGAGGATGTGCATTGATTACAGAGAGCTGAATAAGGCAACGATAAAGAATAGATATCCATTGCCAAGGATTGATGACATGTTCGATCAGCTACAAGGTTCAAGCTATTTTTCAAAGATCGACCTAAGGTCCGGATATCATCAGCTGAAGGTGAGAGAGCAGTATATCGAGAAGACTACATTCAGAACACGATATGGACACTACGAGTTTTTGGTTATGTCGTTCAGACTAACCAATGCTCCAGCAACATTCATGGATTTAATGAACATGGTTTGTAAACCGTTCCTTGATAAATCTGTGATAGTGTTCATAGATGACATTCTGATTTACTCGAAAAGCCAAGAGGAGCATGGCAGACACTTACAAGAAGTGTTGGAAGTCTTGAAGAAGGAGAAGTTGTATGCCAAGTTCTCCAAATGTGATTTTTGGATTCGAGAAGTCCAATTCTTGGGTCACGTGGTTAACCAAGAAGAGACAATGGTTGATCCAGCGAAGATTGAAGCTGTGATGAAGTGGGAACAACCGAAAAGTCCCACGGAGATCCGAAGCTTTCTGGGATTAGACGGATATTACCAAAGGTTTATCCAAGGCTTTTCTTCGATCGCTACTCCATTAACAGCTTTGACCCATAAAGGAGCTATTTATGCTTGGAGTGATAAGCACAAAGAAGCATTCGAGTTGCTTAAGAAGAAGCTATGTGAAGCACTGATCCTTTCTCTACCCGATGGAGTTGAAGACTTCGTTGTCTATAGTGATGCGTCTGGTGTTAGGTTGGGTTGTGTTTTGACCCAAAGAGAAAAGGTGATAGCATATGCGTCTCGACAGCTGAAAGAGCATGAAAAGAACTACCCCACTCGTGATCTGGAGTTGGCAGCGGTAGTATTTGCTCTAAAGATATGGAGGCATTACCTCTATGGCACGAAGTGCAAACTTTACACTGATCATAAGAGTCTCCAATATCTCTTTAATCAGAAAGAATTTAAAACGAGGCAAAGACGCTGGCTAGAGTTACTTAAGGACTACGACTGTGAGATACTTTACCACCTCGGTAAATCCAATGTTGTTGATGATGCTCTCAGTCGAAAAGTCAATCTTGAGAGAAAAAGGCCAAGAGCGTTGAGAATAGAAGTTGTCTCGACAATTGTGGAGAGTATAAAAAAGCTCAAGGAGAAGCTTCTGAGAAGAATGACCGAAAGGGAGAACGTTTGGGCAAAACGTTAGTGTTCGGTATAAACAGTCACGGACTGAAGGTATTCCAAGATCGAATTTGGGTGCCTAAGTCAGGAGGAATAAGAGATCTTCTGATGGAAGAAGCTCACAAAACCATGTAATTAATTCATCCTGGTAGCACTAAAATGTATAGGGACCTAAAACCCTACTACTGGTGGCCGACAATGAAGCTTGATATCGCAAAGTATGTGGCCGAGTGTGTGACATGTGCTAGAGTTAAGGCACAACATCAGAAACCATATGGGAGTTTAGAACCTTTACCTATACCTATGGGTAAATGGGAAGACAACGCTATGGATTTTGTCACTAAACTGCCCAGAACAAAGAACGGTCACGACATGATTTGGGTGGTCGTGGATCGCTTCACTAAGAGTGTGCACTTCATATCTGCCAATAAGAAATGGTCTATGGATAAGCTTGCGAATTCTTATGTGAAGGAAATTATGAGGCTTCACGGTGTTCCCTTAACGATTTTATCGGATCGTGATAGCTGTTTCACCTCGAGATTTTGGAAGAGTCTACAAGAGGAATTGGGTACCAAGTTGTGTTTGAGTACAGCTTACCATCCACAGACTGATGGTTAGAGCGAACGGACGATACAAACACATGAAGATATGCTGAGAGCATGTACCCTGGAATTCCAAGGCAACTGGGATGAACATTTGCCTTTGGTAGAATTTTCCTACAATAATAGTTTCCACTCGAGCATTAAGATGGCACCTTATCAAGCTTTGTACGGACGGAAGTGTCGTACGCCGTCTTGTTGGCTTGAGGCTGGGGAAAAGCAGTTTATGGGACCCGAGATAGTCCATCAGACTGCTGAAAAGCTGAAAATAATTAGGGAGAGAATGTTACCGGCTCAGGATCGTCAAAAGAGTTATGCTAACTAAAAGCGAAGACCGATGACATTTGAAGTTGGGGATTCGGTTTTGCTTAAAGTCTCACTGTGGAAGGGACTTATAAGATTTGGTAAAAGGGGAAAATTAAGTCCAAGGTTTATTGGACCATTTAAATTTCTTCAGAGGATTGGGAACCAAGCTTACAAGCTCGAATTGCCCGAAGAACTGAATGGTATTCATAACACTTTTCATGTGTGTTATCTGAGGAAGTTCACGGGAGAAGTTCCCGATATAATTCCAATTTCTGAGTTGAGAATTGATGAGAACAAAAGGTTAATTGAAGAACCAGAGGCAATCGTTGACCGAAAGACTAAGAAGTTACGACGCAAGATGGTCGAATTAGTGCTTGTCTGTTGGAAACATACGAATGGGCCAAATCTCACCTGGGAAACAGAGAGTGACATGATGAGTCGCTATCCACATTTGTTTGTTGATGTGTGATCCCGGGGACGGAATCATCCTAAGGGGGAGAGAATTGTAATGTCCGTGTTTCTAGGCTAGGCATTAATATTGATTTAATAGTCTAGGTTAACCTTTGTAACTCGTTTTGAAGTAATAGAAATGTATTATTTAAGTGTTATGTGTTTTATGCTTAATTATTGCGACTTAATTGAATTAAGGATAAAATAAGCGTAATAATAAAATATTAGATAAGCCTGATATCTATGAAGGAAGTCGTAGTGGTCGTTACGAGGATTCCGAAAATATAAAGAATGCCGAAATCCGAGTTATAACAAAGAAGTTATGACTTGTCGAAGTTTCGCGACAGAACCGGTACGACACTGTGTGACGTAAATAGTGAATTTACGATAGAGCGATATTTAGCCTTATTGATCTAAACGAAACTCGTAGAATACGTTAAACTGAGAGTGTGCATAAAAAGAACGTCTAAATCAGACTTCGTATGAGGAAGTTATGATGTTTCGAAGTTTCGACTTAGCAGTATGCAGCCCAAATCTCGAAATTGAGATCGAGTGATTTTTGGCCGAAACAATCTAAACGAGAATCGAAGATCTCGTCGATAGTAGTGTAACGTTAAAAAGACAGAAGAAAACGGACGTCAGATGAAGGAGTTATGAATTTCTAAAGGAAGTTTTCCTGTCCCGACCTACTAAAAATAATTTAATAAAAATAAAGTCAAAATTAGCCGACGGAGTCTAAACGAGAGTTATAGAGTATAGTCTCACCTACGTGTGGATATAAACAATGTAAAAAACGAAGCTCGTATGCGGAAGTTACGTATTTTTGAAGTTTGATAAATCGAAGTACGCCCAGCGTACCCGTGTTCATGGGCTGAGTTGGGTCACCTCGCCCTACTCCATCACTTGAGTGCCTCGGGTCCGAAGCCTTGACGTATCCGATCTGATCCACCTCGTACACCCAGCGTACCCGAAGAGTACGCCCATCATACATGTCGACAAGGCAGTACGCCCAGCGTACTAGGTATATGCCCCTCGTACATGTCGACGAGCCAGTACGCCCAACGTACGAGGATGTATGCCCAACGTAAATCGAGGGTTCAGCCCCTATAAATAGAACTCGAGGGCTGCCGGATTTTGTTGCTAATTTTCATTTCCCTCACCCCTAAACTTTCTTTCTACGTGCAAGTTATACCCCCGAAGCCCCGGTATCATCCCGACACCCGAAGCAAGTCCCGACGCTCCGAAGATCCCGGGAAGAAAAGAGTTTTTGAGCTGAAGTTCTGCCCGCGAGATGCCCGGTGTGTGAAGATATCCCGGATTCATCGAAGAACTACTACTTGAAGAGTCGTAGTGCTGTCTGATCATCGTCTTAACAAGTGAGAGCATAGTCTCTTTCATAAACACGATTTTAATACAAGTATTGTTTGAGTGTATTAAATATATGTTTTGTGTGAGTGTATATTCCCTTTCTTCTAACACATAAATATGAAGTATCTCCTATAGAATACATGCTATGTGTATATATATTATCTGTTTCTTTGGAATGAGTATCGAATGAATAACTTATCAAGTTTTAATCTGTATATGAACGTATATATGTATATTTCTAACTACAAAAATGTTGGGTTAGAACATGGGTAGATAGTTGATGTATGATAAAATGATGAGAGGCCTCGATGTTGTTGTTGATTCAGTCATCTAGCGGAGTTTAGATGACGACCACAGACTTTTCTAGACAGTCTCGTGGAACGCTGGCAGGCTCGCCACCTGTAGGTGTTAATGAACTTGGGTGTTCATTTGCTGTTCTCCATCCCCCACATGCTTGCCTTATTTGACATAAATTGTTGGGAAACCCCCAAAGCAGTGTTGTCGCCCCGATGAAAATCCTTAGGCTAGGTCCCTTGGGATAGCTGTTTTAGGGACGTAAAGTGAGGATAACGGGAATGGGTAACTGGGTTATTGTTGATTGATGAAATTAATATAATTATTTATTGTGGGTTGAAAACCCTATATGCTCACCTGGCTCCCAAGCCTGACCCACTCAGTTTTCTTTGTATTACAGGTAGTGGCGCGAGAGCATAAGTTGGACGACTTATCAAGATATTTTGATTATAGGCCTATTGTGTATATAACTGTCGTAAGGCTTATAATGTGTCGTTTATGCTTTTGGTCTGTATCGGAACATGACATTCCGAGTTTTGTTATATAATGAAGATACATTTCTTTAAGAAATGCTTTGGTAAATCTTATTTTATCATATTTCGTTTTGGGAACAAATTCTGCAACTCTTTTAATCAAAGGATTACTCTGAAATTATTTTAAAAGCATAAATTAAACCGGTCTTTTATGGCCGTGATTTTGTGGATGTCTCATCCGAACAGCCTTGTTCCGAAGTCAGTTCATGGTCCGGATTCAACTTGTGGTTCGGAGTCAAATTGGTGTCCGGAATAAAGAAAATGTTCAAGTGTTTATGTTCCGAAATGGTGTTTGTCTGAATCTATTTGTCTGTTTGTATTAATTACCTTTGTCATTTTGTTTTATGTAACGTATCATAGGACTTAGTCTCTTTTGTCAACTTAGATACTCAGACTATCAGGAGTAACTCTATTATCCGGTCCTATGTATGTTTATGGTTAGTACGATGTATCTTGTTCTCCTATTTAAGGAGCATTCAATGACAAATCAAATGACAGATTGTTCCACCAAAGATAGATGTTTTTACATTAACTGCTTTTACACCTTTCTCTCAAATCATTCTTTCAAAACATTCCTTGTGTTCATTTATTGTCTTTACTTGATCTTATTCATAGTCTTATATTTAATACTTGAAGTACTTTGTTGATACTTATATTCAGTCTTGACTGGTCTTTCCAGACTTGATTGGAACTATTAATCTGAAGAAGACATTGATCTTAAGCATTAACTCAAGGTTTGAGTTTTCAAACCTTGTCCCTGCACAATCAGATCCTTGTACTCTCAATTGGTATCAGAGCTTGAGTGGTTGTCCATTGAATCTATAAGAACAGATCATAGTTGATTCGAGATTAACCTGGTATTTCGATCATTTCTATGTTCAGGATAAAAATTCTTCTATATACCACTTTTGCTCAAGATATCTTAACTTCAATGGCTGCTTCTAATTCGCAACAAATATACTCAATGCAAATAGCAAATAGCGTGGGTTGCCCTACACATGCCCCACTGCTAGTTATTGAAGAATATGATCATTGGAAAGTCAGAATGGAAAGATTTTTACTTGGAAAATAAAAAGGGTGAATCTATCTGGAGATCCGTTAAAGAAGGTCCTCATGTTCCAGTTCGAACCATTGTTAGAGATGCTGCTGCAACTCTCTTGGGACATGATCAACAACGACAAGCACCTCTCACTGCTGATGATCTTGAAAAGTTGCATGCTTATCAAGTTGCCTTTCCAGAAATGGTGTTTGGTGTTCCACCTTCTCTCTTTGAGCACATCAAACTATGCAAGTCCGCAAAAGAGATTTGGGACACACTTCAAGATTTGTTCGAAGGGTCAGAGAACATGAAGGATAAGCGTCTGGCTTTGGTTGTCAATGAGTTCGACATTTTCACTACAACACTTGGTGAATCTATTTCCTCAGCCTCAAACAAATACCGAATCGTCATCAACAACATGACAGCTCATGGGATAGTCCAAACCCCACTTGAGTACAATATCAAGTTCATTAACAGCCTCAGAAAGGGATGGGGAAATGTGAAATCATGTCTTCAGAGCAATGGGTCTCTGAAAAAGCTCAAACTCTATCAAATTTTCAATGAGCTTCGAGGTCACGAGTCAAATGTTGCACAAACTCTACGTGAACTCACTGGAGGTCCTCTAGCTCTAGTCAGTTCCTATGATCCACAAACCTCAAACCTAACCGTTTCGGACCCCTCGCCGCTTTTGTTCCTTATATCCCTCCTGTTCAACCCTCACCTCCAACCGTTCCTGCTCTCACAAACTCTAATTGTTAATCTATGGGTGATCTTAACCCTGAAGAAATGGACTCTGAACTACGTTTCCAACAAGAGTTTTCCCTACTTTCCATGAGATACAACCGTCCTTTCAATAAACCTCACAACAATCGTTTCCAAACTTCTCACCAAAACAACCGTTTCCAAGCTCCTTACCAAAATAATCATCAACTATTCAACAAACCTTCCGAAAACCCACCAGCCTACAAGCCTAACCTTCCTACTCCGAATCATACCTCGGAACCATCACAACTTCCAAAGTCTGAAAAACCCAAGATTGTATGTCACAAATGTGGCCATGCAAATCACTTTGCCAAAGATTGCTTAGCCAGAGTCCCACAGAAACCCAAGATCAAGTACTCTGCTTATTATACACGTCGAGCTCAAGAAATGGCAGAAAGTGAAAAGGATTTTGTTACAACTGTATCAAGGGATGTGGAAGGGTATTGGGCGTTTGGAGATGATAATGACGTAACCACTGGCAGAAACATGTGTCTTATGGCTCGACAAGTAATTAAATGTGATGAAGGCTACTGGTCGTCTGGGTCCGAAAGAGATGATGAAGATGCTGAACCAAACTACTGCTACATGGCTACTAACGATCCACCCGGGAGAAGCATCGTTCAACAGGTAAAATCTATGATTTCTAATAATAATTTTGAATTATCTCTTTGTGAACTGTATCTAACCTAGATCCAGTCAGATATGAACATCATTTACAAAGCCTATGAGTCAGCCATAGAAGCCAGTGAGAAGAAGGAAAGTGAATTAAGTCGTCTTAGATTACGTTTTCAGGATAAGAAGTTGATAATAGAGTCTTTAGAACGAGAGCTTGTAATGTCACACGATGAATGTATTATTCTTAAAGACAAATGTGAAATCACTTATTCTGAAAGAAATGTTTTAATTTCTGATAACAAACGTCTCAATGCTAAAATAGATGCTATGAACCATTCCATAGATATTCTTGAAGCAAATGAACGGATGACTCACAATTTTCGTCATCCTTGGTCAAAAGCACATGGTCTCAGAAGCGAGTTTCCAAAACCTATTGCTCGTCCCTTGAACGAGTTACAAATTTTGACTTTTATGGGAGATGTTCCAAACATCAAGCATTTGAATACTCCTGTTTCTCCCTTGTCACCCCTTCCTGAGACTTCTGACCATTTTGCATCTCTGATTCCTGAGTTTAAGCCTATAGTTGTCAAGTGTCCCGATTCCATGCATTTTCCGCCTCCGACAAACCTAGACCTGAATCGGACCTCAGAACTCCACTCTAGTATTCCAAATTCTGTCACTCAAAATCCGAATCACAACCCTCCTAACAACTGTGTTGTTGAGGAAATTTTTCCGGAGACAACTAGACCTGAACTCTCTGAGTGCGTTGGGGCATCTTTAGATAGTGACGTTGAAGAGTCAATCTCATGTGATTCTGTACCTCAAGTGATTTCCAAAACAAAACTATTTTCAGTTAAGCTTGTGTTCAACAATCCTTCAGTTGGACAAACCTCCAAATCTTTGCCTCATTCCAAAAGAAAACCCATGTTGAATTGGAAAGATATTGCTGATGGGTTTTGAGCAAAAGAACATTCCTATAACATATAAAACAGGTTTAGACGATTACCTTTCGATTGTTGCAAGAATCTTCAAGCTTTGAGAGCCTAGTATCACAAATGTAATACCTCTAATCGATCACAAACACCAAGGCAAGAAGGATAATCTTGAAGAGAGGATATGGAGACACAAAATCGGCTCTAAGGACTCTAGGGTTCTTCGGGTAGCCGATTTTGGATGCCCTAGGGGTCCTTATATAGCTGAGCTGCTAGGGTTTCAGTCAAAACCCTAATTAGATAACTTAGGCCTTAAGCAGTCCAATGGAAGATTCTGGAATGAGGCTTGGACAATTTCAAGGTGGGCTTCCACCCTAATTTCGCCCACCCCCTTAATCCACAAGATCCACAGCCCAAAATTCAATTATCTTATAATTACAATTCCAGTCCCCCTAAGTTCAATTAATCTCTTTTGATCACAAAATTAATTTCTTCATTAATTCCTTATCAATATTAATCAACTAATATGATTTCTCTTTTAATATATTATTCTTATAATATATTAATAAACCATAATAACCTCTTTCTCCATTAATCATCCAGTCAAGTTGCTTTGGTGAAGGCAACCCAAAAGGACCATGCTACAACTGGGTCAAGTACATACCAAATATAGTTACGGGCTTAGACACTAATCCAACAGTCTCCCACTTGGATAAGTCTAATAACTATAAATGCAAGTACGACTTCAAAATCCGATTAGTAATCGTAGCTCTCGAAAGCCGCTGTCGAACTCTGACACGTCCTTTAGATAAGGGAATAGTCCTCTGTTCTCAAGATATCGTGTGGACAATCACATGGAACATAGTCATACTTATTGTCCAGCAATTTGTTTCTCGATCTTTGATTTGTCTGACATAGAACTTAATTGAACACATCAATTCATTCCTGACCGGGCCCGACACATAAGTCAAACCAAATCATCGAGGGGCCCAAATATCACTTTTACCCTCTTAGGATAAAAGGAACATATAAACTTCGACTTATATGCATTTACTATTCACTCATCAAACCATACACAACAATGCGTTTTATAACATCAAGTTACTGATGCATTTACGCATTATGAATACACAATCAACTTTCAAACAATAAACCATATATCTATGTTTAATTACTATATGATATTATCGTCTTGCGATCACTCGTGATAAATTCCGTGAAGTGATTCCAGCAAGCGTGGGTTTAATGCAATGCTCAAATCTTATTTCATAAGCACTCATGAACGTTGTAGCAAACTTTTGCTATGTCTAATACACTTCAGACAAACTACAAACCAATTCATGACAGTCTTCTTTCATATCTACTTCCATATTATGAACGACTGTGGACTGTTCGAATAATCCTATTATCCAGGAAGTCAAAACATTCAAAGTGAAACAATAGGTAAATAATTAACACAATATAGTAACTTTACTTATAAATAATACTCCTTTATTTAATCATCAAATGTTAATTACAATTAATCTATTACACGTTTCTTAACTATATAATCTAAACTAATATCGTCCTTCAGCCCAATGCTCCTAGCGTGTTGCAAGTGCTTAACCCTACTCAGTCCCTTCGTGAGGGGACCTGTTGGGTTATCTTCTGACAATACCCTCTTCACTACGAGGAGTCCCTCTTCTACCCGATGTCTGATGAAGTGGTATTTCATGTCGATATGCCAGGATCTGCCATGATCCCTCGGTTCCTTGGTCAAGGCAACCGCACCTTCGTTATCACAGAAAATTTCCATAGGCTCCTTTTATGGATGGAACAACTCCAAGGTCTCCAATGAAGTTCTTCAACCATATTGCCTCCTTCGACGCTTCGCTCACTGCTATGTACTCTGATTCGCACGTTGAATCAGCTATGGTTTCCTGCTTGGAACTTTTCCAAGTCACTGCTCCTCCATTTAGGGTAAAAACCCAGCCTGACTGAGATCGATAATTATCTCTGTCTATCTGAAAACTGGTGTCACTATACCCTCGCACCCTTAAGTCATCACTCCTACCGAGGATGAGAAACCATTCCTTGGTCCTCCGAAGAATATTCTTGATTGCGGTCCAATGTACTTTACCAGGGTTCCCTTGATATCTGCTGACCATGCTCAAAGCGAAGGCCACATCAGGGCGAGTATAAGTCATAACATACATGATTGAGCCAACTGCGGAAGTGTAAGGTACTCGACTCATTTCTGCTATCTCGGCCTCAGTACTTGGACTTTGAGTCTTACTCAAATTGGTATTGCTTTGGATTTGTAACTCTCCTTTCTTGGAATTCTCCATACTAAAACGCTTTAGTACTTTGTCCAAGTAAGTGTTCTGACTAAGTCTTATTAGTCTTTTACTCCTGTTTCTCACTATCCTTATTCCCAGAATATAGGCAGCCTCTCTGAGGTCCTTCATAGAGAAACACTTCCCAAGCCATGACTTAACACCCTGCAGGGTCGAGATGTCGCACCCTTAAGTCATCTACATACACATGACTCATCCTCGCTTCGCATGAATCCAAACTCTTTGACTTTCTCATCGAAACAAAGATTCCATCTGCGAGATGCTTGTTTCAATCCATAAATGGATTTCCCAAGCTTACACACTCTATTAGGATGCTCTGCATTGACAAAACCCTCTGGCTGACTCATGTAAACATCTTCAGCCAACTTCCCATTTAGGAAAGCGGTTTTGACATCCATTTTCCATACTTCATAGTCATGAAATGCAGCAATGGCTAGCATTACCCTAATATACTTTATCTTCGTAACTGGTGAGAAGGTCTCATCATAGTCAACTCCAAGAGTTTGAGTAAATCCCTTCGCAACCAATCGTGCCTTATAAGTGTGTACCTTTCCATCCATGTCGGTCTTCTTCTTAAAGATCCACTTGCACCCGACCGTCTTATGACCTGGCACATTGTCAACCAAATTCCAAACTTGGTTGTCATACATGGACTGAATCTCGCTATCCATAGCCTCTTTCCATTTTGCAGACTCTGGGCCTGCCATGGCTTCCTTGTAGCTGTTAGGTTCATCCAAATTTACTAGTGTACTATTACTAATAAACGTATCAACTTCAGTAGTAATATGAAAACCATAAAACTCCGGTGGAACACTAACTCTACTGGAACGTCTAAGAGGTAGGGACTCGTCAACAGGTTCAATAGGAGTTTCCTCCTCAGGTTGAACGCCAGTGTTAGAGGTTCCTTCATCGTTCGATTCTTGAAGCTCTTCAAGATCGATTTGCCTCCCACTGTCTCCTTGGATTATGATTTCTTGCTCTCGGAAAACCCCTCTCCTCGTAACAAAGAAAACATTGTCACTCGGTCTATAGAAGAGATATCCATAAGATTTCTGTGGATAGCCGATGAAAATACACCGCTCACAACGAGGTTCGAGCTTGTCGTGAGTCTCTCATCTTATGAAAGCCTCGCAACCCCAAACCTTGATTGTGCCAACGAGGGAGCTTTCCTTGTCCACATCTCATGAGGTGTTTTGGTAACCTTCTTTGTAGGGACTAGGTTAAGGATATGGGCGGCAGTCTCTAAGGCATACCCCCAAAATGAGATAGGTAACGAAGCACGACTCATCATGGAACGAACCATGTCGAGCAAGGTCTGGTTACGCCTCTCAGCTACACCATTCAACTGCGGTGTCCTACGTGGTGTTAATTGCGAAACTATTTTGCATTCCTTGAGGTAGTCATGGAATTCAATACTAAGGTACTCTCCACCTCGATCGGATCGAAGTATCTTGATTTTCCTGCCCAGCTGATTCTCCACTTCCTGCTTAAACTCTTTGAACTTTTCAAAGGTTTCTGACTTGTGCTTGATTAAGTAGATATAACCATATCTGCTATAATCATCGGTGAAAGTCACATAGAAGCGGTTTGCATCCCTTGTGGTGGATCTAAATGGGCCCACACACATTGGTGTGTATGAGATCCAATAAATCCTCATCCCTTTCACAAGTACCAGTGAAGGGTGACTTGGTCATCTTTCCAAGTAAACAAGACTCGCACACGTCGTCGTCCCTAAGGTCGAATGACTCCAACACTCCATCCTTTTAGAGTTGGGTTATGCGTTTCTTGTTGACATGTCCAAGACGACAATGCCACAAGCATGCTTTATCCAAATCATTGGAAGAATCAATATACAACACATCATTTCCTAAATTGTCTACAACCATCACAATTTCATATATTCCATTACAAGGCAATGCTTCAAAATAGAAAACACCATTAAAGAAAGCATTAATAGAACCTTTTTTATCAAACGAAAATCTAAAACCTTGTTTATATAAACCATAAAAGAAATGATGTTTCTTGCCATCTCTGGCGAATAGCAACAATTATTCAACTCTAGTCCTAACCCATTACTAAGCACTAAAGAGTAAACTCCAATCTTGGTGACAGGCGACGCTCTTCTAGTCCCCATGATCAAGTTTATCTTTCCATGCTCCACATCCCTATTTCTTCTTAGGCCCTGCAAATCAGAAAAAATGTGAAAACCGCATCCTGTATCAAGAACCCAAGAAATAGCATGCGATGAGTTATTAGATTGAATAATATAAGTACCTGCGTAGGATGGTTTTATCTTTCCATCCTTGATGTCCTGCAGATACTTCGGACAGCTTCGTTTCCAATGCCCTTTCTTATGGCAGTAGTAGCACTCTGCATCCTTCAGGTTGGAGGAGGGTGCAGTGGAACAACCCTTGGTTCCACTAGAAGAGGTGCCATCTTGGGACTTTCCCTTGTGGTGGCTCTTGGAAGGAGCCTTCCTCTTCTTACCCTTCCCCTGCCCAATAACCAAGACGGGGGCAGCGACAGTAGGATTTGATGTAACAGATTTGTCCTTGAGGTTGCTCTCAACAGTCCTCAGCAGGCCTTGAAGCTTTCTCAACGTGACCTCCTCCTTGTTCATGTGGTAGGTCATGCGGAACTGGTTGTAACACGGAGGCAAGGAGTGAAGAATGATATCAATCGCCAGCTCCTCATCGAAGTTAAAATTTAACTTTAGCAGGCGGTCGACATATATCTGCATTTTCTGCAGGTGAGCAGTGACAGAATCTTCGTCCCTCATCTTGGTAGTGATTATCGAAGTAATGATCTCATACCTCTCCTGTTTGGCACTTTGGTGGTACCTGTCCAGTAAATCCTGATGCATCCCACAGGGGTAGAAGTCCTCATAGCAGTTTTGGAGTTCGACAATCATAGTCGCGAGCATGATGCAATGGACTTTCGTAGCATCGCGCTCGTGGGCCTCAAAGGCAGCGATCTCTTCGGGAGTAGCAGTGTTGGGGTTGACCTCTTTCAGCTTTTCATCGAGAACATACTCCTTGTCCTCGTAGCGGGTGACCATGCGGATGTTACGGATCCAATCATTGAAATTGGTCCCATCAAAAATCACCCCCCCCCCACACATGTTCATGAGTGAGAATGAGCCAGAAGTGGTCGAGCCATAAGTGGTCGAGCCAGAAGCGTTGTTTGAAATAGACATCTGAAATAGAAGAGAGACAAAGTTTGATTAGATAAAATTCCCCAATTAAACACCCAAATGAGAAATTAGGGCTAGGACCCAAAAACATTATTCACAAATTTAGAAGAGAGATGCCGTAATCTAAATCACAAATAATTTGAAGGTAAGTGAATGACGATTCACTAATTTCCACCATGAAAAACAAAACAAAAAAATTAAGTTTTAAATGTACTGAAACTCCTAGATCTTTTGAGATTCATTGAACTTTTTAATGGCATGTTTAAATCTCAATATGCCCTTCAAGTTTGTGACTGGGATACCGAGGATCACAAACAAGGTGTGAATAACCATGCAAATGTACCTGGTGCCCTCAATGTTACAGTCACCTAATCAATGTGTCGGTTAGCCACACACGCTCCATTGATCTATGACAAACATCAAGTTACCCTTTGCCACCTTTGCTAGACCCAAATTAGTGTGTCGGTTAACCACACACGCTCCACTAACGTCTTGGCAAGGGTACAAAGTGTAATTTCATGGAATATCATCATTTTCACATTTTTCCTAAAGTAACTAAGATTGAGAATTTTATAAAAACATTTAGTTACTTTATTAACCATTATACTATTAATGAGGAATTTGTTGCCCTATCCTACCCGTTCGGCTAACGATCCTCCACCAATCAAAGAAGCGGTGGGTGAGAGTGGACACCCATTAAACTGCCATTTTATAGGCAACAACCTTATACCCCCCTTATAGATCGGCTTCGTGAATGAGGCCTACTAATGGTAAGACTAGCATTAATCTTATACATATATATATATATATATATATATATATATATATATATATATATATAATCATTATTCTTATAATATTATAATAGTATAAGGGTTGAATTTTAAACTTGTAAAATTCTAGGGTTTAGAATTTAAATATTTCAAAATTAAACTTTTAATCAAAAATTTAAATTCCAAAACTTGAGGGTAAGTTTTGAAACTTTTCAAAACTATCTAGATCAAAATTCAAATAATATAATTAAACAATTAATTGGTGATTATCTAATTTTGACCTAATCCAATTTCATGCAAGATAATTTAATCAAATAATTCAAATAATTAAGGTTTATCATATAAGACAATAATTATCTAATTAATTGATGAATATCTTTTATTTTGACAAGGATAATCACATGATATCAATAAAAATCGGATTTTATTAATTTAAAACATTTTTGGTAATTATCCCAAGTCAAAATAAGCCAAAATCCCGAAAATCCTTCTGTCTGACACTCCGACTCGCCGAGTCACCTTTTGGACTCGTCGATTTCATCTGACTCGTCGAGTTCATCTGGAGACTCGACGAGTTTGTCAGGCAGAAGGCAGAATTTTCGATTTCAAGCAATGAATAAACATACGAAGCATCAAATACAATAGAAACCAAGCAAGGCTCTGATACCACTGATGGGTTTTGAGCAAAAGAACATTCCTATGTGCACATGCAAAACCCTAAAGCTTTGGATCTAGGTTTCTCTATTGTACATGCAATTTATCCAAAGCTTATAAACCCTAGATCAAGCATATCAAAATCGAAATAACATATAAAACAGGTTTAGACGATTACCTTTTGATTGTTGCAAGAATCTTCAAGCTTTGAGAGCCTAGTATCACAAATGTAATACCTCTAATCGATCACAAACACCAAGGCAAGAAGGATAATCTTGGAGAGAGGATATGGAGGCGTAAAATCAGCTCTAAGGACTCTAGGGTTCTTCTAGTAGCCGATTTTGGATGCCCTAGGGGTCCTTATATAGCTGAGCTGCTAGGGTTTCAGTCAAAACCCTAATTGGATAACTTAGGCCTTAAGCAGTCCAATGGAACATTCTGGAATGAGGCTTGGACGATTTCAAGGTGGGCTTCCACCCTAATTTCTTCCACCCCCTTAATCCACAAGATCCACAGCCCAAAATCCAATTATCTTATAATTGCAATTCCAGTCCCCCTAAGTTCCATTAATCTCTTTTGATCACAAAATTATTTTCTTAATTAATTCTTGATCAATATTAATCAACCAATATGATTTCTCTTTTAATATATTATTCTTATAATATATTAATAAACCATAATAACCTCTTTCTCCATTAATCATCCAGTCAAGTTGCTTTGGTGAAGGCAACCCAAAAGGACCATGCTACAACCGGGTCAAATACATACCAAATATAGTTATGGGATTAGACACTAATCCAACAATTGCGATCCTAAGGTAGAAGCCCGAAATGCTCACAAAAAGGAAGTTAAGTCAAAAGACCTTCCAATCCTCCCTTTATTGTAGAACAAAAGAAAGTGGTCGGTCCCACCCCAAAAAAGTCTATTGTAAGCACCAAATCTGTCCGAACCAACTCTCCTTAGACTATTTCATCCGTTTTCATAGCCAAAGTTGATGGTATAATTTTCAAACCTCAAAAGCTTTCAAACCCAATTGTACCATCAACCAAAACAAAATTTGTTAAGAAAACAGTCTCTCTAAAATCTTCAAAACAAAATATTGTTTGGAAAGTTAAAAATCACAATGATGAAACAACAACTCCGAGAGACACAGTGGTTCTCACTACTCTGGAAGTTGAATGTCCGAAGAAAGTTGTTCCAAATCCTCATGTTATTGAGTATGACTATTGGATAGATGAAAGAACCATGGCCTTCTGTATGTTTCCTAAGGAATCTATGAACAAACATTCCAAACCATATGTTGCTCAAAAGTCACAACCGAAGCCTAAGACTCGTGCCTTTGTCCCAAAACCTAACTCGGAGCCTAAAAACTCCACAACTCACTAATTTTGCAGGCACTCTATGCTTCGGAGCAAGAGACAATATGGTATATTGATAGTGCTTGCTCCATGCACATGACTGGGCAGAAGGACTTTCTGTGAGATCTCAAACTTTCACCAAATGCTGGCTATGTGACGTATGGCAACAATTCCAATTCTCAAATCCGAGGTCATGACATCCTTACCAATGGCAACTTCTCCATTTCAAACGTGACATATGTAGATGACTTGAAGCATAATTTGATAAGTGAGGCTCAACTCACTAATACAAATCGTCAAGTTGAATTCTGCAAGAAACACAGCTACGTCATGTCCGAAGATCGAAAGGAATGCTTGATCAAGTCAAATCGCAACAAGAACATGTATCCTATTGACATCAACATGATCATTGGCAAGTCCCAACTCCGCTTACTCTCAAAAGTTGTTCCCGACGTCAGTTGGTTATGACATATGAGGCTTGCTCACCTAACTTTCGATATAAGAATGATCTTGTTTCCAGTGAAATGGTCAGAGGTTTGCCACTCCTCAATGTAACATCCGGATTCCCAGGTACATTATATTAATTATTTATTTTTGAGGTTCATTGATCTACTCGACGAGTTGGTGCTATAAGTCGCCGAGTAGAAGCGGGTGCGGCCACGTGAGTTTAATGATCTCCTCGACGAGTCCGAGAGTAGACTCGCCGAGTAGGTTTAATGATCCTGCCTTAAAGTCGTCTGAATGCAAGTTGAGTCTGAATGGACTCGCCGAGTTGATGAGCCGACTCGGCGAGTAGATTAGGGTTGTCTCGATTAGCTGGATCAGGCGAAAGCTCGGCGAGTTAGGAGTTAACTCGACGGGCTGGACCTTCATGAGATTGTCGAGAATCGATGGGACTCGGCGAGTCTGGTCAATTTGGGGCTGTTGACTGGAATTGACTTCCGTTGATCTTAGGGTTTGGTCAAACCTATCTTTGGGAAACCGTGGAAGAGTAAATTGGTCTTTCCCACTTCAAGAGAGAGAGAGAGAGAGAGATACTTAGTAGATGTGTAATTTAAAGAGTTAATTAGCTATAATTATCTTATGTGATTAGGAGGTGGCTAGACTTGGTGATTCGTATGCAAAAGTATTCATTCACTGTAAGTCCCCAATCTGCTTGTGTATCAATCAGATCCGTTTGATGGTGCGGAATCCCAATCAAGCGGATGATGTCAGATAAAATAGAAGAGAAGAAGAAGAAGAATATGATGAATCTATGTATGAATTGATTAGAATGAAGATCCAGATACAAGAGATTCACACACACAAAACTTCTCTCTAGTTTCTCTCTCTAGAACACCTTGGGTTTCACACACTTAAGCTCTCCTCCTTTTCTATTCCTCTTCTATTATGCACTCCTTACCCTATATATAGTAGACATGGGCCGTGAATGGGTTTACGGCCGTAAACCTGTTCACGGCCGTAAACACAACCGTAAACACGTATACGGCCGTAAACACCAAGCTGTTTACGATCGAAGACACAAAAATACATTTTCCTAGAAAAGTAAAGTATAAACCATAATTTTAGACCCAACAATCTCCCCCTTGGTTTATAGCTTTCTTTTCTAATTGACCCAACAAGCTCCCCCCAAAAAATAGCTGGCTTTTCTTGTTAATCTTCATTGGGAGCTTGGCTTCAGCATTAATCCTCAAATTCTTCACAACTTCAAGATGAACTTGATGAATCTTCAATGAACGACTTCATCTTGAGCAGTTGGGAATTTCTTCAAAATTTGGCTTTGAACGTTCGTTGGGTGAGGAGGCTTCTTGATAAGATTCTTGAAAGATAGCGCTTTCAGCTTGAGAATCTTCAGAGAGAATATCAGAGTGAACTAATCTTCTCGATCACTTCAGCAGGTTCATAGATAGCAGCAGACTGATTGAGGAGGCTTCAATGCAATCCGTCACATAATCTTCAATTGCAGCTTCACCTTGCTTCTGGGGTTGAAGGATTGAATGTTGAAAGAATAATCTTCATTTCTTGCTCCTTCGAATGAGAATTCTTCGATGCTCACGGATGAAGCCTTGGCTCTGAAATCTCGATACAGTCTCCATGAGTCTGATCTACACTTGAATTCACCTTTCAAGACAAAACAAAACTAAAAGAAAACTTAGCACACAATATTTTTGGATTTTTCATATTTTCTGAAAAAGAAATAAAACAGAATAACACTATTTTTTGGATTTTTAATTTCTGATTTTTGTTTGGTTTTTAAAATTTTTAATTCTCCCCTAATATTTAAATTAGAAGAAAACTATGAACAAATTTAACAAAAATAAAAATTATATCTAACTTTAAGAGTGATTTGGGATCAATGTTTTTAGACAGCCTTTATCCGTTTATCAGTACCTCTCCCTTCATGAATAGATCTGGTCAATCGACGGTATTGTGGTCTACTTAAACATGAGAGATTGTGACAAAATTAGGACATACTATAAGTGACAAGACAATGTGATCCTAAGTTCCTAGATAATATTCCTTAAGGACCATTCAGCTGACGACGACCAAAAATATTATTGTCCACCTAAATTGAGCAGCGAGATCTACAGACAACCTAGTGATTGTTCTATTTTAAATGTACTAGAACATGTTTCCCGCTTCCTAACATACCCCAATAATCAGGAACTTCCAAAGTACTCCTTACTTTAGGTGAGCAGACAATTATTATGAGAGAAGTCAGATTTAGAATGCATATGCTATACACCCAGGTCGGATCTCTTCCAATCTCGCAGAGGGTGAAACATATGACTAACCAGATTTAGAGGGATTGAGAAGTAGAATGGTGCATATGCTGTGTACCAGGTCGGATTGTTAATCATACAAAGGAGACAGCATATGGCTAACAGGCATGAAGAATTGCATAGATAGAAGATGCATAGAAATAGAGTTGCATATGTTGTAGTCCAGGTCGGATGTATTTCAATCACGCAGAGGAGGCAACATATGACTAACAGAAAGAAAGCAAGAAAATACTTTCCTACAGACCTACTTTATCGGAATTCCCCAGTCGCCCCATCAATACCGGAATTAAGGACAGAGTTCGTACATCGAGGAAGAGTTAAACCACAGTTCTAGATACGGATTACTTTAATGTGACCGGTGAATTATCATGTATATCTCCCTGCTCAACCTATCTGAGCGTCGTATTGTCAGGCTAAATGGATCTATCTAGGTCAAGATTTTTCAAGTCTCTAGATTCCTTAAGTTCATTAATGCCTAGTCAAGTCCATTTTAATCTCTCGTGCCTACCAGCGCATCGAACACAGAGCCTAGACAATTCAGACTCAGTCCCTTACATAGATTCAGATTGCCTATTATCACATGATTATATCACTTCCCATCACATCACCTGCAAGCACATTCCATAACCAACATATTTTTGGATTTTCTGATTTTCTAATGTTTTTTTTTGGATTTTTTAAAATTTTCTAATTTTTGTTTTGTTTTTATTTCTCCCCCTAAATTTGTGCATAGGAGAGAAACGAAAGTAAATGCACAAATTTAAATTATCCTAAAACAAAAATTAGTCTTTAAAGCGAATCAGCTTAAGAAAAACTCAGGAGTATCAAGAAGAAAACTCAAACTGTAAGTCGTCGATTGAATTTGCATCCAGAAGGTCTGAGAACAGCACGCATAATCTCAGAACAGATCCGAAAATTCTTCATGTCATTAAGCACAAACCCCATGAGTGATCCCCTCCTTTCTTCCTTTCCCTCAAAGGACACATACTCTCAAACAATGTTCTGAGTGTTGTACAGTTGAGAGATGCCTCCTATCATGTGCCTGGAACAGCCACTACCAACAAACCAAAGTCTGATGATATGCCTCCATAGCTGCTCCGACACCGAGCGGGATCAGGTGATCTTTGGAACCCAGTCCATTTTGAAATTGGGTTGACCTTTTTCATCCTTGCACGATATCCTCTCTCATGACATATCCTGTTTATCACAAACAGAAGATGAAGAAACGTTAGAAGCATTAGGAGATTTGGGAGAGTGAACCTTCGGAACCCATCTGTAGTTGGGTTTAACCCATTTCTTTTTCGATTTGTTGGGTGCCTCGGCACTTTCTTTTGAACTTGATATTGTCCGTTGAGATGACTTTGATTTTGGCTTCGCGGGAGCATCTCTTGGATTTGGCTTCTTGGCCAACATTCCCTTCTTGTCCTTTGGATTTTGATTCTTGGCCTTCGGAGTTGAATTCTTGGCCTTCTTGGCATTCCAGTCGCCAATGTCTCATCGTGACCTTGAGGGATTTCTTTTGGAAAATCTCCCTCTTGGCGCATTTTGCCAGCCTTGTGCGTAGTAGGGAACGTATGCGCGATTTGGACAATGTCTGGTAATGTGTCCAGGTGTTCCACAGTGAAAGCAAGTTTGCTTCTTCACGGAGGAGTTGTTTCTTCCTGCCCCTGGTGGCGTATCCATGCCTTGTCTCTTATTGATCCCACAAGCACAGTTGCAGCAAGTCGGCTGTTTCACTTGATTTGGTGGCTTGTACTTCTCAACAGCAGGTTGATCAGAAGCAACTGAGTTCGAAACAACAGATTCAGAGTTCAAGGAGACATTGGTTTGTTCAACAGTTTTCTCCTTGTTCTCATCTTCCGTTACTTTACCTGCACAAGAAGTAGAAGCATTATAATCGTTCAGCTCAACACTTTCTGGCACATCCACGGCAGATTTATCAAAGATATCATCAAATATGTCGAAAAAATTTAATTCATCAGACTTTAATACAATTTTATTATCATACACACTCTCTTCAGCTGCTTGCTTTGATTGACTTAAAGATTGATCTACATGGGAAGTAGAAACATTAGTATTTTCAACATTAATACTACCTCCTTAACACAATTCCATATTTGAGAAATGGCTCTCTGTCCATTTCCTCTTTTGACAAAGGAATATTAGTATAAGTATGATTAAAAGGAGGAGGCACTTTGTCATATCCTAAACCCTTGGACTGATTCTCTTTGAATTTCAAATTGGTTTCTATCATTGATGCAACTACTTCACTTGACACATCAAATTTTCTAAAAGTAAAATCTGCATTTTCAAATTTGTTTTTCAATGTGTCAAGCTCAGCAATTACCTTAGCAAGTTGTTCAGTTACATATCTATAATGTGTACTCTTAATACTATACTCTTCCTCAAGTTTTCTAAAGTCTTTGGTTTTAGCTTCTAATTCAGCCTTCAGGGGTTTCTGTCCTTTCCTAAGTTGATACATTTCGTATTTTAGGTCCTCGTTCTCTCTACGAAGTAATACATAATGTTCACGTAAATTCTCCAAGGAAAGTTCATTGACATTTATGTTTGAAGAACTCATTGTTTTAAAAATATGCCCTTTGACTAAAAACTCAAAAGTCAACCTTAAAAGTCAAATTAAAAAAAATCAAACTTAAAAGTCAAACCGAAAAGCTAAATTTGAAATTTTGAAAGTTAAACGAGAAAGTCAAAGTTTAAAGTCAAAGGTCAAACTTTAAAAGTCAAAGTCAAAATTTTAAGTAAAAAGTCAAAAGTTAAAATCTAAAATTTTGGGTTGAAAATGTAATTTAAAAAGAAAAGAAAATTGATTTTGGGCTGAAAATGTAAAAAATGCGAAACTGGAACCGAGAGAAGAACGCCTTTTGAATTAAAAAACGAAGGGATTTATCATCCAGCTAGCTAGTGGAGTTGGTTAAGGCGCTGGGTAATTTTGGGAGGAGGCTCGGGTTCGATCCCTGGCACCTGCAAAATCGCTTCCCTTTTTTTAATGAACATAGATGTGAACTTCGGACTCTGATCGAAGATGAGATGCGATGTGAGGACGTGGACCGCAAACGAGCAGGCCGTAAACTCCGAGGCAAGACTGGTCGTGAACCGCGAGCCGTACACGTGCGAGACTGGCCTTAGACTCCGAGCCGCAAACGTCCGAGGCTGTAAACTCCGAGGGCCGTACACGTGACTTCGGACCGTAAACCCTCTGACCGCAAACTCCTCAGACCGTAAACTCCGGCCGCAAACTCTTTGGAAACCCTAGCTGCTGGCCGTACACGCCGCCACCCCCTCGCTGGTTACGACAAAAAACTGCGTTTTTTCGACTTTGAAGCTCCAAAACTCGATCAAAAATCCCTTTTTATGAAAAACACGAAGAACAAACCCCCCTTATTTTGCCAAGATATATCCAAAAACACAGAAATCCTTCAAAAATAAGATCAAATAAGCTCCAAATCTGACAAAAATGACTGATACAATTCAAGCTCTGATACCAATTGTAAGGTCCTCAATACAAGGATCTTAACCAGTGATCAATCAAACAATCAAATAAAGTAAGAAATGAGTACAAGAAGAATAAGGATCAAGCTTGCACACGTTAATAACTGAAAAACGTCAGGTACAACTTGATGACCGTAAACTCAACTGACTGACAACCACCCTGACAGATTCTGACAAGCTATATATATAGGAGGACAGACCGTAAACCTGATTACGGTCAGGCAGACCGTAAACAGGTTTACGGTCACAACAAACCGTAAACACAGTCCTGACCATAAACACTCCAATCAACATAAACAAAATCCCTATAACATCTATACATTCAATTGCCTAGCCCAAACCACAAAATAAGACCTTTCAATCTCCCCCTTGGTTTGGGACTAGCTTGACTTAGTCCTTGTCAACAAGAAGAATATTTGATTTGCCCATCGCCCCGTTCCACATCCTTTTGTTGATGATATCAGCAACCATAGAAGTATACTCTTTAGCAGCTGGCTCAAAAATGTCTTCTGCAACCTTGATCTGATGAAGGTTCAACTGATGAATATCCCATCTCCCAAACTGAAACATATCTCTTTTGTCATATAATCGAATGCATCCATCTTTAAGTTTTATGACAGCAGAGGCTGTAGTTTCATCAAAAACCCAGTAGAGCATGGACGTCAATGATCCATCTGGATAATTCTGAAGCACGGGAATCTGTTTTACTTGACTGGTAGCAGGCCACATCACATTTCGAATAGGAAGTTTAGTTTTGGGATCAAGTACACTTGGGTATAGTTTGATGATTGACTCTGTAGTCTTCATTGAAGGAAAACGCTTTACCACTTGATTTTCCAAAAAGAGCTTGAATTGTGTTGCCTTGGAATTTTGTGAAGGATTTGTAAAAGGAGCTTTTGATAATTCTGAAAGATTAACCCTGGTCCACGAATGGAAATCATGAAAATCTTTATAGTATTCTGTGTTGCCACTCTTGCGTCTCACGAGCCACATGTCCCTCGTATCATGAAAGCCCCATGAGACGATTCCTGACCTATCACCATATGTGTCTCTAAAACGTTTTTCTTGAAGGTCTGTGACAGTGATTTTTGGCTGATCTCCAGGAGCATTTTGATCAGAGCTCCTTTTAAACAAGAGTTGACTTTTCTCAGCTGCTTTGGACAATTTGGCACGTTTTAGAGCTACAACATTTGGAGCTTGAACTGGTTCCACTTCAAAACGATCTACAACTCGAGATGTTTGAACAGGTGGTGGCACAACCGGAGGAGCTTGGGAAGGCAAATGTATCCTTAACTCATCAACAGAGGACTTAAACTTGTCACCAAGTTCCTCTTCCAATTTCTCTTTCAAATCAAAGTAACTGGCAGTGAGGAGACTAAAATTAGTCTGAAGATCGGAAATTTGCTTTGTCTTCAGTGATTTATCAGCTTCAAGATCATCAATTTGAATAATAAGCTGAGCATTGTTGGCCTCAAGATCAGCTATTCGAGTGGCGTGCTGGCTGATTACAAGATCTTTTTCAATAATCTTCTGGTTCAGGACACCAATTTCTTTTCTAAGCTCGGGCACAGACGGATCATCATCTCCAGAGTAGCTTTCCTTTAAAGATATACCTTTTCCATGAGAGGAAGGCATTGAACTTAGTTGCTGAGCCATATGCATTGCCAGCCTCTCAGAGGCAGCATCGTGTGAAGGCCTGGTAGGAGATGATCTCTGACCGGATGATGAACCGCCAACTTCATGAATTAAGCTTGGACCTTCTTGTGTTGGAACGGATGATGCAGAGACAAAAGTAGTTGAAAGAGGAATCACAGATGCTTGAGCTTGTTCAGGAGTGAGCACTCCCGGCCTTGGATCATGTCTTCTTCTTTTCAATGGAGGATGGGAGGTCAGAGTCGTCAGTGGATCACTCACGAAAGGCTCAGTGGTAGGAACAACATTATCAAGGGGAGGAATCCCTAATGATGTATCCATTGGAATTGAAGTATCGGCCATCTGGATGGAACTAGGATGCATCGTCTCTCGAACATCTTCTTTCTCCCTTATCTCCGTTACTTGATGAGCAACATCATCGATATTGTCAAAAAAGTTGTCAAGTTCATCTTTTGGCAAAAGGTTGTCATTGACTCCAAAATCCATAGGAATATCATCTTTGTCAAAACCCGATAAATCAATATTTTCAAGAGAAACATCTTCTCTTTCTTCAGTTTCAGTCAAAACCTCCATTGTTCCTTCACTGTAGTCACTATCAACCCGCACAGATTGTAAATCATGTTCTTCGGCCACAATAGCACTAGGAGTGACCACATTCTCTTCATTATCAGAGACCGGAATGACATTTTCTTCAGAGGAGACACACTCTGATGATCCATGAGATTCATAAGCCTCACCAGAGTCAGCGAACATACCAAACTTTTCAAGAGGATACTTTCCTTGAAAGTTGATCTTTCCTTTCCTGTTTTACTTGATAAGACCTACTGTGTTCGGTCCAAGGGACTTCATGTCAAGAGTGTCTCCAGCCTTGATAATCTCCGGAAATTGTTCATCAATAAACGCTTGAGCAAATCTTGGATACAATAAGAATTTCTCCCTGACCTTTCCGTTGGCATTGACAGACATCTCTTCAAATATAAACCTTGAGAAATTAAAGTCAATTCCTGCAGCCAGAGCAATGATGGCTTGAGTGTTACGAGAGGAAATCTCATCAAATCCTGACTTTCTCCCAGATATGCAGCTCACAAACACATGAGCCAGAAACCTCCAATAGGGTGGAAGCAGCTTCTTGATTGTTGGTGGAACGTCGCCTTCATAACCCATCTTGATCAAAAATCTTTCAATCTGGCTGGCCTCAACCTCAGTAGGAAAGGATGATTGATCATCAATCTTGAGAGCATCCCAGATGAACTGCTCAGTAATTATCACCTTGCACTTTTTGAAAGTGGCTTGAATAGAAATCACACCATCATCACTTTTGCAGAACTTCAAAATTCTTTTATCAATCCTTGAAAGATGATTGGGTTTACAGTGAGTGCAGTAGCCAGGCAGCAATTCCTTAATCCATGCATCATTGATCTAAACTTTGCATGAGAAGCAGGAGGGTCAGCCAAGATGATAGCCACATTGTGACTATCTGCGAACTTCATGCTTGCCATCTTATCCTGCACAAACCAAGCCAAGTGATAAAACCTTTGATTTAACAGTTAAATTTTTGTTTTTCTCATTGAAACAAATTAAATTGGCCTTGGAAATGATAAAAATCAAATTTTATTGGTTAAGGACAAGTTTACGGTCAAAATGGTCAAGACCGTAAGCTCAGACTGTAAGCTCAGGACCGTAAACTCAGGACCGTAAGCTCGGCTGGACCGTAAGCCGACCGTAAGCTCAGCTGTAAGCCGTTTTGGACCGTAAGCTCGGCTGGACCGTAAGCTCTGGTCTGACCGTAAACTCGCCGACAGTTCATTTTTAGACGATTAAACCCTGAAAACTCAACGATTTGATGCGAAATTTGCTTTGCTAGGATCGAAATCATCATACCTTTGAGATACAACGAGCAATTTCACAAAAATCACACAAAATTTTTTCGGAGATAAGAGAGAGAAAGAGCAGTATACGGTCGAGTATGAAAAAGTGAAGGAGAAGGGCATTACAGAGGAGAACTCTTCCTTTTATACCAGACCCATGCCCGAGTCCAGTACCCATGGGCTGTATCCGGATTTCATAAACATGAAGCCCAAAACTCAAAAGAATTTTTTTAAAAATAAAACATTTTGAGGACTAATAAAATAAAACTAAAATATTCACTTAGCCTACTTACGAGGTGAGTCTTCTCACTATACATACCTTGAGTGGTAATTTGTGTGACCGGAGGGTCTTGTATGCTATTATTGAGTATTGTGATATCATACATTATGTCTTTGTGATTTTTGTTGAGTATTATGCTGAGCTTTACTGAGTTAGGACCGGAGGGTCCACCCGAGTTGTGGGACCGGAGGGTCCCACTGAGACACATAGACCGGAGGGTCTTAATTGAGATATAGCCATGAGAGGCGAATTAGATATGTGTGGTATTTTGGGGAACTCACTAAGCTTCGTGCTTACCGTATTATGAGTTATGTGTTTCAGGTACTTCCGATGATCGCGGGAAGGCCCCGACTTGATTGTACATACACTCGCTTTGGAGATATGTTTTGGAGGATCCTGGTTTATGTGATAAACAACTTTTGTTAAATAAATTGTATTAATGTTGATACTTGAGATTTTCGGGAAATATGACATGTGATTTTTATGTTTGAAATAAAAAAAAATGGTTGAAAATTTTCGTTCTTACAAGTTGGTATCAGAGCCTTGGTTTGAGGGATGCGGATGCATCTCCGGGTGTGTTTGGACTCAAACTAAGGATTTGAGAAGAATTTTCAAAATAAATGAATTTTTCTAAAAAGTGAAAGAGTTTTAAGAGAAATCGAGATGGAGCAGTGTGTACAATCAGCCAGAGCCCGAACGGTGATTTCCCAAAATACCCTTAATTAGTGTGTTATGAGATAATTATGATAGAGATGCATGCTAGAGAATGAGCTAGGTATTTCATATCTTAGGGCTAGGGTTGCCTGATTTGTGATGCCTTAGCTTAGGAGTCGTTGTTACCGATTATGTGTTTTGAGTATGTGCTAATGAGAGTAGTGAGCAGGAGCATTTAGAGAGAGAATTTTGAGACGAGAGTGGTATGATATTTGAGGGATATAGAGTACTTGGAAATTAGAATCCTAGGAGGAGGACTTCAGGTGACTACAGACCAGGTGTGGAAGGTAGTATTGGGCCCGTACTACTGGAAACACCCGATCGGTATGCAACCCAAGTAAGAATCCTTAGGAAGCTAAGGAACAAGTAGGGATGGGTGATCGAGTGTGAGTATGCTCGAGCGAGTCTCTGATGATTTTGTGTTGTATTTCAGAGACATCATGGTGGGTACGCGCCACAACCCAGGAGGCAGTGGGACTAGTGATGATGAGATTCGGAGGATGATTCATGAGGAGGTGGCTGCAGCCATCCGAGCAGAGATTCCCGAGATGTTTGGGTCTATTAAGACCATCCTGATTGAGTCGTTTGATGAGCGATACGCTGCTGTCACTGAGGTTGTTGTTGCTGCCACCACTGCAGCTGTCGCCGCTGCTAGGCCACAGGGAGGTGACTCGTTGTTTTTCCGGAAGTTCAGCAACACAAAGTCACCAGAGTTTGATGGGACACAGGATCCGATTGTTACGATGAGATGTATCTCTGATATCGAGGGGTGTTTTTACACATGCTCATGCCCGGATCACTTGAGAGTTTGGTTTGTGCTGAACCAGCTTTGCTTGGGAGCGAAGGACTGGTGGAAGTTTGTGACAGCTAGCTTTACCCCTGCACATCATGCTGCAGTGTCATGGGAGAGGTTTGTTCAGTTGTTCCGAGACGAGTATGTTCCCTGGTGGAGAGGGAACGTTTGGCACAGGAGTTTCTGTCTCTCAAGCAGAAGACAGAGTCAGTGACTGAGATTTCGAGGATATTTCACGAGAGGGTGATGTTTTGCCCTGAGCACGTGTCCACTGAGCAGGCACATGTGAGCCGATACTTGAGCATTCTAAGGAGGGATATACGAGAGTTCGTGACGAACTCGTCGTACAGGACATTGGCCGAGCTTCAGGCCAATGCCAGAAGGAGGGAGATTGAGCTTGATCTGTAGACCAGGGAGGAGGAGGAGTCTCGGGGTAAGGACCGGAGACCAGTGCAGTCGCAGCCGGCAAGAGTCACGAGGGGTCGTGTCGTACGGGGATTTGCTACAAATGTGGCAAGGAGGGGCACATGGCGAAGGATTGCCCCAAGGGGTTCTCGGTTTGCTTCCATTGCAACCAGATCGGCCACCGGAAGGCCGAGTGCCCTCACCTTGTGTAGAGGTCAGCACAAGGATCTACATCTGCTTCTTTGTGTGCTACTGAGAGTCGGCTCGTGAAGGCCGAGGCGCTGAAGGTTCGTGGGCGAGCCTTCCAGCTGACAGCGGAGGAGGTCCGCGCAGCACCTGATGTCGTGGCCGGTACGTATTCCTTGTTTATTCTATTATGAGTTATTTGTGCTTATATTGTGTTATGCGTAGGTACTTTTCTTGTGAGTTATGTTCCTGCCTTAGTGTTATTTGACTCGGGTGCGAGTTGATCTTTTGTATCATTAGCTTTTAGTCGCCACATCAGTACCCGACGTGAGTCGTTGAGTCGACCTTTGAGAGTTTCTATAGCCGACGAGCATGCGGTTTATGCTACAAATGTGATTCGAGGATGTGTGCTCGAGATTTTTGGTGTTGAGTTTCCGATAGATCTGGTACCGATCGCGATGGGTGACGTCTGTGTCATTATGGGCATGGACTGGTTGAGCCGGTTCAGAGCTGTAATCGACTGCAAGCATCAGTTGGTGACTATACGAGACCCTAGTGGGGGAGTGCTTACAGTATATGGCGAGGGTAGCCAATCTGGATCAGCTTTCTGCTCTGCTGCCCGAACGAGACAGAGTTTACAGCAGGGTTGCATAGGTTTCCTGGCGTACGTGATGGATACGCGGGTTGCTGCTGGGAGACCGAGTTCTATCTCTGAGGTTCCGATAGTGTGCGAGTTTCCAGATGTTTTCCCCGAGGAATTTACGGGTGTGCCACCCGAGAGGCAGGTGGAGTTCCGGATTGATTTGATTCCGGGTGCGGCGCCTATTGCTAAGGCACCCTATCGCCTTGCGCCACCATAGATGCACGAGTTATCCTCTCAGCTTCAGGAGTTGCTGGGGAAAGGGTTCATTAGACCGAGTAGCTCGCCGTGGGAAGCTGCGATCCTTTTTGTTAGGAAAAAGGATGGTTCACACCGGATGTGCATTGATTACCGGGAGTTGAACAAGCTAACGGTCAAGAACCGTTATCCACTTCCGAGGATCGATGATTTGTTCGATCAGTTGCAGGGGGTATCTTGGTTTTCCAAGATTGATTTGAGATCTGGATATCATCAGATGAGGGTTTGTGTGACATCCCCAAAATCACGGCCAGAAAAGACCGGTTTCATTTATGCTTTTAAAATAATTTCAGAGTAAATCCATTGATTTAAAAGAGTTGCGGAATTTGTCCCCAAAAACATTACATGATAAAATAAGGTTTATCAAAGCATTTCTTAAAGAAATGTATTTTCATTATATATCAAAACTCGGGATGTCATGTTCCGATACAGACACAAAATCATAAACAATAAAACATAGACCTTACACAATTATATATAACTACTGGTCTATAAACAAAAACATCTTCACAAGTTCTCCAACTTATGCTCTCGCGCCACTACCTGTAATACAAAGAAACTGAGTGGGTCAGGCTTGGGAGCCTGGTGAGCATATAGGGTTTTCAACCCACAATAAATAATTATATTTAATTTCACCAACCAACAATAACCCGATTACCCATTCCCGTTATCCTCACTTTACGTCCCTAAAACAACAACTATCACAAGGGACCTAATCTAGGATTTTCATCGGGACGGACAATACTGCAAAGGGGTTTCCTCAGCAATGAATGTCCTAAGGCAACCATGAGGGGGATAGAATACAGCAAATGAACACCAAGGTTCACCAACACATACAGGTTATGAGCCTGCCAGCGTTCCACAGGACAGTCTAGAAAGAGTCCGTGGTCGTCATCCATATTTTGCTGAATGACTAGATCACAATCACATCGAGGCCTCTCATCAGTTTATCACACATCAACTATCTACCCAAGTTCTACCCAACATTTTTGTAGATAACAACATACATATGCATTCATATGCAACTTAAAAACTGATAAGATACTCATTCAATACTCATCCCAAATAAACAGATAACATATATATACACGTATATTTATACACACATAACATGTATTCTAAAGTAGATACTTCATATCTATGTTGTAGAAGAAAGAGAATATACACTCACATAGAACGTATACTTAATACATTCAACAATACTTGTATTAAATCGTGTTTATGAAAGAGAGTATGCACTCACTTGATCAGAAGATGATCGGACAACACTACAGCTCTAAGAGTAGTACTTCTTTGGTGAAACTAGAATATCTTCAATCACCGGGCTTCTCGCAAGCAGAGCTTCGGCTCGGAAACTCTTTTCGTCTTGGGATCTTCGGTGCTTTGGGACTTGATTCGGGTCTCGGGATGATACCGGGGCTTCGGGGGGTTAAAATAGGGCTTAGAGAGGGTATCGGGAGTGAGAGAGTAAGGGAGGAGCAACCAAAATCGGCCGACCCTTGATTTCTATTTATAGGGCCATTTTTCAGCTCTCACGTCGTGAATTTTAAGTTCTCACGTCGTGAACTTAGTCGTCACTGCATGCGTCATCACAGGTTGCGTCTGACAGGCTCTGAAAGGTCAAATCACTGAGTTCACGTCGTGAACACTGTATTCACGTCGTGAACTGTGACACGGTATCGGGGTTCGCGCCCCGAACTTCAGAAATTCATAACTTTCGCATACCAGCTCCGTTTTCGACGTTCTTTATATCGACGCGTAGGTGAGATTATGATCTACAACTCTCGTTTAGACTCCGTTGGCTAATTTTGACTTTTATTTTAATATATTATTTTTAGTAGGCCGGGACAGGAAAACTCCGTTAGAAATCCATAACTTCTTCGTCTGACGTCCGTTTTCGTCTGTCTTTTTACCGTTGGACTACTATCGATGAGATCTTCAATTCTCATTTAGAAAGTTTCGGCTAGAAACCACTCGATCTCAAATTCGAGTATTCGGGCTGCATACTACTAAGCTGAAACTTAGAAAAATCATAACTTCCTCATACGAATTCAGATTTGGGCATTCTTTTTATGCACACTCTCGGTTTAACGTATTCTATGAATTTCGTTTAGATTACTAAGTCTAGATGTCGCTCTATCTTAAATTCATATTTTACGTCATTCAGCATCATCTCGGTTCTGTCGCGAAACTTCGACAGGTGATAACGTCTTCGTTATAACTCGGATTTCGACATTCTTTATATATTCGGAAACCTCGTCACGACCAATACGTCTTCACGTATCAATATTGGGTTTATCTAACATTTCATTTTGACGCTTATTTTTATCCTTAATTCATTTAAGTCACACAATTAAGTACAAAACACATAATACTCAAATAATACATCTTTATTATTTCAAGACGGGTTACAAAGGTTAACCTAGACTATCACATCATCATTAATGACGAGCCCAGAAACACAGGCGTTACAGTTTGCGACGAGGATATTCCGAAGACGACTTTTAGGACTCGTTATGGGCATTACGAGTTTGTGGTGATGCCTTTCGGGCTCACCAATGCACCGGCAGCATTCATGGATCTCATGAACTGGGTTTGTAGACCTATGTTGGACCGGTCGGTGATCATGTTCATCGATGATATCTTGGTGTATTCGAGATCCAAGGAGCAGCATGAGGAGCATTTGCGTGAGGTTCTTGGGGTGTTGAGGTCGGAGAGGCTGTATGCCAAATTCTCCCAGTGTGATTTATGGTTGCAAGATGTCCAGTTCCTGGGACATCTCGTTAATAAGAGTGGGATATTGGTTGAACCGGCCAAGATTGAGACAGTCATGCGATGGGAGGTACCGAGATCCCAATCCGAGATCAGGAGTTTTCTGGGACTGGCCGGCTATTATCGGAGATTTATCAGGGATTTCTCCAAGATTGCGATTCCTCTCACCAGATTGACCCAGAACGACGTTACTTTTGTTTGGGGGCCTGAGCAGCAGGCATCATTCAAGACTCTTCGACAAAGATTGTGCGGAGCTCCGGTGTTAGCCCTTCCGGATGGAGTGGAGGACTTTGTGGTCTATTGTGATGCGTGTATCTCGGGGATGGGTGCAGTGTTGATACAGAGGGGCCATGTCATAACATATACGTCGAGGCAGCTGAAGCCTCACGAGACGAGGTATCCCACCCACGATTTGGAATTAGGGGCGGTGGTGTTCGCCCTCAAGATTTGACGTCACTATCTCTATGGTGTTCGGTGTACTATATACACGGACCACAAGAGCCTGAAGTATCTCATGGACCAGCCTAACTTGAATATGAGACAGAGGAGGTGGTTGGATGTGGTTAAATACTATGACTGTGAGATCCTGTATCATCCGGGCAAGGCTAATGTGGTAGCTGACGCCCTGAGCCGTAGGGCAGAAAGGGCTCCGATCCGAGATATGTGTATGAGGATGATAGTGATGACTCCAGTCTTGGATACCATTTGAAAGGCCCAGGTGGAGGCCATGAGACCGGAGAACCGAAAAAAGGGAGCAGGTGTCCGAGTTTACGACAGATAGTCGAGGGCTTATGACTTTCCGGGGGCGGATTTGGGTGCCCTATACTGGCGGAGCACGTCGTATTCTGATGGAGGAAGCACATAAATCAAGGTTCTCGATCCATCCAGGGGCCACTAAAATGTATTTTCACCTGAAGAGAATTGGTGGCCCTGTATGAAGAGGGACGCGGCTTGGGTAGTTGAGAGGTGCTTGACCTGTCGTCGGGTTAAGGCCAAGCACCAGCGTCCTCATGGGAAAGTTGCAGCCACTAGAGGTTCCCCAGTGGAAGTGGGAACAGATTTCCATGGATTTTATCACCAAGTTGTCGAGGACCGCGCGAGGTGTCGACGCAATTTGGGTGATTGTGGACCGGTTGACGAAGAGTGCTCACTTCCTTGTTATTAGTGAGAGTTCTTCTGCAGAGAAACTGGCCGAGGTATATGTAAGAGAGGTGGTAGCTCGGCATGGAGTGCTGACGTCGATAGTGTCAGGTCGGGATGTGCGCTTTACTTCCAGGTTCTGGAAGAATTTTCATGAGGAGTTGGGTATGAGATTACATTTCAGTACAGCCTACCACCCACAGACAGACGGGCAGAGCGAGCAAACGATTTAGACGCTTGAGGACATGATGCGAGCATGCATTATGGACTTCAGTGGAAGTTGGGACACATATCTGCCCTTGGATGAGTTTTCTTACAACAAGAGCCACCATTCCAGTATTGGTATGCCTCCTTTCGAGCTCCTTTATGGGAGGAGGTGTCGGACTACTATCTGTTGGGGAGAGGTGGGGCAACGAGTGATGGGTAGCACTGAGATAGTGCTTAAAACGACCGAGCAGATTCAGCAGGTCAGGCAGAGGTTACTGATGGCCCAAAGTCGCCAGAAGAGTTACGCAGACAGGCGACGATCCGAGCTTGAGTTTCAAGTTGGGGATTATGTCCTTCTGAAGGTATCCCCTTGGAAAGGGGTGATCTGATTCAGGAAACGGGGCAAGCTTGGTCCCCGATACATCGGTCCTTTCAGGGTGACCGCCAGAGTGGGTAGGGTAGCGTACCCTTTGGAACTACATGCGGAGTTGAGTCAGATCCATAACACCTTCCACGTGTCCCAGTTGAGGAAGTGTGTAGCCGACGAGACGGCAGTGGTGCCACTGGAGGACATTCAGGTTGATGCGAGCCTGAATTATATTGAGAGGCTGATCGCGATCTTGGATCGAAAGGTGAAGGTTCTAAGGAACAAGGAAGTGCCCCTGGTTCAGGTCCAATGGCAGCATCGGAGAGGGTCTGATTTGACTTGGGAGCCGGAGTCAGAGATGCGGGAGCAGCATCCAGAGTTATTTGCGGAGCATGACTTCGAGGGCGAAGTCTGATTCTAGTGGGGGATAATTATAACATCCGAATTCCCAGGTACATTATTTTAAGTATTTATTTTTAAGGTTCATTGATCTACTCTACGAGTTGGTGCTATAACTCGCCGAGTAGAAGCGGGTGCGGCCACGTGAGTTTAATGATCTACTCGACGAGTCTGAGAGTAGACTCGCCGAGTAGGCGATGTGAGTGGAAACCCTAGATTCCTGGGTTTGGGGCCTATTTAAGGGCACTTATAGCCTCATTTGTGGCCACACCTCACTGAGAAGAAACCCTAATCGCCCTCTTGAGCTTTTGAGAGAGTTTTGAGCCTTACTTGAGATTTATGGGTGCATTTTAATAGAAGAAAGGTGGATTCCAAGCAAGGATTGTGAAGAGGCTATTAGATCTGCTGCTTATACGTCCAAGAGTTTCTGTTAGAGGTATCAAGTTTGAACCTTTCTCTTTTGTTTGAGTAGATCTCTCTTTTTGAAGAATAGGGCTTCTTTTCTTTATATTTTGGGACTTTGAGGGTTTGGGGTTCCTGGGGAGGCTTAGACTCCAGATCTGGACCTTATGAGGTCCCTAGCATCTAAAGGTTCCTGCTTTATTCAGGCTTGATGGAAACTATGAGTGAAAAACCCATTTAGATTGTGTTCTTGGCATTTCATGCCCAAAATGCCATGCATGGACGTAAAGTCTATGACTTTACGTGATATATGAGCCCTGAGAGTATGGATCTGGAGTTTGGGAAAGTATCCTGCCTTAAAGTCGTCTGAATGCAAGTTTAGTCTGAATGGACTCGTCGAGTTGATGAGCCGACTCGGCGAGTAGATTAGGGTTGTCCCGATTAGCTGGATCAGGCAAAAGCTCAGCGAGTTAGGAGTTAACTCGACGGGCTGGACCTTCATGAGATTGTCGAGAATCGATGGGACTCAACAAGTCGCACGAGTGCACTCGGCGAGTCTGGTCAATTTGGGGCTGTTGACTGGAATTGACTTCCGTTGATCTTAGGGTTTGGTCAAACCTGTCTTTGGGAAACCGTGGAAGAGTAAATTGGTCTTTCCCACTTCAAGAGAGAGAGAGAGAGAGAGAGATACTTAGTAAATGTGTAATTTAAAGAGTTAATTAGCTATAATTATCTTATGTGATTAGGAGGAGGCTATACTTGGTGATTCGTATGCAAAAGTATTCATTCACTTAGCCTACTTACGAGGTGAGTCTTCTCACTATACATACCTTGAGTGGTAATTTGTGTGACCGGAGGGTCTTGTATGCTATTATTGAGTATTGTGATATCATACATTATGTCTTTGTGATTTTTTTTGAGTATTATGTTGAGCTTTACTGAGTTAGGACCGGAGGGTCCCACTAAGACACATTGACCGGAGGGTCTTAATTGAGATATAGCCATGAGAGGCTAATTAGATATGTATGGTATTTTGGGGAACTCACTGAGCTTCGTGCTTACCGTATTATGTGTTATGTGTTTCAGGTACTTCCGATGATCGCGGGATGGCCCCGGCTTGATTGTACACACACTCGCTTTGGAGATATGTTTTGGAGGATCCTTGTTTATGTGATAAACAACTTTTGTTAAAGAAATTGTATTAATGTTGATACTTGAGATTTTCGGGAAATATGACATGTGATTTTTATGTTTGAAATAAAAAAAATGGTTGAAAATTTTCGTTGTTACACTCAAGTTTGGAAATGATCATTTATGTGTTGCATGTGAGTGTGGAAAGCAGTCAAAGAAAGGTCATCCCGTCATCATTGAAAAATCAACTCGGAGCCGTTAGAACTTCTACACATTGATCTGTGTGGACCCCCAACAGTAGAGATTTTGCATCACAAAAAATACATTCTTGTGATTGTGGATGACTTTACTAGGTTCACCTGTGTCTTCTTCCTAAGGCTCAAGTCAGAAACAGCCTCCAAACTCATCAACTTTATCAAAGGAATTTAAGTTCTTATCAAACTCCCAGTAAGGCGAATCTGAAGTGATAATGGTTCGGAATTCACAAATTCCACCATTGAAACCTTCCTCATTGAGAAGGGTATCGACCATAATTTTTCTGCTCCATACACTCCTCAACAAAACGGTGTAGTCGAACGGCGTAACATAACACTTGTTGAAGCTGCTCGATCCATGCTCAACTTTGCAAATCTTCCACTCTATCTTTGGGTTGAAGCTGTTTCTACAGCATGCTTCACTCAGAATAGAAGTATCATCAATCGACGCCTCAACAAAACACCGTATGAAGCCATGAACGGTCGGAAGCCAAGCATCTATTTTCTTCATGTTTTCGGATTTAGATGCTTCATCAAGAATAACCGTGATCAGCTTACCAAGTTCCAACCCAAAGCTGATGAAGCCATCTTTCTTGGATACTCTACTAAATCAAAGGATTATCGAGTTCTTAATCGACGAACCGTGTTCTGGGAAAAAGTTTTGACGTTACCTTTGATGACAATTTTGTTCGGAATTCTGGCCTAACCCATGTTACAACTCACATCATGGAGTCCGATGCTCCAGCGCTAGGATGTACGAACCAACAAAAAATCTATGAACTTGACTTTGAGACCTTGTTCGAACCCTCAGAAACGACTCTTGATTCGGAATCTCGAATAAGACAAACCACATCTGATGCTTCGGTCTTTCAAAATGTTTCCAGTCTGACACCCAGTCTTCCTCCATTTGATTCTGAACCGTTTCAACCTTCTCAGGTTGAGGGGGAGAATGGTCAACCTTCCCTTGAACCAAATGTGGATATATTTCAAGATGCAGCTGCTGAATTCGACTACAATCCTATCAACATCGATGATGATGCAAATTTCTTCGATTTCCCACCTGATGATGACGTCAACCTATCCGGTTCAAAAGTTCAGGGGGAGCATCATCCACACGTTCAAACTATTCATGGGGAGCAACTCAACATTATTGTTGATATTGGATCATCCGCTTCACAAGAACTTCCGAGATTACACGTTTGGACTAAGGATCATCCTCCGAACCAATTTATTAGAAACCCAAACGATGGTGTGCAAACTCGTTCTGCCACAAGTGTTCAAAATGAATGTCATTTTCGGCATTTATCTCAATGGTTGAACCCAAATCCATCAAAGAAGCACTAGAACATGCTGATAGGATTACAGCCATGTAAGAAGAAATGGCAGAATTTGATAGAAATGAAGTTGGTACTTTCATCCCTCCTCCTCATAATCATCCCATTGTTGGTACTAGATGGGTGTTTCGGAACAAACTAGATGATGCAGGAGTCACTATCCGGAACAAAGTAATATTGGTGGCTAAAGGATTCACACAGAATGAAGGGCTTGACTACGATGAGACCTTTGCTCATGTTGCCCATCTTGAAGCTATCAGAATCTTTCTTGCTTATGTTGCTCACAGAGGCTTCAAGGTTTACCAAATGGATGTCAAAAGTGCTTTTCTAAATGGTGAACTTGATATCGAAGTATATCTTCAACAACCTCCCGGTTTTGTTAATTTATCATATCCGAACTACTGCTACAAACTCCGAAAAACTGTTTATGGCCTCAAGCAAGCTCCCCACGCCTGGTACGAGACCCTTACTGACTTTCTCAAGCGTTCAGGTTTTCGAAGAGGAATTCTCAATCCTACTCTGTTCCGAAGGTCAAATGGAAAACATATCATGCTTGTCCAAATTTATGTCGACGACATCATTTTCGGATCCACCGATTCATCAATGGTTGCTGACCTTGCTAAGTTAATGGTCAGTAGATTTCAAATGAATATGAATCGGGAATTAAGCTTCTTCCTTGGTCTCCAAGTCAAACAGACCAACAGAGGAATTTTCATTCACCAAGAGAAGTACATTTCGGAACTCCTCAAAAAGTACTCAATGGACACCTGTGCCTCAGCCAAGGTACCAATGGGTTTCGGACACAAGATCTTTTCGGACCCTTCAGGTGTAGCAGTTGATGAAAAGAAGTACAAAGGAATGATTGGATCCCTACTCTATCTCACAGCAAGTTGTCCTGACATCATGTTTTCAACATGTTTGTGTGCCAGATTTCAAGTCAATCCAAAGATGTCACATTTATTGGTTGTTAAGCAAATATTCCGATACCTCAAAGGTACAAAGAATCTCGGAATCTGGTACCCAACAAATGAGAGTTTCCTACTTCAAATATATTCCAATTCAAACTATGGCGGTCTTCAATTGGACAAAAAAAGCACATCTGGTGGCTGTCAATTTTTAGGTGGTCGATTGGTCAGCTGGTCATCTAAGAAACAAAATTGCATTCCACTTTAAACAGCCGAAGCCGAATACATAGCTACTGCTAGTTGCACATCTCAAGTTCTCTGGATGAAATCTCAGCTCATGGATTTGGTTACCGGTTTCAACAAATTCCAATCTATTGTGATTCTCAAAGTGTCATTGCAATTTCGCACAATCCAATTCATCATTCTATGACGAAGCACATCGACATACGGTACCATTTCATTAAAGATCATGTTTTAAATGGTAACATCAAACTTATTTTTGTTCCATCTGACAATGAAATTGCTGATGTCTTTACTAAGGCATTAGATGAAACCAAATTCAATGGTTTTCTGAACAAAATAGGTATGATGATGCCTGATCCTCAGTTCTTTCAAGAGAATTGCACTCTCTGATGGAAACATCAGAAAAAGAATTAGTACCGAATCCAAATTGTTTTTCATCTCGGAACTATTGCCTCTCAGAATAAATAGGGTCCTTTTACGTATCTTTTTCTCTAACCACCACTTGAATTTTAAGATGTACAACTCATCTAATCATATGAAGTCCATATCCAATATAGTTACATTGGTTCAAATTTCACCTCGGAACTTACTTCACAAGGTCATCCCGGAATTCAAATCCGGAATGGTATTGAATTCTACACTCCATAAGTTTTTCAAATTTCACTCCGGAAGTCTTTCAGACCATACTCCAGATATTCTTTCAAAATTCACCCCGGAACATCTCAAAACTCATTCCGGAATCTCATAAATTTTTGCTCCGGAATTTCGAAAATCACTCCTGATCTTTTTGACTCACGCTTCATTCCGGAACTAGTTTCAAAAGTTTTTCATGTTCCGAGACTACTAAATTTCATCTCGGACTCTTCATGTTCAGAAACCGCTTTCAAAAACATTCCGGAACCAATTTGTTCCGAAATCAAACACATGCTGAAGTCCAAAAGGTTTTAAGGTGAAACGTTTTCCTAACGGTTACTTTTTGACAATACCTATCCTTTTACCCTTGAAATTCGCTCCACATTTGCACGTCTCCATAAAGCAAACAACCCATCACCCAAACGATGGTTTCCATTTTTTTCCTTGAGCTAATAGGACCTTTAGTCTTTGCAGGTCAACTCACCTGAAAATGGAAACATAATTAATGTGACCCGTTCCTTTATCCGAATATCATCATTACATTCCAACCCGACCCACTTTCCTAACCTATATAAACCCCTCTTATACCTCATTTTACACTTTACGCGCACAAAAGATCCAAAAGTATTCTTTTTCTTTCTCCCATCAGTGTTCTTGAAGCTTTCAACCACCTGCAACAATGGCGTCTTCATCTCCCTCTAAAATCGCTCAAACCGCTCCCAAAGCCCCCAAAACTGTTGCTAGGAAGAAGTCTTCCAAAGGATTGTCGTCCTCTCAGTCATCTGAGCCATTCCTCAGGGACACGACACATATCTTATCCCTTAATCCCATGGATTATGATGAACCCCTTCGAGTGATGATTGGGTTCATTGCTCATCATCCCATCTCCACTCCCCTCGCCAAAGTTCGAGACCCACCACTTCCACTTAGCCTTCTTTACACTGCATTCGAGAGGATCAAAATCCACAATGACGTTCTTGAGACCAAAATTACCGGCGATCGCATCGTTCCAATCTATAAATCTACCTTTCTCAAGGCAATCAGAGTAAAAGAAAACCCATCAGACTTCAAAGTTCAAGAACCTACTGTCGAATAATTTCAACAGTTTCTTAACCACATTGGTTACGATCAGGAGTAAGAGGCTAAGGAATTCAAGAAGTTGGTTGTCTCAGGTCTTTGGACTGTTTTGATGCACTTCATCATCAGAGGCTTATCTGAGAAGCATAGAAGAATGAACACTCTCAGTAAAGACTGGTTGTACGTCGTCTACAACATCTTCTCCGACAAGAGCAACGTCATCGATCTTCCTGAAGTCCTATGGAAAGATTTCCGGAAATTCGCCATCAAGAGGAAGCCTAACGAAATTTCGAGCCCTAGATTTTGGGCCCTGACGATCCAACAACTCTACCGTGAAAGGTCCGAACCAATTCCGGTGTCTACGATTCCAAAAGAGGTATATGTTTCTTTTTAAAATCGTTAAACACTATCGTATTCCGGACCAAAGTTCTTTCGGACCAATTAGAAGATTACCTGAACATATGTTGGCCCTCATCCCTTCCAGATCAATTCACTTCAAAACATCAATTGGAGACTTCGATTGTGTACAACCCAACACAATCTACCCCTGTCTCCATTGAGCCCACTCCGGAAGAGACCAAACCTGTTTCCTCAGGAGGAAAGAAAAAGAAATCTGCCAAACGCAAAACTTCCCCATCTAAGCCAAAAGCCAGAAAGAGATCCAAGATCGAATCTTCCTCTCAACAGGAACGAGCCAATGACATTCCGACTGACTCTGGCCATCCTTCTACCCCACCTACCCACTCTTCCGAGGCACCCCTCGGAGTTTCAAAATCACATGCACACACCCACGGGGAGTCTCCTAATAATCCACCCTCACCTTCCCAATAAGGTGATGTTGGTGTTGAACAAAGTTCCTTTCCCCCTGGAAAAAACCCAAGTGTCACATTTGATATCCCACCTTCTTCTAGACATGCACGGTCCGGAACCCCTGTTTCGGACCCCAAGCATTCTGAGGCTGGAGTTGTCCCTCCTACCTCAGGTGCCTCAACTGGTCTGATACCCGGAAGGAGTACATGACGACCAGGTGTTAACGATCCACTTTGGGAAGATTTTGTAGACAGGGCTAAGACAAGGCATCCAGAGCTCACCAGATCCCAGGTTAAAGCAACACTCATCTCGATGAGGAATAGGGTCATTCAGAGCAACCTTCCCTTTGTTGTCCCTTCTCATGAAGTATCCGATCTGGAGTTTGCTTCCGGAGAAACTCCCAAAACTCATCTTCACGACACCATGCACTCAGATCCCAATGAAGAGCATTCAGACGAAGTTATGATCGCCGATGAAGGTGCCTCGATTGCTGCTCCCAAACTGTTCTCATCGTTTCCCTTCCCTTCAAAGCCTTCCTCATTAAGGCTGGATTTGGACTTCGGACTTTCATCATCCTCTTTGGAATCAATTTATGAAGAAATTAATATAGAGGATCACGTCCAAGCCACTCCTGAAGGTGAAACCGAGTCCACTCCCAAGAACATTGATGCTGATACCACTCCTCCTGGCTCCCCAACAACAAATCAGTCAAGAAGCTGACAAGAACAAGTCCTTGACTTCCACTTCGGACACCGGATCCTCAGCAGGAAACTACATCGATCCGTTTTCCCTTCTTAAAATTCGAGACTCTATTTCTGACACAATGAAGAAAGTAAATGCAATAGAAGCTTCTATGGTCGGACTCAACACTAGACTTGATGTTAATGTTTTTGGACTGGATTCTAAACTTGATGCCATACTTACCTCCCCGTCTGAAACCAACAAGTCCGGACCCACTACTGCTGAAAGAGAAGCTCAGCTGGATCAACTCCTCTCTCTAAGGCTCAAGCATACTATTGAAGAAGTTGAACAAAAATATGATATTTCTGTCAATCACTACCTTGACACCATCACCAAGATGTTAAAGGTCCATGACGATATGCTAAATGCTTCCAACGAACTCATCAAGCAAACCCATATTCGTCATGACAAGCAGATCCAACGATTAGAGAAGGAGATCCGGAAGAAGGATGAGATGAATCTCATCATGCAACAGGTCCTAATCAAGCTTCTCAAAGCATGTTGGAACATCGTGGATGTTCCGAACAATAAGTTCGATGAGATGCTTTCCATTCTCTCCCAACTGTTCGATCATCTCAAAGCTCAGGCTCCCACTGCTGAAGCCTACGATTCCCTCACTCTCCAGCTTAACACTAGTTTCCAAAAGTTGTTTGATAAGTTCTCGAATCTTAAAGTGTTAACTATGCTTGCATCGGTTGTCGGGTCATCCGTTGCAAGAGGGGGAGAAGGACCAAGTTCAAGATGTCAACCATGGAAACCTATTTCGGAGTTCAGACTCCGAGATGAATCTAATGACTCACTACAAATTCTTTCAGGTTCTCCTGGTGATGATGATGATGACAACAACAATGATGATGATGATGATAGTGAATATGAGGATGTGTTTGTAAAGAATAGAGTGTTAGGTTTTCAAGCTCCAAGGAAGTTTCCTGCTAAGGTGCTTACGGAGGAAGAACACAGAATATGGTCAGTAGTATCATGGCCATCCACTATGGCTGAAGTCCTTCACAAGAGTATAGAAATGGCTAAGGACAAAAGCAAACTAACTGCTGATGCCTTCCGAGCCACTACTTCGATGCTGCCTCCGATTCCGGCTCCAAAAATTGCCCCCATCGATGAAGGCTCTCCTCTCCGGAAGCCAGATGATATTCTAGAAGAGCCCCTGCCCTCCTCTCCTCTAAAGTTTGTGATCGATGAAAACATGCAACATATCCTCTCCACTCTCCAAAAGCAAAAAGATAAGGACAAGAAGCCCATTTCGAACTATTCCTACACCGCTCCGCACTTGACTGAAAGAAGTGGCTGGTCCCAAGAAGAGATCAATCTAGCCCTTGAAAATAGCATCCGGATCCAATCCTTCAAGGATGATAATCCTCATCCAATGCTAAGGATCTCTCCTCTCTGCATGGATGGAATCTTGAAGGACGTTGACATAGTGCCCATCATGTACTATGATCTTTCGAATCAAGATTCGGACCAGATCGACTTGCCTCTCTCTCCTTTTAGCAAGACCTACACCAAGTTTGTTTATCTCCATCCGGAAGATGATCCTCAAATGATCATACGGACTGAACGTGAAAGACTGAAGACTTTTTATTCAAAGAATGCACTTCCTCTCAAAGAAGTCTGGTCTCGGAAAAGGATCACTAAAATTTCCGGATTCGGAAGGAAGATCCTGACCAAGTTTGAACTCAACTGCGTGCTGTTCCGGTATCACATCTTCCGGAACAAACCAATTCAAAACACCATTACTGATGCTGACTTCCCTACTATCAATCCGAATGACATCTTGACTATTGCTGCTCACTTCCGCAGCATTCAGTCTGATGATCTCAGTATGGGAGCTTACCATGCTACTTTAGGCTTCCTCAAGGACTATATTGCTGAATTCTGCCGGTGTGACTACGAATTGGCCCATCTTTTCGGAACAGAAAAATATTTGGCCAAAATCGACTTCAAACTGTCAGAAGATGAAATCTTGGCAGAGGGTCCCATCGATGAACCAATGCTAAGTTTTGTCTATCATCAAAGAAAAACAAATCAGAAGGATTTCTTCCGAGTCCAAGACAAACACCTGGTTCCCACAAAGACACTTTAGAAGTTCATAAGTCGAGCATCCAAGTCCGTAGCACCGGAGCATGTGAAGACTAAGTTCATCAGTCAGCTACAATGGTACATTGGAGTCAGAGAATGGTTGTACCGTGCGTACGTGTTCGTCGAGGAATATTCGAGAAAAGATGACTAGATTGCTATGTTCACTTAGGGGGAGATTAGTGGAACCTGAAAGTGAACCTCTAGCAATCTCTATATTTTGTATGTTCCGAAGTCAGACTTGTTCCGAAGTCAGTTCATGGTCCGGAGTCAACTTGTGGTCCGGAGTCAAATTGGTGTTCGGAATAAAGAAAATGTTCAAGTGTTTATGTTCCGAAATGGTGTTTGTCTGAATCTGTTTGTCCGTTTGTATTAATTACCTTTGTCATTTTGTTTGATGTAATGTATCATAGGACTTAGTCTCTTTTGTCAACTTAGATAATCAAAGTGTCAGGAGTAACTCAATTATTCGGTCCTATGTATGTTTATGGTTAGTACGATGTATCTTGTTCTCCTATTTAAGGAGCATTCAATGACAAATCAAATGACGGATTGTTCCACCAAAGATAGAGAATAGTATTATACTTTTTTTAATTGCATTGTAATTTTAGTTTTATTCTTATTTGCTACTCTTTCTTATTGTAGGATGATTAGACAGACTACACTGAGAAGCATGAATTTATTTTTTATGAAGTACTAAATGAAACACTCATTGTATTCTTGCAAGAAGATCTCCATTCACCGTTGTAACGCCCGTAGATCCGGGATAGTCAATTTAAGGACAATGAGCGTCAAAAATGACTTTTTGATGGAAGATTATTTAGAGGGAGTAATCTTAACCAGGTTGTAGTACACGTCGCAAGGTTTCCGAAAAAATAAAGAATGTCGAAATCCGAGTTATAACGAAGAAGTTATGACCTGTCGAAGTTTTGCGACAGAACCGACACGACACAGCGCGACGTAAATAGTGAATTTATGATAGAGCGATATTTGGATTTAGCAATCTAAACGAAAGTCGTAGAATACGTTAAACCGAGAGCGTGCATGAAAAGAACGCCCAAATCTGACTTCGTATGAGGAAGTTATGATTTTTCGAAGTTTCGGCTTAACAGTGTACAACCCGAAGTTCGAATATGAGATCGAGCGATATTTAGCCGAAACAATCTAAACGAGAATTGAAGATCTCGTCGATAGTAGTCCAACGGTGAAAAGACAGACGAAAACGGACGTCAGATGAAGAAGTTATGATTTTATAACAGAGTTTTCCTGTCCCGACCTACTAAAAATAATATATTAAAAATAAAATCAAAATTAGCCGACGGAGTTTAACTACCTTTGTAACATGCTGAGCAAGTGATTACATGTGAACATGGTTAAATACACATTCAGAAAGTACATATAAATTATAATAGGTATAATTTATACATAGAACAATAATTTATGATTCAAGTATACTACAATACACTGTTTTACAAGAAACCAGGGTTTTGACTAAGAACAAATCAAGGGTTTACACTTATCAAATACATGTTTGGAAAACTAATTCAAGAATATACTGTCAATCATTATTTCAGAATGATTGGGTTTTCAAAACTAATATACATGTAACGTTTAATATGCTTTTTATGAGACTCTATATTCAGGTTGTTTAATTCATTTTAGACAACATAGGAAAGTCCTGACATTATAACCAGAATCTCTAGCCGGGGATCGAAACAGGTGTGTGTAGATCTATATCGGGAATTGACAACCCGACACTCAGGCTGCTAGCTACAGTTAGATGAGTGACAATTGTTATCACCAGTTTAAACGCCCACAAAGCGTTTGTTTCAGGTCATCCGTCATAGTATGGTTATAATAAAAACTACTCATTAAAAAGGTATTAACAATACGTTAGTGTATAAACAAATAAACGAAAGTACACCTTCAAAGTACCAGTTTATAGAATACAAAATACAATGGTTTAATACAGTTTTCATTAACACCTGGTGGAGCCAGGCACACTCTCAGTTTCAAGTTTTCATAAAGGAATACAAATACAAAACAGTAATACAAAGAGAACGGTTTATGGGATTAAACCACTTATCCAATGGAACTTAGTCACTCAATCTCGGTAAACTAGTATAACATAAAAGACCTTTAGTGGTTAATTCTATAATTCCTTAGTTGCTACATCATAGTTATACATAAGTAATGTCCGATTGACAGTAAAGTGTGTGACTTCCGCCTTACTTCCTGTTCCTTGTTTGGTTGTGGGCTTAGGGCAGATACACCCAGTTGACTGTCAATTCGATATTATGTTATGTATAATCAGTATAAACTAGGTAATTACAGAGGGAAACTATTGAGGTTATCAGTTAATCACCTCAGGAGATATAGGATTTCCTGGAGAAACCAGTGAACTTATTCAAAGAACTTAGGGTATACTTAACAAAGACTAAAATACTTATGAACTCACCAGCTTAAATGCTGATCTACTCTTTTCAAATAACTTGTATTCTCAGGAATCCAGTAGACAGGTACACTCCCGAAGCTTTTGAGAAGACTACCTAGTACCGTACTGCGACTCTTGTCTTCTGCTGTACCTACTTTAGTGTTTGAATATGTAATGTTTAAACACTTATGTAAAACTTATACTTATTAATACAGTGGTTGTTTGTACTTTGATTACTATATTGTATGTGTTGTGATACTTACCTAAAGTCCTCCGCCCCCGAATGTTTTCGCCATTCTGGTTTGGGGGTGTGACAGTATCAGAGCATTAGTTTAAGCGAACTAGGAATTTGTAGGATTTCTAGACTTAAACTTAGAATGCTAAGTGATGATTGTGAGATGAGTGTGTACCATATTTTAGACACGAGCACTAGTATATTTTAGGAAAGATGCCTAAAATGCTTTTATGTGCTAAATGTTATATGTTTGCCATATATGAAGTTGTTTGTTCGGATCTATGGTCTGTTTCTGACCGGATCTGGAAACCTTATGTTTTTAGGATTCTAAGCGTACGACTACGATATTAGAACTAACATGTAAACGTTTTGGAGTGATAAGGATGATTTGAATATCTATCGTAAATGAGGATCTAAATTCACCTTATTCGGTGTATAGATCAAGAATGGCAAGAACAAGAAGCGTTGTTGGAAACGCGAACGAAAACAGGAATCAACAGCCTCAACCACCAGTGATTGAGCAAGCATCTGTTGTAGCTGCTGCACCAGAGCCAATGACAATGGCTGGTGTACAATTGATGATTCAGATGATGTTGGATCGTCAGATGGAAGAAACCAGACGTTTGCTTCAGCAGAACCGTGAAGAACCTTCGATGCCGATTATGCAGCCCGAATTAAGTGAAGGGCAGTCGGAAGGAGGAAACTTCAGTGGGATTGTTGGTCAAGCCAACCCACCGATAGCTAGACGAAACAATCATGATGGAGGAAATGATGGAAAAGGATGTAAATACAAGGATTTTATGGCATCCAAGCCACCGTGTCTATCTGGAAGCCCGACACCGGTGCAAGTTATGGACTGGATCTCCAAAATAGAGACAATGTTTCAAAGTTGTGAATGCAGTAACAGGCAGAAGACCTCTCTTGCGATCCCTCTGTTAAAATCTGGCGTGTTGAGTTGGTGGAAGCTATTAGCCAATTCAATGCCCAAGGGAGAAGCTAGCAAGATGTCTTGGGAAGACTTTGTGGTGCAACTGAAGATGCAATACTGCTCTGAGCAGGATCTTCTGGAAATCAACAATGAGTTCCAGAATCTGAAGAAGGGAAGATTGAGCGTCACCGAGTACGCTACTAGTTTTACTGAGAAGATGAAGCTTGTTCCCTACCTACTTCCAACGGAATTTTCCAAGGTCAACAAGTTTGCCAATGGATTACCAGCTGACTTTGGTCCAATGGTCAAGCAAGCAACCACTTTGAAAGCCGCCATATGGGCAGCCAAGAATGTTGAGACCCAAATAAGGGAAAAGGGTTTGGAGAAAGCTGAAGTTGGCAAGAAGAGGAAGCTTGAAGGATCCTCAAGACCTGATAGTAAGGGAAAGTTTGCAAAGTCTAACCTGGATGACCAGAGGTATGGATCCAAGTGGTGTGAAAAGTGCAGGAAGAAGCACTTTGGAGCATGCAACGAAGAAGTAACCTGTTACAAATGTGGAAGGATCGGCCACTATTCCTCGAATTGTACACATAATGATAAGGTATGCTATGGATGCGGAGGCAAGGGGAACATGTCTAGAGACTGCCCAAAGAAAAATGGGGCAGCAAGGATAGAGGCACCACCAAAGCCAAGGGCATTCCACATGATCCTCGACGAAGCAGATAACAACGCGAGGAATCAAGGATGAAGACTTCATATCAATATATAAAGTCTGTATCAAGAAGTATAGCCTATTAGAGGCATAGAATAGGGTGAACTTGAACCTTTGTGTAATCGTTTCAAGGATTAATATAAACCCTGGTTTTGTTATCTGATGTGTTGAATGATTGTATGATTTATGTATGGTGACTTGGTCGACTGCGGGACAATACTTGGGACGAGTATGAGTAGGTATGAATGGTAGTAGAGGCCTATACTACCGGAAGCACAGGACTCGCACTTGGATCAGGGAAAGTCACAAGGTTACCAAGAAAATAGTAATTGATTCTGTTTCGTTCATGTACGTCATTACCATTGTTTCGGTAATGACTAAGCAGATAATTGTTATTCTGACCCTAGTGGTCATATCAAATTGAGTCCGACTACGATGAGTTTGTTACGTGGTTCAGAGAACCAAGTTCGATGTAACATCTGACTTAAGTCAGAAGATTAAAATCAATGTGATCATTGGTAACGCGCTCGTTGTTAATGAAGATTTTAGCTGGAAATGCTACATGTTAAAATGTGGTTATATCGCATTAGAATATGAAGGGATGTATATTCCATTCTGGAATTTAACTCTAAAAGACCTGAGTCTAAGCGTTGCATCATATGATGAGAGGTCATTAGAGCACGACCCATCGGTCTGTTACAATAGATAAAGGAAAGTATTTATCCTAAGAAGAAGAAGGAGTCCTCAATAAGGATTTATTTTGTAACTCGAAGGTTACAATTGAAAGTCCAACATAAATACGAAAAGCAAATGCAAGATTAAGCATCGTCTGCAGTCAAGGAGCCCTAGAGTTAGATACTCTTTCGAAGAAACACAGAAGTTACGATTATTACCTAGGATGAAAAGATAACGTATGGAATCATTATACAAGCCCTATTTCGTTGATGATTCCGGGACGTAATCATCCTAAGGGGGAGATAATTGTAACACCCGTAGATCCGAGCTAGTCAATTTAAGGAAAATGAGCGTCAAAAATGACCTTTTGATGGAAGATTATTTAGAGGGAGTAATCTTAACCAATTTGTAGTATATGTCGCAAGGTTTCCGAAAATATAAAGAATGCCGAAATCCGAGTTATAACGAAGAAGTTATGACTTGTCGAAGAACCGGCACGACACAGCGCGACGTAAATAGTGAATTTATGATAGAGCTATATTTAGATTTAGCAATCTAAACGAAAGTCGTAGAATACGTTAAACCGAGAGTGTGCATGAAAAGAACGCCCAAATCTGACTTCGTATGAGGAAGTTATGATTTTTCGAAGTTTCGGCTTAGTAGTGTACAACCCGAAGTTCGAATATGAGATCGAGCGATATTTAGCCGAAACAATCTAAACGAGAATTTAAGATCTCGTCGATATTATTCAAAATTAGCCGACGGAGTTTAAACGAAAGTTGTAGAGTATAATCTCACCTACGCGCGGGTATAAAGAACGTCGAAAACGGAGCTCGTATGCGAAAGTTATGAATTTTTGAAGTTCGAGGCACGCATACCAAAGTTTATCCGAACTACGCCCTGCGTAGATCTTTGTACGCCCAGCGTACTGCTTGTAGAGGCATTACGCCCAGCGTAATCATGATTTACGCCCAGCGTAAATCGGGGTTTCAGCCCTTATAAATAGAACTCAAGGGCTGTCGAGTTTTGTTGCTCAATTCTTCTCTCTCTCTCTCTCTCATTATTGCCTCGTTTTGCGTGCAACTTATACCCCGAAGCCCCGATATCATTCCCGAGACCCGAAGCAAGTCCCGAAGCCCCGAGGATCCCGAGAAGTAAAGTTTCCGAGCCGAAACTCTGCCCGCGTAAAGCCCGGTTTTGGAGAAAACATCCCGGTTTCATCGAAGATTATTGTTTTAATAGACAGGGTGCTGTCCGATCAATCGTCGTATCAAGTGAGTGTGTAGGTACTTTCTTCTACCGCATAGATAAGAAGTATTTGTTATAAAATACGTGCTATGTGTTTATACATTATTTGTTTATTTCAAATAAGTGTTGAATAAATGTTTTATACAAGTTTTAAAATGTATATGTATTTTTATCTACAAATATGTTGGGTTAAAACATTGGTAGATAGTTAATGTGCGATAAAATGATGAGATAAGCGATGAGCAATGAAAGATGAGCGATGGTATATGAGTGGTAAACTATGGTGAGAAGCGATAAGCGATGATATATGAGCGGTAAAATATGGTGAGAAGCGATGAGCCAAGCGATGACCCAAGCGATGGCCCCCGTCATTCAGCAGAGTATGGATGACAACCACGGATTATTCTAGACAGTCCAGTGGAACACTAGCAAGCTCGCAACTTGTAGGTGTTGTGAACAATGTGTTCACCCGTGTACTCTAAAAACCCTGGCAGCTATGGACTTAATGCCTTATATAAATACAATGGTAGCTATGGATTTAGTACTGTGTAGATGAACCTTGGTAACTATGGATTTAGTACTGTATAGATGAACCATGGTAGCTATGGATTTAGTACTGTGTAGATGAACCTCGGGCAGCAATGGACTTTGTGCCAATTCCTTAGGACAATCCTTAGGAATGAATGAAGGAAGGATAGTTAATTCTTAGGGTAAAACCTTAAGAAATAGAGAAGATAATGGGGATGGGTAATTGGGTTGATTGTTTGATGATTGAAATTAATAATAATTATATTATTGTGGGTTGAAAACCCTATATGCTCACCAGGCTCCCAAGCCTGACCCACTAAGTTTATTTGTATCACAGGTGTCGATACGAAGCTGCTTTGCACTGAGAGATTAAAGGAGATGTAAATCACTAGTGTAAATGAATGTATGTTCTGTTTATGCTTTTGGTCTGTATCGATGTGGACATCCCGAGTTTTGTAATAAAACGAAAATACATTTATTTAAGAAATGCTTTGATAAATATTTATTATATTTTGTTTGGGGGACAAATCCCGCAACACCTTTTGAAAGATCACTCTGATTTTATTTTAAAAAGCATAAACGAAATCGGTCTTTTCTGGCCGTGAAATTTGGGGATGTCACAACCGCCTACGCCACTGCCAGTTCAGCATCCTCATCTCGCATAAAAGACCCTATTTTGAAGAAAATAGAAACAATGTTATTTTTGTAAGAATGAATGTATTGTATCAAGAATGAATTAGTTTAGTAGATTCTTCATTGCTAGAAATTTTTCATTCTCATAAGAATTAAAAATTTGGAATTGTAATTTCTTTTGTTTTTTATTGGAATATATTTTTATTTCTTCAGAGAATGTTTACATTCTTCATAACATTCATAAATTTATAATTTATAATTTTTTCATTCTTACAAAAAATGATTCTTAAATAATTAAATTTATTTTCGTGTAATTAATATTTAATAAATTTGTTTCCTAAAATATAGAATTCATTATTTTATTGCCTAAAATAAAGAAACACAAAATGTCCATTTTACCCCTAAGACATTGAAATTCGAATTCTTAAAAAAATTAATAACAATTGTAATAATATTCTTTTAAGAATATATTTTTTTCATAGATCCTATGGCCACGATTGAGTTACAAATTTACACAGTAGACGTCGTTTATATTTGAACCTAGCCTATATATATATATATATATATATATATATATATATATATATATATATATATATATATAATCCGCTGAGAACTCATAGTTTCCTGAGAACCCGAGAATTAAATGTGGATCTTTAGACCAAAATTAACTCATTAAGGGCATGATCGTCATCTTACCAATCTCATTTAATGTTTAATTTTTTGTGTTATTGAAAATATAAATAAAAATGTCTAAAAATTAACATAATAAATCAAATTTTCGGATTTGAAAAAATAATAATAAATTTCGATTTAAAAAAAATGCAGATTTTTTAATTTTATTTAGAAAACATGAATTTTTGTAAAAAAATTGAAAAAACATTATTGTTAACAAACTGCAATTTTTTAAAAAAAACTGTAAGTTTTAAAAAATCATTAAATTTTAAAAAAAATCTAAAATATTAATAAAAACTATAACTTTTTAACCAAAAAAAATCAACGTTTTAGGTGGATATATGTATATTTTTTCAAGTGCATATATCAATATTTTTTACTATAATATTCGTAAGTAAATTATAAAAAAAAACTCATTTTTATTACTAATCTATAAAACAATAGTATAATTCTTTTATTCGATACAAAATAAAATATAAAAAACAAAAAATGTTGCAAAACTTTAAAACGTTTTCATGTCTTTGTGTCAAAATTTCCCTATTTTTCTTCAATTTATCATTTTTCACATGTTCAATATTTTACACAAAAATTTTCAAATCTACAAAAAAAAATAACAAAAAAAATTGATTAATGCAAGAAAACTTATATATATATATATATATATATATATATATATATATATATATATATATATATATATATATATATCATTACCTATATGTTCAAGAGTTCCACTTATGTCCACGTCGATGATCTGCTTCCTCCTCCAATACGAGTGTTTTGGGCGACTATTTTTAACTTATTTTGTGGATGTCGAAGCAGCTTGGCTGCCTGTCTCACCTCCTTTAACCAATTGGAAGTTGGTTGCCCATAGAAGACTTCGCTGGTGGATTTTGCTCCTACGCTTGACACCAACTGCTTCTAGCTTTTCCAATTGCCATGATTTGTGGCTGAGTCACTCAGGCACATCTCTCCACGTTTTGGTTAGGTTATTATGTTTTTGTATGGATGATTCTAGGCCAATTATGCAAGTTGGTAAAACTTTCTTCGTGTTCACTCTCTAAGAAACTCATCTTGAAGGAGTTATAGGAGATAATTACGAATGATCACAAGTAAACGTCTAACTACATGCGATAACATTTATATATAAGAGACGAAAATTGATGTTTTATAATCCGGAATAACTGTCCGGAACGTATGTCCGTGACTCTGCATTGTCACTTAAACGTGCTAACATGATAATCATACGCAGATTCTTGTTTCAGACAGGGGTATTCCGGAATGTACAAATAATCTTATTTCAGACCAAAGTTGCGGAATGAATATAATGACTCCAGAATACTCTTTCGAAGTAAATGATATTTTACAAAAAAAACAAATTTAAGTCGGTTATTTTTATTAACAAACTCGTTACAAGATCAGATTACTCAATTTCCGGGTAATAAAGCTCATGTTTAGATATTAAACCCGGTTCTTAACGCATAACCAAGCCTTCCTGACACTATCACGCTATCAAAGCAGGGTGCTCGCAACCGCGATGCTTCATCTAAAACACCGCCTGCCCATCATGTCCACTACCGCCGCCGCCATGTTGTCTTCATCTTCATCTTCTGTATCACTCAGAAACCCTAGATTACCAATATCATCGAATTTCAATTACTTCGGTAGTGTAAAATCCTGCAACCGCCTTTCTCTTTGCAGTCGCTTATCCAAAATTTCACTTCGTTGTTTCGCTTCGTCTACTACCACCGCTATGGATAAAATCCCCGTTCTCAATCCCATTGTTGAGATGGACGGTAGCTATCATAGACAATACGTTTTCATTGTTGTTAATACTTACTCTCTCACAGGTGTCTAAATTGTTCCTTTTTTCTAGGTGATGAAATGACGAGGATCATATGGCAGATGATTAAAGACAAGGTTCGAAGATTTTGATTTCGTAATTGTTTTTCGCTGTATACAGTTGACCTAATTAAGTTCACCGCATCTCCGTTGCTTATTGTTGTTTTTCTTTTCCATTTCAGCTCATTTTTCCGTACATAGATTTGGATATTAAGTATTTTGATTTGGGAATATTGAATCGTGATGCTACAGATGATGAAGTTACTGTAGAAAGCGCCCATGCCGCTCTGAAGTAAGTGATGATCGCCTCTTTTTTCCTATACCCTCAATGATCGCTTTAAAGGCTGATAAAAAACTTGCAACTCTATTCAAGGTCTTACTTAATTCACAGCCTACTAGTGCATTCCGTATTGAGCTCCCTGCATCAGTCATATGTAGCCTTTATAGACTTTTGTATGTAGATCATATTACAGAGTGTCTGTGTTAATAGGAACTGCTGATTCTAGTGATGATTCCCGCTAGATAGCAATGTGGTTGAGTAATATGAATGAAACTAGTGTTTTGTGGATGAAATTAAGAGAAGGATCAGAGAACTGCGTTTCAAGTCTAGAATTGGTGTTTACATACATATTTCTTTAGTCTTTACTTTATTTGAAATCTTAACCAAAGTTTTCATGTTTTGTAGGTATAATGTTGCTGTAAAATGTGCTACAATCACACCTGGTTAGTCATTCTATAAACCCACTTGTAATGTGTCAAAACTCCAAATGTGCTAAAATCTCAGATCATATATTCCTAATGTTGTAGATGAGACAAGAGTCAAGGAATTTGGATTGAAGTCCATGTGGAGGAGTCCCAATGGCACAATCAGGAATATTTTAGATGGTTTGTATTGGCATTATGTCTTAGTACTCTCAATACACAAATTATATTAGTCAACTGTTTTAACTTGTTAGGATTCTTTGGATTCAGGGACGGTTTTTCGAGAGCCTATTATGTGCAAGAATGTTCCTAGAATAGTCCCAGGTAAGTGTCTGACACCTACCCACTACATGTATTTGGTAACCATGGATGACCTGTAGTCTGTAGAACCTTTTTTTAAAATTTTTTTTTCATTGTTATCTTCCAGGGTGGACGAAACCGATTTGTATTGGTAGGCATGCATTTGGTGACCAGTATCGTGCTACAGATGCAGTCATTAAAGGGCCAGGAAAACTCAAGATGGTTTTTGGTATGCTAAAAATTGATTTTAATATAATTTATACCTGAAAAAGTAAGATAGATTTATATAAAATGTTTGTTGTGTGATGTGTTTAGTCCCGGAGAATGGTGAAACTCCCATGGAGCTTGATGTTTTTGACTTTAAAGGTCCTGGAATTGCACTTGCAATGTATAATGTTGATGAGGTTTGGGTTTTTTACTTTTTCTAACTATCACATTTTATATCATAAGATGATTCAAAATTTAAAATCTTACCATGAGAATTTTATGTTTTTTTGGTAGTCTATCCGTTCGTTTGCTGAATCATCAATGTCAATGGCACTCTCAAAGAGATGGCCTTTATATCTGAGCACCAAAAATACTATTTTGAAGAAATATGATGGGAGGTAACAATGTCTTCCTTTTTTATATACAATTTGCTTTGATATTATCTACAATAGTTGTGGCATTATGTTCTACTATATGTTGACATGTCAGGTTTAAGGATATCTTTCAAGAGGTATATGAGAAGAACTGGAAGGAGAAATTTGAAGAACATTCAATATGGTAATTCCCTTTTATGGGTTTGTACCTTATCCTTCTGTTGAATGGTTGATATATTTGAATATTAATTGGTGATATGTTTGGTTAAATTAAGGTATGAACATCGATTGATTGATGACATGGTGGCTTATGCCCTAAAAAGTGATGGTGGGTATGTTTGGGCATGCAAGAACTATGATGGAGATGTCCAAAGTGATTTACTAGCTCAAGGTGAGGGTTTAATTATATGGTTAAAACACACAAAAAATCAATAGATAATGAATTAGTATAGATTAATAAAATCTCTGTAAAGAAATTCTATTTATTAAAAGATCAATTGGAATTGGATTATTAAACAACCCACTAAATTTTTTTTTTCTTGTGCAGGATTTGGTTCTCTGGGTCTCATGACATCAGTTTTGGTTAGTAAGATTTACATGACTTTGTCCTTGCTTGAGATGTGAGAAGAAGGGTTTGGTTTTTAACTAAAACCGTAACAGAACCAAGGAATTTGGTTTGACTTTGAAAAAACTGAAAATCAAATAAAAAATCCGGTTTTTTCTTTAGAAAATCCGAAACTGAACAAAAAATATTTGGTTTTTGACTTGGGAAAAACCGAAACCCAACCAAAGAATTCTGTTTTTTGACCCTGAAAAACCAAAACAGAAGCAATATGATTCTGTTTTATACCCTGAAAAAACCAAAACCGAAACAAAGAATTCGGTTTTTGACTATGGACAAACTGAAACCAAAAAACCAAACTGTCGTTTTTTTTTGCAGACCTCTAGTAACTGAAAAGCTTGTGAAACTGACACATGGTTTGCAATTTGTAGCTATCATCAGATGGTAAAACACTAGAAGCTGAGGCAGCCCATGGGACAGTAACACGTCATTTTAGGCAACACCAAAAGGGAAATGAAACCAGCACAAACAGTATTGCCTCAATTTTTGCATGGACAAGAGGACTTCAACATCGGTCTCTTTACCTTTCTTTCTAATATATATATATATATATATATATATATATATATATATATATATATATATATATATATATATATCAAGGTTGTAAAAATCGCTCGGCGGTCGACTGGCGATAAGCGATCAAGTATTTGAAAATTTTAAATTTTAAAATTTTGAAATTTTAAAAATTTTAGTATAATATTTTAAAATTTGAAAGCTTAAAAATTTAAAGTTTTAAAATTTTGATGTAATATTTGAAAAATATTTTTTTTTGAATTTTTTAAATATTTCCCGCCTATGACCGCCGAGGACCGCCAAGGACCGCCAAGCCCGAGTTTGACCGATTTTGACCAATTTCCGCCAATCACCCTAATCGTAATCGGTTCGAGGCCGCCAAGCGATTAATCGCCGATTAATCGGCCGCCAATGCCGATTTCTGCAACACTGATATATATATATATATATATATATATATATATATATATATATATATATATATATATATATATATATATATATATAAATTACAGATTATATATTTAAATTTTCTTTTCTATAATAAGAAAGTTATATATAGTTATATACTAATAGTTGGGTTTAGTGAAAAATTCTACATGATGACACTAAATATTCCACTAAAGCAACTAAAGTTTGGCAAAACAGTCAAACTTGGGTGAAAAAGAGTTGTTAAACCACACAAATTGGCAAAATAGTGACTTTTTTGCATTTTGCCCTATAAGTTTGGTAGGACCTGTAAATAAGCTTTATGAAAAAGCTTTCCTATAGTGGAAAGATATCTTGAGGTTTTTGGATTGTTGAGTTGGTGCACAAAAAAGCTTTCCTATTGTGGATGGTCTAATAATGTTCATATTAGTTAAATCCTGTTTTGTTTGATTGAGCTTTTTTACAACTTGTTTCAAATGCTAAAAGAATGTTTATTATTGATATTTTGAACAGAGCTAAGTTGGATAAAAACGAACGATTAGCGGATTTTGTTACAAAGCTAGAGACCTCGTGTGTCGAGACTGTTGAGTCAGGAAAGATGACGAAGGATCTTGCCATTCTAATCCATGGACCCAAGTGAGTGCTACTTTCACTATCTGATTATATTTTATTATTTAGGCTTTACATACTAGAAAACCACAACATACTTATCTTCATTTTATCGATTTAGCCACTCAACTATTATTTCTTTACGACTATAATAATAATTCAGTGGCTAAATCGATAAAAAAACAAAATAGTTCAGTTGCTATATTGATAAAATGCTGAAAGTAAATGGAAGCTAATCGAGTCACTCTTTATAAAGTATCAACTTCAATGAGTTGACCAACATGGCTTTCTAATTTGAGTTTTATTTACAGGGCATCAAGGGAGTTCTACTTGAACACTGAGGAGTTCATTGATGCTGTTGCTCAAAATCTCAACTCTAAGCTTCAACCTCTTGCAGTTGGTTCATTAAAGTAAAATACAGAACAGTGGTGAGTGGTGGTCTTTGTTTGGGTTGATTAATTTCTGCCAACAAAGCGTTAGAGCCATTCATTGCCTATGACTCACTCTACTGTGAAAATGGATAACCGACACCTTCAACAAAAACATACGAAACAAAATGTTTGTTTGTTTCTCAACAAAATAAATATTTTTTGCGCAGAAAAATGATTGTTAACGAGTTGGTTTGGTAACAAGCTGTTAACGAGTTAATTTTCCACAGAAATGTTTATTCCATTATTTATTCTAGGAAAAATGATTATTTGCAATGATGGGATGAGATTGACAAGACGTACATTTCTTTTTATTTTGTACATACAAGAGATTTAGAGCGGGCAATTGCAATTTTTTTCCTGTTCAATTCAAGGTATGGTTGGCATCACCAATTTAATTAAAGGGAAATCTCTAGAAAAATTTTAAAATTTTACCTTAATTTACGAAAAAGTCTCAAACTAAAATTTGTTTACAAAAAAACATGAATTACCGGTAAAAATGGCGATTTGACCACTTTTTTCCGGTTTTCCGGTTTTATTACTTATATGTTTCACTAAAGTCTCATTATTTTACCATAATTTGCGAATAAGTCCCAAAATAAAATTTACTGATAATTTGACCATTTTCTCTATGTAACATACATTTTACCGGTTTCATTGCTGACCTGGACGCCTAGTCATTAAATGAGATGATGAGATAGATATGTTGAGTTATATAATGCTATGTTTAGCATAAAACTTGATATCCTGATGTATTGTATACCTTTTTGGAACATAAAATGCATCCAACGAAGACTACAATAATTACATAAACTAACAACAACTGCGTTATTTTTTACGTTTATAAGAAATATCAAATTGTCTATCTAATCTTATGTAACCCAATATATTTATCTCATCAGACATCAACTCATTTTTGTAACGATGTAAATTTTAAAACAATTTTTCATTTTTCAAACATAATAAAACTCATATAATATTCTCAAAATCTCATGTATCAAATGTCATCACAATAAAACATATCCCAGAATCTCAACACATAATCTTCTGCCAGTGTGTACAAATCATGCCGACGCCTTCCCGTGATCCTCGCTGGTACTTGAAACACATATCACATAACACGGTAAGCATAAATGCTTAGTGAGTTCCCCAAAATACCACATACAACACATAAGCCACTCGAGGCTATAACTCAGTATGACCCTCCGGTCAATGTGTCTCAGCGGGACCCTCCAGTCCCGTAGCTCGTTGGACCCTCTGGTCCGGTCTAGCTCGTTGGACCCTCTGGTCCGGTCTAAATCGTAGGACCCTCCGGTTCGGTCTATATAACACATAACATACATATATCACAATGCACATAAACTCAAACATACACATAACACATAAGACCCTCCGGTCTGCACATAGTTACCACTCTAGGTAATGTATAGTGAGAAGACTCACCTCGGGTAATCTCGGAAAGTCTCGAACTCGAATCACTGATCTAGCCTCCGCCTAATCACATAAAGTAATTATCTCTAATTAATACGGCTCTCAAAGACTAGACTAGTCTCTCCCTATATTCTCTCAGAAGGGGAAAATACCATTTTACCCCTCCAATAGTACAATGTCCAACTATTGACCAAACCCTAAAAGTCAACCCCAGTCAACGATCCAACTTTGACCAGACTCGTCGAGTGCACTCGGGTGACTCGGCGAGTCCATGCGTGTCCTCTGAATCCTCCTAAGGCCTCACTCGACTCGTCGAGCTAACCTTTCTCTCGACGGGTTACCATTGATCACGAATCGTGGTGCAACACAATCCGACTCGTCGAGTCCTTTCATGGACCCGACGAGTTTCTTCCATGAGAATGCTTAAACGACCTTCTGAGGTCAGATCTGTTTCTCTAACTTATAGATCTGACCTTCTAACACCCAAAAGTCACGTAAAGGTCTGAACTTTACGTTCATGCATCGCACATATGGCTCTATTTGATGAAATAGCTCTAAAAATGGAGCCCTAGGCTCAATATTCTCATGTAACAGCATAAAGCTTGGTTGTTGGGACACTCTGGACCTCTCAAGGTCCAGATCTAAAGTCTATTCCTCAATGGGACTTCACATGCTCCATAGTCCAACTAAAGAAAGGGTAAAGATACCCTAGATTCAAGAGATCTACTATATACACGAAAATAGGCATGGATTCATACCTTGACAGCAACCTTTGGTGAAGTAATGGTAGGTCTGAGCTCCTCAATCAGCCTAGCTTGAATCCCCTCTCTTCTTCTTGCAAGAATGCACTAAAGGTGATGCAATTACCTCCTTCCCTCACTCTCTATGCTCTCTGGTTCGTTAGGGTTTCTCAAGTGGGTGTGTGGCCGCAATGAGGGCCATAAGGACCCTTAAATAGGGCACATGCCCGAAGATTTAGGGTTTCTGTCCACAGCGAGGACTCGTCGAGTCGACTCGCCGACTCGTCGAGTCCATTCATTAATCCTAGTCAGCAGTTGCGATCCTACTCGACGAGTTTAGGCGTCAACTCGTCGAGTCCCTCTCCTTGACTCAAAAATAAATACTCAATTTATGATACTTAGAAATCCAGATGTTACAATTTTCTGCCCTTTTTTCTTGGAAACACACATTTTATTGGTTTCATTGCTGACGTAGATACCTAGTCATAAATGAGCCGATGAGATGAGTATCAAATTTTATAGTAAATGTGGCATTATATAACCCATCGTATTCATCTTATCAGCTAATTTAATGACTAGGCGTCTAAGTCAGCAATGAAACCAATAAAATGTATGTTACATGAAGAAAAGGGCCAAATCATCAGTAAATTTTATTTTGGGACTTATTCGCAAATTAGGGTAAAATAATGGGACTTTAGTGAAACATGTAAGTAATAAAACCGGTAAACCGGAAAAAGGGGTCAAATCGCCATTTTTACCGGTAATTCATGCTTTTTCGTAAACAAATTTTAGTTTGAGACTTTTTCGTAAATTAGGGTAAAATTTTAGGACTTTTCTGGAGATTTCCCTTAATTAAACGAGTTGAGATTTTCAACCCAACTTGTTAGGTACACGGGATGACCAATCATTTTTTTCTTCCAATGTAGTCGGTTATGTAAAAGTGTTGGACTTGGTTTGACATATTTAAATTTATCATTTATATTACATAAAAAATCTTAGACTTTATTAAATCAAAACCATTGTTCAGGAAAAAAAAAGCAAATACAATTTAATTGTCAAAATAACATTTTGTTCTTGAACCCTTTTAATTTAGGGATAATGACTTAGGAGGGTAATTAGGTTTCTAGTTTGTCCGTATTAGGTCACTAAGGTTTTTTTTTTTTTGTGCGTATTAGACCAATATGGTTGTTATTACTGTTTAGAAATAGTCATTTTTACCGGTTTCTTCCTGTTTAACCGGTAAAAAAGACTCTTTCTAAACGGTAATAACAACCATATTGGTCTAATACGCACAAAAAAAACCTTAGTGACCTAATACAGACAAACTGGAAACCTAATTACCCTCCTAAGTCATTAACCCTAATTTTAAAGACATTAAGAATATATGACCATCAACAGTAAACTAGTTCGTTTAGAAATCGCGTCGTCCCATATCGACCAGAAGAAGAACTTGCTACTCCTCTATATGGCGAAACTCTTCATCTATAGTCGTCCCTTCGGGGACATCCGATAAAATTGGAACGATACAGAGAAGATTAGCATGACCCCTGCGCAAGGATGACACGCACAAATCGAGAAATGGTCCAAATTTTTTTTAAACCCTTCGTCGTCTTCTCTGAAACCCTAATTCCCTTTTCAAATGCTAATAGAGTTCAATTGCAATTTTTACGTTTCAGCAGATGAACTACTGAAGTCATGATCAGACAACATGTGGATTCCATGGTCAGATTGATATTCTTGTTGATGTCTTCAACCATTTGTGGCAAGTAAGGGTGATCTTTCTTTCTATAAAGTCTCCTTCAAGTTTTTTACTTTTCCTGTCATTAAGTTTCATGCTTTATAAACTTCTGTTTATGTGTTGTATATAGTCTGTATGTGTTTGGTTATGTGATGATTTTTTATTCATTTTGCAACTTCAGTTTCTTAGTTCATGTTGTGGTTTTGATGTTTATAAAATAATTGATAATAGGCATCCTTTGCAAGTCCTTGTTGGTTTTACATTTCCATTCTTTATCAAATGTAGACATTGATGGGAGGTATCAAAGTGAGATTGTTTTTGTACATATGGACGTGTTCATGTAAGCATTTAAATGACAAAAAAGAAGTTATTGATATAATGTTGCATATTTATGTAATGAAGATCATCAATCATATGAGTTTTTGGACTTGGAAATTCTGGAAGGGTTGTGTGATAAATTTAAATGGAAGCAACTATTTTCAGTCAAACAAGTCAGTCACATTGATTAGTAAGCATGTTTTCTAAATAATTAGGGTTAATGACTTAGGAGGGTAATTAGGTTTTCAGTTTTTCCGTATTAGGTCACTAAGGTTTTTTTTGTGCGTATTAGACCAATATGGTTGTTATTACCGCTTAGAAATAGTCATTTTTACCGGTTAAACAGGAAGAAATCGGTAAAAATGACTATTTCGAAACGGTAATAACAACCATATTGGTCTAATACGCACAAAAAAACCTTAGTGACCTAATACGGACAAACTAGAAACCTAATTACCCTCCTAAGTCATTATCCCTTTAATTTATGAGATAAGACAATATAAAAATGAATAAAAATATACATTTAAAAGGATTGGGTTGGATTGGAGATTGGGTTGATTTTTGTTGGTTCTGGTGTTTGAAATGTCCTCAACCAAGGTTTTGGTGTTTGACATGTGTTGTTTTCCAAAAGAAGTTAGGGATACTCGATGATGTGCACAAATGGGAGTTGGATGTTTGACTTCTGTTTTATCTTCGCATCCGACTTTCAACCTTTTGTGGTAGATTTTTCCAGAAGCTAACGACTAAAATCTGAAGTTATAAGTTAAAGCCTAAAGGTCGTCGAGAGTACCATTAAGTCAAAATGTAAGTGGTTAACCTTTAATGGGTGTTGGGGTTGTAACAAAGCGTCTCTGTCTCTGTGGACTGTGGCCGTCAATTGGGGATGTATGGGTTGTTTGAATTACGGAAATGGTCCCCATTATATTACAAAAAGTCCCAATGTGATAGCAACGTAATAAAAGATAGTCCTTATATAAGAAAAATTACAATAATGGTCCGGTGTAATGCCTAAATTACTGAAATGGTCCATGTAATAACGCAATTACCCAAATAGGCCCAACGATGATGAGGAAGAAGGGATTCATGTCGACGATGAAGAGTAAGGCGGATGAGACAGAGAAAAAAACAAGAAAAAATCGGTGTTGGAGAGGAGGAGATGGAAAGTATGTCGGCGTCATGAAGCTTCATTGAATATTGATGGGTTGAAGCTTTTAGGATTTTAGGTCTTTAGGGCATTTTTTAATACTCTACAAAAGTTTTTACAGAAATAATTCCTTGAGTTTAACATATGACAAAAAAAAGACACCTGAAAAAAAAACATGGGAATTTTCATCATTATACATTTATTTAACGAAGGCCTACTAAGGGTAGCTGCCTTAAATGCATGCACACAACTTTTGGAAACCATAACGACGAACTATGCAAGAAATTAAAAAGTTAGAAAACCATAGAGAGTGAAAACCATAGGGACTAAAACTCTAGATAGCTTTACACCAACTCTTCTATTAGTTTATTTAGTGTTTTTAGCACTATAAACTAGTTTTTTTTATTGCAATTTAGTAGTTTGATGAAACCATAAAAGTAGCTTATCGCAATATATAAACCGACATATAGGTTTGATTTTTGATAAACTATTTAAGGTGACTATTAATAAGTTAACTTATAAGCTAAAAACTAGTTTTTCAACTTGAAAGCCAAATAAAGCCTTAGTTGAAAATATAATATTAATAAATTCGCCATAAGGCAAATACCATCACCACTAGGTCAATGTATAAAAAAAGGAAACGATCCAAAATGAAAGTGTTTCCGACATTTTTAATGTCAAAGCTTAAAATATAAATAAACATTTAAAAATAAATAAATGAATAGATAAATCAACTTCCCTTCAAAAATCCTAATAAATTCTTTTATTACATTTAACATATAAAATCAAAGCCTCAGAAATCAAAACGACACGAATATATGTTGGTTTGTTTTTCCCATCACATGAGCCTTGTGTAATAAGTCAAAGAGTGTAAATGGAAATGAATTGCATTATTACATGATATTGAAACTTTCATTTCATTGTCATCCTTTTTTTAATAGCAAACACAGTTTTTTAAAATGACGTACATATGCACACACTGCTATACTACTCAATGTACACATTTTGATCATGAGGGAGTTAAACCCTCCATCTATGGTTGATGGCACCATTCCATTACTAAATCCGCATCTTTTATCTTAAGAGGAACTTGAATCCTCTATCTTTGGTTGAAGACACTTCTATGCTATTAACCTACATCTTTTATTTCAAGAGGGACTTAAACCCTCCATCTTTGGTTGAAGATACCGTTCTACTATTAAATCTACACCTTTTATCCGAAGAAGGAAGCCTCCATATTTGGTGGTCCATGGAACTACTATACTAATAAATCTACATATTTTATCTCAAGAGAGACTTGACCCCCCCCCCCCCCCCCAATTTTTGATGAAGAATCCTCTTTCTTGTTTTGCAAAGCGTATTTTATAATTTCTGATGATAGTTTGCACAGCAGAGGGGAATTCGCTGATGCAGTGTAAATTGGTGCCTTCTAGATAGATAGTGTCGATGAATCCATGAATAAAATAATCGCATAAAGTCATAGGATCTAATAAATCGGCTAGGAAAACTGCTTTAGGGCCTGGGCGCCTGGCTACTGGGTAAAAGCCCATTAAAGAATGGACCTCCGTGTAGGAAACGAGGCTATCCCATAATTCAGCGAATTTTTTGGCAGATGGTTTTTTCATGGCTTCCTTTTCTTTGGTTGATAGAATGGATTCAAGGGCAATTTTTGCATTTAATTGGTTAAGGGATCTTGGGATGGATACAGGTTTTTGTGGTGTGAAGCTGGTCATAGGTTTTTGTGGTGTTAGGAGAACTGTTTTTGAACATTCTACGTTATCTTTTATTACTGCTTTGTATGCTTCGTTGTATGCGGCTTCTGCTTCATTTTTTGTTTTGTAACTTTTGTGAATAATATTAATTGCCCTTGAATCCATTCTATCAACCAAAGAAAAGGAAGCCATGAAAAAACCATCTGCCAAAAAATTCGCTGAATTATGGGATAGCCTCGTTTCCTACACCGAGGTCCATTCTTTAATGGGCTTTTACCCAGTAGCCAGGCGCCCAGGCCCTAAAGCAGTTTTCGTAGCCGATTTATCAGATCCTATGACTTTATGGGATTATTTTATTCATGGATTCATCGACACTATCTATCTAGAAGGCACCAATTTACACTGCATCAGCGAATTCCCCTCTGCTGTGCAAACTATCATCAGAAATTATAAAATACGCTTTGCAAAACAAGAAAGAGGATTATTCATCAAAATGCATTCTAGCTACCCAATTTTTGATGAAGATTCTCAACTAATTGTCCCAAGTATTACTTTTGCAAACATGGGAATAAGCAACGGCTCAAAACCAACAAAAGATGATCTACCCCGTGAATCACCAACACAAGAGCATCTAATCTTTGCACTTGCCGGTGTTTATTTAGCATCATCACGCATTGGCAACGGTAAAGATCAAAGGTCAAGAATCAGAGTAAATTATGCTAGTAAAACTTTCATTATCTACTCTTTAACAGACAATGAAATCACTCCGGAAGCAATGAAAGCAATTGAAACATTCGAACAACCTTTCGAAAAATTTTCTCATCAACTGGCTGAATTACCCGATGATATCAAGAAACAACTTTGCAAACATATTATGCATGCTCCAAGACACAATTGCAGTCACTGTTCAGAAAACACAGAAGAAACACCATTCATGGAAGATTAACGTCAGCCATGACACAAGCAAACATTATTCAAAAACATGTCTTTTCGGAGGCGGGAGGAATGACGTAAGCAATGACATAAGAAGCCATTATTAAAGAAGACACATTATTGAAGACATGTGGCCTTTCAATATGGAAAGGAATTTGTAATTATTTATGGTTTTGTCTTTTATAATTATTGTATGCAAAGTGTCGGTAGCATAGTAAAATAAAGTATGTAAGACCTTCAATACTCTAGGGGGCATTAATGTAAATAGGTTTGTCATATTGCAATCAACCGATTGCAGTTCTATTATTGTACTCGGCTCCTTTGAGCCTATAAATAGGGCCTTTGCCCATATGGAATAAACAAGCTAAAATTGAGTGTTTAAGATTTGAGTTGTTCTCAATCTTCTTCTGTTGAAATAGCTCGTCTATTTCTGAATAGCAGAACCCTATCCAAACATATCCATATATTCATATAAACATATCAAACCCAGATAATCAATCCATTCCGACGCATCATTCAGGTACAATTCTATCCTAATTTTATTAATTCCGCCATGTTTTTCAATTCCTCCCCCCCTCCTCCTCCTCCTCCTCCTTGGTTAAAGGCTAGTCTACTACTAAATCTAAATCTTTTATCCCAAGGACTTGAACCCTCCATATTTGATCGGGGCAATACTCTACTATTAAATCTCTTTTTTTTTATCCCAAGAGGGACTTGAACCCTCATTTGGTTGATGACACTACTATATTATTAAATCTACACCTTTTATATCAAGAGGGACCTGAACCCTCCATTTGTGGGTGAGGGCACTACCCTACTACTAAATCTACATCTTTTATCTCAAAGGAGACTTGAACCCTCCATCTTTGTTTGAGGGCACTACCAAGTCTACATCTTTTATCTCACGAGGGACTTGAACCCTCCATGTTTGGTTGAGGACATCAATCTACTACTAAATCTACACCTTTCATCATAAGAGCTACTAGGACCTTTTATCTTTGGTTGATGGCCATCTATCCATCAATTTCTGATACCGTTAGCCAAAAGCCTTGTGGTTATAGTTATAATAGCAAATGTATTATAAACTCATCATTCATCAACTTTATAGAAAAACTAGTTTGAACTTTTTTATCGACACATGATTTGTTTTAAAACGTAAACTTTCTTATGGAGTGATGATTTGTATGAGATCATTTTAATTACGAAAACTTATTTCAATGTAAATAGTATGCATGGTATAAGTTGGTTCTGTTAAATTATTAATTATAATATATGGAAATATAAATCTCGTGGTTTATACAAAAGGGTTCGGTAAATGCCGGAATTTGAGAGGAAAGCTAAGCCCATCTTATGTATGGATTGATAATGAGAGTGATTTTGGCAAGACTAAAGGCTGTTTGGAAAACTTTTTAATGGTTTAATTAAAAGACAAACTCGTTTTTCAAATGTTAGTGAGTGTTTGGAAACTTTAAAATGAACATCTTAATAGTTAAGAAGCATCTGAATCAATGTATAACCTTTCACTAAACCATTCTATTTTCTATAAAACTCCTCATCGCCTTAATAACCTAAAATGCTCCCCCTTTTCTCCACTGAAATGTGATATTTATGTACTTATTATAAACTTAATTCAATTAAGTTGAACATTGCTAAATAACCTATGTGTATATGTACGCTCAAGATTCTAAATGGCGTGAGGTGTGGCGTGGCGGCAATATCAAGCCTCAAGCTTAACGAGCCATGACGAGCCATGACGTTTTTCAATGCGTGATGTAAGGCGGCGATTTTGTATTGATTTATAATTATATTACCACATAAATATAAATTTATATTAAATATAACTACTTTTTAGAAGTGTTATATCAATAACTAATAACAAAAAGTTAACAAAAAACACAACACTTGTATCCTCGATTAGAAAAGACATAATAAAGAGCAAAAAAACGTGTCTCAAACGAAAAAAAACACGCACCATAATACGCCACAATGCACCATGGCACGCCATATTATGCCTTGCCACGCGTCACACCTAACAACAATGTTATGAAGCTTTTCGTAACGATGAAGTCATGCCTCACGCCATGGTGCGCGTCATGGCGCGCCTTTTAGAACACTATGTACGCTATACATTACATATCTATAAATTAATAAACACATATTTATTTGTCATTTTGATCAAAATGTTTGCTAAAATAAAAATGAAAACCGAATATAATACCATGAAATCTTAAAAAATTGGTATTTAATATTATAAGATACTATTCACGCCTCTTGAAACCACCATTGGATCTGATCATTGCCTCCATCACCCCTACTGGCACTGATCACTGCCTCCATTACATGCCACCTCTTTGTTAAGCTCTGCCAAAGGCCCATCGACATCACTACCAGCATGTCAACCTCCGCCGCCGACGTCAATACCGGCCACTGCTACACTTTCTCTGATTTAGGTTTTGAAATTCTCTTTCCCTTCCCTTATTTGATTATAATTATGATTGAATATATTATTCCTATTTCTGAAATGAAATCAAATTGCATTTAAGGTTAGTAATTGAAATGGAATTATAGGATTTGATATATTGAAATGGAATTACATGCATTTTAGGTTAGTAACTGAATTTCATTTTAGATTATTTTGGGTTAAGGTTAGAAATCAAATTGCATGATTTGAAATCAACTTTGTTTTCATTTTAGGTTTTTTGGCATCGCCTTTGTTTCAAAATTGAAATTGAGTCATATTGTTTGTGAAAGGCCATAGAGTTAAAATGTCCAACATCAAAGTAGGGTTCGAAGAATCCTACTACTTTACCACAATCATTATTGCTTTAGGCAAAGAAGACTATATCATTAAGTATCAAACACTTCTAAAAGACGACGATTTGTGTCCATTCTGAGAGGTTTTCAACGAAGAGTATATCATGTTAATTCATCCTGCAATTCCAGTGAGTGGATTTTCTACGAGGATATCGTAGATGCAAACCACATGGATGTGTGTCGATGGGCAATATTTTGCAGAAAGTAAGGAAAAAAACTCATCCTACTTTCACACCTGCTTCTGATCCTGAACACCTGAACAATTCTCCCCCACTTTGACTCGACTAAGCACATATAGCACACGAGAATTAAAGAATTCCCAATCCTTCTTACCCTCTAATGATCGATCTGCTGACAACCTGCGCTTACCAATGTTAGTGTTCCATTACTAACCATTCCAAAAAGACCGCACAACCCCTGATGACCAGAAGAACACTTTCCGAACCCCAACAAAACTGATAACCCTATATACTTTGAAATGACACTACACTCAAATCTTGAAGTCCAAAAAAACAGATGCTTAGACCAAGACCTCAGCAATAGACCATTTCCCTTGGTGCCCCCACAAGTCAATCCAAGCACAATGACTGAAACCACCGAATCCTGACGGTGCCGGATAACCAACCTGCTGAACCCTGACCACAGACCTTCGACCCAATGCCCCTGGGTCGATCTCGACCAAAACCGGAAATAACAACCGAACACTTGGAACTCACTAAGTCGCTATACATGATACAACCCTTATTAACCCACTAACGATTCATGGCATGCAAATGGCATATAACATTTATTGAATATATAACCCAACATAAGCAAAGAAATAAACCAAATATATGCTTACCCAAACTGATGCAAGATTCCAAACAACATAAATACTGATATATATAACCCAAAAAGAAAGCAAAGGATACATACCCGCAATGTCGCCCGCTGGAGTCCTGACCTCCCCCGTCTGACACTGCAAGACCCGACTCCTTTCCGCTGCGATGCTTGCCCTACCCTCGCGTCCATCGGTGATCCTCAAAGTAGTCGGAGCAGGCGCACTTACTGCTCCTCCCCTCAACATCGGACAGTCGGCTTCTTGTGGCCCACCTGATCGTAGTGAAAACATAACGAGATTGCCCCCTGAGGACAATCCCTGCTGATGTGACCAACCCTGCCACAATTATAGCAGCTCAAACCCCTGGAACGACAATCTGAAGTCTTGGGTCTCTTTCCGGGACCCTCCTACACGTACTGCACTGACCCCGGCCCTCCTGGCCTCTCAAACGCTAATATGAAGTCTTGGGTCTCTTTCCGGGACCCTCCATTACATGCACCTGATCTGATCCCCTCTTCCCGAGGTGCTCCAAATCGATCTCCCGCTTTCGGGCTCTAGAAACCATATCATTCAGGGTCTCGCACCCTGAAATATTCACAAACTCCCTGATGTCATCCCGCAGCATATCATGATACCTCACCTTCTTCATTTCCTCATCTGCTGCATATTGCGATACCAATAAATCCCTCTCTCAGAACTTGGTAGTGATCTCTGCCACAGTCTCAATAGTCTGGCAGAGATCCAGAAACTCTTGCCCCAACTGCTGCACCTCAATCGTCGGAGCAAACTCAGATCAGAACCTGGTCGAGAAGTCATCCCATGACATAGAATCAACATCATCATCACCCAAATCACTACCGACCTCTTCCCACCAATCCTGTGCCCTATCCTTCAACAGGCAGGAAGCATATATGACCTTTGCCTCATCGGGGAAGAAACTCGTCCTGAACGCGTTAGACATATCTGCTAACCACCTCCTACTGACAATGGGGTCCCTCTTCCCATGGAACTCAGGAGCTCCACAAACACAGAACTCCTGGAAAGAAAGAGTGCGAGCTCCAACAATAGCCATAATCTCAACACGGAACGCGCCCAAGCACTCATCCAAGATCTCCGAAATACTATGAGAAATCTTCGATGAAATGAACTCTCGCAACTGCTCGCTAATCGGCTCAGCACCCACACCTGAGCCGGAAACCCAACCAGAACCAGAACCAGAACCTGAATCACCTCCCTGGGTGCTCATCTCCAAACTGAAATACAACAAGCCAATGATCAAAACATGCCCAAGATTCCTCCTCCCATAAGCTTCTTAGATTCTCCAAGACTCTCACCGATTCGAGTATGAATCCTGTGCTTTCAGTAGTACGGTCCCAATACTACCTTCCACACCTATCCATACTTTCCTCAGTAATCCTCCTGAATCCTCTAAGTCACTTCCTCAAACAAAAGCGCCAAAACTCACAAAAACGCACCACTAACCCACTAAAGCATATCCTAGGCTTTCCCAGGTTCACGACCTCACCCAGCCCTCAACTGCTGAAGGACTCACACCAATGTCAACTAGCTTCCTCATGAATATAGTCACATGCAACAGAGTTCAGATAATCCTTCGATTAAAAGGCTCAACCTTAGAACGGTTGGACTCAGACAAGAGCTGCGCAATAGGTTCAAATCCATCACTCTAAGATTATTTAACCTGTGCTACATGTGACTTAGCATATTCACTTAGAAATCAGTTCACGTCACTAAGAGTCCCACAAAGCGTAAAGCAAGCAACATTCAGGAAACGGAAAATCTAACCAACATACACTAATCAAGCCATTCTATCCACTTATCTGGAATCAACACTAGCATGCAATTCTAAAGCTCATACAATCAGACACATAAAAAGGCATCTCTCCTATCTTATAATACTGAGCAGATCTATAGCCCTATTCTAGCATGCATTTCTCATAATCATATAATATATCATAATAAACATGTATTGGTATTCTGGGAACCATTTACTTGAGCTCAACTGATTGCACGCATCACACCCCTTTCTTGATTAGAAATCTCTTTTCATTTGATTGTTTATTTTATAAAAGTTTTCACCAAACCCTCAGTTTGAGTCTAGGCACACCCAAGAGTATGCCTGAATCCCTCAAACCAAGGCTCTGATACCAATTTGTAACATCCCAAAAATCAAGGGTAAAAATTTCAATTTTATTATATTCAAAACACTAGAGTAATCCTGTCCAAACATTGCAAAGCATTTCAATACAAAACATTTATCAAAGTTCATTCCCAAAATCATATATTACGGAAAACATGGGTATATGCGCTGCGATCAAGTCGGGCTCTCCCCTATCAACAAACTGTAAACAACAAACATGGGTGTATGCGCTGCGATGAAGTACCTGAAACCATAAACAACAAACTGTAAGCACAAAGCTTAGTGAGTTCCCCAAATACCACATACCACACATACCAATCGATCCATAAATAACATTCATAACATCAAGCCATACATATCATACATATATCACAATCAATAAAAAATGTTATGTGCCATCTATAGTCTTGCCATTATGCCACGAGCCGCCTCGTGGTCTTTCTTGCCAGGCCGAGGGCCAAACCCTGGGTCTTACAGACAAGTTTCAGGAGCCACCTCATGTTCTTCCATGCAAGCATCACAAAGACAACTAGCATGCAATCTATCATTCTAACTAGTTAACTGCCAGAGTTCAGACTCTGGTCTTGCATACAGATTGCCAGGAGTCGCCTCCTGGTCTTTCATACAAATGCCAAGGGTCACCCCCGGGTCTTCCTACATCACATAAACCAAATGGGCCGGTATTGGTGCCTTTGACCCATAGAACAGTGAGGATACTCACCTCGAATGTTGAAGCTCACTGCAAGAAATCCTTAGCTGCTGCCCTGACAACTTCCTGAGCTAACAATACCAAAATATCACCCAATTAGCAATTGGGTTCCAAACCATGATCCATAATCCAAACTTGGGGTAAAATGACCATTTTACCCATGACCCAACAAGACTCACAACTAAGGCCCAAGCCCAAAACTAAACAAACCTAAAACCATAAGATTCATAAAAGCCCACTAATGGACCAATTTTCTAAATTGGGCCCAAACCCTTACATGGGCCTTTCCCTAAAGCCCATTTACTTTTTCTGAACCAAAACACATATTCATAGCTAGGCCAACTAAACCTCTAACAATACAAGCCCAAATGATAGTCCAAACTCGAAATGACACCATAAGACCCAATTACCCCAATTAGGCCCAAATCCATCATGGACCTATCCCGAGAAGACCCAATATCCAAAAAGGCTTGAAATATTGAATGATCAACCCTAACCAACTCCTGGTCCATGGTCTAAAGCCCAACAAGTCAACAAAACAAGAAGGGTCAACCAGGTCGAGTACGCCCTGCGTACTCATCTGGTACGCCCAGCGTACACTCTTTGGGGCCAGTACGTGTAACGTACCAGGTGGGTACGCCCAACGTACTCCCCTGGACTCCAAACTTCTCTATTAAGCACTTAATCACCTCATCCCTTGCTCCAAACTCTCCAGTCTGATTCCTATGGATGACTTTTCAAGTAAAGTTGGCAACTTTACTAGCATGTATGGCTTAATGGGACTCTAGAGCTCAAAAGAGATTAATGGATGGTCTTAACTCATGCTTGAACTCAAAACTCCACAAAGCTTGCACCTTTATGAATGAGGGACCCTTAAAATGTCCAGATCTACTAGATTGAGCTCCTAAAAAACCCTAGCTCACCAAGACCAAGAAAAAGGGACTAAAATGGCCAAAAACAGCCTAAAGTAGATCTATACAATGAATAGCCAAGATAGAGACTTTATACCTCTAAATTCTTGAAATCGAGATGCTAACACTGGATCTCTAGGCTCTTCTCCAGTGGTTGAGTCTTTCACTTTCTTCTTCTCTTGCACAAACCACCAAGAACCTTCTTTCAAGCTCCAAGCTTCACCCAAGGCACTCTAGGGTTTCATGAATGTCAAAAGGGGCGGTGGCTGACTTAAAATGATCAAAGGGGTGGTATAATGTTGCTTATATAGGGTAGGAACCCCAAATTTAGGGTTTTGCTCTGAAGGGAGTACGCTCCGCGTACCCCTTAGTACGCCCGACGTACTCACAAACCACCCGCGACCACTTAGCCTTATACGCTGGGCGTACCCTAGCTTATTCTGGGCGTACCCAGCCAAGCACGTGCATGCCACCTTGCATTCATGGGACCGGAATGCAAGCTTTTCTATCCAGGGGCCAATTGTGCCAATAACTTCAAAATACCATAACTCCCTCATCCTAGGTCCGTTTCCAACGAACCTTATATCCACGAAAAGGTGGCGAGAAGCCCTACACTCCTGACAACCACCCAGACCTTAAAACCTCCTGAACAAAACCCAAAATCCATAAAAGATCGAGATATCAAATTGTGATTACACCCTTGGCTTTCGAAGACACAATCGAACACTTTGATCACTTATACTATGACACCCACATCCGAATTAGGCCAAATCCTTCCTTTCCCAAGGCCCTAAACCTTACGACAACTGATGATTGGGCCGCAACCCCGAGCAACGAAGCAAATCCAGAATCGAGCGTTACACATGCCATCACCAGTAGTTTAATGTATAAAAAAGGAAAAAAAATCCAAAATAGGGAGTGGTTACAAAGTTTTTAATATCAAATCTTAAAATAAAAATAAATATTAAATAAATATTTTAAAATAAATAAATGAACAGATAAATGAACTTACCTTCAAAAATCGTATTAATCTTTTTTTTTTACATTTAACATATAAAATCAAAGCATTAGGAATCAAAATGACATGAATATATATATATATATATATATATATATATATATATATATATATATATATATATATATATATATATATATATATATATATATTCCTATCATTGGCATCATTTCTGTAATAGTGATAGTGTGCCTTCCAGACACCAAATACACTAGCCGCATAACCAGTCGAGTCGACTTACGTGGCCGCCTCATTCGGTTTCAGCCAGCATCAGACTATCCCCCGGTGTCCGATGGCCGGCCTGGAACATGCACGGGAAAGTCAACAGACGACAAATTGGCATCTGCTAACTCTAGTGAAGGTTCACACACCACTACCATGGCTAAACCAATCACAGCATGGACAGGGGACAAAGGTACGATCTACTAATCATCCCGACCAGGGTCTGCTATTCCTGTCTCCACGAGCAAGATCCGTGCCCAGATCCACCAAAATCTAGTCAAGCGCACCTAAAAAGACAACGAAGGTCCAATATCACATCAAATAGCAAACATATTTTTTTAGAACGACTTACATACATACACTGTCACAACTAGGAATTCTAATACTTTTGTAAACATTAACAATGATAACATTTGTGACTAAAACTTGAAAGTATGCATGATGTTTATTCAATAACACCAAAGTTCCATCAATCACTCCATGCAAACACTTCAAATAGTCAACAAAAGATTGGAAACCCTAAAAATCCCGATTTAAGTCCATTATGGACTAGGATTTCCTTATTGGGCCTAATGGACCAATAAGTTTCCAATTTGACTAGTTTGGGCTTAGAACCCTTAATTGGGCTCTAATTCAACCCACCTTCATGAGATTTGACATTTTTGGGCCATATTGGGCCTAAAATGGAAGTAAACTACTCCAATAAGCCTTATTGGGCCATAACTAGCCTAATTAACCTTGTTGGGCCATAACTAATCTAATTAGCCCTAATGGGCCGCAAACCTAATCTTTTATGCTAATTGGGCCGTGAACCCCCCCTAAGGGCCCAATGGGCCGAAAACTCCTTTATGGACCTCATGATTTCAAGTAAGGATCAAGAATTGGGCCAAAATGAATCCTCTTCCCTTCTTAATGCAATTCTCGGCCCATTTAAAAAGAAAGGAAAGATTAGAAGAAGAATTAAGAGAAAATGGATTAAGGAGAAAAATTGTGAGCATGCCACCTCCTTATTGTATGGTGGACATCCATGAAATGTCACCTCACCCTCTCTCCCCTCTTCTTCTTCTACTCTCGGCCGAGAGAATCAACACACACACACACACACACTTAATTCACTTCAAAATACTTCCAAATCCTTTCAAGAACACCTTCATTCTTCCATCAAAAATTTTGAGATTTGCAAGCATTCCAAGAAGGTTCTTCACTCATATCACAAATCCTTGGTAAGTTTTTACTTAGATCCATGGATAAAATTCTATATCTTATCAAAAATCTTCTCTTACTTCATTCAAATTCATGATCATGCTTCTTAGAACCCATCTAAGCCCAAAGATTTCTCAAGAAGCTTGCTAGGGCTGAGAATCACCTCAACCCCTTCCATTTCTTCTTCAAAACCGTGAGCAACAAAGCAAGGTGAGTTCATACCCCACTTGTTTTCGGTTTTTACTTGTTTTGGGGGGAGAATACAAGTACTATGTGTTGATCTATGTGTGTATGCTTGTTATATGTGATTTCTTTGGTCTATGTTGTGAAAATATGATATTATTTGCTAAATCTTGAAATCTATGGCTAAAGTGTGAAGAATACATAAACAATATACATAATAAACAACTTACTTCAAAGATCTAAGGTTCTTTAGGCTTAAGAAGTGAAAACAAAGTCAAAATCCTTATAAGTGTCATTTTTGCAAAAATAATCAAAGTTTGGGTAAAATATGATATTTTCGGTTTTATAAGGACAAAATAGTATTATTTACATAGAAATCTAACTTTTATGAAAATAACACTTGTCTAGGGGTCAAAAACATAAATTTTAGCTTAATGGGCTTTAAATTTGGGCCTTACGAGTTTTGGGCCCAAAGTTGCGAAAAATGAAGTATTTGAGGGGCTGAAATGGAAAAGTTAACAAACTATGTATTTTGTGATGTCATTTGATAAACAATTTATGTTTTGGGATTATGTAATGTAAACAATGTACTTGATGTGAACAATGACGGTTGTAATGTATTAATGCATGGTGATGTTTATGTTATGTTTCATGTATATTCATTGTGATGATATTTCAATTTAAGTCACACGAGCCCTCGGACGTTTCCGCCGTCTGGTTCAGGGGTGTGACAGGTTGGTATCAGAGCTCTGTTTATAGTGAACTGGCATATCTAACCACACATTGATATGCAACTATAAACCCAAAGAGGGACTAAATAACTCTGAACAAAACAACTAAAATATAATAATAAACACTCTTACTTGTGCGACTTAGAAAAATAAACATAATAACAATTCAAATAAGATGATTGGAAAAATCCTGACATCTCGATTAAGCCAGGGCTGTCCACAGTTGTATTAGGGATGAATGTAGCCTGATCAACTACATTTCCTTCAGAATACAACTATCACATGCCCTGGGGCAATCGCGATGGTCAATAAACCTAAGGCATACCCTTTTGTTAACCAAGAGGAGAACATCAACCCAATTTTTAATAACAACTAAAATATCTTAGGATTAATAATGGTTTAATTATATACCCACTTGCAGACAGTATGGCTGGCTTCCATCTTCCTGGAGATCCGTATTTCCATAATCAGGGGAATAACGGATGGCTTGAGGAGGAACGTGAAGAGGAGTCTGAGGAGGAACCCGAGGAGGAACAAGAGGTTGGGATCGAAGACGGGCCTGCGGAGCCTGTGGCTGACTCTGGAGGGGAAGAATCTAGCGACAATAGTGGCGATAACTCGGACGCAGAGTCCGTAGTCATCAACCCACCATTTCCAGTAAATGGCCCTACACCCCCATGGGGAGTCGACATTTGGAGATGGAGTAGGCAGCAAGGTCAGCAATCCCCGTACGACATGGCCAGGGAATTATATGACCTGAGGGATGGAGGGCCGGCTGACCGAGCACTCCCTGTCATGGTGAGGCGGTTACGGAACACTGGCGACCTAGCCCAGGACACAGTCGAGCAACTGAATCAGATGCGAACCGCAGTGGCTAGAGCGGAACGAGAAACTCAGGAAGTAATCCATAATTTTCATGTACGTCAAGTGGCGCGTCTTCAGGGCGCATCCACGTCATCAGCCCCACCACCCTACACATCTCGGAGCACTCCGGATCAGTAGACCTCCCTACTAGTGCTATGTTCTCTTATGTTTACCATGTTATGTACTACCAACTCCATGTTTAAGTGATTACACTACTCATAGAGTCGTTATGCTGCCGAACTTTGTATCCTTACGTATGCTCTTTCGAGCAAATTTTCATGTATCAAAGTACGAATATTATTAGTGGAAAATATTATGTGTTTTATCGTGATGTTGTTATCTGCTATGTGTTTTATATTCTTATTGTTTGGTGTAAATATATGGAATCAATTAGATGCACAATCGATTCACGGAATTCCCAACTTAAATACAATACGTACTCAACATCTTCCTGTTCCATAACAGCAAGATGCCGCAAAGGCCAAACCGTGGAAACAATCAACCACCGACGCCACCAGAAATCAACTCAGTTGCATTTCAAGCAGCTATATCTGCCGCAGTCACAACAACACTGGCGCAGATCCATAATGTGAACAATGGTGGAGGCAACGGACAGGGGGCCGGAAGTTCAAACAACGGGATGAACCAAGGACCTACCAAGACATGCTCTTACAAAGACTTCACCAACGCCAAGCCACGAACCTTTAATGGCACAGGGGGAATGATAACCCTGAAAAGATGGATTGAAAAGGTGGAATTGGTGTTCGAGATATGCGGATGCCCGGATGAAGTCAAGGTGAAGTTTGCAGCATGTACATTTGTTGATCAAGCTCTCACCTGGTGGAATGGAAATGTGGAGGCTATGACTCTTCCTGTGGCTAATGCCATGCCATGGACGAAATTGAAGGAAATGCTAATGGCTGAATACTGCCCGCGTGGCGAGGTTCAGAAAATGGAGCAAGAGTTATGGAATCTCACTATACGAAACTCCGACATCGATGCCTACATATCAAGGTTTAGTGAACTGTCTCTGTTGTGCCCTGACATGATTACTTCAGAAGGGAATAAAATAGAACGATTCATCTGGGGATTAACTCCCCCAATTCAAGGAAACGTGATAGCCGCAAATCCTGAAACCTTTGACAGTGCCAAGAGGTTGACCAAAAAGTTGTACGACCACAACAACAAGAAGGGCGAGAAAGCAGGGGAAACTGAAAGCAATAAGGAGAGTGATAACAAGAAAGGAAATAATAACAAGAGGAAGGGACGACAAGGCTCAGAGTCGTCAAAGAAACAACAACTAGTAACAGTTCATGCTGCAACCACCCAAGTTCCCTCCACACCACATGCTCCAGCCTCATCCACCCCAAGTGCCCCTAAGCAGTATTCCGAAAATCTCCCAAAGTGCAACAAGTGAAATCTCCATCACAATGGTGAATGCAGGGAGATGCAATGTACCAGTTGCAACCGAAAAGGTCACACGGAAAAATATTGTAAGACCTATCCTCCCCAGAACCAGCAACAAGGAAACAACAACAACAACCGCAACAACAACAACAACAACAACAACACCAACAACAACCATGACAACAACGTTGGGGCTAGCCACACCTGTTATGGATGTGGAAGGACTGGGCATTTCCATCGAAACTGCCCCAATGTCAACAACCAAGGGAATGGAGGATTAGGGAGAGTGCTGACCATGGGTCAAGGAGAAGCGGTTCAGGATCCCGCTGTTGTCACTGGTACGTTTCTCCTTAACAACATATATGCATGCATCCTGTTTGATACCGGGGCAGAGCGGAGTTTTGTGAGTAATAAATTCAAACATTTGCTAAAACAACAACCCCAGAAGCTTAATGAAACCTTTACGGTGGAAATGGCTAATGGGAAAACAGAATCAACTGGGGAAATCTACGTAGGATGTAACCTAACCTTAAATCACCACGCATTTCAAATAAACTTAATGCTTGTAACTATTAGGAGTTTTGATGTGATTATCGGCATGGATTGGTTGAGCCCCCATCATGCCGAAATTATGTGTCACGAGAAGGCCGTTCGCCTTCATCTCCCTAACCACGAAACCCTAATTATATACGGAGATAAACCCAGTACGAACCTTCGTCTTATCTCATGTATTAAGGCACAGAAGTGTCTACAAAAGAAGGACTTTGCGTTTCTGGCTCACATCGTGGATAAATCCAAGGAAGAGATCAATATTCGAGACATCCCAGTGGCTTGCGATTTCCCTGACATCTTTCCTGAAGATCTTTCGGGGATACCCCCAGAAAGACAAGTCGAGTTCCGAATCGACCTTGTGCCAGGAGCTACACCCATCGCCAAATCGCCCTATAGGTTGGCTCCTGCGGAGATGCAAGAATTGTCAAGACAACTCAGCGAACTCTTGAGCAAAGGATTCATCCGACCTAGCTTCTCACCTTGGGGAGCTCCGGTCCTTTTTGTTAAGAAAAAGGACGGATCCTTTAGGATGCGTATCGATTATAGAGAACTGAATAAGCTCACTATCAAAAATCGCTACCCACTTCCACGAATCGACGATCTATTCGACCAGCTTCAAGGAGCAAATTACTTCTCTAAGATAGATCTGCGATCCGGCTACCACCAACTCAAGGTACGGCAAGAGGATATCCCCAAGACCGCTTTCCGAACTCACTATGGACATTATGAATTTGTTGTAATGCCCTTCGGTCTAACGAATGCCCCTGCCGCATTTATCGACCTGATGAATCGAGTTTGCCGACCATTCCTCGACAACTTTGTCATCGTTTTCATCGACGATATTCTGGTCTATTTTTGAAGCGAAGAGGAACATAGTCGACATCTCTGACAAATCTTGGAAACCATGCGAGCTGAAAAGTTATACGTAAAACTCTCTAAGTGTGAGTTCTGGCTCCGTAGCGTAAACTTTTTAGGTCATGTTGTCAGCCAAGAAGGGATACATGTGGACCCTTCTAAGATCAAAGCCATTGAAGGATGGACAGTCCCAACGACACCCACAGAAATTCGTCAATTTCTGGGTCTCGCAGGCTATTACAGAAGATTCATTCAGAACTTATCCAGAACAGCCAAGCCACTTACCATGCTTACACAAAAGGGCATACCATTTGAATGGACAGAAAAACAGGAGGTTGCCTTCCAAACTCTGAAACGAGCTCTCTGTAGTGCACCAGTACTATCATTACCAGCGGGAACTGAGGACTTCGTAGTTTACTGCGATGCTTCGAATCAGGGTTTAGGCTGTGTACTCATGCAGCGTGGGAAGGTGATAGCTTATGCATCCCGGCAACTAAAGACACATGAGGTGAATTATACCACCCATGATCTCGAATTGGGAGCTGTGGTCTTTGCTTTGAAGATTTGGAGGCACTACCTTTATGGTACAAAGTGCACCATTTTCACTGACCACAAGAGCCTCCAACACATTTTAAATCAAAAGGAGTTAAACATGAGGCAGCGAAAATGGGTTGAGCTGCTAAACGATTATGAGTACGAAATCAAGTACCATCCAGGCAAGGCTAACGTGGTAGCTGATGCCTTGAGTCGGAAAGAATAATCAAATCGTCGTGTGAAAACTCTTTCAATAACCATTCAATCCCACCTGTCCTCGCAAATCAAAGAAGCCCAGTTTGATACCATGAAGACAGAGAACAGAACAAGCGAAGCGTTACGTGGAATTGAAAAGAACTTCGAAGCCAAGGAGGACGGAGCATATTATTTCATGAACCGAATTTGGGTCCCTAAACTTGGGGGATTCAGAGAGGTAGTCATGAATGAGGCCCGTAAGACACAATACTCCATCCATCCGGGTTCAGATAAAATGTACCTGGATATCAAACAACATTATTGGTGGCCTAACATGAAGGCAGAAATTGCCACTTACGTTAGCAAGTGCCTCACTTGCGCTAAAGTGAAGGTAGAATATCAGAAGCCCTCGGGACTATTACAATAGCCGATAATACCCGAGTGGAAATGGGAAAGGATTACCATGGACTTTGTGACCAAATTACCCAAGACAACTGATGGATTGGATGCCATATGGGTAATAGTTGATAGGTTGACAAAATCCGCTCATTTCCTGCCAATAAAGGAATCATACAAGATGGAACGATTGACGAGAATCTACATCAAGGAAATTGTGAGACTCCATGGAGTACCAATATCTGTCATCTCAGATCGAGATAGTAGATTCACTTCACGCTTTTGGCAATCACTTCAGAAAGCTATGGGAACACAACTCGACATGAGCACTGCTTACCACCCACAAACGGATGGTCAAAGTGAGTGAACCATTCAAATGCTTGAGGATATGCTTCGAGCATGTGTGATAGACTTCGGAAGGTCATGGGATACCCACTTACCTTTAATTGAGTTTTAGTACAACAAAAGTTATCACACAAGCATTAAAGTTGCTCATTTTGAAGCATTATATGGGCGTAAATGTAGATCACCGTTGTGTTGGGCTGAGGTAGGTGACACTCAGCTAGCAAGAGGACAGACACCAAACAATGCTTTAACAGGGCTAGAAATCATACGTGAGACGACAGAGAAGATAGTTCAAATCAGAGCTCGACTTCAAGCATCACGAGACCGATAGAAGAGTTATGCTGATAAACGGTGAAAACCCTTGGAATTTCAAGTCGGGGATCGGGTGTTGCTAAAGGTCTCTCCCTGGAAAGGGGTGATTCGTTTCGGAAAACGGGGAAAACTAAACCCACGGTACATTGGGCCATTCGAGATTCTTGCCCGAATCGGTCCAGTGACGTATAAGCTGCAACTACCTGGTGAGCTCAGCAGTGTACACCCCGTGTTCCATGTTTCCAATTTGAAGAAATGCTTATCCGACGAAACTCTTGTCATCCCATTGGAAGAAATTGAAATCAACGAGAATCTCCTGTTCATCGAGGAACCAGTTGAAATCATGGACAGGGAAGTGAAGCGTACTAAGCAAAGTCGCATTCCGATTGTGAAAGTTCGGTGGAACGCAAAACGTGGACCGGAATTCACATGGGAACACGAAGACCAGATGAAGCAAAAGTACCCTCACCTATTCTCGCATTCTCAAATCTAGCTTCAAAAAGAAATTCGGGACGAAATTCCCTCTAACGGGGGGATGATGTCACAACTAGGAATTCTAATACTTTTGTAAACATTAACAACGATAACATTTGTGACTAAAACGTGAAAGTATGCATGATGTTTATTCAATAACACCAAAGTTCCATCAATCACTCTATGCAAACACTTCAAATAGTCAACAAAAGATTGGAAACCCTAAAAATCCCGGTTTAAGTCCATTATGGACTAGGATTTCCTTATTGGGCCTAATGGACCAATAAGTTTCCAATTTGACTAGTTTGGGCTTAGAACCCTTAATTGGGCTCTAATTCAACCCCCCTTCATGAGATTTGACATTTTTGGGCCATATTGGGCCTAAAATGGAAGTAAACTACTCCAATAAGCCTTATTGGGCCATAACTAGCCTAATTAACCTTGTTGGGCCATAACTAATCTAATTAGCCCTAATGGGCCGCAAACCTAATCTTTTATGCTAATTGGGCCATGAACCCCCCTAAGGGCCCAATGGGCCGAAAACTCCTTTATGGACCTCATGATTTCAAGTAAGGATCAAGAATTAGGCCAAAATGAATCCTCTTCCCTTCTTAATGCAATTCTCGGCCCATTTAAAAAGAAAGAAAAGATTAGAAGAAGAATTAAGAGAAAATGGATTAAGGAGAAAAATTGTGAGCATGCCACCTCCTTATTGTATGGTGGACATCCATGCAATGTCACCTCACCCTCTCTCCCCTCTTCTTCTTCTAATCTCGGCCGAGAGCATCAACACACATACACACACACACACTTAATTCACTTCCAAATACTTCCAAATCCTCTCAAGAACACCTTCATTCTTCCATCAAAAATTTTGAGATTTGCAAGCATTCCAAGAAGGTTCTTCACTCATATCACAAATCCTTGGTAAGTTTTTACTTAGATCCATGGATAAACTTCTATATCTTATCAAAAATCTTCTCTTACTTCATTCAAATTCATGATCATGCTTCTTAGAACCCATCTAAGCCTAAAGATTTCTCAAGAAGCTTGCTAGGGTCGAGAATCACCTCAACCTCTTCCATTTCTTCTTCAAAACTATGAGCAACAAAGCAAGGTGAGTTCATACCCCCCTTCTTTTCGGTTTTTACTTGTTTTTGGGGGAGAATACAAGTACTATGTGTTGATCTATGTGTGTATGCTTGTTATATGTGATTTCTTCGGTTTATGTTGTGAAAATATGATATTATTTGCTAAATCTTGAAATCTATGGCTAAAGTGTGAAGAATACATAAACAATGTACATAATAAACAACTTACTTCAAAGATCTAAGGATCTTTAGGCTTAAGAAGTGAAAACAAAGTCAAAATCCTTATAAGTGTCATTTTTGCAAAAATAATCAAAGTTTGGGTAAAATATGATATTTTCGGTTTTATAAGGACAAAATAGTATTATTTACATAGAAATCTAACTTTTATGAAAATAACACTTGTCTAGGGGTCAAAAACATAAATTTTAGCTTAATGGGCTTTAAATTTGGGCCTTACGAGTTTTGGGCCCAAAGTTGCGAAAAATGAAGTATTTGAGGGGCTGAAATGGAAAAGTTAACAAACTATGGGTTTAAAACGTGAATAAAACTGTTTTAAGGGCTGAAAATGACTTTGATGTAAAAATTGGACTAAAAATGCAAAGTTTTCGACTTTGGGGTCAAAATTGTAAAACTTACAGAAATTGAGCCAAAAATGTAAACTTTTTTCAACTGAGGGCTGGAAATGGCAAATACAATAGTTTTGGGCTGAATTTATTATTTCAAATAAAGTTTGGGTCTAAAACGTCAAGAAAAATGGTTTAAGGACCAAAAATGTCAATTTTCATAAAAGGGGACTAAAAGTGCCATTTTTATAGATAAAGGGGCTGAAATGGTCAAACTAAATGTTTTTGGGCCAATTAGACGAATATTAAATTATTGGGTTAAAAATATTAAGTTTATAACGCATGGTTTTAAATATATATATATATATATATATATATATATATATATATATATATATATATATATATACGTATAACCAAAGCTTCGTTATTAATCAAACGTCAGAGTATTTTAATACTTCGAATAAACATTTCGCTTACACCAAATAGCTACATTACGAACTTAAGATCAATAAATTATAAATGATTTAATGGTTGGGCTCAAATATATTCTATTCGTGCTATTGGGCCTTTGTGGCCCAATATCATGATTATTGGGCCCAATATAATCGCACATGTTTATTGGGCTTCCGGTGACCCAATTACATACCCAATGGGCATTTATCAGCTTTAACATGCTATTGGGCCTTAATGGTCCATTTGCATTTCTAATAAGACCCTAAACGTTCATAATATGCTTAATGGGCTATAACGTGTCCATATCATACTCGACAGCCTGTAATAACATACAAGGTTAGTGGGCCTCCGTGTCGTCTTTTCTTCGTCTGTTAGGCTTACCTTTTATACAAGTAAACATAAATCGGATTGTAAAACAATGTTATTCAATTTCATTTGGATTTAGTGAGAAATAACGGGTGACACCAATAAGTGTTGGTCGTAGTCTGTAGTTATAATCAAAGTCTCCTGGAGGGAGAGCGGGAGTTTGTGTATAGATCTATACGGGGGCGACTCCCCCACACCTAAGCTGTTCGCTACAGTTAGACTCGGCCAGTCTAGGGTGACAAAATCTTAATTCAAGACCGACATTCGATAAGACAGGCGAATTAGTCATTATTATGCATGGTTATAACGACTCACATAGAGATCCATTACCATCTAAGTAATCATTGGGAAATCATGTTCATATGCTGTGACGATACAATAATACAAACTATCATACTATTTATATCGGAAAACATCGGGTTTTCCGGGGGAACAACATTATTCACTTTTACTTACAACAACTATAATACAAGAAACTATTATGAAAAACATATCACTTTTACATGTTTTGAAATCATTCACACGTATACTTATGGATCATCACACCTTTTTCGTAAACAATTTCTGTTTCAGAAAATATCGGATTTTCTGGGTTTTACAAACAATACAAAACATTTTCATATCAAACCTGCTTATGAACTCACCAACATTATATATGTTGACCGTTTTCAAAATAACTTGTGTTCTCAGGTAACCGTTAGAATGAAGAATTATCAAGCTTGTGTCTGAATGTATTTTGTGATGTCATTTGATAAACAATTTATGTTTTGGGATTATGTAATGTAAACAATGTACTTGATGTGAACAATGACGGTTGTAATGTATTAATGCATGGTGATGTTTATGTTATGTTTCATGTATATTCATTGTGATGATATTTCAATTTAAGTCACACGAGCCCTCGGACGTTTCCGCCGTCTGGTTCGGGGGTGTGACACACACACACACACATACTAATATACTAATAAATCTACACTTTTTTTTATCCCAAGAGGGATTTGAACCCTCTATCTTTGGTCGAAGGCACCATTCCATTACTAAATCTACATCTTTTATCCTAAGAGGGGCTTGAACCCTCCATCTTTGGTTGAGGGCACTTCTCTATTATTAAATATACACCTTTTATTTCAAAAGGTACTTGAACCCTCCATCTTTGGTTGAAAACACCGCTCTACTACTAAATTTACACCTTTTTATCCTAAGAAAGAACCCTCAATCTTTGGTTGAGGGAACTAATCTACTAATAAATCTACACATTTTATCTCAAGAGGGACTTGAACCCTCCATATTTTGTTGAAGGCTAGTCTACTAATTAATCTACACCTTTTATCCCAATAAGGACTTGAACCCTCCATATTAAGTTGAGGGCAATACTCTACTATTAAATTTATACTTTTTTTTATCCTAGGAGGGACTTGAACCCTCCACCTTTGGTTGATGACACTACTCTGTTATTAAATCTACACCTTTTATATTAAGAGGGACTTGAATCCTCCATCTGTGGTTGAGAGCACTACTCTACTACGAAATATACATATTTTATCTCAGGAGGAACTTGAACACTTCATATTTTCTTGAGGGCACTAGTCTACTACTAAATCTACATCTTTTTATCTCAAGAGGTACTTGAACCCTCCATCTTTGCTTGAGGGCAGTACACTACTACTAAGTCTACATCTTTTATCTCAAGAATGTTGGGTTTTGAGTACTATAACACTCATATGGTGCACATACAACCCTAATGCATTGGATCTAAGTTTTCTCTAATTATACATGGAATTTCATTTTATCCAAGGCATGAAGCCTAACCAGCATACAATTAGAGATATACAACATAAAAACTAGTTGGAAGATTACCTCTTTGTTGTAGCTTGTAGAACTTGGCCTTTAAGAGCTTAGCACCCCAAGTGTGATGCCTCAAAAAAGTCACAAACACCATGAACAAGTGGAGGATAATGAGAGAGAGGCTAGGATCACCAAAAACGGCTAGGTTTACACCTTGGAGTACTAGTGGTCGATTTTGCAAGCTTAGGGACCCTATTTATTGTTTGGAATCTTTAGGGTTTAAACTTGTAAACCTTAATTCACTTGGGCTTTTAATCCATTAACTCATTAGCCTTATGTACTAAATCTTCATGGACTCTCACAAAGGTTTAGTCCATTTCTAATCAACATGGATCATTAGTCCACACTATAAATATCACTGATTTACATAATCAGTCCCTGCATATTTAATTAGTCTCTTTTGATCACTAAATTAATTCCAAATTAATTCTTGACCAATACTAATTAAATAATATGATTTCACAATGAATATATTATACTTATAAAATATTAATAAATCACAAATAACCTGTTTCTCAAATATCTATCCTGTCAAATTGTCCTGATGAAGGCAACCCGAAATGGATCATGCTGCTCTCGGGTCAAGTACATACCAATTATAGTTATGGGCTTAGACACCTAATACAACAGTCTACCACTTGGATAAGTCTAATAACTATAACTGCAAGTACGACTTGAAAACCGACCAACAATCGTAGATCTTAAAAGCCGTTGTCGAACTCTGACGCGTCCATTAGATAAGGGATCATATATTCCTCCATTCTAGATATCATATGGACATGAGACATGGATTATAATCATTCCCTCTGTCCATATGTTGTTTCCCGATTTCCAATTTATGACGACCGACTAATTGAACAAATCAAATCAGTCCAGGCTTCGCCAAGCGCTTAGGGTTGTCATCACTAAATCATCAAGGGGCCCACATATATCACTTTTATCCCTCTTAGGGTAAAAGGAACAAATAAACTTCGACTCATATGCTTTCTCTATTTACTCATCAAATCACACACAACAATATGTTTTTTAACACCAAGTTACTGGTGCGTTTACATATCATCAATGTGCAACCGACTTGTAAAGTGAAACTATATGTCTCCGTTTGAAGAATATAAGATATTATCGTCTCACTAATCACTCATGATAAAATCCATGAAACGATTCACGTGAGCGTGGGTTTAATCCAATACTCAAATCTTATTACATGAGTACTCATGAACACTGCAGCAAACTCGCGCCATGTCTAAACACCTTAGACAATCTACAGTCGGATTCATGACAGTCTTGCCTCAATACCTACTTCCAAAGTATGATCGATTGTGGATAGTTTGAATAATCTTATTATTCGGGAAGTCAAAACATGCGAAGTGAAACACAAGAATAATCAAATCCAATATGGTCTCAAAACTTTTGAATATAAATAAAACACATTTTATTTAATCACCATATTGATTGCACATTATTCATGTTGGATTAGTGTCTAAGCCCGTAACCATATTTGGTAAGTACTTGACCCAGTTGTGCATGGTCCTTTTGGGTTGCCTTCACCAAAGCAACTTGACTGGAGAAATTAAATAGAGAGAGAGGTTATTATGATTTATTAATATGTTATAAGAATAATATATTAAAGGAGAAATCATATTTGTTTAATTAATATTGGTCAATAATTAATTAAGAATTAATTTTGTGATCAAGTGTAATTAATTAAACTAGAGGGGCTGAATTGTAATTATGTAATAGTTGCAAAATAGGGCAATGGTTATCCTTGTTAAAGGATGGACGAATTCAAGGATAAGGATATCCTTAAAATCGTCCAAGGTCCAAGAGATAAGGGTTTTCAAGGTTTATCTTGTGGTTGCTTGGTGGGCAAGTAACTGGATAAGGATAAGGACTGAAACCCTAATCCCAACCCTATATAAAGACCCCTAAGGCCTTAGGATTTCGTCCACTTGATCCCTAGAGCATCCAAGGACGATTTCTACCTCTCCCCTTCTCTCTTTATAGCTTCTCCAATTGCTTGTGGTGTTTGTGAGCCATTAGAGGCACTACACTTGTGGTGCTAGCTTTCAAGACTTAGGGTTTGAAGATTTAAGTTGTTATTGAAATATAACAACAAGAGGTATGTGATCTAACCTTATATATGAATTTCGAAAATAGCATGCTACAATAGGGTTTTATCCATGTGTTCATAATGTTGTGTATCTAATAGTGAAAACATAGATCCAATTCTAGGGTTGCATGCACACATAGGATTGTATGTCTAAAACCCATCAGTGGTATCAGAGACTTTGGTCAACTTGTTTTCAATTAGTATTATTCAATTGTATGAACTTGACAAATTAGGGTTTATAGCCAATAAACCCCAGGAGGCCATAGATTTCGAGATTAGGGTTTCCTAACCCTAATTTGCGAAAATCTTGAAAGGGTTTTTGAATCCTTTCCTTTTAATCCAAGATTTCGAAATCTAGGGTTTGCAAACCCTTAGATTTCGAGATTTGCCTCCTTCCCCAAGATAAGATCCTAAATTTTAGGGATTAGGATAATCCCATATCTTGTAATTATCTTTTAATGGTTAAATATGTTAAATCAAAGATTTGGAATTATCCCATCCCCTTATTTTCGAAATTTAGAGGGATTAAAGGGATTAGGATAAATTAATTGTTTAAATGGTAATTATCCTTATGATTTAGATAATCCCTTATGATTTGATAATTAAATTAATAGTTTAATTTAAGATAATTATTAAATCAATTGTTTTAATATTTAGAATTTTAATTTAAATGGTATTAAATTCGAAAATTTTAATTGAAGATTAAAACCCTAGTATTTTGAAATGTCTAAAATACACCCTATACTATTATATTATTACAAGCTTAATAAATATATATGTATAATTAAAAGGCTAGTCTTACCGTTAGTAGGCCTCATTCACGAAGCCGGTCTATAAGGTGGGTATAAGGTTGCTGCCTATAAAATGGCGCTTAATGGGTGTACACTCACACCCACCGCTTGCTTGACTGGTGGAGGGTCGTTAGCCGAACGGGTAGGATATGGCAATCCACTCTTCATTAATAAGTATAATAAAGTAACTAAACGTTTTTTTTTACAAATTCCCAATCCTAGTTACTTTAGGCAAAAGTGAAATTGATGCAATCCCATGAAATTACACTTTGCACCCTTGCTAAAGAAGTTAGTGGAGCGTGTGTGGTTTACCGGCACACTAATTGGTTCTAAGCAAAGGTGGCAAAGGGTGATTCATTGTTTATCATAGTTCGATGGAGCGTGTGTGGTTTACCGGCACATCGAATAGGTGATTGTAACAATGAAGGCACCATGTAGATTTGCATGGTTATTCACACCCACTTTGTGATCCTCGGCATCCCAGTCACAAACGAGAGGGGCATATCGAGATTCAAACATGCCATTGAAAAGTTCAATGTATCTCCAAGAAAATCTAGGAATTCTCAATACATTTAAAACTTAAGCTTATGTTTTTCATGGTGAAGAATTAGTGAATCGTCATTCACTTACCTCCAAAATTATTTGCGTGTTGGATTACGGCATCCCTTTTCTAATATGTAAATAATGTTGTTGGGTCCTAGCCCTAATTTTTCATTTTGGGTGTTTAATTAGGGATTCAATTCTAATCAAACGTTGTCCTTTTCTATTTGTAGATGTCTAACGCAAACAACGCTGCTGCTAACTCATTCACGCTAATGAGTCTTTGTCCAAAAGTGACTTTCGATGGATCGAACTTTAGCGAATGGATAAGATACATTCGCACCATCGCGCGTTACGAGGACAAAGAGTATGTCCTCGACGAGAAGCTCGAGAAGATCAATCCAGAAATCGCTACTCCCGAAGAAATGGCTGTCTTTGAGACCCACGAACGTGATGCAACGAAAGTCCATTGCATCATGATAGCCACAATGAACTCCGAATTCCAAAAGTCCTATGAGGACATGTATCCTTATGAGATGCATATAGACTTGATGGAGAGATATCACCAAAGCGCGAGGCAAGAGCGCTATGAGATCATAACGAATATGATCACTGCTAAAATGGGAAGTGGAGAGTCTCTTACCGTGCACTTGCAAAAGATGCAAAGATATGTTGATCGTCTTCGCAAGTTAAATGTTAACTTTGGGGAGGATTTGGCTATCGACATTATTCTTCACTCCTTGCCCTCGTGTTACAACCAATTTAGGATGACCTACCACATGAACAAGGAAGAGGTCACCCTAAGTAAGCTCCAAGGTCTCCTTAGGGTTGCTGAGAGCAACCTCAAAGACAAGTCTGTTGCACCCACTCCCAATCCACCCGCTGCTCCTGTTTTGGCCATTGGGCAAGGAAGAGGAAAGAAGAGGAAGGCTTCGTCTAAGAACCATCGCAAGGTTAAGTCCCGAGATGGTGCCTCTTCTAGTGGGACCAAAGTTGATCCTGCTAAACCCTGTCCTAACCCAAAGGAGGCAGAGTGCCATCATTGCCACAAAATAGGGCATTGGAAGAGAAGCTGCCCAGAATACCTGCAAGCTATCAAGGAAGGAAAGATCAAGCCATCTTTTGCAGGTATATACACAATTAAATCTAATGATTCATCTCATGCTATTTCTTGGGTTCTTGATACAGGGTGTGGTTACCACATTTGTTCTGATTTGCAGGGACTAAGAAGAAATAGGGATGTGGAGCATGGAAGAATAAATCTAATCATGGGGAACAGAAGATCGTCGCCTGTGACCAAGATTGGAGTGTATTCTCTAGTGCTTAGGAATGGTTTATGTTTAGATTTGAATAATTGTTGCTATTCGCCAGAAATGGCAAGAAACATCATTTCATTTCATGGTTTGTTTAGACAAGGATTTAGATTTTCTTTTAATAATGAGAATGGTTCTATTTGTGCTTATCTAAATGGTGTCTTATATTTTGAAGCAATACCATGTAATGGAATTTATGAAACTGTTATGATTGTAGATAACATAGGAAATGATGTTTTATGCATGGATTCTTCCAATAGTATGGATAAAGCATCCTTGTGGCATTGTCGTCTTGGACATGTCAACAAGAAGCGCATAGCCCAACTCCAGAAGGATGGAGTGTTGGAGTCATTCGACCTTAGGGAAGATGACACATACGAGTCTTGTTTACTTGGAAAGATGACCAAGTCACCCTTCACTAGTACATGTGAAAGGGGTGAGGGTTTATTGGACCTCATACATACCGATGTATGTGGACCTTTTAGATCAACCATGAAGGATGGAAACCGCTTCTATGTGACTTTCACCGATGACCATAGTAGATATGGGTATATCTATTTAATCAAGCAAAAGTCAGAAACGTTTGAAAAGTTCAAAGAGTTCAAGAATGAAGTGGAGAATCAATTGGGCAGGAGAATCAAGATGCTTCGATCCGATCGAGGAGGAGAGTACCTAAGTCTTGAATTCCACGACTATCTCAAGGAGTGTGGAATAGTTTCACAATTGACGCCACCTAGGACAACGCAGTTGAATGGTGTGGCAGAAAGGCGTAATCGAACCTTGTTAGACATGGTCCGCTCTATGATGAGTCGTGCTTCACTACCTATCTCGTTCTGGGGGTATGCCTTAGAGACTGCCGCCCATATCCTTAACCTAGTCCCTACGAAGAAGGTTGCCAAAACACCTCACGAGATGTGGACAGGGAAAGCTCCCTCGTTGGCACATATCAAGGTTTGGGGTTGCGAGGCTTTCGTAAGACGAGATACTCACGACAAGCTCGAACCTCGTAGTGAGCGATGTATTTTCATCGGCTACCCGCAGAAAATCTTTGGATATCTCTTCTATAGACCGAAGGACAATGTTGTCTTTGTTGCAAGGAGAGGAGTTTTCCGAGAGCGAGAACTCATAAGCCAAGGAGACAGTGGGAGGCAAATCGAGCTTGAAGAGATTCAAGAGTCGAGTGATGAAGGAACCTCTACCGCTGGCACTCAACCCGAGGAGGAAACTCCGGTTGAACCAATTGACGAGTCCTTACCTCTTAGACGTTCCGAAAGAGCTAGAGTTCAACCCCAGTTTTATGGGTTTCATATTACTACCGAAGGGGATACGTATATTAGTGATGGTACACTAATAAATCTAGATGAACCTAAAAGCTATAAGGAAGCCATGGCAGGCCCGGAGTCTGCAAAATGGAAGGAGGCAATGGACAGCGAGATTCAATCCATGTATGATAACCAAGTTTGGAATTTGGTTGATAATGTGCCCGGACGTAAGACCGTTGGGTGCAAATGGATCTTCAAGAAGAAGACCGACGTGGATGGAAATGTACACACATATAAGGCGCGATTGGTTGCAAAGGGCTTTACTCAAACTCCCGGAGTTGACTATGATGAGACCTTCTCACCAGTTGCTAAGATAAAGTCTATTAGGGTGATGCTAGCAATTGCCGCATTTCATGATTATGAGATTTGGCAAATAGATGTCAAGACCGCTTTCCTTAATGGAAAGTTGGCCGAGGATGTTTCCATGGCTCAGCCAGAGGGTTTTGTTGATCCGAAGCATCCGAATAGAGTGTGTAAGCTTGAGAAGTCCATTTATGGACTTAAGCAAGCGTCTCGCAGATGGAATCTTTGCTTCGATGAGAAAGTCAAAGAGTTTGGATTTGTACGAAGTGAAGATGAATCGTGTGTGTATGTCAAAGCCAGTGGGAGCATAGTAAGTTTCCTCGTTCTGTATGTCGATGACATACTACTCATAGGAAACGACGTCCCGACACTGCAGGATGTTAAGTCCTGGCTCGGGAAATGCTTCGCTATGAAGGACCTCGGAGAGGCTTCCTATATTTTGGGAATAAGGATAGTGAGAGATCGAAGTAAGAGACTAATAGGACTTAGTCAGAATACTTACTTGGATAAGGTACTAAAACGTTTTAGTATGGAAAACTCGAAGAAGGGAGAACTACCGATACAGAGTAATGCCAAGTTGAGTAAGACTCAAAGTCCGAGTACCGAAGCCGAGATAGCAGAGATGAGCCGAGTACCTTACGCTTCCGCAGTTGGCTCGATCATGTATGCTATGACTTGTACTCGCCCTGATGTGGCCTTTGCTTTGAGCATGGTCAGTAGATATCAAGGGAACCCGGGCAAAGCCCATTGGATTGCGGTCAAGAATATACTTAAGTACCTTCGGAGGACGAAGGAATGGTTTTTAGTCCTCGGAGGGAGTGATGACTTGAAGGTGCGAGGGTATAGTGACGCCAGTTTTCAGACCGACAGGGACAACTACCGTTCGCAGTCGGGCTGGGTCTTTACCCTGAATGGAGGAGCAGTTACTTGGAAAAGTTCCAAGCAGGAAACTGTAGCTGATTCAACGTGCGAATCAGAGTACATTGCAGCGAGCGAAGCGTCAAAGGAGGCGATATGGTTGAAGAACTTCATTGGTGACCTTGGAGTTGTGTCTGCCATAAAGGAGCCTATGGAAATTTTCTGTGATAATGAAGGAGCGGTTGCCTTAACCAAGGAACCGAGGGATCATGGTAGATCTCGACATATCGACAGAAAGTATCACTTTATTAGACATCGAGTAGAAGAAGGACATCTCGTGGTTAAGAGGATATCATCAGAAGATAACCCAGCAGATTCGCTTACGAAGGGACTGAGTAGGGTTAAGCACTTGCAGCACGCTAGGAGCATTGGGCTGAAGGATGATATTAGTTTAGATTAGATAGTTTTAGAAACATGTAATAGATAAATGTAATTGACGTTTGATGATTAAATAAAGGAGTATTATTTATGAGTAAAGTTACTGTCTTATGTTAATTGTTTAACTATTGTTTCACTTTGCATGTTTTGACTTCCAGAATAATTGAGTTTATTAGGAATAATCGAATTATTCAAATAGTCCACAATCGTTCATATGTTGGAAGTAGGTATGAATGAAGATTGTCATGAATTGGTGTGTAGATTGTCTAAATGGTATTAGACATAGCAAAGGTTTGCTACAACGTTCATAAGTGCTTATGAACAAGTTTTGAGCATTGGAATAAACCCGCGCTTGCTGGAATCACTTTACGGAACGTGACAAAAGTGATCGCAAGACGATAATATCATATGGTCTTAAAACCTAGATATATGGTTTATTATTTACTAATTGGTTGTGCATTGATAATGCGAAACCGCATCAGTAAATTGATGTTTTAAAACGCATTGTTGTGTATAGCTGATTAGTGGATAAGTAAATGCATATAAGTCGAAGTTTATCTGTTACTTTTATCCTAAGAGGGTAAAAGCGATATCACGGTCGCTCGATGATTTGATTTGACTTATGTGTCGGGCCCGGTCAGGACTGAATTGATGTGTTCAATTAAGTTCTATGTCAAATGAAACTGAGATCGAGAAACCAACTGCTGGACAATTAGTTCCGTAAAAATTGTCCGCACAATATCAAAACAGAGGACTGTACGATCCCTTATCTAAAGGACAGGTTACTGATGAGATCAGAGTTCAGCAACGTCTTTGAGAGCTACGATTGCTAATCGAGTTGTACGTTACATTTGTGGTTACTAGACTTATCCAAGTAGGAGACTGTTGGATTAGTGTCTAAGCCCGTAACCATATTTGGTAAGTACTTGACCCGGTTGTGCATGGTCCTTTTGGGTTGCCTTCACCAAAGCAACTTGACTGGAGAAATTAAATAGAGAGAGAGGTTATTATGATTTATTAATATGTTATAAGAATAATATATTAAAGGAGAAATCATATTTGTTTAATTAATATTGGTCAATAATTAATTAAGAATTAATTTTGTGATCAAGTGTAATTAATTAAACTAGAGGGGCTGAATTGTAATTATGTAATAGTTGCAAAATAGGGCAATGGTTATCCTTGTTAAAGGATGGACGAATTCAAGGATAAGGATATCCTTAAAATCGTCCAAGGTCCAAGAGATAAGGGTTTTCAAGGTTTATCTTGTGGTTGCTTGGTGGGCAAGTAACTGGATAAGGATAAGGACTGAAACCCTAATCCCAACCCTATATAAAGACCCCTAAAGCCTTAGGATTTCGTCCACTTGATCCCTAGAGCATCCAAGGACGATTTCTACCTCTCCCCTTCTCTCTTTATAGCTTCTCCAATTGCTTGTGGTGTTTGTGAGCCATTAGAGGCACTACACTTGTGGTGCTAGCTTTCAAGACTTAGGGTTTGAAGATTTAAGTTGTTATTGCAATATAACAACAAGAGGTATGTGATCTAACCTTATATATGAATTTCGAAAATAGCATGCTACAATAGGGTTTTATCCATGTGTTCATAATGTTGTGTATCTAATAGTGAAAACATAGATCCAATTCTAGGGTTGCATGCACACATAGGATTGTATGTCTAAAACCCATCAGTGGTATCAGAGACTTTGGTCAACTTGTTTTCAATTAGTATTATTCAATTGTATGAACTTGACAAATTAGGGTTTATAGCCAATAAACCCCAGGAGGCCATAGATTTCGAGATTAGGGTTTCCTAACCCTAATTTGCGAAAATCTTGAAAGGGTTTTTGAATCCTTTCCTTTTAATCCAAGATTTCGAAATCTAGGGTTTGCAAACCCTTAGATTTCGAGATTTGCCTCCTTCCCCAAGATAAGATCCTAAATTTTAGGGATTAGGATAATCCCATATCTTGTAATTATCTTTTAATGGTTAAATATGTTAAATCAAAGATTTGGAATTATCCCATCCCCTTATTTTCGAAATTTAGAGGGATTAAAGGGATTAGGATAAATTAATTGTTTAAATGGTAATTATCCTTATGATTTAGATAATCCCTTATGATTTGATAATTAAATTAATAGTTTAATTCAAGATAATTATTAAATCAATTGTTTTAATATTTAGAATTTTAATTTAAATGGTATTAAATTCGAAAATTTTAATTGAAGATTAAAACCCTAGTATTTTGAAATGTCTAAAATACACCCTATACTATTATATTATTACAAGCTTAATAAATATATATGTATAATTAAAAGGCTAGTCTTACCGTTAGTAGGCCTCATTCACGAAGCCGGTCTATAAGGTGGGTATAAGGTTGCTACCTATAAAATGGCGCTTAATGGGTGTACACTCACACCCACCGCTTGCTTGACTGGTGGAGGGTCGTTAGCCGAACGGGTAGGATATGGCAATCCACTCTTCATTAATAAGTATAATAAAGTAACTAAACGTTTTTTTTACAAATTCCCAATCCTAGTTACTTTAGGCAAAAGTGAAATTGATGCAATCCCATGAAATTACACTTTGCACCCTTGCTAAAGAAGTTAGTGGAGCGTGTGTGGTTTACCGGCACACTAATTGGTTCTAAGCAAAGGTGGCAAAGGGTGATTCATTGTTTATCATAGTTCGATGGAGCGTGTGTGGTTTACCGGCACATCGAATAGGTGATTGTAACAATGAAGGCACCATGTAGATTTGCATGGTTATTCACACCCACTTTGTGATCCTCGGCATCCCAGTCACAAACGAGAGGGGCATATCGAGATTCAAACATGCCATTGAAAAGTTCAATGTATCTCCAAGAAAATCTAGGAATTCTCAATACATTTAAAACTTAAGCTTATGTTTTTCATGGTGAAGAATTAGTGAATCGTCATTCACTTACCTCCAAAATTATTTGCGTGTTGGATTACGGCATCCCTTTTCTAATATGTAAATAATGTTGTTGGGTCCTAGCCCTAATTTTTCATTTTGGGTGTTTAATTAGGGATTCAATTCTAATCAAACGTTGTCCTTTTCTATTTGTAGATGTCTAACGCAAACAACGCTGCTGCTAACTCATTCACGCTAATGAGTCTTTGTCCAAAAGTGACTTTCGATGGATCGAACTTTAGCGAATGGATAAGATACATTCGCACCATCGCGCGTTACGAGGACAAAGAGTATGTCCTCGACGAGAAGCTCGAGAAGATCAATCCAGAAATCGCTACTCCCGAAGAAATGGCTGTCTTTGAGACCCACGAACGTGATGCAACGAAAGTCCATTGCATCATGATAGCCACAATGAACTCCGAATTCCAAAAGTCCTATGAGGACATGTATCCTTATGAGATGCATATAGACTTGATGGAGAGATATCACCAAAGCGCGAGGCAAGAGCGCTATGAGATCATAACGAATATGATCACTGCTAAAATGGGAAGTGGAGAGTCTCTTACCGTGCACTTGCAAAAGATGCAAAGATATGTTGATCGTCTTCGCAAGTTAAATGTTAACTTTGGGGAGGATTTGGCTATCGACATTATTCTTCACTCCTTGCCCTCGTGTTACAACCAATTTAGGATGACCTACCACATGAACAAGGAAGAGGTCACCCTAAGTAAGCTCCAAGGTCTCCTTAGGGTTGCTGAGAGCAACCTCAAAGACAAGTCTGTTGCACCCACTCCCAATCCACCCGCTGCTCCTGTTTTGGCCATTGGGCAAGGAAGAGGAAAGAAGAGGAAGGCTTCGTCTAAGAACCATCGCAAGGTTAAGTCCCGAGATGGTGCCTCTTCTAGTGGGACCAAAGTTGATCCTGCTAAACCCTGTCCTAACCCAAAGGAGGCAGAGTGCCATCATTGCCACAAAATAGGGCATTGGAAGAGAAGCTGCCCAGAATACCTGCAAGCTATCAAGGAAGGAAAGATCAAGCCATCTTTTGCAGGTATATACACAATTAAATCTAATGATTCATCTCATGCTATTTCTTGGGTTCTTGATACAGGGTGTGGTTACCACATTTGTTCTGATTTGCAGGGACTAAGAAGAAATAGGGATGTGGAGCATGGAAGAATAAATCTAATCATGGGGAACAGAAGATCGTCGCCTGTGACCAAGATTGGAGTGTATTCTCTAGTGCTTAGGAATGGTTTATGTTTAGATTTGAATAATTGTTGCTATTCGCCAGAAATGGCAAGAAACATCATTTCATTTCATGGTTTGTTTAGACAAGGATTTAGATTTTCTTTTAATAATGAGAATGGTTCTATTTGTGCTTATCTAAATGGTGTCTTATATTTTGAAGCAATACCATGTAATGGAATTTATGAAACTGTTATGATTGTAGATAACATAGGAAATGATGTTTTATGCATGGATTCTTCCAATAGTATGGATAAAGCATCCTTGTGGCATTGTCGTCTTGGACATGTCAACAAGAAGCGCATAGCCCAACTCCAGAAGGATGGAGTGTTGGAGTCATTCGACCTTAGGGAAGATGACACATACGAGTCTTGTTTACTTGGAAAGATGACCAAGTCACCCTTCACTAGTACATGTGAAAGGGGTGAGGGTTTATTGGACCTCATACATACCGATGTATGTGGACCTTTTAGATCAACCATGAAGGATGGAAACCGCTTCTATGTGACTTTCACCGATGACCATAGTAGATATGGGTATATCTATTTAATCAAGCAAAAGTCAGAAACGTTTGAAAAGTTCAAAGAGTTCAAGAATGAAGTGGAGAATCAATTGGGCAGGAGAATCAAGATGCTTCGATCCGATCGAGGAGGAGAGTACCTAAGTCTTGAATTCCACGACTATCTCAAGGAGTGTGGAATAGTTTCACAATTGACGCCACCTAGGACAACGCAGTTGAATGGTGTGGCAGAAAGGCGTAATCGAACCTTGTTAGACATGGTCCGCTCTATGATGAGTCGTGCTTCACTACCTATCTCGTTCTGGGGGTATGCCTTAGAGACTGCCGCCCATATCCTTAACCTAGTCCCTACGAAGAAGGTTGCCAAAACACCTCACGAGATGTGGACAGGGAAAGCTCCCTCGTTGGCACATATCAAGGTTTGGGGTTGCGAGGCTTTCGTAAGACGAGATACTCACGACAAGCTCGAACCTCGTAGTGAGCGATGTATTTTCATCGGCTACCCGCAGAAAATCTTTGGATATCTCTTCTATAGACCGAAGGACAATGTTGTCTTTGTTGCAAGGAGAGGAGTTTTCCGAGAGCGAGAACTCATAAGCCAAGGAGACAGTGGGAGGCAAATCGAGCTTGAAGAGATTCAAGAGTCGAGTGATGAAGGAACCTCTACCGCTGGCACTCAACCCGAGGAGGAAACTCCGGTTGAACCAATTGACGAGTCCTTACCTCTTAGACGTTCCGAAAGAGCTAGAGTTCAACCCCAGTTTTATGGGTTTCATATTACTACCGAAGGGGATACGTATATTAGTGATGGTACACTAATAAATCTAGATGAACCTAAAAGCTATAAGGAAGCCATGGCAGGCCCGGAGTCTGCAAAATGGAAGGAGGCAATGGACAGCGAGATTCAATCCATGTATGATAACCAAGTTTGGAATTTGGTTGATAATGTGCCCGGACGTAAGACCGTTGGGTGCAAATGGATCTTCAAGAAGAAGACCGACGTGGATGGAAATGTACACACATATAAGGCGCGATTGGTTGCAAAGGGCTTTACTCAAACTCCCGGAGTTGACTATGATGAGACCTTCTCACCAGTTGCTAAGATAAAGTCTATTAGGGTGATGCTAGCAATTGCCGCATTTCATGATTATGAGATTTGGCAAATAGATGTCAAGACCGCTTTCCTTAATGGAAAGTTGGCCGATGATGTTTCCATGGCTCAGCCAGAGGGTTTTGTTGATCCGAAGCATCCGAATAGAGTGTGTAAGCTTGAGAAGTCCATTTATGGACTTAAGCAAGCGTCTCGCAGATGGAATCTTTGCTTCGATGAGAAAGTCAAAGAGTTTGGATTTGTACGAAGTGAAGATGAATCGTGTGTGTATGTCAAAGCCAGTGGGAGCATAGTAAGTTTCCTCGTTCTGTATGTCGATGACATACTACTCATAGGAAACGACGTCCTGACACTGCAGGATGTTAAGTCCTGGCTCGGGAAATGCTTCGCTATGAAGGACCTCGGAGAGGCTTCCTATATTTTGGGAATAAGGATAGTGAGAGATCGAAGTAAGAGACTAATAGGACTTAGTCAGAATACTTACTTGGATAAGGTACTAAAACGTTTTAGTATGGAAAACTCGAAGAAGGGAGAACTACCGATACAGAGTAATGCCAAGTTGAGTAAGACTCAAAGTCCGAGTACCGAAGCCGAGATAGCAGAGATGAGCCGAGTACCTTACGCTTCCGCAGTTGGCTCGATCATGTATGCTATGACTTGTACTCGCCCTGATGTGGCCTTTGCTTTGAGCATGGTCAGTAGATATCAAGGGAACCCGGGCAAAGCCCATTGGATTGCGGTCAAGAATATACTTAAGTACCTTCGGAGGACGAAGGAATGGTTTTTAGTCCTCGGAGGGAGTGATGACTTGAAGGTGCGAGGGTATAGTGACGCCAGTTTTCAGACCGACAGGGACAACTACCGTTCGCAGTCGGGCTGGGTCTTTACCCTGAATGGAGGAGCAGTTACTTGGAAAAGTTCCAAGCAGGAAACTGTAGTTGATTCAACGTGCGAATCAGAGTACATTGCAGCGAGCGAAGCGTCAAAGGAGGCGATATGGTTGAAGAACTTCATTGGTGACCTTGGAGTTGTGTCTGCCATAAAGGAGCCTATGGAAATTTTCTGTGATAATGAAGGAGCGGTTGCCTTAACCAAGGAACCGAGGGATCATGGTAGATCTCGACATATCGACAGAAAGTATCACTTTATTAGACATCGAGTAGAAGAAGGACATCTCGTGGTTAAGAGGATATCATCAGAAGATAACCCAGCAGATTCGCTTACGAAGGGACTGAGTAGGGTTAAGCACTTGCAGCACGCTAGGAGCATTGGGCTGAAGGATGATATTAGTTTAGATTAGATAGTTTTAGAAACATGTAATAGATAAATGTAATTGACGTTTGATGATTAAATAAAGGAGTATTATTTATGAGTAAAGTTACTGTCTTATGTTAATTGTTTAACTATTGTTTCACTTTGCATGTTTTGACTTCCAGAATAATTGAGTTTATTAGGAATAATCGAATTATTCAAATAGTCCACAATCGTTCATATGTTGGAAGTAGGTATGAATGAAGATTGTCATGAATTGGTGTGTAGATTGTCTAAATGGTATTAGACATAGCAAAGGTTTGCTACAACGTTCATGAGTGCTTATGAACAAGTTTTGAGCATTGGAATAAACCCGCGCTTGCTGGAATCACTTTACGGAACGTGACAAAAGTGATCGCAAGACGATAATATCATATGGTCTTAAAACCTAGATATATGGTTTATTATTTACTAATTGGTTGTGCATTGATAATGCGAAACCGCATCAGTAAATTGATGTTTTAAAACGCATTGTTGTGTATAGCTGATTAGTGGATAAGTAAATGCATATAAGTCGAAGTTTATCTGTTACTTTTATCCTAAGAGGGTAAAAGCGATATCACGGTCGCTCGATGATTTGATTTGACTTATGTGTCGGGCCCGGTCAGGACTGAATTGATGTGTTCAATTAAGTTCTATGTCAAATGAATCTGAGATCGAGAAACCAACTGCTGGACAATTAGTTCCGTAAAAATTGTCCGCACAATATCAAAACAGAGGACTGTACGATCCCTTATCTAAAGGACAGGTTACTGATGAGATCAGAGTTCAGCAGCGTCTTTGAGAGCTACGATTGCTAATCGAGTTGTACGTTACATTTGTGGTTACTAGACTTATCCAAGTGGGAGACTGTTGGATTAGTGTCTAAGTCCGTAACCATATTTGGTAAGTACTTGACCCGGTTGTGCATGGTCCTTTTGGGTTGCCTTCACCAAAGCAACTTGACTGGAGAAATTAAATAGAGAGAGAGGTTATTATGATTTATTAATATGTTATAAGAATAATATATTAAAGGAGAAATCATATTTGTTTAATTAATATTGGTCAATAATTAATTAAGAATTAATTTTGTGATCAAGTGTAATTAATTAAACTAGAGGGGCTGAATTGTAATTATGTAATAGTTGCAAAATAGGGCAATGGTTATCCTTGTTAAAGGATGGACGAATTCAAGGATAAGGATATCCTTAAAATCGTCCAAGGTCCAAGAGATAAGGGTTTTCAAGGTTTATCTTGTGGTTGCTTGGTGGGCAAGTAACTGGATAAGGATAAGGACTGAAACCCTAATCCCAACCCTATATAAAGACCCCTAAGGCCTTAGGATTTCGTCCACTTGATCCCTAGAGCATCCAAGGACGATTTCTACCTCTCCCCTTCTCTCTTTATAGCTTCTCCAATTGCTTGTGGTGTTTGTGAGCCATTAGAGGCACTACACTTGTGGTGCTAGCTTTCAAGACTTAGGGTTTGAAGATTTAAGTTGTTATTGCAATATAACAACAAGAGGTATGTGATCTAACCTTATATATGAATTTCGAAAATAGCATGCTACAATAGGGTTTTATCCATGTGTTCATAATGTTGTGTATCTAATAGTGAAAACATAGATCCAATTCTAGGGTTGCATGCACACATAGGATTGTATGTCTAAAACCCATCAATTCATTGTATAATGTTTCGATTAATCAACTTAATACATGAATTAAAACAATAGTTATCTCATGCTCCAAGCATGTACACTATGTTTACCTATGGTCCTTACTTTGTGAAATAGATCAATCGAAAACAGTTCAATGATGCTCATTTCACAATTCCAAATCCTTAGTGTAAGAATACCTATTTCTTGCCACTATAAGAGTGTGTTAGATTCTAAACTATCATGCAATGATCCTTTTGTAATGTCGAGCTACCAAAGTCACAGAGACTTTGGCAACGATATTACAAAACTTTCCACTGGAGATTGATAACAAAACAATTCAAAGGAAGCGAAGTCTCAAATTCAAAGTACATTCCTGTGAACATCCTTCTTTCATAAAGGTTTCTAACCTACACATAGATTCTTAATATCCAACTCCCTAACATTTCCATATTTGCCATATGACAATGCATTATTAATAGAAATATGTCTATTCGTAATAATGTCAATATGGTCCATCCATTACTATACTTTCAATTGTCCTTAAGCAACCAATCCTTAGCGAACTTTAGATTGTCCTTGACAGTTGTTTAACCACTTTAGTCATATCCAGTTCTAGTCCTTTTTCCCTCTTAATGCCCTAGGCATTTGGAAAATTAGAACACGTGAATATTATAGCATATGCAATCGATCCTATATCCAAAGCATATGGGACACGATTCATAATGTCTTACATAAAGACATGATACTTGACCAGTCTTTTGCTATAATATTTTCATATATAGAACTTCCAATGTTGAAATATTTCAACATGGTATTCATATATATCCATGACTAAGTTTGATTAATACTTCAATCTAAACTTTTAGATTTCGAAAGAAAGTATAAGTATCATCTCCCTTACTATAGCGAAACGATTTTTCAACCTTTGCAACTTTGCAAATTAGAACTTTGTTTCCTATAAATAGTATTGCTAACTTGCAAAACTTACCAAAATAATTATTGAAACATCCCAAAAATACAGTCCAAAAATTTCGTTTGAAAAACATTATCAAAAACTATAATCATCCATAATCAAAGGAAAACCAAGTGTCATGTATCTCAAAATCCCATATAAAATACTGTATCAAAACCAAATGAGAAAATATCAGAGTCTCAATCAATCCCAGGCTGAACAAATGGTGTGTGCACTGCAATCTTCCCGAGCTCCTCTTTTGAAAACTGAGTACCTGAAACCAAAACTGAAAACTGTAAGCACGAAGCTTAGTGAGTCTCCCCAAACTACCACATACCATACAATAACACATACTGGGCCTTGCCCACTGCATCGGGCCCCGCCCGACATCGTACCGAAGTCCGGACTAACTTGGGCCCCGCCCACTGCATCTGACCGAAGTCCAGAATGTATTGAACATAACAAAACATAAACATATACATAATCATATATACTGCATCAGGCTTGCCCGGTATCGGACCGAAGCCCGGAACATATAACACATAACACAAACATGCATGAATCACAAAGACATCAAGCATACATAACTACTTCTCGGGATTTCCCCGGCATCGGACCGAAGTCCGGAACACATAACATATAACATGTAAGCTAAATCACTGCATCGGGCCCCGCCCGGCATCAGACCGAAGTCCGGAAACATACAATCTGCATCGGGGTAACCCCGACATCGGGCTCACCCCGGCATAGTCTACTACTTAAACGGGATGGCATTGTGGCCGTAGACTTGTTACTACTGGAAGGAAACTCACCTCACACTGCTGAAGTCCTGCTCATAAAGCCCTAGTTGCTGGATGACAGATTCCCGAATCTGTCAACATCAAAATAACACCCAATTAATAATTGGGTTCTAACGCATATCCATAAATCCATGCTTGGGGTAAAAGACTACTTTACCCCTAACTTAGCATGACTCAAGCCCAAGGCCCAATCCACAGGCCCAAAGTCTAACTATGGCTCAAAGCCCAACATATGGCCCAATTTTCCAAATTGGGCCCAAATCTCTACATGGTCTTCCCTTAAGGCCCAATTCAGTCCAGCCCAACATATGGCCCAATTCTAAGGGCCCAATATCATACAACCATCTAGGCCCAAATTATGGCCCATTTGTGGCCCAATTTTCCAAATTAGGCCCAAACCCTCCTATGGGCCTTACCCTAAAGCCCATCTATTTGTTCTAGTCCATATGATCATTCTTGGATGGCCCATTAACAATCCAATTACCCACGCCCAATGGGAAGGCCCAACACAAAGCCAAAATGAAATTAGGGTTTCACATGGAATGACAATTAGGGTTAAGTGTTTCTCATTTAACCCTTTAAGGACTTAATTCATTAAGTCCATCTCTCTACTAGATAAATCATATGGTGTAGTTGGGCTTAATACACAGTCCAATCCCCAAGGCCCAAAAGTGGGTCCAAATAAGTCTAAGGCCCAAATACTCACAGTTAGGGTTTTCTAAACCCTAATTAGAGTTTCCACCCAACCAGGGCCCAATAGGCCCAAAATAAATCTTTAAGCCCATTAGGGTTTTGCTAGTGGGGCACCACCCACTACCACCTCGGGAAGTGGTGGTCAATCGGCGGCACACGGCGGCGGCCACCACCTTGCGGTGTGGTTACTATTATTTTTATTATTCATTGTTAATTACAGTTACAAAGCTTAATCTAAAAATAAACACACACACACACACACACACACACACTAACTAACACACACACACACACAGCCACCCTAGCGGTAGCCGGCGGTGGTACGTGGCGGCAGCCACCACCTCACGGTGGTGATGGTGGCGGTTCTTCGATTTCCAGCCAACCAACTATTACATACAATATCACACTCATCAAAACACTCATACACACACTAAAACGCACCTACACGGCGGCATATGGTGGCAGTGGTATCTTTTGGCTTCCAATCACGCAGCAACACAACACACAAACTTGAAGCTGAAACGCACACCACACAAACCCACAACCACCTCCCATGGTGGCTGGTGGTGACGAGATAAGGCAGCGACGACAGCAGCAACACCATCGGTAACAGCAGCGACATAGTGGAGGGGAGGTGCGACAGAAACGGCGGCAGGAGGCGCTCCGTCCTCATCTTCAGCAGCGACAGCTATCGGCGGCCTCGTCTTCTCGTCGGAATGACCGCAGCGATGGCAGCGAGGCAGCAAGCGGCGTTGGAGGTTGCTTGGCAGGTGGCTCGCGACTCCGACCTTGGCTAGGAGGCAGTTGATCGATCTTCAGCATGCCTCGGGTCCGTCGGTACTCGTCGGGGGAAGCATCTCTGGTGACACACGACTCTGACAACGGAAGGTGTAGCGGCGCCAGCTAAAGGGGTCATAAGGGTGGCGGGTGGTGAAGAAACGATAAGGGTTAGGGTTTGATTTGTGTTGACGGGTTATATCCTCAGCCTCAAGAAACTTCCGCCCATAACGACGGAATTGGCCCCTCATTCTCTATTTTCTTTCAAATTTAATCCATATTTACCCTTTAGCCCTTGATCCCATAATTTCCTTTCATAAAAAGTCTTGAAATTGCCAACCAGCCCCCCTAGGCCTTCAAATCTTTTCAATTTAAGTCCATTAATTACCAAACGCACCCTGACTTCTGTAATTATGACTTTTAACTCCTCGAAACTAACGCCTTGCTCAATTATTATTCATTTTAGGGCTTCTATACATTTATTTATTTATTTTATAAACGGGGTGTTACAATTATGCTCCCACAATCATAACAATTATTTTGTTACTAGCATAACATTTATGCTCCCACTAGCTTTGATATGTATCCAAAATCAGCTGGACTTCTAGAAATCAATACTTTATTGAATTTCTTACCAAAGTTCAGATTTCTGATACGAGATGCTTCGATAAGCCTTTATCTAAGCTCATACACCTTTTATTACAAAGCTCATATGTGTGTCTAAACTATTTCAGAACTTACAACAATAAGTTCCGAGTGTTCACACTATTTTTCATTTCTCACAATTCGAACTATGAAGAAGGATACCGTAATCATAATTGAATTTGAGAACGCAATTTACACAATTGCTATCTCCTTAAAATCTACTTAGTGAAAGCGTTTCCTCACAATCATTTTCATGAATTGGAAAGAAACCTTATGACACTTAGATTTTATGGTGTATGTGTTCCTATCCATGTGAATCTGTCATTCCCAACCATTATCATAAGACAAGGTCTATGACAAATTCAAACTCATATGGACTGAACTTGTTCAATCTTAATTTCTTGCCACTTGGCAGCACAAGGGCCTACCATGTCTTCCAAGTTGTTAAGCAGCTCACCTATACAGACCAATGAACTTTCACTGATCAAGGTCCTTCGCCTTATGCAAACAATTGAGAACTCAGAGAACTCACATGCATAGTCAACTTTTAATTGGAATGGGCACAGACAAGAATATGTCAATACGATAGGTTACAAACCTTAAGTCGTGAGCTAGTGATACACAATATGTTTGTTATTGATTAGTTCCTAAAACTTTCCTAGATCTTCAAGACTCCCACTGACTTCTTGACATATAAGATTCTCTTTTCAAGAAACACTCATTGACAAACAAATATTCAAGAGTCAGTGCAGATTCTTATCAAGGAAAAACACTTCATACAATTGGTCTTAGTTGGTCTTTGTCTTATCCAAGACATCACAATTACCATTTACAAATGTGTTATAAACCTACTTAAGACATGTCACTCAAGTGACAATCTTAGAGAATGACTGTAAGACTCGATTTTGGAACGAAGTATGATTCATCTTCTCGATTTAACCATTTCAACAATTCTTGATTCCTCTTCTTAGTCATGCAAGTGCACTAAGCTGTCCTTAGAGTATCAATTGAGATATGGTTCCATAATCATTAGGATGATCATAAAACACGATATTAAAGTACTCTCCTTTCCTTTTAGATTGGAGAAACTTTTATTTTTCTGCCTAATTGATTCTTCTTATTCGTTATGTTATTCATTGAAACTTTTTCAATGATTCAAAATTACATTTATTCTTGTAAGCATAACCATATTTACTAAACCTTTAGTAAATCATGACGAATAGTCTTTATCATTCTTTGTGGTGGATCTGACCAGTGCACATCATTGTGTACTAGATCCTTTCATCTTTCACTTGAAGTGATACATTTGTGGTGGATCCCATTGTCAATGTCCATGGAAGTTTGGGAAGTAGATCTTCCAATCAAATTTGCATTACCAGTGTGCCAAATCATTTCTGATTCAGCAACAATTAGCAAATAGGTAAGATCAATAAGGGTCACGTTGCGGTCCGTCATATAGTAATCTTTAACAAACTCACTATATGACTTAGGAAGTGCTTGAAGAGCCAAGTCAACAACCAACTTCCTCATGACAACGACTCCTAACATTCCCAGCTTGTCAATGTGTGACTTCATCTCCAAGACGTGTGCATACACAGACTTTCCATCTTTGTGTTTACTAGCCAATAGGGTTTGAGTGACCTTGAATTTTTCAAGTCGATAAACATGTGGGTCAGGGAGAATAATTGGAAGAGGTGGAGGAAGTGAAGTATGATTTCTGTGAACATCATCTTCATGTGGAAAGCTTTTTCCATAAGATTCGGAAAGACCATAGTTGTCAGAACTAGACATCTACATAGGAGAAATTCAAGTTAATTGATTTAAGTCCTTAATTTAACACCAAATGAAATATTAAGGCTAGGACCCAACACAATATTCTGCAATTCGGAAGAGGGATGCCGTAATCCAATTGCAAAATATTTGAAGGTAGGTAAATGACGATTTACCAATTTCCACCATGAAAAAAAATGAATATTAGGTATTAAATGAATTGAAATTCCTAGATTCTTTTGAGATTCATTGAACTTTTCAATGACATGTTTAATCTCGATTATGCCCTCTCAAGTTTGTGACTGGGATACCGAGGATCACAAACAAGGTGTGAATAACCATGCAAATTAGCTTGGTACTCTCGATGTCATTAATCACCTAATCAATGTGCCAGTTAACCACACACACTCCATTGATCAATGATAATTTACGAGAAACCCATTACCATCCTTCATAGTCCACATTAGTGTGCCGGTTAACCACACACGCTCCACTAACTGACCAATAAGGTGCAGTGTGCAATTTCATGGATTAGCATCAAATTCACATTTTTCCTAAAGTAACTAAGATTGAGAATTTATAAGTGTTTACTTACTTTGTATTTCATTATACTTTTAATGAGGATTTAAGTGTCCTGTCAAACCCGTTTGGCTAACGACCCTCCACTGGTCAAGGGTGCGGTGGGTAAGAGTGGATACCCAATGACGGTCATTTTACATGCCACTTCCTTAAACATCCCTTATAGACCAGCTTCGTGAATGAGGCCTACTAACAGCAAGACTGACTTTTTACTTATACATATATAATATATTAGAATTTTAATTTTATATAGTATAAGGGTGTATTTTAAACATTTAAAATACTAGGTGGTTTAATCTATTAATTAAACTAGACTTTTAATTTAATTAAACTCAAACCATATAATTATGGATTTATTAATACTCTTTTAATTAAACTTTTAATTAATTATCAACAAAACCATAATTAAAACTTTTAATTCTAAATTTAACTTATGAAGCCAAAAGGTTTAGTATTTAATATTTCACAATTAAAACCTTTTTAATCAAATTTTAAATTCCAAAACTTGATGGCAAGTTTTGTAACTCTTCAAAACTTCTTGAGTTTTAGAATTTATGTTACATAAATGAGACTTTCTAAGTTCCATAACTTGAGTGCAAGTTATGAAACTTTTCAAACCCATTTAGATCAAATTTTGTAACTCTCTTTCAAAGACTCTTGGCTTCCATAACTTAAGGAGTTAATTTGTTTTATGAATGAGACTTTACATATTCCATAACTTGAGGACAAGTTATGAACCTCTTCAAGAAACATTTAGATCAAACTTTAAACTAATAAAATAATCATATCATTTTATCTTTTACTAAATTGATCTAATTCAACTTTTGATGCAAAATGATTCAAAATTTACAAATAATTAGTTTTTCACAAAATCAAGTAATTATCTTAAAATTTGGCAATCATCATGTTATTGGATGGGGATAATCATTACCATACCAATAAAATCAAATTTTATGAACCAAAACAGTTTGTGGTAATGATCCTAATCCAAAACAGGCCAAAAACTCGAAAAATCTGCCAACAGACTGCCCAACTCGTCGAGTCAGGCTATGGACTCGTCGAGTTTATCTCCATATGATCCAACTCGTCGAGTCCAGCAGTCAGACAAGATTTTTCCAGTTTATTCAACTTTGAACAATTAACCAATGCATCTATATAACAGAAAACACCCATGACTCTGATACCATTGTTGAGTTTTGAGTACTATAACACTCATGTGGTGCACATACAACCCTAATGCATTGGATCTAAGTTTTCTCTAATTATACATGCAATTTCATTTTATCCAAGGCATGAAGCCTAACTAGCATACAATTAGAGATATACAACATAAAAACTAGTTGGAAGATTACCGCTTTGTTGTAGCTTGTAGAACTTGACCATTAAGAGCTTAGCACCCCAAGTGTGATGTCTCAAACAAGTCACAAACACCATAAACAAGTGGAGGATAATGAGAGAGAGGCTAGGATCACCAAAAACGGCTAGGTTTACACCTTGGAGTACTAGTGGCCGATTTTGCAAGCTTAGGGACCTTATTTATAGTTTGGAATCTTTAGGGTTTAAACTTATAAACCTTAATTCACTTGGGCTTTTAATCCATTAACTCATTAGCCTTATGGACTAACTCTTCATGGACTCTCACAAAGGTTTAGTCCATTTTTAATCAACATGGATCATTAGCCCACACTATAAATATCATCGATTTACTAAATTAATTCCAAATTAATTCTTGATCACTAAATTAATTCCAAATTAATTGCAAGAAATTGTTCGTTTAATTAGTCTCTTTTGATCAGTAAATTAATTCTTGACCAATATTAATTAAATAATATGATTTCACAGTTAATATATTATACTTATAATATATTAATAAATCACAAATAACCTCTTTCTCAAATATTCATCCTGTCAAATTGTCCCGATGAAGGCAACCTGAAATGGGTCATGCTGCTGTCGGGTCAAGTACATACCAATTATAGTTATAGGCTTAGACACCTAATCCAACAAAGAATGACTTGAACCCTCCATCTTTGTTTGAGGGCATTACTATACTACTAAATCTACATCTTTTATCCCAAGAGGAACTTGAACCCTTCATGTTTGGTTGGGCCTCTATCATCTGTCAACTTCTGATACCGTTGGCCAAAAGCCTTGTTGTTATAATTATAATAACAAATCTATTATAAAGTTCTATAGAAAAAGTAGTTTGACCTTTTTTATCGACATGTGATTTGTTTTAAAATGTCAACTTTCTTATGGAGTGATGATTTATATGAGATAACTTTAATTACAACTTCTTTCAATGTAAATATCATGCATGATATACGTTGGTTCTAATAAATTATTAATTATAATATATGAAAATATGTCTGGGCTTTGTCTGTGGTTTATACAAAAGGTTTGGTAAAAGTCGGAATTTGAGAGAAAAGCTACGCCAATCTTATATTTGGATTGAAAATGGGAGTGATTTTGGCAAGACTAAAGGCTATTTGGAAAAGTTTTTAATGGTTTAATTAAAAGATAGTCTCGTTTTTCAAACGTTAGTAGGTATAACCTTTCACTAAACCATTCTATTTTCTCGAAAACTCCTCATCACCCCCCCCTCCTTTCTCCACTTAAATGAGATATTTATCTACTTATTATAAATTTAATTCAGTTAAGATGGACATTGCTAAATAACCTATGTGTATATGTACCCTACACATTATATATCTATAAATTAATAAACAAATATTTATTTATTATTTTGATCAAAATGTTTGCTAAAAAAATGTAAACCAAATATAATACCATGAAATCTTTAAAAAAATGGTATTTAATATTATAAGATAATATTTAATACATAAGAACAAAATATTCCATTATTTTAAAAATGAATAAATAAATCAACCTACCTTCAAAAACTGTGAATCCCCGTTGTTCGGCCAAAATCGTATTTTTGGTCCTAGTATTGAATTTTGGTCATGGGTGGTCCCTGTGGAGGGTTTTTGTAACATCGGTGGTCCCTGAGACCGTTACCCTTTGTTAATCTCTGTTAAGCTTCATTAGTAGCAATGTGAAAAGACTAAAATGCCCTCGAGCTATATTTGATAAAACCCTAAGGTGGAAGAAGGTTTTCATTTTCTTCTTCCTAACCTCACACATTCACACCTCTCGACACCACCATTGGATCTGAACACTGCCTCCATTACCACTACCAACACCGATCACTTCCTCTGTTACCTACCACCTATCCGTTAAGCTGTTACCTGCCACCTCTCCGTTAAACTATGCTAAATGTCTGTTGACATCACTACCAATACATCAACCTCAGTCACCGACATCAACATCTGCCACTACTATACTCCTGATTTAGGTTTTGAAATTCTCCTTCCCTTCCCTTCTTTAATTATAATTATGATTGAATATAGTATTCTCGTTTCTAAAATAAATTCAAATTGCATTCAAGATTAGTAACTGAAATGGAATTACAGGATTTGATATATTGAAATGGAATTACATACATCTTAGGTTAGTAACTGAATTTCATTTTAGGTTATTTTAGGTTAAGGTTAGAAATCGAATTGTAAGATTTAAAATCACCTCTGTTTTCATTTTAGGTTTTTCGCATCACCTCTGTTTCATAATTGAAATCAAGTCATGCCGCTTGTTAAAGGCCATAGAGTTAAAATGTACAACATCGTAGTAGGGTTCGAATAATGCTACTATTTTACCAAAGTCATTATTTCTTGAGGTAAAGAATACTATATCATTAAGTATCGAAGACTTCTAAAAGACAATAGTTTGGGTCCATTCCAAGAGGTTGTCAAGACAGAGTATATAAAGGCAATCCTCCTGAAATTTTGGTGAGTGAATTTTCTATGAGGATATTGATACAGACCCATAGCATACTAGGCCCGTATCATGCAATAAGCTCAAGTGTAGAACTCACTCCCAAAAGCTAATTTGTAGGAGGAGGGGACACCTAGACTTATAAGCCACCAACTTATAGTACTTTCAGCCGACGTGGAATCATAGCAATACCCCACGCTTTGAATAGCCAACGTCCTTGTTGATCATGGTTGGCACCCCCTTTCGGTC